>NC_066584.1:86828667-89373667 GCF_024323335.1 Lathyrus oleraceus
CAAATGGGAACTTCCCTATGAAGGTGTCCGTCTGAGGGAATAAACATTCTTAAATAAGGGCCCTTATATTAGTTTGGAAGAAGTTCTCAATCTCAAGAGTGTTAATTGTGTGATTTTTCCCTTAGTTAGGTTAAGATCTTTAAAATAAAAAAAAATAAATAAATAAAGGATTATGGTTAATTTAATAAGATAAGAAATATGAAACATATAGATTTAAAAGATTAATACCTCTATTATTTTCCAAAATTCTTTCATGATAAAGAATTCCATCACTTAAAAAATATTTTGTCTTGGTTCATACATGTTCAGGTTTATTGACAAAACTTGTCAAAAGCATTGTGACAAACAATTTTCTAAAAAAAAGCTTGAACCCCAACAATCTTCTTCTTCTATAGAAGCAATGTATTCTCGGCCATCTTCAAGAAATCCCAAAGCAATACATGCATATTTGAAAGTTTGATGCTGAAATTCGTCAATGCATTTAATACTGTCATAATTTTGAAGGCCTTTTACAATGGTCAATATCATTCAGAGATAATAAAGTTCTCATGTACTTTGTGAAATCCAAGCTAATCTTCCTATTGTAAATCCTCTTTTTATTGGTTTCCATGTTCTTGTTCTTTTGACATAGACAAGTTTTTTGACAAATTGACCATATGTTAGTTTTCTTACCTCATGATACATTTTGTTAGCCTCAAACCATGAAGTAAATATTGACTTTGTAACACTTGGTTTTTATAAGAACATCGTTGGTACTTTCATAATCTATGAATTATATAGAGTTTTAACCTAATAAATGAAAGAATATTCTTTCGACAACCAGTTTTCTTCCATGAATTGAGAAAGAAAAAAAATCCTCCAAAACGCTTTATAGAGTGAAATATAGCATCAAACGAGATATTGTTTAATCTCATCAACATCTTATGATGGGGTTGGAATGGAGTTATTATCAATTATAATTGCTGTTGTTATGTGATCATATCACTTATTGATACATTTGAAAAAGTATTTGATAGAAGTGTTATGGTTACACCATTCCATGTCGACGTGGGCTTGATATTTAAGCAGCATTTGAGGATTGTATGGGACCACATATATGTTGTCTAGTGATATAAAATTTTTGACTATCACCTTTTCTAATGATCTTCTTCTATAAAAGGGATATCATTCGTGATTAACTAAGATAGCATCCTGAAAAAAAATTCACTACTATAAATAACGTTTTTTATGACGAAGCTTACACCTCGAAAAATAAACAATCGAGGATATAGGTCATGGGAGCTCCATGTTTTATTTAAAAAATAATAATCAATTTTTCCTTCGGCTTTTATAAAAAACAACATAAATAGTTGCTCACGGTTTGAGATTCAATTCATAGCTCCTGCAATTTTATGTTTTATTTAGAACCAAAAAGGTGACTTTATTTTTTAAAGATTTTGCATCGGATGTTATACCTCGATTTTTAAATAAACCGAGATAAAAACTCTCTAAATTTTTATTCCTTTTGGAACTAAAAAAGACGCATTTATTTTTATAGGTTTTACATTGGATATGTTACCTCGATTTTTAGTAAAACTGAGATAAATACTCTCTAAAGTTTTTATTCCCTCAAAGTTAATGTTAAATCTAGGTCATTCACTTTTTGATCCCTAGCGAAAGAAAGAAAACCATTCTTCTCCAAGGAGGAAGGAAGCTAGAACCAACACTTTTCTTTACAAGTCTCTCATCATATTTACAGTATGTACATGTTCTCCATTACTGGTGTTGTTGATGTTTGTTGTTGTTGTTGTTGTTGTTGTTGTTGTTATTATTTTTAGACCGTCTTGTTGTTTACTCTTTTGTTGGATGTGTATTGTTTTTATTTTATTTTCATAAGCGTTATGTGATTACGAGTCGTATTTGGATCAAAGTCAATAGATTAGGTAAAGAGTATGAGAATGGAGTGCTACAATTGCTTGAGTTCGCTGAAAAAACCCTTCCTAAAAATAAAGGGATTTTTTTGGCGTCCTTGTAAAAAGTGATTTAATACAAAAAAAACATCCAAGGGATGTTATATTTAATAATTTTGGTTGTGATGGAATTATTCAAAATTACACAAAATGGGTATGACATTGTGAAGTGACAAAAAAGAGACATGTATCACATACAGTTGAAGATGATGAATTTATGAATGGTACTCTAAAAGATATGATTTGCAATATTTTAGTAGATGCTTTTAAGAAAGATAATGTGGTAGATAATTTGCAAAGAGACATGAAAGATTCGTCGTATCCAGGATGTAAAAGTTTTACAAGAATGTCAGTTGTGTTAAGACTAATTAATCTTAAGGCAAGAGGTGGGCAGACGGATAAAAGTTTCATTGAATTGCTTGAATTGTTTAAAGAAATATTTCTCGAAGATAACACGTTACCAAACCATAGTTATGAGGCCAGGAAGATATTGTGTCCAGTGGGTTTGGACTATATCAAATTACATGCACGTCGTAATGATTGCATCTTATATAAGAAAGAGTTTGAAAATTTGAAGGAGTGCCCGAGGTGTGGGGAGTCATGCTACAAGAAGAAGGAGAATGATGTTAATGACGATGATAGTCTAACTAACAAGGTTGTTCCTTCCAAGATGATGTGGTACCTACCGATAATTCCAAGGTTCAAGAGATAGTTTTCTAATGTTAATGACGCAAACAATACGAGATGACATGTTGATGAAAGAGTGTGTGATGGAAAAATTTGCCATGTAGCTGATTCATTTCCTTGTTTCTGAATTTTTCCCTTAAACCGAGGAACCTTAGGCTTGGACTTGCTTCTGACAAAATAAACCATTTTAGTAATTTGAGTATTAACCATACATCATGGAATGTTCTTCTCATAATTTAAAACTTATCTCCATGGTTGTGCATGAAGCGCATGTATATGATGCTATCAATGATGATTTCGGGTCTAAGACAACTAGGGAACGTCACAGATGTTTACTTAACGCCATTGATTGAATATTTAAGACTTTTATGGGAGGAAGATGCCGATGTTAATGATTTGTATATATGTGATAACTTTAAGTTGTATGCCATGTTATTTTGCACAATTAATGACTTTCCTGCATAAGGTAATTTGTCTGAGTAAAACTTCAAGGGACATAAAGTGTGTTCTATATATGAAGTTGATACATGTCACCACCAATTGCAAAAAGGAAAAAAGATTTTTTTATTTTGGGCATTAAAAATTTCTAAGACCGAATCATCTATATTGGGGATTGAAGACCAGGAGTTTGGTATTGCTCCAAAGCCCTTAACCTGAAGGTAAGTTTATAAAAGACAACAACATATTAATGTTGTATTTGGGAAGAAACAAAAAAAAAGATAGTGGAGAAAAATATTTGGAAAAAGTGATCGGTGTTGTTTGATCTTCCATATTGGTCTAGTCTTATGTGATGCATATGGAGAAAAATGTATGTGAAAGTTTGATTTGAACACTACTCATTATTAAAGGCAATACAAAATATACTAAGAAATGCCGCGAATATATGGTTGTGATGGGTATACGGCAAGAGTTATCCCCAAAAGAAATAGGAAATAGAATCTATTTTCCCCTAGCATGTCACACTCTGCCTAAAAAATAAATAAAATATGTTTTTATGAATGTTTGCAAGGTATCAAAGTTCCTCATTGGTACTAATCAAATGTGAAGAAACTTGTGTTAATGAATGATCTAAAGTTAGTCGGCTTAAAATCTCATGATTGTCATGTCTTGATGAAATAAATTCTACAAAAGCTATTTGTGGGATTTTAACAAGAAATATAAGGGAAATTATAACCAGATTGTGCTTATTTTGCAATATTATATGTAGTAAAGTTATTGATCCTCGAAATTTAGACGACTTAGAACATGAAGTTGCAATTAGCTTATGCCAATTAAAGATGTTTTTAGCTCCATAATCCTTTGACATTATGGTTCACTTAGTTATTCATCTAGTAAGGGAGGTTGAGGAATTTGCGATTCAGTTTATTTATGGTGGATGTATCCGGTAGAGCGTTACATGAAGATTTTTAAAGGGTATATAAAGAATCATCATCGTCTGGAAGCTTCGATCGTAGAAAGGTACATCATAGAAGAAGCTATTGAGTTTTGTACAAACTATTTATCATAAGCGAACTCTAAAGGAATTCCTGAGCATCGTCATGATGGATGTTATAATGGTAGAGGTATTCAAGGTTTAAATTTTAAGACATTTGACCAAGAGTTAGTTCTTCAAGATGACTTGCCATTAGGTCTTAGTTTTATAGGCTTTTAGGTTCAAATTATGAATAAAAATGGTTAAAACTCAAAAAGTGTATAAGAATGCAATGTAATGCAAATGTTACTTTTGTAACTTTTTTTTGTGAAGTTTCCATAGTGTAATGAAATACTTGATAAAACAAAATGATGTATGCTCTATGTTTATTGAATTCAAATTTAAATTAGTTGAATGTGAATGAAAAGAACAATTGATTTAAGAAACAAAACCAAATATGTATGCATGGGTTTAAAATAAAAATGGAACATGGCCTTTATCCATAACCACAATGAATATATGCATTAGATTGCTTTAACAATATATTATGTATGTATGAAAATAAAATACGCAACACTAGTTTGAATGGTAATAAGTGTATATGCAGAAACTCAAATGGTCTTGTTGTAACACCTTAATCCACGACTCGATATTTGATAAAAAAAAGTTTTAAAAAATCACATATTAGAGTGTCACACATGCTTCACCAAAGTATAAAAATCTCAAATACCAAATAGTCATGTAAAATAAGCAGCGGAAATTAGACGAGTCTGACATAAAGTCTCAACAACAAACTCCAACATAAAAACAAAACATTACACAATGATGGAAGACATCTCATCTCCAGTGCTACATATCAAAGCGACTCTTCTAAGACTCAATGATAAAAGTTAAAGGGGGCACCGATGACATCCCTTAACTCAACGACTCATATAAATGATTATATGTATTCTCGAGGAGTACAGATGCTACAACAAAAAATAGGGGGTGAGATTACATCTAACAAATGTTAATGGTGAAAATCAGTAAGACATGATAGTAATATTGAACATAATGAAATTATCAATCACACTCAAAATAAAATCAAACAAATCATAATGCAGATGCAATATAATACCACCATCTCCTTCTCAAATGCATGTGGTATCAAAATCACTAGGATCAGAGGTATATTACTGATATTTATATATTTTCGGTTCCTCTTTGAACCGTGTCCCTCTCTGGAAGTAAGATTGACATAGTTCATCTCTAAATCAGGTCATCACTGGACTGAAGTCCTACCTATATTTGAAATACATGAATGCATGATTATAAACAACACAAATATGCAACAACATTATCATCTCAAAATCATAACGAAACATAAGTCTCAAAAAATTTCAAAAATGATCCACTCTTGAACCTATAAGTTGTCAATCACAGGACTCACTGTAATCCCTCTCTGGATTACTATACTCAAAATACAAATCAAGGCCATGATTGTAATTCCTCTCTGGATTACTATACTCGAAACGCCTATCAAAGTCATCATTGCAATCCCTCTCTAGATTACTATACTCATAAATACATTTTAAAAACAATATAGTTATTTCCTCTCAAACGGTAAAGTTATGTTATTACCAAATACTTGATAAAACAAAGTGATGTATGCTCTATGTTTATTGAGTTCAAATTTAAATTAGTTGAATGTGAATGAAAAGAACAATTGATTTAAGAAACAAAACCAAATATGTATGCATGGGTTTAAAATAAAAATGGAACATGACCTTTATCCATAACCACAATGAATGTATGCATTAGATTGTTTTAACAATTTATTATGTATGTATGAAAATAAAATACGCATCACAAGTTTGAATGGTAATAAGTGTATATGCAGAAACTCAAATGGTTTTGTTGTAACACCTTAATCCCCGACTTCGATATTTGATTAAAAAAGTTTTAAAAAATCACATATTAGAGTGTCACGCATGCTTCACCAAAGTATTAAAATCTCAAATACCAAATAGTCATGTTATATAAGCAGCGGAAATTAGACGAGTCCGACATAAAGTCTCAACAACAAACTCCAACATAAAAACAAAACATTACACAATGATGGAAGACATCTCATCTCCAGTGCTACATATCAAAGCGACTCTTCTAAGACTCAATGATAAAAGTTAAAGGGGGCATCTATGACATCCCTTAACTCAGCGGCTCATATAAATGATTAAATGTACTCTCGAGGAGTACAGGTGCTACAACAAAAAATAGGGGGTGAGATTACATCTAACAAATGTTAATGGTGAAAATCAGTAAGACATGATAGTAATATCGAACATAACGAAATTATCAATCACACTCAAAATAAAATCAAACAAATCATAATGCAGATGTAATATAATGCCACCATCTCCTTCTCAAATGCATGTGGTATCAAAATCACTAGGATCAGAGGTATATTACTGATATTTCAATATATTCGGTTCCTCTTTGAACCGTATCCCTCTCTGGAAGTAAGATTGACATAGTTCATCTCTAAATCGGGTCATAACTGGACTGAAATCCTACCTATATTTGAAATACATGAATGCATGATTATAAACAACACAAATATGCAACAACATTATCATCTCAAAATCATAACGAAACATAAGTCTCAAAATGTTTCAAAAATGTTACACTCTTGAACCTATAAGTTGTCAATCACAGGACTCACTGTAATCCTTCTCTGGATTACTATACTCAAAATACAAATCAAGGCCATGATTGTAATTCCTCCCTGTATTACTATACTCGAAACGCCTATCAAAGTCATCATTGCAATCCCTCTCTAGATTACTATACTCATAAATACATTTTAAAAACAATTTAGTTATTTCCTCTCAAACGATAAAGTTATGTTATTAACAAATACTTGATAAAACAGAGTGATGCATGCTCTATGTTTATTGAGTTCAAATTTAAATTAGTTGACCGTGAATGAAAAGAACAATTGATTTAAGAAACAAAACCAAATATGTATGCATGGGTTTAAAATAAAAATGGAACATGGCCTTTATCCATAACCACAACGAATGTATGCATTAGATTGTTTTAACAATATATTATGTATGTATGAAAATAAAATACGCATCACTAGTTTGAATGGTAATAAGTGTATATGCAGAAACTCAAATGGTCTTGTTGTAACACCTTAATCCCCGACTCGATATTTGATAAAAAAATGTTTTAAAAAATCACATATTAGGATGTCACGCATGCTTCACCAAAGTATAAAAATCCCAAATACCAAATAGTCATGTAAAATAAGCAGCGGAAATTAGACGAGTCCGTCATAAAGTCTCAACAACAAACTCCAACATAAAAACAAAACATTACACAATGATGGAAGACATCTCATCTCCAGTGCTACATATCAAAGCGACTCTTCTAAGACTCAATGATAAAAGTTAAAGGGGGCATCAATGACATCCCTTAACACAGCGACTCATATAAATGATTGTATGTACTCTCGAGGAGTACAGGTGCTACAACAAAAAATAGGGGTTAAGATTACATCTAACAAATGTTAATGGTGAAAATCAGTAAGACATGATAGTAATATTGAACATAACGAAATTATCAATCACACTCAAAATAAAATCAAACAAATCATAATGTAGATGCAATATAATGCCACCATCTCCTTCTCAAATGCATGTGGTATCAAAATCACTAGGATTAGAGGTATATTACTAATATTTCAATATTTTCGGTTCCTCTTTGAACCGTGTCCCTCTCTGGAAGTAAGATTGACATAGTTCATCTCAAAATCAGGTCATCACTGGACTAAAGTCCTGCCTATATTTGAAATACATGAATGCGTGATTATAAACAACACAGATATGCAACAACATTATCATCTCAAAATCATAACGAAACATATGTCTCAAAAAATTTCAAAAATGTTCCACTCTTGAACCTATAAGTTGTCAATCACAGGACTCACTGTAATCCCTCTCTGGAATACTATACTCAAAATACAAATCAAGGTCATGATTGTAATTCCTCTCTGGATTACTATACTCGGAACGCCTATCAAAGTCATCATTGCAATCCCTCTCTAGATTACTATACTCATAAATATATTTTAAAAACAATTTAGTTATTTCCTCTCAAACGGTAAAGTTATGTTATTACCAAATACTTGATAAAACAAAGTGATGTATGCTCTATGTTTATTGAGTTCAAATTTAAATTAGTTGAATGTGAATGAAAAGAACAATTGATTTAAGAAACAAAACCAAATATGTATGCATGGGTTTAAAATAAAAATGGAACATGACCTTTATCCATAACCACAATGAATGTATGCATTAGATTGTTTTAACAATTTATTATGTATGTATGAAAATAAAATACGCATCACAAGTTTGAATGGTAATAAGTGTATATGCAGAAACTCAAATGGTTTTGTTGTAACACCTTAATCCCCGACTTCGATATTTGATAAAAAAAGTTTTAAAAAATGACATATTAGAATGTCACGCATGCTTCACCAAAGTATTAAAATCTCAAATACCAAATAGTCATGTTATATAAGCAGCGGAAATTAGACGAGTCCGACATAAAGTCTCAACAACAAACTCCAACATAAAAACAAAACATTACACAATGATGGAAGACATCTCATCTCCAGTGCTACATATCAAAGCGACTCTTCTAAGACTCAATGATAAAAGTTAAAGGGGGCATCTATGACATCCCTTAACTCAGCGGCTCATATAAATGATTAAATGTACTCTCGAGGAGTACAGGTGCTACAACAAAAAATAGGGGGTGAGATTACATCTAACAAATGTTAATGGTGAAAATCAGTAAGACATGATAGTAATATCGAACATAACGAAATTATCAATCACACTCAAAATAAAATCAAACAAATCATAATGCAGATGTAATATAATGCCACCATCTCCTTCTCAAATGCATGTGGTATCAAAATCACTAGGATCAGAGGTATATTACTGATATTTCAATATATTCGGTTCCTCTTTGAACCGTATCCCTCTCTGGAAGTAAGATTGACATAGTTCATCTCTAAATCGGGTCATAACTGGACTGAAATCCTACCTATATTTGAAATACATGAATGCATGATTATAAACAACACAAATATGCAACAACATTATCATCTCAAAATCATAACGAAACATAAGTCTCAAAATGTTTCAAAAATGTTACACTCTTGAACCTATAAGTTGTCAATCACAGGACTCACTGTAATCCTTCTCTGGATTACTATACTCAAAATACAAATCAAGGCCATGATTGTAATTCCTCCCTGTATTACTATACTCGAAACGCCTATCAAAGTCATCATTGCAATCCCTCTCTAGATTACTATACTCATAAATATATTTTAAAAACAATTTAGTTATTTCCTCTCAAACGATAAAGTTATGTTATTACCAAATACTTGATAAAACAGAGTGATGCATGCTCTATGTTTATTGAGTTCAAATTTAAATTAGTTGACCGTGAATGAAAAGAACAATTGATTTAAGAAACAAAACCAAATATGTATGCATGGGTTTAAAATAAAAATGGAACATGGCCTTTATCCATAACCACAACGAATGTATGCATTAGATTGTTTTAACAATATATTATGTATGTATGAAAATAAAATACGCATCACTAGTTTGAATGGTAATAAGTGTATATGCAAAAACTCAAATGGTCTTGTTGTAACACCTTAATCCCCGACTCGATATTTGATAAAAAAATGTTTTAAAAAATCACATATTAGGATGTCACGCATGCTTCACCAAAGTATAAAAATCCCAAATACCAAATAGTCATGTAAAATAAGCAGCGGAAATTAGACGAGCCCGTCATAAAGTCTCAACAACAAACTCCAACATAAAAACAAAACACTACACAGTGATGGAAGACATCTCATCTCCAGTGCTACATATCAAAGCGACTCTTCTAAGACTCAATGATAAAAGTTAAAGGGGGCACCGATGACATCCCTTAACTCAACGACTCATATAAATGATTGTATGTACTCTCGAGGAGTACAGATGCTACAACAAAAATAGGGGTTAAGATTACATCTAACAAATGTTAATGGTGAAAATCAGTAAGACATGATAGTAATATTGAACATAACGAAATTATCAATCACACTCAAAATAAAATCAAACAAATCATAATGTAGATGCAATATAATGCCACCATCTCCTTCTCAAATGCATGTGGTATCAAAATCACTAGGATTAGAGGTATATTACTAATATTTCAATATTTTCGGTTCCTCTTTGAACCGTTTCCCTCTCTGGAAGTAAGATTGACATAGTTCATCTCTAAATCAGGTCATCACTGGACTGAAGTCCTACCTATATTTGAAATACATGAATGCGTGATTATAAACAACACAGATATGCAACAACATTATCATCTCAAAATCATAACGAAACATATGTCTCAAAAAATTTCAAAAATGTTCCACTCTTGAACCTATAAGTTGTCAATCACAGGACTCACTGTAATCCCTCTCTGGAATACTATACTCAAAATACAAATCATGGTCATGATTGTAATTTCTCTCTGGATTACTATACTCGAAACGCCTATCAAAGTCATCATTGCAATCCCTCTCTAGATTACTATACTCATAAATATATTTTAAAAACAATTTAGTTATTTCCTCTCAAACGGTAAAGTTATGTTATTACCAAATACTTGATAAAACAAAGTGATGTATGCTCTATGTTTATTGAGTTCAAATTTAAATTAGTTGAATGTGAATGAAAAGAACAATTGATTTAAGAAACAAAACCAAATATGTATGCATGGGTTTAAAATAAAAATGGAACATGACCTTTATCCATAACCACAATGAATGTATGCATTAGATTGTTTTAACAATTTATTATGTATGTATGAAAATAAAATACGCATCACAAGTTTGAATGGTAATAAGTGTATATGCAGAAACTCAAATGGTTTTGTTGTAACACCTTAATCCCCGACTTCGATATTTGATAAAAAAGTTTTAAAAAATCACATATTAGAGTGTCACGCATGCTTCACCAAAGTATTAAAATCTCAAATACCAAATAGTCATGTTATATAAGCAGCGGAAATTAGACGAGTCCGACATAAAGTCTCAACAACAAACTCCAACATAAAAACAAAACATTACACAATGATGGAAGACATCTCATCTCCAGTGCTACATATCAAAGTGACTCTTCTAAGACTCAATGATAAAAGTTAAAGGGGGCA
The DNA here is from genome assembly GCF_024323335.1 of Lathyrus oleraceus. NCBI lineage: Eukaryota > Viridiplantae > Streptophyta > Magnoliopsida > Fabales > Fabaceae > Lathyrus > Lathyrus oleraceus. The sequence goes on from NC_066584.1 coordinate 86,839,975, forward strand.
TCTATGACATCCCTTAACTCAGCGGCTCATATAAATGATTAAATGTACTCTCGAGGAGTACAGGTGCTACAACAAAAAATAGGGGGTGAGATTACATCTAACAAATGTTAATGGTGAAAATCAGTAAGACATGATAGTAATATCGAACATAACGAAATTATCAATCACACTCAAAATAAAATCAAACAAATCATAATGCAGATGTAATATAATGCCACCATCTTCTTCTCAAATGCATGTGGTATCAAAATCACTAGGATCAGAGGTATATTACTGATATTTCAATATATTCGGTTCCTCTTTGAACCGTATCCCTCTCTGGAAGTAAGATTGACATAGTTCATCTCTAAATCGGGTCATAACTGGACTGAAATCCTACCTATATTTGAAATACATGAATGCATGATTATAAACAACACAAATATGCAACAACATTATCATCTCAAAATCATAACGAAACATAAGTCTCAAAATGTTTCAAAAATGTTACACTCTTGAACCTATAAGTTGTCAATCACAGGACTCACTGTAATCCTTCTCTGGATTACTATACTCAAAATACAAATCAAGGCCATGATTGTAATTCCTCCCTGTATTACTATACTCGAAACGCCTATCAAAGTCATCATTGCAATCCCTCTCTAGATTACTATACTCATAAATATATTTTAAAAACAATTTAGTTATTTCCTCTCAAACGATAAAGTTATGTTATTACCAAATACTTGATAAAACAGAGTGATGCATGCTCTATGTTTATTGAGTTCAAATTTAAATTAGTTGACCGTGAATGAAAAGAACAATTGATTTAAGAAACAAAACCAAATATGTATGCATGGGTTTAAAATAAAAATGGAACATGGCCTTTATCCATAACCACAACGAATGTATGCATTAGATTGTTTTAACAATATATTATGTATGTATGAAAATAAAATACGCATCACTAGTTTGAATGGTAATAAGTGTATATGCAAAAACTCAAATGGTCTTGTTGTAACACCTTAATCCCCGACTCGATATTTGATAAAAAAATGTTTTAAAAAATCACATATTAGGATGTCACGCATGCTTCACCAAAGTATAAAAATCCCAAATACCAAATAGTCATGTAAAATAAGCAGCGGAAATTAGACGAGCCCGTCATAAAGTCTCAACAACAAACTCCAACATAAAAACAAAACACTACACAGTGATGGAAGACATCTCATCTCCAGTGCTACATATCAAAGCGACTCTTCTAAGACTCAATGATAAAAGTTAAAGGGGGCACCGATGACATCCCTTAACTCAACGACTCATATAAATGATTGTATGTACTCTCGAGGAGTACAGATGCTACAACAAAAAATAGGGGTTAAGATTACATCTAACAAATGTTAATGGTGAAAATCAGTAAGACATGATAGTAATATTGAACATAACGAAATTATCAATCACACTCAAAATAAAATCAAACAAATCATAATGTAGATGCAATATAATGCCACCATCTCCTTCTCAAATGCATGTGGTATCAAAATCACTAGGATTAGAGGTATATTACTAATATTTCAATATTTTCGGTTCCTCTTTGAACCGTTTCCCTCTCTGGAAGTAAGATTGACATAGTTCATCTCTAAATCAGGTCATCACTGGACTGAAGTCCTACCTATATTTGAAATACATGAATGCGTGATTATAAACAACACAGATATGCAACAACATTATCATCTCAAAATCATAACGAAACATATGTCTCAAAAAATTTCAAAAATGTTCCACTCTTGAACCTATAAGTTGTCAATCACAGGACTCACTGTAATCCCTCTCTGGAATACTATACTCAAAATACAAATCATGGTCATGATTGTAATTTCTCTCTGGATTACTATACTCGAAACGCCTATCAAAGTCATCATTGCAATCCCTCTCTAGATTACTATACTCATAAATATATTTTAAAAACAATTTAGTTATTTCCTCTCAAACGGTAAAGTTATGTTATTACCAAATACTTGATAAAACAAAGTGATGTATGCTCTATGTTTATTGAGTTCAAATTTAAATTAGTTGAATGTGAATGAAAAGAACAATTGATTTAAGAAACAAAACCAAATATGTATGCATGGGTTTAAAATAAAAATGGAACATGACCTTTATCCATAACCACAATGAATGTATGCATTAGATTGTTTTAACAATTTATTATGTATGTATGAAAATAAAATACGCATCACAAGTTTGAATGGTAATAAGTGTATATGCAGAAACTCAAATGGTTTTGTTGTAACACCTTAATCCCCGACTTCGATATTTGATAAAAAAAGTTTTAAAAAATCACATATTAGAGTGTCACGCATGCTTCACCAAAGTATTAAAATCTCAAATACCAAATAGTCATGTTATATAAGCAGCGGAAATTAGACGAGTCCGACATAAAGTCTCAACAACAAACTCCAACATAAAAACAAAACATTACACAATGATGGAAGACATCTCATCTCCAGTGCTACATATCAAAGTGACTCTTCTAAGACTCAATGATAAAAGTTAAAGGGGGCATCTATGACATCCCTTAACTCAGCGGCTCATATAAATGATTAAATGTACTCTCGAGGAGTACAGGTGCTACAACAAAAAATAGGGGGTGAGATTACATCTAACAAATGTTAATGGTGAAAATCAGTAAGACATGATAGTAATATCGAACATAACGAAATTATCAATCACACTCAAAATAAAATCAAACAAATCATAATGCAGATGTAATATAATGCCACCATCTTCTTCTCAAATGCATGTGGTATCAAAATCACTAGGATCAGAGGTATATTACTGATATTTCAATATATTCGGTTCCTCTTTGAACCGTATCCCTCTCTGGAAGTAAGATTGACATAGTTCATCTCTAAATCGGGTCATAACTGGACTGAAATCCTACCTATATTTGAAATACATGAATGCATGATTATAAACAACACAAATATGCAACAACATTATCATCTCAAAATCATAACGAAACATAAGTCTCAAAATGTTTCAAAAATGTTACACTCTTGAACCTATAAGTTGTCAATCACAGGACTCACTGTAATCCTTCTCTGGATTACTATACTCAAAATACAAATCAAGGCCATGATTGTAATTCCTCCCTGTATTACTATACTCGAAACGCCTATCAAAGTCATCATTGCAATCCCTCTCTAGATTACTATACTCATAAATATATTTTAAAAACAATTTAGTTATTTCCTCTCAAACGATAAAGTTATGTTATTACCAAATACTTGATAAAACAGAGTGATGCATGCTCTATGTTTATTGAGTTCAAATTTAAATTAGTTGACCGTGAATGAAAAGAACAATTGATTTAAGAAACAAAACCAAATATGTATGCATGGGTTTAAAATAAAAATGGAACATGGCCTTTATCCATAACCACAACGAATGTATGCATTAGATTGTTTTAACAATATATTATGTATGTATGAAAATAAAATACGCATCACTAGTTTGAATGGTAATAAGTGTATATGCAAAAACTCAAATGGTCTTGTTGTAACACCTTAATCCCCGACTCGATATTTGATAAAAAAATGTTTTAAAAAATCACATATTAGGATGTCACGCATGCTTCACCAAAGTATAAAAATCCCAAATACCAAATAGTCATGTAAAATAAGCAGCGGAAATTAGACGAGCCCGTCATAAAGTCTCAACAACAAACTCCAACATAAAAACAAAACACTACACAGTGATGGAAGACATCTCATCTCCAGTGCTACATATCAAAGCGACTCTTCTAAGACTCAATGATAAAAGTTAAAGGGGGCACCGATGACATCCCTTAACTCAACGACTCATATAAATGATTGTATGTACTCTCGAGGAGTACAGATGCTACAACAAAAAATAGGGGTTAAGATTACATCTAACAAATGTTAATGGTGAAAATCAGTAAGACATGATAGTAATATTGAACATAACGAAATTATCAATCACACTCAAAATAAAATCAAACAAATCATAATGTAGATGCAATATAATGCCACCATCTCCTTCTCAAATGCATGTGGTATCAAAATCACTAGGATTAGAGGTATATTACTAATATTTCAATATTTTCGGTTCCTCTTTGAACCGTTTCCCTCTCTGGAAGTAAGATTGACATAGTTCATCTCTAAATCAGGTCATCACTGGACTGAAGTCCTACCTATATTTGAAATACATGAATGCGTGATTATAAACAACACAGATATGCAACAACATTATCATCTCAAAATCATAACGAAACATATGTCTCAAAAAATTTCAAAAATGTTCCACTCTTGAACCTATAAGTTGTCAATCACAGGACTCACTGTAATCCCTCTCTGGAATACTATACTCAAAATACAAATCATGGTCATGATTGTAATTTCTCTCTGGATTACTATACTCGAAACGCCTATCAAAGTCATCATTGCAATCCCTCTCTAGATTACTATACTCATAAATATATTTTAAAAACAATTTAGTTATTTCCTCTCAAACGGTAAAGTTATGTTATTACCAAATACTTGATAAAACAAAGTGATGTATGCTCTATGTTTATTGAGTTCAAATTTAAATTAGTTGAATGTGAATGAAAAGAACAATTGATTTAAGAAACAAAACCAAATATGTATGCATGGGTTTAAAATAAAAATGGAACATGACCTTTATCCATAACCACAATGAATGTATGCATTAGATTGTTTTAACAATTTATTATGTATGTATGAAAATAAAATACGCATCACAAGTTTGAATGGTAATAAGTGTATATGCAGAAACTCAAATGGTTTTGTTGTAACACCTTAATCCCCGACTTCGATATTTGATAAAAAAAGTTTTAAAAATCACATATTAGAGTGTCACGCATGCTTCACCAAAGTATTAAAATCTCAAATACCAAATAGTCATGTTATATAAGCAGCGGAAATTAGACGAGTCCGACATAAAGTCTCAACAACAAACTCCAACATAAAAACAAAACATTACACAATGATGGAAGACATCTCATCTCCAGTGCTACATATCAAAGTGACTCTTCTAAGACTCAATGATAAAAGTTAAAGGGGGCATCTATGACATCCCTTAACTCAGCGGCTCATATAAATGATTAAATGTACTCTCGAGGAGTACAGGTGCTACAACAAAAAATAGGGGGTGAGATTACATCTAACAAATGTTAATGGTGAAAATCAGTAAGACATGATAGTAATATCGAACATAACGAAATTATCAATCACACTCAAAATAAAATCAAACAAATCATAATGCAGATGTAATATAATGCCACCATCTTCTTCTCAAATGCATGTGGTATCAAAATCACTAGGATCAGAGGTATATTACTGATATTTCAATATATTCGGTTCCTCTTTGAACCGTATCCCTCTCTGGAAGTAAGATTGACATAGTTCATCTCTAAATCGGGTCATCACTGGACTGAAGTCCTACCTATATTTGAAATACATGAATGCGTGATTATAAACAACACAGATATGCAACAACATTATCATCTCAAAATCATAACGAAACATATGTCTCAAAAAATTTCAAAAATGTTCCACTCTTGAACCTATAAGTTGTCAATTACAGGACTCACTGTAATCCCTCTCTGGAATACTATACTCAAAATACAAATCAAGGTCATGATTGTAATTCCTCTCTGGATTACTATACTCGAAACGCCTATCAAAGTCATCATTGCAATTCCTCTCTAGATTACTATACTCATAAATATATTTTAAAAACAATTTAGTTATTTCCTCTCAAACGGTAAAGTTATGTTATTACCAAATACTTGATAAAACAAAGTGATGTATGCTCTATGTTTATTGAGTTCAAATTTAAATTAGTTGAATGTGAATGAAAAGAACAATTGATTTAAGAAACAAACCAAATATATATGCATGGGTTTAAAATAAAATGGAACATGACCTTTATCCATAACCACAATGAATGTATGCATTAGATTGTTTTAACAATATATTATGTATGTATGAAAATAAAATACGCATCACTAGTTTGAATGGTAATAAGTGTATATGCAGAAACTTAAATGGTCTTGTTGTAACACCTTAATCCCCGACTTGATATTTGATAAAAAAAAGTTTTAAAAAATCACATATTAGAGTGTCACGCATGCTTCACCACAGTATAAAAATCACAAATACCAAATAGTGATGTAAAATAAGCAGCGGAAATTAGACGAGTCCGACACAAAGTCTCAACAACAAACTCCAACATAAAAACAAAACATTACACAATGATGGAAGACATCTCATATCGAGTGCTACATATCAAAGCGACTCTTCTAAGACTCAATGATAAAAGTTAAAGGGGGCATCGATGACATACCTTAACTCAGTGGCTCATATAAATGATTATATGTTCTCTTGAGGAGTACATGTGCTACAACAAAAAAATAGGGGGTTAGATTACATCTAACAAATGTTAATGGTGAAAATCAGTAAGACATGATAGTAATATTGAACATAATGAAATTATCAATCACACTCAAAATAAAATCAAACAAATCATAATGCATATGCAATATAATGCCACCATCTCCTTCTCAAATGCATGTGGTATCAAAATCACTAGGATCAGAGGTATATTACTGATATTTCAATATTTTCGGTTCCTCTTTGAACCGTGTCCCTCTCTGGAAGTAAGATTGACATAGTTCATCTCTAAATCGGGTCATAACTGGACTGAAATCCTACCTATATTTGAAATACATGAATGCATGATTATAAACAACACAAATATGCAACAACATTATCATCTCAAAATCATAACGAAACATAAGTCTCAAAATGTTTCAGAAATGTTCCACTCTTGAACCTATAAGTTGTCAATCACAGGACTCACTGTAATCCCTCTCTGGATTATTATACTCAAAATACAAATCAAGGCCATGATTGTAATTCCTCTTTGGATTACTATACTCGAAACGCCTATCAAAGTCATCATTGCAATCCCTATCTAGATTACTATACTCATAAATATATTTTAAAAACAATTTAGTTATTTCCTCTCAAACAGTAAAGTTATGTTATTACCAAATATTTGATAAAACAAAGTGATGTATGCTCTATGTTTATTGAGTTCAAATTTTAATTAGTTGAATGCGAATGAAAAGAACAATTGATTTAAGAAACAAAACCAAATATGTACGCATGGGTTTAAAATAAAAATGGAACATGGCCTTTATCCATAACCACAATGAATGTATGCATTAGATTGTTTTAACAATATATTATGTATGTATGAAAATAAAATACGCATCACTAGTTTGAATGGTAATAAGTGTATATGCAGAAACTCAAACGGTCTTGTTGTAACACCTTAATCCCCGACTCGATATTTGATAAAAAAAAGTTTTAAAAAATCACATATTAGAGTGTCACGTATGCTTCACCAAAGTATAAAAATCTCAAATACCAAATAGTCATGTAAAATAATCAGCGGAAATTAGACGAGTCCGACATAAAGTCTCAACAAAAAATCCAACATAAAAACAAAACATTACACAATGATGGAAGACATCTCATCTCCAGTGCTACATATCAAAGCGACTCTTCTAAGACTCAATGATAAAAGTTAAAGGGGGCATCGATGACATCCATTAACTCAACGGCTAATATAAATGATTATATGTACTCTCGAGGAGTACAGGTGCTACAACAAAAAATAGCGGGTGACATTACATCTAACAAATGTTAATGGGGAAAATCAGTAAGACATGATAGTAATATTGAACATAACGAAATTATCAATCACACTCAAAATAAAATCAAACAAATCATAATGCAGATGCAATATAATGCCACCATCTCCTTCTCAAATGCATGTGGTATCCAAATCACTAGGATCAGAGGTATATTACTGATATTTCAATATTTTCGGTTCCTCTTTGAACCGTGTCCCTCTCTGGAAGTAAGATTGACATATTTCATCTCTAAATCAGGTCATCACTGGACTGAAGTCCTACCTATATTTGAAATACATGAATGCATGATTATAAACAACACAAATATGCAACAACATTATCATCTCAAAATCATAACGAAACGTATGTCTCAAAAAATTTCAAAAATGTTCCACTCTTGAACCTATAAGTTGTCAATCACAGGACTCACTATAATCCCTCTCTGGATTATTATACTCAAAATACAAATCAAGGCCATGATTGTAATTCCTCTCTGGATTACTATACTCGAAACGCCTATCAAAGTCATCATTGCAATCCCTCTCAAGATTACTATACTCATAAATATATTTTAAAAACAATTTAGTTATTTCCTCTCAAACGGTAAAGTTATGTTATTACCAAATACTTGATAAAACAAAGTGATGTATGCTCTATGTTTATTGAGTTCAAATTTAAATTAGTTGAATGTGAATGAAAAGAACAATTGATTTAAGAAACAAAACCAAATATGTATGCATGGGTTTAAAATAAAATGGAACATGACCTTTATCCATAACCACAATGAATGTAGGCATTAGATTGTTTTAACAATATATTATGTATGTATGAAAATAAAATACGCATCACTAGTTTGAATGGTAATAAGTGTATATGCAGAAACTCAAATGGTCTTGTTGTAACACCTTAATCCCCGACTCGATAATTGATAAAAAAAACTTTTAAAAAATCACATATTAGAGTGTCACGCATGCTTCACCAAAGTATAAAAATCTCAAATACCAAATAGTCATGTAAAATAATCAGCGGAAATTAGATGAGTCCGACATAAAGTCTCAACAACAAACTCCAACATAAAAACAAAACATTACACAATGATGGAAGACATCTCATCTCCAGTGCTACATATCAAAGCGACTCTTCTAAGACTCAATGATAAAAGTTAAAGGGGGCATCGATGACATCCCTTAACTCAGCGACTCATATAAATGATTGTATGTACTCTCGAGGAGTACAGGTGCTACAACAAAAAATAGGGTGTGAGATTACATCTAACAAATGTTAATGGTGAAAATCAGTAAGACATGATAGTAATATTGAACGTAACGAAATTATCAATCACACTCAAAATAAAATCAAACAAATCATAATGCAGATGCAATATAATGCCACCATCTCCTTCTCAAATGCATGTGGTATCCAAATCACTAGTATCAGAGATATATTACTGATATTTCAATATTTTCGTTTCCTCTTTGAACCGTGTCCCTCTCTGGAAGTAAGATTGACATAGTTCATCTCTAAATCAGGTCATCACTGGACTGAAGTCCTACCTATATTGGAACTACATGAATGCATGATTATAAACAACACAAATATGCAACAACATTATCATCTCAAAATCATAATGAAACATAAGTCTCAAAAAATTTCAAAAATGTTCCACTCTTGAACCTATAAGTTGTCAATCACAGGACTCACTGTAATCCCTCTCTGGATTACTATACTCAAAATACAAATCAAGGTCATGAATGTAATTCCTCTCTGGATTACTATACTCGAAACGCTTATCAAAGTTATCATTGCAATCCCTCTCAAGATTACTATACTCATAAATATATTTTAAAAACAATTTAGTTATTTCCTCTCAAACGGTAAAGTTATGTTATTACCAAATACTTAATAAACAAAGTGATGTATGCTCTATGTTTATTGAGTTCAAATTTAAATTAGTTGAATGTGAATGAAAAGAACAATTGATTTAAGAAACAAAACCAAATATGTATGCATGGGTTTAAAATAAAAATGAAATATGGCCTTTATCCATAATCACAATGAATGTATGCATTAGATTGTTTTAACAATATATTATGTATGTATGAAAATAAAATATGCATCACTAGTTTGAATGGTAATAAGTGTATATGCAAAAACTCAAATGGTCTTGTTGTAACACCTTAATCCCCGACTCGATATTTGATAAGAAAAGTTTTAAAAAATCACATAGTAGAGTGTCACACATGCTTCACCAAAGTATAAAAATCTCAAATACCAAATAGTCATGTAAAATAAGCAGCGGAAATTAGACGAGTCCGACATAAAGTCCCAACAACAAACTCCAACATAAAAATAAAACATTACACAATGATGGAAGACATCTCATCTCCAGTGCTACATATCAAAGCGACTCTTCTAAGACTCAATGATAAAAGTTAAAGGGGGCATCGATGACATCCCTTAACTCAGCGGCTCATATAAATGATTGTATGTACTCTCGAGGAGTACAGGTGCTACAACAAAAAATAGGGGGTGAGATTACATCTAACAAATATTAATGGTGAAAATCAGTAAGACATGATAGTAATATTGAACGTAACGAAATTATCAATCACACTCAAAATAAAATCAAACAAATCATAATGCAGATGCAATATAATGCCACCAATTCCTTCTCAAATGTATGTTGTATCAAAATCATTAGGATCAGAGGTATGTTACTGATATTTCAATATTTTCGATTCCTCTTTGAACCGTGTCCCTCTTTGGAAGTTAGATTGACATAGTTCATCTCTGAATCAGGTTATCACTGGACTGAAGTCTTACCTATATTTGAAATACATGAATGCATGATTATAAACAACACACATATGCAACACCATTATCATCTCAAAATCATTACAAAACATAAGTCTCAAAAAATTTCAAAAATGTTCCACTCTTGAACCTATAAGTTATCAATCACAGGCCTCACTGTAATCCCTCTCTGGATTACTATACTCAAAATACGAATCAAGACCATGATTTTAATTCCTCTCTTGATAACTATACTCGAAACGCCTATCAAAGTCATCATTGCAATCTCTCTCTAGATTACTATACTCATAAATATATTTTAAAAATAATTTATATAAGATTTGTCACATACATCTATCAATACAATTGACACTTACTATTAAAATATAAAATAAATAAATCTAGATTATCATTTGTAATTGATATGTATGTGGTACGATGGTCTATTATACTTATATTTTTTTGATCCCACAATATAGATGTTATCTAAACTAATAGGCATGCCTCTAATTATTGAAAAATTTAATTCATCTCCAAGTGAATTCTCAGTGGAGACTTATTTCTCTAAAAAAAACACCCTTATTTATATAGAATTTATTAGATAAATATCTCAAATAGAATAATATATTTATAATAAGAAAATCAAGACTATCATCAAATATAATTGCAGTTTTATACTTATAAAAGAATGTAGTAGAAAAAACATTTATTAAGTAAAATAAATATAATAACTTTTAACTTAATAATATTTTATTAATATATTAATTTATTGCCAAATTAAGAAAATTGGTTGGTAATTAATTTTATAAATTAATGAATTAACTTATTTTATTAAAAAATATTTTAAACAATAGAATATTTAATTAAAAAAAGAGAGGATAAGGTTCTCATGTCTTTATATATAATAAACATACAGTTTTATTAGAAAATGAATTTTAAGAATTATTGGAAAATAGTTTTGAATATGATTTGGTTGTGAGAGTGACACGAGGAATATTGCAATGGTACCATGCAGATTTGGCTGGGTTAGATAGATGGCTAAGCTAGCTAGGAACAGTATATTGGCTATAGGCTGCCCATAGTTATAGTATAGCACACAATAGTAGGGCTGGACAAACGGTCCAAGCCCGATCTGGAACCGGCATAACCGGAAAAAAAAATGAAAAGGGATTGGGCTGGGTCGGTTAAACGGTTTAATCGGTTGGTCCAAACAGTTTAATATGGGTAGCATTGGACCGGTTCGGACCTATATATATGAACCATTTAAAACCGAACCGAACCGGTTTAATTCACAATTTTACATGCTGGCAATTTCACAAAGGCCCTAGCCTTTTTCCATTCAGACTCAGCAAAACACACATTTCCTCACTTTTCTCATCTCACGCTCTCTCACTTTCTCTTCAAGAACTGTTCATCTTCTCAAACCCTAATCCACCGTCGCCGCTGCAAAAACCTTAATATGGCATAGATCCTTCTTCTAAACCGTGTATATTGTTCACTGAACTCTTCTTCATCATCTTCTTTAAGGTATTTTCGTTTTCTTCTTCTATTTTTTCAGTCTTTTGTTTCTTCTATATATTTAGGGTTTTACTTTGTTCATGAGTTTTCATATGAATATTTGAGTTTTAATGTTTCAAAGTTATAAACTAACATTATTTATTTGTTTTGACATGTTAGATCTCTGATTCTTCTAAAAAACTCTAATCAGGTAATGTTACTTTTCTGTTTGATTCTTGATTTAATAGCTAATGTTATCTCTCTGATTCTTGATTTATTTGTATTAATTATTTTGTTGGATTTTGTTTTGACATGTTTTATTATATGGACTGGAAATTGGAAAGATGGAGCAAGGAGATAGTAGTAGAGAAGTACCACCAGTTGGGTTGGAAATTATGGAGCAAGAACAACAAGACAGTAAGTGTTAATTAACTCTATTTTTTGCCTATGTTGTTTGAATGTGAAATATTGGTTAGGCTATTAGAAGTTTTCAAATTTTATTTTGTGTTTTGAAAAACCTGATATGAATTAACAAATATATAATACAGTATTCCTTTTAATAATCTAATACAATATTTTAAAACTACTAGTATTCCTTTTAACCTGATTTTGTGTTTGTACAGTATGTGAACAAACAAATATATAACTAGTATTCCTTTAATAATCTAATACTACTTATTACTAGTGTTTCTTTCATGCTCATTAGTAGATACAGTATGTGAAAAATAAATAATTTATTAACTAGTGTTCTTTTTTATGTAAATGTTTTTGTTTTACTAAGTGTATTTTTGTATGCTTTATTAATCGTTTGCAGCTGCAACTGAGGCTCTTATCCCTCCTATTGACCATAGTAGAAAGAGAAGGAGGCCTAATGCGGATGGTCCCAAGAAAAAATCTTCATGTTGGGACCATTTTATCGAATTAACTGATGTTGTGGAACGAACTGCTGCCTGTAAGCATTGCCATAAACGATATAGATGTGATCCTAAATCACACGGAACGTCTAACATGCTCGCCCACTCCAAAATTTGTTACAAAAATCCTTACCTAGAAAATGACCTGAAACAAACCAACCTTGCTTTTGGTAGTGGTGGCTTGATTTCTGTTAGCCCAAAGTTTGATAAAGAAGCTTGTAGAAAGGCAATAACTCTGTTTGTTATCCTTGATGAACACCCATTTAGAGTAGTTGATGGTGAGGGTTTTATATTCTTATGTAATCAATTAGAACCACTTTTGACTATCCCATCTAGGAGGACAGTTGCTAGGGATTGTTTTCAGTTGTATCTAGATGAGAAGTTGCGATTGAAAGCTTATTTTAGGTCTGATTGCAGCAGGGTACATATTTCAAAGACATCAATTACACAGAAGAGTTTGGGATAACTGAGGAAATCATATCAGGTACCAAAATTCTTGCTCAATATTTATTTATTTATATATTTTTGTTGGTTTCCATTAACTATAACATTTTCATTTTTATTGTTTCAGAATTTCAACAATGCTTCATAACCGCAAATATTGGGGCTGCTGGAGCTGGAGCAGCAGTTGGAGGTGCTACTGGTGCTGCTGTAGGTTCTACTCAAACACAACCAATAGGTTGTGATTGAGAAATATGATGCTTCTAATTTTGTAAGATAATGACTATTTTGCATAATTATTTCTACTTTTTTATACTTAATTTATATTATACTAATTCTGCTTTTATTTATTTTTCCACAGTTTGAAATCATTTTGATATTTTGGAGTCATATATGACTTGTACATCTTGGCACAACACATAATTATATTTTGTAAGCCTTTTTTGGGAGGTCAAATTTTCTGTGATGAATCTTGGCACTCACTCAAGCTTCAATGAAATTAGGTAATGTTTAATTACTATATATCAGTTTTAATTTAACATTCATTATACTTATAATCTATTCAAATTCATTTCAGATTAAGATGTTTTGCTTGTTGGAATTTGGCATTTTGTTTTCAAATGTTTGACTTGCTTACTATGAGACTGCTCATTTGTCAAAGAGGTACTTTATTTTATAACAAAACTGATTTGTCCATGTGGTTGTGAATAGATGATTTATCAAAACTGACTTAATTCATTTAATACATTTTCCTGTAGTTTTAAAATATTGTTTCATTTAATTTCCATGTAGTTGTGAATTGAAAGCCACAAAACTCTATAACAGTAAGTAACGGTTCCAAGCAACATTAAATTTCCATGTAGTTGTGATTGAGGTACTTGTTATAATTAAATATTGTTTCATTTAATTTTCATGTAATTGTTAAATGATGATTTATCAAGAATGGAACCTTATAATTTTCCCATGCTCTTTCCTCTTTATAGGGTCAAGCTCTAGAATAGGCATTGCTGAGTTGAACCATGGGAAAGTGAATGCTCAATAGATTTAATTGGTGTACAAACAATAGGTTCCGTTGATATCAAGGTATTTATTTCCTCTATTAAACAATCAATTGAAATAAGAATTAAAAGAATGTTATGTCAAAAACCACTGCATCAATATTTTGGCTGTTCCTTTATTTTTGGTTGTACTTTGCAACAATCAGTGTTAATGTTATTCATGTTTCCCTTATTGTATTAAATTGTTAGGTTCAGCATATGCAGATTCAACATACCCCAATTCAACAAATATGCCAATTCAACAATGCATAATGGTTTATCTATATCTTTATCTCAAGAACTACAATCACAATATTTGTCCTTCTTGTTGGATGAATTATTGATCATGTTGCTTGTTGGATGGTTTTAAACTTCTTTGATACTCACTATGGATGATTGTAATTATAACTTTAGATGTGTTGTGTCTATATTAATAGTGTTGTTATAATGCTAAATGTTAAGATAATTAGACATGTGATTGATAATATATTTATTAATAGCCTTGAGCTTGATATATGGATTTGATTTTATATAATGATATCCTATATTCAATGACTTTGTGATGAATGATGTTATAGATATAGAAAAATCTGACTAGTCAATTTTATGTGAAAATAAATTATTTTAAAATATTAAAAGAAAAGTTAACTTTCTTGTAGTTGGGCTGCAATTTTAAATAGGCACAACCCGTATAAATCCAACCGAGATACCCGTCAAACCGTCAAACCGAAACCGAATTTAACCGATATTAAATTAACCAAAATTGAGTCTATTTTCTTCATCCACGGTTTATCTTGGTTTGGGTTTTTGGACCCGAAACCGACCGGACCCGACCGTTTGTCCACCCCTACACAATAGTGAATAATTCATTTAATAACTGAAATATCCCATTCCCATGTTTGTGCATCCAAATCCTCACCACCATTTCTTTAACCAACAAATATTTGGAAACAACAAACGTTTCAGTTACTATTTGATTTATCAAAGCATCATAATCGTTAATATAGTCTGTAGATATAAAGCCAAACAAAACGGGGATGTAGCTCAAATGGTAGAGCGCTCGCTTTGCATGCGAGAGGTACAGGGTTCGATACCCTGCATCTCCATTTTTTCCTATTATTTTCCAAAATAAGACACTGCAGCTTGATATTACTTATACGCGATGAAGTTTGAACTTAGTATCATGCTATTCATCTGCGCCCCAACTGTCTACTTACGGCACTAGTCAATTTACATCACCAATTTTATATTATATATGTAGATATATTATTTTCAATATTGTTTGACATGAAATATATATTTTTTCTTTTTATTTTGTATAATAACTAATAGAATATACCTTAAATAAATTTAATAACTAACCAAATCACAATAATAGTTCAACTATAATTTTGACAAATTACAAAAATAATTTTTTATATGTTCGAAAAATTCCTATACATTTTTTTTAATTAATTTTAAAATTGATTTATTTTTATTTCTTTTTTTTATATGTGTCATTTTATTATTTTCTATATATAAATTAACAATTATTTGTAATTAATTAATTTGTTTGATTTACTTTTCTTATATATTCAATTAATTTTTTTTCTTATGTCTGCTTTGCTATTCATAAGGAAAGGGTTCTGTTAGATCCTTGACATCCAATGTAAAACTCTCTCTAATCACTATGACGTTGATCAACTATGTAATAATGAGATTGTTAGGTCGTTGTCCATAAACAATGTGTTGTATGATTCGATTACATTGTCAAATGAACAAGAGTTATTGCGTTACCGCCTAGATGCAATAAAAAATAAGTAAATGTTTTCACAATTCCGTGAATCAGCGTGAGTAAGAAGTTACTTCACGGGACTATGTTTTGTTTTGGAACATGTAATATATCACGATTACTAGAAAATCTATAAAAACAATTGACAATACAGTTAGGAGGATGACAATTTCACGTGTCTACAAGAAACTAATTGGACGAGCAAAATGGTGAAAAAATTAGGCATCTCAAAATTTAAATTGTGGTACACTCACAAAATTAGAACAAGAAATGAGGAGAAAATTATTATACACAAAGAGCCTAAGAAGGATATTATTTATGTAAAAAAAGAGTAGAAGGTCATATCATAGTCTAGAAATTTGAAATTTTGGGAGGATTTAAAAGGTTTATTTCAAGATATATCCGAGGAAATAATAAGGTTTTTCTAAAAGGGAATCTAAATGGACTTGCAAGGAGCGTAACAATGAGTTTTAAGGGTATATGTGAGGGACATGGTCTTGAGGAGGTAAATGTAGAGAGAAAATTTATCCTAGATTTTTTCGTCTACTTTAATCTTACTAAAGTTAATACATATTTTAGGAAAAGAGACATGCATCTTATCATATATAAGAATGAGATGACATGTTCTCAAAAAAAAATCTTATTAGAAAATCATATAAGAAGATTTGATTGGATTGAAAAGTTATACCTGAAGAGAGCTTGACTACCCAAAATAAAGTATTAGAGGAGAGTAAGGAGAATAAGCCATGTGGGAGCTCCGTAGATCAAGTGGTGGAATTTGATGGATGAAAAACAAAGAAGTTTTCAACATGAGATCTTGGAGGAGCGTTTTAGATATCCACAAGGAAGTACAAATGATATGTGGATTAAGAGGGCACATGATATTAGGAGAGTAGATAAAGGGAGAGTGGGATAATGAAGATGTTTTGGATCCATAGATAAAGAGTCATGGTGGTGGAACGAAAATATTCAGATTAAAGTAAGAACTCAAGCTTTTGAAGGATTAAAGAGTCACACTGAAAATGGATTCAGTTAGATGATGATGGTGTATTCAAACATTGTAAATTATATATATATATATATATATATATATATATATATATATAGAGAGAGAGAGAGAGAGAGAGAGAGAGAGAGAGAGAGAGGTGATTAATGAAATATTTATGAAACTAGATTATAATACGAAGTTTCACAACAAAGAGTGGATGTTCAAGATAGTTTATCCAAGAACCACAAATATAACACGATCTACGGAAAACAAAAACATTTTCAAATATAAGGATGGATCAATTCCTAATGATAATTCAAATAAGAAGCTACCTTTATTCTATGAGCACCCCAACTCATTTTATCTTAATACTCCACTTTCAAGGTAAAACAAAATGCTAGCTAGGGCGTTCACTTTAGCAAACCCATATTTTCTCGAGTTTTACCAAAAATAAAATACAGTGAGAATTTTTATTTTTATGCATAAATACATTGACAAATTTGTAAATATTTTTGGTGATGGTAATGGCAGATTTCACGATGTTTTATCTTTGATTAGCAACAGGTAAGAAAAATTAAAGTCTTGTCATTCATAACCTTATTAAAGAGATAACTTCTCATAAGTAAGAATTCATGTGGCTATATGAGACTAAAAAATAGTATTGTTCTGGATCGATCAAAGGCCTAATTAATCAAGGCCCAAATTGTCTTAAGCCCACTTTATTCAAGACAAATATAAAAATAGTTCACATGTGATGATAAGATACATAATATCGGATCTCTAATTTCACTTTACTCATTTTTAATATTGAACTGACTTGGGGGCTCGAGTGCTAACCATGCTAGTCCATCTCGCGCCACCGTAAAAGAGATTGTAGCCACTGTTCAAGATTGGCAGTTATCCATCTTTTCTCATTTCTAGTTCCTTTGCGAAACTTCAAGATCCATTTTTGGTTCCCGAACAGAACATTGGCGCCGTCTATAAGAATCGACTTCTGATTCCTATGATTTCCATGAGAATTGCATTCACTTGGCAAACGCCATTGAACGAACTTAGAAGTTCCAGATCTGGATTTTGTGGTTCAGATCCAGATATCTCAAATTTATTGAATCAAGAGCGAATCAACTCCCGGTTCCTGCATTTTCCTTTTCCATCACACACAACCTCCATAGATATCAAAATCAAGAGAATTCAAAACCAAGCGCGGGGATATACCACCATTGGCTTGGGATATAGCTGTTTCTATCACAATTTATTAGGTTATGGTCCCCTATCTCCCTGTGAACCCTGTAGAGAAGCAAAGGAAGACTCTCAAACCCAGAGATAAGGTTGCGCCTGGGTCTCATGAGATTTTCCACGAAGACCGACCCGGAAGTTCCGAATTCATCTTCTGACCTAACATCCTCATCGCATTTTCCTTCAAAAATAGTTCTTACATAGGTGACTCCTTTAAGATACCACAAATTTATAGTTAATGAAGCTTAGATACTACAAGTTCGTAGTTAACGTTGGACGCCAATCTAGCACCAAGGTGTATTGTGGGAGTGTCGTAGGATTTCCATTTGATGCACCAGGGTTTCCACCGACCAAATAGTGGAGATGAGGTCTGCTAGGAGTGTTCGAATAAGGATGCCCAAGATATTAGTCACAAGGAGATTGGTCGATATCAGCATTCAACCATTGCTTAACACTCTCGTTCCAAAGGAAAGAATAGACAAGCCTTTCAAGGAACACCGCCCAACGTCCGCCCATAATTTTTTACCTAAGAAGGCCGACTAGCGAGCTAAAGTCACTGCAGCCCATCCTCAGATATGCTTGAGGTAGATACCCATTCCGGTGTGGGAAGGAAGTTGGAGAATCTCAACCCGGTGAGCAAAAGGTGCCTTGTTGAAGCATTAGACATAGTGATTCGACAAGACTGAAAATCAAAGGTAGGCCTCAAACTACACTCCTCAGAGCAACCGACCTCCCAAACACGCGCCAACAGGTGAATTCAAGGCAGTACACCAAAGACCTGAGACAACGTCCAACTAAAGAAGATGTTTCAAAGTATTAAGTGAACCTAGCCTAGAGTCACAGAGAAAGATAATGGCCGAAGACTCCAGAACTGTCTGTTCACCCTGATAGTTATTTATTTATATATACATATCTTTTATTTGTATTTCTTTATCTCTTTTTGCTAGAAAGCCCGAAACAGGAGAATAAAGATAAAGGGTATGAATACGTTTCTGATACGGACTTAAAGCACTTATGCCATTCCCATACGGTTTATGCGTATTCTGAGCTCATTATCAATCCAATATGGACTTAACATATTTCCACGATTTCGATATAGCTAAAAGCACACTCTACGTTCAGTTATGTGTCTGATACGTACTAAACGCATTTCTGCAATTCCGATACGAGTTAAACACATTCCATGCCCAACGACGTATTCGATAAAGACTTAACACATTTTTACAATTCTGATATGGCTCAAATGCACACCTCACATCCTAGGCTTAATAAATAGAATTCTGCATAGGTGGCACACCCCCTCGGACCTAGCCAATCCCAGGGTGTAGGTGGTGGATCTTGGAGATGTCCATCTTGATTTGAGCCAAGCCTCGAGGGCAGGGGAAAGGATTTTATCCTTGGTTAGGGAACGGTCCTCTGGGACGTAGAGCACAATTCAAAATACGATTACATGACATCAACTTCGTCGATCACGAACATCACCAGGAAAGCATTAACAAATCTCCAAATGCTATATATGTATACTAAAAGCAATACACTAATACTACAACAAATGCTAAAGAGAACAGTTGAATATAGAAAAAAAAGATAGCCAACATCATTCGATACAACGAGTTACAAAAGAACAAGGAAATTTCTAGAGGCATATTTGCCATTTTACAACAATCAAATACACCACTTCTTTTGTAAATTAAAACTATAAAGGCTCTCACGTCCATAAAAAATATTCATCCATCGTCAACGAACACCGGTGTTCCGACCTAAATTCTAAAAGTAAATAAATACCATGTAGATAAAGAGAGAAAGCCTAAAGCTGTAACAAATCATGAATAATGATAAAGCGAAGGCCAACGTAAAACTCTAAAGCTGACAATACTTGAGATATCAAGGTAAAATATTTCATTAAATATCCAAAATTGTTACACCCGAGGCACGAAAGCATGAGAACTTTGCAGGAAGTAAATAAGACAATGCAAAAAGAAAATCAAGCTGGAGCATTTGAAGCCGAGTCACCAGAACCTCCTTTCATATTCACCCCAGAAGAAGATTTAAACAGGTCTTGAGCCTCCGAAGAAATTATTTCACATAGACAGAACTTCCTTTCTTGCTCTATAACTCTTTATCAAATTTCGAGCACGTCCCACATAGTCTATTGAAGGTTATGTGGTGTTTTCACTTCTCCTGAACACCCAACAGATTGATGTCCTACCTTGCAAGAGGATTTAATTACTGATTTTCCCTAAGCATATGCAACAAACATATATAGTCCTCAAGCTAACAACCATAATAGGTACGACAACCCTAATATATACACTAACAGGTACCATCCCAGCTGGAGAGACCATTCAAATCTTCGGTATGGAAATCCATCCACACAACGACAACCTACGCCACAACAATTATTATTATCACTGCCACCTCCACAAAACACTTCATAAGTTGTAAGTACCTTTGCATTTTTCGCACCTTTATTAGAGGACCTTGTCAAGTAATTAACCATACAAAATATCCAAATTCAACAATGAACATATTCTAGTATTCATAATTTGGGAACACAAATTAGACAACTTTCCACTTTGATAAATTCCATTCAGACTTAAGGATCAACCAACTACCTACAAAACAGTTGTGAATCCAAACGCCCATAATGTGAGTGAAGTTTCCTTGAGATCAAGAAAAAGTAGACGAGGAAGATATGGAAAAGGAAATATTTGACATTATTCAAAAAGGTGGCGGTGGACATCCTACTTCTTGATGTAATTAAACAGATTTTGAAAGGTGCCAAATTTATGAAGGACTTGTGCACACACAAAAGGAAGTTAAAGGGAAATGAAAGAGTTAACATCATACGAAACATTTCAGCCCTCATTCAGTGTCGTTGTAGATGAAACCCTAGTTCTCTTTGACATTCCTTTCTCTCTGTTTTTTGTACAGGATTGAGGATTTTGATGATTAGGAAGTGACGCAGATGTGCTAGCACAGTCGACATAGAGAGACTGATTGCGAGGGAAGAAGGAGTGTTTGTGAGAAGAGTTTGAATTTGAAGAGATTTTTCTTAATTTAGGCGTTTCTATGAACATATGAGGGAGAGATTTTCCTTTTAAATCTACATGCCTCCCTTGACTTATTGATGAGGCATGATGTTAGAGCATCATGTGAGACATCTTGTTATGCAAAATTTTGTACTCCTCTTTCAAGCTTGTTGAGGGTTGAATTTTGATCCATGTATAACAATCTTCCTTGGATATTGACCCCTTCAATATCACTTCTTGGTCTTTGTTGGAAACACTGCATTCAGACTTATTGAATTCCACTTTCAAATCCTGATCACATAACTCACTTATACTTATCAAGTTTGCAACAATGCCTTCTACTAGAATAAATTCATCAAGACTAGTGAGACCCGAGTAATTCTGTTTTCTTATTTCTGTTATCTTTCTTCTAGTTCCATCCTCAAGAGTAACATAACTCTAAGAGTAAATCTTGAGATCTTCAATATAATTTGAAGAGACTCTATGAGATACATAAGCTAACATACACTTGACAGATTCCTTGGGCATCCACACTTGCTTAGCAAGAGTTTTCTTCCCTCTCCTCCTGTTAGGCCTTGGCTGACTATAAAACAAAGGATAATCATACAATCTATAGTAAATAGGTCTTATATGACCATATCTCTGTCATACCCTAAATTTTACCATGGGTTTTCTACCTGCATCAACATAGAATAATTAGTCCATTTTGTCGTACATTCATCAGTTAAAAGCATTTTTCAGGGTTTAGATGAAAAGTCAGGAGTTTTAGCATTTTATCTGGTCTATATGACATTCATTCAGTCATTCTGTTTGATTAAGAAGCCCAAAGGCTCGATTTCTCAATCTCAGTGCATCATCCATTCAGTTGCTTCTTATTTCAAGGTTCAGATGGTGACAACCAAGAGTATTGTAATCATCTGAATCTTTGTAGGGTTTTATTTCTAATTGAGAATCAGAAGTAAATGGTCCAAGAGCGATTCATTTGTATCTGATTGTCCATTTACAATTTTCTTAATCAGTAATCAAAACATTCACAAGCCATATGCATCAGTATCCATCGTAGCGTGCATTTTGTTTCGTGTAGCATTTAAAATTTCGTTTAGAATAATTTTTCGGATCTACAAACAGATCGATCTAATAGCTTTTCAACTGTACTTCGAATTAGCGGCCGAAAAATATCAAAGTCGAGCTTGGAGACGTTAGTATTCTTAATCTACGGCTCGCGTAGTTTAACCTGACGTGCTCGTTTTATTTTTTCGATTACTTTTTCGGCCGCGTTTTTATCAGCCTAAGGCTTTAACCGATTGATTTTTATTTCAAAATTTGATCAAAATATGTATTTTTCCGAGAAGTTTATTTTGTGATGATCATTTTAATGCGTTCATTCTACTTTTTATAAAATTTTTGCACCAGATTTTTATTCGTTTTTTATTTGATTATTTTTTGTCTTTCGCCAAAACAATCGAAAGATTTATTTAGAATTATCTATGTGTTAGCTGGAGATTTCGACAGACAGTTGAAGTTCTTTGGAAGTGCTACGTTTTGGAGAATAAATAAAAAATGGTTGTGTCAAAGCTGTTTGTTGAATACCTTTCTTGGGTAAACAAATCTTTCTTGTCGAAGCCTGAGACTTAGAAGATTTTTGATCTCCACAAAGCTCTCTTCGACGTAGGCGTTTTGACAGAGTCGAAGCTTCAAAGCGGGAAAGATTTAAAAATTTAAGCGAAGCAGTTTCGTCAGGCCAACACGTGGAAACATCTGAGATATGCAACACTTGAGAAGGTCGAACGTGGCAGTCATCTGTGTAGAGGCCGTTAGGGTCGAATTGTTATAAATAGGGGTCTTAGTTTTAGATTTCAGAGGTTTCAGAGGTTTCAGAGGTGTGTTCAAATAGATATACAGAAATTCACAAAAATACTCAAAGTACCGGAGCGAGAGAAAAGAGTTTTACGCTGAAAATGTATGTATGAAGAACACCACAAATTTCGTTCATGTTATCTATTTCATGCAAGTTATTTAAGTTAAAATTATTTACTGTCTGTTTCTTCTTTCGAATTGCCCTTATTTTCAGTATTTCTATCATCATTTTTACCTTTGCATTTACATTTCGCCAAGTTTTCATTTCCAGTACTTTCTCAAAACTTAAAACATTTTCTTCAAGTCACTTATCTTCATTGTTTCCAAGTACTTTCGTCATCTTTAAACACATTTTCCTACAAAGTTATCATCATTTACTCTTTATTCATATAGTCATAAATTTCGTTTAGAATTGTTGTCAAAATACTTTTCGCTGTTCATAAACCAGAAACAAACTTAACCATGAGTCAAATCACCGTAATAACAGTTCTTGAGACACATGTCCTAGGATCAATCTAGTCGATCCTGTAAGTTACCAAAATATATATATTGGAAGACTAGCGGTTGTTTATCAGAAATCACTGGTAAACACTATATTTTTTATTCGATTTTAATTCATGTTTGTATATTTTAATTTAATTAATAAAATTAAAAAATAAATTATTTGTTTTTATCGACCAATCAATTTTAAACCTTTTGTTTTTTTATTTAAAATTAATTAAATATACTTTTTACCAATGCCACTTGACTTTTTTTTTTCTTTTTTTTCCGTTTTTCTCTTTTCTTCCTTTCCACATCATCCCTATTTCTTAATATTTCTTCGATTCTTTTCTTTCTTCTTCTTTCTCTTTCCTTCTTTCTTCTCCTTTTACTTTTTCACTTACTGCTACTTCCAGAACAACATAAAACACCAACACTTATACAAAGCAAAAGATATATCTCTTCTCCCTCTCAACTTTAAACTACCTATCTTCTCTAAACAGGGACAAAGCCAAAATATTTTACAAGTGAAGCTATGAGGGTGGGGGCACACTGCCCTCACCGGTCGGCCAAACCCCCCTAGCTTGAGCGGACAGGTAAAGGAGGTGGGGAACTTGAGTTTTGTCAGCCTCTGTTTCTTTTTCGTTGGGACTGTGCAAAGAAAGAAGAGGAAATTTAGGATATGTTTCACATGCATTTTAAAAATTCTTTTTTAGTTTTTAAAAGTTTAAAATTTAAAAACTTATTTGAATATAATGTTTTGTAAAAGTGTTTTTAAAAACTTTTTTTTATTTTTTAGTTTTTAAAAGAAAAAAGTGAAACAACTTAGTTGTGTTTTGCTTCTTACTTTTTAATTTTTAGTATTATAAAACTTAACGAAAAAACATAAAAATTTATAATTTTCATTAATAGCATTAATGTAATTTTAATAATTTTTATATTTTAAAAGTAAAATAGAAAAACGTATTTGAAAGAATATGTTATTTCTTTTATTTATGTACTTTTTATCTATAAATAACCTTTTCAAATATGTCTATTTATTTTACTTAATTTTTTTTGTGTTTCTTAATTATTTTCACTATATAATTTTTTTTTCTATTAAACGTGGAATCCCATTTTTTACTTGTTTTTTTCTTATTATTATTACAAATAAATGTTATGTGAATTGTAAAATTAAAAATTGATTTGTAAAATTAAAAATTGATTTAATCCAATTATTTGTATTCGACCAAATATCAATTAATTTTCTTAAGTCTGTAATATTTTATGCAATAAAATAGATTTTAAAAGTAAATGACAAAATATGCATTTTTATTCTCTTCTTAAAATACTATAAAAAGATTAGATTATCAAACAAGTTTTTTCATTTTCATATTTTCAAAACAGTTTTTAAACATTAATTTATCAAACAAATTTTTTGTTAATTTTCTTCTTAAAAATAGTTTTTTTAAATAGATTTGAAAAACAAATTTTAAAAACTAAAATTGAAAAGTATTTAAAAAAAACCATTAGTTTTTCTCTTTTTTTTACTTAGACACTTGTCAACATCCTAGTGTTTTTTTTTTGAAAAATGAATGCTTTCATATCTCTTTCTATTTTCTCAGCCTATCGTAGCCCACCGCCCCACTTTTTTTTCTCTCTCTTATTTTTTTTATTTATTTATATTTTTTCCTTTTTATTTGTTCTAATTATATTTATTATTATTTATGTGTCATTATTATTATTATTTATGTCTTATTATTATTATTATTATTATTATCATATTATATTATTTATTACTATTTATGTTATATTTTTTTTATTATATACTATTATTATTATTATTATACATATTATTATTATTGTTATTATACTATTATTGATTATTATAATTATTTTTGGTGATTATTATTATTCTCATTATTATTATTATTATTATTGATTATTATTATTAATTATTATTGTTTATTATTATTATTATTATTTATTATTATTATTATGATTATTATTGTTATTATTGATTACTAGTAAATATTATTATTAATTATCATTATTATTATTGCTAATAATTATTTACTATAATTATAATAATTTGTTTATTATTGTTGTTGTTTATTATTTATTTGAATTAATTGATTATTTTTTAATTATTAAAGAAAAATATTCGTTTTATTTGTCCCATCGATTTTTCACATATGCTTTGTAATTTCGTAGTTAAAAATTTAATTTAACTTCAGAAATGACTTAAGCGCATAAAGTTTTGTTGACCGACTTCAGATAGAGTGATTCCTACATGAATCGTTTTACGATTGCTTAAGATATCGCTAAATTCTTTAGTTCAAATTTCTGATTTTATTTCGAGTCCCTTGACTTTCTCTTGAGCATTCTTACAACGAGATTTTTGTTATTTTACATTTGTTTATTAAGCTTTGCATTATTAGTTGTTGTAAATTCTTCCATTTTAATGTCGGTTTTTTTACCTTTCAAAATATCGCTTAAATAATCAGTTTGTCACAGATGGCTTGTAATTTCAGAGTTAAAAATCCAATTTAACTATAGAAATTGTTTAAGCGCATAAAATTTTGTTGACTGATCTCAGATAGGGTGATTCCTACATGAATCGCTTTACGGTTGCTTAACATAGCGCTAAATTCTTTAGTTCAAATTTCTGATTTTATTTCGAGTCTCTTGACTTTCTCTTGAGCATTCTTACAACGAGATTTTTGTTATTTTACGTTTGTTTATTAAGCTTTGCATTATTAGTTGTTGTATTGTATCCCCATTTGATAAATTGTATCTTCATTTCTGTGATGTCTAAATAAGTTTACCGTTTTCATTTATTTCATTGCTTTAGTTGATTGTTAATTCAAATATAAAAACCAATCCTTTTTTAAAAAAATAAAAAATAAACACTCGATCCAACGTGTCTTTTTCCCAAATTGAATGCAAAGTCGAGCACCTTTTTTCATTTAATTCAAACTCTTTTTATAATCAAACTTTCAACACTTGATCCAACGTCAAGTTGTTGGTGCAAAACCTTTTTTGTAAATAAAATTGAAAGACAAAAGACCAAGAGATGCACATCTCTTCAGACCCATTGATAGTCGAGTGTTTGGAGCACACCAGATTTAAAATGTTTAGTAGTTTTTCAAAATCAAAAACACGATAAACAAATTGGAATAAGGGGACAGTGGGACCGCATCCATACATACCCCGAATAAACGCGCGCTTGGTGCACACCTCTGCTCAAATGTTTACTCGTCTTTCGCAAAGATCAAACCTTTTTTTATAAAAGCAAATCAATCAAATCAAACTTGTTTTTCACCCTTGTGCGACTTCAAAAACTGTTTTTTTAGAAACGAGTATGCTACATTCATTTCGACGCGAAACAAACAAAGACTTTAGTCTTCAAGAGCGAGTAACAAGTAAAAGTTTAATCGCTCAAATGCGATCTAAGTATCACTCTCTAAAAACAATCAACCTAGTAGTTCTCTTTAGTAGAACTACGTAACATTGAGTTCTGCATAGCACCTGGAGATACGTAGGAGCAGGATTGAGAAATCTTGTCGGGTATCCCTTTAATAAAAAAAACCTTTTAATAAAAAATGTTCTCATTTTCTCTTTTCTCACTCGATAAGTAGAAGGTTCCAAACAATATCACGTTAACACTCTAACACGAATCTAACTAAATGGGTCATGTTGAGTACAACGGATGTTAGAGGTGCTAATACCTTCCCATTGCATAACTGACTCCTTAACCCGATTTGGTTGCGACGACCATTTTTGTGTGTGGGTTTTATCGGTATTTTTCCATTTTCCTCTTTGGGAATAAATAAGGTTCGTTGGCGACTCTTTTTTGTTTATATTTCGAGTGTTCCTTACCGTCAGGTATTTTTCGTGCTGCGATAACCTCCCACAATGATAAAATCTCTTTGCGTTGTTCTTGCAGCTTCTTTAATGTCGAGCACGATATTTAGGCATGTGGTCCACCTTTTAAATCTCAATATTCTTCCTTTAAGGCACTTTGATCTTTTTGTTCATGGAACTGTAATCAAACCCTTCAACTTTCATATTTTTTTCAAAGACGTCATCTAACATATCTGAACTGTTGTTCATCATCAGAACAAATTCTGACATACTTTCAAGTTTAGCATTCAGCATACAGATTTCCTCTTCCAATCTAGTGATTGTTAAAACAATATTATATTTTTCTTTATGAAGCATACTAATAATATCTTTATGTTTTTTCACTATTGAGCAAGCTTCATCCCACTTAGTGTACAAGAGTCTAAGTTTTGTAATCAATTCTTTTTTTGTCATGTCTTCATCACTAGAGTCTTCTTTAGACTCATACTTTCTAGTGAAAGCCATAACATTATTGTCAGTTTCTCCTTCACTCTCATTATCATACTCAGACCAAGTGATGGTCAATTCCTTTTTTCGCTCTCTTTAGAAATGTAAGACATTCAACTTTCATGTGACCAAAGCCTTCACATTCAAAATATCTTGATCATTTTTCTTGAAAATAGTCTTCCTCTTTATTCTTGAACTGGGGTCAAACTCATTTAAGAAAGAAAAAATATTGTATAAATTGTGAGAAATTATGTTGACAAGTTATCATTATTTCAATTTTTATTTGAAATGTTGAGAAATTATTCATTTATAAGGTAATTTTGATTAAAAAAAATTATATTATTTCAATTTTTATTTGAAATTTTGAGAAGTTATTCATTTATAAGGTAATTTTGATAAAAAAAATTATTTAATAAATAATTTTGAAAGAAAAATATATCAGGACAACCTCTCGTATCTCCTTTATATATAGTTATAGATTTCAAAAAATATATATTTTAAAAAATTCTAACATTTTTTAGGTTTGATATTGTATCACAATATAAGGGATCACTATTTATAATAAAAAAAATCCGTAGGTAGCACTATTTTTGGCATGACGAGAACTAATTAACGTATCATTGCTCATATTTTGAAGGAAGAGTTATTTTCTGCATATTAGTTGAGATTCACTCACTCACCTGCACTGCATTTTAAATTTACGATGGGGTAGTGATGTGGTGTCACCTCTTTTGCTTTGCATTGCACACAAGACGACAAATTTCATTTCTGTTACATCCTCACACACACTCACAAGTCACAACAATATCACTCGTCTTTTTCTTCCACCTGTCACATCCTCCTCCTCCATTCCACATTTTTCGCATTTCTCCTCCATTGAATCCACCCTCATTCATAACTAACGGTACCATAATATCCAATCCAATCAACACACACTCACTACTACTAGTGCTCACACTCACTCTTTTTATATAACAAACACATTCCTCAACAACCACCATTTCCCTTCTAATGGATGACTCAATGGTGACATTCTTAGTGATATGGTTCATCATCTTATTCTTTTTTGTTTTGAGCCCCGAAAACAAACCTCCCCTTCACCCATATGAACAAAATGCACTCTACCATGTTCTCAACTCCCTCAACCCAACCATTCCTTGGCGCACTCTCTTCCCCGACGATCTCTGTCTCTCTGCTCCACACCTCCTCGTTTGCGACTACAACCCTACTTCTCATCATCATCAACAGCAAAACGGCCAAAACCAAACACTAAATTTACACATCGTAGAACTCACCTTCGGTTACATCTCCGATCAAACCCCTATCCCACCTTGTTCCCTTAACGCCACTCTCAGCCCTCTTCTCTTCGCCTCTTTCCCCTATCTTCGCAAACTCCTCTTCTCCAAATGCTTCAACGACACACAAAAACCCATTCAACTCCTTACATTTTCCTCTTTCCCTCCGTCTCTCCAAGAACTCGTCTTCATCGACAACCCATCTGTGGTTTCACCTCTTGAGCCTTTTCTCCGCAACCTCACCTCTCTCAAGAAACTCGTCTTGACCGGAAACGGTTTCTACGGCGAACTTCCGCCGCTGATTAGTGGTTTTCATGACGTGGAAGAGCTTAGTCTTTCTAGAAACAATCTCTCCGGCGAGGTCCCAGGGAGTATTGGTATGCTGAAGAAACTGGAGATTCTTGATCTCAGTCATAACAAGTTTAATGGGTGTGTCCCTGAACAGGTTGGTGATCTCATTTCTCTGGTAAAACTTAACTTGAGTCGCAATGAGTTCGGTTGTAAAATACCAGAGAGTTTTATTCAGTTGAAAAACTTGGAGTTTTTGGATTTAAGCTTCAACCATTTTGGTAACTTTGGTGTCCCTTTGTTCTTAGGAGAATTTCCCAAAATGAAGGAAGTTCATTTAACTGGGAATTCACTCTCTGGTAAGATTCCGGAAATATGGGGAAAACTTGGCGGTGTTGAAAAAATAGGATTTTCTAAATTGGGTTTGGTTGGTGAAATCCCAGCTTCAATGGGGGTTTATTTGAAAAATCTGACTTACCTTGGGCTTGATAACAACAACCTTGAAGGTCCTGTTCCTGGGGAGTTTGGGTTTCTTTTGAAGCTTGCTAATGAAATCAACTTGGAGAACAACAATTTGAGTGGTAGAGTCACTTTCATTTGTGGAGGAGGAGTTGGACAGAAGAAGTTGAAGTTGGCAGGAAATATAGGGCTGTATTTGGAAAACAACAATGATAGCTGTTCTTGTGAAAATGGAGGAAACTCGGCTCACTGCAAAACAATTCCTGGTGATGTCATTTTCAATGGGGTTTCTGTGCAGCTTTTTGATCCTCTTATGTTGGTTTTGGTCTTGATAATATTGTTTGTCTTCACTTGAGTTTGAGTTTGAGTTTTTGGTTTTGTTTCCACTGAAAAATGCTTTACTGATATCTGTTTGCAAGAGTGTGACAGACTCAAGTGTAAATGAAGTTGATAGTAATGGTAGTAGTAGAAGTGAAGAAATGCTTAGAATATTTCCTAGAGAAATGAGTTTCAAATATGTATGAGGAAAACAGAGCATTAAGGTTAACTTTTTCTCTATGTTTTATTAGAGCACTTTGCATAATATTCCACTTTGCTAACGAATTCATGCTCAAATTAAGGTCGACTATGAAAATTGTATGGATTTTGGATTGTTGCAATTTTTCAAATCACATATTTAGCTTTTGAGACTTTAATATAGATAATAAAATTTTATTAGATCAAATTTGTTTTTAAAAAGTTAGATAATTACATGAGACTGTGATATAAGCTAATAGAGTTAACAAACTAATTACACTGCTTACTAACAAACTAGCTAATTTCTCTGCCTATTATGCGAATGTTAAATTTGATCTCCTTTGCAATTTTTATTTATTCTTTTGTTTATAGAATAAAAAGATAATTTTTTTACCCACTTCCATCTTTTTTCCGAGGACCTTCTATGTCAATTTTGTATTCTTGCGGATTCTGTATTATTTCGGAAAGATCCTTGTGTAGCACATGAATATACACACAGACTACCTTTCCCATTTTATTGGTTTCAAATTTTAAGTTTTCGAAAATCCTCAAAGTTTTCAATCTTTTGTTTTTAATTCAAATGAAGTGTTAGAGACCAACAACTTCTTTCTAACTTTCAAAGAATAATATCTAATATGTTCAAATTTACATAGTATTATAGGTTGTTTGAAACCTTAGGTTAGTGACCATGAATAGTATCATAAGATACCTTCTAGAATACTATGGAGCAGGGCTGGGGACTCATATTAAGAGGAAATAATCCGACTATTTAACTTTACATTCCCACTTAGATTTCACACTATCATTTAAACCACTTTTATCATTAAACCTTTTCATAAAAAGTAATTTTTTGTAAACAAATTTTTTTAAAGTTTTTAATTTTTTTTTATATTTCCGAAAATTTTGAAATTTCTGATTGTGTACCGGAATTTTTGAAATTTCCGATACTATATATCAAAAGTTTTAAAATTTCTGATAGTGTAAAAAAAATAAAAAATTTTGAATTTTCTTTTAAGAATTCCGGTATTCGCATATATTTTTTTGGAAATTTCAAATTTTCGGTAAAAAAATGGAATTTTCGATAATGGAAATTTTTTTCACTTCTTTCAAATTTTTTTCAAGAGCAGTTTTAAAATTAAGAAACTTTGGGGATGTCAAATTTGAGTTGGGGATGGCAAGTTAATTCCTCAAATAGTCCTTCATCTTAGGTCCAAAAGAAATTGTGGAAGACCCAAATACCTCAATGACTATGAGGTTTCAAACGGGAGAAAAAAAGATAGAATCTATTCAGTGTTTTAGATGATATTTTTCTTAGTATTTTGCCACAATTCACTTGTATCCATTAGTGAGTGAGTCAACAAGAGTTTTTTAGAGGACTCTTCGACTTTAGTTAAAGAAAGTATTATATGTACTAATGTGTGATGTAACAAAGGCAAACATGAATTAAATGAAATAGTAGATTCTTATATATTTTATGTTATTACATTCCACTCTACAAGCACACTCATTAAAAAATCGGTGCTTTCAACGACCATGACTCACTCTCTCCCACCACCACCACCCTCCCCTTCACCATCCACCATAGCTGAACTCACAACAACCCTTAATTAACTCCTCCACAACCAGTAGTCATTCCAAGCTAGTGTCTATGCAAATATCAACTTCGTTGAACCATAATTCCAGGATTTGCATGCTCGAATACCACCGTTAGGGTTTATGTATCCGCTTCCATCCATCGGTTCTGAAATTCATTCATTTCTCACTACCACCATGAAGGTCGACATACCTTGCTTCAATGGCACCGATCCTTTGGGTTAGATCCTTAAGATCAACCAGTTCTTTGATTATCACATGACTCCGGAGGACCAATGTCTTCGTATTACTTCCTTTTACATGGAAGGTGAAGCTTTGGGTTGGTTCCAGTAGATGCATTCCAACAACATGTTGTTATCTTGTTCAGCTTTCTTTCAATCTCTTGAATCACACTTTTCTCCATCGCTCTATGAAGATCCAAAGGGTGCTCTATTCAAACTATGTCAAACTGCTTCAATGAAGGAATACCAAGCCCAATTTGAATCCTTAGCGAACCGGATTTTGGGTTTACCAACTTCGTTTAACCTCAACTACTTCATCTTAGGTCTCAAACCCTCCATTCGTCACGAGGTACAAGAATTTCAACCTATTTCCCTCACTCAAGCCATTCATATTGATAAGCTTCAGAAGGAGAAATACCTCGATTAAACACCATTTCCGCCAAAACCGTTTCAACCCCCTTCCACCAACACTGGCGACTCTTCATTCAAACCTACCATCACTGTCTCTCAACCTAAATCAACAACACCAATCAAACATCTCTCGCTGGAACAGTTACAAGCACGAAAGGTGAAAGGCTTGTGTTATAATTGTGATGAGTGATTTCAACTGGGCCACTGTTGTAAACGTCTATTTCACATTCTCATCGTGAAACCCGACCATATCTCAGATGCTAGTGACACCTCTCCTTGGCACGATTTAGGATTTTCTATGGATCCCCCCTGAAGACAGTCGAAATACAGATCCAACCCAAATCAATATTCATGCGCTTATGGGCCACTCAAGTCCACAAATACTGAGGGTTGTGGGCCAGATTCACACAAGCCCAGTAGCTATTCTCATAGATAGCGGAAACTACCATAACTTCCTACATGACGAATAGAAAAACAATTGGGCCTAACTACTAAATCGACCTATTCCTTCAAAGTATTGGTAGGGAATGGTGAAGAGTTATAATATACCTCCATGTGTCACAACATGTCTTTATTCTTGGGCCATTAGGAGTTTCACATCGACCTATTTATTCTTCCCATTATTGGTGCAGAATTGGTTCTGGAGGTGCAATGGCTTAAAACTATGGGCTCAATTGTCACTGATTATGAGAGATTGACGTTGAGTCTCACCGTTGATGGATCGTTAATCTACCTCAAGGGAGTCTCTAAACCCGACCCAAGTGAAACTAGTCTACATCAACTACGATAGTTAGTTGATACTCACGTCATAAATGCGTGCGTCCACCTCCAATCTTCAAAGTCGATGAACAATCCACACCATATATCTTCCCTGATAACCGTCTTTCCCAGATCCTGTCGCTACACAAAAAATTCAGAGTCGACATCGGATTTTATTTATTCCAAAGGAAAGGAAAAATATCGAGAAAATCCTAAGAAAATGGTCATCGTAACCGTTGAGCGGATTCGAAAGTCAGTTATGCAAGGGGGAGGAATTAACAACCCTCACATCCATCGTACTCGATGGGAACCATCTAAACTGTCTACGCTTGAATGGGTGTCGTCATCTCACGGAGTGAAAATGTTTTTTTTATTAGTGTACTCGCCAAGGATTTGGGCTCTCGTGCCTATGTATCCTCATTTGATGAGTTGATGTTGTTTTTGCGGTTTTTTTAAAAATATGGTTGATTTGGATTACACTACTACACAGAGTGCACAATCTTAATCGTATTTTATTGTGTTTTTTAATTTTGATTGAAAAAATGTCGTTTGACGTTGGATAAAGGGTTTGTTTATCATTGTGAAATGGTAATGATCATAACTCCTTAGGCTGGCTAACAAGTAACAATAGACAAAGGAAAGCGAGAGAAAAAAATACACCAAAGTGGAGATGGGGATAAATGAAAAATACAAGGGAATAATGCGAGAAATAAAAGGTCTCGTTGTAAGGTAACTCAAGAGAAAGCCTTGTGTCTGCATTTTGTCCTAGGCTAATAAATGGATGATGGAATCAACATGTCTCCCTATGGTAGTGCCATGAGTGAAGACCATTCTTGTAATAAAAGATTACAAGTTCAAAGAAACTCCAAGTGGTGCATAGGTCAATCATAGTAGTCAAGGTCCAAGCAAGGGTCCTAACAAACCCTCTAAGTCTCTTCATTAAGTCTCATAAAGAAGATTAAGTTTTTTTGGTCTTTTCCATTTTTATCATATTTTTGTTCTTTATGATATTAGATAACAAGATGAAGTCACAACAATGATGTAGAAAGATGAGGTAAAATGATAGTGATGAAGATTGGTGATGATGATGATGAATGATAGATTGTAAGAATTTAAATGACAGGAAATTAACTTGAAAGAAAGTAGAAGTTAGAAGTTAGCATTGCATAATGTAATGCTTAGAGGTTAAGTTAAAAGAACAATCACTTGAGGATCATCTATCAACAAATCAAAGGATCCAAACATATGCTTCATCACGGGATAACCTATCATTAATTCAAAGTGCCAAGAATGATCAATTTATCATTCATCAACAAGTTTGAATTGAAGAAGATTCAATCAACCGAAGGATATTCATCTACAGATGATTTGAGATGATGAAAATTAATCAATCAAACAATCACAAAAGATGAACAAGAGTTAGAATAAAAAAGAAATACAAGTTAGTAGTTAATCCAATTATTATACTAAAAATAAAGTGAAAACTAAATTGCAAAATGAAAATAGAATTAAAATGAAATTAATCAAATTATACTACTAATAAAATGAAAATAATATTGCAAAAATAGAATTAAAATGCAATTAATCAAATTATACTACTAATAAAACGAAATTAAGTGCAAAATAAAGGAAAATAAAAAATAAGGAAATAAAAACAATTAATGAAAATAATAGAAATAAAATCAAGTAGTAGAAAATAAAATCAAAAATGGGAAATTAAAAGGAATTTGAATTAAAAAGAAAAGAAAAGAAAATAATTAAAATCAAATAAAAAAATAGAAAATAAAATAAATTGAGAGGAGGGGTGTGGACTGAAAACAGGGAGTCCAAATAGCATTTGGAGAGCCCTAGCACGCATTGGAGGCCCAGAGCATGGTTGATGACCTGGTCAAAATAGAGGTGGTCCATTAATGGATCAGGTCCATTGGATTCAATCTTAAGGTCCAAACGCGTTGCCTACTTGACTCACTATAACCCCTAGATTTGATTATTAAAACAAGTATGCATAATCAATGGTCCTGATCAGTGGAAAACATGTAGTCCATGTCAAACGCGCTGCTTAATGTTCAGTCATCCACATCATTTCAAACAGCCAATAAAAATAAAGCAAATAGTAAAACGTGATTGGATGATTAAAATAAATTCAGAAATTTAGGGGGAAGCAACGCGTGAGCATAGTTTTCAACCTCTAGCCATGTTGAAAATCAAATCTTCCAACTCGAGGTCTTAGGTAAAATCAATCATGGAAGATCTTATCCATCATCCTCTAATACGCCACGCCGAAATTCTTCAACCCGAAGAGCATGACATTGTATTGGTAGTTAGCATGCTCGGTCATGCATTTTATTTTTATCCAGTCAGGCCCAAACATAAGTATCTGATTGTACCTAGATTAGACATCCATGAAGGATAACAATCGGTACTCGGTTGGATTATCTATGAGTTTTTCAGTAGTCAAGAGCGGATAATAATCCTTCGAGCAGGCTCTATTGAGATCTGTGTAATCAACACACATTCTCCATTTTCCAGAGGCAATCTTCACTAAAATGATGTTGGATAACCATTTCGTATGTTTTGCCTCGTAAATGTATCCAACATCCAATAGGCCTTTCATCGTGATCCCGACAGCGTCATCTTTTTTTGGGAAATGCCTCCTCTGATGCTAAGAGGCACATTGAATGCTGACGTCTACATTCAACCGATGGCATGCCACGCTAGGGCCAATGTTTGGCATCTAATGTGAAGATATATCAAAGGGATATGTGTTTGCTTAGAGATATTTAATTTGTGTGGATCTTACTTCCAAGGGAAGCCAAAGTCCTATCTTTATTGACTGAGTAGGGTTATCTTCGAGCAGGATAGACTCAAACTCACCCTCTGGAATGGGTCTAAATTCATCCATGCGCGCACGTCTATGGTGAACATAGAGGTATCCCCCATGCTCGTTTTTGCCCCCGAAGACGATGCAATAATGTCCCTTCGGACAAGCTCTTTGATTCGCTTTTCCTCTTCCAGGTTAGCGCTAACAGTGGCCGACCTTCCTTCTTCATTGTTATAGGTTACTTTCAGGTGGACCAGGGATACTACTGCGTCTAGCTTCGCTAAAAAGGATCTCCCTAGGATACCTCTGAAGGCACTTCTACATGAGATCATAAGTAAGTTAATGATTATTTTTTGTTCGCGCATTCCCTCTTCAACCGTCAATGTCAGATATGTTATTTCCTAAGGGCAAGTTATCATATTGTTGAATGACAACAAATCTCCCTAACTATATGGATTCAGATATGTCTGCTGGAGGCCTAACAACCTCAACATATCAACATAGAGGATGTTGCAAGAGCTTTCGTCATCAATAAGAAGTTTCGATCAGTGATGGTGACCACTGGGAGCAAAGATATATCGAAGTTTCAAATTTCATCGATATTTTCGTGATCTAGAAATCCCAACTCTGACCGATCTCCGCTCCACTGGACGCAGGTGCACATCAATAGTATAAGGCAATCTGACGACATATAGGTGTTGGATGTCGCGACATCGTGGAATTCGTCCATCGATGACAACTGGTGAGCGATCAATTTGAAGGATGGAATAGATCTCTTGGACATGACTAACAGAGTTACTTTTCCACTTCTTCTGCTTCTAGTAGAGATCTAATTTCAGTTCGAGAGTGATATGGCAATAGAATTTTACGGGAATGAGAAGTCGTTTCTCACATACGGTGTCACTATTCCGCTCTTGAACCAGAATTGGATGTAATCTATTGATGCAAAATCCTTAGTAGGTGGTTTTGATCTCTTTTATGGCGGTGCAAGGTGAACTTGCAAGCTTAGTACTCTAACGCTTAAATCAATTCAAAATTCAAGACGAATGTAGTGGAAAAAAAATTAACCATATATTTTATATGACCTGACTTTTATATCAATCCTATGGAATAAATTTGAGTTGGTTTGATCTTGGTTTGAGCTAACGCCTAAGAAGAAATAATTTCATAAAAAGTGTTAGGCTAATTATCAAACACATAAGTATAAAAACCATTTATAATGGACTTTTTTTTTTTTGGTGTTTAATCATTTTTTATTTCTCCTTAGACCTCCTTAGGATTTTCAAAGCTAAATTCTAGAGGTTACTTAGAGCTACCTTAATATTAAATTTTTTATAATATTTATTTCAAAAATTCAACGGTTTCTATTTTTGATTATTGTATTACTACAATCTAAAGCATCATTATTAAAGTCGTGTTAAATTTAATCAGGATAAAAATAGAGATTTTATTTAGAGACTAATTAATATTTATATCAGTGTAAAAAGTTTTATAATGTCAATTCATCAGCATTATTCGTTTGTATTATTTTATAAGTGGTTAAAATAAAAGTTAAATTCTTTGTAATATCAAACTTCTCAAATTAATTGATGGTATAAATTTATTTTACATATGTATTTCAATTAAATTCTTTTTTTAGAGATTAATTAAAGTCTGCCCCCTGGTCCAACTGCCCCTATCCCTAAGGCGACAATATAGGGGAGTTGGGTGACGTGGTGAGTGGGATGCCGTTAGGGCTCTGCCCGACACACCTGAGGTGCCCGCGACGTGGGTTGACGGTGAGTGGATGGAGATCGTATGGGGAGGACCCGCTCGCTGTCCGACACGTGTTTAAGGGGCCGGGGAGACGTTCGTCGGGCGGACTGTCGTCCACCTGACGTGTCCTCGTGGTCGTGTGGACATGGCCGTTTGGACGTGGGCTTGGCGAGCATTGGGCCGTGCCGTGCCTAGGGTCATGGCCCAGTCCGGAACAGGAGCCCCCCAAGTCGAGTCTCTGAGCCAGAGGGATGACTTATGTTTCAACTAAGGGTTCCCCGAGACGATGGGGAAGCCTGATCGTTAGACAGGCGAGGTCGTACCAGACCTATTCATGACCGACCCTTTCTTCGGGAATGTCGGGGATGGAGGTGATCGGTTGATCTGCGCCTTCCTTGTAGTAAACGTGGGTATGACGCGGGGAGGTGGCGTCTTGGCGAGTCGAGGAGACGGATAGGTGCTCGGGTCGTTTCAACTTCTCATCTTTGACAGACGTGTCTCAGAATTAGTGGGGTCGCTTCGTTTCGCGTGCAAAGACGGCGTAGGCAGGCTAGGCAATGATGACCTAGCGCGTTGGTCCACGTGCCAAGCCCTATAAAAAGGGGTTGAGTAACTTCATTTCCACTTTTTCTTTTTGCTCACGCGTTCATCGGAGTTCCCCACATTCTCTCTCGTTTGCTCTCTCAACCGTCTGGACCGCCGTCTCCGCCCGTCCTCCTATCTGAACCACCGTCTTCTGCTCGGACACCACCGTACCTTTTCAACTTAACTATGTCAGGTATGATTTTCCACTGTGACCCATTCTTTTTCCTTGTTGTTTTCTGTCAAACGCATGCTATTTTCGTAGAAATGTGGTTAGGTTTAACTTAGGGACAGTGTAGTGGACTGTAGGTGTATATTAGATGGTAGAAAATAGGGTTGGGATCCTACTGTACCGGGCATAAACTTCATATGCCGGGCAACACTTGCATAGGTTGTATGAAGTTTATGCCCGGTCTCCATAGAATGCGCGGGCCACCGAGTTGAGCACGGTTAGTGTCCGTCGCCGCTACGCCCTTTCACTTGACCTGCGGTGGAAGGGTGGATTTGATACGACGTCGAATTCACTCTTTCTGTCTGCGTTTCAGGTGCTACCGGGCGCTTACGACCGAGGAAGGAAGATTCTGGGTCCTCCACCGACGACGCGACAATCGCTCGTCTCCCTGTCGGGGATGGGAGTGTCCGAGATGGTACCGAACACGCCTCCTCTTCCGGGCAGGTCGACTTCTCCTGGGTTGCGGACGAGCCCTTGGAGGAGGAATCAGACTTCTGTGACGAAGCCATCACTGCTCACGCTATGGTCGAGGCCATAAACCGGGAGGATCCACCAAACTGGTATTGCTGCGCCCCCAAGGAAGAAGACCGCATTTGTCATCATTTCCCGGGGAAGCAGTTCACCATGTATGAATTTGCTTTTCGTGAGGCGGGGATTAGACTGCCCTTCAGCTCCTTCCAGATGTCGGTCTTCAAGTGGCTCCGGCTGGCGCCGTCCCAACTACATCCTAATGCTCTCGCATTTATGCGGGCATTCGAGTTAGTTTGCCAGTTCCTCGGCATTGGTTGCACCCGGGCTCTCTTCTTCCACGTTTTCCATCTCCAGAGGTCCGGTTCCCGTGGTCACCACAGTTGGGTTTCTTTCAAGCAGCCCGTGCGTCTGTTCAAGACGTACGAGGATTCTGTTCGCCATTTCAAAAGCCGGTGGTACGTGGTGATGCCGATTACCCGGGCTGCCCTTCACTCTCTCTACTACTATCAACGGGAACCCAACGGGGAGGAGACGCTGATGTCGAAGATACCGCTGAGGTGGCAGCGTGATCATTTCGATCTCTCCACAGCGCATTACCGGGTCAAGTACGCGATGCTCGGCGAGGAGGATAGGCTCGCGTACAAGAAGCTGGTCGATTACGTGCAGAGCTTCAGCTTGGCGTTCTGGGCGAATCGACAGGGCGTGCCCTACCTGGATGAGGCCGGGGAGCTAATCACCGAGACGCGTTATATCAATACGAAGGCTCTGCTCGAGTGTGATACCGAGGAGGAAGCTCTGGCGTTATTGAGTAGGCAGACTTTGTTTAGCCTTTTATTTCTGTTTATGACTTCGGTCGCTAATGTTTGTGTGTAATTTATTTGCAGGTGCCATGCCCAATGCTCGTGATCGGGTGCTGAAGCTAGCGAATCAGGTCGGCGCTCCTGACCGGGTGCCCAAGAAGAAGAAGAAAACTGCGGCCCGTGTCTCGGAGACTGTTGGCGATGCCGGGGTCGGTCCCTCGCAGGCGGCGAGCGTGATTCCTTCCTCTCCTCCTCGGCTTAACCCGATCAACATTCCTGATAGCAGCCCGTCGCCAGCGGCTTCTCCCCTCCATAAACGGAAGCGTCCGGCTGGGGCCCTTACCAGGTCGTCTCCAGGAAGTCCGAACGGACCGGGGAGCTATCTTCTACCTCCCTGCTATGTGGAACGGTCGTTCTTCAAGGCCGAGGAGTCGATTGTTGTGCCCGCGCCTGAGGCCAAG
Organism: Lathyrus oleraceus; assembly: GCF_024323335.1. NCBI lineage: Eukaryota > Viridiplantae > Streptophyta > Magnoliopsida > Fabales > Fabaceae > Lathyrus > Lathyrus oleraceus. Next base: position 86,880,743 of record NC_066584.1, read on the forward strand.
GCTATTCTGGACCAGGATGCTGCTGCTCGGAAAAAAGATCTGGCCAGGGATATTGCTGCTGTCATCCGGGTGATGGAGACGGCCATGGTTTTGACCGACACTTCGGTCTCCACTGCCTCGCTGGAGGGTGCTCTTTTGCAGGTCCGGGCGGAGAAGGAAAAATTATCTAAAGATCTGTCGGACTACAAAGAAGAGCATCAGCTACAGGAAGGGCTGAGCCGGAAGCTGGAGGAGGTGGAGAAGGAGAGGGACCAGTTGAAGGCTGCGACGGCGAGCTTGGAAGAGCAGGTGGCCGACCATCAGAAGCTGACCGAGGACAACGCTGGCTTACGGGCTCAGGTTGCGTTTCTCGAGGGAAAGGTCCGTCCCCTGGCAGATGAGACCGAGGAGGAACGCGCCCTTGGTTCGCGCGGTGAGTTGCTAGGGCATATTCGGACTCTCAACCAAGATCTCGTGGCCTGCTTCAAAGAGGGTTTCGACAATGCTGTGGAGCAGCTCGGGCTTCTGAACCCTGAGTTGGTGACGGCAGGGTCGGCCTATAACTACTGCGTCCGGGATGGTGAGATTGTCTGCCCGTTTGAAGTGGAGGAGGAGCTGGGGGGAGAAGAAGAAGAAGAAGAAGAGGATGAAGAGGTGCTCCGAGCGGAGTCTTAGTTTATCTGTTTTTCTTTGATTCTAGTTATCATGGCCTGTGTGCCTTATGTATTTTGGCCTTCGGGCGTTGTAATATGGCCTTCGGGCGTACTTGGCTTCGGCCACTCTTATCGTTTTTAATGTATGAATATTTTCGTTATCATTCATTGTGCTCGTTTGTGTCTGATACTTGTTTGTATGAATTCGTACTCTGCTCGACTTTGTTAATCTCCTCGGTTTAGGGAACCGACGAAGTGTCGGGCTTTGTGCCCGTGGGTATCGAAGCCCGGGTCCGTTGTTCGAACCCTGGTCCCGAGGCTTGGGTCCTCCCATCGCGAGCTGGGTGCCCTGCCAGTCTTGGTACTTCGACGTTGAGCCTTGGTCAAGATCCCAACCGTCGGGGAGGGTTGTGTTTGTTATGTGACCCCGGATCGTTCCCGGGTCTCGTGGTTCCTCCCTGGGGTTTTGGGGACGAAGAGCGTGGTCGTACCTGCCACGTCTCCCCGTGGTGTATTTAGCTGTAATATTGTCTAAGTTTTTCTGCGTTCCATGGTCGAGCGAGTTGTTCTCCTTGTAGGTTTTCTAGGTAATAGGCCCCGTTGCTCGTTTTGTCGCGGACGCGGTAAGGGCCTTCCCAGTTGGCCGCCAGTTTGCCCTCTCTCGGGTTTTTCTGGTTTCTTCTGAGGACCAGGGTGCCGACCTGGAACTCTCTTTTTATGACTTTCGCGTCATGGCGTAGTGATATCTTTTGTTTGAGGGTTGTTTCCCGGAGAGCTGCTTCGGAATGTATCTCCTCGACTAGGTCGAGCTCGGCTCTAAGGGTTTCATCGTTCATTTCCTCGTCTAGGGGCTCCTCTGTCCTCCTCGTTGGCGTCCGTATCTCCACCGGGATGACTGCCTCGGTGCCGTAAGTTAGTCGGAACGGGGTTTCCCCGGTGGTAGAATGTGGTGTCGTGCGGTAGGCCCATAGGACGCTATGTAGCTCCTCGACCCATGCCCTCTTTGCCTCGCCGAGTCTGCGTTTGAGGCCACGTAAGATTACCCTGTTGGCCGCCTCTGCCTGCCCGTTCGTCTGCGGATGCTCGACAGACGTGAAATGCTGTGTGGTGCCCAGGCTGGCGATGAAGTCCTGGAATCCTCCGTCCGTGAACTGTGTCCCGTTGTCTGTGTCAAGTGCCTGGGGTATACCGAACCGAGCGAGGATGTTGCGTTTGAAGAACCGGAGAATGTTCTGCGCGGTTATTTTAGCCAGTGCCTCCGCCTCGATCCATTTGGTGAAGTAATCCACCCCGACGATGAGGTATTTATTCTGATATGATCCGGTGACGAAGGGTCCGAGGATGTCCATGCCCCACCACGCGAAGGGCCATGGGGAAGACAGTGATTTGAGGTCGTTCGGGGGTGCGAGGTGCATGTCGGCATGTCGTTGGCATTTGTCACATCTTTTGACGTGCTCTTTCGAATCGTTTTGCATGGTCGGCCAGTAGTAGCCTGCTCGAAGGGCTTTTCGTGCGAGCGATCGTCCGCCGAGGTGTTGAGCGTTAATTCCCCGGTGTATCTCTCCAAGTATGTCGGGGACTTTCTCTTCCTCGACGCATTTGAGTAGTGGGATGGAGAATCCTCTCCGGTAGAGTTTGCCTTCGAGGAGTACGTACGAGCATGCGCGTCGTTTGACAGTGGTCGCCTCTTTCGGGTCAGCCGGGAGTTCGTCTCGTGTGAGGTAATTGTAGATGGGTGTCATCCAACAGTGGGCATCTCCAATAGCGTTGACCTCGAGTGGAGGCGGTAGTTTGTCGATGCTGGGCCGCGGGAGAATTTCTTGGATTACTGATTTATTCCCACCCTTTTTCCTCGTGCTGGCTAGTTTCGAGAGAACGTCTGCTCGAGTGTTGTGCTCGCGGGGTATGTGTTGAACTTCCCATTTTTCAAATCTATCAAGTTTTTCTTTGACGAGGGACAAGTACCCGAGGAGGTTGTCGTTCTTGGTTTGGTATTCTCCTCGCACTTGTGAGGCCACGAGCTGGGAGTCGGTGGATATTTTTACCTCTTTTGCTCCCAGGTCCTCGGCTAACCTCAGGCCTGCGAGGAAGGCTTCGTATTCGGCTTGGTTGTTTGATGTTGGGAACGCTAGCGCTAACGATACCTCTATCAGGATCCCTTCTTCATTTTCGAGGATGATCCCGGCCCCGCTGCCTGATGTGCTAGAGGCGCCATCGACGAAGATCGTCCATTTGTGGGCGCTTTCTGCTGGAGTCGGGCAGTGGGTCATCTCCGCGACGAAGTCGGCCAGCGCCTGAGCTTTCAAGGCTTTCCTACTTTCGTATTGTATGTCGAATTCGGAGAGTTCTAGTGACCACTTGAGCATCCTCCCGGCCATATCCGGGCGCCCGAGCAGCTGTTTGATTGGCTGATCGGTCCTCACCTTTATCGTGTGTGCGAGGAAATAATATCGTAGTCTCCTCGCTGCGTTGATGAGGGCCAGGGCGACCTTTTCGATTCGCTGATATCGGAGCTCGGGACCTTGGAGTGCTTTACTCGTAAAATAGATGGGCTTTTGTCCTTCGTCGGTTTCTCTTATTAGAACGGCTGGGGAACTCCGATGAACGCGTGAGCAAAAAGAAAAAGTGGAAATGAAGTTACTCAACCCCTTTTTATAGGGCTTGGCACGTGGACCAACGCGCTAGGTCATCATTGCCTAGCCTGCCTACGCCGTCTTTGCACGCGAAACGAAGCGACCCCACTAATTCTGAGACACGTCTGTCAAAGATGAGAAGCTGAAACGACCCGAGCACCTATCCGTCTCCTCGACTCGCCAAGACGCCACCTCCCCGCGTCATACCCACGTTTACTACAAGGAAGGCGCAGATCAACCGATCACCTCCATCCCCGACATTCCCGAAGAAAGGGTCGGTCATGAATAGGTCTGGTACGACCTCGCCTGTCTAACGATCAGGCTTCCCCATCGTCTCGGGGAACCCTTAGTTGAAACATAAGTCATCCCTCTGGCTCAGAGACTCGACTTGGGGGGCTCCTGTTCCGGACTGGGCCATGACCCTAGGCACGGCACGGCCCAATGCTCGCCAAGCCCACGTCCAAACGGCCATGTCCACACGACCACGAGGACACGTCAGGTGGACGACAGTCCGCCCGACGAACGTCTCCCCGGCCCCTTAAACACGTGTCGGACAGCGAGCGGGTCCTCCCCATACGATCTCCATCCACTCACCGTCAACCCACGTCGCGGGCACCTCAGGTGTGTCGGGCAGAGCCCTAACGGCATCCCACTCACCACGTCACCCAACTCCCCTATATTGTCGCCTTAGGGATAGGGGCAGTTGGACCAGGGGGCAGACTTTGGTCTAGGTCTTAACGCTTCTTACGCGTCCCCTGGCAGCTCCTCCTTGGGCCTAGCTAATCCAGCCCATTAGGAGCCTTGGCCCAGCGCTGGGGGCTCACTATAAATACCCCTTTCATGGCAAAGGGGCAGGTATTCTAACTCACACTCTGATAACCTCATTCTGTACCTTTTCTGACTTAAGCATTGGAGCACCTTGCAGGTACACCCCCCTCTCATTTCATTCTCCGGCCCATTAACCAAGACCGTGGAAGGCCCTCCTGATCAGGTGAGATCAGTGGCGCCGTCTGTGGGAACTAGCTATCCCCATCTTCATCAAACGAGGATCAAAAGCTCATTTATTTCTGTCCTTCCAACATGGCCGGAGAACAACATAGCGATCACAGCCGTCCCCTCGTCAACTACAACATGGACGACGGCCCGCCATCCCATGAAGCAGACGTTCGGGACGGTCATCCATCCACCCCGTCTCCAGAGCCCCAAAACAACGGAGATGCCTCTCACGCCCACAATTTAGGGGCAGAGACATTTCATCCCATTCCCGTTCCCGTTGAAGGAGACGCCGTAATGATTGCCATGGTGAATGCCCTCAATCAAGCCGGTTCTATGCTCCACCAGCAGCACGAACGAATCATGGCCCTCGAAGCCGAACGACAAGAGGCCCGGCCCCAGCCGGTGAGTAGGATACAACAACGTTCGGAGCCAACGAAGAAGCGAGGACGTCGCTCTCCCGAACCCCACGCCAACAGGGCACGCGCCCATCGTGACGGTGGTCGAGCGAGAACATCACCAAGGCGCGGGCACAACCCCGACAACAACGAACTGTCTCCCTTAAGGAGCGACGAGGAAGATTTGCATTGCCCCCTATCTCGGGCAATAATGGAAGCCCCGCTCCCCAAAGGCATGGAGAAACCGCCAAACCTAGCTGTGTACGACGGGACTACAGATCCCGACGATCACGTCGACAACGTCAACGCGATGCTCGACTACCGCAATGATATAACCGGGCACCTCAAATGCCGACTGTTCTCAACGACCCTCAGGAAAGGGGCCATGGCCTGGTACAAAAGCTTGGCCCCTGAGTCCATCACGTCATGGAGAGTCATGAGGTCCATGTTCACCCGGCACTTTACAGCTTCCCGTCGTCACCCCAAGACTGAGGCGACCCTTGAAGCCATAGTGCAGAAGAAGAATGAAACACTGCGCTCATACATCGAGCGATTCAACCAGGAAGCTGTCGAGGTAGATACCACCGAGCACATGAAGAAGTATCTCCTCGAGAGAGGTCTCTTACCCGGCAGTGAACTTAGCAGAGCCGTAGGGATCGAGCCTCCCCGCACCTTAAACGAGCTCCTGCATAAAGCCCAGGCCTACATCAGATACGAGGAAAAGCAGGTGGCACACAATGCCCGCAGCGGACGTAACGCTGGGGAGACCGAGCACTCAAAACGCGAGGACACGAGCATTTCCCGTCGCAACGGAGACAGACGAAGAGAAGAAAGACCTCGCGAGCTCCGGGAAGGAAGAGGCCCCGCGGGCAGATATAGCGAGTACACCTTACTGACAGCTCCTCGAGAGCGTATCCTCGCAGAATGTATCAACTCTGAATTTAAGCAGGGCAGGGTCAGGTTCCCAAAACCGTCTGCACCAAAGCCCCACACCGACAAATCAAAGTACTGCCGGTTCCACAGAAGTCACGGGCACGTGACCGAAGACTGCGTCCACCTGAAAGATGCGATTGAAATTTTAATCCAAGAAGGGCACCTGAAGCAGTACACGAGGAAGAACGAAGCTCCCAGACACGACGAGCCAGAGAAGAAGAGACCCCGGGAAAACACACCCCCCGACAACTCTCCCTATCAAGTGGCCCTCTGCGTGTCACGACCGGAAGATTTCTTCCCCCCCGAACCATTGCCCGAGGGCAAGATCACTGCACTCAGCCCCTGGGAAGACTTCCCTACCACACTGGTGATATCAGGAGGAGGAACTAACGGGGAATCCGCGGCCCTCTCCGTCAAACGCAAGTTCGACGAACTCCTACTGACTGCCCCCGAGCAGAAAGCGACATTGACAAAATACCGGGGAAAATCCAACCCAATATCCTTCTTCCTGGAGGAACTCCCGGGCGGATCCCCGAACTCGGCCATCCCACTATTGATTAGAGCAAAGATGGCCCGATTCGACGTACGACGCATCCTGGTCGACGAAGGCAGCTCAGTGGATATCATGTACGTCCACCTCTTCAAGACTCTGAAGCTAGACAAGACCAACTTAGCCCCCTACGTCGGATCAGATCTCCAAGGATTCAACGGAGCAACAACCAGACCGTGGGGATATGTTGAGCTCCTCGTCACTTTCGGCGAACAAGAAACGGCCAGGGAAGTCAAAATCCAATTCCTGGTCGTAGACTGTCCGTCTCTCTACAATTGCATCTTTGGACGCCCGACACTGGCCGAACTCACTGCGGTCCCATCCACCGTCCACCTGAAGATGAAATACTACACCAAATTGGGACGTGTGGTCACCATCCATGGTGACATCGAAGCAGCCCGGCGATGCTACGACGCCGCAGTAAAAGGACAGGCCGTAGTCAGCACGAAGAGCAACTGCAACAACAAAAAACTCAAGACCGAGGATCCCGCCCGAGGAGTCAACGCCATCGACCTCGACTGTCGCGTCGGGCTGGACGAGACCGAAGAGGGGAGGTTCCCCAAGGAACGCTCTCTCGAACACCCGGTCCGACCAATCCCCGACGGGGAGTTCGAACTCATTCCTCTTGGGGACGATCCGGAAAGGACGGTGAAGATAGGTAAGGGACTACCCGAGGAAACAAGAGAAGAGCTAGTAGCATGCCTCAAAGAGAACTCCGACCTCTTCGCGTGGAATGCCGCAGAAATGCCCGGGCTGGACCCCGAGACCGCGTGTCATAAGCTAGCTGTAGACCGGGCAGCCAAGCCCATAGCACAGCGTAGACGCAAGCAATCGCCCGAAAAGGCAGAGGCTGCCGAGCGAGCTGTAAAAGACCTCTTAGAGGCAAATTTTATTTCTGAAGCCCAGTACACAACCTGGCTCTCTAATGTAGTCCTCGTTAAGAAAAATAATGGAAAATGGCGTATGTGTGTTGATTATACTGATCTTAATAGGGCTTGCCCGAAAGATGCTTTCCCCCTCCCTAATATAGACTCGCTCGTTGACAACTCTGCAGGTTTTAAACTCTTGTCCTTCATGGACGCATATAGTGGATACAACCAGATCCCTATGTCGCCCGCAGACAAGAAACACACAGCGTTCATGACCCCAACGGGCAACTACTATTACAACGTGATGCCGTTCGGGCTCAAGAACGCTGGCGCTACATACCAACGCATGATGAACAAAGTCTTCAAGGACGAAATAGGGGACATGCTCGAAGTATACATGGACGACATGATCGTCAAATCACACGAGGAAATAACCCATGCTCGACACCTTACGAAGGTATTCGAACAGGCGAGACAGTGTAAAATGAGGTTCAACCCCGAGAAATGCACGTTCGGAGTCCGGGCAGGCAAGTTCCTCGGTTTCTATCTCACCGAAAGAGGGATCGAGGCCAACCCCGACAAATGCCGGGCATTCTCGGAGTTTCCGACCCCGAAAACCAAAAAATCGATCCAGTCACTCAATGGAGTGCTCGCCTCACTCTCCCGTTTCATCGCCAAGTCCGCCCAGCACGCATTGCCATTCTTCAGACTCCTTCGCAAAGAGGCTACCTTCGACTGGACCGACGAATGCGAGCAAGCGCTACTCCATCTAAAGAAGGTTCTGTCCCAACCCCCGGTCTTGTCACGGCCATCAGAAAAGGAAACCCTATACTTATACCTATCCGTGGCGACCGAGGCCGTCAGCGCCGTTCTAATAAGAGAAACCGACGAAGGACAAAAGCCCATCTATTTTACGAGTAAAGCACTCCAAGGTCCCGAGCTCCGATATCAGCGAATCGAAAAGGTCGCCCTGGCCCTCATCAACGCAGCGAGGAGACTACGATATTATGTTCCGGACTGGGCCATGACCCTAGGCACGGCACGGCCCAATGCTCGCCAAGCCCACGTCCAAACGGCCATGTCCACACGACCACGAGGACACGTCAGGTGGACGACAGTCCGCCCGACGAACGTCTCCTCAGCCCCCTAAACACGTGTCGGACAGCGAGCGGGTCCTCCTCATACGATCTCCATCCACTCACCGTCAACCCACGTCGCGGGCACCTCAGTTGTGTCGGGCAGAGCCCTAACGGCATCCCACGCACCACGTCACCCAACTCCCCTATATTGTCGCCTTAGGGATAGGGGCAGTTGGACCAGGGGGCAGACTTTGGTCTAGGTCTTAACGCTTCTTACGCGTCCCCTGGCAGCTCCTCCTTGGGCCTAGCTAATCCAGCCCATTAGGAGCCTTGGCCCAGCGCTGGGGGCTCACTATAAATATCCCTTTCATGGCAAAGGGGCAGGTATTCTAACTCACACTCTGATAACCTCATTCTGTACCTTTTCTGACTTAAGCATTGGAGCACCTTGCAGGTACACCCCCCCTCTCATTTCATTCTCCGGCCCATTCACCGAGACCTTGGAAGGCCCTCCTGATCAGGTGAGATCAGTGGCGCCGTCTGTGGGAAACAGCTATCCCCATCTTCATCAAACGAGGATCAAAAGCTCATTTATTTCTGTCCTTCCAACATGGCCGGAGAACAACATAGCGATCACAGCCGTCCCCTCGTCAACTACAACAGGGACGACGGCCCACCATCCCATGAAACGGACGTTCGGGACGGTCATCCATCCACCCCGTCTCCAGAGCCCCAAAACAACGGAGATGCCTCTCACGCCCACAATTTAGGGGCAAAGACATTTCATCCCATTCCCGTCCCCGTTGAAGGAGACGCCGTAATGATTGCCATGGTGAATGCCCTCAATCAGGCCGGTTCTATGCTCCACCAGCAGCACGAACGAATCATGGCCCTCGAAGCCGAACGACAAGAGGCCCGGCCCCAGCCGGTGAGTAGGATACAACAACGTTCGGAGCCAACGAAGAAGCGAGGACGTCGCTCTCCCGAACCCCACGCCAGCAGGGCACGCGCCCATCGTGACGGTGGTCGAGCGAGAACATCACCAAGGCGCGGGCACAGCCCCGACAACAACGAACTGCCTCCCTTAAGGAGCGACGAGGAAGATTTGCATTGCCCCCTATCTCGGGCAATAATGGAAGCCCCGCTCCCCAAAGGCATGGAGAAACCGCCAAACCTAGCTGTGTACGACGGGACTACAGATCCCGACGATCACGTCGACAACGTCAACGCGATGCTCGACTACCGCAATGATATAACCGGGCACCTCAAATGCCGACTGTTCTCAACGACCCTCAGGAAAGGGGCCATGGCCTGGTACAAAAGCTTGGCCCCTGAGTCCATTACGTCATGGAGAGTCATGAGGTCCATGTTCACCCGGCACTTTACAGCTTCCCGTCGTCACCCCAAGACTGAGGCGACCCTTGAAGCCATAGTGCAGAAGAAGAATGAAACACTGCGCTCATACATCGAGCGATTCAACCAGGAAGCTGTCGAGGTAGATACCACCGAGCACATGAAGAAGTATCTCCTCGAGAGAGGTCTCTTACCCGGCAGTGAACTTAGCAGAGCCGTAGGGATCGAGCCTCCCCGCACCTTAAACGAGCTCCTGCATAAAGCCCAGGCCTACATCAGATACGAGGAAAAGCAGGTGGCACACAATGCCCGCAGCGGACGTAACGCTGGGGAGACCGAGCACTCAAAACGCGAGGACACGAGCATTTCCCGTCGCAACGGAGACAAACGAAGAGAAGAAAGACCTCGCGAGGTCCGGGAAGGAAGAGGCCCCGCGGGCAGATATAGCGAGTACACCTTACTGACAGCTCCTCGAGAGCGTATCCTCGCAGAATGTATCAACTCTGAATTTAAGCAGGGCAGGGTCAGGTTCCCAAAACCGTCTGCGCCAAAGCCCCACACCGACAAATCAAAGTACTGCCGGTTCCACAGAAGTCACGGGCACGTGACCGAAGACTGCGTCCACCTGAAAGATGCGATTGAAATTTTAATCCAAGAAGGGCACCTGAAGCAGTACACGAGGAAGAACGAAGCTCCCAGACACGACGAGCCAGAGAAGAAGAGACCCCGGGAAAACACACCCCCCGACAACTCTCCCTATCAAGTGGCCCTCTGCGTGTCACGACCGGAAGATTTCTTCCTCCCCGAACCATTGCCCGAGGGCAAGATCACTGCACTCAGCCCCTGGGAAGACTTCCCTACCACACTGGTGATATCAGGAGGAGGAACTAACGGGGAATCCGCGGCCCTCTCCGTCAAACGTAAGTTCGACGAACTCCTACTGACTGCCCCCGAGCAGAAAGCGACATTGACAAAATACCGGGGAAAATCCAACCCAATATCCTTCTTCCTGGAGGAACTCCCGGGCGGATCCCCGAACTCGGCCATCCCACTATTGATAAGAGCAAAGATGGCCCGATTCGACGTACGGCGCATCCTGGTCGACGAAGGCAGCTCAGTGGATATCATGTACGTCCACCTCTTCAAGACTCTGAAGCTAGACAAGACCAACTTAGCCCCCTACGTCGGATCAGATCTCCAAGGATTCAACGGAGCAACAACCAGACCGTGGGGATATGTTGAGCTCCTCGTCACCTTCGGCGAACAAGAAACGGCCAGGGAAGTCAAAATACAATTCCTGGTCGTAGACTGTCCGTCTCTCTACAATTGCATCTTTGGACGCCCGACACTGGCCGAACTCACTGCGGTCCCATCCACCGTCCACCTGAAGATGAAATACTACACCAAATTGGGACGTGTGATCACCATCCATGGTGACATCGAAGCAGCCCGGCGATGCTACGACGCCGCAGTAAAAGGACAGGCCGTAGTCAGCACGAAGAGCAACTGCAACAACAAAAAACTCAAGACCGAGGATCTTGCCCGAGGAGTCAACGCCATCGACCTCGACTGTCGCATCGGGCTGGACGAGACCGAAGAGGGGAGGTTCCCCAAGGAACGCTCTCTCGAACACCCGGTCCGACCAATCCCCGACGGGGAGTTCGAACTCATTCCTCTTGGGGACGATCCGGAAAGGACGGTGAAGATAGGTCAGGGACTACCCGAGGAAACAAGAGAAGAGCTAGTAGCATGCCTCAAAGAGAACTCCGACCTCTTCGCGTGGAATGCCGCAGAAATGCCCGGGCTGGACCCCGAGATCGCGTGTCATAAGCTAGCTGTAGACCGGGCAGCCAAGCCCATAGCACAGCGTAGACGCAAGCAATCGCCCGAAAAGGCAGAGGCTGCCGAGCGAGCTGTAAAAGACCTCTTAGAGGCAAATTTTATTTCTGAAGCCCAGTACACAACCTGGCTCTCTAATGTAGTCCTCGTTAAGAAAAATAATGGAAAATGGCGTATGTGTGTTGATTATACTGATCTTAATAGGGCTTGCCCGAAAGATGCTTTCCCCCTCCCTAATATAGACTCGCTCGTTGACAACTCTGCAGGTTTTAAACTCTTGTCCTTCATGGACGCATATAGTGGATACAACCAGATCCCTATGTCGCCCGCAGACAAGAAACACACAGCGTTCATGACCCCAACGGGCAATTACTATTACAACGTGATGCCGTTCGGGCTCAAGAACGCTGGCGCTACATACCAACGCATGATGAACAAAGTCTTCAAGGACGAAATAGGGGACATGCTCGAAGTATACATGGACGACATGATCGTCAAATCACACGAGGAGATAACCCATGCTCGACACCTTACGAAGGTATTCGAGCAGGCGAGACAGTGTAAAATGAGGTTCAACCCCGAAAAATGCACGTTTGGAGTCCGAGCAGGCAAGTTCCTCGGTTTCTATCTCACCGAAAGAGGGATCGAGGCCAACCCCGACAAATGCCGGGCATTCTCGGAGTTTCCGACCCCGAAAACCAAAAAATCGATCCAGTCACTCAATGGAGTGCTCGCCTCACTCTCCCGTTTCATCGCCAAGTCCGCCCAGCACGCGTTGCCGTTCTTCAGACTCCTTCGCAAAGAGGCTACCTTCGACTGGACCGATGAATGCGAGCAAGCGCTACTCCATCTAAAGAAGGTTCTGTCCCAACCCCCGGTCTTATCACGGCCATCAGAAAAGGAAACCCTATACTTATACCTATCCGTGGCAACCGAGGCCGTCAGCGCCGTTCTAATAAGAGAAACCGACGAAGGACAAAAGCCCATCTATTTTACGAGTAAAGCACTCCAAGGCCCCGAGCTCCGATATCAGCAAATCGAAAAGGTCGCCCTGGCCCTCATCAACACAGCGAGGAGACTACGATATTACTTCCTCGCACACACGATAAAGGTAAGGACCGACCAGCCAATCAAACAGCTGCTCGGACGTCCGGATATGGCCGGGAGGATGCTCAAATGGTCACTAGAACTCTCCGAATTCGACATACAATACGAAAGTAGGAAAGCCTTGAAAGCTCAGGCACTGGCCGACTTCGTCGCGGAGATGACCCACTGCCCGACCCCAGCAGAAAGCGCCCACAAATGGACGATCTTCGTCGATGGCGCCTCCAGCACGTCAGGCAGCGGGGCCGGGATCATCCTCGAAAATGAAGAAGGGATCCTGATAGAGGTATCATTAGCGCTAGCGTTCCCAACATCGAACAACCAAGCCGAATAGGAAGCCTTCCTAGCAGGCCTGAGGTTAGCCGAGGACCTGGGGGCAAAAGAGGTAAAAATATCCACCGACTCCCAGCTCGTGGCCTCACAGGTGCGGGGAGACTACCAAACCAAGAACGACAACCTCCTCGAGTACTTGTCCCTCGTCAAAGAAAAACTTGACAGATTCGAAAAATGGGATGTTCGACACATACCCCGCGAGCACAACACTCGGGCAGACGTTCTCTCGAAACTAGCCAGCACGAGGAAAAAGGGTGGGAATAAATCAGTAATCCAAGAAATTCTCCCTCGGCCCAGCATCGACAAGCTACCGCCTCCACTCGAGGTCAACGCTATTGGAGATGCCCACTGTTGGATGACACCCATCTACAATTACCTCACGCGAGACGAACTCCCGGCTGACCCGAAAGAGGCGACCACTGTCAAACGACGCGCATGCTCGTACGTACTCCTCGAAGGCAAACTCTACCGGAGAGGATTCTCCATCCCACTACTCAAATGCGTCGAGGAAGAGAAAGTCCCCGACATACTTGGAGAGCTACACCGGGGAATTAACGCCCAACACCTCGGCGGACGATCGCTCGCACGAAAAGCCCTTCGAGCAGGCTACTACTGGCCGACCATGCAAAACGATTCGAAAGAGCACGTCAAAAGATGTGACAAATGCCAACGACATGCCGACATGCACCTCGCACCCCCGAACGACCTCAAATCACTGTCCTCCCCGTGGCCCTTCGCGTGGTGGGGCATGGACATCCTCGGACCCTTCGTCACCGGATCATATCAGAATAAATACCTCATCGTCGGGGTGGATTACTTCACCAAATGGATCGAGGCGGAGGCACTGGCTAAAATAACCGCGCAGAACATTCTCCGGTTCTTCAAGCGCAACATCCTCGCTCGGTTCGGTATACCCCAGGCACTTGTCACAGACAACGGGACACAATTCACGGACGGAGGATTCCAGGACTTCGTCGCCAGCCTGGGCACCACACAGCATTTCACGTCTGTCGAGCATCCGCAGACGAACGGGCAAGCAGAGGCGGCCAACAGGGTAATCCTACGTGGCCTCAAACGCAGACTCGGTGAGGCAAAGAGGGCATGGGTCGAGGAGCTACATAGCGTGCTATGGGCCTACCGCACGACACCACATTCTACCACCGGGGAAACCCCGTTCCGACTAACGTACGGCACCGAGGCAGTCATCCCGGTGGAGATACGGACGCCAACGAGGAGGACAGAGGAGCCCCTAGACGAGGAAATGAACGATGAAACCCTTAGAGCCGAGCTCGACCTAGTCGAGGAGATACGTTCCGAGGCAGCCCTCAGGGAAACAACCCTCAAACAAAAAATAGCACTACGCCATGACGCGAAAGTCATAAAAAGAGAGTTCCAGGTCGGCACCCTGGTCCTCAGAAGAAACCAGAAAAACCCGAGAGAGGGCAAACTGGCAGCCAACTGGGAAGGCCCTTACCGCGTCCGCGACAAGACGAGCAACGGGGTCTATTACCTAGAAAACCTACAAGGAGAACAACTCGCTCGACCATGGAACGCAGAAAAACTTAGACAATATTACAGCTAAATACACCACGGGGAGACGTGGCAGGTACGACCACGCTCTTCGTCCCCAAAACCCCAGGGAGGAACCACGAGACCCGGGAACGATCCGGGGTCACATGACAAACACAACCCTCCCCGACGGTTGGGATCTTGACCAAGACTCAACGTCGAAGTACCAGAACTGGCAGGGCACCCAGCTCGCGATGGGAGGGCCCAAGCCTCGAGACCAGGGTTCGAACAACGGACCCGGGCTTCGATCCCCACGGGCACAAAAGCCCGACACTTCGTCGGTTCCCTAAACCGAGGAGATCAACAAAGTCGAGTAGAGTACAAGTTCATACAAACAAGTATCAGACACAAACGAGCACAATGAATGATAACGAAAATATTCATACATTAAAAACGATAAGAGTGGCCGAAGCCAAGTACGCCCGAAGGCCATATTACAACGCCCGAAGGCCAAAATACATAAGGCACGCAGGCCATGATAACTAGAATCAAAGAAAAACAGATAAACTAAGACTCCGCTCGGAGCACCTCTTCATCCTCTTCTTCTTCTTCTTCTTCTCCCCCCAGCTCCTCCTCCACTTCAAACGGGCAGACAATCTCACCATCCCGGACGCAGTAGTTATAGGCCGACCCTGCCGTCACCAACTCAGGGTTCAGAAGCCCGAGCTGCTCCACAGCATTGTCGAAACCCTCTTTGAAGCAGGCCACGAGATCTTGGTTGAGAGTCCGAATATGCCCTAGCAACTCACCGCGCGAACCAAGGGCGCGTTCCTCCTCGGTCTCATCTGCCAGGGGACGGACCTTTCCCTCGAGAAACGCAACCTGAGCCCGTAAGCCAGCGTTGTCCTCGGTCAGCTTCTGATGGTCGGCCACCTGCTCTTCCAAGCTCGCCGTCGCAGCCTTCAACTGGTCCCTCTCCTTCTCCACCTCCTCCAGCTTCCGGCTCAGCCCTTCCTGTAGCTGATGCTCTTCTTTGTAGTCCGACAGATCTTTAGATAATTTTTCCTTCTCCGCCCGGACCTGCAAAAGAGCACCCTCCAGCGAGGCAGTGGAGACCGAAGTGTCGGTCAAAACCATGGCCGTCTCCATCACCCGGATGACAGCAGCAATATCCCTGGCCAGATCTTTTCTCCGAGCAGCAGCATCCTGGTCCAGAATAGCCTTGGCCTCAGGCGCGGGCACAACAATCGACTCCTCGGCCTTGAAGAACGACCGTTCCACATAGCAGGGAGGTAGAAGATAGCTCCCCGGTCCGTTCGGACTTCCTGGAGACGACCTGGTAAGGGCCCCAGCCGGACGCTTCCGTTTATGGAGGGGAGAAGCCGCTGGCGACGGGCTGCTATCAGGAATGTTGATCGGGTTAAGCCGAGGAGGAGAGGAAGGAATCACGCTCGCCGCCTGCGAGGGACCGACCCCGGCATCGCCAACAGTCTCCGAGACACGGGCCGCAGTTTTCTTCTTCTTCTTGGGCACCCGGTCAGGAGCGCCGACCTGATTCGCTAGCTTCAGCACCCGATCACGAGCATTGGGCATGGCACCTGCAAATAAATTACACACAAACATTAGCGACCGAAGTCATAAACAGAAATAAAAGGCTAAACAAAGTCTGCCTACTCAATAACGCCAGAGCTTCCTCCTCGGTATCACACTCGAGCAGAGCCTTCGTATTGATATAACGCGTCTCGGTGATTAGCTCCCCGGCCTCATCCAGGTAGGGCACGCCCTGTCGATTCGCCCAAAACGCCAAGCTGAAGCTCTGCACGTAATCGACCAGCTTCTTGTACGCGAGCCTATCCTCCTCGCCGAGCATCGCGTACTTGACCCGGTAATGCGCTGTGGAGAGATCGAAATGATCACGCTGCCACCTCAGCGGTATCTTCGACATCAGCGTCTCCTCCCCGTTGGGTTCCCGTTGATAGTAGTAGAGAGAGTGAAGGGCAGCCCGGGTAATCGGCATCACCACGTACCACCGGCTTTTGAAATGGCGAACAGAATCCTCGTACGTCTTGAACAGACGCACGGGCTGCTTGAAAGAAACCCAACTGTGGCGACCACGGGAACCGGACCTCTGGAGATGGAAAACGTGGAAGAAGAGAGCCCGGGTGCAACCAATGCCGAGGAACTGGCAAACTAACTCGAATGCCCGCATAAATGCGAGAGCATTAGGATGTAGTTGGGACGGCGCCAGCCGGAGCCACTTGAAGACCGACATCTGGAAGGAGCTGAAGGGCAGTCTAATCCCCGCCTCACGAAAAGCAAATTCATACATGGTGAACTGCTTCCCCGGGAAATGATGACAAATGCGGTCTTCTTCCTTGGGGGCGCAGCAATACCAGTTTGGTGGATCCTCCCGGTTTATGGCCTCGACCATAGCGTGAGCAGTGATGGCTTCGTCACAGAAGTCTGATTCCTCCTCCAAGGGCTCGTCCGCAACCCAGGAGAAGTCGACCTGCCCGGAAGAGGAGGCGTGTTCGGTACCATCTCGGACACTCCCATCCCCGACAGGGAGACGAGCGATTGTCGCGTCGTCGGTGGAGGACCCAGAATCTTCCTTCCTCGGTCGTAAGCGCCCGGTAGCACCTGAAACGCAGACAGAAAGAGTGAATTCGACGTCGTATCAAATCCACCCTTCCACCGCAGGTCAAGTGAAAGGGCGTAGCGGCGACGGACACTAACCGTGCTCAACTCGGTGGCCCGCGCATTCTATGGAGACCGGGCATAAACTTCATACAACCTATGCAAGTGTTGCCCGGCATATGAAGTTTATGCCCGGTACAGTAGGATCCCAACCCTATTTTCTACCATCTAATATACACCTACAGTCCACTACACTGTCCCTAAGTTAAACCTAACCACATTTCTACGAAAATAGCATGCGTTTGACAGAAAACAACAAGGAAAAAGAATGGGTCACAGTGGAAAATCATACCTGACATAGTTAAGTTGAAAAGGTACGGTGGTGTCCGAGCAGAAGACGGTGGTTCAGATAGGAGGACGGGCGGAGACGGCGGTCCAGACGGTTGAGAGAGCAAACGAGAGAGAATGTGGAGAACTCCGATGAACGCGTGAGCAAAAAGAAAAAGTGGAAATGAAGTTACTCAACCCCCTTTTATAGGGCTTGGCACGTGGACCAACACGCTAGGTCATCATTGCCTAGCCTGCCTACGCCGTCTTTGCACGCGAAACGAAGCGACCCCACTAATTCTGAGACACGTCTGTCAAAGATGAGAAGCTGAAACGACCCGAGCACCTATCCGTCTCCTCGACTCACCAAGACGCCACCTCCCCGCGTCATACCCACGTTTACTACAAGGAAGGCGCAGATCAACCGATCACCTCCATCCCCGACATTCCCGAAGAAAGGGTCGGTCATGAATAGGTCTGGTACGACCTCGCCTGTCTAACGATCAAGCTTCCCCATCGTCTCGGGGAACCCTTAGTTGAAACATAAGTCATCCCTCTGGCTCAGAGACTCGACTTGGGGGGCTCCTGTTCCGGACTGGGCCATGACCCTAGGCACGGCACGGCCCAATGCTCGCCAAGCCCACGTCCAAACGGCCATGTCCACACGACCACGAGGACACGTCAGGTGGACGACAGTCCGCCCGACGAACGTCTCCTCAGCCCCCTAAACACGTGTCGGACAGCGAGCGGGTCCTCCTCATACGATCTCCATCCACTCACCGTCAACCCACGTCGCGGGCACCTCAGTTGTGTCGGGCAGAGCCCTAACGGCATCCCACGCACCACGTCACCCAACTCCCCTATATTGTCGCCTTAGGGATAGGGGCAGTTGGACCAGGGGGCAGACTTTGGTCTAGGTCTTAACGCTTCTTACGCGTCCCCTGGCAGCTCCTCCTTGGGCCTAGCTAATCCAGCCCATTAGGAGCCTTGGCCCAGCGCTGGGGGCTCACTATAAATATCCCTTTCATGGCAAAGGGGCAGGTATTCTAACTCACACTCTGATAACCTCATTCTGTACCTTTTCTGACTTAAGCATTGGAGCACCTTGCAGGTACACCCCCCCTCTCATTTCATTCTCCGGCCCATTCACCGAGACCTTGGAAGGCCCTCCTGATCAGGTGAGATCAATTAATATGCACTATCAATGTAAAATATTTTACATTATCAATTCATCACTATCATCTATCTGTATTATTTTATAAATGATGAGAATAAAAGTCAAATTCTTTATATCATCAAACATCGCAGATTAATTAAGTGTATAAAACACTGTCAATATATTTTAATTAAATTAGAGATTAATTAATATGTATTTTAAGTCTAAATTAAAAAAAAACTATTTAATTACTTATTAAATGTAACAAACACGAGGCTTGCTCATCTTTAACTACTACTCTTATCATTATTTTGAAAAAAAAAATATGAAATATAGTTTTAAAGGAAATTATATTTTTATAGGAGCTACCTCAAAATTCAAAGTTCAAAGAAATATGTTCTAAAAATATTCAGCATTTTTTTTTCTTCATAATTTCATTATTGTATCACAATCGAACACATGATTATTTCGAGCCAGAAATGTATAGGAAGCATTATTTTCAGCATATCGTATAAAATTACAATAAGATATCTTAGTATCTATTTATCTCTTTTTGAACTCAGAAAGCATAGCTTTAGCAGACACCCTACATAAGGTGTCTTACCAATATCGCTGTGTGAAATTATATATTTATACTGTCTAAGTGTTAAATCAAGTGTAAACCTACCTTTTCGGTTTTAGCATTTCTCTTTCTCTAATGGATGACTCATTCGTATTGTTACTCATCTTAGTCTTTACGTTGAGCTCCCAAAACAAACCTCCCATTGAACCACTTGAACAGAAAGCTCTATATGCTGTTCTCAACTCCCTCAACCCAACCATTCCATGGACCACCCACTACCCCGACGATTTCTGTCGCTCCGCCCCACACGCCGTCGTTTGCGAATCTCATCGTCAACAAAACCAAACAAGAAAATCACACATTGCCGAACTCAACTTCGGTTACTTCTCCGATCAAACCCCTATTCTACATTGTTCGCCAAATGCCACTCTCAGCCCTTCTCTCTTCACCCCCTTCCCATACCTTCGCAAACTATCCTTCTCCAACTGCTTCAACCACACAGACAAACCCGTTCACGTTCTTTCACTTCCCTCTTTTCCTCCATCTCTCCAAGAGCTCCTCTTTATCGACAACCCATCTATCTTTTCACCTCTTGAATCATTTATCCACAACCTCACCTCTTTGAAAACACTCGTCTTCATCGGAAACGGATTCTACGGCGAGCTTCCCGCCAAGATTGGTGCTTTTCATAATCTGGAACAACTTACTCTTTCAAGAAACAATCTCTTCGGTGAGGTCCCGGCGAGTATTGGTATGCTGAAGAAACTGGAGATTCTTGATCTCAGTCATAACAACTTCAAAGGGCGTGTCCCTGAACAGGTTGGAAAACTCATTTCTCTTGTGAAACTTAACTTGAGCAACAATGGGTTCTGTTGTAAAATACCAGAGAGTTTTATTCAGTTGAAAAACTTGGAGTTTTTGGATTTAAGCTTCAACCATTTTGGTAACTTTGGTGTCCCTTTGTTCTTAGGAGAATTTCCCAAAATGAAGGAAGTTCATTTAACCGGGAATTCACTCTCTGGCAAGATTCCGGAAATATGGGAAAAACTTGGTGGTGTTGAAAAAATAGGATTTTCTAAAATGGGTTTGGTTGGTGAAATCCCAGCTTCAATGGGGGTTTATTTGAAAAATCTGACTTATCTTGGGCTTGATAACAACAATCTTAAAGGTCCTGTTCCTGAGGAATTTGGGTTTCTTTTGAAGCTTGCTAATGAAATCAACTTGGAGAACAACAATTTGAGTGGTAGAATCAGTTTCACCTGTGGAAGAGGAGTTGGACAGAAGAAGTTGAAGTTGGCAGGAAATATGGGGCTATATTTGGAAATCAAGGATAGTTGTTCTTGTGATAATGGAGTTTCTTTGCAGCTTTTTGATCCTCTTACGTCGGTTTTGCTCTTGATCATAGTGTTTGTGTTTTCTTATTTGTTTTTGTTTTTAAAAAGGTACACTCGATCACTGTTATAAATTTGATTATAAGCTTAAGATACTAAGTGTAAATGGAGTTGATAGTAATAATGATAGTAGTAGTAGTGAACAAATGCTTAGAATAGTATGGGGAAAACAGAGCAATAGGACGTTTCTATGTTCTATTAGAGTACTACTATATGCATATTATTCCTTTTTGCAAATGAATTCATGCTCAAATTGAGGTCAATTTGAAAACTGTATGGATTTTGGATTGTTGCAATTTACTAAATCACGATATTTATTAACTTTTGAGAGTTTAATATAGATAATAAATATTTATTAGATCAAATTTGTTTTTTAAAAACTTAAATGATTACATTAGACTCTCTATATAAAGCTAATAGAGAGTTACCAAATTAATTACACTCTTACTGCTTACTAACGAACTGACTAATATCTCTGCATATTTTATGCTAATGTTGAATTTTGATCTATTTTGCAAGTTTTATTTACTGTTTTGTTTATAGTATTAAATAATAAATTCTCAATCAACCATCTCTATTACATGGACCTTCTAAAGTGCAGATTTTGCCATTTAGTAGACGGATTCATCCGGATTCAATATTGTTTTGGACATTCTTTTAAAATATTTAAGCTCTCATTTTCATCCAAATTAGGTATATTAAATGTGTTTAAACTTACCATGTATTTTTCATTTACATAGCACACACTTGATTTTACACTAAAAAAACTAATTATGAGTGACTTAATCATGTAAAATTGTATCTGATTAAATGTGAATTGAATATAAAGAATTTATTATTCGTTGAATTCTTACAAAAATGAATTGAATAAAAATATTTCAGTATAGAATACACGTGTAAAATAAAAAATTATTAACTTTAGATTCAAATAGAATCAATTTTAGAGATATAATCAACTTTTCTTTTAGAAAAATTAAACACCTTAAAATAATTTCAAAATCAATTTGATACCACTTAAAGTCAATGGAGAAACTTTGAATATTTAAACCAAATATATTAGTTATTTATTGAATTAAAAAATAAGTTTTTAAAATGATAAAGATAAAAAAAATTGTATTATAAATAAATAAATAGTAACAAACTTCATGAACTTTAAAAAACTAGTTAAATATAATTAACTTTTATGTAATAAATTAAATGTTAAATTTACTAAAATATTATTGTTGATAGTAATCAAAAAGTTCACTAAATAATTTGAATTAAATGATTTTGAATTAGATAAATAAAATATTAAATATAAACTTTAAAACTCTTATGAGTAATTATTTTTGTTTATAATAATGATGTAAATATAAAGTCTTTTTCTATTTATAATAGTAATCAAATATAATAATTATGAACAATATAGAATTATATATAGGGAGTAATTATGAACAATGTAGCAGCAACATCATTTTTTTATACTACTATGGTAGAGTGGTATGTATAATGTATTGATACTAAGAGAGCAATATTGTAAAGTTAACATGTCCCATGCATGTCTAATTCTCAGTACGAGCCTATAAACTCTGATCTGCCACGGTTTCTTTCATTTCAATGCTAACATAATCTATATAAATTGAAGCTATCAAAACTATGGTAAAAGTAAGTTTATCTAAGCATAGAAGTGAAACGAAATGGGGATGTAGCTCAAATGGTAGAGCGCTCGCTTTGCATGCGAGAGGTACAGGGTTCGATACCCTGCATCTCCATTTTTTCCTATTATTTTCCAAAATAAGACACTGCAGCTTGATATTACTTATACGCGATGAAGTTTGAACTTAGTATCATGCTATTCATCTGCGCCCCAACTGTCTACTTACGGCACTAGTCAATTTACATCACCAATTTTATATTATATATGTAAATATATATTTTCTTTTTAAAACAACTTTTTCCAATGTTAAAGTTTCTTCCAAAAAGTGATTTTTCATAAAATAGTTTAAAAATTAAGTTTATATTGATTTTGAAAAAATTCTAGAAAACTAATCGACTCAAAACAAAATTAGGGAAAACTGGTCAGAGTCCTAAATATCACACATTTGGGAAATCAAATGACGCAAATTAAGTTGTTCAAATCTTTAAGGGAAAAGCATTAATTCATCAGAAACCAATAAAACGAATAAGCGGATCATCACAATACAAAGTTATTACATCAAACAATAACTTATAGAGACCTGAGGGGATTTATTCCAAATCCCCTATTAGGGTCTCAGAGCAAACAACAAAAGCACACAAATCAACCGAATTCCCAATAATAAGAAAACACCGTAACTCATTCATCACATAAAGGGGAAACTCACAATAATCTCTAAGGCGTTGATAGGAGGGTAATGAACTCTCATTATCCTACAAGTCTGAAATCATCCAAGTGTGGACAATTTCCCCTCTTACCTCAAATTTGCCATAAGGTTGATTTTCTTGAAAATTTCTTGAATCCTTGCTCTCAAATTTTCATGTTTTCCTAGAAAACTCTCTGTCTTTTTCATTTTTTGACAAAATTGGATTCTAACCTAATTTTGTCACAACTTTTAGTATTTATATGGACTTATTTTTTAAAATTATAGTTTTTGCCTAATTAAATCCAATTCTGTTAAAAAATAGTTAGTTAGTTAGATCACTAATTTGATTAGTTTGTTAGGGATTGGTTAGAGGATTTGTGAAGCTAATTCAATTTTCAATTAAACTTGAGTTTGTCGGGTTGCTGTTGTTATCATGACAGTTAGTTAAGTTGGTGAATTCTTTTATGAAATTTCGGTTTTAACCTTTCAATGAAGCTCACTTATACACATAATTCAGTTAGAACTCTAAGTTGAAAAATGAACTTTCATGTTATGAAAATGGTTGGTTGTAATGGTTGCTGTCAATTTGTTTTGCAGGATATGCGGTGGATTAGATTATGCAGGTTGAAGGGGTTATTGAACCTGTTGTGGAAGGTTAGTTAGAGGCCTTGTTTATACACCGTCATTTTGCTGTGAACATGACAGGTAAGTGCATATATGGCCTGCTTTGGGAATTGTTATAAGGGATTGTTTAATGTAATAAACTTGTTAGAAATGTTATAAGGGTTTGTAGAGTTAATCTTAAAAAACTGTTGAAGGGCTACAGTTAGTGAAAGTCGGGTTAATTTCTATTTGGATCGTTATTACTAAGTTGACTCATGCCTTGAACAGGTCGCTTATGGCTTCCATTGGATGTGTTGAAGCGTCATGTTTGGAACTGCTATGGAATGCTCATTGATGGAGCGAGGCATTTGGTTGTTGAAATGTACTTGGATGGAATTGTATCGTACTATAGGTTTTCTCTTGTAGTTTGTGAATGGTAAGGTATTGTGACTGACAAGTTCGAAATATGGATTAGAATTCGAACTTGATCGTAAGCGAATGGTAAATGAAATTGGTTGTAATAACTAGTAAGATGAATGATGAATTGTAATTGATTGGAATTTTGAATGAAAATGGGAATTAGATGTGTGGAAATTGAATGATTTATGGTTTAATGAGGATGAATTTGAATGGCTTCCAAATTGGTTTTGAATTGTAACCTTGAATTGAAATGGAATTCAATTATTCGTTTGAAAATGGAAAGTTTCATTGAATACTTATATTGGTATATGGAAAAGGACTTGAATGTGTATTGAATTGTAATAACTATTATTTTGAATGGTTCAATTTGAAAATGGAAGGTTGTATTGAATGTTTGGAATGGTTTGGGACTTTTGAATAGAATGTATGGAAAGTTTGAAATAGTATTGAATGGATTTTGCAATTTTTATGGAAAGCGCATGAATGGAAAATATATGATCAATGATCTCAAGGTTAAATGGACTTATGGAACTTAAATCAATGGAACTTGAATTCACCATGACCTTTACACCAATGCATGAATATTGAATGAACCAATGTGAGAAATTGAACAATCAAAGTTATGAAGCCATGGTCATAAGATAAACTTAATGAATGATTTCAATGGCAATGACATGATGACCAATCAAACCCCTTCTAAGGTTTCACACTAATGATCATGAGGAACCATGAGATCCAATCAATATGCAATGAAATATGAAGACAAGCATGCTTGGAACCAGTCAAAACAAGCCATGTACCAGGGTTCAGTAGCCAAAATTCAAATCCAAGTATACAATCAAAGGCCTCAAACCGAGAAGTAATCAACATGAGCAATGTATCAATGTCATGAACCACAACTAGGGTTTCCAACCCTTCTCAAAGCAAGCCATACAGTTTACCAACCTTAAGGTTAATGATTAGGGTTTCAGCCCAAACACAAAGCTCCACAAGCAACATCTCAAATCATGGGCCCACAGTTAGGGTTTCCAAGTCAAAGCAAACCAAAAGGATCCTCAAATGTCATGAACCAAGCAATTAGGGTTTCACCCCCACATGATGAGGAAAACCATAATCTTCAGGACAAAATCCTGATTTTACCAACCATGAACTTTGAATCTATGATACTCGTTAGTAAGTGTTAATCATGAATGAATGATGATGAATATGTATGAGAAATAAATGAGGTTAGATGGGTCTCAGGTGATGGGTTAGATGAAAAGCAAAAATGGGGGGCAAATTTTGGGGTACTACAATATGAGAAAGAGATGTTTTATTGAAAAAATACAAGAAAATGATTCAGTTTCAGAGAGAGAGAGAGAGAGAGAGAGAGAGAGGGGGACATAGTTTGTTATAATAGTTTAACTATTCACTTTCTCCAAAAAAATAGGGTTTACAGATTACAAGTGAATAACAAATTAACCATTACTCTAACATACTAGAGTACAACCTATATATAGATACCTAGTATATGCATGTCATTTATTATTATAACACTCATACATGACATACATAACTACTACATAATAAAGTACATAAATAACTTAAGTCATTTGCATGCTAGAACTGACTTCGACTACAACATGCACATCTTCGACTTCTCCATGCTCGAACTGACTTCGACTACAACATGCATATCCCATTCGAACCATGAAGCTTCCCATGTCAAGAGTTTGATCCAAAATATTACATATGTACAACACCAAGGAAAAAACTAGTTATCATTATGCACCTTTATCGGCTGCATGGAAGGAAAAAAATTGCTGCAAGTCAATGAATTAATGATCATATCAACAATATTATCTTCAGTCGAAACCTTTAGCACTTTCACTTCTCCTTTCTCGACTTTCTCCCTGATGAAATTCAGCCAAACGTCGATGTGCTTAGTTCTCTCATGATAGGTTGAATTCTTCGACAGATGTATGGAACTTTGACTGTCACATTTTACAATGATAACTTAAGATTGGAGTCCCATTTCCTTAGAAAACCCTTCAAGCCACAATGCTTCTTCACAGCTTCAGTAAGGGAAATTTATTCAGCTTCAGTGGTTGATAAGGCACAACCTTCTGAAAAGAAGCTTTCCAACTTATAGTCGTGCCAAACATTGTGAAAACATATCCAGAAAGATATTTTTTGGTATCCATACATCATGCATAGTCAGGGTCAAAAAATCCTTTGATTTTATTTTACCATCGCTCGTGGCTCACCATAAGCCATGACCCTACTCAGGGATCCTTTTATGTATCTCAGAATCCACTTCAAATCTTGCTAGTGTGCCTTCCCGGGATTTTCCATATAACTGCTTACAAGGATCACTCTAAATGTATGGTCGCGTATAGACCATAACATACATCAAAGAATCTACTATACTAGCATATGGTATGTTATTCATATAAACTCTTTAAAGTTCATTACTAGGACTTTGAGTCGTACTCAGCTTGAATTAAGGATTAGTCAGTGTTACAACAAGCTTTGAATTCGACATATCAAATGTATTGAGAATCTTCTTCAGGTATGTCTCTTGAGATAAGCATAATCTCAAATGTTTTCTATCTCTCCGGATGTCAATCCCAAGAATCCTGGAAGCAGTTTCTAAATCCTTCATGTCGAACTCCTTATCAACTTCAACCTTCACCTTTACTATATCCTCGACACTGTTGCTTGCTATGAGGATGTCATCGGGATTTTTTCATCTTGATAACCATACAAGAAGGCGGTTTTCGCATCCATTTGTTCAAGTTCAAGGCCCAACTTTGCCACAAAGGATAACAACATTCTAATGGATCTATACTTTACAACAGGTGAGAACACATCATTAAAGTCGACTCATTCTATCTGAGTGAACCCCCTAGCAACCAACCTTACTTTTTAAATCACTTTGACATCTGACTAACTGACTAATCTGACCCCTGCAGGTTCCTTCCTTAACCTTGAAAATCCATTTACAACTGACTAACCTGACCCCTGCAGGTTTCTTGATCAGCTTCAAAGTGTTTTTATCAGGAAGATATTTCATTTCACCATACATGACTTTCAACCATTATGTTTTATTTTGACTCATCACAACTTCCTTGTAGTCTCTAGGTTCTTCATCAAGAACCTCATTTGCAGAAATTAAGGCAAAATCTATGAGATTTGCATAATCAAGTCTCTGCCCGTGTCTTGCCAATAGGTAGTCATTATCGGTCTCTTCATATTCATCATTAACTTGTGCTTCTTCTTCGACTTCATCTGGTTTATTCGATTCAACATCACTATACTCTACCTCAACAAGAATCTACCTCAAGAGGGTTAACACATTGAGTTAACCCCATGCAAGTAGGTCATTTGAGGCGCTTTTCTCTTGCCAATACAGGACAAAATTGAAGAAATATGTGTATGGACTTGCCAAGTGTACATGTCATTCCATTCAAGTGTTCTCTTAAACAATAGTTTTGTCATATGTCCCCAAACTGCTCAAAATTTTATGAGATGAGACTTGTTAGGTGTATAAAAAAAGATATTATCATTAATAGACATATTAGAAATTTAAAAACAAGAAATTTTAAGAAGAAAAATGGGAGACGAATGCACAAATGATTTATAATATATCTTTATTTATATAAGATTTGTCACATACATCTATCAATATAATTGACACTTACTATTAAAATATAAAATAAATAAATCTAGATTATCATTTGTAATTGATATGTATGTGGTACGATGGTCTATTATACTTATATTTTTTTGATCCCACCATTAAGTTGTTATCTAAAACAACAGGCATGCCTCTAATTATTGAAAAATTTAATTCATCTCCAAGTGAATTCTCAGTGGAGACTTATTTCTCTAAAAAAAACACCCTTATTTATATAGGATTTATTAAATATCTCAAATAAAATAATAGATTTATAATAAGAAAATCAAGACTATCATCAAATATAATTGCAGTTTTATACTTATAAAAGAATGTAATAGAAAAAACATTTATTAAGTAAAATAAATATAATAACTTTTAACTTATTAATATTTTATTAATATATTAATTTATTGCTAAATTAAGAAAATTGTTTGGTAATTAATTTTATAAATTAATGAATTAATTTATTTTATTAAAAAATATTTTAAACAATAGAATATTTAATTAAAAAAAGAGAGGATAAGGTTCTCATGTCTTTATATATAATAAACATACAGTTTTATTAGAAAATGAATTTTAAGAATTATTGGAAAATAGTTTTGAATATGATTTGGTTGTGAGAGTGACACGAGGAATATTGCAATGGTACCATGCAGATTTGGCTGGGTTAGATAGATGGCTAAGCTAGCTAGGAACAGTATATTGGCTATAGGCTGCCCATAGTTATAGTATAGCACACAATAGTGAATAATTCATTTAATAACTGAAATATCCCATTCCCATGTTTGTGCATCCAACAAATATTTAACCAACAAATATTTGGAAACAACAAACGTTTCAGTTACTATTTGATTTATCAAAGCATCATAATTGTTAATATAGTCTGTAGATATAAAATCAAACAAAACGGGGATGTAGCTCAAATGGTAGAGCGCTCGCTTTGCATGCGAGAGGTACAGGGTTCGATACCCTGCATCTCCATTTTTTCCTATTATTTTCCAAAATAAGACACTGCAGCTTGATATTACTTATACGCGATGAAGTTTGAACTTAGTATGAAGCTATTCATCTGCGCCCCAACTGTCTACTTACGGCACTAGTCAATTTACATCACCAATTTTATATTATATATGTAAATATATTATTTTCAATATTGTTTGACATGAAATATATATTTTCTTTTTATTTTGTATAATAACTAATAGAATATACCTTAAATAAATTTAATAACTAACCAAATCACAATAATAATTCAACTATAATTTTTTATTGTTTTCGTATTATTTTCCAAAATAGTAAATCACTGCCGCTTCAATTTACATACACCAATTTCATATTATATCATATATGTAAATAAATTATTGATAAGGCATTCAATTTTTTTTATCTTAAAAAGAGTTCCTAAGCGTTTTTTTATTAATTTTAAAACTGATGCATAATTTCTCTTTTTTTATATATCATTTTTATTATTTGCACATTGTTTTCTTTTTATATATAAATTACTAAAAAATATATTGTTGAAAGGTACAATTCATATAGAGAAATTGAATGGGTATGGGTAAAGAAATTACTTTATCAGAGTATGTTTAGTTTTGAAACATGTAATATATGCATATTTTCTAGAAAAGCTACTAAAATAATGGACAATATGGTTGGGACGAAGATCAATTTCACGTGCCTACTAGAAACTAAGTGGACGAGCAAAATGGTGAAAGAATTATACGACTCAAAAGTTAAACTTTGCTACACTCACACAGTTAGAACAAGAAATGAAGCGGGGATTATTATACAAAATGAGTGTAAGAAGGATATTGTTGCTGTAAAAAGAGTAAAAGGTCATATCATAACCCCTTTAATGTTATTATTGCTTATGCTATTCACGTTACGTTAACACAACCCCTTTAATTAAAATTTGGGGACGATTTAAAAGAATAATTTTAAAATATATCCAACGAGATAAGGTTTTTCTAAAAGAGAATCTAAATTGAAATGCAAGACAATAAGAGGTTTTAAGGGAAAACAAGAGGGGCATGGTCTTTAGGAGGTAAGTGTATATGGAAAATTCATCCTAGCTTTTTCTGTTTGCTTTGATCTTACTAAAGTTAATAAATACTTTAGGAAAAGAGATTAGCATCTTATCATATATAAGAGTGGGCTGACATGTTCTAAAAAGGATTTCTTATTAGAAAAACAAAAAGGAATATTTGATTGGATTGTAAAGTTATACCTGAAGAGAGCTTAACTACCCGAAATAAAGTATTAGTAATGAATGTAAGAGTCAAGAAGCCACATGAGACCCCTGTAGATCAAGTGGTGGAATTTCATGGATGAAAAACAAAGGAGTTTTTAATACAAGAACTTAGAGGGGCATTTCAGATGGACACAAAGAAGTGTAGATGATATGTGGAATAAGATGGCCTAAGATATTTAAAAAGTAGATAATGATACATTTGGAGAATGAATATGTTTTGACCTAGGGGTTAAAAATTCATGATGATGGAGCGAAAGTGTTCAAGTAAAGTAAGAACTCACGATTTTAATGGATTACACCAATCTTTAGAGCCACTTAGGGAGAAAAATTTATACATAGGAAAATGAAAGAAAGACAATAAATTTAGATCAAGTAAAGTGAATTAAAGTTGAAGAAGACAAAGTTTGTTAGGAAAAAGTATATGAAGGATATATGGAAGAAGTATTTGTATAATTTATTTAATAAAGGATATGATATCTCACTAAACTCTAACTTGCTCAATATTCGAGAAAATAATGGAAACTATAATACCTTTTAACAGACTAAAAAACACGAGGTAGAATACGTGTTAAAATTATTAGTTATAGTAAGGATGTTAGGCCAGACAATATATCTATTGAAGTATGGAAATTTTTATGAGATAAAGGTGCGGGAATTGAGCATGAGCATGAACATGGACCTACCACGAACATGTGGCATGCCTTAAGACTGAGAACTCTGACTTTTGGATGACGATCTTGACTCATAAAGGGAACCATCAATAATGTTAGACATTTTTCGCGCCTCATACTGTGTATGTTGCGCCCTTGATGACAACCTTATTCTATTTACATAGTGTTAGCTGGGATTTTCGACAAGGTCAAAAATCTCAGCATAATGAAAAGACTTGAAAAGTTGAGAGTTTAAATGAATATTTGTTGACATGTTATGTTAAAGAAGTCGAAGTCTCAAGATGAGAAATAAAAAGTGGGACTTAGTATTTTTTCATAAAAAAAAGAAGTATTTCCTCTAACACTTCGACGACATTGTTGCTCAGGTTTTCGACGTCAGCAAGACGCATCGACCAACCATTATTTTGGAGTGAATAAAAGTTTTGTTCAAAATGAGTAACTATTTCTCAGTCATATCCCAGGGAGAACGTGGAAGACATCCAGAAACGAGAAGCATGCAGAAATCTACATGGGGAATGCTGAGGAGAAGAACGTTACAAAACAATTACTTTACACTTGTATAAATAGGAGTTCTAGTGTTAGGATTCAGGGTATTCTTTTGATTTCACTATAAAAAACTCAAAAAGACTCAAAGTACCAAGTGCAGAGAGAAATGAGTTGCATTGAGAAAAATGTATGAATCTTGAAACACCATTTCTATTCAAATGCAAAGCTTTTTACTTCATTTTTTTCTTTGCAAATCTGCTTTCATTCCTCTTTTAATTTCATTGTCACTTTACATTTTCTTTTACAAAGTTATGCCTTTTAACATTGTCGCAAACACTTACGTTTCCAAGCAATATACTTTTTACATTACTTTTTCTCAAAGATTTCGACCAAGTTGAAATCCTTCACTTTTCTACACAAAACTATAAGGAAGCTTTTAACACCATGTCCTAGGATTATCTGGTCGATCCTGTAAGTAATCTTCAATAAGAGACTAACGTTTGTTTACCAAGTTTCACAGGAAACGAATTGGCACACCCAGTGGGACCTGTGCTAAAATTCTTTTGATCTTTTATACATATCATAGTTTTCTATTATAAAAGTGTTCTGAATACATGAATTATTCTGAATATTTTGTATACGTTTAAGAAGTGGAAAATATTTACAAAAAATGACGCGTCCTCCTATGGATAACCCCAGTTCACATAACAATCCTCAAAACATAGTAGAAAAACCAGTCAGATCGACGGTTGAAGAGGCAATTATTTTAATGCCCATTAGAACAACTACTTTGATGGTATCGTCAAGGCCAATTTCACTAATACCATCGCAAGGGATGACACCCTCATTGCAGCCATGGAATACCCTGTTTAACCCTACAATTGCAAGACTATTGTTTGGCTTTTCAATGCCAAAGAATAATATGGAATACCCTTATGGCATGCCAACGTCGATGATGGTTGGCCTTCGCACTAATATATCGACATATAGTGACAATGCAACCGACACAAGGCCATCATATAATTGAAGGAGAATTGCGATCCAAAACGCAGCGGAAATTAAAATTTTCTCCTTTAGAGATCCTTACGAATGGTCATGATCAGTGATAGAATATTTACCTCTTGTGGCGATTGAAACCTTTGGTGCAGATCTCTTGTGACGATCAAAACCTTTGATGCAGATCCACGGAGCAATCACGAACGTTGAACGATGACAACGTCTCTACTCAGTCCACACGAACGGATTCCTTCAATCACAGTGCTAGCTGGTACGAATGAAGGCTTTGAGTGTGTGTGTGTGTGCGTGTGTGTGTGTGTGTGTGTGTGTGTGTGTGTGTGTGTGTGTGTGTGTGTGTGTGAGAGAGAGAGAGAGAGAGAGAGAGAGAGAGAGAGAGAACGAAAATAATGCAACCGCAATGAATGCTTCTGCACAAGGGTTCTATTTATAGAACCACTTGTGTGGGCTTCAAGCTAAAAGGTCCACTTAAGTGTATTTTGGCCCATATCTTATAATATGCCCAAAATCACTTAAGCCCATGGTACCTTACCATATTTCGTATTCTACTCAAGTACACCGTACCTTACGATGTTCTATAATTCACTTAAGGGCACCGTACCTTACGGTATTCCTTAGTTACTTTATCTCTCATCAATCCGTCCTTTGTGTGTGACCCTGTAGGTTTTCGTGTCGTTGACAATTATATTAAATCACGCATTTAACATAATAAACGGTGAGCGGTATCTAGCAACACATCACTGCTACCCAAGACACGAAAATGTCATGTGATCTGACAAAACCTTCTGTGATAATACTTATGTGTATAATTACCCTTTTGCCCTTATGTCTATATTGAACACAAGGCATAGACCGTGTCATCCTTGTCCAGTTCAATATTGGGCCCATAGACATTTATCCTGTTATGTAGGATGGGAAAATTCTATCTAGGTCACTCATGTCCCTCAGCATGTTTCGTGGAGTACCCATCAACTGTCTTTATGGTTATCCAATTACGGACAACGTTGGATCAGCAATAAAGCACTCGACTCTACATCTAGGGTCCATAGTGGTTTCAGGTCGAAGAGTGGTATACACCATTATCACCATGAGAATAACTTATGACATTTTGCATAACTTTCTATATAGTATTCTCATAGCGGGTCAATTCGGTATAAATATTACTCCTAATATTCATACCTATGTTTAAGACTTGATAACTCTTTATCCATGATCCATGAGATGTGATCATCAGTCTACAAACATAATAGTCTTAATGCTTTAATGTTATCCCACTCCACACTAAAGCTCGACTACGGATACTTTAAGAATAGTGTCCTTATGTTTAATGTGTTTTCATGATTAAGTCACACTTAATACATTAAACGGACTATCCATTCCAAGGACTTTATTAATCAACCATAATAAAGAAAATGTCTTTTATTATTAATAAATAATTCGATACAAGTACCAAAAAGTATTGGCCTCTAGGGCTTACACCAACAATCTCCCACTAGCACTAGAGCCAATCAGGCATACCCTTAATACCCATAGATCTAGTATGGCCATCATGCTTCTGCTGCGCAAGAGGCTTTGTCAGTGGGTCAGCAATATTGTCAAGTGTAGGTACTCTGCATATTTTCACATCTCCTCTATCTATTATCTCTCGAATGAGATGATAACGCCTAAGTATGTGTTTGGATTGTTGGTGAGATCTAGGCTCCTTGGCTTGTGCGATAGCACCATTGTTATCACAGTAGAGACCAATGGGATCCACAATGCTAGGAACTATGCCAAGTTCACTAATGAACTTTTTCATCCAAACAGCTTCCTTTGCTGCACTTGAGGCAGCAATATACTCGGCCTCGATTGTAGAATCAGCAACTGTATCTTGCTTTGAACTTTTCCAACTCACAGCGCCACCGTTTAAGCAAAATACATAACCAGATTGCGATCTAAAGTCATCCTTATCTGTCTGGAAGCTAGCATCGGTGTATCCAATTACAGCCAACTCTTCCTGACCTCCATATATCAAGAATGAGTCCTTCTTAAATACTTAAGGATATTCTTGACAGCTACCCAATGAGCATCACCAGGATCAGATTGGTACCTACTTGTTGCACTTAAAGCATACGAGACATCTGGTCGAGTACATAACAAGGCATACATGATAGATCCTATTTCAGATGCATATGGAATCTTATTCATGCGATCCCTTTCTTCCTTAGTTAAAGGGGATTGTGTTTTTGATAGACACAGGCCATGTTGCATAGGTATGAATCCTTTCTTGGAATCATGCATATTAAAGCGTCTTAACACTTTGTCTATGTATGTACTCTGACTCAGGCCAAGCAGTTTTTGTGATCTATCTCTATAGATTCTGATTCCTAATATATAGGCTGCTTCACCTAGGTCCTTCATAGAAAAGCATTTCCCCAACCAAGACTTTACTTGTTGTAGGGTAGGGATATCGTTTCCAATGAGTAATATGTCATCTACATATAATACCAGGAAAACGATCATGCTCCCACTAACCTTCTTGTAGACACAAGGCTCATCTTCGTTCTTGATGAATCCATATTGTTTTACTGTTTCATCAAAACAAAGATTCCAGCTTCTGGAAGCTTGCTTCAATCCATAGATTGATCTTTGTAACTTACATATCTTTTGGGCTTCCTCTGGTATGTCAAATCCTTCAGGCTGTGTCATGTACACATCCTCAAGAAGATTTCCATTAAGGAAAGAAGTTTTGACATCCATCTGCCATATTTCATAATCATGATATGCAGCGATAGCAAGTAAAATCCGAACAGATTTAAGCATTGCAACTGGTGAAAAGGTTTCATCATAGTCGATCCCATGAATTTGTTTATATCCTTTTGCAATCAGTCTTGCCTTATAGGTATGTACCTTACCATCCATGTCAGTCTTCTTTTTGAAGACCCACTTGCATCCTATAGGGTTAACTCCTACAGGAGGCTCTATCAAGGTCCAAACTTGGTTTGTGTACATGGAATCCATTTCAGATTTCATGGCTTCTAGCCACTTCTCAGACTCGGGACCAGTTATGGCCTCTTGGTAGGTCACAGGCTCATCTTGATCCATGAGTAATACATCACCTTGATCAGTTATGAGATATCCATATCTCTCAGGTAGTTGACGTATCCTGCTTGACCTACGCTGGTCTTGTTCTACTTGAGCAGGTTGCTCTTCCACAACTTCTTGTGTTTCCTGCTCTAATTCCTCCATAGGTGTATTTATGCTTTGTGATTCTTGAATTTCTTCAAGCTTTACTTTCCTCCCACTGGTTCCTTTGGAAATAAATCCTTTTCTAGGAAAACTCCAGTTCGAGCGACAAACACTTTGCCCTCAGAAGGATTGTAGAAGTAATACCCTCTTGTTTCTTTAGGATACCCCACAAATAAGCATTTGTCAGATTTGGGCTCAAGCTTAGTTGAAATTTGTCGTTTCACATAAACCTCGCAACCCCAAATCTTTATGTAAGACATATGTGGTTTCTTACCACTCCATATCTCATATGGTGTCTTCTCAACCTTTTTGGATGGAACACAGTTAAGTGTGTAAGCTGCTGTCAATAGCGCATGTCCCCAAAAGGAGTTTGGAAGATCGGCGTGACTCATCATGGATCGGACCATGTCCAACAGGGTTCGATTTCTTCTCTCAGACACACCATTCCATTGGGGTGTTCCAGGAGGAGTGAGTTGGGATAGGATCTCATACTCTTTCAGATGGTCATCAAACTCTAGGCTTAAATATTCACCACCTCGATCTGATCGAAGAGCTTTAATATTCTTACCTAGTTGGTTTTTTACTTCATTCTTGAATTCTTCGAACTTTTCAAAGGACTCTGGTTTGTGTTTCATTAAATAGACATAACCATATCTACTGAAATCATCAGTGAATGTGATGAAGTACTAAAAACCTCCTCTGGCTGGTATGTTCAGTGGACCACATACATCAGTATGTATGAGGGCCAAAAGATCATTAGCTCTTTCACCTTTTCCTATGAATGGAGACTTTGTCATCTTTCCAATTAAACAAGATCTGCATGTCTCATATGATTCATAATCAAAAGAGTCCAACAGTCCATCTTTATGGAGTTTGGAAATGCGTTTCTCATTTATGTGGCCTAATCGACAATGCCAAAGGTAAGTTGGATTTAACTTGTTAGGTTTCATCCTTTTAGTATTAATGTTATAATTAGGCATTTCAAGATCAAGCACATATAGTCCATTGTTCATTTGTGCAGTAGCATAGAATATATCATTCAAATAAATTGAACAACAATTGTTCTTTATTACGAATGAAAAACCGAACTTGTCCAAACAAGAAACGGAAATAATATTCCTGCTAATTGCTGGTACATAATAACAGTTCTTTAACTGAATTATTAAACCACTAGGTAAAGTCAATTCATAAGTTCCTACGGCTAAGGCAGCAACCTTTGCTTCATTACCAACTCGTAGGTCGACTTCACCTTTTGCCAATTTTCTACTCCCTTTTAGTTCTTGCACATTTGTACAAATGTGAGAACCGCATCCAGTATCTAATACCCATGATGCAGAAGTAGATAAATTAATTTCAATAACAAAAATACCTAAAGTTGGAGTCTCTACTCCATACTTCCTATCTTCCAGGTACTTTGGGCAGTTCCTCTTCCAGTGTCCGGTCGTACCGCAATGGAAGCAGATGCCTTTCTTTTCTATGTCTCCACTAGGCTTTAAAACAGTACTAGTGGGTTTGGGTTTGACAACTTCCTTGCCTTTCCCTTTATCATGTTTGAGGACAATCCTCAGGTTTCGGTACCAATCCAGAAAATTTGTCCCAGACAATTTTTTCTTGTCAAGGTTTGATCGCAATATGTTGTTAGAGGTGTTTGTTGTCATGGTAATCTACACAAGGATTAATGAAAATATAAGTATCATTGACATATTTAATTAGGCCTTTAATTAAATATGCTCCCACTATTTTATTCAAAACAAATGACCCTCATCATTTGATTCGGAAAATCCCGTTGGAAGATTTTCTAGTGGGTCGAGATTCTTATTTCACTTCGTTCTATGTCCGCGTAGGCGGATTACACAAAACTAGGTTATTTAGGTAGGAACTCCTTCCAATTGTATCTCATACAACTCTCGAAAATTTCAGTTGGGTGAATAACTCCTTATTCCAATCCATCATATGGATCATTCCCAACTCTTGCTTCTAAACATATATATAATCTTATTATAATTTGTTTAGTTAAGTTTGACCCATTGTTTTAACAGTTGGATATTACAATTATCCCATCGCACCTTACTAATATATAGATCATGCACCTCGCGTAGGCGAAACCTACATTATCCATTACTAGTCTTGATAAGTGTTAAAACTTGGAAAGCATAAACTTAATATTTAATTTGAGGGAATTGCAATTGTTCTGATCTCACCAACTTATTTATCAAATAAATCGTCTCTCACATGCATCAACATATATTCACATGCATCAACATACATACACATGCATCAACATACATAATGAAACAGTTATGGCCCCTAGCGCAATTGTTCTCCCAAGCCAATGAGAGAACCTAAGCTAACCTAATAACGATCTAAGCTTCTCCAAGGAAGATCTTCAAGGTTGTCCTCCATTGATATTGAATTCTTCTCTTTCTTCATAACATTGTCCTCCTTTGATATTGAATTCTTCTCTTTCTTCATATCATTATCCTCCTTTGATATTGAATTCTTCTCTTTCTTCATAACATTGTCCTCCTTTGATATTGAATTCTTCTCTTTCTTCATATCATTATCCTCCTTTGATATTGAATTCTTCTCTTCCTTCATATCATTACATTACAGAAGAAACTCGTTTTACATACGAGGGATTGAGATGAGAAAAGAGGTTACACTAAGAGATTAAAAGGAGAGGCACGACACGCAGGTCGTATTTTAAAAAACCCAAAACAAAATAAAGGAAGACTAAGGCCATAACTGATCACAACAAGGCAATAATAACAAACACATTATTATTATTAATTTTTAATTCCTTTAATTAATTAAAACCAAATTGAAATGGACATCGTTTTGCATCAACACAACTCTTGCGCAGTCACAAAACAGAAACCCCGAGAATTCTGACTCTATGAGTGTGATGACCGTCACAAGCATGTTACGACCGTCACAGGCTTGTTACGACCGTCACAGGCCCATGACGAACGTCACGCAGCCAAAAACAAAAACGCCTAGAATTCTAGATTTGTGAATGTGACGACCGTCACAAAGCACGTGACGACCGTCACGTCCAGCTTGTTACGATCGTCACAAGCTCGTGACGAACGTCACGCGGCCAAAATAACATAACTTTGAAATAGTCAACAGACGTGTTCCAAAAAGCCCTAAATTCACAACTCCTTGACGGCACAACCCTTGCGCCGTCACTAACCCTAATGCACCAATTTCATACCGTCAAACACACCTCGATTGTTGATTCAGTATGATTGATCAACAGGTCATTGCTTCACCATACTAATGTCGGATTCCGAAGCAAATGAGCATTGATCGCTCAAAGGAAAACAACCATTTAGTGTTTGAATGAACGAAATAGAAACAGTATATCACATATACCGTACTTTGCATTAGGATTACTTATATCATATATAAGTTGATCGGTCTCAATTGCGTAAGCTATGGACGATCGATGTATCGCTGCTTCACCATACTAATGTCGGTTCCGAAGCATAGTCAACATCAATCATCCAACTCGTACACTCATGATGCCAAATTTAATTACTCGTTTAATTAATTTATTCATTCTGTCTTTTAATCATATTAATACAGAAAATAAACAGCTATCCGAGTCATGGTTTCGTAAGTGGCTCTGATACCACTGAAGGAGAATTGCGATCCAAAACGCAGCGGAAAATAAATTTTTCTCCTTTAGAGATCCTTACGAATGGTCATGATCAGTGATAGAATATTTACCTCTTGTGGCGATTGAAACCTTTGGTGCAGATCTCTTGTGACGATCAAAACCTTTGATGCAGATCCACGGAGCGATCACGAACGTTGAACGATGACAACGTCTCTACTCAGTCCATACGAACGGATTCCTTCAATCACAATGCTAGCTGGTACGAATGAAGGTTTTGAGTGTGTGTGTGTGTGTGTGTGTGTGTGTGTGTGAGAGAGAGAGAGAGAGAGAGAGAGAGAGAGAGAACAAAAATAATGCAACCGCAATGAATGCTTCTGCACAAGGGTTCTATTTATAGAACCACTTGTGTGGGCTTCAAGCTAAAAGGCCCACTTAAGTGTATTTTGGCCCATATCTTATAATATGCCCAAAATCACTTAAGCCCATGGTACCTTACCATATTTCGTATTCTACTCAAGTACACCGTACCTTACGATGTTCTATAATTCACTTAAGGGCACCGTACCTTACGATATTCCTTAGTTACTCTATCTCTCATCAATCCGTCCTTTGTGTGTGACCCTGTAGGTTTTCGTGTCATTGGCAATTATATTAAATCACGCATTTAACATAATAAACAGTGAGCAGTATCTAGCAACACATCACTGCTACCCAAGACACGAAAATGTCATGTGATCTGACAAAACCTTCTGTGATAATACTTATGTGTATAATTATCCTTTTGCCCTTATGTCTCTATATTGAACACAAGGCATAGACCGTGTCATCCTTGTCCAGTTCAATATTGGGCCCATAGACATTTATCCTGTTATGCAGGATGGGCAAATTCCATCTAGGTCACTCATGTCCCTCAGCATGCTTCGTGGAGTACCCATCAACTGTCTTTATATTTATCCAGTTACGGACAACGTTGGATCAGCAATAAAGCACTCGACTCTACATCTAGGGGCCATAGTGGTTTCAGGTCGAAGAGTGGTATACACCATTATCACCATGAGAATAACTTATGACACTTTGCATAACTTTCTATATAGTATTCTCATAGCGGGTCAATCCGGTATAAATATTACTCCTAATATTCATACATATGTTTAAGACTTGATAACTCTTTATCCATGATCCATGAGATGTGATCATCAGTCTACAAACATAATAGTCTTAATGCTTTAATGTTATCCCACTCCACACTAAAGCTCGACTACGGATACTTTAATAATAATGTCCTTATGTTTAATGTGTTCTCATGATTAAGTCACACTTAATACATTAAACAGACTATCTATTCCAGGGACTTTATTAATCAACCATAATAAAGAAAATGCCTTTTATTATTAATAAATAATTCGATACAAGTACCAAAAAGTATTGGCCTCTAGGGCTTACACCAACAATAATCCCCATAATGCCTCTGCTTTAACCATAAACAATATGGTTCGACCAGGAGGGATAAGTTAAATCCCTTAAATAACACCATCTTTAAAGATGACTTCTATGATGGCCATGAGGCAACATACGAATGAAAGTAACTTAGATTTGGTTAACACTTTGACCCAATAAATGGGAACCATATTTAATCCTTTGATTACAAATTCATACCAAACTTGTGAGTTTTTATCCAATCAAATGGGCCGAATAGTCAATTTTTTCAGCATGCCTCAAGTTCAGGGTACCTACCCCTCAGATATCAAACGTCAGGCAGGTCGAAATGCCTGAAAATGGGATGGCCCAAGCAAACTTAGGCCAAAATCAGGGTCTTAGACCACCAAAGCCCATCCTAAATAGGGAGGACGAAGAATACATATGTTTGAATAATCCTAGGCCTGTAATGGTCCAGAGAAATCAAGATACTGACCAAGTTCTTCGACATGTCCAACAAAACAACTTTGGGGGACATAACAATATAGCTAGTGTGGTCGAACAAACTTTGGCCTAGAATGGCCTTAATGTGGGACTCCATAGTCCCAATTTTATATCTCCTTTGCCATAGTACGTTTGACAAATTGAGTTCCTTAGGGGCTGGAAAGTCTCCAAGTTCACCAAATTCGTTGGGGATAATAGTGAATCTATGATCGAACATATCTCTAGGTATCAAACTGAGGTTGGCGACATAAAAAACAATGAGAATTTGAAAATGAAGTATTTTCCAAATTCTCTTACGAAAAATGCCTTCACTTGGTTCACCACACTCTATACAAACTTGGAGTCAGTTTGAGAGATTGTTCCATAACAATTTTACATGGGCCAATCGAAGATAAATCTTAAGGAGTTGGATAGTGTTAGGCAAAATGTCTCGGAGTCAATCAATGATTATTAGAATAGTTTCATACTTCTTAAAGCAAGGTGTTTTACACAAGTCCCTGAATACGAGTTAGCTGAAATGGCTGCAGGCGACCTAAATTGTTTCATTAGGAAGACATTTGATACTTAATACCTTAGGGACATGGCGCAATCGGCAGATAGGGTTTGTCAAGTCGAATGCTTAAAAGTTGAAAACGCCAGAACGAATAAGTACCATAAAAAATAAAAGGTCGCATCTCTAGAGAAAAATGAATATCTCTCAGACCTAGGCGACGAGTATGTCAAAGAGAGTGAGGTCAATGTTGCTGAACTTATGCCAGGACCTCTTTACATATGTAAATTGCTGAAGCCGTCGAATGGGAATAATATTGTCGAACCCATCAAGAATGATAAATTCATCACAAAAACATTTACTTTTGATATAAAAAAGTGTGACGAAATATTTGATTTACTAGTCACTAATGGGAAAATTATAGTTCCTTCAGGCCTGAAAACTCCTCCATTATAACAAAGGAAAAAGAGAGGTTTTTGTAAGTACCATAACTTTTTGGGTCATCAAACTTCTCAATGTGTTCTTTTCAGGGATTTGGTACAGAAGGCATTGAAGGAAGGAAGATTAGAATTTGGCGAGAAACCAAAATCGATAATGCAAGTGGATGCTAACCCACTTCAAACTGAAGATGCTCACTATGATGAACCCATCGAGATCCTCAAGGTGAAAGCTACTGATAGCTTCAACATGGATGTCAAGAAAGCTGAGCAAATTTATGCAGTTGTTGATGCATAAATGCAACTGGTCTACCCTCAAGCTGAAGAGGGATTGATTGACTTCTTGTAGTGATAGAAGTTAAGTGACTCCAAAACAATTTTATGCCCCAGGTGTATCGTTGTTTTCGCTAAGGAGGCATTAAGGAAGCTTAAAGACACCAGGATGCAGGATCCTATGAGGAGTAAATGAGGAAATTCAAACGCTAGGTTCACTTTTGACAAAAGAGGCGTTCCTTCCATAAATGAAGAATACATGAGGCAGTTCTAAAAACCTCATCAAATGAATTATCTTCTCCATCAAATGTACCCCAGGGAAAGTAGGTCAAACCTATAAATTAGAGAGGGATGAATCAACCGAAGTGGAAAATGGTCGACCCAAA
The DNA here is from genome assembly GCF_024323335.1 of Lathyrus oleraceus. Lineage (NCBI taxonomy): Eukaryota > Viridiplantae > Streptophyta > Magnoliopsida > Fabales > Fabaceae > Lathyrus > Lathyrus oleraceus. The sequence goes on from NC_066584.1 coordinate 86,922,827, forward strand.
GATAGGGTTGCCAGACCAGAAAAATTATAAGGTGTCAAAGGGTCAGTCACATATCCCTCAGAAATATAAGGGAAATAACCCTATGACAAGGACATATTGGAGGCATCACCAAAGAAATAAGAAAAGTGTGTAAGAAGCCTAAAAAAGCGTGAAGCCCCATGGTGAAACATGATATGGATGTGTGAACACTCTGAAGAAATCTTATACAAGGAAACTGAGTGATGTGGATAAGAAAATAGCCACCCATAAACTATCCTTGAGAGATGCACATCTGGGTAAGGCTGGTCCTAGGGCAAGGGATAATACCCTTGAATATATCCCTTAACTAGAGGAGGAAATCCCTGAATACATTCCTCAACCAGAGGAGAAGATTCCTGAAAATATTCCTCATCCAAATGATGAAATGGTAGAGGACAACTTTGTCACGGAGTCTGAAGATGACCTTCTAATATACGGTGGCATAGTTTACATTATGAGCAATGACGTCGCCGAGGAACAACAACATATTTTGTAGAAACCAAATGTTGGGATGATGTATTATCTCAAACGTTTGCTTCTAAAGGCGAAGGTAGATAATACGGTTGTCAATAAGTTTTTCATTGACGGGGGAGCAATGGTCAATTTTATGTTGCATTCATTGTTCAAGAAAATGGGGAAGACATATGTTGACCTTCGACCTCACAACATGGTCCTGTCAAATTATGAAGGAAAAACTAGTCATATCTTAGGGGTGATCCATGTCGAACTCTCAATTGTCTATACAACTAGGCCAACATTATTTATGCTAATTACATGGAATGTAAATTACAACCATTTGCTTGGACGTGAATGGATCCATGACATATGTGCAGTACCTTCGATTTTGTAGTAGAGGGTTTCTATATGGCATGAAGATGGCATAGTAGAAAACATTGAGGCTGACTAAACCTATTACATGGCTGAAGTCAATAAGGTTGGCAAGAAACACTTTGACAAAAACTTGGAAAAAATCCCTCCATGTTATGCAATATAGGAGGTTTACACTCCTCAGAAGGATGCTACATACTTCCTGAGGCTTCATCCCAATCATGGTTTCATCTAAGACAAGGAAGATGTAAGATAGGATGTTGTCAAAGAAGGAATTGTCGCAGCCACTGGGTGGACCATAGTCGATGGAAATAACTAGTGAGTCAAACTCATTGGCTCAAATTTTGACCTACATGGCCAAAAATAGATTAAACTTGACCCTTGAGGCTGAAGCATTGCAGAATATGGATCTTGAAGCCATTTTTAAAAACTCTGATAAATTTGGAGATGACCTTTATGGCCAAACAACAATCTCAGAAAGCCGGAGGCTTAATTGTATTTATGACAATGAGTCTTTAGGGTTTGAAAAAGACTCGTTTGATCCTACCAAAAAGATGCATGCCCAGTTTCCGTTTAAGAAAATAGATATGGGCGATGGAGCAGTGAAAAGACCAATCTACATCAGTGCTAAAGTCGAACCAAACATGAAGAAAAAGGTAGTCGGATTGCTTACAAATTTGAAGTTAAACAGTTTTTTAAAGGACTATTTTTTTAAGAGAGACAACCTACAAATTTGAAGAGGGACAAAAAAAATCCAGAAAATATAAACTAAAAGAACTAAAAAATTAAGGTTTTTTTAAAGGGGACAATAAAATTTTAAAAAATTATAAAAAAAAAAGATTTAAAATCTATTCAAACCTATATTTTAATATAATGTGTACCTTAATGGTCAACAGTGTTTTAGTTCTTCTATGAAACGAGTTTGTTCATTTCATTTAATTAATACATTCATAAAATTTTAAAGGAAAAAACTTTAAATTTATCTTATACAAATAAATGAAAACTAAAGTGAGCAAGTTGTAGTAATTAGTAATTACATATCAAATATAAACAATGTGTAGTTAATATAAGACTCTACTTAAAAAAGAAAGAATAGTAATCAAATTAAAAATATCGCATTGAAACTTAAAGAACTATATCTATGAAACACTCTAACTAATAGCATGAAAATACAACAATAATTCCTCAAGATACCCTAGTCATTCCTCTTTCATAATTCTCATTTTCTTCAAAGCAACTTGGTATGTTCCTAGGCTTTGAAGATGGAGATCCATAATCCAAACTTGAATCTGATGATTGTTGGGCTTTCACTCTTATTTTGGATGATCTATCACTCAAATTTTCTTTATCTTTGGACTTCTTTCGACGAGTCTTTTTTGGATTTTCTTGAAGATTATAGGCCGGAGATCCATCTAATTGTTGGATCTGTGAATCATCAGACATGAGTTGTTGTTGTTGGGCATGTTTGAGTCCATCCGAAGATTCTCTGAGATTTGAGGGTTTGTTGGATGATGTTTTTCTATGTCTTGGTTTTTCTCTTGTTGGAGAATCTATTGTGCTACCATTTGTTTGTTTTCTTGATGCTTTTGGCAATTCAGGCAAATCTCTTCCTTGAGTTTGAGAATTCACACTTCTTGAACCTTTTTTCTTTGAATCTATATATAAATCAATCAATCACATTGTTACTTAAAAAAGAAATTTGGATTTTTTTTAACTGTTATGATAGACTCTTACGAACAATAAACTACGTCGTTAAATGAAAAAAAAATACAATCATGAATAAGTACCTTCCGAGATCCATTTGAGTGGATCATCTTGTGCTTTGTTTTGTGCATCTCCCGTGAGAGCCATTGGTGCTGATGCAAATCCTTGAGTGGTTTTAAATTCATTCATCTGAAAGAAGAAGAAGAAAAAATCACCAAATACTTTTTTTAAAGAAAAAACAACTTATTAATTAAAAAAAAACATAAATTGATTAGTTATTAATTTTACCCAGCTGGGAGAATTTACAGAGGGCCCATCCCATCCTATATGGGCCACATGCTTTACATCTGTTGGACATCCAATTTGTATTTCTTGTTCTTTTTCATTTTCTGCATATAAATGACATCTTGTTCAATTAACATAACATCAAAATTTGAGAAATAAGATTTTAGAAATGCAAGAATAAATTAATTGCATGAAAGAGATGATTTACATACCAAATATTTGAGATATGTATCTAAGGCCTTTAAGAAGGCCCTTCACCTTCTTGTTAGACATGCTCAGAGTTTGAGTTTTTTCTCTTTTGAGAAAAATATTTAAGGTTTACAAAAAATATTCAAGATGAAAACCCAACATTGATTTTGAGACTCAGGTCAACAATCAATTACAAACTTGAATCTCTGAATTGACCAAACGATCAAGAGAGAGTCCATAATAGACCACTTTTTTTTTTGTTACTTGTTAGGAAGTTTTGTGTTTCTTTTGTTATTTGGAAGAGAGAATAATAATAATGGTAATAAAATTGAAAACAGTTTTGACAAATGTGTCATGAAGGTGGCAATGGTGAGAAAGTTGATGAATCTAACAAACAAAATCTATTGACTTGATGGAAATTGTTAAATCTGTTTGTTGATTTTTCATGATTAATTAAAACCATTAGTTGATCGGAATTTTAGGTGTGACAATATGAAAGAAATGTAAATATGTAACTTTTTATAAGGTTGTTAAATTTGGGTAATCTATAACAGATCATTTCTAGGATGAATAAGTTCATATTAATGGACAAAATAGATTTTCAGTGTTGACTTTTCCTAATTTCTTGGAAGAAAAATAACTAGAATGCATGTAAGTTAGGTATTCCAATATCAAATATTATTGTTACTATTTCATATAAATAAAATTACAGTTGTAAATCTAATTCTAAATTAATATACAATATATTATATAGGTAGAAACATGGTCAAGAATAATGACAAGGTGCCTATTTCATTTCCTTGCTAAAAATATTAAGTAACTTTACTCACTTGACATATCTCACATGTATTTGTGAGTGTATGAGTGAGTGATTTAAAAATTAGTCCTAATAAATAGAACGGAAAGAGTTTAAAAATAAATATTTCATTTAAACCGTAAATAATATTAAAACTATAAAAAAAGGTTGTATACACTTCATCTATACAATATAAGCGAATTTTAGATTAATATCTAGATTTCATGTGTCTAGTCTCTTAGTTTTACTATTTTAATCCAGATTTTTTTTTTAGTTTTACTATCTCAGTCCAGATTTTTTTTTTTAATTTTACATGTTTGTCCATGTAATTTATTTTTTATTTATTTTGTAAATCTACATTGTATTTTTTAAAATATATTATTTTTAAATAATTAATTATTTTAATTACAAGAGATAATTAAAATTCATGGTAAAATATATTTTTTCTGTTTTGGATATTAAAAGTCCCTTCTACCACTTGGCCAATCATATTTTCATGATAAATAATTGCATGAGATTTATTTATACTTGAGAATAGACTTTTGTTTAATATAACAAAAGAATAAATGTTAAAATCCTTAATATATCATAAAAGAAAAACAAGCAACATGAATCAATTGAGCTACGAAAACAAGCAACATGAATCAATTGAGCTACTATGAAGTTCAATACAATTTTTGTAAATAAATAATTTAATACATTACTTTATTCAAAACAAAAATAAAATGTTAAAATAAAATTCATACATTTAAGTAAATTTCACACGTTCAAATAAAATCCATACGTTCAAATAACTTACAAAACACATCCAAATACGTCCAAATTCTATTAAAGTGTGTTTGAATATATTTATTTTAACATATAGTAATAATAAATATATATTTGATATATTATTATAATTATTTATTTTTTGAATGAATGTTCAAACAAAATATATACATACTAAAATCAAATTTAAATATTATTCAAACAAATTTAATAATAAACTAAAATATATTATTAATATGCAAAAATTAAATCTAAACACATTTAATTATTAATGTATTATTAATATATCAAAAAACAAGTTGATATGTAATATATATTTAACATGTGAATAAAAGGAACATTAGTTTAGTGGTTAAGAAATTTTGTTTGAGCAAATTTTTTTAGTGTTTCTAAAATTTTAATAATTATTTAAATTTAAAATAATCAAAAATAATAATAAAATTACACATCGTAATAATAAGATTTTTTTTTTGAAATAACTATTTAAAAAAAACGAAAATAACAAATATTTCAAAAAAATACCAAAATAACCACTTTTAGAAGATGATGCGCCCAGGGCATTGGATGCATTGAATTCCTCATGAGGAGACGCCAATAGCATTGGCGCATGCATTGGCCCTCATGAGGAGGCGTCAATGCCCCTGGCGCCTGAGTAGTGCATGTGGTGTATGCGCCAACTCATTTGGCGCATACACCCCTTGTATTATTATTTTTAAAAATTTTTAAATTTTAAATTTTGTTTATTTATCAAATAAAAAAGAGTGATGTAATTTTTTTTATTCATGTGATAATAATTGGTTACATTGGACTGACAATAAATTAATGACCGACCCGATCAAAACGTCCCCGTGTTCCACATTCATGTGCGTTAGTTTGTCTCTGAGGTCTCCCACGATTTTCTTGAGGTGTTTGAGGTCTTTGTGTGCTGACCTGATCGAACGATGGCTGGTGGGAAGGTCCGGCGGAAGTTCCAGCGGTATTTGACAGATATGTCATCATTTATTCCCAATATCCGGAGGGGCTCTGGCCAACGGCGCTTCCGTAATGGAGTTCGGTGCCCATGTCATCGTAGTTAGGTCGTTGGGGTTGGGTGGATTGAGGATGATATAGTTTCCCAAATTGGGCCATTGACTCGTTTTGGAAATGAAGCAATGGTTCCTAGTGGGTACTATAGTTAAACAATGGTTGTGTGTTTTGGTGATGGGATGTTTGAGTGGTCATTGGTGGGAGGCTACGATGAAGTGACCCATATGAATCATCTGGGCTATAGACGGTTGTGGTTGCAGGGTTTGATTCTTGGTTTTGTGGTTGGGTGGGTGGTATGAATGGATTGCGAAATTGGATGGTTGGTTGTTGGGTGGATGACATGAACGGGTTGCGAGGTTGAGCGTTTGGTTGTTGTGTGTGTGTGGTAGGTTGATGTTGTGAGGTTGGTTGTTGGTTTTGGGTGGTTTGACATTGGTGTTGGTGGGGAATTATTGTGGGGCATACGATGACGAAGCTAGTTGGCGTGGATCCATCAAATACCGCGACTCAGATACAAATTGTTGAGTTGTTACCGACCTAAACCATGTCATATATTGTTGAGTTGGTCTTGCACCATGGGTGACTGGTTCGTTTAAGATGTGTTGTCGTCGATTCCTCCATTGACGACACATCTCTTTTGCAAAGTCTCTCCATTCAAAATAATCCCATTGTGCATCAATCATTTTTTTATGCCAATTCCCCAAACACGTGGGAGGTTTTGGAATCTGTTATAGCATGCCGAACTTCAATTTGACCCAGTCAATCTGGTGCATTTCCACCGTAGTGAATCGGATAATCGGTGTCTTCATTGTCCAAACTGCAACATCGTCATGGTTCACATCATGATCAAGACCCAGATATGGCCTCCAGATAAACTATAAAACAATACGAAACGATTAGATGAAAAATAATTTAATAATATTTTTAAATTAAAATATAGTTGTGTAGGAGTATTACATCATCATGTCCAATGTGGTCCAATAGATTGTGATAGACTACAATAGCGCGTTTCAGACACCTATTGTAGTTCATCCCCCTTACTGACCACCTTAGATAAAAAAAAGTAAAAAATATTATTTACTGTTAATTATAATATAAAATATAATTAACTAAATGGTAAAGTGTTAAACTTACTTAATTGCAAACGGGAACATGAATGGGTTCTCGTTTATCGGGGCGAGCGACGACATTCTTGACCAACCCCAAACTTGTAGCAAATACGCACATGAAAAAAAAGTACAGGTATTCTTTTTTGCAGTTTTACACATTGCACTATATAGATGGTCCAACACAGCTGAACCTCAACTATATGTGCTTACCTTATTAATGTTGCATAACAAAGGTAAATACATAATATTTACTGAATTTTCTGTACTTTTTGGAAATAAAAAATTACCAAATAAAATCATAATATAACACCGAGCTTTTATTATTTTCTCGTACTCAGTTGAATCTTCGGACAATACTATACTAACATAATATTGTTTAAGGTATTTTTAATTTATACCTTGCATCCTTGCTTGACCGGATGACTCTCCCTCAGTTTGGTCGTCGAACAAAGGGGCACCCAATAATTCATTGTAGATAGAGTTGTCTTGGTTAACTCTACCATTCATGGCCTTTCCATCTATATGGAGACCCAATAACATGTATACGTCCTCAAGTGTGACGGTACACTCACCGATCGGAAGGTGAAATGTGTGGGTCTCGGGTCTCCACCGCTCTAACAAAGCAAGAATGAACTTATAGTCCACCGAGTACGAAACAATGTTGAGGAGATTTCCAAATCCACATCCTCTAATATATGGTTCTATCAAAGGATCTTGGGGTACATATTCATGTACACGACATCTAAAACGCTTCAGATCCTAATAACAAATAAGTAAGAAATGCAATAAGAAGAAGAAATACATAATACAAACATAGATAACAAAGGTATACGATTTAAAAATGGAATAAGTAAAAAGAGAGTGATAACATACAAGTATCGAGATATTCTCGAGTGTTCCTCTGTGTTCATCACCCATAGTTAACAGAGACATAATTTGATGTTGTAGAGCTTGAGTGTGACAGAGAAATAGTGTGGCAAAGAAAGAGTATAGATGAGTAGTGTTGAAGATGATTTGATATTGTGGTTTGAAGGCTATTTATAGATGAATGAGTTAGTAGGTTTGTAACCTACGAAGCATGGGATTGGTTGCATGTAATGATAAAATTAGACTAGCCTTTGTCTTAGGCGCATGCATGTGAATAATCACATGCAAGGAAGAGGCGCCCTTCCTTTTGGCGCCTGCATGTGATTAGTCACATGCCAGGAAAAGGCACCCTTCCTCTTGGCGCCTAGGTGTAAATGAACGAAAGGGGCGCCCTTCCTCTTGGCGCCCATGTTGCTTTATGGCGCCTAGGGAATGAGCGCCTGTTTGGAATATTAGGGCACAAAGATTCCTTGCTTCAGAAATTCCCTGGGCACATGTGTGTTCTTGTCATTCTTGTCACTGCATGTGGATTCTTTTCACTGCATGCATGGTCAAGTCTGTACAAACGAACCAAGTGGTCAATGCGTTCAATGTTTACGCTATTTAGGTTGTGCAGATGAACAACTTAGAAATGCATTCAATTTCAGTAAAGAAAAGAAAGTTAAATTTTTAAAAAATGTCTTCCACACAATATTAAATGATCAACGCCCATATCGAAGGTGAAATATTTGATCATCAGTTATTCGGTTTTTGTTTTCGAAACACAGAGGTAACTCGATTTACAATAAATCGACAATCAAAATTTTCACATCTGAAACAAAGAATAGAAAAGAAATTGCAGTGCAGTAATGTGGGCTAAATCATCTATAAAAATCCGGTTTGGTTTGCTGAAAACTAGGTGAAGTTTTATCAGAAGAAGATTCGAGATGATGACGATGTTCAGCATATGTTTGTCAGTCACGAACAATCTGGTTACAATGATATAGAGTTATATATATTACCACATCAACAACAAGTGTCTCAGTTCATTGATCAGTCACAAGTGTTTTGTGAAACTGATGACGAACAAGCTGAGGTGAATGTTCTAGATGAAGAAGAAGAAGAAGACGAGATCATGGTTGATTCAATGGTGAACGCTGATGAGGAAGAGGAGTCAATACCAGCTAATCATGTATATTGTCCACCCCAACACATGACGAGGTTGAATTTGGGTTCCGATGAACCTTCATCAGACATATGGTACAATCATTATGTTCAAATGCAAGGATGTTTGAAACAAGGAGACACATTTCGCACAAAAGAGGAATGTGTAAAAGCCATTAAGAAATTACACATGCAAATATCAGCTGATTTCAGAGTTGACAAAACTAACGCATTGAGGTATAAAATTTATTGTCCGAATGAGCACTGCCTTTTTAGGTTGTCAACTTCGTATCAGAAGAAGAGTGAGTCTTGGGAGATTGGATCATTGGGTCCAGATCACACATGCATGCTGACAAACACAATGCAGGATCATCAGAAATTAAACTCTCAACTAATATGCGATGAAATATTGTCTGTCATTGGTGACAATCTGTCGTTAAAGGTAAGTACAATAATCTCGCATATTATGGTAGAGTATGAGTACACTCCATCATATAGGAAGGCATGGATAGCTAGGACAAAGACTGTTGAAAAAGTGTTTGGAAATTGGGAGGAGTCTTACAAACAAATTCCAAAATACATGTTGGCTCTAAAAAAACATGCTCCCGGAACTATTGTCAAGTTGGAAACATTGCCCGTGTATACACCAGAAGGGACGTGTGCTGTTGGAAATGGAATATTCCACCGTCTCTTCTGAGCATATCAACCATGCATCATAGGTTTTTCTTTCTGTAAACCAATTTTATAAATTGATGGTACATGGTTGTACGGGAAATACAAAGGAACGTTACTGATGATAGTGGCACAAGATGGGAACAACAACATTTTTCCATTCGCCTTTGCCCTAGTTGAAGGGGGGACTGCTGAGGGATGGGGTTTTTTCCTCAGAAATCTCCGATTGCATGTTGCACCTCAGCCTAACTTATGTTTGATCTCCTACAGACACCCTTCAATCATCAGTGCATATAATTACATTGATAATGACTGGCAAAATCCTCTTTCGACGCATGTGTTATGTATTAAACATATTGCTTAGAATTTCATGCGGGAAATCAAAGATAAAACGTTGTAGAAGAAGGTTGTAAAAGCAGGTTATGCATTATCAAAACCTTCTTTCAAACACTACCACAAAGAAATAAGATTGTCAAAAGAAGATGTACGGTGGATCAATGGTATTCCATTGGAGAAGTGGACTAGGGCATACGACAACGCTCAACGTTGGAGCCACATGACAATAAATCTTGTGGAATCAATGAACTTTGTCTTCAAAGGCATTCGTAACCTACCTATAACCGCTTTGGTGTATGCAACATATTTCAGGCTAGGGGCGCTATTTGAGAGTCGACGTTCCAAATGGAGTTCAGTGTTGCAATATGGGCTGTTGTTCAGTGATGCTTCAATGAAATTCATTAGACATGAAGCTGCCAAAGCAAACACACATGTAGTCACGGTGTTTAATCGCACTAAAGGTTAGTATAATGTCGCCGAGTCCATGGATCACAATGAGGGCATGCCGATAGGACAGTACAAAGTCGAACTAGATAGAGGTTGGTGTGACTGCGGAAAGTTACAAGTCTTTCGTACGCCCTGCTCCCATGTCATTGCAGCATGCTCAAAGGTTCGAAGGGATCCATCATACTTGCTATCTGAAGTTTACAAAGTCACCAGCCTATCAAATGTTTATAAAATTAGTTTTTCCGTAGTGGAAAAAGAGGATTATTGGCCAAAATATCAAGGGGACATCGTCTGACACAACGAAGTTATACGAAAGAAGAAAAAGGGTCTCCCAAAGAGTACCCGGATTTGAACCGAAATGGATACGACGTACAAAATGGTTAGATTATGTAGTTCATGCCGTCAGCCAGGTCACAATCGTAATAACTGTCCTAGTGTTGGAACAAGCACAACCAGATAAATTCACATGTACCTCTATTACAATATATGAAAAACTAAATTTATTTCATATTAGACGTCTGTGACGAAAGTACCATTACATAAACAATAACACAAGAAATTAAAAAAACTAGAATACAAGAACTATGCGATTACAACCATCAAAACAATTTTGAACATGTAATGCATCATCCTACAAGCGCCTTGGTCGGTCTTAATATCCATCCATTCGCGCACTTCTCCATTTTGATTGAAAGTTGACACAAGCCATTGTATTCTTCTAATCCTTTCACCCTCTCCAATTTCTCCCCATAACCAATTGTACAACGTCCGATTAAGACGTTCAAACGTATCTGTGTTTCAGAGCCGAATTTGTACCGGAGCCACAACGACGGAAAATATTACATCATCATTTCGCTTCTGAATGTATGCAGACATGGTTAAAACACAGAAACTTGAAGGTGAGTGGGGTTGAATTAGAGAAAATATGGTAGTAGGGGATGATTTTGTGTGAAAAATATTGCATCCAAGGCGTGGTATTTATACATAATAGACATAAAATGCATGCGCCAAGAGGTATATCGTCAAACCTGACACTACATGTAGGCGCCAGAGGCGTTGGCGCCTGTACTTAAAGCACCACTCAGGCGCCAGGGGCATTGGCGCCTCCTCGTGAGGGCCAATGCATGCGCCAATGCTATTGTCGCCTCCTCATGAGGAGCCCAATGCATGTGCCAATGTCTTGGGCGCGCACCTCCTTTGTTAGCTTAGGGGATGCGCCAGTTCAAATGGTGCATCGTCTTCTAAAAATGGTTATTTTGTTTTTTTTTGAAATATTTGTTATTTTCGATTTTTTTAAAAATGGTTATTTTAATTTTTTTCTAATAATAAAGAATAAAATAAATAAATTTAAAACAAAATGGTTATTTGTCAAATCTTGCTAATTATTAAAATAATTATATTTGTTAGGAGATTTTTTCACTAGGGAGCATTGAACATTATGAGACTTCTTCTTTTAGAATAATATCTTTGTGAGAGACACATCACATATTCACCCAAAATCTTAAGCTGATAGATGAGCGAGTTCTCTCACTTGTAAATGTTCAAGTCTCCGTATTTTCAACTAATGTGAATCTATTACCCACACTACTCACACTTGCTAAATTCTAAACAATAACCATATAACAAAAAAAAATAAACATTCAAAATTTTGTATGTTAAACATATTCTTAAAATTATGAGAGTCTCACAATTTTGAGACATTGTGATAAGAACCTTAATATTTAGTAGAGTTGATATAATATGGTGAAGAAAGTCAAACTAATTATACAAATTAAGGGTAATACCTATTTCCCCATTTATATGAGCGATTTTTAAAAAAAAACCTGTAAAAAAAGGTTTGAATAATAACATGACACCTTGCAAGTTAGTAAAGGAGCATTCAATGTAATAAAAATAGTCTCACATTGAAATTTTAACTCACTTTAATACTCCTTATATAGATTTGCATTTATTAACTCATCAAGGAGGTAAACATGATAGAGTACAACATGAATGACTGTTGTGGTCCTAAGTCTTATGCCGCTTGTCACATTCATACTCCCCTTCGCTAGTGTCTCCACCGAAGACACCGACACCGACTATGGCTCCGTGATCGGGGTTATGGACGCAGAGACGCTAGTGACAACTTGTAGATGGAACTTAAGAGTGGGAAAAGATGCAATTCTTGATTAAATATTGTGTTTATCAAGGGTCACAACCTTGTGAAACCACTGTTTTTGATTCAGAAAAATTACATATATTAAATTCTTCTCTTCATTGCTTAATTTCATATTTTCTTCTTCCCTACTTTCGAGTTTTCATTTATCTTATACAAATTTGAAATATGTTAAGTTATCTTGAGTATTCATGCGTGTAGACTCTAAAACAATTTTGAGAGTGTTTAAAATACTACTAAGAATTTACATGCAGAATTTTAGTCTTAATCCATTTAACTTAATATTGATTTTTAACAATCTTGTATTACACAATAGGTATGAAGAGATGTGTTGATAATAGTCTGTCTCTATCGATATAGTGAAAAGTTCCTAGAAAGTATGTACATCCTTTTGATCAAGCATTACCTAGAGGAGGATGGGTTCATATTAATTTTAGTGATGAGCAATGCTAAATTATATCAATGCTTAGAAAGGTTGCTACTGGCATATAGTGTTTTGAACTCTTGTAACATTTAAAATAGTAGACTTGAAAACAATTTTGAGTTAATAAATGCATGAATTATTGTTCAAGTTAATCTATTGATGATTTGTACACACCAATAATTAAGCATCGACAACAGGGCGAATCAGAGACAGTTTTTACCTCCTCAAACTCAAACTTAAATTCTCAAGCAATCTTTGTTCTCCGCCCCAAATCTATCGGGGATGGAGAATTAAATCTCAAATCCATCCCAAACGGATTTGGATTGAGTTCGGGTATCCCTACCCCAACACCATCCATTTCAATGAAATCAATTTTTTTAATAAAAATATTATTTTTTTTCAAAATCAAATTACATTACAAATAATAAAATAAAACAATCTAAAAAAAATCCATACATTTTAAATATTAATAAATATAGATCAAAATATTAAAATATCAACCACATATTTAATATTCTAAATTATTAAAACTAAATAATAAAATATGAAACGGATTTGGGGTGAGTACTAGTATCTTCATTATCCGATTCGTTCCCGTATTTTATAATCGAGAAAAACGTAAACTCGAATTCAAACCCAATCAAAATAATTTTTCTCCATCAAATTTAAAATGAGTTGTAAACTTCTTTAAAACATTTATATGTCATAACTATCAATAAGATGTAAACTTCTTTAAAACATTTATATGCCTCATCTATATAAGAAACAATAAGAATGAAAAGAATTTGAAGATCTGAAATCTTAAAATCAGTTTTATTAGATATAGATTATTAAGTTTTTGAAGCTTGAAACTGGTTTTTCAAACCAATTTTAGAGTATGTATTAATCCTTTGCTAATGTAATACAGACCGCTTTTAAAGAAGATAATAGAGAGTAACAATTTTAGACACACATAATATTACAAGTGTCACAAGTCATTTTAGTTTTATAGATATAGGGCCCGTTTGTTTTGACTTTTTTTAAAAATAATTTTTATAATGTTATATATTTTAATGCAAAAAATTTTTACAAAGAAACTTTTCATAAAAGTTTAAAATGAAAATTTTGTTTGAATAGTTATTCTTAAAATGTTATTTTAGTTATTTTATCATTTTATCGAAATTTTTTTTGGATATCAAAATTTCAAAAAATCACTTAATTTTGAAGCTATTTCAAATAGTTTTTTTTAAAAATCATTTTTGAGATACAATTTTTTTTTAAAAATTGTGATTTTGACTATGTTTTGATCTTCAATAATGTATATTTATGTTATACTATGAATAATTCAATCTTTTAATTTATAAAAAATAAATTTAGAAAAATTTATAATATTTTGAAAAACATTTTTGTAAAATTCATTTTCAAAAATACAAAGAAAAAATCCATTTTTTTCAAAGCTAAAACAAACTGGCCCATTATTTTTCACAATAAAAAATGTGGAAACTTCTGGTGTGAACTTACTTGCTAATTGCTTTGGGAAATTTCAAAGAAACTAGTAATAGTATTGGTATTTAATTAACTATTAAATTCATTTAGCTATAGCTGTAGCCACACACTCAGAAATGGCGCCAAGTAGCGAAACCGAGGATGGAAACGGTGTCGTTTCATCTGATCCGCTATCAACCGCCATCAAGAGGCAGCGTTTGAACTCCTCCACCGGAACCCTAACTTCACCATCATCATCTTCCGAAGATTCCCTTCACGCGACGCCACTTCCCACTCTTCCATTCGAGATTGTGCTAGAAATTCTCTCTAGGCTTCCCGTGAAGTTCCTCATGCAACTCCAATCCGTCTGTAAGTCCTGGAAATCTCTGATCTCCGATCCCGAATTTGCCAAGAAGCACCTTCGCGTGTCAACAACGCGCCACCATCTTCTCTTAACCTTCGTCAGCCCCTCTCGCGAGTTCGTCCTCACGACTTATCCTCTCTCCTCAGTCTTCACCGAAGTCACCGCCACCGCCATGCAGCTAGAGTACCCTCTGAACAATCGAAACCGTTTTGATCTAATTGTTGACTCTTGCCACGGCATCCTCTGTTTCGCACTCGATCAACGTTTCGCTCTACTGTGGAACCCTTCCATCAGGAAATTTACGAAATTGCCCTCTTTAGATAATCCAAAACGAGAGGGGAGTTACACAATTTATGGATTTGGCTATGCTCATATCAGTGACACTTACAAAGTGGTTGCTATTTCTTGCTATGAATCTGATGGCAGTTACGAAACTCAAGTGAAGGTTCTTACATTGGGTACCAATGCTTGGAGAATGATTCAGGATTTCCCTTCGGGTGTTCCTTTTGATGACTCGGGAAAATTCCTTCGTGGAACTGTTAATTGGCTGGCATCTAGAGATTCATATTCTTCGTGGGTCATTGTTTCTCTTGATTTGGAGAAGGAATCTTATCGAGAGTTGTTGCAGCCTGATTATGGAGGAGTAGCCGTGGTTACTTTATCTTTAGGGGTATTGAGGGATTGCTTGTGCATACTTTCTCATAGTAATACTTTTTCAGATATTTGGCTTATGAACGAGTATGGAAATAAAGATTCTTGGACTAAATTGTTCCGAGTTCCTTACATAGGAGATGTTGGGTCTTGTCCTTATACCAAGGCACTTTATGTTTCTGAGGAGGATAAGGTACTGCTGGAGTATCAGTCTCGGTTGGTTGTTTACAATGCGAGAGATGGTACTTTTAAAACTCCTGAAATTCAAGACATCAATGGTTGGATGGTTCCTGAAATCTACCAAGAGAGTTTGATATCACCTTGTATCTAGGTAATGTATGTTATGTTATGTTATGCCACTTGTTTATGAGGTTTATGAAAAACCAATCCACTGGATTCTTCAAATCCTTGACTGCAACTTATATGTTAATTTTTGGTTGTTATATACCTTGTGTTTGATGATAACTTCATGGATTATTGTTCATTATGAGGTGAAGAAATATGTCGCTTGTTTAATATGTACGATAACTAAGAGATTTTTTTTTGTTGGTTCTTCAATTGTTCATTTCATTATATGCATGGTTAGTGGTTTGTTTGTTTTTTTCTAAGATAATAGTTTTCTCTCTCTCACTGATTTTTTGTTGTTGTTATTTTTCTATTATTTCATCATAGGTTGGGTTTAGTTGTTTAATGGCAGTTCTGTTTCAATTTGAACCCTATCCGAGGAAGTGCTAGGTTCAATAGCACCAATAGCCAACACAGTAATTATATTCAAATGAATATTATTCACATTTATGATTTATGTAATGATATCATAGAAAATATGGACTAGATTCATGGCTTCTGCAATTTGTGTCAACTGCTTGAACTTGAATTAGCAGTAGTTTATTTTGACTGGTTGGTTGCATTGGTTATAGGTTTTATCTCAACATATAAGTGCACCTGTATGCAATGCAATATGTTGATTTTTTAGTGTTTCAACCACAAAATTCAAAATTTGTGATTATCTTATCCGGAGAGGGAAAGATAGAGAATTGTGGATGTATCTATTTTATTATATAGATTAAATACGTTAATTATTTATATATTAATTATTTAATAAATTAAAAAAATAATTTTTTTTTAAAGTTGAATTGAAAAGTGTAGTTAATATCCTTTCTCAAACTAGATGAATGTCATGCAATTCTAGTTTGATTAAGAATCTAAAATAAGGGAAAGGATGAATATGTATTAACTTTGTTAATTTCAGAAAAATTATTACTAAAAATTAACAAATCATCCACATGAATATAAATAACAGGAAAATCAATAAAATAACTTTTAGTAAATTAGGAATAATCAGACTTTGATTACTTAAAAGTAAAAGCTGCAAGTGAATATCACAAATTTTGGTTTAATTGTCTACAAGTTTTAATTTAGTGGTTGAAGTTCCTTCCTCCTTTAAAGATGAACAAGTTGGATGTTATAGGTTTGAACTTGAGACCCTGTTAGATATATTAATAAAGTTGAATGGATGATTGATATCACTTTCTTTAAAAATATATGTTTGCAATCTGTCGGAGTGCCATCGACGCCGTCGTATAACGCCACGAGTAGCCTGATTGCTCTAATGCGTCGTGTCTAAGTGCTCAAATGCTTCATACAAGTCATCACTAGCGTCTCTACGGCCACGCCCTCATACCCGGTTTCGGAGCCGGTGTCGCCTGTGGCAACACCAACGATGGATTGTTCGGATGAGATATGTGGCATAATGTTTGAGCCCACCACATTTGTCCATGTGCCACTTTATCCTCTTTAGCTCATTTGTTGAGTTTAATGTTTTTAAGTCTTTATAAATGCTTTTAAAGTGAACACCACTTTCTATGTGAGACTATTGACAATGCATTTATAACTCAACTTCATACTTCTTGTCATATTGGAACACTCCCATGAGAATTAATTATTCATAATTTCCAATAATCGCCCACTTGTTCTAATGCTAACAAGATCAATTCCAGAAAATATAAACAAAGAATGTTAATACAGTTAAGTATTTTTCGATTTGAACTTAACCTTAGTATGGATAATGTAAAGTCTAATAAGAATGTTAGGTAGCAATGCTTTGAACTGTTATCCCTTGTGATTATACCGACATTATCTTACACGCACTCTTTAATGGTTCTTCATCTGCATCTCTCGCCTAACACTATTTATGGCCATGTGTTTTTTCTGCTTTCGTGAATTTTTTATGATAGACGAAACCATCTCGAAATTTATATAGGTGAAGTTAATTTTGTATCTATTTCTTAAGATACATGTCCTCGATAAAGAACTTCATTAAGAGTTTGAAAAACTCAACCCTTAATATGTAATAGTCAACATTGTCACAAGATGTTGCATAATCATCCAACTCAACGATTTGTTGTTACCCATTGAATCTTAGGTTAAGATTTATTAACTTCAGATTGGGTTGTTACCGTTGTCGGAACCCTTATTGTAGGAGTTTTAATCACATAACTTTCGAGGTAGTCTTTACCAAGTCTCTGGCATGTGGCTTAGTAAACGAATCAACTAAATTATAGCTTGTTCGTATATATGTCAGTGAAATGATTTCATCCTTAATTAATTTTCTCATGAAAGAATGTCTAAGACCTATGTGCCTAGATTTTCCATTATATACTTCACTGAATGCTCTTGCTAGGGTCACTTGACTATCATAATGTATCAACACTTTAGAAATATTGTCTTTAACCAACGAAACTTTCAATAGAAGGTCCCTTAACCTTCAACTTCTTGACCAGTGGAAGTAAGAGCCACAAACTCTGATTCCATGGTCGAAAGATTAATACATGTTTATTTCTTGCTCTTCCAAGAAATCGCACCTCCAACCAATGAAAAAATTATCTATAACAGGCACAAATAATTATTCACTAAAATAAATGGGTATGAGTGCGGATACATGTATCTTAACACCTAACCTGTCCCATATCCGTTAAATATGTATTTATATATTATTATTTTAATTATTATATACAGATTTTAATCTATCAATTTTATTAAATACATCGCTATTAAATTTCTATGAATTTTATATAAATGTTTGTTTATTTCTTAACTCAACAATAACATCCTTTTTTTAATGTTAAAAAAATTAAAATGACATGATAAATTATAATTTATCGATCATTTTTTATTAAAAATGCGAGTAAACGGGTATGGGTATGGATACCCAGGTACCCATAGGGTATGAGTACATGCGCAAACATTGGTGCTCACGCGGTATGGTCTCGGATACGAGGATTTTTTCAAATTGCGGATTTGAGGACAAGTATTATAATACCATGCCCACTACCGTCCCTAATTAGTACTAATCCTTGGCAACCACTTTCTACTAACACACTCTAGAAGGAATGCCTTCAATTACCTTTACCGATGAACAAAACGACCTCACTTTTCTAATCCACTAATGGTGAAACAACGGTTATCAAATATTTGATCTCCTCCAATGAAACCCTAATATCATTGTCTTCAACCTCCATTTTGCATAAGGAACCACTCGTGCCATGCGACTAGAGTATCCTCTAAAAAAATTCAAAATTGTTTTTATCACGTGGTTGGCTATGATAATATCATTGTCAGTTACAATATTGTTGTAGTTTCCTACGATAATTCTTGTGTCATTAATGGTATTAGGGCTTACAAAACTAAAGGAAAGGTTTATACCTTGGGTGTTAAGTCTTAGGAAAACACCATGTACTAGTAACCTTTTGAATCGATTAGGAAAATTCGCTAGTGGAATTATTAATTAGTTAGTATCTAGACATTCACATTCTTCATGGGTTATTGTTTCTCTTAATTTGAAGAAGGAATCTTATCGTGAACTTCTGTTGCCTGATTTTGGAGGGGTAGTTGTGGTTGCTTTAAACTTAGGGATGATTAAGGATTGCTTTAGAATATTTTCTCATTATGATAATTTTTCAGATGTTTGGCCTATGAAAGAGTTTGGAAATGAAGAATCTTTGAATAAATTATTATGTTTTCCTTCCACGAAAGATCTTGGTTCTTGTCCTTATGTTTTCCTTCCACGGAAGATCTTGATTTTTGTCCTTATATTTTTGCGCTTTATGTTTCTGAGGATGATCATGTGCTACTCAATATTGAGTCAGACTTTGTTGTTCACGATTCTAAAAATTCTACTTTTAAGGACATTTATGCTTAAAACACCCATAGTTCAATAAATTCAAAAGTTTACGTTGAGTGTTTCATATCACCATGTTTTTAACCCACTCGTGTATAAAATTCCATCAATTGGATCTTTCATCTACTTAGTCTAAGTTTAGGTTTAACTCACCTCGGGGTCCCTTAACTTAATTTAAGGTTTCATGTTTGTTGTCCTTTTTCTTTCTTGGGTTGGAAGCCAACCGTCTAGATGTAGGTGTTGTTGCATCGAACTAGTTACCAATTGTTGTGTTCTTTATTGCTTTTATGCTTCATCATCTTGTACAATTGAATATATGTTGATTGTGGTGATTTTGATTCATCTTGTTGAACCAGTTGTCTATGACATCGTGTTCGACATCTACCCCGCGAGGAACAAAATTTCAGTTGGCATTAGAGCAGACACCCTAGTTTGTTCGGTGAGCTCCAGGAAAGATAAATTCTGCTCAAATTGAGACAATTAAAAATGGAGGATCGATCAACAAACCACCTATTTTTGATGGTATCAATTATGATTATTGGAAGGCTATGATGGTGGTCTTTCTCAGATCCAGGTGCAACAAAGCATGGAAAGTTGTGATAAAAGGGTGGAAACATCTAGTGGTCACTTCTGAAGTTAGAACTACTACCTTAAAACTAGAAGTTGAATGAATTGATGCCGAAGATGAGGAAGCTCTTGGAAACTCCATGACTTTGAATATTATCTTCAATGGCATGGATAAGAACATGTTCAAATTGATCAACATTTATTTATAAGCTAAAAAATCCTGAGAAATTCTCAAAACTGCCCATGAAGGCACCTCCAAAGTTTGTATGTTAAGGTTGTAACTCCTTACAACTAAGTATGTGAACTTAAGGATGAATGAAGATTAATCTATTTGTGAATTCCACATCTGAGAACTTCTCTGGCCAACTTTTATTCAGATTATTGCCTAAGAAGTTTGATATGAAAGTGATCGTTATTTAAAAAGTCCAGGACTTGAGTAATATTAAGATTGATGAACTCATTGGTTCCCTACAAACCTTTGAGATGTTCATCAATGAAAGGCCAGAAAAAAAGAACAAAGGAATATCCTTTTATTCCAATACTGAAGAGAGTCAATATGATAAAGAAGAGAGCTTGTCAGATGATATAGCTCTACTTGGTAAAAAGTTCAACAATCCCTTGAAGTATCGGACCAAAAAATGAATAAAAAATGTCCAAGACAAGAGGTCCGACATCAGTCTCCAAATCAAAGGTAGAAGTGAAAACAAACCCAATGGTGACAAGGGTACTCAATGCTTTAAATGTGAAGGCTTTGTAGACATTAAAGCAGAATGTCCTAACTTTTTTATAAAATATAAAAGGGGACTTTATGTCACTTGGTTTGATTATGATAATGAAAGTGAGGAAAAAACCGGAAACATTGTGATGACTTATTCTAATCAATGTGAGTCTGAAACGGAGGTTGAGAAACAATTTAATAATGAACAATAACAAAGACTTACGTGTTTTCTTTTTGCACAGTGGAGAGAGTATTATGGATTTTGTGGTTTGTGTTGGTTTAAGTGTAACGGTGAGAGGAAGATTACATGAACAATGGTGTTGGAGTATATTGTGTTGAGGGAGGTTAACGTGTTGGATGGTGAAATGTTGTTTTTGTTTATGAGTGAGGAAGATAAAAGTAGTAAATAATATGTGTTGAGAAAGCGGAAAAATGAGAAGTGTGTGTCTCTTTATGTGAAGAAGATGTGTTATGAAAAGGTGAGATGAATGAGTAGTAGGTTTTGTATAATGAAGGATATGATGGATTGAAAATGTGATTTGAAGGAAAGTGGTGAAATGATGAACAATGTGTGAGAGGTTTAGTAGTAGGCTTGTGGAGGTTTGGTTACTACATGAAGAAAGTGACGTTAAAAAAGTGCTTTTTCTATTTTTCCTTTTTTATGATTTTTGATTCGAGGTAAATGAGAGAATGGTTTGGTGTATGGAAGGAAGTTACGTTGCAGCTTTTTTCGTGGAACTCGCCCTTGCCTTTCTTGTAATTTCGTGATTTCAAATGCGAGAGAGAGATAGTCGAGTGTAGTGCTGCTACAGCTATTGGATTGGTTGAGTTTCTTCTCTTATTCAATGCCATTAGAAAGAATATATATTAGCAATTCTAGAGTTTTAATTTTATTTAATACCTAGATTGCCCCTAGATGTTAGTTAAAACAAAATTTTATTTTGGTTGGCTTTTTAGACATTCTGCTGAAAGAAATGCATGTCATGATATGCAAATGATACAAATGTCATGTGAATACATCGAATTTATTGATCTACGGGCAAAATTGAGCTATGACATTAACCATTTGATCATTTTAACCAATTTTATACCTTTAGATTTTGATGGTCTATTAATTCTAAAAATACATCACCAACATCTAATAAACTTTAGATATCTTCATTTTCTTCCTTTCCTTCTTCTTTATCACTATCTTCATCAAAATTTCTAAAGAATTCAGAAAAATAAAAAATTAATTTCCCCTTCTAGAAATTTTTACAGAAATAACCCACTTTTTTAAGGAAATTTCCAAAATACCTCTGGTTTCAAAAAAATTTCCCAAACTACCCCACTTTTAGGAGGAGTCGCCAATTGAATTGGCGACTCCTCTTAAAAATTGAATAAAGACGCCAATTGGATTGGCGCCCCTGTGTAGGACTTAAGAGGAGGCGCCAATTCAATTGGAGCCTCAATGTAAAATGCTATTTTTGTGTTATAAATAGATGCGTTGTGTGAGTAATTGTTCCACATCTCAAATAATCATTTGGCAATCATGTTTAGTGTTCGTCGCCGATACGGTAAGGTGATTTATGCGAGAGACAAACCTCAGATGCTGATACTGTTCTGGAACATCACTACGTTCGATCAACTGAAGAGGGAGCTGATTCGTTGATTAGATGGGAAAATACCAGAAGGGAAAAAAATTAGAAGTATTAAGAGACTTGATAGTATCTTTGGTTGGGTGCGAATGAAGACTGATAAGTATGCTAGGGAAATGATGTTCGGTCGAGACGACATCAATTTGATTGTTGTAATCAGTTAGAAATATTTCTGTTTTCAGATAGCTTATTTTGTACTGATATTTTTTGTAAACCTCGTTGTAACAAAAACTTAATGATATATAATGATTGAAGGTTACAGAAATACAATGTTACAAAAAGCTTAAGACCTAGATGATGCTCCTCGATTGGGACAATTGTTCTTGTTGTGTCCTGGTTGACGACAAATACTACATAATCTTATCATTTTATTTGTGGAATCCATCTCTGTTCTGATATGTGTGCTGTTTGGCCTTCCTTTTTTCTTTCTACGCATCTCGTCATTGTGCCAAACAATATCACCTTCATATGGAGGCCAGTAATCCTCCATTGGTAGTACCGAGAAGCTTTGATTATATACATTCATGACGGTGTCGGCCATGTACACATCAGATAAATGGCTGTAAGCATCTTGACGAGTATAAGCGCATGCTGCAATGACATGGGAGCAAGGTATGCGGAAGGCCTGGAATTTTCCATAATCGCACCAACTTCTGTTTAGTCTAACAGCGTAGGCTAAATTTGGTCTCCCCTCGTTGTGGTTCATTATTTCCTAGACGCTTAAATTTTGCCTATGACGGTCAAAGACTGTTACAGCATGTGTGCTAGCTTTGATGATCTCTTCTTTCATGACCTTCATGCAACACTCACTGAATACTTGCCCGGACATTAACACCGCACTCCATCTTTCACCTCTGGTTGCGAAAGTAGAAGCCAACCTATAATAGGTTGATCTTACCAAGGCGGTTATCGGCAGATTTCGAATTCCTTTGAATACCCCGTTCATGCATTCCACAAGGTTTGTTGTCATGTGGCCCCATCGACAACCTCTGTCAAATGCCCTTGTCCACTGCTATACTGGTATGTTATTTAGCCATCTCCTTGCGTCTTCATTAGACAGTCTAATTTCATCACGATAATTTTGAAATGATGGTTGAGTTAGAGCATACCCAACATTCACCACCTTCTTGCGAAGATTCTTATCTTTTATAGCACGCATGAAGTTTTGTGCAATGTGTCTGATGCAATAGACATGGGTAGAAGAAGGATCATGCCATATGTTGTCATGGTTGTTGTAGGCACTCCCAATGGCAGCATGTCTATCAGAAATCAAACAGAGATTGACTTATGGAGCCACATGCATTCTGAGATGTCGAAGAAAGAAACCCCATCCACCAGCCGTTTCACATGGTTGAAGAGCAATGTACAACTCAATACAGTTGCAACCTGAATGTTCATGACTAACAAACATGTATTCAACATCTTCATCGTCTCGTACCTTAAGGGGGAAATACTTGCATTGACTATTCTAAAAAAGTATTGGATTTTGATATGTGATCTTTGACACAATACCCAATCCTATAGAAGATTATATTCTTTTTTTCAAATGCAAGAAGGTTGCATTTCTCTTGATCGTGAGTCTAATGGTATCGGTGTTTCGAAAACAAAAACCATATAGCTCAGACTCGTATGTTTCACCGTTGCAGTGAACGTTGACACTGTATAATAATGAAGATGACATTATGCAGATGAAAACTATTTTCTTACTGCAGATGAATGTGAGTGAACAAAAGTAAGTTGTTTAAATTGCTATATCTTTACTTGCTTCTTTAAAGATTATTACCTCTAACTAATATTTTTTGACTTTTTTGTGTAGATGGTCTGCACGTGGTATGAGTTACAACAGATGTCCAAGACACTGTATTACTCAGTATCGCAACCTGTGGATCACCTTCGACCGACAGACGTAAGGAAAATAACTTAATTATTTCGTTATATTTTGTTAACTTCTTCTACCTTGACTTGACTATAATCCAATCTTCTTTTACATTTCAGTTTATTTGGCGTCCATACCTTAATTTGGATCACGACCATCAAGTCAACGCTGAAGACGCGGCCGTATGGACTGCATGCACACCGATAATACGGTTCACAATTGTGGAGATGCACAACAGTGATCGTGTGAAGTTGCAGTTCGGTATGCCCCAAAATATCCCAGATCCCCCAGCTAGCCTAGGAGAATGGCTTTTGCACAAAGTTAACGACCAATGGAACTTCAATCCATGGCAAAGCTTCGCAAGATCAGAGTGTCGCAAATGGAAGCACCGTCATGACCATGTGTTAACTTACGCAGTCATGCCAACTAAAGAAAAACCAAGTCGTAGTTATATGGCTTGGTACAAATCGGTTGGTTTTCAGTTCATCGCCGAGGATATGTACTTGTACGACCCACGCCAGATGACTTACACACCTGACACCTCAACATCAAACCCTCAACAACAGTGTCAGACCGGATACACATAACCCCCTGTCCGTCAAACGTTTCGTTCAACCAACACACAAACATACAACCAAAACATTCCATACACCTAACCCCAATACCAAGAGCATACCCCATACCACCAACAACAAATTGACCATCAACCTAAGACTCAACATCGCTTCGCACCCACCCCATCACCCTACCAAAGTCGCCTAAGCCAGAACACCCAACGATCATTCAACACCAACCACCCCTCCTCCTACCATAGCCAAGAAGCCCAAACCTCACAAAACCAAAACATCCAACAACCCTATCTCTACCAAACACCCCAACAACCTTTCCAATCTTTCCTCGACGCATCGTTCATACCCATGTCTCCCTTCAACCGTCCCGGTCACCCATCAATGAGTCAACCACATCCCAACTTCTCTAGCATGGGTCATGAGCTCAGCTACGGCGGTACACCATCGATGCATACTAAAGACTATGCCGACTTGTCTGACTACCTCAACAGACCTTCTCCTGTAGTTGGTAGTGACGCTCCTGGCCCCTCAGATGCTCAAACACCGGTACCGAATCATCAACGTGGGTTAGGGCCACGGGTTAGGGTAGCTAGAGGATGTGGGGCCGAAGGTCGGTTAGGTGATCCCGGTCATCACCATTAGGTTTCTTTGTGTAAACGACAAATTTTATTAATATCAATTGGTCCTATATCAAATTTATCTATCACGTATACCATTTACAAAAAAAAAGCATTTTACACTGAGGCTTCAATTGAATTGGTGTCTCCTCTTAAGTCCTACACAGGGGCGCCAATCCAATTGGCTAGGGCACCTGCCCTAGCCAATCCAATTGGCTAGGGCACCTGCCCTAGCCAATCCAATTGGCGCCTCCATTCAATTTTTAAGAGGAGTCTCCAATTCAATTGGCGACTCCTCCTAAAAGTGGGGTAGTTTGAGATTTTTTTGAAACCAGGGGTATTTTGAGAATTTCCTTGAAAAAGTGGGTTATTTTCGTAAAAAATTCCATGATTCCAAATTTAAGAAACTCAAATCTTCTTAGTTGTTAATTTTAAGATTGAACACCATAAAACAAAGGGGCCCTTTGTAAGGGGTTAAAGTCGTGACATTGTTAATATCTTCGTCTTTTTTTAATCTCAAAAACAAAATCAACTAATCGTGCCTCATGTCGTTAATAACATTAGCTAAAATACATTGAGTAGTCTCCTCCATCCATATTTTGTTTTGAGCATTATTGGCATATTTGGCTAGATTATGGGTTGCTGCATTGTTGGTTATGTTCTTGTGTCTGAATTGAGCACGCCTGAATCGATTCACTTTCTCTTTCACATACTTGTAAACCCAACTAAACACAGTTCTAGCATCTCCATCACCGTCATTAATACCCTTTGCTAGGGTTTTTTTGTTTGTCTCAAATATCATTATTTTGAAGAAGCCTTCAATAGCCAGCTCAATTGCTCTCTTCATTGCCATGGCTTTGGCTAGACTAGCATCATCTTCCCGTTTCATCGATTCATTGCAAGCCATAAGGTTTTTTCCTTCCTCGTTTCGGAATATGATTCCTAATCCCAAGACTCCAATGTTCTCGCAACTATCATCAATGTTGCACTTTACCCATCCTTTCATCGGGGGATTCAACCCATTTTTGCTAATAATATCACAGAAATGAGTATTACTGCTGTTTTTTTTGTAATCCATATTCATCTTCTTGTGATTTTCTTCTTTGGACTCAATACTCATTCTGATATCCTTCTCTTTATCATATATGTTATCATGTATGTAACATGACATCTAGTCGTATTCTGGAATTTCACATTATGTTGAGATCCAAACCAGACCTATAGTCGTATTCTGGAATTTCACATTATGTTGAGATCCAAACCAGACCTGGGAAGCCTAAATGCAATCTTTTATGCAGTGAACAATGTACTCCACTGTTGAATTACATCTAGGGCAATAAGGATAATCTTATGTTTTTCTTCAATAGATTACCTTTGTCTGGAATTATTTTGTTGATGATTCTCTACAATAAAGTTTGTTGTTTAGTGAATGTTTTGATGTTCCATATTTTTTTTTCACATGCTTTCTTTTCTGGTTGAAAATTTAATGTCAAATCAATGTTTTAAAAATTAGACCGAACCGCCTGGTTCAATCGGTTGGACCGGGAATCGAAGGTGAATCCGGTTGGGCCAACCTTTCAAAACCGCTAGTGAGTCAAAATCGGAGTAAAACCGAAAAAACCAAATTGAACCTTCCAAAACCATTCGAACCAAAGAATCGGAGCCGATTTTGTAAAACTGTCTAGTTCAAAAAATGTATCAAATTGACCATTTTTTTTATAAAGTTTAATATGTCAATATCAAAATTTAAGATACATTCCCCAATCACAAAAAAGAATTCAAAGTTTTTTCCAACAATACAAACTTCTAATTTTTGTCACTTTGTTATAGTTTATCTTTCAACCAGACTTCATCATCATCACAATGTCTCTTTCAAACATAATCACAATGTCCAGTTCAATATTTTTTGTCATTCAAGTCAATAATGTTTGTTGTTGTCAATTATGACTTGTTTATCATAGTTCAATTTGAATTCGATTTTTGTTGTTTAATTAAGTATATTGTATTGTTTATTTTTGGTATTCTATCTTATTTAATTTAAGTATTCTTAATTTTTTTAAAAATTATTTTAGTTATTATGTTCTATTATTTTAATTTTGGTTTAAATTAATTTAACTTATTTTATTGCAATCTTTAATTTATACGAATTATTCTTAAATGAAGGTTGAAATGAAGTATACAACTATATTATGTTATTATATGCACTATCGATATTGTTGTATTAAATTTATAATAGATTTTTAAAATATTTACTTTATTAAGTTGTGAATATATATGTTATGTGTGACATATTTATAATATTTAGTTTTATATTATAAATTTATTTAAGAAACGGTTTGACCGTAGATTTAATCGGTTGAATCAATTGAACCTTAAATCAGAAGTTTCACCGGTTCGATCTTTGATCCGATTTTTAAAATATTGTGTCAAATTATTCCTTCAAATCCTGGATGCAATAGTATCCAAATTTAACACTATATTGACCATTTTTTTTATTTTCATCCAAATGACTATATCCTATTTATTGGTGTTAATAAGGGAAATTTTTAGGATGGCTTCAATGTGAGAACTTTTCATTCCAACGATTATTTTCTTTATCAATGAGGTCCTAACTCCATTTACTCTCTTCCCAATTATTAACCTTTTCTCCATTTCTTATCAACCAACATAATCATTTTTCCAATATCCATTTGCTGTAATTAAGGCTTCTCCATATATAACTTGGGTCATTTCCAAGCTTTGAGTGCAGAAAATCTGCCTTAGGATAGTATTTAGCTTTAAAAGTTTTGGCCACAAGAGTATTGGGGTAAATAAGGAAACTCCACCCTTGGACTGCTCACGTCTTTCCATTTTCCCATTTCTTCCTCGTATTAAGGATTAATTATGTCTGTGATCTTTTTAAATATCTTTAATTTCGTTTTTAATCCTTCAAAATATTTTTTTTAAAGAAGGATCCTTCTAAAAAATTCCATCCACATTTTTGTCACAAATACTAAAATCGTTACTAAAACTATTATCTAATTTTATCGCTAAGTTGCAAAGTAGATAAAAAATATTAAGCAAAGATTTTTGATGGATATTTTTTTGAAGAAAATATTTTAAGGGATTAAAACAAAATTTAAAATATTTAAGAAAATCATAAACATGTTTAACCCAAAAATTAATAAAATCTATGTTTGACACTTGATAATATTGCTTCAAATAATATATTTAAGTTAAAAATTAACATAATGTACTAAATTGATTAACAAAGATATTTTTAAAGGATTTCAAAATAATGTTTTTTAGTTAAAAAATCACCTAAAATCTTAAATTAAGTTAAGAAATTTTGAGATAAATTAAGCCTCAAGTTTATTTGATTTTAATGGTACCTCTTACTATCAAATACATTTACTTATGTTACATAGAATAGTTATTCATGTTCTTAGCTGTGAATATAAAACTTTTATGTTCATAGTATGCTACTCACTACTCATTGTTCATAGTATATATGATAAATAACTTGTTATGCGGTGAAAGTTTAGCCAGTATAATTTACGATACTTACAACATTTAAGAAAATTTAAATTAAAATGGCAATCTAAGTCCATGTTATTGATATCATCATAGAATCAAAGAGTATAGTTTTTTTTCTCCAAGAGAGTTCTGACAATTTTCTATTAAACTATTATCTATATATTTTTTTATCAGAATAGTTGTTTTTTACAATGGAATATTATACTTTTTATGAGAATAGCTGTGATGTTTTTGTACGCTATTATGATAGATAATTTTTTTTCAATAAATAGACTTAAAGTTTAATCTCAACATAAACTTTTACCTTTTGCCCGCAAGGATTTATATTTGAAATTGAACTATTATTCAACCCATAATGAATTTTAAAGTATTAATAAGTTGAGTTGGTTGAGATAAAATTATTTGTTCAGGTATGCTATTCATACACCATCTTTTACACCAAATCCATACACCGTATACACTGTTCACCGTATTTATACGGTGAACAGTGTTTTTTTAATTAAAAAATAATAATTATGAACAGTACCCATGAACAGTGCATGAACAGTACCTATGAACAGTGCATGAACAGTACCCATAAACAGTATCGTGAACAGTATCTTTAAAGTAATAAAATAAAGTTGGTTAATGAAATGTAAAAACTTGGTTAATAAAATGATGAAGTTGGTTAATACACGTCCAGATATAAAATTGGTTAATGTATTAACCAAAATTGGTTAATACAAGGTAAAAAGTTGGTTAATAAAATTATAAAATTGGTTAATCACACAATTTTATATCAATATCATTTAATTTAAAAATTTAAAATAATATTTTTTAATATTTTATTTTTTAAAATATATATTATTATAATATTTCACTGTTCACCGTATTGGTGAACAGTGAAATACGGGTGTAGGTGTAGGCTTTGGTGTAGGATTATCATTTCTCTTATTTGTTAGTTAGAGATTTGACTTTTAGATTAAGTTCAATTATTTGATCAAAATTAGATTTTTATGGTGTTAATAAGTTGAATTAGTTGAAAAAAAATTCTTAATCAATATTAAACTTTTTTTTTAATCAATACTGATTTTGATTTATTCAAAAACTATACTTAACAATTTCTAAGGATTCCGCCACAATCAAACTGACAAATAAACTACAATTAAAAAGAAATCTTATATTAAATTATTATTAATTTCGACAATGTGCTATCTAATCTTAGGATTGCTCCAACCCTGTAAACTAATGGGTTTATGATTTTCTCCCCTATGTTTGTATTATTTACATTTCCCATAATTTTTATCATTTCTATATTTTCTCCGTTGCAGCAAACTTAAACAATTGAGTTTTCCATCTTTTACCTTTACTATTCTTTGTTATCCACATGAGTTATTCATTCCATTCACATGGGGTGTGCTTGAATTGCAACCACTCTAAAATCTATTTTCATATTTGATTCAACTCTAAACACCCAAATAGGAGATGTTGGATCGTTTCCACCTGTCGACAGATGCAACATCTATCATTGTTAAACATCCCAAATCTACAAAGCCTTTCGTTTGTAGCTAGCCTATCATGACAAGCTAACCAGAGCACAAACAGAGCTCTTGGATGTACCATGTTGCTGTAAAATATCTTTCTCAAATGCATAATTTGGTACATTTCCTTAAGGGGTTGATACATTTTCTCAGTGTCAAACTTTTTACTAAGATGCATATTACTCCAACATTGTGTTGTGGGATTGTGCAGAAACTGACTGAGTTGTTGGGTTGCATATATGATGTATGGACGTGTAGTGTTAAGGTACAATAATCGACCTGCATATTAATCCAACATTGTGTTATGGGATTGTGCAGAAACTGACTGAGTTGTTGAGTGGCATATATGATGTATGGACGCGTAGTGTTAAGGTACAATAATCGACCAACCATTCTTTTATAAGCTCTAATATCTTTAAATGATTTCCCATTGTCAACATGGAGTTTAATGGATGGATCAAGAGGTGTTGCAACTGGCTTGGATCCAAGAAGACCAGATTCCTACAAGAGATCAAGAAGGAGATCCCTTCCTTTGAATAAGAAACTTCCAAACCAAGGAAGTATTTCAACATTCCCAAGTCTTTGATGCTGAAATTCTCATCAAGGGAGGCCTTGATGCGAGTGAACTCATGCATAGAATTGCAATCTAGTATTATGTCATCAACATATACTAAAATGGATGTGTGTAGCGGTGTATTCGTGACCATTGAGATATGGATAAACTCAACGTCAATAAAATCAAAGTTGCCACCGCGCTTTTATTATTTCCAAAGGAAAAGGGAAAAGTACGAACAAAACCCAAAAATAAGAAGTTTTCGAATCAAAACTATTAAAATGTCAGAGATTACAGGTAAGGGGATTGGTTACACAGAGGGAAGGTATTAGCATCCAAAGTGTCCTAGGTACTCCTAGGGAGTCCTTTTTTGTATGCAAGTATTTTAGTTGAAAGGATGTTTGATAAAAAAATGTAGATTGAAGGAATGAGAAAATAATTAATTTATTATATTTTTGTGTTTGACAAGACCTTCGGTCTTATGTCTATGTACCAACATAAAAATGAGGGATCAAAACCCCGTAGTTCGTGGTAAAATTTTCAAAGAAATTGGTGGATTGATTTTAACAAAAATTTAAAAGAAAATGGCACAAAATGGCCAAATACTTAAATGAGGTTGTTAGTTCTTTTTATCTTTTTGAAAGTTAAGTCAATATGATTAAGTTTATTTACAAGTTTGATTAAGAAAATATTTTGAAAATCAATGGCATAAGGCCAAAGTTTCTACTCATTAAAGCAGGTCTAAGTTGAAAACACAAACAAAGAAGTTTTTTTAAATGAGGGAGAGATTTTGAAATTAAAGAATGAAAGGAGGAGATGAAGAGACTACCCTAGACAAAATTTAAAAGTTCAGAGTTGAAAAGATCTGACCAATGGGATGCAATCCACAAGACAAGAGTGTCAGATAGAAACCCATTTTCTTTGGACTTTTGAGCAAGCAAAAAGTATAACCAACATCCAATCAATAAGTATGAAGATCAAAGGCATCAAATAAAGATAGCCAAAATTCAAGCAAGCATTCCAAAAGCAAGCAGTCTTCAATGTCTTCAAATGTATCAGATGAAATACTCCTTGTGGGAAACTTAAAGAAACAATCATTAGACATAAACAACTATAACATGATAACAGATTAAGCACAAAGAGAAAGTAGTAGATAAACCAATAGAGCTCAAGGCTTGTCTCAGATGAATGGCATTGGCCAAGATAACTCAGTCTCAAATAATGGCATTGGCCAAGTCCATCAAAGCATAGTGATGTTGCTTACTTTAAGTCCAAAGTTCAGATCAAGTCAAGGGCAGAGGGTCAGCTGTCAACCAACATATTTTTTTAGGCTTTTTGTTGTTCTTAGGTATTTTAAGGTTTTAAGACCTTAAACAGAACAAAATCACAAGCACACAATATATACAATCACAAAGATATGACTCAAATGAGCAAAGTGAAAAGGACTGAAACATAAACATCTTGCATGAAATGTAAATGGCAATGAATGATAAAGATACTAGAATTTAAATTGCATTAAGTAAATGACATTAAAGATAAAACAATAATAGAGTAATGTTAGTGAAATGTTAGTGGAGAATTCAATTGTTTAAGTCATTCTTTGGAGAACACTCAACCATCCATTCACAAGTATGAAGACATGAACCAAGACATCATCTATGAGAAGGGCTCCAACTTGGATAAATCAACAAGTATGTCACTAGCTCTCATAAATGGAAAAAAAGTCAAGTCTTCACACAATACCATGAAGAATGAGAGACTTACAATCTCATTTACAAGAATGATATGCCTTTTGCGACAAATTTAGCTCTATGTTAAGCAATCGCAATTGGACTTATGTAGAAGTCACAACCATATGAGGTCGGACAATAAAGATATTGGTGTTAATGTATGTTAGAGACATGGTACAAAGAACCAAGCTCCTAAAGCATACCACACACAAAAATAAAATGGGAGGGACCTATCTCAACCAAGCTCATGTTGATTCATCTGACACAAGGTCATTGATGAATCAACTAACATTTGAATTGTAGAGAAATCATTGGTCAATAATGGAGGAAGAAGAAGGATGAAGATGAAGAGGGAAAGGGAAATGGAAACCCAAATTGATCAAGGGCAGAATTTCATCTTATCAATACTATCCATTCATCTTGAGGGATGAAGTGTACACTTCATCAACCACCTAAATCCAATAGTATTTATCAAATGGAAGTTCAAATTAACCATGATCAAGGCCAAACAGAAGATGAAACAACACAAGATCAACCAAATGGCTCAACAATATTTTTAAACAATTAAACAATTATAAATAAATTTAAAAATGAAATAAAATATATTTTGAAAAGGGAAAAAAACCTCAAATCCCTTCAAATCACCAAATAAATGGCCAATGGATTTATCCTAGGTCAAATAAGGTCAAAGGACCTTAGACAAAATATTTGAGAATTTTTAGAAAGTCAAAAGTATTTAAAAATATTTAAAAATAAGTCAAAAACTATTTAATTCACAAAAAATATCAAAATTAATCCAGAAAATGATTTTAATTAAAAATATGGAAGAGGAAATTATTTAAAGATTTTTTTGGGAAAGTCCCATATTTTTTGGATTAATAATAAAATTATTATAAATTAAACAAAATAAGCTAATTAAAATATAAAATCAGAAATTAAAATAAATGAGAAAAAACATGGGCCATCAGATCTCCCTCATTAATTGAGGTGGCAGATCTGATGGTCACGCGTGTGGTGTCTACCATGCACCAAGTCAAACGCGCTGCAACAATGTAATTTAAACCAATGGCCAAGATTAGAACACAAGGCAAGGATCAGATGGCCTAGGATGTTCCAGCGCAGCACCGGAGCCCTAGCTCCGGTCATCTTCTCCGGTGGGCCTCATCGGAATGGTCTACCTCCAAAGTTCACCAAAATTGAAGATCCATATACAAATTTAAATAGAAAATGATGGAAAGCACGAATCTGGCCTCTATTTTTTTTTCCAATTCTCACTATATAAAGAGATATGTAGAATTGAAAAATGAGGTGGATGAACTTATTTGCTTCGATTTGACCTTAAAGCAACTCAATTTTGTTGCATATATTGGTACAACTTCAGCCAACCAAAAATCAAGTAAAATGATGGAGAATTTAGGGAGAATCGAAGAAGGAAAGTTTCTCAAAAATCACCTTCTATTTGCAGTAATGGAGCTCGATCTCTCTTCCAATTTGCTTTGCCTTGCTTCTACCAACTTGCAGGAGATGATTTGGATGCAAAGAAAGCTTGAACCCTTTCAGTTTCAATCTCAAAACATAAGGGGAATTAAAACTCGATTTCAAGAGGAATCCTTAAGGTGTTCTATCAATGGAGGGTGGGAGAGATTGAAGATCAAAGCTTGGGCAAAGGTTCTTAATTCTGAGCAGAATGACATGTATTTATAGCCTTGCAAATTGATTTCCACACACTTTCAAAAAAATGTCAAAAATAGTAACTCTTGTGCATGGTTGCATGGGCATCCAACAAGGCCCAAAGAATGATTTAAATTAGTCCAAAATTATGCACAAGTGATGCTGAAAGAAATTCATTAGGCCATGCAATGTTGGTTGAAAATTGATCACAAATGTTTTCAAATAGTGTCATGCATTGCACCCATGCGCAAGTCCCTCAAAAATAATCCAAATGCCATGATCTTGGACTATTTGAAAAGCTAGCATGAAGGGAACAACTTTGATGTTGAAACTTTTTCCATTTGGAGCTTGGATCATGATGAATTTTGATGTGGAAGTTGGAAGAATCAAACATAATTGAATTTTTTTTGAAGTTAAAAGTCAAATGACCATTTTTTCCACCTTGAATAACTTTTGCTATGAGTTTAAAATGACTTTGGTTCCTTCTTCAAAGTTGTATAAATTTCAATCGTCTTCAATTTATTCACAAATTTGACACCATTTAAATCTTGCATGAGGGAGTTACGGATTTTAGAAGTTGAGGAAAATTGTTTGTTCAATGATGATGGCCCAAAGTGACCTATAATGTTTCCTCTTGGTACATCCCCTTGCAAGTGAAATTTGGACTTTCTAAAAGAAGAAAAGTTGGATAAAACAACTTGAAATTGATCATGAAACTTGTATAGTAGTCATATCACAAAAGTTAAGCAAGTTATGGTTCTTGAAAGTTGATCTTCTATCTAGGGCACAGACAAAATGACCTTTAATATTACAAGCAAAATTAGATCTTGATGTCAACATGAAAGTTGTTTTTAATGTCATAAAGAGTAAATTTTCTCTTGGAATCATTTTCATATGACAAAAATTGTAGGATATAGGGTCTAGGGAACCCTAGATTTGATCAGTTCACTTTCTCTGGTCAACCTCTTTGAACCAACTTGCGAACTTGAAGTCCCTTTGCTCTTTGGGGCTCATGGAGAATCAAATATGCTTAAGGTGAACTAAAATGAATTATACCTTGATATATTTGACCAAATGTTAAAGAAACTTGTTGAGGAAGACACACAAGATATCTAGATGAATTAGGGCTTTCAGAGCAAACAAGCTTCAAACTCTTGATGAACTCTTGATCAAAATGGTAATTAAAGAACATGGGTATACATATATTATTATTACAACCATTGCGAACCTTTTATAACTTGATTCCCTTGCATTTAGGGTCTCAAACCCTAGATGTGAGGTTGGTAAGACACAGGTGTATGCACACACTACCTACAAAAGAAATAACACCATACTAGATATATTTTTGGTATTTTGGTTAGTAAAAAAAGAAAAATAAAGTATGATACAATCAAATGTGCTTGTTGATATCTCCTAATGAAAATCCAACGAATGAGGGATGAGGAGGATATCAAGGTGTTATCCCAAAGCCAATGCAAATGATGAGATGACATGAGGGATCTTAGGGTCAAAATTGGGGTCTTACAATGTGAAATGTTTGTTAGTTTTCAAAGTAAACAACGAATAGTCAGAAACATATTGAGTATAACTTTGTTGAATCAGCAAGGTTGTTAATTTCTCATACCATTTTCAACTGGT
The DNA here is from genome assembly GCF_024323335.1 of Lathyrus oleraceus. Taxonomy (NCBI): domain Eukaryota; kingdom Viridiplantae; phylum Streptophyta; class Magnoliopsida; order Fabales; family Fabaceae; genus Lathyrus; species Lathyrus oleraceus. The sequence goes on from NC_066584.1 coordinate 86,958,862, forward strand.
TTGCTTTAAACCATAGAGACTCTTTTGTAGCTTGCATACTCGATTGGGCTTGTGACATATAACTCCTTCAGGTATTGTCATATAAATGTCCTCTTGTAATTCTCCGTGCAAAAATGAATTATTAACATCAAGTTGATGTAGAAACCAGTTGTTGATAGCAGTAGTTGCAAGAAGTGTTCTAACTGTTGTAAGCTTAGCTGCAGGTGAGAAAGTGTCGAAAAAATCCAGTCCTTCAATCTGATTATAACCCTTGGCAACGAGTCTCTCTTTATACCTTTCTATTGTACCACCTACTTTATATTTTACCTTGAAAACCCATTTGCTCCCAATAGGCTTGACATGTGATGACATGTCAACTATGGTCCAAGTTCCATTCTTGTTTAATGCATCTAATTCAGAGTCCACGACCTTGATCCAATGCTCAGACAAATATGCTTATTTGTAATTCTTTGGCTCATTTGTATGTGTAATAGAGGATGTAAAGACACAATGTGATGCAGAAAAATGTGACAAAAAATCATAATGTGAAATGAGATAAATAATTTTTGTATTACTTGAAGATGGCTTGTCTGCTGAAACATTGGATATATTGCCGACATAATCTGAAAGATAATGAGGTGCATGTTTGGTTCTAACAGGTATAGTATGCGTTGAAGGTTCACTATCTGGGTGATATTATCATGTTCCATGTCAGCTTGATTTGAGGTATTATGGCCGCGTTCCAATTCAGCTTGTTCTAAGGAATCATGATCATGTTCTATTTCATGGTCTGTATCAGGATGGTCTAAGGTTTCATCATTTTTGTTAAGGTTTTAAGTAAGGTTTAGTGTATCAATGAGGTTATGTTCAGTATGTGGTGCAGAAAGTGATTGTATGTGCTTAGGGTCAGTATGAATATGGTATTCCCAAGTGGAGGAATTTTCACTTGAGTATGGGAAAACATATTCATGATGTATGACATTTCTAGATACAAAAACTTCATGATTGTTAATATAATAGAGAACAACACCCTTCATACCATTTTTGTATCCCAGAAAGACACATTTTCTACCTCTTTGGTTCAAGCTTTGTTCTATGCATGTGAAGAGTAGACGTATATACTAATGAACCAAAAAGTTTAAGGCTATGTATATCAAGAATTTCATTATGCAGTATGAAATGAGGCGAATGATTATCTAAAACTTGTTTAGGAAGTTTATTTATAATAAATGTGGCATGTAAAATAGCATAAGACCAAGATTTCTTTAGAAGTTTTGACTGGAAAAGTAATGCTCTTCCAACATTTAAAAGATGTTAATGATTCCTCTCCACTCTACCATTTTATTATGGAGATTCAACACAACTTGTTTGGTGTACAATTCCCTTAGATGCATAAAATTCAGGGATGCTAAATTCAAGACCATTATCATATCTAATGACTTTGACAATAGTTTTATGTTGGTTTTCGATGAGTTTAACAAAGTTTATCACATGCTGTCTAGATTCAGATTTGGATTTCATAAGTGTTATCCATGTGTATCTACTGCAATCATCGACATCAATTAAGAAATATGCATGACCATGTAAGTATTTGACACAAGAGGTCCCCAAATGTCAAAATGAATCATATCATAAGGGCGAGCAACCCTACTTTTGCTAACATTATATGAAAGTTTTCTTTGTCTAGCATAATGACACACAATACAAACATCTTTATTATTTATTATGATAAAAGGGAATTTGGAATGTAAGTACAATAATTTGTTTTGTGATAAGTTTCCTAGTCTAAAGTGCCATAGGGCTCTATCACATAAAGATACATTGGTTACTAAAACTGGTGTGTGTGTGTGTATGTGCAAAATTGACATATAAGTCATTATATTTTAGTGTTAAGTAATACAATTCATCCTTCTTTTCAGCAGAACCAGTCATCTTCATGGAGGTTTTATCATGTATAACATGTTTTGAATCAAGGAACTTAACACTACAGTTTGAAAATTCACATAACTTTAAAACATATAGCAAGTTTAAGGAAAACTCAAGAATTAACAAGACAACAGACAACGTAAATTCATGGGAAAAGTTAATTGTGCCAGAGTATTTTGCAACTAGTCATTTCCCATTTGGCAATCTAACATGGATAGGAATGATTTCTCTATAAGAGGGAAACCATTTGATTGAACTACAAATATGTTCTGAATCTCCTGAATCAATTATCCACGAAATTAGGCCACAATTATGCATGAATTGATGTATGTTACCTGCTGATGAATGACCAACAATAACCTGATTGGAAGAAGCATATCTTGAGACTTTGCCAAAGCTAGATTTATGAAGTAGCTCCATTAAAACACTGAATTAACCTTGAGTCATAGGTGAATTGTCATCTTTAATGTCAACACTATTAGGAATCGATCCATCATCATGTCCATCTGGTGACACATTATTTTTTGCATTTTAAAATTGATGTTGCATATGAGGTGGAACATCATGCTTCTTGAAGCAGTTTTTCACTATGTGGTTGGTTTTACCACATAATATGCATACACGAGCTCCATGTTTAAATGCATTTCTTTATCTAAATTTCCTAGAATCAGCAACATTTATCAATGATTGGGATTCATCATGAGGTATATGCAGTTGGATTTGTCTTTCATGTTGGATAACCATAGAAAAGATCTGGTTAATTGGATGCAAATGATCCATTAACAAAATTTGAGATTTAACTACATCAAATTAATCATTCAAACCAGTTAAAAAGCGAATAATATGCAGTAATTGGTGGTTGGATCTTGCACTATGCATAGCAGCGCAAGAACACTTAATGTGGCATGACGTTGGTAAAGGCAAGTACAAATCTAATTCTTCCTAGAGAATCTTGAGATCATAAAAAAATTCAGTTACCGACTTTGTTTCTTGCTTGAGATTATAGATTTCTTGCTGCAGTTCTGAAATGCGAATGAGGTCACCTTAGGAGAATCTTTCTTTCAGATCGTTCCACACATCAACGACATTTATCATGAACACGATCAATTGAGCAATTGAATCTGAAACAGAGTTCATAATCCAAGAATGAACTAGCATGTTCTAACGATTCCAAGCACGAACAGGTGGATCAAAAGAATCGTCAGGAATTGGGAGAGATCCATTGATGAATTCAAGCTTCATCTTACCATCAAGAGCTCTCTTCGTGGATCGAGCCCATGAATGGTAGTTCGAACTAGTGAGCTTGGGAAGAACAGTGACAGATCCGGGACCATCGCTTGGATGAACGAAGTATGGTGAGGTTTGAGCCAAAATAAGATCAAGTGGTGGAGGTCACGGAGGAGCCATGGAAGAAAAGGAAAATATTCAGATGTATAACAACGAAAGAAGGATCAAAATGACGATTGATACCATATTGTGATGAAGCATTTTATCATGAAATAAGGAAGAAAGAAGAAAGAATGAAGTCTAATGATGAACAATGGTAATGCTTCATATTGAACTCAAGGAAGAGTTGGTGAATATATACATTATAGTTTGAAACCCGAAAATGGAGGGAAGACAATTTAAAACCTTATCTCTAACAAACCAATCAAAAGGCTTATTATCATCCTAACAACCAATAAAAAACTAACTAACTATATAGGCCAATCAACTCTATGCAATTAATTAAACTTAAACAAAAAATTAAAAGTAGTTAATCACAAGTTTCAACAAGTTTGTTTCCAAGCTTGGCATGATCAACATTCACCATGCTTAGCTTGTGAGGGGCTGTTGTAATTAACTATTAATTTTCTGATTAAGTTAGTTAATTACATTGAGTTGATTGACGTATAGTTAATTAATTTGTTATTGGTTGTTAGGATGATACTAAGCATTTTGATTGGTTGGTTAGACATAAGTTTTTAAATTCTCTTCCCCCCATTTTTGGGTTTCGAACTGTAATGTATATATTCAGCAACTCTTCCTTGAATTTAATACAAAGCATTACCATTGTTCATTATTAGACTTTGTTCTTTCTTCCTTATTTCATGATAAAATGCTTCATCGCAATACATTACACCACATTCCTTTGATTGAAAATTGCCTTAAGGATTCATGAGCAATATTAAACTTTTATATTAATGGTAACTCAAATTATTTGACTAAACCATTAATCGACGGGTATTAGGTTTTTAGAGTGATGGTCGGTAAAATTAGTTTAAAATGAACAGTTAATTGCTGAGAGTATATATTTAGAATATTAAAAAGTCAAATTAGTTGAGATAGAATAAAACTATTTATTTTCAGATTTTAGACGATAAATGATTGAAAATTATGCTTGAATTACTACCATATTTTAATGTTCTTGAAACTACTAAACAATATTTAACACAAACATAAACAAAACCACTACACTGCTTGAATAAAAACATTATAAGGAATATACTTCCTTAAGCGGAAAATTATTGACATCCTGGAATAAGAACAAGAATAGTGTTAAACAATAGAGAAGACAAAAATAGTGTTTAGCATCAGAGAAATAAATAAATAAATCAGCTAAAGTAAAATAGTAAAATAAGTGGGATCTCAAACTTAATTAAAACACAAACTTGTTAAATTGAAGTCTAGATGACACTTTTAACTTTTAATGTGTATAGACCCTCGCATTAATTTTTCTAATTTTTCTTCTTCAGAATCTTCTATATATAGAAAATAAAAGGCACTTTCATTTAAAATAGAAGATAACGAAGGAGTCCCACCCAACAAAATTCATGTCATTTCGATGCTCATTATTTAGTTGGATCATTCAATGTTGGTATATAACAAGTAAATTGAATTTATGCATGCGTAACAATTCATTATAATCAAATAGCTTTCGTCCCAGATAAAAAATTGAAGTGGATTTGTGGACGATGTTATAAAATTTGATAGTTTACTCGAAACCGGAAGGAATTTGAATGGATTTGAAAAATCATAACTTAAGGATTGTAACGCAAATTGTAAGATCACACTTCTTACCAAATTACACCATTACATTAATACATATACATATGCATTAAAATATATACTGTACCTAAGAAAAATAGTCTCTCGTGATAAATTTATATATATATATATATATATATATATATATATATATATATATATATATATATATATATATATATATATATATATATATATATATATATATATATATATATATATATATATATATATATATATATATATATATATATATATATATATATATATATATATATATTTTGCTATCATCTAACTTATTATATTAAAGTGTTTTTTATTAGAGATTGCAAACACGATTATTATGCTTTAAATAAGAAAAATATATGAAAATGCATTACATTTATTTTTTACGGACACCCAAATAAAGATTGACTTTATTTTTGGAGACGCCTCTCCGTAAGGCAGCTACATTTTTAAATGCTAAAACACATTCAAGATCACAAATGCAAATTGAAAAAATTGATATCATAAAAGATTATATAAATGATACATTTCGGCATCGAAGGGGACATTCCAACATCCTAATAATATCTTCGACAGATCTCGCTATTTTCGCATCCAGTTTGATCGAATATTTTTTTATAACAGAAAAATATATTCCACATGACCCTTACATCTGTCGAAGTCTTGATCTCGAATTTGTTGGACTCAATTTTTCCTTAGTTGTCAATCGACAGTGAATGATTATCAAGCTTTACAATTTTTCGATTGTCAGTGTATGGTGAGAGATTCTCCAATATGAATTTCACATCTGTAAGAGGCGAGTACTCATTAAACTTAAATTCAAGTGAAAGTTTCACCTCATTGAAGTAAACATATGCAGTATGTCAAATAATGTTCATTCTGGTGTAATGTAATGGTTTAAAAAATGATATGAGAGTGCCATACTTATAGAAGTCTTAAGTTAATATGGACCTCGAAATTTCTATCATGTACCAGGGAACATTATGAAAATATATCTCCAGAACCACCATATTCGTATTGTTTTAAAAAATAGTTTGGGTGCATCCGAAGATGCATCTCCGGAACCACCAACATAATAGGAATTCAAAAATTGTGAGAAATAGAACCTGTTTTGGAAAAAAAATAAAATTTTAGGAAAACTCGAAGATGTATTAATTTCTTTGAAAATGTATAAATTTAACACCATCAATATTAATACAATATTACATGCAAAAACTAAAATGAATCTAAACAAGTGTCATCGGCTAAATTTATATCTACGGGTGGTACCATCTTTGACTTTTATTTATTTGATTATCTCTTAATCTCGCTCAACTGGGTAAACTCTTGCATCCTTTCCAAAAAATTGATTCGGCCAAGTCTCCACTTTTGTGAATGAATGAGAAGTCCACTCATGTGATGTTAGTGGCATAGGGCATCCCGATTTTCAATAAAATCGAACAAAGTGTTGTAACTTTGAAAGTCCCTCGATACATATAATACGATCATTTGGATTTGGAGGTGGGACAATGTGCAATGAGAAAAATGTTTCCGAGAAACTGTATCTAGTCAAATCAATACACTATTTCATACACACTTGTTATAAGATGACCCATTTCAGGGAAGAACATTCATTTATCCTCCAGTGTCGGTCCACTAATGCAAGAAACAAGAGACTCATAAATTGCATCATAATTTTGTTTTGTCCCATATAGTCGTGTGTATGATTCTTTATGCCCTTTCACTTTTTTGATTAGTTGATGATAGACAAGTGTATGATCCTCTTCTCCTTTTATCGAGCAAAGTAGAAACATCTCAAAATTGATATTTGGTATAGGCGGTGAAGGAGGTGGTTTGCTAATGCGAGCTCCTTTAAAAACACTGATTTGAGATTTTAGAGTTGGAAAATATGAAAATGCTTTGTCAACATGTTCAAAATAGGATGTAGACTGCATCATTGAATTGTCGCTCTATGTTGGTCTGACCTTCTTAGGAGCATTTTTTGCACCCGAATTCATCAAGACGGTATCGTCAGGTGATTATGTCATGTGTTAATCACCTAGAAAAAAAGATACTTGCGGGGTGTTATTCATCTCATAACTCAATTTTTTTTAAATTAATCATTTTTTTCACCTCAAAACTGAAGGTGGAAAATCCACTAGATTAAAGAGTGAAGAATAAGAGGAGTAATTAATAAAAAAATTGATTCTTATTCAACAAAATTGATTATAAATTCTCCTTAGATTTGATGAAATTCCACATCAAAATTCGTCTTAATTCCAATCAATTATAATTCTATAACTTTTCCACAAAAATTTCCCGCCAAAGTTTTCACCAAGATTTTATAACCAAAAACTTATAATAATTAATAAAGAGAAGGAATATTATTACCTCAAAAAATAAATTATTAAAAGTTACTCAATATTTTAACTATTAATCTTTTTTATCTAATAGGTTAAAAGAACAAGCAATGGTTTTCTCTCTCCATATTTAATTACTCAGGTGGTGACATTCCAAGAGAACAAGCCACGTGTTTATTCCATACTCTTTGAAGCATACTGTAACGAAGATACCCTTTGACCAACAAAAGATTAGCTTTAAAGGACCATGAATTTAGAGCTGTGTCATCTTTTTAGTTGTTTGTTTAATCACTTTTTCCATTGAGATTTGCTTCTTCTTAGACATTGACAAATACCTTGTAATTTGTATTGTATTGTGCTTCTACTCTTTCTTGTTTGTGTAAGTACTTTATTAATTAATTTTAACCAATGAGACATGATTTTAAGTTAAAAATGAATTAATAGTGAAAATTAACTTTTTATTTTTTTATTTTTTGAAATTTTCAAAAACAAAATTGAAAATGATGATGAAGATGAAAAAGAAAGAGAATATGAGGATGGAAATATTTAAAGATTATTATGTGTTAGAAGGTGTATTATTAAAATTAATAAACTATCGTAAATTGGTTTAAAAGATGAAATTGTTAATATTAAAATATTAAGGATTAAATATGTTTATGATTTTTTTAAATATTTTAATTTTAATTTTTAGTCTCTCAAAATATTTTCCTTAAAAAATAATTATCATAAACTTTTTTATCCACAATTTTGGTCTATAATACTAAAATTGTCATTAATTCAGTTGCTAAGTAATAAACTTTCGTTAAAACCGTGATAAAAAATATGGATGAAATTTTTTATAAGGACCATTCTTTAAAGAGAATATTTTGAGAAACAAAATACAAAATACAAGTGACATCATTGGTGTGAAAAGTGAGTGATTTACTTAATTAAAAGTGTTGTGGCATAGTTGAGTCCACTTAGTCAACCTAAGATGGGTTCTATTGTTGTTGATGCTCTAACACCTATACAATAGTTAAATGCTTCTTAAACGAATCACCGTAGCGATGTCACTTGTATGCATGAATTTAGTTTCTTACATTCCATCTTGATGTCAATTTGACATCATCATCATCAGATTTTGACATACCATATGATTGCATCTTTTTGTTTACTAACAGGAGGCATTGATCCTCGTACTCATCTAGAGTTTGAGTTTATGAACACTGTAACGAAGGATGACTTCTTCAGTGGCCAGGCCGCAGCATTGGCTGGTGGGACGACAATGCACATTGACTTTGCCATACCAATTGATGGGAGTTTAACGGCCGGTTTCGAAGCCTATGAAAAGAAGGCGAAGAAGTCTTGCATGGATTATGGTTTCCATATGGCTATTACCAAATGGGATGAAACAGTTGCAAGAGAAATGGAGCTCATGGTCAAGGAGAAAGGTTATAATTTTACTTCCTTTTTGCATTTTAGATAATTTGGTTTATTATGAGGCAACCCCCTGTGGAAGGGCTCTGAGGAATTTATTTCACGTAGTAAGTACATCTTTGTTTTCTGATTGTAGGTATCAATTCTTTTAAGTTTTTCATGGCTTACAAAGGAGCTCTTATGATCGGTGATGAGCTTCTTCTACAAGGACTTAAAAAGTGCAAGTCTCTCGGTGCCTTAGCCATGGTCCATGCAGAAAACGGAGATGCTGTGGATGAAGGGCAAAAGAAGATGATAGAGCTTGGAATAACTGGACCCGAGGGACATGCTCTTTCAAGGCCTCTAGTGGTTAGTCTCATTTTTGCTCTTTTTAATAAATAGTTTACTGAATAATAGAATTGAAGAGAATAATGGAATACAGATACTGATCATGTCTGGTTTCATTTCATCGTCTAGTACTCTAGACTATTTTACTACGTCATAATGATATTTTCTCCTCATTTTTCAGCCACCCCTTTACATCTCTGACAATCACACTTAGTCGACTTACTTCACAGTGCACTGGATTTAGGTGCTTATGCTTGAGCCAAATTATCTGCTTTTAGCTACCCTTGTCAAAATTTGCATGCTGCTAAGTTGTAATCACTCTAGTTCTACATTCATTCTGATCAATTTTTTTTATCTCTGTTGATGAATCTCATTTAGCTGGTACATGATCAAAATCATTAGATTGATTACTTGTTTTGTTTTGTTGTATTCTGTGATTACTGTGAAGTTTAAAATCTAAATACCTGTTAGTATGGCTCATAATACATTTCTTTATTTGACTTGGAACCTTAACATGTGTAGTTAGAAGGAGAGGCAACTGCTCGTGCTATTCGCTTAGCAGATTTTGTTAACACTGCTTTGTATGTGGTTCATGTCATGAGCATTGATGCAATGGAAGAAATTGCGAAAGCCAGGACATCAGGTTCTTAACTTCAATCCTTGTAATGTATTCCAGATTATGTAGAGAAAGCATGCAATTACAACATATAGAGATACCATTAAGAGTCTATTTGTAGAAAAACTATTACGTTTGCACAACAATATTCTCGTTTTTTTTTATAGAGAAAAATGTATAAACAAGACTTGTTGTACTTGAATTATAGCAGCCATAATTAGATTAACTTGACAACACTTTACAATCCACTCTTTTGCTATGCAATTATATCGAATCTACTTTGCCATACAGAAAATTGGGGCCACTCATATAGTCAATCACTTGCACTTAATTGAGAGTGAGCTCATTTGCTTAAACTTGTAAAAAAAAGTGATTCTATAATGCCGAGTTTGTAATCTTTTGTCTGCTTTATTACAGAATCTAAGATAGATGTTGAACATTTACTATGCACATGCTATTGATTTGTTACATTGTGTTTGCATATTATGGCAGATGTTTTAAACATTTTTTACTTTTGTATTAGTCTACGGAGAAATCTCTCGTATACCGAGATCTGAGTTTGACAACCTTGGATTGATGTGTTTTAAGTGTGACGTTTTAAGTTTTACTGAACTTAATTTTAGTAATCTTCCCTACTTGTTTACTGTTTCCATCTTGACCTTAAGTGCTTTTGTTCCCAAATGACTTAGGGTCTGTTTGGATAAAGAGCTTATTTGCAGCTTATAGCACAAGTGCTTATCAAAATAAGCGCTTATGAATAAGCTCGCATAAGCTATTTTTATAACAAAAGATAAAATAAATTTAAATTGTTTTTATATATGTTATAAGTTGTTTTTGGACTCTTTGTTCTGTTTTTTTAATTAATCTTTTTTCAATACTATAATCTCAGTTTTATTTGGTTATGAGGACTTCTAGATTATGAATCTGATCCAATACTTGAAGTGTATGTTGAATAAGGAAATCTGCAATTGTTTGTTGTTTTTTAATTTCCGAGTCTGATGCAAATGCTGCATTCTATTTACATAGAATATTAAGAGATTGTGGTTTTAAGCTGCAAATAAGCTGTTTTCTGGTTTAAGTAATTTTGTAACTTAGCAGGTTTTGGTGATTTAGTTTTTGATTTTTCACTGTTTACTGATAGCCAGAACATCATGTTAATGACCCTGATCCTGAACCAGTTCTGCTTGAAGCAATCCCCACTTTGAAGTTCAATCAAGAGGCTTTCAGTTCCATTGAAGATACACAGTTAAGTCCTTTTTATTAATTCTAACTCATACAGAATAAGTTCCTCATATTTTCGTTAACATCAGATACGGGGTAAGACTTGGTTGTTGTTGTATCAGATACATGATAGATTAAGGGCCTAGTTGAATCGATTTATAGGAGCTTATCTATTGATATAAACACTCTTCAAAATTATTTTATATGATAAGCGACGATGTTATAAGTGCTTAAATAAGTTGTTTATCTAGACAGGTCCGTGATAGATTAATAAGTTAATGAAAAAAGGAACCAGTGAATAGATAAATAACCGAGTTTGCTTCTACAGGTGTGTAATATGTTTGGCGGACTACAAAGAAAGAGAAATATTGCGAATCATGCCGAAATGCGGCCACACTTTTCATCTTTGTTGAGATGCGGTTAGAACTGTTTCGTCTCATTAACAACACCCAAGAAGCCATCGATGCTAAAAGAACGAGGAAAATCGCAATCTTGATGTCATTTAGATAGTAACTAACAACTTTTTATTCATTTCAAATTGATTTTGTTAGGTACGTTGTTTTATTTACCCAATGTTATTTTGAATCTATGCTTGTGTCATGATGAGTAGGATGAAACTCCTTCTTCAGGTAATGTATCTGTGTTTTTGCACTAACTGTGTGATCTAACAATCAAATTATTTGTCCCACTCATTTCTTACATACGATAATCAGGTTGCAGTTTAGGTCCTATACAATGCATTCATACAAAGTAACTTGAAATAGAAAGATATTCAGTATGTTGTTCTTTTTCCTTTTTCATAGACTTCCCATAGAGGTTAGTGTCACTTTTTTATGCTTATAATTCCATCATGTCTTGCTAATTTCTTTACTCTAAAATGTTGCTCTTAGTGTCTGTTCATGTCACAAGTCTTACTATATTGCACGGTTGACTTAATATATCCTTGTTATGGTTTTATGTACAATCTTTCTCAATTATTATTATTTGATTGTGCAATTGTGAAGTTGTTATGATCTGCTTGTGATTAGTATGTTCTTTTATTTACCAAAATTATTTTGAATTCATAACTAACTTGATCGTCGGAGTTTTTGTAGGTACCACACCTTTGGTGTGTTATGCTATGCTCATGAGTATGATGAAACAGAAAGGAAATGCAATATCTTAAAAGCATGGTAGGAAGTTTACCTTTGATTTGAGCTGCTGGCCATGCTTAACAGTCCGGTCTTCAACCGAGCTGAGTGAATGAGATTCATTGACATGGGGGGCCTTCTGAAATATTGGAAATGGGCAGAGGCTGAAAATTTTGGGTGTCAGGCTGTGTTTGAAGTGGGGAGTCATGCCTCAAATATAAATTCTGGTGTCCCTACTGAAAGTTGAAGCAAAACATTGGAAATTTGAGTTGTTCTTCATAATGCCTATTAAGCTCACGAGATCTTGCAAAAGAAATGGGAGAAGGTGTGTAGAGAAAATAAAAGGCGGGGAGGGGACTGGGTATATAAAATTTGAGAGCTTTCAACTTAGCTTTGGTTTGGTACTGGCTCTTGAGGTTGCATGTAGAAAAACAAACTCAGTTTTTGAAAACCATAATTTCATGTATATGGACCCAACATATTATTCAAACAAGTTTATTTGACAGTAATATATAAGACAATTATTGCCCTTTTGTAATTTGTACAAGTAAAGTGTAAACTTTGAATTTTGTTTGAAATCGTGATTTCCGTTTTTGATTTGGTTCTCACAATATAGATAATGCATTCATAGAAAGTAAGTTACTTTAACTTGTTGGTATCTTCCAAAGGTAACTAGAAATAGGATGTTTGGTTAAGTAGGACTTTCTAACTGTGTCTTGTTCTTTTTCCTCTTTCAAAAGACTTCCCATAAAGGTCAATGTCACTCTTTTATGCTTATAACATCATGCGTTTTTATAATTCCGTCTTTTTGTTTATTCTAAGATGTTACTCTTTTTATTTCCCAAAATTATTTTGAAGTGATAACTAACTTGTTCGTCCGAGTCTTTGTAGGAAGGCATGTACGCTCTTGTCATGAATAGAACAAAATGAGTCTTGTGGTCATTTAAGGTAATGTTCTTCTATGGCCTCTTTTCATTTGGTTTTTAGAATGTATGCTAAGTGATTGTTTTGTTACAAATAGTAAATACTGCACAAATCTATAATAAATATTGGGCTGTTTCTGGCACTTTCTTTTTTATATTATTCGGGTACGGGTTGTATTGTGTTTTGATTTCACTGTTTCTTTTGATCTTATTTGATAGGGAGAGCCAGCAGTTGAGGTTACAAATGAAGGTGTTGATGTTGCAGGGTATACAATTGGTACATCTTTGGAGGTCATTTCCAACTTAGGAAGGTTCTCAACCTCAAGAGTGTGATCAAACCAACATCACTAGCTAAAGATTATTTTGAATCCATAACTAACTTGATCGTCCGATACTTTGTAGGTACCACACCTTTGCTATGATCATGGCAGTCTTGAGGCCCTTAGAGGTAATGTTCTTATGTTTGCCTCTTTTAATTTGGTTTGATTTGTTTGTGCTCAACAAATTATTCAGGTTCATTCGTTGATTTCGTTTATTAATATGTACAAGTTTTATAAAAATGTGAAGCCTTTTCTTGACTTGAACATTTTTTCAGATATTATTCAGGTTTTTTTGAACTATGCAATGATTAAATGAACTTGTTTTTTTGTCTAAATTCAATATTTCTTCCATATTAAATCTGGCTGCCTTACTTCACTTGTTCAGTTTATTTTTTCTAAATATATAGTAATTTGTGACCTTTGATTTGGTAGCATAATTCGGTCTACACCCCAGCTATTTTTCATATAGAGTTTCATGCATTACATTAGATTAAATCACATAAATTTGTTAATTAATCTGTAGAACCTACACCTCCGATCAAAGGTGTGTCCAATGTCAGACACGTGTTGGTTTTTGTTTCTGACACTGACTTATCACATTCAAATTATTTTTTTTTTAAATTAATACTGGTGTTGATGTGTCATTCTTGTGTCCCATGCTCGTATTGTATAAAAAAGTTTGAAAACCATAATATGAAATTTTCAGAGCGTTGTTCTGGTCATTGTTATCCATCTGTGGTAAATGTGTCTTTAATAGATATTGATGTACATCAACTTGAAAATTTGCATATTGTTTATAATTCATTTCAGATCTTAGTAATTTTCAACTATGACTACCAAAATCTTTTTATTGGGACTTTAGGTAAAAAGTCATCCAGCATATGTTCTGATTTGTACAAGTTTGCTGAAGTGGTTTTCCTTCAAATGTGGTTGCAGGGATTTGTCATCGTCTCAGTTTTATTCGATACAACATCTTGCCCTCATATACCTTAACAAAATGGGGTAGCCCGACGTAAAAATATGCATCTTGTAGAAACCGCTTGGACCCTACTTCTCTATGGTAATGCTCCATTCTGGTTCTGGGGGATATTATGCTAATATGGCATGCTACCTTATAAACCTCATGCCCTCGTCTGTCCGTAACAACAATATCCCTCATTTAATTTTGTTGTTTCCTTATTCCTCCTTCACCCAATTCCTTCTCATGTCTTCGAGTCTACAATATTTGTTAAAGTAAATGCTCGTGACGGTGGCGGTACCAGTGATCACCCATGGTTCTCTTTCTCTCTCTTCCAGGTTACTCGTACCCTATCTCATATCGAAACATTGGGGACAATGTTCGGTTTAAGTGTGGGAGGAGATTTTTATCGTTTTTTATTGCTTTTCTTTATTTTTAGTATGTTTTGTGCGTTTTTAGTTGTTTGCTTTCCTTTCCATAAAATAACATGTGTTTGACGAGTCATCTGTGTAGTGTATCCGTATTTCTACAATTTCTTTAACCTTACCAAAAAAAAATTGTGAGCAAAGAAAACAGTGCATCTTGAATATTCAGGCTATAAGATAGGTTTATGACGGGATGTAAAAGACTTGGGAAAACTTTTTCTAAAAATCGGTATTGTCTTAACACCGTAGGCTTCATGATTATAAGAGTCGATCCCGATACCCCATATGTTGTGGCCCCAATTTTTGTTCCAAATAAGTCCTTAAGTAGTTTATCCTTGCAGTCAGCTCCGGCTTAAGCATGCTCTACGTAGGGGACCGATGAAAATAAGTGAATGAACACAACAAAAATTCCTGCTTTGTTCTCAAGTCATATGAAAATTCGGGCTATGTGACTCTCACACGATCATTTAACCCAGTAAACTAAAGACATATGCGAAACATGCAGAAGAAATATATATATATATATATATATATATATATATATATATATATATATATATATATATATATATATATATATATATATATATATATATATATATATATATATATATATATATATATATATATATATATATATATATATACATACATACTTGGTAGGGTGGATTACGATCCAATCCCCCACAACTGCAAATTGAGTTAAATAAAGGGGTTACACCAACTTATGTACCAGAGCCCCATGCTTAAGATCAGAATCACTAACCGGTCACTTTACTATGAGTATGTACGGATAACGGGCTTAATGTGATTGCACCTAAATGAAAAGGACTTGAAGAAAACGAAAAGAAGGCCTAAGTATGGTGGGGTAATGTGGATTGATTTGTAGAAACCGCTTGGACCCTACTTCTCTATGATAATGTTCCATTCTGGTTCTGGGGGATATTATGCTAATATGACATGTTACCTTATATACCTCATGCCCTCGTCTAACCTTAACAACAATATCCCTCACTTAACTTTGTTGTTTCCTTATTCCCCCTTCACCCAATTCCTCCTCGTGTCTTCGAGTCTACAATATTTGTTAAAGTAAATGCTCGTGACGGTGACGATACCGGTGATCACCCATGATTCTCTTTCTCTCTCTTCCAGGTTACTCCTACCCTATCTCATATCGAAACATTGGGGACAATGTTCGGTTTAAGTGTGGGAGGAGATTTTTATCGTTTTTTATTGCTTTTCTTTATTTTTAGTATGTTTTGTGCGTTTTTAGTTGTTTGCTTTTCCTTTCAATAAAATAACATGTGTTTGACGAGTCATCTGTGTAGTGTATCCGTATTTCTCCAATTTCTTTATCCTTACCAAAAAAAAATTGTGAGGAAAGAAAACAGTGCATCTTGAATATTCAGGCTATAAGATAGGTTTATGACGGGATGTAAAAGACTTGGAAAAACTTTTTCAAAAAATCGGTATTGTCTTAACACCGTAGGCTTCATGATTATAAGAGTCGATCCCGATACCCCATATGTTGTGGCCTCAATTTTAGTTCCAAAAAAGTCCTTAAGTAGTTTATCCTTGCAGTCAGCTCCGGCTTAAGCATGCTCTATGTAGGGGATCGATGAAAATAAGTGAATGATCACAAAAAAAATTCCTGCTTTGTTCTCAAGTCATATGAAAATTCGGGCTGAGTGACTCTCACACGGTCATTTAACCCAGTAAACTAAAGACATATGCGAAACATGCAGAAGAAAATATATATATATATATATATATATATATATATATATATATATATATATATATATATATATATATATATATATATATATATATATATATATATATATATTATATATATTATATATATATATATATATATATATATATATATATATATATATATATATATATATATATATATATATATATATAAGAATATGCCAATTGTTGGTTGGTTCAGTAGTATCTGGTGCTGAACTTGGTAGGGTGGATTACGATCCAATCCCCCACAACTGCAAATTGGGTTAAATAAAGGGGTTACACCAACTTATGTACTAGAGCCCCATGCTTAAGATCAGAATCAATAACCGGTCACTTTACTATGAGTATGTACGGATAACGGGTTTAATGTGATTGCACCTGAATGAAAAGGACTTGAAGAAAACGAAAAGAAGGCCTAAGTATGGTGGGGTAATGTGAATTGATTTGTAGAAACCGCTTGGACCCTACTTCTCTATGGTAATGTTCCATTCTGGTTCTGGGGGATATTATGCTAATATGGCATGTTACCTTATATACCTCATGCCCTCGTCTGTCCTTAACAACAATATCCCTCACTTAATTTTGTTGTTTCCTTATTCCCCCTTCACCCAATTCCTCTTGTCTTCGAGTCTACAATATTTGTTAAAGTAAATGCTCGTGACGGTGACGATACCGGTGATCACCCATGGTTCTCTTTCTCTCTCTTTTCCAGGTTACTCCTACCCTATCTCATATCGAAACATTGGGGACAATGTTCGGTTTAAGTGTGGGAGGAGATTTTTATCGTTTTTTATTGCTTTTCTTTATTTTTAGTATGTTTTGTGCGTTTTTAGTTGTTTGCTTTTCCTTTCAATAAAATAACATGTGTTTGACGAGTCATCTGTGTAATGTATCCGTATTTCTCCAATTTCTTTAACCTTACCAAAAAAAATTTGTGAGCAAAGAAAACAGTGCATCTTGAATATTCAGGCTATAAGATAGGTATATGACGGGATGTAAAAGACTTGGGAAAACTTTTTCTAAAAATCGGTATTGTCTTAACACCGTAGGCTTCATGATTATAAGAGTCGATCCCGATACCCCATATGTTGTGGCCCCAATTTTTGTTCCAAATAAGTCCTTAAGTAGTTTATCCTTGCAGTCAGCTCCGGCTTAAGCATGCTCTACGTAGGGGACCGATGAAAATAAGTGAATGATCACAAAAAAAATTCCTGCTTTGTTCTCAAGTCATATGAAAATTCGGGCTAAGTGACTCTCACACGGTCATTTAACCCAGTAAACTAAAGACATATGCGAAACATGCAGAAGAAAATATATATATATATATATATATATATATATATATATATATATATATATATATATATATATATATATATATATATATATATATATATATATATATATATATATATCAGAATATGCCAATTGTTGGTTGGTTCAGAGGTATCTGGTGCTGAACTTGGTAGGGTGGATTACGATCCAATCCCCCACAACTGCAAATTGGGTTAAATAAAGGGGTTACACCAACTTATGTACCAGAGCCCCATGCTTAAGATCAGAATCACTAACCGGTCACTTTACTATGAGTATGTACGGATAACGGGTTTAATGTGATTGCACCTGAATGAAAAGGACTTGAAGAAAACGAAAAGAAGGCCTAAGTATGATGGGGTAATGTGAATTGATTTGTAGAAACCGCTTGGACCCTACTTCTCTATGGTAATGTTCCATTCTGGTTCTGGGGGGATATTATGCTAATATGGCATGTTACCTTATATACCTCATGCCCTCGTCTGTCCTTAACAACAATATCCCTCACTTAATTTTGTTGTTTCCTTATTCCCCCTTCACCCAATTCCTCTTGTCTTCGAGTCTACAATATTTGTTAAAGTAAATGCTCGTGACGGTGACGATACCGGTGATCACCCATTGTTCTCTTTCTCTCTCTCTTCCAGGTTACTCCTACCCTATCTCATATCGAAACATTGGGGACAATGTTCGGTTTAAGTGTGAGAGGAGATTTTTATCGTTTTTTATTGCTTTTCTTTATTTTTAGTATGTTTTGTGCGTTTTTAGTTGTTTGCTTTTCCTTTCAATAAAATAACATGTGTTTGACGAGTCATCTGTGTAGTGTATCCGTATTTCTCCAATTTCTTTAACCTTACCGAAAAAATTTGTGAGCAAAGAAAACAGTGCATCTTGAATATTCAGGCTATAAGATAGGTTTATGACGGGATGTAAAAGACTTGGGAAAACTTTTTTAAAAATCGGTATTGTCTTAACACCGTAGGCTTCATGATTATAAGAGTCGATCCCGATACCCCATATGTTGTGGCCCTAATTTTTGTTCCAAAAAAGTCCTTAAGTAGTTTATCCTTGCAGTCAGCTCCGGCTTAAGCATGCTCTACGTAGGGGACCGATGAAAATAAGTGAATGATCACAAAAAAAATTCCTGCTTTGTTCTCAAGACATATGAAAGTTCGGGCTATGTGACTCTCACACGGTCATTTAACCTAGTAAACTAAAGTCATATGCGAAACATGCAGAAGAAAAGTATTCTTTAAAATATATATATATATATATATATATATATATATATATATATATATATATATATATATATATATATATATATATATATATATATATATATATATATAGACACACACACACATAAGAATATGCCAATTGTTGGTTGGTTCAGAGGTATCTGGTGCTGAACTTGGTAGGGTGGATTACGATCCAATCCCCCACAACTGCAAATTGGGTTAAATAAAGGGGTTACACCAACTTATGTACCAGAGCCCCATGCTTAAGATCAGAATCACTAACCGGTCACTTTACTATGAGTATGTACGGATAACGGGTTTAATGTGATTGCACCTGAATGAAAAGGACTTGAAGAAAACGAAAAGAAGGCCTAAGTATGATGGGGTAATGTGAATTGATTTGTAGAAACCGCTTGGACCCTACTTCTCTATGGTAATGTTCCATTCTGGTTCTGGGGGATATTATGCTAATATGGCATGTTACCTTATATACCTCATGCCCTCGTCTGTCCTTAACAACAATATTCCTCACTTAATTTTGTTGTTTCCTTATTCCCCCTTCACCCAATTCCTCCTCGTGTCTTCGAGTCTACAATATTTGTTAAAGTAAATGCTCGTGACGGTGACGATACCGGTGATCACCCATGGTTCTCTTTCTCTCTCTTCCAGGTTACTCCTACCCTATCTCATATCGAAACATTGGGGACAATGTTCGGTTTAAGTGTGGGAGGAGATTTTTATCGTTTTTTATTGCTTTTCTTGATTTTTAGTATGTTTTGTGCGTTTTTAGTTGTTTGCTTTTCCTTTCAATAAAATAACATGTGTTTGACGAGTCATCTGTGTAGTGTATCCGTATTTCTCCAATTTCTTTAAACTTACCAAAAAAAAATTGTGAGCAAAGAAAACAGTGCATCTTGAATATTCAGGCTATAAGATAGGTTTATGACGGGATGTAAAAGACTTGGGAAAACTTTTGCTAAAAATCGGTATTGTCTTAACACCGTAGGCTTCATGATTATAAGAGTCGATCCCGATACCCCATATGTTGTGGCCCCAATTTTGTTCCAAATAAGTCCTTAAGTAGTTTATCCTTGCAATCAGCTCCGACTTAAGCATGCTCTACGTAGGGGACCGATGAAAATAAGTGAATGATCACAAAAAAAAATCCTGCTTTGTTCTCAAGTCATATGAAAATTCGGGCTAAGTGACTCTCACACGGTCATTTAACCCAGTAAACTAAAGACATATGCGAAACATGCAGAAGAAAATATATATATATATATATATATATATATATATATATATATATATATATATATATATATATATATATATATATATATATATATATATATATATATATATATATAAGAATATGCCAATTGTTGGTTGGTTCAGAGGTATCTGGTGCTGAACTTGGTAGGGTGGATTACGATACAATCCCCCACAACTGCAAATTGGGTTAAATAAAGGGGTTACACCAACTTATGTACCAGAGCCCCATGCTTAAGATCAGAATCACTAACCGGTCACTATACTATGAGTATGTACGGATAACGGGTTTAATGTGATTGCACCTGAATGAAAAGGACTTGAAGAAAACGAAAAGAAGGCCTAAGTATGATGGGGTAATGTGAATTGATTTGTAGAAACCGCTTGGACCCTACTTCTCTATGGTAATGTTCCATTCTGGTTCTGGGGGATATTATGCTAATATGGCATGTTACCTTATATACCTCATGCCCTCGTCTGTCCTAAACAACAATATTCCTCACTTAATTTTGTTGTTTCCTTATTCCCCCTTCACCTAATTCCTCCTCGTGTCTTCGAGTCTACAATATTTGTTAAAGTAAATACTCGTGACGGTGACGATACCGGTGATCACCCATGGTTCTCTTTCTCTCTCTTCCAGGTTACTCCTACCCTATCTCATATCGAAACATTGGGGACAATGTTCGGTTTAAGTGTGGGAAGAGATTTTTATCGTTTTTTATTGCTTTTCTTGATTTTTAGTATGTTTTGTGCCTTTTTAGTTGTTTGCTTTTCCTTTCAATAAAATAACATGTGTTTGACGAGTCATCTGTGTAGTGTATCCGTATTTCTCCAATTTCTTTAAACTTACCAAAAAAAAATTGTGAGCAAAGAAAACAGTGCATCTTGAATATTCAGGCTATAAGATAGGTTTATGACGGGATGTAAAAGACTTGGGAAAACTTTTTCTAAAAATCGGTATTGTCTTAACACCGTAGGCCTCATGATTATAAGAGTCGATCCCGATACCCCATATGTTGTGGCCCCAATTTTTGTTCCAAATAAGTCCTTAAGTAGTTTATCCTTGCAGTCAGCTCCGACTTAAGCATGCTCTACGTAGGGGACCGATGAAAATAAGTGAATGATCACAAAAAAAAATCCTGCTTTGTTCTCAAGTCATATGAAAATTCGGGCTAAGTGACTCTCACACGGTCATTTAACCCAGTAAACTAAAGACATATGCGAAACATGCAGAAGAAAATATATATATATATATATATATATATATATATATATATATATATATATATATATATATATATATATATATATATATATATATATATATATATATATATATATATATATATATATATATATATATATATATATATATATATATATATATATATATATATATATATATATATATATATATATATATATAAGAATATGCCAATTGTTGGTTGGTTCAGAGGTATCTGGTGCTGAACTTGGTAGGGTGGATTACGATCCAATCCCCCACAACTGCAAATTGGGTTAAATAAAGGGGTTACACCAACTTATGTACCAGAGCCCCATGCTTAAGATCAGAATCACTAACCGGTCACTTTACTATGAGTATGTACGGATAACGGGTTTAATGTGATTGCACCTGAATGAAAAGGACTTGAAGAAAACGAAAAGAAGGCCTAAGTATGATGGGGTAATGTGAATTGATTTGTAGAAACCGCTTGGACCCTACTTCTCTATGGTAATGTTCCATTCTGGTTCTGGGGGATATTATGCTAATATGGCATGTTACCTTATATACCTCATGCCCTCGTCTGTCCTTAACAACAATATCCATCACTTAATTTTGTTGTTTCCTTATTCCCCCTTCACCCAATTCCTCTTGTCTTCGAGTCTACAATATTTGTTAAAGTAAATGCTCGTGACGGTGACGATACCGGTGATCACCCATGGTTCTCTTTCTCTCTCTCTTCCAGGTTACTCCTACCCTATCTCATATCGAAACATTGGGGACAATGTTCGGTTTAAGTGTGGGAGGAGATTTTTATCGTTTTTTATTGCTTTTCTAGATTTTTAGTATGTTTTGTGCGTTTTTAGTTGTTTGCTTTTCCTTTCAATAAAATAACATGTGTTTGACGAGTCATCTGTGTAGTGTATCCGTATTTCTCCAATTTCTTTAACCTTACCAAAAAAAATTTGTGAGCAAAGAAAACAGTGCATCTTGAATATTCAGGCTATAAGATAGGTTTATGACGGGATGTAAAAGACTTAGGAAAACTTTTTCTAAAAATCGGTATTGTCTTAACACCGTAGGCTTCATGATTATAAGAGTCGATCCCGATACCCCATATGTTGTGGCCCCAATTTTTGTTCCAAATAAGTCCTTAAGTAGTTTATCCTTGCAGTCAGCTCCGGCTTAAGCATGCTCTACGTAGGGGACCGATTAAAATAAGTGAATGATCACAAAAAAAATTCCTGCTTTGTTCTCAAGTCATATGAAAATTCGGGCTAAGTGACTCTCACACGGTCATTTAACCCAGTAAACTAAAGACATATGCGAAACATGCAGAAGAAAAATATTCTTTTATATATATATATATATATATATAAATATATGTATATATATATATATATATATATATATATATATATATATATATATATATCTATATATATATATATATATATATATATATATATATATATATATATATACATATATATATATATACATAAGAATATGCAAATTGTTGGTTGGTTCAGAGGTATCTGGTGCTGAACTTGGTAGGGTGGATTACGATCCAATCCCCCACAACTGCAAATTGGGTTAAATAAAGGGGTTACACCAACTTATGTACCAGAGCCCCATGCTTAAGATCAGAATCACTAACCGGTCACTTTACTATGAGTATGTACGGATAACGAGCTTAATGTGATTACACCTGAATGAAAAGGACTTGAATAAAACGAAAAGAAGGCCTAAGTATGGTGGGGTAATATGGATTGATTTGTAGAAACCGCTTGGACCCTACTTCTCTATGGTAATGTTCCATTCTGGTTCTGGGGGATATTATGCTAATATGGCATGTTACCTTATATACCTCATGCCCTCGTCTATCCTTAACAACAACATTCCTCACTTAATTTTGTTGTTTCCTTATTCCCCCTTCACCCAATTCCTCCTCGTGTCTTCGAGTCTACAATATTTGTTAAAGTAAATGCTCGTGACGGTGACGATACCGGTGATCACCCATGGTTCTCTTTCTCTCTCTTCCAGGTTACTCCTACCTTATCTCATATCGAAACATTGGGGACAATGTTCGGTTTAAGTGTGGGAGGAGATTTTTATCGTTTTTTATTGCTTTTCTTTATTTTTAGTATGTTTTGTGCGTTTTTAGTTGTTTGCTTTTCCTTTCAATAAAATAACATGTGTTTGACGAGTCATCTGTGTAGTGTATCCGTATTTCTCCAATTTCTTTAACCTTACCAAAAAAAAATTGTGAGCAAAGAAAACAGTGCAACATGAATATTCAGGCTATAAGATAGGTTTATGACGGGATGTAAAAGACTTGGGAAAACTTTTTCTAAAAATCGGTATTGTTTTAACACCGTAGGCTTTATGATTATAAGAGTCGATCCCGATACCCTATATGTTGTGGCCCCAATTTTTGTTCCAAATAAGTCCTTAAGTAGTTTATCCTTGCAGTCAGCTCCGGCTTAAGCATGCTCTACGTAGGAGACCGATGAAAATAAGTGAATGATCACAAAAAAAAATTCCTGCTTTATTCTCAAGTCATATGAAAATTCGGGCTATGTGACTCTCACACGGTCATTTAACCCAGTAAACTAAAGACATATGCGAAACATGCAGAAGAAATATATATATATATATATATATATATATATATATATATATATATATATATATATATATATATATATATATATATATATATATATATATATATATATATACATACTTGGTAGGGTGGATTACGATCCAATCCCCCACAACTGCAAATTGGGTTAAATAAAGGGGGGTTACACCAACTTATGTACCAGAGCCCATGCTTAAGATCAGAATCACTAACCGATCACTTTACTATGAGTATGTACGGATAACGGGCTTAATGTGATTGCACCTAAATGAAAAGGACTTGAAGAAAACGAAAAGAAGGCCTAAGTATGGTGGGGTAATGTGGATTGATTTGTAGAAACCGCTTGGACCCTACTTCTCTATGGTAATGTTCCTTTCTGGTTCTGGGGGATATTATGCTAATATGGCATGTTACCTTATATACCTCATGCCCTCGTCTGTCCTTAACAACAATATCCCTCACTTAATTTTGTTGTTTCCTTATTCCCCCTTCACCCAATTCCTCCTCGTGTCTTCGAGTCTACAATATTTGTTAAAGTAAATGCTCGTGACGGTGACGATACCGGTGATCACCCATGGTTCTCTTTCTCTCTCTTCCAGGTTACTCCTACCCTATCTCATATCGAAACATTGGGGACAATGTTCGGTTTAAGTGTGGGAGGAGATTTTTATCGTTTTTTATTGCTTTTCTTGATTTTTAGTATGTTTTGTGCGTTTTTAGTTGTTTGCTTTTCCTTTCAATAAAATAACATGTGTTTGACGAGTCATCTGTGTAGTGTATCCGTATTTCTTCAATTTCTTTAACCTTACCAAAAAAAATTTGTGAGCAAAGAAAACAGTGCATCTTGAATATTTTAGGCTATAAGATAGGTTTATGACGGGATGTAAAAGACTTGGGAAAACTTTTTCTAAAAATCAGTATTGTCTTAACACCGTAGGCTTCATGATTATAAGAGTCGATCCCGATACCCTATATGTTGTGGCCCCAATTTTTGTTCTAAATAAGTCCTTAAGTAGTTTATCCTTGCAGTCAGCTCCGGCTTAAGCATGCTCTACGTAGGGGACCGATGAAAATAAGTGAATGATCACAAAAAAAATTCATGCTTTGTTCTCAAGTCATATGAAAATTCGGGCTATGTGACTCTCACACGGTCATTTAACCCAGTAAACTAAAGACATATGCGAAACATGCAGAAGAAATATATATATATATATATATATATATATATATATATATATATATATATATATATATATATATATATATATATTTATATACATACTTGGTAGGGTGGATTACGATCCAATCCCCCACAACTGCAAATTGGGTTAAATAAAGGGGTTACACCAACTTATGTACCAGAGCCCCATGCTTAAGATCAGAATCACTAACCGGTCACTTTACTATGAGTATGTACGGATAACAGGCTTAATGTGATTGCACCTAAATGAAAAGGACTTGAAGAAAACGAAAAGAAGGCCTAAGTATGGTGGGGTAATGTGGATTGATTTGTAGAAACCGCTTGGACCCTACTTCTCTATGGTAATGTTCCATTCTGGTTCTGGGGGATATTATGCTAATACGGCATGTTACCTTATATACCTCATGCCCTCGTCTGTCCTTAAGAACAATATCCCTCACTTAATTTTGTTGTTTCCTTATTCCCCCTTCACCCAATTCCTCCTCGTTTCTTCGAGTCTACAATATTTGTTAAAGTAAATGCTCGTGACGGTGACGATACCGGTGATCACCCATGGTTCTCTTTCTCTCTCTTCCAGGTTACTCCTACCCTATCTCATATCGAAACATTGGGGACAATGTTCGGTTTAAGTGTGGGAGGAGATTTTTATCGTTTTTTATTGCTTTTCTTTATTTTTAGTATGTTTTGTGCGTTTTTAGTTGTTTGCTTTTCCTTTCAATAAAGTAACATGTGTTTGACGAGTCATCTGTGTAGTGTATCCGTATTTCTCCAATTTCTTTAACCTTACCAAAAAAAATTGTGAGCAAAGAAAACAGTGCATCTTGAATATTCAGGCTATAAGATAGGTTTATGACGGGATGTAAAAGACTTGGGAAAACTTTTTCTAAAAATCGGTATTGTTTTAACACCGTAGGCTTTATGATTATAAGAGTCGATCCCGATACCCTATATGTTGTGGCCCCAATTTTTGTTCCAAATAAGTCCTTAAGTAGTTTATCCTTGCAGTCAGCTCCGGCTTAAGCATGCTCTACGTAGGGGACCGATGAAAATAAGTGAATGATCACAAAAAAAATTCCTGCTTTATTCTCAAGTCATATGAAAATTCGGGCTATGTGACTCTCACACGGTCATTTAACCCAGTAAACTAAAGACATATGCGAAACATGCAGAAGAAATATATATATATATATATATATATATATATATATATATATATATATATATATATATATATATATATATATATATATATATATATATATATATATATATATATATATATATATATATATATATATACATACTTGGTAGGGTGGATTACGATCCAATCCCCCACAACTGCAAATTGGGATAAATAAAGGGGGGTTACACCAACTTATGTACCAGAGCCCCATGCTTAAGATCAGAATCACTAACCGATCACTTTACTATGAGTATGTACGGATAACGGGCTTAATGTGATTGCACCTAAATGAAAAGGACTTGAAGAAAACGAAAAGAAGGCCTAAGTATGGTGGGGTAATGTGGATTGATTTGTAGAAACCGCTTGGACCCTACTTCTCTATGGTAATGTTCCATTCTGGTTCTGGGGGATATTATGCTAATATGGCATGTTACCTTATATACCTCATGCCCTCGTCTGTCCTTAACAACAATATCCCTCACTTAATTTTGTTGTTTCCTTATTCCCCCTTCACCCAATTCCTCCTCGTGTCTTCGAGTCTACAATATTTGTTAAAGTAAATGCTCGTGACGGTGACGATACCGGTGATCACCCATGGTTCTCTTTCTCTCTCTTCCAGGTTACTCCTACCCTATCTCATATCGAAACATTGGGGACAATGTTCGGTTTAAGTCTGGGAGGAGATTTTTATCGTTTTTTATTGCTTTTCTTTATTTTTGGTATGTTTGTGCGTTTTTAGTTGTTTGCTTTTCCTTTCAATAAAATAACATGTGTTTGACGAGTCATCTGTGTAGTGTATCCGTATTTCTCCAATTTCTTTAACCTTACCAAAAAAAATTGTGAGCAAAGAAAACAGTGCATCTTGAATATTCAGGCTATAAGATAGGTTTATGACGGGATGTAAAAGACTTGGGAAAACTTTTTCTAAAAATCGGTATTGTTTTAACACCGTAGGCTTCATGATTATAAGAGTCGATCCCGATACCCTATATGTTGTGGCCCCAATTTTTGTTCCAAATAAGTCCTTAAGTAGTTTATCCTTGCAGTCAACTCCGGCTTAAGTTTGCTCTACGTAGGGGACCGATGAAAATAAGTGAATGATCACAAAAAAAATTCCTGCTTTGTTCTCAAGTCATATGAAAATTCGGGCTATGTGACTCTCACACGGTCATTTAACCCAGTAAACTAAAGACATATGCGAAACATGCAGAAGAAATATATATATATATATATATATATATATATATATATATATATATATATATATATATATATATATATATATATATATATATATATATATATATATATATATATATATATATATATATATATACAAGAATATGCCCATTGTTGGTTGGTTCAGAGGTATCTGGTGTTGAACTTGGTAGGGTGGATTACGATCCAATCCCCCACAACTACAAATTGTGTTAAATAAAGGGGTTACACCAACTTATGTACCAGAGCCTCATGCTTAAGATCATAATCACTAACCGGTCACTTTACTATGAGTATGTACGGATAACGGGCTTAATGTGATTGCACCTGAATGAAAAAGACTTGAAGAAAACGAAAAGAAGCCTACGATCGCATTACCCCACCATAAGTCTTTTTGCCTTGAATTAACTTTAGTTGATACTGTTTTTTTTGCATAAACTATAAAGAGTTTTGCTTGAGGACAAACAAAGGTTTAAGTGTGGGAGAATTTGATCACACTGAATCACACCGTATTTTTGACTCGGATTTCACATGTTTATTAGGACTTTATTATCATTTTGTTTGTATTATGCTCTTTTTTATGTTGTTTTCAGATATTTAGCTCTTTTGGGATCCTTTTAGAAGAAACGAAGCAAAAACACCAAAAATGAGGGTTTTCGGCAAATATTGTACACATGGCGTTGTACATGACGGCCGCTATAGGAAAAGTCATGACTCATCAGCCCTCAACCAGGAGGTAATCCGTCACATCTGAGGGTTATCTCATTTTAGTGAGATTGAGTTAAGTCACTTTTTATTTTATCCCTTTTATTTATTTTACTTGTCTTGTTTTACTTTATTTAATTTCTGTCTCGCTTTAGTTTATTAAATTTCTGTCTATGCTTTACTTTATTTAATTTCTGTCCACGCTTTACTTTATTTAATTTATGTCTACGCTTTACTTTATTTAGTTTATGTCTACGCTTTACTCTATTTAATTTCTGTCCACACTTTACTTTATTTAATTTCTATCCATGTTTTACTCGTTCTTTACGCCTTACATTCTAAAACAACTTTCCATCATGATCAATATTGTTTTGTTTGTTGGTATTACCATGTCTGACTAAATCTTTTAAAGGTTAGAATGTAAGGATTGCGGTTAAAGAGATGTTTCACATATTGAATCTCTAAAAATACTTTAAAGGTTGTTTTGATTTTTAACTTGAGTTTTCTGAAACAAATTTGGTTAGTTTTAACTATTCAAGTAGTGCGAAAGCACCCTGACTTAGTTAACTAGCAATATTTATCACTTTAAGAAAAAACGATTTTTGAAACTGTTTTCAGACGCGTTGATAGATTTAAAATCAGGAAACTCCTCCGGTAAAACTTTCCAAATCAAAATAACTTTTTAACTAAGTTTACGAGTCTTATTTCTTAAAAATAAGTTTACTACTTTAGCGTTCTGCGCACCTTTTAAAAGTGACAATAAAAGGCCTTAATTTAAGGGTAAACTCGGTTTTGAATACGCGAAAACCACAGTTCCCGTTAAATGGATTCTTTTCAAGAGTAGAAAATATTGTCTCATAAGTAGTCCTATCTAGACAATCGAAACATCGTTTATCCGACGTGATATACATTCAAACCTGTCTTTATCTGCATTGCATTTATTATTTACCGTTATTTTGCAACATCAATATCTCTTTTATATCGCCTTAGATAAACATCGTAACGATAGTAATCGATAGATTGACGATTTGGTCTCTGTGGGATCGATATTCTTTTATATTACTCTGACGCGATTTGTGCACTTGCGAATATATCGCTCTTTCCTGGACTTGATGATTTATCAACTCGATTACTTAAGTGTGTCTTACTTGGTTATCATCAATCACAAAAAGGTTATCGTTTCTATTCTCCTACTCTACAATGATAACTCATATCAACCGTTGTTACCTTGTTCGAGTTTGTTTCTTTTTTCGAGTCTAATCACGTAACTATGGAACCCTTTCAAGAAATTACTCCCACACCTCTTCTGAATGTTATTAATGTCTAGGCTATCATTATTCTCAATCAGTCCAAGGAGCCTGATCCACTAAATATCACTTCGGTTGACCCTCCTACTTCTCGACCACTACAAACATATCACCGTCATCACTCAAAATCTCTCATACTTGTTCCCGAGGTCATTGCAGACTCTTCATTAAGGTTGTCCCACCAACAGATCTGATCCTGCAGCCTGAGCTAGATTTTCCAATTGCCCTGTGAAAAGGTATACATCAAACACGAAATCCCTCTCCACATTATATTAATGTCTTCTTTACGTTATACTTGTATGTCTTCTTTGTCTTCTATTTCTATTATTAACACTCCAAGTGAAGCATTATCTCACCCCTGAGTGGAGGTAATCAATGATTGACGAGATGTGTTCTCTCCAAACAATGGTACCTGGGAGTCCTCGACTATGGTTTGTAGGTTATATGCACCAACCACATGGGTTTGTTGCTCAAAGGGAGTCATCGACTATGGTTTGTAGGCTACACATGTGTCTTTATGGTGTTAAGCAATCTCCAAGAGTTTGGTTTGATAGATTCAGTACTGTAATATAACAGTTTGGTATAGTCCGTAGTGAAGTCGACCATTCTGGTTTTTTTTATCATCACTCATCCCAATAGTGAATTACTCTTGCTTTGTATGTAGATGACATTTTCATAATTTTTTGTCATCAATAGGGAATATTCCAATTGAAATAACATCTATCGAATAAATTTCAGACGAAAGACCTTGGTAAACTCCTATATTTTTTGGGTATTGAGGTAGTCAAATCTAAAGATGATATGGTAATTTCTCTGGGAAAATATGCTATGGATACTTTTGAAGAAACAAGTTTGTAGAATGCTAAACTAGTTAATACTCTTATGGATCCAAGTGTTAAAATTCTACCAAATTAGGAGGAGCTTCTATATGACTTAAAGATATATAGGATATTAGTCGGAAAGTTAAATTATCTCACAGTCACACGTCCCAATATTTCTTTTCCAGTTAGTGTGGTAAACTAGTTCTTAAATTCTCCTTTCTAAGAACACATGAACGCTATTTTTTGGATTCTGAGATACATCAAAGGGAATATTCCAGTTGAAATAACATCTATGAATAAATTTCAGACGAAAGACCTTGGTAAACTCCTATATTTTTTGGGTATTGAGGTAGTCAAATCTAAAAATGATATGGTAATTTCTCCGGGAAAATATGCTATGGATACTTTTGAAGAAACAAGTTTGTAGAATGCTAATCCAGTTAATACTCTTATGGATCCAAGTGTTAAAATTCTACCTAATCAGGGGGAGCTTCTATATGAATTAAGGATGTATAGGATATTAGTTGAAAAGTTAAATTATCTCACAGTCACACGTCCTAACATTTCTTTTTCTGTTAGTGTGGTGAAGTAGTTCTTAAATTCTCCTTTCTAAGAACACATGAACGCTATTTTTTGGATTCTGAGATACATTAAAGGTTCTCTAGGAAAATGTCTCATTTATGAAAATAAAGGACATACTCAGATAGTTGGATATCCTAACGCTGATTGGGAAAACTCACCCATTGTTAGACGATTTATCTCTGAGCATTGTTTATTTGTTGAAGGAAACCTAATATCCTATAAAAGTAAGAAACAGAATGTAGTTGCAAGATCAAGTGCTGAGGTAGAATATAAGGTTATGACACTAGTAACATGTGAGGTCGTTTGGTTGAATCAACAACTCAAAGAACTTCAATTTGAAAAAATAAGACCATGACACTTATTTGTGATAACTAAGTTCCATTACGTATTGTTTCGAATCCAGGTTTCATGAGAGGACCAAACATTGTCAGAGAGAAGATAGAATCAAACGACATTGTCACAAGTTTTGTCAACTCTAATGATCAATTGACATGTGTTTACAAAATCCCTACGAGATCCTAAAACTAATTATATATGTGGTAAGCTTAGTGCATTTAACTTATATGTTCAAATTTGAGGGGGAGTGTTAATATTTGTATAGAGAATATTCCATTGAATATTTCTTAACCTATCTAGAATATAATAGAATATACCATTGCATATTCCTTATGTAATTAATATAATATACCGTATAATACAATCTTCGTAATCTTATTCAGACATACTGTATATTCAAATGTCCCTCAATCTCATATTTCAACAATTTGACTATGAAATTGTGAAGTTGTCATGATTTATTGGACGATATCTAAGGTAGTATGTTCTTTTTTTTTACTAATATTATTTTGAATTTACAATTACTATTTTTTTTCTTCCTTTGCAAGATTTAAAACAATGCATGTGTGTAGTTTTTTCTTAAAATATGATGAGGCTCATCATATGAATTTTTGTTGCTTTTAACTACTTCTCTTTTGTAATTTGTATTACTATAATACTACAAATATTTGTTCACAAAATCAGAGAATTTGTTTTCGTCTACGTGATTTCTTTGTGCTATCTACCTATGTCCACTAAATTATGGATTTTGAATCCTGTTGTCTCTATTTGTTATGATAAAAAGTGCATGTATAATAAAGCTTTTCATTAAGAGATTGCACAACAATGTTTATAACGTAACAATTTTTTTTATGAATTCTACTTTGCAAGTTGTCTCGTAAACTAAATTTGTAAAAAAAAAACTATAATTAATATAGAAAATGCATTCATAGTAAGTAAATTTGTTGGTATCATCTAAAGATAACTAGAAATACTATGTTTGGTTCGGTAGGACTTTCTAACTGTATGTTATTCTTTTTCCTTTTTCAAAGACTTCCCATAAAGGTTAATGTCAGTCTTTTATGCTTATAACATCATGTGTTGTTATAATTTCGTCTTTTTGTTTACTCTAAAATGTTACTCTTTTTATTTTCCAAGATTATTTTGAAGTGATAACTAACTTGTTCGTCGGAGTGTTTGTAGGAAGGTATGTACGCTCTTGTCATGAATAGATCAAAATGAGTCTTGAGGTCATTACAGGTAATGTTCTTCTATTGCTTCTTTTCATTTGGTTTTTACAATAAATGCAAAGTGATTGTTTTGTTACAAGTAGTAAATACTGCACAAATCCATAATAAATATTGAGCAGTTTCTCGCATTTTCTTTTTTATATTATACTGGTAAGGGTTGTATTGTGTTTTGATTTCACTGTTTCTTTTGGTCATATTTGATAGGGTGAGTCAGCCGTTCAGGTTACAAATGAAGGTGTTGATGCTGCATGGCATACAATTGGTACATCTTTGGAGGTCGTGTTCAAACTTAGGAAGGTTCTCAACCCCAAGAGTGTGATCAAACCAACATCACTAGCTAAAGATTATTTTGAATCCATAACTAACTTGATCGTCCGATACTTTGTAGGTACCACACCTTTGCTATGACCATGTCAGTCTTGAGGTCCTTTGAGGTAATGTTCTTCTGTTTGCCTCTTTTAATTTGGTTTGATTTGTTTGTGCTCAACAAATTATTCAGGTTCATTCGTTGATTTCATTTATTAATGTACAAGTTTTATAAAATCGTGAAGCCTTTTCTTGACTTGAACATTTTTTCAGATATTATTCAGGTCTTTTTTGAACTATGCAATGATTAAATGAACTTATTCTTTGTCTAAATTCAATATTTCTTCCATATTAAATTTGGCTGCCTTAGTTCACTTGTTCAGTTAATTTTTCCTGAATTTATAGTAATTGGTGACCGGTTCCATGAGAATAGAAAGTGATGTAGGGAACCTTTGATTTGGAAGTATAATTCGGTCTGCATCCCAGCTATTTCTCATATAGAGTTTCATGCATTTCTTTAGATTATATCACATAAATTTGTTAATTGATTTGTAGTACCTACACCTCCGATCAAAGGTGTGTCCAATGTCAGGCACGTGTTGGTTCCTGACACTGACACATCCACGTTCAATTGATTAATTTTTTCAAATTATTACTGGTGTTGACGTGTCACTGTCATGTCCCATGTCCGTATTGTATAGGTTAATTTATTAATTAGTACGTAAAGAAAAGTTTGAAATCCATAATATGAAATTTCCAGTGCCTTGTTCTGGTCATTGTTATCCATATGTGTAACTGTGTCTTTAATAGATATTGATGTACATCAACTTGAAAAATTGCATATTGTTTATAATTCCTTTCAGATCCCAGTAATTTCCAACTATGACTACCAAAATCTTTTTATTATTACTTCAATATGGTTACAATATGTAGGTAAAAAGTTATCCTGCATATTTTCTGATTTGTACTAATTTTTTGAAGTGGTTTTCCTTCAAATGTGGTTGCAGGGATTTGTCATTGTCTCAGCTTTACTCGATACAACATTGCTTCAGTTCATTTAAAATTATCCATCTCCTTCTGCAATCTATAAGAAAAATTGCACGGTTGACTTAATATACCCTTGTTATGGTTTTATGGATAATCTTTCTCAATATTTGAATATGCAATTGTAAACTTGTCATGATCTGTGGGAGAATATCTAAGATACTATGTTCTTTTATTTACAATATTATTTTGAATTCATAACTTGACCGTCGGAGTTTTTGCAGGTACCACACACTTGCCGTGTCATGCTATGTTCATGAGTATGATTAAACAGAAAGGAAATGGTAGGAAGTTTGGTTTGCTGTGATCGGTTCCATGAGATTTAGAAAGTGATGCAGGGACGCCTTTGATCATGCTCAACAAGCTGCTAGAGTGTTCAAGAACAGGAGCAGCCTGCGGTCTACCCTATTGGAAGCACCATCCGTTCTTCAACCCAACTACGAGTGGATGAGTGTCACTGACTCGAGGGCCTGCTGGAACATTGGAAATGGGCAAAGGGTGAAAATGTTGGGTGACAACTGGTTCCTGGGTCAGGTTGAGTTTGAAGTGTGGAGTCCTGCCTCAACCCTAGTGATTCGGTTAATCGAAGATGACGCAAACAATGGAAATTGTGAGTTATTCTTCATCTATTTTAATGCTTATTAAGAAACAAAAGATAGAGTTCTTAGATGATGAGATTCCTCACATGATCACACTATCGTCACCTCATCATACTCCCTCACCACTGCAGAAAACACGCTTACCGTTAATGAATGAAATTATTGAGCTTGGTGAGATGCGGTTAGAACTGTTTCGTCTCATTAACAACACCCAAGAAGCCATCGATGCTGAAAAAACGAGGAAAATCGCAATCTTGATATCATTTAGATAGTAACTAACAACATTTTATTCATTTCAAATTGATTTTAATGTTATTTTGAATCTATGTTTGTGTCATGATGAGTAGGATGAAATTCCTTCTTCAGGTAATGTATCTGTGTTTTTGCATTTACTGTGTGATCTAACAATCAAATTATTTGTCCCACTCATTTCTTACATACGATAATCAGGTTGCAGTTTAAGTCCTATACAATGCATTCATACAAAGTAACTTGAAATAGAAAGATATTTAGTATGTTGTTCTTTTTCCTTTTTCACAGACTTGCCATAAAGGTTAGTGTCACTCTAAAATGTTACTCTTAGTGTATGTTCATGTCACAAGTCTTACTATATTGTCAGAGTCTTTGCAGGGCAGGTACCACAACCTTGCTATGCACGTGTCATGAATAGATTAAAATCAGTCTTGAGTTCCTTATAGGTAATGTTATTCTGTTTGCCTCTTTTCATTTTGTTTTTACTATATATACACACAAGGTGATTGTTTTGTTATAAATACTGCACAAATATTATGGCGAAATGCTACTTTCTGAATCCAGTGAGTGGTTGAGTTCTGCAGTTTATTTTGAGCTATTTCTGACACTTTCTTTTATTATACTGGTGTCAGTGGTATTGTTTTCATTTTGAAATGTAATTCTGGAGTCCCAACATCAAACCGTATTAGATTTTTCTTGACAGAGAGTGGTTAGTCCTACCAAGGTTTCATGATTTGCTCACTTTACTGTGACATGTCATCACTGTACTAAAGCTGCTTTGGGGATAAGGATGTTTGACCAAGTGCGTGTTAACTCATTGCTATCTTTATTTGTTATAGATTGATGAACTATTTGATGGTTTTGTTTTATTTACCAACATTATTTTGAATCCATATTATTTGATTGCTATCTTCTGTTTGCCTCTTTTGATTTGGTTTGATTTGTTTGTGCTCAACATATTATTCAGGTTCATTCGTTTATTTCATTTTTTGAATTAATATGTACAATTTTTCTAAAAATGTGAAGCCTTTTTTTGAATTGAACATTTTTTCACTCGTCTTAAGGACTTTTTGTTGGCTTTCTTGTAGTGAGCTATTTACTTTTCAATGCTTACATTGATAATGTTTTGTGGATTTTGTAGGAGGATAACTTGGAAGAGTTTGGTGAATATTAAAATAATAGAGTCAACATCTTGCCCTCATATACCTTAAAAAAAGTGATTCTATAATGCCGAGTTTGTAATCTTTTGTCTGCTTTATTACAGAATCTAAGATAGATGTTGAACATTTACTATGCACATGCTATTGATTTGTTACATTGTGTTTGCATATTATGGCAGATGTTTTAAACATTTTTTACTTTTGTATTAGTCTACGGAGAAATCTCTCGTATACCGAGATCTGAGTTTGACAACCTTGGATTGATGTGTTTCAAGTGTGACGTTTTAAGTTTTATTGAATTTAATTTTAGTAATCTTCCCTACTTGTTTACTGTTTCCATCTTGACCTTAAGTGCTTTTGTTCCCAAATGACTTAGGGTCTGTTAGGATAAAAAGCTTATTTGCAGCTTATAGCACAAGTGCTTATCAAAATAAGCACTTATGAATAAGCTCGCATAAGCTATTTTTATAACAAAAGATAAAATAAATTTAAATTGTTTTTATATATGTTATAAGTTGTTTTTGGACTCTTTGTTCTGTTTTTTTAATTAATCTTTTTTCAATACTATAATCTCAGTTTTATTTGGTTATGAGGACTTCTAGATTATGAATCTGATCCAATACTTGAAGTGTATGTTGAATAAGGAAATCTGCAATTGTTTGTTGTTTTTTAATTTCCGAGTCTGATGCAAATGCTGCATTCTATTTACATAGAATATTAAGAGATTGTGGTTTTAAGCTGCAAATAAGCTGTTTTCTGGTTTAAGTAATTTTGTAACTTAGCAGGTTTTGGTGATTTAGTTTTTGATTTTTCACTGTTTACTGATAGCCAGAACATCATGTTAATGACCCTGATCCTGAACCAGTTCTGCTTGAAGCAATCCCCACTTTGAAGTTCAATCAAGAGGCTTTCAGTTCCATTGAAGATACACAGTTAAGTCCTTTTTATTAATTCTAACTCATACAGAATAAGTTCCTCATATTTTCGTTAACATCAGATACGGGGTAAGACTTGGTTGTTGTTGTATCAGATACATGATAGATTAAGGGCCTAGTTGAATCGATTTATAGGAGCTTATCTATTGATATAAACACTCTTCAGAATTATTTTATATGATAAGCGACGATGTTATAAGTGCTTAAATAAGTTGTTTATCTAGACAGGTCCGTGATAGATTAATAAGTTAATGAAAAAAGAACCAGTGAATAGATAAATAACCGAGTTTGCTTCTACAGGTGTGTAATATGTTTGGCGGACTACAAAGAAAGAGAAATATTGTGAATCATGCCGAAATGCGGCCACACTTTTCATCTTTGTTGCATTGATATATGGCTGAGGAAACAATCTACCTGTCCAGTATGCCGTCTGCCGTTGAAAAACTCATCCGAAACAAAACATGTGAGACCCGTTACATTCACCATGAGCCAACCTCTCGACGAGCCGCCACATACATCAGAAAGGAACGCGGATATTGAGAGGCACGTCGAACCTACTGCTGTTAACTCCATACAACCAACTTCCGAAGAACCGGAAATAAGGCAATAGTGATGTAAGATGTCTAAAGGGATTGTTCTGCTCTCAAAATATAGATTAGTGATCATTTTCTGGTTCTATAGAAGAATGTTTTTAACTAGATTGAATTCAAATTCTTTCTATGTATTATTATTGCTTCCATATTCACTTGGCCATGTCAACATTGGTTCTCTGCAGCAGAGATGTATATAGTATCTTTCCTTCTGCAGCATATGCTTGCCTAGGTTTTGATAGAGTTTATTTTACACCAAGTTTGAAGTTCTTTTGATTGTAGCATTGCCTCTAGGAAATTCACTACTCTTAAGTTTGGTTCAATTGACTTATTTGCATCCTTTTTTAAATAGAATTTTGCTTCTGCAAAAGAAGGTCATTTATCCAATGTTTGTTGAGGCACTTGCAAAAGGACAATGGGCCAACACCCCTACACATGGGGATTACCTACATTAGAAAACATACTATATTAACGGAGTCAATAATTTGAGAATTTTATTTGGCATGAGGTGCACCCTACACCCCTACACATGTGCTGGCACCCCTACACATTGCTGAAATAACTATATTGTATTTTAACTAAAATAGTAAATTTGTCAAACTTAATTACTTTTTATGATTTTTTAAAATTATGCAAGTATGTATTTTTTTGTGTTATTGATTTTTTTTTCAAAATTTTCACATAAATTCAATAGAAATGGATGAATTCTCGTAGATAATGCATTCATAGAAAGTAAGTCACCTTAACTTGTTGGTATCATCCAAAGGTAATTAGAAATACTATGTTTGGTTTGGTAGGACTTTCTAACTGTATGTTGTTTTTTATCTTTTTCAAAGACTTCCCATAAAGGTCAATGTCACTCTTTTATGCTTATAACATCATGTGTTGTTATAATTTCGTCTTTTTGTTTATTCTAAAATGTTACTCTTTTTATTTCCCAAGATTATTTTGAAGTGATAACTAACTTGTTCGTCGGAGTGTTTGTAGGAAGGTATGTACGCTCTTGTCATGAATAGATCAAAATGAGCCTTGAGGTCATTACAGGCAATGTTCTTCTATTGCTTCTTTTCATTTGGTTTTTACAATAAATCAAAGTGATTGTTTTGTTACAAGTAGTAAATACTGTAAAAATCCATAACAAATATTGGTAGGACTTTCTAACTGTATGTTTTTCTTTTTCCTTTTTCAAAGACTTCCCATAAAGGTCAATGTCACTCTTTTATGCTTATAACATCATGTGTTGTTATAATTTCGTCTTTTTGTTTACTCTAAAATGTTACTCTTTTTATTTTCCAAGATTATTTTGAAGTGATAACTAACTTGTTCGTCGGAGTGTTTGTAGGAAGGTATGTACGCTCTTGTCATGAATAGATAAAAACGAGTCTTGAGGTCATTACAGGTTATGTTCTTCTATTGCTTCTTTTCATTTGGTTTTTACAAAAAATGTCAAGTGGTTGTTTTATTACAAGTAGTAAATACTGCACAAATCCATAACAAATATTGATCAGTTTCTCGCATTTTCTTTTTTATATTATACTGGTAAGGGTTGTATTGTGTTTTGATTTCACTGTTTTCTTTGGTCATATTTGATAGGGTGAGCCAGCCGTTGAGGTTACAAATGAATGTGTTGTTGCTGCAGGGCATACAATTGGTACATCTTTGTAGGTCGTGTTCAAACTTAGGAAGGTTCTCAACCCCAAACGTGTGATCAAACCAACATCACAAGCTAAAGATTATTTTGAGAATTACATCTATCGAAAAAAATTCTGACGAAAGACCTTGGTAAACTCCTATATCTTTTGGGTATTGAGGTAGTCCAATCTAAAGATGATATGGGAATTTCTCCGGGGAATATGATATGGATACTTTTGAGGAAACTAGTTTGTAGATAATGCATTCATAGAAAGTAAGTTTCTTTAACTTGTTAGTATCATCCAAAGGTAACTAGAAATACTATGTTTGGTTTGGTAGGACTTTCTAACTGTATGTTGTTCTTTTTCCTTTTTCAAAGTCTTCCCATAAAGGTCAATGTCACTCTTTTATTCTTATAACATCCTCTGTTGTTATAATTTCGTCTTTTTGTTTTCTCTAAAATGTTACTCTTTTTATTTCCCAAGATTATTTTGAAGTGATAACTAACTTGTTCGTCGGAGTGTCTGTATGAAGGTATGTACGCTCTTGTCATGAATAGATCAAAAAGAGTCTTGAGGTCATTACAGGTAATGTTCTTCTATTGCTTCTTTTCATTTGGTTTTTACAATAAATGTAAAGTGATTGTTTTGTTACAAGTAGTAAATACTGCACAAGTCCATAACAAATATTGGTAGGACTTTCTAACTGTATGATGTTTCTTTTCCTTTTTCAAAGACCTTCCATAAAGGTCAATGTCACTCTTTTATGCTTATAACATCATGTGTTGTTATAATTTCGTCTTTTTGTTTACTCTAAAATGTTACTCTTTTTATTTTCCATGATTATTTTGAAGTGATAACTAACTTGTTCGTCGGAGTGTGTGTAGGCAGGTATGTACGCTCTTGTCATAAATAGATCAAAATGAGTCTTGAGGTCATTAAAGGTTATGTTCTTCTATTGCTTCTTTTCTTTTGGTTTTTACAAAAAATGCAAAGTGGTTGTTTTGTTACAAGTAGTAAATACTGCACAAATTTATAACAAATATTGAGCAGTTTCTCGCATTTTATTTTTTATATTATACTGGTAAGGGTTGTATTGTGTTTTGATTTCACTATTTCTTTTGGTTATATTTGATAGGGAGAGTCAGCCGTTGAGGTTACAAATGAAGGTGTTGATGCTGCAGGGCATACAACACCTTACATCTTTGGAGGTCGTGTTCAAACTTAGGAAGTTTCTCAACCCCAAGAGTGTGATCAAACCAACATCACTACCTAAAGATTATTTTGAGAATAACCTCTATCGAATAAACTTCAGACGAAAGACCTTGGTAAACTTCTATATCTATAGCTATGGATACTTTTGAAGAAACAAGTTTGTAGATAATGCATTCATAGAAAGTAAGTCACTTTAACTTGTTGGTATCATCCAAAGGTAACTAGAAATACTATGTTTGGTTTGGTAGGACTTTCTAACTGTATGTTGTTCTTTTTCCTTTTTCAAAGTCTTCCCATAAAGGTCAATGTCACTCTTTTATGCTTATAACATCATGCGTTGTTATAATTTCGTCTTTTTGTTTACTCTAAAATATTACTCTTTTTATTTCCCAAGATTATTTTGAAGTGATAACTAACTTTTTCGTCGGAGTGTCTGTAGGAAGGTATGTACGCTCTTGTCATGAATAGATCAAAATGAGCCTTGAGGTCATTACAGGTAATATTCTTCTATTGCTTCTTTTAATTTGGTTTTTACAATAAATTCAAAGTGATTGTTTTGTTACAAGTAGTAAATACTGCACAAATCCATAACAAATATTGGTAGGACTTTCTAACTGTATGTTATTCTTTTTCCTTTTTCAAAGACCTTCCATAAAGGTCAATGTCACTCTTTTATGCTTATAACATCATGTGTTGTTATAATTTCGTCTTTTTGTTTACTCTAAAATGTTACTCTTTTTATTTTCAAAGATTATTTTGAAGTGATAACCAACTCGTTCGTAGGAGTGTTTGTAGGAAGGTGTGTACGCTCTTGTCGTGAATAGATCAAAATGAGTCTTGAGGTCATTACAGGTTATGTTCTTCTATTGCTTCTTTTCATTTGGTTTTTACAAAAAATGCAAAGTGATTGTTTTGTTACAAGTAGTAAATACTACACAAATCCAAAACAAGTATTTAGCAGTTTCTCGCATTTTCTTTTTTATATTATACTGGTAAGGGTTGTATTGTGTTTTGATTTCACTATTTCTTTTGGTCATATTTGATAGGGAGAGCGTGCCGTTGGGGTTACAAATGAAGGTGTTGATGCTGCAGGGCATACAATTGGTACATCTTTGGAGGTCGTCTTCAAACTTAGGAAGGTTCTCAACCCCAAGAGTGTGATCAAACCAACATCACTAGCTAATGATTATTTTAAGAATAACATATATCGAATAAATTTCAGACGAAAGACCTTGGTAAACTCCTATATTTTTTGGATATTGAGGTAGTCCAATCTAAAGATGATATGGTAATTTCTCCGGTGAATTATGTTATGGATACTTTTGAAGAAACAAGTTTGTAGATAATGCATTCAGAGAAAGTAAGTCACTTTAACTTGTTGATATCATCCAAAGGTAACTAGAAATACTATGTTTGGTTTGGTAGGACTTTCTAACTGTATGTTGTTCTTTTTCTTTTTTCAAAGACTTTCCATAAAGGTCAATGTCACTCTTTTATGCTTGTACCATCATGTGTTGTTATAATTTCATCTTTTTGTTTACTCTAAAATGTTACTCTTTTTATTTCCCAAGATTATTTTGAAGTGATAACTAACTTGTTCGTCGGAGTGTCTGTAGGAAGGTATGTTCGCTCTTGTCATGAATAGATCAAAATGAGTCTTGAGGTCATTACAGGTAATGTTCTTCTATTGCTTCTTTTCATTTGGTTTTTACAATAAATGCAAAGTGATTGTTTTGTTACAAGTATTAAATACTGCACAAATCCATAACAAATATTGGTAAGACTTTCTAACTGTATGTTTTTCTTTTTCCTTTTTCAAAGACCTTCCATAAAGGTCAATGTCACTCTTTTATGCTTATA
Organism: Lathyrus oleraceus; assembly: GCF_024323335.1. Classification (NCBI taxonomy): domain Eukaryota; kingdom Viridiplantae; phylum Streptophyta; class Magnoliopsida; order Fabales; family Fabaceae; genus Lathyrus; species Lathyrus oleraceus. Next base: position 87,001,103 of record NC_066584.1, read on the forward strand.
ACATCATGTGTTGTTATAATTTCAACTTTTTGTTTACTCTAAAATGTTACTCTTTTTATTTTCCAAGATTATTTTGAAGTGATAACTAACTTGTTCGTCGGAGTGTCTGTAGGAAGGTATGTACGCTCTTGTCATGAATAAATCAAAATGAGTCTTGAGGTCATTACAGGTAATGTTCTTCTATTGCTTCTTTTCATTTGGTTTTTACAATAAATGCAAAGTGATTGTTTTGTTACAAGTAGTAAATACTGCACAAATCCATAACAAATATTGGTAGGACTTTCTAACTGTATGTTGTTCTTTTTTCTTTTTCAAAGACCTTCCATAAAGGTCAATGTCACTCTTTTATGCTTATAACATCATGTGTTGTTATAATTTCGTCTTTTTATTTACTCTAAAATGTTACTCTTTTTATTTTCCAAGATTATTTTGAAGTGATAACCAACTCGTTCGTAGGAGTGTTTGTAGGAAGATGTGTACGCTCTTGTCATGAATAGATCAAAATGAGTCTTGAGGTCATTACAGGTTATGTTCTTCTATTGCTTCTTTTCATTTGGTTTTTACAAAAAATGCAAAGTGATTGTTTTGTTACAAGTAGTAAATACTGCACAAATCCAAAACAATTATTTAGCAGTTTCTCGCATTTTCTTTCTTATATTATACTGGTAAGGGTTGTATTGTGTTTTGATTTCACTATTTCTTTTGGTCATATTTGATAGGGAGAGCGTGTCGTTGGGGTTACAAATGAAGGTGTTGATGCTGCAGGGCATACAATTGGTACATCTTTGGAGGTCGTGTTCAAACTTAGGAAGGTTCTCAACCCCAAGAGTGTGAGCAAACCAACATCACTAGCTAATGATTATTTTGAGAATAACATATATCGAATATATTTCAAACGAAAGACCTTGGTAAACTCCTATATTTTTTGAATATTGAGGTAGTTCAATCTAAAGATGATATGGTAATTTCTCCGGTGAGTTATGTTATGGATACTTTTGAAGAAACAAGTTTGTAGATAATGCATTCAGAGAAAGTAAGTCACTTTAACTTGTTGGTATCATCCAAAGGTAACTAGAAATACTATGTTTGGTTTGGTAGGACTTTCTAATTGTATGTTGTTCTTTTTCTTTTTTCAAAGACTTTCTGTCATACGGTGAACTGACTTTGGGTGTGTTTTTGCTTTGGAAAGCAAATGTCGCGGTTAGCAAGAGTCGCCACCGACTTTTCTTTTATCCAATAAGGAAAGGCGGAAAAGAACAGGAAATACCTCAATTAGATTTTGGGTTCGGGAGGTACATTATACAAAGGGAAGGTGTTAGCACCCTTTGTATCCATGGTTATCCATGGGCTCTTAATTGCTTGATCACTTATATTTTTCTTGGCTGAAAAAGTGTTTGTGAATTGCTTAGAAAAGGTCTTGAGAAGAGAGTTTAACTTTGTAATGATTCTTGTACGAATGTATACAAAGTATTTATCTCGTTTAATCTTTGAAAGCTGTTTAGAAAAATATAACTTGGCAATGATTCTAGTACGAATGTATACCAAGTGGTGATTTTTTAATAGATGTTTTGCAAAATATGAAACGTGAAAAGTATTTTTAAATTGTGATTCAGCATTTAAGAGTTATACCTACTCGAGGTCTTTATGGGCATTTCCTATCCTTATGAGGGTAAAACTGTCCTTACTATTAAGAAGTAAGTAGTTTTATCCTTTGGATGTAAGGGACATCGTAGGGTCATCGATTGGTCATTGAAGGCAACATTTGTGAGGATACTTTAGCATTCGAAGGGACAATCATCATTTAACCGTAGGCTACAACGACGGGTCATCGAGGGATAAAAATCATATATTCGTAGGCAACATCCGAGGGACTATGATTCATCTTATAGGGACATGATGGTTTAATCGAAGGGTCTTTGCTAAGTGTATCCCCACATTCGCGGGACATGACCGTAATACCGTAATACCGTAAGGCAATAAAGAGAGGTCCAAGATCACATATTCAAAGGCAATATTTTATAATCAATTAGGTAGTTAGGATGAATCTCCACATTAAAATCAATTAAGTAATCAGGATGAATTTCCACAAGGGTATCCCACAAATAAAGTGGAATACCTAGCGAGCTACTTTTTCCGGGAATATGTGAACCCTTACAAAATTCAGCAAACAGGTCAGAACACCAAATCAGGGTGCAATCGAGAGTTGCACCAAACAAAAGGCATCATAACAGAAATAGTGTCAGGTAAACAATGCATAGCTATAATAAAACATGTCAGATAAGCAAAAACCAGAACGGAAAAATCAGCGACTGTCATGCTCGCTGCTGCCTCGCCTAGCGAGGGCTTGGCGAACACTCGCTACATGTTCGCTTAGCGATGTGCTAGCGAAAGGCTGCGGGTTTTGAATTTTAGAACGGTACGATTTCAGCAAGCTTCAAACCATATGGCATCCATTACAGAAATTATATGGGTAAACATTCCAGATATTCAGGCCTATTTAAATCCACAGGCAAAACCTCAAATATATTTATGAATTCGATTATGATATCACATGTAAATTAAGAACATAAAGCGGTAATAGTAATGCAAACCTGTTTGCAATTGAATTGCAACCTTGAATTGGCAAGTCACTCTTAGGGTTGGCGCCGGATTGAGTTGGGCGGGGGTAACCTTGGTGCAGATGAGTTTCCTTCAGGGTTTCCTTGAGGGTTACTCTGAATTCTCTGGGTTAGCCTCCAGGGTTTGCTGTGTTGCTTCTGTTAGGGTTTCCTTGCTAAGGTTTTTGTCTGTCTGCCTCTCTCCCCTTTTTCTGAATGAAGCTCTGCTATTTATAATAATTTTTGTGACCTGATGGGCTCAGGATGAAGCCCAGAATTTTCTGGTATTCGCAAGCTTCGCTAGGCGAGTGGTGTAGCGAAGGGTTCGCTAGGCGAAGGATTTGCTCGCCTAGCGAGCAAGCCAGTTTAGGCCCTTTTCTGGATTTGGCCACCTGTATGCTAGGTCTTGGTTCCTTTAAGATCAATGCCTTGAAAAATAAGTTGGAGTGCCTTGAAAAATGCCTTGTAATATTAACGGGCAAATTTTGGGGTATGACATTTTCCATAAAGGTCAATGTCACTCTTTTAGGCTTATAACATCATGTGTTGTTATAATTTCATCTTTTTGTTTACTCTAAAATGTTACTCTTTTTTTCCCAAGATTATTTTGAAGTGATAACTAACTTGTTCGTCGGAGTGTCTGTAGGAAGGTATGTTCGCTCTTGTCATGAATAGATCAAAATGAGTCTTGAGGTCATTACAGGTAATGTTCTTCTATTGCTTCTTTTCATTTGGTTTTTACAATAAATGAAAAGTGATTGTTTTGTTACAAGTATTAAATACTGCACAAATCCATAACAAATATTGGTAAGACTTTCTAACTGTATGTTTTTCTTTTTCCTTTTTCAAAGACCTTCCATAAAGGTCAATGACACTCTTTTATGCTTATAACATCATGTGTTGTTATAATTTCAACTTTTTGTTTACTCTAAAATGTTACTCTTTTTAATTTCCAAGATTATTTTGAAGTGATAACTAACTTGTTCGTCGGAGTGTTTGTAGGAAGGTATGTACGCTCTTGTCATGAATAGATCAAAATGAGTCTTGAGGTCATTACAGGTAATGTTCTTCTATTGCTTCTTTTCATTTGGTTTTTACAATAAATGCAAAGTGATTGTTTTGTTACTAGTAAATACTGCACAAATCCATAACAAATATTGAGCAGTTTCTCGCATTTTCTTTTTTATATTATACTTGTAAGGGTTGTATTGTGTTTTGATTTCACTGTTTTTTTGGGTCATATTTGATAGGGAGAGCCATCCGTTGGGGTTACAAATGAAGGTGTTGATGCTGCAGGGCATACAACACCTTACATCTTTGGAGGTCGTGTTCAAACTTAGGAAGCTTCTCAACCGCAAGAGTGTGATCAAACCAACATCACTAGCTAAAGGTTATTTTGAGAATAACATCTATCGAATAAATTTCAGACGAAAGACCTTGGTAAACTCCTATATCTATAGCTATGGATACTTTTGAAGAAACAAGTTTGTAGATAATGCATTCATAGAAAGTAAGTCACTTTAACTTGTTGGTATCATCCAAAGGTAACTAGAAATACTATGTTTGGTTTGGTAGGACTTTCTAACTGTATGTTGTTCTTTTTCCTTTTTCAAAGTCTTCCCATAAAGGTCAATGTCACTCTTTTATGCTTATAACATCATGTGTTGTTATAATTTCATCTTTTTGTTTACTCTAAAATATTACTCTTTTTATTTCCCAAGATTATTTTGAAGTGATAACTAACTTGTTCGTCGGAGTGTCTGTAGGAAGGTATGTACGCTCTTGTCATGAATAGATCAAAAAGAGTCTTGAGGTCATTACAGGTAATGTTCTTCTATTGCTTCTTTTCATTTGGTTTTTACAATAAATGTAAAGTGATTGTTTTGTTACAAGTATTAAATACTGCACAAATCCATAACAAATATTGTTAGGACTTTCTAACTGTATGTTGTTCTTTTTCCTTTTTCAAAGACCTTCCATAAAGGTCAATGTCACTCTTTTATGCTTATAACATCATGTGTTGTTATAATTTCGTCTTTTTGTTTACTCTAAAATGTTACTCTTTTTATTTTCCAAGATTATTTTGAAGTGATAACTAACTTGTTCGTCGGAGTGTTTGTAGGAAGGTATGTACGCTCTTGTCATGAATATATCAAAATGAGTCTTGAGGTCATTACAGGTTATGTTCTTCTATTGCTTCTTTTCATTTGGTTTTTACAAAATGTGCCAAGTGGTTGTTTTGTTACAAGTAGTAAATACTGCACAAATCCATAACAAATATTGATCAGTTTCTCGCATTTTTTTTTATATTATACTGGTAAGGGTTGTATTGTGTTTTGATTTCACTGTTAGGGTGAGCCAGCCGTTGAGGTTACAAATGAAGGTGTTGATGCTGCAGGGCATACAATTGGTACATCTTTGTAGGTCGTGTTCAAACTTAGGAAGGTTCTCAACCCCAAACGTGTGATCAAACCAACATCACTAGCTAAATATTATTTTGAGAATTACATCTATCGAATAAATTTCTGACGAAAGACCTTGGTAAACTCCTATATCTTTTGGGTATTGAGGTAGTCCAATCTAAAGATGATATGGGAATTTCTCCGGGGAAATATGATATGGATACCTTTGAAGAAACAAGTTTGTAGATAATGCATTCATAGAAATTAAGTCACTTTAACTTGTTGGTATCATCCAAAGGTAACTAGAAATACTATGTTTGGTTTGGTAGGACTTTCTAACTGTATGTTGTTCTTTTTCCTTTTTCAAAGTCTTCCAATAAAGGTCAATGTCACTCTTTTATGCTTATAACATCATCTGTTGTTATAATTTCGTCTTTTTGTTTTCTCTAAAATGTTACTCTTTTAATTTCCCAAGATTATTTTGAAATGATAACTAACTTGTTCGTCGGAGTGTCTGTAGGAAGGTATGTACGCTCTTGTCATGAATAGATCAAAAAGAGTCTTGAGGTCATTACAGGTAATGTTCTTCTATTGCTTCTTTTCATTTGGTTTTTACAATAAATGTAAAGTGATTGTTTTGTTACAAGTAGTAAATACTGCACAAATCCATAACAAATATTGGTAGGACTTTCTAACTGTATGTTGTTTCTTTTCCTTTTTCAAAGACCTTCCATAAAGGTCAATGTCACTCTTTTATGCTTATAACATCATGTGTTGTTATAATTTCGTCTTTTTGTTTACTCTAAAATGTTACTCTTTTTATTTTCCATGATTATTTGAAGTGATAACTAACTTGTTCGTCGGAGTGTGTGTAGGAAGGTATGTACGCTCTTGTCATAAGTAGATCAAAATGAGTCTTGAGGTCATTAAAGGTTATGTTCTTCTATTGCTTCTTTTCTTTTGGTTTTTACAAAAAATGCAAAGTGATTGTTTTGTTACAAGTAGTAAATACTGCACAAATCTATAACAAATATTGAGCAGTTTCTCGCATTTTATTTTTTATATTATATTGGTAAGGGTTGTATTGTGTTTTGATTTCACTATTTCTTTTGGTCATTTTTTATAGGGAGAGCCAGCCGTTGAGGTTACAAATGAAGGTGTTGATGATGCAGGGCATACAACACCTTACATCTTAGGAGGTCGTGTTCAAACTTAGGAAGCTTCTCAACCCCAAGAGTGTGATCAAACCAACATGACTACTTAAAGATTATTTTGAGAATAACATCTATCGAATAAATTTCAGACGAAAGACCTTGGTAAACGCCTATATCTATAGCTATGGATACTTTTGAAGAAACAAGTTTGTATATAATGCATTCATAGAAAGTAAGTCACTTTAACTTGTTGGTATCATCCAAAGGTAACTAGAAATACTATGTTTGGTATGGTAGGACTTTCTAACTGTATGTTGTTATTTTTCCTTTTTCAAAGTCTTCCCATAAAGGTCAATGTCACTCTTTTATGCTTATAACATCATCTGTTGTTATAATTTCGTCTTTTTGTTTTCTCTAAAATGTTACTCTTTTTATTTCCCAAGATTATTTTGAAGGGATAACTAACTTGTTCGCCGGAGTGTCTGTAGGAAGGTATGTACGCTCTTGTCATGAATATATCAAAATGAGTCTTGAGGTCATTACAGGTAATGTTCTTCTATTGCTTCTTTTCATTTGGTTTTTACAATAAATGCAAAGTGATTGTTTTGTTACAAGTAGTAAATACTGCACAAATCCATAACAAATATTGGTAGGACTTTCTAACTGTATGTTGTTTCTTTTCCTTTTTCAAAGACCTTCCATAAAGGTCAATGTCACTCTTTTATGCTTATAACATCATGTGTTGTTATAATTTCATCTTTTTGTTTACTCTAAAATGTTACTCTTTTTATTTTCCATGATTATTTTGAAGTGATAACTAACTTGTTCGTCAGTGTGTGTGTAGGAAGGTATGTACGATCTTGTCATAAATAGATCAAAATGAGTCTTGAGGTCATTAAAGGTTATGTTCTTCTATTGCTTCTTTTCTTTTGGTTTTTACAAAAAATGCAAAGTGATTGTTTTGTTATAAGTAGTAAATACTGCACAAATCTATAACAATTATTGAGCAGTTTCTCGCATTTTATTTTTTATATTATACTGGTAAGGGTTGTATTGTGTTTTGATTTCACTATTTCTTTTGGTCATATTTGATAGGGAGAACCAACCGTTGAGGTTACAAATGAAGGTGTTGATGCTGCAGGGCATACAACACCTTACATCTATGGAGGTCGTGTTCAAACTTAGGAAGCTTCTCAACCCCAAGAGTGTGATCAAAACAACATCACTAGCTAAAGGTTATTTTGAGAATAACATCTATCGAATAAATTTCAGACGAAAGACCTTGGTAAACTCCTATATCTATAGCTATGGATACTTTTGAAGAAACAAGTTTGTAGATAATGCATTCATAGAAAGTAAGTCACTTTAACTTGTTGGTATCATCCAAAGGTAACTAGAAATACTATGTTTGGTTTGGTAGGACTTTCTAACTGTATGTTGTTCTTTTTCCTTTTTCAAAGTCATCCCATAAAGGTCAATGTCACTCTTTTATGCTTATAACATCATGTGTTGTTATAATTTAGTCTTTTTGTTTACTCTAATATATTACTCTTTTTATTTCCCAAGATTATTTTGAAGTGATAACTAACTTGTTCGTCGGAGTGTCTGTAGGAAGGTATGTACGCTCTTGTCATGAATAGATCAAAATGAGTCTTGAGGTCATTACAGGTAATGTTCTTCTATTGCTTCTTTTCATTTGGTTTTTACAATAAACGGAAAGTGATTGTTTTGTTACAAGTATTAAATACTGCACAAATCCATAACAAATATTGTTAGGACTTTCTAACTGTATGTTGTTCTTTTTCCTTTTTCAAAGACCTTCCATAAAGGTCAATGTCACTCTTTTATGCTTTAAACATCATGTGTTGTTATAATTTCGTCTTTTTGTTTACTCTAAAATGTTACTCTTTTTATTTTCCAAGATTATTTTGAAGTGATAACTAACTTGTTCGTCGGAGTGTTTGTAGGAAGGTATGTACGCTCTTCTAATGAATAGATCAAAATGAGTCTTGAGGTCATTACAGGTTATGTTCTTTTATTGCTTCTTTTCATTTGGTTTTTACAAAAAATGCAAAGTTATTGTTTTGTTACAAGTAGTAAATACTGCACAAATCCAAAACAAATATTGGGCAGTTTCTCGTATTTTCTTTTTTATATTATACTGGTAAGGGTTGTATTGAGTTTTGATTTCACTGTTTCTTTTGGTCATATTTGATAGGGAGAGCCTGCTGTTGGGGTTACAAATGAAGGTGTTGATGCTGCAGGGCAATAAATTGGTACATCTTTGGAGGTCGTGTTCAAACTTAGGAAGGTTCTCAACCCCAAGAGTGTGATCAAACCAACATCACTAGCTAAAGATTATTTTGAGAATAAAATCTATCGAATAAATTTCAGACGAAAGACCTTGGTAAACTCCTATATTTTTTGGGTATTGAGGTAGTCCAATCTAAAGATGATATAGTAATTTCTCGGGTAAAATATGATATGGATACTTTTGAAGAAACAAGTTTGTAGATAATGCATTCAGAGAAAGTAAGTCACTTTAACTTGTTGGTATCATCCAAAGGTAACTAGAAATACTATGTTTGGTTTGGTAGGACTTTCTAACTGTATGTTGTTCTTTTTCCTTTTTCAAAGATTTCCCATAAAGGTCAATGTCACTCTTTTATGCTTATAACATCATGTGTTGTTATAATTTCGTCTTTTGGTTTACTCTAAAATGTTACTCTTTTTATTTCCCAAGATTATTTTGAAGTGATAACTAACTTGTTCGTCGGACTGTTTGTAGGAAGGTATGTACGCTCTTGTCATGAATAGATCAAAATGAGTCTTGAGGTCATTACACGTAATGTTCTTCTACTGATTCTTTTCATTTGGTTTTTACAATAAATGCAAAGTGATTGTTTTTTTACAAGTAGTAAATACTGCACAAATCCATAACAAATATTGGTAGGACTTTCTAACTATATGTTGTTCTTTTTCCTTTTTCAAAGACCTTCCATAAAGGTCAATGTCACTCTTTTATGCTTATAACATCATGTGTTGTTATAATTTCGTCTTTTTGTTTACTCTAAAATGTTACTCTTTTTATTTTCCAAGATTATTTTGAAGTGATAACTAACTTGTTCGTTGGAGTGTTTGTAGGAAGGTATGTACGCTCTTGTCATGAATAGATCAATATGAGTCTTGAGGTCATTACAGGTAATGTTCTTCTATTGCTTCTTTTCATTTGGTTTTTACAATAAATGCAAAGTGATTGTTTTGTTACAAATAGTAAATATTCAACAAATCCATAACAAATATTGATCAGTTTCTCGCATTTTCTTTTTTATATTATACTGGTAAGGGTTATATTGTGTTTTGATTTCACTGTTTCTTTCGGTCGTATTTGATAGGGAAAGCCAACCGTTGAGGTTACAAATGAAGGTGTAGATGCTGCAGGGCATACAATTGGTATATCTTTGGAGTTCGTGTTCAAACTTAGGAAGGTTCTCAACCCCAAACGTGTGATCAAACCAACATCACTAGTTAAAGATTATTTTGAGAATAACATCTATCGAATAAATTTCAGACGAAAGACCTTGGTAAACTCCTATATTTTTTGGGTATTGACGTAGTGCAATCTAAAGATGATATGGTAATCTCTAGGGGGAAATATGCTATGGATACTTTTGAAGAAACAAGTTTGTAGGTAATGCATTCATAGAAAGTAAGTCACTTTAACTTATTGGTATAATCCAAAGGTAACTAGAAATACTATGTTTGGTTTGGTAGGACTTTCTAACTATATGTTGTTCTTTCTATTTTTTCAAAGACTTCCTATAAAGGTCAACGTCACTCTTTTACGCTATGTGTTGTTATAATTTCATCTTTTTATTTACTCTAAAATGTTACTCTTTTTATTTTCCAAAATTATTTTGAAGTGATAACTTACTTGTTCGTCGGAGTGTTTGTAGGAAGGTATGTACGCTCTTGTCATGAATAGATCAAAAAGTGCCTTGAGGTCATTACAGGTAATGTTCTTCTATTGCTTCTTTTCATTTGGTTTTTACAAAAAATGCAAAGTGATTTTTTTGTTAGAAGTAGTAAATATTGCACAAATCCATAACAAATACTCATCAGTTTCTCGCATTTTCTTTTTTATATTATACTGGTAAGGGTTGTATTGTGTTTTGATTTCACTGTTTCTTTTGGTCATATTTGATAGGGAGAGCCAGCCGTTGAGGTTACAAATGAAGGTGTTGATGCTGCAGGGCATACAATTGGTATATCTTTGGAGTTCGTGTTCAAACTTAGGAAGGTTCTCAACCCCAAGAGTGTGATCAAACCAACATCACTAGCTAAAGATTATTTTGAGAATAACATCTATCGAATAAATTTCAGACGAAAGACCTTGGTAAACTCCTATATTTTTTGGGTATTGAGGTAGTCCAATCTAAAGATGATATGGTAATCTCTAGGGGGAAATATGTTATGGATACTTTTGAAGAAACAAGTTTGTAGATAATGCATTCATAGAAAGTAAGTCACTTTAACTTGTTGGTATAATCCAAAGGTAACTAGAAATACTATGTTTGGTTTGGTAGGACTTTCTAACTATATGTTGTTCTTTCTCCTTTTTCAAAGACTTCCCATAAAGGTCAACGTCACTCTTTTATGCTTAAAACATCATGTGTTGTTATAATTTCATCTTTTTGTTTACTCTAAAATGTTACTCTTTTTATTTTCCAAATTATTTTGAAGTGATAACTAACTTGTTCGTCAGAGTGTTTGTAGGAAGGTATGTACGCTCTTGTCATGAATAGATCAAAAAGAGTCTTGAGGTCATTACAGGTAATGTTCTTCTATTGCTTCTTTTCATTTGGTTTTTACAATAAATGCAAAGTGATTGTTTTGTTACAAGTAGTAAATACTGCACAAATCCATAAGAAATACTCATCAGTTTCTCGCATTTTCTTTTTTATATTATACTGGTAAGGGTTGTATTGTGTTTTGATTTCACTATTTCTTTTGGTCATATTTGATAGGGAATGCCAGCCGTTGAGGTTACAAATGAAGGTGTTGATGCTGCAGGGCATACAATTGGTATATCTTTTGAGTTCGTGTTCAAACTTAGGAAGGTTCTCAACCCCAAGAGTGTGATCAAACCAACATCACTAGTTAAAGATTATTTTGAGTATAACATCTATCGAATAAATTTCAGACGAAAGACCTTGGTAAACTCCTATATTTTTTGGGTATTGAGGTAGTGCAATCTAAAGATGATACGGTAATCTCTAGGGGGAAATATGCTATGGATACTTTTGAAGAAACAAGTTTGTAGGTAATGCATTCATAGAAAGTAAGTCACTTTAACTTATTGGTATAATCCAAAGGTAACTAGAAATACTATGTTTGGATTGGTAGGACTTTCTAACTATATGTTGTTCTTTCTATTTTTTCAAAGACTTCCTATAAAGGTCAACGTCACTCTTTTATGCTTAGATCATCATGTGTTGTTATAATTTCATCTTTTTATTTACTCTAAAATGTTACTCTTTTTATTTTCCAAGATTATTTTGAAGTGATAACTAACTTGTTCGTCGGAGTGTTTGTAGGAAGGTATGTACGCTCTTGTCATGAATAGATCAAAAAGAGTCTTGAGGTCATTACAGGTAATGTTCTTCTATTGCTTCTTTTCATTTGGTTTTTACAATAAATGCAAAGTGATTGTTTTGTTACAAGTAGTAAATACTGCACAAATCCATAAGAAATACTCATCAGTTTCTCGCATTTTCTTTTTTATATTATACTGGTAAGGGTTGTATTGTGTTTTGATTTCACTATTTCTTTTGGTCATATTTGATAGGGAATGCCAGCCGTTGAGGTTACAAATGAAGGTGTTGATGCTGCAGGGCATACAATTGGTATATCTTTGGAGTTCGTGTTCAAACTTAGGAAGGTTCTCAACCCCAAGAGTGTGATCAAACCAACATCACTAGCTAAAGATTATTTTGAGAATAACATCTATCGAATAAATTTCAGACGAAAGACCTTGGTAAACTCCTATATTTTTTGGGTATTGAGGTAGTCCAATCTAAAGATGATATGGTAATCTCTAGGGGGAAATATGTTATGGATACTTTTGAAGAAACAAGTTTGTAGATAATGCATTCATAGAAAGTAAGTCACTTTAACTTGTTGGTATAATCCAAAGGTAACTAGAAATACTATGTTTGGTTTGGTAGGACTTTCTAACTATATGTTGTTCTTTCTCCTTTTTCAAAGACTTCCCATAAAGGTCAACGTCACTCTTTTATGCTTAAAACATCATGTGTTGTTATAATTTCATCTTTTTGTTTACTCTAAAATGTTACTCTTTTTATTTTCCAAAATTATTTTGAAGTGATAACTAACTTGTTCGTCAGAGTGTTTGTAGGAAGGTATGTACGCTCTTGTCATGAATAGATCAAAAAGAGTCTTGAGGTCATTACAGGTAATGTTCTTCTATTGCTTCTTTTCATTTGGTTTTTACAATAAATGCAAAGTGATTGTTTTGTTACAAGTAGTAAATACTGCACAAATCCATAAGAAATACTCATCAGTTTCTCGCATTTTCTTTTTTATATTATACTGGTAAGGGTTGTATTGTGTTTTGATTTCACTATTTCTTTTGGTCATATTTGATAGGGAATGCCAGCCGTTGAGGTTACAAATGAAGGTGTTGATGCTGCAGGGCATACAATTGGTATATCTTTTGAGTTCGTGTTCAAACTTAGGAAGGTTCTCAACCCCAAGAGTGTGATCAAACCAACATCACTAGTTAAAGATTATTTTGAGTATAACATCTATCGAATAAATTTCAGACGAAAGACCTTGGTAAACTCCTATATTTTTGGGTATTGAGGTAGTGCAATCTAAAGATGATACGGTAATCTCTAGGGGGAAATATGCTATGGATACTTTTGAAGAAACAAGTTTGTAGGTAATGCATTCATAGAAAGTAAGTCACTTTAACTTATTGGTATAATCCAAAGGTAACTAGAAATACTATGTTTGGATTGGTAGGACTTTCTAACTATATGTTGTTCTTTCTATTTTTTCAAAGACTTCCTATAAAGGTCAACGTCACTCTTTTATGCTTAGATCATCATGTGTTGTTATAATTTCATCTTTTTATTTACTCTAAAATGTTACTCTTTTTATTTTCCAAGATTATTTTGAAGTGATAACTAACTTGTTCGTCGGAGTGTTTGTAGGAAGGTATGTACGCTCTTGTCATGAATAGATCAAAAAGAGTCTTGAGGTCATTACAGGTAATGTTCTTCTATTGCTTCTTTTCATTTGGTTTTTACAATAAATGCAAAGTGATTTTTTTGTTAGAAGTAGTAAATACTGCACAAATCCATAACAAATACTCATCAGTTTCTCGCATTTTCTTTTTTATATTATACTGGTAAGGGTTGTATTGTGTTTTGATTTCACTGTTTCTTTTGGTCATATTTGATAGGGAGAGCCAGCCGTTGAGGTTACTGTCGCATCCGCGAAAAAACAACCGGCGGGCTGAAATAAAAACACACAGAGCCGCCACTGCGCGTTATTTATCCCAAGATAGGGAAAGGAAACGCTCAGAGAAACCTGGAAAGACATGGTCTCGCGACCAAAGAGAAAGGGTAAGGGAGTCGGTTACGCAAGGGGAAGGTATTAGCACCCCTCACGTCCGTCGTACTCGACGGGATCCACGTTCTAAGAAAAGAAAAGGTTGCTAAAATAAACAGACAAACATCATACACACACGCTAAGAAACACAGGCGGGGTTAAGAAGAAGAGAGCTCGATAGGACATCGCATCCTATGCCTACGTATCTCGTCTGGAACGAGAATCAGAGCTGCCGTAGTTCGGCTCACGCACGCCAAACAAGCAAACAAAAACACAGGCAAACTGGGAGCCTGAATGCCAATCACTGGACTTACATCAGCATCCGAACCAAAAACACACACAAAAGGCAAACGTGGAGCCCGACTGCCAATCACTGGGCTTACGTCGGCATCCGAACCAAACACACAAGAAGATAACAATCAAACACACACAAAAAGAAAAAAAGTGCCCGGAGAGACCTCGCACGGTCTCCTGCCTACATACCTCGTCTGGAACGAGGATCAAGGCGATGTAGTTCCCCCTCAAGGGAAAGAAATTCTAGCCAGAAACCAAGGGAAGACACACTACCAGGGAGCTGTACTCGAGCCTAGTGTTATCATGCATCATTGCCCTAAGTTCAGGTTTCTACCTACTTGCACAACAGCGAGCTAATCCTATCCAGGAAAGAAGCAAGCATACAAGCATACAAGCATCAACAGATCAAAACAAGCATTTCAAGCAAGTATTCACATAGCACACACTATAGCCAATTAAGTGGGCTCAAACAATGGGTTTGACTGCCTAGGCAAGTCATCTGTACAAGGTATTGTTCGCTCTTAACCTTGCCATTGCGAGGCTAAGGTGAAGCAGATGAAAGGTGAGTGAAGATTAGACTTCACAGCTCTTATCCCTGACCAGGGAGAGCTTCAGACAAAGGAGCGTGGGTCCAGAATGGAGGGACCCTTCTACGCTCAAGACTCTGACACAACTGTACAAAGTACAAGATCTTGGGTTTGTGTCCCAATGCATCAACACAGTGGTGTGAGCAGAGGGACGACTCACAGAATAGTGGGGGATAGATTGCATATCCCTTGGGTTCCGCCAATTGCCTCATAGAGGTCTTTACCTGCTTGGCACAAATGTAAACTACGACAAACATCGCCTCTTAAGGAGGACTTCAGACAGTTGCCTGGCCAAGTAACAGGCCAGGTCTTCCAGACTACATGAAGAATAGAAGATCCTACCTCAGCTGGTTAAAAAACCAAGCAGCAGCGAGCAAGTTCTTAAAGAACTGTAAGCGACTAAATGTACCTGAAATCAATCAAGCATCATCAGTACTCAGACAAACCAACAGTAAACAGCAAATGTTAATCAGTTAATCTGTACAGTTAAACACAAGCTAATGCACACAAGTGCAAGCTATAAGCTCAAACTCAAGCATCAAACCTACAACACAAAGTCAAGTTAGTTCATAAACATCAACCAAACTCAATTCAAATTGCCTTGAAGCAATCTCCTTAAGCATTGTGCATTTCATCCTGAAAATCCAAACCAAATGTGAGAAACTAGACCACTAGGCCAAGCCTAAGGTCCAAAGGGATAAAAAAAATCTAAACAGCAAGCAAAACCAATCCAAAATCACATTAAGGCAATTCAAAAGAAAATGCAATTGGTCTCATGCTCATATCATTCACCAATATCAATTCATGCCCAATATACCACAAACTAGGTCAAATACAACACCAAAAGTCCAAACAGAATGACTTCAATCAAAGGCATACCAAAACAATTCCAAAAATCCTCAAATAATTCACACCTAAACAGGACACAATCAACAAGTAGCATGTCAATTTTCAGCTCAATTGGACAAAAGAAAGTAGGTCAATGAAAATCAAAAAGTCCAGACACAATTATGTAAGCCAATTCAAGACATCCAAGCAAGCATCCATTTCAATAATTCATAAAACAGTGACAACAATTAAGAAATGAATGGGATCAAAAGCATGATGTCCCACAATGTGTCTACAATCAACATATCAAATTTCATCTTCATCCAGTACCATATGAGAATTTCACAAGCAAAATGCCAACATGTGTCACATAAATTCACAAAATGAGCATACAGAGAAGAAAATTATCAATCAATTAGAAAATGACATCAAAAATTCCAGAAAAAATCACATGCTACCTTGACATATCAATGATCATTCATGCAAAAAATTGGAACCATCAAACATTCCTAAGCCAGGCAAATAAAATCAGAAAGTTGACCTAGCTTGGTGTGACACAAATTGTCACACCTTAATCCAAAAAATCATATCTCCATCACCAAGTATCCAAAAATCACAAACTCTACATGAAAATCACCATCAACATGTCCAGAATAAGCACAAAAATTTTCATTCATTTCTTTACAAGTATGAGCATTTCATGTAAGTTTTGGTGAAACATGTACAAAATGCACACATGAACAAAATCAATAGGCCAATTAAATTTCCACACGTGCAAAAATTCCACAAAAATCATAATCAAATTCTACACATCTTCAGGAGTATTATGCAAAAAATTTCACAAAATTTGGATCACTATTCCATGAGATATGATTTTTGGAAGTGATGGAAAAAATAAAAAAAAGACATGAGCAATGTACAAGAACAAGGATGGTTAAAGAATTAAAATGTCAAATGCCAAGTGAAATGCCCTCAGCTGGAATCGAAGGGAGGTTGGCGCTGAGGTTGGCGCCTTGTCAAAACGACGTAGTTTTGACCAAGACTGGAAATAAAACAAATAAAATGTGAAACGTGCCCAGGGAGAATTGAATAGGGGAGCGCTAGGTCCAAGGGCGTTGAGCCATCCGCTCGGCCAAACTACATTGCCACAACACTAAACGCAGCGCCTACTATATAACTCGCCGCCACACCAGACGCCGGAACAGTAGTTCCGGTCGTCTTCTCCGACCGTGTACACGGCGGAGCTGCAACTTTTTTTTTTCCAGAATTTTACAAACTATATACCGTTGGAAAGGTCTTTTCATGTACATTCCAAATATCATAAAAGCTAAGCCTAATTCCTAATATATTTTCCGGATCGAAGCAAAGAAGTTTCTAGATCTAAACTTTAATTCAACATAACTTCTTCATTTTTCATCCAAATTTCATGAAATTTATATCAGAATTCTCAGTGATGAAAACTCTACAAGTTTATGTACATAAAATCAAGATTTATGAGATTCGAATTTTTGACCTCTTGAAGAACAATCAATGGCAGCAGTGGATCCAAGGCCTTGCAAGTGTTAAAATATGCTCCTCTACTCTTGTTATGAAGTCTTGTGCACGAATCAATGCTTGGAAAGGCTTGGATCTAGCTTAATCTTCAATTTCCATTTTCATGTTCATGTATGGAGTATGCACAATTCTTCACCAATTTCCACAAAAAATGACTGATTCATGCTCCAAATTCCATGAGGATGATGGATCTATCAAGAAAATATGTGGTTGTGTGGAGAAAATTTGAATTCCAATGAGAGAGAATTTTGGAGGGAAGAGAAAATTCTAGATCTAAAAAATGTGTAAAAAAAAATTCTGTTATGATTTACTATTTATATGCTTCACTAATCATGATTAATTAAGTTCTAATCAAATGCTAATGAAAAATGGTTAATTTTGGAGGTGTTTTGCAAAAATTATTTTTTTACCTTATGCATGGCATGGCATGTGAATAGTGCACGTTTTTGCATTCATTTTCTCTCAAAATATTATTTTAAAACCAATGGAAATGTTAAAATGTGAAAACAATGCATTATTTTTGAACTTGATTTTTTCCCTCCAAAATGAATTGAATTTTCAAATATTTATATGAATGGAATGCATGCAATGTAATGCCAATTTTGGAAACTAGAAGTCATAACAAGAATTTAGCAAGAAGAGCCACTTGATTTGGACATTTGATGAAGAAGTTATGCTCATTTGAAGTTCCATGTTCATTTGACCAAAATTTGACCATATCTCTTCAACCACACATGAGAAATTCATGATCTTGGACTTTTTGGAAATGGGAGAACAAGATCTACAACTTTCATGTTCAACAAAATTTCATTTGAAGCATTTTTGATGATGTAATCTTGAGGAGAAAACCTTTCCATTTTTGGCAATTTTGAATTATAAGTCACTTTCCATTTTTGGAAAGTTTTGTCCTGACTTTATTTTCTTCAATGTTGATGTTTGAAATGTCAAATGAGACTTGTTTGAACATGAATGAAGTATTTCTAACCACTTTCCACCTCCAAATCCAACAGTTGACTTTTGGTTGACTTTTTCTAGTTGATATATGACTTGGTCATGCACAGATGAATCTGAGCCTCAATCTCCTGATGAAATGGCTCCAAAATGAAACCCTAGCTTCCATAAGCTTAATATAATCATGAAATGATCCTCATATCCATTGTAGACCCCATCTCCTTACCATGCCCTGATTGGCCCAATGCAACTGGTTAGGGTTGACCAGTGGTCAAAACCCTAATCTCAAGGTAGCTGATCAATCACTTGAATCTTCTGATGATAAACCATGATGATGATGTATCCTTTCAAACAAGATGAAGACCAATCTCCTTGAGAATCACAAAACCCTAATTTGGACCTCCACATCCTTAGATGATTGATGACCAGTCCAATGAAACCCCAGCATGCACATAACCTCCTATCTTCTGATCAAGACTTGGGAAACTGGCTTGCACAATGTAACCACATGATATGCAATATGCAATGCCTAATGACCTAAAATGATATGTAATATGTTATGCTAGTCCCAAGAGAGGAGGGCAAATTTTGAGGTGTTACAGCTGCCCCTATTCAATCCACTGTGAACCTGTCGATATGAATAGCCTCGGCTTTCAGATGATCAGGATGAAGAGTGATTGAATACCAAGAACAGACGAACAATTTGCACTCCGATGAGAAAATAATTAACAACGCCTGTCAGAATCGGCGAAGAAACAATCTCTGAAACAAACATCCGTCTGGTACGGAAAAATTCGGCCTGAATACCGAAACAACAACGTCAACCTGGATACCAAAATAAATGGTAACGCAGGGATAACCCATGGCCTGAATACCACATCCGCTTGGGATTATTATTCTTTTTCTTTTTTATGCTTTTCTTGAATCCCGAAATCTTTTCGCGCAAATGATCCCAGATCACTGCTTTTGAACCCCGACATCTTGTTTCCTTGTGATAATTCCGCTGGCAACGTCGGAAATAACACCCATCACCACTCTGAGGGCGACATATCAGAGGATACACCTTCAACCAGACACTGACTGATGACTGGGAAGAAACTCGACGTTTACGTGACATCGAACGATGATGTTTACTGACACCAAAGAAAATTTGACCAGACACTTACTGATGACTGTGAGAAAACGCGACGTTTACTGGACATCGAACGATGATGTTTACAGGCATCAAACAATGATGTTGACAGGCATCAAACAATGAAGTTGGCAGGCATCAAACAATGATGTTGACAGGATATCGAACAATGATGTTGACAGGACATCGAACAATGATGTTTACGGGCATCACACAATGATGTTGACAAGACATCGAACAATGATGTTGACAGGACATCGAACAATGATGTTTACAGGCATCAAACAATGATGTTGACAAGACATCGAACAATGATGTTGGCAGGACATCGAACAATGATGTTGACAGGACATCGAACAATGATGTTTACGGGCATCACACAATGATGTTGACAAGACATCGAACAATGATGTTGACAGGACATCGAACAATGATGTTGACAGGACATCGAACCATGATGTTTACAGGACATCAAACAATGATGTTTACAGGCATCAAACAAAACTCGACCAGACACTTACTGATGACTGGGAAATACCGCGACGTTTACTAGACATCGAATGATGATGTTTACTGACACCAAAGAGAGCTCGACCAGACACTTACTGATGACTGGGAAATACTGCTGCCCCAAAATCACGATGCTGAACTCCTCAGAGCATCGTCTTCACTATCCGGCAAAACCAAATCTCAAGCGGTAACCACGGCTCGAGTCGCGCTGATCGCGTAACATTTCTATCTCTGTCCAACGGAAAAGTTTCCTCCAGCATCGCACTACTGGTGAATATTGCTGATCTGACATCATGATGCTAAACCCATCAGAGTAACATCTTCGCTTTCTGGCAAAACCACCTCTCAAACAATAACCACAGCTTGAGACTAGCCTATGCTTGCAACAATGATGCATGATCTTTTTCTGCGTAATGCTCCATACTTATGGAAATGCTACGCGATTTATTTTTTCTATGCAACATGCTATGCTATTTTTCATGATGAATGTATAAAAAGTATCCCCCTCAAGGGACTCTTCTGGGGAGCACGAGACACTCCGCTGAGGAACTCGACAATACTCCGATCACCACCCTGCTGGGGAATAACACTGCTGCTGGGAAAAGGATCCCTTGCTGGGGAAGAACCTCCTTTGCACCCAATCCGCTCGGGAAACTGCTGGGGATAAGAACTACCAACACCCTGTGGGGATACAACAATCTTCGACTTGCTGAGGATATCAATCCCAACTCTGCTTTGGGAAACCCTCACAGATACCTGACGACTTCACTGGGGAAATGCTCACAGATACTCCGCTGGGAAACAGCAACCCTTGCCTTACGACTGGGGAAGCACCGATCTGACACCTGCTGGGGATAACCATCCTGACCCTGCTAGGGAAGCAAATGCTACTCCGCTGGGGATGCAAATATCAGTCCGCTACGGAAACTCATCTAATCCACTGGTAGGATGAACACTGCTGGAGATATATTTCATTGAAACCCGCTCCACTCGGGGAATAGCAACCTTCGGGCCTGGCTGCTGAGGAAACATCACTTTAAACCTGCCGGGGATAACCATCTTGACTCGGCTAGGGATCCATAGACCTTGGATCTGCTGGGGAGTTAGCCCTCACAACTCTGCTTGGGGACCTAGCTGGGAAATGAGAAAAGTTGGCACAGAACACCCGTCGACTCGTCGAACCACGGTATCCGCCTCCCAATCTCGTATAAACTTTCCACTTTTGAAAACTCCCAGACCCGTCTGGACCTTTTCTGCTCCATCATCTTGTATTCCCAATCGCTCCGCACTCGACGGAGAACGAACTCCTGGGGATTATACAGACTTTCAATTTTCCGACTTTGAAGAGTCTTCTTGATTAAAATCAAGAATCGTCGTACGTCTCGACGTCTTCTCGTCACTCCTCTTATCCACTCGTCCGTGATTGGACTCCATGGGGATTTGTTTCATCAACAGCTTCCACATCACAACCTGCAAGTGAGTGAAAAACATCTAACAACACCTGCAAAACAGACCGTTAGATAAAACCGTGCCCCAGGCGTGTCAAGATTTCAACACTTGGGTCACTCAATCCTTCCGAATAAGATTTCAAGTTTTCAATCTTATAAACATGCATTGGAAGGGACCTGTATGTCTTAAAATGCAAGATTCTTTATCAAAATAATCGGATGTTTTTGCAATCAAAGCGGTAATGAAAACAAAAAAACAAAATTATTTGACTGAATATGCATTTTATTGATTGAAAAGTGTGTGGCTCAAATTGAGCAATACAAAAGGAAGCAATTCCTGAAAAGAGGTAATTGCGCACAAAAGGAAAAATCTATCCTAATGGCAATGTGAAACCCGTGATCTCATCGAGTTCCAACTCGGTTACACCCCATATGTCCTCAGACTCTCCGTGCTTTCTGCCTTCTGAACAAGACGATTCTGATTGATCCCCACCGGGTATTATCCATGATGCTTTAACCAAAGCGCAAACGATCATGCCGGACGCAGTTGTTCGTTTCAATCCCTCTTTTGCCTGGACCGCCCTTTCGGGTTTTCAGTCCACCGGGATACCCTTTTTTGCCCAAGTCGCCTTTTCAGGTTTTCGACTTGCCGGGTGTACAATTTTTCCTTTTTATCCCTAATTTTTGCCCGAACCTTTTCCTGTTTTTGGTTCGCCGGGATGCCCATTTTTGCCTGGACTATTTTATTCTTTTCGTCCAGCGGGTCTCTTTACACGAAGTATTTTTTAACTGCGTCCGCATTCACATGGGATGGAAAATCCTCACCATCCATGGTCGTTAACAACAAGGCTCCACCAGAGAAAACCCTCTTGACCACGAATGGACCTTCATAATTCGGTGTCCATTTGCCCCTTCGATCGTTTTGAGGAGGAAGGATCCTTTTCAGCACCATATCACCTACGTGATATACCCGAGGTCGTACTTTCTTGTCAAAAGCACGCTTCATCCTTTGCTGGTATAACTGCCCATGACAGATGGCTGCCAGCCTCTTTTCCTCTATCAGACTCAATTCTTCATATCGGGTCCTTACCCATTCAGCCTCTTGCAACTTGACGTCCATCAGGACTCTCAAAGAGGGAATCTGAACTTCAACAGGTAATACAGCCTCCATTCCATATACCAATGAGAAAGGAGTTGCCCCAGTAGGCGCACCGAGGTTCGATACCCGGTATACAAGCTTCGTACTTGCCCATACTGTCGGTGCATTCGAATGCTAACCAGGAAACGAAAGCTCATTCACCTTAACCTCCCCATCAGACATCAGAATCCGTTCGGATTCGGGGTCAAGCCCCTCCTCCGGGATCGGTTACTCTCAATCTTTCGATTTGAGCACCTCGAGATGTCCTCATCAGGGAACTCAAACTTCCTTGGTTGATAATCCTCAATGGGTTGCTGGGCGAGGTAATCAGACAATACCCCTTGATTGCTTTCTGAGAGTATACTGAATCAGTCAACATTATTTTGCTCCTCTCGCAAACCCGTCCGGTCGATGCTGGGCTCTCAAACCCATACTTGATCGGATCCATCTCGGAAATCCACAAAGTGGTATGAACCAGCATATACTGTCTCAGTCGGCGAGCAGCCTATGCCAAAGTACGTCAAGTTTTCTCGAGCAGTGAATGTATTGTTTCACAGTCGATAAACTTTTTGCTAAGGTAAATTGCATGCTCTTTTCGACAAGACTCGTCATGCTGACCCAATACACCTCGTAGACCCCTCGAAGGTTTTCAAGTACCAGATTAACAATTGCTCCTTAGGGAAACATCAGAATCAGAGGCTCCTGCAACTTATTCTTTTATTTTTCCAATGCCCCTTGGCAATCATTATTCCACCTGACCGTTTGATCTTTTTTCTTGAATGGGTTCCCACGTGGCTGTTAGGTGAGATGTGAACCATGACATGTAGTTCCATCTGCCTAAGAAACCACGAACCTCTTTCTGTTCTCGGTTCAGGCATTCCTTTTTTCTGTTTTTCCCTTTTTTTTTTTTTTTTTTTTTTTAGCAGGATCAACCTCGATTCCTCTCTTATAATGAACCCCAACAGCTTACCGGATCGCACTCTGATAGTGCACTCGCTTGAATTCAACCTCAGTTTGAATTGTCTCAACCGGTCAAACGACTTGCCCCGGTCTGCCAGATGCCCCTCTCCTGCTTGGGACTTTGCTATCATGTCATAGCATAGCATTCAACTTCATGATGAATCATATCATGAAACAAAGTCATCATGACTCTCTGATACAGGCACTGACGTTCTGCTTCTCTAGAGGACAGTCTTCTCTCCATGGTAGCCTATGCACAACGACACCGGTATCCGACCCTGGCATATCCTGACACGACCAGGTGAAGGCATCCACGTGCTCTTTCAACAGGGCTACCATTCTGCTCTCGATTCGCCTCTGAAACGGACCCAACTTCACTTCTGACCTCGGCGGTGCTTGGAATAGCAATCTTGCATCGCCCTCGAGCGGCTGAATCACCTTCTCCTCTTGTTTTGACAACCTGGTTAATTCCAGCAGATCACAGTCTTCTTCGCCTTCTTCTTCAGCCTGATAGATCGGTTTGTCGAAGTCATATGAGATGTAACCAAATTGTTATCAATGAGATCCGGAGAATTATTTTTGAATTCGGAACGAGACAAATCAAAAAGAGAAAAATGAAAATAAACATTGCCATTTTTATTCGTTTTTAAACTGCAAAAATAAATGAAAAACAGGGAACACCGCTTTTTGACTGAAAAACATCCATTTATTAATGATGCAGAAATGTTGCAAATTATGAACATGAGGTGGCCCTTACAATGAACCATTACGTGTCGGGCAACACGTATGGCTTTCATGCAGATAAAAACTGAAAACAGAAATTATTACTCCTCAGGATGAGTGACAGTGATGATCTTTTTAAGCCTTCCAGCTTCCTGGTACGCACGACTTTATCCAACCATCAAACTTGCAGTCGCTGTCGTTCTCTTCACCCATCACACAGGCGTGATCCGAATCTTCAGCAATTGCACTCACCATCGCCTGACCATGCGCCGGCATGGGATTAGCATTAACATTCGGTGATGGCGCAAAATTAATAGCCTTGGAGTCTACCAGGTCCTGGACAACATTCTTGAATGCTCTACAGCCCTCAATGTTATGCCCCGGTGTTCCAGAATGAAATTCACACTGGGCGTTCTCATCATAGTTAGGCGGCCTCTGATCTGATCTCATCGGAACCATCGCCCTCGGCTGAACCAACCCAAGATCCATCAACTTTTTGAACAGAACAGCGTATGTCACGGGCGGCTTGTCAAAATGGCGATCAACCCCTTTTCCCCTCACCTGATACCCAGCTCTCTGTTGATATGGCTGACGTTGCTGTCGTACTGACTGATTACCAGCAGGGGTGGTTACCGCAGCAGTGTGCTGGTAGTAACGATCCCTACCGTATCCTCCCTGGGCATACACAGCACTCGATTCACCCTCATTCTTGCGCTGACCATTCCCGAATGGCTTCTTTGATGCTGATGACGAAGCATTACCACCCTGGATCTTCCCCATTTTCAGCCAACTTTCAATTCTTTCTCCGGCCACCACAATGTCTGCAAAGTTAGTCACCGGGCATCCAACCATTCTTTCAGCAAAAACCCCCTACAGGGTACCCATGAAGAGATCAGACATTTCTCTGTCCACCAGTGGAGGTTGCACTCTGGCAGCCAACTCCCTCCACCTTTGAGCATATTCTTTAAACCCTTCACTTGACTTCTGAGACATACCCTGCAGCTGGGTACGACTAGGAGCCATGTCAGCATTGAATTGGTACTGTTTAAAGAACGCATCACCAAGATCCTGCCAGCTCTTAACATCAGAAGACTTCAGCTTGGTATACCATTCCAAGGATCCTCCAGACAGACTGTCTTGGAAGAAGTACATCCAAAGCTTTTGATCTGTAGTGTATGCCGAGATCTTGCGGACAAAGGCTTGCAGATGAGTTTCCGGGCAGGAACTCCCATTATATTTGTCAAATGCGGGCGCCTTGAACTTTTGTGGGATCACAATCCCCTCGACCAGCCCCATGTTGGACATGTTGACAAACCCCGGAGTAGCATGGCTTTCCAGAGCCCTTACCTTCTCTGCCAGCAACTGAATTTCTTTGCTCTGTGGCTGGACACCATATTGCTCGAATGGCTCATTGTGCATGGAGAATTGTTGGTTGGTTCAGAGGTATCTGGTGCTGAACTTGGTAGGGTGGATTACGATCCAATCCCCCACAACTGCAAATTGGGTTAAATAAAGGGGTTACACCAACTTATGTACCAGAGCCCCATGCTTAAGATCAGAATCACTAACCGGTCACTTTACTATGAGTATGTACGGATAACGGGTTTAATGTGATTGCACCTGAATGAAAAGGACTTGAAGAAAACGAAAAGAAGGCCTAAGTATGATGGGGTAATGTGAATTGATTTGTAGAAACCGCTTGGACCCTACTTCTCTATGGTAATGTTCCATTCTGGTTCTGGGGGATATTATGCTAATATGGCATGTTACCTTATATACCTCATGCCCTCGTCTGTCCTTAACAACAATATTCCTCACTTAATTTTGTTGTTTCCTTATTCCCCCTTCACCCAATTCCTCCTCGTGTCTTCGAGTCTACAATATTTGTTAAAGTAAATGCTCGTGACGGTGACGATACCGGTGATCACCCATGGTTCTCTTTCTCTCTCTTCCAGGTTA
This sequence comes from Lathyrus oleraceus, assembly GCF_024323335.1. Taxonomy (NCBI): domain Eukaryota; kingdom Viridiplantae; phylum Streptophyta; class Magnoliopsida; order Fabales; family Fabaceae; genus Lathyrus; species Lathyrus oleraceus. The sequence goes on from NC_066584.1 coordinate 87,026,978, forward strand.
CTCCTACCCTATCTCATATCGAAACATTGGGGACAATGTTCGGTTTAAGTGTGGGAGGAGATTTTTATCGTTTTTTATTGCTTTTCTTGATTTTTAGTATGTTTTGTGCGTTTTTAGTTGTTTGCTTTTCCTTTCAATAAAATAACATGTGTTTGACGAGTCATCTGTGTAGTGTATCCGTATTTCTCCAATTTCTTTAAACTTACCAAAAAAAAATTGTGAGCAAAGAAAACAGTGCATCTTGAATATTCAGGCTATAAGATAGGTTTATGACGGGATGTAAAAGACTTGGGAAAACTTTTGCTAAAAATCGGTATTGTCTTAACACCGTAGGCTTCATGATTATAAGAGTCGATCCCGATACCCCATATGTTGTGGCCCCAATTTTTGTTCCAAATAAGTCCTTAAGTAGTTTATCCTTGCAGTCAGCTCCGACTTAAGCATGCTCTACGTAGGGGACCGATGAAAATAAGTGAATGATCACACAAAAAAATCCTGCTTTGTTCTCAAGTCATATGAAAATTCGGGCTAAGTGACTCTCACACGGTCATTTAACCCAGTAAACTAAAGACATATGCGAAACATGCAGAAGAAAATATATATATATATATATATATATATATATATATATATATATATATATATATATATATAAGAATATGCCAATTGTTTGTTGGTTCAGAGGTATCTGGTGCTGAACTTGGTAGGGTGGATTACGATCCAATCCCCCACAACTGCAAATTGGGTTAAATAAAGGGGTTACACCAACTTATGTACCAGAGCCCCATGCTTAAGATCAGAATCACTAACCGGTCACTTTACTATGAGTATGTACGGATAACGGGTTTAATGTGATTGCACCTGAATGAAAAGGACTTGAAGAAAACGAAAAGAAGGCCTAAGTATGATGGGGTAATGTGAATTGATTTGTAGAAACCGCTTGGACCCTACTTCTCTATGGTAATGTTCCATTCTGGTTCTGGGGGATATTATGCTAATATGGCATGTTACCTTATATACCTCATGCCCTCGTCTGTCCTTAACAACAATATTCCTCACTTAATTTTGTTGTTTCCTTATTCCCCCTTCACCCAATTCCTCCTCGTGTCTTCGAGTCTACAATATTTGTTAAAGTAAATACTCGTGACGGTGACGATACCGGTGATCACCCATGGTTCTCTTTCTCTCTCTTCCAGGTTACTCCTACCCTATCTCATATCGAAACATTGGGGACAATGTTCGGTTTAAGTGTGGGAGGAGATTTTTATCGTTTTTTATTGCTTTTCTTGATTTTTAGTATGTTTTGTGCGTTTTTAGTTGTTTGCTTTTCCTTTCAATAAAATAACATGTGTTTGACGAGTCATCTGTGTAGTGTATCCGTATTTCTCCAATTTCTTTAAACTTACCAAAAAAAAATTGTGAGCAAAGAAAACAGTGCATCTTGAATATTCAGGCTATAAGATAGGTTTATGACGGGATGTAAAAGACTTGGGAAAACTTTTTCTAAAAATCGGTATTGTCTTAACACCGTAGGCTTCATGATTATAAGAGTCGATCCCGATACCCCATATGTTGTGGCCCCAATTTTTGTTCCAAATAAGTCCTTAAGTAGTTTATCCTTGCAGTCAGCTCCGACTTAAGCATGCTCTACGTAGGGGACCGATGAAAATAAGTGAATGATCACAAAAAAAAATCCTGCTTTGTTCTCAAGTCATATGAAAATTCGGGCTAAGTGACTCTCACACGGTCATTTAACCCAGTAAACTAAAGACATATGCGAAACATGCAGAAGAAAAAATATATATATATATATATATATATATATATATATATATATATATATATATATATATATATATATATATATATATATATAAGAATATGCCAATTGTTGGTTGGTTCAGAGGTATCTGGTGCTGAACTTGGTAGGGTGGATTACGATCCAATCCCCCACAACTGCAAATTGGGTTAAATAAAGGGGTTACACCAACTTATGTACCAGAGCCCCATGCTTAAGATCAGAATCACTAACCGGTCACTTTACTATGAGTATGTACGGATAACGGGTTTAATGTGATTGCACCTGAATGAAAAGGACTTGAAGAAAACGAAAAGAAGGCCTAAGTATGATGGGGTAATGTGAATTGATTTGTAGAAACCGCTTGGACCCTACTTCTCTATGGTAATGTTCCATTCTGGTTCTGGGGGATATTATGCTAATATGGCATGTTACCTTATATACCTCATGCCCTCGTCTGTCCTTAACAACAATATCCATCACTTAATTTTGTTGTTTCCTTATTCCCCCTTCACCCAATTCCTCTTGTCTTCGAGTCTACAATATTTGTTAAAGTAAATGCTCGTGACGGTGACGATACCGGTGATCACCCATGGTTCTCTTTCTCTCTCTCTTCCAGGTTACTCCTACCCTATCTCATATCGAAACATTGGGGACAATGTTCGGTTTAAGTGTGGGAGGAGATTTTTATCGTTTTTTATTGCTTTTCTAGATTTTTAGTATGTTTTGTGCGTTTTTAGTTGTTTGCTTTTCCTTTCAATAAAATAACATGTGTTTGACGAGTCATCTGTGTAGTGTATCCGTATTTCTCCAATTTCTTTAACCTTACCAAAAAAAATTTGTGAGCAAAGAAAACAGTGCATCTTGAATATTCAGGCTATAAGATACGTTTATGACGGGATGTAAAAGACTTAGGAAAACTTTTTCTAAAAATCGGTATTGTCTTAACACCGTAGGCTTCATGATTATAAGAGTCGATCCCGATACCCCATATGTTGTGGCCCCAATTTTTGTTCCAAATAAGTCCTTAAGTAGTTTATCCTTGCAGTCAGCTCCGGCTTAAGCATGCTCTACGTAGGGGACCGATTAAAATAAGTGAATGATCACAAAAAAAATTCCTGCTTTGTTCTCAAGTCATATGAAAATTCGGGCTAAGTGACTCTCACACGGTCATTTAACCCAGTAAACTAAAGACATATGCGAAACATGCAGAAGAAAAATATTCTTTTATATATATATATATATATATATATATATATATATATATATATATATATATATATATGTATATATATATATATATATATATATATATATATATACATAAGAATATGCAAATTGTTGGTTGGTTCAGAGGTATCTGGTGCTGAACTTGGTAGGGTGGATTACGATCCAATCCCCCACAACTGCAAATTGGGTTAAATAAAGGGGTTACACCAACTTATGTACCAGAGCCCCATGCTTAAGATCAGAATCACTAACCGGTCACTTTACTATGAGTATGTACGGATAACGAGCTTAATGTGATTACACCTGAATGAAAAGGACTTGAATAAAACGAAAAGAAGGCCTAAGTATGGTGGGGTAATATGGATTGATTTGTAGAAACCGCTTGGACCCTACTTCTCTATGGTAATGTTCCATTCTGGTTCTGGGGGATATTATGCTAATATGGCATGTTACCTTATATACCTCATGCCCTCGTCTATCCTTAACAACAACATTCCTCACTTAATTTTGTTGTTTCCTTATTCCCCCTTCACCCAATTCCTCCTCGTGTCTTCGAGTCTACAATATTTGTTAAAGTAAATGCTCGTGACGGTACCGATACCGGTGATCACCCATGGTTCTCTTTCTCTCTCTTCCAGGTTACTCCTACCTTATCTCATATCGAAACATTGGGGACAATGTTCGGTTTAAGTGTGGGAGGAGATTTTTATCGTTTTTTATTGCTTTTCTTTATTTTTAGTATGTTTTGTGCGTTTTTAGTTGTTTGCTTTTCCTTTCAATAAAATAACATGTGTTTGACGAGTCATCTGTGTAGTGTATCCGTATTTCTCCAATTTCTTTAACCTTACCAAAAAAAAATTGTGAGCAAAGAAAACAGTGCAACATGAATATTCAGGCTATAAGATAGGTTTATGACGGGATGTAAAAGACTTGGGAAAACTTTTTCTAAAAATCGGTATTGTTTTAACACCGTAGGCTTTATGATTATAAGAGTCGATCCCGATACCCTATATGTTGTGGCCCCAATTTTTGTTCCAAATAAGTCCTTAAGTAGTTTATCCTTGCAGTCAGCTCCGGCTTAAGCATGCTCTACGTAGGAGACCGATGAAAATAAGTGAATGATCACAAAAAAAAATTCCTGCTTTATTCTCAAGTCATATGAAAATTCGGGCTATGTGACTCTCACACGGTCATTTAACCCAGTAAACTAAAGACATATGCGAAACATGCAGAAGAAATATATATATATATATATATACATATATATATATATATATATATATATATATATTATATATATATATATATATATATATATATATATATATATATATATATATACATACTTGGTAGGGTGGATTACGATCCAATCCCCCACAACTGCAAATTGGGTTAAATAAAGGGGGGTTACACCAACTTATGTACCAGAGCCACATGCTTAAGATCAGAATCACTAACCGATCACTTTACTATGAGTATGTACGGATAACGGGCTTAATGTGATTGCACCTAAATGAAAAGGACTTGAAGAAAACGAAAAGAAGGCCTAAGTATGGTGGGGTAATGTGGATTGATTTGTAGAAACCGCTTGGACCCTACTTCTCTATGGTAATGTTCCTTTCTGGTTCTGGGGGATATTATGCTAATATGGCATGTTACCTTATATACCTCATGCCCTCGTCTGTCCTTAACAACAATATCCCTCACTTAATTTTGTTGTTTCCTTATTCCCCCTTCACCCAATTCCTCCTCGTGTCTTCGAGTCTACAATATTTGTTAAAGTAAATGCTCGTGACGGTGACGATACCGGTGATCACCCATGGTTCTCTTTCTCTCTCTTCCAGGTTACTCCTACCCTATCTCATATCGAAACATTGGGGACAATGTTCGGTTTAAGTGTGGGAGGAGATTTTTATCGTTTTTTATTGCTTTTCTAGATTTTTAGTATGTTTTGTGCGTTTTTAGTTGTTTGCTTTTCCTTTCAATAAAATAACATGTGTTTGACGAGTCATCTGTGTAGTGTATCCGTATTTCTTCAATTTCTTTAACCTTACCAAAAAAAATTTGTGAGCAAAGAAAACAGTGCATCTTGAATATTCAGGCTATAAGATAGGTTTATGACGGGATGTAAAAGACTTGGGAAAACTTTTTCTAAAAATCAGTATTGTCTTAACACCGTAGGCTTCATGATTATAAGAGTCGATCCCGATACCCTATATGTTGTGGCCCCAATTTTTGTTCTAAATAAGTCCTTAAGTAGTTTATCCTTGCAGTCAGCTCCGGCTTAAGCATGCTCTACGTAGGGGACCGATGATAATAAGTGAATGTTCACAAAAAAAATTCCTGCTTTGTTCTCAAGTCATATGAAAATTCGGGCTATGTGACTCTCACACGGTCATTTAACCCAGTAAACTAAAGACATATGCGAAACATGCAGAAGAAATATATATATATATATATATATATATTTATATACATACTTGGTAGGGTGGATTACGATCCAATCCCCCACAACTGCAAATTGGGTTAAATAAAGGGGTTACACCAACTTATGTACCAGAGCCCCATGCTTAAGATCAGAATCACTAACCGGTCACTTTACTATGAGTATGTACGGATAACAGGCTTAATGTGATTGCACCTAAATGAAAAGGACTTGAAGAAAACGAAAAGAAGGCCTAAGTATGGTGGGGTAATGTGGATTGATTTGTAGAAACCGCTTGGACCCTACTTCTCTATGGTAATGTTCCATTCTGGTTCTGGGGGATATTATGCTAATACGGCATGTTACCTTATATACCTCATGCCCTCGTCTGTCCTTAAGAACAATATCCCTCACTTAATTTTGTTGTTTCCTTATTCCCCCTTCACCCAATTCCTCCTCGTTTCTTCGAGTCTACAATATTTGTTAAAGTAAATGCTCGTGACGGTGACGATACCGGTGATCACCCATGGTTCTCTTTCTCTCTCTTCCAGGTTACTCCTACCCTATCTCATATCGAAACATTGGGGACAATGTTCGGTTTAAGTGTGGGAGGAGATTTTTATCGTTTTTTATTGCTTTTCTTTATTTTTAGTATGTTTTGTGCGTTTTTAGTTGTTTGCTTTTCCTTTCAATAAAGTAACATGTGTTTGACGAGTCATCTGTGTAGTGTATCCGTATTTCTCCAATTTCTTTAACCTTACCAAAAAAAAATTGTGAGCAAAGAAAACAGTGCATCTTGAATATTCAGGCTATAAGATAGGTTTATGACGGGATGTAAAAGACTTGGGAAAACTTTTTCTAAAAATCGGTATTGTTTTAACACCGTAGGCTTTATGATTATAAGAGTCGATCCCGATACCCTATATGTTGTGGCCCCAATTTTTGTTCCAAATAAGTCCTTAAGTAGTTTATCCTTGCAGTCAGCTCCGACTTAAGCATGCTCTACGTAGGGGACCGATGAAAATAAGTGAATGATCACAAAAAAAAATTCCTGCTTTATTCTCAAGTCATATGAAAATTCGGGCTATGTGACTCTCACACGGTCATTTAACCCAGTAAACTAAAGACATATGCGAAACATGCAGAAGAAATATATATATATATATATATATATATATATATATATATATATATATATATATATATATATATATATATATATATATATATATATATATATATATATACATACTTGGTAGGGTGGATTACGATCCAATCCCCCACAACTGCAAATTGGGTTAAATAAAGGGGGGTTACACCAACTTATGTACCAGAGCCCCATGCTTAAGATCAGAATCACTAACCGATCACTTTACTATGAGTATGTACGGATAACGGGCTTAATGTGATTGCACCTAAATGAAAAGGACTTGAAGAAAACGAAAAGAAGGCCTAAGTATGGTGGGGTAATGTGGATTGATTTGTAGAAACCGCTTGGACCCTACTTCTCTATGGTAATGTTCCATTCTGGTTCTGGGGGATATTATGCTAATATGGCATGTTACCTTATATACCTCATGCCCTCGTCTGTCCTTAACAACAATATCCCTCACTTAATTTTGTTGTTTCCTTATTCCCCCTTCACCCAATTCCTCCTCGTGTCTTCGAGTCTACAATATTTGTTAAAGTAAATGCTCGTGACGGTGACGATACCGGTGATCACCCATGGTTCTCTTTCTCTCTCTTCCAGGTTACTCCTACCCTATCTCATATCGAAACATTGGGGACAATGTTCGGTTTAAGTGTGGGAGGAGATTTTTATCGTTTTTTATTGCTTTTCTTTATTTTTAGTATGTTTTGTGCGTTTTTAGTTGTTTGCTTTTCCTTTCAATAAAATAACATGTGTTTGACGAGTCATCTGTGTAGTGTATCCGTATTTCTCCAATTTCTTTAACCTTACCAAAAAAAAATTGTGAGCAAAGAAAACAGTGCATCTTGAATATTCAGGCTATAAGATAGGTTTATGACGGGATGTAAAAGACTTGGGAAAACTTTTTCTAAAAATCGGTATTGTTTTAACACCGTAGGCTTCATGATTATAAGAGTCGATCCCGATACCCTATATGTTGTGGCCCCAATTTTTGTTCTAAATAAGTCCTTAAGTAGTTTATCCTTGCAGTCAGCTCCGGCTTAAGCATGCCCTACGTAGGGGACCGATGATAATAAGTGAATGTTCACAAAAAAAATTCCTGCTTTGTTCTCAAGTCATATGAAAATTCGGGCTATGTGACTCTCACACGGTCATTTAACCCAGTAAACTAAAGACATATGCGAAACATGCAGAAGAAATATATATATATATATATATATTTATATACATACTTGGTAGGGTGGATTACGATCCAATCCCCCACAACTGCAAATTGGGTTAAATAAAGGGGTTACACCAACTTATGTACCAGAGCCCCATGCTTAAGATCAGAATCACTAACCGGTCACTTTACTATGAGTATGTACGGATAACAGGCTTAATGTGATTGCACCTAAATGAAAAGGACTTGAAGAAAACGAAAAGAAGGCCTAAGTATGGTGGGGTAATGTGGATTGATTTGTAGAAACCGCTTGGACCCTACTTCTCTATGGTAATGTTCCATTCTGGTTCTGGGGGATATTATGCTAATACGGCATGTTACCTTATATACCTCATGCCCTCGTCTGTCCTTAAGAACAATATCCCTCACTTAATTTTGTTGTTTCCTTATTCCCCCTTCACCCAATTCCTCCTCGTTTCTTCGAGTCTACAATATTTGTTAAAGTAAATGCTCGTGACGGTGACGATACCGGTGATCACCCATGGTTCTCTTTCTCTCTCTTCCAGGTTACTCCTACCCTATCTCATATCGAAACATTGGGGACAATGTTCGGTTTAAGTGTGGGAGGAGATTTTTATCGTTTTTTATTGCTTTTCTTTATTTTTAGTATGTTTTGTGCGTTTTTAGTTGTTTGCTTTTCCTTTCAATAAAGTAACATGTGTTTGACGAGTCATCTGTGTAGTGTATCCGTATTTCTCCAATTTCTTTAACCTTACCAAAAAAAATTGTGAGCAAAGAAAACAGTGCATCTTGAATATTCAGGCTATAAGATAGGTTTATGACGGGATGTAAAAGACTTGGGAAAACTTTTTCTAAAAATCGGTATTGTTTTAACACCGTAGGCTTTATGATTATAAGAGTCGATCCCGATACCCTATATGTTGTGGCCCCAATTTTTGTTCCAAATAAGTCCTTAAGTAGTTTATCCTTGCAGTCAGCTCCGACTTAAGCATGCTCTACGTAGGGGACCGATGAAAATAAGTGAATGATCACAAAAAAAAATTCCTGCTTTATTCTCAAGTCATATGAAAATTCGGGCTATGTGACTCTCACACGGTCATTTAACCCAGTAAACTAAAGACATATGCGAAACATGCAGAAGAAATATATATATATATATATATATATATATATATATATATATATATATATATATATATACATACTTGGTAGGGTGGATTACGATCCAATCCCCCACAACTGCAAATTGGGTTAAATAAAGGGGGGTTACACCAACTTATGTACCAGAGCCCCATGCTTAAGATCAGAATCACTAACCGATCACTTTACTATGAGTATGTACGGATAACGGGCTTAATGTGATTGCACCTAAATGAAAAGGACTTGAAGAAAACGAAAAGAAGGCCTAAGTATGGTGGGGTAATGTGGATTGATTTGTAGAAACCGCTTGGACCCTACTTCTCTATGGTAATGTTCCATTCTGGTTCTGGGGGATATTATGCTAATATGGCATGTTACCTTATATACCTCATGCCCTCGTCTGTCCTTAACAACAATATCCCTCACTTAATTTTGTTGTTTCCTTATTCCCCCTTCACCCAATTCCTCCTCGTGTCTTCGAGTCTACAATATTTGTTAAAGTAAATGCTCGTGACGGTGACGATACCGGTGATCACCCATGGTTCTCTTTCTCTCTCTTCCAGGTTACTCCTACCCTATCTCATATCGAAACATTGGGGACAATGTTCGGTTTAAGTCTGGGAGGAGATTTTTATCGTTTTTTATTGCTTTTCTTTATTTTTAGTATGTTTTGTGCGTTTTTAGTTGTTTGCTTTTCCTTTCAATAAAATAACATGTGTTTGACGAGTCATCTGTGTAGTGTATCCGTATTTCTCCAATTTCTTTAACCTTACCAAAAAAAAATTGTGAGCAAAGAAAACAGTGCATCTTGAATATTCAGGCTATAAGATAGGTTTATGACGGGATGTAAAAGACTTGGGAAAACTTTTTCTAAAAATCGGTATTGTTTTAACACCGTAGGCTTCATGATTATAAGAGTCGATCCCGATACCCTATATGTTGTGGCCCCAATTTTTGTTCCAAATAAGTCCTTAAGTAGTTTATCCTTGCAGTCAACTCCGGCTTAAGTTTGCTCTACGTAGGGGACCGATGAAAATAAGTGAATGATCACAAAAAAATTTCCTGCTTTGTTCTCAAGTCATATGAAAATTCGGGCTATGTGACTCTCACACGGTCATTTAACCCAGTAAACTAAAGACATATGCGAAACATGCAGAAGAAATATATATATATATATATATATATATATATATATATATATATATATATATATATATATATATATATATATATATATATATATATATATATATATATATATATATATATATATATATATATATATATATATATATATATATATATATATATATACAAGAATATGCCCATTGTTGGTTGGTTCAGAGGTATCTGGTGTTGAACTTGGTAGGGTGGATTACGATCCAATCCCCCACAACTACAAATTGTGTTAAATAAAGGGGTTACACCAACTTATGTACCAGAGCCTCATGCTTAAGATCATAATCACTAACCGGTCACTTTACTATGAGTATGTACGGATAACAGACTTAATGTGATTGCACCTGAATGAAAAAGACTTGAAGAAAACGAAAAGAAGCCTACGATCGCATTACCCCACCATAAGTCTTTTTGCCTTGAATTAACTTTAGTTGATACTGTTTTTTTTGCATAAACTATAAAGAGTTTTGCTTGAGGACAAACAAAGGTTTAAGTGTGGGAGAATTTGATCACACTGAATCACACCGTATTTTTGACTCGGATTTCACATGTTTATTAGGACTTTATTATCATTTTGTTTGTATTATGCTCTTTTTTATGTTGTTTTCAGATATTTAGCTCTTTTGGGATCCTTTTAGAAGAAACGAAGCAAAAACACCAAAAATGAGGGTTTTCGGCAAATATTGTACACATGGCGTTGTACATGACGGCCGCTATAGGAAAAGTCATGACTCATCAGCCCTCAACCAGGAGGTAATCCGTCACATCTGAGGGTTATCTCATTTTAGTGAGATTGAGTTAAGTCACTTTTTATTTTATCCCTTTTATTTATTTTACTTGTCTTGTTTTACTTTATTTAATTTCTGTCTCGCTTTAGTTTATTAAATTTCTGTCTATGCTTTACTTTATTTAATTTCTGTCCACGCTTTACTTTATTTAATTTATGTCTACGCTTTACTTTATTTAGTTTATGTCTACGCTTTACTCTATTTAATTTCTGTCCACGTTTTACTTTATTTAATTTCTATCCATGTTTTACTCGTTCTTTACGCCTTACATTCTAAAACAACTTTCCATCATGATCAATATTGTTTTGTTTGTTGGTATTACCATGTCTGACTAAATCTTTTAAAGGTTAGAATGTAAGGATTGCGGTTAAAGAGATGTTTCACATATTGAATCTCTAAAAATACTTTAAAGGTTGTTTTGATTTTTAACTTGAGTTTTCTGAAACAAATTTGGTTAGTTTTAACTATTCAAGTAGTGCGAAAGCACCCTGACTTAGTTAACTAGCAATATTTATCACTTTAAGAAAAAACGATTTTTGAAACTGTTTTCAGACGCGTTGATAGATTTAAAATCAGGAAACTCCTCCGGTAAAACTTTCCAAATCAAAATAACTTTTTAACTAAGTTTACGAGTCTTATTTCTTAAAAATAAGTTTACTACTTTAGCGTTCTGCGCACCTTTTAAAAGTGACAATAAAAGGCCTTAATTTAAGGGTAAACTCGGTTTTGAATACGCGAAAACCACAGTTCCCGTTAAATGGATTCTTTTCAAGAGTAGAAAATATTGTCTCATAAGTAGTCCTATCTAGACAATCGAAACATCGTTTATCCGACGTGATATACATTCAAACCTGTCTTTATCTGCATTGCATTTATTATTTACCGTTATTTTGCAACATCAATATCTCTTTTATATCGCCTTAGATAAACATCGTAACGATAGTAATCGATAGATTGACGATTTGGTCTCTGTGGGATCGATATTCTTTTATATTACTCTGACGCGATTTGTGCACTTGCGAATATATCGCTCTTTCCTGGACTTGATGATTTATCAACTCGATTACTTAAGTGTGTCTTACTTGGTTATCATCAATCACAAAAAGGTTATCGTTTCTATTCTCCTACTCTACAATGATAACTCATATCAACCGTTGTTACCTTGTTCGAGATTGTTTCTTTTTTCGAGTCCAATCACGTAACTATGGAACCCTTTCAAGAAATTACTCCCACACCTCTTCTGAATGTTATTAATGTCTAGGCTATCATTATTCTCAATCAGTCCAAGGAGCCTGATCCACTAAATATCACTTCGGTTGACCCTCCTACTTCTCGACCACTACAAACATATCACCGTCATCACTCAAAATCTCTCATACTTGTTCCCGAGGTCATTGCAGACTCTTCATTAAGGTTGTCCCACCAACAGATCTGATCCTGCAGCCTGAGCTAGATTTTCCAATTGCCCTGTGAAAAGGTATACATCAAACACGAAATCCCTCTCCACATTATATTAATGTCTTCTTTACGTTATACTTGTATGTCTTCTTTGTCTTCTATTTCTATTATTAACACTCCAAGTGAAGCATTATCTCACCCCTGAGTGGAGGTAATCAATGATTGACGAGATGTGTTCTCTCCAAACAATGGTACCTGGGAGTCCTCGACTATGGTTTGTAGGTTATATGCACCAACCACATGGGTTTGTTGCTCAAAGGGAGTCATCGACTATGGTTTGTAGGCTACACATGTGTCTTTATGGTGTTAAGCAATCTCCAAGAGTTTGGTTTGATAGATTCAGTACTGTAATATAACAGTTTGGTATAGTCCGTAGTGAAGTCGACCATTCTGGTTTTTTTTATCATCACTCATCCCAATAGTGAATTACTCTTGCTTTGTATGTAGATGACATTTTCATAATTTTTTGTCATCAATAGGGAATATTCCAATTGAAATAACATCTATCGAATAAATTTCAGACGAAAGACCTTGGTAAACTCCTATATTTTTTGGGTATTGAGGTAGTCAAATCTAAAGATGATATGGTAATTTCTCTGGGAAAATATGCTATGGATACTTTTGAAGAAACAAGTTTGTAGAATGCTAAACCAGTTAATACTCTTATGGATCCAAGTGTTAAAATTCTACCAAATTAGGAGGAGCTTCTATATGACTTAAAGATATATAGGATATTAGTCGGAAAGTTAAATTATCTCACAGTCACACGTCCCAACATTTCTTTTCCAGTTAGTGTGGTAAACTAGTTCTTAAATTCTCCTTTCTAAGAACACATGAACGCTATTTTTTGGATTCTGAGATACATCAAAGGGAATATTCCAGTTGAAATAACATCTATGAATAAATTTCAGACGAAAGACCTTGGTAAACTCCTATATTTTTTGGGTATTGAGGTAGTCAAATCTAAAAATGATATGGTAATTTCTCCGGGAAAATATGCTATGGATACTTTTGAAGAAACAAGTTTGTAGAATGCTAATCCAGTTAATACTCTTATGGATCCAAGTGTTAAAATTCTACCTAATCAGGGGGAGCTTCTATATGAATTAAGGATGTATAGGATATTAGTTGAAAAGTTAAATTATCTCACAGTCACACGTCCTAACATTTCTTTTTCTGTTAGTGTGGTGAAGTAGTTCTTAAATTCTCCTTTCTAAGAACACATGAACGCTATTTTTTGGATTCTGAGATACATTAAAGGTTCTCTAGGAAAATGTCTCATTTATGAAAATAAAGGACATACTCAGATAGTTGGATATCCTAACGTTGATTGGGAAAACTCACCCATTGTTAGACGATTTATCTCTGAGCATTGTTTATTTGTTGAAGGAAACCTAATATCCTATAAAAGTAAGAAACAGAATGTAGTTGCAAGATCAAGTGCTGAGGTAGAATATAAGGTTATGACACTAGTAACATGTGAGGTCGTTTGGTTGAATCAACAACTCAAAGAACTTCAATTTGAAAAAATAAGACCATGACACTTATTTGTGATAACTAAGTTCCATTACGTATTGTTTCGAATCCAGGTTTCATGAGAGGACCAAACATTGTCAGAGAGAAGATAGAATCAAACGACATTGTCACAAGTTTTGTCAACTCTAATGATCAATTGACATGTGTTTACAAAATCCCTACGAGATCCTAAAACTAATTATATATGTGGTAAGCTTAGTGCATTTAACTTATATGTTCAAATTTGAGGGGGAGTGTTAATATTTGTATAGAGAATATTCCATTGAATATTTCTTAACCTATCTAGAATATAATAGAATATACCATTGCATATTCCTTATGTAATTAATATAATATACCGTATAATACAATCTTCGTAATCTTATTCAGACATACTGTATATTCAAATGTCCCTCAATCTCATATTTCAACAATTTGACTATGAAATTGTGAAGTTGTCATGATTTATTGGACGATATCTAAGGTAGTATGTTCTTTTTTTTTACTAATATTATTTTGAATTTACAATTACTATTTTTTTTCTTCCTTTGCAAGATTTAAAACAATGCATGTGTGTAGTTTTTTCTTAAAATATGATGAGGCTCATCATATGAATTTTTGTTGCTTTTAACTACTTCTCTTTTGTAATTTGTATTACTATAATACTACAAATATTTGTTCACAAAATCAGAGAATTTGTTTTCGTCTACGTGATTTCTTTGTGCTATCTACCTATGTCCACTAAATTATGGATTTTGAATCCTGTTGTCTCTATTTGTTATGATAAAAAGTGCATGTATAATAAAGCTTTTCATTAAGAGATTGCACAAAAATGTTTATAACGTAACAAATTTTTTTATGAATTCTACTTTGCAAGTTGTCTCGTAAACTAAATTTGTAAAAAAAAAAACTATAATTAATATAGAAAATGCATTCATAGTAAGTAAATTTGTTGGTATCATCTAAAGATAACTAGAAATACTATGTTTGGTTCGGTAGGACTTTCTAACTGTATGTTATTCTTTTTCCTTTTTCAAAGACTTCCCATAAAGGTTAATGTCAGTCTTTTATGCTTATAACATCATGTGTTGTTATAATTTCGTCTTTTTGTTTACTCTAAAATGTTACTCTTTTTATTTTCCAAGATTATTTTGAAGTGATAACTAACTTGTTCGTCGGAGTGTTTGTAGGAAGGTATGTACGCTCTTGTCATGAATAGATCAAAATGAGTCTTGAGGTCATTACAGGTAATGTTCTTCTATTGCTTCTTTTCATTTGGTTTTTACAATAAATGCAAAGTGATTGTTTTGTTACAAGTAGTAAATACTGCACAAATCCATAATAAATATTGAGCAGTTTCTCGCATTTTCTTTTTTATATTATACTGGTAAGGGTTGTATTGTGTTTTGATTTCACTGTTTCTTTTGGTCATATTTGATAGGGTGAGTCAGCCGTTCAGGTTACAAATGAAGGTGTTGATGCTGCATGGCATACAATTGGTACATCTTTGGAGGTCGTGTTCAAACTTAGGAAGGTTCTCAACCCCAAGAGTGTGATCAAACCAACATCACTAGCTAAAGATTATTTTGAATCCATAACTAACTTGATCGTCCGATACTTTGTAGGTACCACACCTTTGCTATGACCATGTCAGTCTTGAGGTCCTTAGAGGTAATGTTCTTCTGTTTGCCTCTTTTAATTTGGTTTGATTTGTTTGTGCTCAACAAATTATTCAGGTTCATTCGTTGATTTCATTTATTAATGTACAAGTTTTATAAAATCGTGAAGGCTTTTCTTGACTTGAACATTTTTTCAGATATTATTCAGGTCTTTTTTGAACTATGCAATGATTAAATGAACTTATTCTTTGTCTAAATTCAATATTTCTTCCATATTAAATTTGGCTGCCTTAGTTCACTTGTTCAGTTAATTTTTCCTGAATTTATAGTAATTGGTGACCGGTTCCATGAGAATAGAAAGTGATGTAGGGAACCTTTGATTTGGAAGTATAATTCGGTCTGCATCCCAGCTATTTCTCATATAGAGTTTCATGCATTTCTTTAGATTATATCACATAAATTTGTTAATTGATTTGTAGTACCTACACCTCCGATCAAAGGTGTGTCCAATGTCAGGCACGTGTTGGTTCCTGACACTGACACATCCACGTTCAATTGATTAATTTTTTCAAATTATTACTGGTGTTGACGTGTCACTGTCATGTCCCATGTCCGTATTGTATAGGTTAATTTATTAATTAGTACGTAAAGAAAAGTTTGAAATCCATAATATGAAATTTCCAGTGCCTTGTTCTGGTCATTGTTATCCATATGTGTAACTGTGTCTTTAATAGATATTGATGTACATCAACTTGAAAAATTGCATATTGTTTATAATTCCTTTCAGATCCCAGTAATTTCCAACTATGACTACCAAAATCTTTTTATTATTACTTCAATATGGTTACAATATGTAGGTAAAAAGTTATCCTGCATATTTTCTGATTTGTACTAATTTTTTGAAGTGGTTTTCCTTCAAATGTGGTTGCAGGGATTTGTCATTGTCTCAGCTTTACTCGATACAACATTGCTTCAGTTCATTTAAAATTATCCATCTCCTTCTGCAATCTATAAGAAAAATTGCACGGTTGACTTAATATACCCTTGTTATGGTTTTATGGATAATCTTTCTCAATATTTGAATATGCAATTGTAAACTTGTCATGATCTGTGGGAGAATATCTAAGATACTATGTTCTTTTATTTACAATATTATTTTGAATTCATAACTTGACCGTCGGAGTTTTTGCAGGTACCACACATTTGCCGTGTCATGCTATGTTCATGAGTATGATTAAACAGAAAGGAAATGGTAGGAAGTTTGGTTTGCTGTGATCGGTTCCATGAGATTTAGAAAGTGATGCAGGGACGCCTTTGATCATGCTCAACAAGCTGCTAGAGTGTTCAAGAACAGGAGCAGCCTGCGGTCTACCCTATTGGAAGCACCATCCGTTCTTCAACCCAACTACGAGTGGATGAGTGTCATTGACTCGAGGGCCTGCTGGAACATTGGAAATGGGCAAAGGGTGAAAATGTTGGGTGACAACTGGTTCCTGGGTCAGGTTGAGTTTGAAGTGTGGAGTCCTACCTCAACCCTAGTGATTCGGTTAATCGAAGATGACGCAAACAATGGAAATTGTGAGTTATTCTTCATCTATTTTAATGCTTATTAAGAAACAAAAGATAGAGTTCTTAGATGATGAGATTCCTCACATGATCACACTATCGTCACCTCATCATACTCCCTCACCACTGCAGAAAACACGCTTACCGTTAATGAATGAAATTATTGAGCTTGGTGAGATGCGGTTAGAACTGTTTCGTCTCATTAACAACACCCAAGAAGCCATCGATGCTGAAAAAACGAGGAAAATCGCAATCTTGATATCATTTAGATAGTAACTAACAACATTTTATTCATTTCAAATTGATTTTAATGTTATTTTGAATCTATGTTTGTGTCATGATGAGTAGGATGAAATTCCTTCTTCAGGTAATGTATCTGTGTTTTTGCATTTACTGTGTGATCTAACAATCAAATTATTTGTCCCACTCATTTCTTACATACGATAATCAGGTTGCAGTTTAAGTCCTATACAATGCATTCATACAAAGTAACTTGAAATAGAAAGATATTTAGTATGTTGTTCTTTTTCCTTTTTCACAGACTTTCCATAAAGGTTAGTGTCACTCTAAAATGTTACTCTTAGTGTATGTTCATGTCACAAGTCTTACTATATTGTCAGAGTCTTTGCAGGGCAGGTACCACAACCTTGCTATGCACGTGTCATGAATAGATTAAAATCAGTCTTGAGTTCCTTATAGGTAATGTTATTCTGTTTGCCTCTTTTCATTTTGTTTTTACTATATATACACACAAGGTGATTGTTTTGTTATAAATACTGCACAAATATTATGGCGAAATGCTACTTTCTGAATCCAGTGAGTGGTTGAGTTCTGCAGTTTATTTTGAGCTATTTCTGACACTTTCTTTTATTATACTGGTGTCAGTGGTATTGTTTTCATTTTGAAATGTAATTCTGGAGTCCCAACACCAAACCGTATTAGATTTTTCTTGACAGAGAGTGGTTAGTCCTACCAAGGTTTCATGATTTGCTCACTTTACTGTGACATGTCATCACTGTACTAAAGTTGCTTTGGGGATAAGGATGTTTGACCAAGTGCGTGTTAACTCATTGCTATCTTTATTTGTTATAGATTGATGAACTATTTGATGGTTTTGTTTTATTTACCAACATTATTTTGAATCCATATTATTTGATTGCTATCTTCTGTTTGCCTCTTTTGATTTGGTTTGATTTGTTTGTGCTCAACATATTATTCAGGTTCATTCATTTATTTCATTTTTTGAATTAATATGTACAATTTTTCTAAAAATGTGAAGCCTTTTTTTGAATTGAACATTTTTTCACTCGTCTTAAGGACTTTTTGTTGGCTTTCTTGTAGTGAGCTATTTACTTTTCAATGCTTACATTGATAATGTTTTGTGGATTTTGTAGGAGGATAACTTGGAAGAGTTTGGTGAATATTAAAATAATAGAGTCAACATCTTGCCCTCATATACCTTAAAAAAAGTGATTCTATAATGCCGAGTTTGTAATCTTTTGTCTGCTTTATTACAGAATCTAAGATAGATGTTGAACATTTACTATGCACATGCTATTGATTTGTTACATTGTGTTTGCATATTATGGCAGATGTTTTAAACATTTTTTACTTTTGTATTAGTCTACGGAGAAATCTCTCGTATACCGAGATCTGAGTTTGACAACCTTGGATTGATGTGTTTCAAGTGTGACGTTTTAAGTTTTATTGAATTTAATTTTAGTAATCTTCCCTACTTGTTTACTGTTTCCATCTTGACCTTAAGTGCTTTTGTTCCCAAATGACTTAGGGTCTGTTAGGATAAAAAGCTTATTTGCAGCTTATAGCACAAGTGCTTATCAAAATAAGCACTTATGAATAAGCTCGCATAAGCTATTTTTATAATAAAAGATAAAATAAATTTAAATTGTTTTTATATATGTTATAAGTTGTTTTTGGACTCTTTGTTCTGTTTTTTTAATTAATCTTTTTTCAATACTATAATCTCAGTTTTATTTGGTTATGAGGACTTCTAGATTATGAATCTGATCCAATACTTGAAGTGTATGTTGAATAAGGAAATCTGCAATTGTTTGTTGTTTTTTAATTTCCGAGTCTGATGCAAATGCTGCATTCTATTTACATAGAATATTAAGAGATTGTGGTTTTAAGCTGCAAATAAGCTGTTTTCTGGTTTAAGTAATTTTGTAACTTAGCAGGTTTTGGTGATTTAGTTTTTGATTTTTCACTGTTTACTGATAGCCAGAACATCATGTTAATGACCCTGATCCTGAACCAGTTCTGCTTGAAGCAATCCCCACTTTGAAGTTCAATCAAGAGGCTTTCAGTTCCATTGAAGATACACAGTTAAGTCCTTTTTATTAATTCTAACTCATACAGAATAAGTTCCTCATATTTTCGTTAACATCAGATACGGGGTAAGACTTGGTTGTTGTTGTATCAGATACATGATAGATTAAGGGCCTAGTTGAATCGATTTATAGGAGCTTATCTATTGATATAAACACTCTTCAGAATTATTTTATATGATAAGCGACGATGTTATAAGTGCTTAAATAAGTTGTTTATCTAGACAGGTCCGTGATAGATTAATAAGTTAATGAAAAAAGGAACCAGTGAATAGATAAATAACCGAGTTTGCTTCTACAGGTGTGTAATATGTTTGGCGGACTACAAAGAAAGAGAAATATTGTGAATCATGCCGAAATGCGGCCACACTTTTCATCTTTGTTGCATTGATATATGGCTGAGGAAACAATCTACCTGTCCAGTATGCCGTCTGCCGTTGAAAAACTCGTCCGAAACAAAACATGTGAGACCCGTTACATTCACCATGAGCCAACCTCTCGACGAGCCGCCACATACATCAGAAAGGAACGCGGATATTGAGAGGCACGTCGAACCTACTGCTGTTAACTCCATACAACCAACTTCCGAAGAACCGGAAATAAGGCAATAGTGATGTAAGATGTCTAAAGGGATTGTTCTGCTCTCAAAAATAGATTAGTGATCATTTTCTGGTTCTATAGAAGAATGTTTTTAACTAGATTGAATTCAAATTCTTTCTATGTATTATTATTGCTTCCATATTCACTTGGCCATGTCAACATTGGTTCTCTGCAGCAGAGATGTATATAGTATCTTTCCTTCTGCAGCATATGCTTGCCTAGGTTTTGATAGAGTTTATTTTACACCAAGTTTGAAGTTCTTTTGATTGTAGCATTGCCTCTAGGAAATTCACTACTCTTAAGTTTGGTTCAATTGACTTATTTGCATCCTTTTTTAAATAGAATTTTGCTTCTGCAAAAGAAGGTCATTTATCCAATGTTTGTTGAGGCACTTGCAAAAGGACAATGGGCCAACACCCCTACACATGGGGATTACCTACATTAGAAAACATACTATATTAACGGAGTCAATAATTTGAGAATTTTATTTGGCATGAGGTGCACCCTACACCCCTACACATGTGCTGGCACCCCTACACATTGCTGAAATAACTATATTGTATTTTAACTAAAATAGTAAATTTGTCAAACTTAATTACTTTTTATGATTTTTTAAAATTATGCAAGTATGTATTTTTTTGTGTTATTGATTTTTTTTTCAAAATTTTCACATAAATTCAATAGAAATGGATGAATTCTCGTAGATAATGCATTCATAGAAAGTAAGTCACCTTAACTTGTTGGTATCATCCAAAGGTAATTAGAAATACTATGTTTGGTTTGGTAGGACTTTCTAACTGTATGTTGTTTTTTATCTTTTTCAAAGACTTCCCATAAAGGTCAATGTCACTCTTTTATGCTTATAACATCATGTGTTGTTATAATTTCGTCTTTTTGTTTATTCTAAAATGTTACTCTTTTTATTTCCCAAGATTATTTTGAAGTGATAACTAACTTGTTCGTCGGAGTGTTTGTAGGAAGGTATGTACGCTCTTGTCATGAATAGATCAAAATGAGCCTTGAGGTCATTACAGGCAATGTTCTTCTATTGCTTCTTTTCATTTGGTTTTTACAATAAATCAAAGTGATTGTTTTGTTACAAGTAGTAAATACTGTAAAAATCCATAACAAATATTGGTAGGACTTTCTAACTGTATGTTTTTCTTTTTCCTTTTTCAAAGACTTCCCATAAAGGTCAATGTCACTCTTTTATGCTTATAACATCATGTGTTGTTATAATTTCGTCTTTTTGTTTACTCTAAAATGTTACTCTTTTTATTTTCCAAGATTATTTTGAAGTGATAACTAACTTGTTCGTCGGAGTGTTTGTAGGAAGGTATGTACGCTCTTGTCATGAATAGATAAAAACGAGTCTTGAGGTCATTACAGGTTATGTTCTTCTATTGCTTCTTTTCATTTGGTTTTTACAAAAAATGTCAAGTGGTTGTTTTATTACAAGTAGTAAATACTGCACAAATCCATAACAAATATTGATCAGTTTCTCGCATTTTCTTTTTTATATTATACTGGTAAGGGTTGTATTGTGTTTTGATTTCACTGTTTTCTTTGGTCATATTTGATAGGGTGAGCCAGCCGTTGAGGTTACAAATGAATGTGTTGTTGCTGCAGGGCATACAATTGGTACATCTTTGTAGGTCGTGTTCAAACTTAGGAAGGTTCTCAACCCCAAACGTGTGATCAAACCAACATCACAAGCTAAAGATTATTTTGAGAATTACATCTATCGAAAAAAATTCTGACGAAAGACCTTGGTAAACTCCTATATCTTTTAGGTATTGAGGTAGTCCAATCTAAAGATGATATGGGAATTTCTCCGGGGAAATATGATATGGATACTTTTGAGGAAACTAGTTTGTAGATAATGCATTCATAGAAAGTAAGTTTCTTTAACTTGTTAGTATCATCCAAAGGTAACTAGAAATACTATGTTTGGTTTGGTAGGACTTTCTAACTGTATGTTGTTCTTTTTCCTTTTTCAAAGTCTTCCCATAAAGGTCAATGTCACTCTTTTATTCTTATAACATCCTCTGTTGTTATAATTTCGTCTTTTTGTTTTCTCTAAAATGTTACTCTTTTTATTTCCCAAGATTATTTTGAAGTGATAACTAACTTGTTCGTCGGAGTGTCTGTATGAAGGTATGTACGCTCTTGTCATGAATAGATCAAAAAGAGTCTTGAGGTCATTACA
Source organism: Lathyrus oleraceus (assembly GCF_024323335.1). Taxonomy (NCBI): domain Eukaryota; kingdom Viridiplantae; phylum Streptophyta; class Magnoliopsida; order Fabales; family Fabaceae; genus Lathyrus; species Lathyrus oleraceus. Next base: position 87,049,186 of record NC_066584.1, read on the forward strand.
GGTAATGTTCTTCTATTGCTTCTTTTCATTTGGTTTTTACAATAAATGTAAAGTGATTGTTTTGTTACAAGTAGTAAATACTGCACAAGTCCATAACAAATATTGGTAGGACTTTCTAACTGTATGATGTTTCTTTTCCTTTTTCAAAGACCTTCCATAAAGGTCAATGTCACTCTTTTATGCTTATAACATCATGTGTTGTTATAATTTCGTCTTTTTGTTTACTCTAAAATGTTACTCTTTTTATTTTCCATGATTATTTTGAAGTGATAACTAACTTGTTCGTCGGAGTGTGTGTAGGAAGGTATGTACGCTCTTGTCATAAATAGATCAAAATGAGTCTTGAGGTCATTAAAGGTTATGTTCTTCTATTGCTTCTTTTCTTTTGGTTTTTACAAAAAATGCAAAGTGGTTGTTTTGTTACAAGTAGTAAATACTGCACAAATTTATAACAAATATTGAGCAGTTTCTCGCATTTTATTTTTTATATTATACTGGTAAGGGTTGTATTGTGTTTTGATTTCACTATTTCTTTTGGTTATATTTGATAGGGAGAGTCAGCCGTTGAGGTTACAAATGAAGGTGTTGATGCTGCAGGGCATACAACACCTTACATCTTTGGAGGTCGTGTTCAAACTTAGGAAGTTTCTCAACCCCAAGAGTGTGATCAAACCAACATCACTACCTAAAGATTATTTTGAGAATAACCTCTATCGAATAAACTTCAGACGAAAGACCTTGGTAAACTTCTATATCTATAGCTATGGAAACTTTTGAAGAAACAAGTTTGTAGATAATGCATTCATAGAAAGTAAGTCACTTTAACTTGTTGGTATCATCCAAAGGTAACTAGAAATACTATGTTTGGTTTGGTAGGACTTTCTAACTGTATGTTGTTCTTTTTCCTTTTTCAAAGTCTTCCCATAAAGGTCAATGTCACTCTTTTATGCTTATAACATCATGCGTTGTTATAATTTCGTCTTTTTGTTTACTCTAAAATATTACTCTTTTTATTTCCCAAGATTATTTTGAAGTGATAACTAACTTTTTCGTCGGAGTGTCTGTAGGAAGGTATGTACGCTCTTGTCATGAATAGATCAAAATGAGCCTTGAGGTCATTACAGGTAATATTCTTCTATTGCTTCTTTTAATTTGGTTTTTACAATAAATTCAAAGTGATTGTTTTGTTACAAGTAGTAAATACTGCACAAATCCATAACAAATATTGGTAGGACTTTCTAACTGTATGTTATTCTTTTTCCTTTTTCAAAGACCTTCCATAAAGGTCAATGTCACTCTTTTATGCTTATAACATCATGTGTTGTTATAATTTCGTCTTTTTGTTTACTCTAAAATGTTACTCTTTTTATTTTCAAAGATTATTTTGAAGTGATAACCAACTCGTTCGTAGGAGTGTTTGTAGGAAGGTGTGTACGCTCTTGTCGTGAATAGATCAAAATGAGTCTTGAGGTCATTACAGGTTATGTTCTTCTATTGCTTCTTTTCATTTGGTTTTTACAAAAAATGCAAAGTAATTGTTTTGTTACAAGTAGTAAATACTGCACAAATCCAAAACAAGTATTTAGCAGTTTCTCGCATTTTCTTTTTTATATTATACTGGTAAGGGTTGTATTGTGTTTTGATTTCACTATTTCTTTTGGTCATATTTGATAGGGAGAGCGTGCCGTTGGGGTTACAAATGAAGGTGTTGATGCTGCAGGGCATACAATTGGTACATCTTTGGAGGTCGTCTTCAAACTTAGGAAGGTTCTCAACCCCAAGAGTGTGATCAAACCAACATCACTAGCTAATGATTATTTTAAGAATAACATATATCGAATAAATTTCAGACGAAAGACCTTGGTAAACTCCTATATTTTTTGGATATTGAGGTAGTCCAATCTAAAGATGATATGGTAATTTCTCCGGTGAATTATGTTATGGATACTTTTGAAGAAACAAGTTTGTAGATAATGCATTCAGAGAAAGTAAGTCACTTTAACTTGTTGATATCATCCAAAGGTAACTAGAAATACTATGTTTGGTTTGGTAGGACTTTCTAACTGTATGTTGTTCTTTTTCTTTTTTCAAAGACTTTCCATAAAGGTCAATGTCACTCTTTTATGCTTGTACCATCATGTGTTGTTATAATTTCATCTTTTTGTTTACTCTAAAATGTTACTCTTTTTATTTCCCAAGATTATTTTGAAGTGATAACTAACTTGTTCGTCGGAGTGTCTGTAGGAAGGTATGTTCGCTCTTGTCATGAATAGATCAAAATGAGTCTTGAGGTCATTACAGGTAATGTTCTTCTATTGCTTCTTTTCATTTGGTTTTTACAATAAATGCAAAGTGATTGTTTTGTTACAAGTATTAAATACTGCACAAATCCATAACAAATATTGGTAAGACTTTCTAACTGTATGTTTTTCTTTTTCCTTTTTCAAAGACCTTCCATAAAGGTCAATGTCACTCTTTTATGCTTATAACATCATGTGTTGTTATAATTTCAACTTTTTGTTTACTCTAAAATGTTACTCTTTTTATTTTCCAAGATTATTTTGAAGTGATAACTAACTTGTTCGTCGGAGTGTCTGTAGGAAGGTATGTACGCTCTTGTCATGAATAGATCAAAATGAGTCTTGAGGTCATTACAGGTAATGTTCTTCTATTGCTTCTTTTCATTTGGTTTTTACAATAAATGCAAAGTGATTGTTTTGTTACAAGTAGTAAATACTGCACAAATCCATAACAAATATTGGTAGGACTTTCTAACTGTATGTTGTTCTTTTTTCTTTTTCAAAGACCTTCCATAAAGGTCAATGTCACTCTTTTATGCTTATAACATCATGTGTTGTTATAATTTCGTCTTTTTATTTACTCTAAAATGTTACTCTTTTTATTTTCCAAGATTATTTTGAAGTGATAACCAACTCGTTCGTAGGAGTGTTTGTAGGAAGATGTGTACGCTCTTGTCATGAATAGATCAAAATGAGTCTTGAGGTCATTACAGGTTATGTTCTTCTATTGCTTCTTTTCATTTGGTTTTTACAAAAAATGCAAAGTGATTGTTTTGTTACAAGTAGTAAATACTGCACAAATCCAAAACAATTATTTAGCAGTTTCTCGCATTTTCTTTCTTATATTATACTGGTAAGGGTTGTATTGTGTTTTGATTTCACTATTTCTTTTGGTCATATTTGATAGGGAGAGCGTGTCGTTGGGGTTACAAATGAAGGTGTTGATGCTGCAGGGCATACAATTGGTACATCTTTGGAGGTCGTGTTCAAACTTAGGAAGGTTCTCAACCCCAAGAGTGTGAGCAAACCAACATCACTAGCTAATGATTATTTTGAGAATAACATATATCGAATATATTTCAAACGAAAGACCTTGGTAAACTCCTATATTTTTTGAATATTGAGGTAGTTCAATCTAAAGATGATATGGTAATTTCTCCGGTGAGTTATGTTATGGATACTTTTGAAGAAACAAGTTTGTAGATAATGCATTCAGAGAAAGTAAGTCACTTTAACTTGTTGGTATCATCCAAAGGTAACTAGAAATACTATGTTTGGTTTGGTAGGACTTTCTAACTGTATGTTGTTCTTTTTCTTTTTTCAAAGACTTTCTGTCATACGGTGAACTGACTTTGGGTGTGTTTTTGCTTTGGAAAGCAAATGTCGCGGTTAGCAAGAGTCGCCACCGACTTTTCTTTTATCCAATAAGGAAAGGCGGAAAAGAACAGGAAATACCTCAATTAGATTTTGGGTTCGGGAGGTACATTATACAAAGGGAAGGTGTTAGCACCCTTTGTATCCATGGTTATCCATGGGCTCTTAATTGCTTGATCACTTATATTTTTCTTGGCTGAAAAAGTGTTTGTGAATTGCTTAGAAAAGGTCTTGAGAAGAGAGTTTAACTTTGTAATGATTCTTGTACGAATGTATACAAAGTATTTATCTCGTTTAATCTTTGAAAGCTGTTTAGAAAAATATAACTTGGCAATGATTCTAGTACGAATGTATACCAAGTGGTGATTTTTTAATAGATGTTTTGCAAAATATGAAACGTGAAAAGTATTTTTAAATTGTGATTCAGCATTTAAGAGTTATACCTACTCGAGGTCTTTATGGGCATTTCCTATCCTTATGAGGGTAAAACTGTCCTTACTATTAAGAAGTAAGTAGTTTTATCCTTTGGATGTAAGGGACATCGTAGGGTCATCGATTGGTCATTGAAGGCAACATTTGTGAGGATACTTTAGCATTCGAAGGGACAATCATCATTTAACCGTAGGCTACAACGACGGGTCATCGAGGGATAAAAATCATATATTCGTAGGCAACATCCGAGGGACTATGATTCATCTTATAGGGACATGATGGTTTAATCGAAGGGTCTTTGCTAAGTGTATCCCCACATTCGCGGGACATGACCGTAATACCGTAATACCGTAAGGCAATAAAGAGAGGTCCAAGATCACATATTCAAAGGCAATATTTTATAATCAATTAGGTAGTTAGGATGAATCTCCACATTAAAATCAATTAAGTAATCAGGATGAATTTCCACAAGGGTATCCCACAAATAAAGTGGAATACCTAGCGAGCTACTTTTTCCGTAATATGTGAACCCTTACAAAATTCAGCAAACAGGTCAGAACACCAAATCAGGGTGCAATCGAGAGTTGCACCAAACAAAAGGCATCATAACAGAAATAGTGTCAGGTAAACAATGCATAGCTATAATAAAACATGTCAGATAAGCAAAAACCAGAACGGAAAAATCAGCGACTGTCATGCTCGCTGCTGCCTCGCCTAGCGAGGGCTTGGCGAACACTCGCTACATGTTCGCTTAGCGATGTGCTAGCGAAAGGCTGCGGGTTTTGAATTTTAGAACGGTACGATTTCAGCAAGCTTCAAACCATATGGCATCCATTACAGAAATTATATGGGTAAACATTCCAGATATTCAGGCCTATTTAAATCCACAGGCAAAACCTCAAATATATTTATGAATTCGATTATGATATCACATGTAAATTAAGAACATAAAGCGGTAATAGTAATGCAAACCTGTTTGCAATTGAATTGCAACCTTGAATTGGCAAGTCACTCTTAGGGTTGGCGCCGGATTGAGTTGGGCGGGGGTAACCTTGGTGCAGATGAGTTTCCTTCAGGGTTTCCTTGAGGGTTACTCTGAATTCTCTGGGTTAGCCTCCAGGGTTTGCTGTGTTGCTTCTGTTAGGGTTTCCTTGCTAAGGTTTTTGTCTGTCTGCCTCTCTCCCCTTTTTCTGAATGAAGCTCTGCTATTTATAATAATTTTTGTGACCTGATGGGCTCAGGATGAAGCCCAGAATTTTCTGGTATTCGCAAGCTTCGCTAGGCGAGTGGCGTAGCGAAGGGTTCGCTAGGCGAAGGATTTGCTCGCCTAGCGAGCAAGCCAGTTTAGGCCCTTTTCTGGATTTGGCCACCTGTATGCTGGGTCTTGGTTCCTTTAAGATCAATGCCTTGAAAAATAAGTTGGAGTGCCTTGAAAAATGCCTTGTAATATTAACGGGCAAATTTTGGGGTATGACATTTTCCATAAAGGTCAATGTCACTCTTTTAGGCTTATAACATCATGTGTTGTTATAATTTCATCTTTTTGTTTACTCTAAAATGTTACTCTTTTTTTTCCCAAGATTATTTTGAAGTGATAACTAACTTGTTCGTCGGAGTGTCTGTAGGAAGGTATGTTCGCTCTATTCATGAATAGATCAAAATGAGTCTTGAGGTCATTACAGGTAATGTTCTTCTATTGCTTCTTTTCATTTGGTTTTTACAATAAATGAAAAGTGATTGTTTTGTTACAAGTATTAAATACTGCACAAATCCATAACAAATATTGGTAAGACTTTCTAACTGTATGTTTTTCTTTTTCCTTTTTCAAAGACCTTCCATAAAGGTCAATGACACTCTTTTATGCTTATAACATCATGTGTTGTTATAATTTCAACTTTTTGTTTACTCTAAAATGTTACTCTTTTTAATTTCCAAGATTATTTTGAAGTGATAACTAACTTGTTCGTCGGAGTGTTTGTAGGAAGGTATGTACGCTCTTGTCATGAATAGATCAAAATGAGTCTTGAGGTCATTACAGGTAATGTTCTTCTATTGCTTCTTTTCATTTGGTTTTTACAATAAATGCAAAGTGATTGTTTTGTTACTAGTAAATACTGCACAAATCCATAACAAATATTGAGCAGTTTCTCGCATTTTCTTTTTTATATTATACTTGTAAGGGTTGTATTGTGTTTTGATTTCACTGTTTTTTGGGTCATATTTGATAGGGAGAGCCATCCGTTGGGGTTACAAATGAAGGTGTTGATGCTGCAGGGCATACAACACCTTACATCTTTGGAGGTCGTGTTCAAACTTAGGAAGCTTCTCAACCCCAAGAGTGTGATCAAACCAACATCACTAGCTAAAGGTTATTTTGAGAATAACATCTATCGAATAAATTTCAGACGAAAGACCTTGGTAAACTCCTATATCTATAGCTATGGATACTTTTGAAGAAACAAGTTTGTAGATAATGCATTCATAGAAAGTAAGTCACTTTAACTTGTTGGTATCATCCAAAGGTAACTAGAAATACTATGTTTGGTTTGGTAGGACTTTCTAACTGTATGTTGTTCTTTTTCCTTTTTCAAAGTCTTCCCATAAAGGTCAATGTCACTCTTTTATGCTTATAACATCATGTGTTGTTATAATTTCATCTTTTTGTTTACTCTAAAATATTACTCTTTTTATTTCCCAAGATTATTTTGAAGTGATAACTAACTTGTTCGTCGGAGTGTCTGTAGGAAGGTATGTACGCTCTTGTCATGAATAGATCAAAAAGAGTCTTGAGGTCATTACAGGTAATGTTCTTCTATTGCTTCTTTTCATTTGGTTTTTACAATAAATGTAAAGTGATTGTTTTGTTACAAGTATTAAATACTGCACAAATCCATAACAAATATTGTTAGGACTTTCTAACTGTATGTTGTTCTTTTTCCTTTTTCAAAGACCTTCCATAAAGGTCAATGTCACTCTTTTATGCTTATAACATCATGTGTTGTTATAATTTCGTCTTTTTGTTTACTCTAAAATGTTACTCTTTTTATTTTCCAAGATTATTTTGAAGTGATAACTAACTTGTTCGTCGGAGTGTTTGTAGGAAGGTATGTACGCTCTTGTCATGAATATATCAAAATGAGTCTTGAGGTCATTACAGGTTATGTTCTTCTATTGCTTCTTTTCATTTGGTTTTTACAAAATGTGCCAAGTGGTTGTTTTGTTACAAGTAGTAAATACTGCACAAATCCATAACAAATATTGATCAGTTTCTCGCATTTTTTTTATATTATACTGGTAACGGTTGTATTGTGTTTTGATTTCACTGTTAGGGTGAGCCAGCCGTTGAGGTTACAAATGAAGGTGTTGATGCTGCAGGGCATACAATTGGTACATCTTTGTAGGTCGTGTTCAAACTTAGGAAGGTTCTCAACCCCAAACGTGTGATCAAACCAACATCACTAGCTAAATATTATTTTGAGAATTACATCTATCGAATAAATTTCTGACGAAAGACCTTGGTAAACTCCTATATCTTTTGGGTATTGAGGTAGTCCAATCTAAAGATGATATGGGAATTTCTCCGGGGAAATATGATATGGATACCTTTGAAGAAACAAGTTTGTAGATAATGCATTCATAGAAATTAAGTCACTTTAACTTGTTGGTATCATCCAAAGGTAACTAGAAATACTATGTTTGGTTTGGTAGGACTTTCTAACTGTATGTTGTTCTTTTTCCTTTTTCAAAGTCTTCCCATAAAGGTCAATGTCACTCTTTTATGCTTATAACATCATCTGTTGTTATAATTTCGTCTTTTTGATTTCTCTAAAATGTTACTCTTTTTATTTCCCAAGATTATTTTGAAATGATAACTAACTTGTTCGTCGGAGTGTCTGTAGGAAGGTATGTACGCTCTTGTCATGAATAGATCAAAAAGAGTCTTGAGGTCATTACAGGTAATGTTCTTCTATTGCTTCTTTTCATTTGGTTTTTACAATAAATGTAAAGTGATTGTTTTGTTACAAGTAGTAAATACTGCACAACTCCATAACAAATATTGGTAGGACTTTCTAACTGTATGTTGTTTCTTTTCCTTTTTCAAAGACCTTCCATAAAGGTCAATGTCACTCTTTTATGCTTATAACATCATGTGTTGTTATAATTTCGTCTTTTTGTTTACTCTAAAATGTTACTCTTTTTATTTTCCATGATTATTTGAAGTGATAACTAACTTGTTCGTCGGAGTGTGTGTAGGAAGGTATGTACGCTCTTGTCATAAGTAGATCAAAATGAGTCTTGAGGTCATTAAAGGTTATGTTCTTCTATTGCTTCTTTTCTTTTGGTTTTTACAAAAAATGCAAAGTGATTGTTTTGTTACAAGTAGTAAATACTGCACAAATCTATAACAAATATTGAGCAGTTTCTCGCATTTTATTTTTTATATTATATTGGTAAGGGTTGTATTGTGTTTTGATTTCACTATTTCTTTTGGTCATTTTTTATAGGGAGAGCCAGCCGTTCAGGTTACAAATGAAGGTGTTGATGATGCAGGGCATACAACACCTTACATCTTAGGAGGTCGTGTTCAAACTTAGGAAGCTTCTCAACCCCAAGAGTGTGATCAAACCAACATGACTACCTAAAGATTATTTTGAGAATAACATCTATCGAATAAATTTCAGACGAAAGACCTTGGTAAACGCCTATATCTATAGCTATGGATACTTTTGAAGAAACAAGTTTGTATATAATGCATTCATAGAAAGTAAGTCACTTTAACTTGTTGGTATCATCCAAAGGTAACTAGAAATACTATTTTTGGTATGGTAGAACTTTCTAACTGTATGTTGTTATTTTTCCTTTTTCAAAGTCTTCCCATAAAGGTCAATGTCACTCTTTTATGCTTATAACATCATCTGTTGTTATAATTTCGTCTTTTTGTTTTCTCTAAAATGTTACTCTTTTTATTTCCCAAGATTATTTTGAAGGGATAACTAACTTGTTCGCCGGAGTGTCTGTAGGAAGGTATGTACGCTCTTGTCATGAATAGATCAAAATGAGTCTTGAGGTCATTATAGGTAATGTTCTTCTATTGCTTCTTTTCATTTGGTTTTTACAATAAATGCAAAGTGATTGTTTTGTTACAAGTAGTAAATACTGCACAAATCCATAACAAATATTGGTAGGACTTTCTAACTGTATGTTGTTTCTTTTCCTTTTTCAAAGACCTTCCATAAAGGTCAATGTCACTCTTTTATGCTTATAACATCATGTGTTGTTATAATTTCATCTTTTTGTTTACTCTAAAATGTTACTCTTTTTATTTTCCATGATTATTTTGAAGTGATAACTAACTTGTTCGTCGGTGTGTGTGTAGGAAGGTATGTACGATCTTGTCATAAATAGATCAAAATGAGTCTTGAGGTCATTAAAGGTTATGTTCTTCTATTGCTTCTTTTCTTTTGGTTTTTACAAAAAATGCAAAGTGATTGTTTTGTTACAAGTAGTAAATACTACACAAATCTATAACAAATATTGAGCAGTTTCTCGCATTTTATTTTTTATATTATACTGGTAAGGGTTGTATTGTGTTTTGATTTCACTATTTCTTTTGGTCATATTTGATAGGGAGAACCAACCGTTGAGGTTACAAATGAAGGTGTTGATGCTGCAGGGCATACAACACCTTACATCTTTGGAGGTCGTGTTCAAACTTAGGAAGCTTCTCAACCCCAAGAGTGTGATCAAAACAACATCACTAGCTAAAGGTTATTTTGAGAATAACATCTATCGAATAAATTTCAGACGAAAGACCTTGGTAAACTCCTATATCTATAGCTATGGATACTTTTGAAGAAACAAGTTTGTAGATAATGCATTCATAGAAAGTAAGTCACTTTAACTTGTTGGTATCATCCAAAGGTAACTAGAAATACTATGTTTGGTTTGGTAGGACTTTCTAACTGTATGTTGTTCTTTTTCCTTTTTCAAAGTCATCCCATAAAGGTCAATGTCACTCTTTTATGCTTATAACATCATGTGTTGTTATAATTTCGTCTTTTTGTTTACTCTAATATATTACTCTTTTTATTTCCCAAGATTATTTTGAAGTGATAACTAACTTGTTCGTCGGAGTGTCTGTAGGAAGGTATGTACGCTCTTGTCATGAATAGATCAAAATGAATCTTGAGGTCATTACAGGTAATGTTCTTCTATTGCTTCTTTTCATTTGGTTTTTACAATAAACGGAAAGTGATTGTTTTGTTACAAGTATTAAATACTGCACAAATCCATAACAAATATTGTTAGGACTTTCTAACTGTATGTTGTTCTTTTTCCTTTTTCAAAGACCTTCCATAAAGGTCAATGTCACTCTTTTATGCTTTAAACATCATGTGTTGTTATAATTTCGTCTTTTTGTTTACTCTAAAATGTTACTCTTTTTATTTTCCAAGATTATTTTGAAGTGATAACTAACTTGTTCGTCGGAGTGTTTGTAGGAAGGTATGTACGCTCTTCTAATGAATAGATCAAAATGAGTCTTGAGGTCATTACAGGTTATGTTCTTCTATTGCTTCTTTTCATTTGGTTTTTACAAAAAATGCAAAGTTATTGTTTTGTTACAAGTAGTAAATACTGCACAAATCCAAAACAAATATTGGGCAGTTTCTCGTATTTTCTTTTTTATATTATACTGGTAAGGGTTGTATTGAGTTTTGATTTCACTGTTTCTTTTGGTCATATTTGATAGGGAGAGCCTGCTGTTGGGGTTACAAATGAAGGTGTTGATGCTGCAGGGCAATAAATTGGTACATCTTTGGAGGTCGTGTTCAAACTTAGGAAGGTTCTCAACCCCAAGAGTGTGATCAAACCAACATCACTAGCTAAAGATTATTTTGAGAATAAAATCTATCGAATAAATTTCAGACGAAAGACCTTGGTAAACTCCTATATTTTTTGGGTATTGAGGTAGTCCAATCTAAAGATGATATAGTAATTTCTCGGGTAAAATATGATATGGATACTTTTGAAGAAACAAGTTTGTAGATAATGCATTCAGAGAAAGTAAGTCACTTTAACTTGTTGGTATCATCCAAAGGTAACTAGAAATACTATGTTTGGTTTGGTAGGACTTTCTAACTGTATGTTGTTCTTTTTCCTTTTTCAAAGACCTTCCATAAAGGTCAATGCCACTCTTTTATGCTTATAACATCATGTGTTGTTATAATTTCGTCTTTTTGTTTACTCTAAAATGTTACTCTTTTTATTTTCCAAGATTATTTTGAAGTGATAACTAACTTGTTCGTTGGAGTGTTTGTAGGAAGGTATGTACGCTCTTGTCATGAATAGATCAATATGAGTCTTGAGGTCATTACAGGTAATGTTCTTCTATTGCTTCTTTTCATTTGGTTTTTACAATAAATGCAAAGTGATTGTTTTGTTACAAATAGTAAATATTCAACAAATCCATAACAAATATTGATCAGTTTCTCGCATTTTCTTTTTTATATTATACTGGTAAGGGTTATATTGTGTTTTGATTTCACTGTTTCTTTCGGTCGTATTTGATAGGGAAAGCCAACCGTTGAGGTTACAAATGAAGGTGTAGATGCTGCAGGGCATACAATTGGTATATCTTTGGAGTTCGTGTTCAAACTTAGGAAGGTTCTCAACCCCAAACGTGTGATCAAACCAACATCACTAGTTAAAGATTATTTTGAGAATAACATCTATCGAATAAATTTCAGACGAAAGACCTTGGTAAACTCCTATATTTTTTGGGTATTGACGTAGTGCAATCTAAAGATGATATGGTAATCTCTAGGGGGAAATATGCTATGGATACTTTTGAAGAAACAAGTTTGTAGGTAATGCATTCATAGAAAGTAAGTCACTTTAACTTATTGGTATAATCCAAAGGTAACTAGAAATACTATGTTTGGTTTGGTAGGACTTTCTAACTATATGTTGTTCTTTCTATTTTTTCAAAGACTTCCTATAAAGGTTAACGTCACTCTTTTACGCTATGTGTTGTTATAATTTCATCTTTTTATTTACTCTAAAATGTTACTCTTTTTATTTTCCAAAATTATTTTGAAGTGATAACTAACTTGTTCGTCGGAGTGTTTGTAGGAAGGTATGTACGCTCTTGTCATGAATAGATCAAAAAGTGCCTTGAGGTCATTACAGGTAATGTTCTTCTATTGCTTCTTTTCATTTGGTTTTTACAATAAATGCAAAGTGATTTTTTTGTTAGAAGTAGTAAATATTGCACAAATCCATAACAAATACTCATCAGTTTCTCGCATTTTCTTTTTTATATTATACTGGTAAGGGTTGTATTGTGTTTTGATTTCACTGTTTCTTTTGGTCATATTTGATAGGGAGAGCCAGCCGTTGAGGTTACAAATGAAGGTGTTGATGCTGCAGGGCATACAATTGGTATATCTTTGGAGTTCGTGTTCAAACTTAGGAAGGTTCTCAACCCCAAGAGTGTGATCAAACCAACATCACTAGCTAAAGATTATTTTGAGAATAACATCTATCGAATAAATTTCAGACGAAAGACCTTGGTAAACTCCTATATTTTTTGGGTATTGAGGTAGTCCAATCTAAAGATGATATGGTAATCTCTAGGGGGAAATATGTTATGGATACTTTTGAAGAAACAAGTTTGTAGATAATGCATTCATAGAAAGTAAGTTACTTTAACTTGTTGGTATAATCCAAAGGTAACTAGAAATACTATGTTTGGTTTGGTAGGACTTTCTAACTATATGTTGTTCTTTCTCCTTTTTCAAAGACTTCCCATAAAGGTCAACGTCACTCTTTTATGCTTAAAACATCATGTGTTGTTATAATTTCATCTTTTTGTTTACTCTAAAATGTTACTCTTTTTATTTTCCAAAATTATTTTGAAGTGATAACTAACTTGTTCGTCAGAGTGTTTGTAGGAAGGTATGTACGCTCTTGTCATGAATAGATCAAAAAGAGTCTTGAGGTCATTACAGGTAATGTTCTTCTATTGCTTCTTTTCATTTGGTTTTTACAATAAATGCAAAGTGATTGTTTTGTTACAAGTAGTAAATACTGCACAAATCCATAAGAAATACTCATCAGTTTCTCGCATTTTCTTTTTTATATTATACTGGTAAGGGTTGTATTGTGTTTTGATTTCACTATTTCTTTTGGTCATATTTGATAGGGAATGCCAGCCGTTGAGGTTACAAATGAAGGTGTTGATGCTGCAGGGCATACAATTGGTATATCTTTTGAGTTCGTGTTCAAACTTAGGAAGGTTCTCAACCCCAAGAGTGTGATCAAACCAACATCACTAGTTAAAGATTATTTTGAGTATAACATCTATCGAATAAATTTCAGACGAAAGACCTTGGTAAACTCCTATATTTTTTGGGTATTGAGGTAGTGCAATCTAAAGATGATACGGTAATCTCTAGGGGGAAATATGCTATGGATACTTTTGAAGAAACAAGTTTGTAGGTAATGCATTCATAGAAAGTAAGTCACTTTAACTTATTGGTATAATCCAAAGGTAACTAGAAATACTATGTTTGGATTGGTAGGACTTTCTAACTATATGTTGTTCTTTCTATTTTTTCAAAGACTTCCTATAAAGGTCAACGTCACTCTTTTATGCTTAGATCATCATGTGTTGTTATAATTTCATCTTTTTATTTACTCTAAAATGTTACTCTTTTTATTTTCCAAGATTATTTTGAAGTGATAACTAACTTGTTCGTCGGAGTGTTTGTAGGAAGGTATGTACGCTCTTGTCATGAATAGATCAAAAAGAGTCTTGAGGTCATTACAGGTAATGTTCTTCTATTGCTTCTTTTCATTTGGTTTTTACAATAAATGCAAAGTGATTTTTTTGTTAGAAGTAGTAAATACTGCACAAATCCATAACAAATACTCATCAGTTTCTCGCATTTTCTTTTTTATATTATACTGGTAAGGGTTGTATTGTGTTTTGATTTCACTGTTTCTTTTGGTCATATTTGATAGGGAGAGCCAGCCGTTGAGGTTACTGTCGCATCCGCGAAAAAACAACCGGCGGGCTGAAATAAAAACACACAGAGCCGCCACTGCGCGTTATTTATCCCAAGATAGGGAAAGGAAACGCTCAGAGAAACCTGGAAAGACATGGTCTCGCGACCAAAGAGAAAGGGTAAGGGAGTCGGTTACGCAAGGGGAAGGTATTAGCACCCCTCACGTCCGTCGTACTCGACGGGATCCACGTTCTAAGAAAAGAAAAGGTTGCTAAAATAAACAGACAAACATCATACACACACGCTAAGAAACACAGGCGGGGTTAAGAAGAAGAGAGCTCGATAGGACATTGCATCCTATGCCTACGTATCTCGTCTGGAACGAGAATCAGAGCTGCCGTAGTTCGGCTCACGCACGCCAAACAAGCAAACAAAAACACAGGCAAACTGGGAGCCTGAATGCCAATCACTGGACTTACATCAGCATCCGAACCAAAAACACACACAAAAGGCAAACGTGGAGCCCGACTGCCAATCACTGGGCTTACGTCGGCATCCGAACCAAACACACAAGAAGATAACAATCAAACACACACAAAAAGAAAAAAAGTGCCCGGAGAGACCTCGCACGGTCTCCTGCCTACATACCTCGTCTGGAACGAGGATCAAGGCGATGTAGTTCCCCCTCAAGGGAAAGAAATTCTAGCCAGAAACCAAGGGAAGACACACTACCAGGGAGCTGTACTCGAGCCTAGTGTTATCATGCATCATTGCCCTAAGTTCAGGTTTCTACCTACTTGCACAACAGCGAGCTAATCCTATCCAGGAAAGAAGCAAGCATACAAGCATACAAGCATCAACAGATCAAAACAAGCATTTCAAGCAAGTATTCACATAGCACACACTATAGCCAATTAAGTGGGCTCAAACAATGGGTTTGACTGCCTAGGCAAGTCATCTGTACAAGGTATTGTTCGCTCTTAACCTTGCCATTGCGAGGCTAAGGTGAAGCAGATGAAAGGTGAGTGAAGATTAGACTTCACAGCTCTTATCCCTGACCAGGGAGAGCTTCAGACAAAGGAGCGTGGGTCCAGAATGGAGGGACCCTTCTACGCTCAAGACTCTGACACAACTGTACAAAGTACAAGATCTTGGGTTTGTGTCCCAATGCATCAACACAGTGGTGTGAGCAGAGGGACGACTCACAGAATAGCGGGGGATAGATTGCATATCCCTTGGGTTCCGCCAATTGCCTCATAGAGGTCTTTACCTGCTTGGCACAAATGTAAACAACCACAAACATCGCCTCTTAAGGAGGACTTCAGACAGTTGCCTGGCCAAGTAACAGGCCAGGTCTTCCAGACTACATGAAGAATAGAAGATCCTACCTCAGATGGTTAAAAAACCAAGCAGCAGCGAGCAAGTTCTTAAAGAACTGTAAGCGACTAAATGTACCTGAAATCAATCAAGCATCATCAGTACTCAGACAAACCAACAGTAAACAGCAAATGTTAATCAGTTAATCTGTACAGTTAAACACAAGCTAATGCACACAAGTGCAAGCTATAAGCTCAAACTCAAGCATCAAACCTACAACACAAAGTCAAGTTAGTTCATAAACATCAACCAAACTCAATTCAAATTGCCTTGAAGCAATCTCCTTAAGCATTGTGCATTTCATCCTGAAAATCCAAACCAAATGTGAGAAACTAGACCACTAGGCCAAGCCTAAGGTCCAAAGGGATAAAAAAAATCTAAACAGCAAGCAAAACCAATCCAAAATCACATTAAGGCAATTCAAAAGAAAATGCAATTGGTCTCATGCTCATATCATTCACCAATATCAATTCATGCCCAATATACCACAAACTAGGTCAAATACAACACCAAAAGTCCAAACAGAATGACTTCAATCAAAGGCATACCAAAACAATTCCAAAAATCCTCAAATAATTCACACCTAAACAGAACACAATCAACAAGTAGCATGTCAATTTTCAGCTCAATTGGACAAAAGAAAGTAGGTCAATGAAAATCAAAAAGTCCAGACACAATTATGTAAGCCAATTCAAGACATCCAAGCAAGCATCCATTTCAATAATTCATAAAACAGTGACAACAATTAAGAAATGAATGGGATCAAAAGCATGATGTCCCACAATGTGTCTTCAATCAACATATCAAATTTCATCTTCATCCAGTACCATATGAGAATTTCACAAGCAAAATGCCAACATGTGTCACATAAATTCACAAAATGAGCATACAGAGAAGAAAATTATCAATCAATTAGAAAATGACATCAAAAATTCCAGCAAAAATCACATGTTATCTTGACATATCAATGATCATTCATGCAAAAAATTGGAACCATCAAACATTCCTAAGCCAGGCAAATAAAATCAGAAAGTTGACCTAGCTTGGTGTGACACAAATTGTCACACCTTAATCCAAAAAATCATATCTCCATCACCAAGTATCCAAAAATCACAAACTCTACATGAAAATCACCATCAACATGTCCAGAATAAGCACAAAAAGTTTCATTCATTTCTTTACAAGTATGAGCATTTCATGTAAGTTTTGGTGAAACATGTACAAAATGCACACATGAACAAAATCAATAGGCCAATTAAATTTCCACACGTGCAAAAATTCCACAAAAATCATAATCAAATTCTACACATCTTCAGGAGTATTATGCAAAAAATTTCACAAAATTTGGATCACTATTCCATGAGATATGATTTTTGGAAGTGATGGAAAAAATAAAAAAAAGACATGAGCAATGTACAAGAACAAGGATGGTTAAAGAATTAAAATGTCAAATGCCAAGTGAAATGCCCTCAGCTGGAATCGAAGGGAGGTTGGCGCTGAGGTTGGCGCCTTGTCAAAACGACGTAGTTTTGACCAAGACTGGAAATAAAACAAATAAAATGTGAAACGCGCCCAGGGAGAATTGAATAGGGGAGCGCTAGGTCCAAGGGCGTTGAGCCATCCGCTCGGCCAAACTACATTGCCACAACACTAAACGCAGCGCCTACTATATAACTCGCCGCCACACCAGACGCCGGAACAGTAGTTCCGGTCGTCTTCTCCGACCGTGTACACGGCGGAGCTGCAACTTTTTTTTTTCCAGAATTTTACAAACTATATACCGTTGGAAAGGTCTTTTCATGTACATTCCAAATATCATAAAAGCTAAGCCTAATTCCTAATATATTTTCCGGATCGAAGCAAAGAAGTTTCTAGATCTAAACTTTAATTCAACATAACTTCTTCATTTTTCATCCAAATTTCATGAAATTTATATCAGAATTCTCAGTGATGAAAACTCTACAAGTTTATGTACATAAAATCAAGATTTATGAGATTCGAATTTTTGACCTCTTGAAGAACAATCAATGGCAGCAGTGGATCCAAGGCCTTGCAAGTGTTAAAATATGCTCCTCTACTCTTGTTATGAAGTCTTGTGCACGAATCAATGCTTGGAAAGGCTTGGATCTAGCTTAATCTTCAATTTCCATTTTCATGTTCATGTATGGAGTATGCACAATTCTTCACCAATTTCCACAAAAAATGACTGATTCATGCTCCAAATTCCATGAGGATGATGGATCTATCAAGAAAATATGTGGTTGTGTGGAGAAAATTTGAATTCCAATGAGAGAGAATTTTGGAGGGAAGAGAAAATTCTAGATCTAAAAAATGTGTAAAAAAAAATTCTGTTATGATTTACTATTTATATGCTTCACTAATCATGATTAATTAAGTTCTAATCAAATGCTAATGAAAAATGGTTAATTTTGGAGGTGTTTTGCAAAAATTATTTTTTTACCTTATGCATGGCATGGCATGTGAATAGTGCACGTTTTTGCATTCATTTTCTCTCAAAATATTATTTTAAAACCAATGGAAATGTTAAAATGTGAAAACAATGCATTATTTTTGAACTTGATTTTTTCCCTCCAAAATGAATTGAATTTTCAAATATTTATATGAATGGAATGCATGCAATGTAATGCCAATTTTGGAAACTAGAAGTCATAACAAGAATTTAGCAAGAAGAGCCACTTGATTTGGACATTTGATGAAGAAGTTATGCTCATTTGAAGTTCCATGTTCATTTGACCAAAATTTGACCATATCTCTTCAACCACACATGAGAAATTCATGATCTTGGACTTTTTGGAAATGGGAGAACAAGATCTACAACTTTCATGTTCAACAAAATTTCATTTGAAGCATTTTTGATGATGTAATCTTGAGGAGAAAACCTTTCCATTTTTGGCAATTTTGAATTATAAGTCACTTTCCATTTTTGGAAAGTTTTGTCCTGACTTTATTTTCTTCAATGTTGATGTTTGAAATGTCAAATGAGACTTGTTTGAACATGAATGAAGTATTTCTAACCACTTTCCACCTCCAAATCCAACAGTTGACTTTTGGTTGACTTTTTCTAGTTGATATATGACTTGGTCATGCACAGATGAATCTGAGCCTCAATCTCCTGATGAAATGGCTCCAAAATGAAACCCTAGCTTCCATAAGCTTAATATAATCATGAAATGATCCTCATATCCATTGTAGACCCCATCTCCTTACCATGCCCTGATTGGCCCAATGCAACTGGTTAGGGTTGACTAGTGGTCAAAACCCTAATCTCAAGGTAGCTGATCAATCACTTGAATCTTCTGATGATAAACCATGATGATGATGTATCCTTTCAAACAAGATGAAGACCAATCTCCTTGAGAATCACAAAACCCTAATTTGGACCTCCACATCCTTAGATGATTGATGACCAGTCCAATGAAACCCCAGCATGCACATAACCTCCTATCTTCTGATCAAGACTTGGGAAACTGGCTTGCACAATGTAACCACATGATATGCAATATGCAATGCCTAATGACCTAAAATGATATGTAATATGTTATGCTAGTCCCAAGAGAGGAGGGCAAATTTTGAGGTGTTACAGCTGCCCCTATTCAATCCACTGTGAACCTGTCGATATGAATAGCCTCGGCTTTCAGATGATCAGGATGAAGAGTGATTGAATACCAAGAACAGACGAACAATTTGCACTCCGATGAGAAAATAATTAACAACGCCTGTCAGAATCGGCGAAGAAACAATCTCTGAAACAAACATCCGTCTGGTACGGAAAAATTCGGCCTGAATACCGAAACAACAACGTCAACCTGGATACCAAAATAAATGGTAACGCAGGGATAACCCATGGCCTGAATACCACATCCGCTTGGGATTATTATTCTTTTTCTTTTTTATGCTTTTCTTGAATCCCGAAATCTTTTCGCGCAAATGATCCCAGATCACTGCTTTTGAACCCCGACATCTTGTTTCCTTGTGATAATTCCGCTGGCAACGTCGGAAATAACACCCATCACCACTCTGAGGGCGACATATCAGAGGATACACCTTCAACCAGACACTGACTGATGACTGGGAAGAAACTCGACGTTTACGTGACATCGAACGATGATGTTTACTGACACCAAAGAAAATTTGACCAGACACTTACTGATGACTGTGAGAAAACGCGACGTTTACTGGACATCGAACGATGATGTTTACAGGCATCAAACAATGATGTTGACAGGCATCAAACAATGATGTTGGCAGGCATCAAACAATGATGTTGACAGGATATCGAACAATGATGTTGACAGGACATCGAACAATGATGTTTACGGGCATCACATAATGATGTTGACAAGACATCGAACAATGATGTTGACAGGACATCGAACAATGATGTTTACAGGCATCAAACAATGATGTTGACAAGACATCGAACAATGATGTTGGCAGGACATCGAACAATGATGTTGACAGGACATCGAACAATGATGTTTACGGGCATCACACAATGATGTTGACAAGACATCGAACAATGATGTTGACAGGACATCGAACAATGATGTTGACAGGACATCGAACCATGATGTTTACAGGACATCAAACAATGATGTTTACAGGCATCAAACAAAACTCGACCAGACACTTACTGATGACTGGGAAATACCGCGACGTTTACTAGACATCGAATGATGATGTTTACTGACACCAAAGAAAGCTCGACCAGACACTTACTGATGACTGGGAAATACTGCTGCCCCAAAATCACGATGCTGAACTCCTCAGAGCATCGTCTTCACTATCCGGCAAAACCAAATCTCAAGCGGTAACCACGGCTCGAGTCGCGCTGATCGCGTAACATTTCTATCTCTGTCCGACGGAAAAGTTTCCTCCAGCATCGCACTACTGGTGAATATTGCTGATCTGACATCATGATGCTAAACCCATCAGAGTAACATCTTCGCTTTCTGGCAAAACCACCTCTCAAACAATAACCACAGCTTGAGACTAGCCTATGCTTGCAACAATGATGCATGATCTTTTTCTGCGTAATGCTCCATACTTATGGAAATGCTACACGATTTATTTTTTCTATGCAACATGCTATGCTATTTTTCATGATGAATGTATAAAAAGTATCCCCCTCAAGGGACTCTTCTGGGGAGCACGAGACACTCCGCTGAGGAACTCGACAATACTCCGATCACCACCCTGCTGGGGAATAACACTGCTGCTGGGAAAAGGATCCCTTGCTGGGGAAGAACCTCCTTTGCACCCAATCCGCTCGGGAAACTGCTGGGGATAAGAACTACCAACACCCTGTGGGGATACAACAATCTTCGACTTGCTGAGGATATCAATCCCAACTCTGCTTTGGGAAACCCTCACAGATACCTGACGACTTCACTGGGGAAATGCTCACAGATACTCCGCTGGGAAACAGCAACCCTTGCCTTACGACTGGGGAAGCACCGATCTGACACCTGCTGGGGATAACCATCCTGACCCTGCTAGGGAAGCAAATGCTACTCCGCTGGGGATGCAAATATCAGTCCGCTACGGAAACTCATCTAATCCCCTGGTAGGATGAACACTGCTGGAGATATATTTCATTGAAACCCGCTCCACTCGGGGAATAGCAACCTTCGGGCCTGGCTGCTGAGGAAACATCACTTTAAACCTGCCGGGGATAACCATCTTGACTCGGCTAGGGATCCATAGACCTTGGATCTGCTGGGGAGTTAGCCCTCACAACTCTGCTTGGGGACCTAGCTGGGAAATGAGAAAAGTTGGCACAGAACACCCGTCGACTCGTCGAACCACGGTATCCGCCTCCCAATCTCGTATAAACTTTCCACTTTTGAAAACTCCCAGACCCGTCTGGACCTTTTCTGCTCCATCATCTTGTATTCCCAATCGCTCCGCACTCGACGGAGAACGAACTCCTGGGGATTATACAGACTTTCAATTTTCCGACTTTGAAGAGTCTTCTTGATTAAAATCAAGAATCGTCGTACGTCTCGACGTCTTCTCGTCACTCCTCTTATCCACTCGTCCGTGATTGGACTCCATGGGGATTTGTTTCATCAACAGCTTCCACATCACAACCTGCAAGTGAGTGAAAAACATCTAACAACACCTGCAAAACAGACCGTTAGATAAAATCGTGCCCCAGGCGTGTCAAGATTTCAACACTTGGGTCACTCAATCCTTCCGAATAAGATTTCAAGTTTTCAATCTTATAAACATGCATTGGAAGGGACCTGTATGTCTTAAAATGCAAGATTCTTTATCAAAATAATCGGATGTTTTTGCAATCAAAGCGGTAATGAAAACAAAAAAACAAAATTATTTGACTGAATATGCATTTTATTGATTGAAAAGTGTGTGGCTCAAATTGAGCAATACAAAAGGAAGCAATTCCTGAAAAGAGGTAATTGCGCACAAAAGGAAAAATCTATCCTAATGGCAATGTGAAACCCGTGATCTCATCGAGTTCCAACTCGGTTACACCCCATATGTCCTCAGACTCTCCGTGCTTTCTGCCTTCTGAACAAGACGATTCTGATTGATCCCCACCGGGTATTATCCATGATGCTTTAACCAAAGCGCAAACGATCATGCCGGACGCAGTTGTTCGTTTCAATCCCTCTTTTGCCTGGACCGCCCTTTCGGGTTTTCAGTCCACCGGGATACCCTTTTTTGCCCAAGTCGCCTTTTCAGGTTTTCGACTTGCCGGGTGTACAATTTTTCCTTTTTATCCCTAATTTTTGCCCGAACCTTTTCCTGTTTTTGGTTCGCCGGGATGCCCATTTTTGCCTGGACTATTTTATTCTTTTCGTCCAGCGGGTCTCTTTACACGAAGTATTTTTTAACTGCGTCCGCATTCACATGGGATGGAAAATCCTCACCATCCATGGTCGTTAACAACAAGGCTCCACCAGAGAAAACCCTCTTGACCACGAATGGACCTTCATAATTCGGTGTCCATTTGCCCCTTCGATCGTTTTGAGGAGGAAGGATCCTTTTCAGCACCATATCACCTACGTGATATACCCGAGGTCGTACTTTCTTGTCAAAAGCACGCTTCATCCTTTGCTGGTATAACTGCCCATGACAGATGGCTGTCAGCCTCTTTTCCTCTATCAGACTCAATTCTTCATATCGGGTCCTTACCCATTCAGCCTCTTGCAACTTGACGTCCATCAGGACTCTCAAAGAGGGAATCTGAACTTCAACAGGTAATACAGCCTCCATTCCATATACCAATGAGAAAGGAGTTGCCCCAGTAGGTGCACCGAGGTTCGATACCCGGTATACAAGCTTCGTACTTGCCCATACTGTCGGTGCATTCGAATGCTAACCAGGAAACGAAAGCTCATTCACCTTAACCTCCCCATCAGACATCAGAATCCGTTCGGATTCGGGGTCAAGCCCCTCCTCCGGGATCGGTTACTCTCAATCTTTCGATTTGAGCACCTCGAGATGTCCTCATCAGGGAACTCAAACTTCCTTGGTTGATAATCCTCAATGGGTTGCTGGGCGAGGTAATCAGACAATACCCCTTGATTGCTTTCTGAGAGTATACTGAATCAGTCAACATTATTTTGCTCCTCTCGCAAACCCGTTCGGTCGATGCTGGGCTCTCAAACCCATACTTGATCGGATCCATCTCGGAAATCCACAAAGTGGTATGAACCAGCATATACTGTCTCAGTCGGCGAGCAGCCTATGCCAAAGTACGTCAAGTTTTCTCGAGCAGTGAATGTATTGTTTCACAGTCGATAAACTTTTTGCTAAGGTAAATTGCATGCTCTTTTCGACAAGACTCGTCATGCTGACCCAATACACCTCGTAGACCCCTCGAAGGTTGTCAAGTACCAGATTAACAATTGCTCCTTAGGGAAACATCAGAATCAGAGGCTCCTGCAACTTATTCTTTTATTTTTCCAATGCCCCTTGGCAATCATTATTCCACCTGACCGTTTGATCTTTTTTCTTGAATGGGTTCCCACGTGGCTG
Source organism: Lathyrus oleraceus (assembly GCF_024323335.1). Lineage (NCBI taxonomy): Eukaryota > Viridiplantae > Streptophyta > Magnoliopsida > Fabales > Fabaceae > Lathyrus > Lathyrus oleraceus. The sequence continues at coordinate 87,072,707 of NC_066584.1, forward strand.
TTAGGTGAGATGTGAACCATGACATGTAGTTCCATCTGCCTAAGAAACCACGAACCTCTTTCTGTTCTCGGTTCAGGCATTCCTTTTTTCTGTTTTTCCCCTTTTTTTTTTTTTTTTTTTAGCAGGATCAACCTCGATTCCTCTCTTATAATGAACCCCAACAGCTTACCGGATCGCACTCTGATAGTGCACTCGCTTGAATTCAACCTCAGTTTGAATTGTCTCAACCGGTCAAACGACTTGCCCCGGCCTGCCAGATGCCCCTCTCCTGCTTGGGACTTTGCTATCATGTCATAGCATAGCATTCAACTTCATGATGAATCATATCATGAAACAAAGTCATCATGACTCTCTGATACAGGCACTGACGTTCTGCTTCTCTAGAGGACAGTCTTCTCTCCATGGTAGCCTATGCACAACGACACCGGTATCCGACCCTGGCATATCCTGACACGACCAGGTGAAGGCATCCACGTGCTCTTTCAACAGGGCTACCATTCTGCTCTCGATTCGCCTCTGAAACGGACCCAACTTCACTTCTGACCTCGGCGGTGCTTGGAATAGCAATCTCGCATCGCCCTCGAGCGGCTGAATCACCTTCTCCTCTTGTTTTGACAACCTGGTTAATTCCAGCAGATCACAGTCTTCTTCGCCTTCTTCTTCAGCCTGATAGATCGGTTTGTCGAAGTCATATGAGATGTAACCAAATTGTTATCAATGAGATCCGGAGAATTATTTTTGAATTCGGAACGAGACAAATCAAAAAGAGAAAAATGAAAATAAACATTGCCATTTTTATTCGTTTTTAAACTGCAAAAATAAATGAAAAACAGGGAACACCGCTTTTTGACTGAAAAACATCCATTTATTAATGATGCAGAAATGTTGCAAATTATGAACATGAGGTGGCCCTTACAATGAACCATTACGTGTCGGGCAACACGTATGGCTTTCATGCAGATAAAAACTGAAAACAGAAATTATTACTCCTCAGGATGAGTGACAGTGATGATCTTTTTAAGCCTTCCAGCTTCCTGGTACGCACGGCTTTATCCAACCATCAAACTTGCAGTCGCTGTCGTTCTCTTCACCCATCACACAGGCGTGATCCGAATCTTCAGCAATTGCACTCACCATCGCCTGACCATGCGCCGGCATGGGATTAGCATTAACATTCGGTGATGGCGCAAAATTAATAGCCTTGGAGTCTACCAGGTCCTGGACAACATTCTTGAATGCTCTACAACCCTCAATGTTATGCCCCGGTGTTCCAGAATGAAATTCACACTGGGCGTTCTCATCATAGTTAGGCGGCCTCTGATCTGATCTCATCGGAACCATCGCCCTCGGCTGAACCAACCCAAGATCCATCAACTTTTTGAACAGAACAGCGTATGTCACGGGCGGCTTGTCAAAATGGCGATCAACCCCTTTTCCCCTCACCTGATACCCAGCTCTCTGTTGATATGGCTGACGTTGCTGTCGTACTGACTGATTACCAGCAGGGGTGGTTACCGCAGCAGTGTGCTGGTAGTAACGATCCCTACCGTATCCTCCCTGGGCATACACAGCACTCGATTCACCCTCATTCTTGCGCTGACCATTCCCGAATGGCTTCTTTGATGCTGATGACGAAGCATTACCACCCTGGATCTTCCCCATTTTCAGCCAACTTTCAATTCTTTCTCCGGCCACCACAATGTCTGCAAAGTTAGTCACCGGGCATCCAACCATTCTTTCAGCAAAAACCCCCTACAGGGTACCCATGAAGAGATCAGACATTTCTCTGTCCACCAGTGGAGGTTGCACTCTGGCAGCCAACTCCCTCCACCTTTGAGCATATTCTTTAAACCCTTCACTTGACTTCTGAGACATACCCTGCAGCTGGGTACGACTAGGAGCCATGTCAGCATTGAATTGGTACTGTTTAAAGAACGCATCACCAAGATCCTGCCAGCTCTTAACATCAGAAGACTTCAGCTTGGTATACCATTCCAAGGATCCTCCAGACAGACTGTCTTGGAAGAAGTACATCCAAAGCTTTTGATCTGTAGTGTATGCCGAGATCTTGCGGACAAAGGCTTGCAGATGAGTTTCCGGGCAGGAACTCCCATTATATTTGTCAAATGCGGGCGCCTTGAACTTTTGTGGGATCACAATCCCCTCGACCAGCCCCATGTTGGACATGTTGACAAACCCCGGAGTAGCATGGCTTTCCAGAGCCCTTACCTTCTCTGCCAGCAACTGAATTTCTTTGCTCTGTGGCTGGACACCATATTGCTCGAATGGCTCATTGTGCATGGAGAATTGATCAGCTTCTCGGTCCTCCTCCCTGTCCTCATCAAACCCGTAGAATGGAGGGAACATATTATCCTTCAGATTATGCCCCAGACCGGGCCCACCACCAGTAGCAGCACCAAGTCCACCAGCATTGTTGTTTACCATACCTACGGTTGCTCTTTTTTCACCGTCTCTGGATCCACCGAGCCCCTGGTTGGAGACACCATCCAGGTTAACAACACTGTTAGCAGCTGAAGCTCGCTCGAGCTTCTCAACTTTGTCAGCCAAAGCTTTCTGACCAACTGCAAAACCCTGCATGATGTTGATCAGCTCAGTCATCTTGTCCTTCAGCTCGAGAATATCGGTATTTGGGAGATCCATCAGTCTGGGAGTATTGCGTCTGGTGAAGTATCTGTGCGGGCGTGTTGAGTGCAAAGGTACAGTTCTACGAGCGCGAGCAATGATTCCTACAAAACAGCAAACAGGTTAATATGCATGAATGCAACGTCTATCCATATGAGGACGATTCTGTCCTTTGATCCTGGTTTCATCGAGACAGATAATATTTCACCAATAACATTTTGACATCCAGATGTCTCTCAACCAGATTCTCAATCCATAACACTCCCCATATGGCTAGACGTAGGTTTGGTGTAGATGAATGCAAAATGAGAATGATGCAGATGAATGAATGCAATGGGCCATCCTCCAAGTCCTCTGATCATCTGTTGCTCTGAGTCACAGCCCGGTCCACTGAACTGATCACAACCATCTGAAGGAATATGTAACCACAAATCCAACTCAAGGGTTCCGAAATAAACGGAAGACAGATACATCATCATCTGACAATCTCTGAACAGATACCCATAACCATTTCTGAATCGGCCCGGGGAATCCTGAAATAAACGGATCCCCACTGATAAATACCTCGGACAGCACTCCGGCGTCACGGCAATAAATGGCCACAAATCCGACTTATAAATAGGACTCTGATCCACGGAACAAAAAGTCACCATCTGAGTCACCATCTGAACATGCATCTGAAAGAATCACCCTCCCCTCACAGGTAAATTCTAATCAGGTCACCCTAAGGCGGATAATAGTCTCGACAATCGGGCAGAGATACTCAATGGGTTTGCCCTTTCGGGTGTGCCATTGTAGCTCCCTTAAGATTGTCTAAACCAAAGATCCGGGAAATGATCGGTCACCAGAGTCAATAGTTCAGATGAAGTAACTCAACCAAAGTGGGGTACCCCACAGAGGAAAGCACTATCAAATGAACCTCGTCTGGCTTATGGCATGTCACGTTGCAACAATATGCTGATTTAGCAAATGAGGAACGTGAGACCACACTAATCCTAGGTGTATACTCGGGCCTGGGTTTTAGCCCCACTCAGAACACCCACCCCAAACAGAGGAACCACCTGCACAGAGGACGGCAACATGATAGTATGATGCATGCAAATATTTATGCAAATATAGACACTGTTAGAATAATAAATGCAATAAATAAAGCAAGACAAGCAACCTAAACTATCCTAGAACGCTAGGAAGAACTCGCTTAGGGAAGATGGACCAGCACAGATCAACATCCTATAATTCCCCAGCAGAGTCGCCAGCTGTCGCATCCGCGAAAAAACAACCGGCGGGCTGAAATAAAAACACACAGAGCCGCCACTGTGCGTTATTTATCTCAAGATAGGGAAAGGAAACGCTCAGAGAAACCTGGAAAGACATGGTCTCGCGACCAAAGAGAAAGGGTAAGGGAGTCGGTTACGCAAGGGGAAGGTATTAGCACCCCTCACGTCCGTCGTACTCGACGGGATCCACGTTCTAAGAAAAGAAAAGGTTGCTAAAATAAACAGACAAACATCATACACACACGCTAAGACAACACAGGCGGGGTTAAGAAGAAGAGAGCTCGATAGGACATCGCATCCTATGCCTACGTATCTCGTCTGGAACGAGAATCAGAGCTGCCGTAGTTCGGCTCACGCACGCCAAACAAGCAAACAAAAACACAGGCAAACTGGGAGCCTGAATGCCAATCACTGGACTTACATCAACATCCGAACCAAAACACACACAAAAGGCAAACGTGGAGCCCGACTGCCAATCACTGGGCTTACGTCGGCATCCGAACCAAACACACAAGAAGATAACAATCAAACACACACAAAAAGAAAAAAAGTGCCCGGAGAGACCTCGCACGGTCTCCTGCCTACATACCTCGTCTGGAACGAGGATCAGGGCGATGTAGTTCCCCCTCAAGGGAAAGAAATTCTAGCCAGAAACCAAGGGAAGACACACTACCAGGGAGCTGTACTCGAGCCTAGTGTTATCATGCATCATTGCCCTAAGTTCAGGTTTCTACCTACTTGCACAACAGCGAGCTAATCCTATCCAGGAAAGAAGCAAGCATACAAGCATACAAGCATCAACAGATCAAAACAAGCATTTCAAGCAAGTATTCACATAGCACACACTATAGCCAATCAAGTGGGCTCAAACAATGGGTTTGACTGCCTAGGCAAGTCATCTGTACAAGGTATTGTTCGCTCTTAACCTTGCCATTGCGAGGCTAAGGTGAAGCAGATGAAAGGTGAGTGAAGATTAGACTTCACAGCTCTTATCCCTGACCAGGGAGAGCTTCAGACAAAGGAGCGTGGGTCCAGAATGGAGGGACCCTTCTACGCTCAAGACTCTGACACAACTGTACAAAGTACAAGATCTTGGGTTTGTGTCCCAATGCATCAACACAGTGGTGTGAGCAGAGGGACGACTCACAGAATAGCGAGGGATAGATTGCATATCCCTTGGGTTCCGCCAATTGCCTCATAGAGGTCTTTACCTGCTTGGCACAAATGTAAACAACCACAAACATCGCCTCTTAAGGAGGACTTCAGACAGTTGCCTGGCCAAGTAACAGGCCAGGTCTTCCAGACTACATGAAGAATAGAAGATCCTACCTCAGCTGGTTAAAAAACCAAGCAGCAGCGAGCAAGTTCTTAAAGAACTGTAAGCGACTAAATGTACCTGAAATCAATCAAGCATCATCAGTACTCAGACAAACCAACAGTAAACAGCAAATGTTAATCAGTTAATCTGTACAGTTAAACACAAGCTAATGCACACAAGTGCAAGCTATAAGCTCAAACTCAAGCATCAAACCTACAACACAAAGTCAAGTTAGTTCATAAACATCAACCAAACTCAATTCAAATTGCCTTGAAGCAATCTCCTTAAGCATTGTGCATTTCATCCTGAAAATCCAAACCAAATGTGAGAAACTAGACCACTAGGCCAAGCCTAGGGTCCAAAGGGATAAAAAAAATCTAAACAGCAAGAAAAACCAATTCAAAATCACATTAAGGCAATTCAAAAGCAAATGCAATTGGTCTCATGCTCATATCATTCACCAATATCAATTCATGCCCAATATACCACAAACTAGGTCAAATACAACACCAAAAGTCCAAACAGAATGACTTCAATCAAAGGCATACCAAAACAATTCCAAAAATCCTCAAATAATTCACACCTAAACAGGACACAATCAACAAGTAGCATGTCAATTTTCAGCTCAATTGGACAAAAGAAAGTAGGTCAATGAAAATCAAAAAGTCCAGACACAATTATGTAAGCCAATTCAAGACATCCAAGCAAGCATCCATTTCAATAATTCATAAAACAGTGACAACAATTAAGAAATGAATGGGATCAAAAGCATGATGTCCCACAATGTGTCTACAATCAACATATCAAATTTCATCTTCATCCAGTACCATATGAGAATTTCACAAGCAAAATGCCAACATGTGTCACATAAATTCACAAAATGAGCATACAGAGAAGAAAATTATCAATCAATTAGAAAATGACATCAAAAATTCCAGCAAAAATCACATGTTATCTTGACATATCAATGATCATTCATGCAAAAAATTGGAACCATCAAACATTCCTAAGCCAGGCAAATAAAATCAGAAAGTTGACCTAGCTTGGTGTGACACAAATTGTCACACCTTAATCCAAAAAATCATATCTCCATCACCAAGTATCCAAAAATCACAAACTCTACATGAAAATCACCATCAACATGTCCAGAATAAGCACAAAAATTTTCATTCATTTCTTTACAAGTATGAGCATTTCATGTAAGTTTTGGTGAAACATGTACAAAATGCACACATGAACAAAATCAATAGGCCAATTAAATTTCCACACGTGCAAAAATTCCACAAAAATCATAATCAAATTCTACACATCTTCAGGAGTATTATGCAAAAAATTTCACAAAATTTGGATCACTATTCCATGAGATATGATTTTTGGAAGTGATGGAAAAAATAAAAAAAAGACATGAGCAATGTACAAGAACAAGGATGGTTAAAGAATTAAAATGCCAAATGCCAAGTGAAATGCCCTCAGCTGGAATCGAAGGGAGGTTGGCGCTGAGGTTGGCGCCTTGTCAAAACGACGTAGTTTTGACCAAGACTGGAAATAAAACAAATAAAATGTGAAACACGCCCAGGGAGAATTGAATAGGGGAGCGCTAGGTCCAAGGGCGTTGAGCCATCCGCTCGGCCAAACTACATTGCCACAACACTAAACGCAGCGCCTACTATATAACTCGCCGCCACACCAGACGCCGGAACAGTAGTTCCGGTCGTCTTCTCCGACCGTGTACACGGCGGAGCTGCAACTTTTTTTTTTCCAGAATTTTACAAACTATATACCGTTGGAAAGGTCTTTTCATGTACATTCCAAATGTCATAAAAGCTAAGCCTAATTCCTAATATATTTTCCGGATCGAAGCAAAGAAGTTTCTAGATCTAAACTTTAATTCAACATAACTTCTTCATTTTTCATCCAAATTTCATGAAATTTATATCAGAATTCTCAGTGATGAAAACTCTACAAGTTTATGTACATAAAATCAAGATTTATGAGATTCGAATTTTTGACCTCTTGAAGAACAATCAATGGCAGCAGTGGATCCAAGGCCTTGCAAGTGTTAAAATATGCTCCTCTACTCTTGTTATGAAGTCTTGTGCACGAATCAATGCTTGGAAAGGCTTGGATCTAGCTTAATCTTCAATTTCCATTTTCATGTTCATGTATGGAGTATGCACAATTCTTCACCAATTTCCACAAAAAATGACTGATTCATGCTCCAAATTCCATGAGGATGATGGATCTATCAAGAAAATATGTGGTTGTGTGGAGAAAATTTGAATTCCAATGAGAGAGAATTTTGGAGGGAAGAGAAAATTCTAGATCAAAAAAATGTGTAAAAAAAAATTCTGTTATGATTTACTATTTATATGCTTCACTAATCATGATTAATTAAGTTCTAATCAAATGCTAATGAAAAATGGTTAATTTTGGAGGTGTTTTGCAAAAATTATTTTTTTACCTTATGCATGGCATGGCATGTGAATAGTGCACGTTTTTGCATTCATTTTCTCTCAAAATATTATTTTAAAACCAATGGAAATGTTAAAATGTGAAAACAATGCATTATTTTTGAACTTGATGTTTTCCCTCCAAAATGAATTGAATTTTCAAATATTTATATGAATGGAATGCATGCAATGTAATGCCAATTTTGGAAACTAGAAGTCATAACAAGAATTTAGGAAGAAGAGCCACTTGATTTGGACATTTGATGAAGAAGTTATGCTCATTTGAAGTTCCATGTTCATTTGACCAAAATTTGACCATATCTCTTCAACCACACATGAGAAATTCATGATCTTGGACTTTTTGGAAATGGGAGAACAAGATCTACAACTTTCATGTTCAACAAAATTTCATTTGAAGCATTTTTGATGATGTAATCTTGAGGAGAAAACCTTTCCATTTTTGGCAATTTTGAATTATAAGTCACTTTCCATTTTTGGAAAGTTTTGTCCTGACTTTATTTTCTTCAATGTTGATGTTTGAAATGTCAAATGAGACTTGTTTGAACATGAATGAAGTATTTCTAACCACTTTCCACCTCCAAATCCAACAGTTGACTTTTGGTTGACTTTTTCTAGTTGATATATGACTTGGTCATGCACAGATGAATCTGAGCCTCAATCTCCTAATGAAATGGCTCCAAAATGAAACCCTAGATTCCATAAGCTTAATATAATCATGAAATGATCCTCATATCCATTGTAGACCCCATCTCCTTACCATGCCCTGATTGGCCCAATGCAACTGGTTAGGGTTGACCAGTGGTCAAAACCCTAATCTCAAGGTAGTTGATCAATCACTTGAATCTTCTGATGATAAACCATGATGATGATGTATCCTTTCAAACAAGATGAAGACCAATCTCCTTGAGAATCACAAAACCCTAATTTGGACCTCCACATCCTTAGATGATTGATGACCAGTCCAATGAAACCCCAGAGTGTTTGTAGGAAGGTATGTACGCTTTTGTCATGAATAGATCAAAAAGAGTCTTGAGATCATTACAGGTAATGTTCTTCTATTGCTTCTTTTCATTTGGTTTTTACAATAAATGCAAAGTGATTGTTTTGTTACAAATAGTAAATATTCAACAAATCAATAAATAAATATTGAGCAGTTTCTCGCATTTTCTTTTTTATATTATACTGGTAAGGGTTGTATTGTGTTTTGATTTCACTGTTTATTTCGGTCGTATTTGATAGGGAGAGCCAACTGTTGAGGTTACAAATGAAGGTGTTGATGCTGCAGGGCATACAATTGGTATATCTTTGGAGTTCGTGTTCAAACTTAGGAAGGTTCTCAACCCCAAGAGTGTGATCAAACCAACATCACTAGCTAAAGATTATTTTGAGAATAACATCTATCGAATAAATTTCAGACGAAATACCTTGGTAAACTCCTATATTTTTTGGTGTTGAGGTAGTCCAATCTAAAGATGATATGGTAATCTCTAGGGGGAAATATGTTATGGATACTTTGGAAGAAACAAGTTTGTAGATAATGCATTCATAGAAAGTAAGTCACTTTAACTTGTTGGTATAATCCAAAGGTAACTAGAAATACTATGTTTGGTTTTGTAGGACTTTCTAACTATATGTTGTTCTTTCTCCTTTTTCAAAGACTTCCCATAAAGGTCAACGTCACTCTTTTATGCTTAGAACATGATGTGTTGTTATAATTTCATCTTTTTGTTTACTCTAAAATGTTACTCTTTTTATATTCCAAGATTATTTTGAAGTGATAACTAACTTGTTCGTCGGAGTGTTTGTAGGAAGGTATGTACGCTCTTGTAATGAATAGATCAAAAAGAGTCTTGAGGTCATTACAGGTAATGTTCTTCTATTGCTTCTTTTCATTTGGGTTTTGCAATAAATGCAAAGTGGTTGTTTTGTTACAAATAGTTAATATTCAACAAATCCATAACAAATATTGAGCAGCTTCTCGCATTTTCTTTTTTATATTATACTGGTAAGGGTTGTATTGTGTTTTGATTTCACTGTTTCTTTCGGTCGTATTTGATAGGGAAAGCCAACTGTTGAGGTTACAAATGAAGGTGTTGATGTTGCAGGGCATACAATTGGTACATCTTTGGAGGTCGCGTTCAAACTTAGGAAGGTTCTCAACCCCAAGAGTGTGATCAAACCAACATCACTAGCTAAAGATTATTTTTAGAATAACATTTATCGAATAAATTTCAGACGAAAGACCTTGGTAAACTCCTATATTTTTTGGGTATTGAGGAAGTGAAATCTAAAGATGATATGGTAATCTCTAGGGGGAAATATGCTATGGATACTTTTGAAGAAAAAAGTTTGTAGGTAATGCATTCATAGAAAGTAAGTCACTTTAACTTATTGGTATAATCCAAAGGTAACTAGAAATACTATGTTTGGTTTCGTAGGACTTTCTAACTATATGTTGTTCTTTCTATTTTTTCAAAGACTTCCTACAAAGGTCAACGTCACTCTTTTATGCTTAGAACATCATGTGTTGTTATAATTTCATCTTTTTATTTACTCTAAAATGTTACTCTTTTTATTTTCCAAGATTATTTTGAAGTGATAACTAACTTGTTCGTCGGAGTGTTTGTAGGAAGGTATGTACGCTCTTGTCATGAATAGATCAAAAAGAGTCTTGAGGTCATTACAGGTAATGTTCTTCTATTGCTTCTTTTCATTTGGTTTTTACAATAAATGCAAAGTGATTTTTTTGTTAGAAGTAGTAAATACTGCACAAATCCGTAACAAATACTCATCAGTTTCTCGCATTTTCTTTTTTATATTATACTGGTAAGGGTTGTATTGTGTTTTGATTTCACTGTTTCTTTTGAGCATATTTGATAGGGAGAGTCAGCCGTTGAGGTTACAAATGAAGGTGTTGATGCTGCAGGGCATACAATTGGTATATCTTTGGAGTTCGTGTTCAAACTTATGAAGGTTCTCAACCCCAAGAGTGTGATCAAACCAACATCACTAGCTAAAGATTATTTTGAGAATAACATCTATCGAATAAATTTCAGACGAAAGACCTTGGTAAACTCCTATATTTTTTGGGTATTGAGGTAGTCCAATCTAAAGTTGATATGGTAATCTCTAGGGGGAAATATGTTATGAATACTTTTGAAGAAACAAGTTTTTAGATAATGCATTCATAGAAAGTAAGTCACTTTAACTTGTTGGTATAATCCAAAGGTAACTAGATATACTATGTTTAGTTTGGTAGGACTTTCTAACTATATGTTGTTCTTTCTCCTTTTTCAAAGACTTCCCATAAAGGTCAACGTCACTCTTTTATGCTTAGAACATCATGTGTTGTTATAATTTCATCATTTTGTTTACTCTAAAATGTTACTCTTTTTATTTTCCAAGATTATTTTGAAGTGATAACTAACTTGTTCGTCGGAGTGTCTGTAGGAAGGTATGTACGCTCTTGTCATGAATAGATCAAAAAGAGTCTTGAGGTCATTACAGGTAATGTTCTTCTATTGCTTCTTTTCATTTGGTTTTTACAATAAATGCAAAGTGATTTTTTTGTTAGAAGTAGTAAATACTGCACAAATCCATAACAAATACTCATCAGTTTCTCGCATTTTCTTTTTTATATTATACTGGTAAGGGTTGTATTGTGTTTTGATTTCACTGTTTCTTTTGGTCATATTTGATAGGGAGAGCCAGCCGTTGAGGTTACAAATGAAGGTGTTGATGCTGCAGGGCATACAATTGGTATATCTTTGGAGTTCGTGTTCAAACTTAGGAAGGTTCTCAACCCCAAGAGTGTGATCAAACCAACATCACTAGCTAAAGATTATTTTGAGAATAACATCTATCGAATAAATTTCAGACGAAATACCTTGGTAAACTCCTATAATTTTTGGGTGTTGAGGTAGTCCAATCTAAAGATGATATGGTAATCTCTAGGGGGAAATATGCTATGAATACTTTTGAAGAAAAAAAATTTTAGATAATGCATTCATAGAAAGTAAGTCACTTTAACTTATTGGTATAATCCAAAGGTAACTAGATATACTATGTTTAGTTTGGTAGGACTTTCTAACTATATGTTGTTCTTTCTCCTTTTTCAAAGACTTCCCATAAAGGTCAACGTCACTCTTTTATGCTTAGAACATGATGTGTTGTTATAATTTCATCTTTTTGTTTACTCTAAAATGTTACTCTTTTTATTTTCCAAGATTATTTTGAAGTGATAACTAACTTGTTCGTCGGAGTGTTTGTAGGAAGGTATGTACGCTCTTGTCATGAATAGATCAAAAAGAGTCTTGAGGTCATTACAGGTAATGTTCTTCTATTGCTTCTTTTCATTTGGTTTTTACAATAAATGCAAAGTGATTTTTTTGTTAGAAGTAGTAAATACTGCACAAATCCGTAACAAATACTCATCAGTTTCTCGCATTTTCTTTTTTATATTATACTGGTAAGGGTTGTATTGTGTTTTGATTTCACTATTTATTTCGGTCGTATTTGATAGGGAGAGCCAACTGTTGAGGTTACAAATGAAGGTGTTGATGTTGCAGGGCATACAATTGGTACATCTTTGGAGGTCGCGTTCAAACTTAGGAAGGTTCTCAACCCCAAGAGTGTGATCAAACCAACATCACTAGCTAAAGATTATTTTGAGAATAACATCTATCGAATAAATTTCAGACGAAATACCTTGGTAAACTCCTATAATTTTTGGGTGTTGAGGTAGTCCAATCTAAAGATGATATGGTAATCTCTAGGGGGAAATATGCTATGAATACTTTTGAAGAAAAAAATTTTTAGATAATGCATTCATAGAAAGTAAGTCACTTCAACTTATTGGTATAATCCAAAGGTAACTAGATATACTATGTTTAGTTTGGTAGGACTTTCTAACTATATGTTGTTCTTTCTCCTTTTTCAAAGACTTCCCATAAAGGTCAACGTCACTCTTTTATGCTTAGAATATCATGTGTTGTTATAATTTCATCTTTTTGTTTACTCTAAAATACTACTCTTTTTATTTTCCAAGATTATTTTGAAGTGATAACTAACTTGTTCGTCGGAGTGTTTGTAGGAAGGTATGTACGCTTTTGTCATGAATAGATCAAAAAGAGTCTTGAGATCATTACAGGTAATGTTCTTCTATTGCTTCTTTTCATTTGGTTTTTACAATAAATGCAAAGTGATTGTTTTGTTACAAATAGTAAATATTCAACAAATCAATAAATAAATATTGAGCAGTTTCTCGCATTTTCTTTTTTATATTATACTGGTAAGGGTTGTATTGTGTTTTGATTTCACTGTTTATTTCGGTCGTATTTGATAGGGAGAGCCAACTGTTGAGGTTACAAATGAAGGTGTTGATGCTGCAGGGCATACAATTGGTATATCTTTGGAGTTCGTGTTCAAACTTAGGAAGGTTCTCAACCCCAAGAGTGTGATCAAACCAACATCACTAGCTAAAGATTATTTTGAGAATAACATCTATCGAATAAATTTCAGACGAAATACCTTGGTAAACTCCTATATTTTTTGGGTGTTGAGGTAGTCCAATCTAAAGATGATATGGTAATCTCTAGGGGGAAATATGTTATGGATACTTTTGAAGAAACAAGTTTGTAGATAATGCATTCATAGAAAGTAAGTCACTTTAACTTGTTGGTATAATCCAAAGGTAACTAGAAATACTATGTTTGGTTTTGTAGGACTTTCTAACTATATGTTGTTCTTTCTCCTTTTTCAAAGACTTCCCATAAAGGTCAACGTCACTCTTTTATGCTTAGAACATGATGTGTTGTTATAATTTCATCTTTTTGTTTACTCTAAAATGTTACTCTTTTTATATTCCAAGATTATTTTGAAGTGATAACTAACTTGTTCGTCGGAGTGTTTGTAGGAAGGTATGTACGCTCTTGTAATGAATAGATCAAAAAGAGTCTTGAGGTCATTACAGGTAATGTTCTTCTATTGCTTCTTTTCATTTGGGTTTTGCAATAAATGCAAAGTGGTTGTTTTGTTACAAATAGTAAATATTCAACAAATCCATAACAAATATTGAGCAGTTTCTCGCATTTTCTTTTTTATATTATACTGGTAAGGGTTGTATTGTGTTTTGATTTCACTGTTTCTTTCGGTCGTATTTGATAGGGAAAGCCAACTGTTGAGGTTACAAATGAAGGTGTTGATGTTGCAGGGCATACAATTGGTACATCTTTGGAGGTCGCGTTCAAACTTAGGAAGGTTCTCAACCCCAAGAGTGTGATCAAACCAACATCACTAGCTAAAGATTATTTTTAGAATAACATTTATCGAATAAATTTCAGACGAAAGACCTTGGTAAACTCCTATATTTTTTGGGTATTGAGGAAGTGCAATCTAAAGATGATATGGTAATCTCTAGGGGGAAATATGCTATGGATACTTTTGAAGAAAAAAGTTTGTAGGTAATGCATTCATAGAAAGTAAGTCACTTTAACTTATTGGTATAATCCAAAGGTAACTAGAAATACTATGTTTGGTTTCGTAGGACTTTCTAACTATATGTTGTTCTTTCTATTTTTTCAAAGACTTCCTACAAAGGTCAACGTCACTCTTTTATGCTTAGAACATCATGTGTTGTTATAATTTCATCTTTTTATTTACTCTAAAATGTTACTCTTTTATTTTCCAAGATTATTTTGAAGTGATAACTAACTTGTTCGTCGGAGTGTTTGTAGGAAGGTATGTACGCTCTTGTCATGAATAGATCAAAAAGAGTCTTGAGGTCATTACAGGTAATGTTCTTCTATTGCTTCTTTTCATTTGGTTTTTACAATAAATGCAAAGTGATTTTTTTGTTAGAAGTAGTAAATACTGCACAAATCCGTAACAAATACTCATCAGTTTCTCGCATTTTCTTTTTTATATTATACTGGTAAGGGTTGTATTGTGTTTTGATTTCACTGTTTCTTTTGAGCATATTTGATAGGGAGAGTCAGCCGTTGAGGTTACAAATGAAGGTGTTGATGCTGCAGGGCATACAATTGGTATATCTTTGGAGTTCGTGTTCAAACTTATGAAGGTTCTCAACCCCAAGAGTGTGATCAAACCAACATCACTAGCTAAAGATTATTTTGAGAATAACATCTATCGAATAAATTTCAGACGAAAGACCTTGGTAAACTCCTATATTTTTGGGTATTGAGGTAGTCCAATCTAAAGTTGATATGGTAATCTCTAGGGGGAAATATGTTATGAATACTTTTGAAGAAACAAGTTTTTAGATAATGCATTCATAGAAAGTAAGTCACTTTAACTTGTTGGTATAATCCAAAGGTAACTAGATATACTATGTTTAGTTTGGTAGGACTTTCTAACTATATGTTGTTCTTTCTCCTTTTTCAAAGACTTCCCATAAAGGTCAACGTCACTCTTTTATGCTTAGAACATCATGTGTTGTTATAATTTCATCATTTTGTTTACTCTAAAATGTTACTCTTTTTATTTTCCAAGATTATTTTGAAGTGATAACTAACTTGTTCGTCGGAGTGTCTGTAGGAAGGTATGTACGCTCTTGTCATGAATAGATCAAAAAGAGTCTTGAGGTCATTACAGGTAATGTTCTTCTATTGCTTCTTTTCATTTGGTTTTTACAATAAATGCAAAGTGATTTTTTTGTTAGAAGTAGTAAATACTGCACAAATCCATAACAAATACTCATCAGTTTCTCGCATTTTCTTTTTTATATTATACTGGTAAGGGTTGTATTGTGTTTTGATTTCACTGTTTCTTTTGGTCATATTTGATAGGGAGAGCCAGCCGTTGAGGTTACAAATGAAGGTGTTGATGCTGCAGGGCATACAATTGGTATATCTTTGGAGTTCGTGTTCAAACTTAGGAAGGTTCTCAACCCCAAGAGTGTGATCAAACCAACATCACTAGCTAAAGATTATTTTGAGAATAACATCTATCGAATAAATTTCAGACGAAATACCTTGGTAAACTCCTATATTTTTTGGGTATTGAGGTAGTCCAATCTAAAGATGATATGGTAATCTCTAGGGGGAAATATGTTATGGATACTTTTGAAGAAACAAGTTTGTAGATAATGCATTCATAGAAAGTAAGTCACCTTAAACTTGTTGGTATAATCCAAAGGTAACTAGAAATACTATGTTTGGTTTTGTAGGACTTTCTAACTATATGTTGTTCTTTCTCCTTTTTCAAAGACTTCCCATAAAGGTCAACGTCACTCTTTTATGCTTAGAACATGATGTGTTGTTATAATTTCATCTTTTTGTTTACTCTAAAATGTTACTCTTTTTATTTTCCAAGATTATTTTGAAGTGATAACTAACTTGTTCGTCGGAGTGTTTGTAGGAAGGTATGTACGCTCTTGTAATGAATAGATCAAAAAGAGTCTTGAGGTCATTACAGGTAATGTTCTTCTATTGCTTCTTTTCATTTGGGTTTTGCAATAAATGCAAAGTGGTTGTTTTGTTACAAATAGTAAATATTCAACAAATCCATAACAAATATTGAGCAGTTTCTCGCATTTTCTTTTTTATATTATACTGGTAAGGGTTGTATTGTGTTTTGATTTCACTGTTTCTTTCGGTCGTATTTGATAGGGAAAGCCAACTGTTGAGGTTACAAATGAAGGTGTTGATGTTGCAGGGCATACAATTGGTACATCTTTGGAGGTCGCGTTCAAACTTAGGAAGGTTCTCAACCCCAAGAGTGTGATCAAACCAACATCACTAGCTAAAGATTATTTTTAGAATAACATTTATCGAATAAATTTCAGACGAAAGACCTTGGTAAACTCCTATATTTTTTGGGTATTGAGGTAGTCCAATCTAAAGATGATATGGTAATCTCTAGGGGGAAATATCCTATGGATACTTTTGAAGAAAAAAGTTTGTAGGTAATGCATTCATAGAAAGTAAGTCACTTTAACTTATTGGTATAATCCAAAGGTAACTAGAAATACTATGTTTGGTTTCGTAGGACTTTCTAACTATATGTTGTTCTTTCTATTTTTTCAAAGACTTCCTACAAAGGTCAACGTCACTCTTTTATGCTTAGAACATCATGTGTTGTTATAATTTCATCTTTTTATTTACTCTAAAATGTTACTTTTTTATTTTCCAAGATTATTTTGAAGTGATAACTAACTTGTTCGTCGGAGTGTTTGTAGGAAGGTATGTACGCTCTTGTCATGAATAGATCAAAAAGAGTCTTGAGGTCATTACAGGTAATGTTCTTCTATTGCTTCTTTTCATTTGGTTTTTACAATAAATGCAAAGTGATTTTTTTGTTAGAAGTAGTAAATACTGCACAAATCCGTAACAAATACTCATCAGTTTCTCGCATTTTCTTTTTTATATTATACTGGTAAGGGTTGTATTGTGTTTTGATTTCACTATTTATTTTGGTCGTATTTGATAGGGAGAGCCAACTGTTGAGGTTACAAATGAAGGTGTTGATGTTGCAGGGCATACAATTGGTACATCTTTGGAGGTCGCGTTCAAACTTAGGAAGGTTCTCAACCCCAAGAGTGTGATCAAACCAACATCACTAGCTAAAGATTATTTTGAGAATAACATCTATCGAATAAATTTCAGACGAAATACCTTGGTAAACTCCTATAATTTTTGGGTGTTGAGGTAGTCCAATCTAAAGATGATATGGTAATCTCTAGGGGGAAATATGCTATGAATACTTTTGAAGAAAAAAAATTTTAGATAATGCATTCATAGAAAGTAAGTCACTTTAACTTATTGGTATAATCCAAAGGTAACTAGATATACTATGTTTAGTTTGGTAGGACTTTCTAACTATATGTTGTTCTTTCTCCTTTTTCAAAGACTTCCCATAAAGGTCAACGTCACTCTTTTATGCTTAGAACATGATGTGTTGTTATAATTTCATCTTTTTGTTTACTCTAAAATGTTACTCTTTTTATTTTCCAAGATTATTTTGAAGTGATAACTAACTTGTTCGTCGGAGTGTTTGTAGGAAGGTATGTACGCTCTTGTCATGAATAGATCAAAAAGAGTCTTGAGGTCATTACAGGTAATGTTCTTCTATTGCTTCTTTTCATTTGGTTTTTACAATAAATGCAAAGTGATTTTTTTGTTAGAAGTAGTAAATACTGCACAAATCCATAACAAATACTCATCAGTTTCTCGCATTTTCTTTTTTATATTATACTGGTAAGGGTTGTATTGTGTTTTGATTTCACTATTTATTTCGGTCGTATTTGATAGGGAGAGCCAACTGTTGAGGTTACAAATGAAGGTGTTGATGTTGCAGGGCATACAATTGGTACATCTTTGGAGGTCGCGTTCAAACTTAGGAAGGTTCTCAACCCCAAGAGTGTGATCAAACCAACATCACTAGCTAAAGATTATTTTGAGAATAACATCTATCGAATAAATTTCAGACGAAATACCTTGGTAAACTCCTATAATTTTTGGGTGTTGAGGTAGTCCAATCTAAAGATGATATGGTAATCTCTAGGGGGAAATATGCTATGAATACTTTTGAAGAAAAAAAATTTTAGATAATGCATTCATAGAAAGTAAGTCACTTTAACTTATTGGTATAATCCAAAGGTAACTAGATATACTATGTTTAGTTTGGTAGGACTTTCTAACTATATGTTGTTCTTTCTCCTTTTTCAAAGACTTCCCATAAAGGTCAACGTCACTCTTTTATGCTTAGAACATCATGTGTTGTTATAATTTCATCTTTTTGTTTACTCTAAAATACTACTCTTTTTATTTTCCAAGATTATTTTGAAGTGATAACTAACTTGTTCGTCGGAGTGTTTGTAGGAAGGTATGTACGCTTTTGTCATGAATAGATCAAAAAGAGTCTTGAGATCATTACAGGTAATGTTCTTCTATTGCTTCTTTTCATTTGGTTTTTACAATAAATGCAAAGTGATTGTTTTGTTACAAATAGTAAATATTCAACAAATCAATAAATAAATATTGAGCAGTTTCTCGCATTTTCTTTTTTATATTATACTGGTAAGGGTTGTATTGTGTTTTGATTTCACTGTTTATTTCGGTCGTATTTGATAGGGAGAGCCAACTGTTGAGGTTACAAATGAAGGTGTTGATGCTGCAGGGCATACAATTGGTATATCTTTGGAGTTCGTGTTCAAACTTAGGAAGGTTCTCAACCCCAAGAGTGTGATCAAACCAACATCACTAGCTAAAGATTATTTTGAGAATAACATCTATCGAATAAATTTCAGACGAAATACCTTGGTAAACTCCTATATTTTTTGGGTGTTGAGGTAGTCCAATCTAAAGATGATATGGTAATCTCTAGGGGGAAATATGTTATGGATACTTTTGAAGAAACAAGTTTGTAGATAATGCATTCATAGAAAGTAAGTCACTTTAACTTGTTGGTATAATCCAAAGGTAACTAGAAATACTATGTTTGGTTTTGTAGGACTTTCTAACTATATGTTGTTCTTTCTCCTTTTTCAAAGACTTCCCATAAAGGTCAACGTCACTCTTTTATGCTTAGAACATGATGTGTTGTTATAATTTCATCTTTTTGTTTACTCTAAAATGTTACTCTTTTTATTTTCCAAGATTATTTTGAAGTGATAACTAACTTGTTCGTCGGAGTGTTTGTAGGAAGGTATGTACGCTCTTGTAATGAATAGATCAAAAAGAGTCTTGAGGTCATTACAGGTAATGTTCTTCTATTGCTTCTTTTCATTTGGTTTTGCAATAAATGCAAAGTGGTTGTTTTGTTACAAATAGTAAATATTCAACAAATCCATAACAAATATTGAGCAGTTTCTCGCATTTTCTTTTTTATATTATACTGGTAAGGGTTGTATTGTGTTTTGATTTCACTGTTTCTTTCGGTCGTATTTGATAGGGAAAGCCAACTGTTGAGGTTACAAATGAAGGTGTTGATGTTGCAGGGCATACAATTGGTACATCTTTGGAGGTCGCGTTCAAACTTAGGAAGGTTCTCAACCCCAAGAGTGTGATCAAACCAACATCACTAGCTAAAGATTATTTTAGAATAACATTTATCGAATAAATTTCAGACGAAAGACCTTGGTAAACTCCTATATTTTTTGGGTATTGAGGAAGTGCAATCTAAAGATGATATGGTAATCTCTAGGGGGAAATATGCTATGGATACTTTTGAAGAAAAAAGTTTGTAGGTAATGCATTCATAGAAAGTAAGTCACTTTAACTTATTGGTATAATCCAAAGGTAACTAGAAATACTATGTTTGGTTTCGTAGGACTTTCTAACTATATGTTGTTCTTTCTATTTTTTCAAAGACTTCCTACAAAGGTCAACGTCACTCTTTTATGCTTAGAACATCATGTGTTGTTATAATTTCATCTTTTTATTTACTCTAAAATGTTACTCTTTTTATTTTCCAAGATTATTTTGAAGTGATAACTAACTTGTTCGTCGGAGTGTTTGTAGGAAGGTATGTACGCTCTTGTCATGAATAGATCAAAAAGAGTCTTGAGGTCATTACAGGTAATGTTCTTCTATTGCTTCTTTTCATTTGGTTTTTACAATAAATGCAAAGTGATTTTTTTGTTAGAAGTAGTAAATACTGCACAAATCCGTAACAAATACTCATCAGTTTCTCGCATTTTCTTTTTTATATTATACTGGTAAGGGTTGTATTGTGTTTTGATTTCACTGTTTCTTTTGAGCATATTTGATAGGGAGAGTCAGCCGTTGAGGTTACAAATGAAGGTGTTGATGCTGCAGGGCATACAATTGGTATATCTTTGGAGTTCGTGTTCAAACTTATGAAGGTTCTCAACCCCAAGAGTGTGATCAAACCAACATCACTAGCTAAAGATTATTTTGAGAATAACATCTATCGAATAAATTTCAGACGAAAGACCTTGGTAAACTCCTATATTTTTTGGGTATTGAGGTAGTCCAATCTAAAGTTGATATGGTAATCTCTAGGGGGAAATATGTTATGAATACTTTTGAAGAAACAAGTTTTTAGATAATGCATTCATAGAAAGTAAGTCACTTTAACTTGTTGGTATAATCCAAAGGTAACTAGATATACTATGTTTAGTTTGGTAGGACTTTCTAACTATATGTTGTTCTTTCTCCTTTTTCAAAGACTTCCCATAAAGGTCAACGTCACTCTTTTATGCTTAGAACATCATGTGTTGTTATAATTTCATCATTTTGTTTACTCTAAAATGTTACTCTTTTTATTTTCCAAGATTATTTTGAAGTGATAACTAACTTGTTCGTCGGAGTGTCTGTAGGAAGGTATGTACGCTCTTGTCATGAATAGATCAAAAAGAGTCTTGAGGTCATTACAGGTAATGTTCTTCTATTGCTTCTTTTCATTTGGTTTTTACAATAAATGCAAAGTGATTTTTTTGTTAGAAGTAGTAAATACTGCACAAATCCATAACAAATACTCATCAGTTTCTCGCATTTTCTTTTTTATATTATACTGGTAAGGGTTGTATTGTGTTTTGATTTCACTGTTTCTTTTGGTCATATTTGATAGGGAGAGCCAGCCGTTGAGGTTACAAATGAAGGTGTTGATGCTGCAGGGCATACAATTGGTATATCTTTGGAGTTCGTGTTCAAACTTAGGAAGGTTCTCAACCCCAAGAGTGTGATCAAACCAACATCACTAGCTAAAGATTATTTTGAGAATAACATCTATCGAATAAATTTCAGACGAAATACCTTGGTAAACTCCTATATTTTTTGGGTATTGAGGTAGTCCAATCTAAAGATGATATGGTAATCTCTAGGGGGAAATATGTTATGGATACTTTTGAAGAAACAAGTTTGTAGATAATGCATTCATAGAAAGTAAGTCACCTTAAACTTGTTGGTATAATCCAAAGGTAACTAGAAATACTATGTTTGGTTTTGTAGGACTTTCTAACTATATGTTGTTCTTTCTCCTTTTTCAAAGACTTCCCATAAAGGTCAACGTCACTCTTTTATGCTTAGAACATGATGTGTTGTTATAATTTCATCTTTTTGTTTACTCTAAAATGTTACTCTTTTTATTTTCCAAGATTATTTTGAAGTGATAACTAACTTGTTCGTCGGAGTGTTTGTAGGAAGGTATGTACGCTCTTGTCATGAATAGATCAAAAAGAGTCTTGAGGTCATTACAGGTAATGTTCTTCTATTGCTTCTTTTCATTTGGTTTTTACAATAAATGCAAAGTGATTGTTTTGTTACAAATAGTAAATATTCAACAAATCCATAACAAATATTGAGCAGTTTCTCGCATTTTCTTTTTTATATTATACTGGTAAGGGTTGTATTGTGTTTTGATTTCACTGTTTCTTTCGGTCGTATTTGATAGGGAGAAGCCAACTGTTGAGGTTACAAATGAAGGTGTTGATGTTGCAGGGCATACAATTGGTATATCTTTGGAGGTCGTGTTCAAACTTAGGAAGGTTCTCAACCCCAAGAGTGTGATCAAACCAACATCACTAGCTAAAGATTATTTTGAGAATAACATCTATCGAATAAATTTCAGACGAAAGACCTTGGTAAACTCCTATATTTTTTGGGTATTGAGGTAGTCCAATCTAAAGATGATATGGTAATCTCTAGGGGGAAATATGTATGGATACTTTTGAAGAAACAAGTTTGTAGGTAATGCATTCATAGAAAGTAAGTCACTTTAACTTATTGGTATAATCCAAAGGTAACTAGAAATACTATGTTTGGTTTTGTAGGACTTTCTAACTATATGTTGTTCTTTCTATTTTTCAAAGACTTCCTACAAAGGTCAACGTCACTCTTTTATGCTTAGAACATCATGTGTTGTTATAATTTCATCTTTTTGTTTACTCTAAAATGTTACTCTTTTTATTTTCCAAGATTATTTTGAAGTGATAACTAACTTGTTCGTCGGAGTGTTTGTAGGAAGGTATGTACGCTCTTGTCATGAATAGATCAAAAAGAGTCTTGAGGTCATTACAGGTAATGTTCTTCTATTGCTTCTTTTCATTTGGTTTTTACAATAAATGCAAAGTGATTTTTTTGTTAGAAGTAGTAAATACTGCACAAATCCATAACAAATACTCATCAGTTTCTCGCATTTTCTTTTTTATATTATACTGGTAAGGGTTGTATTGTGTTTTGATTTCACTGTTTATTTCGGTCGTATTTGATAGGGAGAGCCAACTGTTGAGGTTACAAATGAAGGTGTTGATGTTGCAGGGCATACAATTGGTACATCTTTGGAGGTCGCGTTCAAACTTAGGAAGGTTCTCAACCCCAAGAGTGTGATCAAACCAACATCACTAGCTAAAGATTATTTTGAGAATAACATCTATCGAATAAATTTCAGACGAAATACCTTGGTAAACTCCTATATTTTTTGGGTGTTGAGGTAGTCCAATCTAAAGATGATATGGTAATCTCTAGGGGGAAATATGCTATGAATACTTTTGAAGAAAAAAAATTTGTAGATAATGCATTCATAGAAAGTAAGTCACTTTAACTTATTGGTATAATCCAAAGGTAACTAGAAATACTATGTTTAGTTTGGTAGGACTTTCTAACTATATGTTGTTCTTTCTCCTTTTTCAAAGACTTCCCATAAAGGTCAACGTCACTCTTTTATGCTTAGAACATCATGTGTTGTTATAATTTCATCTTTTTGTTTACTCTAAAATGTTACTCTTTTTATTTTCCAAGATTATTTTGAAGTGATAACTAACTTGTTCGTCGGAGTGTTTGTAGGAAGGTATGTACGCTCTTGTCATGAATAGATCAAAAAGAGTCTTGAGGTCATTACAGGTAATGTTCTTCTATTGCTTCTTTTCATTTGGTTTTTACAATAAATGCAAAGTGATTTTTTTGTTAGAAGTAGTAAATACTGCACAAATCCGTAACAAATACTCATCAGTTTCTCGCATTTTCTTTTTTATATTATACTGGTAAGGGTTGTATTGTGTTTTGATTTCACTGTTTCTTTTGAGCATATTTGATAGGGAGAGTCAGCCGTTGAGGTTACAAATGAAGGTGTTGATGCTGCAGGGCATACAATTGGTATATCTTTGGAGTTCGTGTTCAAACTTATGAAGGTTCTCAACCCCAAGAGTGTGATCAAACCAACATCACTAGCTAAAGATTATTTTGAGAATAACATCTATCGAATAAATTTCAGACGAAAGACCTTGGTAAACTCCTATATTTTTTGGGTATTGAGGTAGTCCAATCTAAAGTTGATATGGTAATCTCTAGGGGGAAATATGTTATGAATACTTTTGAAGAAACAAGTTTTTAGATAATGCATTCATAGAAAGTAAGTCACTTTAACTTGTTGGTATAATCCAAAGGTAACTAGATATACTATGTTTAGTTTGGTAGGACTTTCTAACTATATGTTGTTCTTTCTCCTTTTTCAAAGACTTCCCATAAAGGTCAACGTCACTCTTTTATGCTTAGAACATCATGTGTTGTTATAATTTCATCATTTTGTTTACTCTAAAATGTTACTCTTTTTATTTTCCAAGATTATTTTGAAGTGATAACTAACTTGTTCGTCGGAGTGTCTGTAGGAAGGTATGTACGCTCTTGTCATGAATAGATCAAAAAGAGTCTTGAGGTCATTACAGGTAATGTTCTTCTATTGCTTCTTTTCATTTGGTTTTTACAATAAATGCAAAGTGATTTTTTTGTTAGAAGTAGTAAATACTGCACAAATCCATAACAAATACTCATCAGTTTCTCGCATTTTCTTTTTTATATTATACTGGTAAGGGTTGTATTGTGTTTTGATTTCACTGTTTCTTTTGGTCATATTTGATAGGGAGAGCCAGCCGTTGAGGTTACAAATGAAGGTGTTGATGCTGCAGGGCATACAATTGGTATATCTTTGGAGTTCGTGTTCAAACTTAGGAAGGTTCTCAACCCCAAGAGTGTGATCAAACCAACATCACTAGCTAAAGATTATTTTGAGAATAACATCTATCGAATAAATTTCAGACGAAATACCTTGGTAAACTCCTATATTTTTTGGGTATTGAGGTAGTCCAATCTAAAGATGATATGGTAATCTCTAGGGGGAAATATGTTATGGATACTTTTGAAGAAACAAGTTTGTAGATAATGCATTCATAGAAAGTAAGTCACCTTAAACTTGTTGGTATAATCCAAAGGTAACTAGAAATACTATGTTTGGTTTTGTAGGACTTTCTAACTATATGTTGTTCTTTCTCCTTTTTCAAAGACTTCCCATAAAGGTCAACGTCACTCTTTTATGCTTAGAACATGATGTGTTGTTATAATTTCATCTTTTTGTTTACTCTAAAATGTTACTCTTTTTATTTTCCAAGATTATTTTGAAGTGATAACTAACTTGTTCGTCGGAGTGTTTGTAGGAAGGTATGTACGCTCTTGTAATGAATAGATCAAAAAGAGTCTTGAGGTCATTACAGGTAATGTTCTTCTATTGCTTCTTTTCATTTGGGTTTTGCAATAAATGCAAAGTGGTTGTTTTGTTACAAATAGTAAATATTCAACAAATCCATAACAAATATTGAGCAGTTTCTCGCATTTTCTTTTTTATATTATACTGGTAAGGGTTGTATTGTGTTTTGATTTCACTGTTTCTTTCGGTCGTATTTGATAGGGAAAGCCAACTGTTGAGGTTACAAATGAAGGTGTTGATGTTGCAGGGCATACAATTGGTACATCTTTGGAGGTCGCGTTCAAACTTAGGAAGGTTCTCAACCCCAAGAGTGTGATCAAACCAACATCACTAGCTAAAGATTATTTTTAGAATAACATTTATCGAATAAATTTCAGACGAAAGACCTTGGTAAACTCCTATATTTTTTGGGTATTGAGGTAGTCCAATCTAAAGATGATATGGTAATCTCTAGGGGGAAATATGCTATGGATACTTTTGAAGAAAAAAGTTTGTAGGTAATGCATTCATAGAAAGTAAGTCACTTTAACTTATTGGTATAATCCAAAGGTAACTAGAAATACTATGTTTGGTTTCGTAGGACTTTCTAACTATATGTTGTTCTTTCTATTTTTTCAAAGACTTCCTACAAAGGTCAACGTCACTCTTTTATGCTTAGAACATCATGTGTTGTTATAATTTCATCTTTTTATTTACTCTAAAATGTTACTCTTTTTATTTTCCAAGATTATTTTGAAGTGATAACTAACTTGTTCGTCGGAGTGTTTGTAGGAAGGTATGTACGCTCTTGTCATGAATAGATCAAAAAGAGTCTTGAGGTCATTACAGGTAATGTTCTTCTATTGCTTCTTTTCATTTGGTTTTTACAATAAATGCAAAGTGATTTTTTTGTTAGAAGTAGTAAATACTGCACAAATCCGTAACAAATACTCATCAGTTTCTCGCATTTTCTTTTTTATATTATACTGGTAAGGGTTGTATTGTGTTTTGATTTCACTATTTATTTCGGTCGTATTTGATAGGGAGAGCCAACTGTTGAGGTTACAAATGAAGGTGTTGATGTTGCAGGGCATACAATTGGTACATCTTTGGAGGTCGCGTTCAAACTTAGGAAGGTTCTCAACCCCAAGAGTGTGATCAAACCAACATCACTAGCTAAAGATTATTTTGAGAATAACATCTATCGAATAAATTTCAGACGAAATACCTTGGTAAACTCCTATAATTTTTGGGTGTTGAGGTAGTCCAATCTAAAGATGATATGGTAATCTCTAGGGGGAAATATGCTATGAATACTTTTGAAGAAAAAAAATTTTAGATAATGCATTCATAGAAAGTAAGTCACTTTAACTTATTGGTATAATCCAAAGGTAACTAGAAATACTATGTTTAGTTTGGTAGGACTTTCTAACTATATGTTGTTCTTTCTCCTTTTTCAAAGACTTCCCATAAAGGTCAACGTCACTCTTTTATGCTTAGAACATCATGTGTTGTTATAATTTCATCTTTTTGTTTACTCTAAAATGTTACTCTTTTTATTTTCCAAAATTATTTTGAAGTGATAACTAACTTGTTCGTCGGAGTGTTTGTAGGAAGGTATGTACGCTCTTGTCATGAATAGATCAAAAAGAGTCTTGAGGTCATTACAGGTAATGTTCTTCTATTGCTTCTTTTCATTTGGTTTTTACAATAAATGCAAAGTGATTGTTTTGTTACAAGTAGTAAATACTGCACAAATCCATAAGAAATACTCATCAGTTTCTCGCATTTTCTTTTTTATATTATACTGGTAAGGGTTGTATTTTGTTTTGATTTCACTGTTTCTTTTGGTCATATTTGATAGGGAATGCCAGCCGTTGAGGTTACAAATGAAGGTGTTGATGCTGCAGGGCATACAATTGGTATATCTTTTGAGTTCGTGTTCAAACTTAGGAAGGTTCTCAACCCCAAGAGTGTGATCAAACCAACATCACTAGCTAAAGATTATTTTGAGAATAACATCTATCGAATAAATTTCAGACGAAAGACCTTGGTAAACTCCTATATTTTTTGGGTATTGAGGTAGTCCAATCTAAAGTTGATATGGTAATCTCTAGGGGGAAATATGTTATGAATACTTTTGAAGAAACAAGTTTTTAGATAATGCATTCATAGAAAGTAAGTCACTTTAACTTGTTGGTATAATCCAAAGGTAACTAGATATACTATGTTTAGTTTGGTAGGACTTTCTAACTATATGTTGTTCTTTCTCCTTTTTCAAAGACTTCCCATAAAGGTCAACGTCACTCTTTTATGCTTAGAACATCATGTGTTGTTATAATTTCATCATTTTGTTTACTCTAAAATGTTACTCTTTTTATTTTCCAAGATTATTTTGAAGTGATAACTAACTTGTTCGTCGGAGTGTTTGTAGGAAGGTATGTACGCTCTTGTCATGAATAGATCAAAAAGAGTCTTGAGGTCATTACAGGTAATGTTCTTCTATTGCTTCTTTTCATTTGGTTTTTACAATAAATGCAAAGTGATTTTTTGTTAGAAGTAGTAAATACTGCACAAATCCATAACAAATACTCATCAGTTTCTCGCATTTTCTTTTTTATATTATACTGGTAAGGGTTGTATTGTGTTTTGATTTCACTGTTTATTTCGGTCGTATTTGATAGGGAGAGCCAGCCGTTGAGGTTACAAATGAAGGTGTTGATGCTGCAGGGCATACAATTGGTATATCTTTGGAGTTCGTGTTCAAACTTAGGAAGGTTCTCAACCCCAAGAGTGTGATCAAACCAACATCACTAGCTAAAGATTATTTTGAGAATAACATCTATCGAATAAATTTCAGACGAAATACTTGGTAAACTCCTATATTTTTTGGGTATTGAGGTAGTCCAATCTAAAGATGATATGGTAATCTCTATGGGGAAATATGTTATGGATACTTTTAAAGAAACAAGTTTGTAGATAATGCATTCATAGAAAGTAAGTCACTTAAACTTGTTGGTATAATCCAAAGGTAACGAGAAATACTATGTTTGGTTTTGTAGGACTTTCTAACTATATGTTGTTCTTTCTCCTTTTTCAAAGACTTCCCATAAAGGTCAACGTCACTCTTTTATGCTTAGAACATCATGTGTTGTTATAATTTCATCTTTTTGTTTACTCTAAAATGTTACTCTTTTTATTTTCCAAGATTATTTTGAAGTGATAACTAACTTGTTCGTCGGAGTGTTTGTAGGAAGGTATGTACGCTCTTGTCATGAATAGATCAAAAAGAGTCTTGAGGTCATTACAGGTAATGTTCTTCTATTGCTTCTTTTCATTTGGTTTTTACAATAAATGCAAAGTGATTTTTTTGTTAGAAGTAGTAAATACTGCACAAATCCATAACAAATACTCATCAGTTTCTCGCATTTTCTTTTTTATATTATACTGGTAAGGGTTGTATTGTGTTTTGATTTCACTGTTTCTTTTGGTCATATTTGATAGGGAGAGCCAGGCGTTGAGGTTACAAATGAAGGTGTTGGTGCTGCAGGGCATACAATTGGTATATCTTTGGAGTTCGTGTTCAAACTTAGGAAGGTTCTCAACCCCAAGAGTGTGATCAAACCAACATCACTAGCTAAAGATTATTTTGAGAATAACATCTATCGAATAAATTTCAGACGAAATACCTTGGTAAACTCCTATATTTTTTGGGTATTGAGGTAGTCCAATCTAAAGATGATATGGTAATCTCTAGGGGGAAATATGTTATGGATACTTTTGAAGAAACAAGTTTGTAGATAATGCATTCATAGAAAGTAAGCCACCTTAAACTTGTTGGTATAATCCAAAGGTAACTAGAAATACTATGTTTGGTTTTGTAGGACTTTCTAAATATATGTTGTTCTTTCTCCTTTTTCAAAGACTTCCCATAAAGGTCAACGTCACTCTTTTATGCTTAGAACATCATGTGTTGTTATAATTTCATCTTTTTGTTTACTCTAAAATGTTACTCTTTTTATTTTCCAAAATTATTTTGAAGTGATAACTAACTTGTTCGTCGGAGTGTTTGTAGGAAGGTATGTACGCTCTTGTCATGAATAGATCAAAAAGAGTCTTGAGGTCATTACAGGTAATGTTCTTCTATTGCTTCTTTTCATTTGGTTTTTACAATAAATGCAAAGTGATTGTTTTGTTACAAGTAGTAAATACTGCACAAATCCATAAGAAATACTCATCAGTTTCTCGCATTTTCTTTTTTATATTATACTGGTAAGGGTTGTATTTTGTTTTGATTTCACTGTTTCTTTTGGTCATATTTGATAGGGAATGCCAGCCGTTGAGGTTACAAATGAAGGTGTTGATGCTGCAGGGCATACAATTGGTATATCTTTGAGTTCGTGTTCAAACTTAGGAAGGTTCTCAACCCCAAGAGTGTGATCAAACCAACATCACTAGCTAAAGATTATTTTGAGAATAACATCTATCGAATAAATTTCAGACGAAAGACCTTGGTAAACTCCTATATTTTTTGGGTATTGAGGTAGTCCAATCTAAAGTTGATATGGTAATCTCTAGGGGGAAATATGTTATGAATACTTTTGAAGAAACAAGTTTTTAGATAATGCATTCATAGAAAGTAAGTCACTTTAACTTGTTGGTATAATCCAAAGGTAACTAGATATACTATGTTTAGTTTGGTAGGACTTTCTAACTATATGTTGTTCTTTCTCCTTTTCAAAGACTTCCCATAAAGGTCAACGTCACTCTTTTATGCTTAGAACATCATGTGTTGTTATAATTTCATCATTTTGTTTACTCTAAAATGTTACTCTTTTTATTTTCCAAGATTATTTTGAAGTGATAACTAACTTGTTCGTCGGAGTGTCTGTAGGAAGGTATGTACGCTCTTGTCATGAATAGATCAAAAAGAGTCTTGAGGTCATTACAGGTAATGTTCTTCTATTGCTTCTTTTCATTTGGTTTTTACAATAAATGCAAAGTGATTTTTTTGTTAGAAGTAGTAAATACTGCACAAATCCATAACAAATACTCATCAGTTTCTCGCATTTTCTTTTTTATATTATACTGGTAAGGGTTGTATTGTGTTTTGATTTCACTGTTTATTTCGGTCGTATTTGATAGGGAGAGCCAGCCGTTGAGGTTACAAATGAAGGTGTTGATGCTGCAGGGCATACAATTGGTATATCTTTGGAGTTCGTGTTCAAACTTAGGAAGGTTCTCAACCCCAAGAGTGTGATCAAACCAACATCACTAGCTAAAGATTATTTTGAGAATAACATCTATCGAATAAATTTCAGACGAAATACTTGGTAAACTCCTATATTTTTTGGGTATTGAGGTAGTCCAATCTAAAGATGATATGGTAATCTCTATGGGGAAATATGTTATGGATACTTTTAAAGAAACAAGTTTGTAGATAATGCATTCATAGAAAGTAAGTCACCTTAAACTTGTTGGTATAATCCAAAGGTAACGAGAAATACTATGTTTGGTTTTGTAGGACTTTCTAACTATATGTTGTTCTTTCTCCTTTTTCAAAGACTTCCCATAAAGGTCAACGTCACTCTTTTATGCTTAGAACATCATGTGTTGTTATAATTTCATCTTTTTGTTTACTCTAAAATGTTACTCTTTTTATTTTCCAAGATTATTTTGAAGTGATAACTAACTTGTTCGTCGGAGTGTTTGTAGGAAGGTATGTACGCTCTTGTCATGAATAGATCAAAAAGAGTCTTGAGGTCATTACAGGTAATGTTCTTCTATTGCTTCTTTTCATTTGGTTTTTACAATAAATGCAAAGTGATTTTTTTGTTAGAAGTAGTAAATACTGCACAAATCCATAACAAATACTCATCAGTTTCTCGCATTTTCTTTTTTATATTATACTGGTAAGGGTTGTATTGTGTTTTGATTTCACTGTTTCTTTTGGTCATATTTGATAGGGAGAGCCAGGCGTTGAGGTTACAAATGAAGGTGTTGGTGCTGCAGGGCATACAATTGGTATATCTTTGGAGTTCGTGTTCAAACTTAGGAAGGTTCTCAACCCCAAGAGTGTGATCAAACCAACATCACTAGCTAAAGATTATTTTGAGAATAACATCTATCGAATAAATTTCAGACGAAATACCTTGGTAAACTCCTATATTTTTTGGGTATTGAGGTAGTCCAATCTAAAGATGATATGGTAATCTCTAGGGGGAAATATGTTATGGATACTTTTGAAGAAACAAGTTTGTAGATAATGCATTCATAGAAAGTAAGCCACCTTAAACTTGTTGGTATAATCCAAAGGTAACTAGAAATACTATGTTTGGTTTTGTAGGACTTTCTAAATATATGTTGTTCTTTCTCCTTTTTCAAAGACTTCCCATAAAGGTCAACGTCACTCTTTTATGCTTAGAACATCATGTGTTGTTATAATTTCATCTTTTTGTTTACTCTAAAATACTACTCTTTTTATTTTCCAAGATTATTTTGAAGTGATAACTAACTTGTTCGTCGGAGTGTTTGTAGGAAGGTATGTACGCTCTTGTCATGAATAGATCAAAAAGAGTCTTGAGGTCATTACAGGTAATGTTCTTCTATTGCTTCTTTTCATTTGGTTTTTACAATAAATGCAAAGTGATTGTTTTGTTAAAAATAATAAATATTCAACAAATCAATAAACAAATATTGAGCAGTTTCTCGCATTTTCTTTTTTATATTATACTGGTAAGGGTTGTATTGTGTTTTGATTTCACTGTTTATTTCGGTCGTATTTGATAGGGAGAGCCAACTGTTGAGGTTACAAATGAAGGTGTTGATGTTGCAGGGCATACAATTGGTACATCTTTGGAGGTCGCGTTCAAACTTAGGAAGGTTCTCAACCCCAAGAGTGTGATCAAACCAACATCACTAGCTAAAGATTATTTTGAGAATAACATCTATCGAATAAATTTCAGACGAAATACCTTGGTAAACTCCTATATTTTTTGGGTGTTGAGGTAGTCCAATCTAAAGATGATATGGTAATCTCTAGGGGGAAATATGTTATGGATACTTTTGAAGAAACAAGTTTGTAGATAATGCATTCATAGAAAGTAAGTCACTTTAACTTGTTGGTATAATCCAAAGGTAACTAGAAATACTATGTTTTGTTTGGTAGGACTTTCTAACTATATGTTGTTCTTTCTCCTTTTTCAAAGACTTCCCATAAAGGTCAACGTCACTCTTTTATGCTTAGAACATGATGTGTTGTTATAATTTCATCTTTTTGTTTACTCTAAAATGTTACTCTTTTTATTTTCCAAGATTATTTTGAAGTGATAACTAACTTGTTCGTCGGAGTGTTTGTAGGAAGGTATGTACGCTCTTGTAATGAATAGATCAAAAAGAGTCTTGAGGTCATTAAAGGGAATGTTCTTCTATTGCTTCTTTTCATTTGGGTTTTGCGATAAATGCAAAGTGGTTGTTTTGTTACAAATAGTAAATATTCAACAAATCCATAACAAATATTGAGCAGTTTCTCGCATTTTCTTTTTTATATTATATTGGTAAGGGTTGTATTGTGTTTTGATTTCACTGTTTCTTTCGGTCGTATTTGATAGGGAAAGCCAACTGTTGAGGTTACAAATGAAGGTGTTGATGTTGCACGGCATACAACTGGTACATCTTTGGAGGTCGCGTTCAAACTTAGGAAGGTTCTCAACCCCAAGAGTGTGATCAAACCAACATCACTAGCTAAAGATTATTTTTAGAATAACATTTATCGAATAAATTTCAGACGAAAGACCTTTGTAAACTCCTATATTTTTTGGGTATTGAGGAAGTGCAATCTAAAGATGATATGGTAATCTCTAGGGAGAAATATGCTATGGATACTTTTGAAGAAAAAAGTTTGTAGGTAATGCATTCATAGAAAGTAAGTCACTTTAACTTATTGGTATAATCCAAAGGTAACTAGAAATACTATGTTTGGTTTCGTAGGACTTTCTAACTATATGTTGTTCTTTCTATTTTTTCAAAGACTTCCTACAAAGGTCAACGTCACTCTTTTATGCTTAGAACATCATGTGTTGTTATAATTTCATCTTTTTATTTAGTCTAAAATGTTACTCTTTTTATTTTCCAAGATTATTTTGAAGTGATAACTAACTTGTTCGTCGGAGTGTTTGTAGGAAGGTATGTACGCTCTTGTCATGAATAGATCAAAAAGAGTCTTGAGGTCATTACAGGTAATGTTCTTCTATTGCTTCTTTTCATTTGGTTTTTACAATAAATGCAAAGTGATTTTTTTGTTAGAAGTAGTAAATACTGCACAAATCCGTAACAAATACTCATCAGTTTCTCGCATTTTCTTTTTTATATTATACTGGTAAGGGTTGTATTGTGTTTTGATTTCACTATTTCTTTTGAGCATATCTGATAGGGAGAGTCAGCCGTTGAGGTTACAAATGAAGGTGTTGATGCTGCAGGGCATACAATTGGTATATCTTTGGAGTTCGTGTTCAAACTTACGAAGGTTCTCAACCCCAAGAGTGTGATCAAACCAACATCACTAGCTAAAGATTATTTTGAGAATAACATCTATCGAATAAATTTCAGACGAAAGACCTTGGTAAACTCCTATATTTTTTGGGTATTGAGGTAGTCCAATCTAAAGTTGATATGGTAATCTCTAGGGGGAAATATGTTATGAATACTTTTGAAGAAACAAGTTTTTAGATAATGCATTCATAGAAAGTAAGTCACTTTAACTTGTTGGTATAATCCAAAGGTAACTAGAAATACTATGTTTAGTTTGGTAGGACTTTCTAACTATATGTTGTTCTTTCTCCTTTTTCAAAGACTTCCCATAAAGGTCAACGTCACTCTTTTATGCTTAGAACATCATGTGTTGTTATAATTTCATCTTTTTGTTTACTCTAAAATGTTACTCTTTTTATTTTCCAAGATTATTTTGAAGTGATAACTAACTTGTTCGTCTGAGTGTTTGTAGGAAGGTATGTACGCTCTTGTCATTAATAGATCAAAAAGAGTCTTGAGGTCATTACAGGTAATGTTCTTCTATTGCTTCTTTTCATTTGGTTTTTACAATAAATGCAAAGTGATTGTTTTGTTACAAGTAGTAAATACTGCACAAATCCATAAGAAATACTCATCAGTTTCTCGCATTTTCTTTTTTATATTATACTGGTAAGGGTTGTATTGTGTTTTGATTTCACTGTTTCTTTTGGTCATATTTGATAGGGAATGCCAGCCGTTGAGGTTACAAATGAAGGTATTGATGCTGCAGGGCATACAATTGGTATATCTTTGGAGTTCGTGTTCAAACTTAGGAAGGTTCTCAACCCCAAGAGTGTGATCAAACCAACATCACTAGCTAAAGATTATTTTGAGAATAACATCTATCGAATAAATTTCAGACGAAAGACCTTGGTAAACTCCTATATTTTTTGGGTATTGAGGTATTGCAATCTAAAGATGATATGGTAATCTCTAGGGGGAAATATGCTATGGATACTTTTGAAGAAACAAGTTTGTAGGTAATGCATTCATAGAAAGTAAGTCACTTTAACTTATTGGTATAATCCAAAGGTAACTAGAAATACTATGTTTGGTTTGGTAGGACTTTCTAACTATATGTTGTTCTTTCTATTTTTTCAAAGACTTCCTATAAAGGTCAACGTCACTCTTTTATGCTTAGAACATCATGTGTTGTTATAATTTCATCTTTTTATTTACTCTAAAATGTTACTCTTTTTATTTTCCAAGATTATTTTGAAGTGATAACTAACTTGTTCGTCGGAGTGTTTGTAGGAAGGTATGTACGCTCTTGTCATGAATAGATCAAAAAGAGTCTTGAGGTCATTACAGGTATTGTTCTTCTATTGCTTCTTTTCATTTGGTTTTTACAATAAATGCAAAGTGATTTTTTTGTTAGAAGTAGTAAATACTGCACAAATCCATAACAAATACTCATCAGTTTCTCGCATTTTCTTTTTTATATTATACTGGTAAGGGTTGTTTTGTGTTTTGATTTCACTGTTTCTTTTGGTCATATTTGATAGGGAATGCCAGCCGTTGAGGTTACAACTTACAAATGAAGGTGTTGATGCTGCTGGGCATACAATTGGTATATCTTTGGAGTTCGTGTTCAAACTTAAGAAGGTTCTCAACCCCAAGAGTGTGTCCAAACCAACACCACTAGCTAAAGATTATTTTGAGAATAACATCTATCGAATAAATTTCAGACGAAAGACCTTGGTAAACTCCTATATTTTTTAGGTATTGAGGTAGTCCAATCTAAAGATGATATGGTAATCTCTAGGGGGAAATATGCTATGGATACTTTTGAAGAAACAAGTTTGTAGGTAATGCATTCATAGAAAGTAAGTCACTTTAACTTATTGTATAATCCAAAGGTAACTAGAAATACTATGTTTGGTTTGGTAGGACTTTATAACTATATGTTGTTCTTTCTATTTTTTCAAAGACTTCCTATCAAGGTCAACGTCACTCTTTTATGCTTAGAACATCATGTGTTGTTATAATTTCATCTTTTTGTTTACTCTAAAATGTTACTCTTTTTATTTTCCAAGATTATTTTGAAGTGATAACTAACTTGTTCGTCGGAGTGTTTGTAGGAAGGTATGTACGCTCTTGTGATGAAGAGATCAAAAAGAGTCTTGAGGTCATTACAGGTAATGTTCTTCTATTGCTTCTTTTCATTTGGTTTTTACAATAAATGCAAAGTGATTTTTTTGTTAGAAGTAGTAAATACTGCACAAATTCATAACAAATACTCATCAGTTTCTCGCATTTTCTTTTTTATATTATACTGGTAAGGGTTGTATTGTGTTTTGGTTTCACTGTTTCTTTTGGTCATTGTCATACCCCAAAATTTGCCCATTAATATTTCAAGACATTTTTCAAGGCATTCCGACTCATTTTTATGACACTGATCTTAAAGGAACAAAGGCCCAGCTCACGAATGGCCCAATCCAGAAAATGGCTCAAACTGGCCTGTTCGCTACACGCTCGCCTAGCGAACGTTACGTTCGCTACACGCTCGCCTAGCGAACGTTCGCTACGCGTTCGCTACCAGCTCGCCTAGCGAAGCTGACAGACAACAGAAAATTTCGGGCTTCATTCTGAGCCCATTAGGTCATGAAAAAGAGCATTATAAATACCAGCACTTCAGTAATGAAAGAGGGAGGACGAAAAACAGAGGGAGACAGACGAAAACCCTGGCACAAAAACCCTGGAGGCTACTTTAGAAACCCTGAAGGCCGCTCCTCCGCTCCGAAGCTACCACTGCCCAACTCAATCCGGCTTGCCAATTCAAGGTTGCAATTCGATTGCAAACAGGTTTGCATTACTATTATCGCTTTATTTTCTTAATTTGCATGTGATACCGCTTTATGTTCTTAACTTGTATGTGATATTATAATTGAATTCATAAACATATTTGAGGTTTTGCATGTGAATTTAAGTGTGCCTGAATATTATGAATGCTGAACCATATAATTATGTGTTGGATGCCATAAGCCATGCCGCAGGTTGAAGTCATACTGTTCTGAAATTCAAAACCCGCAGCCGCTCGCTAGCACATCGCTAAGCGAGCATGTAGCGAGTATTCGCTAGGCCCTCGCTAGGCGAGGCAGAGGCGAACGGGACAGTCGCTAATATTTTGTTTGTTATGTCTTATGCGTATCTGATCTATTCTATGTTAATTATGCACTGTTTTGCCTGACATTCATGCTGCTGTGTTTTCTTTTGCGGTGTAATCCTCGATTGCACCCGGATTTTGGTATGCTAACCCGTTTGTTGAATTTTGCAAAGGTTCATATGTCCCAGAAAAAGATCATCGTTTAGGTCTTCCACTTTATTTGTGGGATACCCTTGTGGAGACTCACCCTAAGTGGCCTAATTAATTTTAATGTGTTAATTTTAATGTATTAATTTTAATGTATTAACTTTAATGTATTAATTTTAATGTATTGATTTTAGTATGGACTTAATTACTTAATTTACTTTAAAATATGACCTTTAAATAAGTGATCTTGGACCTCTCTTGTGCCTTACGATATTACGGTGTTACGGTCATGTCCCGCGAATGTGGGGATACACTTAGCAATGGCCCTTCGATTAAATCATCATAAAATAAATCATAGTCCCTCGGATGTTGCCTTCGAAAATACGATTTTGTCCCTCGATGACCCTTCGGTGTAGCCTACGGTTAAATGATGATCGTCCCTGCAAATGCTAAGGTATCCTTACAACTGTTGCCTTCAATGACCTATCGATGACCCTACGATGACCCTTTTACATCCAAAAGGCTAAAATTACTTACTTCTCAATAGTAAGGACAGTTTTACCCTCATAAGGATAGGAAACGTTCATAACGACCTCAGGAAGGTATAACTCTCAATTACTGGATCATAACCTAAAACATTTTCCACCCCTCACACTTTACACTTTACAAATCCTAGAAAATCACCACTTGGTATACATTCATACTAGAATCATTACCGAGTTATATTTTTCTAAACCATTTTCAAAATCAAATGAGATAAATACTTTGTATACATTCATACGAGAATCATTACAAAGTTAAACTCTCTTTCAAACATTTTTTAAGCAATTCACCGACACTTTTCAGACAAAAATATAAGTGATCCAGCAATTAAGAGCCCATGGATAACCATGGATACAAAGGGTGCTAATACCTTCCCTTTGTATAATGTACCTCCCAAACCCAAAATCTATTGAGGTCTTTCCTGTTCTTTTCCTCCTTTCCTTATTGGATAAAAGAAAAGTCGGTGGCGCCTCTTGCTATCCGCGACATTGCGATAAAAAGCAAAACACCCCAAGTCAGTTCACCGTATGACAGAACTGGCGACTCTGCTGGGGATACTTACAAGAGAGGTTACCTTAAAAAAACAAGATCACTTATTTAAAATTGTCTGATTTACTTTTAAGGGACTGCTTGGGTATTCTTGAGTGAAAGATCCTACACCCGGATCTAGTGTACCTTAGGTAAGTAGCAATAGATCATCGCGACTATCCGGCGTATACTGGAATGGTTAAAATGATGGCTACGGTTAATGTGACACTTTGGTTGTCCTGATGTTCCTCATGTTCACTTGAGGAAAAATTTGGCTTCCGCGCGGTGTCATCAAAGCATTAACCAGACCTTTAGAACCCTAATTGACTCATCCTAGCCATTAGAAAGTAGTGAGATAACTGACTTCGGTTCCGACTGGGGTTGGTCAACCACTTAGAACCCTAATACACTCTTTGAGATTGGACTTTAGGGAAGCTTCGGTCAACCACTTGGTGTTGCACTGAAGTGGACTTAAAGGAAGGTCGATGATTTGAGATCCTTCTAGAACCCGGTTACTATTCTAGGACAGGTTGAACCAACCAAACTTCAGTGGGGAGGGTACTTACCTATGGAACTCATGCAAGCCTTAAAACCTAGGAATGATGGTTGTGTGACTTGTTTGTGCTTGTTGTTTACTTAACATCATAACATCATAACATCATGGCATTGTACTAACCATTTCAAGGACTTCAAACATTGAAAACATTTCATACATTGCATGGCATAACATAACATCGCATAACAGGTATTCTAAGGGATCAGTGTTCTCACGGTTTTCCTCCAAACAGAAAAATGGACCTCGAACAAACTGTCAAAGATCTCCATGCTCAGAATGCTCAGCTCCAGGAGATGATCTTGAACTTATCCAAGGGGCAGGAGGAACTGAAGGCTCTCTTGCTCGAGAAAAAGGAAGACAAGAAACCTGTGAGTTACATCAACCCGGGAAGAAGGCTCAAACGACAGGCCGCAGGAGTCGAGATTAGAATTCCGAAGGATCAAGAAGAAGAAACAGAGACAGATTCCGAAGATGAGAATGTTGATCTCTTCAACCCTGAGGACGGCAATGAAGAGTATGAGAATGAACAGTACTCTCCAAGAGATGATAAGTACAAGTTGCTGGAAGAACGTATGCTAGCTATGGAAGGTCAGAAGACGCCCGGTCTGGACTTCGAAAGCTTGGGTCTAGTCTCTGATGTGGTCATTCCCCGCAAATTCAAGGTCCCCGCTTTCTCTAAGTATGATGGGGCATCTTGTCCTCAGATGCATCTGAGAGCTTATGTGAGAAAGATTCAGCCGCATACCACCAATAGGAAACTATGGATCCATTTCTTCCAAGAGAGTCTGTCTGGCACACGATTGGAATGGTACTATCAGCTCGAGAGCTCTAACATCCACACATGGACTGATTTAGCGACAGCTTTCTACGAGCACTACCAGTATAACTCTGAACTAGCGCCTACCCGGCTACAGTTGCAGAATATGACTATGGGATCTAAAGAAAGCTTCAAAGAATATGCTCAAAAATGGAGAGACTTGGCTGGCAGAGTCAAACCTCCTCTGACTGACAGAGAGTTAGTGGACATGTTCATGAGCACACTAACTGGCCCATTCTACAGCCATCTATTGAGGAGTTCCTCATTGGGTTTCACTGAACTTATATTAACAGGTGAACACGTTGAAAGTGGCATTCGAAGTGGAAAGATACAGGCGACTACCTCTGATCCTCCGGAGACTCCTAATGTCATCACTGCTCCTCTGCCTAATCAAGACGAGACTGTCAATGCTGTGGAAGATACTGATAACGATTGCGACCTGGATAGCTGGATTTTCCCAACAATTGGTGACAGACTCGACAATTGGAAGGCTGAAGACACCATCCCGATTTCCTTTAGTCAGGAGTAATTGTTATTGCTATTTTAGTGTTTCAAAGCATTGTGTCTATGCCCGGGGCACAATAGCTAATTTTTCAAGGGTTTTGTCATTTTCATAAGCATATTCACATTCAATGAATCAATGGACTTTTTGCATTCAAATATTGCGCTCTTTATCTTTCCTGTCTTCTTTTAAACAAAGCTATGTTTTTTTTGCACACACTCACGTAACAATTTGCCGATCCATATCCACTCTGGATCCTGTTGGTAATGACTCTACTACTGTTCATTATGACTTTGAAAATCCGATCTACCAAGCCTAGGATGGAAGTGAGGAAGATTGTGAAGTCCCTGGAGAACTTGCCAGACTGGTACTACAAGAAGAAAAGACCATACAGCCGCATGAGGAATCAATTGAAATTGTAAATCTGGGTACTGAAATAGACAAGAAAGAAGTCAGAGGTTTTCTTGGGGCACTTGAATTGCATTGCCCGATTCATTCCACACTTGACTGCTACTTGCAAACCCGTCTTCAAATTACTAAAAAGGAAAAATCAAGAGATGGTATGGAATGATGAATAACAAAATCAGGAAATATCTCCAAGAACCTCCAATTCTGATGCTACCAGTTGAAGGAAGACCTCTAACGATGTATTTGGCCGTGTTAGAAAATTCAATAGGGTGTGCTGGGGCAACATGACGAGTCTGGTCGAAAAGAGCATGTCATACACTGCCTTAGCAAAAGGTACCGACCGTGAAACAAGATACTCACAGCTCGAGAAAGCTTGCTGCGCTTTGGCTTGGGCTGCTCGCCGACTAAGACAGTATATGTTGAACCATACTGCTTTATTGATTTCTAAGATGGATCTTATCAAATATACATTCGAGAAACCTGCTGTCTCCTGAAAGAGTTATCACTGATAATGGTATTAAACTGAACCCTGCATAAAACACCATAACTCTTCTCCGTACCGGCCAAAGACGAACGACGCCGTGGAGGCTGCTAACAATATCAAGAACATACAAAGACTGGTATGAGATGTTACCTTTTGCTCTTCATGGTTACCGCACTTCGACAGGGGCAACCCCTTTCTCTTTAGTCTATGGAATGGAAGTCGTTTTACCAGTGGAAGTTCAGATTCCCTCTCTAAGAATTGTGAAAGATGCAGGCTTAGATGAGGATGAATGGATTCAAACTCGACTCGATCAGATAAATCTGATTGCTGAAAAGCGACTTGCGGCTGTATGTCATGGGCAGATATATCAGAAGCGCATGACCCAGGCATTCAACAAAAAGGTCAAGAGACGAGTGTACCGAATCGGCGACTTAGTTATCAAGCATATCATTCTACCACAAGGTGATCCCAGGGGCAAATGGACTCCCACACACGAAGGGCCATTCGTAGTTAAGAAGGTATTCTCTGGTGGAGCCATGATGCTTGCTACAATGGATGGCGAAGAGTTCCCGCATCCTGTGAACGCTGACATAGTTAAAAAATACTACGCATAAAAGAGACCCGCTAGGTCGACGTATCTAGGCAAAAGTAAGGGCATCCCGGCGAACCAAAAGGGTTCGGGCAAAATTTAGGGATAAACATAAAAAAATGTACACCCGGCAAGTCGAAAACCTGAAAAGGCGGCTTGAGCAAAAAAGGGTATCCCGGTGGACTGAAAACCTGAAAAGGCGATCCAGGCAAAAATTAGGGATTAAAGCGTATGACTATGCCCCGTTCTCGGTCTGCTTCACCCAAGTTCAAAGGGGCTGAACAAGCCAATCACTTTCATCCGACAGCAGGAGATGAGAGGCTTGAAGACATAATGACAGCAGTGGAATTAAAATCAACAGGACCTTTTCTGCATAGCTTTGTCTTCGTTTCTTGACGATTTCCTCTTACTAGGATTTCTGTCTCCTTGTACACAAATTGCCTGTTTATAGGCCCTCTTTCAAAATCAATACAATTTCATTTCCAAAAAGATGCTTTTGTTTTACCTTCTCTGTTTTGTTTGCGTAAACGTCCATTGATTTACTTTGAAGTGATTTATGCATTTGAATATGATCAATGTTTACCAAAAATGCATGCCTAGAATGGTAATAGCAATTACTACACGACTTCAGGATCGAGGAGAAGGTCTAACCATGCTTCCCAATGAATCCGTTGCTAATTCGATTCCCCGGCAACGCCAGTTATTCCCCCAGAAGAAATTGGCATTACTAGACAAATGGGTCATCTCTTCCACCCCCAGCCAGGCTCTGTTGGATATTTCCACCATCAGACAGAAATCAAGTACCCCAGCTGAGACAGGGTCATCAATACAAATATCCCCGACCAGAAGACTGAGATTTATTTCCCCCAGTAGAGTCCCCTGGAAGAACGTTTCAGACACATAGTGCATTCATTACATCATTTCACATCACATACCTACATACAATTTTCATTCCGCATCATATACATTACATCATTTCATATACATGTATACAATGCTCTCATTTATTCCAGACACATAATTCATTCATTACATCATTTCACAGCACACGCATGCATACAACATTTGCATCTCATGCATCATGACATGGCATGAAGCTAACTTTATTTTTCAGGTCAATTATCCTCCTGACATAGTCAAAACAAAGGTCCATTTAGACAGCCATCTTTATCAATTACATTCAAGATGCAACTATATCCCTCAGATACTGCCTAGCGTACGGTACATTCCGAGGTGTGGTCTAGCGTACGACTACTTTCTTCTTCAGATACATCTTTCAGATATACTCCATGTCAACATTCATTCAGACATCCTCCTAACGATGGCATCTATAAACCCATCCCAGACATTTATTGCAAATACAACATATACAAATACTATCAGATATAGCCTAGCGTACGGTTCACTCTGATTCAGCTCAACATATGACTCTTTCAACTCAGATGCGATCTAGCGTACGATCCATTCTGACCTTCAACAACTCAGATGCGATCTAACGTACGATCCATTCTGACCTTCAACAACTCAGATGCGATCTAACGTACGATCCATTCTGACCTTCAACAACTCAGATGCGATCTAACATACGATCCATTCTGACCTTCAACAACTCAGATGCGATCTAACGTACGATCCGTTCTGACCTTCAACAACTCAAATACGGTCTAATGTACGACCAAGTTAGACCTTACATTTCTGAAGCGTAGTCTAGCGTACGACTACCCCTTTCAGCATCAGATTCAGCCTAACGGACGGCTCATTCCAGGCCTCAAATACAGTCTAATGTACGACCAAGTTAGACCTTCAACCACTCAAATACAGTCTAATGTACGACCAAGTTAGACCTGCAAGTCCTCAGATTCTGCTCAGTGACAGTCTAATGTACGACCAAGTTAGACCTTCAAGTCCTCAGATTCTGCTCAGTGACAGTCTAATGTACGACCAAGTTAGACCTTCAAGTCCTCAGATTCTGCTCAGCTACAGTCTAATGTACGACCAAGTTAGACCTTCCAGTCATCAAATACAGTCTAATGTACGACCAAGTTAGACCTTCCAGTCATCAAATACAGTCTAATGTACGACCAAGTTAGACCTTCCAGTCATCAAATACAGTCTAATGTACGACCAAGTTAGACCTTCCAGTCATCGAATACAGTCTAATGTACGACCAAGTTAGACCTTCCAGTCATCGAATACAGTCTAATGTACGACCAAGTTAGACCTTCCAGTCATCGAATACAGTCTAATGTACGACCAAGTTAGACCTTCCAGTCATCGAATACAGTCTAATGTACGACCAAGTTAGACCTTCAAGTCAGATTCTGCAAATACAGTCTAATGTACGACCAAGTTAGACCTTCCAGTCATCGAATACAGTCTAATGTACGACCAAGTTAGACCAGATGCTGCTCAAATACAGTCTAATGTACGACCAAGTTAGACCAGATGTTGCTCAAATACAGTCTAATGTACGACCAAGTTAGACCTTCATCTCCTCAGATGCTACCTAGTGACAGATACGGTTTAATGAACGACCCAGTTAGACCTTCATCTGCTCAGATGCTACCTAGTGACAGGTACATTTCAGAATTTTAGTCTAGCGTACGACTACCCCCTTCTATCATCAAATTCAGCCTAATGGACGGCTCATTCTGCTCAGATACGGTTTAATGTACGACCCAGTTAGACCTTCATCTGCTCAGATGCTACCTAGTGTACGGTACATTTCTGAAGTGTAGTCTAGCGTACGACTACCCCCTTTCATCATCAGACACAGCCTAACGGACGACTCATCCTGCAACTCCAATACGGTCTAGCATAAGACCCATTTGGATCTTCAACTCAGATACGATCTAGCATACGATCCAGTCTGATCTTCCATCCCCAGCGAAATCGCCCGCTTAATGGAGGTTTCGTTCCGCAACTCAGAGACGATCTAGCGTACGATCCATTCTGATCTTTCATCCTCAGCGAAGTCATCCGCCCAATGAACAACTCACTCTGGTATTCAGATGCGGTCCAGCGTATGATCCATTCTGATCCCTTATCCCCAGCAGCGTATAACACACTCTGACTCCCCAGCGAAGTCGATAGCATAATGGATGACTCACTATCCGGTCTACCGTATGACCCGGTATGACACCCATGTCTTTAGATATCGTCTAACGTACGGCACAATCTGAAGCTCTCATCATCAAACTTCCTATCTCCATCAAGACAAATTGACAAGTGCAAAT
The DNA here is from genome assembly GCF_024323335.1 of Lathyrus oleraceus. Classification (NCBI taxonomy): domain Eukaryota; kingdom Viridiplantae; phylum Streptophyta; class Magnoliopsida; order Fabales; family Fabaceae; genus Lathyrus; species Lathyrus oleraceus. Next base: position 87,117,336 of record NC_066584.1, read on the forward strand.
TTTTGGGGCATTCTAAGTGTTCAATAATCTTTCACCTCCAGACCACGAACGGCATACTTGCCATCCCAACTCTCTCGGTTCAAGAATATTGAACAGGGGCAGCTGTCATACCCCAAAATTTGCCCATTAATATTTCAAGACATTTTTCAAGGCATTCCGACTCATTTTTATGACACTGATCTTAAAGGAACAAAGGCCCAGCTCACGAATGGCCCAATCCAGAAAATGGCCCAAACTGGCCTGTTCGCTACACGCTCGCCTAGCGAACGTTACGTTCGCTACACGCTCGCCTAGCGAACGTTCGCTACCAGCTCGCCTAGCGAAGCTGACAGACAACAGAAAATTTCGGGCTTCATTCTGAGCCCATTAGGTCATGAAAAAGAGCATTATAAATACCAGCACTTCAGTAATGAAAGAGGGAGGACGAAAAACAGAGGGAGACAGACGAAAACCCTGGCACAAAAACCCTGGAGGCTACTTTAGAAACCCTGAAGGCCGCTCCTCCGCTCCGAAGCTACCACTGCCCAACTCAATCCGGCTTGCCAATTCAAGGTTGCAATTCGATTGCAAACAGGTTTGCATTACTATTATCGCTTTATTTTCTTAATTTGCATGTGATACCGCTTTATGTTCTTAACTTGTATGTGATATTATAATTGAATTCATAAACACATTTGAGGTTTTACATGTGAATTTAAGTGTGCCTGAATATTGTGAATGCTGAACCATATAATTATGTGTTGGATGCCATAAGCCATGCCGCAGGTTGAAGTCATACTGTTCTGAAATTCAAAACCCGCAGCCGCTCGCTAGCACATCGCTAAGCGAGCATGTAGCGAGTATTCGCTAGGCCCTCGCTAGGCGAGGCAGAGGCGAACGGGACAGTCGCTAATATTTTGTTTGTTATGTCCTATGCGTATCTGATCTATTCTATGTTAATTATGCACTGTTTTGCCTGACATTCATGCTGCTGTGTTTTCTTTTGCGGTGTAATCCTCGATTGCACCCGGATTTTGGTATGCTAACCCGTTTGTTGAATTTTGCAAAGGTTCATATGTCCCAGAAAAAGATCGTCGTTTAGGTCTTCCACTTTATTTGTGGGATACCCTTGTGGAGACTCACCCTAAGTGGCCTAATTAATTTTAATGTGTTAATTTTAATGTATTAATTTTAATGTATTAACTTTAATGTATTAATTTTAATGTATTGATTTTAGTATGGACTTAATTACTTAATTTACTTTAAAATATGACCTTTAAATAAGTGATCTTGGACCTCTCTTGTGCCTTACGATATTACGGTGTTACGGTCATGTCCCGCGAATGTGGGGATACACTTAGCAATGGCCCTTCGATTAAATCATCATAAAATAAATCATAGTCCCTCGGATGTTGCCTTCGAAAATACGATTTTGTCCCTCGATGACCCTTCGGTGTAGCCTACGGTTAAATGATGATCGTCCCTGCAAATGCTAAGGTATCCTTACAACTGTTGCCTTCAATGACCTATCGATGACCCTACGATGACCCTTTTACATCCAAAAGGCTAAAATTACTTACTTCTCAATAGTAAGGACAGTTTTACCCTCATAAGGATAGGAAACGTTCATAACGACCTCAGGAAGGTATAACTCTCAATTACTGGATCATAACCTAAAACATTTTCCACCCCTCACACTTTACACTTTACAAATCCTAGAAAATCACCACTTGGTATACATTCATACTAGAATCATTACCGAGTTATATTTTTCTAAACCATTTTCAAAATCAAATGAGATAAATACTTTGTATACATTCATACGAGAATCATTACAAAGTTAAACTCTCTTTCAAACATTTTTTAAGCAATTCACCGACACTTTTCAGACAAAAATATAAGTGATCCAGCAATTAAGAGCCCATGGATAACCATGGATACAAAGGGTGCTAATACCTTCCCTTTGTATAATGTACCTCCCGAACCCAAAATCTATTGAGGTCTTTCCTGTTCTTTTCCTCCTTTCCTTATTGGATAAAAGAAAAGTCGGTGGCGACTCTTGCTATCCGCGACATTGCGATAAAAAGCAAAACACCCCAAGTCAGTTCACCGAATGACAGTCATATTAGATAGGGAGAGCCAGCCGTTGAGGTTACAAATGAAGGTGTTGATGCTGTAGGGCATACAATTGGTATATCTTTGGAGGTCGCGTTCAAACGTAGGAAGGTTCTCAACCCCAAGAGTGTGATCAAACCAACATCACTAGCTAAAGATTATTTTTAGAATAACATCTATCGAATAAATTTCAGACGAAAGACCTTGGTAAACTCCTATATTTTTTGGGTATTAAGGTAGTCCAATCTAAAGATGATATGGTAATCTCTAGGGGGAAATATGTTATGAATACTTTTGAAGCAACAAGTTTTTCGATAATGCATTCATAGAAAATAAGTCACTTTAACTTATTGGTATAATCCAAAGGTAACTAGGAATACTATGTTTGGTTTGGTAGGACTTTCTAACTATATGTTGTTCTTTCTCCTTCTTCAAAGACTTCCCATAAAGGTCAACGTCACTCTTTTATGCTTAGAACATCATGTGTTGTTATAATTTCATCTTTTTGTTTACTCTAAAATGTTACTCTTTTTATTTTCCAAGATTATTTTGAAGTGATAACTAACTTGTTCGTCGGAGTGTTTGTAGGAAGGTATGTACGCTCTTGTCATGAATAGATCAAAAAGAGTCTTGAGGTCATTACAGGTAATGTTCTTCTATTGCTTCTTTTCATTTGGTTTTTACAATAAATGCAAAGTGATTGTTTTGTTACAAGTAGTAAATACTGCACAAATCCATAACAAATACTCATCAGTTTCTCGCATTTTCTTTTTTATATTATACTGCTAAGGGTTGTATTGTGTTTTGATTTCACTGTTTCTTTTGGTCATATTTGATAGGGAATGCTTGTCGTTGAGGTTACAAATGAAGGTGTTGATGTTGCAGGGCATACAATTGGTATATCTTTGGAGTTCGTGTTCAAACTTAGGAAGGTTCTCAACCCCAAGAGTGTGATCAAACCAACATCACTAGCTAAAGATTATTTTGAGAATAACATCTATCGAATAAATTTCAGACGAAAGACCTTGGTAAACTCCTATATTTTTTGGGTATTGAGGTAGTGCAATCTAAAGATGATATGGTAATCTCTAGGGGGAAATATGCTATGGATACTTTTGAAGAAACAAGTTTGTAGGTAATGCATTCATAGAAAGTAAGTCACTTTAACTTATTGGTATAATCCAAAGGTAACTAGAAATACTATGTTTGGTTTGGTAGGACTTTCTAACTATATGTTGTTCTTTCTATTTTTTCAAAGACTTCCTATAAAGGTCAACGTCACTCTTTTATGCTTAGAACATCATGTGTTGTTATAATTTCATCTTTTTATTTACTCTAAAATGTTACTCTTTTTATTTTCCAAGATTATTTTGAAGTGATAACTAACTTGTTCGTCGGAGTGTTTGTAGGAAGGTATGTACGCTCTTGCCATGAATAGATCAAAAAGAGTCTTGAGGTCATTACAGGTAATGTTCTTATATTGCTTCTTTTCATTTGATTTTTACAATAAATGCAAAGTGATTTTTTTGTTAGAAGTAGTAAATACTGCTCAAATCCATAACAAATACTCATCAGTTTCTCACATTTTCTTTTTTATATTATACTGGTAAGGGTTGTTTTGTGTTTTGATTTCACTGTTTCTTTTGGTCATATTTGATAGGGAATGCCAGCCGTTGAGGTAACAAATGAAGGTGTTGATGCTGCAGGGCATACAATTGGTATATCTTTGGAGTTCGTGTTCAAACTTAGGAAGGTTCTCAACCCCAAGAGTGTGATCAAACCAACACCACTAGCTAAAGATTATTTTGAGAATAACATCTATCGAATAAATTTCAGACGAAAGACCTTGGTAAACTCCTATATTTTTTGGGTATTGAGGTAGTCCAATCTAAAGATGAAATGGTAATCTCTAGGGGGAAATATGCTATGGATACTTTTGAAGAAACAAGTTTGTAGGTAATGCATTCATAGAAAGTAAGTCACTTTAACTTATTGGTATAATCCAAAGGTAACTAGAAATACTATGTTTGGTTTGGTAGGACTTTCTAACTATATGTTGTTCTTTCTCCTTTTTCAAAGACTTCCCATAAAGGTCAACGTCACTCTTTTAATCTTAGAACATGATGTGTTGTTATAATTTCATCTTTTTGTTTACTCTAAAATGTTACTCTTTTTCTTTTCCAAGATTATTTTGAAGTGATAACTAACTTGTTCGTCGGAGTGTTTGTAGGAAGGTATGTACGCTCTTGTCATGAAGAGATCACAAAGAGTCTTGAGGTCATTACAGGTAATGTTCTTCTATTGCTTCTTTTCATTTGGTTTTTACAATAAATGCAAAGTGATTTTTTTGTTAGAAGTAGTAAATACTGCACAAATTCATAACAAATACTCATCAGTTTCTCGCATTTTCTTTTTTATATTATACTGGTAAGGGTTGTATTGTGTTTTGGTTTCACTGTTTCTTTTGGTCATATTTGATAGGGAGAGCCAGCCGTTGAGGTTACAAATGAAGGTGTTGATGCTGCAGGGCATACAATTGGTATATCTTTGGAGGTCGCGTTCAAACGTAGGAAGGTTCTCAACCCCAAGAGTGTGATCAAACCAACATCACTAGCTAAAGATTATTTTTAGAATAACATCTATCGAATAAATTTCAGACGAAAGACCTTGGTAAACTCCTATATTTTTTGGGTATTAAGGTAGTCCAATCTAAATATGATATGGTAATCTCTAGGGGGAAATATGTTATGAATACTTTTGAAGAAACAAGTTTGTAGATAATGCATTCATAGAAAGTAAGTCACTTTAACTTGTTGGTATAATCCAAAGGTAACTAGAAATACTATGTTTGGTTTGGTAGGACTTTCTAACTATATGTTGTTCTTTCTCCTTTTTCAAAGACTTCCCATAAAGGTCAACGTCACTCTTTTATGCTTAGAACATCATGTGTTGTTATAATTTCATCTTTTTGTTTACTCTAAAATGTTACTCTTTTTATTTTCCAAGATTATTTTGAAGTGATAACTAACTTGTTCGTCGGAGTGTTTGTAGGAAGGTATGTACGCTCTTGTCATGAATAGATCAAAAAGAGTCTTGAGGTCATTACAGGTAATGTTCTTCTATTGCTTCTTTTCATTTGGTTTTTACAATAAATGCAAAGTGATTGTTTTGTTACAAGTAGTAAATACTGCACAAATCCATAACAAATACTCATCAGTTTCTCGCATTTTCTTTTTTATATTATACTGGTAAGGGTTGTATTATGTTTTAATTTCACTGTTTCTTTTGGTCATATTTGATAGGGAATGCCAGTCGTTGAGGTTACAAATGAAGGTGTTGATGATGCAGGGCATACAATTGGTATATCTTTGGAGTTCGTGTTTAAACTTAGGAAGGTTCTAAACCCCAAGAGTGTGATCAAACCAACATCACTAGCTAAAGATTATTTTGAGAATAACATCTATCGAATAAATTTCAGACGAAAGACCTTGGTAAACTCCTATATTTTTTGGGTATTGAGGTAGTGCAATCTAAAGATGATATGGTAATCTCTATGGGGAAATATGCTATGGATACTTTTGAAGAAACAAGTTTGTAGGTAATGCATTCATAGAAAGTAAGTCACTTTAACTTATTGGTATAATCCAAAGGTAACTAGAAATACTATGTTTTGTTTGGTAGGACTTTCTAACTATATGTTGTTCTTTCTATTTTTTCAAAGACTTCCTATAAAGGACAATGTCACTCTTTTATGCTTAGAACATCATGTGTTGTTATAATTTCATCTTTTTATTTACTCTAAAATGTTACTCTTTTTATTTTCCAAGATTATTTTGAAGTGATAACTAACTTGTTCGTCGGAGTGTTTGTAGGAAGGTATGTACGCTCTTGTCATGAAGAGATCAAAAAGAGTCTTGAGATCATTACAGGTAATGTTCTTCTATTGCTTCTTTTCATTTGGTTTTTACAATAAATGCAAAGTGATTTTTTTGTTAGAAGTAGTAAATACTGCACAAATTCATAACAAATACTCATCAGTTTCTCGCATTTTCTTTTTTATATTATACTGGTAAGGGTTGTATTGTGTTTTGGTTTCACTGTTTCTTTTGGTCATATTTGATAAGGAGAGCCAGCCGTTGAGGTTACAAATGAAGGTGTTGATGCTGCAGGGCATACAATTGGTATATCTTTGGAGGTCGCGTTCAAACGTAGGAAGGTTCTCAACCCCAAGAGTGTGATCAAACCAACATCACTAGCTAAAGATTATTTTTAGAATAACATCTATCGAATAAATTTCAGACGAAAGACCTTGGTAAACTCCTATATTTTTTGGGTATTAAGGTAGTCCAATCTAAATATGATATGGTAATCTCTAGGGGGAAATATGTTATGAATACTTTTGAAGAAACAAGTTTGTAGATAATGCATTCATAGAAAGTAAGTCACTTTAACTTGTTGGTATAATCCAAAGGTAACTAGAAATACTATGTTTGGTTTGGTAGGACTTTCTAACTATATGTTGTTCTTTCTCCTTTTTCAAAGACTTCCCATAAAGGTCAACGTCACTCTTTTATGCTTAGAACATCATGTGTTGTTATAATTTCATCTTTTTGTTTACTCTAAAATGTTACTCTTTTTATTTTCCAAGATTATTTTGAAGTGATAACTAACTTGTTCGTCGGAGTGTTTGTAGGAAGGTATGTACGCTCTTGTCATGAATAGATCAAAAAGAGTCTTGAGGTCATTACAGGTAATGTTCTTCTATTGCTTCTTTTCATTTGGTTTTTACAATAAATGCAAAGTGATTGTTTTGTTACAAGTAGTAAATACTGCACAAATCCATAACAAATACTCATCAGTTTCTCGCATTTTCTTTTTTATATTATACTGGTAAGGGTTGTATTGTGTTTTAATTTCACTGTTTCTTTTGGTCATATTTGATAGGGAATGCCAGTCGTTGAGGTTACAAATGAAGGTGTTGATGATGCAGGGCATACAATTGGTATATCTTTGGAGTTCGTGTTTAAACTTAGGAAGGTTCTAAACCCCAAGAGTGTGATCAAACCAACATCACTAGCTAAAGATTATTTTGAGAATAACATCTATCGAATAAATTTCAGACGAAAGACCTTGGTAAACTCCTATATTTTTTGGGTATTGAGGTAGTGCAATCTAAAGATGATATGGTAATCTCTATGGGGAAATATGCTATGGATACTTTTGAAGAAACAAGTTTGTAGGTAATGCATTCATAGAAAGTAAGTCACTTTAACTTATTGGTATAATCCAAAGGTAACTAGAAATACTATGTTTTGTTTGGTAGGACTTTCTAACTATATGTTGTTCTTTCTATTTTTTCAAAGACTTCCTATAAAGGACAATGTCACTCTTTTATGCTTAGAACATCATGTGTTGTTATAATTTCATCTTTTTATTTACTCTAAAATGTTACTCTTTTTATTTTCCAAGATTATTTTTGAAGTGATAACTAACTTGTTCGTCGGAGTGTTTGTAGGAAGGTATGTACGCTCTGGTCATGAATAGATCAAAAAAAGTCTTAAGGTCATTACAGGTAATGTTCTTCTATTGCTTCTTTTCATTTGGTTTTTACAATAAATGCAAAGTGATTTTTTTGTTAGAAGTAGTAAATACTGCACAAATTCATAACAAATACTCATCAGTTTCTCGCATTTTCTTTTTTATATTATACTGGTAAGGGTTGTATTGTGTTTTGGTTTCACTGTTTCTTTTGGTCATATTTGATAGGGAGAGCCAGCCGTTGAGGTTACAAATGAAGGTGTTGATGCTGCAGGGCATACAATTGGTATATCTTTGGAGGTCGCGTTCAAACGTAGGAAGGTTCTCAACCCCAAGAGTGTGATCAAACCAACATCACTAGCTAAAGATTATTTTTAGAATAACATCTATCGAATAAATTTCAGACGAAAGACCTTGGTAAACTCCTATATTTTTTGGGTATTAAGGTAGTCCAATCTAAATATGATATGGTAATCTCTAGGGGGAAATATGTTATGAATACTTTTGAAGAAACAAGTTTGTAGATAATGCATTCATAGAAAGTAAGTCACTTTAACTTGTTGGTATAATCCAAAGGTAACTAGAAATACTATGTTTGGTTTGGTAGGACTTTCTAACTATATGTTGTTCTTTCTCCTTTTTCAAAGACTTCCCATAAAGGTCAACGTCACTCTTTTATGCTTAGAACATCATGTGTTGTTATAATTTCATCTTTTTGTTTACTCTAAAATGTTACTCTTTTTATTTTCCAAGATTATTTTGAAGTGATAACTAACTTGTTCGTCGGAGTGTTTGTAGGAAGGTATGTACGCTCTTGTCATGAATAGATCAAAAAGAGTCTTGAGGTCATTACAGGTAATGTTCTTCTATTGCTTCTTTTCATTTGGTTTTTACAATAAATGCAAAGTGATTTTTTTGTTAGAAGTAGTAAATACTGCACAAATCCATAACAAATACTCATCAGTTTCTCGCATTTTCTTTTTTATATTATACTGGTAAGGGTTGTATTGTGTTTTAATTTCACTTTTTCTTTTGGTCATATTTGATAGGGATGCCAGTCGTTGAGGTTACAAATGAAGGTGTTGATGATGCAGGGCATACGATTGGTATATCTTTGGAGTTCGTGTTTAAACTTAGGAAGGTTCTACACCCCAAGAGTGTGATCAAACCAACATCACTAGCTAAAGATTATTTTGAGAATAACATCTATCGAATAAATTTCAGACGAAAGACCTTGGTAAACTCCTATATTTTTTGGGTATTGAGGTAGTGCAATCTAAAGATGATATGGTAATCTCTATGGGGAAATATGCTATGGATACTTTTGAAGAAACAAGTTTGTAGGTAATGCATTCATAGAAAGTAAGTCACTTTAACTTATTGGTATAATCCAAAGGTAACTAGAAATACTATGTTTTGTTTGGTAGGACTTTCTAACTATATGTTGTTCTTTCTATTTTTTCAAAGACTTCCTATAAAGGACAATGTCACTCTTTTATGCTTAGAACATCATGTGTTGTTATAATTTCATCTTTTTATTTACTCTAAAATGTTACTCTTTTTATTTTCCAAGATTATTTTGAAGTGATAACTAACTTGTTCGTCGGAGTGTTTGTAGGAAGGTATGTACGCTCTGGTCATGAATAGATCAAAAAGAGTCTTAAGGTCATTACAGGTAATGTTCTTCTATTGCTTCTTTTCATTTGGTTTTTACAATAAATGCAAAGTGATTTTTTTGTTAGAAGTAGTAAATATTCAACAAATCCATAATAAATACTCATCAGTTTCTCGCATTTTCTTTTTTATATTATACTAGTAAGGGTTGTATTGTGTTTTGATTTCACTGTTTCTTTTGGACATATTTGATAGGGAATGCCAGCCGTTGAGGTTACAAATGAAGGTGTTGATGCTGCAGGGCATACAATTGGTATATCTTTGGAGTTCGTGTTCAAACTTAGGAAGGTTCTCAACCCCAAGAGTGTGATCAAACCAACACCACTAGCTAAAGATTATTTTGAGAATAACATCTATCGAATAAATTTCAGACGAAAGACCTTTGTAAACTCCTATATTTTTTGGGTATTGAGGTAGTCCAATCTAAAGATGATATGGTAATCTCTAGGGGGAAATATGCTATGGATACTTTTGAAGAAACAAGTTTGTAGGTAATGCATTCATAGAAAGTAAGTCACTTTAACTTATTGGTATAATCCAAAGGTAACTAGAAATACTATGTTTGGTTTGGTAGGACTTTCTAACTATATGTTGTTCTTTCTATTTTTTCAAAGTCTTCCTATAAAGGTCAACGTCACTCTTTTATGCTTAGAACATCATGTGTTGTTATAATTTCATCTTTTTATTTACTCTAAAATGTTACTCTTTTTATTTTCCAAGATTATTTTGAAGTGATAACTAACTTGTTCGTCGGAGTGTTTGTAGGAAGGTAAGTACGCTCTTGTCATGAAGAGATCAAAAAGAGTCTTGAGCTCATTACAGGTAATGTTCTTCTATTGCTTCTTTTCATTTGGTTTTTACAATAAATGCAAAGTGATTTTTTTGTTAGAAGTAGTAAATACTGCACAAATTCATAACAAATACTCATCAGTTTCTCGCATTTTCTTTTTTATATTATACTGGTAAGGGTTTTATTGTGTTTTGGTTTCACTGTTTCTTTTGGTCATATTTGATAGGGAGAGCCAGCCGTTGAGGTTACAAATGAAGGTGTTGATGTTGCAGGGCATACAATTGGTATATCTTTGGAGGTCGCGTTCAAACGTAGGAAGGTCTTCAACCCCAAGAGTGTGATCAAACCAACATCACTAGCTAAAGATTATTTTTAGAATAACATCTATCGAATAAATTTTAGACGAAAGACCTTGGTAAACTCCTATATTTTTTGGGTATTGAGGTAGTCCAATCTAAAGATGATATGGTAACCTCTAGGGGGAAATATGTTATGGATACTTTTGAAGAAACAAGTTTGTAGATAATGCCTTCATAGAAAGTAAGTCACTTTAACTTGTTGGTATAATCCAAAGGTAACTAGAAATACTATGTTTTGTTTGGTAGGACTTTCTAACTATATGTTGTTCTTTCTCCTTTTCCAAAGACTTCCCATAAAGGTCAACGTCACTCTTTTATGCTTAGAACATGATGTGTTGTTATAATTTCATCTTTTTGTTTACTCTAAAATGTTACTCTTTTTATTTTCCAAGATTATTTTGAAGTGATAACTAACTTGTTCGTCGGAGTGTTTGTAGGAAGGTATGTTCGCTCTTGTCATGAATAGATCAAAAAGAGTCTTGAGGTCATTACAGGTAATGTTCTTCTATTGCTTCTTTTCATTTGGTTTTTACAATAAATGCAAAGTGATTGTTTTGTTACAAGTAGTAAATACTGCACAAATCCATAACAAATACTCATCAGTTTCTCGCATTTTCTTTTTTATATTATACTGGTAAGGGTTGTATTATGTTTTGATTTCACTGTTTCTTTTGGTCATATTTGATAGGGAATGCCAGTCGTTGAGGTTACAAATGAAGGTGTTGATGCTGCAGGGCATACAATTGGTATATCTTTGGAGTTCGTGTTCAAACTTAGGAAGGTTCTAAACCCCAAGAGTGTGATCAAACCAACATCACTAGCTAAAGATTATTTTGAGAATAACATCTATCGAATAAATTTCAGACGAAAGACCTTGGTAAACTCCTATATTTTTTGGGTATTGAGGTAGTGCAATCTAAAGATGATATGGTAATCTCTAGGGGGAAATATGCTATGGATACTTTTGAAGAAACAAGTTTGTAGGTAATGCATTCATAGAAAGTAAGTCACTTTAACTTATTGGTATAATCCAAAGGTAACTAGAAATACTATGTTTGGTTTGGTAGGACTTTCTAACTATATGTTGTTCTTTCTATTTTTTCAAAGACTTCCTATAAAGGACAATGTCACTCTTTTATGCTTAGAACATCATGTGTTGTTATAATTTCATCTTTTTATTTACTCTAAAATGTTACTCTTTTTATTTTCCAAGATTATTTTGAAGTGATAACTAACTTGTTCGTCGGAGTGTTTGTAGGAAGGTATGTACGCTCTGGTCATGAATAGATCAAAAAGAGTCTTAAGGTCATTACAGGTAATGTTCTTCTATTGCTTCTTTTCATTTGGTTTTTACAATAAATGCAAAGTGATTTTTTTGTTAGAAGTAGTAAATACTGCATAAATCCATAATAAATACTCATCAGTTTCTCGCATTTTCTTTTTTATATTATACTGGTAAGGGTTGTATTGTGTTTTGATTTCACTGTTTCTTTTGGACATATTTGATAGGGAATGCCAGCCGTTGAGGTTACAAATGAAGGTGTTGATGCTGCAGGGCATACAATTGGTATATCTTTGGAGTTCGTGTTCAAACTTAGGAAGGTTCTCAACCCCAAGAGTGTGATCAAACCAACACCACTAGCTAAAGATTATTTTGAGAATAACATCTATCGAAAAAATTTCAGACGAAAGACCTTTGTAAACTCCTATATTTTTTGGGTATTGAGGTAGTCCAATCTAAAGATGATATGGTAATCTCTAGGGGGAAATATGCTATGGATACTTTTGAAGAAACAAGTTTGTAGGTAATGCATTCATAGAAAGTAAGTCACTTTAACTTATTGGTATAATCCAAAGGTAACTAGAAATACTATGTTTGGTTTGGTAGGACTTTCTAACTATATGTTGTTCTTTCTATTTTTTCAAAGTCTTCCTATAAAGGTCAACGTCACTCTTTTATGCTTAGAACATCATGTGTTGTTATAATTTCATCTTTTTATTTACTCTAAAATGTTACTCTTTTTATTTTCCAAGATTATTTTGAAGTGATAACTAACTTGTTCGTCGGAGTGTTTGTAGGAAGGTAAGTACGCTCTTGTCATAAAGAGATCAAAAAGAGTCTTGAGCTCATTACAGGTAATGTTCTTCTATTGCTTCTTTTCATTTGGTTTTTACAATAAATGCAAAGTGATTTTTTTGTTAGAAGTAGTAAATACTGGACAAATTCATAACAAATACTCATCAGTTTCTCGCATTTTCTTTTTTATATTATACTGGTAAGGGTTTTATTGTGTTTTGGTTTCACTGTTTCTTTTGGTCATATTTGATAGGGAGAGCCAGCCGTTGAGGTTACAAATGAAGGTGTTGATGTTGCAGGGCATACAATTGGTATATCTTTGGAGGTCGCGTTCAAACGTAGGAAGGTCTTCAACCCCAAGAGTGTGATCAAACCAACATCACTAGCTAAAGATTATTTTTAGAATAACATCTATCGAATAAATTTTAGACGAAAGACCTTGGTAAACTCCTATATTTTTTGGGTATTGAGGTAGTCCAATCTAAAGATGATATGGTAACCTCTAGGGGGAAATATGTTATGGATACTTTTGAAGAAACAAGTTTGTAGATAATGCCTTCATAGAAAGTAAGTCACTTTAACTTGTTGGTATAATCCAAAGGTAACTAGAAATACTATGTTTGGTTTGGTAGGACTTTCTAACTATATGTTGTTCTTTCTCCTTTTCCAAAGACATCCCATAAAGGTCAACGTCACTCTTTTATGCTTAGAACATGATGTGTTGTTATAATTTCATCTTTTTGTTTACTCTAAAATGTTACTCTTTTTATTTTCCAAGATTATTTTGAAGTGATAACTAACTTGTTCGTCGGAGTGTTTGTAGGAAGGTATGTTCGCTCTTGTCATGAATAGATCAAAAAGAGTCTTGAGGTCATTACAGGTAATGTTCTTCTATTGCTTCTTTTCATTTGGTTTTTACAATAAATGCAAAGTGATTGTTTTATTACAAGTAGTAAATACTGCACAAATCCATAACAAATACTCATCAGTTTCTCGCATTTTCTTTTTTATATTATACTGGTAAGGGTTGTATTGTGTTTTGATTTCACTGTTTCTTTTGGTCATATTTGATAGGGAATGCCAGTCGTTGAGGTTACAAATGAAGGTGTTGATGCTGCAGGGCATACAATTGGTATATCTTTGGAGTTCGTGTTCAAACTTAGGAAGGTTCTAAACCCCAAGAGTGTGATCAAACAAACATCACTAGCTAAAGATTATTTTGAGAATAACATCTATCGAATAAATTTCAGACGAAAGACCTTGGTAAACTCCTATATTTTTTGGGTATTGAGGTAGTGCAATCTAAAGATGATATGGTAATCTCTAGGGGGAAATATGCTATGGATACTTTTGAAGAAACAAGTTTGTAGGTAATGCATTCATAGAAAGTAAGTCACTTTAACTTATTGGTATAATCCAAAGGTAACTAGAAATACTATGTTTGGTTTGGTAGGACTTTCTAACTATATGTTGTTCTTTCTATTTTTTCAAAGACTTCCTATAAAGGACAATGTCACTCTTTTATGCTTAGAACATCATGTGTTGTTATAATTTCATCTTTTTATTTACTCTAAAATGTTACTCTTTTTATTTTCCAAGATTATTTTGAAGTGATAACTAACTTGTTCGTCGGAGTGTTTGTAGGAAGGTATGTACGCTCTGGTCATGAATAGATCAAAAAGAGTCTTAAGGTCATTACAGGTAATGTTCTTCTATTGCTTCTTTTCATTTGGTTTTTACAATAAATGCAAAGTGATTTTTTTGTTAGAAGTAGTAAATACTGCATAAATCCATAATAAATACTCATCAGTTTCTCGCATTTTCTTTTTTATATTATACTGGTAAGGGTTGTATTGTGTTTTGATTTCACTGTTTCTTTTGGACATATTTGATAGGGAATGCCAGCCGTTGAGGTTACAAATGAAGGTGTTGATGCTGCAGGGCATACAATTGGTATATCTTTGGAGTTCGTGTTCAAACTTAGGAAGGTTCTCAACCCCAAGAGTGTGATCAAACCAACACCACTAGCTAAAGATTATTTTGAGAATAACATCTATCGAATAAATTTCAGACGAAAGACCTTTGTAAACTCCTATATTTTTTGGGTATTGAGGTAGTCCAATCTAAAGATGATATGGTAATCTCTAGGGGGAAATATGTTATGGATACTTTTGAAGAAACAAGTTTGTAGGTAATGCATTCATAGAAAGTAAGTCACTTTAACTTATTGGTATAATCCAAAGGTAACTAGAAATACTATGTTTGGTTTGGTAGGACTTTCTAACTATATGTTGTTCTTTCTATTTTTTCAAAGTCTTCCTATAAAGGTCAACGTCACTCTTTTATGCTTAGAACATCATGTGTTGTTATAATTTCATCTTTTTATTTACTCTAAAATGTTACTCTTTTTATTTTCCAAGATTATTTTGAAGTGATAACTAACTTGTTCGTCGGAGTGTTTGTAGGAAGGTAAGTACGCTCTTGTCATAAAGAGATCAAAAAGAGTCTTGAGCTCATTACAGGTAATGTTCTTCTATTGCTTCTTTTCATTTGGTTTTTACAATAAATGCAAAGTGATTTTTTGTTAGAAGTAGTAAATACTGGACAAATTCATAACAAATACTCATCAGTTTCTCGCATTTTCTTTTTTATATTATACTGGTAAGGGTTTTATTGTGTTTTGGTTTCACTGTTTCTTTTGGTCATATTTGATAGGGAGAGCCAGCCGTTGAGGTTACAAATGAAGGTGTTGATGTTGCAGGGCATACAATTGGTATATCTTTGGAGGTCGCGTTCAAACGTAGGAAGGTCTTCAACCCCAAGAGTGTGATCAAACCAACATCACTAGCTAAAGATTATTTTTAGAATAACATCTATCGAATAAATTTTAGACGAAAGACCTTGGTAAACTCCTATATTTTTTGGGTATTGAGGTAGTCCAATCTAAAGATGATATGGTAACCTCTAGGGGGAAATATGTTATGGATACTTTTGAAGAAACAAGTTTGTAGATAATGCCTTCATAGAAAGTAAGTCACTTTAACTTGTTGGTATAATCCAAAGGTAACTAGAAATACTATGTTTGGTTTGGTAGGACTTTCTAACTATATGTTGTTCTTTCTCCTTTTCCAAAGACATCCCATAAAGGTCAACGTCACTCTTTTATGCTTAGAACATGATGTGTTGTTATAATTTCATCTTTTTGTTTACTCTAAAATGTTACTCTTTTTATTTTCCAAGATTATTTTGAAGTGATAACTAACTTGTTCGTCGGAGTGTTTGTAGGAAGGTATGTTCGCTCTTGTCATGAATAGATCAAAAAGAGTCTTGAGGTCATTACAGGTAATGTTCTTCTATTGCTTCTTTTCATTTGGTTTTTACAATAAATGCAAAGTGATTGTTTTGTTACAAGTAGTAAATACTGCACAAATCCATAACAAATACTCATCAGTTTCTCGCATTTTCTTTTTTATATTATACTGGTAAGGGTTGTATTGTGTTTTGATTTCACTGTTTCTTTTGGTCATATTTGATAGGGAATGCCAGTCGTTGAGGTTACAAATGAAGGTGTTGATGCTGCAGGGCATACAATTGGTATATCTTTGGAGTTCGTGTTCAAACTTAGGAAGGTTCTGAACCCCAAGAGTGTGATCAAACCAACATCACTAGCTAAAGATTATTTTGAGAATAACATCTATCGAATAAATTTCAGACGAAAGACCTTGGTAAACTCCTATATTTTTTGGGTATTGAGGTAGTGCAATCTAAAGATGATATGGTAATCTCTAGGGGGAAATATGCTATGGATACTTTTGAAGAAACAAGTTTGTAGGTAATGCATTCATAGAAAGTAAGTCACTTTAACTTATTGGTATAATCCAAAGGTAACTAGAAATACTATGTTTGGTTTGGTAGGACTTTCTAACTATATGTTGTTCTTTCTATTTTTTCGAAGACTTCCTAGAAAGGACAATGTCACTCTTTTATGCTTAGAACATCATGTGTTGTTATAATTTCATCTTTTTATTTACTCTAAAATGTTACTCTTTTTATTTTCCAAGATTATTTTGAAGTGATAACTAACTTGTTCGTCGGAGTGTTTGTAGGAAGGTATGTACGCTCTGGTCATGAATAGATCAAAAAGAGTCTTAAGGTCATTACAGGTAATGTTCTTCTATTGCTTCTTTTCATTTGGTTTTTACAATAAATGCAAAGTGATTTTTTTGTTAGAAGTAGTAAATACTGCATAAATCCATAATAAATACTCATCAGTTTCTCGCATTTTCTTTTTTATATTATACTGGTAAGGGTTGTATTGTGTTTTGATTTCACTGTTTCTTTTGGACATATTTGATAGGGAATGCCAGCCGTTGAGGTTACAAATGAAGGTGTTGATGCTGCAGGGCATACAATTGGTATATCTTTGGAGTTCGTGTTCAAACTTAGGAAGGTTCTCAACCCCAAGAGTGTGATCAAACCAACACCACTAGCTAAAGATTATTTTGAGAATAACATCTATCGAATAAATTTCAGATGAAAGACCTTGGTAAACTCCTATATTTTTTGGGTATTGAGGTAGTCCAATCTAAAGATGATATGGTAATCTCTAGGGGGAAATATGCTATGGATACTTTTGAAGAAACAAGTTTGTAGGTAATGCATTCATAGAAAGTAAGTCACTTTAACTTATTGGTATAATCCAAAGGTAACTAGAAATACTATGTTTGGTTTGGTAGGACTTTCTAACTATATGTTGTTCTTTCTATTTTTTCAAAGTCTTCCTATAAAGGTCAACGTCACTCTTTTATGCTTAGAACATCATGTGTTGTTATAATTTCATCTTTTTATTTACTCTAAAATGTTACTCTTTTTATTTTCCAAGATTATTTTGAAGTGATAACTAACTTGTTCGTCGGAGTGTTTGTAGGAAGGTAAGTACGCTCTTGTCATGAAGAGATCAAAAAGAGTCTTGAGCTCATTACAGGTAATGTTCTTCTATTGCTTCTTTTCATTTGGTTTTTACAATAAATGCAAAGAGATTTTTTTGTTAGAAGTAGTAAATACTGCACAAATTCATAACAAATACTCATGAGTTTCTCGCATTTTCTTTTTTATATTATACTGGTAAGGGTTTTATTGTGTTTTGGTTTCACTGTTTCTTTTGGTCATATTTGATAGGGAGAGCCAGCCGTTGAGGTTACAAATATAGGTGTTGATGTTGCAGGGCATACAATTGGTATATCTTTGGAGGTCGCGTTCAAACGTAGGAAGGTCTTCAACCCCAAGAGTGTGATCAAACCAACATCACTAGCTAAAGATTATTTTTAGAATAACATCTATCGAATAAATTTTAGACGAAAGACCTTGGTAAACTCCTATATTTTTTGGGTATTGAGGTAGTCCAATCTAAAGATGATATGGGAACCTCTAGGGGGAAATATGTTATGGATACTTTTGAAGAAACAAGTTTGTAGATAATGCCTTCATAGAAAGTAAGTCACTTTAACTTGTTGGTATAATCCAAAGGTAACTAGAAATACTATGTTTGGTTTGGTAGGACTTTCTAACTATATGTTGTTCTTTCTCCTTTTCCAAAGACTTCCCATAAAGGTCAACGTCACTCTTTTATGCTTAGAACATGATGTGTTGTTATAATTTCATCTTTTTGTTTACTCTAAAATGTTACTCTTTTTATTTTCCAAGATTATTTTGAAGTGATAACTAACTTGTTCGTCGGAGTGTTTGTAGGAAGGTATGTTCGCTCTTGTCATGAATAGATCAAAAAGAGTCTTGAGGTCATTACAGGTAATGTTCTTCTATTGCTTCTTTTCATTTGGATTTTGCAATAAATGCAAAGTGATTGTTTTTTTACAAATAGTAAATATTCAACAAATCCATAACAAATATTGAGCAGTTTCTCGCATTTTCTTTTTTATATTATACTGGTCAGGGTTGTATTGTATTTTGATTTCATTGTTTTATTCGGTCGTATTTGATAGGGAAAGCCAACTGTTGAGGTTACAAATGAAGGCGTTGATGCTGCAGGGCATACAATTGGTACATCTTTGGAGGTCGCGTTCAAACTTAGGAAGGTTCTCAACCCCAAGAGTGTGATCAAACCAACATCACTAGCTAAAGATTATTTTTAGAATAACATCTATCGAATAAATTTCAGACGAAAGACCTTGGTAAACTCCTATATCTTTTGGGTATTGAGGTAGTCCAATCTATAGATGATATGGTAATTTCTCCGGGAAAATATGCTATGGATACTTTTGAAGAAACAAGTCTATAGATAATGCATTCATAGAAAATAAGTCACTTTAACTTGTTGGTATCATCCGAAGGTAACTAGAAATACTATGTTTGGTTCTAACTGTATGTTGTTCTTTTTCCTTTTTCAAGGACTTCCCATAAAGGTCAATGTCACTCTTTTATGCTTATAACATCATGTGTTGTTATAGTTTCGTCTTTTTGTTTACTCTAAAATGTTACACTTTTTATTTTCCAAGATTATTTTGAAGTGATAACTAACTTGTTTGTCGGAGTGTTTGTAGGAAGGTATGTACACTCTTGTCATGAATAGATCAAAATGAGTCTTGAGGTTATTACAGGTAATGTTCTTCTGTTGCTTCTTTTCATTTGGTTTTTATAATAAATGCAAAGTGATTGTTTTGTTACAAGTAGTAAATACTGCACAAATCCATAACAAATATATAGCAGTTTCTCGCAGTTTCTTTTTTATATTATACTGGTAAGGGTTGTATTGTGTTTTATTTCACTGTTTCTTTTGGTCATATTTGATAGGGAGAGTCGGCCGTTGAGGTTACAAATGAAGGTGTTGATGTTACAGGGCATACAATTGATACATCTTTGGAGGTTGTGTTCAAACTTAGGAAGGTTCTCAACCCCCAGAGTGTAATCAAACCAACATCACTAGCTAAAGATTATGTTGAGAATAACATCTAGCGAATAAATTTCAGACGAAAGACCTTGGTAAACCCCTATATTTTTTTGGTATTGAGGTAGTCCAATCTAAAGATGATATGGTAATTTCTCCGGGGAAATATGCTATGGATACTTTTGAAGATACAAGTTTGTAGATAATGCATTCATAGAAAGTAAGTCACTTTAACTTGTTGGTATAATCCAAAGGTAACTAGAAATACTATATTTGGTTTGGTAGGACTTTCTAACTGTATGTTGTTCTTTTTCCTTTTTCAAAGACTTCCTATAAAGGTCAATGTCACTCTTTTATGCTTATAACAAGTAGTAAATACTGCACAAATCCATAACAAATATTGAGCAGTTTCTTGCATTTTCTTTTTTATATTATACTGGTAAGGGTTGTATTGTGTTTTTGTTGGTGTAAGCCCTAGAGGTCAATACGTTTGGTACTTGTATCGAATAGTTTATTAATAATAAAAGGCTTTTTCTTTATTATGTATGTTTAATAAAGTCCTTGGAATAGATAGTCTGTTTAATGTATCAAGTGTGACTTAATCATGAGATCACATTAAACATAAGGATACTATTCTTAAAGTATCCGTAGTCGAGCTTTATTGTGAAGTGGGATAACATTAAAGCATGAAGATTATTATGTTTGTAGACTGATGATCACATCTCATGGATCATGGATAAGGAGTTACCAAGTCTCAAACATATGTATGAATATTAAGAGTAATATTTATACTGGATTGACCCGCTATGAGAATACTATATAGAATTTTATGCAAAGTGTCATAAGTTATTCTCATGGTGATAATGGTGTATACCACCCTTTGACCTGAAACCACTATGGGCCCTAGATGTAGAGTCGAATGCCTTATTGTTGATCAAACATTGTCCATAACTGGATGACCATAAAGACAGTTGATGGGTACTCCACGAAGCATGCTAAGGGACATGAGTGGCCTAGATGGAATTTGCCCATCCTGCGTAACTGGATAAATGTCTATGGGGCCAATATTGAACTGGACAAGGATGACACGGTCTATGCCTTGTGTTCAATATAGACATAAGGGAAAAAGGGTAATTATACACATAATTATTATCACAGAAGGATTTGTCAGATCAAATGACATTTTCGTGTCTTTGGTAGCAGTGATGCGTTGCTAGATACCGCTCACTGTTTATTATGTTAAATACGTGATTTATAATAATTGTCAATGCCGCGAAAACCTATAGGGTCACACACAAAGGACGGATTGATGAGAGATAGAGTAATTAAGGAATACTGTAATGTACGGTGACCTTAAGTGAATTATAGAACATCGTAAGGTACGGTGTACTTAAGTAGAATATGAAATATGGTAAGGTACCACGCGGTTAAGTGATTTTGGCATATTATAAGATATGGGCCATATACACTTGAGTGGACTTTTTTAGCTTGCAGCCCACATAAGTGGTTCTATAAATAGAACCATTGTGTAAAAGCATTGTTACACTTGCAATTTCATTTATCTCTCTCTCTCTCACTCAAAGCTTTCATTCGTAGCGGCTAGCACTGAGATTGAAGGAATCCGTTCGTGTGGACTGAGTAGAGGCGTTGTCATCGTTCAACGTTTGTGATCGCCACAAGAGGTAACGATTCTATCACTGATCATGCCCATTCGTAAGGATCATTAAAGGAGAAATTTTAAATTCCGCTGCGTTTTGGATCGCCATTCTCCTTCAGTGGTATCAGAGCCACTTACGAAACCATGCATCTGATAGCTGTTTATTTTCTGTATTAATACGATTAAAAGACAGAATGAATCAAAGAATAAACTAG
The DNA here is from genome assembly GCF_024323335.1 of Lathyrus oleraceus. Taxonomy (NCBI): domain Eukaryota; kingdom Viridiplantae; phylum Streptophyta; class Magnoliopsida; order Fabales; family Fabaceae; genus Lathyrus; species Lathyrus oleraceus. Next base: position 87,138,641 of record NC_066584.1, read on the forward strand.
TAATTTAATTGAGATCGATCAAGTTATATATATGATATAAGTAATCCTGATGCAAAATACGGTATATATGATATACTGTTTCTATTTCATTCATTCAAACACTTAATGGTTGTTTTCCTTTGAGCGATCAATGGTCGTTTGCTTCTTGATCCGACATTAGTATGGTGAAGCAATGACGTATTGATCAATCATATTGAATCAACAATCGAGATGTGTTTGACGGTCTAAAATTGGTGCATTAGGGTTAATGACGGCACAAGGGTTGTGTTGTCAAAGAGTTATGCATTAGGGTTAATGACGGCACAAGGGTTGTGTTGTCAAAGAGTTATGCATTAGGGTTAATGACGGCACAAGGTTGTATTGTCAAAAAGGTTATGCGATTAGGGTTGTGACTGCGCAAGAGTTGTGCTTTAAAGTATCAAGTGTTGATGCGAAAAACTACATCGATTTTAAATGAATTGTTCATTAAAATTTTCGGCAAGGGGCGCTGCCCCCTTAACCCCCGTCCGCTGAACGGTCAGCGGAACCACCGTTCGCTGACCGGGCAGCGGACCCCCGACTAACTCTGCGTAGTGTGATCGGTCTCCGAAATTTAATTTGGTTTTAATTAATTAAAAGAATTAAAATTAATAATAATAATAATAATAATAATGTGTTTATTATTATTGTCTTGTGGTGATCGGTTATGGCCTTAGTTTTCCTTTATTTTGTTTTAGGTTTTAAAATACGACCTGCGTGTCGTGTCTCGCTTTTAATCTCTTAATGTAACTTCTTTTCTCATCTCAGTTTCTTTTATGTAATGTAATGTTATGAAGAAAGAGAAGAATTCAATATCAAAGGAGGACAACCTTGAAGATCTTGCTTGGAGAAGCTTAGATCGTTATTAGGTTAACTTAGGTTCTCTCATTGGCTTGGGAGAACAATTGCGCTAGGGGCCATAACCATTTCATTATGTATGTATATTGATGCATGTGAATGTATGTTGATGCATGTGAGAGACGATTTATATGATAAATAAGCCGGTGAGATCAAAATAATTGCAAATTCCCTCAAATTAAATGTTAAGTTTATGCTTTCCAAGTTTTAGCACTCATCAAGACTAGTATCGGATAATGTAGGTTTCGCCTACGCGAGGTGCATGTTCTATATTAGTAAGGTGTGATGGGATAAATGTAATATCCATTTGTTAAAACAATGGGTCAAACAAAACTAAACAAATTATAATGAGATTATATATGTTTAGAAGCAAGAGTTGGAAATGGTCCATGTGATGGATTGGAATAAGGAGTTATTCACCCAACTAAAATATTCGAGAGTTGTATTAGATACAATTGGAATGAGTTCCTACCTAAATAACCTAGTTTTGTGTAATCCGCCTACGCGGACTTAAAACAAAGTGAAATATGGATCTCGACCCACTAGAAAATCTTCCAACGGGATTTTCCGAATCAAATGGTGAGCGTCATTTGTTTTGAGTAAAATAGTGGGAGCATATTTAATTAAAGGCCTAATTAAATATGTTATTGATACTTATATTTTCATTATTTTCATGTAGATTACCATGACAACAAACACCTATAACAACATTTTGCGATCAATCCTTGACAAGGAAAAATTGTCTGGGACAAATTTTCTGGATTGGCACCGAAATCCGAGGATTATCCTCAAACATAATAGAAAGTTGTATGTCTTGGAGAAACCTGTTCCTGAAGAGGAACCTCCTAGTTCTGCACCTAAGGCAGAAAGAGATGCTTATAAGAAGCATGTCGTTGATGCCAATGAAACTGCTTGTCTCATGCTAGCTACCATGAACTCAGAGTTGCAAAAGCAACATGAGAACATGGCAGCGTTCGATATGATCGAACACCTGAAGATGCTCTATCAAGAGCAAGCAAGGCATGAAAAGTTTGAAGTTTCAAAAGCCCTTTTTCAAGGCAAGTTAGCTGAGGGAGCCCCTGTAGGTCCCCATGTGCTCAAGATGATTGGGTATGTAGAAAACCTTGAGAGGTTGGGTTTTCCCCTCGAAAAGAAACTTGCGACTGATTTGATCTTCAGTCAATTTGTCCTAAATTTCAATATGAATGATATGGACAAATCTCTTCCTGAACTGCTAGCCATGTTAAGAACTGCTGAGCAGAATCTGAAGTCAAAAGGGAAGTCCATTCTGATGATCGGAAATGGAAAGAGACAGAATAAAAGGCCCACCAAGCAGGGTGATAAAGGGAAAGGCAAGGAAGTTGCCAAACCCAAACTCACTATTGCTGCTTTGAAGCCTAGTGGAGGCATAGCAAAAGAAGGCACCTGCTTCCATTGCGGTAAGACCGGACACTGGAAGAGAAACTGCCCAAAGTACCTGGAAGATAAGAAGAATGGAGTATAGACTTCAACTTCAGGTATTTTTGTTATTGAAATTAATTTATCTACTTCTGCATCATGGTTATTAGATACTGGATGCGTTTCTCACATTTGTACCAATGTGCAGGGACTAAAAAGGAGTAGAGATTTGGCAAAATGTGAAGTCGACCTACGAGTTGGCAATGGAGCAAAGGTTGCTACTTTAGCCGTAGGAACTTATGTATTGACTTTACCTAGTGGTTTAATAATTCAGTTAGAGAACGGTTATTATGTACCTGCAATTAGCAGGAATATTATTTCCGTTTATTGTTTTGACAAGTTTGATTTTTCATTTATAATAAAGAACAATTGTTGCTCAATTTATTTGAATGATATATTCTATGCTACTGCACAAATGAACAATGGACTATATGTCCTTGATCTTGAAATGCATACTTATAACATTAATACTAAAAGGATGAAATCTAATGAGTTAAATCCAACTTACCTTTGGCATTATCGATTAGGCCACATAAATGAGAAACGCATTTCCAAACTCCATAAAGATGGACTCTTGGACTCTTTTGATTATGAATCATATGAGACATGCAGATCTTGTTTAATTGGAAAGATGACAAAGTCTCCATTCACAGGAAAAGGTGAAAGAGCTAATGATCTTTTGGCCCCCATACATACTTATGTATGTGGACCACTGAACATACCAGCTAAGGGTGTTCGCGGTGCGGTTTGGCGGTTTTAACCATAAAAATCATCCGAACCGCAAGAGAAAAAAGCATGTGGTTCGGTTTGGTTCAGTTGGCTTTTAGAAATAAAACCAAACCAAACCAAACCAAATCAATGCGGTTTGGATTGGTTTGGTTGGTTCGGTTTTTTACAATATTTTTATTTAGCCATACATACACCTATAGAGAACAACGTAACTTTGTGTTTAGTCATTCATACATTAGTAAATAACATCAAACTCATCATATTTAGAGAAAAATTTCTCATTCAATATACAAAAAATTATATTAGAAAAAAGTGGAATAAAATATATATATATATATAATAGTAGCATAAAATAATATCAAAAACATTATGATAAAACATAAAAAACATATAAAAAGAGAGATTAGAGAAGGTGAAAAAAAAAACATAAGAGATGCGAGATTGAGAAAAAATGTGCGATAAAAATGTAATTAGAAGATAAAACAATAATATAAAATATGAAAAATAAAGAACATGAGAGAGGACATATTCGAGTAGAAAAGGTGAAATGTACATGGAAAAGAAGACGAAAAGAATGTGCGGTACTACTAGGAGAGATTTAAGAAGGTTGAAATTGAAACCCTAAGTGTGGGTAAGAGAAAATCGTTTGTAATTGTAAGGTTAAGACATACTAGGTTTGAGTTTTGGATTGGATGTGGGATAAGTGAAGTTTAGATGGTAACATAATGCGGTTTGGTTTGGTTTAGCTCGGTTTGCAAAATACAAACCAAACCAAACCGTGCGGTTTTGTTAAAAAACGACCCAAACGCATCCGAACCAAATGCGGTTTTTTGCGGTTTCAGTTTGGTTTGGTTTGGTTTGCGGTTTTCTATTGGTTTGGTTTGGTTTTGAACACCCCTAATACCAGTCAGAGGAGGTTTTCAATACTTCATCACATTTACTGATGATTTCAGTAGATATGGTTATGTGTATTTAATGAAACACAAATCAGAGTCCTTTGAAAAGTTCAAGGAATTCAAGAATGAAGTACAAAACCAGCTGGGTAAGAATATTAAAACTCTTCGATCAGATCGAGGTGGTGAGTATTTAAGCCTAGAGTTTGATGACCATCTGAAAGAGTGTGGGATCCTATCCCAACTTACTCCTCCTGGAACACCCCAATGGAATGGCGTATCTGAGAGAAGAAATCGAACCCTGTTAGACATGGTCTGATCCATGATGAGTCACGTTGATGTTCCAAACTCCTTTTGGGGACATGCAATATTGACAGCAGCTTACACACTTAACCGTGTTCCATCAAAAAAGGTTGAGAAGACACCATATGAGATATGGAGTGGTAAGAAACCACATATGTCTTACATGAAGATTTGGGGTTGCAAAGTTTATGTGAAACGATAAATTTCAACTAAGCTTGAGCCCAAATCTGACAAATGCTTATTTGTGGGGTATCCTAAAGAAACAAAAGGGTATTACTTCTACAATCCTTCTGAGGGCAAAGTGTTTGTCGCTCGAACTGGAGTTGTCCTAGAAAAGGATTTTATTTCCAAAGGAATCAGTTGGAGGAAAGTAGAGCTTGAAGAAATTCAAGAATCACAAAGCATTGATACACCTATGGAGGAATTAGAGCAGGAAACACAAGTAGTTGTGGAAGAGCAACCTGCTCAAGTAGAACAAGACCAGCGTAGGTCAAGCAGGATACGTCACCAACCTGAGAGATATGGATATCTCATAACTGATCAAGGTGATGTATTACTCATGGATCAAGATGAGCATGTGACCTACCAAGAGGCCATAACTGGTCCCGAGTCTGAGAAGTGGCTAGAAGCCATGAAATCTGAAATGGATTCCATGTACACAAACCAAGTTTGGACCTTGGTAGAGCCTCCTGTAGGAGTTAACCCTATAGGATGCAAGTGGGTCTTCGAAAAGAAGACTGACATGGATGGTAAGGTACATACCTATAAGGAAAGACTGGTTGCAAAAGGATATAAACAAATCCATGAGGTTGACTATGATGAAACATTTTCACCAGTTGCAATGCTTAAATCTGTTCGGATTTTACTTGCTATCATTTCATATCATGATTATGAAATATGGCAGATGGATGTCAAAACTGCTTTCCTTAATGGGAATCTTCTTGAGGATGTGTACATGACACAGCCTGAAGGATTTGACATACCAGAAGAAGCCCAAAAGATATTAAGTTACAAAGATCAATCTATGGATTGAAGCAAGCTTCCAAAAGCTGGAATCTTCGTTTTGATGAAACGGTAAAACAATATGGATTCATCAAGAACTAAGATGAGCCTTGTAGATGACATATTATATGTAGATGACATATTACTCATTGGAAACGATGTCCCTACCCTGCAACAAGTAAAGTCTTGGTTGGGGAAATGCTTTTCTATGAAGGACCTAGGTGAAGCAGCCTATATATTAGGCATCAGAATCTATAGAGATAGATCACAAAAACTGTTTGGCCTAAGTAAGAGTACGTACATAGACAAAGTGCTGAGACGCTTTAATATGCATGATTCTAATAAAGGATTCATACCTATGCAACATGGCCTGTGTCTATCAAAAACACAATCCCCTTCAACTAAGGAAGAAAGGGATCGCATGAATAAGATTCCATATGCATCTGCAATAGGATCTATCATGTATGCCATGTTATGTACTCGACCAGATGTCTCGTATGCTTTAAGTGCAACGAGTAGGTACCAATCTGATCCTGGTGATGCCCATTGGGTAGCTGTCAAGAATATCCTTAAGTATTTGAGAATGACTAAGGACTCATTCTTGATATATGGAGGTCAGGAAGAGTTGGCTGTAATTGGATACACCGATGCTAGCTTCCAAACAGATAAGGATGACTTTAGATCGCAATCTGGTTATGTGTTTTGCTTAAACGGCGGCACTGTGAGCTGGAAAAGTTCAAAGCAAGATACAGTTGTTGATTCTACAGCCGAGGCCGAGTATATTGCTGCCTCAAGTGCAGCAAAGGAAGTTGTTTGGATTAAAAAGTTCATTAGTGAACTTGGCATAGTTCCTAGCATTGTGGATCCCATTGGTCTCTATTGTGATAACAACGGTGCTATAGCACAAGCTAAGGAGCCTAGATCTCACCAAAGATCCAAACACATACTTAGGCGTTATCATCTCATTCGAGAGATAATAGATAGAGGAGATGTGAAAATATGCAGAGTACCTACACTTAACAATATTGCTGACCCACTGACAAAGCCTCTTGCGCAGCAGAAGCATGATGGCCATGCTAGATCTATGGGCATTAGGGGTATGCCTGATTGGCTCTAGTGCTAGTGGGAGATTGTTGGTGTAAGCCCTAGAGGCCAATACTTTTGGTACTTGTATCGAATTGTTTATTAATAATAAAAGGCTTTTTCTTTATTATGTTTGTTTAATAAAGTCCCTGGAATAGATAGTCCGTTTAATGTATCAAGTGTGACTTAATCATGAGATCACATTAAACATAAGGACACTATTCTTAAAGTATTCGTAGTTGAGCTTTATTGTGAAGTGGGATAACATTAAAGCATGAAGACTATTATGTTTATAGACTGATGATCACATCTCATGGATCATGGATAAGGAGTTATCAAGTCTCAAACATAGGTATGAATATTAAGAGTAATATTTATACTGGATTGACCCGCTATGAGAATACTATATAGAATGTTATGCAAAGTGTCATAAGTTATTCTCATGTTGATAATGGTGTATACCATCCTTCGACCTGAAACCACTATGGACCGTACATGTAGAGTCGAGTGCCTTATTGCTGATCAAACGTTGTCCGTAACTGGATGACCATAAAGACAGTTGATGGGTACTCCACGAAGCATGCTAAGGGACATTAGTGACCTAGATGGAATTTGCCCATCCTGCGTAACAGGATAAATGTCTATGGGCCCAATATTGAACTGGACAAGGATGACACGGTCTATGTCTTGTGTTCAATATAGACATAAGGGAAAAAGGGTAATTATACACATAATTATTATCACAGAAAGATTTGTCAGATCACATGACATTTTCGTGTCTTGGGTAGCAATGATGTGTTGCTAGATACCGCTCACTGTTTATTATGTTAAATACGTGATTTAATATAATTGCCAATGCCGCGAAAACCTATAGGGTCACACACAAAGGACGGATTGATGAGAGATAGAGTAATAAAGGAATACTGTAATGTACGGTGCCCTTAAGTGAATTATAGAACATCGTAAGGTACGGTGTACTTAAGTAGAATACGAAATATGGTAAGGTATCACGCGCTTAAGTGATTTTGGCATATTATAAGATATGGGCTATATACACTTGAGTGGGATTTTTTAGCTTGCAGCCCACACAAGTGGTTCTATAAATAGAACCCTTGTGTAGAAGCATTGTTACACTAGCAATTTCGTTTCTCTCTCTCTCTCTCACTCAAAGCCTTCATTCGTAGCAGCTAGCACTGAGATTGAAGGAATCCGTTCGTGTGGACTGAGTAGAGGCGTTGTCATCGTTCAACCTTCGTGATCGCCACAAGAGGTAACGATTCTATCACTGATCATGCCCATTTGTAAGGATCATTAAAGGAGAAATTTTAAATTCTGCTGCGTTTTGGATCGCCATTCTCCTTCATTGGTATCAGAGCCACTTACGAAACCATGCATCTGATAGTTGTTTATTTTCTGTATTTTCTGTATTAATACAATTAAAAGACAGAATGAATCAAAGAATAAACGAGTAATTAAATTGAGATCGATCAAGTTATATATATGATATAAGTAATCCTGATGCAAAATACGGTATATATGATATACTGTTTCTATTTCATTCATTCAAACACTTAATGGATGTTTTACTTTGAGCGGTCAATGGTCGTTTGCTTCTTGATCCGACATTAGTATGGTGAAGCAATGACGTGTTGATCAATCATACTGAATCAACAATCGAGATGTGTTTGATAGTCTAAAATTGGTGCATTAGGGTTAATGATGGCACAAGGGTTGTGTTGTCAAAGAGTTATGCATTAGGGTTAATGACGGCACAAGGGTTGTGTTGTCAAAGAGTTATGCATTAGGGTTAATGACGGCACAAGGGTTGTATTGTCAAAAAGGTTATGCGATTAGGGTTGTGACTGCGCAAGAGTTGTGCTTTAAAGTATCAAGTGTTGATGCGAAAAACGACGTCGATTTTAAATGAATTGTTCATTAAAATTTTCGGCCAGGGGCGCTGCCCCCTTGACCCCTGTCCGCTGAACGGTCAGCGGAACCACCGTCCGCTGACCGGGCAGCGGACCCCCGGCTTACTCTGCGTAGTGTGATCGGTCGCCGAAATTTAATTTGGTTTTAATTAATTAAAAGAATTAAAATTAATAATAATAATAATAATAATAATAATAATAATGTGTTTATTATTATTGTCTTGTGATGATCGGTTATGGCCTTAGTTTTCCTTTATTTTGTTTTGGATTTTAAAATACGACTTACGTGTCGTGCCTCTCTTTTAATCTCTTAATGTAACTTCTTTTCTCATCTCACTCCCTCGTATGTAAAACGGGTTTTTTTATGTAATGTAATGTTATGAAGAAAGAGAAGAATTTAATATCAAAGGAGGAGAACCTTGAAGATCTTGCTTGGAGAAGCTTAGATCGTTATTAGGTTAACTTAGGTTCTCTCATTGGCTTGGGAGAACAATTGCGCTAGGGGCCATAACCATTTCATTATGTATGTATGTTGATGCATGTGAATGTATGTTGATGCATGTGAGAGACGATTTATATGATAAATAAGCCGGTGAGATCAGAATGATTGCAAATTCCCTCAAATTAAATATTAAGTTTATGCTTTCCAAGTTTTAGCACTCATCAAGACTAGCATCGGATAATATAGGTTTCGCCTACGCGAGGTGCATGTTCTATATTAGTAAGGTGTGATGGGATAAATGTAATATCCATTTGTTAAAACAATGGGTCAAACTTAACTAAACAAATTATAATGAGATTATATATGTTTAGAAGCAAGAGTTGGAAATGGTCCATGTGATGGATTGGAATAAGGAGTTATTCACCCAACTAAAATATTCGAGAGTTGTATTAGATACAATTGGAATGAGTTCCTACCTAAATAACCTAGTTTTGTGTAATCCGCCTACGCGGACTTAAAACAAAGTGAAATATGGATCTCAACCCACTAGAAAATCTTCCAACGGGATTTTCCGAATCAAATGGTGAGGGTCATTTGTTTTGAGTAAAATAGTGGGAGCATATTTAATTAAAGGCCTAATTAAATATGTTATTGATACTTATATTTTCATGTAGATTACCATGACAACAAATACCTATAACAACATTTTGCGATCAATCCTTGACAAGGAAAAATTGTCTGGGACAAATTTTCTGGATTGGCACCAAAATCTGAGGATTGTCCTCAAACATAATAGAAAGTTGTATGTCTTGGAGAAACCTGTTCCTGAAGAGGAACCTCCTAGCTCTGCACCTAAGGCAGAAAGAGATGCTTATAAGAAGCATGTCGTTGATGCCAATGAAACTGCTTGTCTCATGCTAGCTACCATGAACTCAGGGTTGCAAAAGCAACATGAGAACATGGCAGCGTTCGATATGATCGAACACCTGAAGATGCTCTATCAAGAGCAAGCAAGGCATGAAAGGTTTGAAGTTTCAAAAGCCCTTTTTCAAGGCAAGTTAGCTGAGGGAGCCCCTGTAGGTCCCCATGTGCTCAAGATGATTGCGTATGTGGAAAACCTTGAGAGGTTGGGTTTTCCCCTCGGAAAGAAACTTGCGACTGATTTGATCTTCAGTCAATTTGTCCTAAATTTCATTATGAATGGTATGGACAAATCTCTTCCTGAACTGCTAGCCATGTTAAGAACTGCTGAGCAGAATCTGAAGTCAAAAGGGAAGTCCATTCTGATGATCGGAAATGGAAAGAGACAGAATAAAAGGCCCACCAAGCAGGGTGATAAAGGGAAAGGCAAGGAAGTTGCCAAACCCAAACTCACTATTGCTGCTTTGAAGCCTAGTGGAGGCATAGCAAAAGAAGGCACCTGCTTCCATTGCGGTAAGACCGGACACTGGAAGAGAAACTGCCCAAAGTACCTGGAAGATAAGAAGAATGGAGTAGAGACTTCAACTTCAGGTATTTTTGTTATTGAAATTAATTTATCTACTTCTGCATCATGGTTATTAGATACTGGATGCGTTTCTCACATTTGTACCAATGTGCAGGGACTAAAAAGGAGTAGAGATTTGGCAAAAGGTGAAGTCGACCTACGAGTTGGCAATGGAGCAAAGGTTGCTACTTTAGCCGTAGGAACTTATGTATTGACTTTACCTAGTGGTTTAATAATTCAGTTAGAGAACGGTTATTATGTACCTGCAATTAGCAGGAATATTATTTCCGTTTATTGTTTTGACAAGTTTGATTTTTCATTTATAATAAAGAACAATTGTTGCTCAATTTATTTGAATGATATATTCTATGCTACTGCACAAATGAACAATGGACTATATGTCCTTGATCTTGAAATGCATACTTATAACATTAATACTAAAAGGATGAAATCTAATGAGTTAAATCCAACTTACCTTTGGCATTATCGATTAGGCCACATAAATGAGAAACGCATTTCCAAACTCCATAAAGATGGACTCTTGGACTCTTTTGATTATGAATCATATGAGACATGCAGATCTTGTTTAATTGGAAAGATGACAAAGTCTCCATTCACAGGAAAAGGTGAAAGAGCTAATGATCTTTTGGCCCCCATACATACTTATGTATGTGGACCACTGAACATACCAGCTAAGGGTGTTCGCGGTGCGGTTTGGCGGTTTTAACCATAAAAATCATCCGAACCGCAAGAGAAAAAAGCATGTGGTTCGGTTTGGTTCAGTTGGCTTTTAGAAATAAAACCAAACCAAACCAAACCAAATCAATGCGGTTTGGATTGGTTTGGTTGGTTCGGTTTTTTACAATATTTTTATTTAGCCATACATACACCTATAGAGAACAACGTAACTTTGTGTTTAGTCATTCATACATTAGTAAATAACATCAAACTCATCATATTTAGAGAAAAACTTCTCATTCAATATACAAAAAATTATATTAGAAAAAAGTGGAATAAAATATATATATAAAATAGTAGCATAAAATAATATCAAAAACATTATGATAAAACATAAAAAACATATAAGAAGAGAGATTAGAGAAGGTGAAAAAAAAACATAAGAGATGCGAGATTGAGAAAAAATGTGCGATAAAAATGTAATTAGAAGATAAAACAATAATAGAAAATATGAAAAAGAAAGAACATGAGAGAGGACATATTCGAGTAGAAAAGGTGAAATGTACATGGCAAAGAAGACGAAAAGAATATGCGGTACTACTAGGAGAGATTTAAGAAGGTTGAAATTGAAACCCTAAGTGTGGGTAAGAGAAAATCGTTTGTAATTGTAAGGTTAAGACATACTAGGTTTGAGTTTTAGATTGGATGTGGGATAAGTGAAGTTTTGATGGTAACATAATGTGGTTTGGTTTGGTTTAGTTCGGTTTGCAAAATACAAACCAAACCAAACCGTGCGGTTTTGTTAAAAAACGACCCAAACGCATCCGAACCAAATGCGGTTTTTTGCGGTTTCAGTTTGGTTTGGTTTGGTTTGCGGTTTTCTATTGGTTTGGTTTGGTTTTGAACACACCTAATACCAGCCAGAGGAGGTTTTCAATACTTCATCACATTTACTGATGATTTCAGTAGATATGGTTATGTGTATTTAATGAAACACAAATCAGAGTCCTTTAAAAAGTTCAAGGAATTCAAGAATGAAGTACAAAACCAGCTGGGTAAGAATATTAAAATTCTTCGATAAGATCGAGGTGGTGAGTATTTAAGCCTATAGTTTGATGACCATCTGAAAGAGTGTGGGGTCCTATCCCAACTTACTCCTCCTGGAACACCCCCTAGAATGGTGTATCTGAGAGAAGAAATCGAACCATGTTAGACATGGTCTGATCCATGATGAGTCACGCTGATGTTCCAAACTCCTTTTGGGGACATGCAATATTGACAGCAGCTTACACATTTAACCGTGTTCCATCAAAAAAGGTTGAGAAGACACCATATGAGATATGGAGTGGTAAGAAACCACATATGTCTTACATGAAGATTTGGGGTTGCAAAGTTTATGTGAAACGATAAATTTCAACTAAGCTTGAGCCCAAATCTGACAAATGCTTATTTGTGGGGTATCCTAAAGAAACAAAAGGGTATTACTTCTACAATCCTTCTGAGGGCAAAGTGTTTGTCGCTCGAACTGGAGTTGTCCTGGAAAAGGATTTTATTTCCAAAGGAATCAGTTGGAGGAAAGTAGAGCTTGAAGAAATTCAAGAATCACAAAGCATCGATACACCTATGGAGGAATTAGAGTAGGAAACACAAGTAGTTGTGGAAGAGCAACCTGCTCAAGTAGAACAAGACCAGCGTAGGTCAAGCAGGATACGTCACCAACCTGAGAGATATGGATATCTCATAACTGATCAAGGTGATGTATTACTCATGGATCAAGATGAGCATGTGACCTACCAAGAGGCCATAACTGGTCCCGAGTCTGAGAAGTGGCTAGAAGCCATGAAATCTGAAATGGATTCCATGTACACAAACCAAGTTTGGACCTTGGTAGAGCCTCCTGTAGGAGTTAACCCTATAGGATGCAAGTGGGTCTTCGAAAAGAAGACTGACATGGATGGTAAGGTACATACCTATAAGGAAAGACTGGTTGCAAAAGGATATAAACAAATTCATGAGGTTGACTATGATGAAACATTTTCACCAGTTGCAATGCTTAAATCTGTTCGGATTTTACTTGCTATCGTTGCATATCATGATTATGAAATATGGCAGATGGATGTCAAAATTGCTTTCCTTAATGGGAATCTTCTTGAGGATGTGTACATGACGCAGCCTGAAGGATTTGACATACCAGAAGAAGCCCAAAAGATATGTAAGTTACAAAGATCAATCTATGGATTGAAGCAAGCTTCCAAAAGCTGGAATCTTCGTTTTGATGAAACGGTAAAACAATATGGATTCATCAAGAACGAAGATGAGCCTTGTAGATGACATATTATATGTAGATGACATATTACTCATTGAAAACGATGTCCCTACCCTGCAACAAGTAAAGTCTTGGTTGGGGAAATGCTTTTCTATGAAGGACCTAGGTGAAGCAGCCTATATATTAGGAATCAGAATCTATAGAGATAGATCACAAAAACTGCTTGGCCTAAGTAAGAGTACATACATAGACAAAGTGTTGAGACGCTTTAATATGCATGATTCTAATAAAGGATTCATACCTATGCAACATGGCCTGTGTCTATCAAAAACACAATCCCCTTCAACTAAGGAAGAAAGGGATCGCATGAATAAGATTCCATATGCATCTGCAATAGGATCTATCATGTATGCCATGTTATGTACTCGACCAGATGTCTCGTATGCTTTAAGTGCAACGAGTAGGTACCAATCTGATCCTGGTGATGCCCATTGGGTAGCTGTCAAGAATATCCTTAAGTATTTGAGAAGGACTAAGGACTCATTCTTGATATATGGAGGTCAGGAAGAGTTGGCTGTAATTGGATACACCGATGCTAGCTTCCAGACAGATAAAGATGACTTTAGATCGCAATCTGGTTATGTGTTTTGCTTAAACGGTGGCGCTGTGAGCTGGAAAAGTTCAAAGCAAGATACAGTTGTTGATTCTACAGCCGAGGCCGAGTATATTGCTGCCTCAAGTGCAGTAAAGGAAGTTGTTTGGATCAAAAAGTTCATTAGTGAACTTGGCATAGTTCCTAGCATTGTGGATCCCATTGGTCTCTATTGTGATAACAATGGTGCTATCGCACAAGCTAAGGAGCCTAGATCTCACCAACGATCCAAACACATACTTAGGCGTTATCATCTCATTCGAGAGAATAGATAGAGGAGATGTGAAAATATGCAGAGTACCTACACTTAACAATATTGTTGACCCACTGACAAAGCCTCTTGCGCAGCAGAAGCATGATGGCCATACTAGATCTATGGGCATTAGGGGTATGCCTGATTGGCTCTAGTGCTAGTGGGAGATTGTTGGTGTAAGCCCTAGAGGCCAATACTTTTGGTACTTGTATCGAATTGTTTATTAATAATAAAAGGCTTTTTCTTTATTATGTTTGTTTAATAAAGTCCCTGGAATAGATAGTCCGTTTAATGTATCAAGTGTGACTTAATCATGAGATCACATTAAACATAAGGACATTATTCTTAAAGTATTCGTAGTTGAGCTTTATTGTGAAGTGGGATAACATTAAAGCATGAAGACTATTATGTTTCTAGACTGATGATCACATCTCATGGATCATGGATAAGGAGTTATCAAGTCTCAAACATAGGTATGAATATTAAGAGTAATATTTATACTGGATTGACCCGCTATGAGAATACTATATAGAATGTTATGCAAAGTGTCATAAGTTATTCTCATGTTGATAATGGTGTATACCACCCTTCGACCTGAAACCACTATGGACCGTAGATGTAGAGTCGAGTGCCTTATTGCTGATCAAACGTTGTCCGTAACTGGATGACCATAAAGACAGTTGATGGGTACTCCACGAAGCATGCTAAGGGACATGAGAGACCTAGATGGAATTTACCCATCCTGCGTAACAGGATAAATGTCTATGGGCCCAATATTAAACTGGACAAGGATGACACGGTCTATGTCTTGTGTTCAATATAGACATAAGGGAAAAAGGGTAATTATACACATAATTATTATCACAGAAAGATTTGTCATATCACATGACATTTTCGTGTCTTGGGTAGCAATGATGTGTTGCTAGATACCGCTCACTGTTTATTATGTTAAATACGTGATTTAATATATATGCCAATACCGCGAAAACCTATAGGGTCACACACAAAGGACGGATTGATGAGAGATAGAGTAATTAAGGAATACTGTAATGTACGGTGCCCTTAAGTGAATTATAGAACATCGTAAGGTACGGTGTACTTAAGTAGAATACGAAATATGGTAAGGTATCACGCGCTTAAGTGATTTTGGCATATTATAAGATATGGGCCATATACACTTGAGTGGGATTTTTTAGCTTGCAGCCCACACAAGTGGTTCTATAAATAGAACCCTTGTGTAAAAGCATTGTTACACTTGCAATTTCGTTTCTCTCTCTCTCTCAATCAAAGCCTTCATTCGTAGCAGCTAGCACGTAGATTGAAGGAATCCGTTCGTGTGGACTGAGTAGAGGCGTTGTCATCGTTCAACGTTCGTGATCGCCACAAGAGGTAACGATTCTATCACTGATCATGCCCATTTGTAAGGATCATTAAAGGAGAAATTTTAAATTCCGCTGCGTTTTGGATCGCCATTCTCCTTCAGTGGTATCAGAGCCACTTACGAAACCATGCATCTGATAGTTGTTTATTTTCTGTATTTTCTGTATTAATACAATTAAAAGACAGAATGAATCAAAGAATAAACGAGTAATTAAATTGAGATCGATCAAGTTATATATATGATATAAGTAATCCTGATGCAAAATACGGTATATATGATATACTGTTTCTGTTTCATGCATTCAAACACTTAATGGATGTTTTCCTTTGAGCGGTCAATGGTCGTTTGCTTCTTGATCCGACATTAGTATGGTGAAGCAATGACGTGTTGATCAATCATACTGAATGAACAATCGAGATGTGTTTGACGGTCTGAAATTGGTGCATTAGGGTTAATGACGGCACAAGGGTTGTGTTGTCAAAGAGTTATGCATTAGGGTTAATGACGGCACAAGGGTTGTGTTGTCAAAGAGTTATGCATTAGGGTTAATGACGGCACAAGGGTTGTATTGTCAAAAAGGTTATGCGATTAGGGTTGTGACTGCGCAAGAGTTGTGCTTTAAAGTATCAAGTGTTGATGCGAAAAACGACGTCGATTTTAAATGAATTGTTCATTAAAATTATCGGCCAGGGGCGCTGCCCCCTTGACCCCTGTCCGCTGAACGATCAGCGGAACCACCGTCCGCTGACCGGGAAGCGGACCCCCGGCTTACTCTGCGTAGTGTGATCGGTCGCCGAAATTTAATTTGGTTTTAATTAATTAAAAGAATTAAAATTAATAATAATAATAATAATGTGTTTATTATTATTGTCTTGTGATGATCGGTTATGGCCTTAGTTTTCCTTTATTTTGTTTTGGGTTTTAAAATACGACTTATGTGTCGTGCCTCTCTTTTAATCTATTAATGTAACTTCTTTTCTCATCTCACTGCCTCGTATGTAAAACGGTTTTTTTTTATGTAATGTAATGTTATGAAGAAAGAGAAGAATTCAATATCAAAGGAGGAGAACCTTGAAGATCTTGCTTGGAGAAGCTTAGATCGTTATTAGGTTAACTTAGGTTCTCTCATTGGCTTGGGAGAACAATTGCGCTAGGGGCCATAACTGTTTCATTATGTATGTATGTTGATGCATGTGAATGTATGTTGATGCATGTGAGAGACGATTTATATGATAAATAAGCCGGTGAGATCAGAATGATTGCAAATTCCCTCAAATTAAATATTAAGTTTATGCTTTCCAAGGTTTAGCACTCATCAAGACTAGTATCGGATAATGTAGGTTTCGCCTACGCGAGGTGCATGTTCTATATTAGTAAGGTGTGATGGGATAAATGTAATATCCATTTGTTAAAACAATGGGTCAAACTTAACTAAACAAATTATAATGAGATTATATGTGTTTAGAAGCAAGAGTTGGAAATGGTCCATGTGATGGATTGGAATAAGGAGTTATTCACCCAACTAAAATATTCGAGAGTTGTATTAGATACAATTGGAATGAGTTCCTACCTAAATAACCTAGTTTTGTGTAATCCGCCTACGCGGACTTAAAACAAAGTGAAATATGGATCTCGATCCACTAGAAAATCTTCCAACGGGATTTTCCGAATCAAATGGTGAGGGTCATTTGTTTTGAGTAAAATAGTGGGAGCATATTTAATTAAAGGCCTAATTAAATATGTTATTGATACTTATATTTTCATGTAGATTACCATGACAACAAACACCTATAACAACATTTTGCGATCAATCCTTGACAAGGAAAAATTGTCTGGGACAAATTTTCTGGATTGGCACCGAAATCTGAGGATTGTCCTCAAACATAATAGAAAGTTGTATGTCTTGGAGAAACCTGTTCCTGAAGAGGAACCTCCTAGTTCTGCACCTAAGGCAGAAAGAGATGCTTATAAGAAGCATGTCGTTGATGCCAATGAAACTGCTTGTCTCATGCTAGCTACCATGAACTCAGAGATGCAAAAGCAACATGAGAACATGGCAGCGTTCGATATGATCGAACACCTGAAGATGCTCTATCAAGAGCAAGCAAGGCATGAAAGGTTAGAAGTTTCAAAAGCCCTTTTTCAAGGCAAGTTAGCTGAGGGAGCCCCTGTAGGTCCCCGTGTGCTCAAGATGATTGGGTATGTGGAAAACCTTGAGAGGTTGGGTTTTCCCCTCGGAAAGGAACTTGCGACTGATTTGATCTTGCAATCGTTGCCAGATAGATTCAGTCAATTTGTCCTAAATTTCAATATGAATGATATGGACAAATCTCTTCCTGAACTGCTAGCCATGTTAAGAACTGTTGAGCAGAATCTGAAGTCAAAAGGGAAGTTCATTCTGATGATCGGAAATGGAAAGAGATAGAACAAAAGGTCCACCAAGCAGGGTGATAAAGGGAAAGGCAATGAAGTTGCCAAACCCAAACCCATTGTTGCTGCTTTGAAGCCTAGTGGAGGCATAGCAAAAGAAGGCACCTGCTTCCATTGCGGTAAGACCGGACACTGGAAGAGAAACTGCCCAAAGTACCTGGAAGATAAGAAGAATGGAGTAGAGACTTCAACTTCAGGTATTTTTGTTATTGAAATTAATTTATCTACTTCTCCATCCAACACATTTTAATGATCCAATAGATTTTTTTATTTAATTTATAAAAAAAATCAAATAATAAAAAAAAATTGAAAAATAAAAAGTAATTTTTTTTCAAAAAAAATCAATTATTTTTTTTTAAAAAAAAAATAAAATTAAAATACAAAAAATCGATTTTAACTTCAACTTCAGGTATTTTTGTTATTGAAATTAATTTATCTACTTCTCCATCCAACACATTTTAATGATCCAATGGATTTTTTTATTTAATTTTTAAAAAAAAATATTAAAATTTTGTTTTTGAAAAATAAAAAATAGTTTTTCTTCAAAAAAAATCAATTTTTTTTAAAAAAATAAAAAATAATTTTTTTTGAAAATATAAAAAATTGATTTTTTCCTAAAATTTAGAAATCATTTTTTTTGAAAAATACCAAAATTTGATATTATTTTTGAAAATTTTATTTTTTTACGAATATAAAAAAATTGTTTTTTTTTCGAAAATTAAAAAAAAAAACAGTTTTAAATATTTTTTTTTGAAAATACAAAAATATATTTTTTTGAAAAAAAAACTGATATTATTTTATTAAAAATATATAAAAAACTTTCTGAAAAAAATAAATTTTTCAAAAAAATAAGTGATTTTTTTCAAAAAAAAAGAAAATTGAAAGGAAAAAAATGGATAGATTTTTTTCAAAAAAAAAGAAAATTGAAAGGAAAAAAATTGAAAAAAATAAATTTTTCAAAAAAATAAGTGATTCATCCACTAAAAATATGATAATGGATGGATTGGATGAATTTTATTCTTAATGAATGAATGGGATATTTTTAAAAAACTTTTAGTGAATTGTTAATGGACTAATGGATTATTTTGATCCATCCATTAACGTTCCAATTCATCCATTTTGCCACCCCTAAAAAAATGGATGGATATTCATCCACTAAAAATATGATAATTGATGGATTTGATGGATTTTATTCTTAATGGATTGATTGAATTGGATATTTTTAAAAACTTTTAGTGGATTGTTAATGGACTAATGGATTGTTTTGATCCATCCATTAACCATCCATATCCATCCAATTCATCCATTTTGTCACCCCTATTCAAAAACATACTAAGTTTTTAAAATATCCTATCGGATTTTTCAATTAAATAATAAATTTTTCATTTTTTCTTTTATAAGAATATTTTGAATATTTTGAATAATATAGAAAAAATTTAGTTTTGATTTTGATGTAAGACTATTTTTCTATCGATTTTCTCTTTAAATATAAATATCTTTCAATAATTTCTATTAAAACCACTAATATTATCTTTTACATAATTTTCTATTATTAACATTTTATATAACTTTCATTTAAAATTACCATTAAATAAAATAATATTTATATATTTCAATTTATTAAAAAAGCAGAAAAATGTTAATTTTTTATATAACTTCTATTTAAAGTTAACATTAAATGATGCTAGTATAAATATATAAATGGAATGCCAAATTAAATTTTAAGAAGCCGTGACAAATTCTCATATAGTCACGGCAATATTATAAAAAATTTAAACTAGTTGAAATTCAGACCTTTGCCTTTGCCTCTACTATATTATTTATAAGATGAGAATAATTTTTAACAATAATTTATATAATTAAAAAAATTAAATATTTAATCAACTATTTTTAGTGAATAATTAATAAATATCACATATTATTAGTTATTCATTTATCCAATTAAACTAATTTAAAATGTCATTAACCATCTTTTCAGGTGTATATTTTAATATTTAAATATATCATGTATATATAAACACTCCATTTGCTCAATCAATAAAGAGTTGACTTACGCACCTAGAGACCAAGAGATTGTGGAATCAACTCCTCTAGCAAATGTTAGAATCACGTCCCTAACCCTGATGACTCAGCACTCTCTGAGCCTTGCCCGACCCTTATGAGGTTGCTCCCTCTAACCCTAATAAGACTTTTTATGAGGAGGGAATTAATTACTAACCACGTGTTGGAGTTGCATTAAATATCACTTTATTGTCAGCTTAATGCCTTTCTGACTCTTCATGTAATACTACAATTACAGCTAATTTGATCCTTGCCCCCTCCCCTCCACTCTTTCCTAACTCTCTTTTTTTCCCTGATGGCCCTAAGAAGTTGGACTTAAGTCCATTCCAACTAAAAGATGTAGAAATATTAATAATTACTTTTATATTGAATAATATAGTGTGCAACAGCCAAAGCCAGAATTATCTATAATATAAAATTAGAGCAAAATATAGATATATAACAGAACAATACTAATCAACCAACATAGGCAAAAACATTCTCATACTTTTCTCCCAGAACGTTTCCCAATTAATAATCAAATTTCTAACCACTTAAAATGTCTAAGAGTATCTTAAAATTAACTTCACTCGTCATAAAAATTTATTCTCCTGCGTTTAGAACCGATAACAATTACTATGTTTCCTGGAGTTATTACGTCATCCACATGAGAAGCCTACCCAAAGATGCAGTGAAATCGCCGATAACCCTATCTTGATTTACCATCAAGTCGAATCTCAAAAAAATAGCACCAACTTAACCGCGAGAAAAATAAGTTACAGTGTAAGATAAAAACTTCATATCAGACTATCAATCAAGAAAATCATCTACCAAAAGAAAATTGAAAATCTTAAAAGCAGACGACGTTTTGTCCAATTAATGAACAACCGTGTCTAACAAAGAGACAAGCATTGCATTAAGACTAAAAAGAACTCAACAAAGAATAATCAGAAAGGGACGGGTATATATTGAATTGTAAAAGAAACTGAGCAATCGAGTGCATCACCCCAATTGAACAATAATGTGGAAATTACTTATTGGAAATGTTTTAATAGCCACTGCGGCTTCAATGAGAAGATTTCTTGCATCTATTCCCTTCTCTACAATAATTTTACTCAAAAAAATAGTATAGTAACTAAACCGATTTTAAAATTTAAACAAGATTAACCCTTCATTTGTATGCTTTCACTGCTTTCTGAGCTGCATCATCCAAATCTTCAGCTGTTATTAATGCCATGCCACTTTCCTGTTGAAACATTGGTGATCGTAATAAGCCTTTGAAACATTCTTTACTTTTAGACAAATAATTGAAATATTATCAGTTCCTTCTCAAAACAGATAGTTTATTTATATTAATAAACCTAACATTTACCTTCAAAATTCTTTTTCCTTGATCAACATTGGTGCCTTCTAGACGGACAATTACTGGTACTTTTAGTGCAACCTAAAAAATATCGGCAAGAGAAGTTAATGCTACTTTAAGATCGGGTCATATGGATGTGATGTTCAACCAATATTCTTTTCAATTAAAAATATGTCTATCAAGGGAAAAATGAGATGACGAAAACAATAACATTAGCTCCAAATTCACTTTAAAAATTGAAAATGTTAAGAATCTACACCCACATTGTAGATCAAAATTTAAATCTTTCAAGGCATCAATTATAAGTAATTTACACTTTCTTGACATCATGTAATCCTTTCAATATCAAATAGGTCCAAACATAACCATAGTCTAAAACTGCTAATAAAGATAAAATTAATAAGGTTGCACGATCAAATAGGTCCAAACAAAACCATAATCTAAAACTGCTAATAAAGATAAAACTAATAAGGTTGCAGGAAGAAATACCCTGTTTTTAAAAGGCATAACATTACTAACCTGTTTTGCAGCATTCACTATTCCACTTGCTATAACATCACACTTCATTATACCACCAAAGATGTTAACCAAAATTGCCTTCACTTTGTCGTCAGCAGTCAATATCTTAAATGCTTCAACAACCTGATTTACATAATTACAGTAAATATAAACAAAAACATCTTAAGGCGGAGATCAGATCATTGAAGGAGGTATCTAGTGGGTAGCGACTACTAAAAGATGCTTTTCTAATAAAATCTTTCTGAATTTCAGGTTAATGCACCAGCGGTCTACAAAATGATGTGATAGAGGAAAAAATAAGAGCAATCATCTTGATCTTAATAACCTAACTAAGACCAATACTAATACCAAAATGAGAACAATCATTTCTGTAAAACATTACCTGGCCTTCAGAGGCATTGCCACCTACATCCAGAAAATTGGCAGGTGTACCTCCATGCAACTTAATTATATCCATTGTGGCCATTGCTAACCCTGCTCCATTCACCATGCAGCCAATTTCTCCATCCAACCCAATATAGTTTAAATCTGCCTTTGCAGCAGCCACCTGATCAAAAGATAAAAGGTACGGATAATGTCACATTTTGTCATTTGCCTGGTGAAAAGAGACAAAAGGATGTAGAATTTAAAATTTTAATAATCAGGCTCAAATATATCATGTGAAATCTTCATACTGCCATGTAGAACCTCACTTCACTCCATAATTGTATCATGAGATCCATGTACATATCAAAAGCATCACAGTGCACTGTAATAAATGTAAGTAGCTAACTAAGCTCGGCTCTATGTTTAGAAGTCTATATGAGACAGGATGAGTAGGCTTCACATAATATCAAAATGAGCACAATCCAACATTTTAGTCAGGACAATTTTGGATCCAGATATTAAGTGGGCCAGCCCAATATTTGAATTATACAAAGAAATTAGAACATTATCAGTATTGCATGCATAGTTGTAATTAATCTTTAGTATGAATAAAGAAAGTGATGTAAAACACTAAATTGCAACAAAAAAGTGTGTCAATATAAGTATATTATCATGTTAAGTAGAAGTCATTAATTAAAAAATTAATTATTCATCCTAATTGTTACAAAAGATGTTCTACAATATTAGGTCACATAGTGCCGAGTTGGACTTGCCCAAAAGGTGTCTTGAACACAACCCAAAAATACACCAGGGATGGGTAGAAAATCCCTGGACTTGAGTTGTAATGGAGTGGGTTTAGGGATCATATGTTCAATTCCGATGTAATATAACACAAACAAAAGAGCATGTAAGTAAACCTCTCGGGGATCCTCTTGTGTTGTATCACGGAGAGTGAATATTTCTTTCTGACGATATGCAGCATTATCATCAAAATTCAATTTAGCATCAGCAGCTACTAGTTGGTTATCAGCTGTCTCTGCCATGGGATTGATCTGTAGAAGATAATGAACTCTCATTATAGAAATTATTAAAAAGCGATAAATATGTATAGAGTGCAGAGGATTAAAACATAGACATGCTTACTTCTAAAAGGGTGCAGTCAGAATCAACAAAAAGTTTATATAAATTCTTCACTTGTTCAATTGATTGATTTCTATCGGCCACTTTGGGAGCCAAACCATCAACAACCTTTGCAGCATCTTCATCAGTAATTCCTTCAAAAACATCAACAGGTACCTACTAGAAAGAAGGAATGCATCAGGCATATCTGGCAAAGAATACTGCTCGGAGAAATGTCAAGAATTACAAACCTTTACAATCATATCTGGAAATTTCTCTGCAAGGTCTTCAATGCTCGTTCCTCCCTTTCTACAAGCAATAATAAGCTGCAAAAGTATAACAAAAAAGATTGCAATAAGCAACATACTCCCCCTGTTCTGTTATAAGCAAATTTAACCAATTTCACACATATTAAGGAAATCAGTTAAAGTCAATTGTTTTTTATTTAACAAAATATACAGACATTTACAAAAATAACCTTCATGAATAAATTTTACAACTAGCATCATGTGTGCCGCCTCTTTTATTAATGGCTTCCTACAAACTACACCTTTACGTATTCCTCTTCTACACAACCCCTCATATTGCTATTAGCATACGGTGGAAAGGGAAGAATACGAGGAAGTAAAAAAAAAATCTCTTGAGGACAATTTTGGTGACCTTTCCACTAATCAACTACTAGTAGTAACCTGTGCACTCTCTAGAACTAGTCAGCTTGTGGCATAGAAAATTGTTTTAATTAAATGAAGTGGTATTGGAAATTCACAGTAATTTAATTAAGGGTATTATGGGAAGAATAATATTAAAAATTGTGAAGGTAGTTAATATTTTCTTATATTAGAGCAAAAGAAGTTGATATTTTTTGCTTAAAATAAGGAACAGAGGGAATACCTGTTTATTATTGGTCCAATTTAAAGGAAAGAATGTTGCTGCTTATTATTGGTCAAATTTACAGAAAAGAAATTAAACAAGTCGTGCATTGAACGTGAAAGTTTTTATCTTATCACTTAAAGTAGATCGAAGCTAATATAATGGTATAGGAAACTTACTGGGCCAGCAGTCTTACGATCCAGAGTTATAGCAAAGTACATCTCATTCACAAGTGACAGCTTTTCACACAAGTAAACCTGTATATGTTAGACAATTAGATGTCAAACAATCAATGCAGCAGCAATTTGTCTCCCTTTCATATATATTCTACTTTAAAAAATAAAATGATGATCAAAATAAAACAAAGTAGCAGTTGTCATTGTGTGTGCAGTACTTGTGATATCCAATTGACACAAAATTTACACCCATGATCAATACATTAATCACATAGAATCCATATCACAATTGGCTAGCCTACCAAATACCACAAAAAGTGTATAAGTTGGATAACAAATGTCTAGTTAACCCGTCCAATAAATCAAATTATACAGGTTCACCAGTTTGGGATGCTGGACTAACAGTATATGAGCTGAAACCAATCCACAATAAACCAGCTTAGTTAGTGGCCAGTCTACCCGGTCCAATCAGATGGGTCGGTCTAGAAGGAAATGACTAAAGTTTGAAGTACTGTTTTGCAAGGAGAAATTTATCCTCCAACAGACATATTGCATGCAAGGAAAAAAGACCCATGGTGGGCTCCAAAGGGTGTAAATTTCACAAAGAAAACAAACAACTACAGCTCAAATGTGAAGATTGATAAGGTTGCAATCGCTTGCCAGAATTTCAATTTAAAAGAAGAAAATAGTTTGGCAAATAGAAGGATATTGAAAATGTTAACATATTTACAAATACAATATTGAATAATTTCATACCTTGCTGACGATTTTTCCCTGAGGACCTGTCTGCTTCGTAACTAGTATCTGCCCGAGCATCTTCCCTGAAAAAATAACAAAGACAATCACAACAATGAAACAACTACAGGCCTAAGCCAAAAAAAAAATCACCGAAAACTTAGATCATCAAGTATTATATCTTCAAACCTCTCCAAAATTAAAATTGACTAACCTAATAATATGATTGGAGACATCATATATTGAAAGTCATGGATGGACATGAATGAAATGAGAACAGGGAAAATTTTAATTTGAGGAAAAACAGATGAATCATGCATTACCCGCTATGTCTTCAACCTGTTCAGTCTTAACAATGTGTACTCCTCCCTTAAGGCCACTTTTAAAAGTTCCTAAGCCTCGTCCACCCGCTAAAATTTGACTCTTTACCACCAACTGCACAATAATCCCAGTTACACCTTTGACATCCACTAACCAAGACAATTTATAATAAATTTCCGAAGTGGAAAATTGTATAACTCAGGCCTCAATTGGTTAAAACAAGGAAATGATAAAAACACAATTGCAGTCTACAATTTCAAGTTGTGGGATGCACTACAGATTACCTCGCTTTGATTGGGGAATGCATCCTTGATGGCTTTTCTGGTTTCTTCAACAGAAGAAACAGCGACACCTCTAGGAACGTTAACTCCGTATTTGCTCATCAACTCAGCACCCTAATTTCATGGAAAATAAAAATAAAAAACGGTGCGGTGTAAGAGATTCTCGATCGCGATAAATAAACATCAACGACTTCATAAATTACAAATTCAAGGAAAGGAATTAGAGAATCATCAACAAATACGCGATTTATTCATGTGAGAAATGAATCGAGAGAAACCTGATACTCGTGGATGTTAAGGCGGCGGAGCTGTTGGTTCTGCCATTTTCCGGCGACGGAGAGAGAACGGGAGAGGAGTTTGTTGAGCGAACCTCTGACCATTTTTGTTAGGGATTTGAAGATCGGAGTGTGACGGGAACCGATTGAGGAAAATGGAATTGGCTTCAAAGACTGTGTGCTCCGGAACGCTAATAGCAGGCCCTAGAAATTCTTTTTAAAACAATAGAATAATAGAATAATATAAACTTTACTGACAAAAATATATAAAAACTTTTATTTTACGACAAAATTTATAATTACATTTGTTTAAATATGTAATTGGTCTTATACAAAGAATTCTATAACTACTTTTGTTTGGATATATATAATAATTGCTCGGACAAATTCATCCATTCTTAATTTTATTTTTGCCAATTTGAATTTTGACTTTTGTAAATATTTTTTATTTGATTTTTAAAAATTTAATTTATAAAAATTATTTATTTAACTTAAAATACGAACCAAATCAAATTATATTATATTACAACTTAAATTTCACTTAATTCACATTTCACCTAATTTCAAATCTATTATGATTTTAACCTTATGATTATTAAATGATTTTCTATTCTACTTAGGATTTCACTTTCAACTTTCTTTCATCTCTTTTATCAGTATCTCGTCTTCTTCACATCTTTTTGTTATGTATATCTTGTCACTTCTTTTAGAATTAATTTATTATAAATTGTTGTCTTATCAAATGATAAATTAAGACATGAAATAATATAATTGTTGTACCCCAGGATTTTTTTCCCTTTTTTGTTTTTTATCTAACTCATAACTTGAGATTCATTTATACTCATCCATACCTCATTCATGTACTTCATTCATTAACACTTCCTAACAAGCATCATAGATTCAAGGCTTGTGGCTAATGAAAATCAGAGTTTTTGCCTGAAGATTGTGGCATTACTCATCATGTGGAAGAAACCTTAATTGCTTGGTTCTTTGGGACCTTGACTCTTGAAGTCTATATCATGACATCCATTTGGACATTCCAACCTTAATTCTTGACTATGTTCTTATGGGATTTTGTGTTTGACTTTCTATATATTTGACATTGACTTCTAAACCCTAATTGTGGGTCCATGATCTGAGGTGTAGCTGGTGGAGCTCTATGTTGTGGTTGAAACCCTAATCAGGAATAATTTGTACGTGGGTACCATGTTGGTCAACTTTGGATTGGGAATTCACCAAAACTTAGTTATTAGATATTTGAGGCCTAGGAGACTACATCATGATGTTCATTCATGCCCAAACCCTAACTATCGATCTTTGAAGTTCATGAATCATGTGGCTTACTTTGAGGGACTGGAAACCCTAGCTTGGTCCATGGCAATGGTGGATCACTGGTGACTCATTTGGTTTGAGGCTTTTGGTTATGGCTTAGCACTTGGATCTTTGACCTATCTAAAGCCCTAATTCATGGCTTGCTATAGGATGGATTCCATGTATGTGTTTCATTCACATTCATATTCTCATGGCCCATTTGATCCAAGTTTCATTTCATTCATATTTCATTCATGGCTTTCTTGGTTTCACTAGGGCATCAACCAGTCATGGTCTCATGTTCTATTGATGTGTCAGGATTCATACAAGTGGTCTAGCTGCATTAATTCAATTTCATTGGGCACTTGGTCAAGGCATCACATTGGTCCACTAACATTTATGTCATTCACTCATTCAAATTTGTTTTAGATTTTATCCAAGGCATTTGGTTTCAAGTTGGTCTTCATTTGAATTTAAAGTTGTCTCATGTGTAAGAACATTTTTGACTAAAAAATACATTTCATTCATAAGGGCCATTTTGTTACATTATCCATACCTATTCAGTGAAAATTACAAAAAAAAAATACATATTTTTTACATAAGTTGACTTTTGCTCAACTGTTGACTTTTTGGTCAACTAGTTGACCAAAGTCAACTCACCATTGCTACCTCCCCTAAACCTTAAGTCTTTTGTTTCTTCAAGAACATGTCATCCTTGCATATGCATTCCAAGTTTGTATTTGAAGTATTTTTTAACCATACCAACATAGAACAATTCCAATACTTAACACATTCCAACCAAGCTTATACCACAATCATATATCATCACATTACCATTTTAGTAACCATTACAATTTCAAAACCAAGGTTCCATAAACCATTCCCATGCCC
Organism: Lathyrus oleraceus; assembly: GCF_024323335.1. NCBI lineage: Eukaryota > Viridiplantae > Streptophyta > Magnoliopsida > Fabales > Fabaceae > Lathyrus > Lathyrus oleraceus. The sequence goes on from NC_066584.1 coordinate 87,166,768, forward strand.
ATACACTTGCCATTTCATTATGAATCAATGCACATTTCATCCAAAATTTCTAACATCCCCGACAATATACAATCCATTTCCATATACAAATCCAAACATTCAATGACTTTCCATTTCATACAATTTCCAAACTTTTCATTCAAATTCAATTTAAAGATTTATACACATAATCCATGTTAAATACCTTACGTATTACAAATGAGCAGATTCCAAAAACAAAGCACAAACTAACATGTGACATAAGTTCTAATTCCTAGTTTACTAATTCATGACGTAATTCCTAGTCTACTAATTCATGACCAAGTTCCTCAATTTCATCCACCTTTTCTTCATTACCAACTCCATCTAAACCAATGCCAGTCCAAGCAATTTCCATTAGCCTGCAAAAGGATCCGCACAGACAGGATAATATCACTTTTTGACCATCTAAAATCAAGAAAAAGAAACAAGTTAACATGAGGATGGTACACTGCGGTTACACTAGTATTTGACAGGAAAAAAAAAAGAGATTAACTCAAGCCATTTTCCTGGTAAGCAATTCTGCATAATTATTTCGTAAAAACAACTAACTCCAAAAAATTGATTTCAGTCCCATTTTAAATAACTCTCAAATTCATTGATAAACTAAACTCAAATGCACATACAAATTGTAATGGTAAATTCATGACCATCAAGCTATGGATAAACTTGACGTCAATAAAACCAGAGTCGCCACCGCGCTTTTATTGTTTCCAAAGGAAAAGGGAAAAGTACGAACAAAACCCAAAGATAAGAAGTTTTCAAATCAAAACTAATAAAATGTCAAAGATTACAGGTAAGGGGTTGGTTACACAGAGGGAAGGTGTTAGCACCCAAAGTGTCATAGGTACTCCTAGGGAGCCCTTTTTTATGTGTGCATATGTTTTGGTATAAAGGATATTTGAGAAAAAATAAAGTGTGGGGATGAGAAAAGAATTCATTGATTATATTTTTGTGTTTGACAAGACCTTCGGTCATGTGCCCACGTACCAACATAAAAATGAGGGAACAAAACCTTGTAGTTCGTGGTAAAAATTTCAAATAAGTTGGTGAATTGCTTTTAATAAAATTTTAATAAGAAGAGGCATAAAAGGCCAAAATTTTGAATGGAATTGTTAGTTCTTTTTGTCTTTTGAAAATTTAAGTAAATATGGTTAAGTTTATTTACAAGTTTGATTTAAGAAAAGAAGTTTAAAAATTCGATGGCATAAGGCCAAAGTTTCTAATCATTAAAACAATGCCTAAATTTGAAATCACAAGCAAAGAAAGGTTTTTGAAAAGAGGGGGAAATTTTGAAATTTAAGAAGTGGGAGGAGATGAAGAGGTTATCCTAAGCACAAATTTAAAAGTTAAGAGTTGAAAAGATATGACCAATAGGATGCAATCCAACATACAAGAATGTCATATAGAAATCCATTTTCCTTTGGACTTTAATCAAGTAATGATCAATAAGCAATGAGAAATATCCAGACATCATAAAGATCAAGGCATCAAATAAAAATGGCCACATCCAAGCAAGCATTCCAATATCTAGTAGTCTTCATTGTCTTCCAATGTACCAAATGAAATATTCCTTGATCAACTTAGAATAAAACATCAGACACAAGATCAAAATAACAATTAAGCACAAAGACAGAGTAGCAGATGAATCCAAGAAATTTTCAGGTCTTGCATCAGATGAAAGCATAGTTCAAAGATAGCTCGGTCCCAGATGTTGGCATTGGCCAAGTCCTTTAGCACAAGGAATGTTGCCTAATTCTAAGTCCAGAAGCTCAGATCAAGTCCAACAGTCCACCAAATGTTTTTAGGGTTTTTGTTGTTATTAGGTGTTTTAGGGTACTAAGACCACAAACAAAATAAAAACACACAAATAAATATATACAATCACAAGATTTGGCTCAAATGAGCAAAGTGAAAAAGGACTTAAACGTAAACAAGTTATATCGAATGTAAATGGCAATGAAAGATAAATGATTGGAATTTAAATTGCATAAAGTAAATGACTTGAAAGTAAAAGCATAATGAATAAGAGTTAGTCAATAGTTAATCAAATGTTAGTGTTGAGTTTTAATTGATTAAGTCATTCTTTAGAGAACACTCAACCATTCATTCACAAGTATGGATCCTTAAACCAAGATATCTTCCATGAGAAGGGCTCCAACTTAGATAGTTCAACAAGTATTCCACTAGCTCTCGTGAAAGGAAAAAATGTCAAATCTCCACACAATACCATGAAGAATGAGAGACTTGCAATCTCACTTACTATAATGTTATGCCTTGATGGTCAAATTTAGCTCTATGTTAAGCAATCGTAATTGGACTTATCTAGAAGTCACAACTATCTGAGGTCGGGAAATAAAAATATAGATGTTAATGAATGTTAGAGACTTGGTATAAAGAACCAAACTCCTAAAACATACCACACACTAAAAAAATGGGAGGGACCTATCTCAGTCATACTTGTATTGATTCATCTGACACAAGGTCATTGATGAATCAATTAGCCTTAAGACATTAGAGATTTTATTGGTCAAATGGGGGAATGGGGAAGAATATGGATGAAAATGAAGAGGGAGGGGAAGATAGAAACACAAATTAATCATGAGAGGAATTTCATCAAATCAAAACCATCCGTTCATTTTGGGAGATGAAATGTACATTTCATTAATCCCCTAAATCCAATGGTTTTGATCCAACAAAAGTCAAACCAATCATGACCAAGGCCCAAATAGAAAGTCAAACTTCACAAGACCATAAAAATAGCTCAACATAATTTTTAAACATTTAATCAATTAAAAATCACATTAAAATGAATAAAAGTACATTTTTATTTGGTCAAAACCTAAAATCCCTTCAAAACACCAAATAAATGGCCAAGAGATTTATCCTATGTCAAACAAGGTCAAAGGACCTTAGACAAAAAAAATTATTATTTTTAAAAGGTTAGAAGTATTTTTACACAATTAAAAATATGCACAAAAACATTTAATTAATGAAAAATACCAAAATTAATCCAAAAATAATTTTAATTCAGAATATGAAAGAGACAAATATATGAAGATTTTTGGTGAATGTCCCATATTTTTTGGATTAAAAATGAATTTATTATGAATTAAATAAAATAAGAGTAATTAAAACAAAATCAGAAATTATGAAAAATCAGGGCCCATCAGATCTCCCTCATTAATTGAGTTGGCAAATCTGATGGCCACTCGCATGGGGAACACAATGGACTTGAGTCAACATGCTGCAAACAGGGTCAAACAAATCAAAGGTTCATATTAAAACGTTTAAATATGATCAAATGGATGGGAGGGTGCCAACACACCACCGGAGCTAGGGCTCTAGTCATCTTCTCCGGTGGACCTCACCAGACTGGTCCACCATCAACCTTCACTAAAATAAAAAGTGAATACACTAATTTGAAGAGAAAAACGCCAGGAATCCAAATTTTCCCTCAAAGATCTCCAATTCTCACTATATTGAAAGATACGTGGAATTTGAAATTGAATAGTATGAACTGAGTTGCTTCGATTTGACCTCAGAGCAACTCAATCTTGTTTCCTACATTGGTGGGACTTCAGCCAACCAAAAATTAATTGAAATGATAGATAATTGAGAGAGAATCAAAGAGAGAAAGTTTGACAAATTTCATCTTCTATTTGCAGTGATGAAGCTCGATCTGGATCTCAATTGGCTTGGGCTTGCTTCCACTTGATTGCAGGAGGTGAAATGAGAGCTCAAATGGCTTGGATTCTTGGAGTTTCAACTTCAAAACATAAGTGAAATTGAACCTTTAAAATGAAAACCTTCAAGATTATCCTTTAATGGAGGTGGGAAGGTTGCAGGAGCAAAGCTTGGGCAAGTTGTCCCTCATTCTGAGCAGTAAGGCATGTATTTATAGGCTTAGTAATTGATTTTCACACACTTCCATTCAAATGCCAAAAATAGTAATTTAAGTCTGAATGCTTGCATGGGCGTGTGATAGGCCCACAAGATGATGTCAAAAGATCCAAAAATGATCATGGATGGTACTGAAATCCTAACATGAAGCCATGCATTTGTAATTGAGAAGTGATCATGAGATTCTTCCAAATGGAACCATGAAGAGTAACCATGTGTAAGTCATTCACACCTTGTCCAAATGATATAATTTTAGACTTTTTGGAAAGGTGAGATCAAGGGGAACAACTTTCATGTTGAATACTTTTCCATTTGAAGCTTGGATCAAGATGAAGTTTGAGGTGGAAGTTTGGGAAATCAAACATAATTTTCTAAGTACCAAGTCAATATCCACTTCTTCCACTTTGAATAACTTTTGCTACGAGCTTCAAATGGAAATAGTTCCTTTATCAAAGTTGTATATATTTCAATCCTCTACATTTTGGTCACAAATTTGACCTCATTTGTGTTTGGCATGAAGGAGTTATGCATTTTAGAAGTTGAGGAAAATTGCTTGTTCAATAGTAATGGCCCAAAATGACCTATAATATTTCCTCTTGCCACATGCCTTTGCAAGTTGAATTTGAAGTTTCTCAAAGAATAAAAGTTGGATAGGACATCTTTAAATTGATCATGAAACCTGGATGGCCTTAATCTCATAAAAATTGAGCAAGTTATGGTCCTTGGAAGTTGACCTCCTAACTAGGGCACAAACAAAATGACCTATAATCTTTCACCATAAAAAATGACTTTCCAAGCAAAACTAGATCTTGACCTCAACATGAAAGTTGTTTGGAATGTCATAAGGAGTAACTGTTCTCTTATAATAATTTTCATATGACAAAAATTGTAGGCTATAGGAGATAGGGAACCCCAATTTTGACCACTTGACTTTCTCTCATCAACTTCTTTGAACCAACTTGCAAACTTGAAGTTATCTTGATCTTTTGGACTCATGGAGGATCATATATGCATAAGATGATGTATGGTGAAATATACCTTGATATATTGGCCCAAATGTTGAATAAACTTGTCGAGGAAGTCATACAAAATACCCAGATGAATTAGGTTTCCAAGGTAAACTAGCTTCAAACTCTTGATGATTTTTTGATCCAAATGATAAATGAAGAACATAGGGATCCATATATTATGTCTAGAACGATTGTGAACCACCTATTGATTGATCTCCTTGCACTGAGGGTCTCAAACCCTAGTTGTGAGCTTGATAAGGCATTGGTGGATCCACACACTACCTACAAAAGAGACAAAGTTATACATAGACATATTTTTGGTATTTTGGTTAGTAAACAAAGAAAAACAAAGTATGATACAATTAAACGTGCTTGGTGATCTTTCTCAATATAAACCCAATGAATGAGGGGTAAGGAGGATGCCAATGTGTGATCCAAAAGTCAATGCATATGATGAGATAGCATGTGGGATCTTAGGGTAAAAATTGGGATTTTACAGTTGCGCCTATTTAAGGACATTCTAACTGAGGATATGAAGGTTGAAATCTTCGTATCAACTCAGTAAAATGGACTTAAATAACAACTTCTAGAAACAAATTTTGGTCCATAAGAGACCTCATGATGCATATGATATGTGTGTAAAGATAATCTTTATGGGGAATATATTGCCACAAAGGAAAAGAAATCCGGAGAGACCGAAAGTCCACAGGAGCGTAACGCGTTTCGTAAGGAAAGCTCACTGAGGAGACAAATGCTCTATGGTATAAAAGGTTATGCGTAGGCTAGGTTATGACTTGAAAACTGCTTAAGACACAAGGGATTTTCCCATGAAAATAAATCAATGAAAAGACTCGGTCGGGAGATAAGGGAAATCTGTTGGGGAAATGGGTAGATCAGAACAGAGCTGAAATACTCAAATCAAATAGGAAAAAGCGATTCCACTGAGGGAATACGCACTCAAACTCAACTGGGGAAGAATAGACTTCAACACAAGAGCACAAGAGATATATTATCTATTACCGGTTACTGGGTAGAAAGACAATACACTCTGATAGGGGGACATCTATTACTAGTTAGGGTAATCATATCAAGGATGACTCATTGAGAAAAAAAGGTGTATTCATTACCGGTCAACTGGGTAAGAATAACCTACTAGAGAAATAGATCAAATAGGATTTATAACTATCGGTTACTTAATAGAAGACCAACAAAGAGAGTATCCATCACTGGTTAAAGTGAACATATCAAGGATAAACTCAAAGGAGGGATATCAGTCATTGGTTAGGATGAACATATCAAGGATAAACCACCTACGGAAAGAGGAAGAATATTCGTTACCGGTTAGGGTAAACATATCAAGGATAAACTGTCAAGGAGAAATAGGAATTATATCTACCAGTTATTGGGTAGAAGACCAAAAAGAATATCCGTCATCGATTAAGATGAACATATCAAGCTCTTATTTTCTCAGACTTAGACTTTAGAGAAACAGATTTACCTCGCTTTTGAGGTTTATCTTCCTCGAGCTCAATCTCGTGGCTTCTTAAAGAACTAACAAGTTCTTCAAGACTTATACTCTTTACATCCTTTTCCAGCTTCAAAGAAGTTACCATAGGTGTCCATTTTTTGGGAAGACTTATGATAATCTTCTTGACATGGTCAACTATGAAGTATCCTTTTCAGTCCTATAGAAAGCATATGAAACCTTGAGAACATAGTCTCAACTGTTTCACCATCTTCCATTTTGAATGCCTCATACTTCTAGATTAAGGTCAAGGCCTTTATCTCCTTTACTTGAGCATTCCCCTCATGAGTCATTCTTAGAGATTCAAAAGTGGATTTGGTAGAATCTTTGTTTGTTATCTTCTCATACCCAGTATAAGAGATAACATTTAGCAATATAGTTATGGACTTATGATGATTTTTGAAATCTTTCTTCAATTGATCAGTCATAACACATCTTGTTATATTATTTCCTTCAACATTAACTGTGTAAACATAGCCATGGACTACAAGACCCCAAAGATAAACATCGTAACCAAGAAAGAAGCTTTATGTTCCATGTTTCCAATAATAAAATTTCTCACCATCAAAGATTAGTGGTTTTGGATTGTATTGATCTCTTTCATTATTGTTAATAATGTTAGCAGCGGCCATTGTTTCCCATACAAACTGGATCGGTACTTGTCGCATCCTGCGAAAAAAACCGGCGAGCCTAAAAATAAAAACACACAGAGCCGCCACTAAACGTTATTTATCCCAAGATAGGGAAAGGAAACGCTCAGAGAAACCTGGAAAGACATGGTCTCACGACCAAGACAATGGGTTCGGGAGTCGGTTACGCAAGGGGAAGGTATTAGCACCCCTCACGTCCGTCGTACTCGACGGGATCCACGTCCTAGAATAAAGAATAGGTTGCTAAAACATCACACACACACACAGGGAACGCAGGTGGGGTTAGGAGGAACGAGCTCGATAAGGTATCGCACCTTATGCCTACATATCTTGTCTGGAACAAGAATCAGAGCCACTGTAGTTCGGCTTACGCACGCCAAACAACACAAAACAATCAAACAAGATGGGTGGCAAACATGGAGCCCGACAACCACTGGATGGAATTACGTCGGCATCCGAACCAAAACACGCATAAAACGGCAAACGAGGAGCCCGACTGCCAATCATTGGGCTTACGTCGGCATCCGAACCCAAACACACAGTCAGATAACAAGTAAACGCACGCGAAAAGAAAAAAGGTTGCCCGGAGTGGTCTCGCACGACCACCTGCCTACATACCTTGTCTGGAACAAGGATCAGGGCGATGTAGTTCCCCTGAAAGGGACTAAATTGCTAACCAGAAACCGGGGAAAAATACACAACTAGGGAGCTGAGACTCGAGCCTAATGTTGTCATGCATCGTTAACCCTAAGTTCGGTTTTCTATCCTACTTGCATAAGCAAACTAACCTAACCAGGAAAGAAGCTAGCACACAAGCATACAATCATATCATACATCAAATGAGAACAGGCATCTCAAACAAGCATGTCAATCAGATATTCACAGAGCACGCGCTATAACCACACAAGGGGCTCAATCAATGGGGTTTGACCGCCGAAGCGAGTCGTCTGTACAGGCTGGTTTTGCTCTTAACCTTGCCATTACGAGGCTAAGGTGAAGCAGATGAAAGGATGAAGTGAGGATCAGACCTCACAGCTCTTATCCCTAACCAGGGAGAGCTGACAAATGAGCATGGGTCCAGAATAGGGGAACCCTTTTATACTCGATGACTCTGACACAACAGATCTTGGGCTTTTGATCTCAATGCTACAACCATGTAATGGGAGCAAGGAGAAGACTCAACTGAATAGTGGGGGACAGGTTGCTTGTCCCTACCTTCCACCAATTGCCTTACTTGAAGGACTTTCCCTGCTTGGGCTTAAAAATAAACATACACAATCATTGTCTCTTAAGGAGGACTTCAGACAATTTATTTGCCCGGCCCGGTAACAGCCGGGTCTCCAGACTACATGAAGTAAGAAGGTTATACCTCAAATGCAAGTTGCTTAAGCAAAGCAAAGCAATAGTTCACAAGGAACTGAGCAACTAAAGTACCTGGAAACAATCAAACTCAGTCAGTATTCAATCAGACAAATTGTACAGCAAACAATCAAACAGTTTAAACAACACAACACAAAGCAAGCTCAAGGCTTAAGCCCAAGCTCCAACACCTACAAAACAATGTTATGTTAGTGCACAAACATCCACAACATCAATTAAAATCAACTTGTATCATTCTCCATGTACATTATGCTTTTGATCCTGAAAAACCAAGCAAACATTAGCAACTAGACCACTAGGCCAAGCCTAGGGTCCCAAAGCAAGAAAAAAGTTAAAACAGCAAGGTATCCACCATCCAACATCAAATTAACATCAAACAAGAGCAAACATCCTTGGTCTCATGTTTATGTCATCCATCAAGTTCAATTCATGCACAAAACAATCCATATTGGTTCAAATGAAGCACCAAATATACAAACAGAAGTATTTCATTCAAAGCCATGCCAAAACACATCAAAAAAATCTCAAATTAAATACACCTAAACAGGGGTCAATCAAGGTCTACCATGTCAAATTTGAGCTCAATTGGGCAAATGGAACCATGTCAATGAAAATCAACAAAAACAGACACAATTTCATGCTTCAATTCACACCATCAATGCATACATCCAATTCAAAAATTCATATCTCATTGAAAACAAAAAAGAAATGGATGAGACCAAAACAGGGAGGTCCTAACATGTGTCTAGTTCATGCATATCAAATTTCATGGCCATACAATACAATATGAGGATTTCCCAATCAATCTACCAACATGTATCACATGAGCTTGCAATTTCAACAACCAGAGATGAAAAATCAAGATTAAATTGAAAATGCAGTGAAAAATTCTACAAAAATTCATACAACATCCTAACATATCAATAATTCACCATGCCAAATTTCATTCAATTCTAACATGCATAGGTTATCCAATTAAATTCAACAAGTTGACATCAAGAGGTGTGACACAAATTGTCACACCTAAGTTCCAGAATTTGCTGCTCTCTAACCAGGTATCAAAAATTCATGAAATTTACATATAAATAATCCTCAATGAGTCAAGAACCACCACAAAAATTTTCAGCCATTTATTTTATGATATGAGTATTTCATGATCAAATTGCCAAAATGTATCAAAATGTGACATACATTAGAAAAGCCTATGCCAAATAAAATATTTGCCATGCACAACTTTGACCAATAGGTCAAAAAAATCCTACACAAGTCAACAAAGTCATAGAAAAAATCTCCATATTTTAGGAATTTTTTACTATTTTTTATGAATTTTTTGAAGTCATTATCAATTTTTAATAATTTAATGAAATTAACTAAAAATCATCAATGGCATATTGGTAATTATTTTGAGCGGGAGCGGGAAACAGCTTTTTTCAAATATTTGAATAGAAATTTGGATCAAAACACTCTCCCTCATCGTCTTCAACAAGCAGTTTTTCCAGAAAAATGAAAAAAATGAAGAACAACAAACTGACACGAAAATGTACAAATGTATAACCAACCGAACCGTCTCATCAAGCACAACATGAATATCACTTTGATTTTGGCTAAATGTTCATGAATCTCTCAAATCGAGCATGTTAGGGTTTGCATTCATAATTTCATTTCACGATTTCTCACACTACAGGCAACTATTTGCAATTCTACAAACATCACAATGCTCTACGTGGAGTGGCCTACAGCATGCACCTAACCATTTAGCAAATCGTGAGGATCGAGTTTCGAGCATACCTGCTATGGCAGTGGCTAAACTGATGTTCTTCGTGTTCAATTCCTCCAAACAGGTGCGCTAGAGACTTCAAGAAGTTGAGTGACAAGCTTGAGATCGATTGCCATGGCCTCTTGTGCGTGAAAACCTCAATTCACCATTGATGATGTTGATATGAACAGTCACGATCAATGCTCCTTTCTCCTCAAACTACCAAAACAGTTGGTGTTTATGATGATGTGGATTCAGATTGAAAAGAATTTCGAATTTTCATCAAGAAATGGTGATGAATTTTGGAAATGAAGATTGGTGTTCTTGATGGAATTTTGAGAGAATGAGAGGGTTTCAGATCTGGTTCTTGGAGATTGTGAGATTCTGTTATGATTAGGAAGTGTTTTAGAATTTATATGGATGCTTAATCCTCCACTAATCCACTTAATTAACCAAATTAGCATGTTAAGTGAAATTGGTTATTTTGCAAATAAGGGCAAAAATGTAATTTCCATGTACAGCTCATTGCCAGCTGTTTTGACAGCTCATGCAAACTCCAAATGTCATATGTGAACCATAGAAACTTGTCCCATGCTCATTGGTGTTGTATTTCTCAAATTCACATATGTGTGGTAATTGTCCAATTTTCCCCATTTCACTTTTCAAGCCAAATCTCAATTTAAAAGGCCTAGGCATGAAATGAATATTCAAACACACTCCAAATGCCATTCCTGAGGTGTTGGAAAAAGTCCCATTCAAAAATTCCAATTATTTTGACATTTGGACAATTTTGCCCCTGGTCCAATTCAGCTGTCCAGTTGAAAAGTGACTTTTTGCCTTGGCCACTTTTGGGAAAATCCAATGATGCACCCTCAAAGTACATGTTAAATGGAGTTTGTGCATATAAAGAACTTGCAATTTGGACAAAGTATGTGGTAGTTATGGCCTCCTGATTACGGGTCATTTCTGAAATTCAATGAGCCATATCTTGCAAACCACACATTGGATTTTCAAGTTCTTGGACTTTTTGGAAAGGTGAGAACAAGATCTACATCTGTCATGTTGAACAATTTTTCATTTGAAGCTTCCTTGGACTTCTTTTTTTGAGGTCAAAAACTTTCCATTTTTGGAAACTTCAGCTACAAGTCACTTTCTATTTTTGGCAGTTTTTGTCCTGACTTGATTTTCTTCATTTTTAAGCTTTGAGATGTCATATAACACTTGTTCCAACATGAATGAAGTGTATCCAACTCATTTCCACCTCCACATCCATCAGATCATGTACAGTTGACCACAGTTGACTTTTCATCTGACAGATGAATTTGGCAATGCATAGATCAAATTGAACCCCAATCTTCAACTGAAATGGCTCAAGGGTGATACCCTTGCCTCCATAAGCACCATATAGTCACAAAATGATCCTCATCTCCTTCATAAACCCCATCTCCTGATCCAGCCCTGATTGGCCCAATACAACTGATTAGGGTTGACCAGTGGTCAAAACCCTAATCTCCAGGAATCTTCTTCAATCTCCTGATGACATCCAACCATGATGATGATGATGTATCAGTTCAAACAAGATGAATACCAATATCCTTGAGAATCCTGAAACCCTAATTCACGGCCCAATCCTCAGATGGCCATGATCAGTCAGTAAACCCTAGGCTTGCACCCTCTGACTTCCTCATCTTCTGATCAAGACTTGGGAAGACGGCTGGCACAATGTAACCACATGATATGCAATATGAAATGCCTAATGACCTAAAATGCAATGCAAATATGTTAATGCTTGGTCCCAAGAGAGGAGGGCAAATTTTGAGGTGTTACAGCTGCCCCTATTCAATCCACTGTGAACCTGTCGATACGAAATAGCCTCGGCTTTCGGATGATCAGGATGAAGAGTGATTGAATACCAAGAACAGACGAACAATTTGCACTCTGATGGGATAATAATTAACAACGCCTGTCAGCATCGGCGAAGAAACAAACTCTGAAACGTCGACCTGGATACCAAAATAAATGGTAACTCAGGGATAACCATGGCCTGATCACCACATCCACTCGGGATTCTCATTCTTTTTTTGCTTTTCTTGAACCCCGAAAATTTTCTCTTCTTCTACCTGGTCCGAAAACCACTTCGGTCTGAACTCCGAAAAACTGGCCTGAATACCATAAGTGCTTCAACCTGATAGTCGGAAACTTCACTAATCACCACTCTAAGGGCAACACGTCAGAGGGTACACCTTCAACCAGACACTGACTGATGACTGGGGAGAAACTCGACGTTTACTGAACATCGGACGATGATGTTTACTGACACCAAAAAAAAGCTCGACCAGACATTAACCAATGACCGGGAGGAAACTCGATGTTTACAGGCACCGAACAATGATGTTGACATGACATCAAACAATGATGCGGACAGACATCAAACAATGATGCGGACAGACATCAAACAATGATGCGGACAGACATCAAACAATGATGCGGACAGACATCAAACAATGATGCGGACAGACATCAAACAATGATGCGGACAGACATCAAACAATGATGCGGACAGACATCAAACAATGATGCGGACAGACATCAAACAATGATGCGGACAGACATCAAACAATGATGCGGACAGACATCAAACAATGATGCAGACAGACATCAAACAATGATGCGGACAGACATCAAACAATGATGCGGACAGACATCAAACAATGATGCGGACAGACATCAAACAATGATGCGGACAGACATCAAACAATGATGCGGACAGACATCAAACAATGATGCGGACAGACATCAAACAATGATGCGGACAGACATCAAACAATGATGCGGACAGACATCAAACAATGATGCGGACAGACATCAAACAATGATCGACCAAACACTTACTGATGTCTGGGAAGAAACGGTGGTTCCAAACTCACAATGCTGAACTCCTCGGAGCATCGTCTTCGCTGTCAGACAAAACCAAACCTCAAGCGGTAATCACGGCTTGAATCGCGCTGATCGCGTAACGTCTTCTGACTGTATCCCCATCTCTGTCCGACGGGAACATTTCCTCCAATATCGCACTACTGGGGAACATTGCTGATCTGACGTTGTGATGCTAATCTCCTCAGAGTAACATCTTCACCTTTGGTGAACCCCAAATCTTCAAGCGGTAACCACAGTTTGGGTTGCGTTGAATACATCCCTTTTCCATCTCCGTCCGACGGAAGGAGTCTTCTCCAGTGTCGTACCACTGGGACAATACCTGTGATCCAATCATGAGGCTATACTACTCGGAGCAACACTTTCATTTTCTGGCAAAATACCTCTCAAACAGTAACCACGGCTTGAGACTAGCTGACGTTTGCAATGATGCATGCTTGATTTCTTCTGCGTAATGCTCCATAATTATGGAAATGCTACGTGATTATTTATTTTTCTATGCAATATGCAATGCTTATTCTACATGATGAATGCATAAAAATATCCCCCTCAAGGGAATTTTCTGGGGAAAACGAGACTCTCTGCTGAGGAACTCGCCACTGCTCCGATTTCCACCCTGCCGGGGATAACACTGCTGCTAGGAAATAGACAACCCTTGCTGGGGATACAGATCCTTTGCACCCAACCCTCTCGAGGACATGCTGGGGAATACCTCCTTTGCACCCCACCCTCTCGAGGACATGCTGGGGATACAGATCCTTCACTGCACTCTGTGGGAATACCACAGTCTTTGACTTGCTGGGGATATAGATCCCAACTCTGCTTTGGGAACCCTCACAGATACTCCCGCTGGGGAAAAGAGCAATCTTCAACCTGCTGGGGGAATACCATCCAGACCCTGCTAGGGGAACGACAACTACTCCGCTGGGGAGGACCCAATCAATCCACATGTAGGATACCCTCGGCTGGGGATGCAGATATTCGTCTGCTACAGAAACTCGTTCAATCCATTGGTAGAATGAACACTGTTGGAGAGATATGTCATTGAAAAAACCCGCTCCACTCGGGGACTAGCTGGGGAGATGAGAAAAGTGGGTACAACACCCATCGACTCGTCGAACCATGCTATCCACCTCCTACTTTCGCATCAGCTTTCCACTTTTGAGAACCCCCAGACTCATCTGGACCTTTTCTGCTCCATCATTTTGTATTCCAAGTCGCTCCGCGCTCGACGAGAGACGTACTCCTGGGATATATACAAAGATTTTCAATTTTCCGACTTTGAAGAGTCTTCTTGATTATTTCAATTGTCGTCGGACGTCTCTCGTCGCCTCTCCATTCCTCCTTCATCCCTGATCGAACTCTGCGGGGAATCACAAACTTGCAAGTCTCTCGACTTTGAAGAGTCTTCTTGATTATCATCAAGGCTCGTCATACGTCGCAACGTCGCTTCGTCGTTTCTTCATACGTTCGTCCCTGATCGGACTCTCACGGGGATCTCCCTTGTCAAAGCTTCCACATCACAACCTGCAAGTGAGTGAAAAACATCTAACAGTTCCTGCAAAACAGATCGTTAGATAAAACCGTGCCCCAGGCGTGTCAAGATTTCAACACTTGGGTCACTCAACCTTCCAAATAAGATTTCAAGCTCTCAATCTTATAAACATGCATCGGAAGGAACCTGTATGTGTTAAAATGCAAAGATTCTTTATCAAAAATAATTGGATGTTCTTGCAATCAAAACGGTAATGAAAAACAAAAACAAAATTATTTGACTGAATGTGCATTTTATTGATTTGAAAAGCGTGGCTCAAATGAGCAATACAAAGGGAAGCAATTCCTGAAAAGAGGTAATTGCACAAAAGGAAAAATCTATCCTAATGGCAATGTGAAACCCGTGATCTCATCGAGTTCCAACTCGGTTACACCCCATATGTCCTCAGACTCTCCGTGCTTTTCTGCCTTCTGAACAAGACGCTTCTGACTGATCCCTACCGGGTATTATCCATGATGCTTTAACCAAAGCGCAAACGATCATGCTAGACGCAATTGTTCGTTTCAATCCCTCTTTTGCCTGGACCGCCCTTTCGGGTTTTCAGTCCACCGGGATACCCTTTTTTGCCCAAGTCGCCTTTTCAGGTTTTCGACTTGCCGGGTGTACATTTTTCATTTTATCCCTAATTTTTGCCCGAACCCTTTTCTGTTTTTGGTTCGCCGGGATGCCCATTTTTGCCTGGACTATTTTGTTCTTTTCGTCCAGCGGGTCTATTATACGAAGTATTTTTTAACTGCGTCCGCATTCACAGGGGATGGAAAATCCTCGCCATCCATGGTCGTTAACAACAAGGCTCCACCAGAGAAAACCTTCTTGACCACGAACGGACCCTCATAATTCGGTGTCCACTCGCCCCTTCGATCGTTTTGAGTTTCAGCACCATATCACCTACGTGATACACCCGAGGTCGCACTTTCTTGTCAAAAGCACGCTTCATTCTCTGCTGGTACAGCTGCCCATGACAGATGGCTGCTAGCCTCTTCTCTTCAATCAAGCTCTCTGAGTGAGAAAGGCGTTTGCCCCAGTTGATGTACGTACCGCGGTACGGTACCCAGGATACCAGCTTCGTACTCTACCACCATCGTTGGTACATTCCATCGTGCCCCGGGAAGCACTAACTCGTTCACCTTATCCTCCCCATCAGACATCAGAACCCGTTCGGATTCAGGGTCAGGCCCCTCCTCCGGGATCGGCTACTCTCAATCTTTCGATTAGAGCACCTCGAGATGTCCTCATCAGGGAACTCAAACTTCCTTGGTTGATAATCCTCAAAGGGTTGCGGAGCGATGTAATCAGACAATACACCCCTTGATTGCTTTCTGAAAGTATCACAAATTAGTCAACATCATTTTACTCCTCTCACAACCCGTCCGGTCAATGTTGGATTCTCAAACCCATACTCGATCGGATCCATCTCAGAAATCCACAAAGTGGCATGAATCAGCATACACTGTCTCAGTCGGCGAGCAGCCTATGCCAAAGTACAACAAGTTTTCTTGAACAGTGAATGTACTGTTTCACAGTCGACAAACTTTTTGCTAAGGTAAATTGCATGCTCTTTTCGACAAGACTCGTCATGCTGACCCACTTCACCTCGTAGACCCCTCGAAGGCCGTCAAGTACAGATTAACAATTGCTCCTTCCATAGGAGGCATCGGAACCAGAGGTTCCTGCAACTTTTCTTTTATTTTTCAATGCCCCTTGGCAATCATTATTTCACCTGACCGTTTGATTTTTTTTTCAACATCTTGAGTATAGGTTCACCCGTGACTATTAGATGAGATGTGAACCATGACAGGTAGTTCAATCTTTCTAAGAAACCACGAACCTCTCTTTCTTCTATTTTTCTCGGTTCAGGCGTTTCTCTTTTTTTTTTTTTTTTTTTTTTTTTTTTTTTTTTTTAGCAGGATCGACCTCGATTCCTCTCTTACAACGAACCCCAGCATCTTACCGGATCGCACTCTGATAGTGCACTTATCTGAATTCAACCACAGTTTGAATTATCTCCACCAGATGCCCCTCTTCTGTTTGGGACTTTGCTATCATGTCATAGCATACCGAATCACATCATGAAACAAAGTCACCATGGCTCTTATACAAGTGGCACCGGCGTTCTGCTTCTCTAGAGGACAGTCTCCTTTCCACGATAGCTTGTGCGCAACGACTCCAGTATCCGACCCTGGCATACCCTGACATGACCAGGTGAAGGCATCCACATGCTCTTTCAACAAGGCTACCATTCAGCTCTCAATTCGCCTCTGAAGCGGCCCTAATTTTACTTCCTTCCTGACCTCGGCGGTGCTTGGAATAACAATCTCAATCCGCTCTTCAGGCGGCTGAATCACCTTCTCCTCTTGTTTTCAGCAATCTGGCCAATCCCAACAGATCACAATCTTCTTCGTCTTCTTCTTCAGCAAGATAGATCGAATTGTCGAAGTCATATGAGGGCGTAACCAAATTGTTATCAATGAGATTCGGAGAATTGTTTTTGAAGTTGGGACGAGACAAATCAAAAAGAAAAATGAAAATAAACATTGCCATTTTTATTTGTTTTTAAACTGCAAAAATAAATGAAAAACAGGGAACACCGCTTTTTGACTGAAAAACATCCATTTATTAATGATGCAGAAAATGCAAATTTATGAACATGAGGCGGCCCTTACAATGGACCATTACATGTCGGGCAACATGTATGGCTTTCATGCAGATAAACTGAAAACAAGAAACATTACTCTTCAGGCTGAGTGTCAGTGCTGATCTTGTTTAGGCCTTCCAGCTTCCTGGTACGCACGACTTTATCCACGACTCCAGCTCACAGTCACTGTCAGTCTCTTCCCCCATTGCACAGGCGTGATCCGAATCTTCAGCAATTGCACTCACCATTGCCTGACCATGTGCCGGCAGGGGATTGGCAATGGGAGTTCCTGTCCATTTACCATACCCACGGTTGCTCTTTTTCCACCGTCTCTGGATCCTCCGAGCCCCTGGTTGGAGACACCATCCAGATTAACCCCACTGTTCGCTGCTGAAGCCCGCTCGAGCTTCTCAACCTTATCAGCCAAAGCTTTCTGATCAACTGCAAAACCATGCATGATGTTGATCAGCTCAGTCATTTTGTCTTTCAGCTCGAGGAGATCAGTACTTGGGAGATCCATCAGTCGAGGAGTATTGCGTCTGGTGAAGTATCTGTGAGGACGTGTTGAGTGCAAAGGTACGGTTCTGCGAGCACGAGCAATGATTCCTGCAAAACAGCAAACAGGTTAATATGCATGAATGCAACGTCTATCCATATGAGGAAGCTTCTATCTTTCGATCCTGGTTTCATCGAGACAGATAACATTTCACCAATAACATTTTGACATCCAGATGTCTCTCAACCAGATTCTCAATCAATAATACTCCCCATATGGCTAGACGTGAGTTTGAGTGCAGATGAATGCAAAATGAGAATGATGCAGATGTATGCAATGCACTGGGCCATCCTCCAAGTCATCTGATCATTTGTTGCTCTGAGTCACAACCTTGATTTCTGAACTGATCATAACCATCTGAGGGAATATGCAATCACACATCTGATCCACGGGTTCCGAAATAAACGGAAGACAGATACATCATCATCATCATCATCATCAGTCTCTGAGCAGACCCAAAACCATCTGAATCGGCCCGGGGAATCCAGAAATAAACGGATCCCCACTGATAAATATCTCGGCCCGGGGAATCCTGAAATAAACGGATCCCCACTGATAAATATCTCGGCCCGGGGAATCCTGAAATAAACGGATCCCCACTGATAAACAACTCGGACAGCACTCCGGCGTCTCTGACATAAATGACCATAAATCCGACTTATAAAGAGAACTCTGATCCACGGAACAAAAGGTCACCATCTGAGCATACATCTGAACATGCATCTGAAAGAATCACCCTCCCCTCACAGGTACATTCTAAACAGGTCATCCTAAGGCGGATAATAGTCTCGACAATCGGGCAGAGATACTCAATGGGTTTGCCCTTTCGGGTGTGCCATTGTAGCTCTCCTGAGATCGTCTAAACCAAAGATCCGGGAAATGATCGGTCACCAGAGTCAACAGCCCAAAAGAGATAACCCAACCAAAGTGGAAAATCCCACTGGAAGAGCATTTCTCAGATGAACCTCGTCCGGCTTGTGGTATGTCACGTAGCAACAATATGCCCAACCGGCACATGAGCGACGTGAGACCACGCTAATCCTAGGTGTATACTCGGGCCTGGGTTTTAGCCCCACTCAGAACACCCACCCCACACAGAGGAACCACCTGCACAGAGGACGGCAACAGCATGATAGTATGATGCATGCAGACATTAATGCAAATATAGATACACACTGGTTAGAATAATAAATGCAATAAATAACATCACAAGCAACCTAAACTAATCCTAAAGCGCTAGGAGAGACTCGCTTAGGGACCATGGACCAGCATAGGTCAACATGTATTTAGTCCCCAGCAGAGTCGCCAGCTGTCGCATCCTGCGAAAAAAACCGGCGAGCCTAAAAATAAAAACACACAGAGCCGCCACTAAACGTTATTTATCCCAAGATAGGGAAAGGAAACGCTCAGAGAAACCTGGAAAGACATGGTCTCACGACCAAGACAATGGGTTCGGGAGTCGGTTACGCAAGGGGAAGGTATTAGCACCCCTCACGTCCGTCGTACTCGACGGGATCCACGTCCTAGAATAAAGAATAGGTTGCTAAAACATCACACACACACACAGGGAACGCAGGTGGGGTTAGGAGGAACGAGCTCGATAAGGTATCGCACCTTATGCCTACATATCTTGTCTGGAACAAGAATCAGAGCCACTGTAGTTCGGCTTACGCACGCCAAACAACACAAAACAATCAAACAAGATGGGTGGCAAACATGGAGCCCGACAACCACTGGATGGAATTACGTCGGCATCCGAACCAAAACACGCATAAAACGGCAAACGAGGAGCCCGACTGCCAATCATTGGGCTTACGTCGGCATCCGAACCCAAACACACAGTCAGATAACAAGTAAACGCACGCGAAAAGAAAAAAGGTTGCCCGGAGTGGTCTCGCACGACCACCTGCCTACATACCTTGTCTGGAACAAGGATCAGGGCGATGTAGTTCCCCTGAAAGGGACTAAATTGCTAACCAGAAACCGGGGAAAAATACACAACTAGGGAGCTGAGACTCGAGCCTAATGTTGTCATGCATCGTTAACCCTAAGTTCGGTTTTCTATCCTACTTGCATAAGCAAACTAACCTAACCAGGAAAGAAGCTAGCACACAAGCATACAATCATATCATACATCAAATGAGAACAGGCATCTCAAACAAGCATGTCAATCAGATATTCACAGAGCACGCGCTATAACCACACAAGGGGCTCAATCAATGGGGTTTGACCGCCGAAGCGAGTCGTCTGTACAGGCTGGTTTTGCTCTTAACCTTGCCATTACGAGGCTAAGGTGAAGCAGATGAAAGGATGAAGTGAGGATCAGACCTCACAGCTCTTATCCCTAACCAGGGAGAGCTGACAAATGAGCATGGGTCCAGAATAGGGGAACCCTTTTATACTCGATGACTCTGACACAACAGATCTTGGGCTTTTGATCTCAATGCTACAACCATGTAATGGGAGCAAGGAGAAGACTCAACTGAATAGTGGGGGACAGGTTGCTTGTCCCTACCTTCCACCAATTGCCTTACTTGAAGGACTTTCCCTGCTTGGGCTTAAAAATAAACATACACAATCATTGCCTCTTAAGGAGGACTTCAGACAATTTATTTGCCCGGCCCGGTAACAGCCGGGTCTCCAGACTACATGAAGTAAGAAGGTTATACCTCAAATGCAAGTTGCTTAAGCAAAGCAAAGCAATAGTTCACAAGGAACTGAGCAACTAAAGTACCTGGAAACAATCAAACTCAGTCAGTATTCAATCAGACAAATTGTACAGCAAACAATCAAACAGTTTAAACAACACAACACAAAGCAAGCTCAAGGATTAAGCCCAAGCTCCAACACCTACAAAACAATGTTATGTTAGTGCACAAACATCCACAACATCAATTAAAATCAACTTGTATCATTCTCCATGTACATTATGCTTTTGATCCTGAAAAACCAAGCAAACATTAGCAACTAGACCACTAGGCCAAGCCTAGGGTCCCAAAGCAAGAAAAAAGTTAAAACAGCAAGGTATCCACCATCCAACATCAAATTAACATCAAACAAGAGCAAACATCCTTGGTCTCATGTTTATGTCATCCATCAAGTTCAATTCATGCACAAAACAATCCATATTGGTTCAAATGAAGCACCAAATATACAAACAGAAGTATTTCATTCAAAGCCATGCCAAAACACATCAAAAAAATCTCAAATTAAATACACCTAAACAGGGGTCAATCAAGGTCTACCATGTCAAATTTGAGCTCAATTGGGCAAATGGAACCATGTCAATGAAAATCAACAAAAACAGACACAATTTCATGCTTCAATTCACACCATCAATGCATACATCCAATTCAAAAATTCATATCTCATTGAAAACAAAAAAGAAATGGATGAGACCAAAACAGGGAGGTCCTAACATGTGTCTAGTTCATGCATATCAAATTTCATGGCCATACAATACAATATGAGGATTTCCCAATCAATCTACCAACATGTATCACATGAGCTTGCAATTTCAACAACCAGAGATGAAAAATCAAGATTAAATTGAAAATGCAGTGAAAAATTCTACAAAAATTCATACAACATCCTAACATATCAACAATTCACCATGCCAAATTTCATTCAATTCTAACATGCATAGGTTATCCAATTAAATTCAACAAGTTGACATCAAGAGGTGTGACACAAATTGTCACACCTAAGTTCCAGAATTTGCTGCTCTCTAACCAGGTATCAAAAATTCATGAAATTTACATATAAATAATCCTCAATGAGTCAAGAACCACCACAAAAATTTTCAGCCATTTATTTTATGATATGAGTATTTCATGATCAAATTGCCAAAATGTATCAAAATGTGACATACATTAGAAAAGCCTATGCCAAATAAAATATTTGCCATGCACAACTTTGACCAATAGGTCAAAAAAATCCTACACAAGTCAACAAAGTCATAGAAAAAATCTCCATATTTTTAGGAATTTTTTACTATTTTTTATGAATTTTTTGAAGTCATTATCAATTTTTAATAATTTAATGAAATTAACTAAAAATCATCAATGGCATATTGGTAATTATTTTGAGCGGGAGCGGGAAACAGCTTTTTTCAAATATTTGAATAGAAATTTGGATCAAAACACTCTCCCTCATCGTCTTCAACAAGCAGTTTTTCCAGAAAAATGAAAAAAATGAAGAACAACAAACTGACACGAAAATGTACAAATGTATAACCAACCGAACCGTCTCATCAAGCACAACATGAATATCACTTTGATTTTGGCTAAATGTTCATGAATCTCTCAAATCGAGCATGTTAGGGTTTGCATTCATAATTTCATTTCACGATTTCTCACACTACAGGCAACTATTTGCAATTCTACAAACATCACAATGCTCTACGTGGAGTGGCCTACAGCATGCACCTAACCATTTAGCAAATCGTGAGGATCGAGTTTCGAGCATACCTGCTATGGCAGTGGCTAAACTGATGTTCTTCGTGTTCAATTCCTCCAAACAGGTGCGCTAGAGACTTCAAGAAGTTGAGTGACAAGCTTGAGATCGATTGCCATGGCCTCTTGTGCGTGAAAACCTCAATTCACCATTGATGATGTTGATATGAACAGTCACGATCAATGCTCCTTTCTCCTCAAACTACCAAAACAGTTGGTGTTTATGATGATGTGGATTCAGATTGAAAAGAATTTCGAATTTTCATCAAGAAATGGTGATGAATTTTGGAAATGAAGATTGGTGTTCTTGATGGAATTTTGAGAGAATGAGAGGGTTTCAGATCTGGTTCTTGGAGATTGTGAGATTCTGTTATGATTAGGAAGTGTTTTAGAATTTATATGGATGCTTAATCCTCCACTAATCCACTTAATTAACCAAATTAGCATGTTAAGTGAAATTGGTTATTTTGCAAATAAGGGCAAAAATGTAATTTCCATGTACAGCTCATTGCCAGCTGTTTTGACAGCTCATGCAAACTCCAAATGTCATATGTGAACCATAGAAACTTGTCCCATGCTCATTGGTGTTGTATTTCTCAAATTCACATATGTGTGGTAATTGTCCAATTTTCCCCATTTCACTTTTCAAGCCAAATCTCAATTTAAAAGGCCTAGGCATGAAATGAATATTCAAACACACTCCAAATGCCATTCCTGAGGTGTTGGAAAAAGTCCCATTCAAAAATTCCAATTATTTTGACATTTGGACAATTTTGCCCCTGGTCCAATTCAGCTGTCCAGTTGAAAAGTGACTTTTTGCCTTGGCCACTTTTGGGAAAATCCAATGATGCACCCTCAAAGTACATGTTAAATGGAGTTTGTGCATATAAAGAACTTGCAATTTGGACAAAGTATGTGGTAGTTATGGCCTCCTGATTACGGGTCATTTCTGAAATTCAATGAGCCATATCTTGCAAACCACACATTGGATTTTCAAGTTCTTGGACTTTTTGGAAAGGTGAGAACAAGATCTACATCTGTCATGTTGAACAATTTTTCATTTGAAGCTTCCTTGGACTTCTGTTTTTGAGGTCAAAAACTTTCCATTTTTGGAAACTTCAGCTACAAGTCACTTTCTATTTTTGGCAGTTTTTGTCCTGACTTGATTTTCTTCATTTTTAAGCTTTGAGATGTCATATAACACTTGTTCCAACATGAATGAAGTGTATCCAACTCATTTCCACCTCCACATCCATCAGATCATGTACAGTTGACCACAGTTGACTTTTCATCTGACAGATGAATTTGGCAATGCATAGATCAAATTGAACCCCAATCTTCAACTGAAATGGCTCAAGGGTGATACCCTTGCCTCCATAAGCACCATATAGTCACAAAATGATCCTCATCTCCTTCATAAACCCCATCTCCTGATCCAGCCCTGATTGGCCCAATACAACTGATTAGGGTTGACCAGTGGTCAAAACCCTAATCTCCAGGAATCTTCTTCAATCTTCTGATGACATCCAACCATGATGATGATGATGTATCAGTTCAAACAAGATGAATACTAATATCCTTGAGAATCCTGAAACCCTAATTCACGGCCCAATCCTCAGATGGCCATGATCAGTCAGTAAACCCTAGGCTTGCACCCTCTGACTTCCTCATCTTCTGATCAAGACTTGGGAAGACGGCTGGCACAATGTAACCACATGATATGCAATATGAAATGCCTAATGACCTAAAATGCAATGCAAATATGTTAATGCTTGGTCCCAAGAGAGGAGGGCAAATTTTGAGGTGTTACAGTACTGAACACGGTGAAGTGTTGATAAAACTTTTATCACATTCAGAATCGGAGCTTTGATGCCAATTGAAGGTGTGAAAATACAAGAAATGGGGGTTTAAATTACGCTTTATAAACAAAAGCTTTTTTGACCAACTTAATAACACCACTAACAAGTTAATGAAAAAGAGATAAAAACACAAGTATTTTTATCCTGGTTCGCTTGAAACTCAAAGCTACTCTAGTCCATCCGCCAATGTGATTTTGCCTTATACACAAGGACTTAATCCATTATAATCAACATATTACAATAATATAAAGAATAACCTTCTTTGTCTTCTCAAGGATCCAACTATACCCTAGTCTTCTTAAGGACTCACAAAGAATAACCTTATTTGTTTTTTCAAGGATAGCCTCATTAAGGAATCGAACAAAAAGTTTAAAGAATATTTCGTGTGTTACAAGTTGATTCTATACAAATGGATTTTACATAAATGATAAACAATTACTTAAAGAAAAATTGTGAACAAAAGAATGATAACTTTTCACAAAGAAATAGACTTGTCAAAATGTTGTATCCCCGACGTCTTTTCTTCAAGTCTCCAAGTCTCACTTATATAGCATAAGAAGAAGATCATTAAAGGGAAAATGGGAAAGCTCTTAGAGCTATTGTCCATTGTCGGGTGGTGAAAGGAGTGATACTTCGTACTATCCTTCGCCCATAAAATCAGTGACAACTGTAATGTATAGTACTGTCTCTTGCCCACGAAATAAGGTAGTGGAAAGGATATTCGATTTGTACTATGTACTATTTGATCATGTCCCCATTTGATCTTATCTTCAAGTTCATTGGCTTCTGACGAAAGTTGCTAAAGCATGAAATGAAGAAACATAAAGTTGGATTCAGAAAGTTCATAATATTTGGTCAGAACCTTGACATCGTCAGTAGTCTTCAGAGTCTTCAGAATCTACAGAGTGTTCAGAATCTACAGTCAGAACCTTGATAACCTCAATAGCCTAACTTGAGATCTTCAAAATATTCAACTACACAACATAACTTCAGAAGCTTTCCATTCTTCATAAGCTTTGGTGATCAGAGTCACGTCCAGAAGCACGAACCGAGAGAACATTGCAGCAACAACATACCATTTCCTCATAAGTTTCTTAAGAGTGAATCAGCAAAAAGCAGAAAGATCATTGCAGCAGCAACATTAAATATATTTCAGAACTTCTAATAACAAACACAAAAGCAGATTTGGAACTTATTATTCAGAAACCGATGACGTTGCACGTCATATACTCACAATTAAAACTGATTGTTAAAGTTACACAATAATAAACCATTAGAGTACCAAAATTGTTCTCACACAAATACAACATTGTTATCATAAAAACTCAAGGTATATATGCAAATCTAAATATTATTATAACATCATCCTTATCCAATTTGTCATCAACCCAGTTCAGCTCAAATGCAATGCATCATCACAATCATGTTATGATTCAAATATTATACATACATTCAATCATCCACAATTTCATCAAAGTATAACACATAATTTTTAAACTCATAATCAACATAAGCTATATGCACACACATCATCATACATATATAACTATAACATATCATTCAAACATACCCTTCACATTTCCATCAGATTCATCATACATTATCACATACAGCCATGTCATCTATGCATACATAAGCTCAAGATGATTCAACATACACAATCCAAATAATGCCAAACATGATTCAACATACACAATCCAAATAATGCCAAACATACATCAATTCATTTATACATACATTCAATGATTATTTAATTGACCCTAAAACTAACTATCAAAACTCAGTTACTAACTTGATCACCAACACTAATTACCAACATAACTAACTACTTCAACTTAGATGCAAACTAACAATTAACAAACAATAACTTACCCTAACCAAACCAACTACCCTAACTTCCATAACCACCTGTCCTAGGTAGTTACTAATCCTAACCGACTCTAACAGCCAGCTGACACGTGCTCACATAGAATTACCAAATTGCCCCTGCATTTGAATTTCACACCAAAACCAATTTAAACCTTTAACTAACTTCTAACCTCGAAACAAACACACTCCTTATTCAATTTCTTCAGTAAATTTAGGCAAAAATAACACATTTCACTCAAATTTCTCCCTAAACTAACACCAAAACCTAACTAACCTTTTGATTCATTTTTCACCTTTGATTCATTCAAGTCTAGGATCAATATCCGAAGGCTAGAATTCAATCTTCTTCAACTAATTTCATAACAAAAATTCCCTCCAATTTCATAACCCTCGTATATATAAGTTATAACACTCTCAATTTATAATCAAACATTACTCACCCTAAGAAAAGTCTGCCCAATTCTCCCCTTAAACCTTATTCAAAGCTCTTCGATCCCGCCATTGATCAAAGCTTCAAGTTGAAGCTCTAAATCAATTGAGCATTAACCTCATCATATAACCCTAATTCAACATCATCATCATCATTGCAAATTCAATCTCACCATCATCACTTTGCACTCCTATCATACTATATCATAATACATCAACCTCTAACAGAAAGAATTCACAACAACCATAAATTCAAGGGGAAAGGGAAAAAGGATAAGAAAGAAGAAGAAGGAGTTTCGAATTAAAGATAAGAGTTGAGAAGCATACTTTTACATTGGATCTTTGGGTTTCTTATTTCCCCACTTTACTTCTTTTTGCAATAATTACCAAGGTAATCCTCAACTCTATTGGTAAGCCTTAACACACCTTGATTCTTCACTTGTTTACTACATGTTTGCTACCATACTGTAGAGCTTGTGTTGTTGAGCTAAAACGTGTAGGTTTTGCTTTGAATTCATGGATGAATAGTATTTAATTTTTGTTTGAAGTTTTTAGGGTTTTATGTGACCAGGGTAATATAGGGGTTTTGGTTGATGATTAAGAAAAATAAGGGTTAGGGATGAATATAGAAGAGGAGGATGAACATTTTGGTGAAGGATTTGTCATGTTTTGGGGTTCACTGCCGTTGAAGGTGATTTCCGACGCGGCTGAGCGATTTCAAGTAAGTGGATAAGAGAAGATTGGAAAGAAAAGCAGTCTGAGGTTAAAGTGTTGAATGAGAGAGCTTATCACACTTTTCCGCCTTGCCGACTCTCTCATGGGCCACCAAATTCAGACCCATTGGCCTCGTTTCCACCATGCACACGATCCTTTCTTTTACACCTCAAAGTGTGAAACAAATAATGACCAAATATCTTGGGCCTCACACTATAGGCGCAACGCCCAATTACCTTATTCACATTCATTTGCATTATCGCACCCCTCATGCAACATGGTATTTTATTTATTCTTTTTTTAGGAAATATATTCACTACAAGAAAATTACCAGTTTGTGACACAAAAGTCCCGACGGTTCACTAGAAATTGCCCATACTTAAGTTCTTCGACGGCTGCTGCAGCAGTTTG
Source organism: Lathyrus oleraceus (assembly GCF_024323335.1). NCBI lineage: Eukaryota > Viridiplantae > Streptophyta > Magnoliopsida > Fabales > Fabaceae > Lathyrus > Lathyrus oleraceus. The sequence continues at coordinate 87,194,426 of NC_066584.1, forward strand.
GGATAACCGCCCTGCATTTGTACAAACAAATTAAGATTTTCAAGTGCTTCAATCAATATGCCGCTTTCACATTTTGCAGTCTCGTGCCTCCAATTTTCTTTTATTTTCTCTTAAAATCCCTTTTCCTTCAAATTCCTCTAACCCCTGAATCTTAAGTCCAGTTTCATTTTTCTTCCTGTTTCACATGTTCTTTTTTCTCTCAAACCCTTCAGATTTTTTTTTTGTGTGTGTCTTTTCCGGTTTTTTTTCAAATCCATTAAAACCTAGTTGCTACTACCGTAAGAAAAGGTGATTCCGACTGCCAATAAATCACCTTTGAAATATATCCAACAAATAATCTTGTGTCTTCTATCTTGATGTGCAAGTTGTTCACTTTAGGGTTTTGAGAAACCCAGAAGATTAATTCTATCATGAACGGTGAGTTTCTTCCAAACAAATCATTATTTAGGTTTTAAAATCATTTTATGTTAATTTTAGCATATCTCGTGTGACCAGCTTCTATTAATCAGTGAGTTGGGAATCCAAAACTACACAAACGACAAAGTGAAAGTTAGTGTTTTTTAAGGTTAAAGGCCAGTCTGTTGAAACCGAGAAGAAGTCCACACACTATGATGGTGAAGGTTTTTATCTCTTCACCTGTGAATATTTTTCAACCATGGTAGTTTATCTTTAGCAATAACTTCTTGTCCCACTTTCATTATTGAATATGTTGATAGAGACTAACTGCAACCATAATCTTTATAGCTTGCAAAAAATAGGGTATGCATTTTGTGTGTAATGTTGGTGTTTAATGTGTATGCTGGCGTTTAATCATCCATTTATGTTGTGTCCATGTGTTTGTGTCAATTTAAGTGCTTTTGGATGTATAATTTCATTGGCACGTCTTTGAATTTTGTAATAGAATTTCTTTCAAATTTAAGTTGCACTTCTAAGAACTCAGAACTTGAAAGAGTGTTTAAGGCATGTGAGAGAACCAATGTTACTTGGATGATTACATTTTATGTCAAATGGTAGCATATTTTATGTGGTCAGCTTTAATCCAGGGTCAAATTAAGGGTTAAAGGTATTTTCTTATTCATCATTTGTTTGAGTAAAAACCAAAGCATCGAATGTACAATATTATATGTTTTTTAGGTATTTGTGTCTTACTGTATGCATATTTTGAATTTTCACTTGTGATGGATTATCTAGAGAAAACATTGTCTGGTTGGAAGAAAAATTAAAACCTCTTCTTAAAGGTTATTATATTATTATTATACTTTATTTTGTAGATTTACATCTTAAATCATCCTTAAATACACTCACTAACTGCAGTTATTTTGTAGTTTCAAGGAAGTCTTATGGGTAGTTTTCGTTTTTGTCTCATCCAGTTCTATAGTAGCAGACCATAAATGGCTTGAATTATGGTGATACATGGTAATGACAGGACTATCTAGTTGAGTTAAATGGCTTGAATTATGGTGATACGTGGTTATGACAAGACTGTCTAGCTGAGTTTTAGAATTGGTAGTTACTATACACTTTATCCACATTCTTCATGGCACTGTAATGATTTCAAATTGGTAGTTACAATCAAGGACCATTGGTGTTAATCTTTTATGTGATGTATTCACACCTTTAGTCAGAATGATATTGCATGAGTAACCGTATTAGTTATTATTTGTGTATGTGTTTTCACCCTACATAAGAGTTTTTTCATAACATGTATCTCCTATGTTATGTATAGTGGTATAAGTTAATAAATGCATCGAACATTTTGAAAGAGAATACCATTTCTAGTGTGTGGTCTTGTTATTTTTTCTATTATATTTGCTTCATTAACCTTTAGTAGCACTTTTTTCAAATTTGTTCGATTCAGATTTCCTCACATTTGCAGTAGCAAGTAAGTAACATTCCCTTCCCTCTTATTAGTATGTAGCACACAATATAATAAGAAAAGTGCCTTATATTATATAGCTAGGATATTAACTATTATGTTCTAACTGACAACTATCAGTAGGAAGTTACAAATAGAGTATGAATATAAGATTTCAAAGAACTCTAGAATGGGATTTTTAAATAGAACGAAAATAAAATTTTGCATTCAATCACCAAATGAATTTTATGTTTTTCATCATATAAGGTTCCTTATGAACCCTACTACAGTTCATCATTGCCTTTAGTAGTGTGGAACAATTTTATGCTTTTCTTTGTTAGAATTTATTATAATAAAGTATTAATGGTTTGGTAGGACACTTTCACAATTGTATATGTACTACAAACCAAAAAACTTGTGTGAAGTGAATATTCTCTAAATTTAAAGAGGATAAAGCTGACACTTTTTAGATTTTGTATGGGTCAAGGTACATTGATTATATGCATTTTGTTTAAGGACTATTTGTTTTCGGTTTGATAATTTCAAATTTTAGTATTTTATGTCACTCTATAGTATGATGCTTGTAGTTTTGGGTGTAGGTTAAGGAGGTTAGAAGGGTTGGAGATAATATGGTATAACTTGGAAAAGAGGTTAGTACCTGTGTTTTGTTGTTATCCCGAATTGAACTAGTTTAAGCAATTTTGAGGGGGGGGGGTATAAGTTCTACGACCAATATTGAGTTTATGGGAAATATATAATGATACTTTATGCTTTCCAATTTTATGATTCATGTGAGATTGAGTTCATCTGTTTACAATAATTGTTTCATTAGTAATTCATACTTGACTAAAAAGAACTAGCTTTTGTTTCAAAGAAATGCTCAGTGGAAAAAAGTATAATCACCATTTGCTTCTTTTCTCTGCAAATTTAAGAACAAATTCTTATATGCAATAAATTTTGTATACTAATCAATATTCAATCAACAAAAATGTAGTTACAATGAAACACACACATATGCTCAATTGAAGTTAGGCATGATTCTCCATGTAAAGGAAATTGCTAGAAAATTAAAGGTTAGAAACTAAAAGTAACCCCTCATGCTTTTTGTTCTTGTTCTTGTCACTAAAATAAAATTTCGTATTTCATATTAAAAATTCTTGGAAACTTGGAAATAATATCATGCAAGGAATGTAAGAGTAACCATCAATGTAATACATCCAAGTATCGTAAGAACATGAATTATTAGATGACATAAGGCATTTACAACATGTTAGTGAAAATTAATCTACGATTTAAATTTGGCGTAATTGTTTCACTTTTATAAATTTGAAGCCAATTAAGTAACAAACTTGAAAAAATTTCGTGCAGATTCCTTATCATTCATTGCATCAAATCTGCTTAAAACAGTATCATTGGTGTCCTTTATAGTATTTTTTTTCTTTTTTGTTGAATGATGTAATTGATCATTGGATAGTGGATAACTATGTCATAGAACTTCTAAATATATGTAATCTCCCATATCTTAGTCAGCTTCACATAGAGGAGGTATGTTCATATCTTACATATTTTTATTCTCTGACACTAATGTATTTATTGATTATTGTATCATATTTTTTACTATAACTCACTCAGAGACAACATCTTCAAGATCATTGTGTGAATTTGCATTATCGCAGTCAACCATTGTGCCATGAGTCTATCACCACCACAATCCCATGTCTAATTTAATATAGTAATTTTTCCATTTTGTTAATTGTATCTTGAACATGATCAAATTAATATTTGAGCTCCATGCAGGTCAGAGCATATCTGAAGTTATGACCTCCTATAGGTAATAAGTTGTTTTGTCTCATTCAGTTTTGTCAAATATACTAAGTTTTAAAAAGTGGTATTCAATTGCGATTGCGACTGCATTAGCTCTATTTTACCATTACTGGCCATACTTTTTCATAGGGAACTTTCTAAAAAAGCCCAGAAAGCAAACATGTGGTGGCGTCTAAGTGGATTGCCCATGGATAAAAACTGCTTATTAATGTTCATAATTCTTCATGGAATGTTTATGGTGGCAACAATGGCGCTGATTGTTATGATATTCTTGTCGTGTGAGTTTTCAATGGTTTATCAAATATCGAAGGTTTATGTACCACTAAAAACAAAATTTGCTTCCTTATTTGCATGGACACGTGGATTGGTTCATATGCACTCCATTGCTTGCTTTGAGAATAAAATGGAGGTTTTTGCAATATATTGAGCTTCTGTTTGATTTATAGTTTGGTTTGTTCTAATGTATTTAAATGGAGTCTAGTTACTATGTTGTAGGAAGCTCCAACGTTTTTGCTAAACCTATTTTAGTTATAAAATTTGATGTTAAGTTATTTTCAATTTACAATTGACTATAAGGTGTAATTCCAAGAGCTTATTAGATTATATCATATGACTTTATAATTTGGATAACTTTGTATAAATAGTTTATGACATCTTAATAAGTTATTTTTGATACTCTGTCAACGTTGATTTCCTACGGATTTACCTGCAGAGATACTTACGGTTTTACCTAAGGATTCCTTATAGCACAAAAACATCAAGTAACTAATGGCGGTTTAAACCGCCGTAATAATATAACGGCAGTGCTATTTTGAACGCCAGTTTGAGTTACGGTTACAATAACCATCGTAGTATAGGCTAGCCACACACAATTATTGAGGCGGTTCAAACCGCCGTAAATCTCTAAAATAACCGCCGTAACTTGCCATTTTTCTTGTAGTGATTGTATTTTTTTAATCTTTTTATAATACATCATAAATTACCTCAAGTTGTAATTTTGGATTTAATCTTAATTAATTTTAGGATGAATTTCTAATTTTAGATTAAGATTATATTTAATTAGAACATTAGGGTTTTATGGTCTTAATAGATTTCTTTTCTCTTTGTCTTTAAAATCACAAAAAATCGTGATCTTTTCTTGGCTTGGTGTGTATGGATTATTCTTGACCTATTTTTTTTTTGTATGATTCCCCTTTGTATTGATTTAATTAATTGATTAAAATTTATTTGCTCAATTAGTTGAATTAGTGACTTTATAATATTATTTGATTAGTCTTTTAGGTTAATTGAATGATCAAAACCCTAGAGAATAAAAAACACTTGAATGATCCCTTAAGAGTTTATTTAGTTAGGTGATTAAAAGTCTCTTAATCACTTAAATTGAATAAGAGAGACTTTAGGACTTGTATTATACATGTTCCCTTAGGTCATGTCGCACCGCGAAAAATACCTGAGCGCATCGCACGCTCGAAGATATAACAGAGTCGCCACCAAATTTTATTTATTCCAAAAGGAAAGAGAAAATATCGATAAAACCCATGGGGGAAGAGAAACAGAGTACGAAAGTTGGTTATGCAAAGGGAATGTATTAACACCCCCTCACATCTGTTATACTTAACGGGAACCATTTTGATTGTTCTTTGTGAGGATAGATGTTATTATCTAAAGGTTACTTGTGAATGGACTAAGGGAAAAAATAAGTTTACTAATTAGTGTGCTCGCCAAGGATTCGAACTCTCGTGTCTATGTATTCTCATAGTACAATGAGAAAATCAGAGCTCTATGGTTCGTGGTGGAAAATACAGATGTGTTGGTTTCTTTTAGGGAACATTTATAATCGTATCCTAGAAGTGTGTAGACGTTAGCTGATTTTGATCCTTGTTATGATACTCTAAACTTTTGGTCTGACTGCTAAGGAACAAATTATAACATTTCTTTTATGAAAAGAAAGAAAGTTATTTTGCAAAAGGTTTGTGTGATAAAATAACAATAGATAGTTGATTTAATTGAATTAAAAAGAAAGAAAGAGTTGCTTGAATTGCAAAAGAAGAGTACTGAAATAAGAAAAGTGTTGCTTGGATGTTATGGAAGTATTGTTTGAACCAAGAGTGTGTTGTTTTAATCTATAGATAGATGTGTCTATACCAAATAGTGTGTGACATTAACCAATAGATGGTGTGGCCAATGCATCATTGTAGGATTTTGCATAGATCCAAGGATCAAGACCTATAAAAAGGGGTTTGCTTGAGCACATAACTCATAGGGTAGAAATGAGATTACCTAAGCACAAAGTTTATAAGGGAATGAATGATTTTCCTGAGCAAGGAGCTCATAGGGAATGCATGAGTTGTCGGAGCACAGAGATCCATAGGACAAAATAAAATAAAAGGGTATGCTCGAGCCCATAGCTCTTAGGGAAATGCATAAAGGTTACCAGAGCACGGAGCTCCACAGGGCAATGTATGAAGGCTGCCAGAGCATGGAGCTCCACATGGCAATGCATGAAAAGGGTATTGGTTCAAAGATGGGTGTATCACCATGAGGTTATTAACCCAAAGAATGCATGGATGTCCACAGAAAATGTTGTGTTTAGCTCAAATAGGCAAGTATTATGAAATGTTGATTGTTGCAGTGTGGTCAATGGGGAAGAAGACTTGAAAGTTATTTTAATTTGAACTGCAATAAAGTCTATGAACGGAGGTGAATAAATTGAATAACTGGGGCATACACCCAATACCTAAAGATACTCGGAACAAGAATATGAATAATCCCTCTCATTATTCTTTGTTGCTTAAGGCTCGTGACACATAATTTGAATCATGACTGACAAGTGTTTAAGATGAATATTGTCATACGGTGAACTGACTTGGGGTATTTTGCTTTTTATCGCAATGTCGCGGATAGCAAGAGTCGCCACCGACTTTTCTTTTATCCAATAAGGAAAGGTGGAAAAGAACAGGAAAGACCTCAATAGATTTTGGGTTCGGGAGGTACATTATACAAAGGGAAGGTATTAGCACCCTTTGTATCCATGGTTATCCATGGGCTCTTAATTGCTGGATCACTTATATTTTTGTCTGAAAAGTGTTGGTGAGTTGTTTAAAAATGTTTCGAAAAGAGAGTTTAACTTTGTAATGATTCTCGTATGAATGTATACAAAGTATTTATCTCGTTTGGTTTTGAAAAACAGTTTAGAAAGATATAACTTGGTAATGATTCTAGTATGAATGTATACCAAGTGGTGACTTTCTAGGACTTGCAAAGTGTGAGGGGTGGAAAATGTTTTAGGTTATGATCCAGTAATTGAGAGTTATACCTTCCTAAGGTCGTTATGGGCATTTCCTATCCTTATGAGGGTAAAACTGTCCTTACTATTGAGAAGTAAGTAGCTTTATCCTTTGGACGTAAAAGGGTCATTGTAGGGTCATCGATAGGTCATTGAAGGCAACAGTTGTAAGGATACCTTAGCATTCGAAGGGACGATCATCATTTAACCGTAGGCTACACCGAAGGGTCATCGAGGGACAAAATCGTATTTTCGAAGGCAACATCCGAGGGACCATGATTTATTTTATGATGATTTAACCGAAGGGTCTTTGCTAAGTGTATCCCTACATTCGCGGGACATGACCGTTATACCGTAATACCGTAGGGCAGCAAAGAGAGGTCCAAAATCACATGTTTAAAGGTCATATTTTAAAGTCAATTAGGTGATTAGGATGAATCTCCACATTAAAATCAATACATTAAAATTAATACATTAAACTTAATACATTAAAATTAATTAAGCAATTTAGGGTGGATCTTCATAAGGGTATCCCACAAATAAAGTGAAAGGCCTAAACAACACTCTTTTCCTGGGATATGTGAACCTTTACAACATTCAGCAAACGGGTTAGAATACCAATCAGGGTGCAATCGAGGATTACACCGCAAAAGAAAACACAGCAACATGAATGTCAGGCAAAACAGTGCATAATTAACATAGAATAGATCAGGTTACGCATAGGACATAACAAATATCAACGGCTGTCCCGTTCGCCTCTGCCTCGCCTAGCGAGGTCCTAGCGAATGCTCGCTACATGCTCGCTTAGCGATGTGCTAGCGAGCGGCTGCGGGTTTTGAATTTCAGAACAGTATGATCTCAGCATGCTGCATGCCTTATTGCATTCAATTACAGAAATAATATGGTCAAACACTCAGGATATTCAGGCGTACTGGAATTCACATGCAAAGTCTAATTACATATCCAAAAATTCAATCATGATGTATTATGTATTTAGAGATTTACAAATTGGAAGCATAAAACAATAATGATACACAAACCTGTTTGCAATGGAGTGGTAATGCTGAATTGGCAAGTCACTTTTGGTATCGGGTTGAGTTGGGCGGCGGTAACTTCGGTGCGGATGAGCGGCCGTCAGGGTTTCTTCACTCCGACTTCTCTGGGCTACTCTCTGGGGTTGCTATGCCAGGGTTTCCGGCCGTCTCCGTCTCGGTTTTTCGTTCTCCCCTTTTCGTTCTGGAGTTGGGGTATTTATAATACTCCTTTGATGACCTAATGGGCTCAGAATGAAGCCCGAAATTTTCTGTTGTCTGTCAGCTTCGCTAGGCGAGCGTGTAGTGAACGTGTAGCGAACGTTCGCTAGGCGAGCGTGTAGCGAACGTGTAGCGAACAGGCCAGTTTGGGCCATTTTCTGGATTGGGCCATTCGTGAGCTGGGCCTTTGTTCCTTTAAGATCAGTGTCATAAAAATGAGTCGGAATGCCCTGAAAAATGTCTTAAAATATTAATGGGCAAATTTTGGGGTATGACAGCTGCCCCTGTTCGATATTCTTGAACCGAGAGAGTCAGAATGGTATGTACGCCATTCGTGGTCTGGAGGTGGAAGATTATTGAACACTTAGAATGCCCCAAAAATTTGCACTTGTCAAGTAGTTAGTCTTGATGGAGATGGGCTTAAAGATGCCATCTAGGAAGTTTGATGATGAGAGCTTCAGAGTACGTCGTACGTTAGAAGATATCTGAAGTCATGGGTGTCACTGGGTTATACGCTAGACCGTATAGTGAGTCATTCATTAGGCCGTCGACTTCACTGGGGAGTTAGAATGGGTCATACGCCGCTGGGGATAACAAATCAGAATGGATCATACGCTAGATCGTATCTGAGTTGCAGAATGGACCGTCTGTTAGGCTGTATCTGACGAAAAGTAGTCGTACGCTAGACTACACCTCGGGATGTACCGTACGCTAGGTAGTATCTGAGGAATGAAGATCGGGAATGGGTCGTACGTTAGACCGTATTGTTAGAGGAGTAATATGCTGGGGATAAAGGATCAGAATGGATCGTACGCTAGATCGTATCTGAGTTGCGGAACGAGCCGTCTGTTAGGCTGTATCGTTACTGGGGGTGAAGGATCAGAATGGATCGTATGCTAGATCGTATCTGAGTTGTAGACTGAGCCGTCCGTTAGGCTGTACCTGGTGATGAAGGGGGTAGTCATACGCCAGACTACACTTCAAAATGTACCGTATGCTAGGTAGCATTTGAGGGGATGAACATCCAAGCGGGTCGTAAGCTAGACCGTCTCTGAGTAGCAGAACGAGCCGTCCGTTAGGCTGCATCTGATAATAAAGGGGTAGTCATACGCCAGACTACACTTCAGAATGTACCGTACGCTAGGTAGCATCTGAGGCCTTGAAGGTCCAAATGGGTCGTATGCTGGACCGTATTGGAGTTGTTGAAGGTCGGAATGGATCGTACGTTAGATCGCATCTGAGTTGAAAGAGTCATATGTTGAGCTGAATCAGAATGAACCGTACGCTAGGCTATATCTGATAGTATTTGTATATGTTGTATTTGCAATAAATGTCTGGGATGGGCTTATAGATGCCATCACTAGGAGGACGTCAGGATGAATGTTGACATGGAGTGTATCTGAAAGATGTATTTGAATCTGAACGTAATCGATGAAGATGTCCGTCTGAATGGCTCTCTATTTTGACTGTATCAGGAAGATAATTAACCTGAAAAATAAAGTTAGCTTCATGCCATGTCATGATGCATGAGATGTTTTATGCTTTCGAAAATAACTGCAAACGATGTATGCATGCGTATGCTGTGAAATGATGTAATGAATGAATTATGCATCTGAAAAGTTCTTCCTGAGGACTCTACTGGGGAAAACAAATCTCAATCTTCTGGTTGGGAGATACTGGTATCGATGACCCTTTCTTAGTCGGGGATGCTTGATTTCTGTCTGATGGTAGAAATGTTCAACAGAAGCCTGGCTGGGGGTGGAAGAGATGACCCATTTGTCTAGTAATGCCACTCTCTTCTGGGAATGACTGGCTTTGCTGGGGAATAGGATTAGCAACGGATTCATTGGAAAGCATGATTAGACCTTCTCCTCGATCCTGAAGCCTAGTAGTAATCGCTATTTCTATTTTATGCACGCATTTTTGGTAAACATCGATCATATCCAAATGCATATATTAATTCGAATTAAATCAATGGACGTTTATGCAAACAAAACAGAGAAAGTAAAACAAAAGCATTTTTTTTGAAACTAAAATTATATTGATTTCGACAGAGGGCCTATAAACAGGCAATTTGTGTACAAGGAGACAAAAATCCTAGTAAGAGGAAATTGTCAAGAAAACAAAGAGAAAGCTATGCCGAAAACGTCCTATTGACTTTAATTCCACTACTGCCATTATGTCTTCAAGCCTCTCATCTCCTGCTGTCGGATAGAAGTGATTAGCTTGTTCAGTCCTTTGAACTTGGATGAAGCTGTCTGAGAACGGGACATAGTCATACGCTTTGATCCCTAATTTTTACCTGGACCGCCTTTTCAGGTTTTCAATCCACCAGGATACCCCTTTTTGCCCAAGCCGCCTTTTCAGGTTTTCGACTTGCCGGGTGTACATTTTTTTATGTTTATCCCTAAATTTTGCCCGAACCCTTTTGGTTCGCCGGGATGCCCTTACTTTTGCCTAGATACGTCGACCTAGCGGGTCTCTTTTATGCGTAGTATTTTTTGACTATGTCTGCGTTCACGGGATGCGGGAAGTCTTCGCCGTCCATTGTAGCTAGTATCATGGCTCCACCAGAGAATATCTTCTTAACTACAAACGGCCCTTCGTACGTGGGAATCCATTTGCCTCTGGGATCACCTTGTGGTAGAGTGATGCGCTTTACCACCAAGTCGCCAATTTGATACACCTGTCTCTTGACTCTTTTGTTAAATGCCTGGGTCATGCGTTTCTGATATATCTGTCCATGACAAACAGCCGCAAGTCTCTTCTCATCAATCAAGTTTATCTGATCGAGTCGAGTCTGAATCCATTCATCTTCATCTAAGCCCGCCTCTTTCATGATTCTTAGAGAGGGAATCTGAACTTCCACTGGTAAAACGGCTTCCATTCCGTAGACTAAAGAGAAAGGAGTTGCTCCTGTCGAAGTGCGTACTGAAGTGCGATAACCGTGAAGAGCAAACGGTAACATCTCATGCCAGTCTTTGTACGTCACCGTCATCTTTTGTATGATCTTCTTGATATTCTTATTAGCAGCTTCTACAGCGCCATTCATCTTTGGTCGGTACGGAGAAGAGTTATGGTGTTTTACGTTGAACTGCGTGCAGAGTTCAGTAATCATCTTGTTGTTCAAATTAGTACCATTGTCGGTGATAATCCTTTCAGGGATACCATATCGACAAATAAGACTATTCTTGATGAACCGTGCCACCACATTCTTGGTGACAGAAGCAAATGAGGCGGCCTCTACCCACTTTGTAAAGTAATCAATAGCGACAAGGATGAAGCGATGTCCATTAGAAGCAGTAGGTTTAATCTCCCCAATCATATCAATGCCCCACATTGCAAAGGGCCAAGGTGCTGTCAACACGTTCAATGGAGCAGGAGGCACATGTACTTTATCCGCATATATCTGGCACTTGTGACAGGTTCTGGAGTGATGATGGCAATCAGCTTCCATGGTAGACCAATAATACCCTGATCTCAGAATCTTCTTGGCCATCGTATGCCCACTAGAATGAGTCCCAAAAATACCATCATGCATGTCTTCCATAATCTTTTCTGCTTCCTTTTTATCCACACAGCGAAGCAAAGTCGAATCATGATTACGTTTGTATAATAATCCATTACTCAAAAAGAATTTAGCGGAGAACTTCCTCAGAAATTTTCTGTCATTGATAGATGCCTCTTCAGGGTATTCCTGAGTTTCCAAATATCTTTTTACTTCGTGGAACCAAGGTTTCTCCTCTACTCCATCAGCGTTAAGTTCATAACAATACGCTGGTTCATCTAACCGTTCAATGGTGATCATGGGAGCTTCGCTGCCCCATCTGACTCTGAACATAGATGACATGGTAGCCAATGCGTCTGCCAACTGATTCTCTTCTCGTGGAATGTGTTCGAATGTAATCTTTTCAAAGTATGGGATTAATGTCAACACCCGCTCTCGATAAGGGATGAGATTCGGATGTTTAGTGTCCCATTCTCCTTTGATCTGACTGATTACTAATGCTGAGTCTCCGTACACACTCAAAAACTTGACCCGCCGGTCTATAGCAGCCTTGAGTCCCAAAATACATGCTTCATACTCAGCCATATTATTGGTACAATGAAAACATAGTCTAGCAGTGAAAGGCGTATGGTAACCCTCGGGAGAAATGATTACCACACCAACACCATTGCCCAATGCATTAGAAGACCCATCGAAAACCATAGTCCATCGGGATCCTAGTTCGGGTCCTTCATCCGGTCCAGGTTCTTCATAATCAGTAACAAGCATGACATCCTCATCTGGGAACTCAAAATTCATAGATTGGTAATCATCCACTGCTTGATGAGCCAAATGATCGGCTAGTACGCTTCCTTTGATTGCTTTCTGGGTAGTATACTGGATGTCGTACTCTATTAGAATCATTTGCCATCTTGCTATTCTTCCGGAGAGAGCGGGTTTCTCAAATATGTATTTGATAGGATCCATCTTAGAAATCAATAAAGTGGTATGATTCAACATGTATTGTCTTAGTCGGCGAGCAGCCCAGGCCAAAGCACAGCAAGTTTTCTCGAGCAGTGAGTATCTTGTTTCACAGTCGGTAAACTTTTTGCTAAGGTAGTATATGGCATGCTCTTTTCGGCCAGACTCGTCATGTTGTCCCAACACACACCCCATTGAATTTTCTAACACGGTCAAGTACATGATTAAAGGTCTTCCTTCAACTGGTGGCATCAGAATGGGAGGTTTTTGAAGATACTCCTTGATTTTGTCGAAAGCTTCTTGACATTCATCATTCCATCTCATCTCTTGATTTTTCCTCAGTAGTTTGAAGAGGGGTTTGCAGGTAGCAGTCAAGTGAGAGATAAATCGGGCAATGTAATTCAAGCGTCCCAAGAAACCTCTGACTTCTTTATCTGTACTCGGAACTGGCATTTCTTGAATAGCTCTCACTTTGGCCGGGTCAACCTCAATCCCTTTACCACTGACAATAAAGCCCAGGAGTTTGCCGGACCTTACCCCAAAGGTGCATTTGTTCGGGTTCAACCTCAACTTGTATTTCTTCAACCTCTCGAACAGTTTGTATAAATGATCGAGATGCTCTCCCTCAGTATGAGATCTGGCTATCATGTCATCCACATACACTTCTATTTCATGATGGATCATATCATGGAACAAAACCACCATAGCACGCTGGTACGTTGCCCCTGCATTCTTTAAACCAAATGGCATTACTTTATAACAGAACGTGCCCCATTGCGTCACAAACGTAGTTTTCTCCATGTCCTCAGGCGCCATCTTAATCTGGTTGTAACCTGAGAATCCATCCATGAATGAGAATACCTTGTGTTGAGCGGTGTTATCTACCAGAACATCAATGTGCGGAAGTGGAAAGTCGTCTTTGGGACTCGCTTTATTCAGATCTCTGTAGTCTACACACATTCGCACCTTGCCATCCTTCTTCGGCACTGGTACCACATTAGCAACCCATTGAGGATAAGAAGTAACAGCCAGAAAACCTGCATCAAATTGTTTCATAACCTCGGCTTTGATTTTCTCAGACATTTCAGGACGCATGCGACGGACCTTTTGCTTAACAGGACGACAATCTTCCCTCGTTGGCAGCCGATGTACTACTATATCAGTATCCAGTCCTGGCATGTCGTCATAAGACCAAGCAAAAATCTCTACATAGTCATGTAACATCTGAATCAACCTTCTTTTGACACTGTTTTCCAAGCCTGCTCCTATTTTGACTTCTTTCTTGTCTACTTCGGTACCCAGATTTACAATCTCAACTGACTCCTCGTGCGGCTGTATAGTCCTCTCTTCCTGCAGTAACAGTCTGGCAAGTTCTCCAGGTACTTCACAATCTTCCACACTTCCATCCTCGGCTTGGTAGATCGGATTTTCAAAGTCATAATGAACAGTAGTAGAACTATTGTCAACAGGATCCAGAGTGGGTATGGATCTGCAATTTGTTACGTGAGTGTGTGTAAGAAAACATAGCTTGTTTGGAAGATGACAGAAAAGACAAAGAGCGCAATATTTGAATGTAAAAAGTCCATTGATTTATTGAATATGAATATGCTTATGAAAATGACAAAACCCTTAACAAATTAGCTATTGTGCCCCGGGCATAGACACAACGCTCGGAGAAGTTCAATTGTAAAAAAACAAAAATTTGCAACACTAAAATAGACAATAACAATTACTCCTGACTAAAGGAAATCGGGATAGTGTCTTCAGCCTTCCAATTATTGAGTCTGTCACCAATTGTTGGGAAAATCCAGCTATCCAGGTTGCAATCGCTGTCAGCATCTTCTACAACATTAATTTGACTCTTGTCAGAGCTGAACCCCAGGCCAAATTTGTCATACTTGTACGGTACGTCGATCAATTGACCCCAGCCAGTACGACCACCATCTTCAACCACGGCTTGAGCGTCCTTCAGAGAAATCATAGCAGGAGGAGCACGAATAACCTTGGGTACACATGAAGTTGGCTTAAGGACAGGATTGGTCGGAGGAACTACTTCAAATGACTGACAAGGAGTCTCAATGAATTCACCATCCATCTCGACGTATCTGAAGGTATGCACACTACTGACAATGTACTCTTCTTCTCCACACACGGTGACAATTTTGCCCTTTGTGGGATACCTCAACTTTTGATGGAGAGACGAGGCTACAGCGCCTGCCCCATGAATCCAAGGGCGTCCCAGTAAGCAGGAATAGGCAGGACGAATGTTCATTACATGGAAGGTAGTGTTGAAGACTTGAGGTCCTATCTTGATAGGCAGGACTACTTCGCCATGGACAACACTCTTCGCACCATCGTAAGCACGTACCACAATGTCACTAGGTTTCAGTTCAATGCTTTTACAATCCAGCTTATCCAGCACGGCTGTCGGCATCACATTCAAGGAAGAGCCATTATCGATCAACACATGAGACAAAGTGATTCCCCTACACTCAATGGAGATATGCAGGGCTTTATTGTGATTCTTTCCTGCTGGTGTCAGATCAGCGTCGGAAAAGCCCAGGCCATTGTCAACAGCCAAGTGAGCAACATAATGTTCGAATTGATCGACAGATGTCTCCTGAGGCACATGAGCAGTATTCAAGAATTTTATCAATGCATTGGCATGAGATTCAGAAGATAACAACAAGGATAACATCGAGATCTTAGACGGGGTATGCCCCAACTGTTCTACCACATCGAAATCACTCTTGCGGATGATTTTTAGCACTTCTTCCATTTCCTGTTTGGCAACATCTTCGGGAGTAACTTCGACCGGTGTCTCTGACTGAGAAGGATTGACTGGTTCCTTTCCTCGAGTTTCAAGGACAGGAGGTGAGATTTCTGGAGAGAAGATCCTTCCACTTCGAGTAATTTTACTAGTCCCAACAATGCCACTAGTATTAGCAGCATTATCCACTTGCTTCACGCCATGGACGTAAACATCACCGCCATAATTCCACGGAATAGCTTTGCTTGAGGAATACGGGATCGGGCCAGGTGCAGTGATGATTAGGGGAGCAACCCTGGGCTCAACAGTAATCTTCACAGGCGCCCTGGTAGCGGTAATCTTCACTGGAACTTTGGACCTAGCAATCACAGATATTTCTTCAATAGGGTTTTCCGCCTTAGGAATCCTTTCGAAGAGAACTGTACGATCGTCCATCAGCCGTTGAATACCATTCTTCAATTTCAAACAGTCCTCGGGCCGGAGTATGCAGAGATTGCAATCTTCAGCACAACCTGGAAATAAACCAGCTTGCAATAAATTCCTCTTTATGATCGGGAGAGGAGATGTTAAGTCCGCCACATTGGAAATGTGAGAATCGTCATCCATAGCATTAACAGTCTTGTCATGGTTAGGCATAGGAGCAGTGATGATATTAGGAGTCTCCGGAGGCTCAAACTCAATTTCTCCAGCTTCGATCATATCCTAAATCTTATTCTTCAATGACCAGCAATCGTTTGTATCATGCCCGGGGCTATCGGAGTGATATGCACACCTGGCATTGGGATTATAACGAGAAGAGGTAGTGTTGGGATTTGTAGGAGGATCTCTGAGGGTGATCAAATTTGCCTTTAGCATTCCCTGCAGTGCCTGTGCCAAGGTCATATTGATCCTGGTGAACTGCTTTCTTGGCCTGTCTTGTTTGGGCTGGAAGTTTTGAGATGGTGGTGCTGCAATCGTAACTGCTCCAATGTCGTGGTCACGGTTTTTCTTGTTACGACCTTTTTGACCGTACACAGCATTTGATTCGTTCCTCCCCTGATAGGACCTTTTGGTGCTTGCAGAGGTAGCCGCCTGTATCTTTCCACTTCGGATGCCGCTTTCAACACGTTCACCTGTTAATATAAGTTCAGTGAAACCTGATGAAGAACTTCCCAGTAGATGGCTGTAGAATGGGCCGGTCAGTGTGCCCATGAACATGTCCACCAATTCTCTGTCAGTCATAGGGGGTTTGACTCTGCCAGCCAAATCTCTCCACTTTTGAGCATATTCTTTAAAGCTTTCTTTAGATCCCATAGTCATATTCTGCAACTGTAGCCGGGTAGGTGCTAGTTCAGAGTTATACTGGTACTGTTTATAGAAAGTTGTTGCTAAATCAGTCCAGGTGCGGATGTCAGAGCTCTCGAGCTGATAATACCATTCCAACTGTGTGCCAGACAGGCTCTCTTGGAAGAAATGGATCCATAGCTTCCTGTCAGTGGTATGCGGCTGAATCTTTCTCACATAAGCTCTCAGATGCATCTGAGGACAAGACGCACCATCGTACTTAGTGAAAGTGGGGATTTTGAATTTGCGAGGAATGGTCACATCGGAGACCAGACCCAAACTTTCGAAATCCAGACCGGGCGCCTTCTGACCCTCCATAGCTAGCATACGTTCTTCTAGCAACTTGTACTTATCATCTCTTGGAGAGTACTGTTCATTTTCATAATCTTCATCGTCATCCTCAGGGTTGAAGAGATCGACATTCTCCTCTTCTGAATCATTCGGGATCCCAAACTTGACTCCTGCGGCCTGTCCTTTACGCCTTCTTCCCGGGTTAATGAAACTCACAGCTTTCTTATCTTTCTTCTTTTCGAGCAAAAGAGCCTTCAGTTCCTCCTGCCCCTTGGATAAGCTTAGCATCATCTCCTTGAATTGAGCATTCTGAGTCTGGAGATCTTTGACAGTTTGTTCGAGATCCATTTTTCTGTTTGTAATGAAGACCGTGAGAACATTGAACTTGTAGAATACCTGTTATGCAGTGTTATGTTATGCTATGCAATGTATGAAATGTTTTCAAGGACTTTTGGAATTTAACTTTGCGTAAATCACCAACAAGAGAGACATGTTTATTGCTGATTTCTTTGATCAATGTTCATTACAAAAGGAATAATAATAAAAATACAATGAAAGCTCAAGTCTCCCAGGGGCGACTTCTTTTTGGGCGAAGATACGCATTGAGTCTTCGTTCCTCATTAAGCTGACTGGTAAGTTCTAGCACTTTCTTCCTTTCTGCGACGAACTGAGTCTCGAAAGTATCCCTTTCTTCTCTCAACTGGATCCAGGATCTCTTTAGTTCCTCAACATTGGTAGGCATATCTGAATAAGGAATGATCTGAGGAGCACCTCCTTCAGCTTCAGGTTCGACAATCTGAGGTCCGATTGCAAGTTATGGCATGACAAGTTCACGAGCTCTGGCGCGTACCCATCTGAGATAAGGTTCCATAGGAATAGAATTTTTCTGTCCTAACGTACCTCTCTTCACCATGCCCCAAGCTCGTATAAATCTTTGACGGAGGCCTTGGGAATCGTTGTCATAGTCGAACATGATGCCTTCGATGATCATTTCATGTGGACCATCTCTTCGAGCACAACCAAACTGTCGCAGAGCTAAAGCAGGATTATAAGTAATACCTCCTCTTATTCCTAGGAGTGGTACATTAGGGAACTCGCCACAACGGTCAATGATGGTAACATTTTCCTTGAACTGAGGACACCAACAGATGTCTGGGTGGGAGAGCGACATTATCCTTTGAGACCATTTCAAATTCTGCTCGTTCTTCAAGACTGATTGAGGAAGGTGCGAAATAAACCACCTAGACAACAAAGGTATGCAGCACATGAGAGTCCCTTGCTTCTTCATGGTACGAGTGTGGAGGGAATGCAAAATGTCTCCCAGCAAGGTAGGTACAGGGTTGTGAGTGAGAAATATCTTAATAGCATTCATGTCTATGAATTGGTCTGGATTAGAGAATAACACTAAGCCATAGATTAGCAACGCCAGGATGTCTTCGAAAGCACGGACATTCATAACTTTTAAGAATTCTCGGGCCTTATTTGTCAGGAATTTGGCAAGTAAACCCTTAACTCCACTCCTTGTTACCCAATTAGCTTCAATGTCGGACTTCGTCATGTGTAAAGCTGCGGCAACTTCTTCAGACTTCGGAACCTTTTCTAAACCACTGAAAGGTATTTGATCAAGGATAGGTATCCCAAGCAGTCTGGAGAATTCTTCCAGTGTAGGTACCAACTAATAATCCGGGAATGTGAAGCAATGATGTTTAGGGTCGAAGAACTGGAATAAAACTCTCATCATATCTTCTTTGAAACCAGTGGTAACCAAATTGAGGAGAGAACCGTGTTTCTTGATGAACTGCGCATGATCGGAAAGTTCTGACACTAAGTTCTTGAGTTGAGGAGCGATTGCTACAAAATTGATCTGGATGGTCTTCCTGGGAGCCATAGCCTTACAAAACAGAGCAAAGTTAAATCCCTAAGTCCTTGAAATGGTTAGTACAATGTTATGATGTCATGATGTTATGATGTTATGATGTTAAATAAATAACAAGCACAAGCAAGTCACACAACCATCATTCCTAGGTTTTAAGGCTTGCGTGAGCTCCATAGGTAAGTACCCTCCCCACTGAAGTTTAGTTGGTTCAACCTGTCCTAGAATAGTAACCGGGTTCTAAAAGGATCTCCAATCATTGACCTTCCTTCAAGTCCACTTCAGTGCAACACCAAGTGGTTGACCGAAGCTTCCCTAAAGTCCAATCTCAAAGAGTGTAGTATCGAGTCTCAACCAACCCCAGTCGGGACCGAAGTCAGTTATCTCACTACTTTCTAATGGCCAGGATGAGTCAATTAGGGTTCTAAAGGTCTGGTTAATGCTTTAATGACACCACGCGGAAGCCAAATTTTTCCTCAAGTGAACATGAGGAACATCAGGACATCCAAAGTGTCACATTAACCGTAGCCATCATTTTAACCATTCCAGTATACGCCGGATAGTCGCGATGATCTATTGCTACTTACCTAAGGTACACTAGATCCGGGTGTAGGATCTTTCACTCAGAAATACCCAAGCAATCCCTTAAAAGTAAATCAGACAATTTGGAATAAGTGATCTTGTTTTTAAGGTAACCTCTCCTTTTAAAGTGTCCCCAGCAGAGTCGCCAGTTCTGTCATACGGTGAACTGACTTGGGGTATTTTGCTTTTTATCGCAATGTCGCGGATAGCAAGAGTCGCCATCGACTTTTCTTTTATCCAATAAGGAAAGGTGGAAAAGAACAGGAAAGACCTCAATAGATTTTGGGTTCGGGAGGTACATTATACAAAGGGAAGGTATTAGCACCCTTTGTATCCATGGTTATCCATGGGCTCTTAATTGCTGGATCACTTATATTTTTGTCTGAAAAGTGTTGGTGAGTTGTTTAAAAATGTTTCGAAAAGAGAGTTTAACTTTGTAATGATTCTCGTATGAATGTATACAAAGTATTTATCTCGTTTGGTTTTGAAAAACAGTTTAGAAAGATATAACTTGGTAATGATTCTAGTATGAATGTATACCAAGTGGTGACTTTCTAGGACTTGCAAAGTGTGAGGGGTGGAAAATGTTTTAGGTTATGATCCAGTAATTGAGAGTTATACCTTCCTAAGGTCGTTATGGGCATTTCCTATCCTTATGAGGGTAAAACTGTCCTTACTATTGAGAAGTAAGTAGCTTTATCCTTTGGATGTAAAAGGGTCATTGTAGGGTCATCGATAGGTCATTGAAGGCAACAGTTGTAAGGATACCTTAGCATTCGAAGGGACGATCATCATTTAACCGTAGGCTACACCGAAGGGTCATCGAGGGACAAAATCGTATTTTCGAAGGCAACATCCGAGGGACCATGATTTATTTTATGATGATTTAACCGAAGGGTCTTTGCTAAGTGTATCCCTACATTCGCGGGACATGACCGTTATACCGTAATACCGTAGGGCAGCAAAGAGAGGTCCAAAATCACATGTTTAAAGGTCATATTTTAAAGTCAATTAGGTGATTAGGATGAATCTCCACATTAAAATCAATACATTAAAATTAATACATTAAACTTAATACATTAAAATTAATTAAGCAATTTAGGGTGGATCTTCATAAGGGTATGCCACAAATAAAGTGAAAGGCCTAAACAACACTCTTTTCCTGGGATATGTGAACCTTTACAACATTCAGCAAACGAGTTAGAATACCAATCAGGGTGCAATCGAGGATTACACCGCAAAAGAAAACACAGCAGCATGAATGTCAGGCAAAACAGTGCATAATTAACATAGAATAGATCAGGTTACGCATAGGACATAACAAATATCAACGGCTGTCCCGTTCGCCTCTGCCTCGCCTAGCGAGGTCCTAGCGAATGCTCGCTTAGCGATGTGCTAGCGAGCGGCTGCGGGGTTTGAATTTCAGAACAGTATGATCTCAGCATGCTGCATGCCTTATTGCATTCAATTACAGAAATAATATGGTCAAACACTCAGGATATTCAGGCGTACTGGAATTCACATGCAAAGTCTAATTACATATCCAAAAATTCAATCATGATGTATTATGTATTTAGAGATTTACAAATTGGAAGCATAAAACAATAATGATACACAAACCTGTTTGCAATGGAGTGGTAATGCTGAATTGGCAAGTCACTTTTGGTATCGGGTTGAGTTGGGCGGCGGTAACTTCGGTGCGGATGAGCGGCCGTCAGGGTTTCTTCACTCCGACTTCTCTGGGCTACTCTCTGGGGTTGCTATGCCAGGGTTTCCGGCCGTCTCCGTCTCGGTTTTTCGTTCTCCCCTTTTCGTTCTGGAGTTGGGGTATTTATAATACTCCTTTGATGACCTAATGGGCTCAGAATGAAGCCCGAAATTTTCTGTTGTCTGTCAGCTTCGCTAGGCGAGCGTGTAGCGAACGTTCGCTAGGCGAGCGTGTAGCGAACGTGTAGCGAACAAGCCAGTTTGAGCCATTTTCTGGATTGGGCCATTCGTGAGCTGGGCCTTTGTTCCTTTAAGATCAGTGTCATAAAAATGAGTCGGAATGCCCTGAAAAATGTCTTAAAATATTAATGGGCAAATTTTGGGGTATGACAAATATTTTTTTTGTACTTGAATATCCAGAGTCTTTAGAGTCTAACATGATGATGTCTTAAGCTTGTGTTTGACTTGGGATCCAGTGTGATGCAAGTGCAGAAATCTAACCATATCAAGTGATCGATGGACTTATGATCACTTGACTAGATAGAGAAATCAGATAAATATGAAGTGATTCGTTAATAAAAATTGACTTTGATCAATCAATGCCAAAGATATGTTAAGCACATGGTTTTTAATTTTATCAAGAATTCTAATTCTAAAGTAACTAATAGGATTAATTGAATTAATTCTAAAACTAAACCTACTTAAATTATAATTAAACTCTAAGTACTAACACACATATTGATTTCTAAAAATCTAAATGAAAATTAATTCCAAAGACTAAAACTAATTAAACTAACATGTGTGATTATCTATTATTTATTTTTTAAAGTGTTTTTAATATAAAAAAAAGAAACGTAACAAAGAATTATAATGTATTAAGAAGGATTAAAATGTATTAAGAGAAAGTGCCAAAAAAACAAAACAAAACAAATTGGTGAAGGAAACAAAAGATTAAGGACAGAGGGTGTAATGCCCATAGGTGTGCACGGATAGCACAAATGGTATCGGGCTTTAGCAAGGGAAGCCCAAGGTTTGCTTTGGTTTGGTGTTGCAATCAGACTGGGGGTATAAAGTGAAAATTGAGTGTGTGAAAGCAGCAAATCATGAGCATATCACTCTTTGAGCCCAACCAAAGCTAAGAGAAAGCTTGAGAGCACTCTCAACATGATTCCAATTCCCTATTTCAATATGATGCACATTCTCTCTAACCCCTCACCGAAGAACAAACCCCACCGCGCTGGAAATTGCCTTTGGCGGTGGGGGAGGTCCAAGTGAACTCAACCTTACCTTAATTTGTTCATCCTCACCTCCCATTTCACAATCTCTTGTCAATTTCCCTTAATTCCTAAATGTTTCACCAAATCGAGCTAGGGAATTCAAGAACCCTAAAAAAAGAAAACCGCAATTAAATGACAATGGAGAACGAAATGGAGCTTAAACCTTAGGGGTTTGGTTCCTTGATAGATAAACTATATCACGGTAATGGAAATTGACCAAGAAGTGAATGAAATCGGATGCAACACTAACCTTCAAGGCAAAGGCGGCCTTGGTAACATTGAGAACGAAAATGATGAAGCAAGAAGTCCATATATAAACTAGTAAGTGCTTCAAACTCAAAATTCTTTTGTGTCACCAATTCTTCTTCTCCTCCTTCTAATGCTATAGTCTGTAGGAAGTAAATTTGTTGCTCTGTGTTTTGTTGTGAGATGAAGAGTGGTTGCAGATAAAAATAAATTAGAGAGATTGGAAGTGATTGAGAGTTTTGCAGGGAGAGAGAGAGAGAGAGTAGTTAGAGTATGAGAAAAACGTGATGGAGTGAGAATCAGAGAGAGTTCAACCCCTTTTCAGTGAATGATTATTCTGTACTTATAGATTTTTTCTAGTTTAGATTCAGTTGGAAATTCAACTGAAATGCAGGTGAAATTTATGTGAAATTGCATTGAAATATGGGAGTTTGTCAAAAGTAAGTTATAAGTTAGACTTAACAATATTAGCAGCTAATTTCAATTAAACTGTAAGCAACTATTAAGTGATTAGTGGTTATGTTAGTAACTGTTGGTATTATAGTGATTTGGGAAGAATTTGGATAGAGTTAGTCGTTAGCTTTGGACAATAGTGAGGATGTTAAGTTGGTTTTAAAGTGAAGTTAGCGTGACTGTTAAGAGTTTGAAACTCGAAGTTAATTTGAAGTTAATGAAAATGGAATTGTGCAGTTAGTTAATTTAAAATATTAAATTTGTTAAAGTTCTGTTAGAAACAATTAACATTAGTTAGGGAATTATTAGTTGGAATGAATTGAAATTAGAATTAGCATAATCATGGAATTACAGTTAGTTAGTTTGAATTGGAGGTTAGAATTGCATTATTAGTGTAGGACTATCATGAAATAGATATTGTTGACAGTTAGATGTTATGTCAGTTAGATAATTGGTTGATGAGTTGATGCAGGGTTGTTAGTTATATGTTATGAGAAATGGCGAGGGAGCTATCAATAGAAGGTTAGTTTGATTTAATGATGAAAAGTTAGTTAAGTGACTTATTTGTTATTGGTATTATGAACTTGTTAATGTGAAGTAAAAAAATGTTGAATTTGTTGGGCCTTTGCTCATACTTGTTGTTGAAAATGCAGAAAGGCACCCATTGAAGCCCGATGAAGACTGGAACTTTCCAATTGATTGAGTGTTTAAGCCTGCTGCATACCATGCAAATTAGTCTTTGTAATTGCTTGATTAGAATGTAAGTGTTAATAATCTGTTGACTTTTGGTTAGGAATGTGAATTAGGTAAATTTTCAATTGAATGGCATTTGTAGTTAGTTCATGTGGATGAAAATGGATGAGTTAGTTAGAGAAAAAATAGTTAGTAACCTGTCAGTATTGAATTGATTTTTATATTAGCATTGAATTTGAATTAGTTTTAGGAAATTGAAGTTATAAGTCACCCGCAATTGGTGTTATTTACCTTAGACAATTGAGTTATCTCATTGGTTTTGAATTAGAAACTGCTATGCAACCAACTCAGTTAATGAGATGGTAGTCAATGGTTAGTAGGACTGTTATGGAAAATTAGTAGTTGAAAATATTTGCTATGATAATTGGATTGTTAAATTGTGATTTGGTGTAGATTAATTGTTAGTCAAGTTAGAATTGGATAAAATGGTGCTCATGTTATTGTGACAGTGTGAATTGTTATGGAACAGTGGGATCAATTTATTAACTGCATGTCTTTTTGAATTGCGAATGCAAATGTGGAATTGTGATTGTTAATTGATGAAACTTTAAGCTATTATGGAATTTTTAAAGATCATTATCAGCTAGGTTAATGAACCAAATTAACTAAGTTAACATGTATGTTAGCCATCAATTGATAGGTGAAGATGTTGGATGTTAGGTTGGTTTTGAACTATTGGTGTAATGTATTTACATTGTTGAATATGTGCATTGTATGTATTGTTGTCATGGTTGGGTTAGTGCTAACTTATTTACTCTGCTGCATGGCTGATGTATGCTTGGCTTAGGCATGATGTGTTAGCAAGGTTTGGTCAAGGTTCATGAAGGTTTGATCAAGGCATGAAGGCTTTGGGTAAAAAATAAAAAATCATGAAGAACAAGAATGGGGATAACTTATAAATGAAGGGACGGTAGGAATTAGGGTTAGGATTTAGTGGTTGACTTTGGTCAACTGTTTGACTAAAAGGTCAATAGTTGATCAAAAGTCAACTCTATGTCAAAATGTGTAAAATCTCGTGTAGACTTTAATTTTGACTCCTTTGTAATGTATGTTTAATGATTTATAATGAAAATTGATCTTTGAATGACAATGTAACTTGTTCTTCAAGAAAACACTTTTCTCTCCAAATTGGCATTTGAATATTTGAATCTTGCACCTGATCTTGAATGAACTATTGACTTTTGATTTTAGACATGAATCTTGAATCTTATATGAAATGTGAACCACAATGCCTTACCTTGAATCCTAACCAAACAACTAATGGACTAGTGTATTGAAAAGGCCCATAAAGAGATTAATCAGTCAAAGTTAATCTTCATGGTTAACCAAGTCAAACTTGCAATCCACAATCAACTCAAATGCCATGATGCAATCCATATGATCCGCAAGTGCCAAACAGAAAAAATTAGGGTTCCACAACTTTGAGTCCAAGAGAAATGGTCATCACTAGTCAATGTAACACCAAGATACCATAGATTTGAACCTTAGGGAAACCATAGCTCAATGTCAATCATAAACATCAAAAGGCCTTTGAATCAATGGTATTTACTTCAAAAAAAATACAATTGTAAATGAATGTCTTATGATGCCAATGAGTATGCAGATGAAACATAAACCAAAAGTCAGATAAAAGTGAAAAAGGAAGGGTAAATTTTGGGGTATGACAGTTTCCCCTATTTAATCATCTTGGACTGGAATGTATGAATGGTGATAGCTTTTTGGGCATTCGAGGTAGAAGAGGATTAAATATAAGAATATCCAAAAAAAAATCCGTTGAGAACGAAGTGAATGTGGTGTGAGGACGATAAGAGTATTGGGGATTTATTTATTGGAGATATGGAATGGCATGTGAGCTTTTGTAAGGTCGTCTGATGGGGATTGACTAAAATATTATGTTGTGAAAAATAGACTCGAAAGAGAAATGTTTGATGTGCATGATATATGTGATGTATGTTCGACTTTCCATGATGCATGAAGTTATGCATGCTATGCAACAACATGAGTTATTTTGTGTGGAATACATGAATGGTACCCAGAAGGATGAGTCGTTTTGTGTAGTGGTATACTTTGAATCTCCAAACTTCGATGTCTGAACCAGATAATTTGTTAGAAAGGAGAGATCTTCAGGTTACCGCAGCTGCTGGAGATTTGTAATCCACGAGTTGTTATATCTAACCCACAATTGAACTTGAATGGCTTTGGGTCTTAATAATTTTTTATAACAACATTAGCAACATATTAAACCAAACATAAAAATTATAGTAGCATGTTGTGATCCAAGTTATAAAATATAGTAACATATCTAACTTGTGGCTGCATTATAATGGGTTTAGATATTAATAAGTTATAATATAGTTTACTTTAACTAAGTTTTGGTTGCATTTGAATAGTAACATAAACCTGTGTTACTTGACTTCATATCATTTAAAATAGTTTACTTAAAAAAAATATAATAATACATATTTACCTCTATTATTTATCTTGTTTCTTTGTTGATAGAGAATACTGTCACATAACGTGCTCCAAGTTCTTTCCCAAACATGACGTGATCTATTGATGGTACTTGATAGTAGATAATCACAAATAACTTTCTCATGAAGTGACCGAAACCCCAATGTTTTGCTTCATATCAAGAGACTTTAAAGACATTTGTACACCTTATACATCTTGCTTCAATGAGATTTATAGGTCATTTTATAATATATTGATTTTGATGTAAATAATGTTTAAGTTTGTTTAATATCTTGGTACTAGATGGAAGCCATCGATGCTTATATATAATGTATAGTTATGTTATATGCCCAGTTTTGTATATATATATATATATATATATATATATATATATATATATATATATATATATATATATATATATATATATATATATATATAATATATATTATATATATATATATATATATATATATATATATTATATATATATATATATATATATATATATATATATATATATATATATATATATATATATATATAATGTTCGGGTAGAAAATGTGTATAATGTATAGAAATTAAAAAGAATCTGGTATATATGGAAAATTAAAAAAGAATATTTAAAAAAATGACAAAGTAATTCACCACGGTTCTATCAAATATTTTACCACGATTGATAATCTTGAATGTGATGAAATGTGGCGTGCTACCTTGTTTCTCACCACATCCACTAGCTTGTGGTGAAAAGTAGCGCACTTTCTATCTCACCATTCGTTACCACAGACCACCATCAGTGATGAAATCCATTTCTCAACTGTGGTGAAAGATACTTTTTGTAGTAATAGACCAGGGAAGCCCCGATAGTAATCGGCATGATAGGACCAATAGGAGGAGGAGTGACAACCCAGGTTGGAGAATATACTTCAACACCCTGAACCTTACGCTCTTTGGCAATAACACAATCCTTCTGTAAAGCATCTACTTTATCTGCAAATATTAAAAAGCCATGTAAGAAAAGAGGAGGGTGACTCCACCCTCACCAAAAATCTCTTTCCTCTCATGACTATTGGCCGCACCCACAATATCGCAGGTATCAATGGATGACTTCCTTTGCAGGGAAGACTTTACTTCATCAGGGCCAAACCCCTAATCATAACCAAGACTCCATTAAAAAGTACCCATATACCTCTTCATCATAACCTCATTAGGGCGAGAGAATCCAATCAAAAAACATAGGAATAAAGTTCATAATGGAAATGGACCAAAGCCCAATATTTTCGAATCCTATCAGTGCAAGGGTGAAAAGACCGTGTAGGAACATAATATAATGTGGAGTGAGCTTTCAGATTACAAGGCTTCACCAACACGAAACGCCCTCGAAAATTGTCCCACCTTTTGGAAATATGACTAAAAAAAGGAACATTCTTACGTAGCACAATGAGCCATTGATCCCAGACATTATACATAGAGGTGTGTATTACGACAAAGCGATGGAAAAACATTTGGTAGGAGAGTTTCCAAGACCGATACTCGGCTAAAAATTAGAACACCCTTACGAAATCCCAGACTCCAAGATGGAGTTGCAAGGGGGAAACCTTCAGAAACTTCAACACTTCTACCTCAAACGCGCATAAAGGCAACCATAAGTTTATCCGAGTGAAAAAAACACTCATAGAAAGGTATGAGCACTCCTTGAAATTGCTACAAATACTTTTACCTGGTTTTAGAGGGAGCACCAACTAGTCAGAGAGGCGACCAACTACATTGTTAACCTCACTCACCATCGCTAGGTCACTTAAAATGGAAGTGGTTCCCAATATCTTGGAGTCTAACTAACTATACTTGTTCGCGTCAGCCAACTCCACTAACGGAACTCCTTTAAGGTGTATCTTATTAATCAGAGAGATATCAAAGGGTTTGAGCCAACTGACATCATACATCTGAGCTCCATGCGCCAGATGATCCTTAACCTTAACATTACTTGGATCTCGACTGTAAGTTGTGTGGCGAGTCTTGATGAGATTCTGAGCTTCTTCCCTATTCAAAGAAACAACTTCAATCTCCAGGGTAATTAGAGAAGGGGAAGCTGAAACTTCCGCAACTTCAGAAGATGCAAGCGTAAAGCTGATTGTAGGATCATCCCCCACACCCTCATCAGAAAAAAGAGTGGCGAAGGAAAGTTCATTAAGGGAAGCTTTTATACCCAGTGAACCACTAGAAAGCCTTTTTGACTCAAAATTATCAGACACATGTAATTGTGATAAAAAGAGTATTAATAAGGAATCTAGAGGGATTTCTCGATATATTACTCAAAAGAATCGACATAATACGCCTAATCGATTGGAATTGAGAAAATTATGTCCCTTTTGTTGCAAACATATGATTCACATAGAGATCAATAAATAGAGAAATGGATTACTTGTGTGTCACCCTTAGGAGGTAAATTGAAATAAATAAATATAAATAACATCAAAATGAATTATATAGATACTAGAGAAATTATCTTAAACATGAAATTATAAATATATATCATTATATAGAATCAATTTTCTTATATAACAAATATATTAGTATAACAAATAGACGTAATTGATCGTTAACGAGACGATGCAAGTTTGGACTGGATAATGCTTATACCCAAACTAAAAGGGAAACATAAATACTCCCAAAATTGCTTGACAAGCCTGTGGGATGGTCATTCATATTGGCCATGGTAAAGTGAATATTGAAAGTTATGAAGCAAGATGAGGGTAAGAAGGATAATTGGAAGGATTAAAGTCTTATGAAGAAGGAAAATGTTAAATGCAGAATGAAAGCTTTGTTTTGCGAAAAGCAAACGCCCAAAGAAAATGCTTATGATAAGAAAATGAATTGCTCTTGCAAATAAAAATCGATTCTTATATATAGAGGATGCTAGCAAGAATCCAAATCAATAGAAACAAGAAGTTACAAATCAAAGGTCAAATTTAACCTAGGAAATGCAAATGAACTCAAGTGCACTTGCCATACCATAACCTGCGAACCTAAAGCCACACGTCTGAAAAAAACCAGTGAAATGTTTAAATGATGGGATATCATTTAATGTACAAGTTCTCCATTACTTTTGTAACTGTTTCATGATTTTTCTACTTTTTGCCATGATCGAAGGTAATTGTTCGGTGTCAGTTGCGACATTGAAAGACTTCCTAGCTAGCACACACTCGACAAGCCTCAAAGGCAACTATTCTAGGCAGACCGAAAGCCTAATACAAGGGCCTAATAATGCAAAAGCCTAATCAAAGTGATATGACATATATAGTTAGCACATGTGAAATGTTGGTGTAAGCCCTAGAGGCCAATACTTTTGGTACTTGTATCGAATTATTTATTAATAATAAAAGGCTTTTTCTTTATTACGTTTGTTTAGTAAAGTCCCTGGAATAGATAGTCCGTTTAATGTATTAAGTGTGACTTAATCATGAGAACACATTAAACATAAGGACATTATTCTTAAAGTATCCGTAGTCGAGCTTTAGTGTGAAGTGGGATAACATTAAAGCATT
Organism: Lathyrus oleraceus; assembly: GCF_024323335.1. Taxonomy (NCBI): domain Eukaryota; kingdom Viridiplantae; phylum Streptophyta; class Magnoliopsida; order Fabales; family Fabaceae; genus Lathyrus; species Lathyrus oleraceus. The sequence goes on from NC_066584.1 coordinate 87,224,383, forward strand.
AAGACTATTATGTTTGTAGACTGATGATCACATCTCATGGATCATGGATAAAGAGTTATCAAGTCTTAAACATAGGTATGAATATTAGGAGTAATATTTATACCGGATTGACCCGCTATGAGAATACTATATAGAAAGTTATGCAAGGTGTCATAAGTTATTCTCATGGTGATAATAGTGTATTCCACTATTCGACCTGAAACCACTATGGATCCTAGATGTAGAGTCGAGTGCTTTATTGCTGATCGAACGTTGTCCGTAACTGGATAACCATAAAGACAGTTGATGGGTACTCCACAAAGCATGCTGAGGGACATGAGTGTCCTAGATGGAATTTGCCCATCCTGCGTAACAGGATAAATGTCTATGGGCCCAATATTGAACTGGACAAGGATGACACGGTCTATACCTTGTGTTCAATATAGACATAAGGGCAAAAGGGTAATTATACACATAATTATTATCACAGAAGGAATTGTCAGATCACATGACATTTTCGTGTCTTGGATAGCAGTGATGTGTTGCTAGATACCGCTCACTGTTTATTATGTTAAATGCGTGATTTAATATAATTGCCAACGTCACGAAAACCTACAGGGTCACACACAAAGGACGGATTGATGAGAGATAGAGTAACTAAGGAATACCGTAAGGTACGGTGCCCTTAAGTGAGTTATAGAACATCGTAAGGTACGATGTACTTGAGTAGAATACGAAATATGGTAAGGTACCATGAGCTTAAGTGATTTTGGGCATATTATAAGATATGGGCCAAAATACACTTAAGTGGGCTTTTAGCTTGAAGCCCACACAAGTGGTTCTATAAATAGAACCCTTGTGCAGAAGCAAAAATTTGCGGTTGCATTCTTTTCGTTTTCACTCACTCACTCTCTCTCTCACTCAAAGCCTTCATTCGTACCAGCTAGCACTGAGATTGAAGGAACCCGTTCGTGTGGACTGAGTAGAGACGTTGTCATCGTTCAACGTTCGTGATCGCTTCGTGGATCTGCATCAAAGGTTTTGATCGTCACAAGAGATCTGCACCAAAGGTTTCAGTCGTCACAAGAGGTAAATATTCTATCACTGATCATGATCATTCGTAAGGATCTCTAAAGGAGAAAATTTTAATTTCCGCTGCGCTTTGGGTCGCAAATTCTCCTTCAGTGGTATCAGAGCCACTTACGAAACCATGAATCGGATAGGTGTTTAATTTCTGTATTAATATGATTAAAAGACAGAATGAATCAATTAATTAAACGGGTAATTAAATTTGGCATCATGAGTGTACGAGTTGGATGATTGATGTTGACTATGCTTCGGAATCCGACATTAGTATGGTGAAGCAGCGATACATCGATCGTCCATAGGTTATGCAATTGAGACCGATCAACTTATATATGATATAAGTAATCCTAATGCAAAGTACAGTATATGTGATATACTGTTTCTATTTCATTCATTCGAACACTAAATGATTGTTTTCCTTTGAGCGATCAATGGTCATTTGCTTCGGAATCTGACATTAGTATGGTGAAGCAATGACATGTTGATCAATCATACTGAATCAACAATCGAGGTGTGTTTGACGGTCTGAAATTGGCGCATTAGGGTTGGTGACGGCGCAAGGGTTGTGCCGTCAAGGAGTTGTCAATTTAGGGTTTTTGGAACACGTGTGTTGACTGTTTCAAAGTTTGTTAATTGGCCGCGTGAAGCTCGTGTGACGAGCATAACAAGCGTAACAAACTGGATGCGTAACGGTCGTAACAAGACGCGTGACGTTCGTAACAGACCCATAGATTGACCTGTGACGGTCGTAACAGACTCACGGAATTTTAGGCATTTCTGTTTTGACCTGTGACGGTCGTAACAACCCTGTGACGCTCGTCACACTCACATTGCCTGTGACGGTCGTCACACGCCTGTGACGGTCGTCACACTCCCAGAGTCAAAATTTTGGGGTTTCTGTTTTGTGCCTGCGCAAGAGTTGTGTGGATGCAAAAACAATGTCCATTTCAAATGAATTGTTCATTAAAATTTTGGACAGGGGCGCTGCCCCTCCAACCCCGCAAGGGCGCTGCCCCTTGACCCCGTCCACTGACCGGGCAGCGGAAACCCCGGCTAACTCTGCGTAGTGTGATCGGTCGCCGAAATTTAATTTGGTTTTAATTAATTAAAGGAATTAAAATTTAATAATAAGAATGTGTTTATTATTATTGCCTTGTGGTGATCAGTTATGACCTTAGTCTTTCTTTACTTTGTTTTGGGTTTTTTTTAAATACGACCTGCGTGTCGTGCCTCTCCTTTTGATCTCTTAATGTAACTTCTTTTCTCATCTCAAACCCTCGTATGTAAAACGAGTTTCTTCTGGAATGTAATACTGTGAAGAAAGAGAAGAAGACAATGTTATGAAGAAAGAGAAGAATTCAAGATCAAAGGAGGACAACCTTGAAGATCTTGCTTGGAGAAGCTTAGAGAAGAATTCAATACTAAAGGAGGACAACCTTGAAGATCTTGCTTGGAGAAGCTTAGATCGTTATTAGGTTAGCTTAGGTTCTCTCATTGGCTTGGGAGAACAATTGCGCTAGGGGCCATAACTGTTTCATAGTGTATGTATGTTGATGCATGTGAATGTATGTTGATGCATGTGAGAGACGATTTATATGATAAATAAGCCGGTGAGATCATAACAATTGCAATTCCCTCAAACTAAAATATTAAGTTTATGCTTTCCAAGTTTTAACACTCATCAAGACTAGTAATGGATAATGTAGGTTTCGCCTACGCGAGGTGCATGATCTATATATTAGTAAGGTGCGATGGGATAATTGTAATATCCAACTGTTAAAACAATGGGTCAAACTTAACTAAACAAATTATAATAAGATTATATATATGTTTAGAAGCAAGAGTTGGGAATAATCCATATGATGGATTGGAATAAGGAGTTATTCACCCAAGTGAAATTTTCGAGAGTTGTATGAGATACAACTGGAAGGAGTTCCTACCTAAATAACCTAGTTTTGTGTAATCCGCCTACGCGGACTTAGAACGAAGTGAAATATGGATCTCGACCCACTAGAAAATCTTCCAACGGGATTTTCCGAATCAAATGATGAGGGTCATTTGTTTTGAGTAAAATAGTGGGAGCATATTTGATTAAAGGCCTAATTAAATATGTCAATGATACTTATATTTTCTTAATCCTTATGTAGATAACCATGACAACAAACACCTCTAACAACATATTGCGATCAATCCTTGAGAAAGAAAAATTGTCTGGGACAAATTTTCTAGATTGGTACCGAAACATGAGGATTGTCCTCAAACATGATAAAGGGAAAGGCAAGGAAGTTGCCAAACCCAAACCCACTATTGCTACTTTGAAGCCTAGTGGAAGCATAGAAAAAGAAGGCACCTGCTTCTATTGCGGTAAGACCGCACACTGGAAGAGGAACTGCCCAAAGTACCTGGAAGATAGGAAGAATGGAGTAGAGACTCCAACTTCAGGTATTTTTGTTATTGAAATTAATTTATCTACCTCTGCATCATGGGTATTAGATACTGGATGCGGTTCTCACATTTGTACAAATGTGCAAGAACTAAAAGGGAGTAGAAAATTGGCAAAAGGTGAAGTCGACCTACGAGTTGGTAATGGAGCAAAGGTTGCTGCCTTAGCCGTAGGAACTTATGAATTAACTTTACCTAGTGGTTTAATAATTCAGTTAGAGAACTGTTATTATGTACCAGCAATTAGCAGGAATATTATTTCCGTTTCTTGTTTGGACAAGTTCGGTTTTTCATTCGTAATAAAGAACAATGGTTGTTCAATTTATTTGAATGATATATTCTATGCTACTGCACAAATGAACAATGGACTATATGTCATTGATCTCGAAATGCCTATATATAACATTAATACTAAAAGGATGAAACCTAACGAGTTAAATCCAACTTACCTTTGACATTGTCGATTAGGCCACATAAATGAGAAACGCATTTCCAAACTCCATAAAGATGGACTCTTGGACTCTTTTGATTATGAATCATATGAGACATGCAGATCTTGTTTAATTGGAAAGATGACAAAGTCTCCATTCACAGGAAAAGGTGAAAGAGCTAATGATCTTTTGGCCCTCATACATACTGATGTATGTGGACCACTGAACATACCAGCCAGAGGAGGTTTTCAGTACTTCATCACATTCACTGATGATTTCAGTAGATATGGTTATGTGTATTTAATGAAACACAAATCAGAGTCCTTTGAAAAGTTCAAGGAATTCAAGAATGAAGTACAAAACCAACTAGGTAAGAATATTAAAACTCTTCGATCAGATCGAGGTGGTGAGTATTTAAGCCTAGAGTTTGATGACCATCTGAAAGAGTGTGGGATCCTATCCCAACTCACTCCTCCTGGAACACCCCAATGGAATGGTGTATCTGAGAGAAGAAATCGAACCCTGTTAGACATGGTCCGATCCATGATGAGTCACGCCGATCTTCCAAACTCCTTTTGGGGACATGCACTATTGACAGCAGCTTACACACTTAACCGTGTTCCATCCAAAAAGGTTGAGAAGACACCATATGAGATATGGAGTGGTAAGAAACCACATATGTCTTACATGAAGATTTGGGGTTGCGAGGTTTATGTGAAACGACAAATTTCAACTAAGCTTGAGCCCAAATCTGACAAATGCTTATTTGTGGGGTATCCTAAAGAAACAAGAGGGTATTACTTCTACAATCCTTCTGAGGGCAAAGTGTTTGTCGCTCGAACTGGAGTTTTCCTAGAAAAGGATTTTATTTCCAAAGGAACCAGTGGGAGGAAAGTAGACCTTGAAGAAATTCAAGAATCACAAAGCATAGATACACCTATGGAGGAATTAGAGCAGGAAACACAAGAAGTTGTGGAAGAGCAACCTGCTCAAGTAGAACAAAACCAGCGTAGGTCAAGCAGGATACGTCAACTACCTGAGAGATATGGATATCTCATAACTGATCAAGGTGATGTATTACTCATGGATCAAGATGAGCCTGTGACCTACCAAGAGGCCATAACTGGTCCCGAGTCTGAGAAGTGGCTAGAAGCCATGAAATCTGAAATGGATTCCATGTACACAAACCAAGTTTGGACCTTGGTAGAGCCTCCTGTAGGAGTTAACCCTATAGGATGCAAGTGGGTCTTCAAAAAGAAGACTGACATGGATGGTAAGGTACATACCTATAAGGCAAGACTGGTTGCAAAAGGATACAAACAAATTCATGGGATTGACTATGATGAAACCTTTTCACCAGTTGCAATGCTTAAATCTGTTCGGATTTTACTTGCTATCGCTGCATATCATGATTATGAAATATGGCAGATGGATGTCAAAACTGCTTTCCTTAATGGGAATCTTCTTGAGGATGTGTACATGACACAGCCTGAAGGATTTGACATACCAGAGGAAGCCCAAAAGATATGTAAGTTACAAAGATCAATCTATGGATTGAAGCAAGCTTCCAGAAGCTGGAATCTTCGTTTTGATGAAACAGTAAAACAATATGGATTCATCAAGAACGAAGATGAGCCTTGTGTCTACAAGAAGGTTAGTGGGAGCATGATCGTTTTCCTGGTATTATATGTAGATGACATATTACTCATTGGAAACGATATCCCTACCCTACAACAAGTAAAGTCTTGGTTGGGGAAATGTTTTTCTATGAAGGACCTAGGTGAAGCAGCCTATATATTAGGAATCAGAATCTATAGAGATAGATCACAAAAACTGCTTGGCCTAAGTCAGAGTACATACATAGACAAAGTGTTGAGACGCTTTAATATGCATGATTCCAAGAAAGGATTCATACCTATGCAACATGGCCTGTGTCTATCAAAAACACAATCCCCTTTAACTAAGGAAGAAAGGGATCGCATGAATAAGATTCCATATGCATCTGCAATAGGATCTATCATGTATGCCATGTTATGTACTCGACCAGATGTCTCGTATGCTTTAAGTGCAACGAGTAGGTACCAATCTGATCCTGGTGATGCTCACTGGGTAGCTGTCAAGAATATCCTTAAGTATTTAAGAAGGACTAAGGACTCATTCTTGATATATGGAGGTCAGGAAGAGTTTGCTATAATTGGATACACCGATGCTAGCTTCCAGACAGATAAGGATGACTTTAGATCGCAATCTGGTTATGTGTTTTGCTTAAATGGTGGCGCTGTGAGCTGGAAGAGTTCAAAGCAAGATACAGTTGCTGATTCTACAACCGAGGCCGAGTATATTGCTGCCTCAAGTGCAGCAAAGGAAGCTGTTTGGATCAAAAAGTTCATTAGTGAACTTGGCATAGTTCCTAGCATTGTGGATCCCATTGGTCTCTACTGTGGTAACAATGGTGCTATCGCACAAGCCAAGGAGCCTAGATCTCACCAACGATCCAAACACATACTTAGGCGTTATCATCTCATTCGAGAGATAATAGATAGAGGAGATGTGAAAATATGCAGAGTACCTACACTGGACAATATTGCTGACCCACTGACAAAGCCTCTTGCGCAGCAGAAGCATGATGGCCATACTAGATCTATGGGTATTAAGGGTATGCCTGATTGGCTCTAGTGCTAGTGGGAGATTGTTGGTGTAAGCCCTAGAGGCCAATACTTTTGGTACTTGTATCGAATTATTTATTAATAATAAAAGGCTTTTTCTTTATTACGTTTGTTTAGTAAAGTCCCTGGAATAGATAGTCCGTTTAATGTATTAAGTGTGACTTAATCATGAGAACACATTAAACATAAGGACATTATTCTTAAAGTATCCGTAGTCGAGCTTTAGTGTGAAGTGGGATAACATTAAAGCATTAAGACTATTATGTTTGTAGACTGATGATCACATCTCATGGATCATGGATAAAGAGTTATCAAGTCTTAAACATAGGTATGAATATTAGGAGTAATATTTATACCGGATTGACCCGCTATGAGAATACTATATAGAAAGTTATGCAAGGTGTCATAAGTTATTCTCATGGTGATAATAGTGTATTCCACTATTCGACCTGAAACCACTATGGATCCTAGATGTAGAGTCGAGTGCTTTATTGCTGATCGAACGTTGTCCGTAACTGGATAACCATAAAGACAGTTGATGGGTACTCCACAAAGCATGCTGAGGGACATGAGTGTCCTAGATGGAATTTGCCCATCCTGCGTAACAGGATAAATGTCTATGGGCCCAATATTGAACTGGACAAGGATGACACGGTCTATACCTTGTGTTCAATATAGACATAAGGGCAAAAGGGTAATTATACACATAATTATTATCACAGAAGGAATTGTCAGATCACATGACATTTTCGTGTCTTGGATAGCAGTGATGTGTTGCTAGATACCGCTCACTGTTTATTATGTTAAATGCGTGATTTAATATAATTGCCAACGTCACGAAAACCTACAGGGTCACACACAAAGGACGGATTGATGAGAGATAGAGTAACTAAGGAATACCGTAAGGTACGGTGCCCTTAAGTGAGTTATAGAACATCGTAAGGTACGATGTACTTGAGTAGAATACGAAATATGGTAAGGTACCATGAGCTTAAGTGATTTTGGGCATATTATAAGATATGGGCCAAAATACACTTAAGTGGGCTTTTAGCTTGAAGCCCACACAAGTGGTTCTATAAATAGAACCCTTGTGCAGAAGCAAAAATTTGCGGTTGCATTCTTTTCGTTTTCACTCTCTCTCTCTCTCTCTCTCACTCAAAGCCTTCATTCGTACCAGCTAGCACTGAGATTGAAGGAACCCGTTCGTGTGGACTGAGTAGAGACGTTGTCATCGTTCAACGTTCGTGATCGCTTCGTGGATCTACATCAAAGGTTTTGATCGTCACAAGAGATCTGCACCAAAGGTTTCAGTCGTCACAAGAGGTAAATATTCTATCACTGATCATGACCATTCGTAAGGATCTCTAAAGGAGAAAATTTTAATTTCCGCTGCGCTTTGGGTCGCAAATTCTCCTTCAAATCCTTTAGAGATCCTTACGAATGGTCATGATCAGTGATAGAATATTTACCTCTTGTGACGGTTGAAACCTTTGGTGCGGATCTCTTGTGACGATCAAAGCCCTTTGATGCAGATCCACAAAGCGATCACGAACGTTGAACGATGACAACGTCTCTACTCAGTCCACACGAACGGGTTCCTTCAATCTCAGTGCTAGCTGGTACGAATGAAGGCTTTGAGTGAGAGAGAGAAAGAGAGTGAAAACAAAAAGAATGCAACCGCACTTTGTGCTTCTGCACAAGGGTTCTATTTATAGAACCACTTGTGTGGGCTTCAAGCTAAAAGCCCACTTAAGTGTATGTTGGCCCATATCTTATAATATGCCCAAAATCACTTAAGCCCATGGTACCTTACCATATTTCGTATTCTACTCAAGTACACCGTACCTTACGATGTTCTATAATTCATTTAAGGGCACCGTACCTTACGGTATTCCTTAGTTACTCTATCTCTCATCAATCCGTCCTTTGTGTGTGACCCTATAGGTTTTCGTGACGTTGACAATTATATTAAATCATGCATTTAACATAATAAACAGTGAGCGGTATCTAGCAACACATCACTGCTACCCAAGACACGAAAATGTCAAGTGATCTGACAATTCCTTCTGTGATAATACTTATGTGTATAATTACCCTTTTGCCCTTATGTCTATATTGAACACAAGGTATAGACCGTGTCATCCTTGTCCAGTTCAATATTGGGCCCATAGACATTTATCCTGTTATGCAGGATGGGCAAATTCCATCTAGGTCACTCATGTCCCTCAGCATGCTTTGTGGAGTACCCATCAACTGTCTTTATGGTTATCCAGTTACGGACAACGTTCGATCAGCAATAAAGCACTCGACTCTACATCTAGGATCCATAGTGGTTTCAGGTCGAAGAGTGGAATACACTATTATCACCATGAGAATAACTTATGACACCTTGCATAACTTTCTATATAGTATTCTCATAGTGGGTCAATCCGGTATAAATATTACTCCTAATATTCATGCCTATGTTTAAGACTTGATAACTCTTTATCCATGATCCATGAGATGTGATCATCAGTCTACAAACATAATAGTCTTAATGCTTTAATGTTATCTCACTTCACACTAAAGCTCGACTACGGATACTTTAGGAATAGTGTCCTTATGTTTAATGTGTTCTCATGATTAAGTCACACTTAATACATTAAACGGACTATCTATTCCAGGGACTTTATTAATCAACCATAATAAAGAGAATGCCTTTTATTATTCGATACAAGTACCAAAATGTATTGGCCTCTAGGGCTTACACCAACAATCTCCCACTAGCACTAGATCCAATCAGGTATACCCCTTATGCCCATTGATCTAGTATGGCCATCATGCTTCTGCTGCGCAAGTGGCTTTGTCAGTGGGTCAGCTATATTGTCAAGTGTAGGTACTCTACATATTCTCACACAGCGTCTAAGTATGTGTTTGGATCGTCGGTGAGATCTAGGCTCCTTAGCTTATGCGATAGCACCATTGTTATCATAATAGAGACCAATGGGATCCACAATGCTAGGGACTATGCCAAGTTCACTAATGAACTTTTTGATCCAAACAGCTTCCTTTGCTGCACTTGAGGCAGCAATATACTCGGCCTCGGTTGTAGATTCAACAACTGTATCTTGCTTTGAACTTTTCAAGCTCACAGCGCCACCATTTCAGCAAAACACATAACCATTGGAATCATTCATATTAAAGCGTCTCAGCACCTTGTCTATGTACTCTGACTTAGGCCAAGCATTTTATGATCTATATCTATAGATTCTGATTCCTAATATATAGGCTGCTTCACCTAGGTCCTTCATAGATAAGCATTTCCCCACCCAAGACTTTGCTTGTTGCAGGGTTGGGATATCGTTTCCAATAAGTAATATGTCATCTACATATAATACCAGGAATACGATCATGCTCCCACTAACCTTCTTGTAGACACAAGGCTCATCTTCGTTCTTGATGAATCCATACAGTTTTACTGTTTCCACTACGCCAAATAAGGGAAAAGAGGGCGCTTATTTTGGCCTATAACAACGCTTTTAAGCGCCCTCTAATCTGGCGCTGGCATAGGTAAAGACAGCGCTTTGTTTTCCTGGAGAAAGCGCTGTCTAAAGGGCCACATTATAGTGCGCTTTATGAAAAAAGCGCCCTCTGGAGTGGTCCATAAAGGGACACCTTAGAGGGCGCTTTCTGGAAAAAGCGCCCTCTAAAGTTGTCAATGTAAAGTGTTTAGAGGGCGCTTTCTGGAAAAAGCGCCCTCTAAAGTTGTCAATGTAAAGTGTTCAGAGGGCGCTTATTTTTTTAAAATAACTAACACTTTAGAGGGCGCTTTCTGCAGAAAGCGCCCTCTAAAGTTGTCAATGTAAAGTGTTTAGAGGGCGCTTTCTGGACAAAGCGCCCTCTAAAGTTGTCAATGTAAAGTGTTTAGAGGGCGCTTCCTACAGAAAGCGCCCTCTAAAGTGTTAGTTATTTTAAAAAAATTTGCTTGAAAAACAGTGGATATTTAATTGGTAACCTGTTCGCATGCTGCAAAAGTGTAAAATTCATATTGATTTCATCCTTTAATCCAATGTTATACACCATTAATCCATTGATATATACAACATGAATCCATTTATATACAACATTAATCCTCCATATATACAACATTAATATATGATTCTTTGATCAACAATATACAACAACATATTCATGATTTAGTAAAAGTACAACAACAATATACAACATATATACAACAACAGCATACAACAACAACATTCCATACATATATGTACAACAATATACAACCTAGCTATATGATTCTTTGATCAACAATGAATTGACACAATTCATCCTTCATTTCATCCAAATGAGCTCTTGAGTAAGATTTGTATTCCTCAAAGTACTACAATTAAGAGAATAAAACATATTCATGATTTAGTAACAAATTAGATGAGTTATCCGATAATATTAAAATAAACCCTAAGTTATTATTCCATACCATTTTTGGGATGTCTATATGATTCAACGCAATGATATCTCTCATAAATCTCAATACAAAAAATCCGCAATCGACCGAATTATTTTGCTGAGGACACTACACAGAAAAACAAACAATATATATATAGTTAATTTCTTACAAACACTATTATAAGCAAAAAAACAAACACTATTATAAGCAAAAATAAGATACTTAATATATACCTGAACTCTGACCCAGGTAATGTCCTTCCTAATGCGGTAATTCTTTTTCGATCTAAATTTTATTATTGCCCTAACAAAATAAAAACGTATATTGAGATCAATCTGACAGACATAATTAAATATAGAAATACACACGAATATTTAGGGGAATTTCACTTACGTGTCAACCGTCTTCTTCAAACCCGGATATTTACTCCAATCACCCGATAACGAATCGAGATAATACACTATTAGTCTCGAAAGATCCATAGCAACCAACACCCAGTGACCACTGTAAAATAAAACAAAAATTTAGATGAATGAAAATTTTCTACGTAAAAGATATACATAGATTAGAATGAAATTATTAGAAAGAAAATCTAACCCGTTGCCAGAATTAAACGGTAAAAAATACAAACTGCGTGTAGTATTATCGCCGGCTGCCATGAATCTATCGACTAGATCATTCTTTACGGATGTTGGATTTTTCGATATTAACGTTGCGTTGACACGGGAAGCAGCAACAAAATTGAAACGGTTACACAATTCAGTTCCCCGCATCAATTTGTCATACATATACCTTAAATAGAAACATAATAAATATTAGACTACTCATTGAAATGTGTAAATAAATTGTTCAACTAAGTAAATTATAGATTGATCGGAGTACCATATGTATGTATGAATGATAGCGATGCCCAATTCGTCGTGCTCAAAAAGTTGTTGCATGTCCTCCTTTGCAATTATTTCGAAATGAGCTTTTCCGAAAACACCTTCATCAAAATCTATACTACGAATGGACCCGTCCATAATATCGGACTCTTCCACCATTTTCTCAAGACGCATCATAATTTGAGATTTTGTCCCGGCCGTCGTTGGAATATCCTTCGTTGGAATATCCTTCGTTGGAATATCCTTACCATCGCTTTTCAACTTTCGACCGGGAACCTAAAAATTCATATAAAATAAATCATTACTTTTTGTGATGCAAAAGAATCGTTGTGTATATAATTCAATGGGTATATATATTTGTACCTCTTTTTGAGATGCAACCGACTCGATGCGTCTTGAAATCCCTTTACCAGCTTTAGGGGTGGGTCTTGTAGGAGTCTAACATTACCATGTAATAAGGATTGATTAAATATCATAATTGTAGCTGAATTGAAATGTGAATACTAAATATTCATAATCATTTAGAACACATATACCTCGGCATCAGGGAAAATTAGATCTGACGGCCAACCAACAAAGGATCCGACTGCATCTCGCATCAACGTTGTCTCTGAAACAACGTCGGGTAATGGTAGACGGGCGTCCGTATCTAATACGAGGTCAACCGAAACTTTCATAAATCCCACCGGGAGGGGATTATGGTGAAGTAATTCACCCGAAGTATTGTGCACTTTTCCCTTGCCAACCATGCGATAAGTTGGTGACGATAGATACAGCTGACAAGGTGAAATGCCCTAAACCAATAATAAATGTTATTGTTAACTTGTATATGTGTCAAGTAAAAAAGTGCTATTTTAATTTCATAATAACATATATAATTACCTCGGGAAATTTCGGTTGATGATTGATACTAGCTCGGTCACTAGTATCTTTTGCCTCGGAAGCGCACCTTTCCTCTCTATACCTTGCATTCTCGTTTTGCAGTTGGAGTACTTGTGCCCTTAACTCCGCCAAGGTCTCCATCACCTCTTTGTTGGTAGGATTTTTTGTTTTTGTTTTTTTATAAAATGACGACGGAGTCACACCAAAACCCTTACCCCTCACACGACCGGAATACTCAAGAACATTTAGTACTCGACTAAGTACGCTCCTGCAATCCTGGACCTCGGTTGAAGGTACGGTTTGGGATAAAGTCTCCTGAAATATTATTAGAGGAGATTAAAAATGAATTATATGTCTAACAAAATTTTCGATATAATTAAAGAAATAATGTTACATATACTTACACATTCGTCATAAACATTTTGGACCGCTTCAACGACAACCCCATCCTTCCCAACCCGAGCAGTCTTCCATAATACGTGGTCCGGAAGAGATGTTGCATCACTTTTCTCCTCGGCTAGCTACACATTGAATTAGATTATAAGATCATCAATTATAACATATTGTGACAATGTATAAGCTCATAGCATTTGAATATACTCACAATTCTTTGTTGTAACCGTGCATAACCCGTACGCCCTTTTTTGTACGGATACGCGGGTTTTGATGCCCTTTTCCTATTTATGTCGCTTACTTCCTGGATAAAAAAGTTTAAGGCATATTAGAACCAAGTAACTTAACAATTGTATAATACCATAATTAATAGACATTACATGGAATTTTTCGTTTCTTCGTTTGGCGACAAAGTTATCCCATTCATCGGCTGAAATAATCTCGGCATACTTCATTGGCCGTTCTCCTTCAACAAATTTTCCTTCCTCATCCTTGAGAAATTTGTTGCACAAAAAGGATCGAAATCCTCGGAGTCTTTTTCCGGCCAATTGAATACAATATTTTTGCCGGCTTTCATCGATGTGAAAGGATCTCTAAAAAACATACAAATGGAGTGTGTTATTATAAAGTAATATTATAACAATATATGGTTAACAAATAGTCAACAAAAAAACATATAACAATATATGGCAAGTACCTGTATCTCCGACCATATTTTTTCCTTGCCAACCTTCAAGTCCGGACTTCTCCAATTATCACATGTAATCGGAATATGTTGGCGAACAAGGAAACCAATGTAACTTGCCAACATTGAACCGTTAGGCTCAATTAGTTGGTCTTCAGCACTCCAATGTACTTCAAATTTTACACCCTTGTCTCTTGCACGAATGATTGACTTCATAACAGTCAATCCTCGTTTGATTTCTTTTTCAACATTATTACGTGATTCATTCGCGGCATGGGTATCGTCTTGGTTAGCCATTTTATCTGTAATATAGAAATGATTCAATAAGACCCAAGTAAGACAATGATTCAATACGTGAACACATTTACTGCATGCACAAACTTACTGCATACACATTTACTCACACACACCTACTGCATGCAAAAGACCAATGCAAACTTATGGTGTTTGGAACATGAACAAACTTGCATCCATAATCATCAAACTTCCAAGCACAAGCTCAAACACACTTCAAATATATCAGTTTTCAATCAGAAATAAAAAACTCAGTTTGCCCTAAACAACATTAATCAACATAATGCACAAAATGAAAAACTAAGTTTAGAAAATGCCCTAATCAAACACATGAAGAAAGTGAACGGTAACGATGGAGAAGAGAAATACCTTAAAGGTGACGGTAACGATGGAGAAGAAAGTGAACAGTGACGGTGGAAGAGGTTAACGCAGTGAACGTGAACGGTGAGGGAGGGAGAACGAACGGCGACGATGACGGTGAGGGAGGGAGAACGAACGGAGGACGAGAGTAATCGCAGTAGAGAGTAATCGCAGTTGAGAGAAAACCCAGTTACGTAAACGAAATAGCTTATAGAGAGGGAAAATAAAGAGACATGCAGTATATGTTATAATTTTAATGTTTACTAAAGGGGACCTTAGAGGGCGCTTTTTTAAAAAAAGCGCCCTCTAAAGGGGGCCTAAGAGGGCGCTTCTGAAAGCGCTCTCTAAGGCTTTCCAAAAGCGCCTTCTAAACTGGAAATGTACATGGACTTAGAGAGCGCTTTTTCAAAAGCGCCCTCTAAGGGTAACCTTAGAGGGCGCTTTCACAAAAGCGCCCTCTATTGTTGTCCCTCCATTTTTTTTTTGGCTTCACTTTAGAGGGCGCTTTGTTACAAAAGCGCCCTCTAAAGGGGGCCTAAGAGGGCGCTTCTAAAAGCGCTCTCTAAGGCTTTCCAAAAGCGCCTTATAAACTGGAAATGTACATGGACATAGAGAGCGCTTTTTTAGAAGCGCCCTCTAAGGTTACCCTTAGAGGGCGCTTTCAATAAAGCGTCCTCTATTGGTGTCCCTCCATTTCCTCATTATTTTTTCGCTTCACTTTAGAGTGCGCTTTGTTACAAAAGCGCCCTCTAAAGTGCGCTGTCTATTCCAATAGTATGCTCCTTATTTTTTCTCTTCACTTTAGAGTGCGCTTTTGTAATAAAGCGCCCTCTAAGGGGCGCTGTCTATTCCAGTTTTTGGCGTAGTGTTCATCAAGGCGAAGATTCCATGAGTAGGTCACAGGCTCATCTTGATCCATGAGTAATACATCACCTTGATCAGATATCCATATATCTCAGGTAGGTGACGTATCCTGCCTGACCTACGCTGGTCTTGTTCTACTTGAGCAGGTTGCTCTTACACAACCACTTGTGTTTCCTGCTCTAATTCCTCCATAGGTGTATCGATAATTTGTGATTCTTGAATTTCTTCAAGTTCTACTTTCCTCCCACTGATTCCTTTGGAAATAAAATCCCTCTCTAGGAAAACTCAGGTTCGAGCGACAAACATTTTTCCCTCAGAAGGATTGTAGAAATAATATCCTCTTGTTTCTTTAGGATACCCCACAAATAAGCATTTGTCAGATTTGGGCTCAAGCTTAGTTGAAATTTGTCGTTTCACATAAACCTCGCAACCCCAAATCTTTATGTAAGACATTTGTGGTTTCTTACCACTCCATATCTCATATGGTGTCTTCTCAACCCTTTTGGATGGAACACGGTTAAGTGTGTAAGCTGCTGTCAATAGTGCATGTCCCCAAATGGAGTTTGGAAGATCGGCGTGACTCATCATGGATCGGACCATGTCTAACAGGGTTCGATTTCTTCTCTCAGATACACCATTCCATTGAGGTGTTCCAGGAGGAGTAAGTTGGGATAGGATCCCACACTCTTTCAGATGGTCATCAAACTCTAGGCTTAAATATTCACCACCTCGATCTGATTGAAGTGTTTTAATATTCTTACCTAGTTGGTTTTGTACTTCATTCTTGAATTCCTTGAACTTTTCAAAGGACTCTGATTTGTGTTTCATTAAATACACATAACCATATCTACTGAAATCATCAGTAAATGTGATGAAGTACTGAAAACCTCCTCTGGCTGGAATGTTCAGTGGTCCACATACATCAGTATGTATGAGGGCCAAAAGATCATTAGCTCTTTCACCTTTTCCTGTGAATGGAGATTTTGTCATCTTCCAAGTACTTTGGGCAGTTTCTCTTCCAGTGTCCGGTCTTACCGTAATGGAAGCAGGTGCCTGCCTTTGTTATGCCTCCACTAGGCCTCAAAACAGTAACAGTGGGTCTGGGTTTGGCAACTTCCTTGCCCTTCCCTTTATCACCCTGCCTGGTGGGCCTTTTGTTCTGTCTCTTTCCATTTCCGATCATCAGAATGGACTTCCCTTTTGTCTTCAGATTCTGCTCGGCAGTTCTTAACATGGCGAGCAGTTCAGGAAGAGATTTGTCCACATCAATCATATTGAAATTTAGGACAAATTGACTGAAACTATCTGGCAACGATTGCAAGACCAAATCAGTCGCAAGTTCCTTTCCGAGGGGAAAACTCAACCTTTCAAGCTTTTCCATATACTCAATCACCTTGAGCACATGGGGACTTATAGGGGCTCCCTCAGCTAACTTGCCTTAAAAAAAGGGTTTTTGAAACTTCAAACCTCTCATGCCTTGCTTGCTCTTGATAGAGCATCTTCATGTGTTCGATCATATCGAACGCTGTCATGTTCTCATGTTGCTTTTGCAACTCTGAGTTCGTGACATCCAGCATGAGACAAGCAGTTTCATTGGAATCATCGACATGCTTCTTATAAGCATCTCTTTCTGCCTTAGGTGCAGAACTAGGAGGTTCCTCTTCAGGAACAGGTGTCTCCAAGACATACAGCTTTCTATTATGTTTGAGGACAATCCTCAGGTTTCGGTGTCAATCCAGAAAATTTGTCCCAGACAATTTTTCCTTATCAAGGATTGATCTTAAGATGTTGTTAGAGGTGTTTGTTGTCATGGTTATCTACATAAGGATTAAGAAAATATAAGTATCATTGACATATTTAATTAGGCCTTTAATCAAATATGCTCCCACTATTTTACTCAAAACAAATGACCCTCATCATTTGATTCGGAAAATCCCGTTGGAAGATTTTCTAGTGGGTCGAGATCCATATTTCACTTCGTTCCAAGTCCGCGTAGGCGGATTACACAAAACTAGGTTATTTAGGTAGGAACTCCTTCCAATTGTATCTCATACAACTCTCGAAAATTTCAGTTGGGTGAATAACTCCTTATTCCAATCCATCATATGGATTATTCCCAACTCTTGCTTCTAAACATATATATAATCTTATTATAATTTGTTTAGTTAAGTTTGACCCATTGTTTTAACAGTTGGATATTACAATTATCCCATCGCACCTTACTAATATATAGATCATGCACCTCGCGTAGGCGAAACCTACATTATCCATTACTAGTCTTGATGAGTGTTAAAACTTGGAAAGCATAAACTTAATATTTTAGTTTGAGGGAATTGCAATTGTTATGATCTCACCGGCTTATTTATCATATAAATCGTCTCTCACATGCATCAACATACATTCACATGCATCAACATACATACACAATGAAACAGTTATGGCCCCTAGCGCAATTGTTCTCCCAAGCCAATGAGAGAACCTAAGCTAACCTAATAACGATCTAAGCTTCTCCAAGCAAGATCTTCAAGGTTGTCCTCCTTTAGTATTGAATTCTTCTCTAAGCTTCTCCAAGCAAGATCTTCAAGGTTGTCCTCCTTTGATCTTGAATTCTTCTCTTTCTTCATAACATTGTCTTCTTCTCTTTCTTCACAGTATTACATTCCAGAAGAAACTCGTTTTACATACGAGGGTTTGAGATGAGAAAAGAAGTTACATTAAGAGATCAAAAGGAGAGGCACGACACGCAGGTCGTATTTAAAAAAAACCCAAAACAAAGTAAAGAAAGACTAAGGCCATAACTGATCACCACAAGGCAATAATAATAAACACATTGTTATTATTAAATTTTAATTCCTTTAATTAATTAAAACCAAATTAAATTTCGGCGACCGATCACACTACACAGAGTTAGCCGGGGGTTCCGCTGCCCGGTCAGCGCCCCTGTCCAAAATTTTAATGAACAATTCATTTGAAATGGACATTGTTTTTGCATCCACACAACTCTTGCGCAGGCACAAAACAGAAACCCCAAAATTTTGACTCTGGGAGTGTGACGACCGTCACAGGCAATGTGAATGTGACGAGCGTCACAGGGTTGTTACGACCGTCACAGGTCAAAACAGAAATGCCTAAAATTCTGTGAGTCTGTTACGACCGTCACAGGTCAATCTATGGGTCCGTTACGAACGTCACGCGTCTTGTTACGACCGTTACGCATCCAGTTTGTTACGCTTGTTATGCTCGTCACACGAGCTTCACGCGGCCAATCAACAAACTTTGAAACAGTCAACATACGTGTTCCAAAAACCCTAAATTGACAACTCCTTGACGGCACAACCCTTGCGCCGTCACCAACCCTAATGTGCCAATTTCAGACCGTCAAACACACCTCGATTGTTGATTCAGTATGATTGATCAACATGTCATTGCTTCACCATACTAATGTCGGATTCCGAAGCAAATGACCATTGATCGCTCAAAGGAAAACAATCATTTAGTGTTCGAATGAATGAAATAGAAACAATATATCACATATACTGTACTTTGCATTAGGATTACTTATATCATATATAAGTTGATCGGTCTCAATTGCGTAACCTATGGACGATCGATGTATCGCTGCTTCACCATACTAATGTCGGATTCCGAAGCATAGTCAACATCAATCATCCAACTCGTACACTCATGATGCCAAATTTAATTACCAGTTTAATTAATTGATTCATTCTGTCTTTTAATCATATTAATACAGAAATTAAACACCTATCCGTTTGGTACTTGTATCGAATAATAAAAGGCATTCTCTTTATTATGGTTGTTTAGTAAAGTCCCTGGAATAGATAGTCCGTTTAATGTATTAAGTGTGACTTAATCATGAGAACACATTAAACATAAGGACATTATTCTTAAAGTATCCGTAGTCGAGCTTTAGTGTGAAGTGGGATAACATTAAAGCATTAAGACTATTATGTTTGTAGACTGATGATCACATCTCATGGATCATGGATAAAGAGTTATCAAGTCTTAAACATAGGTATGAATATTAGGAGTAATATTTATACCGGATTGACCCGCTATGAGAATACTATATAGAAAGTTATGCAAGGTGTCATAAGTTATTCTCATGGTGATAATAGTGTATTCCACTCTTCGACCTGAAACCACTATGGATCCTAGATGTAGAGTCGAGTGCTTTATTGCTGATCAAACGTTGTCCGTAACTGGATAACCATAAAGACAGTTGATGGGTACTCCACAAAGCATGCTGAGGGACATGAGTGTCCTAGATGGAATTTGCCCATCCTGCGTAACAGGATAAATGTCTATGGGCCCAATATTGAACTGGACAAGGATGACACGGTCTATACCTTGTGTTCAATATAGACATAAGGGCAAAAGGGTAATTATACACATAAGTATTATCACAGAAGGAATTGTCAGATCACTTGACATTTTCGTGTCTTGGGTAACAGTGATGTGTTGCTAGATACCGCTCACTGTTTATTATGTTAAATGCATGATTTAATATAATTGCCAACGTCACGAAAACCTACAGGGTCACACACAAAGGACGGATTGATGAGAGATAGAGTAACTAAGGAATACCGTAAGGTACGGTGCCCTTAAATGAATTATAGAACATCGTAAGGTACGGTGTACTTGAGCAGAATACGAAATATGGTAAGGTACCATGGGCTTAAGTGATTTTGGGCATATTATAAGATATGAGCCAAAATACACTTAAGTGGGCTTTTTAGCTTGAAGCCCACACAAGTGGTTCTATAAATAGAACCCTTGTGCAGAAGCAAAAATTGCGGTTGCATTATTTTCGTTTTCTATCACTCTCTCTCTCTCTCACTCAAAGCCTTCATTCGTACCAGCTAGCACTGAGATTGAAGGAACCCGTTCGTGTGGACTGAGTAGAGACGTTGTCATCGTTCAACGTTCGTGATCGCTTTGTGGATCTGCATCAAAGGGCTTTGATCGTCACAAGAGATCCGCACCAAAGGTTTCAACCGTCACAAGAGGTAAATATTCTATCACTGATCATGACCATTCGTAAGGATCTCTAAAGGAGAAATTTTAATTTCCGCTGCGCTTTGGGTCGCAATTCTCCTTCAGTGGTATCAGAGCCACTTACGAAACCATGACTCGGATAGGTGTTTAATTTCTAGCTAGCACACACTCGACAAGCCTCAAAGGCAACTATTCTAGGCAGACCGAAAGCCTAATACAAGGGCCTAATAATGCAAAAGCCTAATCAAAGTGATATGACATATATAGTTAGCACATGTGAGATTCAAAGTACATTTTTTTATTCCCACTTTTCACTATACACGTCTTCAATTTTGTAACGAACTTGAGCGTTAGAGTGTTAACTTTACAGGTCCACCTCCGCCGTCGTACCAGAGATCAACATCATTAATTCCAGAGTCATACATCATCAACTAACACAAATTCTAGTTCCACAACCGAACAATATTTATGATTTTTTTTATGATTGTTTTATTTTATACTTTGAAATAAAAAATCTATTAAAAATTGATTCATTATACGGTGACAGACAAAAAATATCCTAACCCAACTCAAATATATTTTCAGACGAATTTGAGTTATAATTTCTCAAGGAAAATTATTGAGACTAATCTTCACATTATACAATCTTAAAAAATCATATAAAAATATTTAAATTGTGATCTAAGGCATTTTAGAGGAGATTAGTTTAACAATTGGTCCAAATAGAAGCTTTTGATGATAAGATCTATGGGACCGCTTATTACTAAAAGAACTAATAGGCGTTTCATTTTAAAAACTTAAAATTATATATGCGATTTTTAAAGTTTAACAATTATTTTAAATTGAACAATAAATTTATATAGATATTCTAATTTTCAATTTTATTTGTTTCATTAAATTTTCAATTATTTTATAAACAACACTCATGTTTTATTCACAGAAGTGAAAAACAATTTAATATTTGATGTCTACGGATTTGAATTAAAAGAATGACTAAATATATTATATATAATATTTTTTAGTTTAGAAATTTAGATTGAAATGAAAAAATAATTAAGAAAAAGGAAATCATATGTTTGTGCAATTAATTTTAATATTAAAATAATGTATATACGTTTGTTGAAATCAAAGTTATAAAAAAAATTAATCAAGTAAACAAATGTAACAGAAAAACAAATAAAAAATATTAGATGAAAAAAATTTAAATACAGGCTAGATAATTTTGATTAAAATTCTTATTCCATTTTGATAGTAATTGAAAGGGTTAATATCACTAATTACAGGCTAATTTAGGTTATAGACTAATAGGATATGGCAAAAGATGAAAAATTGGTTCTGCAGTTATGCTAATGGCTATCCATTTTCAATCGACTACTACGTTTTACTATTTTACCCAAATACATATCCTAGTAACTTGTGCCCAATGGCAATTGGCAAGCTTAAAAAGGAAAAGACTTGAGTTTGCATCGGTTTCAATTAAAACAGGGATAACTCCGTCATTTCGCTATTCCATGGCATTTATGTAATATTAATAACTTCACAGGGTAGTTAAACAGAACCACCCCTATAAATACCGAATACCCCGTCCCTTTGGCATTTCGCTTCTCAACCTTGTCAGTTTCACAATTTTTTCTCCATCCCATTCTTTTCCTCTTCTCTCTCTATATCTCATTTCTATTCTTTCTTAATTCTTCAAATTTGCCAGATTCCGGCAAAGCTTTCTCTCTCATCGCCTTTCTCTCCGGTGACTTTTTTGTCCGGTGAGAGAACCCGTTGATTGTCGTGTAAAATTACCAATTTGCCCTTTGATTTTTCACTATTTACTCTTTTACCCTGTTACATTTTTACGTAAGACCTTTTCAGTTTTCACCCCGCGTGATAAATTTACCATTAGAGGAAAAATCGTTTTGTTTTATTTGGTTTGAAATATTATTATTTTAAAGCGTGGGTTGGTAGTGACGTGGCATGTGGATAGAGAGCCATGAATACCAAAACGATGCGTTTGCCTCCTCGTCGAGTATTGACACCTAGCACCACAACAAGCAGTAAGCGGAAAGAGAGGGATGACCCGTTTGAAAGGCCCAAGCCCATACCCGCATCCACTTCAAAATTACCCAAGTCGGATAAGCCTATTTCTCGGCTCGGGTCGGAGCCGATTACACCACCCACTACTACAACAACAACAGCTAACAAAGGCTTGGAGCCGATGCCGTCCAATCAACTGCTAGCGGGATACCTGGCCCACGAGTACCTCACTAAGGGGACTCTCTTAGGGCAACCGTGGGTCCCACCTAAGGGAAAGTCCAAAGAAGAAGACGACGCCGGTGACGAAGGAGAACCGACTGCGACTGCCACTGCGGAGGAAGAGCCGTGCCGGATGCCGGAGATAAAGATGGAGCGTGAAAGGTACGTGGAAGTGACAGGGTTGTTAAAGAGCGGTGGGACCCACCTTCACGGCGTTGTGAACCCCACTCAGCTTGCCCGTTTCTTACACTTGTGATCTAACAGACAATTGGGAGAGAGAAGACACGTGGAGCGATCCCATTGGCGCTCTCCTTCCTTTTGTTTTTGTTCAATTTCAAGAGAGGGGAGAAAATTGAAATTTCTCCTCCGATCTTTTTTTGTTGTTAAATCTGAGACAGAAAATTAGCTATATTTCTTTTTTTCAATTTGTGATGCATGCAACTTGTATGTATGTATGTCATCATTATCATCGCTCATCCCTCATGATGTATCTGTTGTTGTTCACATGCAAAATACATGCTTTTCATTTCAACAATTTCTAGTCATTTTCTTTAATTCATTTCCTTGCTTATCTTGAATTAGGTTAATTATTCTACGATTAAATTAAACAGTGTTTGATTAACGATTTGGTTAATGTATTAGTAGTTCGTTAGCATTTATAATCAGTTGTGATATTCTTGAAAAAGGTGGAAGAGTCTGAGGTTGAAATTATGGTGTGGTCACTGCAAAATTAGTGATTACAAGATGATGAAAATTTGGGTTTGGATAATTCTTTTATAATCAGAATATGATGCGTATAATACGATTATGCACGCGTGTTTAGTGTTTAATTTTCCTTTAATTTAGATTTTGATAGTTTTCGCACTTTTTGAATACATATGATTTTGATTAATTAATTAATAGGCATAAAAGTTGGGTGTTTAAAAGTTTATTGCACAATATGGGCCTTGATGCTTGCTTTATTATTTTGATGAGAATTTCGAAGCTGGGTATTTTTATGTGTACAGATGGAGCTTTGCAATGGCTAGGGTTTTACACTTGTCGATAGAAATATTGTAGCTATAACGGTAAAATTCAGAAATAATTTCAGACTCATCAAATTGAGTAGTTGGAATTTTAGCTTGTATATTTTATTTTCTAGAATGAAATATAGGCAAATAGGAGTATTTAAAAAATTGATCTCTTGTGTCTGATTTTTTAAAATTAGATTTAGTAATTTTTTTAGAAATATGTTTATACTACCTCTATTTTAAAGTGTTTGTCATTTTAGATTTTCGGATATAAATTAAAAAACACAATAAAGTGGTCAAAAGACACTGCTAGTATATATTTATTAAATTACTATTACTAACTTTTTAGGAACAATTGAAAAGTTGTAATCATTTGGATATCGAAAATTGAGACTGATACTTCATTCTTAAATAAATTTTATTTGATGAAGTGATATTCATTAATTAAATATTTTATTTTGGGGAGTATGAGTCTAACAAGTGAACTATTTGACCATAGGTATTATTATTAAATTAATCTATGTATTAAAAAGTTCAGAAATATAATAAATTTTGTAAGGAGAAGAAATTAGATTTTTTTTTTTAAATAACCCAGTTTTAAAACTAATTCTTCAAATAACCCACTTTTTAACAAAGGCCTATGGAATTGGCATCAACTCTTTAATTTTAAAGACAGTCGCAGATTGGGTTGGTAACAGCTCTATGTTCTATTTATTTTTTATAAAAATGAATAACAATATTAATATTTATTTTAAATATAATTATATAAGGTAATATTATTAATATTAATGATGACAAACAGATTGTTCATACATACCACCACTCTCTAGTCTCTAGGTATGCTAACGTTATGTTTGCGGTTGATTCATCAGAGAAATATGTTTTTAAAATATTTCATTTATTTATTACATAAAAAATATAAATGTATATTAAGAAAAAAAATATTATGGTTATATTGATTTATATTTTAATATTTCAATTTATTAATTACATAGAAAATATAAATTAAAATAATTGTAAAAAGGAGTAGTTATAAAAAGTATAATGTATATTAAAAAAACAAATTATTAAAGTTATAATGATTTATAATTTGAGACATTGTTTGTGCATCACTCCTTCCTTTGTTTTAAGGTATTGTTTGACTTGACTTTTTATTGATTCATCTTTTTATTTTAAAGGAGATTTATGGCTAAATAGTATTTAGAAAAAGTTTCTTATAAAAAAATTGACTTTTCTATTAAAAATAAAAAATATAATTTAAGGAGTTTCTATTAAAATTGTTGAAAGACATTTTATAAAAACTTTTTAGAATATTTACTTGTACATAATTATATATATCTTTGAATTCCAATGAAAACAATTTATACCATTAAGTTATTATAAATTATTTTACAATTCTTTACATTAACATATATTTTATATTCTTGTGAAGAGGATTATAGAATTTATTAATTTAATTTGTTAAAAATATCTCACTTAAAAATATAAACTTTTTTTATGATGTCAATTATTATTTTTTAATTATTCTCTGACACACATATTTTTAATAATATATTTTATATCTATTAGTAATATAGTACGTGGTATTTTATTTTAATTTGTATCCAATTTTTGTGTAATTTTTTTTACATATATCTAATACTTTATTAATTTTATAAGTAAGAATCAAAATTAGTACTTTCACTCATAAATATTATACATCAAACACTTGCACTAAATTTGAAGGAATATCATATTTTATTATTTTCTCACTTTCTTCTGTTAGTTCGTTCATATATCAAATAAAATATTTTTAAATATATGTCAAATGATTTTTAATTTAAAATTATTTTTAAAGTAAAAACGATAAGTATTTTCAAACAACTTTAACTTTATTTATAAAACTCTTATTTTAAACTTTAGTTTAAAAGTAATTTTTGCAATCGAAAAAAACTTGGCGATACAGTATTTCTCTAATGCACTATTTTTGGAAAGTTTGATTTTGATTCATTTGATTCAACAATTGATTCCGAATTCTATGATTTAGTAATGATTGATTTATTCAAGATCTTACATATTTGTTTTTTAAAGATTTTGGCTAGAAAAATGAATAATTGTCATAATGAGATTGAAAATACTTAATTAGATTATTGATTGAAAAAATTAAATGATTATGCTTAAAAGAAAATATTTAATTGGATGTGCTTTGAAGAAGGTTGAATTTTGTTTAGTCCAAGGTTTTGCTCCCGATATAATTGAAGATTCAATTAAATAAATATTCTATGAAGAGATTTAATTGGATTTGCTTTAATTATAATATTTGAATTTTCTATCTCTAATTTCTATTAAAGATGATTTATAATGTTTTTCTGTTTTGGAAGATATTTTATTATGAATTCTTTATTTTAGAGTTGGGAATTAAAGACAATATTGAATTTATTATGAATTCTTTATTTGAGAGTTGGGAATTAAAAACATTATTGAATTTATTTTAAGGCTAATGCTAAGATGTGCCCTAAGGGCACAAGTTAATGGTACATTTATAGAAATATTCTCTTGGAATGCGTGTATTTGATTTTTTGATACTTAAAATTTTGTTTTATTCTATACAAACTTTTTAATAGTAGTAACTTTAACTTGTGCCCCAAGGGCATAAGTTAGCAAAACCATTATTTTAATGAAGATTCAAAATTGACTTTACGAAGATTTGGGAAAAGCAAGATCTTAAGCAAAATGTCCTACATTTTGTGTGACATATTGTCTTATCCTGCTGGCTTAAGGCGCACGGTTTATTGAAGATTATATTTCACTTTTGTGTTTTGCTTGCTTTTTTTGTCCAATTAGATATATGAGTGTGTTAGTATGTGTTTGAATTTGTAAAAAAATTATCCTAAATATGTTTTTAGCAAGATTGCATTTGGTATTATGATTATCAATCAAGGATCTCAATCATCGTAATAAAGATTTGATTGATTATGTGCATTTGTGGTTTACATAAAGATTTAATATGAATTGAATTCAACAAGATGAAATTTGTAATCGAGTGATTCAAATTTATTTTAGATGTGACCAATCAAAATTTACAATCAACATTATTGAAGATTGGTCTTGTGCGCTTTTCGGAGCTTCAGCCTCTTTCAACTTCAAACCCTACTAGGAATTCTAGTTGGACTTTGTATTTCTATTTAAGAAGGCAACCTCCTTTGTGAAGACTCGACCCGAAGAGAAAATTTCTACTATATAGGAGAATTTTAGTTGAGTCTTGTATTTGTAATTTTTACATTATATTCATGGGCATTAATTCTAATTCAGTAGAATAGATTTTTCGATTGTATTAGAGTTTTATTTTTCATCTTTGTAACTTAATAAACACTTGTGAGAGTGCTTGAGTGAAAGTGAGAGGTGTATCATATTCAGGGGGCCTGAATAGAAATTCACTAGTAGTATTAGGAAAAGAGACATTAAACCATGTGAGTTTAAATCATCATAATTTGTATTTCTGACTATTAAGAGTGAATTTCATTTCAGTGAGTCAACATCATCCAAACGTATATGATTTTGCACCGAGTTAGGTTACCAATTATTGTGTTATTTATATTTTGTCTTTATGTTGTCTGTTATGCATTTAACTTGTCATACAAATTGTTCCAATATTGTGTCTGATATCTTGTCGTCCGAAATAAAATTTTAATTGACATCATAGCATGCACCATATTCTGTTTGGGTGTGTTCGAAGGTTCTTAATTTGTTCAAGATGGATAACGCCAAAAAAGGAGGATCTGTTACTCGTCCACCAGTTCTTGATGGTACAAATTATGACTTTTGGAAGTTTCACATGGTTTATTTCCTTAAGTCAATGGATAAAAAGACGAGAAAAGTAGCCATAAAAGGATGAACTCCACCAAATATCACAACTGAACACAACATCAAAATTGTGAAGTTTGAAAAGAATTGGTCAGCTGCTCAAGACAAAGATGCACTTGGAAACTCTTGTGCTCTTAATTCCATTTATATTGGAGGTAATAAGAATATCTTCATGATCATCTATACATACATTAGTGCTAAGAAGGCTTGGGAGACTCTAGAAGTGGCTCATGAAGGTACATCAAAAGTTCGTATGTCAAAACTTCAACTTCTTACCACAAAATTTGAAAATCTAACGATGCTAGAGGAAGAAACTATTTTTGAATTCAATGTCCGACTCTGTGACATTGCTAACTCCTCTTTTGCTCTTGTTGAAAAAATGTCTAAGGAAAAGCTTGTAAAAAATATTCTAAGATATCTTCCCAAGAGGTTTGACATAACAATTACAGCCATTGAAGAAGCCCAAAATGTTTCCACAATGAAAGTTGATGGACTAATTTGATCCCTACTCAAGTTTGAGATGGATATTGATGATAAATTCGAGAAAAATAGTAAGGGTGTGAGATTTAAAGTTGATACTGAAGATTGTCATGACTAGATAAAATGAAGGCTTAATTCATCTTTTAGTCCCTCAAGTTAATTTATGGTTTCTATTTAGTTCCTCAATTCAAAAGAGTTATAATATAGTACTTTAATACACCTATGTTAGCCTTAAATGTATCTTCTATTAAATTCTAGTGGGAAAACATCAAAAAATGCCAATGTGGCATAGGGAATTACTGGCATGGCATATTGTTATTGTTGTTTCAATTATTAATACACATATTGTTATTGTTGTTTCAATTATTAATACACTTACTTTAATGTAAAGTACGAAATATCATTTTCTCTTTTAAAAAACATAATCTCTGAACTCTAATTCATAGTCCTACTCTCATTCTCTGAAACCCTAACTATTGCGAAGAAGAAGAACTTGAAGTGAAGAAGAAGATGATAGTTGGAGCTACGAAGAAGACGCTACTTATCTACTTTCACCATTGGTCATTTCCAATCTAAGGTACGTTTATGCACTTACTACTTTAAAAAGAAAACATTTAACATTTTCTCCTACTTCGAAGACTCATTTTTGTATTATTTAGTGTGATTAAGTCATGAGTGATAGGTTTGAGTATGTTATCCATCATGGGGGTGTGTTTGTTGAGTTTAACAGATTAGGTTACAACAGGTTAGGGGAGGTTTGATAAGTTGACCTTGATTTCTGGAGTTATTTTGAGGTGCTGGGTGGGTTGAAGGATTTAGGGTACTCAAAAGTGGAGAGTTTGTGGTATTATAATGCAATGGATGATAATGAGCTAGTGTTGTTGAAAGATGATGCAAGAACAAATAGAATGAAAATGATTGCACTGATTAATGGGAATGTACATCTATATGTCATGAATCAAGTTTATGGGGAAAAGAAAATAATGTCTCTAGAAAACAGTGTAGGACCCAATGGTGTAAAAAAAGACAGATTGGAAAATGACACCTTGGATGATTTGAATAATGGTGTAAAAAGAACTTTTTATGATTTGGGGACTTTTAAAGATTTGAATAATCTAGGTGACAAGTTTGATGAAGGAGGGACCACTAGTGTAAAAGATACAACTGCAGTTGACCAAGAAGGTTGATTTGAGAATGTTAAGTTGGATGGGACCACTGAGGGCATTGACTAAAAAGATTTATGCGAAGATGTTAGTTTGAAGGGGGCCACTGTGTCTGAGGATGCAATAATGGATATTACTTTAGAGGAGACAACTGATTATATGTTATGTGATCAAGAAGCTGATATATTGGATTTCACACCTTATCTGGTACGTGTTCAAAAAGATTCAGTAGATGAGGGACTTATTTGTAACCAAGATGAAAATGAGGATTTGGAATGTAACCAAGAAGATGAAGATGGTGGTAATGAAAATGACAGTGCTTTAAATGTGAACTTTGAGGATTTTGATGAGGATGCTATAGGAATTGGTGAAGAAATTATTCTGGATAAAGAGGATGGCAAAGGAAAGGAGAAAGGGAAAAGGGCAAAGGAAAAGTTAAAGGAAAGGGGAAAGGGCAAAGGAAAAGTTAAAGGAAAGGGGAAGGGAAAAGGAAAATGTAAAGGGAAGGGGAAAACCAAGGTTGGGAGACCAAGGAAACAAAGGAAGGTTGAAGAAGCAGTTGAAGGTAGTAGCTCAATTGATAATGAAGATGAAGAGGTTCCAAAGGAAAGCTTTAGAGGTTTGTGTGATGTTGAGGAATGTGATAGTGATGAGTTACCCCAAGAGTGTGATAGTGATGAGTTACCCCAAGAGTGTGATAGTGAAGATGAAGATGTGTTAAAAGATGATTTTCAAACATTAAAGCTTCCAAAAAGAATGGTGGATTACAAGTGGGAGTTAGGGACTTATTTTGCTACTAAGGAATAATTTAAAGAGGCAGTTAAAACACATGCTATTCATTCAGGTAGAAACTTGAAATTTAAGAAAAATTATAACAAGAGGATGAAAGCCATATGTAAGAAAGGTTGTCCATGGTGTCGCATCCGCGAAAAAACAACCGGCGGGACTCAAATAAAAACACAACACAGAGCCGCCACTGCGCGTTATTTATCCCAAGATAGGGAAAGGAAACGCTCAGAGAAACCTGGAAAGGAAATGGTCTCGCGACCAAAGAGAAAGGGTAAGGGAGTTGGTTACGCAAGGGGAAGGTATTAGCACCCCTCACGTCAGTCGTACTCGACGGGATCCACGTTCTAGAATAAAGAATAAGTTGCTAAACATCACACACACACAGGGAACGCAGGTGGGGTTAAGAGAAGGGAGCTCGATAGGACATCGCGTCCTATGCCTACATATCTCGTCTGGAACGAGAATCAGAGCCACTGTAGTTCGGCTTACGCACGCCAAACAACACAAAACGCACAAACAGATGGCAAACATGGAGCCCGACAACCACTCGATGGAATTACGTCCGCATCCGAACCAAAACACACGCAAAAGGGCAAACGTGGAGCCCGACAGCCAATCACTGGACTTACGTCGGCATCCGAACCAAACACACAATCAGATAACAAGTAAACGCACGCAAAAAAGAGAAAGGTTGCCCGGAGTGGTCTCGCACGACCACCTGCCTACATACCTCGTCTGGAACAAGGATCAGGGCGATGTAGTTCCCCCTAAAGGGAAAGAAAGAACATGCAAACTAGTAGGGAGTCGGGAACTCGAGCCTACAAGTCATCAAGCAAGCCAGAAGAGACGCTGAGACGTCAGAAGAAACGGCACACACAGACTAACAGGGAGTCGGGAACTCGAGCCTGATAGCTGCCAGACAAAACACACGCAAAAAAGAAAAAAGGTGCCCGGAGAGACCTCGCACGGTCTCCTGCCTACATACCTCGTCTGGAACGAGGATCAGGGCGATGTAGTTCCCCCTCAAGGGAAAGAAAATCTAGCCAGAAACCAAGGGAAGACACACTACCAGGGAGCTGGACTCGAGCCTAGTGTTGTCATGCATCATTACCCTATGTTCAGGTTTCTACCTACTTGCACAACTGCAAGCTACTCCTATCCAGGAAGAAAGCAAGCATACAGGCATACAGATCAAACAAAGCATTTCAAACAAATATTCACATAGCACACACTATAACCAATCAAGTGAGGCTCAAACAATGGGTTTGACTGCCGAAGCAAGTCGTCTGTACATGGGTATTGCTCGCTCTTAACCTTGCCATTACGAGGCTAAGGTGAAGCAGATGAAAAGGTGAAGTGAGGATGAGACCTCACAGCTCTTATCCCTGACCAGGGAGAGCTTCAGACAAAGGAGCGTGGGTCCAGAATGGAGGGACCCTTCTACGCTCAAAGACTCTGACTCGATTGTGCAACAGCACGAGATCTTGGGTTTGTGTCCCAATGCATCAACACACAGCCGTGCGAGCAGAGGGACGACTCACAGAATAGTGGGGGATAGATTGCATATCCCTTTGATCCACCAATTGCCTCATAGAGGACTTCACCTGCTTAGGCACAATTTTAAACAATCACAAGCATCGCCTCTTAAGGAGGACTTCAGACAGTTTGCCCGGTCAAATAACAGATCGGGTCTCTAGACTACATGAAGAATAGAAGTCCTACCTCAAGTGGTTTAAAAACCAAGCAGCAGCAAGCAAGTTCTTAAAGAACTGTAAGCAACTAAATGTACCTGAAATCAATCAAGTATCATCAGTACTCAGACAAACAAACAGTAAACAGCAAATGTTAATCAGTCAGACTATACAGATTAATGCACACAAAGGCAAGCTATAAGCTCAAGCTCAAGCTTCACAACCTACAAAACAAATTCATGTTAGTCCACAAACATCAAACAAACTCAATTGAATTAACTTGATTCAATCTCCTTGAGCATTGTGCTTTTTATCCTGAAAAATCAAGCAAATGTGAGAAACTAGACCACTAGGCCAAGCCTAGGGTCCAAAAGTGACAAAAATGTCTAAACAGCAAGGGATCCTCAACCAAACTCAAATTAATGCAATTCAAAAGCAAGAGCAATTGATCCCATGTTTATATCATTCATCATATTCATTTTATGCACAAAACAAATCAAACTAGGTCAAACATAACACCAAACATCCAAACAGAACTATTGCATTCAATTCCATATCAAAACAATTCCAAAAATCCTCAAATAATTTACACCTAAACAGGACATATTCAAGGTATAGCATGTCAATTTTCAGCTCAATTGGACAAAAGGAACTATGTCAATGAAAATCAAGAAAAACAGACACAATTATATGATCCAAACCATAGCATCAACACATGCATTCACTTCAAAAAATCATAAGTCAATGAAAACAATAAAGAAATGGATGGGACCAAAACAGGGATGTCCCACAATGTGTCTACAACCATCATACCAAATTTCATCATCATTCAATACCCTATGAGCATTTCACACAAGATATCCCAACATATATCACATGAGCTTGCACAATTGACATACAGAAATGAAAAATACCAATCAAATTGAAAACACCATGGAAAAATCCAGAAATATTCACATAGCATCTCAACATATCAACAATCAATCATGTGAAATTTCACTCCATTTCAACAAACATAGGCCAGGCAAATAATTACATGAAGATGACCTAATTAGGTGTGACACAAATTGTCACACCTAAGTTTAACAAATCATATCTCACACCACAGGTATCAAAAATCCACAAAATTTACATGTAAATCACCATTGACATGTCTACAATCACCACAAAAATTTCCAGGAATTTCTTTTTAAGTATGAGGATTTCACATTAAAAATGGTAGAATGTGCACAAA
Source organism: Lathyrus oleraceus (assembly GCF_024323335.1). NCBI lineage: Eukaryota > Viridiplantae > Streptophyta > Magnoliopsida > Fabales > Fabaceae > Lathyrus > Lathyrus oleraceus. Next base: position 87,257,248 of record NC_066584.1, read on the forward strand.
AATGACATAGGTCAAACATACCTAAGCAAAGTCAATAATTCACCATGCACAATTTCTAAAAATATGTCCATAAAATTCTACAGGGAAAATAGGACCTATAGAAAAAATCCTCACATTTTTCTGATCATTAAAATATTTTTTATGAATTTTCTAAGGTTTATATGAATTTTTAATAATTATTTGGAATTAAATTAATTAATTGAAGGTTTTAATGGCAATAGCGTAATTCTCTCTTCCCAGACCAAAACACGGTCGTTTCAATTATTTGGTGGTGGCATGTGATTGGCTGAAGCTGGGCGCGCAAACACGATTCAAACGCGGCAATGCAACACGATAGATCAAAACAAAGAAAAATCCAGAAATTCATCATCATCTTCATCAATTTTCCAGAATCCTTATGAACATCAAGAACACTAAATCGTAACGAAAATACACAAGCGAATATGCGTTAGAAAGGTCTCGACGCCAGGATCTCAAACATGTCCATGAATCATCCTAATTCTTCCTAAATTCTCTGGATCGAGCGTTTTAGGTTTTGCTCTCAAGACTTCAAATCGAAATATCTCAACCTATGTTTCATCATAATCAAAACTAAACCTAGCATTGGATTCTACATTAAACGAACTACAAAACGCATACAAGCATCGGAGCAATAGTGAGATTCGAAATTTGAGCACCTGGATATGGCAGTAGTGATATTGATGTTCTTTGCGCGTGTAATGTCAAAACAGATGTAGTAGAAGCTCTAAGAAGTTGAATGCGATGCTCAGGTTCGATTGATTTTGCTCCTAATGCACGAAATTCTCAAAAGCCATGGATGGAGCAAACTTGGACAATTGCATTTGGTGATGGATTTGATGATGATTTGCCAAAACAGTCCAAGCATGGGAGGAATGGAGATTGGATCAACAAGAATTTTCGAATTTGATGAAGAATTGGAAGAGATTTTGTGATTTTTGCTTTTTTGTGTTCTTGAGAAATTTTCAGAAATTGGAGGGAATTTTGGATTGTGATTTGTGAAATTGTGATTCTGTTAGAAGTTAGTTATGATTAGCAATATATACTTCCAATTAATCCACACTTAATCACCTTAATTAACAAAATACAAAGTGATTAGCAAATGTGTCATTTTCAAGCTAGGGGCAAAATTGTATTTTCACATGCCAGCTAATGAAAGCTCATTGCCACCTCACACACCTCCTAAACACCTGTCATGAGCTGTTGCCATTTGTTTCATGTTCATTGGATGTGTATTTTGCATTTTCCACATGTGATGGCACTTGGTTCATTTGTTCAAGTTCATTTTAAAAGCCAATTTTCAAACCATGAAGCCTTTGCATGTTATGAGTATTCCAACAAGTTTCAAATGCCATTTGTGAAGTGTTGCAAAAATCCCCATCCAAAAATTCCCATTATTTCTCAAGTTGGACAATTTTGCCCCTGGTTCTTTTAACTGTACAGTTGAAATTTGACTTTTTGCATTGACCATTTTTGAAGAAATCCAATTATGCACCATGAAAGTACATGTCAAATGGAGTTTGTGCATATAAAGAACATCCAATTTGGACACTCCATGTGGAAGTTATGCCCTTCTGATTATGGGTCATTTTTGAAACTGACTGGACCATAACTTGCCAACCATACATGGGATTTTCAAGTTCTTGGACTTTTTGGAAAGATGAGAACAAGATCTACAACTTTCATGTTGAACAAATTTTCATTTGAAGCTTCCTTGGACATGCAATTTTGAGGTCAAAAACTTTCCATTTTTGGAAACTTCTATTACAAGTCACTTTCTATTTTTGGCAGTTTTTGTTCTGACTTGATTTTCTCCATTCTTAAGATTTGAGATGTCATACAACACTTGTTCCAACATGAAGGAAGTGTATCCAACTCATTTCCACCTCCAAATCCATCAAATCATGTACAGTTGACCACAGTTGACTTTTCAGCTGATAGATGAATCTGGCAATGCATAGATCAATCTGAGCTCCAATCTTCTGATGAAATAGCTCAAGGGTGAAACCCTAGCCTCAATTAGCTCCATATAATCATAAAATGATCCTCATATCCATCATAGACCCCATCTCCTGATCATGCCCTGATTGGCCCAATGCAACTGATTAGGGTTGACCAGTGGTCAAAACCCTAATCTCAAGAAATATGCTTCAACACTTGATGATATCAAACCATGATGATGATGATGAATCATTTCAAACAAGATGAAGACCAAATCCTTTGAGAACCATGAAACCCTAATTTGAACTTGCACACCCTCAGATGGCCAATGATCAATCAATAAAACCCTAGCTTGCATTTTGACTTCCTCATCTTCTGAACCAGACTTGGGAGGATGACTTGCACAATGTAACCACATGATATGCAATATGCAATGCCTAATGACCTAAAAATGCTATGCAATATGTTAAGCTAGTCCCAAGAGAGGAGGGCAAATTTTGAGGTGTTACAGCTGCCCCTATTCAATCCACTGTGAACCTGTCGATATGAATAGCCTCGGCTTTCAGATGATCAGGATGAAGAGTGATTGAATACCAAGAACAGACGAACAATTTGCACTCTGATGGGATAATAATTAACAACGCCCGTCAGAATCAGCGAAGAAACAATCTTGAAAGAAAAATCCGTCTGGAACGGAGAAAGTCGGCTTGATCACCGAAACAGAAACGTCGACCTGGATACCAAAATAAATGGTAACGCAGGGATAGTCATGGCCTGAACACCACATCCACTCGGGATTATTATTCTTTTTTCTCTTTATGCTTTTCTTGAACCCCGAAGTTTTCTCTATTTTTTCATTTTCTTGGACCCCGAAATTTTCTTTTGCGCAAATGATCCTCGGATTACCGCATTCGAACCCCGAAATCTTCTGCTATGATTGAACCCCAATCTCCAGAAAATGTCGCAGCATCTCCTTTTCTCCATTTGAACCCCGGAATCGCGCTGATCGCGTAACGTCTTCTGATATTATTTCCATCTCTGTCCGACAGAAACATTTCCTCCAATATCGCACTACTGGGGAACATTGCTGATCTGACGTCATGATGCTAAACTCCTCAGAGTAACATCTCCAACCAAGCCCTGACTGATGACCGGGAAAAAACTCGACGTTTACTGGACATCGAACAATGATGTTTACCTGACACCAAAGAAAGCTCGACCAGACACTTACTGATGACTGGGAGAAAACTCGACGTTTACTGGACATCGAACGATGATGTTTACATGCATCAAACAAGGATGTTGACAGGACATCAAACAAGGATGTTGACAGGACATCAAACAAGGATGTTGACAGGACATCAAACAAGGATGTTGACAGGACATCAAACAATGATGTTGACAGGACATCAAACAAGGATGTTGACAGGACATCAAACAAGGATGTTGACAGGACATCAAACAATGATGTTGACAGGACATCAAACAATGATGTTGACAGGACATCAAACAAGGATGTTGACAGGACATCAAACAATGATGTTGACAGGACATCAAACAAGGATGTTGACAGGACATCAAACAAGGATGTTGACAGGACATCAAACAATGATGTTGACAGGACATCAAACAAGGATGTTGACAGGACATCAAACAATGATGTTGACAGGACATCAAACAATGATGTTGACAGGACATCAAACAAGGATGTTGACAGGACATCAAACAAGGATGTTGACAGGACATCAAACAAGGATGTTGACAGGACATCAAACAATGATCGACCAGACATTAAACAATGACTGGGAAATAACTCGACGTTTACTGGACATCGAATGACGATGTTTACTGACACCAAAGAAAGCTCGACCAGCCACTTACTGATGACTGGGAAATACTGTTGCTCACAATGCTGAACTCCTCGGAGTATCCTCTTCACTATCCGGCAAAACCAAATCCCAAGCGGTAACCACGGCTTGAATCGCGCTGATCGCGTAACCTTTCCATCTCTGCCCGACGGAAAAACTCCTCCAGTATCGCACTACTGGGGAAATACCTTTGATCAAATCATGAGGCTAAACTCCTCGGAGTAACACCTTCACCTTTGGGCAAAACCACCTCTCAAACGGTAACCACGGCTTGAGACTAGCTTGTGCTTGCAACAATGATGCATGATTGATTTTTCTGCGTAATGCTCCATAATTATGGAAATGCTACGCGCTTTATTATTTTTCTATGCAACATGCTATGCTATTTTTTCATGATGAATGTATAAAAACGTCCCCCTCAAGGGATTCTGCTGAGGAGCACGAGACACTCTGCTGAGGAACTTGTCAATACTCCAATCTCCACCCTGCTGGGGAATAGCACTGCTGCTGGGATAAGGTAACCCTTGCTGGGAAAAACCTCCTTTGCACCCAATCCTCTCGGGAATTGCTGGGGATAAGAACCACCAACACTCTGTGGGGATACAACAGTCTTTGACTTGCTAGGGATATCAATCCTGACTCCGCTTCGGAAAACCCTCACAGATACCCGACGACTTCACTGGGGAAATGCTCACAGATACTCTGCCGGGAAACAGGCCACCTCCAGACCTGGCGACTGGGGAAGCATCAATTTGACACCTGCTGGGGATAACCATCCTGACCCTGCTAGGGAAAATGAATGCTACTCCGCTGGGGATTACCCATGCAATCCATAGGTAGAATCAACTCAGCTGGGGCTTTGGTAACCTTCAGGCTTGCTGTGGAAACTTGTCTAATCCACTGGTAGGATGAACACTGCTGGAGATATATTTCATTGAAACCCGCTCCACTCGGGGAGTAGCAACCTTCTGGCCTGGCTGCTGAGGAAACACCGTTTTAAACCTGCCGGGAATAACCATCCTGACTCGGCTGGAGAAGTTACAGACCTTGGATCTGCTGGGGAGTTGGCCCTCTGATTCTGCTTGGGGACCTCGCTGGGAAAATGAGAAAAGTTGGCACAGCACACCCGTCGACTCGTCGAACCACGGTATCCGCCTCCCAATCTCGTATCAGCCTTCCACTCTTGAGAATTTCCAGACTCGTCTGGACCTTTTCTGCTCCATCATCTTATACTCCCAACCGCTCCGCGCTCGACGGAGAGCGAACTCCTGGGGATTATACAGAAATTTCAATCTTCCGACTTTGAAGAGTCTTCTTGATTAATTCCAAAGGTCGTCGGACGTCTCGACGTCTCTCCGTCATCCCTTCTCATTCATTCGTCCCTGACTGGACCCTGCGGGGAATTTTACAGACTTTCCAATCTTCCGATTTTGAAGAGTCTTCTTGATTATCATCAAGGATCGTCGTACGCCTCAACGTCTTCGTCATCCTTTCATTCATTCGTCCTTGATCGGACTCCCATGGGGATTTGCTTCATCAACAGCTTCCACATCACAACCTGCAAGTGAATGGAAATACCTAACAGTTCCTGCAAAACAGATCGTCAGATAAAACCGTGCCCCAGGCGTGTCAAGATTTCAACACTTGGGTCACCCAACCTTCCGAATAAGATTTCAAGCTTTCAATCTTATAAACATGCATTGGAAGGGACCTGTATGTCTTAAAATGCAAAATTCTTTATCAAAAATAATTGGATGTTTTTGCAATCAAAGCGGTAATGAAAACAAAAACAAAAATTATTTGACTGAATATGCATTTTATTGATTGGAAAAAGTGTGGCTCAAATCGAGCAATACAAAGGAAGCAATTCCTGAAAAGAGGTAATTGCGCACAAAAGGAAAAATCTATCCTAATGGCAATGTGAAACCCGTGATCTCATCGAGTTCCAACTCGGTTACACCCCATATGTCCTCAGACTCTCCATGCTTTCTGCCTTCTGAACAAGACGATTCCAACTGATCCTTACCGGGTATTATCCATGATGCTTTAACCAAAGCGCAAACGATCATGCCGGACGCAGTTGTTCGTTTCAATCCCTCTTTTGCCTGGACCGCCCTTTCGGGTTTTCAGTCCACCGGGATACCCTTTTTTGCCCAAGTCGCCTTTTCAGGTTTTCGACTTGCCGGGTGTACAGTTTTTCATTCTATCCCTAATTTTTGCCCGAACCTTTCTTTCTGTTTTTGGTTCGCCGGGATGCCCATTTTTGCCTGGACTATTTTGTTCTTTTCGTCCAGCGGGTCTCTTTATACGAAGTATTTTTTAACTGCGTCCGCATTCACAGGGGATGGAAAATCTTCGCCATCCATAGTCGTTAGCAACAAGGCTCCACCAGAGAAAACCTTCTTGACCACGAATGGACCTTCATAATTCGGTGTCCATTTGCCCCTTCGATCGTTTTGAGGAGGAAGGATCCTTTTCAGCACCATATCACCTACGTGATACACCCGAGGTCACACCTTTCTGTCAAAAGCACGCTTCATCCTTTGCTGGTACAACTGCCCATGACAGATGGCGGCTAGCCTCTTTTCTTCGATTAAGCTCAACTCTTCGTCCCGGGTCCTTACCCATTCAGCCTCTTGCAACTTCACGTCCATCAGGACTCTCAAAGAGGGAATCTGAACCTCAACAGGTAACACCGCCTCCATCCCATATACCAATGAGAAAGGAGTTGCCCCAGTAGATGTATGCACCGACGTTCGATACCCATGCAATGCAAACGGCAACATCTCATGCCAGTCTTTATAGGTTACCACCATTTTCTGCACAATCGCACCGTCGGTGCATTCAAACGTTATCCGGGCAACAAAAGCTCATTCACCTTAACCTCCCCATCAGACATCAGAATCCGTTCGGATTCAGGGTCAGACCCCTCCTCCGGGATCGGTTACTCTCAATCTTTCGATTAGAGCACCTCGAGATGTCCTCATCAGGGAACTCAAACTTCATCGGTTGATAATCCTTCACGGGTTGCGGTACGATGTAATCAGACATACACCCTTTGATTGCTTTTCTGAGCGGCGTACTGAATATCGCATTCAATCAAAATCATTGGCCCTTTTGCAACCCGTCCGGTCATTGCTGGCTCTTTCAGAAATCTACCTGATCAGATCCATCTCGAAATCCACAAAGTGGCATGAATCAACATACTGTCTCAGTCGGCGAGCAGCCTATGCCAAAGTACATCAAGTTTTCTCGAACAGTGAATGTATTGTTTCACAGTCGGTAAACTTTTTGCTAAGGTAAATTGCATGCTCTTTTCGAAAAGACTCGTCATGCTGCCCCAATACACCTCGTAGACCCCTCGAAGGCCGTCAAGTACAGATTGACAATTGCTCCTTCCACAGGAGACATCGGAATCAGAGGTTCCTGCAACTTATCCTTTTATTTTTTAATGCCCCTTGGCAATCATTATTTCACCTGACCGTTTAATCTTTTTTTTTTCAACATCTTGAATATAGGTTCGCACGTGGCTGTTAGATGAGATGTGAACCATGACAGGTAGTTCAATCTACCCAGGAGACCACGAACCTCTTTCTTTATTCTCGGTTCAGGCACATTTTTTTTTTCTTTTTTTTCTTTTTTTTGCAGGATCGACCTCGATTCCTCTCTTACTTACAATAAACCCCCAGCGGCTTACCGGATCGCACTCTGATAGTGCACTCATTCGAATTCAACCTCAGTTTGAATTATCTCAACCAGATGCCCCTCTTCTGTTTGGGACTTTGCTATCATGTCATAGCATAGCATTCGATTTCATGACGAATCATATCATGAAACAAAGTCACCATGGCTCTCTGATACAGGCACTGGCGTTCTGCTTCTTTAGAGGACGGTCTTCTCTTCATGGTAGCTTGTGTACAACGACATCGGTATCCGACCCTGGCATATCCTGACACGACCGGGCGAAGGTATCCACCTGCTCTTTCAACAGGACTACCATTCTGCTCTCTACTTGCCTCTGAAGCGGTCCTAATTTTCCTTTCCTTCCTGACCTCGGCAGTACACAGGTTAACAATCTCAATTCGCTCTTCGAGCGGCTGAATCACCTTCTCCTCTTGTTTTGACAACCTGGCTAATTCCAGCAGATCGCAATCTTCTTCGCCTTCTTCTTTGGCATGATAGCTCGGTTTGTCGAAGTCATATGAGGTGTAACCAAATTGTTATCAACGAGATCCGGAGAATTATTTTTGAATTCGGAACGAGACAAATCAAAAAAAGAGAAAAATGAAAATAAACATTGCCATTTTTATTTGTTTTTAAACTGCAAAAATAAATGAAAAACAGGGAACACCGCTTTTTGACTGAAAAACATCCATTTATTAATGATGCAGAAAATGCAAATTTATGAACATGAGGTGGCCCTTACAATGAACCATTACGTGTAGGGCAACACGCAAGGCTTTCATGCAAATAAAATCAAAAACAGAAATATTACTCTTTTGGATGAGTGATAGTGCTGATCTTTTTAGGCCTTCCAGTTCCCTGGTACGCACGATTTTATCCACGATTCCAGCTCGCGGTCGCTGTCACTCTCTTCACCCACCTTATAGGCGTGATCTGAATCTAGCATTCCAGCACTGACAAAGGTGAACGACGGACGACGTCCTCTATTCTGCTCAGACGATTCTTGACCTGGATGATAACCAATCCCAAACATATCCGCCTTTACCACAATGCCCATGATCTGTCCCCAGCCTGGGATCCCTCCATTTCTCACCACTTCCAATGCCTGCTTGTAAGAAGAAATGGACGGCTTTTTCTCTTTCTCAACACCAATGGCATTTTCCACCTTGACGGTTTCAGCTGCCAGACTGGGTGCTTTACACCTTACATCGTCCATTTCTACTTTCATCTTTCTCTGGACCGATTCCCCAATTACTACACACCCCTTTGTAGCGATGGCCGCACAACAATTATCAACACGAGGGAAAGCTCCATTTTTCGTCGGGCGTTTTGGGACCACAGACATTGGCATTCTTAACTGATGCTTCTCAATCACCTCTATCCATTTTTTGTCCTTCGACATCATCTCCACTTTTACAGGACCATGCCTTGTCACGGGGTTAGCACTATCATCTGTCGTCGGTGCAAAATTGATTGCCTTAGAATCCACCAAGTCTTGGACCACATGCTTAAAAGCTTTGCAATCCTCAACATGATGTCCGGGTGCCCCAGCATGGAATTCACACTTGACATTCTCATCATAACTGGCAGGCCTCTGATCAGGTTTCAACAAAGTCAACATCCTTGGCTGCACCAACCTAAGATCCATCAACCTTTTAAACAGAGAGGCGTAAGTCACGGGCGGCTTATTGAAATGACGATCTGTCGTCCTCCTTCTCACTTGGCCCACTACTCTTTGTGTCCTCTGTTGAGGTGGTGGTTGCCGCTGTTGTGCAGATTGATTACTAGTAGGGATTGTTACCGTATCAGCATATGGGTGATAACAATCCTTACCGCGTTCTCTTTTGGCCTGCACACCCCCCGATTCAACTTCCTTCTCAAGATGACCATTGTCAGAGAGCTTCTTTGCTACAGAGCCAGAGGGATTTGTCACTTCGGACGACGGAGCCTTTCCCTGAACTTTCTCCTTAATCATCCAGCCCTCAATCCTTTCTAATCTCTCGGCCATGGCTTTCTGCCCCAAGGCAAGCCCTTGCACAACACTGAACAAATCCCTCACCATCTCTTTCAGTTCGAGGATGTCGGCGTTGGGAGAATCCATCAGTTTGAATTTGTTGCCCCCAGCAGGATATCTGAGCAAACGAGCTATGCGCACCGGTTGACACCTACAAAACAGCAAATGGGTTAATATGCATGAATGCAACGTCTATCCATATGAGGAAGATTCTGTCTTTTGATCCTGGTTTCATCGAGACAGATAACATTTTGACATCCACATTCTGAAATTCAAGATGTCTCTCAACCAGATTCTCAATCAATAATACTCCCCATATGGCTAGACGTAGGTTCGATGCAGATGAATGCAAAATGAGAATGATGCAGATGTATGCAATGCACTGGACCATCCTCCAAGTCCTCTGATCATCTGTTGCTCTGAATCACAGCCCTGATCTCTGAACCGATCACAACCATCTGAGGAAAATGTAACCACAAATCCCTCTCAAGGGATTCCGAAATAAACGGAACTGCAAGATACATCATCATCATCATCACCAAACAACCTCTGAGCAGATAACCACCAATCTCTGAATCGGCCCGGGGAATCCTGAAATAAACGGATCCCCACTGATAAATAACTCGGACAGCACTCCGGCGTCTCGGGAATAAATGCCCATAAATCCGACTTATAAATATGACTCTGATCCACGGAACAAAAAGTCACCATCTCAGTCACCAACATAACATGCATCTGTAAGAATCACCCTCCCCTCACAGGTAAATTCTAATCAGGTCATCCTAAGGCGGATAATAGTCTCGACAATCGGGCAGAGATACTCAATGGGTTTGCCCTTTCGGGTGTGCCATTGTAGCTCCCTTAAGACCGTCTAAACCAAAGATCCGGGAAATGATCGGTCACCAGAGTCAACAGTTCAGATGACGTAACTCAACCAAAGTGGAATATCCACAGAGGCAAGCACTATCAAATGAACCTCGTCCGGCTTGTGGTACATCACGCCGCCAAGCACATGTTAACCTAACATGAAGGAGGCAACATGAGACCACACTAATCCTAGGTGTATACTCGGGCCTGGGTTTTAGCCCCACTCAGAACACCCACCCCAAAACAGAGGAACCACCTGCACAGAGGATAGCAACATGATAGTATGATGCATGCAAATATTTATGCAAATATATACACAGGTTAGAATAATAAATGCAATAAATAACAAAACAAGCAACCTAAACTACCCTAGAACGCTAGGAAGGACTCGCTTAGGGAAGATGGACCAGCATAGGTCTACATCGTACTCCCCAGCAGAGTCGCCAGCTGTCGCATCCGCGAAAAAACAACCGGCGGGACTCAAATAAAAACACAACACAGAGCCGCCACTGCGCGTTATTTATCCCAAGATAGGGAAAGGAAACGCTCAGAGAAACCTGGAAAGGAAATGGTCTCGCGACCAAAGAGAAAGGGTAAGGGAGTCGATTACGCAAGGGGAAGGTATTAGCACCCCTCACGTCAGTCGTACTCGACGGGATCCACGTTCTAGAATAAAGAATAGGTTGCTAAACATCACACACACACAGGGAACGTAGGTGGGGTTAAGAGAAGGGAGCTCGATAGGACATCGCGTCCTATGCCTACATATCTCGTCTGGAACGAGAATCAGAGCCACTGTAGTTCGGCTTACGCACGCCAAACAACACAAAACGCACAAACAGATGGCAAACATGGAGCCCGACAACCACTCGATGGAATTACGTCCGCATCCGAACCAAAACACACGCAAAAGGGCAAACGTGGAGCCCGACAGCCAATCACTGGACTTACGTCGGCATCCGAACCAAACACACAATCAGATAACAAGTAAACGCACGCAAAAAAGAGAAAGGTTGCCCGGAGTGGTCTCGCACGACCACCTGCCTACATACCTCGTCTGGAACAAGGATCAGGGCGATGTAGTTCCCCCTAAAGGGAAAGAAAGAACATGCAAACTAGTAGGGAGTCGGGAACTCGAGCCTACAAGTCATCAAGCAAGCCAGAAGAGACGCTGAGACGTCAGAAGAAACGGCACACACAGACTAACAGGGAGTCGGGAACTCGAGCCTGATAGCTGCCAGACAAAACACACGCAAAAAAGAAAAAAGGTGCCCGGAGAGACCTCGCACGGTCTCCTGCCTACATACCTCGTCTGGAACGAGGATCAGGGCGATGTAGTTCCCCCTCAAGGGAAAGAAAATCTAGCCAGAAACCAAGGGAAGACACACTACCAGGGAGCTGGACTCGAGCCTAGTGTTGTCATGCATCATTACCCTATGTTCAGGTTTCTACCTACTTGCACAACTGCAAGCTACTCCTATCCAGGAAGAAAGCAAGCATACAGGCATACAGATCAAACAAAGCATTTCAAACAAATATTCACATAGCACACACTATAACCAATCAAGTGAGGCTCAAACAATGGGTTTGACTGCCGAAGCAAGTCGTCTGTACATGGGTATTGCTCGCTCTTAACCTTGCCATTACGAGGCTAAGGTGAAGCAGATGAAAAGGTGAAGTGAGGATGAGACCTCACAGCTCTTATCCCTGACCAGGGAGAGCTTCAGACAAAGGAGCGTGGGTCCAGAATGGAGGGACCCTTCTACGCTCAAAGACTCTGACTCGATTGTGCAACAGCACGAGATCTTGGGTTTGTGTCCCAATGCATCAACACACAGCCGTGCGAGCAGAGGGACGACTCACAGAATAGTGGGGGATAGATTGCATATCCCTTTGATCCACCAATTGCCTCATAGAGGACTTCACCTGCTTAGGCACAATTTTAAACAATCACAAGCATCGCCTCTTAAGGAGGACTTCAGACAGTTTGCCCGGTCAAATAACAGATCGGGTCTCTAGACTACATGAAGAATAGAAGTCCTACCTCAAGTGGTTTAAAAACCAAGCAGCAGCAAGCAAGTTCTTAAAGAACTGTAAGCAACTAAATGTACCTGAAATCAATCAAGTATCATCAGTACTCAGACAAACAAACAGTAAACAGCAAATGTTAATCAGTCAGACTATACAGATTAATGCACACAAAGGCAAGCTATAAGCTCAAGCTCAAGCTTCACAACCTACAAAACAAATTCATGTTAGTCCATAAACATCAAACAAACTCAATTGAATTAACTTGATTCAATCTCCTTGAGCATTGTGCTTTTTATCCTGAAAAATCAAGCAAATGTGAGAAACTAGACCACTAGGCCAAGCCTAGGGTCCAAAAGTGACAAAAATGTCTAAACAGCAAGGGATCCTCAACCAAACTCAAATGAATGCAATTCAAAAGCAAGAGCAATTGATCCCATGTTTATATCATTCATCATATTCATTTTATGCACAAAACAAATCAAACTAGGTCAAACATAACACCAAACATCCAAACAGAACTATTGCATTCAATTCCATATCAAAACAATTCCAAAAATCCTCAAATAATTTACACCTAAACAGGACATATTCAAGGTATAGCATGTCAATTTTCAGCTCAATTGGACAAAAGGAACTATGTCAATGAAAATCAAGAAAAACAGACACAATTATATGATCCAAACCATAGCATCAACACATGCATTCACTTCAAAAAATCATAAGTCAATGAAAACAATAAAGAAATGGATGGGACCAAAACAGGGATGTCCCACAATGTGTCTACAACCATCATACCAAATTTCATCATCATTCAATACCCTATGAGCATTTCACACAAGATATCCCAACATATATCACATGAGCTTGCACAATTGACATACAGAAATGAAAAATACCAATCAAATTGAAAACACCATGGAAAAATCCAGAAATATTCACATAGCATCTCAACATATCAACAATCAATCATGTGAAATTTCACTCCATTTCAACAAACATAGGCCAGGCAAATAATTACATGAAGATGACCTAATTAGGTGTGACACAAATTGTCACACCTAAGTTTAACAAATCATATCTCACACCACAGGTATCAAAAATCCACAAAATTTACATGTAAATCACCATTGACATGTCTACAATCACCACAAAAATTTCCAGGAATTTCTTTTTAAGTATGAGGATTTCACATTAAAAATGGTAGAATGTGCACAAAAATGACATAGGTCAAACATACCTAAGCAAAGTCAATAATTCACCATGCACAATTTCTAAAAATATGTCCATAAAATTCTACAGGGAAAATAGGACCTATAGAAAAAATCCTCACATTTTTCTGATCATTAAAATATTTTTTATGAATTTTCTAAGGTTTATATGAATTTTTAATAATTATTTGGAATTAAATTAATTAATTGAAGGTTTTAATGGCAATAGCGTAATTCTCTCTTCCCAGACCAAAACACGGTCGTTTCAATTATTTGGTGGTGGCATGTGATTGGCTGAAGCTGGGCGCGCAAACACGATTCAAACGCGGCAATGCAACACGATAGATCAAAACAAAGAAAAATCCAGAAATTCATCATCATCTTCATCAATTTTCCAGAATCCTTATGAACATCAAGAACACTAAATCGTAACGAAAATACACAAGCGAATATGCGTTAGAAAGGTCTCGACGCCAGGATCTCAAACATGTCCATGAATCATCCTAATTCTTCCTAAATTCTCTGGATCGAGCGTTTTAGGTTTTGCTCTCAAGACTTCAAATCGAAATATCTCAACCTATGTTTCATCATAATCAAAACTAAACCTAGCATTGGATTCTACATTAAACGAACTACAAAACGCATACAAGCATCGGAGCAATAGTGAGATTCGAAATTTGAGCACCTGGATATGGCAGTAGTGATATTGATGTTCTTCGCGCGTGTAATGTCAAAACAGATGTAGTAGAAGCTCCAAGAAGTTGAATGCGATGCTCAGGTTCGATTGATTTTGCTCCTAATGCACGAAATTCTCAAAAGCCATGGATGGAGCAAACTTGGACAATTGCATTTGGTGATGGATTTGATGATGATTTGCCAAAACAGTCCAAGCATGAGAGGAATGGAGATTGGATCAACAAGAATTTTCGAATTTGATGAAGAATTGGAAGAGATTTTGTGATTTTTGCTTTTTTGTGTTCTTGAGAAATTTTCAGAAATTGGAGGGAATTTTGGATTGTGATTTGTGAAATTGTGATTCTGTTAGAAGTTAGTTATGATTAGCAATATATACTTCCAATTAATCCACACTTAATCACCTTAATTAACAAAATACAAAGTGATTAGCAAATGTGTCATTTTCAAGCTAGGGGCAAAATTGTATTTTCACATGCCAGCTAATGACAGCTCATTGCCACCTCACACACCTCCTAAACACCTGTCATGAGCTGTTGCCATTTGTTTCATGTTCATTGGATGTGTATTTTGCATTTTCCACATGTGATGGCACTTGGTTCATTTGTTCAAGTTCATTTTAAAAGCCAATTTTCAAACCATGAAGCCTTTGCATGTTATGAGTATTCCAACAAGTTTCAAATGCCATTTGTGAAGTGTTGCAAAAATCCCCATCCAAAAATTCCCATTATTTCTCAAGTTGGACAATTTTGCCCCTGGTTCTTTTAACTGTACAGTTGAAATTTGACTTTTTGCATTGACCATTTTTGAAGAAATCCAATTATGCACCATGAAAGTACATGTCAAATGGAGTTTGTGCATATAAAGAACATCCAATTTGGACACTCCATGTGGAAGTTATGCCCTTCTAATTATGGGTCATTTTTGAAACTGACTGGACCATAACTTGCCAACCATACATGGGATTTTCAAGTTCTTGGACTTTTTGGAAAGATGAGAACAAGATCTACAACTTTCATGTTGAACAAATTTTCATTTGAAGCTTCCTTGGACATGCAATTTTGAGGTCAAAAACTTTCCATTTTTGGAAACTTCTATTACAAGTCACTTTCTATTTTTGGCAGTTTTTGTTCTGACTTGATTTTCTCCATTCTTAAGCTTTGAGATGTCATACAACACTTGTTCCAACATGAAGGAAGTGTATCCAACTCATTTCCACCTCCAAATCCATCAAATCATGTACAGTTGACCACAGTTGACTTTTCAGCTGATAGATGAATCTGGCAATGCATAGATCAATCTGAGCTCCAATCTTCTGATGAAATAGCTCAAGGGTGAAACCCTAGCCTCAATTAGCTCCATATAATCATAAAATGATCCTCATATCCATCATAGACCCCATCTCCTGATCATGCCCTGATTGGCCCAATGCAACTGATTAGGGTTGACCAGTGGTCAAAACCCTAATCTCAAGA
Source organism: Lathyrus oleraceus (assembly GCF_024323335.1). Classification (NCBI taxonomy): domain Eukaryota; kingdom Viridiplantae; phylum Streptophyta; class Magnoliopsida; order Fabales; family Fabaceae; genus Lathyrus; species Lathyrus oleraceus. Next base: position 87,273,047 of record NC_066584.1, read on the forward strand.
AATATGCTTCAACACTTGATGATATCAAACCATGATGATGATGATGAATCATTTCAAACAAGATGAAGACCAAATCCTTTGAGAACCATGAAACCCTAATTTGAACTTGCACACCCTCAGATGGCCAATGATCAATCAATAAAACCCTAGCTTGCATTTTGACTTCCTCATCTTCTGAACCAGACTTGGGAGGATGACTTGCACAATGTAACCACATGATATGCAATATGCAATGCCTAATGACCTAAAAATGCTATGCAATATGTTAAGCTAGTCCCAAGAGAGGAGGGCAAATTTTGAGGTGTTACACATGGGAGTCATAATGTGCAAAATTACAAGATGAAGAAACTTGGCAGATGAGAAAAATTATGGACAAGCACACATGCAATAGGGGTTATAAGGTTAGGTTCCTTAATTCTAAATGGTTTGGAAATAAAATTCAAAGTAATGTAAAAGAGAATAGTAGTTTGAAGTTGACTGATATAGTGGAGAAAACTAAACAAAAGTGGAATGTAGGGATAAATAAGGGACTTGCACACATAGCAAAGTCACTTGCTATTGACATTGTTAATGGTTCATTTAGGGAGAAATATACAAGAGTCAATGATTATGATCATGAGATATTAAGGGAAAAACCTGGATCAACTATGAAAATTACAAGTCAACCAGTTCATGGTGGAGAGGAAAGTAGTGAGAATCTAGAGAGGTCTTTGAATCCACATTTTCAAAGGATCTATATATGCCTCAAAGCTTGCAAGGATAGTTTATTCAAGTGCAGACCTATCATAGGATTGAACGAGTGTTTTTTAAAGGGCTATTATGGTGGACAAATACTTGAATCCATTGGGAGGGATCCAAATGACCAAATGCTGCCAATAGCATTTGTTGTAGTTGAGGGAGAAACCAAAGATTCATGGAGTTGGTTTTTGGAGCTATTGACATCTGATTTGGGAGGTGCCAGATTACGCAAGACTTATACATTTATAAGCGATCAACAAAAGGTATTGATATCTAACTGGTCTGTTTTAATTATTGTTTACACATTAAATAGTTTTAGACTTACATATTCATGACTGTAATGCAAGGTTTGTTGCATGCACTTGATGAGTTTCTACCAGAGGTTGACCAAAGGTTTTGTGTTAGGTAATCATTATTTTTAAGTCATATATGATATGTGACATGATTTATTCTTGTTAGATACTGATGTGGATACCTTTGATATGTGATATTCTTGTTAGGCACATATATAGAAATTTCAGGAAGAAGTTTCTAGGTGTTAAATTAAAGGAACTGATGTGGAAGGTTGCAACTTCCAGTCATGCAAATTCTTGGGAAAAATAATGCATGAAATGAAAGGTGTTAACGAAGAGGCATTCAAGCACCCGTGGAAGATTCCGCCAAGGTTCTGGAGCAAATCAAGGTTTAGAACTAGTCCAAGGTGTGTTACTTTGGTGAATAACATGTCAGGGGCATTCAACTTAGTATTTGTAGCAGCAAGAGCCAAGCCTATTGTGATTATGATTGAAGAGATAAGAGTGTACCTGATGCAAAGATGGGAGTCCAACAGATAGAAGATTGCCAAATTTGATGATAACATTCTACCAAATATCAAAAAAACATTAGAAAAGGAATCACAAAGAACAAACAATTGGATTGTTAGGTAATGCTTCATATTTGTTTGAGACATTAACAATTGACTTGATATAGCATTGACTTCATAACTATTTTCTGCATTTGTAACAGGCGTGCAAGTGAATTTGACTATGAGGTTAGGCATATATCATTCAATGGAGAAAAGTTTGATGTTAATTTATCAAAGCATGAATGTTCATGTAAAAGATGGATGCTAACAGGGTGGCCATGCTGTTATGCAATTTAATACATGAAAGATCAGCATTTATAAGTTGATGATTTTATGCCTGAATATTAGAAAAAGGAGTACTATGAGGCTTGCTATGCACCAGTGATTTATCCAGTCAAAGGGAAATCTCTTTGGACAAAAATAAATGTTGTTAACCTGCAACCACCCCCATAAAAGACAACCTGGTAAACCTAATAAGAAAAGGAACAAGAAGGCTGGAGAACAAGTGAGAAATGAGTCACGACTTAAACGAGCAAAATTTGGTATCAAATGCAGTCAATTCCATAAGAATGGTCACAACAAGGTCACATGCAAGCTTCCTACAACTTCAATTCAGCCTACCCCAACTATTGTTGCTACTCAGTCTACTTCAACTGTTGCTTCAAGTCAGCCAACTCCAATTGTTGTTGTTTCAAGTCACCCATCACTACCCGCTGCTTCAAGTCAGCCATCATTGCCTGCTGCTTCAAGTCAGCCAACACCAACGAGAGGTTCAACTCAGCAACCACCCAAAAAAAATGAGACTTCAAAAAGGCCTAAAAACTATTCTTAGCCAACCCTAATACTTATGCTTTGTTCTTAACCATTTTTGTTGGTCATATTATGTAATGTATGGCTTACAATGCCTATTTTTTTGTTTATGACTTATGGCTTATAATGCCAAGTTTGTTGGTTGTGTTATGTAACATATGGCTTATAATGCCACATTTGTTGGTTGTGTTATGTAACATATGACTTACAATGCCTATTTTGTAGTTTATGACTTATGGCTTATAATGCCACTTTTGTTATGACTTATAATGCAACCTTTTGTTATGACTTATAAATCAAGCATTTGTTATGACTTATGGTTATGTTACATCTGTTCATTTCACAGAGGTGTTCATTGAAAACAAAATTACAAAATTATGTATCTGTTAACATTGTTATGACTTATGGTTATGTTACATAAACTCATTACACAAAATTACATTTGTTCTGATATGTTCATTGGAAACAAAAGTAACATTTCACTAATAAAATCATGACAAATTCATATCATTCATAGACTCATTACACCGAGGTGTTTCTGTTCACCAAATGCAACTAACATACATAACAATGTTGACAGATACATTTTATGACAGATACACATAAAAGACTGATAAGTTCATAGACTGACAAAATTCAAACCTAAAAATACATTGTTACAAATAAATCATTCAACACTAATCTCAATATTCCAACCACAATGGACACTTTCAACAATCCTCTAGTCTGACTGATTTCATTCTTCAATTTATACAGTTTCTTCTTTTGTCTTTGAATCTTCAGATCCATTTCATCAACAATGTCGTCATCTAACCATTTGAAATAATTGCATCCCTTATGCATATGATTCCTGTAATTTCTACAACCCCAATTTCCCCCCCAAAATTAACATTGTCCATGTCACCCACAATACGAATGACACATTCTTCTATGAAAAAAAAACTCCCTCCTCTTGTTCCTATGGATAGCCGACCCAATTGTTCCAATAGAAGCACTGCTTGACAACTTTGACATTGAAGAAGATGAATTTTAAAACCCTAGAAACGAATACAAGATGAAAGTTCAATACAACCTTGATTCTAACGCATACAACATACATGATGGGATTGAGAAAGAAAGTAAACACAAGGGGAGTTTTTTTTAATGCAGACAACCTTAAAGAAAGTTCAACACAACCTTGATTCTAACATAGACAACCTTAAATAATGGTTTTTTTAAAATCATTTTGATGAGTCATTACACAATTGGCATGCCACGTTGGTAAATACTAACGTTTTCTCAATTAAACTAATGGAAGGGACCAACATTGATAACATAACTAATATAACGGGACCAAACTGTAACGATTTTATATTAAGGGACTAAAGTGGAGCTTAAAATTCACTTATGGGACCTGGGAACTAATTATGCCTAAAATGAAATACTGATGAAAATATGATTGTATCCATTGCCATGATATATAAGAGCTTAGGAAAAGTCATGCTAATACTTAATAGAAGGTCCAAGAATAATGTATTTACTAATGTAAAAAAAAATTAGCATCAGAGTTCAAAAAGTGGCAACTTTCAGCATAAAAGAAAAGATGGAGAAAAAATGAACAAAGGCAAGGGAATCCAATTTCATGAATGTGAAGGCTTTGGTCATATTCAAGATGAATGTCCAAAATTTCTTAGAAAAATGATAAAGAGCCACACTGCCACTTTCTCTGATGATTCGTCAGATGAAAAAAAGTGTTTCTAATTAAACAAATAATGTGGTGGTGTTCACTACTCTCATAAGATCAAATTCAGAAGTTCCTAATGATAATGGTGATACTAGTAATGGTGATTTATCTGATGATTCCCTTGTTGAAGCCTACGTGGTCACATTCGACCGTACTATTACAAATTGTATTGTAGATAGCCATATCATCCACCATATGTATTCCCACTAGAATGATAAGTCTGCAATGCAACATCGACAAGTTTGGTGTGCCAAGCCTAATATTCTAGTTCATATTGCTTATACCTCCCTTAAGGTATCCTCCCGTGAAGATTGATATTTTAGCAGTGGTTATCTCTAGACACGTGACAACATAAATAAACTATTTGAAAGACATCAAACCGTATTCCAAAAATTATGTTACATTTGGTGATGATGGAAAAGAAAAAATTATAAGAAAAATGGAAGTTAACTTATCCTACTCTTTCTTGTATTAATGATGTCTTACATGTCAATGGTCTCACTGCAAATTTTATTAGCATCAATCATCTTCTTGATCAAGAGTTATGTGTCAAGTTTAATAGTATGGGATGAACAGTTATAGATAAACAACATACTCAACTTATGAAAGGATCATTGCTACATGTGGTCACTTTTTGAGAAGAGACAATCTCAAACTTGTCATATCTCTAAAATTATTGAGAAAAATAATAAAAATAACACTAAGAGAGAAATGTGTAAAGAGGAAGATGACTGGTGATAACATTGTAGAGAAGAATGTTGAATATCATATTATTGATATCATGCATGACATTGTAGATAAAGAAAATAAGTTGTGGCACAAAATACTTAGTCACTTAAATCTCAGAAGTATGAGGAAGATTTCCTCAGAAAAGATTGCCATTAAGTCTTCCTGATCTCAAAATTGAAGAAAGTAAAATTTATCGTGACTGTCAAGTTGGGAAGCAAACTAAGATGTCACATAAGAAGTTTCAATGTCTTACCTCTACTCGTCTTCCTGAATTACTTCATATGGATCTTATGAGACCCTTGCAAGATGAGAGTCTTTAAGGAAAGATATGTGTCCTCATTTATGACGATGAATACTCCATACATGAGTTTATTATTGAGAAGTATGATACCTTCAATTTTTTAAGCTCTTTGCCACTGCCTACAATGTGAAAAGGGAGAAGAAATTGGCAAAATCATTTGCATTTGATTTTTCTACTACTATCTTACCCAAATGAATTTGAATTATCGAAAATAAGAACCATACATGGCAATAAATGGTGATAGTCATGATCTATGCCATAAACTTTCTATTGGGTTTATTTCTCCAACCTCTGATATTTTGATTAAACAAAAATATGATATTGTGACTGATGAAGATGAAATCAACGTTCCTCATAGTCGGTTGAATTTTAGTTATAAATTGTTTGTCGGGAAACATGTCCTAGAGGTTATTCTTCCTAATATTCTACATTTTTACGAGTTTGATATAGATGAAGGTGAAAGTGTTCTTAATGTCCTGCCCACGTATGGGCCTGTAAGAAGCCTATTCTCAAGGTTCTTAGGCATGAAGAGGGTATGGTTTAAGGCCTTAATCAAATGTTAAATCCAAAGGTTGCTGGTACGCCATCTTTTTAAACTGTTGTACAAGATGTTGAGACATTGGGTGTGGATGAATATATGGAAAGTAGTGATGAAGGCATATTTTTATGAGTTTTTACATAAATAGTAGGGTGTATATAGTGTTTAACAAAGGCACAAAATCTATGATTGAACCCATAAAAGTTAGTGTTAATGACATTCAAACTAAAGTGACTCCCCATAAAAATGAAGATTCTGATCTCATTAGTCATAATGATAAGTCAGAAATAATTATTCAAAATTATAAGTCATTATAATTTCAATGAAGCATTATTTTTTATTTTTTTCATCATATCTCTTGTATCGATATGTTTATACCGACTTTAATAAGTCTGGTTTTCTTTTAAGTTAAAATACACTGTCTTTATAGATCTCGTGTTTGGTGGATTATGTACCAACAATATATTTGCATTCACTTTCATTATTTTTGTGTGATGCCCAAGCTTTGAGATACAAAGACAGAGGATAAAAAGGGCTATTATACGAAAGATCGAGATATACAAGAAACTAGTTGATGGTGAATCAACTAATCTCATGGTAGGTAGGGGTATTCAAATCGAAATTGATCCAAATAAAAATCGCAAACCGATCCAAAAATCGAAAGTTATTGAATGTGTTTGGATGTTATTTTGTAAAAACCGCCTGGTTCAGATCAGATTTCGATTGATTTTTCAAAACCGATCCAAATCGAATAGAACCAGATGTATATATTTTTATACATATTTATTTTTTATTAGTATGTGAAGCTAGCGGAAATATACCCGAACGTATCACACGCTCGAACATACAATAAAGTCGCCATCAAACTTTATTTATTCCCGAAGGAAAGGGAAAACATTGATAAAACCCGAGGGAAAGAGATATGTTGGGTAAGGAAGTCAGTTATACAAGGGGAAGATATTAGCATCCCAAACATCCATGGTACTTCATGGGAACCATTTTGATTGTTCTCGCTCGAAGAGGTGTTATATCTTAAGGTTACTTGCAAAGAATAAGGGGAAAGGAAAAGAAATAAATAAAGTGCTCGGTGAGGATTGGGGCCCTCATGCCTACATATCCTCATAGTGCAATGAGGAATTTAGAGCTCCGTAGTTCAAAGAACTAGTGGTGGGAGATGAAACGAAGTTGTGATCAAGGTAGGGTCTTAACCAAAGGATAATGTTTTGAACTCCAACAAGGGTGAAAACATGAACCTAAGAGTAAAATGACTTTTACCAGTATGTGGGCTAGCATGGATGCCACTATAGGGTAATGCTGAAAATACGAAGAAATAGGTGTTTGGGAATGGTCCCAACAGCTCTTGGTTCACAAGGTGACGCAAGATGGAGCACAAAGAGGTAGTGTACTTGACTCAAAGATAACTGGTGTATCACATGGATTGAATGAAGGTAGATTGTGAGTGCATCATAGAGATGGATGGAATGAAGTGACCAAAGTCACAGAATTGAAGATTTGGGTAACAAGTGACTGAAGAGGTATTATTTGAAACTGAAGGTGAAGGTGTATTGGAATCCATAGGATAAATTAGATTTATACCATATAGGGAAACAACGTTAAAAGATACGTGGAACATCATGGTTACCACTATCTGATATTTAGGCAAAAAGAAGGAATTAAATGTCTGGGTATAAGCCAAACAACTCTAGGGATAAATACGGACTTTCCGCTAGGTGTCCTAAAAGGGTGAATGATTTATGATCGAAGGTAGATAATGGATCATGAAAGATATAAATGGCGCCCTAAGGAGGAAGGAGGAATTATTAGGAGTATGCTCGCCAAGGATTCGCATCGTCGTGGCTACTTATTCTCATTGTGCAATGAGAAAATTGGAGCAATCGTAGTTTATGGAAACACGAGAACAAAGGGAGATAAAAGTGATGAAAAATACAGTTTGTACCAACATAATGGTATCAAGGGAACCCACAAATGGATGGAACTTGGAATCAAAGAGTAAACAAACATTTATTAGTACATGGGCTAGCATGGCTTCCGTTATAGGGTAAAGCCAAAAACAAAGACTGAATTAAGTGTCTGGGTGACAACCAAACAACTCTTGATTCACAAGACAGACTGCCTCTATATCGTCCTAAAAAGATGTATAAGGAGTCCAAGGAGAAGTATAATTGATCTCAAAAAGATGGTATTGATTGATGAATGAAGAATGAAGTGATTAATAAATAGCGTAGGAATAGATGAGGTAGGAATAAATAAGGTAGGAATAGATAAGGTAGCTCACGGAGAATCTGAATTCTTCTGCCTACGTATCCTTATGGTGCAATAAGGAAGTCAAAGCTTTCATAGTTCAACCCACTAGGGATGAAAACAAGGTAATTGAGGAGGCAAAAGAAGATGGTTGATTGAATAAAAGAGTGGAATATACTTGATAGGTATCTGATAAGTGTCATACTAAAGTCTATGAGTAAAGGTGGATACGATAAGCAATGGGTCAAACGTCCCGCACCCAAAGATATCCAAAATGGGTGTAGGAAAGCTCCAGTCTCATTCCTTCTTTACTACTTAAGGCTCGTGGCATGTAATTTTCATCTTAACGTCCAAGTTGTTGGAGGAGAATCTTCGTCGTTGTTTCATGTGTGATGAAAACCTTATCAATCATTGGATTCGAATTGCACTAAAGTCTATGAATAGAGGTGAATACAATGAGCAACTAGATCAAGTGTCCCGTACCCAAAGATATTCAGAATGGGGAAGGAATTCTCCAGTCCCATTCCTTCTCCATTGCTTAAGGCTCGTGTCGTACAACTTGAATCATGATTGATAAGTTGTTGACGTAGTCCTTTGTTTGCTGCATGATGCTTTGCGGAGAGAGAGAGAGACTTGTCAATCGTATGCTTTAAATTATGCTAAGGTCTATGAATAAAGGTGAATACGATGAGAAACTGGATCAAGCGTCCTGTATCCAAAGATATTCAGAATGGGGGTAGAAGTTCTCCAGTCCCATTCCTTCTCCATTGCTTAAGGCTCGTGTCGTACAACTTGAATAATGATTGATAAGTTGTTGACGTAATCCTTTGTTTGTTGCATGATGCTTTATGGAGAGAGAGACTTGTCAATCGTATGCTTTGAATTGTGCTAAGGTCTATGAATATAGGTGAATACGATGAGCAATGGGTCATCCATCCCATACCCAAAAATATTCAGAATGGGGGGTAGAGATTCTCCAGTCCCATTGTTTCTTCATTTCTTAAGGCTCATGCCACACAATTCTAACTTTGATTTGACAAGCTCTTGAAGATGTCACATTTGATGTGCTTGTATTATCCGCTGCTTGGTATGACTGAGGATGCTTTGATTGGAAGTCTGACTTGAGGTCTCGAGCTCCACAACTTACAGAAAAACTCTTATAAAGTGACCAAGGGTCTTTTGGTCACTCCAATTAGACTGTGAGATTATATAAGATCAAATGATTTAGTTGATTAAAATTGCTTTTGATCAACTTGAATCGAGGGTTTTAATTAGCTTGAAAAGTATGACTAATCCTAATATAAGGGTTAGAATTAAATTCATAGGCTATTCCTAAGGGGAACATGCATTTGTTAATAAAAAACTAATTAAATTTCTAAGTCTAGATTAATCCTAAAGGAGCATGCAAATGTTTTGAAAGGAGGGACTAAATAGTCCTAAATTACAATCTAATTAATTGATCAAAAATAAATTTGATAAACTAATCGAATCAATAAAGAGGATATGCTAAGAATTAAGTCAAACTATATCAAGAAGCAATCAAAGAAGCTGCCATGAATTAGAATGTAAAAATCTAAAAAGAAACATCATGATTCTTTTTGTGAATTTTTTAATTGAGAGAAAAGAAAGAAAGTAAGATTGATATCACAAAATTCTAATTTTCTAAATAATTCTAATCTAACTCTAATTATGAAAATTAATCATAATTAATCATAAGAACTAAAATCTTATTTTATTACAAAAATTAGACTGGCTCTAATGAAAAAGAAATAAAAATTAGATCTTAAAAACAATCGTACATGACTATGATGATTTTTATAAGAAATATATAGAATCATTTTTAAACTTAATTTGATTGCTAGTCAAATAATGAATTAAATTAAAATGAAGCTAATACACCAATAGTTACAAAACGAATATTAGAGAAAAAAAATAACAGTTGTCATATATATATATATATATATATATATATATATATATATATATATATATATATATATATATATATATATATATATATATATATATATATATATATATATATATATATATATATATATATATATATAAAGGATGATGCACTGACGGTGTAAATTATTTTCAACCAATTACAACCGTGTATCCCACTAAATCAACTATTAAAATTTAAATTATTTATATAATTTGACACTTTAAAATATTTTAATTGGATATACTTTTTTACAGCGACAATGCACTACCATTAAACATATATATACATATATATATATATATATATATATATATATATATATATATATATATATATATATATATATATATATATATATATATATATATATATATAATTAATTAATTACTATACACTGTCAGTTTAAAAAGATTTACCCTATCAGTTCATCACTATCATCCATTTGTATTACTTTATAGATTTTTAAAATAAAAGTCAACATATTTCAATATTCAACGTCTAAGATTAACTGACCGTGTAAAATCTTTTTATACTATCAGCGTATTTCAATTAAATTATATATATATATATATATATATATATATATATATATATATGAACATATTAGTTCTATATTAGAAATAACTAATAATATATACAATTAAAGAGAAAAAGAATACTAGTTGAATTAGTATCATGAATTGCATCTACATGTGTTATATTAAATAACATTACATTGGTGTATTATGATAGTAATTAAAAAAAGATAATAGAAATCAAAGAGAGCAAATAAGAGTATTTTGGATGAAGATCTAAGCATATTTTTTATAATCAATGCTCACAGTAGCACTAATAGAAAAAACATAGCAGTAGCAAGTAAATCGAAAAAAACTAGTTTTAAATAAAATTTCTATAACGGTCAATGAAATCGAATTAAACGAGTTAACATGTCCTTAGAATCAAACTTTCGCAAAGAAACTAAATACATACTCCAAATTGCAAAATAAGCTACGAATTATATACGAAAAAAACAACAAAAATTGACAAAAATAATCGATTAAAGAAAGTTTCGGTTCGGCTAAACTATGCATAAGAATGAAAAACGAATTATATATTCAAAATCAACATGAAAAATCGATTCGAATAGCATATTCACATGTTAATAATAGTTAAGAATTAAAGAATCACTATTTTCAAGTTTATGTGTTGTATGCCAAAATAAGTGATTATCTAATAAGTAAATTCAAAACAGTAGCTTAAATCAATCAACCAACAAATATCCAATAATTCATGGCAAGAGTGCGGGAGAGATAAAGGATTACCGACAGAGCGGAGATTTGCTCCAGTTAGCATTGAAAAACGAAACGCCGAAAAGAAACCAGAAATACTTCAAGAATAAGCTCCATTAATCCAATTAACTTTCAAGTTTTGATAATTATTCTTGATGATGAATGAATATAGAAGATGAATCATGAATGTAGAATATTGATGAATCTTGGATGATGATTGTTGATAAATATTGATAAACTTTAGATGATGATTGTTGTAGAAATTGTTGATGGATGATTTTGATGATAATGCTTGAATTGTTGATTGATAATTGTTGATGATAATATAGAAATTGTTGATGTAGATGAACTTTAGTGAGGGTGATGATAATGCTAAGTTCCACCATTTTAGAACTTTAGTGTGAAGTTCTAAATGATGATGTAGATGAACTTTAGTGAGGGTGAGAGAGAAGATCCATATTGAGAGAGAATAGAAGAAAAATGGTGAACAAATAATTGTTAATTGTGAATTTTCTAAGTTGAGTTAGTGATATTAGCTAAAACCAAAATTATGAGAAAAACATGTTTATATAGACTTGATAGGTAAATGATCACCATTGGATTGTGATCCAAGTAATGAGTTTATCAATGGTTAGATATTAATTTAATCATAAATTGTGGATCACTAATTTCAACCATTGGGTTAATAGTTAAGAGTGACTAGGATTGAGTGAAAAAATGGAAGTTGAGATTTCTGTTTGTTTGGAATTTTTGTGTTTGTTTGGAAGTTATGGTAGTTAAGGGTAATTAGGTAAATTGATGACTTATGGAGAAATAGGTAGTTAATGGTAGTAAGAGACCAATGGTGTTGGATTTTAGCAAAAGTATCAGGTTAGGATGTAAGGCAAAGAGTCACTAGTAATTAACTTGAATTTTCATGCATCTGCCTTGATTTTTCTACCATTTTTTGCTTGAATTTTGAGTGGTTTAACCCATGACTTTTAGTACTTTTAAGAAGTTACATTTTCCAATAAATGAATGTAATTTTCCTTTCATTCCAACTTTTCCATTTTCTTTGAATCCAAACAAACCTCCGAAATAACCATGAATCTCAAATAAAGAGATGATCCCCACCACAAGTAATACGGGAAATAAACCCAAATAATTATCAAATAATATCTACCTCGAAAGTCCACTTAAACCGATTAAATCTATTATCATCAAACCTTTGACATAAATTTGTTAGCATATGCAAATGTCGATTAATGCATGATCAAATAGGAACAAAGTATGCAAATGAACAAACCATAAGCTAGGAGAATTGAATAAAAAAAAAGTAGGGCAAATTTTGGGGTATGACAGTTACCCATATTTAATCTTCTTAAACCTGAATGCGCGAATTACGCGAGCTTTTTGGGTATTCGAGGTAGAAGAGGATTAACTACCAAAGTATCTGAAAATTTGCCCGTTGAGAATGAATGTAATGTAACGGGAGTTTTATGATTTTCCCATCAAAGATTGGGCTTTCGGCTTGCCAATAAGAACTTGACTTTTAACATGCCAATTAAAAACTGGACATTTGGCTTTTATCGTTCGCAAGGCTTCATGTTATACTATATGAATGATATGCAAGAGTGAAACGACGTGATTTATGAATGATATCCATGAGTGGAACGACATGATTTATGCATGATAATGATTTGCGTAGTGGTTACACTAGATGCTCATGTTGCAGGCGGTGGGAATCTTTGGCTAGGATAAGATCATACCAACGCGATTCTCCGACACCTACTTCAGATCAACAATGGTTACACCTCTGGACGTGATCGGAAACATGGAGAGAGCTTGTACCTTCATGGTTTACCTCTGCCCCAGTCTACTGGGTATCTGCATGAATTGCCCCCAGTTACAAGCTATGGAGTAGTCTCATCATCTAAAGATCTCAAACTGGCATTTCCTAGCGTCTTAAAAATGTATCCTCTTAGTTAATCATCTTGGGAATGCTTAACTTCTCATGCTCTAGAGGTGGCCTGCCCTAATATGAGTCTTGAAGTAACTTAGCCCTTATCTGGCTGATTTAGAGAGATTCGTAGAATCTCGACGTGGTTGCCCCAGATTGACTAACTCTTGAAGAGATCTGAGCTATGGGATATCAAGAAATTGTTTAATCTTCCCATTGTGTAAGCTTCCTTGATATCAAATGATTGTTCACATGTAAAATGCTTATTTTAAAAATGATAATTGTAATGTCATGTTCATGCAAGTTTTGAAAATTCAAGTGTGTTCACTAAAATTATGACATCTAGTGACTGAATCACTGATTAGAATGCATGTCAGTATCAATACAGATGAAAAGTAAATCTTTAGGAGTCATCTTAGCGCAGTTTTACCATAGTATGCTTACGAAATAGACTCTACTTCAATTAGGGCTTTTGAGGGTTGTAACATGGCCCGATTCATGGTTTTAGAAGGAAAGGACATAAGGCTCAAAACCTAATCTAACCCACCCATTATCCGTGATGTTCTTTAGTCCTAAGTTCAGTCAGCTTAAAATAAGCATCCATCTTTCAGAAAAGGATCTTGAATAATATCAATGATGGTTAAAGAATCCAACGAGAGTTTGGAGCGACAGTCACTCACCTTCTGTTTTTGTTTGCAATCACAAGGATTTGCTTTTGCTGAGGATTTTGATATTGGTCCTTTGATTCTTTTGTTTTGCTTTTCCTTATTTTTTTGCTTGGGCTAATCCTTTGGGTCTGCAGCCCACCGAGATACCCTAACTTTTGCCTAAGTCAATCTTGTTTTCGGGCTTTTCGTTTGCTTTTGATTTTTCATTTCATCTTTTTCTTTTGTATTGGAGCAAATCCTGTGATATTGCTTTCTCGATTTGTTGCACGGTTTGTGACTATCTCACTCTTTTTATGGGTATGGGATAACCATTCTGAATTTGTGATTCCATCCTCTTGATAGGGATATGATGTGATTGCTCACTAGATGAGATATTCTTTTTTTTTTAAAATTTGAACGCTAGGTCAAACTAACTGAAGACTACCCTGCCCCTGGTTAAACATGAGGGTTGTATGTGTATAAAGAAAGAAACTCCTACTTAAAGGCCCAAAGGGGTCGACTAGGGATTAACTTCCTTATATCTACGGTGTTTTAGGAATTTGAATAATGCCTTACATCATCAACGTAGTCTTATTCAAAAGCATACAAGCAATGATCTTGCGTATTTTTAATTGCATCATTCTCTTTGATTTTATTTGACAAACAATTTGATACTGATAAATAAAATATGAGTGAACTCAAATGGATTTAAGCAAAACATGCACGTTTGTTTCATTATTATCATTATTAAAAAACAAACAAGTTCACAATTAAACAATACATTGACATACAAGAAAACATTACAAATGAAAAGATTGAAAACAACATGATTGTTAGCGTGATTGGCCTCATTTTTCTTCTGCAGATGCAACCTCAATTCTGGGCATTAGTCATCAATGACTGCACTCACCCTTCTCGATCTTGACATTGGGCCCTTCAACAGCGAAGGACAAGATCTTCTTATCAATAAGTTCTTGTACCCTGGTTTTGAACAAACCGCAATCCTCGGTAGCATGTCCTACGTATCCGACATGGAACTCATAAGAAACCTTGGGATTATATTTTGGGACATATGGATAAACGGTAGGCGGTATTCCCTTCAGCATAATGTGTCATTGTTGGATGAGGTAAGGCTGCAACTGAGTATATTTCATAAGGATCTGATCATGTTGAGGACGGTTTCTATCAAACCGTTTGGTATGCCTTTGCCCTTGATGGTTACATGGCGCAATTTGTTGACCTTTCAGAGCTTGAGCCTGAGGAAGCTGCTGATATTGGGACGTAACATCATGTGGGTATGAGTAGCATGGCATAGGCACCAAAGGTATCTGCGACTGAGAATGAATATGGGGAATAACCATTGGTTGGAACATTTGAGCAGGATGCACCAAGCTAGGATAGGCTATCTGATGAGAAGTTTGACCATGATAAACTCCAAATGGGATATAAGGTGCCACAATATAGGCGTACTGAGGTGCGACAGTAGTAGAGGATGATGCCCCAGGATAAGCCAATAGTGTTCCAGAGTGATATCCTTTATTCGGATACTGCGTAACAGGTTGGATCATACGTGGAGAAACTTGCACATGAATTGGAGGACCCTTGTACTCCTTCTCAGTAGGAACCTTAACAATCACAGGTGTGAAGCACAACAAGTTCCGATCGATGAGTTCTTGAACTTTGGTCTTAAAAACATGACAAGCTTCTATAGAGTTCCCTATGTATCCAACATGGTACCCACACGTGGCATGAGGGTCATGCTCATGGCTGTAGGGGGCCTAGCAGGCTCGGTTTGTTTAGGCATAATTGCCACAGCATTAACCAGTATAGGTAGCAGATGTGCATAATTCATAGGAAATGGATCATTGCGAGGACGTTTCCCTTACTGATGTTTGTTCTTCTGACTAATTTGCTTCTGCTTCATATTCTGATTGCTTTGAGTAGGCTTCTCATGTGGTGATAAATGTTGTTCTTGAGGAAGAAGTGGCAGGATGCTTGCAGCCACCTTCAGTTTGTTATCTTTCTTCAGACTGTCTTCAACTTGCTCATCAATCACAACCTGATTTGGGAAGTCTATTGTCATGCTATCCAAGAATAACCCCAAAACCATGTCATCTTTGTAGATGCCCTTAGTCTATTCCATGATCCTCGGATGACTGGTGTCGGCGAATCGTTGTCTTTCTGACGGGGGAATGGATAGGGTGAGTTTTCTGGTTAACATGCATGAAATGCAAATGAATGAATGCATATGTTAGGGATGGAATGCAAATAATTATGCAACACCCATAGGTTCAAAGCATTGATGGTGTAATAATTCAAGTTCAAAGCTCTGATGTATGTACAACAATGCAATAACATAGGTTAACAACACCAATAATCCGAATAATTTGTATATACTGCCTGATGCAGGATCAAAAGTTAGAAGTCCATGAGAATAAGGGTATGTAGAGTCTACAGTTTCCTACAACAAAACCCCATATCCCCCTCACAGGTGTGGACTATGCTCCAAGGTGGTCCCTAGACGGTCTCCTAGAGTCATCAATTTGAAATGAAAATACCTGCTGTAGTGAATGCTCATATGACAAATGTACTTCTAAGTGAATCTAGTATGGGTGTGGTTCTCGTGAAAACCTAACGCACGAAACGCAGGTGTACACGACTATCCACAAATCTATCCCGTGTGTATACTAAGCTCGGGTATAGAGTTCCACTCATGTAGTATCAACCCCATCCCAACAACAACATATATAGATATCCAATGTAATAGGAAATGCAGAAATGTAAAGAGGTAAATGATGAATAATATAGAGCGGGTAAGGCATAAAGATAAACACCTAAAACTAGCGAGACAACAACCTAAACTAGGCTCGACTCCTTTTAGCGACTAGGAAATGCTCCAAGAAGCAAATTCCCCAGCAGAGTCGCCAGCTGAAGCTAGGGATGCTCACAAAGAGACCCTTAACTACAAGCAAACTCCCCAGCAGAGTCGCCAGCTGAAGCTAGCAGAAATATACCTGAACGTATTGCATGCTCGAACATACAACGAAGTCGCCATTGAACTTTATTTATTCCCAAAGGAAAAGGAAAACATCGATAAAACCCGGGGGAAATAGATATGTTGGGTAAGGAAGTAGGTTATGCAAGGGGAAGGTATTAACACCCCAAACATCCATGGTACTCCATGGGAACCGTTTTGATTGTTCTCGCTCGAATAAGTGTTATATCTAAAGGTTACTTGCAAAGAATAAGGGGAAAGGAAAAGAAATAGATAAAGTGCTCAGTGAGGATTGGGGCCCTCATGCCTACGTATCCATGTAGTGCAATGAGGAATTCATAGCTCTGTAGTTTAAAGAACTAGTGGTGGGAGAT
The DNA here is from genome assembly GCF_024323335.1 of Lathyrus oleraceus. NCBI lineage: Eukaryota > Viridiplantae > Streptophyta > Magnoliopsida > Fabales > Fabaceae > Lathyrus > Lathyrus oleraceus. The sequence continues at coordinate 87,290,166 of NC_066584.1, forward strand.
GAAAAGAAGTTGTGATCAAGGTAGGGTCTGTACCAAATGATAATGTTTTGAACTCCAACAAGGGTGAAAACATGAAACAAAGAGTAAAATGGATTTTAATAGTATCTGGACTATCATGGTTGCCGCTATAGGGTAATGCCTAAAATACGAAGAAATAGGTGTTTGGGAATGGTCCAAACAGCTCTTGGTTCACAAGGTGACGCAAGATGGAGCACAAAGAGGTAGTGTACTTGGCTCAAAGATAATCGGTGTATCACATGGAGTGAATGAAGGTAGATTATGAGTGCATCATGGAGATGGATAGAATGAAGTGATCAAAGTCACATAATTTAAGATTTGGGTAACAAGTGACTGAAGAGGTATTGTTTGAAACCAAAGGTGAAGGTGTATTGGAATCCATAGGATAAATGAGATTTGTACCATATAGGGAAACAACGTTAAATGATATGTGGAATAACATGGTTGCCACTATCTGATATTTAGCCAAAAAAGAAGGAATTAAATGTCTGGGTATAAGCCAAACAACTCTAGGGAGAAATGCAGACTTTTCGCTAGGCGTCCTAAAAGGGTGTATATGGAATTCCAAAGAAAGCTGTGTTTCAGTGTCAAAGAAATAATATGTCATTGAGTGAACGATTTATGATCGAAGGTAGATAGATTTGAATGACGCCCTAAGTAGGAAAGAGGAATGATTAGGAGTATGCTCGCCAAGGATTCGCATCCTCGTGCCTACGTATTCTCATTGTGCAATGAGAAAATCGGAGCAATCATAGTTCGTGGAACCACGAGAACAAAGGGAGATAAAAGTGATAAAAAAATATAGCTTGTACCAACAAAATGGTATCAAGGGAACCCAAAAATGTATGGAACTTGGAATCAAAGAGTAAATAGGAATTTACCAGTACGTGGGTTAGCATGGCTGCCGCTATAGGGTAAAGGCAAAAATAAAAACTAAATTAAGTGTTTGGGTGTCAACCAAACAACTCTTGATTCACAAGACGGATTGCCGCTATATTGTCCTAAAAGGGTATAGGCGGGGCCCAAGAGAAATTATTGTTGTGTACAAGGAACAATATATCAATGGATGGGGAACAAATAGTTCGAGATCAAAGAAGGACAATATCTTGGATCCAAGAAGAGATAAACTCTGAATGGAAGAGCAAGGTAGGCGTTTACCAGTACGTGGGATAGTATGGCTTCCACTATCGGGTAAAGACAACAATAAAGACTGAATTAAATGTTTGGGTGTCAATCAAACAACTCTCAATTGATGAGGTGGAATGCTGTTATATCGTCCTAAAAGGATGTACAAGGAGTCCAAGGAGAACTATAGTTGATCTCAAAAAGATGGTATTGATTGATGAATGAAGAATGAAGTGATTAATAAATAGGGTAGGAATAGATAAGGTAGGAATAGATAGGGTAGGAATAGATAAGGTAGCTCGCGGAGAATCTGGATTCTCCTGCCTATGTATCCTTATGGTGCAATAAGAAAGTCAGAGCTTTCGTAGTTCAGCCCACTAGGACTGAAAACAAGGTGATTGAGGAGGCAAAAGAAGATGATTAATTGAATAAAAGAATGGAATAGACTTGATAGTTATTTGATAAGAGTCACACTAAAGTCTATGAGTAAAAGTGGATACAATAAGCAACGAGCCAAACATCTCGCACCCAAAGATATCCAGAATGACTGTAGGAAAGCTCCAGTCTCATTCCTTCTTTACTACTTAAGGCTCGTGGAGGAGAATCTTCGCTGTTGTTTCTTGTGTGATGAAAACCTTATCAATCGTTCAATTCGAATTGCAATAAAGTCTATGAATAGAGGTGAATACAATGAGCAACTGGGTACAGCGTCTCGTACCCAAAGATATTCAGAATGGGGGTAGGAATTCTCCAGTCCCATTCCTTTTCCATTGCTTAAGGCTCGTGTCGTACAACTTGAATCATGATTGATAAGTTGTTGACGTAGTCCTTTGTTTGTTGCATGATGCTTTGTGGGGAGAGAGAGACTTGTCAATCGTATGCTTTGAATTGTGCTAAGATCTATGAATATAGGTGAATACGATGAGCAACTGGGTCAAGCGTCCCATACCCAAAGATTTTCAGAATGGGGGTAGGATTTCTCCAGTCCCATTCCTTCTCCATTGCTTAAGGCTCGTGTCGTACAACTTGAATCATGATTGATAAGTTCTTGACGTAGTCCTTTATATGTTGCATGATGATTTATGGAGAGTGAGAGACTTTCCAATCGTATGCTTCGAATTGTGCTAAGGTCTATGAATAGAGGTGAATACGATGAGCATTGGGTCATCCGTCCCATTCCCAAAGATATTCAGAATGGGGTAGGGATTCTCCAGTCCCATTCCTTCTCCATTTCTTAAGGTCCGCGCCATACAATTCTAACTTTGATTTGACAAGCTCTTGAAGATGCCACCTTTGATGTGCTTATATTATTCGCTGCTTGGTATGACTGCGGATGTTTTGATTAAAAGTCTGACTTGAGGCATCGGGATCCACAACTTACAGAAAAAGTTTTATCAAGTGACCAAGGGTCTTTTGGTCACTCCAATTAGACTGTGGGATTATATAAGATCAAAGGATTTAGTTGATCAAAATTGCTTTTGATCAACTTGAATATAGGGTTTTGATTAGCTTGAAAAGTATGACTAATCCTAATCTAAGAGTTAGAATTAAATTCATAGACTATTCCTAAAGGGAATATGCATTTGTTAATCAAAAACTAATTAAAATTCTAAGTCTAGATTAATCCTAAAGGAGCATGCAAATGTTTTGAAAGGGGGGACTAAATAGTCCTAAATTACAATCTAATTAATTGATCAAAAATAAATTTGATCAACTAATCCAATTAATAAATGGGATCATGCTAAGAATTAAGTGAAACTATATCAAGAAGCAATAAAAGAAACTGCCATGAATTAGAACGTAAAAATCTAAAAAGAAACATCATGATTTTTTTTGTGTGAATTTTTTAATTGAGAGAAAAGAAATAAAGTAAGATTGATGTCACAAAATTCTAATTTTCTAACTAATTTCAATCTAACTCATCTAGTTATGAAAATTAATCACAATTAATCATAAGAACTAAAATCCTCTCTTATTACAAAAATTAGATTGACTCTAATGAAAAAGAAACAAAAATTAGATCTTAAAAACAATTGTACATGACTATGATGAATTTTATAAGAAATATATTGAATTATTTTTAAACTTAATTTAATTGCTAGTCAAATAATGAATTAAATTAAAATGAAGTTAATATGCTAATAGTTAGAAAAAGAATATTAGAGAAAAAAAGAAGATAATAGTTGTCATATGTATATAATCACTATCATATGATTATATGAACCTATGATTATATTAGCAATATATATTAGTTATATATTAGAAATAACTAATAATATATACCATTAAAGAGAAAAAGAATACTAGTTGAATTAGTATCATGTATTGCATGTACATGTGTTATATTAAATAACATGACATTGGTGCATTATGATAATAATTAAAAAAAATAATAGAAATCAAAGAGAGTAATAGGAGTATTTTGGATAAAGATGTCAGCATGTTTTTTATACTGTTACCGCAATTCCCAGGTAAGAATAGGAAGTGCATAAATCAATGCTCAAAGTAGGAGTAATAGAAAAAACATAGTAGTAGCAAGTAAATCGAAAATAACTAGCTTTAAACAAAATCGAAAATAACTAGCTTTAAACAAAATTTCGGTAATGACCAACAAAATCGAATTAGACGAGTTAACATATTCTTAGAATCAGAATTTCGCAAAGAAATTAAATACATATTCCAAATTAAGAAATAAGCTATGAATTATATACGGAAAAAACAGCAAATATTAGCAAATTAAAGAATGCGTCGGTTCGGCTAAATTATGCATCAAAATGAAAAATTAATTATATATTCATGATCAACATGAAAAATCGTTTCGAATAGTATATTCACATGTTCATAATAGTTAAGAATTAAAGAATCACTATTTTCAAGTTTATGTGTTTTATGCCAAAATAAGTGATTATCTAATAAGCAAATTCAAAACAGTAGCTTAAATCAATCAACAAACAAATATCCAATATTTCATGGCAAGGGTGTAAGAGAGATAAAGGATTACCGACGGAGCGGAGATTTGCTCCGGTTAGCATTGAAAAACGAAACGCCGAAAAGAAACCCAGAATACTTCAAGAATAAGCCTTTTTAATCCAATTAACTTCCAAACTTTGATAATTATTCTTGATGATGAATGAATATAGAAGATGAATCATTAGTGTAGAATATTGATGAATCTTGGATGATGATTGTTGATAAATATTGATAAACTTTAGATGATGATTGTTGTAGAAATTGTTGATGGATGATTTTTGATGATAATGCTTGAATTGTTGATTGATAATTGTTAATGATAATATAGAAATTGTTGATGACTAAGTTTCACCATTTTAGAACTTTAATGTGAAGTTCTAAATGATGATGAAGATAAACTTTAGTGAGGGTGAGGGAGAAGATCCATATTGAGAGAGAATAGAAGAAAAATGGTGAAAAAATAATTGTTAATTGTGAATTTTCTAAGTTGAGTTAGTGATATTAGTTAAAACCAAAATTATGAGAAATAACGTGTTTCTATAGACTTGGTAGGTAAATGACCACCCTTGGAATTGTGATCCAAGTAATGGATTTATCAATGATTAGAAATTAATTTAATCCTAAGTTGTGGATCACTAATTTCAACCATAAGATTAATAGTTAAGAGTGGCTAGGATTGAGTGAAAAATGGAAGTTGAGATTTGTGTTTGTTTGGAATTTTTGTGTTAGTTTGGAAGCTATGGTAGTTAAGGATAATTAGGTAAATGGATGACTTGTGGAGAAATAGGTAGTTAGTGGTAGTTAGAGACCAATGATGTCAGAGTTTAGCAAAAGTACCAAGTTAGGATGTAAGACAAATAGTCACTAGTAATTAACTTGAATTTTCATCCATTTACCTTGATTTTTCTACCACTTTTGGCTTGAATTTTGAGTGTCTTAATCCATGACTTTTAGTACTTTTGAGAAGTGATATTTTCCAATAAATGAATGAAATCTTCCTTTTATTCAAACTTTGCAATTTTCTTTGAATCCAAGCAAACCTCCGAAATAATCATGATTCTCAAATAAAGAGATGATCCCCACCATAAATAATATGAGAAACAAACCCGAATAATTATCAAATAATATTCACCTCAAAAGTACACTTAAACCGATTAAATCTATTATTATCAAACCTTTGACATAAATTTGTTTGCACATGCAAATGTCAATGAATGTATGATCAAATAGAAATAAAGTATGCAAATGAACAAAATCTTAAGCTAGGAGAATTGAATAAAAAAGTAGAGCAAATTTTGGGGTATGACAGTATGATATTTTGTTTTAATTTATTATTATATGATATTTATTTTTTAAAATATTATTTATTAGTTTGATTTAATCTATTTTTTTTATTTTTTTATTTATTTCAATCATAAGCGATCATTACCATTTTGTAATGTTAACTTTTAATATAGTATATGTTATATATTATATCATTTTTTTATTTGTTAGTAATTTTATAATATTAATAAATTATAATATGTAATTTGGATATCTAAAAAACCGACCCAAATCGAATTGCAAGAAATTGGATCGAATCGGTTTTTTAACCAATCATCCAAAACCGAACCAAACTTTAAGTAAATTTATCTTTGGATAAAATGATATTTTGCTTCAAAACCGATCCAAACCACACCGCGAACACCCCTAATAGTAGGTACAAGACTTGATGAATACAAGCCCAATATCAATGACTTATCCATAGTCACAACTAATTGTTACAATAAGTATACAAATAGTTTATTAGTTAATAGCCTTGATAAAACACCTCAAAAAGATAGCAATGAATAACTGCCTTATAGGGGTTATAATAAGTCAAAGGACAATAACATTAATTGACTTCAAGACAATAAATGGTAGCCATCAGGGGAGCTATAAAAAGGGAAGGAGACGAGGAAGAAAAGGGGAACAAATTTACACCTAAATACTTAAATTGACAACGATTTATTTTTGTTAGTATATTTGGCACTCATCTAGAGTCCCCAGTAAAATTGACATATGCCACATCGTCTAAAATTTATAGCAAGAGTTTTATAATCCAATAGTGATAAACATCACAAGTAGTAACAATGATGACCAGCATGTCGTAACACAATTGATGGCTGCTATGGAGGAATTAATTTGAACAAAATAAAGATTTGTAGGGAGACATGTAAGGTTTACAATAATGGCCACAATAACCTATTGTGGAGGGGGAGGAAGAAGAGTTTCTTGATCCTTAACCTCTATCTATTGATATATGAGAGGTGATTATTCTTGAAATGTTCAAACCTTTATCACTGACACCTTTTGATGGCTAAAGTGATCCTCATTAACACATTACAACCCTCAATACCCAAATAGCCATAGTCAGAGTAATAGATTCACTAAAATACAAACTCTTAGCGGACACACTCAAAGAGGATTTCTTGATGTGGTACATGAACTTGTCAAGATTATTTGTAACTATCTATCGGGATCTCGCCAGGAAGCGATTTATCATTTTTCAGCAAGCAAGCATAGAAGAGTCTCGACTAGCTTATTTAATGTGAAGGGATTTATGAGGGGTTTCTTAAATTTTTTATTCTCCTAGCGGAAAAATCTTGATGAACGGATCTTGATGAAATAATTAATCACAAACAAAGGATTATTTGAATACCTCTTGTAGCGTGCTTTAACTTTGATAAAAATGACGAAAGATATTGACATGTCTGCGAAGCCCGCACGAGTGCAAAATGGAAGACAACGTTAGCCGTTTTCTGAGAATGAAAAAAAAACTAAAACTAGTATTGGATGAGAAAGAACCTTTATATTTATAGAGAACTACTAAAGCCCTAATATTCTTATTTTGGATTTTTCAAAATTAACCTCAAACTGATTTATATTTAATTAAACTCTTTTAGTTAAATAAAATAATTAAATTAAATCATATTTAATTTAATTAATTGTCAATTCTCATTTATTTAATGAAATAATATTTAACCAAATAAATTGTATATGCATTAATATATTGATTTTTTTACTAAATTAAGAGCATCCTGACCTCTAGGAAAAACTAAACATCCCAACTATGGTGGCACCTTTAGTAAGACTCCTATCCTTTATCCATAATTATATACTATTAACATATAATTAAATTAAATATTATTCAATTTAATCATTCATTCTACTATAAGTACTCTATACATGTGATCCTGTAGGTTCTCGTAATATTGACAATAACATTAAATCACATATTTAATTTATAAATAATTAGCAGTATCTAACAACACATCACTGTTACCCAAGTGACGAGAATTTCGTATGATCTTACATAACATTTCTTTGATAATGTTCATGTGTACAATTACCCTTATATCTATATTGAATACAACACATATAATGTGTCACCCTTATATGTCTAATATTTTATTCATTGATCCCTGAGTATACTTGATAACAATAAATAAGCCTGATATCTCATATCGACTTATTTAATCATAATCATTCATTTTATAGTCACACTCGATCAATGGGCCCATATATATTACACGCATATATGTAGGAGGGGAAAATCTCTCACTCATGCCCCTCAACATCATTTGTAGAGCACCCATCAACCATATTTATGGTCATCCTATTACGAATAATATTTGATTGGCAATAAAGTACTTGACTCCACATCTAGAGTCCATAGTGGTTTCAAGTCGAAGGGTGATATCCATAATTATCACTATGAGAATAACTTATGATAGTTACATAACATACTATGTAGTATTCTCATGGTGGACCAATTCAGTATAAATATTACATATAATATTTACACTTATGTGAAAACTTGATATCTCTTATCCATGGCCTGAGATACGGTCATCAGTCTACTCATATAATAGTCTCTATGCATTATTGTTGTCCTATTTAACAGTAAATCTTTATTATTGTTACTTTAAGAATAATGTCCTTATGTTTAATAAGGTCTCACGATTAAGTCACACTTAATGTATCACTAAACAAACTAATTATTCTAAGGACTTTATTATGTCACATACAAGTAACATTACAATGCCTAATTATTGTATATTAATAAACAATATATATCAAGGTCATGATACAAATGCATATACAACCAATACTTATTGACTGTTAGGACTTACTCCAATAATCTCCCACTAATATTAGAGCTAATCAGATGTTTTCTTAACATTTCTATGTCCATTGTGTGCATCAAGTATCATCTAAACTTGCTACTTTATTCGGGTATAAGGAGTTATTTCCTATGTTGATAATATACACCTATTCCAATTTCAACTTTCCATCTTCTATCGAAAAGAAATTGAAGTGTCAAAATATACGTACATGGATTGCTAGTGAGATATAGTTTTCTGTACATGCAGGATTAACCAATAATCATCGTGAATGAGATTAATAGGATCTTCAATAAAAGAAACAAAACTTTCTTCTCAAGAATGAGCAAAGTGATCAAAATCATATATTTGACCTTTGTATTAGAAACGACAACTATCTAAAGCATTTTACAACATACAAAATTATCACCTAAACATATAATTTATTTTATACCGTGATATGGATATATTGTTCATTGACTTTGGAGTAACATCATTGTAACTCCTTTTCAATGATTATTCCCACGTCCTTTTCAAGAAAAGGAACACCAGGTCCTTTTAAGGTATCCATGGACCTTCTTGATAGTGATTTAGTGATGAACAATTTAACCAGTTTTGGTACTTATTGCTTATGCTCATAGCATATGGTGCATCTAGTGTAGTACATATCATGGTGTGTGATGAATTCTCAACAAGTGTACCGATAATGTCGCAGTAGTAAAAAAGATCAAATCCACAAGAATTGCCTTCAAGCAAGACAAAATGTGTGGAATGTATAAAAACTAGTAAAAAAAGGGGAGTTTTCGAGTTTTAGTGCGAAAAGTAAATAAGAGATTAAAAATAATCACGGAAGCGGTCAAATTGTGTTTTAGAATCCCCTATTCCTTTACTGTTGATGTTTGATGCATTGTATGAATGATCTTATCACTATAACTCCATGGCGGATTAACAAAACCGTTATAGCCGATCCCTCACGAAATAACTCACTAACCACTACTCAGAGCTTTCTATACCTAGTCTGACAACGCAAGTATGGTTAGGTGATATGTATAATGTTAATTCCATATGCCACTACTCAGGGTCTCCTATTTAATCAGCATAAGTACAACATGCCCTAGGTCCAACAAATAGTCTAATGGTCAATATTCCCTATGTGCCCAAGATCAGATTAAAAGAGTATCTCACATAAAAAATATTAAGAATAATAAGCAATTGAATGGAATTATAGATCAAAATGTCCATACAAATTCAAGTCAACGTAGAATCCAACAATATTAGAATATGTTCATCATAACACAACATAACCTAGAGGAGCTTAACTACTCATAATTCAGATAAAAATACCATAACTGATAGATGGAAATAGAATATTAATTCCCTTGGAGTAATGGACTTAAATGGATTTCAAATGCCTTATAATTACCCTTGGTGGTATAAAAGAAATCCTTTGCTCTCTCCAAATCATAACCCTTGTGAAGGTGCAAAAAATTCCCTTTTATTGGCTTCAGAATGGATCAGAACGCGTCAGAAAAGCCAAAAAGAAAAGATCATCACGTGCATGATGACTTGCATCGTGCAATGCGGATTTTATGGCCCCCCATCGCGAACATGATGTTGTGTGATGATGCATCTGATTATTCCCAAATTTGCACTCTTTTTGCTCCCTTTTCATTCAAATTTTCATTAAGTCCACAATCTTCACACTTAGCTATTTTTTTTCTCATTCTTTGGTCTTTCTTCTTCATTTTGGCTCATCTTTCACTTGTTTTGGTCTGATTCTTCGACTAAAATCATGCAATGTCAGACTGTCATCATAAACCCAAACTTGAATCGTTGCTTATCCTCAAGTAACTCGCCTGCAATTGCATATTTCAACAGAAAACAAGTTGCATAATAACAATCGAACATCACCAAATTAACTATTTCTTTTACCTGACCATTATTCTAGCTTCCAACTTCTATCCAGAGAATTCAGAAAACATCCTCAACATTGACGAGTACTTAACTTGTCTCTCAGCTCACTTTGACTCACTTAATGGATAGGGTGATCTCTTAATCAACATGCAAAATCAATTATACTTAGCTTGATCATGTTCTAATAGAGTTCATTGCACATTCAATGTCTTTTTAGGTTGTAATTTGGCTTATGTTTGGGTAGGATATTTTTAGGAAAGTAAGTTTAAATCTTTGGATTTAGGTTCCTAGTTCTCCATCTATCACCATACATATTTGTTCCTTATTAACGGTACTAGAGATTTTTGGTCCTTCTTATACTATCATTCTTTTCTTTTCTCATTTTTTTGAAGAAGTGTCTTTTCCACTTCTTCTTTTTTCTCATAAATTTTGAAATTTTTGGCCAATCTTCTCTAGTACCCCAACCCCAAACTTAAAAATTTGCTCACTTCCAAGAGCAACCCCAAATTTAATCTTTTTCATACACTTTAGGAGCTATACATCTACCTAACTCCAAAGATAAGGTGGAAAGAAAATATCTTTCAAGTCATATGGCTAAGAATTTTAGGCCACCTCACTAAAAGAAAGGCTAAAGCTCAAAAGGGTTAGCAATGGATATACCTATTACTACATGGTGGTTTAAAAAGGATCAAAGTTATAAACAAAAAATTGTCTCAGTGTGTGTTAGTCAAACCAGATAACTTAATCAAAAATAGATCAAACTATATAAAATAATAATGCATGGATACACTCATAAAGAAATAAAATGGAACAATGGAAGTTATTTGGCTCAAACCTTACTAGATGAGGTATCTGAAGGTTGATTACAAGTTCGTTGATTCTTTTTTCATCCTTCATCTTCAAGTTACTAGTTTCTATTGTGATGATCAAGCTTCTTTTAGATCATTTGTTCAATGCTAAAGTGCTATACTTGCAAATCTGAAAGAAGAAAAAAACAAAACAACTATAAACTTATTTATTAAAGCAAACATAGATCATCATGGAAGGGTTATGCTTGAGCAGCTAATTCCTCTTTTGGACGGTCTTGAATAAAAATAAAATAAATTCTTCAAAACAAAAACTGATTATAAATGATGGGTTGCCTCCCATCCATCGCTTCTTTTCCGTCATTAGCTTGATGTCTCATGCTTAAAACATGTCAAGCACAAGGGATACCCTCACGCCGGTGAAAATTCCTGTTGTCATTCCTTTTTTAACTTTACTACCTTTTTCTTCCAACTGGTTGCATGTATATAGATACTCCAAATATGGTTTCCATTCATATGCATTAAACACCACCTTTACCTTATTGAATTTCAAAACAAGTTCACCTCTCTCCACATCTATTTTTGCCTTCTCAATTGCCAAGAATGGGCACCCGAGAATAATTGACCCTTCTGAATCACCTTTCATGTCAATCACCACAAAGTCTGTAGGGAAGGTCAAACCATCGATATGAACTAGCACATATTTTACAATACCAAGCGGATGTGTAATAGACGAATTAGCTAAAGTTAACGTCATTTTGCTCAGTAAGATCTATCTTATCTTCAATTCCTTGAAATTTTTCAGTGGCATGACATTGATGCTTAACCCTAAGTCATATAAATCATGTGGAATTTTTGCCCCACAAATGGTACAAGTGATCGTGAACTTTCTGGATCCTTCTTCTTTGGTGGCAATTCCTGAGGTTCCTCCATCTCCTCTTTCTCTGTCATGTTGACCTGTTCTTTAGTCAACTAGTGTTTTCCACCTTTCAGCAATGCCTGCATAAACTTAGCAAACTTGGGAATTAATTCTAAAATTTCATGAAACAAGATACTTACCTGAAGTTTTGTCAACGCTTCTTTAAATTTTTCAAACATTCCAGTCTCATCCTTATGTACCAGTTTCTTCTTAATGATGGGATATGGTGATTTTACGTAATCTGGTAAAGATGGGTTTAGTTCATTCAGGATCTGCTTCTTTGTTCTTCTCCAAGGAGAGTTTTTATCAATGAGTTGATCAATGGTGACTCCTCTTTCCTCTTTGTCACCTTGATTTCCACTCTTCTTCTTTTTTCTTCTGTTCCACCTTTTTTTGTAATTACATCCTCTTCAACTATTTCAGCTTCACCCTTTTTAGTAATTACCCCAAAATCTGTTCCCACACCCTTGCATGATTCATTCTTAGGATTATCTACAATGTTACTTGTGAATCCTCCACTTGAGCTAGGAAAAACAACTATTTGTCTGGATAAATGACCAATTTATGTCTCCAACTTCTTGATTGATGCATCATGGTTTTTAGTCATAGTTTCATGGTTCTTATTTACCTGATCAAAGCTACTTTGAGTGACTTTAATGAAATTCTGAAAGGTCTCTTCCAACTGTGATGACTTCCTTTGAAACAGAGTTTGTTGGCTTTATTGCATAGCTTAGTTAGCATTTAAATTTTGATTATTGCTCCAACGAAAATTTGGGTGATCTTTCTGACCCGGATTGTATGTGTTGGAGTATGGGTTGCTCTTATGAAAATTAGTAAATTGGACCTCCTCACTTGTCCCTTCCAACGAGCACCTTCCATTCACTTGTTCTCCTCCATATAAATCACACCTAAGTGCTTGTACCTGGCTCACGTTAGCTTCACCTAAGCTGCTTTCAGCTAACTTTTAATTTAATAACTCAACCTGAGCTAAAGGAGCAATACGGGTATCAACAACTAACATACCTTTAGGTGCGCCCACAGTTTCAATCTTGACTGACCCTTTGATTTTTGAATGGTACTCATTCATAAACATCTTCTAAATAAGGTCTTTTACTAATGGTTCGACCATTTGGCGGATAGTACCTTCTGCGAAAGCATCCAACAACATGAGAGTTTGAATCTTGATACCTTTAATGAAATTTTTCATCTGTTACATGTTATTCATATTGTGATTCACGCATCTGCATAAGAAAAGTTTGAATCTTTCCCAAGAGTCATAGTGTGACTCAATTTCTTGCTGCTCAAAATTCATAGAGTGACTCAGTTTCTTGCTGCTCCAATTCCTTCCAAGTCCGAATTGTTCCATTTGGAAGGAAAAGTAACCAATATTTCTCCCTTCCAATAAGTGAGAATCCAAACAACCTCAATTTAGTTTGGTATTCAGTGACATCAGTTGGTTTACCCAATGAAGTAGTTTCGTAAAAGCGTGCAAGATGCGCCCACGGGTCTCTAATCGTGTTCCCGTCAAACAGATTTTCTCTTAAACCTGAAAGTACAATTTTTTTAATATCAAAGTTAGTAGGGTCTGTCGGTACAAACCCTCTCGAAACCTATCCTTCATCGATTCTTTTACAGTAGTCCCCCATAGTTATGGGCGATGGAGCTTCTATGATGACTTCCTCTTCAGAGTCAGAAGAAATTGATAGTTGCTCTTCTACTGATATTTCATCGTTCAGAGTTGCTTCTCTAACTTCTTTTCTATGAGCACATGCGGTTCTTTCAATTTCTGGATCCAATGGTATTAGTGTTGATCCTGAACTGCACATACGCAAATAGAAAATACCCCAGTAGCACTATGATAAACAAGAAAATAAAACAAAAAAAAAATACTAAAATTAAAACATTGCATAAATGTCGCCTTGTTGAAAATTCAACAGTCCCCGACAACGATGCCAAAAACTTGATGACTTCTTGGCAAGTGTACCAATAATGACGCGGTAATGAAAAAGATCGAATCCACAGGGACTGCCTTCAAGCAGGACAAAATATGTGCAATGTATACAAACTAGTAAAGGGGGGGATCCAGTTTTAGTGTGAAAAAGTAAATAAGCGATTAAACAGAATCACAAAAGCAGTCGAGTTATGTTTTAGAATCTCTCATTCCTCTATTGTTGATGTTTGATGCCTTGTATCAATGATCTTATCACTATAACCCACTGCGAATTAACAAAATCGTTATAGTCGATCCCCCACGAAATAAATCATTAACAACTACTTAGAGCTTTTTATCCCTAGTCCACCAGTGTAAGTAGGGTTAGGTGATGTATAGAACATTAATTCACTATGCCATTACTTGGGGTCTCCTATTCATATACAACCAGCGCAAGTACAAAAATTATTCTAGGTCCAACAAATAAACTAATGATCAATATTCCCTATGTGCCCGAGATCATATTAAAATAATATCTCACATAAAAAAACATTTAGAACAATAAGTAATTGAATGGCATTATAGATCAAAAGGTTCTTACAAAGTCAAATCAACATAGAATCCAACAATATTGAAATAGGTTCATCATAACACAACCTAACTTAGAGGAGCTTAGTTACTCATAATTCAGATCACAATACCATAATTGATAGATGGAAATAGAATATGAATTCCCTTGAAGTAATGGCCTCCAATTGCTTTCAAATGCCCTAAAAATCATCCTTGGTGCTGTAAAAGTCGTTATTTGCTCTCTCCAAATCATAACCCTTGTGATAGTGTAGAAAATTCCCTTTTATTGGTTTCAGAATAGACTAGAATGCGTCAGAATACCCCAGAAAAATGGATCATCGTGCGCATGTTAACTTTCATTGCACGCACGATGCAACTTTTATGGGCCCCATCGCGCGATGCTGCGCGATGGTGCATGCGATTATTTCGAAAGCTGCACTCTTTTTTGCTCCTTTTCATTCAAATTTTTACTAAGTCCACAATCTTCACACTTAGCTATTTTTTCCTCATTCTTTGGTCTTTCTTTTTCATTTTAGGTAATCTTTCACTTATTTTGATCCGATTATTCGACTAAAATTATGCAATGACGAATTGCCATCAGTGTACATGATTGATCTAATCATCAAAGCATATGGATGCTTTTCATTTGTCCTTCTTCTCATCCAATGAGATAAGGCATTGTCCATTAGACAAAACATCATATGACGGATGTAATAATTTTAACGTGAGATTATGCATATTGGGTGTCTCAACACTTCATCGATATATGTACCTAGGCTAAGGTTGAGGTGCATCAACAATCTATATATATATATATATATATATATATATATATATATATATATATTATATATATATATATATATATATATATATATATATATATATATATATATATATATATATATATATATATATATATATATATATATATATATATATATATATATATATATATATATATATATATATATATATTATGATTCCTAACTTTTTAAGAAACCTCACCTAAGCATTTCATAAAAATCATTTCCTTAACCATGTCTTACATTCATGGTGTAGGAAACCCGTTTTGATGATTAGTATGTCAAGTATACACTATACTAGATTAATGCAAATACTCCTACTAACCTCCTTGTGTGCACAAGATTTAAACTTGACATTTATTAATTCAAATTTTTATAAAACATCATTAATTAAATGATTCAACTACAATAAGCTTTCTATAACCCATAATTGGATTTAGGATCTTATCAACTCACTCAAACTAACATTAAAGAAAAAAATAAATTTATAAAATTAAATTATTATCATCAAAATTGATTGAGTCATTGGTATTCAAAAAAATTGGTTCTTGTTTGGTTCAAAACAATAAATAATTGGTGACATGATGAGGTAATACCTTATTACGATGGGTTTGTATTTCCGATGTAGTAGACATATGGCTGACTTACAAGGTTGGAATTTCAACGCCCAAGTCAATGAGAAAATTATGAGTAATATGAGTTATGGAGAACCGTGAGAAGATACATGTTGCGGTGAGAAAAATTATAGAGTCGCCAACATATTTTATTAATTTCTAAAGAATAATGGACATAATGATAAAACCCCAAAAGAAAAGGATAAGACGACCATCGCAACCAAATATGGGTTTGAGAGTCAGTTAAGTGAGGGGAATGTGTTAGACACCCCTCACCTCCGTTGTACTCAACGGGAACCTTCTCTAGCCTAGGGCTTAGTGTGTTTGTCTAAGGGATGCTTGACTAATTATTTATTTCTTGATTTTATTTAATTGATATTTACAAAAAAAGAATTAAAGAGAAAAAGTGTTAGTTTTAGGTTAGGGAACTCGTCTTGGTTTCGCAACCTTGTCGCACAAGGCGAAGAGGGAAGGATTTATCACACCTAACGAAAAAGAAAAGATTTGTTGCGTAACGTGGATTTTAATTGTCTTTTTTGAATTGTGAAAAATGTTAAGTTAATTTGATTGGGAAACCCTTTTTTTGATCATGCACACATTTGTGAAATATTCACAAGTTAAGAAACGAAGACATATTTTTATATTTTTGACTTTAAGTGGAAAGTATTTTTAGAATTTTAATGAAAAAGGCAAATACTCAGTGATTATGTACAAGATCATGAATGAAAAGTTTTATTTTATATTTTTTAATTTAAATGACATAATAAAAGGAAAGGATGTGTTTTGTATCTTTTAAAATCCTTTTTATAAATTAACTAAGCAACTAAATTTAACAATTTAAATAAACTAACTAAGATAATTAGATTAAAGAGAAGTTACAAATTTAGCTAAATTAATTAAACAACTAAATTAAGTGATTAATCATTAACTTAAATAATTAAATTGATAATTAAAATAATCAAATTAACCATAAGAAAGAGAATAATTAAATTAAATAACTAATAATAATAATAAAACAAGATAACTAAAGGTAGTGTAAATGGAATTGGGCTTAGAGGAAATATATAGTGAAATGACCTACTAACCCTTTTAATTTCTAACCATAATTATTAAACCATAATAATAACAATTAAAAGAAAGAAAATGAGGGGGGGAAAAAGAAGAACACTTTACACATAGGGGAGGCGCTGCTTGTGTCTAGTTGAATTAGTCTTTTTTTCTTCAAATTTAGCCCCCACCAATCAGGTTTAGACAAGTGGCAGTTAGGGATTAATTTTTTTGGAAAAAAAACAAGGCTACAATACCCGAAGGAAATCCCCATCATGATTAGTGTGTGAGTTTTTGAGTTTCCAGATTTTTGGTTTTAACAGTCTGGTTTCTGGTGAATTATTGGTGTTCTTGGTATAAAGTTTGTTTCATGTGTGAGATGAGGATATTATAGGTGATTATTAGTGGTGACAATTGACGGTGTTTCTCTAGTGTTATGTAAAATTGGTGTGAGAGGAGATAAGTATTGTGTATGAGAGTGAAAGGTGAATATTGTTGGGTGTGTATTGGTGTTGTATTGTGTGTATGAGTGAATCCCCCCTTGGGTAAAACATTGATTTGTTATTTATATTGGTATATTAGGTTAAATAAAAAAGAAAGCTACATCAACTAATGAAAATGAAATTAAAATAAAATCAAATATTGAAATTAGAAAAAGAAACTAATAAAATCAAATCCAAGATTACGATCAAATTGAATTAAAGATTGAGAATTATAATAAAAATCAAATCAAAATATCCATTGCGTGAATAATCTTTGATTTATTTTTTAAAATAATGACTCAAATTTAAAACCTTCTTTTTTGATTTTTTTTAAGGTAAAAGATGCATAAAACAATTTTTTTTAAAGAAAACATGCCAAATTAATAAAAATGATAAAAAAAAATGCATTTTATTTTTATTTTTATATAATGTGAACAAAAATAGAAGTAAAATGTAAAAAAACAAATAAAAGAGAAGAAAAACACCTAAAGCTGGGAAATATGGGATTTAAACTTAAGACCTCTTTCACTTGTACCTCATTGAATCTCACCTCACTATCAAATGAGCTATCTCATTTGTTCGAGATAAATATGATTAAAACTCATATAATAATAAAATGTCAAGATAAAATTGGGGTATGACAGTTGCCCCTATTTAATTATCCTTCAACTTGAGAGTGTGAAAGACGAAGTCTTCACACATTCATGGTGGAGGATAATTAAATACAGGAAAACCCCGATTGTGTCCCTTAAGAGGAACATGGTGGTGAAATAATTTGTATGAAGGACTAACTACGTTGAGGATATGTTGGCAGACACTCATCCACGGGTTAATTTTTTACCTTTGAATCTTGATTTTGTCCTAATGATCCTTGGGTAGGACTTGGAATGAAATGGGTCCTCTACTTGGCTGTAGCGAGGACGCCAAAGAGAATGGGATGGACCAATGTCATAGAGACAACAAAGATATTTGAACGAGTCTAGAGAATATCAAAGTGTTACGGGCGGGCCAAAGATGCTTGGATGGACTAGAGATGATTGAAATGATTCAGACATGCCATATATGATTGAAATGGTTCTGGACGAGGCCATGTATAGTCGAAGGGTTCCAGACGAACTAAAGGTAATGAAGAAAGATTTCCGGAGGGACCAGATTCAATAGAAAGGTTTCAGGACTGACCATATTTAATTGAAATGGTTATGGACAAGGCCATATATAATCGAAGGGTTCTAGACGGACCAGAGGTAATGAAGAAAAATGGACGAACCCAATTTAATGGAAAGGTTTTCAGATGAACCAAATTTAATTGAAATGGTTTTGGATAAGGCCAAATATAATCAAAGGGTTCCGGACGAACCAGAGGTAATGAAGAAAGATCTCCGGGCGTACCAGATTTAATGGAAAGGTTTCTAGACGAACAATATTTAATAGAATGATTTCCGGACAAACCAAATTAGATAGAAAGATTTCGGATAGACCAGATAATGGAATGATTTTCGGACAAACCAGATTTAATGGAAAGGTTTCCGAACGGGCCAAATGTGATGGAAATGTTTCCGTTCGGACCCGATATATGGAAAAATTTCCAGATAGACCAGCTAATGGAGAAAATTCCGGACGAATCGGATAATGGAGAATTTTCAGGACGGACTAGAGAATGGATAGATTTTCGGACGGACTGGATAATTGAGAAATTTTTGGACGGACTAGATAATAGAATGATTTCCAAACGGGCCAAATATAAGTGGATATTCTGGTCGGGGCCAGGGAGAAACAAAGTTCTTACCAACACGGGAATCAACACCTTAGTTGAAAAAGAGAGGCGGCCAACTCGGGGCTGGAGTAAGAAAGTCCAATGCGGGGATTGCAATAAATGGATTGTTACTAATGGAAGGATTAGTACGCGGACAAATGATTTGCTAGGGATACGTAAGGTTTCTTATGATCGAGTAGCGTGGGTCCTTAGAACGATCCTTTACTGTGGAAACGTTCTAGCATAATTCCTCAGAGGGAAATTTGTTGGGGAGCATGTTGCAAATGAGACCTTGTGGGGAAGTCTACTGGGAAGCTAATAAACCTATTTGTTAAAATAAGCTCACCCGGGGATTGTAACCAGTTCAGCTTGGGAATGTCTATAAGATAGACTCGTTGGGATGAATGGTAAGAAAGAGAAAAGCCTAGTCGGAGAGCTGTCACTGACTTATCTGGGGATTAATTTTGGATTTTTTTGAGGTATTTTGACCCTTATGTTATGTCATGCATGCATGTTTTATTACAAATGTATGTTTTAAATTTGTATGGGGTAATGTTCTATATTCGTGGATATGTTAAGCATGACATGATGTATGACTGAGATATTTGATTGCTAGACGAGAATTGGACTTGAAAATGGTTTGCCATATGAGAATTGGGATTTTAAATGATTTTCCAAATGAGAACTAGGCTTTGAAAATGAGTTACCAGATGGAAACTGGGCTTTGAAAATGATTTGTGAGACGAGAACATGACTTTAAATGAGTACTAAATGAGAATTAGATTTGGAATCAACTTTAAGACGGGAACTGGTCTTGAAATTGAATGAGTTCCAAGCAAGAATTAGATTTTAAATAAGAAAAGGGTTTTGAAATTAGTTAGACAAGTGTCGGTCTTTGTGTGCCAAACGGTGTTCTAGCTTTGATGGATTTACATGGTATAGTTCCGGTGACTGACAGTCTATAGGAATGAGGGCGAGTACCCCACATGACTCGTGATATGCATGATGATTAAGATTTTTTTTTTGCATGAAGTAGGATGATTGATTATGCAATACATGTTAGAAGTGTGATGGTTGTTATTTTGATCAAGAAGATTGGGTTTCAGGATATGTGTCAAGTATGACTGGGCTTTTTGTAAGGTGATAAGATAAGTAGGATTGGGCTTTTTTACTTTTCATGCTTCTTGTTGTAAGTATATGTGAGATGATATACATGATTGGATGTTAGAACGGAGCGTCATGATCGATCCATGATAATGATTTATGCACTGATTTGAATGTTTCTGTGAGTTCCCCTGGGGTGGTTTGTGGGTGTTTAAGGCTTAATGATGTTGTTTATGTAACAAGGCTATTTGTTAGAAGGTGGTAGGGTGTTGTGCTAGCATGCCCTCCCGATAATCATGTTGAACTCGATGGTCGCTGATGTACGACAAATTTTGCTTGAGCAACTCAAATGTATGAAGAATATTTTCCCCTTCCTAGCCTATCTTACCTTAGTCAATTGAGTCTTTAAAGAGATTCGCCCCAGTATGAGTTTTGAAGCAATCTTGTCATATGATGAATTTGAGACAACTTTCCCCCATATTTGATTCTTGAAGTGTTATGCTCCCGATTAGTCAATTCTTGGAACGATTTACCATATATTGACCGATCTTTGAAGGATTGGATTTACCATTCTTTTAAGGTGGCTAGCCCTAGCTTGGCCTTGAAGAGATTATCCCTTGGACGACCGACTCTTGGAATGGCTTATTTTGTTCGAACCTTACAGTGATCTGCCTGATTATTCAACCAAGCTTTGGATGGATTTTCCCCTGATCAACGATGTTTTAAGGAGATTTGCCTCTATTGGTATTACCTTTTAAAGGAGTTTCCTGAAAATTAAATTGGATCCCACCATGTTGCAATGCAACCTCGATACAGACTGCCTTAATATTTGAATCTTGAAAGGTCTGCCACTGATCAATTGTGTCTGGAGGTGATTTGACCTAGGTTGGCCAATTCTCGGAATTGTTACCATAATCAAAAGGATCTTTAGATGATCTGCCCCTAATTATAAGAAATTTCTCTTGATCGGCAGGATCCCTAGGTGATTTCCCCCTAGTTACAAATGTCTTGAAGTGGTATGCCTCTGATCAGACTATTGTTGAAATTTCCTATATGCTAAGTATTGATTTGCGAGTAAAATTGTTCCTTTTGAAAAGCAATTATAATGCAATGCTCATGCAAGTTTTGAAATCGAAAATTGTTATAGAAAACATATATGATGTGTATGATGGGTGATATTTATCCCTAAGGTTGGCAGGGATGAAGATATGAAACTGTGATAGAACAATATGGTTAGTGATGACTTAACAAACATTTTGAGTTAGTTTAAAAATGATTTGGCTGAGTATGCTTTCATAGTGAACTTAGCTGCAATTAAGTCTTTTAAGGGTTGTAACGTGACTTGGTTCACAGTTTATAAAAAAAAGGATATAAAGCTCAAAATTTGATTTAACCCACCCTCACTCCTTTGATGTTCTCCATTACTAAATCTAATTAACTCAACATATGCATTTAGTCGGCAAGAGAATTTTAGTAGTCATGATGATAGAGGTAGATATAATGGTTCAAGCACTGACGAGATTCTTGAGGTGACAGTCACCTACTTCCGTTTACAAGCTTGTTTCCATTTTTTATTTCTTTTCTTTTAATCCGTATTTTTGCATGGACCGATTCTTTTGAATTTTTGTCCCATCGAGATTCCCTAACTTTAGCCTAAGTAAACTTTTCCATATTTTTTTGATTTAGCGGCCTCTTTTCTATTCTTTTGAAGAATTCTTGTGAGATTTTGATTTTGATTCAGAAAAGCTGAGATTTCCATGTTGACTATTGTGAGTTTTATCTCTTATTTGATTCCTCGACGTTGGATGATGTGTGCGAGGAAGAGGGTATGCTTGAACCTCTTGTTGAGGTGATTAGATGGAAAATTATCGTGCAGTTAGAATGCATCGTCGACTTAATGGAAAAACAACCATGCCCCTAGTTAAGATTTAAGGTCTTTTTACCAATAGAAAGAACACCAACTTCATGCTCGAGGGGGTTGACTATATATTATCTCCTTATTACTCTAGTATCTGGGAAGTAAAATAATGCCTTACATCGTCAGTCAGGTCTTATTAATAAAAAACATACGTCAGCAAATTGAGTTATTTTGTTTATATCATTCTACTCATAAGTTTGTTAACAGACGAATAGTGAAATGAAAAAGCGTTTGATATTTGCTTGTATGGTACATGATGGCATACAAAAGAATGAATACTAAATAAAAAACCTGCATGCTCATTTTATAAAAACTACTAATCAAATAGTACAAATTTAAAAGGAAAATAATACTTTAGCAAGAAATAAATTATAACTAGAAATAAATACCTAATGATCCTAGGGATGAGCTTCCTTGTTGAATCGTTGACTTTACGTGATGTTTCTTGACATTCTTGCACTTGTTAAGGTAAGGAATGACCATTCACCAATGGGATTCCTCCTTCAAAAGTTAAATGCTTATTGTCAATAAGGTCTTAGACCTTGCATGCGAAGGCTCTGCAATTCTCTAGAGTATGTTCTGGGGACCCAACATGGTACTTACACCTTGTGTTCTCATTGAAACCAGGAGGGTATGGACCAGAAGAAAGACTTTGCATGTTGAGCTCTACCGATGATCCTCTAAGTAGATGCTGAAGTAGACGACTATGAGGCATAGGGAGTGGATCAAACCTCCTCGGTGCTGGATTTATTTATTGATTATAATGAATTGATGGTACGACACATGAGGTCGTTATTGTTGTTGATACCATTGTTGATTATGCGGAGGCGGCATTAATGGTTATTGTATATGTGGCATTGGGTAGGCCTGCTGCTGGCATGATGAAGGGTTGCCTTCTCTTCTCAATAGTACTTACATGACTAAGTTCATTTGAGTATTTAGTTGGTTGAACTCCTCTTTCAACAGTTCCTGACCACTTTTGAGTTCCTTCATATCTTCTTGAGACGTGCTTCGATTTTGTTTGTGAGTATCAAGAAGTCAACTAGTCGGATCACGAGTTGAGGTTCTGGAGAAGGTGGAAGAGGTATAATTGTTATGCTAGTGCATGTATGTGGATGTATGAAAATGCATGGATATGCAAAAGTATTTTTTTAGAGGGATGCTAAAAGTTGTTTTTCATGGAAATACAATGTACATGCAATTTTAAGATAATGGTAGACCTAAGAAAACCCAAATAGGTTTAGGGATAAAGCCAAATCTAAGAAAACCCAAATGAGTTTAGGGATTGTATTGGGTATAAGGAAACTCATACGGGTTTAGGGATAATGATAGATATAAGAACATCTTATTTAAGAGAGCTCCTTATGATATGGTGGTTCTAAGTCTTTATACCCAATCCCCTCACGTGTAGGCTCTAGGATTTTGGTGACTTCTCGGCAAGTGTACCGATAATTTCGTAGTAATAAATAAGATCAAATCCACATAGACTTTTATTTAACAAGACAAAATTGCGTAATGCGTAGGAAATAGTAAATAGGGGTGGGGGGTTCTCGAGTTTGAAATGTGAAAACAAAATAAAGTGTTCAAACAGAATTATGAAAGCGGTCAAGTTGTGTATAAAATCCACTATTTTTCTATTGTTAATGTTTGATGCATTACATGAATGACATTGGCACTATAATCCCACGGCGAATTAACAAAACCGCTATGACCAATCCCTTTTGATATAGTTCACTAATCACTACTCAGAGTTTTGTATCCCTATTCCACTAGCATAAGCAGGAGTAGGCAATGCAACAGAGTGTTAATTCACTAGCCACTACTCGGGATATCCTATCCCTATTCAACCAATGTAAGCACAACAATTGTCGTAGGTCCAAAACATAGACTAATGGTCAATATTACATATGTGCCCAAAATCATATTAAAAGACTATCTCACAAAAAAATTATTACGAACAAGAAGAAATTGAATAGAATTATAGGTCAAAATACTCATGGAATATCAAATCAAACATATGTCCCAACAATATTGAAACAGGTTCATCAAACACAACCTAACCTAGAGATATTTAAATACTCATAATTAAAAATATAATACCAAAAACAATTAAGAAGAAGTGCACATGAGATCCCTTGAAGGATTGACCTCTACTGGTTTCAAATGTTATCCAAAAATCACTTATGGTGTTGTAAACTCGTACTTGTTGTGCCAAATTTCGTAACACATGAAAAAGTGTCAAAATCTCCTTTAAAAACCTTCAGAATGGATCAAAACGCGTCAGAAAATCCCTACAAAAGGGGCCATCACGCGCACGATGCATCTGACACATCCCTATCGTGTGTGTGATGTTGCATATGATTATTCCAATAGCTGCACAATTTTGCTCCATTTTTCACCTTATTTTCACAAAGTCCCTATTTTTTTCACACTTAGCAATTTTTTTCCTTATTCTGTGGTCTTTATTATTCATATTTGCTCCTCTTTAACTTGTTTTGATCTGTTTCTTTGACCAAATTCATGCAATGGAGGACTGTCATCAATTTCATTTGGCTATTTTTAGAACAAACCTAAGGTCATGGACCCTGGGTGAAACTTCATCATAATAGAGTATAGCCCTCCCGTGATAAAATTTCAACAGGGTCTCCCTTAGAGATCCTTCCCATAAATGAAGTCTCACGTTTGAGTTCTAGAAGAGGTTCCTAGAGTCATGTATCAAGCTCAAAGTTTCATCATGAAGAAGTGCTAGTCAACTCATGACAAATTCTTTGAACCGATTTACTCTATGCGGAGTCATTAAAGACCTCATGGGATAAGAATCCACAGTGGCCAAAAAAGGACGACCCCTTACTTAACTTATGTTTCTTCGAGTTCAGGTATAGAGCTTGCTCTCAAATAGAAATGAAATCCTTATATGTTAATGACAAGATATAAATATAATAAAGAAAATAGCAATAAATAAATAGAATAATGCAAGAAAAAATGAGTGCAAGAAAAATTAATAAATAACAAGTTAAAGAATAAAAATAAGATTAAAACAAATAAACAAATAATCCTAGAACTAAAGGGTATGCTAGACTCTCTTTAGAAATGTCCCCAACATAGTCGCCAATTGTCACGACAGGAAAAATTACAGATTCACCACCATATTTGATTCATTCCTAAGGAATGGGGGAAATGATTATAAAACCCTAAAGAAAAAAGATAAAATGGTCATCGCAACCGGATATGGGTCCGAGAGTCAATTAAGTGAGGGGAAGGTGTTAGGCACCCCTCATCTCCATTGTACTCAATGAGAACCTTCTCTAGCCTGGAGTTTAATGTGTTTGTCTAAGGGATACTTTCCTAATTATTTATTTATTTATTACTTTTATTTACTTGATGTTTACAAAAAAGAATTATAGAGGGAAAGTGTTAGTTCTAGGTTAGGGGGCTCGCATTGGTTTTGCAACCTTGTGCCTACGTATTTCTCATCAAGTGATGAGAAAAATCAGAGTCATCATAGTTCACAGTTTTGTTGGCTGATTGATCTTAGTTTATGACAAATTGTATTGGTTTAGAATTGAATGCACGAGTACAAAAAAAAGTTGAGTTGTCGCACGTGACGAAGAGGGAAGGATTTGTCGCAGGGAGCGAAAAAGAAAAGATTTGATGCGTGATGTGGATTTTAATTTTGTTTTTGAATTGTAAAAAATGTTAAGTTAATTTGATTGGGAAAAAGTTTTTAGATCATGTACACATTTGATCCGTGTATTTTGATGCATATTCTTCTACTATGGTACTTAGACAACTCTATAGTTTATTATATTATTTTTACTATTCTAGTATGTTTTTATATTTAAGTTTATTTTTGGCTTTATTTTATTTTCGTACTTTATTTTCAGCATAAACAATTATTTTCGATACCTTGTCACTTTGCAACCCATAACTTAAGCTACTGGAATTGGATTGACATTTTCTAATATGCGTTAGAGAGTTGAGAGAAAGAGTTACAAGTTTCATGTTGAAGTCAAAAGAAGAATCGGAGTGAAGGAGAGTCTAATAATTCGTTGAAGTTCCAGACTTAATTAAAATAGTTAGTTTGGGACAGTTTTTGTAATTTTCGGGTCGGATCCCATAAGGCACGATTTTCCATTTTGTTTTATATGGATTTTCGCTGCTACAGTAATGATATTCACTATTCATGAAATATTTCTGAAGCTTTGTACGAAAACCTATGAAGAACTAATCACTTTTGTTGATCTGTTGTATTTAGGTTTCAATACTTGAGATTAATATAACTTTGCAATTTAATTTCTATTCCTTTCAATTTTGCTATGTGTTTATCGTTTACTTAATTTGATTTATCACACAGTAGTTTTGCATGGTTCAATTGATTTATTGTTCCCTAATTTTGATTGCGTGTTACCGTATGCTTAATCTGTTAATTCGTTTTATTCTAAACCGATTGCTTAATAGGAAAATAAGAAACATAGTTCTTATGATTTCATTCTCGCTTGTTGATTGATATTGTGATCAAACATGTATAGAATCCGCTTAGGGCAGTGAAGTTATAATAATCGATGATAGGTAGGAACCGAATCAGTAGATCATTTTATTTTTATAATCTTTTTTCATAATCACTTTTTATAATCACTTATTCTGGGTCAAATATACCCCCCCTCCTCCCCCAAATCGATTCTAGTAGGTTAACAATAATCCAAGAGTTATTGAAATACGATATTTGAGTGTCGCTTCCCTTTTTATTACGTTTTATCTTAAACTCGTTTTTGATCCGTGTGCGACAGCGGATCAATGTGGGTGAAATATTCACAAGTTAAGAAAGGAAGATATATTTTTGTAGTTTTGACTTTAAGCGAAAAAAGAATTATTTTTGTATTTTAAGAATTTTAATGAAAAAGCAAAATTCTTGGTGATTATGTACAAGGCCATGAATGAAAAGGTTTATTATATATTTTTGAATTTAAATGACATAAATAAAGGAAAGGATGTGTTTTGTATTTTTGATTTTTTTAAAATTATTTTTATAAATTAACTACATGGGAGAGGCACTCTGGTAGGGATATTTGTGGTGCGGTTTGGGCGATTTTGACACTAAAAATCAACTGAATCACAAGAGAAAAAAATATGCGGTTTGATTTGGTTTGGTTGACTTTTAGATATAAAACTGAACCAAATCAAATCAAACCAATGCGGTTTGGGTTGATTCAATTTTTTATAAGATTTTTATTGAGTAATACATACACCTATAGAGAACAACATAATTTTATATTTAGTCATTTATACTTTACCAAATAACAATAAAACTCATCATATTTAGACAAAAACTTCTCATTCAATATACAAAAATAAAATTAGACAAAAATGGAGTAAAAAACATAAAATAATAGCATAAAATAATATATCCTAGGCGTGAGTAAGAGAATATTTGTAAGGTTAAGACATAAAAGATTTGGATTTTGGGTTTGATGTGGGATAAGTGAAGTTTAGGTTGTAACATAATACGGTTTGGTTTGGTTTAGTTCAGATTGTAAAATACAAACTGCAAACCAAACCGAACTACGCAGTTTTGTTATAAAATGACCAAAACACATCCGAACCAAATACAATTTTTTGCAGTTTCGATTTGCTTTGATTTGGTTTACGGTTTTCTATTGTTTTCTATTGGAATGATTTGGTTTTGAACCTCCATAGTTGCTAGTGTCTTATCGAATTACTCTTTTTTTTTTCAAATTCAGCCCCCACCAATTAAGTTTAGACAAGTGGCGGTAAGGGATTAAAAAAATAAAAAAGTAAAAAACGAAGGCTACAATACCCGAAGGAAATCCCCAACAACCTCATTCTTCTTTTCTTCCTTCTACTGTCTCTCTCTCCCTCTCTCTCTTTTCATTCCTCAAACTCATTCTCAAATTTTCATAAAAACAAAGAAAATTACCCTTTGTTCTCTAAGAAATTGAAGCAACCTGCAAACATAAACAAAAACATTATTGAGACAAAGGGGAAAACGAAAGAAATCAGTGCGGTGGTTCTCGCAATTTCACAATCGAAAAGGGAGGTAACCACAACAGCTACAGATGGAGTATGATAAAAGGGTTCACGGTGGTGGACCGACCATCATGGTGGTGTCGTGGACGACGTCGGGGGCTTAACGACTAAGGGATGATGTGGTTTCCGATCTCGTTTCTTCTCTTTTTCGATTTGATTTTTAGAATCGGTTGTTGTGTGAATTTTAGTCATCTTTTTCTCAGTAAGTGATTGTTCCCTTTGATTTAATGTATATTGTTGGTGGATGTATGTGAGATTGTTGAGTATGAAGTTTGGATTAATGATTGAAGGTGTTGGTAACAAAATTTTTACTATGAAAAATGTGTTCCCTTTTTCCTCATGTATTGGTCAGTGTGTGAGTTTTTGAGTTTTCAGATTTTTGGTTTTGACAGATGAATTGTTAGTGATCTTGGTGCAAAATTTGTTGTGTGATTGAGGATATTATAGGTGATTTTTAGTGGGGTAATTGGTGGTGTTCTCACATGTTATTTAAAATTGATGTGACATGAGATACATATTGTGTATAAGAGTGAAGGGTGAATATTATAGGGTTTATATTGGTGTTGTACCGTGTGTGTATGAGTGAATTTCCCATTGGGTGAAAAGTTGGTGTGTTATTTATATTAGTATACTAGGTCAAATAAAAAAGGAAGCTACATCAACTAATGAAAATGAAATCAAATATACAAAATAAAAAAAGAAACTAATCAAATCAAATCCAAGATTATAATAAAATTAAATTAAAAAGTGAGAATTATAATAAAAATCGAACTAAAATATTCATAAAATAATGATTCAAATTAAAAACCGTCTTTTTTTAGACTATAAGATGCATAACACAAACAAAAAATTATTTTTTAAAATATGCCTAATTAATAAATTTGAAAATTAATAAAAAATATTAAAAAATGAAATTTTCTTATATACTGTGAACAAAAATAGAAGTAAAATGTAAAAAAAAAACAAATAAAAGAGGAAAAAAACACCCTAAAATGGAAAAATATGAGATTTGAACTCAGGACCTCTCGCACTTGTACTTCCTTGAATCTCACCTCACCATCAAATGGGATATCTCATTTATTCGAGATAAATATGATTAAAACCCATATAATAGTAAAATTAACGGACAAAATTTGGGTATGACAATACCCAACTGTGATTAAGGATTCATGGACTGGATCATGTGTTAGACTTTTAAGCATGGTTAGATTACACATTCCTTGTTCTAGAGAAATAGTATTGGACTAATGGTTGAGTCTTTCTCTCATGGGGCCTTTGGCCATGCTGGAACAATTTCCCCCAAGGCTTCTCGTGGCGTAGCAACGAGAAGTCTTTTAGAAAAATGGGTCGGTTCTTTGTAACGATATCGCTGCTTGAAAAAGTGGAAAAGGTTTGACATATATCATGAGTAACCTATGGAACTAGTGCATTAAATGCTAGCCTCATCATTGAGACATTTCACATGATTTTTTTAATACGTGGCCCAAGGTTTCTAGACTAGGGAGTGACACATCCTCAGAGATTCTCAAGTGCACTCAATTGTCGTTGCATTCCCGATATGAAATTCAACATTATTTTTCGTAACCCTGTTTTATTTCATTTGGGGTCATTAATTAGTCTATCTTGCTACCCTATTTTAATTCAAACACTATTTTCACTCTTTGCTCTAAACCTAAGCTTCTTCTCTTCTATAAACTATTATCTTTCCTCTTTTAGCTTTGACGATACCCATTTCATCAATCTCTTTTTTCTTCTTCTTTCGGCCCTACATTTCCTAGTTCATTGCAACCTCAGAGTCACCTATCTTTAACCATTACCTCAATTTTCGGCTTCTTTGGGTACCATTTCTCTCCTTCTTGTTTAAAGTTCATTGCTTCCTTTTTGTTGTTTTAGTTATGGCTAACATAGGGGATGCACCTATAAAAATAATATATATACTCAATGGCGACAATTCTTCTTCTGTTATTGGGATAGTGAACCCAAAGATGCCAAACATTGATCCTTTAGAGGTTAACAAAACCATCGCAAGCCTCATCGTGCCTGGTGATAGTTCTAGTTCTGGCGAGGGTTCCATTGAAGATGGTAGTGAACCTTATAGTTCTCATCCTGTCAAAAGTATAGATTGTTGGTGTAAGCCCTAGAGGTCAATACTTTTGGTACTTGTATCGAATTATTTATTAATAATAAAAGGATTTTTCTTTATTATGTTTGTCTAATAAAGTCCCTAGAATAGATAGTCCGTTTAATGTATCAAGTGTGACTTAATCATGAGATCACATTAAACATAAGGACACTATTCTTAAAGTATCCGTAGTCGAGCTTTATTGTGAAGTGAGATAACATTAAAGCATTAAGACTATTATGTATATAGACTGATGATCACATCTCATGGATCATGGATAAGGAGTTATCAAGTCTTAAACATAGGTATGAATATTAAGAGTAATATTTATACTAGATTGATCCGCTATGAGAATACTATATAGAATGTTATGCAAAGTGTCATAAGTTATTCTCGTGGTGATAATGGTGTATACCACCCTTCGACTTGAAACCACTATGGACCCTAGATGTAGAGTCGAGTGCCTTATTGCTGATCAAACGTTGTCCGTAACTGGATGACCATAAAGACAGTTGATGGGTACTCCACGAAGCATGCTAAGGGACATGAGTGACCTAGATGGAATTTGCCCATCCCGCGTAACAGGATAAATGTCTATGGGCCCAATATTGAACTGGACAAGTATGACACGGTCTATGCCTTGTGTTCAACATAGACACCTATAAGGGCGAAAGGGTAATTATACACATAAGTATTATCACAAAAGGATTTGTCAGATCACATGACATTTTCGTGTCTTGGGTAGCAGTGATGTGTTGCTAGATACCGCTCACTGTTTATTATGTTAAATACGTGATTTAATATAATTGCCAATGCCGCGAAAACCTACAGGGTCACACACAAAATGACGGATTGATGAGAGATAGAGTAACTAAGGAATACCGTAATGTACGGTGCACTTAAGTGAATTGTAGAACATCGTAAGGTACGGTGTACTTAAGTAGAATACAAAATATGGTAAGGTACCACGTGCTTAAGTGATTTTGGCATATTATAAGATATGGGCGACATACACTTGAGTGGGCTTTTTAACTTGCAGCCCACACAAGTGGTTCTATAAATAGAACCCTTGTGTAGAAGCATTTGTGCAGTTGCAATTTCATTTCTCTCTCTCTCTCTCTCACTCAAAGCCTTCATTCGTAGTAGCTAGCACTGAGATTGAAGGAATTCGTTCGTGTGGACTAAGTAGAGGCGTTGTCATCATTCAACGTTCGTGATCGCTTCGTAGATCTGCATCAAAGGTTACAATCGCCACAAGAGGTAACGATTCTATCACTGATCATGCCCATTCGTAAGGATCACTAAAGGAGAAATTTTAAATTCCGCTGCATTTTGGATCGCTCTTCTCCTTCATAGACGACTCCTCTAAAGGAGACAAATGGATAATTTATGGAAGTCCCGTTGTTAGGGGTATAAATACCAATCTCTTTTCTTCCACATGACCTTGTATATAATGAGAGTCTGCTTAAGTTTATCAAGATGAATGAATGGCTTACCATTTTATTAATTCCTTTAGGGTGATGAACAATTGGGATCCTATTGATATGGATGTTAGGGATCACATTGACTTCCGAAGTCATTCCTGGATTTATGACCAAAATTATATTTTTCATAACAATTGGGAAGCATGGTCCAAAAGGAGTGTCAAGGTCTGATGCCTCCTGCCGATGCTTCTTAGTACCTACACCAATCTATCCAGAGAATATCAATGTTGTTATCAATAGACAATGCAAACAACTCCCAAGATCTAAACTTAATAAAATAAGATAACTTGTTAACGTCTACAAAAGCCCATGCAAAAATAAATTATATTTCTACATGACCAAATACACCAACACGTCCAAGACCACACCAACCAGCCTATCTTACGCAACTGCTCAGCCCCTAAAATAATCCATAAAAATGTTAAAATGCTTCACCGAATTAATATACCATTAGTATCATCACACCTCAACCAAGAATAAAAA
Organism: Lathyrus oleraceus; assembly: GCF_024323335.1. Classification (NCBI taxonomy): domain Eukaryota; kingdom Viridiplantae; phylum Streptophyta; class Magnoliopsida; order Fabales; family Fabaceae; genus Lathyrus; species Lathyrus oleraceus. The sequence goes on from NC_066584.1 coordinate 87,322,400, forward strand.
AAACATCAAACTTTACGATTAACTTCATAATAAAAAAAATGCATAATATCTTTCTCTTCTTTAAAACACGGATGACAAACCAAATCATGAATACCAGTTATCATATTCCTCATTTTTAAATCATCTTTTTTTTGCAATTTGTGTTGAGAAACAACCTCCACACAAACAAATGGATTTTACTTGGAATTTTCCAATGCCATAATTCATTAAGTACCTGCAAAATTCCAACGTCGAGCATTGATTTCGCCGGGTCCAACACTGCCAACAACTCGTAACTATGTTTCAAAGAAAAATCAACTCCACACTTCCACCACACATGACTATCTAGCACGAAACAACTTGGTCGAACCTCCTGCAATATTTTAGACAACAACAAAATATTTGCTACAACATCAGCACTTCCAGCACGAGCATCCAAACTTACAGGTCCTAAAACCAATCACCACCAATTCAATTACCAACATCACACATCAACATATTTAAATTCGTCACATAACGTAACAAATTCTGAAACTGCTGCATCAGAGGAGTCTGCCCAATCCAAGTATGCCTCTACAAACGAACATTATTATCAATCCTAAACTTACATGAAATCGCTACCAATTAAACTTAACCGGATCGGCCGAAGTTAAACCAATTAAGTCTTTCCACCAAGTTGAAATATTTTTTACCTAACATCAAACAAGGAGAATCCTTCATTTGCGCTTGCACATCGTCGTATCAGAATGCCAAGATTTTGAACCAAAAGGAATCAGGTTCGGACAAAACTTTCCACGTCCATTTACTAAGCAACGCCAAATTGAACTTCCCACAATCTTTGACCCCTAAACCTCTCTGCTTATTAGACTTACAAATAGAAGACCAACTCACCCAATTAATCTTCTTCTTCAATTCTCCCTCGCTCTACAAAAAGCCTATTTGCAGTTTGATAATATCTTAAATCACTCCGTTGGACGCTTTGAAGAACGAGAATTAGAAAATATGTAAGTTTGTCAAAATTGCATTTAGTACCACCACTCTTGCACTAATAGACATTTGTTTTTCCCAATCACCTTATCCATAATATAATTTCAAACTACTTTCTTCCTAGAATTTGCACCCACTTAAATACTTAAGAATTTTAAAAATTAAAAGGTATTGAACCCACAACCTTTTCTTTCAAAGAGTTCAAGGAAATTGGAGGAGAAATATCAAAATTTCAAGAGTAATCGATGATTTTTTTTCCAAATTAAAATACAAATGGTTTCTATAAAAGGAATTAATGGAACATAAATGTGAGTTCATTGGCTTAGAGTCTTCCTATTTCTTGTGAAGATGGACAAGCGTATCCAAACGACATGATTAAAGAATAGATAAATTATGCAACACATCTAACTAATTCTTATTTTTACCCACTAGTAATTAATAAAACATTCATTAAATCAACTAGGTAGTTCTAAAATTAAAGTTATGGATAAATAATGTACAATATAATTCATACTTGAAAATAATATATCAATAAAATAATTTAATAATTTAATAATTGTTTTTATTTTTAATTATTTCAATAGATTACTAAGGTGATTAGTCATCTTTATTCATCAATAATAATAAAATACAATTAATCAAAACAATTATTTTAATAAAATTCAAATGCTGCTTCGTCATCATGTCTCTACATTTTTATCTATAAACACATAACAATCAGATTTACTTTTATATGATATATAAATATAAAATCTAAAATATGTCGTCATGTCTCTATATTTTAATATTATTAGAATAGTATTCATAACCAATATAACGTAAACACAAGAGTGTTTGAATAGAATCGTAAATGTTTTGTTTTACAGCTTAACAAACATATGTTTAAATCCAGTCATGAGAATGGAATGATGTTAAATCTTTTATGAGAGAGCTTTAGTGTTCATTGTAATTATTTTTAATTCGAAAATTAGTCTATATAATTATACATAAAATATATCCAATTAATACCACAATAAATATAAATATTATATAATTCATACACGATCATACTTTTAAATTACTTATGTAAGACTTTAATATATACAATTTAGCTCACTTTACAATTAAATAGTAACACACAAGAAGACACTGCACTACAGACAAGTAATTAACATACAGATAAAACATTTAACACGTAGAGATATGGGATTCAATTAAATAATTAAAGGTTTAATATCTTTTTTGTTTTACATTTTAACTTTTTGTTATTTTTTATATTCTTAACTTTAAAAAAATTATATTATATTAATTTCTTATCTTTTCAAAAAATATTATATTAATTTTTCGTTTAATTATTGATGAATTTAATAATTAATTTATGAATTTTGTTGTTGTTAATAAGATGAAAAAGATTAATATAAAATATTTTAGTCTTTTTAAAGTTAAAGGATTCGATATAAATAAATGACTTTAAAAAGGTATTAAGTCATATTTAAAACATTGACACTCAACAAACATTTCACAATTATTTTACATATTATTTAGCTCATTTGTCGATTAGTACGCATTTATAAATTACTTATCTAACACAGGCGGCAAAAACTTGCGTGGACTCAACTCCCATCGACGTGTGAATAATAGTAGTTTTGATATCAAAATATATCATCCTTTATATAGAATTATAGAATTACCATAATATTATAGACGTCTAAGCAATTTTTTTATTAAAATATCCCTGATTTAAAAAAAAATAATTCAAAATAATTATATTTTAAAAAAAAATTAATCTATCCCACTTTTAAGCCAATTGACGCATCCTCTTACACTTAGAGAGAAGGCATCAATTGGATTGTCTAGGGCTCTTGGTGTTATCAATTCAATTGGCGCTCATGTGTAAACCTTAAAGGGATGCGTCAATTAGATTGACACCTCTGTGTATTTTGTAATTTATTTTCAAAAAAAGTCTACACGATACATAAAATCGAAATCGGACCAATTCATATTAATATTAATTCCCGTTTACACAAAAAAGACTAATGTTAATGATCAAGATCACCTAACCGACATCCGGTCCCACATCCCCTAGCTACCCGAACCCGTGGCCATAACCGATGTTGATGATTCACCCTAGTTGTTAGAGCATCTGTAGGAGATTGCCTGTTGAGATAGTCATACAAATCAGCGTAGTCTTGTGTATGCCTCGAAGGTGTACCGCCATAGCTGAGTTCATGACCCACGCCAGAGTAGTTGGGTTGTGTTTGAGTTGTTGGAGGGCGACCGAGACGATTGAAGGGAGACATTGGTGTGAATGATGCGTTGAGGAAAGATTGGAAAGATTGTTGTGGTGTTTGGTAGACATAGGATTGTTGAAGGTTTCAGTTTTGAGATGTTTGGGCTTCTTGGCTATGGAAGGAGGAGGGACGGTTGGTGTTAAATGATCGTTGAGTGTTTTGGCCAAAGAAGAATGAGTGCGAGCTATCAAAAAATTTCACATGAATAACTCTACTGATTTCACAGTGAAACACACTGATTCGAGAAGGTATGTCATTGAATGTCGTAACATCCTTTGTAAGTTTCAGTTGGTTGCGTCTCACAAAAAGAAAAGCGACTATTGGGAGATAACTTCAATAGACCCACCTCACAGTTGCATTGCAACTAACGTTGAACAAGATCACCGTAAATTAAGTGTTTCATTGATATGTCAAGACATTTTGCCACTTGTTAACAAAGACCCATCAGTGAAGATGAGTATAATAATATCTCATATCAGAACTGGATATAATTATACTCCATCTTACAAGAAAGTGTGGATTGCAAGGACAAAGATTGTTGAACACGTATTCGGCAACTGGGAGGATTCATACAAAGAATTGCCATGGTTTTTATGGGCCCTAAAAACATACGTACCAGGAACTGTTGCAATTATGGAGACATTGCCAGCATTTACGCCAGACGGAACCTGTGTTGCTGGAAATAGAATCTTTCACCACCTCTTTTGGGCGTTTGATCCGTGCATCAAAGGCTTTGCATTCTGCAAACCTATTATTCAAATTGATGGAACATGGTTATACGGAAAATACAAGGGTACTTTGCTTATGGCGGTTGAACAAGACGGAAACAACAATGTCTTTCCCATTGGCTTTGCTCTGGTTAAAGGTGAAACCGCTGGTGGTTGGGGTTTCTTTCTTCGACATCTCAGAACACATGTGGCTTCACAAGGAAATCTCGGTTTGATTTCTGATAGACATGTTGCCATTGAGAGTGCTTACCAATGGAGGAATACTGACCTCCATATGAAGGTGACATAGTTTATCCTATGCTGTCAAACTAAACAACAGTTGGTGCGACTGTGGAAAGTTCCAGGCCTTCCGTATTCCTTGTTCTCATGTCATTGTGGCATGCGCACATACTCACTAGGACGCTTACAATCATCTTTATGATGTTTACATGGCCATTACCGTCACGAATGTGTACAATAAAAGTTTCTCAGTGCTACCAATGGAGGAATACTGTCCTCCATATGAAGGTGACATAGTTTGGCACAACGACGAGATGCGAAGAAAGAAAAAAGGATGGCCAAACAGCACGCGTATTAGAACATAAATGGATACGACTGGTAAAATGATAAGACTATGTAGTATATGTCGTCAACCAGGACACAATAAGAACAATTGTCCCAATCGAGGATCAACATCTTCATCATAAGATAATATCTCCTTTTAATTTTTGTAACCTTGGATTTTTATATATCATTAACTTTTTGTTACAACAAGGTTAACAACATACATCACTACAACATAAGAAAACTTAAAACATAACATTTTTAACTGATTACAACAATCAAACTAATGTTATATCGTCTAAACATCATTTCCCTAACATCCTTATCAATTTTGACTCTTACCCAATCAAATATACTATCGAGTCTCTCAATACTTATATTTTTCCCCCTTCTGGTATTTTTCCATCTAACTAACGAACCAACTCCCTCTTTAGTTGATCGAAACTAGTGATGTTCCAGAAGAGCATCAACATCGGAGGTTTATCTCTCGAATAAACCATCTTTCCATAGCGGCGACGAACACCAAACATGTTTTCAAAATGATGAAATAAGATGTGGAAAAATGATTCACTCAACATCTCTATTTATAACAAAAAAATTGCACTTTACACTGAGGTGCCAGACCAATTGGCGCCTCCTTTACAAAGTAACACATGGGCGCCAATTGGATTGGCAACACCATGTGTTGTAGCCAATCCAATTGGCGACTCCTCTCTAACTTTAGGAGCTTGCGCCAATTGATTTGGCGCCTCCTCTTAAAAGTAGGGTAGATTGAGAATTTTTTTGAAATCAAGGTTATTTTGGGATTTTTTTAGAAAATTAGGGGTATTTGGATAAAAAAATCCGTCTAAGTAATACACAACTTTATTTAATTTGTTACCGATTATTATTAATATTTAATGTGATTACCTTATCATTATTAGTCTTGACACACTTTCATCAACCTCATATGTACAATCATATATGCATACATATATCCTAAAACCTTCTAATGCAAGTATATATATGATGCATGTATTGTCTAATTGATAACTAACTTTTGATACATAGATCCGGATATTCTAGATAAGTGAAAGTAGAGATGCAACCCAACACATAAGAGAGTCTAGTCAATGTCATAGTGGTGAGTAACACAACTATACCGGTCACTCCAATAATTTTATTTTTATACACTACTCAAAAATATTAAAATGTTCTTTAATTTTTGGAGATGCATTTCCGGACGTATCCTATACACATCCAACGTAGGTCATTCTGAGTGACATTCTATAAGATGAGTTTTTTTAATTTTGGAGATACATCTCCGTGATATTTCAAGAAAATATCCATAATTGATAAACTCAATATAAATTTTGGAGATGTATCTTTGGAAGTTTGGGCGGGATTTTGAAATGTTGTCACATTTGCTTATCAGATATTTTTGGACACACACCTTCGAAATAATATGATAAAACATACAACTGCATGATCACATAATCATTGTTGTTTTTCTCTACAAACCTCACCAAAAATCCTTCTATTCTCAATCCATATTTTCACTCTAAATCACCAATCATGTGTTCATCACACCAAACAGAGAAAAAAAAGTTGGAATTTCAGGTAAAGATCATTTATTTCAAGCTGCATTGCTCACGTTAATCATGTTTTTGGTCTAAAAAACGAGTGTTTTTTCTGGAAATGTATTTTCGGAACGCGTATGAACTTTTTTGAAAATACATTTTTGGTACAGTCTATGTTCATTTATCCAGTTCTATTTTCAGCAGTGGCGTTTATGTACTGTTTTGTGGTAATTATTTTCATTAGATATTGTGTATCCCGATATTTCCCCCTAATAAGTTGTATCTCTGAATGTCTAAGGTGGTGTTGTGAAGGCGGTAGATGTTGATAACCAATTTAAAAATGAGTAAGACTTTGAATGACGTGATTAAATGCTTCAATGGATTCGTACAGAGGCCTCCAAACAAGGATCAGTGTGGTTATCAGAAGGTCCGTTAATTGTTCGAATAAAAGATGTGTTTTTGTGACAATGACGTGCGAAAGAAACGGGAAATATAGAACTCCACTCTGAAATTTTAAAAGAGACGACATCGGTTCAAGAAAATGTGAGTGTCCCTTTAAGGTGCGTGGTTACATGTTGACACACAAAAATCGAAGATTTAATGTCATATGTGGTTTCAATAACCATGATTTATGTGAAAAGTTAGTTGACCATCCAAATGTGTGTCGGCTCATGCCGGAAGAGAAGGAATGCATTGCTGACATGGCGTTGAATTTGGTTCAACCGAAAAATATACTTGCAACATTGAAATGGAAAAGACCCAAAAATATATCAAATATCAAGCAAGTGTATAATATTCGTGTCATACCCCAAAATTTGCCCGTTAAGTTTTCAGGACATTTTTCAAGACATTCTAATCCATTTTCAAGACATCAATATTAAAGGAACAAGGGTCCAGCGCACAGGTTACCAAATCCAGAAGATGACCTAAACTGGCATGCTCGCTAGGCGAGCAAACCCTTCGCTAAGCGAGGCCCACGCGTCATTCCTTCGCTAGCTGCTCGCCTAGCGAATCCTTCGCTAGCTCACTCGCCTAGCGAGCTCACGAAATACCAGAAAATTTTGGGCTTAATTCTGAGCCCACCAAGACACAATTATTATAAATACCAGAACTTCACACAGAGAAAGGATATAGAGACAGACGGTGGACAGAGAGGGAACAGGCAAACCCTAACAGAGGCAACCGGAAAAACCCTGGAGGCTAATGAAGAGAATTCAGAGTAAACCCCGGATACCCCGAAGGAAACTCATCTGCACAAAGGTTACCTCCGCCCAACTCAATCCGGTACAAACCATAAGAGTGATCTGCAAGTCCAGCGGCGCAATTGCAATTGCAAACAGGTTTGCCACACCCCCACTAATTTTATGCTCCTAATTTGACATCTGTAAATACATGAGGCATTATGATTGAATTTCTCATTTAGGTTTTGCATATGGGTTTAAGTATGCATGAATGTGTAACACGATATCTTGAATGTTTAACCATGTAATTTCTGTAATGGATGCCATAGGGTTTAGGGTTCCTGAAATCGCACTGTTATCAAAGAAGAACCCAGAACCCGCAGCCGTTCGCCCGCACTTCGCTGAGCGAGCATGTAGCGAGGGTTCGCTAAGCCTTCGCTAGGCGAGGCAGTAGCGAACATGACAGTATTTGTTTTGTCATTTGCATTCTAATCTGTACTTGATTGACATGTTTTCTATTGCATCTATACGCTATTTGCCGGACACTATTATTGCCGTGATTCTTTTGTTTGGTGCAACTCTTGGTTGCACCCTAGCTTGGTATCCTAACCCGTTTGTTGAATTTTTGTGAGGGTTCACATACTCCTGAAGAGACAGTTTGCTAGGTATTCCACTTTATTTGTGGGATACCCTTGTGAAGATTCATTTTAATTACTTGACTGATTACATTGCCTTCGAACATATGACCTGGGCCCTCTCTTTGTTGCCTTACGATATTATGGCCATGTCCCGCGAATGTAAGGATACCCTTAGTAAAGACCCTTCGGTTAAATCATCATAGTCCCTCGAATGTTGCCTTCGAACACATGACTTTGTCCCTCGATGACCCTTCGTGGTAGCCTACGGTTAAATGATGATCGTCCATTCGAATACTAAGGTATCCTTACAAATGTTGCCTTCAATGACCAATCGACGACCCTACGATGTCCCTTTACATCCAAAGGATAAGACTACTTACTTCTCAATAGTAAGGACAGTTTTACCCTCATAAGGACAAGAAATACCTATAAAGATCTTGGTTAGGTATAACTCTTAAATGCTTGCTCGCAGCTTAAAATACTTTTCACACCTCCCACTTTTCAAAACATCTTTTAGAAAATCACCACTTGGTATACATTCGCACCAGAATCATCGCCGAGTTATATTTTTCTAAACATCTTTCAAAATCGAACGAGATAAACACTTTGTATACATTCGTACAAGAATCATTATACAGTTAAACCCTCCTTTCAAAATATTTTCTAAACACACCATATTTCTCAAACACTTTCTCGAAAAAGGAAAACATAAGTGAGCTAAGCAATTAAGAGCCCATGGATAACCATGGATACAAAGGGTGCTAACACCTTCCCTTTGTATAATGTACCTCCCGAACTCAAAATCTAATCAAGGTCTTTCCTGTTCTTTTCCGCCTTTCCTTATTGGATAAAAGAAAAGTCGGTGGCGACTCTTACTATCCGCGACATTGCTTTTCAAAGCAAAACACAAAAGTCAGTTCACCGTATAACAGAACTGGCGACTCTGCTGGGGACTTAAAAAGAGAGGTTACCTTTTTTAAAAATAAAAAAAAGGTCATTTATGTTTTCGAATTGTTCCTTCGTTTGATTTACTTATAAGGGATTGTTTGGGTATTATATGCTTGAGTGAAAGATCCTACACCCGGATCTAGTGTACCTTAGGTAAGTAGCAAGAGATCACCGCGACTGTCCGGCGTATATTGGAACGGTTAAAATGATGGCTACGGTTAATGTGACACTTTAGATGTCCTGATGTTCCTCATGTTTACCTGAGGAAAAATTTGGCGTCTGCGTGGTGTCATCAAAGCATTAACCAGACCTTTAGAACCCTAATTGACTCATCCTAGCCATTAGAAAGTAGTGAGATAACTGACTTCGGTTCCGACTGGGGTTGGTTGATACTCGATACTACACTCTTTGAGATTGGACTTTAGGGAAATTTTGGTCAACCGCTTGGTGTTGCACTGAAGTGGACTTAAGGAAAGGTCGATGATTTGAGATCCTTCTAGAACCCGGTTACTATTCTAGGACAGGTGGAACCAACCAAACTTCAGTGGGGAGGGTACTTACCTATGGAACTCATGCAAGCCTTAAAACCTAGGAATGATTGCGGTGTGACTTGTTTGTGTTTGTTACTTACATAACATCATAACATCATAACATCATAACATCATAACATCATAACATCATAACATCATGACATCATGACATTGTACTAACCATTTCAAGGACTTAGGGATTTAACTTTGCTCTGTTTTGCAAGACTATGGCTTCCAGGAAGACCATCCGGATCAATCTTGTAGGGATCTCTCCTCAACTCAAGAATTTAGTGTTAGAGCTTCCGATCATGCTCAGTTCATCAAGAAACATGGTTCTCTCCTCAATTTAGTTACCACCGAATTCAAAGAAGATATGATGAGAGTTTTATTCCAGTTCTTCGATCCTAAACATCATTGCTTCACCTTCCCATATTATCAGTTGGTACCCACATTAGAAGAGTTTTCCAGGCTGCTTGGGATACCTATCCTTGATCAAACACCTTTCAGTGGTTTAGAAAAGATTCAGAAGTCTGAAGAAGTTGCCGCGGCTTTACACATGAAAAAGTCCAACATTGAAACTAATTGGGTAACAAGAAGTGGAGTTAAGGGTTTACTTGCCAAATTTCTAATGAATAAGGCCCGAGAATTCCTAAAAGCTATGAGTGTTCATGCTTTCGAAGATATTCTAGCATTACTAATCTATGGTTTGGTGCTATTTCCTAATCCGGATCAATTCATAGACATGAATGCCGTTAGGATATTTCTCACTCATAACCCTGTGCCCACCTTGCTTGGAGACATTTTGCATTCCCTTCACACTCGTACTATGAAAAGGCAAGGGACTCTCATGTGCTGCGTACCTTTATTATCTAGGTGGTTTATTTCGCACCTTCCTCAATCAGTCTTGAAGAATGAGCAAAATTTGAAATGGTCTCAAAGGATAATGTCGCTCTCCCATTCAGACATCCATTGGTGTCCCCAACCCAAAGAAAATGTTATCATCATTGACCGTTGTGGAGAATTCTCTAACGTACCACTCTTGGGGATAAGAGGAGGTATTACTTATAGCCTAGTGTCGCATTACACGAAAAACCGGCGGGAAAACAAGAACAACAGAGCCGCCACCGTGCGTTATTTATCCCAAAAAGAGGGAAAGGAAACGCTCAGAGTAAACCTGGGAAAAGACGTGGTCTCGCGACCAAAGAGAATGGGATCGGGAGTCGGTTATGCGAAGGGAAGGTATTAGCACCCCTACGCATCCGTCGTACTCGACGGGATCCACGCACAATAGGAAGGAAATTTGGTTGCTAAAAACACTGCTCACACACACACATTCTGGCTGAAGGAGACACAAGAAAACAGACTGAAACTGACTCGGCAGGATATCGCATCCTGGGCCTACTTAGTCTATCAAGCATAGACATCAGAGTCTAAGTAGTTCGGACTGGGGAAACGACACATGCTCGCTAGGATATCGCATCCTATGCATACGTATCTCCCTTGGACGAAGGAGAATCAGAGCATCCGTAGCTCGGCTAACACGCACACAAACGAACACAGGCAAAGGCAAACGTGGAGCCTGAATGCCAATCACTGGGCTTACATCAGCATCCGAACCAAAACACACGCAAGGAGGCAAACGTGGAGCCTGAATGCCAATCACTGGGCTTACATCAGCATCCGAACCAAAACACACGCAAGGAGGCAAACGTGGAGCCTGAATGCCAATCACTGGGCTTACATCAGCATCCGAACCAGACACACGCACACTGGAACCCGAATGCCACTCGATGGACTTACATCAGCTTCCAAGCACACAACAACACAAAACGAAGACACAGGCAGAAGAAAGGTCTCGATTGCAACTAGGGCAAGAGAAGGGGAAGGTCTCAATCGCAACGAGGGCGAGAGAAAGGATCGCAACGAGGGCGAAAACAAGCACGGATTAGTTGTTAGTCAAACTCGACAAGACATCGCATCTCGTGCCTACGTATCTCATCTGAACATGAGAATCAGAGTTGCCGTAGTTCGGCTAAACTATTCCTGTTGGTTCGTATTTTTTAAGTGGACGACGTCACTACGCAATCTACCGGATGCTCGACCTTTGGAGACTTACTCACCTGTAGTAGAAGGAGTGGACGTATCCTTAAGAGGGGATAGTGTTTGTTTGTGTTTTAGGAAAGCTCAAGCAAGAAAGGAAGTCCTATACGAAGGAACCGTGCTACCTTAATTGTCATGCAAACGAGACTACGCGGAGTCTAGCAAACCTAGGGGATACAATCACACCACACAAACATATACAGCACGAAATAAACACACCAACAAGGGGCTCAAACATCAGGGTTAGGCTTTAGTCGAGGGGTCATATCAACCTCAACAAACAAGCCTCTGTATCGGGGTCAGGTTAGCTCTTAACCTTGCCATTGAGGGGCTAAGGTGAAGCTGATGAAAGGTGAAGTGAGGATCAGACCTCACAGCTCTTATCCCTAACCAGGGAGAGCTTCTGACAAATGAGCATGGGTCCAGAATGGGGGAACCCTTCTATACTCAGAGACTCTGATACAATGTGCACTGCACAAGATCTTAGGCTTGGATCTCAATGCTACAACCATGCAATGGGAGCAAGGAGAAGACTCACGGAATAGTGGGGGATAGATTACTTATCCCTACCTTCCACCAATTGCCTTGATTAAGGACTTTACCTGCTTAGGCACAAAATTAAACAATCACAATCATTGCCTCTTAAGGAGGACTTCAGACATTTATTTGCCCGGCCCGGTAACAGCCGGGTCTCCAGACTACATGAAGTCAAGAGGACCTACCTCAATGCAAGTTGCTTAAGCAAAGCAAAGCAAAAGTTCACAAGGAACTGAGCAACTAAAAGTACCTGGAAACAGTCAAACACAGTTAGTACTCAGACGGACAAAACTAAACAGCAAAAGTTTTAATCAGTTAATCTATACAGATCAATGCACAACAAAGCAAGCTCAAAGTTCAAGCCCAAACTTCACAACCTACAAAACAATGTTATGTTAGTGTACAAACATCAAACAACATCAATTGCATTTAACTTGATTCATTCTCCATGTGCATTATGCTTTTGATCCTGAAAAATCAAGCAAATATTAGCAACAAGACCACTAGGCCAAGCCTAGGGTCCAAAGGCAAGAAAAATTCCTAAACAGCAAGGTATTCACCAACCAAAGTCAAATTAATGTCAAACAAGAGCAAACACCATTAGTCTCATGTTTATATCATTCATCATGTTCATGTTAAGCACAAAACAATCCAAACTAGTTCAAATGAAGCACCAAGCATACAAACAGAACTATTGCATTCAAATCCACATCAAAACAAATCCAAAAATTCTCAAATTAATTACACCTAAACAGGGCCTAATCCAGGTATGGCACACCAAATTTCAGCTTAATTGGGCAAATGGAACCATGTCAATGAAAATCAACAAAAACAGACACAATTATAGGCTCCAAATCACAACATCAACACATACATCCACTTCAAAAATTCATATCTCAATGAAAACAAAAAATAAATGGATGAGACCAAAACAGGGATGTCACATTATGTGTCTATTACAAGCATATCAAATTTCATGACAATCCAATACCATATGAGCATTTCTCAATCAATCTACCAACCTATGTCACACAAGCTTGCACAATTGGTCAACAGAAATGAAAAATCACAATCAATTTGAAAATGCAATGTAAAAATCCACAAAAATTCTCATAGCTTCCTAACATGCAAATCAATCCTCATGCAAAATTTCACTTCATTTCAACATGTATAGGTCACTCAATAAAATCCAGCAAATTGACATCAAGAGGTGTGACACCAATTGTCACACCTAAGTTCTAAAATTCATAACTACATGGCCAGGTATCAAAAACTCATGAAATTTACATGGAAATAATCAGCATCCAGTCAACAATCATCACAAAAATTTCCAAGAATTTATTTTACATTATGAGCATTTCATGAACCAAATTGGTGCAATGTATCAAAAATATACACATGTGAAATAAGCCTAGGCCAATCCAAAAATATACCATGCACAACTTTGACCAATAGGTCAAAAATCATTTACACTCAGCCACAAAGTCAACAAAACAATTTTCACAATTTTCTGATTTTTCTATATTTTTCTATGAATTATTTAAGGTGCTAAAGTATTTTTTTACAAATTTTTTAGAATTAATTAATTAAATGAAATTGTAATGGCATTATGGTAATTAACATGGCGCGGGGGCGGGTAACACGTTTTTGAATTTTCAAACCAGAAATTTGGATCTAGCAAGCGTTCTTCATCGTTTCAGCCATGAACATTTCCAGAAATTCAATAAACACTCAAGAACACTCAATCCTCAAATCAGCACCAAAACGGACAAATGGATATCCGTTGGAACCGCACGAACGTGTAGATCACAAATATCAACTCCAATTAACCTAACAATTGCTAAATCTCAAGAATCGAATGCGTTAGGGTTTAGATCCAAACTTCGAGTCGCGATTTCTTACACTACAGTTGATCATTCACAAATCTAAAACTATCATGATGCTCTACGTTTCATGCTCTACAACACGCATACAACAATTAAGCAAAGCATGTGATTCGAATTTTGAAGAAACCTGCTATGGCAGTGGTGAACCTGGACGAATCCGCGCGAGAGAGCCTCAAACAGGTGCAGTACAAGCTATTGGCAAGGAGATTCGAAGCTTAGATCCATTCAGTTTTGCTCCGGTTGCTTGAAATCACCATTCACCATGGATGAACCTTGAAGATGCAGTCACTTTAGGCGCGGCTTTGGTGGTTCTTGAGTACAAACAGATGGAGCTTAGGCCAATGCAAGATCAATGTAAAAAGAATTTCTCAAATTGATCAAAGGATTGTGAAGTTTGATCAATTTTGGTTTTGGAGTGTTCTTGCAAATTCTTGGAGATTTTTCATGTTGGACAAAATTCCATTTGAAGCTTGTATGATGAAGTTATTTTGAGGGGAAAAAGTTTCCATTTTGGGCAGCTGAAATTACAGGTCACCTGCTATTTTTAGAAACTTTCTGTCTGACCTCCAAATCTTCAACCTTGGTCTTTGATATGTCAAATGAGACTCATATGGACATGAATGAGGCCTTTCAAACCATTTCCCACCTTCCAATCCATAAAATCGGGCACAGTTGACCACAGTTGACTTTCTAGGGTTTCTGGTTGACTGAACAATGACTGGTGACTTCTGAGCATCCAACCTTTGGCCAAACCACTTCAAAATGATCCTTGGACCATATGAGCTTGAAAAATCAACCCTGGGGCTTTGTCTCAATGAAAATGGCACTTGCTTGTTTGACTGACTGATTCTCCTGATCAGTTAGACCTGATTCATCAACTGAGCTTGCACTTGGGCAAATGGACAATGCAATGTTATGCAGTGGACATTGTTAATGCTATGACCTAATATAAAATGAATGTACAAAATGGTAGGGTGCGAATTTGAGGTGCTACAGCTGCCCCTATTCAATCAACTGGGAACCCGAATGGATGAGAGCAACGGCTGTCAGACTTTCAGGGTAAACAGGGATTGAATACCAAGAACCGTAGAAATTTGCACACTGCTGGGAAATTTTTTTTGTTCTTTCTTTTCAGGGTAAAGCACATCCAGACATCGACACACGATGACTGGGATCAGAAATCATCTCAACTAGACGCCAACGGACAACTAGGAAAAACTCAACGTTTACCAAAACCAACGGAGAGGTAACTCAACTCTACTGGGGATAACCAGGAAAGGATACAACCATACGTCAGCGGACGTAATGGGGAAAAACTCAACGTTTACCAAGACCAACGGAGAGGTAACCAATCATTAATGAATGAATGGAAAGAGAGATACAACCATACGTCAGCGGACGTAATGGGGAAAAACTCAACGTTTACCAAGACCAACGGAGAGGTAACCAGACATCATAGGATGAATGGAAAGAGAGATACAACCATACGTCAGCGGACGTAATGGGGAAAAACTCAACGTTTACCAAGACCAACGGAGAGGTAACCAGACATCATAGGATGAATGGAAAGACTCGACCAGACGTCATAGGACGACAGGGAGACTCAACGTTTAACGACACCAACGGAGAAGGAGAAAACTCAACCAGACGCCAACGGACGAAAGGGAGACTCAACCAGACGTCATCGGACGAAAGGGAGAAGGAGAAAACTCAGCCAGACGTCATAGGACGAAAGGGAGAAGGAGAAAACTCAGCCAGACGTCATAGGACGAAAGGGAGAAGGAGAAAGCCACTTCACGAGGGAAAGGCACCACAACCGGAAACCGAATAGGACGTCTACTGGGAATTCTGGTAGGGAAATCAACCAGACATTAATGAATGACTAGGAATAGGGTATACAATCAAACGTCATCGGACGAATGAGAAAAACACAACGTTTATCGAAACCAACGGGGAGGTAAATCCACTTGGGGAAGGGTACAACTATACGCCATAGGACGAATAGGAAAAACTCGACGTTTATCGACACCAACGGAGAGGAGGTACACTCTGAGGGGAATCATCTGGCATTACCAAATGATCTGTGGAAAATAAGCAACTATACGTCATCGGACGCATAGGAAAAACTCGACGTTTATCGACACCAACGGAGAGGAGGACTCTTCTGGGGAGAGCGAACACAACTGAATCATCAACGAATGATCGGGAAAAACTCGACGTTTATCGACACCAACGGAGAGGAGGAAACTCTTCACTAGGGAAGGAAGACGACGTTACGAACATCGAAAGATGATGTTTACCGACATCAAAGAAAACCAGACACTACGCATGACTGGGAAATCACCGAAAGATGGTGTTTACCGACACCAAAGAAACAACACACGCGGGTGCTGACAGGACGACATCTACACATGTCAAGGCAAGGCTACACACTTGCAGGGGATCTCACTGGGGAACAAGGTCACGACAGCGAGCCAACAGGAAGGAACACCAAGGATACCGGGTTGTAGGTATGAGACGGGTGACCGACCAAAGCGTGAATTGGTTTGGGTTCCAAAACACTCAACATCCTGAAGAGGGCTAGAAAAGCAGTCTTGTTAGAGGATGGACATTCGATTCCACAAGGAATACGAATCTTACTCATCTGGGGAGGACGACTTCGACCCAAGAGCGCGTGAGACAGATTACCTATAGCCGTCAAAACGTAGATAATAGACTCGCATGGAAGATTATCCATAACCGGGTTGTAGGTTGTTAAATGGATAAACGACCGACATCATCCTGAAGAGAGCGAAAGCAAACTTGTTAAAGGATGGAAATTCGATTCCACAAGGAATACAAATCTTACTCTGCTGGAGAAAACAATCAAAAGACTGACCAGAGAGTGCATGAGACATATTATCTATAGCCGTCAAAACGTAGATAACATACTCGCATGGAAGATTATCCATAACCGGGTTGTAGGTTGTTAAATGGATAAGCGACCGAAAAGAAAGGCATCGGGGTACCAGGAATAGGTATGCAAAGATGACCAATCAAAAGAGGATAAAGTTGCTGACTCGGAGCAAATACCCAAAAGAAAGGGGAAGACCCACTGGGGACAATACTGCTTGATCAAGGCAAGTATCCAGAGGGGAAAAGAATATCAATACCGCAAAATGGATACTGATAACTGCAAAGAGGGGATTACATCTACCGGTTAGTAGGCAGAAAACCAAGGAAAAGTAACCGTCATCAACTAGGATGAGCACAAAGGGTCAACTCCACCAAGGGGAGAACGTGGGATTTTACAACTACCAGCTTGTAGGTAGAAAACCACAAAGATAGGACTTACAACTACCGGATTATAGGTAGAAGCCAACAAACAGAATGAACCACAAAGGCTACCTCTGCTAGGGGATGAAAGTGGGATTTTACAACTACCGTTTTGTAGGTAGAAAACCACAAAGATAGGACTTACAACTACCGGGTTGTAGGTAGAAGCCACAATCCCGCTGAGGATAGGATGAATGAGTGTCGGTTAGTGAGCAACTATTCATTTATGCCCCAGGGAAGTACAAGAGACAGCCGACAGGGAGCCAATTTAGGATCAATCCCAAAAGGCAGACTAAAACAAGACTCATCCTAATGAGGAAAGAACTCAATAGGGAAAACCCATCCCGTTAGGGAGGGAACGGAAACAACCGTCATCCACGAGGGTATAACTTAGTGGGGAGCGTAGAAGGAAATGGTAGACACTTTTCTGCTTAAGGGGTAGACTCTACATGGAGGGATCAGACACACCCACATCTGCTAGGGGAATAGATCCAAGCTGGCAAGATGCTACCAATTTCGGGGAGTAACACTGCTGGGGATACCCACTCGACTAAGGAATCACTTGTAGTGAAAACACCAACCTCTCAACCATGCTGGGGAACCCACTTCTGAAGTCGATCCAATGGCGCGATGCTAAACTCTTTCCAACAACCCATTCTTGGTCAATTCACCACGGCCTCGGGCTAATGGATATGCTCGCAATGCAGATGCATGAGTTTTTTTTTTTAGCGTAATGCCCCATGATCATGGAAATGCTACGCATTAATGATGCAATATGTTATGCTTATCTACATGATGAATGCATAAACACGCGTCTCCTCCAGAGACAACACTGAGGAACTCCAGGAACTGCACTGAGGATCTCATTACCACGTCAACTTCCACCCTGCTGGGGAGAGACAAACCTTGCTGGGGATGATCTCCATCGAACCCGGACTTGCTTGGCGATTACCCTGCTAGGGGAGGCAACCCATGCTTGTCTCTACTGGGAATGATTTCACCGGACTCGATCCGCTTGGGGACCTTGCTGGGGGAGAACCATCAACACAAACTCTGCTGGGAAGACAGCTTCAGACTTGGAAAACAATCACAACTCCGCTGGGGCTTTGGTAACCTTCAGGCTTGCTGAGGAGGCAGCGATCTCGAATCTGCTAGAGAGATGACACTCTCAAACCCATTGGGGAAATACGGCCTATCGGACACGGGCCGCCCTTCGATTCGTCGAACACTGGTGTTCACCATCCTACCACAGTGTTGACTTTCCACTTTTGAGAACTCCCAGGCTCATCTTGGACTGTTCTGATTCATCCCCTTGTATTCCCGAATCCTCCGTACTTCACGGGGATCGAACTCCTGGGATTCATACAAACTTTCCAGTCTTTAGACTTTGAAGAGTCTTCTTGATTAGCTTTCCAGGATCGTCGCCACAACTCTGTCACGGGCTTTTCACCGTTCGTCTGTCCATTGCCCCTGATTGGACTCTGTGGGGATCTTTTTTTAAAAGGCTCCATATCACTACTTGCCAGCGAATGAAGATATCTAACAGCACCTGCACAAGAGATTGTTAGATAAAAGCGTGCCCCAGGCGTGCCAACACTTCAACATCTTGGTCACTCAAACTTCCGAATAAGATTTCCAGATTTCAATCTTATAAGCATGCATCGGAAGGGACCTCTATGTTTCAAAATGCAAATATTCTTATCAAAATAAACGGATGTTTTCGTAATCAAAGCAGTAATGAAAACAAAAACAAAACTATTTGACTGAACACGTATTTTATTGACTGAAACACAAAGGATGGCTCAGAATCGAGCAACACACAGGAAGCAAACCCTGGAAAGAGGTGATTGCGCACAAAAGGAAAAAAAATCTACCCTAATGGCAATGTGAAACCATGATCTCATCGGGTTCCAACTCGGTTATACCCCATATGTCCTCAAGACTTTCCTCACCTTCTGTCTTCTGAACAAGACGCTTCCGATCGATCTCTGTCGGAGACCAGCCAAGTCATATCTCAAGCACAAACGATCATGCCGGACGCAGTTGTTCGTTTCAATCCCTCTTTTGCCTGGACCGCCCTTTTGGGTTTCAGTCCACCGGGATACCCTTTTTTGCCCAAGTCGCCCTTGTGGGGTTTTCGACTTGCCGGGTGTACAGTTCTTTTCTTTTATTATCCCTAACTTTTGCCCGAACCTTTTCTCTTTTTCCTTGGTTCGCCGGGATGCCCTTTTTTGCCTGAACTCTTTTCCTTTTTTGTCCAGCGGGTCAATCCTTTTTTTTCACGAAGTATCTTCTAACTGCGTCCGCATTCACAGGGAATGGAAAATATTCATCATTCGTGGTCATCGATCACAAGGCTCTGTCAGAGGAGACCTTTTCGACCCCGAATGGACATTCATAATTGTTTATCCACTTGCCCCACGATCGTTGAGGAGGAAGGATCCTTTTCAACAATAACTCTTCCACGTGGTACGCACGAGGTCGCACTTCTTGGTTAACAACACGCTTCATTTATTGGGTACAACTGCCCCATGACAAGTAACTGTCGAACTCTTTTCTCAATCAGGCTCAACGCGTCATACCAAGTCCTCATCCACTCTCCCTTTTCTAACTTCTCATCCGTCTGGACTCTCCACAATGAGGTCTAGCCTCCAGCAGGCAATATCACTTCCATCCCATACTGAATGAGGAAGGTGTTGCCCCAGTAGATGCACGTATCGAAGTACGACACTCAGGATACCAACTTCGTACTCAGCCACCATCGTTGGTGCTTTCAACTGTTATCGGGGAAGCACTAGCTCATTCACTTTAAACTCTCCCCATCAGACATCAGAACCCGTTCGGATTCAGGGTCAGACCCCTCCTCCGGGATCGGTCACTCTCAATCTTTCGATTTGAGCACCTCGAGATGTCCTCATCAGGGACTTCAAACTTCCTTGGTTGAGAATCATCGATGGGTTGTTGGGCGAGATAACCATACAATACCCTCTTCTTGATTGCTTTCTGGGAGGTATACCGAATATCGTATTCAGTCGACACCATTTGCCCTCTCGCAACCCGTCCGTTCAACGCTATATCCCCAAGCACATACTTGATCAGATCCATTTTGGACATCCATAAGGTGGTATGAACCAGCATACCGTCTCAGTCGGCGAGCAGCCTATGCCAAAGTACATCAAGTTTTCTCGAACAGTGAGTGTATTGTTTCACAGTCGATAAACTTTTTGCTTAGGTAAATTGCATGCTCTTTTCGACAAGACTAGTCATGCTGACCCACCACACACCTCCTAGACCCCTTGAGGGCTGTCAAGTACCAAATCAACATTTATTCCTTCCACGAGAGGCATTAGAATCGGAGGTTCCTGCAACTTATTCTTTTTTCATTTTTCCATGCCCCTTGGCAGTCATCATTCCACTTGACCATTTGATCTCTTTCTTGTTCTCTTGTCTTCGGTTCAGGCGTTTCTTGTATCGTTTTTTTCTTTTTTCTTTTTTTTTCTTCTTTTTTTTTTTTTGCAGGATCGACCTCGATTCCTCTTATCCGCTCATAATAAGCCTCGGCAGCTTACCGGACAGCACTCCATAAGTGCACTGATTCGAACTCAACGGTATGAGTTATCTCTACCTGTCAAACAACTTAATCAAGTCCACCGGATGCACCTCTTCCGCTTGGGACTTTGTCAGCATGTCATCAACATGGCATTCGCTTTCACGATGAGTCATATCATGAAACAAAGTCACCCTAGACCTGTGATACTTGGCACCGGCCTTCTTCTTCACTAGAGGATAGTCTTCTCTTGATGGTAGCTCGTGCCCCACAACATGGGTATTCCACCCTGGCGTATCTTGATGCAACCAGGTGAAGATATCAACCTGCTCTTTCAACAGGGCTACCATTCTGTTCTTGACTTGCCTCTGAAGCGGCCTCAACTTTCCTTTCCCTTCTGACCTCGGCGGTACTTGGGATTACCATCTTGACTCGCTCCTCGTGTGGTTGAATCACCTTCTCCTCTTGTTTCAACAACCTGGCTAATTCCAGCAGATCACAATCTTCTTCGCCTTCTTCTTCAGCATGATAGAGCGGATTGTCGAAGTCATACAAAGGTGTAACCAAATTGTTATCGATGAGATCAGGATGGTAATCACTTTTAAGGTCGGAACCAAATGAATCAAAAGGAAAGAAAATAAAAACATTGCCATTTTTATTTTTATTTTTTAAAACTGCAAAAAAGTGAAAAACAGGGAATTGGACCGCTTTAATCACAAAACATCTATTTATTACTGATGCAAAATGTTGCACAATGAAACACATGAGATGGCCCTTACAATGGACCATTACGTTTCGGGCAAAACGTATGGCTTTCATGCAAACAAAATCAAAACACAGAAATACTACACTTCCGGATGAGCGACAGTGGTGATTTTGGAGGCTTTCCAATTGCCTGGTACGCACGACTTTATCCACAGCTCGAGCTCGCGGTTGCGGTCGATCTCTTCACTCACTGAACAAGCATGATCAGAATTCAGCATTCCTGCACTGACGAAGATGTACGGTGGACGACGTCCTCTGTTTGGTCTAGACGACTCTTGATCTGGATAACCAATCCCGATCATGTCCGCCTTTACCGGTGTTGAGTGGATCCATAAGTTTGGATTTGTTACCCCTAGCAGGATGTCTGAGCAGACGAGCTATGCGTACCGGTTGACACCTACAAAATAGCAAATGGGTTAGTATGACTCACGCATGCAGTGTCTACCCGTACTAGGAATATCCTGTCCTTTGATTCTAGCGTCACTGAGACAAATAATTTTTCATCAACAACATTCTGACATCTGGATATCTCTCAACCAGAATCTTAATCAAAAATGGACCCTGAATATGGACAGACATGGGTTGAATGCAGATGAATGCGAAATGAGACCGATGCAAATGCATGAATGCAGGTCACTGTGCCACCAAGTCATCTGAGGACCCATTCTCTAAACCAGTCACAGTCAACTGAGTCACCATAAATCCGACTTGGGGAGTTCCGAAATAAACGGAACTGGAGATTACATCACCATCATCACAGGAACATCCACTGAACGGATGACAATCAGATCCTCTGAACAAGCACTCTCAACTCAACCCGGGGATCCGAAATAAACGGAACCCGCTGATAAACCATGGACAGAACTCCGGCGTCCCAGAAATAAATGTCCATAATTCACAGTCACCATCAGTACCAAGAGTCACCAACAAGTCAGCAACAGTACCTGTAAAGATCATTCCCTCCCCACTCACGGGTGTCATCTAGGTCAGGGTAAGGTCGAGAGAAACGCAGGATAAACAACCCTTTCAAGAATATCATCCTGTGCACACCAGATGTATGCACCGATGATACCCCATCAGAATCTGAACTGCTCGTGATGTCAATGTTCCGCTAAGTGGCGTACACCACCCGCTTCCCATGAATCACTCTATTCCTAGGTTTCCTAGATTGCACTCATAGCCTGGGTATTGGGCCTTTTACCTCAAGTAACTCCCACCCCCAATCAGAGAAACACAGCCAGCACAACAGATGAATATGAATGAATGCAAACATTAATGCAAACAATAAATGCAAACAGTAAACAATGAATGCAATAAATAACACAGCAAAAAAAGCAACCAAAGCCCTAACCTATAGAGCGCTAGGAGAGACTCGCTTAGGGAAGAAGGACCAGCACAGGTCAACTTCTCGTTTCCCCAGCAGAGTCGCCAGCTGTCGCATTACGCGAAAAACCGGCGGGAAAACAAAAACAACAGAGCCGCCACCGTGCGTTATTTATCCCAAAAAGAGGGAAAGGAAACGCTCAGAGTAAACCTGGGAAAAGACGTGGTCTCACGACCAAAGAGAATGGGATCGGGAGTCGGTTATGCGAAGGGAAGGTATTAGCACCCCTACGCATCCGTCGTACTCGACGGGATCCACGCACAATAGGAAGGAAATTTGGTTGCTAAAAACACTGCTCACACACACACATACTGGCTGAAGGAGACACAAGAAAACAGACTGAAACTGACTCGGCAGGATATCGCATCCTGGGCCTACTTAGTCTATCAAGCATAGACATCAGAGTCTAAGTAGTTCGGACTGGGGAAACGACACATGCTCGCTAGGATATCGCATCCTATGCATACGTATCTCCCTTGGACGAAGGAGAATCAGAGCATCCGTAGCTCGGCTAACACGCACACAAACGAACACAGGCAAAGGCAAACGTGGAGCCTGAATGCCAATCACTAGGCTTACATCAGCATCCGAACCAAAACACACGCAAGGAGGCAAACGTGGAGCCTGAATGCCAATCACTGGGCTTACATCAGCATCCGAACCAAAACACACGCAAGGAGGCAAACGTGGAGCCTGAATGCCAATCACTGGGCTTACATCAGCATCCGAACCAGACACACGCACACTGGAACCCGAATGCCACTCGATGGACTTACATCAGCTTCCAAGCACACAACAACACAAAACGAAGACACAGGCAGAAGAAAGGTCTCGATTGCAACTAGGGCAAGAGAAGGGGAAGGTCTCAATCGCAACGAGGGCGAGAGAAAGGATCGCAACGAGGGCGAAAACAAGCACGGATTAGTTGTTAGTCAAACTCGACAAGACATCGCATCTCGTGCCTACGTATCTCATCTGAACATGAGAATCAGAGTTGTCGTAGTTCGGCTAAACTATTCCTGTTGGTTCGTATTTTTTAAGTGGACGACGTCACTACGCAATCTACCGGATGCTCGACCTTTGGAGACTTACTCACCTGTAGTAGAAGGAGTGGACGTATCCTTAAGAGGGGATAGTGTTTGTTTGTGTTTTAGGAAAGCTCAAGCAAGAAAGGAAGTCCTATACGAAGGAACCGTGCTACCTTAATTGTCATGCAAACGAGACTACGCGGAGTCTAGCAAACCTAGGGGATACAATCACACCACACAAACATATACAGCACGAAATAAACACACCAACAAGGGGCTCAAACATCAGGGTTAGGCTTTAGTCGAGGGGTCATATCAACCTCAACAAACAAGCCTCTGTATCGGGGTCAGGTTAGCTCTTAACCTTGCCATTGAGGGGCTAAGGTGAAGCTGATGAAAGGTGAAGTGAGGATCAGACCTCACAGCTCTTATCCCTAACCAGGGAGAGCTTCTGACAAATGAGCATGGGTCCAGAATGGGGGAACCCTTCTATACTCAGAGACTCTGATACAATGTGCACTGCACAAGATCTTAGGCTTGGATCTCAATGCTACAACCATGCAATGGGAGCAAGGAGAAGACTCACGGAATAGTGGGGGATAGATTACTTATCCCTACCTTCCACCAATTGCCTTGATTAAGGACTTTACCTGCTTAGGCACAAAATTAAACAATCACAATCATTGCCTCTTAAGGAGGACTTCAGACATTTATTTGCCCGGCCCGGTAACAGCCGGGTCTCCAGACTACATGAAGTCAAGAGGACCTACCTCAATGCAAGTTGCTTAAGCAAAGCAAAGCAAAAGTTCACAAGGAACTGAGCAACTAAAAGTACCTGGAAACAGTCAAACACAGTTAGTACTCAGACGGACAAAACTAAACAGCAAAAGTTTTAATCAGTTAATCTATACAGATCAATGCACAACAAAGCAAGCTCAAAGTTCAAGCCCAAACTTCACAACCTACAAAACAATGTTATGTTAGTGTACAAACATCAAACAACATCAATTGCATTTAACTTGATTCATTCTCCATGTGCATTATGCTTTTGATCCTGAAAAATCAAGCAAATATTAGCAACAAGACCACTAGGCCAAGCCTAGGGTCCAAAGGCAAGAAAAATTCCTAAACAGCAAGGTATTCACCAACCAAAGTCAAATTAATGTCAAACAAGAGCAAACACCATTAGTCTCATGTTTATATCATTCATCATGTTCATGTTAAGTACAAAACAATCCAAACTAGTTCAAATGAAGCACCAAGCATACAAACAGAACTATTGCATTCAAATCCACATCAAAACAAATCCAAAAATTCTCAAATTAATTACACCTAAACAGGGCCTAATCCAGGTATGGCACACCAAATTTCAGCTTAATTGGGCAAATGGAACCATGTCAATGAAAATCAACAAAAACAGACACAATTATAGGCTCCAAATCACAACATCAACACATACATCCACTTCAAAAATTCATATCTCAATGAAAACAAAAAATAAATGGATGAGACCAAAACAGGGATGTCACATTATGTGTCTATTACAAGCATATCAAATTTCATGACAATCCAATACCATATGAGCATTTCTCAATCAATCTACCAACCTATGTCACACAAGCTTGCACAATTGGTCAACAGAAATGAAAAATCACAATCAATTTGAAAATGCAATGTAAAAATCCACAAAAATTCTCATAGCTTCCTAACATGCAAATCAATCCTCATGCAAAATTTCACTTCATTTCAACATGTATAGGTCACTCAATAAAATCCAGCAAATTGACATCAAGAGGTGTGACACCAATTGTCACACCTAAGTTCTAAAATTCATAACTACATGGCCAGGTATCAAAAACTCATGAAATTTACATGGAAATAATCAGCATCCAGTCAACAATCATCACAAAAATTTCCAAGAATTTATTTTACATTATGAGCATTTCATGAACCAAATTGGTGCAATGTATCAAAAATATACACATGTGAAATAAGCCTAGGCCAATCCAAAAATATACCATGCACAACTTTGACCAATAGGTCAAAAATCATCTACACTCAGCCACAAAGTCAACAAAACAATTTTCACAATTTTCTGATTTTTCTATATTTTTCTATGAATTATTTAAGGTGCTAAAGTATTTTTTTACAAATTTTTTAGAATTAATTAATTAAATGAAATTGTAATGGCATTATGGTAATTAACATGGCGCGGGGGCGGGTAACACGTTTTTGAATTTTCAAACCAGAAATTTGGATCTAGCAAGCGTTCTTCATCGTTTCAGCCATGAACATTTCCAGAAATTCAATAAACACTCAAGAACACTCAATCCTCAAATCAGCACCAAAACGGACAAATGGATATCCGTTGGAACCGCACGAACGTGTAGATCACAAATATCAACTCCAATTAACCTAACAATTGCTAAATCTCAAGAATCGAATGCGTTAGGGTTTTAGATCCAAACTTCGAGTCGCGATTTCTTACACTACAGTTGATCATTCACAAATCTAAAACTATCATGATGCTCTACGTTTCATGCTCTACAACACGCATACAACAATTAAGCAAAGCATGTGATTCGAATTTTGAAGAAACCTGCTATGGCAGTGGTGAACCTGGACGAATCCGCGCGAGAGAGCCTCAAACAGGTGCAGTACAAGCTATTGGCAAGGAGATTTGAAGCTTAGATCCATTCAGTTTTGCTCCGGTTGCTTGAAATCACCATTCACCATGGATGAACCTTGAAGATGCAGTCACTTTAGGCGCGGCTTTGGTGGTTCTTGAGTACAAACAGATGGAGCTTAGGCCAATGCAAGATCAATGTAAAAAGAATTTCTCAAATTGATCAAAGGATTGTGAAGTTTGATCAATTTTGGTTTTGGAGTGTTCTTGCAAATTCTTGGAGATTTTGATGAGTTTGATCTGATTTTTGATGGAATGAAAAATTCTGTTGTGTTTAGAAGATAATTAAGCTTTTATATGCTGCTCTTAATCCATGATTAATCAAGTTAATTAACCAAGTGGAAAGATTAGCAAATTGTGCATTTTCACTCAAAGTGGCCAAAATACCCTTTCTCTAAATCAGCCCATATATCAGCTCAAATTTGATTCAAGCAAGTCCAAAATATCACATGTGATGTGTAGAAATAAGTCCCACTTCCATTGGCCATGTATTTTGCAATCTCACCATGTGATAGCACTTTATCCATTTTCACACTTCCATTTTTCAAACCAAATCTCAAACCATGAAGCCTATGCATGAAATGATGATTCAAACACATTCCAAATGCCATTTATGAGGTGTAGCAAAAAGTCCCATCTCAAAATTCCAAATATTTTGACATTTGGACAATTTTGCCCCTGATCCAATTTAACAGTCCAGTTGAAAAGTGACTTTTTGCATTGGCCACTTTTGGAAAAATCCAATGATGCACCCTTGAAGTACATGTCAAATGGAGTTTGTGCATATAAAGAACTTGCAATTTGGACCAACCATGTGGTAGTTATGCCCTCCTGATTACGGGTTTTTTTTGAAATTCATCTGACCATATCTTGCAAACCACACATGAGAATTTCAAGTTCTTGGACTTTTTGGAAAGGTGAGATCAAGATCTTCAACTTTCATGTTGGACAAAATTCCATTTGAAGCTTGTATGATGAAGTTATTTTGAGGGGAAAAAGTTTCCATTTTGGGCAGCTGAAATTACAGGTCACCTGCTATTTTTAGAAACTTTCTGTCTGACCTCCAAATCTTCAACCTTGGTCTTTGATATGTCAAATGAGACTCATATGGACATGAATGAGGCCTTTCAAACCATTTCCCACCTTCCAATCCATAAAATCGGGCACAGTTGACCACAGTTGACTTTCTAGGGTTTTTGGTTGACTGAACAATGACTGGTGACTTCTGAGCATCCAACCTTTGGCCAAACCACTTCAAAATGATCCTTGGACCATATGAGCTTGAAAAATCAACCCTAGGGCTTTGTCTCAATGAAAATGGCACTTGCTTGTTTGACTGACTGATTCTCCTGATCAGTTAGACCTGATTCATCAACTGAGCTTGCACTTGGGCAAATGGACAATGCAATGTTATGCAGTGGACATTGTTAATGCTATGACCTAATATGAAATGAATGTACAAAATGGTAGGGTGCGAATTTGAGGTGCTACACCTAGCTTTAGCCCTACGTCAGTTTGGTTATGCTCGAAGAGATGGTCCACATGAAATAATTATTCAAGGCACTGTGTTTGCCTATGACAACGACTCTCAAGGTCTCCGTCAAAAGTTTGTACGAGCTTGGGGCATGGTGAAAAGAAGTACTTTAGGACAGAAAAACTCTATTCCTATGGAACCTTATCTCAGATGGGTACGCGCCAGAGCTCGTGAGCTTACCATGCCATATCTTGCAATCGGACCTCTGATTGTCGAACCAAAAGTTGAAGGAGGTGCCCCTCAGATCATTCCTTATCCAGATATGCCTACCAATGTTGAAGAATTGAAGAAATCCTGGATCCAGTTGAGAGAGGAAAGGGATACTTTTGAAAGTCAGTTCGGTGCAGAAAGGAAGAAGGTATTAGAGCTCACCAGCCAGCTTAATGAGGAACGAAGACTCAATGCATATCTCCGCCCAAAAAGAAGCCGTCCCTGGGAGACTTGAGCTTTCATTGTATTTTTATCATTTTTTGTAATGAACATTGATTAAAGAAATTATTAATAAAAGTTTCCCTCTTTTGGTGGTTTACGCAAAGTTAAATTCCGAAAGTCCTTGAAAACATTTCATACATTGCATAGCATAACATAACATCGCATAACAGGTATTCTAAAGGATCAATGTTCTCACGGTCTTCCTTCTAAACAGAAAGATGGCTCTCGAACAAACTGTCAAAGATCTCCAGGCTCAGAATGCTCAATTCCAGGAGATGATCTTGAACTTATCCAAGGGGCAGGATGAGCTGAAGGCTCTCTTGCTCGAGAAGAAGAAAGACAAGAAAGTTGTGAGTTACAATAACCCGGGAAGAAGGCTTAAAGGACAGGCCGCAGGAGTCAAGATTAGAATTCCGAAGGATAAAGAAGATGAGACAGAAAATGATTCGGAAGATGAGAATGATGATCCCTTCGACCCTGAGGACGACGATGAAGATTATGAAAATGAACAGTACTCTCCAAAAGATGATAAGTATAAGTTGCTGGAAGAACGCATGCTAGCTATGGAGGGTCAAAAGGCGCCCGGTCTGGATTTCGAAGGCTTAGGTCTGGTCTCTGATGTGGTCATTCCCCGCAAATTCAAGGTCCCCGCTTTCACTAAGTATGATGGTGTGTCTTGTCCTCAGATGCATCTGAGAGCTTATGTGAGAAAAATTCAGCCGTATACCACTGATAGGAAGCTATGGATCCATTTCTTCCAAGAGAGTCTGTCTGGCACACAGTTAGAGTGGTTTATCAGCTCGAGAGCTCTAACACCCGCACCTGGACTGATTTAGCGACAGCTTTCTACAAGCACTACCAGTATAATTTTGAATTGGCGCCTACTCGGCTACAATTGCAGAATATGACTATGGGATCTAAAGAAAGCTTCAAAGAATATGCTCAAAAATGGAGAGATTTGGCTGGCAGAGTCAAACCCTCTATGACTGATCGAGAATTAGTGGACATGTTCATGGGTACACTGACTGGCCCATTCTACAGCCATCTATTGGGAAGTTCCTCATCGGGTTTCACTGAACTTATATTAACAGGTGAACGTGTTGAAAGTGGCATTCGAAATGGAAAGATACGGGTGACTACCTCTGCAAGCACCAAAAAGTCCTATCAGGGGAGGAACGAATCAAATGCTGTGTACGGTCAAAGGGGTCATAACAAGAAAAATCGTGACCATGCTGTTGGAGCAGTTACGATTACAGCACCGTCATCTCAAAACTTCCAACACAGACAAGACAGGCCAAGAAGACAGTTTACGAAAATCAATATGACTTTAGCACAGGCACTGCAGGGTATGCTAAAAGAAATTTTAATTACCCTCAGAGATCCTCCTGCAAATCCCAACACTACTTCTCCTCGTTATAATCCCAATGTCAGGTGTGCATATCACTCCGATAGCCCCGGGCATGATACAAACGATTGTTGGTTGTTGAAGAATAAGATTCAGGATATGATCGACGCTGGGGAAATTGAATTTGATCCTCTGGAGACTCCTAATGTCATCACTGCTCCTATGCCTAATCATGACAAGACTGTTAATGCTGTGGATGACAATTCCCACATTTCTAATGTAGCCGACTTAGCATCTCCTCTCCTGATCATCAAGAAAAATTTATTACAAGCTGGTTTATTTCCAGGTTGTGCTGAAAATTGCGATCTTTGTATACTCCGACCCAATGATTGCTTAAAGTTGAGGAATGGTATTCAACGGCTGATGGATGATCGTACAATTCTCTTAGAAAAGATTCCGGAGGTGGAAAAACCCCATTGAAGAAATATCTGTGATTTCTAGGTCCAAAGTTCCAGTGAAGATTACCGCCACTAGATTGCCTGTGAAGATTACTGTTGAGCCCAAGGTAGCTCCCCTAATTATTACTGCACCTGGGCCAGTACCGTATTCCTCAAGCAAAGCCATTTCGTGGAATTATGGAGGGGATGTTTACATCCACGGCATAAAGCAAGATGATAATTCTGCTAATCCTAATGACGTTGACATTGTTGGGACTAGTAAAATTACTCGAAGCGGAAGGATCTTTTCTCCAGAAATCTCACCTCCCATCCCTGAAACTCGAGGAAAGGAACCAGTAATCAATCCTTCTCAGTCAAGGACACCAGTCGAAGTTACTACCGAAGATGTTTCCAAACAGGAAATGGAAGAAATGCTGAAAATCATCCGCAAGAGTGATTTTGATGGGGTAGAACAGTTGGGGCATACTCCGTCTAAAATTTCGATGGTATCCTTGTTGTTATCTTCTGAATCTCATGCCAATGCATTGATAAAATTCTTGAAGACCGC
Organism: Lathyrus oleraceus; assembly: GCF_024323335.1. Lineage (NCBI taxonomy): Eukaryota > Viridiplantae > Streptophyta > Magnoliopsida > Fabales > Fabaceae > Lathyrus > Lathyrus oleraceus. The sequence continues at coordinate 87,353,327 of NC_066584.1, forward strand.
TCATGTACCTCAGGAGACATCTGTCGATCAGTTCAAAAATTATGTTGCTAACTTGGCTGTTGACAATGGCCTAGGCTTTTCTGATGCTGACCCGACACCAGCAGGAAAGAATCATAATAAAGCTCTACATATCTCCATTGAGTGTAAGGGGATCACCTTGTCTCATGTGTTGATCGATAATGGCTCTTCTTTGAATGTGCTACCGAAAGCTGTGCTCGATAAACTTGACTGTAAAAGCATTGAACTGAAACCCAGTGACATTGTGGTGCGTGCTTACGATGGTGCAAAGAGCGTTGTCCATAGCGAGGTGGTTCTCCCTATCAAGATAAGACCTCAAGTCTTCAACACTACCTTTCACGTAATGAACATTCGTCCTGCCTATTCCTGCTTGCTGGGACGCCCTTGGATTCATGGGGCAAGTGATGTAGCTTCGTCTTTCCATCAAAAGCTGAGGTATCCAATAGAGGGTAAGATTGTCACTGTGTGTGGAGAAGAAAAGTATATTGTCAGTAGTGTGCATACCTTCAGATACGTCGAGATGGATGGTGAATTCTTTGAGACTCCTCCTCAGTCATTTGAAGTAGTTCCTCCAACCAGTCTTGTCCTTAAGCCAACTTCCCATGTGCCCAAGGTTATTCGTGCTCCTCCTACTATGACTTCTCTGAAAGACGCTCAAGCCGTGGTCGAAGATGGTGGTCGTACTGGCTGGGGTCAACTGATCGACGTACCGTACAAGTCTGATAGATTTGGCCTGGGATTTAGCTCTGAAAAGGCAGTCAAAGATCAGATTAATGATGTAGAAGATGTTGATAGCGATTGCGACTTGGATAGCTGGATTTTCCCAACAATTGGTGACGGACTCAATAATTGGAAGGCTGAAGACACTATCCCGATTTCCTTTAGTCAGGAGTAATTGTTATTGCCTATTTTAGTGTTGCAAATTTTTAATTTTTACAATTGAACTTCTTAAAGCATTGTGTCTATGCCCGGGGCATAAATAGCTAATTTGTTAAGGGTTTTGTCATTTTCATAAGCATATCCACATTCAATAAATCAATGGACTTTTTGCATTCAAATATTGCGCTCTTTATCTTTCCTGTCATCTTTTAAACAAGCTATGCTTTCTTACACACACTCACGTAACAAATTGAAGATCCATATCCACTCTGGATCATGTTGATAATAATTCTGCTACTGTTCATTATGACTTTGAAAATCCGATCTACCAAGCCGAGGATGGAAGTGAGGAAGATTGTGAAGTACCTGGAGAGCTTGCCAGACTGTTACTGCAAGAGGAAAAGACTATACAGCCGCATGAGGAATCAATTGAAACTGTAAATCTGGGTACTGAAGTAGACAAGAAAGAAGTCAAAATAGGAGCAGGCTTGGGAAACAGTGTCAAAGAAAGATTGATTCAGATGTTACATGACTATATAGAGATTTTTGCTTGGTCTTATGAAGACATGCCAGGACTGGATACTGATATAGTAGTGCATCGTTTGCCAAGGAAGGAAGATTGTTGTCCTGTTCAGCAAAAGGTTCGTCGCATGCGTCCTGAAATGTCTGAGAAAATCAAAACCGATGTTATGAAACAATTTGATGCAGGTTTTCTGGCTGTTACTTCTTATCCTCAATGGGTTGCTAATGTGGTACCAGTGCCAAAGAAGGATGGTAAGGTGCGAATGTGTGTAGATTACAGAGATTTGAAGAAAGCGAGTCCCAAAGATGACTTTCCACTTCCGCACATTGATGTTCTGGTAGATAACACCGCTCAACACAATGTATTCTCATTCATGGATGGATTCTCATGTTATAACCAGATTAAGATGGCACCTGAGGACATGGAGAAAACTATATTTGTGACGCAATGGGGCACTTTCTGTTACAAAGTAATGCCATTCGGTTTAAAGAATGCAGGGGCAACATACTAGCGTGCTATGGTGGTTTTGTTCCATGATATGATCCATCATGAAATAGAGGTATATGTGGATGACATGATAGCCATATCTCATACTAAAGAAGAACATCTCGATCATTTATACAAACTGTTTGAGAGGTTGAAGAAATACAAGTTGAGATTGAACCCGAACAAATGCATCTTTGGAGTAAGATCCGGTAAACTCTTGGGCTTTATTGTCAGTAGTAAAGGAATTGAGGTTGACCCGGCTAAGGTGAGAGCTATTCAACAAATGCCAGTTCCCCGTACAGATAAAGAAGTTAGAGGTTTCTTGGGACGTTTGAATTACATTTCCCGATTTATCTCCCATTTGACTGCTACCTGCAAACCCATCTTCAAATTACTGAGGAAAAATCAAGAGATGATATGGAATGATGAATGTCAAGAAGCTTTTGACAAAATCAAGAAGTATCTCCAAGAACCTCCAATTTTGATGCCACCAATCGAAGGAAGACCTCTAATCATGTATTTGACCGTGTTAGAAAATTCAATGGGGTGTGTGTTGGGGCAACATGACGAGTCTGGTCGAAAAGAGCATGCGATATACTACCTTAGCAAAAAGTTTACCGACTGTGAAACAAGATACTCATTGCTCGAGAAAACTTGTTGTGCTTTGGCTTGGGCTGCTCGCCGACTAAGACAGTATATGTTGAATCATACCACTTTATTGATTTCTAAGATGGATCCTATCAAATATATATTTGAGAAACCTGCCCTCTCCGGAAGAATAGCAAGATGGCAGATGATTTTAACAGAGTATGATATCCAATATACTACTCAGAAAGCAATCAAAGGAAGCGTGTTAGCTGATCATTTGGCTCATCAAGCAGTGGATGATTACCAATCTATGAATTTTGAGTTCCCAGATGAGGATGTCATGCTTGTTACTGATTATGAAGAACCTGGACCAGATGAAGGACCCGAATTGGGATCCCGATAGACTATGGTTTTTGACGGATCTTCTAATGCATTGGGTAGTGGTGTTGGTGTTGTAATTATTTCCCCCAAGGGTTGCCATACGCTTTTCACTGCTAGACTATGTTTTGACTGTACCAACAATATGGCTGAGTATGAAGCATGTATTTTGGGACTCAGAGCTGCTATAGACCTGAGAATCAAGTTTTTGAGTGTGTACGAGGACTTAGCCTTAGTAATCAGTCAGATCAAAGGAGCATGGGACACTAAACATCTGAATCTCATCCCTTATCGAGAGCGGGTGTTAACATTAATCCCATACTTTGAAGAGATTACATTCGAACATATTCCACGAGAAGAGAATCAGTTGGCAGACGCATTGGCTACCATGTCATCTATGTTCAGAGTCAGATGGGACGATGAAGCTCCCACGATCGCCATTGCACGATTAGATGAACCAGCATATTGTTATGAACTGAATACTGATGAAGTGGAAGAGAAACCTTGGTTCCACGAAGTAAAAAGATATTTAGAAACTCAGGAATACCCTGAAGGGGCATCCATCAATGACAGAAAATTCCTGAGGAAGTTCTCCGCTAAATTCTTTTTGAATAATGGAGTATTATACAAACGTAATCATGATTCGACTTTGCTGCGCTGTGTGGATAAAAGGGAAGCAGAAAAGATTATGGAAGACATACACGACGGTATTTTTGGGACTCATTCTAGTGGACATACGATGGCCAAGAAGATTCTGAGATCAGGGTATTATTGGTCTACCATGGAAGCTGATTGCCACCGTCACTCCAGAACTTGCCACAAGTGCCAGATCTATGCGGACAAAGTACATGTACCTCCTACTCCATTGAACGTGTTGACAACACCTTGGCCCTTTGCAATGTGGGGCATTGATATGATTGGAGAGATTAAACCTACTGCTTCTAATGGACATCGTTTCATTCTTGTTGCTATTGATTACTTTACAAAGTGGGTAGAGGCAGCCTCATTTGCTTCTGTCACCAAGAATGTGGTGGCACGGTTCATCAAGAATAGTCTCATTTGTCGGTATGGCATTCCTGAAAGAGTTATCACTGATAATGGTATTAATTTGAACAACAAGATGATTACTGAACTCTGCACGCAGTTCAAAATAAAACACCATAACTCTTCTCCGTACCGGCCAAAGATGAATGGCGCCGTAGAAGCTGCTAATAAGAATATTAAGAAGATCATACAAAAGATGACAGTAACATACAAAGACTAGCATGAGATGTTACCCTTTGCTCTTCATGGTTATCGCACTTCAGTGCGCACTTCGACAGGGGCAACTCCTTTCTCTCTAGTCTACGGAATGGAAGCCATTTTACCAGTGGAAGTTCAGATTCCCTCTATAAGAATTATGAAAGATGCAGGCTTAGATGAAGATGAATGGATTCAGACTCGACTCGATCAGATAAATTTGATTGATGAAAAGAGACTTGCGGCTGTTTGTCACGGACAGATATATCAGAAGCACATGATCCAGGCATTTAATAAAAAAGTCAAGAGATAGGTATATCAAATTGGCAACTTGGTAATAAAGCGTATCATTCTACCACAAGGTGATTCTAGAGGCAAATGGACTCCCACATACGAAGGGTCGTTTGTAGTTAAGAAGGTATTCTCTGGTGGAGCCATGATGCTTGCTACAATGGATGGCGAAGACTTCCCACATCCCGTGAACACAGACATAGTTAAAAAATACTACGCATAAAAGAGACCCGCTAGGTCAACGTATCTAGGCAAAAGTAAGGGCATCCCGGCGAACCAAAAGGGTTCGGGCAAAAATTAGGGATAAACATATAAAAATGTACACCCGGCAAGTCGAAAACCTGAAAAGGCGGCTTGGGCAAAAAAGAGTATCCTGGTGGACTGAAAACCTGAAAAGGCGGTCCAGGCAAAAATTAGGGATTAAAGCATATGACTATGTCCCGTTCTCGGTCAGCTTCACCCAAGTCAAAGGGATTGAATAAGCCAATCACTTCTATCCGACAGCAGGAGATGAGAGGCTTGAAGACATAATGGCAGTAGTGGAATTAAAATCAATAGGACTTTTTCTGCATAGCTTTCTCTTTGTTTTCTTGACAATTTCCTCTTACTAGGATTTTTGTCTCCTTGTACTCAAATTGCCTGTTTATAGACCCTCTTTCAAAATCAATACAATTTTTTTTTCCAAAAAGATGCTTTTGTTTTACTTTCTCTGTTTTGTTTGCATAAACGTCCATTGATTTAATTCGAATTAATATATGCATTTGAACATGATTGATGTTTACCGAAAATACATGCATAAAATAGAAATATCAGTTACTAAAAGACTTTAGGGTCGAGGATAAAGTCTAACCATGCTTTCCGATGAATCCGGTTGCTAATCCTATTCCCCAGCAAAACCAGTTATTTCCCAGAAGAAATTGGCATTACTAGACAGACTGGTCATCTCTTTTATCCCCCAGCCAGGTCCTGTGGAATATTTCTACCATCAGACAAGAAATCAAATATCCCCAGCTAAGAAAGGGTCATCAATACAAATATCTCCAACCAGAATGTGGGGATTTATTTTCCCCTGGCAAAAAATTTCAGACGCATAATTCATTCATGCATCATTTCACATCATACACATGCATGCAATGTTCGCATTTATTTTCAAAAGCATAAAACATCTCATGCATCATGACATGGCATGGGGCTAACTTTTTCAGGTTAATTATCCTCCCGATATAGTCAAAATAAAGGTTCATTCAGACGGACGCCCTTATCGGTTACATTTGAGATTCAGATGCATCTTTCAGATATAATCCATATGAATGTTCATTCTGATAAGCATTCTGACATCCTCCTAATGATGGCATCTTTAAGCCCATCCCGGACATTTATTGCAAATACAACATATACAAATATTATCAGATATAGCCTAACGTACGGTTCATTCTGATTCAACCTAACGTATGGTTCCTTCAACTGTTCCAATACGGTCTAGCGTACGACCCATTTGGATGTTCATCCCCTCAGATACTACCTAACGTACGGTACATTCTGAAGTGTAGTCTAGCGTATGACTACCCCTTTTATCATCAGATACAGCCTAACGGATGGCTCATTCTGCTCAGATACGATCTAGCGTACGATCCATTCTGATCTTTATTCCTCAGATACTACCTAGCGTATGGTATATTCTGAAATGTAGTCTAGCGTACGACTACCTTTTATCATCAGATACAGCCAAACGGACGGCTCATTCTGCTACTCAGATACGATCTAGCGTACAATCCATTCTGACCTTTATTTCTCAGATACAGCCTAATGGACGACTCATTCTGCTACTCAGATACGATCTAGCGTATGATCCGGTCTGATCTTCCATCCCCAGTGACGTCACCCGCCTAATGGACGACTCATTCTGCTACTTAGATACGATCTAGCGTACAATCCATTCTGGTCTTTACCTCTCCAGATGCAGCCTAACAGACGGTTCATTCTGCAATTCAGATACGATCTAGCGTATGATCCATTCTGATCCTTTATCCCCAGCAGCGTATGACCCATTCTGATCCTTATCTCATCAGATTCAGCTCACCATAACAACACCTAATGGATGACTCATTATACGGCCTAGCGTGCGACCCAGTATGACACCCATGTCTTCAGATATGGTCTAATGTACGACGCGCTCTGAAGCCCCCATCATCATACTTTCTGGATGGCATCTCTAAGCCCATCTCCGTCAAGACTAACTTTTAATTAACAAGCGCAAATTTTTGGGCATTCTAAGTGTTCAATAATCTTCTACCACCAGATCACGAATGGCATACATGCCATTCTAACTCTCTCGGTTTATGAATATTGAACAGGGGCAGCTGTCATACCCCAAAATTTGCCCGTTAAGTTTTTAGGACATTTTTCAAGACATTCTAATCCATTTTCAAGACATCAATGTTCAAGGAACAAGGGTCCAGTGCACAGGTTACCAAATCCAGAAGATGACCTAAACTGGCATGCTCTCTAAGCGAGCAAACCCTTCGCTAAGCGAGGCTCACGCGTCATTCCTTCGCTAGCTGCTCGCCTAGCGAATCCTTCACTAGCTCACTCGCCTAGCGAGCTCACGAAATACCAGAAAATTTTGGGCTTAATTCTGAGCCCACCAAGACACAATTATTATAAATACCAGAACTTCACACAGAGAAAGGAATTAGAGACAGACGGTGGACAGAGAGGGAACAGGCAAACCCTAACAGAGGCAACCGGAAAAACCCTGGAGGCTAACGAAGAGAATTCAGAGTAAACCCCAGATACCCCGAAGGAAACTCATATGCACAAAGGTTACCTCCGCCCAACTCAATCCGGTACAAACCATAAGAGTGATCTGCAAGTCCAGCGGCGCAATTGTAATTGCAAACAGGTTTGCCACACCCCCACTAATTTTATGCTCCTAATTTGACATCTGTAAATACATGAGGCATTATGATTGAATTTCTCATTTAGGTTTTTCATATGGGTTTAAGTATGCATGAATGTGTAACACGATATCTTGAATGTTTAACCATGTAATTTCTGTAATGGATGCCATAGGGTTTAGGGTTCCTGAAATCGCACTGTTATCAAAGAAGAACCCAGAACCCGCAGCCGTTCGCCCGCACTTCGCTGAGCGAGCATGTAGCGAGGGTTCGCTAAGCCTTCGCTAGGCGAGGCAGTAGCGAACATGACAGTATTTGTTTTGTCATTTGCATTCTAATCTGTACTTGATTGACATGTTTTCTATTGCATCTATACGCTGTTTTCCGGACACTATTATTGCCGTGATTCTTTTGTTTGGTGCAACTCTTGGTTGCACCCTAGCTTGGTATCCTAACCCGTTTGTTGAATTTTTGTGAGGGTTCACATACTCCTGAAGAGACAGTTTGCTAGGTATTCCACTTTATTTGTGGGATACCCTTGTGAAGATTCATTTTAATTACTTGACTGATTACATTGCCTTCGAACATATGACCTGGGCCCTCTCTTTGTTGCCTTACGATATTATGGCCATGTCCCGCGAATGTAAGGATACCCTTAGCAAAGACCCTTCGGTTAAATCATCATAGTCCCTCGAATGTTGCCTTCGAACACATGACTTTGTCCCTCGATGACCCTTCGTGGTAGCCTACGGTTAAATGATGATTGTCCCTTCGAATACTAAGTATCCTTACAAATGTTGCCTTCAATGACCAATCGACGACCCTACGATGTCCCTTTACATCCAAAGGATAAGACTACTTACTTCTCAATAGTAAGGACTAGGGGTGTTCGCGGTGCGGTTTGGGCGGTTTTTGCGATAAAAATCACCCGAACCGCAAGAGAAAAAAGCATGCGGTTCGGTTTGGTTCGGTTGACTTTTAGAAATAAAACCAAACCAAACCAAATCAATGCGGTTTGGGTTGGTTCGGTTTTTTATAATATTTTTATTGAGCCATATATACTCCTATAAATAACGACATAACTTTGTGTTTAGTCATTCATACATTACTAAATAACATCAAAATTCATCATATTTAGACAAAAACGTTTCATTCAATATACAAAAAACCAGATTAGACAAAAGTGGAATAAAAGATAAATATAAATAGTAGCATAAAATAATATCAAAGACGTTATAATAAAACATAAAAAAAAACATATGAGATGAGAGATTAGAGAAGATGAAAAAAAGAACATAAGAGATGCGAGATTGAGAAGAAAAGTGCAATAAAAACGTAATTGGAAGAGAAAATAGTAACATAAAAGATAAAAAAGAAAGAACATAATAGAGGACTTATTAGAGTAGAATAGGCGAGACCTACATGGAAAAAAAGATGAGAAGAATGTGTGATACTACTATGAGAGATTTAAGAAGGTTGAAATTGAAACCCTAAGTGTGATTAAGAGAAAATTGTTTGTAATTGTAAGGTTAAGGCATACTAGGTTTGAGGTTTGGATTGGATGTGGGATAAGTGAAGTTTGGGTTGTAACATAATGCGGTTTGGTTTGGTTTAGTTCGGTTTGCAAAATACAAACCGCAAACTAAACCAAACCGTGCGGTTTTATTAAAAAATGACCCAAACGAATCCAAACCAAATGCGGTTTTTTGCGGTTTCGGTTTGGTTTGGTTTGGTTTGCGGTTTTCTATTGGGTTGGTTTGGTTTTGAACACCCCTAGTAAGGACAATTTTACCCTCATAAGGACAGGAAATACCTATAAAGACCTTGGTTAGGTATAACTCTTAAATGCTTGCTCGCAGCTTAAAATACTTTTCACACCTCCCACTTTTCAAAACATCTTTTAGAAAATCACCACTTGGTATACATTCGCACCAAAATCATCGCCGAGTTATATTTTTATAAACATCTTTCAAAATCGAACGAGATAAACACTTTGTATACATTCGTACAAGAATCATTATACAGTTAAACCCTCCTTTCAAAATATTTTCTAAACACACCATATTTCTCAAACACTTTCTCGAAAAAGGAAAACATAAGTGAGCTAAGCAATTAAGAGCCCATGGATAACCATGGATACAAAGGGTGCTAACACCTTCCCTTTGTATAATGTACCTCCCGAACTCAAAATCTAATCAAGGTCTTTCCTGTTCTTTTCCGCCTTTCCTTATTGGATAAAAGAAAAGTCGGTGGCGACTCTTGCTATCCGCGACATTGCTTTTCAAAGCAAAACACAAAAGTCAGTTCACCGTATAACAATTCGGTACCAAACTAACAAGGTGCTTAAGGGGGATAAAACTGAAATGCAACAACTCTTAAAATTATTGGATGATAATAATAGTTATTGTCTAGGTACTGAACATACGGGGATGGAGTTACTATTAGAGATATATTTGAGACTCATCCTGATTCCATAAAGTTGTTCAACACGTTTCCTACAGTGCTCATACATGATTCAACGTACAAGACCAACAAGTATAGACCTCTATTGTTGGAGATGGTTGGTGTTACCTCATTTGAGATGACATATTTTGTAGGGTTTGCATTTCTAGTGAGCGAGAAAGAGGAGAATGTTATTGGACCTTAGAGGTGTGTCAGACAATGTTGAACGACCAAGTTGAGATGCCTATATTCATAGTTACTGACTGCGACACCGCCTTGATGAATTTGATTAAAAAGGTACTTCCTACTTTTTACGCATTACTTTGTAGGTATCATATAACAAAGAATGTGGGAAGTCAAGTTACACCTGCGGTTGGGATGAAATAGATAAAGTCTGAAGATGGAAAAATGGTGAATGCGGGTGTGGTTGTTGAAAAATAAGGGATGCATGGAATTGTATAGTAAATTCTTCCACAAAAGAATTATATGCCGGTTTCATTATGCATTTCAGGAAAGTGTGTGAAAAATATCCTGATTTGTTGAAATATGTTGAAAGCACAATTCTTGACTAGGTGAAGGAGAATATTGTTTGTGCTTGGATTAATAAAGTTAGACACCTTGGAAATATAACAACTAATCGGGTTGAGTCTGTCCATGCTACATTGAAGAATTGATTGGGAAATAGTAAGGGAGATTTGTGTAGATATTGGGACTCTGTGAACTAATTGATTCAAAACCAGCATAATAAGATACAAACATCATTTGGTCGGAGCATCACAGTTTTGGGAGTTTTTTTACAGAAATAACCCACTTTTTCATGGAAATTCCCAAAATACCCCTGGTTTTAAAAAAAATCCCAAACTACCCCACTTTTAGGAGGAGGCGCCAATTCAATTGGAGACTCCTCTTAAATACTTGAATGGAGGCGCCAATTGGATTGACGCCCATGTGTATTACTTGAGAGGAGGCGCCAATTGGATTGGCACCTCAGTGTAAAATGCAATTTTTTTTTGCTAAATGGTATACGTGATAGATAAATTTGAAATAGGACCAATTGATATTAATAAAATTTTCCGTTTACACAAAAAAACCTAATGGTGATGACCAGGATCACCTAACCGACCTTCGGTCCCACATCCCCTAGCTACCCTAACCCGTGGCCCTAACCCATGTTGGTGATTCACCACTCGTGTTTGAGCACCTGAGGGGCCAGGAGCGTCACTACCAACTATAGGAGATGGTCTGTTGAGGTAGTCAGACAAGTCGACATAGTCTTCAGTATGCATCGATGGTGTACCACCGTAGCTGAGCTCATGACCCATGCCAGAGAAGTTAGGTTGTGGATGACTCATTGGTGGGCGACCGGGACGGTAGAAGGGAGACATAGGTGTGAATGATGGGTCGAGGAAAGGTTGGAAAGGTTGTTGGAGTGTTTGGTAGAGATATGGTTATTGGATGTTTAGGATTTGTGAGGTTTGGGCTTCTTGGCTATGGTAGGAGGAGGGGCGGTTGGTGTTGAATGATCGTTGGGTGTTCTGGCTAAGGTGACTTTGGTAGGGTGATGGGGTGGGTGCGAAGCGATGTTGGGTCTCAGATTGATCGTCAATTTGTTGGTGGTGGTATTGGGTATGCTCTTGGTATTGGGGTTGGGTGTATGCCATGTTTTGGTTGTATGTTTGTGTGTTGGTTGAACAGAACGTTTGACGGACAGGGGGTTGTGTGTATCCGGTCTGACACTGTTGTTGGGGGTTTGATATTCAGGTGTCAGGTGTGTAGGTCATCTGGCGTGGGTCGTACAAGTACATATCCTCGGCGATGAACTGAAAACCAACCGATCTGTACCAAGCCATATAAGTACGACTTGGTTTTTCTTCAGTTGGCATGACTGCGTCAGTTAACACATGGTTATGGCGGTGCTTTAATTTGCGACACTCTGATATTGCGAAGCTTTGCCATGGATTGAAGTTCCATTGGTTTTTAACTTTACGCATATGCCATTCTCCTAGGCTAGCTGGGGGATCTAGGATGCTTTGGGGCATACCGAACTGCAGCTTCATACGATCACTGTTGTGCATCTCCATAGTTGTGAACCGTATTATCGGTGTGCATGCAGTCCATACGGACGCGTCTTCAGCGTTGACCTCATGGTCATGATCCAAATTAAGGTATGGACGCCAAATGAACTGAAATATGAAAGAAGATAGGATTATAATCTAGGTAGAAGAAGTTAACAAAATATAACGAAATAATTAAGTTATTATCCTTACGTATGTCGGTCGAAGGTGATCCAACAGGTTGCGATACTGAGTAATACAATGTCTTGGACATCTGTTGTAACTCATACCACGTGCAGACCATCTACACCAAAAAGTCAAAATATATTAGTTAGAGGTAATAATCTTTAAAGAAGTAAGTAAAGATATAGCAATTTAAACAACTTACTTTTGTGCATACGAAAATGTGAAAGGGTTGTTGTTGACGGGTGCTAGATACGGTAGTCTGGACCAACCTCATGCTTGTAGCAAAACAGCACATCCAGAAAATGTAGATGTGTCTTTGTGTTAGTTTTTGCACAAGGAGCTATAAAAATAGGCTAGACAAGCAGATCCCCAATTGTAACTTCCTATTCTATCTACATGTCTAAGTAAAGGTAAATACATAATATGCATGCTAGAACCACTACCTTCGGGAAATAAAAACGAGTCAATTAACAACCTAATGTAACACCTAGTTTTTATTATTCGAGCATCTTCGATAGAATGCTCATCTAAGTATAAACTATTATAGTACGAATTAAGGCGTGAAAGTAGTATACCTTGACCTCTTGTGTTATCATCTAACAAATCGTCTCCAGGATATTCAAAGAAGAATGTGTTCTAGCTATCAAAAAATTCTACATGAACAACTCTATTGATTTTTCAGTGAAACGCATTGATTCTAGAAGGTATGTTATCGAATGTCGTAACATGCTTTGTAAGTTTCGTTTGGCTACGCCTTACAAAGAGAAAAACGACTCTTGGGAGATCGCTTCAATAGACCCACCTCACAGTTGCATTGCAACTAACGTTAAACAAGATCACCGTAAACTAAGTGCTGCGTTGATATGTCAAGACATTCTGCCGTTGGTTAATAAAGACCCATCAGTGAAGGTGAGTATAATTATATCCCATATCAGAACAACATATAATTATACTCCATCTTACAAGAAAGTCTGGATTGCGAGAACAAAGGCTGTTGAACAAGTATTCGACAACTAGGAGGATTCATACAAGGAATTGCCACGGTTTTTATGGGCACTAAAACATATGTCTTAGGAACTGTGGCAATTATGGAGACATTGCCAGCGATGATGCCAGAAGGAACCTGTGCTACAGGTAATAGAATCTTTCACCGTCTCTTTTGGGCATTTAACCCATGCATTAAAGGTTTCGCATTCTGCAAACCTATTATTCAAATTGATGGCACTTGGTTATACGGAAAATACAAGGGTACTTTGCTCATGGCGGTTGCACAAGAAGGAAACAACAATGTCTTTCCCATTTCCTTTGCTCTGGTCGAAGGTGAAACGGCTGGTGGATGAGGTTTCTTTCTTCGACATCTCAGAATGCATGTGGCTCCACAAGCCAATATCTGTTTGATTTTTGATAGACATGCTGCCATTGAGAGTGCCTACAACAACCATGACAACGGATGGCATGATCCTACTTCTACCCATGTCTATTGCATCAGACACATTGCACAAAACTTCATGCGTGTTATACAAGATAAGAATCTTCGACGGAAGGTGGTGAATGTTGGGTATGCTCTAACTCAGTTGTCATTTCAATATTATCATGATGAAATTAGACTGTCTAATGAAGACGTAGGGAGATGGCTAAATAACATACCAGTAGAGCAGTGGACAAGGGCATTTGACAGAGGTTATCGATGAGGCCACATGACAACAAACCTTGTGGAATGCATGAATGGAGTATTCAAAGGAATTCAAAATCTTCCGATAATCGCCTTGGTAAGATCGACCTATTATAGGTTGGCTTCTACGTTCAAAACCAGAGGTGAAAGATGGAGTGCGGTGTTAATGTCCGGGCAAGTATTCAGTGCGTGTTGCATGAAGGTCATGAAAGAGGAGAGCATCAAAGCTAGCACACACGTTGTAACAGTCTTTGACCGTCATAGGCAAAATTTCAGCGTCTAGGAAACAATGGATCACAACGAGGGGATACCAAATTTAGCCTATGCTGTTTGACTAAACAGAAGTTGGTGCAATTGTGGAAAATTCTAGGCCTTCCGCATTCCTTGCTCCCATGTCATTGCAGCATGCACTTATACTCGTCAAGATGCTTACAACCATTTATCTGATGTATACAAGACCGTCACCGTCATGAATGTATATAATCAAAGCTTCTTGGTACTACCAATGGAGGAATATTGGCCTCCATATGAAGGTGATATAGTTTGGCATAACGACGATATGCGTAGAAAGAAAAAAGGAAGGCCAAACAACACACGTATCAGGACAGAAATGGATTCCACAAATAAAATGATAAGATTATGTAGTATATATCGTCAACCAAGACACAACAAGAATAATTGTCCCAATCGAGGAGCATCATCTGGGTCTTAAGCTTTTTGTAAAATTGTATTTTTGTAACCTTCAATTATTATATATCATTAAGTTTTTGTTACAACGAGGTTCATAACAAACATCACTACAAAATAAGCTATTTGAAAATAGAAATATTTCTAACTGATAACAACAATCAAATTGATGTCATCTCGATTGAACATCATTTCCCTAGCATCCACTACGCCAAAAATTGGAATAGACAGCGCACCTTAGAGGGCGCTTTATTACAAAAGCGCACTCTAAAGTGAAGCGAAAAAATAAGGAGCGAACAACTGGAATAGACAGCGCACTTTAGAGGGCGCTTTTATAATAAAGCGCCCTCTAAGGTGAAGCGAAAAAATAAGGAGGAGATAGAGGGACAACAATACAGGGCGCTTTTTAGAAAGCGCCCTCTAAGGTTACCCTTAGAGGGCGCTTTTAAAAAAGCGCTCTATAAGTCCATGTGCATTTCCAGTTTATAAAGCGCTTTTGGAAAGCCTTAGAGAGCGCTTTCATAAGTGCCCTCTTAGGCCCCCTTTAGAGGGCGCTTTTTTTCCACAAGCGCCCTCTAAGGTCCCCTTTAGTAAACATTAAAATTATAACATACTGCGCATTTTGTTATTTCACTCTCTGTTATTTTCGTTCTTTTTCACGTTAGGGTTCTCACTGCTACGATTTTCGCTACTTCTAAGGCGTTCTCCTTCCACCTCTGTTAGATCTACGACGTTTCCTCCTTCTATTAATTCGTTGTTAGCTGTTCGATTTTGACACCATAGGTATTTTTCTAATCTTCATATTACTTGGTTTCTCTTCTGACGTTCGCTATTGTTCATTTTCTAATCTTCAAATTCCTCTTGAGAAGAAATTGGTTTTGGTAAGGTTCTGGTTATTGGCGTCTGGTTTCTTCTATGTGCCAATTTTGAATATGATAACTGTTTTACTTGCTTTTTTTAGTTCGAATTGGATTGGTGTATGTGATATCGGGTTTGGGAGGAAATTTGCTGTGTGTTTTATTCCTCCATTCAATCATCTACGTTGGTGCATCTGGTGCAATATTCGGCTTACTAGGAGTGATGCTATCAGAGCTTTTAACAAATTGGAAAATGCATACTCATAAGGTAAATAAATAGGTTTATAAGTTATTAAGCTCAATGATGGTGTCTAATAGATATATTTTTGTTATTGTTTTGCAGTTTGATGAGATGTTGATTCTTGTTGTGATCATTGTTTTGGACTTAGCTCTTGGAACTTTTCCATTTGGAAGTAATTTTAGTAACGTTGGAGGGTTTACATCAGGATTTCTTCTTGGATTTGTCATTTTGACTCGCCGTCAGCATCATTGGCTTAATCTAAACAAGTCTAATACTTCCCAGAAGCAAGAATCTTATCAATATGTGCTTCAGATTATCTCTTTTGTGCTACTTAGTGTTGGGTAGTGTCTCTCTCCTTTTTTTTTTTGCTGTTAGGTGAATTACATTGTTATGTACTAGTGTCTCCAATGCGAAAGTGGTTGTTTACAGATTGGTCGGCGGCGGCGTCTTGTTCTTTAAAGGGGTGGACTTGAATGATTACTGCTCTTGGTGCCATTATATAACCTGTGCCCCTCCGAGCTGTAAACCAAGCTACATTTCTTGTGAGGTGAGTGATGCTGCTATGCTACTTCCTTATGTATTTGCTTGATCTATGCAGCTTCTATGAAGCACCGACATAAAAGTGATTACAACTGATATAACTAATCTTTAGTTCTGTTGACACATATTAAAAGAACCAGTTTCGATTCTGCATATATGGTTAATTTATTTGCCAAACAAATTTTCTTATGATGATTTAATGCTTGAAAAGTTCAACAATGAAACTTGAAATGTTACTGATGCTAACATTTTTGTGATGTAATGCTGCAGGATTACCAGATCGGAAACAAACTTAACGTGACATGTTTGAACAATGGAAGAAGTGGCGTTTTTTCTCTGTCAAACCGTAACCCTGACGAGCAGGCTGAAGAACTATGTTATCGCCTTTGCGGTAAATAACCAGACACAGAAATACAACATCTCTTAGGGAGATTTCATTCAATAAACTTAAGTATATGATTTGTTCTTACTGTTGCTGCTGACAATAAGAATGAGTCACTGTGGTTGTTGCCATAGTTGTTATCTCGTTATATATATTTCTCCTTGCTATGAAATTACTGCAGGATGTATATTTATAAGTTTGTCTGAAGGAATATTATATCAAATGATTCATATATTAGAAATGATCATAATGAGGGTATTTGGATCAATCCAACCGTCCGTGTTGTTAAGAGACATGTAGAACATATTCCAACCAAGAAAAGAAAGAGAACTTAGTGAAAAAGGTACAGGTCAAATGATTTTAATTGTTTTCTTTATTACAGGTAAAATGGCTTTTATTACAGCAAATCGAGTCAGTTGCATAAAAAAAAGGTATAAACACAATTATATGATATTTATGCATAGAAAATGTTAATTCTTGATCTTATACTTCACCTAACTAATTTTATGATATTTTAGGTTCATGCTATTGATATTGAACAAAAAGAGGTTGTTGCTAAGAAGACTGCGGCTAGCAAAAAAAACATACATCTCAGAGATGCTTTTGCTACTTAGTTTTATTTCTTTTTAAGTTATGAATTAGTTGTATATTTAGAATCTTTAGAAGTTAAACGATTATATATCAGTGGATTGTTGTATATGTATGGATTGTTGTATATAAGGCTTGTTGAATGCAATGTGTGAAAAAAAGGCTTCAAATTATACAGTTTTAGGTGTACTGCTTCAATATACAGGTTGTCTAAAATAAATAAAAAAATATAGCGCTTTTTAAAAAAAAAAATTAAATAACCACCCACTTTAGATGGCGCTTTCCAAAATAAGCGCCCTCTAAACCCTTTAAATTTCCACTTTAGAGGGCGCTTTCTAGTAAAAGCGCCCTCTAAACCCTTAAAAGTTTCCACTTTAGAGGGCGCTTTCCAGTAAAAGCGCCCTCTAAACCCTTAAAAGTTTCCACTTTAGAGGGCGCTTTCTTTAAAAAGCGCCCTCTAAAGTGGCCCTTAAAGGGCTTAAAGAGCCACTTTAGAGAGCGCTTTCACCAGGAAAAAAAGCGTTGTCTTTACCTATGCCAGCGCCAGATTAGAGGGCGCTTTAAAGCGCTGTTATAGGCCAAAAAAAGCGCCCTCTTTTCCCTTATTTGGCGTAGTGATCCTTATCAGTCTTCATTCACACCCAACCAAAGATACTGTCGAGTCTCTCAATACTTCTAATTTTTTCCCCTTCTAGTATTTTCCCATCTAACCAATGAACCAGCTCCCTCTTCAGTTGATCGAACGTAGTGATGTTCTAGAACATCATCAGCATTTGAGGTTTGTCTCTCTCATAAATCACCTTTCCGTATCGGCGACGAACACCAAACATGATTTCCAAATGATTAATTGAGATATGGAACAATGACTCACACAACGTATCTATTTATAACAAAAAAATTGCATTTTACACTGATGCGCCAATCCAATTGGCGCCTCCTTTCAAGGTATACACAGGGGCGCCAATCCAATTGGCGCCTCCTCTCAAGGTATACACAGGGGCGCCAATCCAATTGGCTAGGGCACCTTCCCTAGCCAATCCAATTGGTGCCTGCATTCAATTTTTAAGAGGATTCGACAATTCAATTGGCGACTCCTCCTAAAAGTGGGGTATTTGGGATTTTTTTTGAAATCAGGGGTATTTTGGGAATTTCCTTGAAAAAGTGGGTTATTTTTGTAAAAATTTCCAGTTTTGGAACACAAATTTAAACACAACAATCTTTATTCTCAGTTGGTCGGCAACATATCCCGAGCGGGTTTGAATTATATTTTTCACGAGGCTAAACAAAATGATAATATAGACTCCGATAGCCCAAAGTGTGGATGCACAATTATGAAACACATATGGTCTCCCATGTGCGTAGGTTATTGCAAAAAGGTGAAACTTTATAGTCCAATAAGATTGGATGAGGTTTGCACTTATTGGAAGAGGATTAGGTTTGATGACGATGGTGACATGAAAGACGATAAGTCAAATATCCCTATTTTGACCGAATGGGAAGTGATACAAGAGAGATTTTTTTAAGTCGATGATAACATAAAACTCCACATCAAAGAACAATTGAGGAAGATTGCTTATCCGAAAACCACAAACTTGAAACCACCCTCTCAACCGGTAAAAACAAAAGGTGCTCCAAAGAAGCTCAAGCCTACACCGAGTGACAACTCAGCGGTGCGATCACCTTCGTATTTTGAGCATGTTGACAAAGTTTTTCAGGACTCACTAACTCCAAAATTTCTAAAAAGTCTTTCCAAATGAGATTACATTAGCAAACCACCTCCTACGCTACCTCCACTAAAGATTCCTTCATTGACGAGATGTCGGTTTTTATGCACAAATACATCGAGTGAATCGTGAATGTTGAAGTGGATGGTAATTATGGATATCGAGTTATTTCAGATTTACTCAGTAAAGGAGAAGATAATCATACACTTATCTGCCATCAACTTATCCAAGACTTGAGGACTCATAAGGAATCATACACACGGTTGTATGGAAAGAAAGAACACTTTGATGAAGTTTTTGAGTCTCTTGTTCCTTGCCTTAATGGACCGGTACTGGAGGGAAAATGGATGTGCTTCCCTGAAATGGGTCACTGTAACACCCTCAAAATTACAACTACTCAAATACAGCATACAATTGCATAATCAGAGTAAATTAAAGCATGCATACACGAGGGCATCACATTTACTTCTGCCATAAACCACACATGCCATGGTCACATACAAGTAACACATATTATAAATCAAAACCAAATAACTAACATGCAAACTTACACAGTGGAATAACATCTCTCTTCATAAATGGTAAATAGTGATGATTCCCATAAATCATCGACCACAAAATATCATTTTGGGCTCTAAGGCCACTCAACATCAAAACCAACATATCCAAATAACAAGATAAAAGAGAGCACAACAATATCTCTCAACATCAAAACAAATACAAATAATCCCATAAACCTAAGTGTTACATGACCAGAGCACTAGAGACTACCTAGTCAAAACACAACAAGAACTAGCCTCCGAAGCTAATCTTTGTGCGAAGCACCACTATCTCTGGTACCTGAGCGATGTCGCGATAGAACATCATTCCAACAGAAGGGTGAGAATTCAAATCATTATAGAAAAACATAATAATATGAAATGTATAACAAACATACATATATTATTAGAATTCGTCACACTTCATACAAATATGCATCATATCATCTTATTAAAGAATCACATGTTTACCATCATACGACATGGCTCAACAATCCACAAGTATTCATTTATAAATACTAACCGATGTAAAGAATTCATATTTCACAACATATCAATTTCATGTACATACTATCATTCATCATCATTTACAAATTATCATCAAATATGTATACAACTTTCACATGATTCCATAATGTATACAAGTCACAATTTCTCACATATATCACAAATATGCACATATATCACATCAACAACACATCAACAATTCATATCAAATGGATCACCTAAAATCCATGTATATGCATATCTACCAAAATCATATCCACACAATCATATCACATAATCACATAAATAATAATTTAAACCGACACGTGCGACTCAATGTGTGACTCACTGCGATATGCATGTGGATCCCATCCGTCATCATTTTCGACTTGCCGAGCGTCTCTCAAATGGACTAGATAACCACCTCTAAATCTCAATTCGGCCTTAAGCTTTCAAACCCCATTCGGTGTTAGGTTTGGGACAAGCAAATAATCTACGCGAGATTACCCAACATTGCCTCTTTCATAGACTCATGCTAGTGTAAGTGTGCAACAACAACATGACTCATGCAATTAAGACGATCACAACCCCTTAATCATACATAAGCATACCACATCCAACATTTGCACAACATACACCTAACATGACTTCAATCCCAAACAATACATCAAATAGCATTCATCATCTCATCACAACACATTAACATAAAGCAAACAAGGCAATTCATGTTATTCATCAAATTCACCAATTCACATCACCAAATACATGATTTCAGGTATTACATTTCTTCATAAAATCCATCTAAAACCATCCAATACATGCCAAACAATAGAAAACATGTCATTCACATTCACTACACATACAACATACATCGACATTAGGATTCTTTTGATAAAATATTAATCTATTGTTATCAAAATGAATATCACGTTATAGATAATATTCTTAGCTTCGTAACGGTCCAAACGGCACCTCAAACAAAGTTACGGTTCAAAAGTTATTGAATTTACAAGTTTTTCAAAATGCTGTCAAAACCAGAAAATTTGCTGTTGCGAAAATGCCGTAAAAACAGAAAAACTGCTATTGCAAAAATGCTACTGTCCAGTACAAATTTTCATCATAAAACCACATTAATCCATCATTTTTCATGAAATAAATAGTTATACGATTCTAAGCTCCACTAATTTTCACCAAAATATCAAATCAACCATTTTCAAGTGAAACTCAAACATGCAATTATACACCAAATCATGTTCTATACACATACTCATTCATGGAATTCAATATAGAAACATTATAGCATAACATAAACATCAATTTCATGGATTAAAACATAAACACATGTTAGGGTTTCTCAAAAATCAAAATCCCCAAATCCTAAGTTCATGATATCTAACCCACATACATTACATACATTATGGTTATCCATAACCACTTGAAATCTCACCCTTACCTTAGTATAGATGAAATCTTTAGGTTCTTCTTCTTCTAGTTTCCTCTTCTCCTCTTTCTCTTCTCTTCTCTTCTCTTCTCTTCTCTCTTCTTCTCTTGTTTTACAAAACTAACTTTAATCTCTAAAACCCTTACTATCTTTTTAACTCATAATGGGCTTAACCCACTTATCCATCCATTCTAATTAATTAGACCCATTACTAGATAATTGCTATTTCTACTCATAAAATTCAATTATTCAAATAACACATATATTCAAATAATTCAAATAATCACCAGAACACATATTTAATTAATTATCACACCAAATAATGATTAATTAAAAAAACACATAATAAATAAATACAGAAATTAAATTGGGATGTTACAGTCACCTCATAACATGCGTGTATGATAGAGTGTATGTTGATCTTACACGATACGGTTTTTCGGAAACCTTTTTCCCATTGCGTACCGCCCCACCTCAAAATCCAAATGATCGTATTATGTGTATTGGGTGACTTTCAAAATCACAATATTTTGTTCAAGTTTATTTGAAACCGGGATGCCCTATACCACTAACATCACCGGAGTAGACGAGTCATTCAACAAAAAAAGTCGAGACTTGGCCGAACCATTTTATGGAAAAGATGCAAAAGTTCCAGAAATTGAATAACATTGAAAGAGAATCAAATGTGCAAAAGTCAAACGGGGTACCACACATAGATTTAGTCGGTGACAAATGTTTCGATTCGTTTTAATTTCGTGCTTAGTTGGGAAAATAAGTGTATGTAATTGTGTCTCAATATTAATGAAGTATAATTTATTCAATTTGTCATATTGTGTCTTAATACATTTTTTATCTTTCCCATAACAACATTTGTTCATTTGTAAAAAAAAGGTTTTGTTTTCAAACCTGTTCAGGAGAGGTTCCGGAGATGCATCTTCGAAACAAGATAATATAGTGCATAACCGAAGATATATCTCCAAAATCAGCACACCAGGTTTTGAATGATCCACAATTGTCTACAACTTCTATAAATTAAGATGCCCTTGTTTCTTATTTCACACAAACTAAAAATGTCTGAAATGTCACAAATGAACATCAATTGGTATGTCGCAAATGTCTTCTTCTCCAGCGCGACACTCAGGCGAAAGTTTAAGTTAAATGAGTACACATCTCTTGAAGATATTAAATACGAAATTAATCATCTCCTACCTTACGGAGGCAATCGAAGAATTGTGAAGTTCGACTACCGTTCATTGTCGATTAACAACGGAGGGAAAACTGAGTTCAACAACTTTGAGCTTAAGACGGGTGCAGATGTAAGGGCTATGTGGAATATGTATTTCCCTTTCGAAACAAAAGTTCCGCTCGAGTTGGAAGCGACGATTTCAAGATTGGTCGAAGATATTGTGAAAATGTTGAAGCGTCTATCAGGATATTTATATTGAAGTGTAATGTTGCATGTTGAACTCATCTATGTAATGCTTGTTTTATTTTATGAACGTTAATTTCATTTTGAAAAATTATATGTTTTTGGTGTCTGCTTCTGCTACTGTTGTTTATACGTTACAGAAATACATATATGAAAAAATTTCGAAGATGCATCTCCGATATTAAAAAAAATATCTTACAGGATGTCACTCAAAATGACATATATTAGATATATATTGGATACGTTCGAAAATATATCTCTAAAAACTGAAGAATTTTAGTATTTTTACGTGATATTTAAAAGATATATTTGATGCATTAAAAAATTCCCTATTTCAATTTTACTAATATCTTCCTAGTAATATCATCCGGTAACATCACATCAATTGATAACTTTAAGTCTGTCGAAACATTTTTTTTATAAACTCTAACTATATATCTGTTATCTGTTATAGACTGAGAAAAGAAATTGCTAGCAAAAGTATGACCCTATCCTTTGTGTTTGTTTATTTAATTGTGCCAGTACTGTATTTTATGGTGTTTATGATATCTTTTTCATTCATACATTATACTATAATATACCTAATAAACTATTTTAACAAATAAACATCATTAATATTAAAAAATATATCTGCACTCAAATAAGAATTTGTTAAGATACTTTTATTTTTAATAACATTGACATAAAAATAAAAATAATTGTATTATATTAATTACATTTTTTTAATATTTAAATATTTAAATATTATTTTTATATTGGTCACAAAAGTAAGTCATGTTGGGCCATATTTTTATACTGGTTAATAAAATTTTGTTTGAAAGTTTGAAGAAGAAACATAATATTTTAAAATAATATAGGGAAATTTTAAATATTAAAAAAGCATTTTATTTAAAAATTAAAATAATGTTTATCATTAATATATTTTTAATTTTTAAAATACTATAACAACAAAAATTATATTTGAGCAATTTATCTAAGCACTCCAAAACTTTTCTTCAATACAAATTTTAAGTTCCCTAGATTGAGAGATTTTTAATGACTTATAACATTAAAGATTTATTTCTTAACATTTCCAACTCACACATTTTTTTCTCAAATTCATAAATACATGTTTGTTAATAAGAAAATATTTTTTATTAATCAATTTTTTGATTGATTTTTTAAAAAAATTTAAATAAAAGTAAAAATAATTATATTATATTATTATTTTTTTGTTAATTTATAAATATTAACAACTTATTTACATATTAAATATTAAATTAAATCTTACACTCATTTAACACATATCAGTTTAATTATCACACACACTCTTAGTATATTAATTTAAATGTAATTTAAATTTAAAGAAATTAATCACAAGTAATTCAAAAATCTACTGTTTTTATATAACTTTTTAACTATGACAGATAACTAATAGTTTGGATATTTAGTATATTATGATGCCTTTTTAACTATGACAAATATATTCTACAATAATTATAAAAAATATGAGATAAATAAAATGACATGTGTACAACTGTATTTGCCAATCATAGAGCGGTAAGTGTATAAAGAGTTATGTGTTTTTGTCCATTCATGATTGTATCTTATCTTGTATATATAAATTATTGTAAAGCAATATAAACATAGAGAATAAATCATTTACAATTCCATAACACAATTATAAATGCATTTAGTTGAACTTTCTTTTTTCTTCTCCACGTGCAGTCTTGTTGAATATTCTACCATTAACAGAAATTAAAGGGATTAATTGTTTATGGGCTAAACTATTGAATCTGTAGAAATTGACTAAAATAGATTAAAGAATTATAAATAGATGATTTTGGAAAATTGACGGATTAAATTTTTTTTTTCTCCATACAAAATGATGTCATTTTGATCATAAAAAAATTAATATATAAGTAGAGTTTTTTCAAAATTTATTTGGAGCAACTTCTCCTCCTTAAAATTAATTTTATTAGATACTTCATATATTTTGTTGTTGAGTTTAGGTTGCAATTATATTTATTAAAAATTTATTTAGATTTGTATTATGTACTATATTTTATTATGTGATATTATGTTTAGAATTTAAATTTAAAGAATAATATTGTTAAATTATGGTATATTAAAGTTGTGTAAATATTATAATTTTTTTAGAGACCGAGTTATTTAGTTCAATTGGTTTAATAACTATCTACTTTTATTATAAAGACACATTTATTCAATTGGATTATCCAATTTAATCTAGTTATATCATACAGTTTGATAAGTGATTCATTGGTTCGATCAATAAATCAATGATCAAATAACTTTATTGATTTAATGATTAGTCTGATTTTTAAAATATTATATAAAACAAAATATATAAAAAAAGTATTTATTTGGATAAATATAATTTTATTTTAACAATTTGGTGCACATATTTAAAAACTTCTCTTCTATTAATACGATGACCATAATCGTTTACTATAAGAACAATGGAAATGTCTAACTATTACACTAAATATTGTTTGTTTAATTAGTTAAATTTAATTTTTATAATACACTTTAAATAAAAAATTATAATAAATTAATTATAACTTAAAATAAAATTCAAATATATAACAAATAGTTTTCTTTAAATAACTGTTTAAATAATTTATTAAACTTAGTTCTTTTTATTAATACCATCAACTTAGAAATAAAAATGAGAATAGTTATACTATACTACTTCTATCATACCTTTTTCTTTCCCACACTTTTTCACAAAGGACTATTAGAACATATAATTCATACATGATCATACACGAAGGATATGTTTTGTTCTTAATCAATTAATTAAATTTTATGTTTTTGATATAAAAAAAACATTCACGATGTATTTTTTACTTACAAAAATATTGATGCATTATAAAAAATAGTTGAGACCAATTAATATAAAAATAAATACTGAATAAATATTTACCATTGATATACTAGAAAATCAAGAGACAAATATATGTGATTAGTATAAAAAAATGAGGGACAATATGATAAGAAAATTGAAACAAATAATCTTATATCCATATAAAAAATAAATGACAAATATTTGTCACTCATAAATATAAAAAATTATGGTTTATTATTAATATATGAAAATATAAAATAAATATATGAAAATTACATTTATATAAATATATGAAAATATAAAAAATATTTGCATAAGGAAATCAAATTTGTTTCAAATTTGCAAAAATAAATTATTGCAATTGTTACAAATATTAAAAACAAATAATGATGAAGATTATCATTTATTCTATTATATTTTATGTGTTCATATGTTTCTTAAAAAAATATTCTTTTATGATTTATGTTTCTTTTTTAATTTTAACCATATTTTTTTAATAAGTATAAATATATTAAAAGAGAAAGGATAAAAAAAGTGAATGTCCAAACTAAAACCCTCTTAAAAAGAAAATTTATAAAAAGATAAATCAGATATATTCTTTACAAAATCAGTTCTAAGTTTTAAGATTAAGAGAATAGAATAGAATAGAAGGAAGAAATTAGATGTGCGGTCTAAATTAATGAAACAGTCTGCAAAACTATTATCTTCCTAATAAATATGATCCATCAAAAGAGAATCTGATTCCAATAAAAAAATTGTCAATTGTAAGAAGAGGCGATTTCAATGCTTTAAGGACATAAAAAAATTCAGCAAGAAATGAAGAAGACTAAGGTAAAGACTTATAAAATCCAACACTTTTGTGGTCTCCGAAAAGCCCACCAGAAACAACTTTGTTAGAACCATATAAATTAAACTTTATATTACAATTATTTAATTCATCAAATATTTGATGCATTGCATATTTCTACTATTTAACATAAACATAATATTTGTAACAAGCCTGTGTGGTTACACCAGTGTTTGTCTAGTGATACAAAATCACTTAAATACAGGGTGTGCTTTGTGCTTAAACAAGTAAATAAGGAATATACTGAAACTGCTTTGTTAATCTCCTTTTTATATAAAAATTACTATTTGTAGAGAAGGTTGGGATCATTTGAATTTGAGTTCTGATCGATTTATTAAGCTAAAATATTTTTCAGATTTTCTATAGACTATGTGATTTTCTAAGATTTTGGGCCCGTTTGTTTTGACTTTTTTTTAAAAATAATTTTTATAGTGTTATATATTTTAGTGTAAAAAAAATTTACAAAGAAATTTTTCATAAAAGCTTCAAATGAAAATTTTGTTTGAATAGTTATTCTTAAAATGTTATTTTAGGTACTTTATCATTTTATCGAATTTTTTTTTGGATATCAAAATTTCAAAAAATCACTTAATTTTGAAGCTATTTCAAATAGCTTTTTCTAAAAATCATTTTTGAGATACAATTTTTTTAAAAAATTGTGATTTTGACTATGTTTTGATCTTCAATAATGTATATTTATATTATACAATGAACAATTCAATCTTTTAATATATAAAAAATAAATTTAGAAAAACTTGTAATATTTTGAAAAACATTTTTGTAAAATCCATTTTCAAAAATACAAAGAAAAAATCTATTTTTTTAAAGATAAAACAAACTGGCCCTTTGTTTGAGAGTTTGGAGGAGAAAGAAGATGAGGGCTTTGAAAAATAGAAAGAACTGAGTAAAAAGAAATTTAAGAAGCTCAAAATTTGTGTTGGATGAGCTTTTTGGAGGATTTGGAGGGCTTAGACAAATCATTTAAATATAATTTTTGTTGTTATAGTATTTTAAAATTTTAAAATATATTAATGATAAACACTATTTTATCATTCTAAACAAAATATATTTTTCAAAAAATATTAAAGATTTCTCAATATATTCTAAAAAAATCATTTTTCGAAGCCCTTATCCGTTCTCCTCCCTTCTAAATTCCTAAACAAAATCTTAGAGATATAATTGATTTAATTTCGTTTATAAAAGATTTTGTTGTATGATTAACATATAAATTGATTTTTCGAATATAGTAAAAATATTTTTTTATCGAAAGAATTGATGTACAAATCAATTTGCATGACACTAGAAATAAATTTTGCGATTGAAATAGGAATAAAAAAAGATTTTAGGCACAATTTGAAAATTTTGGTTTTGATTACTCAATAGTTATGCTATGATGACGTTAAAGAGACAAATATGCATATGCACCCCTGGCCCACATGGAATTCTAGCTCTCTTCTTTCAAAAGTACTAGCACATTGTTGGTAATGAGGTGGTGAGGCTTATCCTTGATATTCTCGACAATTGTAAGATCCCATAGACCATGAACAAAACCTTCATATGCCTAAATCCCCAACGGCAAAAATCCTTCTTTTCCAAAGGATTTCATGCCTATTAGTCTCTGCAATGTCATCTGAAGATTGTTACAAAATGCATTGCCAATAGATTAAAACACATCCTTCAAGATATTATAGATGAACAAAGTGCTTTTGTTACGGGTAGGAAAATAACTAACAATGCCCTAATTTCTAAGGCGTGTTTCCATTGGATTAAGAAAAAGATCGAGAAAAATAAATGAGCTATAGATTTGAAGCTTTATATGTCAAAAGCTTATGACAATATGGAGTGGAGTTCATGGAGATTATGCTTTAAAAGATAGGTTTCCCCTTAAGGTTTGTTTGTCTGATTATGAGTTGCATTACTTATGTTTCTTACAAAATCCTTATTAACAGTCAACCTAGTAGATGCTTTTATCCAAGGAGGGGATTGAGACAAGGGGGGATCATTATCCCCTTACATCGCCATCCTTCGTGCTAATATGTTGTCTGGCCCGATTACTTCTGAAGTGAGAAAAAATAACATTCATCGTCTAAGGGTATCAAGAGGTGCCCCTATCATCTCCCATCTCCTATTTGTGGATGATAACCTCCTTTTCCGCTCGTGCCAATCAACAGGAAGCAGAAGCTATTTTGGAACTTCTTCTTAGATATCAAAAAGCCTCGGGACAAGTGGTGAACATAGAAAAGTCTAAGATTTTGTTCAGCAGAAATGTGAGGGTGGAGACAAAAAGTTATATCTGCTGCAAATGAAAGTGAAAATGTTGTTTGTATTGAAAGGATGTGGCATTAACCAATAGATGGTGTAGCCAATGTAAGGATTATAGGATTTTGCCAGAGTCTATAACACTACAGGGAAAAATGAAAGAAAATAGGTTTTCCAAAGTCTGTAACTCTACAAGGCAGTGCTTGAAGGTTTGCCAGAGTTTGTAACTCTACAAGGTAAAATGAAAGGTTGATAGAGTCTGTAACTCTACTAGGAAAAAAAGAAGGTTGATAAAGTCTGTAACTCTACAAGGAAAAAAGGGAAGGTTTCTAGAGTCTGTAACTTTACAGAGAAAATAGAAAGTCTGCTAGAGTCTGTAACTCTATAGGGGAAAAAGGTTGCCAGAGTCTGTAACTCTACAAGGCAATGCATGAAGGTTTGTCAGAGTCTATAACTCTATAAGGAAAACAGAAAGAAAAGGGTTTTGTAAGAGTTTGTAACTCTATAAGGCAAGATGAAAAATTGTCAGAGTCTGTAACTCTATAAGGCAAAAAGGAAGGCTGATAGAGTCTGTAACTCTACAAGGAAACAATGCATGAATGTTGATTCAGAGATAGGTGTTTAATCGTGAGGTGACTAACCCAAAAAATGTATGGATATTAAAGAGGATGTCATGTTTGATCCACAAAGAAGGTGTATTGTTAATGAAGATTGTTGAAGCAGACTTGACAATTGTTTGGTTCGAATTGCACTAAAGTCTATGAACGAAGGCGAATACTCTAAATAACTAGGGCATATGCCCTATACGCAGAGGTGCCCTAGACAAGGATGGGAAAAAATCCATATCATATTTCTCCATTGCTTAAGGCTTGTGGCGTGTAACTCTCATCATGATTGACAAGTGTTGAAGAAGATTCTTTTTGTGGCTCCTGATGATGAAGTGTTGTTTGTGAAGAAGGAGTCTTGACAATTATTTGATTGAATTGCACTAAAGTATATGAGTAGAGGTGAATACTCTGAGAAATTGAGTCATTCTCTACTACTTAAGGCTCGTGGCGTGTAGTCCTTGTCATAACTGATAAATGTTGAAGAAAACCTTTGTTGTGCTTCGTGTAGTAGTTCAATGTCTAATTTGTCTGCAATGTTGTGTCTGGCTTGTGTGGACTTGAGTGAAGTCTTGAGTCGTTTGTCTTGAAAGATCCAATGCAACTCCAGTACAAGGGACTGGTCTTATCAAATGATCAAGAGACTTTTGATCACTTGAATAGACAGAGGGAACAAACACATGTCAAAGGATTTAACTGATCAAAGAAGACTTTGATCAACTCACTCAATCAGGGGTGAGATTTAGTTGTAAACCAAGCCTAAGGATTTCTAAGCCTAAGTCCTAAGAAACTCAAAATGAAGCCATGCTTATAATTCTAAAATGAACCTAGAACTAAGAGGAACATAGCATGTTATCAGTTAAAAAATCTAATAAGAAAGTTAAACCCTAAAAATTTAGTGGTTGATTTCTAAACTAAAGCATTAGTTTGATTAATTCCAAAAGTACGAATTGAATAAAAAACACAACTAGAACATAAAATCACATTTTTTTCTAAGTATTTTTCACATTAAAATGCATAAAAATATTCTTAAATGGAAATAAAATGGATTAAACAATTATAGAAAAATAAAAAAATATATATATAAAAAAAATAAGATGGAAAACCAGGAAGGTGCAACGCAACATTGTTGGTGTGAAGAGAAATTATGTTTAGGCTTTGTACAACCAAAGCCCAATAACTCTCATTGTCGTGGATGGTATATTTAGAAGGGGTGCGCCAACAAATTGAATGTGTAGACAGCAAAAGCCCTTTGGGCTTGGTGTTTGTGAAGCCCAAGTGCGTGTGTGGGCAAGGGATGTGGAAAATGGCCTCAGATTGCAGAAAATTTTATCCTGTATCCCTACAATTGTACCCACACCCCTACATTTAAATTTTTTTGACAAAAATACCCTCATATAAATATGGTATATTTTCCATTTCAATTTTTTTTTACCATTTTCGTTGAAGACTTCCGGAGAAGACAAATATTTGGCTTTTTTGCATTGTAAACCGAAACACTCAGAGTAAGTCTTCTGGTTCATTAATTGTATACCGGAACACTTCTCTAAAGAGTTCCGGTTTGTTGCCTTTAAGGGGCACTGAACTGGAAGTCTTTTAGAAAGTCTTCCGGTTTGTATAGTTGTATACCGTAAGTCTTTCTTAAAGACTTCCGGTTTGGATGATGTATACCGGAACTCTTTAAGAAAGTGTTCCGGAAGGCTTTTTTGTTTTTTACTAACCGGAACTCTTCTTTGAAGTGTTCCGGTACGTAATTTTTTTTTTTTAATTTTAATTATTTTTTTAAACATTTTTTTTGCAGTGGTTCGAAGACGAGGTGCAGATGGCCGGATTCCAGTCCGCACGTTAGACCGGGGTGCATCTTCATCTGCAGCTGCAGCTGAGTCGGCTGGATATCCAGGAGGGCCGTACGATACGTCTCTTTTGGTGAAGTACGAGCATCATGTTGCTCGACGTGTATGGTTCGGTGAGGTAAGTAAACGGGCTATATTTGAAAATGAATAATAGTTGAATATTTTATAATTTGTTTTCTAATATGTGTTTTAATTGTTTTTAGGAAAGAGGTCCAAAGAAAGAGTTGAAGGTTGCCGGACATGGACTGAAGTTGACTTCTAGGGTTCCATTGGCTCTTCCACCACAGATGGAGAGTTGGGTATCTAGATCCGGTTTATCTTCACTGCAGAGAACCAGTCTGAACAAGATAGACACAAATCTTGTCTCTGCATTTGTGGAAAGATGGCATCTAGAGACATCTTCATTTCACATGCCGTTTGGTGAAATGAGCATTACTTTAGATGATGTCGCGTGTCTACTTCACTTGCCCATCAGGGGTATCTTCTGGAGTCCTCAGGATGTGACTGAAGAGCTAGCTGTTGAACTTGTTGTTGACTACCTAGGAGTGTCACAGGGTCAGGCACAGTCACATGTTCGTAGCTGCAGGGGGTCGTATTACAAGTTGGAGTGGTTATATGATTTATTCGTACATCATAGAGCTGCTTCCAGCTGGACATATGCGACTAGAGCATATCTATTGACGTTGGTGGGTTCCACCATATTTGCTGATAAGACCTTTACACTTGTAGAGGCACGATACCTCCTCCTGTTTAGGGACTTGGATGGATGTTCAGGATATAGTTGGGGAGCAGCTGCACTAGTTACCCTTTACCGATATCTTGGAGATGCGTCCATGTACAGTTGCAAACAGCTCGGTGGATATCCTACTCTCCTACAGGTATATAATTTAATTTTGTTAATTAAGTGTTGGATTCATTTTATAAAATATGTTAACTTAATTTGTTTTATTTATTATGTTTGTATTTTGTAACAGTGTTGGATTCACGAGTACTTTCCAACTGTTGGAAAAAGAGGGGAGAATTGGAAACTTGCTGATAACTGTGGTCTTCCCCGAGCGATGAGATGGTCGTATAGGCAGGGAGTCCTGAAGGTTGATGATTTACGACCTATTTTGGACGAGCTGACACCTGCCGATGTCATATCAACTTCTATAAATCGTCTCCACAACTCATCCATTGCAGAAGTCATTTCCACCTTTGATCCATCGTCTTCACCTACCTCTAACTCAACTTCCATAGTTAGTTTCCTCCAATGAACATGAACAGCATCAATGGGTATCGGTATACCACCTAGTCTGTATCTTCCTAACTCACAAGCACAAGGTAACCCATAAGATGTTCTAAGAGTACAACCACATATTTGCCTGTTAGTTCCAACATAATCAACTCTCAATAACTCTTCAGCAATACGTCTCAAAGCAGCTCGAGATACGGAACCACGCAAATAACCATAAAAGGGACTTACGTGTGCGTGCTCAACTTCGTAAAAACTCTTTTGAAAAGAAGCTCTAATGTTTCTCAGTTGTAACCTCAAGTTGTTATTCATTGCTTCCCAACATTTGACCATGTCACCTATACTGTTTCCTAACATCTGCTTTAACTTCCAATGAGCAGATTCAACCCTAAAAATATTAAAAATAACACATAAAAAATACATAGAAATAATATCAGATATAAAAATAACACATACAAAATTATAAGACGTACCGATTAGTCGTTGTGTTACCCAAATGTAGCACTCGATTAATCCATGGTCCAACAAATCTATGCCTATGTGGAGTCAACCATGTGTCTTTCACATAATTAATAAATCCACTATAATCAACACATGCTTGCTCAAGTTGATGCAACCGCTGACCATACTCAACCTCATCACTAGCCCAGACAACTTCCATCCATAATGTGTCTATCGTCTTTTGCAGGTCATTCACCACATGTTGTTTGCATTTGGCACCAACGTTTTTGTTAATGTGAAATCTACATAGCAAATTAATCGAGTTGGGAAACACAACTTCAATTGCTTTCATCAAAGCAAGATCTCTATCTGTCAAAATCACTTGTGGACACATGTCTTTCTTCACAAACAACTCTTTTAATTTCTCCAATACCCAGCAAAAATTCTCTGTTTGCTCAGACTCCATATACGCAAATCCAACAGGAAAAGTCAACTCGGTCGATGTCATGCCAACAATTTCAAACAAAGGTTGTCTATATTTGTTTGTCTTGTAGGTGTTATCCATAACTAACACAATCGGAAATATATTCAACAACTTAACTGAATCAGGATGTGCCCAAAATATCTCTCTCACCACTTCCGAGTCATCCTTTTTTCTACTCCAATACACATATCCTGCATCCTCAATAAGCTTAAACAGATGTTGTATCTCACTCCTAGGACCTCTTATCTCTTTTTGTATCACACTCTTATGCTTGTATACTTGCGTAATCCGAGTGACATTCTCAGGATAATTGTCTTGCAATGAAAGTAATATGTGTCTAGGTGCTACATGTCTCTTTGCCAAATCAGCGACATGTTGCTTCTCATCTGTGGTCAACCTACCAATAAACGAATGACCTTCTAATCTATCCGGTAAACCATGATTATGTAACCCACATTTTACATCAATCTTCCAACCAGATCCATCTTTCGCCGGAGTCGACCTGATTTTAAATGGACATCCACATTTCTTCGACGCACTTTGGGTACCACTATCACTAATCTTGTGTTTCCCACCTTTATCACAACCAAATATTATTTTGTTACTTCTCCCTCTCTTCCCCGTTTCAGTATCTGAACGACTGATAATAACAGTTACTTTATTGTTGATTCCAACCTCTTTAATCCATCTGATAACCTCTTCTCGTGTACCAAATCTTTCCGTCGTCATAACGCATCAGTAGTATCTACACATATTTGGGGAAGATTCTCCATTCCTGCAAAATAAATAAAAAAATAAAAAAAATTAAAAAATATAAAAAAATATAAAAAATATAAAAAAATAAAAAAAGGCGAACCGGAAGACTTATTGAAAGACTTCCGGAACACATATAATACATACCGGAACACTTCTCCAAAAAGTTCCGGTATGTAAAATTTGTTCACCGGAACTCTTTCAAGAAGTGTTCCAGTTTTGTAAATTTTTTTTAATTGAACCGGTACTCTTTCATGAAGTGTTCCGATTTGCTTTTTTGTGTGTTCCGAAAGTCATTCTTTAAGTCTTCCGGTTAGGGAAAAATACATATCGGAAGTCTTTTTGCAGGAGTTCCGGTGCGAGGGATGTGAAAGTGTAATTTCTGAAATTTTCAATTGAATGGTAAAAATGAAATGGTAAATTGGTTAAAACCAATTAAGGGTAGAATGAGAATTTTTAAAATTTTGTAGGGGTATGGGGCTAACTGTAGGGGTACAGGGGTAAAATTTTTGCAAATTCAGTCACACTTAATCATAACCAAGACCTATCTTCCTCTCTTGACCCCCCTTCTCACCGAAAATCGCTCCGCCACGCTGAAAGCGGTGGGTCAACCCTGATCCACCCATAATCACCACCATACAATTCGTTTTTGCCTCCTCTAATCAACTCTCACCTTCATTTTGTATAAAACTCACTGAATTGTCCCAAACCGCAAAAACACTTCAAGAACCCTAAGTCTCAAAATTAAAATTAAATTATGATGAAGAAGAATCAAAGTGTAATACCTTGGGGATTTGATTCCCCACATCCAAAGCTACATCCTGGTAACTTAAATGAAGAAAAATAAGGAAGAAGATCCTACCTACAAGGTTGTTGCTTTCCCTGGGAGTTATTGAATATTGAAGATGCTGATGGAGCTAAGAATACCATAGGTAAATGCTTATATCCTTCAATTCTTGCAACCTTGCTTACTTCTTGTTCTTGTTCTTGTTCTTGTTCTTGTTCTTCTCCTTTGACGCTTAGTATGTAGGACCTGCTTGAGTTGTTGCTGTTATTGCGTATATATAGTAGCGAGTGTGAAGAGAGAGAGAGAGAGAAGTTGAGTGATGAACTCAGAGAGATTCAGGGTGAGGAGCTCATAGAGATTGAGAATGAGAGGATTTAGAGTAATTGAATTTTTGAAGTGTGGAAATGATTGGTGGTATGTGAAAAATCATTTTTTCCTCATTGCAATGATTGGTGATGATTTATAGAGGTTTGAAATTGTGACTCTGTTAATCTCTGTTAGTTTCTCCCTGTGCAAGTTGTTTAAACGTTTTCACACTATTAGCTCAGTTATCCAGTTAGAGTTAGTTAAATGTTAGTTGCAAATTCTGTTAAAAAACCGTTAATGAAGTTAGTTAGATTCGATTAGGGCTATTAGTGTAATTAGCTAGGATTAGTTAAGTTAGTTAGTTACTCTGTTAGAAGTTGAGGTTAACAAGGTCATTTTTTAGTTCAGTTTGTGACAATTAATTGATTAGTGAAGACAATGGATTAAGCTAATTGTTGGTTAGTTAGGTGTTAAATTTGAATGGAGTTAGTTGGTATGAAATTTTGTTAGATGTTAATTAGTTAGGGTTAATTTGGGTTAGAACTTAGAAGTAACTTGGTTGATGTTAGTTGAACTCAATTAACAGTAAGGAATCAGTTACTGGAACTGTTAAACTAGCTGGATTTTGGTTAGAAATGTTAAAAACAGTTAGGATTTAACTAACTGTTAGTTGGTGCTAATGTTAGTAATTTGAAAACAGTTAGTGCATCAAATGTTAGTGATTAGCAATAAGTTAGTTAAAAAGCAGTTAGCAAAATCAATTGAATTTAGAGATTAGTTAATTCAAACTATTAGAAGTTAGGTTAATTGTTAGGGAAAAGTGAGTTAATGTATTAGTGAATTTGTTTGAATTGTCGGTTGAAAGCAGTTAGCTATTAGGTTGATGTTTCTATCAGTTAGAGAAATGTTAATTAATGTGTTAAGTTGTTAGTGAATTAAGTGTTAGTTGAGTTAGTTTTAATTGTGTTAACATGTTAATTTGGTTAGTGGTTTGATGCGTTATGTTAATGAACTATTTTGGGCAAAATGAATAGTAGTTAGAATTTCATTAGTTAGCAGCTTGTTAATAAGTTGGTTTGTTGCAATGTTGGATGGCCAGCCAACTTGCTTAACAGTAAGGGGACTTACAACTTCTTTGGTCAGTGGGTGAAGGGCTTGTGGCTTGTGACTTACTTAGGGTAGTTGAGTTGGATGGCTGCTGATTAACTTGGTCAGTTAGCCTAACAATTGAGGTTAGGATAATGCAGTCTTAGGTTTGCCTTGCAAGTTGAATTAGGTTTGGCAGTTAGAAGTCTTAAGAATTGGGGGTTTTGGCTGGTATGTTAACTTGGGTGAAATGTTGTTGAATGATTACGTTGATAACTTATGATGAAATACAGACTAGCATAACATTGCTTATTTTGGGATTTATGAACTATTGATGTGCTGCCATGTTTCCATTGTATGTGTAATGAATCGCTAGGACGATATGCATGTGATTGTGTATAGCATTATGTGAATGAATGTTGATGTTTTTTAGGTTTTGTAGGGATGCTTTAGGCATTACGAAGGAATATGGTCTTGGTCATAAAATGATTTTTGGCATGGGATTATCAAAGTTGACATGTTGAACTCGAACTTGAAGAAGATGAAGACTTGGAGCGAAAAATGGAATATCATGAGGATGAAGAGGAAATAAATAGTTATAGTGTTTAGTTTGACTTTGGTAAACTTTTTGACCAAAATCAACAGCTGACCAAAAGTCATCCTTAGGTCAAATTTAAGATTTCTTGTATAGTTTGCATCTTTTCCCCTTTTGTAATGTAGTTTTGGATTTTGAATATGAATTTGACATTGAATGTACAACTTGTAGCTTATTTTCCAAGAAATGCACTTTTCTCTCTATTTCCATAATTTGACCTTTTGCGTTTTGGCTCCCTGGATCCAAATTGAAATACCTTAATCAAGAGAATAATAGTCATCTATAAGTAACATGTAAAAATCACATAAGAAAATGGTCAACAAAAAGTCAACCTACCATGATTAACCAAAAGTCAAACTTGAGTAAATGACTTCTAAATTCTTTTGTTCATGATGTATTCAATATAATCATCAAACCTAGACCAAGATTAGGGTTTTTCCAAAGATCAACCAAGTAGTGTCCAAATAATCATGATATAGCATAATGAACCCAAACTGCATCGCAGATACTCCTAATCATGATAAAATAACAATCATTTTAAAAATAATATAAATTTTTAAAGGGAGATGAAATTTGTGATTTTTTTAAATAACCAACTTTTTGAAAAATAATTTTAAAATAATAAAATTTTCAAAAAAAAATCTAAAATAATCACATTTAAAAGAGGAGGCGCCAATGCCCTTGGCGTCTGCATTGACCCTTATGAGGAGGCGCCAATGCCTTTGGCGCCTGCATGGTGCATTAAGAGGAGACGTCAATGCCTCTGGCGCCTGCATGCGTTGACATGTTGGACGCCTAGCCTCTTGGCGCATGCATTTTATACCTCATCTCCATAAATACCCCGCCTTGGATGCAATATTTTTCACACAAAATCATCCCCTACTACCATATTTTCTCTCATTCAACTCCACTCTCCTTCAAGTTTTTGTGTTTTAACCATGTATGAATACATTCAGAAGCGAAATGTCAAAGTAATATTTCCCGCCGTTACGTCTCTGATAAAGATTCGTCTTTGGAATACAAATACATTTGAACGTCTTAATCGGATGTTGAACAGTTGGTTAGATGGAGAAATTGGAGATGGTGAAAGAATTAGAAGAATACAATGACTTATGTTCACGTTCAACTAAAATGGAGAAGTGCGCGAATGAGTGGATATTAAGACCGACCAAGACGCTCGTAGGATGATGCATTACATGTTCAAAATTGTTTTGATGGTTGTAATCACATAGTTCTTGTATTCTAGTTGTTTTAATTGTTTGTGTTATTGTTTATGTAATGGTATTTTCGTCATAGACGTATAATATGAAATAAATTTAATTTTTTATATATTGCAACAAAGGTACATGTGAATTTATCTGGTTGTGCTCGTTCCAACACTAGGACAGTTATTACGATTGTGGCCTGACTGACGGCATGAACTACATAATTTAACCTTTTTGTTCGTCGTATCCATTTCAGTTCGAATGCGGGTGCTGTTTGGGCGACCCTTTTTCTTCTTTCGCATAACTTCGTTGTACCAGACGATGCCCCCTTGATATTCTGGCCAATAATCCTCTTTTGCTACTACGGAAAAACTAATTTTATAAACATTTGATAGGTTGATGACTTTGTAAACGTCAGATAATAAGTAGGATGGATCCATTCGAACCTTTGAACATGCCACAATGACATGGGAGCAGGGTGTACGAAAGGCTTGGAACTTTTCGTCGTCGCACCAACCTCTATCTAGTTCGACTCTGTATTGTCCCATCGGCATGCCCTCATTGTGATCCATGGACTCGGTAACACTATACCAACCTTTAGTGCGGTCAAACGCCGTGACTACATATGTGTTTGCTTTGACAGCTTCATGTCTAATGAATTTCATTGAAGCATCACTGAACAACTGCCCAGATTGCAACACCGAACTTCATTTGGATCGTCTACTCTCAAATAGCGCCCCTAGCCTGAAATATATTGCCTGTACCAAACCGGTTATAGGTAGGTTACGGATGCCTTTGAAGACAAAGTTCATTGATTCCACGAGATTTGTTGTCATGTGGCCCCAACGTTGACCGTTGTCGTATGCCCTAGCCCACTTCTCCAATGGAATACTATCGATCCACCGTACTGCATTCGTGTTTGTCAATCTTATTTCTTTGCGATAGTGTTTAAAAGAAGGTTTTGATAATGCGTAACCTGCGTTGACAACCTTCTTCCGCAACGTCTTGTCTTTGATTTCCCGCATGAAATTCTGAGCAATATGTCTAATACAAAAGACATGTGCCGAAGAAGGATCTTGCCAGCCATTATCAATGTTATTATATGCATTGATGATTGAAGGGTGTCTGTTGGAGATCAAACATAAGTTAGGTTGCGGTGCAACGTGCAATCGGAGATTTTTTAGGAAAAAACTTCATCCTTCAGTAATCCCCCATTCAACAAGAGCAATGACAAAGATGAATTGGCGCATACATCACAAGCACCATGCAGGCGCCAGAGACATTGACGCCTCCTCATGAGGGTCAATGCAGGCGCCAAGGACATTAGTGCCTCCTAATGAGGCTACCAATGCAGACGCCAATGTCTTAGACGCCTCCTCTTGATCTATTAGTGTAGATGTTTTGATTGACTGCATTTTATGTTAAAACAGTTACTGTACTTAGATGTCTTGACTGATGTCATGACATGCTTAAGTAGTATGCTGCAGGATTAGCTAATACAGGATTTACTGAATGTCAAACTGGATGTTATGACATTCGTCCCTGACAGCAGATACTGAATTATAGATTAATCAGTTTTTCTGTTGTAGTTCAGTATTTAGTTCAGGCTGATTTTCTGTTCTGTTATGACAGTCATTCATGACAGCAGTCTCTGAATGTCAAACTGAATGTCATGACATTCATTCCTGACAGGCCAGTTAGTGTTTTTGTTATTTATCTCAAGCTGATTTTCAGGAAACTAACAGCAGGCTGATTTTCTGTTCTGTTATGACAGTCATTCAATACAGGACTTACTGAATGTCAAACTGGATGTTATGACATTCATCCCTGACAGCAGATACTGAACTATATGCTAGTTGGTTTGTCTGTTATGGTTCAGTATTTATTTCAGGTTGTTTTTCAGGAGAATAAAGACCTAGCACACAACCTGTTGTCTGGATGTCAATTTGAATGTTATGACATTCATTCCTGACAGCAGATACTGACTTATAGGCCAGTTAGTTTTTCTGGTATAGTTCAGTATTTATTACAGCTCAGTATTTCTTTCAGACTGGTTTTCAGGAGAATAACAGAGTTAGCATATGGCCTATGTTCTGGACGTCAAACTGAATGTTGTGACATTCATTCCTGACAGCATATGCTAAAGTGTAGGCTAGTTAGTTTTTTTGTTTCAGTATTTATCTCTGGCTGTTTTTCAGGAATCTAACAGCTGTGCTAAAATCCAGGAAACTAACAGAAGAGCTAAATTCAAGAGCCCTAACAAATAGCCTATTTGTTAGCACCCTAATATGTGGAAATTAGGTTAACTTGCCTAACCTTAATTTTAGGAAATACAAGTACAAGGCCCAAATCCAGTTGGGTGTTTAGGTTATAAATAGCAGATTGTAACCTAGGTTTTGTA
Organism: Lathyrus oleraceus; assembly: GCF_024323335.1. Lineage (NCBI taxonomy): Eukaryota > Viridiplantae > Streptophyta > Magnoliopsida > Fabales > Fabaceae > Lathyrus > Lathyrus oleraceus. The sequence continues at coordinate 87,393,598 of NC_066584.1, forward strand.
AGCCTCAAATAATGAAAAATTAGGGGTGTGTGTGAGGTAAACTTCCCAACCTGTGGGAAGGTTACCATGTGTTTCTCAGTGCTCGAAGGCATGAGATTATTTGTAACTCAAAGCCTGTAGGTAAGAGTTTGTTATGGTCTTGAACGAAGTTGTGAAGCAAGTTCAAGTTGTTTAGCATTACATTGTAATTGTAGTGATAGGAATGGAAACTGGAGGTTTCTATCTAGGAGTTCCTAGGTATAAATTGCATTGGGTAGGGATTAAGTGAAGAGTTGTAAACGGGGGAGTTTAACTCTGAATTAATACTGCTGATAGTGGATCTTCTTCCTGGCTTGGTATGCCCCCAGAGTAGGTGATGTTGCACCGAACTGGGTTAACAATTACTTGTGTTTTTACCTTCTGCACGTTATAATTCTGTCTGTTATAAAATAAGGTCAACCTGTAATGCTGTAATAGGTGATGTTCAAATCAATGTTGAGACATCATGCTGATAACTGTGTAGGCTCAACAGAAGTAAGTGCTATGTTTGATCTCTGCTGTGTCTTTGTACCAGATGGACAGAACTGGGTGTTCTTCCATTCTATGGTGATATAGTAGCAGATGTCGTGACATTTGTGAATGTGTGCATATCAGTACTGAGTTTTAATTTATATAATTGTCTTACTGTATTAGTAACAATGTTGGATCAGATGTCATGACTTGGAGTAGAACATCTGAACTCTGACTACACCAGAATTTCAATTAGAGATGCGCTGGTTCATCTGGTGCATCCTCTTTTAAATGTGATTATTTTGAAAATTTTTATTATTTTAGAATTATTTTTGAAAAAATTGATTATTTAAAAAAAAAAAAAAATTGTTGAAGGCGTGAAGTAGATGGATGAAGTGGTAGGCGTGAAACGTGTGAGTGAAATCTAGTTAATGAAACCGTTTTTAATTTTAATGACATCCAGCCACCACACAGCCCACACACCAACGTCAAAACTCATCCCGTCCCCGTCAGCAGTTAATTAAAACCACCCACCAGACCCCACACCACGACAACACACTTACACTTACACAAACCAAACCAAACCCCTCATTCAATCTCATCCGTGCGCACCTTCTCCTCCTTCCTTCCGCCATTCCCTTCACGTTAGATCTCTCATCCCTTTCTAGGGTTTAACACTTCCCAATTCTCAATTCTCTTCATTTTTCTTCATAGAAGAATGAAGTTCCTACGCTCAGGGGACCAATTAGGGGCAACAGATGAAACCTACCCTTCCTCTCAATCTCTTATAACCAACGACTTCTTCTCAGCAAGCGGCCATTCTTTCCTACCTGGAAAACTTGATCTCAAACCGGACACCGGCAATATAGAAGAAGCAGAATTATCTTTGCGTGAAAGTGGTGTGTTGAACTACGAGGTTCGTTCATGGTGATTAAATTATAGTTACGGTTGAAATTCCAAGTGAAAGTTATGTAATTATGCAATTATGTACTTATTATGCAGGAAGCTAGAGCTCTGTTAGGAAGATATGAGTATCAAAAGGGAAATTTAGTAGCTGCTTTACATGTCTTTGAGGGAATAGATGTTGCTGTTGTGACTCCTAAGATCAAAATTGCGCTTTCTAGAAATGGAGAACGACGGAAGAGACATTCTCATAATCACGGTGAACCGGAAATGTCTATACATTCTGTTGGATTATTGTTGGAAGCACTTTTCCTAAAAACTAAATCTTTGCAGGTTCTTGAAAGGTTTAAAGGTAACCTTGTTGGTTGTTTGATTCTTAGTTTTGCTCTTTGTTTTCTGCTTCATTGAATTTTTTTCCTTTTTTTTTTATCTGCACATTGGTAGATCTTTCACCTGTGATCCACGTTATTTTACGACAATAAGAGTGTTTGGATTGACTTATTTGAAGTGTGTATGCTAAGGAAAAAACTTGTGACACTGTTTGGAAGAGCTTATGAAAATAGGCTTATGACATGTCCATTAATTGTTTTCCGTATTTCCATAAGCTCTCCAAGATAGATTAAAAACAACTTATATAAGCACTTATATGGTTGGTCCAAACAAACCCTTAATATCTGGTACATGTATTTAATTTCAACTGCTATGTGTCTTAAGGTTATGAAATTTATTTTGAATACTAGTATCTATTTTGTTGCATTAGTTCTTTTCCATATGAACCTATTATATAGTTGATGTGGAGTTTTTGTTGGAAGTAAAAACAGCTCAGAAAAGCATGCTTAAGTTATTATAAAATTGTCGGTTTCAATCACAATAGGACATTAGTCAAAGTGTAATCTAATAGTTCCAATCATTCTTGCAGAAGCTGCTCAATCTTGCAAAGTTATTATGGACATAGTGGAATCTTCATTACCTGAAGGCTTGCCTGATAACTTTGGTGCTGAATGTAAATTGCAGGAGACCGTGAGCAAGGCAGTCGAGCTGCTTCCGGAGTTGTGGAAGCTTGCTGATTGTTCGCGTGAAGCTACTTTGTCTTACCGGAGAGCACTCCTTCATCGATGGAATCTTGATGCAGGGACTACAGCAAAGATTCAAAAAGAATTTGTTGTTTTTCTTTTATATAGTGGAGGAGAAGTAATGCCCCCTAATCTTCGTTCCCAAATGGATGGCTCGTTTGTACCAGGAAACAACATAGAAGAGGCCATACTTCTTTTAATGATTTTGATAAGAAAAGTCTCTCTCAATAGAATTGAGTGGGATCCTTCAATTTTAGACCACCTTTCGTTTGCATTGTCTATTTCGGGAGGCCTGTCAAGGTTAGCCGATCATTTGGAAGAATTGCTCCCCGGGACTATTCATCGAAGTGAAAGATTCCATGATCTAGCTCTTTGTTATTATGGAGCAGATAAGGACTCAACGGCACTTGATCTTCTAAGAAAATTGTTGAATGGTAGAGAAAAGCCAAAACATGTTCCTGGTTTGTTAATGGCTTCTAAGATTTGTTGTGAGAATCCTACACTTGCAAAAGAAGGGGTAAGCTTCGCTCAGAGAGCGGTTGAGAGCTTGGATGGAAAATGTACGCAGTTAGAAAGTGTTGCGAAATTATATCTTGGTGTTTCATTATCAGCACACTCGAAATTAGCCGTTTCTGATTTTGAGAAGTTTAAGAGACAATCTGAGGCACTTCAAGCCTTGGAAACTGCTGGTAGAATGACCAGAATGATAGACCCGCTAGTACTTTACAATCTCAGCTTAGAATATGCAGAACAAAGGAAGTTGGATGACGCACTTTATTATGCAAAGTACGTCGTAAAACTGGAAGGTGGTTCTAATGTTAAAGGATGGTTACTATTGGCACGGATATTATCTGCTCAAAAACAGTTTTTGGATGCAGAATCTATTATTAACGCTGCTTTAGATCAGACTGGGAAATGGGATCAAGGTGATTTGTTGCGAACAAAAGCTAAAATTCAAATTGCACAGAACCAGTTAAAGAATGCCATCGAGACATACACTCAGCTTCTCGCTGTTCTTCAAATTCAGAGAAAGAGTTTTGGTTCTTGGAAGAAGTTATATAAGGTTCGATGTTGTAGCCATTTCGTCTTGTTCTTGGAAGAAGCTTTATAAGCGTAAAAGTATTATTTTTTCTGTTCTAGTTGCTTACCCTTTTATTAATACTATTTGTGATAGGACGACCGAGATCGTGCTAAGAACTTGGAATTGGAAATATGGCATGATCTTGCTCATGTGTATATCAGTCTTTCCCAATGGCATGATGCAGAGGCGTGTCTTTCAAAATCTAAGGCCATCAAACCATACTCTGCTTCTAGATGTCATGCTCTAGGTAAACATTCTATTTTTCTTATTGAGATTGAAACCATTCTTAATGTTTAATTACTCTGTCAAGCCTATAAACCATTTGTGAATTTCTAAATAGGCCACTTTTCTCTTCAAATTGTACAGGTATAATGTATGAAGCAAAGGGCCTTTACAAAGAAGCTCTAAAAGCTTTTGGTGATGCTTTAAACATTGATCCTGGCCATGTTCTGAGCTTAATCTCCACTGCTAAAGTACTTAGACATTGCAGTAATAAATCAAATCCTGCAGTCAGAAGTTTTTTGATGGATGCACTACGACACGATAGATTGAATGCTTCTGCTTGGTATAATCTTGGCCTCTTTCACAAAGCTGAGGGTACAATATCATCATTGGTTGAAGCTGCAGAATGTTTTCAAGCAGCACAGTCTCTTGAAGAATCTACTCCACTTGAACCTTTCAGATGACAGATTCTAAAAAACCTCAAGGTGGATTAAGCAAGCAGTTTTGTGATGTCACAATTTACAATTAGTATATTCATGTATAATTATCAAAAGTCAATCTAGAAAAGAGTAAAAAAAAAGGAGAAAGGAAATAAGGTGGTTCACCATAGAATTTGTCAAATTATTTGTAAGCAAACAATTTTATAAGTGCCAAAGAAATATAAAATTCCGAATTATGATTTGTATGTGGAATATTTAAAGTAATTGAAAAGCAACTATGGGCCGTTTGATTTGTTTTTTTAAAAAAAAAATGATTTTTATAATATTATATATATTGATATAAAAAATTTTTACAAAAACACTTTTCATAATTTTTTTAATAAAAATTTGGTTTGAATAGTTATTCTTAAAATGCTATTTTAGGTATTTCATCATTTTATCGAAAAAATTTTATGTACTAAAATTTTAAAAAATCACTTAATTATTTTAAATAGTTTTTTATAAAAATTATTTTTTAGATATAATTTTTTAAAAAATTATAATTTTGATTATGTTTTGATTTCTAATAATATATGTTTATGTTATACAATATCAAAATTAATTATTTAATTTAAAAGAACAAATTTATAATATTTAAAAAAACATCTTTATAAATTTTATTTTCAAAAAAAAAAAGTATTTTTCTTAAAACTAGAAGAAACTAGCCCATATTTTCATCAAAATTGCATGATTGTGGTCCCACTACATGATATCAAGGTAATCTGAAGGCTTCAATGGTGGCATGAAAGAGAGGTATTACCAATTCACCATGACAAGTTTGACCATTTGGTGGAAGACAGCAAGTTTGGAATAATTTAGCGAATGAAGAAAAGTAGGTACTCATTAAATTTTTAGCAAGAAAAAAGATATTCATATAACAAATGTGCTCACATTTTCATGCCTTTCTCATAAATCTTGGATACAATTACAGAGTTTTAGGTCCACATGGCTTGTATGGGCCATACAATATGGCTGTACTTTGATGCTAAATTTTCCAGGGCTACTTTTCCCTACTCCAATGTTTTTTTCCCTTGAACTTACCATCAAGCATAAAGTGAAATTAATATTTTATTATATTATATAAAAAGTGTTTTTTTTTAAATTTATGTCGGTATTAATATTCATGATATTAGTTTACAACTCTCTTTTGCTTCCTAAAAAATATACCCTCTTGAGTAACTGAACTTTGAATAATTTGGATTCAATTTGAGATTAGGTCTTCTTTTTAGAATGGTAAAAGTCTTATAGATAGAAGGACATTTCTCACAAGAATAAGAATTATTTATTTGATATATTTCGACGGATTAGAGTATCTATGATCAGGGAGGGGGTCAGAACTATTTTATCGTGAGAGTAATTTAAATAATATTAAAAATAAATTTAATTAATATACATTATCATTTTATAATTTTTCATATAATTGAAATTATATTTAAATATTATACTATTTCATGTATATTTTATAATATAGTTATACTATATAACCATTATACTCTTACAATATAAACAATCTATTATATTTTAATTATATACTATATTTCCTTTGTTTTTAATATAAGTTTTAAATTTTTTTTATACATATTAAAAAATATGATAACTATTATATAAAAGATAAATTATGAATTTTTTTATAAGATTATTATTCATTAATAAATTATTATATTATAAAATAATATACTATCTATACTGTAAAATTATTGAACATATCTTAATTTAATTTAAGAAAAGAGAGTACATTATTTAAAAAACATGCCAGTAGTATATTACATATATGGACACAATTCAATTATTATTGGGGGCACTTACCCACACTTGGTATACATACCTCGTCTTTGTCTATGAATAATTTTTTTAAAATATATTTTGATAGGCTGGAGTATCTATGAATAAAGAGGTGTTTGTGAATTTTTTTATTGATTCACAAGAAGGATGATCAACACTTAGATCAACAAATATTCTTGTCTACCGTTGGATAGGAGGAATATGCATATGTGGACTTGATAAAGTTTTCTCGCTAGTGGTAAATGTTTTACTATGAGACATACAACTCTCAAAATCGCTTTAAGTAAAGTAATTGTTGTGAAACGATGTCATCAATAACATAACAAAGTTATGAGATAAAGATAGAGTTTCTTGAACAATCACAAGAAACCCTGTTAAGGTTTACAAAAGAAAGAAGAAGAAAGAAGAAGAAGAATTGGTTAAAACTGTTTTACTATTCACTTATTCAATAAGGGTTCAAAAATTACAAGTGAATAATAACAATTAACCTCTCTCAACAATCTGAGAGAACTAGTTTATTTATAGAGTATTAAGCTAACATAAGCAACAAGCTAACTAAAATAATTGAGCTTAAATGAAGGCCCAATTCGACATACTAACTTAGAATACAAGTTAACATATTTCGACTACAACATGCACAACTTCTGTCGAAATATCAAGCTATCTCTGTCGAGATTAGAGTTTGATACAAGTTCTCACAAATCTCCACCTTGGAACAAACTTTAAAATCATCAAGGAAACAAACTAACTTTCTTCACGCAGCTTTATCAATTGCATACAGTAGAAAAACTTGCAGTTTGTCAATGTCTTAGTGATCATATCAATATCATTCTCTTTAGTCGAAACCTTTAGCACTTGGACTTCTCCACGCTCGATTATCTCTTTGATGAAATGCAGTCTCACATTGATGTGCTTGGTTCGCTCATGATAAGCTGAATTCTTCGACATGTGTATTATACTTTGACTATCACATTTAACAGCGATAACTCGAACTTGAAGTTTCAGCTCCTTAGCAAAACCTTCAAGCCACAATGCTTCTTTCACAATTTCAGTGAGGGCAATATATGCCGCTTCAGTGGTTGATACGACAACAACCTTCTAAAGTGTTATTTTCCAACTGATTAATGTGTCAAACATAGTGAACACATATCCATAAATAGATTTTATAGAATCCATACATCCTGCATAATCAGAGTCGACAAATCCTTCAATTTTGACTTTGCTATCATCACCAAATACTCCACCATAAATAAGTACTATGTTCAGAGACTCATTTATGTACCTTAGAATCCACTTTAATGTTTGTCAGTGCGTCTTCCCATGATTGACCATATACCTACTTACAAGGCTCACTTTGTACGCTATGTTTGGCCTTGTATAAACCATAACATACATCATAGAACCTACTATACTAGCATATGGAATGTTATTCATAAGGTTATTTCGACTTTAGTACTAGGACTTTGAGTCGAACTCAGCTTGAATTGAGGATTAGTCGGTGTTACAACATGCTTTGAATTTGACATACCAAACTTGTCGAGAATCTTCTTCAGGTATATCTTTTGAGATAAGCATAATCTTGACCGCTTTCTCTCTCCAAATGTCAATCCCAAGAATCAGGGAGGCAGCTCCCAGATCCTTCATGCCGAACTTGTCGAAATATCAAGTTATCAATGTCGAGATTAGAGTTCGATCCAAATTCTCACAAGTCTCCACCTTGAAACAAACTCTACAAACATCAAGGGAACAAACTAACTTTCTTCATACAGCTTTATCAACTGCATATAGTGGAAAAATTTGCCGCTTGACAATGTCTTGGTGATCATATCAGCAACATTGTCTTCAGCCGAAACCTTCAACACTTGGACTTCTCCATGCTCACCGCACCAGTTTGTTGTGAAACGATGTCGTTAATTATAAAACAAAGTTATGAGATAAAGATTGAGTTTCTTGAACAAACACCCTGTTTAGGTTTACAAAAGAGAGAGAAGAAGGAAGAATAATAATTGGTTAAAATTGCTTTACTATTCAGTTACTCAATAAGGGTTCAAAAATTACAAGCGAATAACAACAATTAACCTCTTTCAACAACCTCAGAGAACTAATATGTTTATAGATGCTCAATTCGACATAGTAACTTAGAATACAAGTTAATATATTTCGACTACAACACGCATAACTCTTGTCGGAATATCAAACTATCCCTGTCGAGATTAGAGTTCGATTCAAATTCTCACTGTAATCAAACATCAGAATGCGTGTTCCAACAATCAATATACTTTCATACTATTTGTCTTTGTCATCTTTGGTTTTTAAGTACTTGACTAAGGCACTTGATATGTTAATTCAAAAACTCACTTAAACAATGTTGTGTCTCCTAACTCAGTAAATATAAATTTTAAGCAAATTAATTTTATCATCTAAAAGGAAATAACGTCATGCTTGTTTTCTTTCTATTTTTGTATAATCTTTATTGTATAACTCTTGTATAACATTGATTTATATATAATTTTAATTAAAACAAAAACAAAACTCGTTGTGTGTGGACATCCAACACACAAGTATTACGAGATTTTACATAATCACTCTTAAGAAATAAAATTATGGTCATTTAGTATTAAACTAGGAGTTTAATTGAAATGCACTGACAGTGTAAAGATATTTTACACTGTCAGTTAATCATAACCATTGATTTTTTAGAGAAGTTTGACTTTTTCTATAATCACATGTAAAGTAACCCAAACAGATGATTGTGATGTATTGACAGTGTAAAAAAATTTACACTGACAGTACATAACTATTAATCTCTTAAACTAGTTGATAATTATACATGAATTTCAGAATACTAAGACAAGAGTTTTACGACATGTCGACATCCCATTTATTTAAGTTAAGATTGAAATCCAACCTTACACTAAAAGTAAAAAAAAGAAGTTCTTGAATGGTTTAATTTTCATTTTCAAATACAAAAAATATCTTACTTTACAACATATTTGGCATTAAGACAACGGTAGAAGTCTATTGTGACCTTCATGAGGTTTGTTTGATTTAATACTTTATCTGTTGAATCAAGAATATACTCGGTAGTGCGAATAATATCACTCAGAACGATTTCAGGCCAAAACAAATTCAAAGTTGATATTTCTTCGTACAGTATAGATAGGGATGTGACAAAAGAAGCAAAGGAGAAAAAAAGACAGGGTGTGGTTTTTGGATTGTTAAGAATATGTTTTGACATTCTTGTTTTTAGTTTATAATAATTGTTTTTTTTTACGGAAACAATCTCTTCCAAGAGTTCGAAGATTCCTGGTGTGTTTTGAAAAAACTATTCCATACAGAAAAAGAATATAATCCAATTTTAGATTCTTCAAATCAATTGAATGTAAAACTCACGTTTGAAATTTTCTTATGTAGAATCAAATAATAATAATAATATACTTTAAGGTCAGTTCTTGAAAGGTATCCGTGAACTTTGGGCAGGAAGAAGATAGCACCTTTTATCGCTTGCACTTCTAACTTTATCACTTGCCACCACATACACGACATAGTCAACCATAAATCAATTAAACATGAGAAACAATGGATGTTGTCTGGGGTCTATTTTGGATATGAGATATCAAATGAATAGTGTTCCTATCAAGAATTAGAAAAAGAATAATGTTGGTATTAGGAATCATAAATGATAAATATGAACTGTGAGGTTGAATGGTGTGGCGGCAAGTGCTCCCTGGTACGGTGGAGCAAGACTGATTTGAAAGTTTAACACTTTAATACTCAAATCAGTCAAATGGGTTATGATAAGAGCAAATGGGTTATGATGAGAGCATACTTGCAGGATGTGTCTTATATAAGAAAGGTCAGAAGAACCACCACCATGATTTCCAATGTGAGATGCGGGGGACCGTCTGATTATATATGAGTGGGTGATCACCTGTAGTCAAAGATTGGGTGAGGGTCTCATGATTGCAGGTGCACAACATCTTCAACATCTTAGTGGGCACGCTTTCGGACTGGACCTTCTTGTGATCAGGCCTCTCTGCCTTGAGTCTTTAGCCGACCCAAAACAGTTTTCCGCATGGTCTGCCATTGCGTAGTAATGTGAAGATCTTGGAGAATCGGGCCGCTACCATGGTCATCATGACAGACTCTTGCTTTGTAGAAGTGGATGAGGCTTGGCGAGTGAGAGTAAGTGACCTTGGAAATAAGCGAATTAAGTGTCAATCTTATCATTGAAAGGTTTTGTATGACCGTTCTTACACATGGTCCTATGTCCCTAGGGTTGGTGTGAGGCTGCACTTTAGGGTGCTTGAGTGTTGTTGTGATCTCGAGGAATTTATCTGTCAATTTTCATCTTCATACCTTCCTTCGTTCTGGAGCATCGATTTTCCTACCTTGCTCCATTATATAAAGATCATTTCTCCTTTCAAGTTATGTTTCTACTCTTTGCTCAAATTGTCTCTTCTCATTTTTCACCAACTTTGATATTCCTTCCCTAAGCTCCGGTAATATCTTGTTATGTTTGTTTGTTTTCATTTCCATATTTCACAATTCACTTGGCATCTCGTGTTTTTGAGCAATCCTTCACCATAGCCTTATCTTCATATCTCCAATTTTTTCAGGTACCATTTATATCTCTCTTGTTTACTGTTGTTGTTTCCTTCTTTTTCTTCATCAAAATGGCTAACTTAGGAGATGTACCTGCAAACTTTATAGATATGCCCGGTGGAGAAGATATAAGTAACACTTCATCTCACACAAGGGTAGTAGACCTAGAAATATTGAATGTTGTTCCTTTAGTAGTTATCCACCCCCTGTAAATCTCATAGTTTTTAGTGAGAACTCTGAACTAGACGAGTTCCATAAAAAATGGCAGTGAACCCATGAATCCCTAATTTTGGGAAATTGCAGATGATCCTTTAGAAGAAGTTGGATAAGCAAACTTTGTTCATCCCATCATTAAAAAAGCTGGCCCTGGTCCCTATTCTTCTGAGTTACATGTGGTCGATTTAAAGTCTATTAAGGCGTATTGGGATGATCTAGAGGATTGTTCTTACATCAAAGCTTTTAGGTCTTTGAATGACCGGGAACCCAACAAAAAAGAAGTTAAAGAGTAGCTTGACTTTAGGGGTCGTTCTAAAACTTATGACAAACATTTTCTTTTTGTTGACAGTGAAGAGGAGATGGTTCAAAAGGACCAACAAGGTATCGAGTTTCCCGCTAATGTGACTCAGTAGTTTTAGGTGGAGGTAGAATTGGTGGGAAAAAATTACATTTTTATTACGGTTCAAATATTGAAGAGTGCCCATCGGGACGTGAGGTTGTCTTCTGATTGGTATGTTTTTCACGTTGAACCTAGAAAGAGGTCGTGTCACTACTACAAAATAGACCTTTCGTAACACCCATTTTGCAATGGTCTTCCTATTAACCGCGCTAATAATTTTTTTGGATACTTTTATTTTGGTATTTACTAAAAGATATTTCACAATGGTCATAGGTGCCAACCGTGGTGAAAAATGGCACCTCGTCATGTGTTCGAATCCTAGCACCTAAAGTTTTGTTTTTTATTTATTTTTAAGCCATTTTTCACCATGGTTGGAACTTCAAACTGTGGTGAAAAGTGGTGTCTGGTCATGAGTTCGAATTCTAGAACCTACAGTTTTGTTTTTATTTATTTATTTATTAAAAGACATACAACAAATGTTGTTTAAAGTAACTGTTGTGATAAGTTGAGACATACAACAACAATTGTTTAAAGTACCCATTGTGATAGGTTGAAAACTACAATTTTATTTTTATTTATTTTTAAGCCACTTTATATAAGCGTGTTTATTTAGTTTCTTCACCATTCTTAAATAAATCTTTATCATTCATTTAGTGAGTATCAATGCTCAAGACACTACCATTAGTGATTCGTGTGAAACCTAAAACTTAGATGAACTTCCAACTTAGAAGACTTCATCTTCTACCTTCAAACATCCTTTTCCATTTACAACACTCTATTTATCCATTAAATCAAGCTAAAAAACATCATTTCTTATATAAACAAAACTCGAAAATGTCACTTTTTCCATTAACAAATTTCAGAACTTCATCACCTATTCGCCAACTTGAATTAGACAAGGAAAACATTTGAATTAGATAAGGAAAACATGGATTCAAGTTAGCGATGTTAGTTTTTGTTGTTCTTGTTGTTGTTTTTGTTGTTCTTTTTGTTGTTGAGATATACAACAATGGTTGTTTAAAGTAACTGTTGTGGTAGGTAGCGTGCTACTTAACTTATAATCACGGTCGCACGATCGTGGTGGAAAGCATCATACATACAATCACACCTTACCTCACAATGGTTAGTCCAACATGGTGGTATCCATTTTCCAACCGTTGTACTAGGTGTTTTCCGTAGTAGTGTGTAGTTCTTTTAGTGGATGCTCAGTTTCATTCCATGAGTTTCTATTTTCTAGATTTGGATTTAGGCTTCCCTTTAACAACTTTGAAGTGGAGTTATTAAATAATTTGGGAACTACTCATTACCAACTACACTCTGTAAGTTGAGCCTATGTAAAGGTTTTCCAATATTGGTGGAAATACCGGGGTTGAGTGCCAACTTTAAAGTTATTCTTTATCTTTTTCAGTGTGACACGTACCTCTTCTAGTGCGGAGTAAGGCCATGGCATACTCTTGCTTCGTCAGTCGAAGAAACTGTTTGATGTCTACATTGATAGTTGGAAGAATTCCAAATATCTTTACTTTATGGTCGTTCCCCATATATAAGAGGCCTACTCCAACTTCTTTGTTCTTCTTGAGGACAACTATTCCTCTTCGTGCTCCCCAATTCATAGTTGACCTAATTTGTGGATAGATTCCATAAATACTGGACTTAAGACAAATTCTTTAGGGTTTCAAACAAGTATTCATTCTCTTCGGATGCTTTGGCTCTAGAAGCAAGGTTGTTAAATGTGGATTTATATGCTCTCTATGAGATCTTGGGATATGAAGATGGATTCAACCCTTCAAATGTGCCACCTACACAACAAAAAGGAAATATATTAATATATGGTCAGTGGTAGAACCAGTCGATAAAAAATAAAGGAAAAAGCTTTTTAGTGTTATAGGAAGAAACATTCTTATTTATCTTTATTGTTATTTTAATATTTAAAATGATCATTTTCCTTGTTGTGCATAAAACATGAGGTTAGTTCACAATGTGATAAAGAGGAAAAAGTTCTTGGTAGTAAAGAACAATCCCCCACTTCCCCTTCGGCCCCTACTCCAAACACTATTGAGGTGGCTCCGGTGGTGACTTAGGAGGAAATAAATGTTTTGAATATTGAGTAGACACAACCGACCTAATCCAAGCAAGAAAATAGGCCGAACCAGAATCGTTTGTCTTCAAAGGGTTGAAGCAAAAAAAATTATGATCGGTCAAAGCTCTCCGGTGGTGAATTTTCCAGGAGGGACTGGGGAAAGGATACAGCCCAGGAAGAACATTCAAATAAAAATTCCAAGTCAACGTAACCTACCGTTGAAAATTTGGTCTTAGGCGAAAATCAAAGTGTTCCTCTGCTTACTCCCTTTAGTTCTTCATGAACAAAAAGCCTCATACCATGGAAGTGCAATCTTGTTTCTCTAAGAGTCTATTTGCGAGTTAGTTTTTGGAGGGAAGGGATTTCGAGGGATACATCTATATTTTGACATGTATTTGATATTAAAAGAAAGTATATATGCTAATGTATCATTTTTTTTTTTAATTTCAAATATGTACCAAAATATAGACGCGGCCCTCCAAAACCTTTCTCTTCAAAACCTCTAAAAACCAACTAGCAAACAGAGCCTAAAAAGGAATATGCTTATATTTAGAACTTGTCTGACACCTCTAAAAAGGGATTGATGGCAAAAATAGCTTATCAGATGCACCGAGGTGCCTCCTTGATGGCCAATGGGACCACCGGTCATGGGGAAGTTCTAGTAGAGAGAAATTTCAATAAGGATAAAGAGCAGGTAAAAAATAATATGATACCATCCTATCAGAGGGAACAAATTATAGGAGCAGTTAGTCACTCTACGAAAAGACAAAGAAAAATTGTGCTCCCACTGAAGTACTGCCAAGGTCACAATCTTGAAGGAGTCATTGGCAGAAAATGAGATTTTGGTATTCTTTCACTAAGGTGGAAGAGTCTAACCCAAGACAAAGAAAGATTTAGCTGATGTACAAGAGGAAAATTTGGCCAAATTGACGGAGGGGGAAAAGGATGTTTAGAAGGAGAAGTTTGATCGCTCAAAGAGGAAAATTCTTATGAGCATAATTTGGTTGGGTTGCACAAGGAGCTGGAAGGAGCTATCAAGCTCAACTCCAACATTATGCAGACCACCTTCCAGAATGCCTTGAGCTACGTGGAGTTGTTTTATCCTAGTGTGAATATTTCTCGAGAACAATTGGATGCAAAGAGGGAAGTTGTGTGTGTGTGTGGGGGGGGGGGGGGGGGGGGGGGGGGGAGAGCTGGATTCCGCTGAGGATTAGACTCTAATGTTATATTAGTTAATAGTTTTTATTTTTTTATTGCCGATCTCTGATGTTTGTATTAATAACTTCTTATGGATATTTTACGACTTTGTTTTTATGATCAATGTTTCTTTCTTTCTTCGTATGATTTCAACTCGTCATTTATCTTCGTGAAAAATTTTATTTCATCATGATGTGCGTATGGTGGTTTAATTTCATCTTTTAGTTGGGATTTTATTTCATCATATAGTCTTAGGTGATTTTATTTCATCGTGTAATATTGAATGGTTTTATTTCATCATATATATGATGTGAATGGGTTGAGCACTAACTTTTCTTTGACGTCTCCGGGGACCATGTTCGGTTAAGGGTTGGTTCCCATTCTCTGCCTCCAAGTGAAAATCTAGTTCAAGGTTGTCATACCCAAGGATCCACCACCCACTCTTTGGAGTGGCTAGCTACCTAGAGTGGGTTGTGACAAATGCGGCTTCGCTCGCCTCATTTTTCGGTCCTTCCATATTGGTCTCGTGTGATGTTCTTATATTAGGAAATACATGTATAAAACTCAATGAAGATTATTGCAGTATTTATTTTAAAGGTATTACATTAGATAGTATTTTTCAGAGTAGGTTCAAACATGTTTATATAAGTATCATTGGATAGATAATGTATTTGGTGCTAAGTTGTTGGTGTTATCTTAATTTCAGGATGAAGTTAATCGTTTTGTTATGATGACTAAAGCGTAATCAAAAGTGAATTTGAAACTTGCCGCGTCATCGTCGTTTTGGCAATCACTTCCACATAGTTGTGATGGGGATATTTATTGGGTATTAATCTCCATTTCTATGTGTAGAAAGACTCAAATATGTTAGATCATTTTTATCTCACTTATCCTAAATAAAGATTTTTTCGATGGTGCATGCGTGCGTGCGAGTGAGAGTGTGTCTGTATGCGTATGCTCGATATATATATATATATATATATATATATATATATATATATATATAGAGAGAGAGAGAGAGAGAGAGAGAGAGAGAATTCATGTTATTTTCAAAATAGTTCCATAAAAATAGAAATTCCATATTCGGTCATTGTTAGGTTAGAATAATATTTGTACATAAGGTTCTTGAGAGAAAATGCTACATTTTCACAATTCAAATAGTCAAAACAAGGCCTGAAGAGAAAGATATCATGTTCGCACTGCACTAGGTATTTGAGAAGTTTTTTGGGCCGTTTGTTTCAGGTTTTTGAAAAATTATTTTTATAGTGTTACATATTTTGGTTGAAAAAAAATTACAAAGAAAATTTTCATAAAATTTTCAAATGAAAATTTAGTTTGAATAGTTACTCTTAATATGTTATTTTAGTTATTTCATCATTTTATTGAAACATTTTTTTGGGTATCAAAATTTAAAAAAAAAACACTTAATTTTGAAGCTATTTCAAATAGCTTTTAATAAAAATCATTTTTGAAATATAACTTTTTAAAAGAGTTGTGATTTCGATTATGTTTTGATCTTCAATATTATATGTTTATGTTATAGAATGTCAAAATTAGTCTTTTGATTTAAAAAAAAACATATTTAAAAAACTTGTAATATTTTAAAAACGTTTTCATAAAAATCATTTTTAAAAATATAAAGAAAAAATCTATTTTTTAAAATCTAAAACAAACAAACTCTTCTTCTTCTCATTCTTACATTGTATATTTTGTTATTTATTCTAGTTATTGAAACTATTTGTATACTGTTTTGTGAAGAAGATTTTCATCATCCTTCATAACTTGGTTTTGATGAAGACAAAAGGCTATCTTAGAAGAAAGATCAAAGAAGAAAAATATTGGAATCAAAGTATCAGGTTTGCATAAGCTTTGGATTTAAATGGTATTGAATCTTAGACCAAGGTGCAATGTGCAATTTAATTGTTATATCCAATAAGTGCCGAAGAATTAATCATAAAGTTTGTTTCATAAATATTTTCAATGTTGCATCTTTAATTTAGTCATTTTTCAAAAGTTATAATCGAGTAAATCGATTAACCTCTTCATGTCAATCGATTTACATTAGTTCTATAAAATTATTTTTTCAGTTTCTAAACAGGTCAATCGATTAACCAATTATGTAAATCAATTTATCATTCCATTTTCAACTATGTCAATAATTTACCAAGTTATGTCAGTTGATTTACCTGGTGTATTTTCACATATTTTTTTAACATTGAGGAATGATTAATGGGTTGACATGATCAGGTAAATCAATTTACCTTTGTATCTTTTGGAAAAATCTTGAACCATTATTATACCATTCATCTCAAATGATCATGAAACCTCTCCATATCATTACATGATTTTATGATTATTTTTCAACCATTGTTTCTGATTTTCTAGAGGTATTTAGTGCATTATGAATAAAAGGATTTTTTTTTTAATTTCAAAATCACATTTTTCTTGAACAATTTTCTTCTATTTTTAAGTGTCAGAAATTTTTACAGAGAAACTTTTCTTGCATAATTTTCGATCGTATGTGAAATTTTTTAGTGAATATACTTAATCACTTAAATATTTATATAATCTTGATTTGTTCATTGAAGGAGAAGATTGAATTTCAATATATCAGAAAAGCATTTAAGATCTCAATTTTATCATGTCGGCTGAAAAGTCTGTTTGTAATAAATTTTAGGCTTAATATATATTTTAGTCTCTTAACTTAATTTAATGTTCCTCTTTAGTCCCTTAACTAAAAAAACATTACAAGTTAGTCCCTTAACTTCACTTTTGTTACTCTATTTGATCCCTTTCGTCAATTTCTGGCAAAAAAATATTAAGTTATGGTGACATAGCGTGACAGCAAGACCATTTGTACAAATCTGAGTCAGCATATATAGTTAAAAGTTGATACACTGTTTAAATAGCGAGAATTTTGTTATCGGAGGTTAAAGTAGTTTGCTCCTAGATCCGTAAAGATTGCTTTCGTTAATCCTTTTTCGCTGATGATGCTTTAGTCAAGAAATTTGAAAATTTATTGACGAAGAAAAGGACAAAATAAATGAGTAAAAAAGAAGAACCAAGAAAATTTACTTGCTTTGAATGTGAAAAAAGATGACATGTCAAGAGTGAATGCCCTACATTTAAAAAGAAGAATAAATTTAAAAGCAAGAAAAACAAAATGTCAAAGAAAAGACATGTATCATGAGAGAGATATAAATATGCCAAAGAAGATTGTAGGAGAAGTCTTGGTATGAGGCTTGTACAAATATCTAACAATAGTGAAAATCTTGCACGGTATGTAAGGGGACGAGATATACCCTTGATTGGAAAGGGGAACTAGTATACATAATTGTGTTCTTTATTTTTCTGCATTTAAGTTCTGCACTTTACTTCATAAGTTCATCAACATATTTTCGGAAAAATAAGAACAAAAGAACATCTCTAAAATAACCGAAAAAGTCTCAAAATCTTATTCACTCCCCTCTTAGATTACACTCTGGACTAACATTTGGCATCAGAGCAGGTTAAACTAACTTGCTCCTAGATCCGTAAAGATGGCTTCCGTTAATCATGTTTTCGTAGATGATGCTTTATTCAAGAAATTTGAAAAAATATTGAAGAATAAAAGGACAAAAGAAATGAGTCAAAAATAAGAACCAATAAGGAATTTTATTTGCTTTGATTGTGAAAAAATATGATATGTCAAGAGTGAATGCCCTACATTTGAAAAGAAGAATAAATTTAAAAGAAAGAAAAATAAAATGTCAAAGAAAGCATATGTATCATGAGACGACAATGAAATAAGTTCATCTTTAAATAAAGATCATGCAAACAAGGCATTGATGATATCACATCCTTCAAGTGATGAAGAACATGAGGCAAGTGATTCTAAAATTAATGATAGACCTTCATATGATGAATTATAAAATGCTTCCCATGAGTTACATGAAACTTTCTAGACAATGCTCAAATATAAAAAATAAAATTATTTTAAATCTAAAAAGTGTGGCTAATGACACATAAGTGGAATTAGAAAATGTCAAAAATTATATCTGCGATAAATATTAAGATCATGAATCCAAAATTGTTGAACTACACCAAGTGATCAAGAACTTTGAAAAATGTTAATTTGATTTAGAAAATGTGTTAAGTAGTTAAAGATATTCAAGTAATAAATTTGGAATTGACTTTTATAATTTTGATAAACTTAGTACAAAGCAAACTATATTTTTAAAGGCTACTAGAAAATTCAACCATAAGGAATCAAAGAAAGTACATGTTGTAAATCATCATAAAAAAATATCATGTTAGAAATAATCCTTATGTCCATAAAAGGAATCATGTTTTTAGACATACATGTTTTTATTGCAACATAAAAGGTCATACCCCTAAGATTTGCTATATAAGAAACTATGTGTTTCTTATGGTGAGTTTGTGTGGGTAAAGAAAGAAACTAACACAAGAGGACCCAAAGAAAAATGGGTAACTAAAAAGTACTATTAATTTTTTTGTAGGTACATGAAGATCATATGCAAATCTGGTAAAATTAAGATTGGTCTTTCAAGATACAAGACCATATGATATGGTATAATTAAACTTTAATTTGATTAAATATTATCTGAAGAACATCAATACTGACATAATCATTGACATCAAATTATTATGAAGAAGATTGTGAGATATTTGATCGAACTCTAGTATGGTCGAAGGATAGCTTCTTAGTTCGATAATCTGACAGGATCATTAACATGTCGCCGAAGTCTATTCATATGTTGTAGTCGAAGTATGCTAAGATTGTTAGCATGTTAAATTTGGTTTGTTTGTTATGCCCAATTATTTAACTTAGCTTATTCTCTAAGTTAGCTTGTGTAATGGGTCTGTATGTAAAAGCCCATTAGTTTAGTATGTTAGTTTTCTTATAAATAGCATACTAGTCTCTCATCATTGAATAATACAAATCTTAATTATGGTGAGATAGGTTATTTGCTATTTTGTAACACTTGTAATTTTGTTTCAAAGAGAAAGTAAAAAATAGCAGTTTATAACCAATTTCATTGTGTTCTTATTGTTTTCTTATTTTCTACCCTTGTGGGTTTCTTACTGATCAAGAGACCAATTATACTTTGCAATTTCGGCATCGTTTTCACAACAAATTGGTGCGGTGAGCATTGAGAAGATGTCGTCAACAAAGTATGAGACTAAAAATTTCACCGGAGTGAACGATTTCGGTTTGTGGCGATTGAAGATGAAAGCCATATTGGTTCAGCAGGGTTGTTTAGAAGCGCTGAAGGGAGCTGCAACCATGGATACTACAAGGATAAAGAAAAATTGACTATGCAGTTGATAAAGCTGCATGAAAAAAGCTAGTTTGTTCCCTAGATGTTATAGAGTTTGATCCAAGATGAAGATTTGTAAGATATTAGATTGAACTCTAGTATGATCGAATGGTAGCTTCTTGGTTCGACAATTCGACAAGATCATTAGGATGTTGTCGAAGTTTATTCACATGTTGTAGTCGAAGTATGCTAGGATTATTAGCATATCGAATTGGGAATGTTTGTTATGCCTAATTGTTAAAGTTAGCTTGTTCTCTAAGTTAGCTTGTGTAATGGGTCTGTGTGTAAAAACGCATTAGTTTAGTATGTTAGTTTTCTTATAAATAGTATACTAGTCTCTCATCATTAAATAATGCAAATCTAATTAGGATGAGAGAAGTTATTTTCTATTCTATAACATTGTTTCAAAGAGAAAGTAAAGAATAATAGTTTATAATCAATTTCATTGTGTTCTTATTGTTTTCTTCTTTTCTACCCTTGTGGGTTTCTTACCGATCAAGAAACCAATTATACTTTGTAATTTCGGCATCGTTTTCACAACAAAGATAAACATTTTTTATGTATAATGTATCATTTCCATTATATTATTATTCTTTGGGTTTTAATCTTTTTCTTTTTGATAATGTGAAAAAGGGGATAGAAGAAATTGTTGTTTTTGTTATTTTTTAGGATATCAAAGACATCATAGGCAAATATTGCAAAAGAAAGAGGGAAAGAAAAGTGGAGATATGCAAGATAGATGGAGATATACAAGATAGGGGAAGAAATCAAGTATCAAGCAAAAATCTCCCATCAATGTGTTTTTTCATCGTAGAAAAGGGGAAGATTATGAAGAAGATTTGTATCATCCTTCATAGTTGGTTCTTATGAAGACAAAAGGGTATCTTAGAAGAAAGATCAAAGAATAAAAATATTGAAATAAAAGTATCAAGTTTGCATAAGTTTTGGATTTCAAAGGTATTGGATCTTAGACCAAGGTACAATGTGCAATTTAATTGTCATGTAGTTTGATGCATAAATATTTTCAATGCTACATTTTCAAATTAGTCATTTTGCAACGTTGTGATCAAATAAATCGACTACCTTCTTCATGTCAATCGATTTACATTGGTTCTGTAAAATAATTTTTTTGAGTTTCTAAGCAGGTCTATCGATTAACCAATTATGTCAATCAATTTATCATTCCACTTTCAACTATGTCAATCGATTTACCAAGTTATGTCAATCAATTTACCTAATATTTTTCACATATTTTTTAATGTTGAGGAATGCTTAGTCGATTAACATAATCAGGTAAATCGATTTACCTCTATATCTTTTGGAAAAATCTTGAACCATTGCTATACCTCTTCATCTTAAATGATCTTGAAACATCTCCATATCATTACATGATTTTATGATTAATTTTCAACCATTATTTCGGATTTTCTAGAAGTATTTGGTGCATTATAAATAGAAGGATTTTTTTATTTCAGAATCACCTCTTTCATGAAGAATTTTCTTGTTTTTAAGTGTCAATAATATTTGACAAGAAACTTTTTCTAGCATAATTTTCAATAATAAGTGAAAAAATTTAGTGAAAATATTTGAGCACTTAAACATTTATATAATCTTGATTTGTTCACTCAAGGAGAAGAATGAATTTTCAATATATTAGAAAACCAACAAAGCTTTATGTTTTATAAAGTATGCTGCAAAGTCTGTATGTACTAAATTTTATTTGTTTGTTGTAATTTTCACCAAGTGAATGGTCATTTTTATTCGTAAGAAACTAGTCATATTTTCTACAAATATTTACAAATAGGAAGGGTTGTCTTTCTATTTGTTGAAAAATTAAAGTCCTTTAAATCAGTGTAATTCAAAGTGATGAAGAAACAAGGTTAGTGATTCTTAAATTGATGATATACCTTCATATGATGAATTACAAAATATTTTCTATGAGTTACATGAAGAATTTTTAAAACTTTCTAGACAATGGTCAAAACAAAATAAAACTATTTTAAATTTAGAAAGTATGGTTAATGACACAAAAGTGAAATTAGAAAAGGTCAAAAATTCTACATGCGATAAATGTCAAGATCATGAATCCAAAATTGTTTGAACTAAACTAAGTGATCAAGAAATATGAAAAAAGTCAAATTGGTTTAGAAAATGGGTTAAGTAGTCAAAGATATTCAAGTAATAAGTATGGACTTGGTTTTTCTAATTTTGATAAACGTAGTACATGTCGAACTATCTTTGTAAAGACTACTAGGAAACTCAAAAATAAGAAATCAAAGAAAGTTCATGTTGTAAATCGTCATAAAAGGTATTATGTTATAAATAATCCTTATGTACATAAAATGAATCATGTTTTTAGACCTACGTGTTCTTATTGCAACAGAAAAGGTCATATCTTTAAGGCATATTGCATAAGAAACTATGGTGTTCCTTATGTTGAGTATGTATGGGTAAAGAAAGGAACTAACCCAAGAGGAACAAAAGAAAAATGGGTACCTATAAAGTATTATTTATTGTT
Source organism: Lathyrus oleraceus (assembly GCF_024323335.1). NCBI lineage: Eukaryota > Viridiplantae > Streptophyta > Magnoliopsida > Fabales > Fabaceae > Lathyrus > Lathyrus oleraceus. Next base: position 87,415,964 of record NC_066584.1, read on the forward strand.
TCGTAGGTACTTTAAGACCATACGCAAATCTTGTAAAATTAAGATTGGTTTTTCAAGATACTAGATCATATGATATGGTAGGAATAAACTTTCATTTGATTAAAGATGATTTGAAGAACATCAACATTGATATCATCATTGACATCAAAAATCATTGAGAAGAAGATAAGTATTTTTATATCTAATGTGTTATTTTCCTTATATTATCATTATTTGGATTTTATTCCTTTTTCTTTTCGATAATATCAAAAGGAGGAGAGGATAAATGTTGAGTTTTTGTTATTTTTCAAGATACCAAAGAGATCATAGGAAAATATTGCATAATAAAGGGGGGAGATATGCAAGAAAATGGGAGTTATGCAAGAAAATGGGAGTTATGCAAGATAGGGGATATATACAAGATAGGGGTGAAATCAAGTCTCAAGCAAAAATTTCTCATTAATGTGTTTTGTCATCATCAAAAAGGGAGAGATTGTGAAAAAGATTTTCATCATCCTTCATAGCTTGATTTTGATGATGACAAAAATTTATCTTAGAAGAAAGATTAATGAAGAAAAATATTGGAATCAAAGTATCAAATTTGCATAAATTTTATATTTCAATGATATTGGATCTTAGATCAAGATACAATGTGTAGTTTAATTGTTATAAGCATTGGGTACTCAAGAATTAATCATAAAGTTTGTTGCATAAATATTTTCAATGTTGCATCTTTAACTTAGTCATTTTTCAAGGTTATGATCAAGTAAATCGATTAACCTCTTCATGTCAATCGATTTAAATTGGTTTTGTAAAATGATTTTTTAAGTTTCTAAACAAGTCTCGATTAACCAATTATGTCAATCAATTTAGCATTCCATTTTCAACTATGTCAATCGCTTTACCAAGTTGTATAAATCGATTTACCTAGTGTGTTTTTACATATTTTTTGAACGTTGAGAATGGTTAATCAATTAACATAATATGTTAAATCAATTTATCTTTGTATCTTTTTGAAAAATCCTGAACCATTACTATACCTATTCATCTCAAATGATCATGAAACATCTCTGCATCATTCCATAATTTCATGATTATTTTTCAACCATTGTTTATGATTTTCTAGAGATATTTGGTGCATTATAAATAAAATGATTTTTTTATTTCAAAATCAACTCTTTCATGAATAATTTTCTTATGTTTTTAAGTGTCAGTAATATTTGACAAATAAATTTTTTCTTGCATAATTTCAATCATATACAAAAAAGTTTAGTGAAAATACTTGAGCACTTAAATATTTATATCATCTTGATTTGTTCATTGAAGGAGAAGATTGAATTTTTAATATATCAGAAAAGCAACAAAACTCTCAATTTTATCAAATCTATTGTTAAGTCTGTCAGTACTAAATTTTATTTGTTTGTTGTAATTTTTATCAAGTAATAGATTATTTTTATCAGTAAGAAAGTGGTTGTATTTTCTACCGGTATTTACATATAGGAAAGGTTGTCTTTCTATTTGGTAGAAAAAGTCATTTGAATTGGGGTGATTCAAAGTCTATCTTAATTGTTGGTGTTTTTGTAAAATCAAGAAATTGGTGTGCTTCTTTATTGTTGTTAGAAGATTGTAGGAGAAGTCTTTATGTGAGGCTTGTACAAATATCTAACGATAGTGAAAATCTCTCATGGAGTGTGGGAGACTAGATATACCCTTGATTGGAAAGGGGAACTAGTACACATAATTGTGTTATTTTTTCAGCATTTAAATTATATACTTTATTTCATAAGTTTACCAACATATTTTCGAAAAAATATGACCATAAGAATGTCTCTAAAATAACCGAAAAATTCTCAAAATCTAATTCAACCCTCTCTCTCTTAAGTTGCACTCGAAACTAACATATTTTGAGTTTTTTTTAACCTCATTTGATTATAGTGAGACTATTTCTTTGGTTTTGATGACCGGTGGATTTTAGGGCTGGACAATCGGTTGGTTTGGATCAATATCGAACCTAAAACTTAAATCCAATGCAAATGACATTTTCATTTTAAAGACTCAATTTCAACCGATTAAATTTTAGTTTTCGGAGGATTCGATTAAATCGGTTTAGCAGATACATTAGGTGAGTTTGATCGATTTAATTTTTGTTGGGCTAAACTCATAAAAATGGCTATTTTTTTATAAAATTCACAAATATTTATTTTCTTTAAAAAACTATCACAATTTTTTAGAAATTTTCAATAAAAAGTATTTTTTATTATTAAAAAAGCCATTATAATCATTTGACATTAATTTGATTATTATCATACTTTAAAGCACAGATTAAATAATATTTAAAATTTTATATTGCATATGTTTTGTATCTTTGTGAGTATACAATGTCACTATTAAATATGATAATAACTTTACAATATTATGAACCCAACTTTTATAATTGATCATCTCTATAGTAATAAAAGTAAATAAAATAAATATTAATTGAATTCGGTCGGATTCTATTTTCGACTAATCTAAAATAGTCATCCGAATCCTATCAGAAAAACTCTATATTACTCCAATTAAACAATTGGATCAACTCGTTATCCGACTCGACTCGATTCGTTTGCACAAAAGAGACCATGAGTTGGTCGGTTTCAATCCAACAATTCAAATTTATTATCCCTAATAAATTTTATCTTTTCTTTGAGAGTTTCCACAATAATAATTTGTTGTTATTTATACACTTTCAATTGTTAAATTATATTCATAATTTTAGTTGTCACTCGAATATTTTTGTAAGCTGAGATATTTATATATTTTGTTTAGGCGAATATAAAAAAAATTATTTAAATTTTTGTTTGATAAAAATAGTAGTTGATGATAAGTTAGTTTATGATTTATAATTTATAGGTGATGATTGATACCTATAGTTGATAATTAATGACGATAAATTAATTAAAGTATTAGGTAAAATTAACCATTCAATTAATTAATAAATATAAAATAACTTAATTATTTGATCTTTTTTATATTTAATACATAATTATTTTATTTTAAATTAAAATAAATTATAAAGCCTAAAGCGAATTATAGTTAAAATAAAAAAATTTTGGAAAAAAATTATAAACATAAATTAAAACACTATTTAGCGTCTAAAAAATAATTGTAATATAGTAAAATAAAATATACCAGAACTCTTACACAATTATCTAGAGTGGATAAGTTAATTTACGAACTACAACATGACAATTTTACAGGAAAATAAAGCTGATCTTTTGTTGGTAAACGACAAAAAAGCTGATTTACTCAAGCAGAAAATTTTCTGAAGTTTCTTCAAACTAACTTATCAAACATTCCATATATCCTCATGCAGACAAACGATGAGACAGACGCATGACTAGAATACAAAATGCAACGTAAAATAAAACAAAAAACAGTAAGAGTGGTTGATGCCGAAGCAGGTTTTGTTGAATCATAAAACAAAAACACAGTTTATTGGCGAACATATCAATGAAGCAACCATTGTTCTAGATGAATAAACGACGAAGCCTCAGCGGAAATTCCCATGTCCAAAACAACCTAGTATCATCAAAATATATATATATATATAATGAATGAATGAATTTGTTTCATCACTTTCATTGCCAATAGGCAAATGGAATCCTCATCTGCCACCAAGTTCCGGTTCCGAGACCACTCGATTCCGGTGTCTCGAAACTCTATACACTCTTCAGAGCCGAGCTCAGACGACGTTGTTTCCATCGTCTCGCTCTCTAATTCTAATATCTCTGATCAGCCGGATGATAACGCCAAACTTGATATTGAATCCATCACTGGAAGGGTACTTTGACTTTCATTCACACACTCTTGAATTCATTTTATATTTTCATGATGTTCATCACTGCAACATGTTTCGTGATATGACAGGGCATCAAACATTTGTGTGACGAACTTCAAGAACTCAAGGAAGCAGCAAATTTAGATCTACACAAAAATATATGTGCTAACTATTCATCATTCCTTAGGTAAGGTAATTTGTTAAATTCTACTATAATCTATTTTACAAACTTTAGTTTATTATTTTCTCCGTCATGTGTAGAATACTAGAGGAAGTGACAGGAGTGGAAAATGAGCTTGTGCAACTAGAAAACCACTTCTTATCACATCAAATGTTGGTCAAGGATCTTAAAGATCGCATATATCCTAAGATATTGTCTATAAACTTAACCATTGAAGAATGTTTAGATTTTGTAGTACCATCTCCACCGAGCGAGTTAGAAGCTCATATCAATGATGTTTCAGAAAAGATGGATATTCTCATGTCAGAAAACAAACTAGATGAAGCCCTTCAAGTTCTAGAATCTGCATACGAAGATGAAGCTCTCTCTAATAGTGATGATGAGATACTGCTATATAACATAATGATTTCCGAGAAAAAGTCAATGATTATACAACAGTTGATACAGATGGTTGAGAATAAAAGAATAGAAGTACCAGAACTCAAAAGTGCACTAACTACACTTTGCAGGCTTGGTGATACTCAACTTGCTATTCATCTATTGCTTAAATTTTACCATTTGTGCATTATAACCGGAACAAACAATCTGCAATGGTCAAGTTCGTCGTTAAATGAGATATATATCAGAAAGCTAGCAAAGTTTGTGTTTTCTATGATCTCACAAGCGGCTAAGAGCTTTGAGATGTTATGTGGGGAAACTTCTCCTTATGCCTCAGAACTTGTGTTATGGTCATATGAAGAAACAATGTCATTTATTAATTGTTTTGATAAATTTGTTAAATGCACATCAGAAGTAAGTGTTGGGTTGTCCTCTGCTATAAAGGCTGCCAAGTTTGCGTTTTCGTATTGTTCTTTACTAGGTAAAAATCAGAAACTAGTGCTGCTGCCATACCTGGTAGAGCATCTCTACCCCTGCATGGAAAAGGTTTTGAATACACATATAAACCACTTTAAGAAAGTTATTCCTATATTCTCAATAAGTGATTCTTGGATTTTAGAGAAATACATCGTGTCTCGAGTGTTTGGTGGAGATGGATCTTCGACAGAGCAACCTGATTATTGCCTGCTAACTTCCAGTGGCCGGAAGGTTCTGACCCTATTGCAGGTTTGTTGAATGATCATATATTAATAAACATAATTGATGAGTTCTGATGTTATGTATGACATATTTGAGTGTCTCTCTAATCAGGCGATTGCAGAGGATATTTCTCCTTTAGTTGCCCTTGAAATGGAAAATCTCGTCACTAGTGGCCTCAAGAACCTCTTTACTGAGTATATTATCATACTCGAAAGAGCCCTTACTTATGAAACAAATGAAATGGAGGAAGATAGTCCTAGAATCAAGTTAGCTGAGTCACTGACACAGCAGGTTTCTATTTTGGCCAATTTGTCAACATTAGTGCAGTTTCTCTCTACTATGGTTAAAGGTATCTTTAGCAGCAGAAGCAGTAATCACATGGATTCACAAGTAGTGAAGAACCATTCAATTGTTCATCAGCATCAAGAACTTGATGATTTCCTCTTGTTTATTGAAGAGAGCTCCATTAAGTTGAGAAATGTGTTCTGCCAGCAATTAATTCTCAGAATGTTATCTACTTGTAGCAGCCATGAAATATTTTCAGCAATTCACTACAATGATCTGTTTGATGCTAACAAAACCCACAATCCAATGCCCTCTGCAATATTTCAGGTATAGTTTTCACAAGTAATTAGACCAGAAATAAAAATGACGCAAATATTTGTGGAAAAATAATTGCTTCTGGTTTTGCATCCATATATGCTTATGAAAGATTTATATTAATTACGTATAGTTTTTATTTGTCACGGATAGGTTTTATTTCTAGAGCTGAGGAAAATTGAAAAACTTGAAGACGAAAATGTGTTTGAAGTGAATTGGTTGATGGAATTACTGAGGGAGGTGATGGTGTGTATGTTTATTTTGGTTTCCAAGAACAAAGAGATCAATGCAACAAAAGAAGAGCATGTTATCTTACAAACTAATGAGGCCAAACAGGTTTCTGATTTCCCTCCCTTCTGTTTTGGAGCCAATATTCAAGTTTTTTATCAATCTAAGTTATTCTGCATTTTTAATCCTTGAGCAGTTTATTTTGGATGTGCAATTCCTAGTGGAAATTGGAATGTATGGAGGATACTTCTCCACTGATCCTTTGCTCCTTCTAACTGTCATGAAATCAACCTTTAACTCAGCTGGACATGACCCTTTCAAGTAATTCATACTATGCTTTCTAAATTCAGAATTCCTTTTTATATTGTTTTAAGAACCGAACTGGCAAGTCTTGGTTCTTAAACCGTCCAGTTTGATTTTTAAAATAATGAGTCTTGGTTCTGTTAACTGTGTGATCACAATCTCAAAGCATATTCTACATGACTAATTTCAGAGATGCAGATAGTGATGATTGGGCTATAGATGTTGCTACTGGAACAATTCAAAATCTGTTGGAGATTGAGAAAACAAGTTTACATCCAAAAGAGTCTAGAGTTACCATCAAAGACGACCTGCACGAACACGAAGACCAAACTAAGGAATCCACATATGAGTGTAATTTTTCAGAGGTAGATGATAAAACTTATTTGGAGGATAACGTAGACTCGGAGGAGCATGAGTCAGAAGTTGCTATTGATGCAGAAACGGATTCATCAACATTTAGTTCTAGGGAGGGATCATTAGCAGAGAGAGATTGTGTTGATATAGATAATGTAAATATGAGACAACTTAGTATCAGTTATGTGCAATTAGAGAATACTGATTTTGAAAAGGTAACAGATGCAGGAAATGACGAATTGAGTCTCACACCTTCGTTGGGTATTGCAGGACAGAATTCTGATAATCAAACTCAGAGAACTGACCTATAATTATATATATAATATTAGATTTCAGCTACTTTTTTAGTTAATATTAATTTTCCTCTTTGGTTTATAGCCTATTTGATATATGCCTTCATGCTAATAAGGATATGTGCATCACACCTAATCTCACAACTCGGTACCTCTAGCAGGACAAGTCTACCACGATCCAAAATAAGTGTTACAGAACTTTGACTTGCATTTTCAAGTATCACAATCCTATTTACAAACATATCTTTCCAACAACAATTTCTAAAATGACATAGTTAATGGTGTTGTGCACCTCAAAATAAGTTGATGATGGAGGTGATTCTTGTGTTGCTTTTGCAGCAAAACCTTCACCCCTGCTTAGATATTAATGCTGAATGATGGGGTATCTTTAACGGTTTGAGTATTGCTTGGAGTAGATGATTTCAAAACATTCAGGTTTACCGATTCTTCCACGTGTAGCACCAGCTTTTTTCTGTGACAGTTTGCAAAATATTAATAGGAGGCTTTCGTCAGATTGCAAAGTCAAATAAAACTTGCATAAACAACCCATCAAACTGTAATATTGTCTCAACCACTTCTCGTGTTCATACTTCTTAGTAATCAATAGTCATCAGGGAGCTATCTGTGAAAATAAGTAATACCTGAAAGATTAAAAGAGCATTGGACTGTGGACTGTGTTGGTGTCAATCTGATTTAGATAGGCCTTTATTGACCAGGACCAAGGCATAGATGAAACCAGCTAAATATACAGCCAAAGAAACACCAGCTTTGAGGATTATTAACTTTAAAAGCTCGGGCTATGATGTTGTGCTTTCCAACCTGCGGAAAAAACAATGAAAACCTATTTGGCGAGAATTAGACAATTTTCACTGACATTATCAAAAAGACGATATGAAATATTCAGAGGATAAGGTAGACGCGGAGGAGAATTAGTCAGAAGTAGCTATTGATGCAGAAACGGGTGTTATCAAGCACAAGCAGGAACATACTAAAAAATCTCTGTATAGTGTCCATACAATCAAGAGTCTAATGTGGATGGGTGTTAATGCAAATGTCCTAGATATAGACTGATTTGGATGGTAAACGTGTTTTCTTAATCTCCAACAGTTTTTGAATTGTTGTAGTAGCTAACATCAATGATCCAATCACATCACCATCTATAAAATAGAAACCTGTTTTGATAGTGACTGAGCTAACTTGACTCTAAGACTATATATCTATCTTGCTCCATTGCACTTGTTTCATAACTTAAGTAAGGGCTATTTCAAGTATGATGGTATACTCAATGAAGAGGCCCCTGAATCCACTAATGACTAGACTTCCCATTTCAAGGGAAACTAAAGAAAAAATATCTTCTACAATGGCCTGCTTAGAGTTAGTTAGAGAAATATGTTAATACATAGATTAAGAATATCAGAATGAGGTTATTAAGGTCCTTCGTTTTCATATCCTAAGACCTCAAAATCATATGTCTCAACAAGCTAACAAGAGGAGGAGTGAGAGAGTATTTGCTATAGGTGATTATATCTATCTGAAGCTACATCCCTATCGACAAATAACTGTCAGAGGCACTGCATTTCACAAGCTTCTTCATAAATTCTATGGCCCTTATAAGGTTTGGACAAAATAGGCTCTGCTGCATATAAATTAGAGCTCCCTGCTGCAAGTGGAATTCACAATGTCTTCCATGTTTCCCAATTAAAGCTCTATCCTAATCCAAATACTGCTCCTGCACATGCCATTGCTACTACTGATGTTCCTTCTCATGGACAACTGGAACCTGAAAAAATTCTGGATAGAAAAATGGTCAAGAGGGGCAGGGTGGCTGCTACAAAGGTGCTGGTTCAGTGGAAAAACAGCCCTCCAGACCGTGCTACTTGGGAATTTTATTATGATCTTCTAAAAGAATTTCCTAACTTCCACCCTTTAGGACAAGGGTGTTCCTTATGGGGCGGGTATTGTTATAGATAATATTTACCCTATAGTTTTACACCTTAGGTTTTGTAATTTTCTTTCAATTAAGTGGGCCCTTCCTCTAGAAATTGTAATATCACACTTTTTGTGGAGAATTTGTAACAAATTCCACTTTATATTGCCTTGGTGCAGAATGAAAAATCACAGCATTCAATCAATTAAAAATTATCTATCCTCACTCTACGTATTGCTCTTTGGTTCATTCATAACGCGTGCTATTCTGCCATTAGCATTCCTGTGTTGAGCTTCTTAACTTTATTTAGAAAGTGTAGATTGCTTCGATGATTTCTAGGAGATTAGAGATGATCCAAGAAAGGCACAATAGCCAGTCACAGACTCTCTAGAAGTAGCGACAGTGGGCCAATTAAAATCTGCAACAACAAAATAAAAATAGTCAGAAGATGCAGGATATAAAAGGCCCTTGGCGAAAGAGTTATTAATCGCGAATAGGTAGTGAACTTGATGAGGTTTGGAGAGATGTTGACTCAATAACTGAATCATGTACAGGATATGCAGAAACACTACTAGTCAGTGAAATATGGAGAAAGGAAAACACAGGTGTATAAAGAAATCAAATGAAATGCAGATGTAAGTGGCGGTGATCACATTTCTGATTCTATACAGAAATAAAAAGCAATAAATAGTTAATAAAATAGCTTTCAGAATTTAATCAACCCTAAACCTAAACCTAGTCAAGTTTTGAATAATGTTAGGTACCAAGTTTCTTCCAACATATAAGCAAGCATGGACAGTAACGAAAATAACTGAAAAGAGAAGTCATTACCTGCATCAAAAAGAATCAAATGAAAGGAAGAAGGTAAACAATATATTCTATTATGTCTTCTTATGAAATGGTGCCCTTTCCTTTAGTTGGGTTCAAGGGAGGACATGAGTAGCTTTTCGTATTTAGAATTTCAATTGCTAATAAATTTGTCGTAGGACCGACTGCTATATCATTTTATGATTCCTCCATACCAATGATGGCCTCTTCCTCGGCCAACATGTTTATTCTCCCTTTACTATCGATGTGTATTGCTCGGGAAGCCAATTCATTCAGATCGTGACAAGCCTATCCAACAAGCTTCTCCTTTAATTGTGGATTCATGTCATTAATGGCCATTGATGCATATTCAATGTTAGGAAGCTAGACTGGAATAAAGTTCTCACCCCAAAACCTGCACAAAATGTGAAACTTGTGACTACGTTACATGAATTTGGCCACACAATAACTGCAATGGTGCTAATGACTAGACTTCTCATTTCAAGGGAAACTAAAGGAGAAATATCTTTTACAAGATAGAACAATAGAAGGCTGAATGAATCATATTTTTGCATCTGATGTAATGGTATAAATACAACAGGGAATAGCAAAATATTGTTCCAGAGAGAATAATTAGGATGAGATTATGCAAAATCTTAACTATCATGTGAAAGATGAGATATCTAGAAATTCAACAATTGAAATTAAGACAGTTTCAGATTGGCTAAGCTCATTCCTTAACTCTGCAATGGCCTGATTAGTTTTCCATTTTGTTTGAGACACTTTGATTCGGTTGCATTAATACTCATCCACATCGGACTCTTGTGGAGGTATGTGATGATAGTTTAGCCCAACATGCATGTTTTGAGTTTGAGCTCTAGTCTAGCCCCTAGGTTTATTGAGTTCTGTTTCTGTATGAATAGCAACTTCTGAGTGATACTCTCCTAGGTGTATGTTATCCTCTTAAAAGATTTTAGATCATGTTTCCTAGAAAAACTAGATTCATATGTGGATTGATAAAGTTGGTTTTCATGTTGATGAAGCTCTCGTCTTTGATGGCAAGGCAACTGTAGAGATTGACGGAAGCTTAAAATTTAGAGCACTGAAATAATGGTTTTATTGAAAGGAAAGAGAGCAAAAGGTTTTACGTCAGCAAAATGAAAGATACAACAGAATCAGAATAGAGACCAAGTCTAACAATAGTCCTGAATGGCACCCGTCATCCCCCTATCGGTCTACTAATTATTCTTCTAGACCGCGAATTGGGTAGATGAGGATATGCAGAAGCAGTAGTAAGTAGTGAGTGAAATATGCAGAAAGGAAAACACAAAAGTGTATAATGAAATGCAGATGGCAGGTGCATACAACCTTATTATACCTAATGTAATAAATAATGAAACTCACAAAAAAAGTTATCAATTCTTTGCAACCAGAGAGACATAGAGTTTTACAAGATCATGCCCTCATGTAACATTAGGACATATTTCTGATTCTATACGTAAATAAATACATACAGAATTTAATCAACCCTAAACCTAAACCTAATGTTACCTACAGAGATTTGCAAGGTGACAAATGTACAGTCATTACCTGAAGCAAATGCAAATGAAAGGAACAAGGTAAAACAAAAACGAAGCAGATGAAAGTCATTACCTGCAGCAAATGAAAGGGACAAGGTAAAACGAGAAAACGAAGCAGATGAAGACGAAGGAAAAAAAAGTCAAAAAAAATTTGACCATTTCTCGATTTGTGCGTGTCATCCTTGCGCAGGGGCCATGCTAATCTTCTCTGTATCGTTCCAATTTTATCGGATGTCCCCGAAGGGACATTAACAGATGGTATGTGTGTATTATATAAACAATAAATAACTTGCAAACGTAACCGGTGTGGGACTTCTCAGACAACCAAGCAACAATATCACGTAAGATGCGATTCATTGCTATCACAATCACTATACACAAAAATGAAAGTTTTGTTCCTTCCTCACTCTTTTCACATAGATGATGCTTATAAGAGCACCGACTGCAGTAGCTAGCTCCTGCATTTTGTACACCTTTTGTTACTCTTTCACTGGCTTCTCACCTCATTTCTATCTCTTTTCTTTCTTTCTTTTTGTATATTTATTTATAAACTATCTCTATTTTCTTTTTTAATTGGCTAAAGTCTAATTATACTATGGAGTTTGCATGATTTAATTTACTCAAATTCATTTCAACTCTACACTCTTCAATTTTAATTATATGCTAACAAAAATGTATATATAAAAATTAAAGAAATACAATTCAAATACCTCTATCATTTAAATAAACATCCATATTTCTTAATCTTAAAATCAATAACATGAAAATTTCTTATAAACATAACGATAAAATCATGAAATTAAATTACTTTTCTTCAAAGAAAATCATACAATTAATTATGACTTTTAAATAAACAAACTAGTTAAACTTGTCAATCTAACATGTCCAACTCATATTTCCATACCCTGCATTTTGTATGTTGAAGTTGTAATTTCAATGACTCGGTTCTTTCTGTTGTTGCTCTAGGGTGCCCGACTTCTAGTCATATCTATGTTGTTGGGATCTTTACGCTTAGGTCAATTTCACTCGGTCCCACGATGGACACCAACGTTCCTATATGATCACATGGGGTTAATAACCATGTGGCGTTGATGATGTAATCCTCATATCAGTTGATGTGATCTTCAGGTCACTTTCCGAATACTCATTCTACAAATGGTGGAAAGGCTCTTTCCAAAAGGAAAATTCGGTGACAAATTTTGGGAGAGTATATGAGCAAATAGTGAATAAGTGAGTTGGGAATTGAATGATCGTACCTCTATGAGAACTCCTTATTTATATAGTGGTTTGACCCACATACACTCTAATGAATTTTTGTTTCTATTGAGTTGATCATTATGATGATCTTACTATGATAACCATGGTGTGTTATCGTATCTGAATGTCGAGACAGGAGATCTCACTTATCTGATTTTAATATGTTATGTGATGTCTAGAATACTGGGAGCTCTATAATGTTTCCCGAACCATTATTTGTGGGCAATTTATATTTTGCAGTGACGCTGGAAGTCACTCTTGTTCCATGTTATCCCTGATACATCGATGGCCATTGTCATACCCTAAATTTTACCATAGGTTTTTTTACTAGCATCCGCTTAGCCTGTTCACTTTCATTTGATCATAAATTCTTTCAGCCAAAAGCATTCATCAGGGTTTAAATAAAAAGTCAGAATTTCTAACATTTTATATGATCGTGATGACATTCATCCAGTCATATGTTGATTAAGAAGTCAAAAGGATTGATTTATCAATCTCATTGTATCGTTCATTCCATTTCATCATGTTTCAGGGGTCCAGAGGGTGACAATCAAAAGTATTGTCATCATTTGAATCTTCGTTGAGTTTTAATTGTAATTGAGAATCAAAAGTAAATGGTCCAAGAGCGATTCATTTGCATCTTATTGTCTATTCACGATTATTGGATCAGTAGTTCCGTGCATTTATGAGACATCTGCATTTTATATTCATCACAACATGTATTTCATTCCGCACAGTGTTTGAAATGTCAACCAGAATAATTTTTTGAATCTACAGACAAACCGGTTAAATCAATTTTCAAATGTACATGAAATTAGCGGGTGAAAATTTTTAAGATCGAGCTTGCAGACGCTAGTATTCTTAATCTACCGTTCACGTGGTTTAACTTGGCGTGCTCGTTTTAATTTTCGACTACTTTTTCGATCGCATTTTGGTCCGCCTGAACATTTTCAACCAAATATTTTTTATTTCAAAATTGGATCAAAACCAGTATATTTCCGAGAAGTTTATTTTACACCGATCATTTTGGTGCATTTAATTTATTTTTTCAGGCGTTTTCACGCCCGACTTTTTTTCATTATAAGTCTTTTTATTTTTATTTTTGTCAACTTGTTCTTAAAAAATAATAAATAGTTTTAGTTATGATTTTTATTTCAAATTTATTTTGATTATTATAAGGATTTTGATTTTATTTGGTTAGATTTTTGTTTTGTGTTACCTTTGTTTGTTTCTTTATTAGGATCAAGAGTTACTTGTTTCAAGTGATTTTCCGTTGTGTCTTCATCTTCTCCAATTCAATGCTCGCCAGAACAAATCTCTGTTTCGGAGGTAAATGTTCTTCTTCTCCGTTTGCCATGATCTTGTTACCGTTGCGTAAAGAATATTATATGGATCAACAACCCTAAGGTCTGAGCATAAATCTATGAATGTTCATCATTTAATTTATCTTTGATTGCTTGGGGTTCATCTTGATTTCCTTTCTGTTTGGATCATAGAGTAATTTTTTGTTGAAATTAACCTCAGATTCTGATTAAGCACGTTGTCACGATCTCGGTGATGATTTTAGTTAGTGTTATGGTGTTCCACCATCGCCAGAGACGAACTCCGACGCAGTGGATGACGATGGTTGATGACCTGAGTCAGCTCTGAACTCATTTCATGGTTGCGCGCATGTTTTCCTCTTTTGAAATTCCACTTACATTGATGTCAAGTCCATTTCCCACCAAGGTTTCATTATTGGGATCATTTTGTTTGGGCTTTGTGGAGTTTGTTTAATCTACCATCACATGGTTGTTACACCTCCCTGGCTCTCAAGCAACTGGCTGATGGGCCCTGAATTGGGTCATGCGCCTTCTTTGTCCATTGTACCTTTGTTTTCCAGACTGCACCCCTTTCTTTGGCTTCATTTCTACACTTGTATTTTCATTATTGATCTTTGATTTTTGTTTGATAGTTTTTAATGTTTGTTTATAATTTTGACATGAAAATTAATTAGTAGAATTTATCTAGTTTTGTTAACATGATTTAGCTAATTGGGATTAATTGATTTAATTGATTCTTGATTGATTGTTGGAAAAATGAATAAAAAATGTGATTAATATTAGTTTTTGATTTAGGATTAGATGTTAATACACATGATAAATTTGTATATTGCGTGATGTGTGTTTATCACATTGTAATTTGATCTTAATTCTTACATGTTTAGGATCTTAATTCTTGACTTAGGAATTAATTGATTAGGTTTAATTTTGTCCATTTAGGTTTAATTGACCTTTTGATCTTTTGTCCCTCATGTAATTAGTGATGATTATTTCTTTAATTTAATTGCACCTTAACCATTGCATGTTCCATTAGTTTAGGATTGTGTTGAATCATCTGATTTAATTTGAATGATCCTTTCATTAGGTTTATTATGTACATAATTTAACTGATATTTTTCAATGCCACTAATTATGTTGATAAAAGTTTACTTTGATCAACCAAATCCTTTGCACTATGTTCAATTCTCTAAGCTTATTTAAGTGATCAAAAGACCCTTGATCATTTGATAGGACAAGTCCCTTGTGTTCAAGTTGTACTGGACCTCGGGAGCTCAAGACCTTAAGATTCAAATTCAAGTTGAAAGACTTCAAGTCAGTGAAAGGCAATCACATTGCAAGAAGAGTGGACTACTATTGTACAAGCACAACAAATGGGTATCAACACTTGTCAATATTGATTCAAGTTGTGTGCCATGAGCATTAAGCAATGAAAAATGATGAGAGGGAATTTTTCCTACCCTTGTCTAGAGTACCTTTGCGTACGAGGAGTGGGCCCTAGATATTCAAAGTATTCGCCTTCGTTCATAGACTTTAGTACAATTTGAATCAAATGATTTCCAAGTCCTTTCTTTGTAAACCACATTTCATCAGCAATATCAACCAGCAAAGGGGTATCAACACTTGTCAATCTTGATTCAAGTTGTGTGCCATGAGTCTTAAGCAACAAAGAATGATGAGAGGGAATTTTTCCTACCCTTGTCTATAGTACCTTTGCGTACGGGCGTAGGCCCTAGCTATTCAAAGTATTCACCTTCATTCATATACTTTAGTAAAATTCGAATCAAATGATTGTCAAGTCTTCTTCTTCAAAGCAACATTTCATCATAAGGACAAGCAAGAATAGTCTTCTTCAAGTAACTTTCCAATTATGATGAGAATCATATGCCATGAGCCTTAAGAAACGAAGAATGATGAGAGGTAATTTTTCCTACCCCTATCTAGAGTACCTTTGCGTACGGGGCGTAGGCTCTAACTATTCAAAGTTTTCACCTTCGTTCATAGACTTTATTATGGTTCAAATCAATGGCTTCCAAGTCTTATGCATCTATCATTCATCACTCCTCAGCGGTGTTATATTGTCTTCTCTTTGGAACCAAATACACTTTTCCCTTTGGATTCCATGTATACTTCTTGGACAAATAACCAGTGTCCATCCTTTGAACCGAGAGTTATTTGTCTTGATGTCAAACAATTCATTCCTTTCTTTTTCGACCAATATGCATGTTTTACTCTTTGGTTCAGTGTTTACTCATTCACGGATTCATAATACCATTATCTTTTGGTTTCATATTTCCTGTACTCCTACGGTGATATACTGTTTCCTTGGACCTTATACCATACTTCTTTGAATTCCATGTACATTCTTTTAGGGCAAATAACCAGTGCACACCTAGTTAACCAAGTGCTACTTGTCTTGATGTCAAACACTTAATTCTCTTTGTTTATGGCTTGATGCATGTTTACTCTTTGGTTCAGAGTTTATTCCTTCATGGATTCATAACACCATTATCATTTAGTTTCAGATTGCATGTTCCCCTACAACAATATATTGTTTCCTTGGACCAAATATCATATTCCTTTGGGTCCCATACATACCCTTTTAGGGCAAATAACGAGTGCTCACCTTGTGAACCAAAAGTTGTTTGTCTTAATGCCAAACATTTATTTCCATTGTTTTCTGGCTTGATGCATGTTTCCTCTTTGGTTTAAAGTTTATTTCCTTTATGTGTTCCTACAATACCATTGTTTTTTGGTGTCAAGTTATACTTCTCATCACTTCTATCAAATTTTTCTCATTTTTATTGTTTGTCTTGATAATACATGTTGCTTACAACTCTTTTCTTTGTTCCATCCTAGTTCCACGAACTACGGAGCTTTGACTTTCTTATTGCATGATGAGAATACGTAGGCACAAGGATTCGAACTCTTGGCTAGAATATTAATTATTTATTCTGCCTTAGGGCACCATCTATATCTTTCATGATCTATATCATCAATCTTCAATCATAATCATTCATCTCAGTGATATACTGTTTCTTTGGAAGCAAATACCATTTTCTTTGGGATTCCATACACACCCTTTTATGACAAATAACTAGTGTCCATATTTGTACTAAGAGTTATTTGTCTTGATGCCAAACATTTAGTTCATTTGTTTTCGGCTTGATGCTTGCTTTCCTCTGTGGTTCAAATTTCATTCTTGTATTGACTCCAACAATACCATTATATTTTGGTTCCAAATTATACCTTTCGTCACTTCTATCAAATATTTCAGTTCTTTCCACTCTAATTATTTCTCTTTATTCTTCCATTCATTTTCCATTATTCACTACTCACTACCTTCATTCAATATCTTCTACCAAACATTCACCCATGTGATACACTTTCTCATTAAGCCAAATACATTATTTCTTTGAGCTCCATATATACCTTTTTGGGAAAATAACCAGTGTTCATTCTCTGAACCAATACCCCTTTATTTTTGGCTTGATGCTAGTTTACCCTGATTTGTGGCTTGATGCCAGTTTACCTTTTATTTTGGCTTGATGCCAGTTTTATCATTGGTACAAACATACTTACCATATGTGTTCAAACAACCTTATCCTTTGGTTCAAACCATACCTTTATCACTCCTCTTTCATCTCCCACCTTTAGTTCTATGAACTTCAAAGCTATGAATTCCTTATTGCACTATAAGGATACGTAGGCACGATGACCCTAATCCTCACTGAGCACTCTATCTATTCCATTCTTTTTCCCTTATTCTTTTCCGAGTAATCTTTAGATAGTAACATACATTCAAGCATAGAACAATCAAAATGGTTCCCGTTGAGTACAACGGATATGAGGGATGTTAATACTTTTCCCTTACATAACCGACTTCCTTACCCTTTTTCTCTTCCCCTGGGTTTTATCGATGTTCTCCCTTTCCTTCAAGAATAAATAAAGTTTGATGGCGACTTTGTTGTATCTTTGAGCGTGCGATGCGCTCGGGTATATTTCCGCTAGCTTCAGCTGGTGACTATGCTGGGGACTCCTTGCTTTGCCAAGTAGGAGTCGAGCCTAGTTTTGTTTGTTTCTTCATTTGTTTAGTGTTTATATTTATGCTTTATTCGCTCTTATTTTATGTTATTTATCATTTTCCTTTATTGCTTTACATATGTATCATTCTGCTATTCTGAATATCTATATTTTTTTTTGGGTTGGGATGATGTTACATGAGAAAATCTCTATACCCGAGCTTAAGCATAAAAACGAGATAATAATGTGACTAGAGTCGTGTTTTGACCTACTTGGAGTTAGTCCTCGATCATGGTCGATACGAGACGTCACACCTAGAGTATATCCTTTTAAGAGCATAATTGTCCGACAAGGCATTCGTCCCAGACAATGGTATCTCAATTTGGGTCCATGAATCTAGGAACCTTTTTAGGATCACCTTTGAAGGATAGTACACACTTGTGAGGGTGATATTAAGCTTTTGTAGGAAACCAAGACCCTTTGTATCCTGTTTCTCATGTATACGTCAAACCTTTGAACCTACATCAAGCTGAATGTACAGATTATCCAGAATATGTCAAAGCTTTGATTTTATGATGTTTCATACTCATTACATCATATATCATCATTACATCATAAATTTGATTTTTAGCATGTGCATTTTTCAGGGAACCATCAGTCTGTCATTTACAATAGTCCATCAAATTATGGATAAGTCTTTTAGAAGGAATACATATCAGTATAAACTCAGAGAGTCTAAGTTTTATGAGCTAAGGAAGCTTGGGGATCTTTTGATTGGTGACCACGCGAGTGCATTTAAGAAGGCGTATGGTAACTTGTTAGGAGTTATGTTAACAAAGGAGGATGCAGGATTGATTCTCACCTCTGCCTAGTTCTATGATCCTACTCTGCACTGTTTCACGTTTCAGGATGTCAGTCAGAGACTAGGTTCCCTATAGGAGTGGTGATTTTTTTCCAAAATCCGCTATGATTGCACAAGCTCTTCATCTGAAGAAGGAGTTTGTTGATTCTAATCTTCGGACTAAGGGTAATGTCAGGGGTTTTTCTTCGAAGTTTCTTTTGGAGGAGGCCATATTGTTTGCTAAAAGTGGAAATTGGGATGCTTTCTACGCCAGCTTTTCTCTTCTTATCTACGGTTTGGCTTTGTTCCCAAACATTAAAGGTTTTGTCGGCAAAGTCACTATTACCACTTTCATCTCCAAGAATTCGGTACCCACTCTTTTAGCCGATGTGTTTTTCTCCTTCCATTTGAGAAATCAAAAGAAGGGTGGGACAATTAATTGTTGTATCCCTTTACTCCACAAATGGATCCTAACCTATTTGCTGAGAAGAGGGCATTTTGCTAACAACATTGGAGCTTTGAAATGGTCTTAGAGATTGATGTATTTGAATGTCGATGATATTGTTTGGTATAGCCGTGACTATGATGGGGTTGAGCCTATTTTCATCTGTGGGGATTTCTAGAATGTTCCTCTCATTAGTGCCAGCGGGGGATTGGTTAACTACAATCTCGTTCTTTCGCTTCATCAATTTGAGTATCCGTTAAAGGAGAAACCTGAAGACAGACAGTTGGAAGAATTTATTATGGCTGAGGTGATTGAGGATTTCGAGATGGTAAAAAGAATACGTCATGCTTGGGGCAAGATTCAACGTATCGGAAAGAAAGACTTAGGTAAATAGAAATGCATTGTATTGGCACCATATATGGACTAGGTGAGATAAAGGGTAAGAACCATCAAGCTACCATATCCATAGGAGCCCTCTATGAGTTTCAAGCCCATTGTACTCCCAACTGTTGCTATTTCTGAAGTGGATAAACTCAAGGAGATCATCAATGAGCTAGAAAAGGAGAATATTGATATTCGATCTAACCTTGGTAAGGTCACACTAGAGAAGGAGAATTTGAGGCTCAATCTTAATCAAAAGAGGGAACGAGCTCTCAAAGCAGATAATGATGTTCAGGATGAACAACACAAGAGGAGGAAGGTATGAGAAGTTTTGAAAGGGACCTATGAGAGCCTTTTTTTCCAAAAATAAGCAACTAGTTAAAGCTCAATACCAATCCTGTAAGATGAAAATCAATTATAAAGATAAGATCAGAAGTCTTCAAGACCAATTGGAAAGTTTCCATAAGGGGTTGAAAGAAGAACATGGTTGTGTTAAGAAGCTGGAAGTTACTCTTTCTCAAAGCCAAAGTGAACTTGACAAGAGGTTTGAAGAAACTCGAGAACTGAAATATCAGGCGCACAATAATCTCGAAGATGTCAATCAACTCAAGCAGAAGACCACTCATTGGGGGAGCCATATCCATCACCTTCGAACCCTCCTAGATCAGAATGAGTCATTTATGTAGGACCTCGTGAGTGGGCCTAATCATACCTTGTTGTGCAACCTTCTCAAGGATGCACAATATTGGAGTGACAAACTCACACGCTGGGCCAAGTTTGTCGACCATGCGCTTGAAGATCTCCCATGATTGTTGAAGGAGGCTGTCAATACCTTAGGATTGGCATTAATTTTGTAAAATAAATAATGTAATCATCTCTGTTGTTTTAATATGTTGGGTTGAAGAAGTTCAACATCTGGACCAACATGTCATGTACGATGTCACGACATCATGCCTGTGACATCGTACATGTGTAGAAAACTGAATTAATTAATTCAGTATATATTCTGGGATTAGTAAGGATATTTGGTGAATATCCTAACTCCCATGTGGAGGTCTTAAAGACTCAATCAGAATATATATAGGCTCAAAATAAGGAGATATATATGGAGAGATTTTAGGATTGAAGATCTTGATTGTAGCAGAAAGTTTCTGCTGAATTTGTAACAGAAAAGAACAAGTTTGCTGCGATTTCTGAAGGCCCAAATCCAGTTGGGTGATTAGGTTATAAATAGCATATTGTAACCTAGTATTTGTAAGCCTCATAGAATGAAAATTTAGGGGTGTGTGTGAGGTAAACCTCCCAATCTGTGGGAAGGTTACCATGTGTTTCTCAGTGGTAAATGCTGAGAGTATTTGTAACTCAAAGCCTGTAGGCAAGAGTGATTATGTTCTTGAATGAAGCTGTGAAGCAAGTTCAAGTTGAGTAACATTACATTGTATTTGTAGTGATAGGAATGGAAACTGGAGGTTTCTATCTAGGAGTTCCTAGGTATAGATTACATTGGGTAGGGATTAAGTGAAGAGTTGTAAATGGGGGAGTTTGACTCTGAATTAATACTGCTGATAGTGGATCTTCTTCCTGGCTTGGTAGCCCCCAAACGTAGGTCATGTTGGACTGAACTGGGTTAACAATTTCCTGTGTTTGTTTTCCTTCTGCATATGTTATAATCCTGTATGCCATAACTAAGCTTGTATTTCAGTCTGCCTACCAAGATAATAACAGACCTGATACATAGCCTTCTGGTTGTATGTCAATCAGAATGTCGTGACATTCATCATTGACAGCTTATACTGAATAATAGGCAGGTTGGTTTTTATGCTTCAGTTCAGTATATATTTAAGTCTGGTTTTCAAGTGAAAACAGACCTGGCCAAAGGATCATTGTGAAGCTGTCAAACTGGATGTCTAGACAGTTGTTCATGTAGGCTGATACTGAACTGGAGACTGGTTGGTCTTTTACAGTACAGCAAATTTAGCACAGTCTGTTTCTCAAGAACATAACAGAATCAGCATGATGTATATGTTCTGACTGTCAAACTGAATGTTGTGACATTCATTCCTGACAGCATGTGCTAAAGTGTATGATGATTAGTTTTTCTGTTTCAGTATTTTTCTCAGGCTATTCTTTAGGAATCCAACAGCTGAGCTAAAATCCAGGAAACCAACTACTACCCTACAATTAATGAACCTAACAAATAGCCTATTTGTTAGCAATCTAATAAGTGGTAATTAGATTAATGTATTCAACCTTTATTTCAGGAAATACAAGTAAAAGGTAAGCACACTGGAATAATGTAACAGATGATCAATATTAAGACATCGTGCAGATAACATGTGTAGGAAAACTACAGAAGTGAGAACGATGATTGATCTCTGCTGAGGTTGTATAACTGATGCACAGGACTAGGGGTTGCTTCGTTCTAGGGTGACATAGAAGGAGATGTCGTGACATCTGTGAAAGCGTGCTCTAGTACAGAGTTTAATGTGTTAACTGTCTTGCTATGTTAGTTACAATGTTGGATCAGATGTCATGACTTGGAGTAGAACATCTGAATTCTGACTACGCCAGAATTTCAAATGGTATCAGAGCAGGCATCCTGTTCTGTTTCTGGATGAGATCCATGGCTGATACTTTCTGGTATCTGGCAAGAAGTTATGTTAGTACTGATGTTGGAACCTGAAGATGGTTCTGTGGTTCCCCTGAATGGTCCCTTGAAGTAGGTGGATGGACTATTCATGACAGGAACTGTGTGCACCTGCCTCTGGAGATTGGCAATTGGCCTTTGTGTGGGACAACTGTGCAAGTATTGAATCATATTCAAACTTGGTATGTTCTTGGATGCTGATCTGATGAAGTGTGTGTTCATTGGTTGAGTTGTATTATGATTTCCGCTGCATAATACCTGGAAAAACTCAAACTCTGATGTAGTTTCCCATCAAGTGGATGAAAGGCTGTTGTATTCAAGATTTCATCATAATCGTCTTAAGAGGTCAAAGATACTTGAGTCTCATCAAGTCCACTTTTCATGGTAAGAATCACCTGATGACTGATTCTTGTACTCTCCTGGGTAGTGTATATGAAGACCTTGATGACCTTCGAGGAGGGTTTATTTCAAGGAGGTTAAACTAATGTTCTATGTGATGTTAGAACATGTTGTTCAACAAGTATGCAGCCACTGGTTGAAGAGCAGATATTTTTAGGAGTCAAACAAAGGAATACCTTGGTTTGAAACCTACTCCTGGCCTGGAAGAGGAGACATCTGTGTGTGCTAAGTTGACAAGGGTAGGGTCAACTGTGTGTATGCTCAAGAAGGTCACTTTTAGAAGTCTGATCTCTAGAAGTAGAGCTGGTTGAGATGTGACATTGTGCAATCCCTGCTGAGTGTCGTATTCCTGTAGATTGATCAGTACTATATTGTGTTGGAAGACAAGTCCCCTGGATGTTAGAAGTCAATAAGGGGATAACCTGACTGCTAGTTCATTTAAGAGGATTGGGACCATGAATCCTGTTATTCAAACACCACGATCTGAAGTGGCAATTCCTTCAAGGAGTGAGAATATGAAGATTCAGAGGTTGGTTGAGGTAGTATGCTCTGGCAATGCATATCTACTAGTGACTGGTGTTATTTTTCACTAGTACTTATGGTCAGCTGAAGTCTGATTGGTGTGATTGAAGTATGCATAGGTATAACTCATAGACTTAGGTGCCACTGGTAGGGATGGAGTATGCCATGTTGAGACATGTCTGTACAATGCATGGATATTGGTGTGAAGGGGAGTTTTGGTTAACCTCCTCACAGTTGGTCAGCCTAGGGTCTGGTTGGCTGTTGACCTGTGTCACATGGGTTCTGATGGTTGTGTGACACATTTGCAAGGAAGAATTCATCTCTCTCATTCCTAAGAGTGAATTTAATCTGAGAAGATTTTCAACACTGTTGAAGTGCTTGCAAGCAGAAGATGTTGACACTAGAAGAGTATTTTCAAAGTAGTCTTATGGTGGAAGTATCTGAAAGGAATATTGGGAAAGGATTTAAGATCAATGTCAACTTGTGCCAAGTACAAGTGTTTAATTGATTATCCTTGGAGCTCAAGATAACTGATGTTCTTAAAGATGTTGGAACATCTCTTCTTCAAGACCCTGTGAAGAATCACAGGAAGGATAGTACATTGGTTTATGATCTATCTCGTTGGTGGCAGCAAAAGCATATGATCTCTAAAAAGGTTTCCTGGAAAGAAACATGTTCAGCCTTGGTGTGTACAAGAAGAAGAAGACATCATAGTTTTGATGGTGGTTACTTGAATCAGTTCATCTCTGATCTAAGTAAGGAAGTGCATTGGCTAATGCACACTATGAAGTTAAGAACAAGTGGCAGCTTTCTTAACATCATGGAAACAGTCTTGCTTTAGGAAGAAGAATCCTTGGTATAGCTGAAGGGTTAGTTGCTAACTGGTCCTTCTGAAGACTCTTGCACCAGAGTGTCTGATGTCTTTGGAGAAGAAGCAGGGATTCATCAAGGTGTGAACTTGGATGACTGAACTGCAAACCTGCAGGATGGAGGTTATTTACTCAAACTTGGTTCCACAATCAAGTCTATGAGAACATTGAACTCATGTTTTGTGAAGGGAGGAAGCTCTTTCAAGTGGCAGAAGAAGGAGCTGAATTCAACAGCTGGATGTCAAAACACAATGTTGTGACATTTGGTTCAACATCAGATTCTTAGTTGGTGAAGTGGCACATCAACTTGAGATAGAAGGGTCTACAGGGTTGTAGATTGGACACTTCAAAAGGCTTGAAGTTCAAATCTCACTTGGAAGGTCAGAATATCTTTGGGAGAAGTCTGATAAACTTGGAGAGGTCAAAAAGTGGCATTTGACTTTCTCATATGAGGATTCATGAAGGAGGTAATCAACCAGTGACATTTGGTCTATCTCAGAAGTGAGTTCGAAGGATCAAGATAATCAACATATGGCAGCTGATTATTCTTGAGGAAAGTCTGAGACAAATTACTTTTGAGCAGAAAAGTAGTAAGTTGAGGACAAAAGGAGATGTCTATCTATTCATCTCTTGGAGCTTGTGGTAGGAGTTCTAAGCTATCTATGGAAGATTATCTCTTATAATGGGATGAGAATGTATGTGTCCCAATTTGTGTCTGGCTCCTTTGGACTGAGTTGGTGACTCAATGATATCTGAAAATTATCAGATGGTGTGCCTTGTTATGTTGTGAGGATGTCCTAACTAATGTTAGAACATTTTGTGAAGTGGTTTTCTGTTCTGGTTAGAAGAGAGATTGACACAGAGTGTGGATGTGTTCAGCCAAGAGGGTTGAACAGAGGGTGTGCTCTTGAAGACATGAAGATGCGTCTTATGTTTTCCATTCATCAAGTGGTCTGGGTTCTCTTTGAATTAGGAGGTATGTGAAGGTCCAACTTTGGGATGTTGGATATGCCCTTGTGTGATCTCCAAGTTTCAAGAGGAGAGTGGGTTGTTCATGACAGGGGGAGTTCTGTCCTTGTGCTGCAAGTAATCATCAAGCTTGTGGTCTATGTGGTCTCAGATAACTGAGTATGGCACCGTGTTAGGATGATATGGTGTAAGTCAAAGCTGAGTGAGCAGAAGAATGTCTGACCTGATGTCATGACATTGCCCTGGACATTGCTGTTAGTTCCTTCTGAATCTTAAAGTCATTAGGAATTATGGATGTGGTGTGTCTAATTCTGATAAATTAGAATAAGCCTGATGGTCACAGTTGTGTGGTACAAGGGGAGTAACCATCTACTGGTGTTTGTGATTTTGGCTTTAGTAGTGCCAGATGTCAAGTCTCTACTGGAGGTATGAAAGTGGTCTTAGGAAATGCTGAATACTGGCAGAATACAGGGAAAAGCCGCGTGGAATGTTAAGACATCGCGTGCAACGTGTCTGACTGCATATATGGAATAGTCTCCATGCACTGGAACTGCTGTTTTGGAAAAGAAACAGTCAAGAGCTATAAAAGGTATTTAAAGATAGTCTGAGATTTTGTTGGTGATTCTCTGACTGTTTCTCAACAAATATTAATGAATCTTGACCAAGCATTTATTCCTACCGTTAATTCCTAAGCACGGGCTGGACTATTTAAAGGATGTAATAGCCCCCTTCTTCTCACAGGAGAAACACTCCATTCCCTCTGAATCATGGGGTATGTTAAGGTTTGGGCAAACTGCGCCTGGATCTGGTTTTGTGAGGGGTTCCTTTACAAATGTTTAGCTAAAAAGGGGGAGAGAAATATAGTCCTGAGGTTAAGAATGTACCAGAAGCAAGCTAACTGTGGTTGTGGTAGAAAACAGAAACTGGCGTCAGGCACAAAATCCACCAACTGGGTATACCACTTGTGTCTTATGATCTGAGTTAAGAAGACAGTTGTGCCTTGTGATCTGAGTTACATTGTCTATGTACTCAGCATTACATATTCTTCAGGAAGCTCTCCTGTTGAGGGGAAGGGTTCTGGTACAACTGATTCTTGTACCTCTACTTCCTCATGTACACCAACTTTGGTGTTTGTGGTGGTGGAGTGAATGACAGAGATGAAGAGCATACCCATATTGGGATGTTTTGTCCAGTGCAATGTTTATTTGTTTTAGCTAAAATTTGCCAAAAGGGGAGATTGTTAATACCATAGGATTGGCATTAATTTTGTAAAACAAATAATGTAATCATCTCTGTTGTTTTAATATGTTGGGTTGAAGAAGTTCAACATCTGGACCAACATGTCATGTACGATGTCACGACATCATGCCTGTGACATCGTACATGTGTAGAAAACTGAATTAATTAATTCAGTATATATTCTGGGATTAGTAAGGATATTTGGTGAATATCCTAACTCCCATGTGGAGGTCTTAAAGACTCAATCAGAATATATATAGGCTCAAAATAAGGAGATATATATGGAGAGATTTTAGGATTGAAGACCTTGATTGTAGCAGAAAGTTTCTGCTGAATTTGTAACAACAAAGAACAAGTTTGCTGCGATTTCTGAAGGCCCAAATCCAGTTGGGTGATTAGGTTATAAATAGCATATTGTAACCTAGTATTTGTAAGCCTCATAGAATGAAAATTTAGGGGTGTGTGTGAGGTAAACCTCCCAATCTGTGGGAAGGTTACCATGTGTTTCTCAGTGGTAAATGCTGAGAGTATTTGTAACTCAAAGCCTGTAGGCAAGAGTGATTATGTTCTTGAATGAAGCTGTGAAGCAAGTTCAAGTTGAGTAACATTACATTGTATTTGTAGTGATAGGAATGGAAACTGGAGGTTTCTATCTAGGAGTTCCTAGGTATAGATTACATTGGGTAGGGATTAAGTGAAGAGTTGTAAATGGGGGAGTTTGACTCTGAATTAATACTGCTGATAGTGGATCTTCTTCCTGGCTTGGTAGCCCCCAAACGTAGGTCATGTTGGACTGAACTGGGTTAACAATTTCCTGTGTTTGTTTTCCTTCTGCATATGTTATAATCCTGTATGCCATAACTAAGCTTGTATTTCAGTCTGCCTACCAAGATAATAACAGACCTGATACATAGCCTTCTGGTTGTATGTCAATCAAAATGTCGTGACATTCATCATTGACAGCTTATACTGAATAATAGGCAGGTTGGTTTTTATGCTTCAGTTCAGTATATATTTAAGTCTGGTTTTCAAGTGAAAACAGACCTGGCCAAAGGATCATTGTGAAGCTGTCAAACTGGATGTCTAGACAATTGTTCATGTAGGCTGATACTGAACTGGAGACTGGTTGGTCTTTTACAGTACAACAAATTTAGCACAGTCTGTTTCTCAAGAACATAACAGATTCAGCATGATGTATATGTTCTGACTGTCAAACTGAATGTTGTGACATTCATTCCTGACAGCATGTGCTAAAGTGTAGGATGATTAGTTTTTCTGTTTCAGTATTTTTCTCAGGCTATTCTTTAGGAATCCAACAACTAAGCTAAAATCCAGGAAACCAACTACTACCCTACAATTAATGAACCTGACAAATAGCCTATTTGTTAGCAATCTAATAAGTGGTAATTAGATTAATGTATTCAACCTTTATTTCAGGAAATACAAGTAAAAGGAAAGCACACTGGAATAATGTAACAGATGATCAATATTAATACATCGTGCAGATAACATGTGTAGGAAAACTACAGAAGTGAGAACGATGATTGATCTCTGCTGAGGTTGTATAACTGATGCACAGGACTAGGGGTTCCTTCGTTCTAGGGTGACATAGAAGGAGATGTCGTGACATCTGTGAAAGCGTGCTCTAGTACAGGGTTTAATGTGTTAATTGTCTTGCTATGTTAGTTACAATGTTGGATCATATGTCATGACTTGGAGTAGAACATCTGAATTCTGACTACGCCAGAATTTCAGAGGCATACGCTGATATGTTTCCCCACATCACGCCTTGGACTGTTTTCTATTTTGTTTCGGTTTGTAGAGTTATATTTGGTAGAATTATGATTGATCTTCTTATAGATCACTGAGTAGACTCTTGAGTTGTAATAAATTATACTTTTTGTTCCTCATCAATTAAATAAAAAGATATTGTGTTGTTATATGGTTATGTTTGTCTTACTTTCAGTAATTGTATGATTGTTATATGCAATTTTACATTCTGGTTTCCTTAAAAATTAAAAAAAATTTGCATGCATTCATGCATTCTTGCTCACATAAAACGAAATGCTTACACTGTCATCTTTCTCCAGCAGCAATGACGACTCGCCACATGTACTATACTCGAGCTAACAAGTCCAAGATCATGTCTGATATTGAACATGAGAATTATGTTGTAAAAGAAACCTTGACTCAGTTTCAAGGCAAGATGGGACTCTTCCAAGGTAACATGGATGCCATAATAGAGTACCTATAAGCCTAGAAGGCTACTACATCTGCTAATCCCATTGTTGCTGTTATTGTCACTAATGTTACTGTTGTGACTGCTATTGTTGTTGATGTTGTTGTTGTTGTTATTAAGACCTCATTTGA
This sequence comes from Lathyrus oleraceus, assembly GCF_024323335.1. Lineage (NCBI taxonomy): Eukaryota > Viridiplantae > Streptophyta > Magnoliopsida > Fabales > Fabaceae > Lathyrus > Lathyrus oleraceus. Next base: position 87,444,391 of record NC_066584.1, read on the forward strand.
GACTATGGTTCAATCGGTTGTGAGTCAACCCATCATTCAAGTTGGTCCTAGTAGGCATGTTGCTTCCTATCCTTAGGGGATGCCTTCCAACTATGATTCTCAGTTCACTAACGAAGGTGCCTTCGTTCCGTACCAACCTTTTGTGGGAAACTCTGTTGCCTTTCCCTGGGGTATGCCCACTCGCCTTTCTCCTCAGATGGTTGATGTTGGAAACGATGAGACTCCTCAAGGTCAGATTCATCAGACTTCTACGCCAGTTAATGCTGAAATTCCTGACGACACTAAAACTGAATACTGAGGCCCGCACCTCCACTTCCAGATTCCTCCTCAGAGTGGTCGGCCTATGGTTCAAAATGGGTGCCAATATGTTCAATATAATTACTCTAGGATACTTTCTTCCTATCTTGGGGCATCTACTATTGTAATGCCACATGTTCATATCAATTTTGCACTCCAGTTTACACATTCAGGGGCACCCTTTACTCTCAATGCTCAAGTTGGAGAACAGTTTCCTCATGATGTGAATTCTGGTGCTCAAATAGTTCTCTTGGTTTCACGTATCCACCTCAGATGTATCCTCAATATGTTCCTCAGTTTGCGCCTGTTCAGACATCTGCTCAAGTTGTTCATCAGAATTATCTCTGACCTTCTAGTCAAGGTGTTCTTGGTGCTAGTCTGGCTAAGCCAACGGACTATCAGTTATTGGATGAAACGATAAGGGTTATCGAAGTTTCTCAATGTTTGGCATGGATGCCAGAGATTTGTGCTTGGTTCCTAATGTGGTGCTTCCCAGAAGTTCAAAGTACCAGACTTGCCTAAGTATAAGGGCTTAAGTTGTCCCCGAAGCTATGTGACAATGTATTGTAGGAAAACGACATCCTACATTTATAATGATGATTTGCTTATATGTTACTTCCAGGACATCCTATCTAGGGCTTCCCTGGATTGATACATGAGTTTGGAACGTAAGAAGATCAAATCATGGAAGGATTTATGTTGGTATAGGGTTAGAGTATCGGGTTTTTGTTATCGTCTCCACAGGGATTGTGAGATATCGTCGCCGTTCGACAGTTGTTAAGTCTTTAACTTATCGTAACAAGGGGGTTTTTGGTTTTAGGTCACGGTAGCTTGCATAAAAAGTAAGAAATTGCGGTAAAAGTTTCGGTTTTACGATTTGAGAAATATTGTCAAAGTTAGGGTTCGACGATCACTTTGCATGCATATGTTCGATCAACAAAACTCATAAACTCCTTTAGATTATAAACACATCCACAAAGTCCTCCCAATGTGTTTATCTCTAACACACATTGTGGGTTTCCCATTTTGATCCATTGTTGATCTCTCACACAATCTATCAAAATGACAACTTTTAGGTTTAACTTTTTAGTGAACAAAATCATTCATTACTATCTCTAGCTAACAAACAAGAATGGATGAAAACCTAGGTCAAGAGTTGGAAAACATCTCTCGATCATAAACCAACACAAAGAGTTATCAATAAAACAAGGTTTTCACCATATATTCGTCATCAAAGAGTTTACAAATGAAGATCATCCCATATACACACAAAGCTTATGATCATCTACATCTAACCTTGACAAAATGAAGGACTTAGCTACTCATTTTCATGGTAGCTTGGTCAACAAGTTTCGGTTGAAGGTTGATCAACATCTGAGTCGAAGAATCGAGATTGGTTGGGAATCCACCTTCTTTTTGTGGAATATTGTTTAGAGATGAAGAAGATGAGAAAATGGGTTTCTAAGGTACAAAAATATGATCCCAAGAAATGCTGAAAAATATTTAAGTGTAAAAAGTTGTGTCCTTTCCAAAAAGTAGCCCCTGCTACTTATAGTACTGGTTCCTGAGCTGTCATGCTCGCTAGGCGAGCAGAATGGTTCGCCTAGCGAGCCCCAAAATAAGCCACCTGCGCCCAGAAGAAATATCCAAGTCCAGATTTCACGTGTTCGCTAGGCGAAGCACACGCTTCCTCCTTCGCTCCAGCGAGTTTTGATGTTTTGCTACTAGAATTGCTCGCTGGGAGCTCGCTGGATGTTCGCCTAGCGAATGTTGATGATTTTTCCACTGGAAGTGTTCGCTACTTCCCTCACCACAACGAGTTTTGACATTTTGCCACTGTAAAATTCTAGGAATGTTCGCTGGCAGCTCGCTGGGTGCTCGCCTAGCGAGCACTTCGCTACATTACTCGCCTAACGAGCTTGCTGATGTTTGCTTTCTTTCTTGGTCCCTTTGCCATCTTTCTTGTGTCTTCATTTTCTATTCTTTCATGCCTAATTTCTGCACAATAACACACAAATTAAAGGTACCAAGATCATTTCACATAGTATTGCAAATCAACAAAAGCAAGGGCGATTTCAAACACTTTCTCGACAAAAAGGAGTGAAAGATGTCCACATTTGATAGCTCAAATAAGCACTTTTGGGCATCTAACAACTCTCCCCAACTAGATTCTTGCTTGCCCTCAAGCAAAGTATGCCTCTTGAAGGACAAAAGGATTTGCTTAAAGAAAAAGGTTTCTCTGAAATCGGATAAAATGGCTCAAACACAAGAGAATCAACCAGACACAAGTTCCCAATGGTTAGAATAACATAATACACAAGAACTAAAACTTTATAGCAATGCAAAACATGTAATAATCCACAACAATGTTATCCTGAATGAATCACCCTATCTCTCCTCTTCGAATAAGGATTGAAGAAATTACGCGTTTGCAACCGCGGGGACAATTTCACTCTCCAACAAACAATGCAGAAATCAATTCAATTCATACAATGTCTAACAATTATAAATGGAAATACGGAAGCACGAAGATCACTAAGGTCTTTTCCGGTTGTAGCTTGGTCAGGTTTACAAACAAGGGTCATTTCTAAGGCCATTGAAAACGAACTTGCCGATGCAAAAGAGATATTCACTGTACAAGCTATTCACACATCTCAACTTCGTTCCACTTGTTTCTCATTTGAAACCTTCACAACTCTTATTTCACAACTCAATTTTGTTTTTCATTATTTTTCTTCCAAGCAAGCATTCATTTTCATTTTCTCTATTTTTTTCTTTTCACATCGTATTCACAAAACAATGTTTCTCTTTTCTATATTTTTTTTTCAATGTTTGCTCGGTTATTCAAGAGTTGTGACACCTACCGATTCTCATTTTCGTTCTCCCCAACTTATCTTTTACTCACCCTAAGTGAATGCTCTTGACTTTTTACGGCAAAAGAATAATTATAAAAAATTTCCGGGTTTCAAGAAAAAAGATTTTTGACATCTCGCTTTATTTCGAGCTGAGATTCAACTGTTTAAGCTCAAAGGGGTTAACGAATACTCTCTCTGCTCACAGGTAAGTTGTATTTGGAACTGGTTGTGCTCGAAAGAAAACAAGCGCCTTGATCATTTCTAATTGCTTCCACATATTCACAATAATAAAAGACAAAGCATGAATCAAATGAATCAACAAAGTTTATTAGAATCCAGCATTTTAGTGTACAATGGAGGTTTCCTCACAGTTTATGGTTTTAAGTCCTAGATGAAGCATTCATTCAATTATGTTGCAAAAAGAACAATATTCAATTACGAAAAGAGTAAAGTTATTAATGCATTCTAAAATTCTAACCGGAGGTAACCATGTACCTTAGCATTATTCGCTTGTTTATTTTTATCATTGTCATCCAAGCTCGGATGCACCTTCATTGGATACTTCTTTGAGGAGCAACCAATCTAGAAGGTTTGACACTCAACAACCAAAAATTTATTAAACAAAGAAATTCAAACTAAACACAATAATTTAAAGCATAAACACAATCATTACTTCAAAATTTTAAAAAATGTGCGTGGGGGACAAAACACCCCAGAAGTACATAACCAAAACCAACATACTACATATCTGAAAATAAAATAAAATAAAACATAACATGAAAAATAAAACTTAGTCCTTATAGGACTCAGAACTCTCATCACTACCGGCCTCAGAACCGGAACCATCCTCATCATCACCATCATCATCATCATCAGCAGCAGCACCACCAGAAGTATCAGCACCAGAAGCATCAGCACCCGCCCCCTCTCCGAAAACAGGCCTGTCCACAGGCCAGCTAGCGTGCTGCAGGAACTGCTCACGCGTCATCATCGGATGCTCTCCGGAAGGGTCACACACCTGCAACTGTAACAACTACATAGAATCGTGAATATCAATCATGGCGCGCTGAGTTGCCGCCATCCAATCCCAATTATAATTGCAGACAGCCTGCTGGAAAGGATCAAATCCTTGAGCAAAAGTACCAGGACCATCAGAAGCCCCGGTATCACCAGCAGCTGCACTACTCCTGAAATTCTTTGGCTTACAATACTTGGCCACATATCTGTCGTCGATGGCTGACAGAATCCTCACTTGACTGCGGGAGGGTAGCTTCACCCTCGAATGTTGGCACAAAGCCATGATGAGACAAGGAAAAGCAAGGGGGCAGTTAACTCGCGCCCCCGACTTCATCCCGCTCTCAACCACAGACTTCATCACTAAAGCAATGATTCTCGGCACATCAATCTGAATATTAGTGAGAATGCAATGTACCAAGTGTGCCACTGGGATCGGCACGGTTGATGTGTGGGACTTGGATTTAATATTGGTCAGAACCAGCATTAGGATCAGCTGAGCCAAGGGAATCATGTCCTCCCTATGGTACCTCATAGGAACCCCAGATGGGTTCAACTCAACTGATTTTCCCTCAAATAACAGGGCTGCAGAAATAGAGTCGGTGTCTTTATGGAGCCTCAAATCCCTATGGTATGTGTCCCTCTCATTAGCTCCCAGATGGAGCGGTTCACCCAGCACACGGTTGATTGCATCCCGATCGAAAGCAACCTGACGGCCTGACACTCTTGTCGTCCAAGTGAAAGGCTCATCGTCATTAGGCAGTGCGTTCGCATAGAACTCACGCACTATCTCGATGTCATAGCTCTTGAGTGGAGAGATCAACCGGTCCCATTTCTTGCTATGAATCAACCCAGCAAATGTCCGGTAGTCGCCTTCGGGGTTGATCATAAACCTTTTCTCTGGCAAATTTTTTCTTTTTTCCAATGCCACATAGCGAGCGGCTTGCTTTGCCCCGAAGAATTTGTCGGTGTCGAACTGTATTGGCACAGTACGGGAAGTGCTCCCGACCTTTCTCTTTTTCAAAGCGCTCGACCTGGATGCCATCTGTAAAGTCATAGAAAAGAAACAGCACAACCACAAAACAGATTAGAGAGCAAAACAGAAAAACCAACTACTGTCTTGGTCGCTACTGCTTCGCCTAGCGAGGACCTAGCGAAGCTTCGCTACAGGTTCGCTTAGCGAAGTGACAGCGAATGCTCGCCAGTGATTCGCCTAGCGAATATGCTAGCGAATGATACGGGATTCTGAGTTCTCATTTGATAACCATCCAAATTCAGAAAACCCTAAGTTTAATGGTACCCATTTCAGAAACAAAGTGATTTATCATGCTAGGAATCGTTCTAAAGATACATGCAAACCTAAACATACATGCAAAACCTAATGATACCCAATCTCCCAAATTCACCCTAAATGTCTCATACTTCAGAAATTTCAACTTGACAGCATAAAGTAAATGAGATAGGACAAACCTGATTGGAGAGATCGATTGAATTTGAAATGCAACGATGGTTAGGGTTTGCAATGTAACAGTTAGGGTTTGTGTGAGATGGAAAGTGAGAGAGTGATTGTGAGTTCATGAGGTTCAGACTACAACACTTAAAAATGGTTTTTGGGCCCAAATGAGTGGCCTGCTGAAAATTAAATGGGTTTTTGCCACGCAGCGCTCGCTACTGCTTCGTCTAGCGAGCAACTAGCGAATCAGCTCGCTACTGCCTTCGCCTAGCGAGCATGACAGTATTTTGTTTATTCAAAACAGCATGCAAAGCACATCTCAGCAAGTTTCCAACAATTTGAACACCAATTCCACACAACAGAAAGCTGTAAATACTTACAATGTTGGGGTGCCTCTCAACAAGCGCTTGTTTAACGTCGGATAAGCTCGACGGTTCGAGATGCTCACAGAGGAGCATCCAAGGAGATAGCACAGCTCTCGCGATCCACAAGACCGCCAAGATAAACCTTCAAACGCTGGCCATTAACCGTCCAACTTTCTTTCTTGTCCAAGTCCTCAATGACAATAGCTCCATATTCTTTGACATGTTTGACACGAAATGGCCCAGACCATTTAGATTTCAATTTTCCGGGGAATAGCTTCAACCTGGAATTGAACAATAGGACCAACTGTCCGGGCACAAATTTTATCATGATACTTTTTCACCTTTTCTTTGTACAACCAACTTGAGTGATATGCAGCATTGCGCATCTCTTCCAACTCAAGCAATTGCACTTTTCTATTTTCACCGGCCAAATCCATATCAAAGTTTAATAATTTCAGAGCCCACAAAGCTTTGTGCTCCAATTCAACCGGCAAATGGCAAGTTTTACCAAACACCAATTGAAAAGGAGTTAGCCCAATTGGAGCTTTAAAAGCGGTACGGTATGCCCATAACGCTTCATCTAATTTTTGTGACCACTCTTTTTTAGAATTTGACACGGTTTTTTCAAGAATTCTCTTAATCTCACGATTAGAGACTTCGGCTTGACCATTTACTTGTGGGTGATACGGAGTCGCCACTCTATGTGATACACCGTAATGTTTCAAAATGTTTTCTAACGGTGCATTACAAAAGTTCGACCCTCCGTCACTAATCAACACACAGGGGGTTCCAAAACGGGAAAAGATGTTTTTCTTCAAAAATTTGATTACCGTTTTAGCATCCGCCCGAGGTGAGGCAATCGCCTCAACCCACTTAGAAACGTAGTCTACCGCCACAAGCATATATTCATTACCATAAGAGGGTGGGAATGGTCCAACAAAATCGATACCCCAACAATCGAATACTTCAACCTCTTGGATGTTTTGGAGAGGCATCTCGTCTCTCTTACCAATCCCACCACTTCTTTGGCAACTATCACAACTTTGCGCATGGGCATGTGCGTCTTTGAAAATAGTAGGCCAATAAAATCCTGACTGAAGGACTTTAGTGGTCGTTCTTACGCTATTGTAGTGTCCGCCGTAAGGCGAGTTGTGACAATGCCAAAGAATGCTTTGCGCTTCATCGCCAGTAACGCACCTTCTCAAAAGGTTATCACCACCCAACTTAAACAAGTATGGGTCATCCCATACATAGTACTTAGCATCCGAGAGAAATTTCCTTTTTTGGTTTGAAGTTAGGTCGGGAGGCACCAAACCACTAGCCTTGTGGTTCGCAAAGTCCGCAAACCACGGCCTAACTTGAATTTTGAAAAGTTTTTCATCAGGAAACTCTTCCCGGATTTCCTTCTCGGAAGCGGTAACCTCCACATTAACTAAGCGAGATAAATGATCCGCCACCAAATTTTCTGATCCTTTCTTGTCTTTGATTTCAACATCAAATTCTTGCAACAAGAGGATCCAACAGACGAGCCTTTGCTTCGAGTCCGGTTTGGTGAGCAAATATTTAATCGCCGAGTGGTCGGTATACATTACTACCTTTGAACCAATAAGATAGGACCTAAACTTTTCAAGCGCATACACTATCGCAAGTAATTCTTTTTCAGTGGTGGCATAGTTAATTTGAGCCTCATTAAGAACTTTACTTGCGTAGTGTATTGCATGAAAAATTTTCTCTTTTCTTTGGCCTAATACCACTCCGATTGCATAGTCGCTCGCATCACACATGGGCTCAAAATTTAAATTCCAATTTGGAGCGACTATAATTGGAGCGGTAACCAATTTTTCCTTTAAAATTTCAAAAGCTTGTAAACACTCATCAGTTAAAAGAAATACCTGATCCTTAGCTAGCAAGTTACTCAAAGGCTTGGCTACCTTTGAGAAATCTTTGATAAAGCGCCGATAGAAACCGGCGTGCCCCAGAAAGCTTCGGATTCCTTTCACATTCACCGGAGGAGGTAACTTTTCAATCACTTCAACTTTAGCACGATCGACTTCAAGCCCTCTTGAAGAGACTTTATGGCCGAGCACTATCCCCTCGGTCACCATGAAGTGGCATTTCTCCCAATTAAGAACAAGGTTTGTCTTCACACATCTTTCAAGAACCGTTTCCAAGTTGTCCAAGCATAAACCAAAGGAACCACCAAAGACGGAGAAGTCGTCCATAAAGACTTCCATTGTTTTCTCGATAAGGTCGGCGAAAATAGCTTGCACACATCTTTGGAAGGTCGCCGGTGCATTGCACAACCCAAAGGGCATTTTTCGGTATGCGAAAATTCCAAAAGGACATGTGAAATCCGTCTTTTCATGATCGGCCGGGTCAACTGCAATTTGGTTATACCCGGAATAGCCATATAAGAAACAATAGTATTGTTGCCTCGAAAGTCTTTCTAGAATTTGATCCATGAACGGGAGTGGAAAGTGATCTTTTCGAGTTGCGGTATTCAACCCCTTATAATCAATGCACATACTCCACCCTGTTGCCACTTTTGTCGGGATCAACTCATCCTTTTCATTTCGAATCACGGTAATGCCACCTTTCTTCGGAACCACATGTAAAGGACTAACCCATGGGCTATCCGAAATCGGGTAGATCATTCCCGCATCCAACAACTTAACAACTTCCTTTCTAACAACTTCCTTCATAGTAGGATTTAAGCGGCGTTGCGGTTGAGCTACCGACTTAAAATCCTCTTCCATTAAGATCTTGTGCATGCAATAGGAAGGACTAATTCCTTTGAGATCGGAAAGATTCCAACCCATGGGTTCTTGATTCTTTTTCAAAACATTGATCAAACGGGCTTCTTCATCCTTTGACAAAAGATTGCTTATGATAACCGACTTTGCTTCGGTCTCGTCGAGGAATGCATACTTCAAAGTAGAAGGTAACATTTTCAATTCAATCGGCGATTTTTCTTCATTAACCTCCTTCTTCAAGTCTTCCTCCTCAACTTCCCACGGTTGTAACTCGTTCAGACTATCTAGTTCCCTTAGGCATTCATCAAGAGCTTGCTCTTCTTCAATTGTGAAAACTTCAAAGGAGTCATCAAGAGTTAACTCCATAGGAGATATCTCATGAATATGTTTAGAAACTTCGAAAGTTGCCTCTTCGATCACATCAATGCGAAAGCTATCACTTATATCATTTGAATGCTTCATGGCTTCGAATAGATCAAAAGTAACTTCTTCATTTTGGACCCTCACTTTCATCAAACCGTCGTCAACGTCAATCATCATGCGTGCGGTTTTCATGAACGGTCGACCAAGAATAAGCAGAGCATCGTCATCCTCTTCCATATCAATCACAATGAAATCAACCGGGAAGAAGAATTTGTCAACTTTGACTAAAACATCTTGAGCTAACCCATGAGGATGGGTAGTCGACTTATCGGCCAATTGCAAAGTCATCCAGATGGCCTTCATTTCAATGTTGCCAAGCCTATTCACAATAGACAATGGTATTAGATTAATGCTTGACCCCAAATCAATTAGCCCTTTTCCAACATAGACATCACCAATTTTAACCGACAAAGTAACTCGTCCTAGGTCAACCTCTTTTTTCGGAAGCGTCCGTTGAATGATTGCACTACAACTAGCATCTAGGACGATTGTCTCCGGTTCCGTGTACCTCCGCTTTTTAGTAAGTATGTCTTTCATGAATTTCGCATACTTAGGCATTTACTCCAATGCTTCGGCAAACGGAATGTTCACTTGAAGTTGTTTGAATATATCCATGAACCGGGCGTAATGCCGTTCATTCTTCCTCTTAGATGGAGCATGTGGATACGGAAGGTTTTGGATTGGAGTAGCACTCACTACCTCCTTTCCTTTAGCAACTCTAGAATTCCTCTCTCTTTTCTTTTTCACTCCATCCACCTTCAATTCATCACTCTTATTATTTTCAACTTCCACACTTTCTTTATTTTCTACTTCACCATTCTTTTCATTCTTTTCAACTTCCACACTTTCTTTATTTTCTACTTCACCATTCTTTTCATTCTTTTCAACTTCTTCCTCACTCCACTCCCCAACTTCACCATCAATGCTCTTGTTGATTCCTTAGGATTGGCAGTAATTTTAGAAAACAAATAATGTAATCATCTCTGTTGTTTTAATATGTTGGGTTGAAGAAAGTCAACATCTGGACCAACATGTCATGTACGATGTCACGACATCAGGTCTGTGACATCGCACATGTGTAGGAAACTGAATTAATTAATTCAGTATATGTCATGGGATCAGCAAGGATATCTGGTGAATATCCTAACTCCCATGTGGAGGTCTTGAAGACTAAATCAGAATATATATAGGCTCTAAACATGGAGATATATATGGAGAGAGTTTAGGAACTTGAAGACCTTGTTTGTAGCAGAATTTTTCTGCTGAAGTTGCAACAGCAAAGAACAAGTCTGCTGCAGCTTTCTGAAGGCCCAAATCCAGTTGGGTGATTAGGTTATAAATAGCTGATTGTAATCTAGTTTTTGTAAGCCTCATAGAATGAATTTTTAGGGGTGTGTGTAAGGTAAACCTCCCAATTTGTGGGCAGGTTACCATGTGTCTCTCAGTGGTAAACCTGAGAGTGTTTGTCACTCAAAGCCTGTAGGCAAGAGTGATTATGTTCTTGAATGAAGCTGTGAAGCAAGTTCAAGGTGTTTGCACATTACATTGTATTTGTAGTGATAGGAATGGAAACTGGAGGTTTCTATCTAGGAGTTCCTAGGTATAGATTGCATTGGGTAGGGATTAAGTGATGAGTTGTAAACGGGGGAGTTTAACTCTGAATTGATACTACTAATAGTGGATCTTCTTCCTGGCTTGGTAGCCCCCAGATGTAGGTCATGTTGGACTGAACTGGGTTAACAATTTCCTGTGTGTGTTTACCTACTGCATGTTATAATCCTGTCTGCCATAATTCAGGTTGTGTTACAGTCTGCCAATCAAGTCTGATACATAGCCTTCTGTTGGAATGTCAATCAGAATGTTTGGACATTCATCAACAACAGCACATACTGTTTAATAAGCTGATGAATTCAGTTCAGTATGTAGTAAAGTCTGGTTTTGAACAGCATATCAGACCTGGCCAAAAGAGCAGTGTGAAATTGTCAAACTGGATGTCTTGACAGTTCTTCCAGGAAGCTGATACTGAAGTAGAGACTGGTTAGTCTTTTACAGTACAGCAAATTTAGCAGTCTGTGGTTAGGAACCAAACAGACTAAGTATATGGTTCTGGGCTTGGATGTCAGACAGAATGTTGTGACATTCATTCCAGACAGCATATGCTATATTGTTGGATGGTTAGTTTTACTGTTTCAGGATTTTTCTCAGGCTATTCTTCAGGAATCCACCAGCTGTTCTAAAATCTAGGAAACTAACAACTAAGCTACAATTAATGAACGTAACAAATAATCTATTTGTTAGCTCCTTAATAAGTGGAGATTAGTTTAACTTGTTACAACCTTTAATCTAGGAAATACAAGTACATGACCAACAAACTGGAACAATGTAACAGATGATGTTCAAAACAGGATTGAGACATCATGATGACAACTGTGCAGGAAAACAACAGTGGTGAATGTTATGGTGCACATAACTAGGTGTTCCTCCATTCTAGGATGACATAGAATGAGAGGATGTGACACTGAAAAAAAAAAAGGGTGTACATTAGTACAGGGTGTAATAACTGTCTTGCTGTATGTACAATGTTAGATCAGATGTCGTGACTTGAAGTAGAACATCTGAATACTGACTACACCAGAATTTCAATTGGTATCAGAGCAGGCATCCTGTTCTGTCTCTGGATGAGATCCATGGGTGATACTTTCTGGTAGCTGGCAAGGAGTTATGTTAGTACTGATGCTGGAACCTGTGTAAGGTTCTGTAATTCCCTGAATGGTCCCTTGAAGTAGGTGGATGGACTGTTCATGACAGGAATGGTGTGTACCTGTCTCTGGAGGTTGGCAATAGGCCTGTGTGTGGGACAGCTGTGCCAGTACTAAATCACATTCAAACCTGGTATGGTCTTGGAGACCAATCTGGTGAAGTGTGTGGTCATAGGTTGAGTTGTATTATGATTTCCGCTGCATAATACCTGGCAAAACTCAAACTCTGATGTAGTTTCCCCTCATGTGGATGAAAGGCTGCTGTGTTCAAGATCTCATCATAATCTACTGAAGATGTCAAAGATACGTGAGTCTCCTCAAGTCCACTCGTCATGACGTTCTCACTTCAGGATGGTAAGAGTCACTTAATCACTGATTCTCTTACTCTCTTGAGTAGTGTATATGAAGACCTTGAAGACCTGCAAGGAAGGTTTGTTCCAAGGAGGTGGAACCAATGTTCTATGTGATGTTAGAACATGTTGTTCAATAAGTATGCAGCTACTGGTTGAAGAGCAGATGTTTTAGGGTTCAAACAAAGGGATAATTCTGTTTGGAACCTACTCCTGACCTGGAAGAGGAGACATCTGTGTGTGCTAAGTTGACAAACGCAGGGTCAACTGGGTGTGTGCTCAAGAAGGTCATCCCTAGAAGTTGAGCTAGTTGAGATGTGACATTGTGCAATCTCCTGCTGTTTGGCATATCCCTGCAGGTTGATCAGGATTGGATAGTTGTTCCCTGAAGTACTATGGTGTGTTGGAAGACAAGTCTCCTGGAGGTTAGCAGTCAATAATGGGGTAACCTGATTGTGATATCATTTAAGGGGGCTGGAACCATGAATCTTGTTATTCAAACACCACGTTCAGAAGTGGCAGTTCTTACTAGGAGTGAGAATATGAAGATTCATAGGTTGGTTGAGGTAATATGCTCTGGCAATGCATATCTACCATTGACTGGTGTTGTTTGTCTCACTAGTACTTATGGTCAGCGGAAGTCTGATTGGTCTGATTGGAGGAGTTAGTTGCCACTGGTAGGGATAGTGTATGTCATGTTGAGACATATGTGTACAATGCATGGATATTGGTGTGGAGTATCCATGATTGTTGATTTGAGGGGGAGTTTTGGTCAACCCCCTCACGTTTGGTCAGCCTAGGGTCAGGTTGGCTGTTGACCTGTGTCACATGGGTTCTGGTTGATGTGTGACACATTTGCAAGGAAGGATTCATCTCTCTCATTCCTAAGGGTGAATCTAATCTGGAAAGAGTCTCAAGACTGTTGAGGTACTTGCAAGCAGAAGATGTTGACACAAGAAGAGTATTTTCAAAGTATTCTTATGGTGGAAGTATCTGAAAGGATAATTGGGAAAGGATTTAAGATCAATGTCTACTTGTGTCAAGTACAAGTATTTAATTGATTATCCTTGGAGCTCAAGATAACTGATGTTCTTAAAGATGTTGGAACATCTCTTCTTCAAGACCCTGTGCAGAATCACAGGAAGGATAGTACATTGGGGTATGATCTATCTCTTTGGTGGCAGCAAAAGCATATGATCTCTGAAAAGGTTTCCTGGCAAGAAACATGTTCAGCCTTGGTATGTACAAGAAGAAGAAGACATCATAGTCTTGATGGTGGTTACTTGGATCAGTTTATTTCTGATCTAGGTTAGGAAGTGCATTAGCTTATGCACACTGTGAAGTCAAGAACAAGTGGCAGCAGTCTTGACATCATGGAAACAGCCCTGCTTTAGGAAGAGGAATCCTTGGCATAGCTGAAGGGTTAGTTTCTAACTGGTCCTTCTGAAGACTCATACATCAGAGTGTCTGATGTCTTTGGAGAAGAAGCAGGGATTCATCAAGGTGTGAGCTTGGATGACTTAACTGCAAACCTGCAGGATGGAGGTTGTTTACTCAAACTTGGTTCCACAATCAAGTCTATGAGAACATTGAACTCTTGTTCTGTGAAGGGAGGAAGTTCTTTCAAGTGGCAGAAGAAGGAGCTGAATTCAACAGCTAGATGTCAAAACACAATGTTGTGACATTTGGTTCAACATCAGACGCTTAGTTGGTGAAGTGGCACATCAACTTGAGATAGAAAGGTCTACAGGGTTGTAGATTGGATACTTCAAAAGCTTGAAGTTCTATTCTTACTTGGAAGGTCAGAATATCTTTGGGAGAAGTCTGATAAACTTGGGGAGGTCAAAAAGCAGCATTTGATCTTTTCATATGAGAATTCATGAAGGAGGTAATCAACCAGTGGCAGTTGGTCTATCTCAGAAGTGAGTTCGAAGAATCAAGATAATCAACATAAGACAGCTGGTTATTCTTGAGGAAAGTCTGAGACAAATTACTTTTGAGCAGAAAAGTATTAAGTTGAAGACAAAAGGAGGTGTTCTCTATTCATCTCTTGGAGCTTGTGGTAGAAGTTCTGAGCTATCTATGGAAGAATGTCTCTGGTAGTGGGATGAGAGTGTATATCCCTATGTATGTCTGGGTTCCTCTGGCCCAAGCTGAGGACTCAGTAATATCTGAAGTCTATCAGATAGTGCTCCTTGTGATGCTGTGAAGGAAGTCTCAGCTGATGTTCAAACATCTTGTGAAGTGATCTTCTGTTCTGGTTAGAAGAGAAATTGACACAGAGTGTGGATGTGTTCAGCCAAGAGGGTTGGACAGAGGGTGCGCTCTTGAAGACATGAAGATGCGTCTTATGTTTTCCTTTCATCAAGTGGTCTGGAATCTCTTTGAATCAGGAAGTATGTGAAGGTCCAACCTTGGGGTGTTGGATATGATCATGTGTGACCTCCAAGAGAGTAGGTTGTCCATGACAGGGGGAGTTGTGCCTTTGTGCTGCAAGCAATCACCAAGCTTGTGGTCTATGTGTGTTCTCAGATGACAAGGCAGTTATCAGGATGCTGTGATGTGAGCAGAAGAATGTCTGACCGGATGTCATGACATTTCCCTGGACATTGCTGTTAATTCCTTCTGAATTTTCAAGTCATTAGGAATTATGAGGGTGATGTGGCTAAGTCTGATAAACCAGAATAAGACTGATGGCTACAGCTGTGTGGTACAGGGGGAGTAACCATCAACTGAAGTGTGGAAAGTTGGCTGTAGCAGTGCTAGGTGTCTGGAGGTATGACAGAGGTCAAAGTGAATACTGGCTGAATGCAGGAATGTTAAGACATCGCGTGCAACGTGTCTGACTGCATATATGGAATGGTCTCCGTGCACTGGAACGGCTGTTTTGGAAAAGAAACAGTCAAGAGCTATAAAAGGTATTCAAAGATAGTCTGAGATTTTGTTGGTGATTCTCTGACTGTTTCTCAGCAAAAATAAATGCATCTTGACCAAGCATTTATTTCTACCGGAAATTCCTAGGCACAGGCAGGGCTATTTAAAGGATGCAATAGCCCTCTTCCTCTCACAAGAAAAACACTCCATTCTCAGAATCATGGGGTATGTTAAGGTTTGGGCAAGCTGCGCCTGGATCTGGTTTTGTGAGGGCTTCCTTTACAAATGTTTAGCTAAAAAGGGGGAGAGAAATATAGTCCTGGGGATGAGAATGTACCAGAAGAAAGCCAACTGTGGATGTGGCAGCAAACAGAAGTTGGCATCAGGCACAAAATCCACCAGCTGGGGTTTCCACTTGTGTCTTGTGATCTGAGTTAAGAAGACAGTTGTGCCTTGTGATCTGAGTTACATTGTCTATGTACTCAGCATTACATACTCTTCAGGAAGCTCTCCTGTTGAAGGGAAGGGTTCTGGAACAACTGAGCATTGTTTCTCTTCTTCCTCATGTACACCAACATTGGTGCTCATGGTGGGGGAGATGATAACAGAGGATTATTTGTTTTAGCTAAAATTTGCCAAAGGGGGAGATTGTTGATTCCTTAGGATTGGCAGTAATTTTAGAAAACAAATAATGTAATCATCTCTGTTGTTTTAATATGTTGGGTTGAAGAAAGTCAACATCTGGACCAACATGTCATGTACGATGTCACGACATCAGGTCTGTGACATCGCACATGTGTAGGAAACTGAATTAATTAATTCAGTATATGTCATGGGATCGGCAAGGATATCTGGTGAATATCCTAACTCCCATGTGGAGGTCTTGAAGACTAAATCAGAATATATATAGGCTCTAAACATGGAGATATATATGGAGAGAGTTTAGGAACTTGAAGACCTTGTTTGTAGCAGAATTTTTCTGCTGAAGTTGCAACAGCAAAGAACAAGTCTGCTGCAGCTTTCTGAAGGCCCAAATCCAGTTGGGTGATTAGGTTATAAATAGCTGATTGTAATCTAGTTTTTGTAAGCCTCATAGAATGAATTTTTAGGGGTGTGTGTAAGGTAAACCTCCCAATCTGTGGGCAGGTTACCATGTGTCTCTCAGTGGTAAACCTGAGAGTGTTTGTCACTCAAAGCCTGTAGGCAAGAGTGATTATGTTCTTGAATGAAGCTGTGAAGCAAGTTCAAGGTGTTTGCACATTACATTGTATTTGTAGTGATAGGAATGGAAACTGGAGGTTTCTATCTAGGAGTTCCTAGGTATAGATTGCATTGGGTAGGGATTAAGTGATGAGTTGTAAACGGGGGAGTTTAACTCTGAATTGATACTACTAATAGTGGATCTTCTTCCTGGCTTGGTAGCCCCCAGATGTAGGTCATGTTGGACTGAACTGGGTTAACAATTTCCTGTGTGTGTTTACCTACTGCATGTTATAATCCTGTCTGCCATAATTCAGGTTGTGTTACAGTCTGCCAATCAAGTCTGATACATAGCCTTCTGTTGGAATGTCAATCAGAATGTTTGGACATTCATCAACAACAACACATACTGTTTAATAAGCTAATGAATTCAGTTCAGTATGTAGTAAAGTCTGGTTTTGAACAGCATATCAGACCTGGCCAAAAGAGCAGTGTGAAATTGTCAAACTGGATGTCTTGACAGTTCTTCCAGGAAGCTGATACTGAAGTAGAGACTGGTTAGTCTTTTACAGTACAGCAAATTTAGCAGTCTGTGGTTAGGAACCAAACAGACTAAGTATATGGTTCTGGGCTTGGATGTCAGACAGAATGTTGTGACATTCATTCCAGACAGCATATGCTATATTGTTGGATGGTTAGTTTTACTGTTTCAGGATTTTTCTCAGGCTATTCTTCAGGAATCCACCAGCTGTTCTAAAATCTAGGAAACTAACAACTAAGCTACAATTAATGAACGTAACAAATAATCTATTTGTTAGCTCCTTAATAAGTGGAGATTAGTTTAACTTGTTACAACCTTTAATCTAGGAAATACAAGTACATGACCAACAAACTGGAACAATGTAACAGATGATGTTCAAAACAGGATTGAGACATCATGATGACAACTGTGCAGGAAAACAACAGTGGTGAATGTTATGGTGCACATAACTAGGTGTTCCTCCATTCTAGGATGACATAGAATGAGAGGATGTGACACTGAAAAAAAAAAAGGGTGTACATTAGTACAGGGTGTAATAACTGTCTTGCTGTATGTACAATGTTAGATCAGATGTCGTGACTTGAAGTAGAACATCTGAATACTGACTACACCAGAATTTCAGCTCTCCTCTATTATTTTCTCCTCATCTTTTTTCTCATCCTCTCTTTTTTCACTCTCGTCTCTTTTTTCACTCTCACTAATCAACTCCCTTCCACTTCTCGTCGTTATCGCTTTACAATGCTCTTTTGGATTCGTTTGCATGTTCGCCGAAAAAGATGGTCCGGGTTGTTGTTCCGCTAGTTGTTTAGCAAGTTGACCGACTTGAGTTTCGAGATTTTTGATTGCCGCATCGTTGCTCTTTTGATTAGCCATCGACAATTGCATAAATTGTGTCAATGTCTCTTCTAACTTTGAAGTCACGACCGGCGATTGTTGAGGTTGGTAAGGATTTTGGGGAAGATTTTGACGGCTAGAAGTACCACCCTCATAACCTTGGTTATGGTAATAGTTAGCCCTTGGTTGGAACCCTTGATTCCCTTGAAAGTGTTATTGTTGATTTTGAGGATGTGGTTGATACGGTTGTGGTTGTTGTTGCCTCGGTTGGTAGTCTCGTTGGTTCGCCATGTAATTCACTTCTTCGAAACCTGGAGGTGGATAAAACCCGGTGTCATGATCACCCTTGCAAAGCTCACAACAAGCTATTTGTTTCGCTTTTGAAGGCTCTCTCAACTCTTTTATTTGTTGAGTTAAGAGTTCAACTTGTTGTGAAATGAGTTTGTTTTGGGCAAGAATAACATCGTTTGTCCCAAGTTCAAGCACTCTCGGTTTCTTCAAAGTGTTGCCTCTACTTTGACTTTGGAGGTCATTTAGAGCCATACGGTTAATGATATCCGTAGCTTCGTCGGCGCTTTTAGACAACAAAGAACCACCCGAGGTAGCATCCAACAAAGTCTTGCAATTAGGTTGAAGGCCATTCTTGAAAATGTGGATTTGCGTCAATTCGTCAAAACCATGCCCTTTGCACTTCCGAAGCATGGATTTAAATCTTTCCCATGCCTCATTCAATGATTCGTTGGCTCCTTGCGAAAACACAGAGATAGCCGTTTTGGATTCCATGAACCGGTTGTGGGAGAAAAATCTTTCAATGAACTTCTCTTCCAACACGTTCCAATCCATCATGATTGCAGGTGTTTGATCCAAGTACCAATCTTTGGCTTTGCCGAGCAAAGCATGAGGAAATAATCTTTTGAACAACGGTAGCTCTTGAGCTTGATCAACTCCGGCCGCCAATGCTATCTCGTAAAATTTGGTGAGAAAAGCAAAGGGGTCTTCATGGTCCATTCCGGTGAATGGACTTCCGTATAGTAAGTTAAGAGTTCCCGTTTTCATCTCGGCTTGCCTTCTCGTGTGGTTGGCAAATTGAGCTATATTCCTCAGACTGTTGACACATGGTGTGGAAATGGGCGGTGGTTGTGGTGGTTGATCCATGATAGGTATGAAAGGTGGTGTGTGTGTTGTAGAAGAACCTTCTCCTTGTTCTTGTTGTTGTCTAGCTTGTTGTCTCCTTCGTCTCGTTCTGCTATTCAGTCTCCTTGCGGTTCTTTCGATCTCGGGATCAAAAAGAATTTGGTCCTCAAGAACCTGCCCTCGCATAAAACGAAAGTTGTGCACTAAACCAAACAAATTAACAAGCACAAGTCAAAAAATTCAAAAGTTAAAAATTTAGCAACTATTGCGATGCTCGCAATATCAATTCACAATCCCCGGCAACGGCGCCATTTTGTTGGTATAGGGTTAGAGTATCAGGTTTTTGTTATCGTCTCCACAGGGATTGTGAGATATCGCCGCCGTTCGACAGTTGTTAAGTCCTTAACTTATCGTAACAAGGGGGTTTTTGGTTTTAGGTCACGGTAGCTTGCATAAAAAGTAAGAATTTGCGGTAAAAGTTTCGGTTTTACGATTTGAGAAATATTGTCAAAGTTAGGGTTCGACGATCACTTTGCATGCATATGTTTGATCAACAAAACTCATAAACTCCTTTAGATGATAAACACATCCACAAAGTCCTCCCAATGTGTTTATCTCTAACACACATTGTGGGTTTTCCCATTTTGATCCATTGTTGATCTCTCACACAATCTATCAAAATGACAACTTTTAGGTTTAACTTTTTAGTGAACAAAATCATTCATTACTATCTCTAGCTAACAAACAAGAATGGATGAAAACCTAGGTCAAGAGTTGGAAAACATCTCTCGATCATAAACCAACACAAAGAGTTATCAATAAAATAAGGTTTTCACCATATATTCATCATCAAAGAGTTTACAAATGAAGATCATCCCATATACAGACAAAGCTTATGATCATCTACATCTAACCTTGACAAAATGAAGGACTTAGCTACTCATTTTCATGGTAGCTTGGTCAACAAGTTTCGGTTGAAGGTTGATCAACATTCGAGTCGAAGAATCGAGATTGGATGGGAATCCACATTCTTTTTGTGGAATATTGTTTAGAGATGAAGAAGATGAGAAAATGGGTTTCTAAGGTACAAAAATATGATCCCAAGAAATGCTGAAAATATCTAAGTGTAAAAATTTGTCCTTTCCAAAAAGTAGCCCCTACTACTTATAGTACTGGTTCCTGAGCTGTCATGCTCGCTAGGCGAGCAGAATGGTTCGCCTAGCGAGCCCCAAAATAAGCCACCTGAGGCACCTGCGCTCAGAAGAAATATTCAAGTCCAGATTTCATGTGTTCGCTTAGGCGAAGCACACGCTTCCTCCTTCGCTCAAGCGAGTTTTGATGTTTTGCTACTGGAATTGCTCGCTGGGAGCTCGCTGGATGTTCGCCTAGCGAATGTTGATGATTTTTCCACTGGAAGTGTTCTCTACTTCCCTCGCCACAGCGAGTTTTGACATTTTGCCACTGTAAAATTCTGGGAATGTTCGCTGGAAGCTCGCCTAGCGAGCACTTCGCTACATTACTCGCCTAGCGAGCTTGCTGATGTTTGCTTTCTTTCTTGGTCCCTTTGCCATCTTTCTTGTGTCTTCATTTTCTATTCTTTCATGCCTAATTTATGCACAATAACACACAAATTAAAGGTACCAAGATCATTTCACATAGTATTGCAAATCAACAAAAGCAAGGGCGGTTTCAAACACTTTCTCGACAAAAAGGAGTGAAAGATGCCCACATTTGATAGCTCAAATAAGCACTTTTGGGCATCTAACAATTTATCAAAGGCATTTATGAAACAATACAAATACAACCTGAATATGGCTCCCACTAGGTTTCAACTACATAATCAGTCTCATAAGACCAGTGAAACGTTTAAGGAGTGCGCGCATAGGTGGCATGGATAGCCTCCCGGGTTAGACCAACACTATCAGTTAATGAGTTAATGGATATATTCATGGGTACTTTGCAAGGTCTCTATTTCAAAAAAAAATGGTTGGCAGTTTGTCCTCCAATTTCGCTGATATAGTGACCATTGGGGAAAGAATTGAAATGGGGTGAAGTCGGGAAAGATTACTGGTAATGTTACTCAGCAAATCGTAGCCAAGAAGGCACATGGTGGTTTTTCAAAGAAGAAAGAAGGGGAGACAAGTGATGTAATGACAAATGTCCACCCCCAGTTCCAAGCTCTCATAGCTCCTATGTCATTTTGTCCATATGCATATATTGATGCCGCTCAATATCAACAATAGTATTTTCAATATCAACCTCAAAATCAAGTTCAACAGCCTTCTCAGGCTCAATATCCTCAATATCAATAGCCTTGACAGGCTCAATCTGCTCAAAATCAACAAACTGCTCAGGGTAATTGGGGTCAAGGTAAGGGGCAGAACCGTCGTGGTAATTTCAATGGAAGGCGTCCTCAGTACGACAAAATTCTTGTACCTTATGCTCAGTTGGTACCTTATCTTGTCCATGTGAGGGATATTGTATTGAGAGATATTCCATCAATTATTCCTCTTTATCATGCCAGACATAACCCTAATGCTTCATGTGCCTATCATGCTGGGCATATCGGGAATTCAACTGAAGATTGTTGGCCTCTTAAAGCAAAGATTCAAGAGCTCATAAATTAGAAGATCCTGTATTTTTCCAGAAGAAATCCTATTGTGAAGATGAATCCTCTACCTAATCATAATGGGCCGACAATTACTGTAGTTATTGAGGAAGAAGGTATAAAGTCAGTCAGATAGGTTGTTGGTATGAAAACTCCCATGACAGTGGTCATGGAGAAGCTCCGGGAACATGGTTTTCTTAAGGGTATTCGTGATGATTGTGTCATTTGTAATTCAAATTCTAATTGTTGTATTGTGTTGAAGGAATGTGTCCAAAGTTTGATGAATCAAGGAAGTGCGCAGTTTTCTAGATTAAGGGTTGTGGAAAAAGTCTCTGTTATTGAGCCAATAACGATTATCTACAGAAAGAAGACGATTGAAGCTCCTCCAAGGAGGATCCAATCTATCCATATTTGTGTTCCTAGTCCGTTCCCATATCAAGACACCAAGGCAGTTCCTTGGAGATACGATACTACAACATATATGGGTGGGTAGGAAATTTAATTTTCTGATGCTGAGTTTGTCAACATAGCTGGAACCGAAGGCATGACCCGTAATGGTCGTGTATTTTCTCCAAAGTATACTCCCAAGGTGTCCCCACCACCTGCAGTTGTCCCTCATAAAGAGAAGGTTGTTCCCACCCCTCCTCTACAGGCAGGGATATCTGTTTCTACTACTCCGATTGTGATAATTATTTCAACTATGACAGAGAGTGATCCTAGCAGAGAGGCAGAAGATGAGACTTCTAAAGGTAAAGAGATAGTTAATGAGAATGAACAAATTAAAGGTCATAAGAAGAATATCATTGCAGAGGAAGGTCAGGAATTCATCAAATTGATAAAGAAGAGTGACTTCAAGATTGTTGACCAGCTGAGTCATACTCCCTCTAAGATTTCAATCCTGTCTTTGTTGTTAAGTTATGAGGCTCATCAGAAAGCGCTATTGAAAGTCCTAAATACTGCCCATGTAATGCAAGACATCACAGTTGATCAATTTGATGATTTTGTTGCCAATACCATTTCCAGAAGATATTTGGGATTTAATGAGGGTGAGTTACCTCCAAAGGGGAATGACCATAATAAATTGTTGCATATATAAGTCACATGCGTAGATACCTTACTCTCTCAAGTATTAGTTGATATAGGATCCTCACTTAATGTAATTCCAAAAGCTACATTAAGTCAGCTGCAAGTAGAGGGACCCAAGATGAAAGCCAATGCATTTATTGTGAGTGCCTTTGATGGCTCTAGAAGACAAGTCATTGATGAGGTTGATCTACCCATTTATGTGGGGACACATCAATTCACCATCACTTTCCAGGTAATAGGCATTAACTCAGCCTATAATTGCTTGT
The DNA here is from genome assembly GCF_024323335.1 of Lathyrus oleraceus. NCBI lineage: Eukaryota > Viridiplantae > Streptophyta > Magnoliopsida > Fabales > Fabaceae > Lathyrus > Lathyrus oleraceus. Next base: position 87,467,203 of record NC_066584.1, read on the forward strand.
TGGGTAGGCCATGGATTCATGTTGATGGGGAAGTAACTTCCACACTGCATCAGAAGCTAAAGTTCATGTTTGAAGAGAAGTTGGTTATTGTTTGTGGTGAGGAAGATCTGTTGGTTAGTAAGTTATCTTCGTTCAGATATGTTGAGACAAAATAGGGGATAACTGAGGTCCTGCTCCAATGTTTATAGTTTGAAGATGTTAGTTCTGCTACATCTAATCATGAACAATCATCTGCAATGGTTTTATCTTTAGTCAAAAGCGCCAGGGAAACCCTTGAGAAGGGTCCTCTCTCCGGTTGGGGTCAAATTGTTAACGTGGCTGAGAAGCATGGCCGATTTGGTATTGGTTATCGTTCTTCAACATGTCGATCAGGTTCGAGGAAGTAGAAAAAGTTCAACCTTATTATATTTAACAATGCAGGCTTCCAGGATGATCATACCGTGGCAGTTATTAGTGATGTTAGTTGCAGCAAAAAGGAAGCTCTCAGCTTTGTACGTAAGTTTCCTCCTGGATTCAAGCTTAACAACTGGACGACCTTTGTGGTCTCTATAGTCTATTCGGAAAAAACGTAATGCATTTTGTTTTCTTAATCCCTTGTCTTCGCCCGAGACAAGAGGATAGCTTGTAAGAGCCTCCCTATTTTAAAAACATAATTAATAAAGAAAATGTTTTGCATTCAAAATTTTGCTCCTTTCCTTTCAGTTATTTTTACTTTATTAAATAGAATGGAAAAGTTTCTTTTCTTGTTCCACTTCTCAAAAAGCATACTAAAATAAGCTCATAACATGCAAAGCAAATAAATCCATTGATAACAACTCGGCAAAAATCTATTGTAAATCTAGACTTCCAATCAACCAAGCTAAAGACGATAGTAAGGAAGATTGTGAATTGTCGACTGAATTAGCAAGGCTTCTTGAGCACTAAAAGAAAGAGATTCAATCGTATAAAGAGCTAGTGGAAGTCATTAACATAGGTTCTGAAGAAGTCAAATATGAGGTAAAGATAGGGGCATCCATTTCCGAGCATGTACACTCTGAGTTGGTCAAGTTACTTCATGAATATGTTGACGTCTTTGCCTAGTATTACCAAGATATGCATCGGTTGGACACCAACATTGTTGAGCATCACTTACCACTCAAGCCTGAATGACCTCCAGTCAAGCAAAAACTCAGAAGAACCAGACCCGACATGGCACTTAAAATCAGAGAAGAGATTAATAAATAGTTTGATGCTGGCTTCTTAGCTATTACTGAATATCCTCAATGGGTCGCCAATAATGTTATAGTTTTGAAGAAAGATGGGAAAGTTATAATGTGTGTGGATTATCGAGATCTCAATAAAGCGGGTTCAAATGATGATTTCCCTTTGCCTCACATTGATGTCTTAGTTGACAATACAATTCAGTTCTCCGTATTTTTATTCATGGGTGGTTTCTCAGGGTACAATCAGATAAATATTGAGGTTTATGTGTACGATATAATTGTCAAGTCCAAAACTGAAGACAATCATTTGGAACATTTGAGGAAATTATTTTCCATGTTCCGAAAGTTCAAGTTGCGGTTGAATCCTACAAAGTGCACCTTTGGGGTCCGATATGCTAAACTCTTGGGTTTTATTGTGAGTCATAAGGGCATTGAGGTTGATCCCGCTAAAGTTCGATCAATCCAAGATATGCCACCTCCCAGAACTTAGAAAGAAGTCTGAGGTTTCCTTGGTCAGCTTAATTACATCTCTGTATTTATCTCTTATTTAACAGCTACATCTGAACCAATCTTTAATTTGTTGAGGAAAAATTAGTAGATTGTGTGGGATAATGATTGTCAAGTGGCATTTAACATGATAAAAAAAGTATCTGCAAGAACCACCGATCCTCATAGCACTTGTTCCTGGTAGGCGTCTTATTATGTATCCCACGGTACTAGATGAATCTATGGGTTGTGTTTCGGGTCAGCATGACAACACAGGTAGAAAAGAACATACAATATACTATTTGAGCAAGAAGTTTACTAAGAGTGAAACCAGATACTCATTGTTGGAGAAAACTTGTTGCGCTCTGGCTTGGGTTGCTAGACGCCTAAGACAATACATAGTTTATCATACCACTTTGTTGATATCCAAGATGGATCCAATAAAGTACATATTTAAAAAGTTTGTTGTCACCGATAGAATTACTCGTTGAAAAAATGTTGTTAACTGAGCACGACATCCAGTATGTGACCCAAAAATCTATAAAAGATAGTGTTATGTCTGACTACCTTGCTCACAAACCTGTGGAAGGTTACCAACCGATGAGGTTTGAATTTCCAGATGAAATATTATGTTTATCATAGACTACGCTATTCCAAGACCCAAAGAAGGCCCCAAACCAGAATCACGATGGACGCTCGTGTTCGATGGTTCTTATAATGCTCGAGGTCATGGAATATGCGCTATTGTTACTTCTCCAACTGGTTTCCATCTTCCATTTACTGCTAGATTATGCTTTGACTACACCAATAACATGGAAGAATATGAAGTGTGTATATACAGTATTGAAGCAACCATTAACTTGAGAATTAAGATTCTTGAAGTGTATATAGATTATGCTCTAGTAATCAGTCAGGTTAAAGGAGACTGGGCGACTCGGGATAGTAAATTGATTCCTTGTAGAGAGCATATCATGAAGATGATTCCCTATTTTGATGAAATCTTTTTTCGTCATATCCCAAGGGAAAAGAATCAATTGGTATATGCTCTAGCTACTCAGGCACCCATGTTTAAAGTCAAGTGGAGGAATGAAGCACTTGATATTCGCATTGACCATTTGGGTGAACTAGCGCATTGTCTAGTAATATAGGAAGATTCTGATGATAAACCTTGGTTCTATGACATAAAAAATATATGGAAAATAGGAATATCTCGAGGGTATATCCATTACTTACAAGAAAGCTCTAAGAAGAATTTGTTCAAAGTTTTTCTTGAATGTGATGTGCTATACAAAAATTATGATTTTGTGCTGCTCAGATGCGTGGATAGACACAAATCAAGCACAATCATAAGGTCCATACATAAGGGTTGTGAAGGTGTACATGCAAAAGGGCCCGCCATGGCCAAAAAGATCATTCGTGCTGGCAATTACTGGACAATAATGGAGGACGATTGTTACAACTTCGTCAGAAGATGTCACAAATGTCAGATTTATGGTGACAAGATTTGTGTGTCACCAACCCCATTGAATGTTTTGACTTCTCCTTGGCCCTTCTCTATGTGGGTGTTTACGCTGAAAAATGGTTAATAGTGAGGGTATTAATATGATTCGAACGATAAAGCTGAAAGCTTTCAATGGTCATCGATTCGTTCTTGTTGCTATTGATTACTTCACTAAGTGGATTGAAGTTTCTTCCTATGCTAATGTCACTCGACAAGTGGTTACCCGATTCATTAAGAAATAAATAATTTGTCACTATGATGTTCCTAGCAAGATTATCACTGATAATGCCAATAACCTAAAATGATGAGTGAGTTATGCCAAGAATTCAATATCGAGCATCATAACTATTCACCATATCGGCCCAAGATGAATGGCGTTGTAGAAGCAATGAACAAGAATATCAAAAAGATTGTCTAGGAAATGGTCAGAACCTACAAGGATTGGCATGAGATGCTACCTTTCTCTTTGCATGGCTATATGACTTCAGTTTGTACTTCAACTGGGGCAACTCCATTTTCATTGGTGTATGAGATGGAGGTTGTTTTACCAATTTAGGTTGAAATTCCTTCGCTTAGGGTTATCATGGAAGCTGACCTTGATGAAGCTGAATGGGTTCAATCTCGATATGATCAGCTAAATCTAATTGAAGAGAAGAATTTGCTGGCTATTTGCCATGGTCAATTGTACCAGAGATGCCTCAAACGGGATTTCAATAAGAAGGTTCCCCTCGTGTGTATCATGAAGGATAACTCGTGCTTAAGAGATATTATGTTATACACTCAGATCCATGGGGCAAGTGGACTACCAACTATGAAGGACCTTTTATTGTCAAGAATGCCTTCTTAGGTGGAGCTCTGATCCTCACCACCATGGATGAGGAAGATTTGCCACTTCCAGTGAACTCCGATATAGTCAAAAAATATTATGCCTAGAAAAAATGGTGAATAAAAGCCCGCTAGATTGGCATCCACAAGAACAATCTAGGAAAAAAAGGGTATCCTGATCAGTGCATTTTGATGCACTTTCTTCTACTATTGTACTTAGGCAAATCTATAGTTTATTATATTATTTTTAATATTTTAGTGTGTTTTAATATTTAAGTTTATATATGCCTTTATTTTCAGCATAAATAGTTATTTGATACCTTATCACTATGCAGATCATAACTTGGGCTATAAGAGTCGGATTGACGTGTTCTAATATGCCTTGGAAAGCTAAGAGAAAGAGATGCAAGTTTCATTTTGAAGTCAAAAGTTGATTCTAAATGAAGGAGTGTTGAATAATTCGTTGAAGTTCCAGACTTAATTAAAATAGTTAGTTTGAGCCAGTTTTTGTAATTTTCGGGCTAGATCCTATAAGGGCCCGAATTTGTCTTTTATTATATTAGGTCTTTCACTATTATAGTAATCCTAGTTCTGAATTTTGATGAGACAATATTGCTGAGAAGATTTAATGGAGAACTAAAATTCACAAGAGTTGATATGCTGTATTCGAATTCCACTTTGAGGTTTTTATTAATTTCAGTTTAATTTCGATTTCTTTTCAATTCTTCCTATAAACTCGTTTGCTTAATTCGATTACTTTCGTTTGCTTAATTCAATTGTTTCTTATAGGAAAGAGTTGATTAAATTTGATTGTTTGTATGATCCTTAACTATAATCACGTTAGCGTAGCTTTTTCATTATCGTGTTTGATTAAGTCGCGTTTGCTTAATTCACGTCTCCTTAAGTCGCGTTTGATTAAGTCGCGTCTGCTAGGGAATTGAAATTATAAGAATCGATGATAAGTCAGAAATCGATACAATAGATTAGCTTATTTATCAATTTTGCTTTTACCTTTAATCATATTCGATTTAAGTTTTGAACCTTAAAAACTCTCTTCTTTTCATTCGTTTGGTTATAACATTCAAGAGTCCTTGTGATACGATATTCGAGTGTCGCTACCGTTTTACTACACTTTTAAACTCACTTTTGACCTGTGTGCGACAACGGTTCTATCCCGATGGACCAAAAAATGAAATGTCCATGCAAAGTTAGGGATCAAATAAAAGAATATAAAGCTCGTTAAGTTGAAAATTCAAAAGGGAAACTTAGGCAAAAATGAGCATCTCGGTGGATGGAAAATAAAGAAAATGTTCAGGAAAAAGTTAGGGATAAAGGTATTTGACTGTAAACCTTGAGCATATCTTGTTACAGCTTGATCTCAAGTGGCCAAAGATCGACTCAATCATCATCAACCAAAGCGAAGTGTTGAAGCCTAGGTCTTACAGTGGATAATAGCTGATGTTGTAATCAATGGAAAAATACAAAAATATTTCCCATTTCCATTTGCTTTATTTTTCAATTTTTGTAAATTTCCCCTTTAAGGATTTTTATATCCTTGTACATATATTGTATGTACATATTTTTCATAATTAATGAAATTCATTTTCTTTTATCAACTTCTTTTTACTTCTCTCGCATTTTGTTTGCAAAATAATTGACTTATTTTGATCACATAATGCTATAAAACTTTGAGAATAATAAAAGCTACATTAAAAGAAAAATTTATGCATTTCTTTGATTACCCGAAGAATTTTGAAGGGCAATCGGTAGTCTATAGTGTTTGCTTGATATCCGGAAGCATCCTAATGACTACCCGGTTAGATCATACGTCTTTTTCTCCCTAGAAAGTGTAAGAACAAAATTGGTTCTACAATAGATTTCTAAGATTTTGATGATAACAAAGGATGAAACCAAAAATGACACTCTAATGAGATTTTTTCTAAGTATGCAGGACTCTGAACATTCATGCAGGACTCTGAACAGTAACGAAGGGTTTTGATCTTTCATCAGATACAAACATGTGTCAGATACAAAGTGCTAGAGGATCAGACGCCACTAAGGAAGAAGTACGTCCAAGAAGTTCTGATTTTGATCAAAGAAAGACAGCAAAAAGAACCAGAAGCTCCAACAAACTACTGGTCTTAGACTCTGATGATCAAGAAGACTAGTATTCTGAGAAGCTATGATGAAGTCAGACATGATCACCCTCTGAAGAAAAACTTTGATACATCAAGACTCTGATGAAGATTCACAAAGTCCAGTAAGCGTAACGGAAATAATTCTCACTATGGAAAGGAAGTATTTTAAGAAAGAAGTTAATCAGGGAGACAAAATGGTTATAGCAAGAAACACAGAAGTAATGACATTGAATACTCATCAAAGACCAAGATTCTGTCATCACTCCAACGGTCCTTCTCAACTACTATATAAAGGACAGTTTACCTCACTAGAGAGATACACCTGCAATGCACAGAAAATTCATTCATATTCTCTCTCATTTTTCACGAGTTGCTGCTCTTACGTGAAAAACTCTTGTTCTAATACTTTGCTGTAATACTTGTTTACTCTTAGAAGCACCTTACATTACAAATCCTTTTTGCTTAAATTATTTATGTTCCTCAAGTGACTCTGCGCAGTCTGTATACTTGAGAGGGCTAAGAGATTATTCTCTTAGACGATCGGTTGTGTAATCTTTCAAGATTAGTGGATTAAGTCCTTTTTGAAGGCCAAATCACCTTGACCAGGTGGACTGGAGTAGCTTTGTTTTCTAAGCGAACCAATATAAAATTTTGTGTGTTCTTATTCTTTGAAAAAGTCTTTTACTTCCAAAACAATTCAAACCCCCCTTTCTTGTTTTTCTCACCTTCAGTTGGTATCAGAGCTTTGGCTCTGTTATTTATTTTCTAATCAAACACTTAACAGTGTAGAGAGATCCAGAGTGAGAAAAACTATGGCCAACACCAATGAAATAGATAGTTACAACGCTAAACCTCCAGTCTTTGATGGAGAGAAATTTGATTATTGAAAAGACAGAATTGAAAGTTTCTTTATGGGCTACGACGCTGATTTTTGGGACATTGTCACAATTGGCTACATACCACCTGCAACAAATGCTGGAGTTGCTATTCCCAGAAGTAAAATGTCAGATGATTAGAAGTGTGAATTCAAGAACCATCACAAAGCCAGAACGATACTTCTCAATGCCATTTCCTACAATGAGTAGGAAAAAATCACCAACAGGGAAAAAGTTAAAGAGATACTTGACTCCCTGAGGATGACGCACGAGGGAAACTCTCAAGTTAAAGAAACAAAGGCTCTGGCTCTAATCCAGAAATATGAAGCCTTCAAAATGGAGGACGATGAAGCTATAGAGCTAATGTTTTCTAGATTCCAAACTTTAATTGCAGGACTCAAAGTGCTAGATAAAGGATATACAACTGCGGACCATGTCAAGAAGATCATCAGAAGCTTGCCAAAGAAATGGAGACCTATGGTCACAACCTTAAAACTATCAAAGGATCTGAACAACATTAGCCTTGAAGAATTAGTCAGTTCACTCATAAGTCACGAGATAGAACTGGAGGAAGATGAGCCTCAGAAGAAGATCAAATTTGTAGCACTAAAGTCCAGATCAGAAAGGTGCAAGTTTGATAGAAACAAAGCCTTCCAGGCTGAAGAAGAAGACATTGATGACTCTGAAAAGGAAGATTCTGACGATGAGGAAGAATTATCCCTTTTAACCAGAAGAGTAAAACAACTCTGGAGAAAAAGGAATAATAACTTCAGAAAATCAAGATCCAAAGGAGATTGATTAGAACCAACTTCAAAAGGTAAATATAACAAAGATATAACTTGTTATGAATGTAAGAAAACAGGTCATTACAGAAACGAATGTCCTAAGTTGAAGAAAGAAAGCTCCAGAAAAGAGAACTTCAAGAAAAGTTCCTTTAGAACCAAAAAGGGACTGATGGCTACCTGGGATGACAGTGGATCTGACTCATCAAAATCAGACTCTGATGAACAGGCAAATGTGGCACTCATGGCTACCACCTCCAGGAATACTTCAGATGGAGAATCTGAATCCGAAGACGTATTTTCTGATCTTTCTCGTTTTGACCTTGAATCATGCCTATCTGAAAACTCTAAACTCATATCAGAAACTTAAACAAAAATTTAAAGTTATAAAAGAGGTGCTTGAAGAAACCCTCGAAGAATGTGGTAAACTTGAGATAACAATTTCAGATTTAAAAGATGAAAACCGAATTTTGATGTTAGAAAGAGATTCCACAAATAAACAATGTTCAAAACTTGAAGAAGCTTTATCTCAAGCTCCACAAACTTCAAACACAGTAATTTATGAATATGAAAAATCTTTTCAAAAGTTTCTGAAGAATGGGATATAGAGAAGCAGAATGACATCCATGATTTATGGGGCCAGTCAGAACAATAGAAGAGGAATTGGGTATGATCCTAGTGAAGATAAAACTTCTACTAATGACAAACCTAAATCTCCATTTTCCTACCACTATACACATACACAAGCACAACGTTTTGATAATGCTAGAAAACCCAAAGTGTTAAGAAACTCTCGGAAAACTAATAACAAAGGACCCAAAAGATTCTGGGTACCAAAAGATAAGATTGTTTATGTTGCAGATATCTTATGTAGCAGAGTTAAAACACCAGTCATGGTACCTAGACTCTGGATGCTCGCGACACATGACGGGAAGAAAGTATATGTTCCAAAACCTGGAACTTAAAGATGTTGGATTCGTAGGTTTCAGAGGAAATCAGAAAGGAAGGATCAGAGGCTCCAGAACTATTGGTAATGGTACTCTTCCCTCTATATCTGATGTTCTCTATGTAGAAGGATTAATGCATAGTCTGTTATCAATAAGTCAATTAAGTGATAACGGGTATGATGTAATCTTCAATCAAAAAACATGTAAAGAATGGAACAATCCTATTCACTGGCAAGAGGAAAAACAATATTTATAAAATAAATCTTTCAGATTTAAAAGAACAAAATGTAAAATGTTTAATGTTTGTTCATGAAGAGCAATGAGTATGGCATAGACGCTTGGGCCACATTAGCATGAGAAAGCTATCTCAGCTAAATAAACTCGAGTTAGTCAGAGGTCTGCCCAAGCTGAAGTTTTCTTCAGACGCTCTATGTGAAGCATGTCAGAAAGGAAAATTTTCAAAATCATCTTTTAAAAAGAAAAATATTGTTTCTACCTCTAAGCCTCTAGAACTTCTTCACATTGACTTATTTGGTCCTGTGAAAATAGCATCAGTCAATGGGAAGAAATATGGACTAGTTATTGTTGATGATTTTAGTCGTTGGACATGGGTAAAATTCTTAAAGCACAAGAGTGAGTTTCACTATGTATTCACTAGCTTCTGTTCCAAAGTGCAAAACGAATTTGACTCTAAAATCATCAGAGTCAGAAGTGATCATGGTGGAGAATTTGAAAATAAATTTTTTGAAGAATTATTTGACTCTAATGGAATATCCCATGATTTCTCCTGTCCTAGAACTCCACAACAAAATGGAGTTGTAGAAAGGAAGAATAGGACACTCAAAGAGATGGCCAAAACCATGATCAATGAAACAAATATGGCTAAGCACTTTTGGGCTGAAGCAGTAAATACAACGTGTTATATTCAGAATAGAATCTCCGTAAGACCTATTCTGGAGAAGACTCCCTATGAACTGTGTAAAGGAAGAAAACCCAACATTTCTTATTTTCATCCTTTTGGATGCTCTTGCTTTATTCTGAATACTAAAGAACATCTGAACAAGTTTGATTCAAAAGCACAAAAAGGTATTATGTTAGGATACTCAGAACGCTCTAAAGGCTACAGAGTATACAATACATAAACCAAAATTGTGGAAGAATCAATTCACGTCAGATTTGATGATAAGCTTGACCTTGAAAAGTCAAAGCTAGATGAGAAACTTGCAGATCTGGAGATTACTCTTGCAGGTTCTGACGAGAAGATCAAAGCACCAGAAGTATCTGATATACAAAGTTCAGAAGGAACTAAAGCCCCAACGATCCAAAAGAAATCAAAAAATCGCCCCAATATATCTGAAGAGTTGATTCTGGGAAACAAGGATGAACCTATCCGAACTAGGTCAACCTTCAAGGTACCTGAAGAAACCCCTCTGGGACTAATATCTCTGATCGAGCCTACTTCATGTGATGAGGCACTTCAAGATGACGATGGGATTATAGCCATGCAAGAAGAGCTAGATCAATTCACAAAGAATGACGTATGGGATCTTATTCCTAAACCCAAAGGCATTCACATTATTGGAACCAGATGGGTGTTCAGAAACAAGCTAAATGAGAAAGGCGAAGTCGTCAGAAATAAAGCTCGATTGGTGGCTCAAGGGTACAGTCAACAAGAAGGCATTGACTACAATGAAACCTTTGCCCCAGTCGCCAGGTTAGAATCTATTCGCTTACTTGTTTCGTTTGTTGTAAATCATTCTATCAAACTACATCAAATGGATGTCAAGAGCGCATTTCTTAATGTCTATATATCAGAAGAAGTGTTTGTCAATCAACCTCCAGGTTTTGAAAATTCAAATTATCCAGAACATGTTTTTAAACTTAAGAAATCTTTATACGGACTAAAACAAGCTCCTAGAGCTTGGTATGAAAGGCTAAGTAATTTTCTTCTGGAACATGATTTTATCAGAGGGAAAGTTGACTCTACACTCTTCTGTAAAAACATTAATAATGACCTCATGATATGCCAGATATAGGTTGATGACATCATTTTTGGTTCAGTTAACCCCTTTGTATGTCAAGAATTCTCTGAGCTAATGCAGGCAGAATTTGAAATGAGCTTAATGCAAGAACTAAAGTTCTTTCTAGGAATTCAAATCAATCAAGCTTCATAAGCCACCTATGTTCATCAAAGTAAATACATAAAAGACATTCTGAAGAAATTCGAAATGGTGGAATGCAAACCTGCTAAGACACCCATGCATCCAACTTGCATTCTGGAAAAAGAAGAAGTTAGTCAAAAGGTTTGTCAGAAGCTCTATCGTGGTATGATAGGCTCTCTTCTCTATCTGACTGCTACACGTCTTGATATTCTGTTTAGTGTTTGTCTCAGTGCTAGATTCCAATCAGATCCTAGAGAATCTCATTTAACAGCTGTTAAAAGAATACTCAGATATCTGAAAGGAACTCCTAACATGGGCCTGATGTATGAGAAAACATCAGAGTATAGACTTTCCGGTTATTGTGATGCAGATTACGCAGGGGACAGAATGGAACGTAAAAGCACATATGGAAATTGTCAGCTCCTGGGAAAGAATTTGATATCCTGGGTCAGCAAAAGACAATCAACCATAGCCTTGTCCACTGCAGAAGCAGAATATATCTCAGCATCATTATGCACTACTCAGATGCTCTGGATGAAGAATCAACTAGAGGATCTTCAAATATTTGAGAGTAACATTCCTATCTTCTGTGACTGTTACCTGTCAATATCAATATTTTGCAAATATTTTTGCTAAGTCTTTTTTATTCTGACAAAAAGGGGGAGAACTAAAAACAACTTTGATGAAAACATATCTAATTCCTTTCAAACTCTGCAAACATTGTCTCTAAAAATGACTTAAAGATATGCAGGAAAGTAGCTAGAAACACCAAATCATGGAAGGTCCGGTAAGAACTTCTGAACTCCCAGATCTAACTGAGGGGGAGCTCACTACAAATCTGATCTAAGACTCTCTTCTGAAAATGTTTCATCTCTAACTTAAAATGTTTTGTCATCATCAAAAAGGGGGAGATTGTAAGAACAAAATTGGTTCTACAATAGATTTATGAGATTTTGATGATAACAAAGGATGAAACCAAAAATGGCACTCTAACGAGATTTTTTCTAAGTATGCAGGACTCTGAACAATAACGAAGGGTTCTGATCTTTCATCAGATACAAACATGTGTCAGATACAAAGTGCTAGAGGATCAGACGCCGCTAAGGAAGAAGTACGTCCAAGAAGTTCTGATTCTGATCAAAGAAAGATAACAAAAAGAACCAGAAGCTCCAACAAACTACTAGTCTTAGACTCTGATGATCAAGAAGACTAGTACTCTGAGAAGCTCTGATGAAGTCAGACGTGATCACCCTCTGAATAATAACTCTGATACATCAAGACTCTTATGAAGATTCACAAAGTCCAGTAAGCGTAACGGAAATAATTCTCACTATGGAAAGGAAGTATTTTAAGAAAGAAGTTAATCAGGGAGACAAAATGGTTATAGCAAGAAACACAGAAGTAATGACATTGAATACTCATCAAAGACCAAGATTCTGTCATCACTCCAACGGTCCTTCTCAACTACTATATAAAGGACAGTTTACCTCACTAGAGAGATACACCTGCAACACAAAGAAAATTCATTCATATTCTCTCTCATTTTTCACGAGCTGCTGCTCTTACGTGAAAAACTCTTGTTTTAATACTTTGTTGTAATACTTGCTTACTCTTAGAAGCACCTTACATTACAAATCCTTTTTGCTTAAATTATTTATGTTCCTCAAGTGACTCTGCGCAGTCTGTATACTTGAGAGGGCTAAGAGATTATTCTCTTAGATGATCGGTTGTGTAATCTTTCAAGATTAGTGGATTAAGTCCTTTTTGAAGGCGAAATCACCTTGGCCAGGTGGACTAGCTTTGTTTTCTAAGCGAACCAGTATAAAATTCGGTGTGTTCTTATTCTTTGAAAAAGTATTTTACTTCCAAAACAATTCAAACCCCCCTTTCTTGTTTTTCTCACCTTCAACAGGATCATGTGAAATCTCCAGCAGTGGTGGTAATACGAAGCATTCTTTCAATACAATTTCTTTGGTGTAGTTAGTGGCGAGTTTAAGTCTACCCTACACCAGAAACCCTACCTTGTGAATATCACTCATATAGACACAGAAGCATTCAAACATCATATAAAAATAAATTGTACATTACATATAGCATGCATATCATGTTTCTCCTTTACGATTGATGTATTTCCCCACAGAAGATTTTAATCCAACCCCCAACAGATGAGCCTATGAAAGTCTACTTGCCATTCCACATTCCATATGCACTTACCTTATAACCATTTTGAATGGGCAATTTTTTTGATATTTTTGATATTTAATCCTATTCTACCTCGAATGTCCGAAGAGATTTCGCATATTCAAGTTTAAGATGATTAAATAGGGGCAACTGTCATACCCTAAAATTTGTCGTCCACTTTTCATTTTTTATCTAACCTTTGACTTGAGATTCATTTATACTCATTCATGTGCCTCATTCATTCACATTAACACTTGTTAATAATCATCATAGATTCAAAGTTGGTGTCTAACAAAGCTAGGGTTTGCTTATGGATCAAGCCTTAGGGATGTGGCATGGCTCTTCAATTGGATGCCTTGGGGTAAAACCCTAATTTCTTGATCTTTGGGACATGGATTAAAGGAGACCATAACTTGGCATTCATATGTGCATCAAAATCCTAGTTCTTGACTCTGTTATTACGGGACCTTGGGATTGATCTTTTGAGCATTAATTTAATCATCTAAACCCTAATTGTGGTTTCATGTGTTGGGAGATTGACTGTGAACCTTCATGCTTAGTGTGAAGACTTTGATCAGAGTGTGTGCATCTTGAAACCCCAATCAAGGATGTTTGATACTTATGTGCCATTTTGAGTTTGACTTTGGATCATAGGAAGTGACCGAAACCCTAATTCACGGGGATGAGGATCTTGACTATATTGTCATGCATCATTAATCATTAATCTTGCTTGGTGCATAAGATCCATTCATTTGGCCCATATGCCCATATATTTGGATTTTCATCTAGGCTCAAGATTTTATTCAAACATCCATATATGTTCATATTGCTTGGTCATTATTGGTCCATGATACTTTCAATTTCCTTGGTTATTGTCCTTTAAGTTCATATTTTTGGGGCATTGGTCTTTGATCCATTGTTTGTCCTTGATCCATTATAGTTCATATGGGGCATTCACTATTGTTTCATCAGTGTAGTTTGGTTCTTTTGGTTCATAGGGCATCATGTAATCTTGTTTCAATTGATTAAGGTGTTGGAGTCATGCATAAGGCAATTTGGTTTTTGTAAAAATATCATTCAAAAGTCAAGTCTTTAATCCACATATACTCGTGATCATTACATTTAAAACATTGATTTTCCATTCATTTATCAAAGCATACATTGTTTTATTACAAAAAAGCAATCAAGATTGTATTTTACAAAAGTTGACTTTTTGGTCAAACAGTTGACCAAAGTCAACCTTTGTATTTTGTCATCCTAAACTTCATGTTAATGATATCTACACCTATGCTTTATCCCATGAGTCTCCGTGATTGCTACATCACCAAGAAATCTTTCACCTTTTGCAAATACACCACCATGCCATGACTTGGTCTTTTGGCTTGGCAAACCAACTCATGCCTTGCTTTTGACTTGTCAAACCTTACTCAGGGCCTGCCCATACCAAGCCCTCATTACCTTGTTACAACACAAATTTGGCATCAATTAATCCATCATCCAAACATTTACCAATGCCTAATCCAAATGCAACATGCCAAACTACAAGAAAGCAATGAACTCGCCACATGATAACATGTTGTGCATCAGTCCCTTGCCCCACCTTACTACAACAGACATATCCAACTAGACCCTGCAACCTCATATTGATCTACTAAAGCCACATTCCATCATCATCATCATGAACCTTGAAGAAACCTACAATGATCAACAACAACAATTTCAATTCAGTTCATTCATCATAAAACAAATCATTCCATCCATTATCATGAAGCATACCATTAAGGCATAACAAATTGCACATGGTTCATTAACAACAGCTCAAGAAAATCATCAATGTATCATCCTGCACACACTAAGTCAAAAATTCACAACATAAATAAATCCTGCATCATGTAGCAAAACACACAAAGTTCGTGACTAGAACACACATCATGCTTAACTTTTAATAGAAACTCGAGCCATACGATTGCCCTGCACAATTAACATCCACACTGCAAATTTTTCACTTAACAGAAGCAACCCACTATAATTAACCTAAGTGTAGTCCAATGAATCATCAACCAATTAACTGAATTTGAATTGATAACAAACTGTTTTTTCACTCATATTCACGCTAACAAAATTTTTCATTTTGTAACTAACTATGTGAATTTCAATTACATTTGGATTGCATTTCATAACAGAATATGAATCACT
This sequence comes from Lathyrus oleraceus, assembly GCF_024323335.1. Classification (NCBI taxonomy): domain Eukaryota; kingdom Viridiplantae; phylum Streptophyta; class Magnoliopsida; order Fabales; family Fabaceae; genus Lathyrus; species Lathyrus oleraceus. The sequence goes on from NC_066584.1 coordinate 87,482,498, forward strand.
CTTCATCTATAAATATTCACCACTCATTCATCATCAATCACACATTCATTTGCACGTCTGAAATTTTTCGAGATTCACTTTTTCACCCTCACACAGCTCTCTCAGAAACTCCTTAAAGGCTTCACCTCGAAGCTTCAATAGAGTTGAGCTAAGCCTTCCGTCGTTAATCTTCCTCTCGCCAATCTATCGATTACTTCAATATCTCGAGTTGTAGAAAAATTTAAGAAGAATAAAAGAATCAAAAGAGGGAGCTAAGATCAAGAGTTACCTGTTTCAAGTGATTTTCTGTTGCGTCTTTATCTTCTCCGATTCAACGCTCGCTGGAACAAATCTCCATTTCGGAGGTAAATTTTCTTCTTCGCTTGCCATGATCTTGTTACCGTTGCATATAGAATATTATAGGGATCAATATCCATAAGCTCTGAGTATGAATCTATGAATGTTCATCATTTAATTTATCTTTGATTGGCATAAGGTTCGTCTTGATTTCCCTTCTGTTTGCACGCGTGTTTTCCTCTTTTGAAATTCCACTTACATTGATGCCAATTTCACTTGCCCCCTAGGTTTCGTTATTGGGCTCATTTTGTTTGGGATTTGTGGAGTTTGTTGAACCTACCACCACATGGTTGCTACACCTCCCTGGCTCTCAAGCAACTGGCCGATGGGCTTTGATATGGGCCATGCGCCTTCTTTGTCCATTATACCTTTGTTTGCTAGACTGCACCCCTTTTTTTGGCTTCACTTCTACACTTGTATTTTCATTATTGATCTTTGATTTTTGTTTGATAGTTTTTAATGTTTGTTCATAATTTTGACATGAAAATTAATTAGTAGAATTTAGCTAGTTTTGTTAACATGATTTAGCTAATTAGGATTAATTCATTTAATTGATTATCGATTGATTGTTGGAAAAATGAGTAAAAAACATAATTATTAATTATTTTTGATTTAGGATTAGATGTTAATACACATGAGAAATTTGTAAATTTCATGATATTTGTTTATCACATTGTAATTTGATCTTAATTCTTCCATGTTTAGGATCTTAATTATTGACTTAGGAATTAATTGATTATGTTTAATTTTTTCCATTTAGGTTTAATTGACCTTTTGATCTTTTGCCCCTCATGTAATTAGTGATGACGATTTCTTTGATTTGATTGCACCTTAACCATTGCATGTTCCCCTAGTTTAGGGTTGTATGGAATCATCTGAGTTAATTTGAATGTTCCATTCATTAGGTTTATCGTGTACATACTTCAACTGATATTTTTCAATCCCATTGATTATGTTGATCAAAGTTTACTTTGATAAACCAATCCTTTGTACTGTGCTCAATTCCCCAAGCCTATTCAAGTGATCAAAACACCCTTGGTGACTTGATATGGCAAGTCCCTTATGTTCAAGCTATACTGGACCTCAGGAGCTCAAGACCTCAAGATTCAAATTCAAGTTCAAAGACTTCAAGTCAGTGCAAGGCAGTCACGTTGCAGACAAAGTGTACTACTATTGTTCAAGCAGAGGAAATGGGTATCAACACTAGTCAATCTTAATTCAAGTTGTGTGCCATGAGCCTTAAGCAATGAAGAATGATGAGAAGGAATTTTTCCTACCCTTGTCTAGAGTACCTTTGCGTACGGGGCGTAGGCCATAACTATTCAAAGTATTCACATTTGTTCATAGACTTTAGTACAATTTAAATCAAATGATTTTCAATTTTTCTTCTTAAAAAACACTTCATCGTAAGGAGCAACAATGTGAGTATTCTTCAAGCAACTTGCTAGTTATGATGAGTATCACATCCATGAGCCTTAAGCAACAAAGAATGATGTGAGGGAATTTTTCCTACCCTAGTATAAAGTACCTTTGTGTACGGGTCATAGGCCCTAGCTATTAAAAGTATTCACCTTAGTTTATAGACTTTAATATGGTTCAAATCAATGACTGCCAAGTCTTATGCATCTATCATTCATCACTCCTCAGCAGTGTTATCCTCTCTTCTCTTTAGAACCAAATTCCCTTTCCCTTTGGATTCGATGTATACTGCTTGGGAAAATAACCAGTGTCCATCATTTGAACCGATAGCTATTTGTCTTGATGCCAAACACTTAATTCTCTTTGTTTATGGCTTGATGCCTGTTTACTCTTTGGTTAAGAGTTTATTCCTTCACGGATTCATAACAACATTATCTTTTGGTTTCAGATTTCCTATTCCCCTACAATGATATATTGTTTCCTTGGACCAAATATCAGATTCCTTTGGGTCTCATACTTACCCTTTTAGTGTAAATAACCAGTGGCCACCTTGTGAATTAAGAGATGTTTCTCTTGATACCAAACATTTAATTCCATTGTTTTCTGGCGTGATTCCTGTTTCCTCTTTTGTTCAAAGTTTATTTCCTTTACCGGTTCCTGCAATACTATTGTCTTTTGGTGCCAAGTTATACTTCTCATCACTTATATCAAAACTTTCTCACTCTTCTTGTTTGTCTTGATAATACTTGTTGCTTACAACTCTTTTCTTTGTTCCGTCCTAGTTCCACGAACTACGAAATTCTGACTTTCTCATAGCACGATGAGAATACGTAGGCACAAGGATTCGAATCCTTGGCGAGCATATTAATTATTTCTTCTACCTTAGGGAACCGTCCATATCTTTCACGATCCATATCATCAATATTCAATCATAACCATTCATCTCAGTGATATATTATTTCTTTGGAACCAAATACCATTTTTATTTGGGATTCCATATATACCCTTTCAAGACAAATAACCAGTATCCATATTTGAACAAAGAGCTATTTGTCTTGATGCCAAACATTTAATTTCTTTATTTTTAGCTTGATGCCTGCTTTCCTATGTGGTTCAAATTTCATTCCTTTATTGATTCCAAAAATACCATTATATTTTGGTTCCAAATTATGCCTTTCGTCACTTCTACCAAATCTTTTAGTTCTTTCCACTTTAATTATTTCTCTCTATTCTTCCATTCATTTTCCATTATTCATTATTCACTATCTTCATTCAATATCTTTTACCAATCATTCATACACGTGATATACTTTCTTTTAAGCCAAATACAATATTTGTTTGAACTCCATATATATCTTTTTGGGCAAATAACCAGTGTCCATCATCTGAAACAATACCCCTTTATCTTTGGCTCGATTCCGGTTTTTTAGCTTGATGCTAGTTCCCTTATTTGTGGCTTGATTTCAGTTTACCTTTTGTTTTGGCTTGATGCCAGTTTTCTCATCGGTTCAGACATACCTACCCTATGGGTTCAAACAATCTTATCCTTTGGTTCAAACTATACCTTTATCAATCCTTTTTCACTTCCCACCTTCAGTTCTATGAACTATAAAGCTATGAACTTCTTGTTGCATTGTAAGGATACGTAGACACGAGAGCCCTAATCCTCATTGAGCACTCTATCTATTCCATTCTTTTCCCTTATTCTTTTGTGAGTAATCTTTAGATAATAACACACATCCGATCATAGAACAATCAAAATGGTTTATGTTGAGTACAACGGATGTGAGGGATGCTAATACCTCCCCCTTGCATGACTGAATTCCTTACCCTTTTTCTCTTCCCCCGGGTTTTATCGAGGTTTTTCCTTTACTTCAGGAATAAATAAAGTTCGATGGCGACTCTGTTGTATCTTCGAGCGTGCGATGCGCTCAGGTATATTTCCGCTAGCTTCAGGACCAGGTTCTGAAAGTTCCTTGGAGTCATTGATCTTAATTGAAGTTTTGTCATGCAACAGGCAAACCGTTTTATGACGAACTCGACAAAAGAAAGATCTACTCCAAATGGGGTCTTCGTGTTAGCCATGCAAGGTGTGCTCTTTTGGGACTGACACTACACAACCACCTTTTAACTTATGTTCACTCATTTTTTTCAAAAGCTCGGGAAGAGAGTTTTACTTAAGTAACCAATTCTCAATACCCACAAATAAATATATACACAAATATAAAATGCGATAAAGCAGTAATAAAGGAAATATACAACAAAAGAAAAATAAACAAACAAAGCTAACGCAAAACAAAAATCTAACCAAATAAAATCAAAATCCTTATAATAATCAAAATAATTTTGAAATAAAAATCATAACTAAAACTATTTATTATTTTTTTAAGAACAAGTTGACAAAAATAAAAATAAAAAGACTTATAATGAAAAAAAGTCGGGCGTGAAAACGCCTGAAAAAATAAATTAAATGCACCAAAATGATCAGTGTAAAATAAACTTCTCGGAAATATACTGGTTTTGATCCAATTCTGAAATAAAAAATATTTGGTTAAAAATGTTCAGGCTGACCAAAATGCGATCGAAAAAGTAGTCGAAAATTAAAACGAGCACGCCAAGTTAAACCACGTGAACGGTAGATTAAGAATACTAGCGTCTGCAAGCTCGATCTTAAAATTTTTCACCCGCTAATTTCATGTACATTTGAAAATTGATTCAACCGGTTTGTCTGTAGATCCAAAAAATTATTCTGGTTGACATTTCAAACACTGTGCGGAATGAAATACATGTTGTGATGAATATAAAATGCAGATGTCTCATAAATGCACGGAACTACTGATCCAATAATCGTGAATAAACAATCAGATACAAATGAATCTCTCTTGGACCATTTACTTTTGATTCTCAGTTACAATTAAAACTCAACGAAGATTCAAATGATGACAATACTTTTGATTGTCACCCTCTGGACCCCTGAAACATGATGAAATGGAATGAACGATACAATGAGATTGATAAATCAATCCTTTTGACTTCTTAATCAACATATGACTGGATGAATGTCATCACGATCATATAAAATGTTAGAAATTCTGACTTTTTATTTAAACCCTGATGAATGCTTTTGGCTGAAAGAATTTATGATCAAATGAAAGTGAACAGGCTAAGCGGATGCTAGTAAAAAAACCTATGGTAAAATTTAGGGTATGACAATGGCCATCGATGTATCAGGGATAACATGGAACAAGAGTGACTTCCAGCGTCACTGCAAAATATAAATTGCCCACAAATAATGGTTCGGGAAACATTATAGAGCTCCCAGTATTCTAGACATCACATAACATATTAAAATCAGATAAGTGAGATCTCCTGTCTCGACATTCAGATACGATAACACACCATGGTTATCATAGTAAGATCATCATAATGATCAACTCAATAGAAACAAAAATTCATTAGAGTGTATGTGGGTCAAACCACTATATAAATAAGGAGTTCTCATAGAGGTACGATCATTCAATTCCCAACTCACTTATTCACTATTTGCTCATATACTCTCCCAAAATTTGTCACCGAATTTTCCTTTTGGAAAGAGCCTTTCCACCATTTGTAGAATGAGTATTCGGAAAGTGACATGAAGATCACATCAACTGATATGAGGATTACATCATCAACGCCACATGGTTATTAACCCCATGTGATCATATAGGAACGTTGGTGTCCATCGTGGGACCGAGTGAAATTGACCTAAGCGTAAAGATCCCAACAACATAGATATGACTAGAAGTCGGGCACCCTAGAGCAACAACAGAAAGAACCGAGTCATTGAAATTACAACTTCAACATACAAAATGCAGGGTATGGAAATATGAGTTGGACATGTTAGATTGACAAGTTTAACTAGTTTGTTTATTTAAAAGTCATAATTAATTGTATGATTTTCTTTGAAGAAAAGTAATTTAATTTCATGATTTTATCGTTATGTTTATAAGAAATTTTCATGTTATTGATTTTAAGATTAAGAAATATGGATGTTTATTTAAATGATAGAGGTATTTGAATTGTATTTCTTTAATTTTTATATATACATTTTTGTTAGCATATAATTAAAATTGAAGAGTGTAGAGTTGAAATGAATTTGAGTAAATTAAATCATGCAAACTCCATAGTATAATTAGACTTTAGCCAATTAAAAAAGAAAATAGAGATAGTTTATAAATAAATATACAAAAAGAAAGAAAGAAAAGAGATAGAAATGAGGTGAGAAGCCAGTGAAAGAGTAACAAAAGGTGTACAAAATGCAGGAGCTAGCTACTGCAGTCGGTGCTCTTATAAGCATCATCTATGTGAAAAGAGTGAGGAAGGAACAAAACTTTCATTTTTGTGTATAGTGATTGTGATAGCAATGAATCGCATCTTACGTGATATTGTTGCTTGGTTGTCTGAGAAGTCCCACACCGGTTACGTTTGCAAGTTATTTATTGTTTATATAATACACACATACCATCTGTTAATGTCCCTTCGGGGACATCCGATAAAATTGGAACGATACAGAGAAGATTAGCATGGCCCCTGCGCAAGGATGACACGCACAAATCGAGAAATGGTCCAAATTTTTTTTGACTTTTTTTTCCTTCGTCTTCATCTGCTTCGTTTTCTCGTTTTACCTTGTCCCTTTCATTTGCTGCAGGTAATGACTTTCATCTGCTTCGTTTTTGTTTTACCTTGTTCCTTTCATTTGCATTTGCTTCAGGTAATGACTGTACATTTGTCACCTTGCAAATCTCTGTAGGTAACATTAGGTTTAGGTTTAGGGTTGATTAAATTCTGTATGTATTTATTTACGTATAGAATCAGAAATATGTCCTAATGTTACATGAGGGCATGATCTTGTAAAACTCTATGTCTCTCTGGTTGCAAAGAATTGATAACTTTTTTTGTGAGTTTCATTATTTATTACATTAGGTATAATAAGGTTGTATGCACCTGCCATCTGCATTTCATTATACACTTTTGTGTTTTCCTTTCTGCATATTTCACTCACTACTTACTACTGCTTCTGCATATCCTCATCTACCCAATTCGCGGTCTAGAAGAATAATTAGTAGACCGATAGGGGGATGACGGGTGCCATTCAGGACTATTGTTAGACTTGGTCTCTATTCTGATTCTGTTGTATCTTTCATTTTGCTGACGTAAACCTTTTGCTCTCTTTCCTTTCAATAAAACCATTATTTCAGTGCTCTAAATTTTAAGCTTCCGTCAATCTCTACAGTTGCCTTGCCATCAAAGACGAGAGCTTCATCAACATGAAAACCAACTTTATCAATCCACATATGAATCTAGTTTTTCTAGGAAACATGATCTAAAATCTTTTAAGAGGATAACATACACCTAGGAGAGTATCACTCAGAAGTTGCTATTCATACAGAAACAGAACTCAATAAACCTAGGGGCTAGACTAGAGCTCAAACTCAAAACATGCATGTTGGGCTAAACTATCATCACATACCTCCACAAGAGTCCGATGTGGATGAGTATTAATGCAACCGAATCAAAGTGTCTCAAACAAAATGGAAAACTAATCAGGCCATTGCAGAGTTAAGGAATGAGCTTAGCCAATCTGAAACTGTCTTAATTTCAATTGTTGAATTTCTAGATATCTCATCTTTCACATGATAGTTAAGATTTTGCATAATCTCATCCTAATTATTCTCTCTGGAACAATATTTTGCTATTCCCTGTTGTATTTATACCATTACATCAGATGCAAAAATATGATTCATTCAGCCTTCTATTGTTCTATCTTGTAAAAGATATTTCTCCTTTAGTTTCCCTTGAAATGAGAAGTCTAGTCATTAGCACCATTGCAGTTATTGTGTGGCCAAATTCATGTAACGTAGTCACAAGTTTCACATTTTGTGCAGGTTTTGGGGTGAGAACTTTATTCCAGTCTAGCTTCCTAACATTGAATATGCATCAATGGCCATTAATGACATGAATCCACAATTAAAGGAGAAGCTTGTTGGATAGGCTTGTCACGATCTGAATGAATTGGCTTCCCGAGCAATACACATCGATAGTAAAGGGAGAATAAACATGTTGGCCGAGGAAGAGGCCATCATTGGTATGGAGGAATCATAAAATGATATAGCAGTCGGTCCTACGACAAATTTATTAGCAATTGAAATTCTAAATACGAAAAGCTACTCATGTCCTCCCTTGAACCCAACTAAAGGAAAGGGCACCATTTCATAAGAAGACATAATAGAATATATTGTTTACCTTCTTCCTTTCATTTGATTCTTTTTGATGCAGGTAATGACTTCTCTTTTCAGTTATTTTCGTTACTGTCCATGCTTGCTTATATGTTGGAAGAAACTTGGTACCTAACATTATTCAAAACTTGACTAGGTTTAGGTTTAGGGTTGATTAAATTCTGAAAGCTATTTTATTAACTATTTATTGCTTTTTATTTCTGTATAGAATCAGAAATGTGATCACCGCCACTTACATCTGCATTTCATTTGATTTCTTTATACACCTGTGTTTTCCTTTCTCCATATTTCACTGACTAGTAGTGTTTCTGCATATCCTGTACATGATTCAGTTATTGAGTCAACATCTCTCCAAACCTCATCAAGTTCACTACCTATTCGCGATTAATAACTCTTTCGCCAAGGGCCTTTTATATCCTGCATCTTCTGACTATTTTTATTTTGTTGTTGCAGATTTTAATTGGCCCACTGTCGCTACTTCTAGAGAGTCTGTGACTGGCTATTGTGCCTTTCTTGGATCATCTCTAATCTCCTAGAAATCATCGAAGCAATCTACACTTTCTAAATAAAGTTAAGAAGCTCAACACAGGAATGCTAATGGCAGAATAGCACGCGTTATGAATGAACCAAAGAGCAATACGTAGAGTGAGGATAGATAATTTTTAATTGATTGAATGCTGTGATTTTTCATTCTGCACCAAGGCAATATAAAGTGGAATTTGTTACAAATTCTCCACAAAAAGTGTGATATTACAATTTCTAGAGGAAGGGCCCACTTAATTGAAAGAAAATTACAAAACCTAAGGTGTAAAACTATAGGGTAAATATTATCTATAACAATACCCGCCCCATAAGGAACACCCTTGTCCTAAAGGGTGGAAGTTAGGAAATTCTTTTAGAAGATCATAATAAAATTCCCAAGTAGCACGGTCTGGAGGGCTGTTTTTCCACTGAACCAGCACCTTTGTAGCAGCCACCCTGCCCCTCTTGACCATTTTTCTATCCAGAATTTTTTCAGGTTCCAGTTGTCCATGAGAAGGAACATCAGTAGTAGCAATGGCATGTGCAGGAGCAGTATTTGGATTAGGATAGAGCTTTAATTGGGAAACATGGAAGACATTGTGAATTCCACTTGCAGCAGGGAGCTCTAATTTATATGCAGCAGAGCCTATTTTGTCCAAAACCTTATAAGGGCCATAGAATTTATGAAGAAGCTTGTGAAATGCAGTGCCTCTGACAGTTATTTGTCGATAGGGATGTAGCTTCAGATAGATATAATCACCTATAGCAAATACTCTCTCACTCCTCCTCTTGTTAGCTTGTTGAGACATATGATTTTGAGGTCTTAGGATATGAAAACGAAGGACCTTAATAACCTCATTCTGATATTCTTAATCTATGTATTAACATATTTCTCTAACTAACTCTAAGCAGGCCATTGTAGAAGATATTTTTTCTTTAGTTTCCCTTGAAATGGGAAGTCTAGTCATTAGTGGATTCAGGGGCCTCTTCATTGAGTATACCATCATACTTGAAATAGCCCTTACTTAAGTTATGAAACAAGTGCAATGGAGCAAGATAGATATATAGTCTTAGAGTCAAGTTAGCTCAGTCACTATCAAAACAGGTTTCTATTTTATAGATGGTGATGTGATTGGATCATTGATGTTAGCTACTACAACAATTCAAAAACTGTTGGAGATTAAGAAAACACGTTTACCATCCAAATCAGTCTATATCTAGGACATTTGCATTAACACCCATCCACATTAGACTCTTGATTGTATGGACACTATACAGAGATTTTTTAGTATGTTCCTGCTTGTGCTTGATAACACCCGTTTCTGCATCAATAGCTACTTCTGACTAATTCTCCTCCGCGTCTACCTTATCCTCTGAATATTTCATATCGTCTTTTTGATAATGTCAGTGAAAATTGTCTAATTCTCGCCAAATAGGTTTTCATTGTTTTTTCCGCAGGTTGGAAAGCACAACATCATAGCCCGAGCTTTTAAAGTTAATAATCCTCAAAGCTGGTGTTTCTTTGGCTGTATATTTAGCTGGTTTCATCTATGCCTTGGTCCTGGTCAATAAAGGCCTATCTAAATCAGATTGACACCAACACAGTCCACAGTCCAATGCTCTTTTAATCTTTCAGGTATTACTTATTTTCACAGATAGCTCCCTGATGACTATTGATTACTAAGAAGTATGAACACGAGAAGTGGTTGAGACAATATTACAGTTTGATGGGTTGTTTATGCAAGTTTTATTTGACTTTGCAATCTGACGAAAGCCTCCTATTAATATTTTGCAAACTGTCACAGAAAAAAGCTGGTGCTACACGTGGAAGAATCGGTAAACCTGAATGTTTTGAAATCATCTACCCCAAGCAATACTCAAACCGTTAAAGATACCCCATCATTCAGCATTAATATCTAAAGCAGGGGTGAAGGTTTTGCTGCAAAAGCAACACAAGAATCACCTCCATCATCAACTTATTTTGAGGTGCACAACACCATTAACTATGTCATTTTAGAAATTGTTGTTGGAAAGATATGTTTGTAAATAGGATTATGATACTTGAAAATGCAAGTCAAAGTTCTGTAACAGTTATTTTGGATCGTGTTAGACTTGTCCTGCTAGAGGTACCGAGTTGTGAGATTAGGTGTGATGCACATATCCTTATTAGCATGAAGGCATATATCAAATAGGCTATATTTAGATATTGATGAAAAATTGACAAGGAATTTATTAATGATATTGGTATCGAGGTCATGGATTTAAACTTGAAGGTTTGAAAATATATGAAATTTATGGCATGGGCTTGGTTAGGTTGTTTGTTTCTGGTCAATAATACTTTTGTATCACCATCTTTTGATGATCTTGAGAACAATATATATTGAACAACAGGAAATACATATGTCTTATTTGTTAAGAGAAATATGGTTAATTTTTAGCTTAAAGAATTCAAAGTTAAATTTGAGGTGTGTGGCATTCAACGATCTTAGATATGCTCATTTTCAAGTATAAAACTAATCGGATATGACTCTTCCTTGCTATATGCAAGTTTTCGGGTATGTTTATTAAGTATTGTGTAAGACTATATCTATTTTCTTGATATTTGTAGGTTTACTTTTCATTTTAAATATGTATACAACCCTAAATTTTGAGTCATACTTATTCTTGTGCACTAGCTCTCCGACTTCTTCTAGTAGGTCGATATTTATTCTCTTTGTTGAATATATCGTAGAACTATTTGCTAAGTCTTATAGGATTCATGCTCAGGTAAGTCCTACTACTACATTTGCATCATATTCATGGACAAATTTGAAGTGTGTTTCGTGTGTTGATGATTGGGGCACAATGTGTAACACTTAGAGTACTCTAATGATCTCATCAACCCAATTTTTTTTTATATAATCAAATCTTTATGTTTTTCAAGCCAACTCAATTGATAGCTGTACAGAGACATTATATGTAGGAGCAGGAGCGCAGACTCGAATCCACAATATCCCATTTGTTAACTTTTAAAGGATGAATTTTAGCCACTAAATTACTTAACCAAAAATAATTCAATAAATGTTTATCAACACGGGTAAACATTTAGTTGTTTTTTATTATATTGTAACTTTATAATTAAATATTCAATTCAATTAATTTATAATTATACATTCAAAGTTATTTATTTAAATTACAATAGTTATAAAATATAAATACTAATTTTGTAGAACTTATTTATGGATCACACGGGTCTAAGTCTAGATTCCTCTCATTTTTAACATATCATTATTAAATTTTACTATTTAAAAGCACTTTTTTTATATATTTTGTTCAACACTTTAAATACTAACCAAATAATAAATATGTTATTAAAAACATTATTATTTTAACTATAAAATTAATTGTTGTTTTCAATATCAAGCTTAAAACACTCCCGTAAAGATGAAAGAAGATGATAACACTCAAACGTTCAATGTGAAATAGAATAATAATGTTGAAATGGGGAGAATTTGAATACTTGAGCCTGGCGCGTTTTCCATCTATTTATAAGAGGATCGGTTGCTAACTGCACACACATAAGGTGACATGAAATGCGACAAAGTGTTTGGATTGATCAGACGTTCAGTATGGATCTCGAGGATAGATTCTCTATTCACAGGGAAAATAAGTCAACCTATATGGCACTAGATGCTATGTGTTACACACTTTTGGGTCTTGGCTTACTCTAGGTCTTGTGAACAACTCGGAACAGGTTCCCCCAAGCCCTTGCTCTGCTAAGCAGGGTAAGGGTTTACAACATGTGTCTTTCTTTAGCCACGATATCATTGGAAATGGACACCCTTGATGTGATGTCATTATTCTCTGAGACATGTATTTAATGTATTTCCATTGCAGGTTACCCTTTCGCCAAGAGTACGTGACACGTTCTTTGTGACGTCTTGTAATGATGCTTTTCCCCTTTAGGGAACATTAGTAATTTAGAAATTGTGTCTCGAGGAAATCTTGATTGTTGGTAGTGTGAGTCATCATATGACTTTCTATGCTTCAAACAAAGTATATAAGAGGTTTGAAGTACACGGTCTCGAGGAAGGTTTTGCTGCAAAAGCAACACAAGAATCACCTCCATCATCAACTTATTTTGAGGTGCACAATGTAACACCCCGATAAAAATAAGATAATTATTTAATTTAAGTTAATATTATATTTATTAATTTAATTAAATAATTGGAATTATTGGATTTTTATTATTATTATTATTATTGGAATAATAATTATTGGAAAATATATATAAGTTGGAAATAAGAAAAAGAGTCCATTTTTTTTGGTAAAGAGAGATTAGCTGAGTTGTATATTGAGAAGATTGTAAGTTTGCATGGTATTCCGTCGAGTATTGTTTCGGATAGAGATCCTAGATTTACATCGAAGTTCTGGGAAGGTTTGCAGAGGGCTATGGGAACTAAGCTGAGATTGAGTTCTGCATATCATCCGCAAACTGATGGTCAGACTGAGAGGACGATTCAGTCACTAGAGGTTCTTTTGAGGGCTTGTGTTTTGGAAAAGGGAGGTGCTTGGGATTGTTATTTACCTTTGATTGAGTTTACCTACAACAATAATTTTCTTTCGAGCATTGGTATGGCACCGTTTGAAGCTTTGTATGGTAGGAGATGTCGGACACCTTTATGTTGGTATGAGTCCGGTGAGAGTGCTGTGATTGGACCGGAGATTGTTCAACAAACTACGGAAAAGATTAAGATGATTCAAGAGAAGATGAGGATTGCTCAGAGTCGTCAGAAGAGTTATCACGACAAGAGGAGGAAGTCACTTGAGTTTCAAGAGGGAGACCATGTGTTTCTTCGTGTTACTCCGATAACTGGGGTTGGTCGAGCTTTGAAGTCGAAGAAGTTGACACCTCGATTTATTGGTCCTTATCAGATTTTGGAGAGGATAGGAGAGGTAGCCTATCGTATCGCTTTACCGCCGTCACTTGCGAATCTACATGAGGTTTTTCATGTGTCTCAGTTGAGGAGGTACATTCATGATCCGTCGCATGTGGTCCAAGTAGATGATGTCCAGGTGAGAGATAACCTGACTGTTGAAACATCACCTATGAGGATCGAGGATCGAGAGTTGAAGCAGTTGCGGGGTAAAGAGATTGCTTTGGTAAAGGTAGCTTGGGGAGGACCAGCAGGTGGCAATGTGACTTGGGAACTTGAGAGTCAGATGAAGGAGTCTTATCCGGAGTTATTCGCTTGAGGTATGTTTTCGAGGACGAAAACTCTTTTAGTGGGGGAGAGTTGTAACACCCCGATAAAAATAAGATAATTATTTAATTTAAGTTAATATTATATTTATTAATTTAATTAAATAATTGGAATTATTGGATTTTTATTATTATTATTATTATTGGAATAATAATTATTGGAAAATATATATAAGTTGGAAATAAGAAAAAGAGTCCATTTTTTTTGGTAAAGAAAGGGTTTTACGTGAAAAGCAGAGAAGCGGCTGAAAAGAGGAAAAGGGCAAAGAGACAGAGCAAGAGGAAGAAGGTTGGAGAAGAGAAAAGCTTGGAGCTTAAAGATTTCCGGGTTAATTCAGGTAAGGGGGGTTTATCGTCGATTAATGGGTATTATGGGATAACATGTAATGGGTAGTGATAAACCATTGATTTGACTCTAATTGGAATGATGCATGATGAAATTGTGAAATATTGGATGAACGAAAATTGGATTATAATTGAAGGGAATTCGTAGGAATTAGATGTAAAAATGTTAGAATTTGTGAAATCGAATAGGGGATAATTCGTGTTAGATGATATGAACGATTACTGTGTAAAATTGAATTGTAAGAGGTTGGAATTGGGAGATCTCGTAGCAGAGAAAACCATAGCAGATCTGGAAATCTGGTTTCTGGTCATACGCGTATGGCACTAGGCAATACGCGTATGAGATGGTCTGGTACGCGTATGGCACTAGGCATTACGCGTATGGATGAGGAAGATGATGTTTTGAACGTGGTTTGGTCTCTGTTGGTACGCGTATGGGGAAGTGGTACGCGTAGCATACGCGTATGAGATAGGTGGTACGCGTATGGGATTGGCTGAGAATTGGGCCATACGCGTATGGGACTAGGCAATACGCGTATGGGCAGAATTGTGATTTTCCTGTGCTGTGGTTGTGCAGTTTTTGGTTGTTCAGCTGAGTAATGTAATTTTAGCTGATGTATGATATAGTAGGGATCGTTTCCCGTTGTTTTGAACAGTGTAGGTATTAGTAGAGTGTGCTAATACTGTGATTATTAATTAGCATGATATGATATGATTCTGTGATAAACATGCTGATGATGTATGATGGTATGCATAATAATGTGAATGTATCTGTTATGTATGCAATTGTGAATGGACTGTTTATGGCTTAGAGTGTGAGCATATGTCTATTTTGAATGGTTGTTGATGTTTGCATGCTAGGTGATTTGACATGTATATTATGGCCTTTATGGTGGTAGCTAATTCCCATGGTGAGGAATTAGTGAGTGAGTATTGTGGATTGTTGTTGATGTTTGCATGCTAGGTGATTAGCGTGCATATCATAGCCCTTGGGGTGGTAGCTAATTCCCATGGTGAGAAATTAGTGAGTGAGTCACTAGGTCTCAAATGAGTGGGACTAGTGAGCTTGGTAGCCGTATCTGGATTTGATCGGTGAGGTTGAACTATATGTTCACGAATAATCGGTACCGCATGCATGGAGTCTCATTGCATAATATATGTATGGCGTATAATATGAATGGATGTATTCCAATATTATACGTGTGTTTTGTGTTGAGTTGAGTATGATGATGATTACTAGTTGATGTTACCGTTGTTGAATGTGTGATATGATTAGGGTGATGAAATGTGTTAATTTACTTAGCATTACATGATATTTTATAATGCTTATTATATCGATTGAGGAACTCACCCTTACAACTA
Organism: Lathyrus oleraceus; assembly: GCF_024323335.1. NCBI lineage: Eukaryota > Viridiplantae > Streptophyta > Magnoliopsida > Fabales > Fabaceae > Lathyrus > Lathyrus oleraceus. The sequence goes on from NC_066584.1 coordinate 87,498,002, forward strand.
TGTTTTCAGGTAACGAGCAGTGATTGAGTAGAAGCTAGTGCTTGGAGTCTAGTGTAGTCTCCTTAGTGGGTCATGCTCTGATAGATGTAACATCGGGACGGGATGTTTTACCTTGTTGAATAATTTTACATGTAATGTGTTACATGTTTTGCATGATTGATTTGATTTCTATCCGCTGCGTATTGTGCAAACGCTTTATGTTTTGAATTAATAAAAGAGCATGACAGTTATTATGGTGAATGGTGTGTAATGATTGTGTGACACCCTTAATTGCATATTTACTCTGATTGATATATTGTTATTTTAATTAAATATTTGGGGTATTTTAGAAGGGTGTTACATTAGTGGTATCAGAGCCTGGTCGGTCGAGTCGAGTTGTAATTATTCTGTTCCCCTGTACGGGATAGGTGTTGTGTAACCCTATCAGTACTTATTGTTTAGCTTGTTGGGTTTTCAGAGATGGCTGGGAGAGGTAGAGACGATGTTGCGATTGCTGAGGCTCTGGGTATGCTAGCTGGAGTACTTGGAGGGAATCCGAATGTTGTGGGAATGGGAGTTGCTCGTCAACTGAGTGAGTTCCAGAAGAACAATCCTCCAATGTTCAAGGGAGCATACGATCCAGATGGTGCTCAGAAGTGGTTGAAGGAGATTGAGAGGATCTTCCGAGTGACTGAGTGTGCCGATAACCAGAAGGTCAGGTTCGGTACGCATATGCTGTCCGATGAAGCAGATGATTGGTGGGTTGCTACCCGCACTGAGTTGGAAGCTGCTGGAAGTACTGAGATCACTTGGGCGGTGTTCAGAGAGAGATTCCTGAGGAAGTACTTTCCAGAGGATGTCAGAGGAAAGAAAGAGATAGAGTTCTTAGAATTGAAGCAGGGCAACCGGTCTGTTACTGAGTATGCTGCTAAGTTCACAGAGCTGTCGAAGTATTACACTCCCTATAACGAGGCTACTGGGGAATTTTCAAAGTGTGTGAAGTTTGAGAACGGGTTACGTCCCGAGATCAAGCAGACTATTGGATATCAGCGGATCAGAGTGTTTTCTGATTTGGTTGACTGTTGCAGGATTTTTGAACAGGATACCAAGGCCAGAGCGGAAAGCTATCAGCAGAGGGTTGATAGGAAAGGCAAGAATCAGAATGATCGTGGAAAATCGTATGCAGCTGGCAAAGGTTTTCAGAGACAGAGTGGGATGAAGAGGCCTAGTGGGGGAGACTCCAGTGCCCCTGCTAAGTGTTACAGATGTGGTCAGGCGGGACATCGTATCCATGAGTGTACCAGTAATGAGAAGAAGTGTTTTAAGTGTGGAAAAGGTGGTCACTTGGCTGCAGAGTGCCGGTTGAAGACTGTGACTTGTTTCAACTGTGGAGAGGTGGGTCATATCAGTCCACAGTGTCCTAAGCCGAAGAAGGAGAATCAGTCGGGAGGCAAGGTCTTTGCTTTATCGGGTTCTGAGACTTTTGCAGATGATCGTTTGATCCGAGGTACGTGTTATATTAATGGCTTTCCTCTTGTAGCTATTATTGACACCGGTGCGACTCATTCCTTTATATCTTTGGATTGTGCTGTGAAACTTGAATTAGAGATATCTGAGATGCATGGGAGTATGGTGATTGATACTCCTGCGAAGGGTTCAGTGACTACTACTTCAGTTTGTTTAAATTGTCCTTTGAGTATTTTAGGTAGAGACTTTGGGATGGACCTTGTGTGTCTTCCACTAGTGCAGATTGATGTTATCCTGGGTATGAACTGGTTGGTGTTTAACCGAGTCTATATCAACTGTTTTGATAAGACTGTGATCTTTCCTGAGATTGAGGAAGAAAAGAGTTTGTTTCTATCAGCAAGGCAGGTGAATGAGGCAGTAGTAGATGGAGCAGAGTTGTTTATGCTGTTAGCGACTTTGGAGGCTAAAGATAAACTGGCGATTTGTGATCTAGCCGTGGTGTGTGATTTTCCTGATGTGTTTCCTGAAGAAGTGAATGAATTACCACCAGAGCGTGAAGTTGAGTTCTCGATTGATTTGGTACCTGGTACTAGGCCGATATCTATGGCTCCGTATCGTATGTCTGCTGTTGAGTTAACTGAATTGAAGAGTCAGTTGGAAGATCTGTTGGATAAGAAATTTATTCGTCCGAGTGTGTCGCCGTGGGGTGCACCAGTGTTATTGGTTAAGAAGAAAGAAGGTACTATGAGGTTGTGTGTGGATTACAGGCAACTGAATAAAGTGACGATCAAGAATCGGTATCCTTTGCCGAGGATTGATGATTTGATGGATCAGTTGGTTGGTGCGAGTGTGTTCAGCAAAATAGATTTGAGGTCGGGATATCATCAGATACGTGTGAAAACTGAGGATATTCAGAAGACTGCTTTCAGAACAAGGTATGGACATTACGAGTATTCCGTAATGCCTTTTGGTGTGACTAATGCGCCTGGAGTATTCATGGAGTATATGAATAGGATTTTCCATCCGTATCTAGACCAGTTTGTTGTGGTGTTTATTGACGATATTTTGGTGTATTCGAAATCTGAAGAAGAGCATGCTGAGCATTTGAGAATGGTTTTAAGAGTTCTACGAGAAAAGAAGTTATTTGCTAAACTGTCTAAGTGTGAATTTTGGTTAGAAGAGGTCAGTTTTCTTGGTCATGTGATTTCAAGAGGTGGTGTTGCTGTTGATCCTTCTAAGATAGAAGCGGTATCTAAGTGGGAAGCTCCGAAGTCAGTTTCTGAGATAAGGAGTTTTCTTGGACTTGCAGGTTATTATAGGAAATTCATTGAGGGATTCTCTAAGTTGGCGTTACCGTTGACGATGTTGACTAGAAAGGGGCAAGCGTTTGTTTGGGACTCAAAATGTGAAGAAGGTTTCCAAGAGTTAAAGAGAAGGTTAACTACTGCTCCTATTCTGATATTACCAAGTCCGTCGGAATTATTTGAGGTTTACTGTGATGCTTCATTGTTGGGTTTGGGTGGTGTTTTGATGCAGAATAAGCAGGTTGTAGCTTATGCTTCGAGACAACTGAAGGTTCATGAGAGGAACTATCCGACACACGATTTAGAGTTGGCAGCTGTGGTATTTGTTCTGAAGTTATGGAGGCATTACTTGTACGGGTCAAGATTTGAGGTTTTCAGTGACCATAAAAGTTTAAAGTATTTGTTTGATCAGAAAGAGATGAATATGAGACAGAGGAGATGGTTAGAGTTTCTGAAGGATTATGACTTTGGTTTGAATTACCATCCGGGTAAAGCAAACGTAGTGGCTGATGCATTGAGTCGGAAATCATTGCATATGTCTATGTTAATGGTTAAGGAATTGGATTTAATTGAGCAGTTTAGAGACTTGAGTTTGGTGTGTGAGAGTACTCACAATAGTGTTAAATTGGGAATGTTGAAGTTAACAAGTAGTATTCTGGATGAGATTAGAGAGGGTCAGAAATCCGATGTGTTTTTGGTTGATAAGTTGACTCTAGTGAATCAAGGTCAAGGTGGTGAATTCAGAGTTGATGAGAATGGTGTTTTGAAATTTGGTAATCGGGTGTGTATTCCGGATGTTACCGAACTTAAGAAGAGTATTCTTGAGGAAGGACATCGTAGTGGCCTGAGTATTCATCCTGGAGCTACGAAGATGTATCATGATTTGAAAAGGTTATTTTGGTGGCCGGGAATGAAAAGAGAAATTGCAAGTTTTGTTTATTCTTGTTTGACTTGTCAGAAGTCAAAGATCGAGCATCAGAAGCCGTCTGGGCTAATGCAACCTTTGGCTATTCCAGAGTGGAAGTGGGACAGTGTCAGTATGGATTTTGTTTCTGGTTTACCGAGGACAATTAAGAATTTTGAAGCTATTTGGGTGATTGTTGACAGATTGACAAAATCGGCTCATTTCATTCCGATCAGAATGGATTATCCGTTAGAGAGATTAGCTGAGTTGTATATTGAGAAGATTGTAAGTTTGCATGGTATTCCGTCGAGTATTGTTTCGGATAGAGATCCTAGATTTACATCGAAGTTCTGGGAAGGTTTGCAGAGGGCTATGGGAACTAAGCTGAGATTGAGTTCTGCATATCATCCGCAAACTGATGGTCAGACTGAGAGGACGATTCAGTCACTAGAGGATCTTTTGAGGGCTTGTGTTTTGGAAAAGGGAGGTGCTTGGGATTGTTATTTACCTTTGATTGAGTTTACCTATAACAATAGTTTTCATTCGAGCATTGGTATGGCACCGTTTGAAGCTTTGTATGGTAGGAGATGTCGGACACCTTTATGTTGGTATGAGTCCGGTGAGAGTGCTGTGATTGGACCGGAGATTGTTCAACAAACTACGGAAAAGATTAAGATGATTCAAGAGAAGATGAGGATTGCTCAGAGTCGTCAGAAGAGTTATCACGACAAGAGGAGGAAGTCACTTGAGTTTCAAGAGGGAGACCATGTGTTTCTTCGTGTTACTCCGATAACTGGGGTTGGTCGAGCTTTGAAGTCGAAGAAGTTGACACCTCGATTTATTGGTCCTTATCAGATTTTGGAGAGGATAGGAGAGGTAGCCTATCGTATCGCTTTACCGCCGTCACTTGCGAATCTACATGAGGTTTTTCATGTGTCTCAGTTGAGGAGGTACATTCATGATCCGTCGCATGTGGTCCAAGTAGATGATGTCCAGGTGAGAGATAACCTGACTGTTGAAACATCACCTATGAGGATCGAGGATCGAGAGTTGAAGCAGTTGCGGGGTAAAGAGATTGCTTTGGTAAAGGTAGCTTGGGGAGGACCAGCAGGTGGCAATGTGACTTGGGAACTTGAGAGTCAGATGAAGGAGTCTTATCCGGAGTTATTCGCTTGAGGTATGTTTTCGAGGACGAAAACTCTTTTAGTGGGGGAGAGTTGTAACACCCCGATAAAAATAAGATAATTATTTAATTTAAGTTAATATTATATTTATTAATTTAATTAAATAATTGGAATTATTGGATTTTATTATTATTATTATTATTGGAATAATAATTATTGGAAAATATATATAAGTTGGAAATAAGAAAAAGAGTCCATTTTTTTTGGTAAAGAAAGGGTTTTACGTGAAAAGCAGAGAAGCGGCTGAAAAGAGGAAAAGGGCAAAGAGACAGAGCAAGAGGAAGAAGGTTGGAGAAGAGAAAAGCTTGGAGCTTAAAGATTTCCGGGTTAATTCAGGTAAGGGGGGTTTATCGTCGATTAATGGGTATTATGGGATAACATGTAATGGGTAGTGATAAACCATTGATTTGACTCTAATTGGAATGATGCATGATGAAATTGTGAAATATTGGATGAACGAAAATTGGATTATAATTGAAGGGAATTCGTAGGAATTAGATGTAAAAATGTTAGAATTTGTGAAATCGAATAGGGGATAATTCGTGTTAGATGATATGAACGATTACTGTGTAAAATTGAATTGTAAGAGGTTGGAATTGGGAGATCTCGTAGCAGAGAAAACCATAGCAGATCTGGAAATCTGGTTTCTGGTCATACGCGTATGGCACTAGGCAATACGCGTATGAGATGGTCTGGTACGCGTATGGCACTAGGCATTACGCGTATGGATGAGGAAGATGATGTTTTGAACGTGGTTTGGTCTCTGTTGGTACGCGTATGGGGAAGTGGTACGCGTAGCATACGCGTATGAGATAGGTGGTACGCGTATGGGATTGGCTGAGAATTGGGCCATACGCGTATGGGACTAGGCAATACGCGTATGGGCAGAATTGTGATTTTCCTGTGCTGTGGTTGTGCAGTTTTTGGTTGTTCAGCTGAGTAATGTAATTTTAGCTGATGTATGATATAGTAGGGATCGTTTCCCGTTGTTTTGAACAGTGTAGGTATTAGTAGAGTGTGCTAATACTGTGATTATTAATTAGCATGATATGATATGATTCTGTGATAAACATGCTGATGATGTATGATGGCATGCATAATAATGTGAATGTATCTGTTATGTATGCAATTGTGAATGGACTGTTTATGGCTTAGAGTGTGAGCATATGTCTATTTTGAATGGTTGTTGATGTTTGCATGCTAGGTGATTTGGCATGTATATTATGGCCTTTATGGTGGTAGCTAATTCCCATGGTGAGGAATTAGTGAGTGAGTATTGTGGATTGTTGTTGATGTTTGCATGCTAGGTGATTAGCGTGCATATCATAGCCCTTGGGGTGGTAGCTAATTCCCATGGTGAGGAATTAGTGAGTGAGTCACTAGGTCTCAAATGAGTGGGACTAGTGAGCTTGGTAGCCGTATCTGGATTTGATCGGTGAGGTTGAACTATATGTTCATGAATAATCGGTACCGCATGCATGGAGTCTCATTGCATAATATATGTATGGCGTATAATATGAATGGATGTATTCCAATATTATACGTGTGTTTTGTGTTGAGTTGAGTATGATGATGATTACTAGTTGATGTTACCGTTGTTGAATGTGTGATATGATTAGGGTGATGAAATGTGTTAATTTACTTAGCATTACATGATATTTTATAATGCTTATTATATCGATTGAGGAACTCACCCTTACAACTATGTTTTCAGGTAACGAGCAGTGATTGAGTAGAAGCTAGTGCTTGGAGTCTAGTGTAGTCTCCTTAGTGGGTCATGCTCTGATAGATGTAACATCGGGACGGGATGTTTTACCTTGTTGAATAATTTTACATGTAATGTGTTACATGTTTTGCATGATTGATTTGATTTCTATCCGCTGCGTATTGTGCAAATGCTTTATGTTTTGAATTAATAAAAGAGCATGACAGTTATTATGGTGAATGGTGTGTAATGATTGTGTGACACCCTTAATTGCATATTTACTCTGATTGATATATTGTTATTTTAATTAAATATTTGGGGTATTTTAGAAGGGTGTTACACACAACACCATTAACTATGTCATTTTAGAAATTGTTGTTGGAAAGATATGTTTGTAAATAGGATTATGATACTTGAAAATGCAAGTCAAAGTTCTGTAACAATTATTTTGGATCGTGTTAGACTTGTCCTACTAGAGGTACCGAGTTGTGAGATTAGGTGTGATGCACATATCCTTATTAGCATGAAGGAATATATCAAATAGGCTATATTTAGATATTGATGAAAAATTGACAAGGAATTTACTAATGATATTGGTATCGAGGTCATGGATTTAAACTTGAAGGTTTGAAAATATATGAAATTTATGGCATGGGCTTGGTTAAGTTGTTTGTTTCTGGTCAATAATACTTTTGTATCACCATCTTTTGATGATCTTGAGAACAATATATATTGAACAACAGGAAATACATATGTCTTACTTGTTAAGAGAAATATGGTTAATTAAAAGGGGTGTTCCTTGGATAATTTTTAGCTTAAAGAATTCAAAGTTAAATTTGAGGTGTGTGGCATTCAACGATCTTAGATATGCTCATTTTCAAGTATAAAACTAATCGGATATGACTCTTCCTTGCTATAGACAAGTTTTCGGGTATGTTTATTAAGTATTGTGTAAGACTATATCTATTTTCTTGATATTTGTAGGTTTACTTTTCATTTTAAATATGTATACAACCCTAAATTTTGAGTCATACTTATTCTTGTACACTAGCTCTCCGACTTCTTCTAGTAGGTCGATATTTATTATCTTTGTTGAATATATCATAGATCTATTTGTTAAGTCTTATAGGATTCATGCTCAGGTAAGTCCTACTACTACATTTGCATCATATTCATGGACAAATTTGAAGTGTGTTTCGTGTGTTGATGATTGGGGCACAATGTGTAACACTCGGAGTACTCCAATGATCTCATCAACCCAATTTTTTTTTTATATAATCAAATCTTTATGTTTTTCTCCCGCAACTAATTTTAGTATTTATGAATTTAGTATTAATAAATTATTTGAAGGATGCTCGTTAAGCCAACTCAATTGATAGCTGTACAGAGATATTATATGTAGGAGCGCGGGCCCGAACCCACAATATCCCACTTGTTCACTTTTAAAGGATGAATTTTAGCCACTAAATTACTTAATCAAAAATAATTCAATGAAAGTTTATCAACACGGATAAACATTTAGTTGGTTTTTATAATATTGTAAGTTTATAATTAAATATTCAATTCAATTAATTTATAATTATACATTCAAAATTATTTATTTAAATTACAATAGTTATAAATTATAAATACTAATTTTGTAGAACTTATTTATGGATCACACGGGTCTAAGTCTAGGTTCCTCTCATTTTTAACATATCATTATTAAATTTTCCTATTTAAAAGTATTTTTTTATATATTTTGTTCAACACTTTAAATACTAACCAAATAATAAATATATTATAAAAACATTATTATTTTAACTATAAAATTAATTGTTGTTTTCAATATCAAGCTCAAAACACTCTAATAAAGATGAAAGAAGATGATAACACACAAACGTTCAAGTCAGTGTGAAATAGAATAATAATGTTGAAATGGGGAGAATTTGAATACTTGAGCCTGACGCGTTTTCCATCTATTTATAAGAGGATCGGTTGCTAACTGCATACACATAAGGTGACATGAAATGCGACAAAGTGTTTGGATTGATCAGACGTTCAGTATGGATCTCGAGGATAGATTCCCAATTCACATAGGGAAAATAAGTTAACCTGTATGGCACTAGATGCTATGTGTTACACACTTTTGGGTCTTAGCTTACTCTAGACCTTGTGAACAACTCGGAACAGGTTCCCCCAAGCCCTTGCTCTACTAAGCAGGGTAAGGGTTTACAACATGTGTCTTTCTTTAGCCACGATATCACTAGACATGGACACCCTTAATGTGATGTCATTATTCTCTGAGACATGTATTTAATGTATTTCCATTGCAGGTTACCCTTTCGCCAAGAGTACGTGACACGTTCTTTGTGACGTCTTGTAATGATGCTTTTCCCCTCTAGGGAACATTAGTACTTTAGAAATTGTGTCTCAAGGAAATCTTGATTGTTGGTAGTGTGAGTCATCATATGACTTTCTATGCTTCAAACAAAGTATATAAGAGGTTTGAAGTACACGGTCTTCCCTTTTTTCGACTATCGTTATTTCGTAAGAAAATGTCCCCTATTCTTTCTTCCCGTTCTAAAAGGATTCTTGTTTAGTTGTTCAACCAAGTTCAGAGGGTTACAACTGTTGATTTTATCTTGACACACTTTGAATCTTCATCGAATTTAGGTTTTAGAGTTGAATATCTTTCTACCTTCATCCATCTTCTAGGTTTATGAATTAGAAAGTGTTTGACCTTATTTGCTTGACACTTTGTTCTTGTATTCTTTTTCTTCTTATCTTAACCATGGTGGTAGTATCCATTTCAACTAAAAGAGCTTGGAATGACATGTTACGCGATTGGGTTGACCCAAATTTGATGAATACTATTTTCGATTTTGTTAATGATGGCGCCTTCAATGAAACTCTTATTGACGTAGGTCCTTCGACTAACTGAGGAGTATCCCCCTGATGAAGATAAACGAATTTACAGTCAATATGAAAGTTGCACTATTCCTTTCCGCAAGTGTTTATTATTTCTCATCGCTTACCAACTTCCCTTTAATGATTTCGAGATTGGTGTTTTGGATCATTTTCTCACGCCTCATCGCACTTGCATTCGTTAAGCTGCGATTTTATTAAAGTCCCCGCTGATAGGGCATCTAGGAATAAGTTGAAGAGGTGCATCTCGACCCGCTGGGTGGTATATTCTAAGTTAGAGGAAAAGGAAAAATATTTTTGGTAAGCGATGTCAAAGTCATGCTTCACATTGATTCATTTTATTTTCTCAATCTTATCTTTGTCTTTTTCTCCATTTACCATGCATATGTCATAAAGAGAAAAAATGAGATGCGTCCGATTAGAAAAGAGGTTCAGGTTGTTTTCGCTTGAATTGATATCTCAAGTACGCCATCTGTTGGAGGAGCTTTGTGTTTGGTTATATTTGTTAGACATCTTCTGGTCCCGTGTCTAGGAAGATTGTTGAGGTTATACTTCTTTCAGTGTTGCGACGATGACCTTCGTGAAATGCATTCGGAGAACCCCGATCTTTCTAAAGAGTTAGCAACTTTATTTTAATGAGGGTTCTCCCTTGGAGATGATGCTTTTGAGAGTGCTTTGTATCAAGTGGAGCTTATGTATTCTGTAACACCCTTCTAAAATACCCCAAATATTTAATAACAACAACAAATATATATATATATATCAGAGTAATCATGCACCAAGGGTGTCACACAACATTTCACACCATAAAACTGCCATGCTCTTTATTTAATCAAAATAAACATCTTTGCACAATTCGCAGCGGATAAAAATCAACCAACCATTCAAAACATATAACGTTTTACAGGTAAAAAGGTTCAACAACCAACAATAAAACAATTAAAACATCCCGTCCCGATGTTACATCTATCAGAGCACGACCCACTAAGTAGACTACACTAGACTCCAAGCATTAGCTTCTACTCAACTCATTGCTCGTTACCTGAAAAATAGTTGTAAGGGTGAGTTCCTCAATCGATATAACAAACATTATAAATTATCATGTTATGTTAAGTAAATTTACACGTTAATCACCCTAATCATATCATGCATTCAGTAACGGCACATCAACTCAAATATCATACTCAATAACAACGTAAAATGCAACTCAATAACAACATAAAATGCAACTCAAATGAGACTCGACTCGTCATGCATGTGGTACCAATCGGAGTAAAACTCCCAACTTAAAATCATTGCCATTTTAGTGGGCATCAAGGCATAAGCCTTCAACTTTCAACTTAAAATTTTGCCAATCCAGGCCAACGTGGTGTGAGCAAAGCTCCGATTTTTGCCAATCCAGGCCAACGTGGTGTGAGCAAAGCTCCGACTTAATGCATATGAAATGTACATGGCATACACGACTTTACAATTCCGACAACATAATAATAATAGCAACACAACAAGGTTTTCAACATAATCAACTTATAATCAACTTTGGCTCATCAAGCCTACAACTCAGTATTTTCAACAAAATCAACTTATAATCAACTTTGGCTCACCAGCCTACAACTCAGTATTTTCAACAACTTTAACACCACTTATCAACATTTTTATATCAACACTTCATAACATAACCCAACAGAATTACTCATCAAAATTAACGATAATAGGCTAATCACCAATTATGTTCACAACATTAAAATACCAATTTTTTTGATTTCCAACAGTGTTAACCGGTTAACGCCCTGGGTTAACCGGTTAACGCAGGACAAAATACACTTTCTGGCAAAACGCAACAGTGTTAACCGGTTAACGCCCTGGGTTAACCGGTTAACGCAGGCAAAACAGCACATTTCCACAAAATATAACAGTGTTAACCGGTTAACACCCTGGGTTAACCGGTTAACGCAGACAAAACAGCAGTTCCTGCGCTAACACAAGGCAGAATGCAGAATTCTCCGCATTTTCCGCCGTTGGAGGACTTCCGGACCTCCGATTCCAATTCCGTAAAAAGCTATACGTTCGGAAATTCACAACTAACCCAAACACATATTCAATTACAGCCTAAACACAGTTTCATCCAACGTAATTTCACAGCATTCATAATCCCAATTAGGGTCAATTCAACGGCTATCACTACCCATGACATGTTAATCTATAATACCCATCAAACGACGATAAACCCCCCTTACCTGAGATAATCCGGCAATCTCTAAGCTTCAAGCTTTTCCGTTCTTCAACCTTTGCTCTCTAGCTCCTCCTCTTTGCCCTTTCTCCACTTTTCACTTTTCAGCCGCTTCTCTGTTTCACGTGAAAACTCTTTACCAACAGATGAAACCCTTTTTCCTTATTCCAACTTATATGTTTTCCAAATAATTATTATTCCAAATAATAATAATAATAATAATCCAATAATTCAATTTATTTAATTAAATTATTAAATATATTATTAACTTAATTTAAATAATCCTCTTATTTAATTCAGGGTGTTACAACTCTCCCCCACTAAAAGAGTTTTCGTCCTCGAAAACATACCTCAAGCAAATAACTCTGGATAAGACTCTTTCATCTGACTCTCCAGTTCTCAAGTCACATTGCCACCTGCTGGTCCTCCCCAAGCTACCTTCACTAAGGCAATCTCTTTACCCCGCAACTGCTTCAACTCTCGATCCTCAATCCTCATAGGCGATATTTCAACAGTCAGATTATCTCTCACCTGTACATCATCTACTTGGATCACATGCGACGGATCATGAATGTACCTCCTCAACTGAGACACATGAAAAACCTCATGCAAATTCGCAAGTGACGGCGGTAAAGCGATACGATAGGCTACCTCTCCTATCCTCTCCAAAATCTGATAAGGACCAATAAATCGAGGTGTCAACTTCTTTGACTTCAAAGCTCGACCAACCCCAGTTATCGGAGTAACACGAAGAAACACATGATCTCCCTCTTGAAACTCAAGTGACTTCCTTCTCTTGTCATGATAACTCTTCTGACGACTCTGAGCAATTCTCATCTTCTCCTGAATCATCTTAATCTTTTCTGTAGTCTGTTGAACAATCTCCGGTCCAACCACAGCACTCTCACCGGACTCATACCAACATAAAGGTGTCCGACATCTCCTACCATACAAAGCTTCAAACGGTGCCATACCAATACTCGAATGAAAACTATTGTTGTAGGTAAACTCAATCAAAGGTAAATAACAATCCCAAGCACCTCCCTTTTCCAAAACACAAGCCCTCAACAGATCCTCTAGTGACTGAATCGTCCTCTCAGTCTGACCATCAGTCTGCGGATGATATGCAGAACTCAATCTCAGCTTAGTTCCCAAAGCCTTCTGCAAACCTTCCCAGAATTTCGATGTAAATCTAGGATCTCTGTCCGAAACAATACTCGACGGAATACCATGCAAACTTACAATTTTCTCAATATACAGCTCAGCTAATTTCTCTAACGGATAGTCCATTCTGATCGGAATGAAATGAGCCGACTTTGTCAATCTGTCAACAATCACCCAAATAGCTTCAAAATTCTTAATTGTCCTCGGCAAACCAGAAACAAAATCCATACTGATACTATCCCACTTCCACTCTGGAATAGCCAACGGTTGCATTAGCCCAGACGGCTTCTGATGCTCAATCTTCGACTTCTGACAAGTCAAACAAGAATAAACAAAACTCGCAATTTCTCTTTTCATTCCCGGCCACCAAAATAACTTTTTCAAATCATGGTACATCTTCGTAGCTCCAGGATGAATACTCAAACCACTACGATGTCCTTCTTCAAGAATACTCTTCTTAAGTTCGGTAACATCCGGAATACACACCCGATTACCAAATTTCAAAACACCATTCTCATCAACTCTGAATTCCCCACCTTGACCTTGATTCACTAAAGTCAACTTATCAACCAAAAGCATATCGGATTTCTGACCCTCTCTGATCTCATCCAGAATACCACTTGTTAACTTCAACATTCCCAATTTAACACTATTGTGAGTACTCTCACACACCAAACTCAAGTCTCTAAACTGCTCAATTAAATCCAATTCCTTAACCATTAGCATAGACATATGTAATGATTTCCGACTCAATGCATCAGCCACTACATTTGCTTTACCCGGATGGTAATTCAAACCAAAGTCATAATCCTTCAGAAACTCTAACCATCTTCTCTGTCTCATATTCAGCTCTTTCTGATCAAACAAATACTTTAAACTTTTATGGTCACTGAAAACCTCAAATCTTGACCCGTACAAGTAATGCCTCCATAACTTCAGAACAAATACCACAGCTGCCAACTCTAAATCATGCGTCGGATAGTTCCTCTCATGAACCCTCAGCTGTCTTGAAGCATAAGCTATAACCTGCTTATTCTGCATCAACACACCACCCAAACCCAACAATGAAGCATCACAGTAAACCTCAAATGATTCCGACGGACTCGGTAATATCAGAATAGGAGCAGTAGTTAACCTTCTCTTTAACTCTTGGAAACCTCCTTCACATTTTGAGTCCCAAACAAACGCTTGCCCCTTCCTAGTCAACATCGTCAATGGTAACGCCAACTTAGAAAATCCCTCAATGAACTTCCTATAATAACCAGCCAAACCAAGGAAACTTCGAATCTCAGCAACAGACTTCGGAGCTTCCCACTTAATACCGCTTCTATCTTAGAAGGATCAACAGCAACACCACCTCTTGAAATCACATGACCAAGAAAACTTACCTCTTCTAACCAAAATTCACACTTGGACAATTTAGCAAATAACTTCTTTTCTCGTAGAATTTCTAAAACCACTCTCAAATGTTCAGCATGCTCTTCTCCAGATTTCGAATACACCAAAATATCATCAATAAACACCACAACAAACTTGTCTAGGTACGGATGGAAAATCCTATTCATGTACTCCACAAATACTCCAGGCGCATTAGTCACACCAAAAGGCATTACAGAATACTCATAATGTCCATACCTTGTTCTGAAAGCAGTCTTCTGAATATCCTCGGTTTTCACACGTATCTGATGATACCCAGATCTCAAATCTATCTTGCTGAACACACTCGCACCCACCAATTGATCCATCAAATCATCAATCCTCGGCAAAGGATACCGATTCTTGATCGTCACTTTATTCAGTTGCCTGTAGTCCACACACAACCTCATAGTACCTTCTTTCTTCTTAACCAATAGCACTGGTGCACCCCACGGTGACACACTCGGACGAATAAATTTCTCATCCAACAGATCTTCCAACTGACTCTTCAATTCAGTTAACTCAACAGCAGACATACGATACGGAGCCATCGATATCGGCCTAGTACCAGGTACCAAATCAATCGAGAACTCCACTTCACGCTCTGGTGGTAATTCATTCACTTCTTCCGGAAACACATCAGGAAAATCACACACCACGGCTAGATCGCCAATCACCAGTTTATCTTTAGCCTCCAGAGTCGCTAGCAGCATAAACAACTCCGCCCCATCTGCTACTTCCTCATTCACTTGCCTTGCTGATAGAAACAAACTCTTTCCCTCCTCAATCTCAGGAAAGACCACCTTCTTATCAAAACAGTTGATAGAAACTCGGTTAAACACCAACCAGTTCATACCCAGAATAACATCAATCTGCACTAGTGGAAGACACACTAGATCCATTCTAAAGTCCCTGCCAAAAATACTCAAAGGACAATTTAAACAAACCGAAGTAGTAGTCACTGAACCCTTCGCAGGAGTATCAATCACCATACAACCAAACATCTCAGATACCTCTAACTTAAGTTTCACAACACAATCCAAAGATATAAAGGAATGAGTCGCACCTGTGTCAATAATAGCTACAAGAGGAAAGCCATTAATATAACACGTACCTCGGATAAGTCTGTCCTCACTGGAGGTTTGAGTTCCGGTCAATGCGAACACCTTCCCCGTCTGAGATTTCTTTGGCTTCTGACACTGACTTCCAATATGCCCTTCTTCGCCACAATTAAAACAAATCACTTCCTTGTGCTTGCAATCAGCTATTGCATGACCAATCTTACCACAGCGAAAACACCTCTTTACTTCAGCAGTGCATACATTACTCTTATGACCAGCCTGACCACATTTGAAGCAAACTATACCAGCAGGAGCACCTCCCCCACTAGCTCTCTGAGCCGGAGCAGCTCTTTGCTTCCCTTTTCCAGCTGGAGCATCATACGGCTTGCCACGATTTTGATGTTGCTTGCCTCTGCGGTCACTGACAATCTTGTAATGAGCATTATTGTCTTCTTCAAATATCCTGCAGCTATCAACCAATTCAGTAAAAATGCGTATCTTTTGATACCCAACAGCCTTCTTAATTTCAGAGCGCAGTCCGTTTTCAAACTTGATGCACTTTGAAAATTCAGCACCAGCACCAGTGTAATGAGGATAAAATTTGGACAGCTCCACAAATTTCGCAACATAATCAGTGACAGACATGCTTCCTTGCTTCAGTTCAAGGAACTCAATTTCCTTCTTACCACGGACATCTTCCGGATAGTACTTTCTCAGAAATTCCCTACGGAATACATCCCAAGTAATGGCTTCACCTGCCACGGTCAACCTCTCGTGAGTCTCTAGCCACCAGTCATCAGCTTCGACTGCTAGCATGTGAGTACCATACCGAACCTTCTGAGCTGGAGTGCAATCCATAACACGGAAGATTCTCTCAATCTCTTTCAACCATCCCAAGGCTGCATCTGGATCATGCTTCCCTTTAAACACCGGCGGATTCTCTCTCTGAAAAGTCGCCAAGCTACGTGATCCAGCATCACCACCAGCATTTGGCAAGTTCTGCACAGCTTGGGCCATCGCTTGCATTGCGGCAGCCATTGCAGCGTCATTCCTTCCAGCCATTTCAACTTATCACTACAACACAACTTAAAAGTTAGACTAGTAACAATTACACAATTGTTAGACAGTAACGACACGACAACTGGCCGGACAGACCGACCTGCTCTGATACCACTAATGTAACACCCTTCTAAAATACCCCAAATATTTAATAACAACAACAAATATATATATATATCAGAGTAATCATGCACCAAGGGTGTCACACAACATTTCACACCATAAAACTGCCATGCTCTTTATTTAATCAAAATAAACATCTTTGCACAATTCGCAGCGGATAAAAATCAACCAACCATTCAAAACATATAACGTTTTACAGGTAAAAAGGTTCAACAACCAACAATAAAACAATTAAAACATCCCGTCCCGATGTTACATCTATCAGAGCACGACCCACTAAGTAGACTACACTAGACTCCAAGCATTAGCTTCTACTCAACTCATTGCTCGTTACCTGAAAAATAGTTGTAAGGGTGAGTTCCTCAATCGATATAACAAACATTATAAATTATCATGTTATGTTAAGTAAATTTACACGTTAATCACCCTAATCATATCATGCATTCAGTAACGGCACATCAACTCAAATATCATACTCAATAACAACGTAAAATGCAACTCAATAACAACATAAAATGCAACTCAAATGAGACTCGACTCGTCATGCATGTGGTACCAATCGGAGTAAAACTCCCAACTTAAAATCATTGCCATTTTAGTGGGCATCAAGGCATAAGCCTTCAACTTTCAACTTAAAATTTTGCCAATCCAGGCCAACGTGGTGTGAGCAAAGCTCCGATTTTTGCCAATCCAGGCCAACGTGGTGTGAGCAAAGCTCCGACTTAATGCATATGAAATGTACATGGCATACACGACTTTACAATTCCGACAACATAATAATAATAGCAACACAACAAGGTTTTCAACATAATCAACTTATAATCAACTTTGGCTCATCAAGCCTACAACTCAGTATTTTCAACAAAATCAACTTATAATCAACTTTGGCTCACCAGCCTACAACTCAGTATTTTCAACAACTTTAACACCACTTATCAACATTTTTATATCAACACTTCATAACATAACCCAACAGAATTACTCATCAAAATTAACGATAATAGGCTAATCACCAATTATGTTCACAACATTAAAATACCAATTTTTCTGATTTCCAACAGTGTTAACCGGTTAACGCCCTGGGTTAACCGGTTAACGCAGGACAAAATACACTTTCTGGCAAAACGCAACAGTGTTAACCGGTTAACGCCCTGGGTTAACCGGTTAACGCAGGCAAAACAGCACATTTCCACAAAATATAACAGTGTTAACCGGTTAACACCCTGGGTTAACCGGTTAACGCAGACAAAACAGCAGTTCCTGCGCTAACACAAGGCAGAATGCAGAATTCTCCGCATTTTCCGCCGTTGGAGGACTTCCGGACCTCCGATTCCAATTCCGTAAAAAGCTATACGTTCGGAAATTCACAACTAACCCAAACACATATTCAATTACAGCCTAAACACAGTTTCATCCAACGTAATTTCACAGCATTCATAATCCCAATTAGGGTCAATTCAACGGCTATCACTACCCATGACATGTTAATCTATAATACCCATCAAACGACGATAAACCCCCCTTACCTGAGATAATCCGGCAATCTCTAAGCTTCAAGCTTTTCCGTTCTTCAACCTTTGCTCTCTAGCTCCTCCTCTTTGCCCTTTCTCCACTTTTCACTTTTCAGCCGCTTCTCTGTTTCACGTGAAAACTCTTTACCAACAAATGAAACCCTTTTTCCTTATTCCAACTTATATGTTTTCCAAATAATTATTATTCCAAATAATAATAATAATAATAATCCAATAATTCAATTTATTTAATTAAATTATTAAATATATTATTAACTTAATTTAAATAAATTGAATTATTGGATTATTATTATTATTATTATTTGGAATAATAATTATTTGGAAAACATATAAGTTGGAATAAGGAAAAAGGGTTTCATTTGTTGGTAAAGAGTTTTCACGTGAAACAGAGAAGCGGCTGAAAAATGAAAAGTGGAGAAAGGGCAAAGAGGAGGAGCTAGAGAGCAAAGGTTGAAGAACGGAAAAGCTTGAAGCTTAGAGATTGTCGGATTATCTCAGGTAAGGGGGGTTTATCGTCGTTTGATGGGTATTATAGATTAACATGTCATGGGTAGTGATAGCCGTTGAATTGACCCTAATTGGGATTATGAATGCTGTGAAATTACGTTGGATGAAACTGTGTTTAGGCTGTAATTGAATATGTGTTTGGGTTAGTTGTGAATTTCCGAACGTATAGCTTTTTACGGAATTGGAATCGGAGGTCCGGAAGTCCTCCAACGGCGGAAAATGCGGAGAATTCTGCATTCTGCCTTGTGTTAGCGCAGGAACTGCTGTTTTGTCTGCGTTAACCGGTTAACCCAGGGTGTTAACCGGTTAACACTGTTATATTTTGTGGAAATGTGCTGTTTTGCCTGCGTTAACCGGTTAACCCAGGGCGTTAACCGGTTAACACTGTTGCGTTTTGCCAGAAAGTGTATTTTGTCCTGCGTTAACCGGTTAACCCAGGGCGTTAACCGGTTAACACTGTTGGAAATAAAAAAAAATGGTATTTTAATGTTGTGAACATAATTGGTGATTAGCCTATTATCGTTAATTTTGATGAGTAATTCTGTTGGGTTATGTTATGAAGTGTTGATATAAAAATGTTGATAAGTGGTGTTAAAGTTGTTGAAAATACTGAGTTGTAGGCTGGTGAGTCAAAGTTGATTATAAGTTGATTTTGTTGAAAATACTGAGTTGTAGGCTTGATGAGCCAAAGTTGATTATAAGTTGATTATGTTGAAAACCTTGTTGTGTTGCTATTATTATTATGTTGTCGGAATTGTAAAGTCGTGTATGCCATGTACATTTCATATGCATTAAGTCGGAGCTTTGCTCACACCACGTTGGCCTGGATTGGCAAAAATCGGAGCTTTGCTCACACCACGTTGGCCTGGATTGGCAAAATTTTAAGTTGAAAGTTGAAGGCTTATGCCTTGATGCCCACTAAAATGGCAATGATTTTAAGTTGGGAGTTTTACTCCGATTGGTACCACATGCATGACGAGTCGAGTCTCATTTGAGTTGCATTTTATGTTGTTATTGAGTTGCATTTTACGTTGTTATTGAGTATGACATTTGAGTTGATGTGCCGTTACTGAATGCATGATATGATTAGGGTGATTAACGTGTAAATTTACTTAACATAACATGATAATTTATAATGTTTGTTATATCGATTGAGGAACTCACCCTTACAACTATTTTTCAGGTAACGAGCAATGAGTTGAGTAGAAGCTAATGCTTGGAGTCTAGTGTAGTCTACTTAGTGGGTCGTGCTCTGATAGATGTAACATCGGGACGGGATGTTTTAATTGTTTTATTGTTGGTTGTTGAACCTTTTTACCTGTAAAACGTTATATGTTTTGAATGGTTGGTTGATTTTTATCCGCTGCGAATTGTGCAAAGATGTTTATTTTGATTAAATAAAGAGCATGACAGTTTTATGGTGTGAAATGTTGTGTGACACCCTTGGTGCATGATTACTCTGATATATATATATATATATATATATATATATATATATATATATTTGTTGTTGTTATTAAATATTTGGGGTATTAGGGTCAATTCAACGGCTATCACTACCCATGACATGTTAATCTATAATACCCATCAAACGACGATAAACCCCCCTTACCTGAGATAATCCGGCAATCTCTAAGCTTCAAGCTTTTCCGTTCTTCAACCTTTGCTCTCTAGCTCCTCCTCTTTGCCCTTTCTCCACTTTTCACTTTTCAGCCGCTTCTCTGTTTCACGTGAAAACTCTTTACCAACAAATGAAACCCTTTTTCCTTATTCCAACTTATATGTTTTCCAAATAATTATTATTCCAAATAATAATAATAATAATAATCCAATAATTCAATTTATTTAATTAAATTATTAAATATATTATTAACTTAATTTAAATAATCCTCTTATTTAATTCGGGGTGTTACATATTCCATTAAGCATATCTCTTGAGGTCGGTTTGTTTCAACCAGTTGGTTATTAACGTGAAGAAAGTGATCCAGGAGGGTTAACTCCCTCTTTTTTTTTGGACGGGAAGATCTTTTTCGTCTTCATCCTGTAATGTAAATATTTATAAAATATATTTCTTACTATTTTTACATGATTTGCAATATTGTTTTATGGTCTCAATCCAGTTTCCCAGGAATTCGATTTTCCTTATGAGTTTATACTCGAAGTTTATTGAACGTCTTTAGGGACCGTACTCGACCAAGGTTCAGTACCCCTTACAATTCCCCTGGTGAAAATCTAGTTCGAGGTTGACGCGGGGCAGACTCATCACGACTTTTGGAGTGGCTAAATACCAAGATGGCGTGTGAGCCAGTTATTTATCATTTTTTTGGGGGTGGTAATATGGACTATAAACGATCTAGGAGGGTGGGTGGGGGTGAGGTGTGTGTGTGGGTGTGAGGGGGGGGGGGGGGGGGGTTGAATAGACCTCCCAAGTTAAAAAATCATTTCAATTTTTTTTATCAAGGTTTCAAAAATATATATTATTTTGCTTGGCGGAAGAAAATTCAGCATAAAAGAGATTATGCTCATCGACTGAGAGATTTACAAATGTACTTAAAAAGTTTACGGTATATCAAGTTGGACAAATTGATTATATCAAATGAATAAACAATGAAACCTTGTTTTGCAGGTGATATGCTTTTACAAGGACATCAACTTTTGATGATGACAACTAATGTCTTATGATAAGTCAAACATAAGTGGTTAAACGGATAAAGATGCAAACCTAAGTATTAGGGTTTGATGGACTTGACTATCAGATGATGGAAATTAAATGGAATATAACTAAAGCATAATCTCAAGCTACTCAAGTAAGTGTCTACAAAAGAGAAAGCATTTGACAAAGTCTTGAAGTGCTAAGAAGTCCTCCTATATTAGTAGTGAGTGAACCAATTGTAAAACATAAGTGCTTTATCGTAAAAATGCATGGCTAAAGCATACACACACAAATATATTTTCAAACTGATTTTACCAAGAAAATATCTTGAAGTTATGTCAGATGAATTGGGAGTTGTCAAAATAGCTGTGGGCACAATTTGTACTTATCTAATCAAATAGAACTTTGTCTAATCCGTTAGCTTGGATCAAAATTGAGTCCCAAGCGATTAGGATAACATCTTGATGATGTGAAATGGCTAGATATCTTTTCCTTCCTATTTTGAACTTACAACCGATTATATTTTGAATATCTAATCGATTGGAATCATTTGCTAATCAATTGGATTGTCATAAAATGCATTTATTTGAAATTCCTTTTTTAGCCAACCTCTAGCCTATAAATAGATGTCCATTCCCTCATTTCATTTCATCCAAAATAGTGTTTTGAGACAACTCACTATCTCTAAATGTTTTCTTTACTTTCTCTCACTAAAATTATAGCTGAAGTGCTTATATGAGAAAGTCTTTTTTATAAGTGAGAATAAGTTGTAGTTTTAGAAGGGTAGAATTGTAAAATTCACCAAAAAATTGTTTTATACCTTGGTTGAATATTATCCAATTAGGAATTATTTGTGGGTTATAATCTAAACCCGTTAAAAGTTTTGGTTTGGGGATTCTGTGATCAAACTCTAGTTTAGGTTCGAGATTAACCCGTATTAAAATCTCTTTAAGTTCTTGGTCATTCGGGTATAAAACTAAAATTAGGTTAGAGCTTAGCCCATGGTAAAAGCTTGGATAAGGTTCGAGATTATCTCAGTATTAAAATCTCCGAAGTTATTGGTTAGCCCATGTAAAACCAAGTTTTAAGGTTCGTGAGCTCAACCCGTGATAAAAGCTTGCAAGGTTAAGAACTTGAAGACTAACCGCTCCAACATTCTTGTTCGTGGAAAAAATACTAACCACTTCTATCTACTATACAGAAAGAAGACTAACCACTTCAATCTATTGTTTGGAAGAGAATACTCAAATTCCATATTTCGAAGTCTTGTATTGTTTGACTGGAGGTCAACCATTATTCCTTGTATAAAGGGTTCGTGAGTATATCCTATTAAAATCTCTTAAGTTTATTAGAAACTCTCAAGATCAATTCTTGGGCGGGGAGTATGTCCTTTTGTTTTAACCGAACCTCTATAATTCTTGGTGTTCTTCTTTTCCCCATCCTTTTAAATTCAACATTTTATTTCCATTGCTTAGTATTCAAAAATGTGTTTAAAATATGATTTTATTTCCATTTTTTTTCAAAACTAAGTTTCTCTAATTCATATATTTCACCCCCTATTGTGAGTGAAGTCTCGAGTCCAACAAGTGACATCAGAGTCTGACTCCTATTTAAGGACTAATCGTATCAGGAGGAAGATGACTTCCGACAAGATATATTTTCTAAACAAACAACCACTCTTCAAAAACAGTAGATTTGATATTTGGCAAGCTAGGTTTAGCATGTTCTTACAAAGCATAAATCATGATTTTTTTTGGTAATAATAGTAAATGGTCCGGTTATCCCTACTCATCATGAAAATGATGAAGTAATAGATAAACCCTATTCCCTTTGGACCGAAGAGGAAAAGAAAAAATTTGAGATAGATTTCAAAACCAAGAATTTTATACTAATGCCTCTAGATGATATTAAAATTTATCATGTTCAGCATTGTAAAATCGCCAAGAAAATATAAGATGCTCTTGAAATGATATATGGAGTTGCCCCAAATATCGAATAAGGGAATATGAACATATGGGGCAAAGAAGATAAAGATACTACTCCTAAGTGCTTTTCAAAATTAAAATTTTTTGGGAACTAAGATGGAAATAGTATCACTAAAAAACATCTAAGTATTAAGAATTTGAAATTTAACCCAACTCTTAAATCAAAAGATGTGAGCCTTCATGAATTTCAGGAAAAATCAAGAAAGAAGGAAATTTTAAAGAAATTGAATGAATTAGTTCAATTTTTCAAAGATGAAGGAATACAAACTGAATAATTATCATCCTCATCATACTCATATCATACAACTCCTGTGCAATCCTTCGAAAGAACATACTTTGTAGTTGAACGATCCTCGGGAGACTCAACATCAAATGAAGGAGCCTCTTGATCAAGGAATGACAAAGAATAAGAAAAAATTTCTTCAATACTCGAACGAAGAAGAAGAGGAGATACATCAACCTCGGGAAGAAATACGAGAGAATCTTCTTCCAAGAAAGAAGATGAAATATGCTTAAAAGCAACCTACGAGGCATATACTATTCCAGATATCAAACCATCTTATGCACAAATATAGAATGAATGGTAAATTAGTGGAAGAAAATAACAAGCTAAGAGAATATACCCTAGGTATTAAGGAATCACTAATATTTGTTAAGGAAATAAATTATTATTTCGAAATATAAATAACTAAACTTAGAAACCCGAAAGAAGAATGTAAGCGGCGTAATTCCCTTATAAAAGAAATAACTAATTTACGTGAGACCTTAGAAAAGTTCACTCAAGGGAAAGAGAAGCTTGACCTAATTTTATCAAGTCAAAGATTCTCCATAGATAAGAATGATCTAGGATTTATAAAGCATAGAAAACCTAAGGAAGGCATGGATCATAAGAAATGTTCAGTCTATAAGTGCACACAGTGTAAAAGAATATGACACTTAGAACCATTTTGTTTTGATAAACTGAAAAGATCTAAAGGTAACAACCTTATATCTTCTGTATCTAATGCACTTGGGCCTAAGAAGATATGAGAATCAAAGGTGAAACCTTAATATTTTGCAAGTATGCTTTGCAGCTTGGAGTTTTAACAATTATTAGTAAAAGCTCTACAAAGAAATATTGTACTTCTAATATACAAATATTTATGAAGTCTTTGATCCAAGCATTAAAAATGATGGCAAATGTCAATCATTATGATCAAGGCAAAGTATTTGAGAATATCTCAAAGTTTATGATCCTTAGTGATCAGTTTAATGGTTATGCCTGTAATGGACTTATTCATTGAACTCTTGGTGGTTCCCCCTTGCTATGATTGTACTGTTGATTGTAGGTCTAATTTAATGTACATGATATGACGTAAGCTCCTTTGGTCTACCACCATGCATCGAATGTTGTGCCAGTATATGGTGATTTAGAACATTGTTGACCAACTAGTCATCTAGAACGACATATGGTGCCTCTTGTTAGATGATGAGTTATCAAGAAGAAGACTTCCACAAGGGTATTCCCTCGAGAGAAAGCAACAAACCTTGTCAAATGTTAGTGGATCACCGACGATGATGAGAGACTTGATGGAATCACCTTTTTTGCCCTCGAGAGGTAAAGTTATAAGTAAACTTTCCCAACATACAAATGGTTGCTCGTTGATGCGAGTTATGATTGAGAGGTCACCCCATCGATTAAAGATTCTTATGGGTTTTTGACGAGGGATTCAAGAGGGGAGTTAGACTCACGTCTTCTTCGATCGTCACTGGAATTTTTCCTAAAAGAGTGAAATGAGAAGTGTTTCTACTAGTGAGTACCATCTTAGTGTGTGGTTAACCTACACAAGACCTCTGAAAACTTAACATGATCTTGTCAGCTGCACTTAGTTTTTTGTTATCAATAAAAAATATACTCTTTGATGTTAAACATAAACACTTGTATTTTTAGTAAAAAGCTAAAATATATTAAAAAGATGAAAATTTAAATTAAAATTAAAAAAACAAAAATCCAGAGATAAGAAACACTTGATCGTACTATGATTTAAATTCATTTTTCAAGTTTGAATCTCGTATTATAATGATAGTATATTGTTGACTTCATCATCTATTATCGATACTCCAATTAAGATCAATAACATTCTAGATATCAAATATGAAAAATCAATACTTCAATCTAGATCAATCGTAAGATTCTAGATATAAAGCATACAAGATTTATAAGGGTGTGTGTGAGGAAATCAATTTGATTAAACTTGTCATTGATAATGTTTGTATCAAAGACTAGATGCATAAAATAAAATAAGAAGGTTTAGATAGAATTTACACTATCTATGAATGTTAATAACATTTAGGTTGAGATTATAAAGAGACATGTTAAAGTGTTGGTAATAGTTCCTCTATTCTAATTGAGTGAGTGTGTAGGAAACCATTGGTGAGCTGTCCCCGCGGAAGACTAAGACAGCTTTCATCTGACCGTTTCTTCTTTTTAATGGTGAGATACGAAATCATCATCATGAATCATTAAATAATAACAATAAATTCCTCGATAAGTTAATTAAAAAAGAACAAAGACCAGTAACGGTTAGTTTCAATTTTAAACAAATAATATTGGGAAATTGCGTAAAACTTTTTGAAACTTTTAGCTTTTTCCACCATTTCAACATGTCTATTGACAGTTTCTGTCCCTACAGACTCTACCCCATCAACCAAGCTTAACCAAACGCTCTTCTTCTCGTTCTTCTATTTCATGTCACTCGTTAACCAAACCTCATTCTTTCTCTGAGCCATTTCTTCTTCATGGGTTGTTCTTTTTTCGCTTGCTTTGGTTCCTCTAAGCACAAAAAACTCACCCCCAATGTTCAAGTAAGTGTTTTCAGTTTTCAAAACCCTTTTAGTTTTGTTCATCAAAACATCTTCAAGAATCTCAAGATTTTCTATTTTTGTTTCTTTGATTTTATATATCAGATTTTTATTTCATTGTTTGCTTCCTAGGTTTTCTCAGCAGTTAAATAGAGCTAAGGTTTTGAATTTTTTTAACCCTATAACTTAATCTGTTGCAGGAAAATGGTAGTAGCGAGCCACATCAACAAAGTGTAGTAAAACCTTTACCTTTGCTTCAGGTTCAGGTTCAGGTTCACTCCCAAAGTGAAACCCTTGTTAGCCCTTCACTACAACAACTCCAGTAAGCATTGATTTTTATCTTCATTCATCCTTTCTATTTTTGGATGCTTCTTATTTTTATGAATCTCTTGTTTTTTTTGTGTGTGTGTTTAGGGATAAAACTGAAGAGGAACTAAGTGGTGGCTTTAAAAAGAAAGTGACTTTTGATTCCAATGTGAAAACATATGAATCTGTTTTGCCTGAGAAGGATGCTGAAGGTGTTTTGCCTGAGAAGGATGCTGAAGAAGGTGGAAAGGAAGAAAGTTCGGCTAAAGCAACTCAATCAAAGTCATTTTCTTCTGAAGATAGTTCTGTCACTTCAACTGGATCTTACCCTTCTAATCATAGGTACCAGAATTGCAGGGATAGTGATGAGGAAGATGAAGAAATTGATGACTGGGTTGATGATCTTAGTGATGAGGATGAGGATGATGGAGTTAGAGAAGAGTGTGATGAATTGGGTGTGGAGTTGGAAGAAGATGATATGGCTTATTCAAAGTCGAGGGTGATAGATGATGTTGATCATGTGTTTTCTGAGGAGGTGGAGAGTCCTATTCCTATTTGTGAAAAGGATGTGGAGGCTATTGGATTCAACCCTAATGCTAGAGACAGAAGTGGTTATGTTCATCCTGTGTTGAACCCGGTTGAAAATCTCTCTCAGTGGAAAGCTGTTAAGGCTAGAAGGAGACCAACATTAAGGCCTCAGAAAGAGAATTATGTTTGTTCCAACCCTGAATCACAGGTTGCATTTGGTGTTAAGGAAGTCTCAGAATCCGACACACCAAAGAAGTCGAACACGGAAATTGCAGTTGATGCTAGCCTTTCAAATTGGCTTGGTGCATCAGAGACTACACCGGTTAACAAGACTACTTTGCATGCTGGTGGTAGTTTTGGTACTCATGATAGGAGCAGCTCACATCAAGGATCAAATTCTGTGATGAGCCTCGAAGATAGGCCTATTTTAGGTGCTTTAACGGAGGAAGAGATTAAGCAATTCTCCGCCACCCCGTCCCCGAGAAAGTCTCCTTGTCATAGTCCAGATGATATGCCGATTATAGGAACAGTTGGGTCCTATTGGCATTTTGCTGAGGATTCTGGCTCAGCTTCGTCCTTTAAAGGAATTCCAAACACAACTAGCAAGTATAGAGAGGTAAAGACGAAGTGAAATAAGCTGTTAAATCATTAGTTTGAATGTGAGTTCTTATTTGGATTTAACCGGTTGTGCAGGATAGGAAGGTGAATTGGCACACAACTCCATTTGAGACAAGGCTAGAGAAAGCAATGAATAGAGATGATGTTAGTGAGTCATGTTAATTTCTGCTCCTTTGGGATAGGTGCTGGAAAAGCTGCTTCTACTTGTGTTCCCTGTGTAGCTTAGAAAAGTTTACAATGATGTTGCCTATGAGAATTATATTGTGTTTGGAGTGTATTTTTTAATTCTTTTGTATGGATGAGATGTGATGTAATGTGTGATTTGTTCTTGTAATATACTTGGCTTTAAAGGTACAATTATGGTATTTGGAAAGACCATATTTTGAGGTTATAGCTTGTCCCTTAGCTGTTTGGCAAGACCACATTTTGAGCTTATAGTTTGTAGTTTGTAGCTTGTGCCTTATTTTTCAGCCTATTTTCATTCTTATTATATCATATTATTCTAGGCCACATTAAGTTTCATATAACTCTTTTACTTCCTGTATTCATATTATACTATGTTACAAGACAATCTTTACTTTTAATATTTTAATTAACCCGATGATTCTTGCACCATAAATCATATTATGCTTCAATTATGACTAGAAATCATACCATCATATGTTACATAACAATCTTTACTTTTCAACTAAATGATGAATCATCATAAACTGTTTCGCTTTCTCATAAAGGTAAATACTCCAATGACACAAAGATCTTCAGTTGAAATGAGAAGATCGCCACCCTCGCTTCTCTACGACCTCAACATTCTATCCCACATTGTGAAAGTACAGGACCTGTTTTCTTGGGCAAGAAAACATCAATTCGAACCCAAATCATCGAGAAAATCAATGCTAGAAGTGTTGCCCACAGAACTACTATGATAGGAGTTCTGTTTTGCCTTCCCATCAGACCTTTGAGGAAAGGATACAAGTGAACAATAACCCAGAAAGAGAAAAAGACCTTCCCGAATAAAAGTCCCCATGAGTTATAGCCACTGTTAATAGCTTCAGAGACTCCAGCCACAATTCCAACCATATTCAAAATTACAATACTTGTTGGTGGGATGAGGAGTGTGGTCCACTTGAAGACATGGAGCTGTCCGAATGCAGCATTGTCTGCTGATTTCGTTCTCACGGTGAAATTAGTGTCTAGTCCTGCAACTTTAAGGAGGCCTTGAAACACTGCAAAAAGGTGTGCAGAAACACCTCCAATGACCCAGAATTG
Organism: Lathyrus oleraceus; assembly: GCF_024323335.1. Lineage (NCBI taxonomy): Eukaryota > Viridiplantae > Streptophyta > Magnoliopsida > Fabales > Fabaceae > Lathyrus > Lathyrus oleraceus. Next base: position 87,526,738 of record NC_066584.1, read on the forward strand.
CTCGTTGCGCCACCAGTCCTGAATGTTAACCTTACTCCAACGAAGCTCTAGCACACAAGTTAGAATGATGGAAATAAATAGAGCCATCAACCAAATGCTTGCAAGACTTGTTAGCTGCACAAAAGATAACTTTTGTTATTAGACATGAATCTAATATCCTCATTGTCGTTTTCCTATCGTAAATTTACTCTGATGAACTTACAGTGGGGAGGATGAATTTTCCGGTCAGAAGACAGATAGCCGGAATCATGCAGTATACCAAAAGAGGGATGGAAGAGAACGGATAAACGACGTGGTTCGTGTAAGCGAGCCTTTGAAGCCATTTAAGTTTTCCACTATAGCCATACCACAATGGACAATAACCACTAAAGAAAATCTCAGTTGAACCTGAAGCCCATTTCAGAACTTGATGTAATCTGTCTGATAGGTTTATAGGAGCAGATCCTTTAAAAGCCGCTCTTTCCGGCATGCAGTAAACTGACTTCCATCCTCTGCAATGCATGTTAAACCCTGTCAAGATGTCTTCTGTGGTTGAACCATAAAGCCACCCTATCTGCAAAGAAAGGATGAAAGACACTTTGGTCAACAATCATGAAATGTATATTCTTGTTGTATAATTGTATTGTTCGATTACCTCTTTGCCCCATTCAGTTTTCTCTTCATAGCCAATACTTATAACATGAATAGCTTCTTTCACCAGTATTTGCGTATTAGTGCCTTTTGGAAGTCCACCATCTTCCATCAAGGCAGAAGCAATGAAAACTGGCGACTCTCCGAACTTTTTCTCAAAAACTTTGAGGGACATGAAGGACGATTTCTCTTGTTCATCACTGTCTTCAAAAACATCATCAATCTCTTCAAAGTCAAGTTCTGACCGAGAGTCATCAGAACAACAGCAGCAGCATGAAAAGCCCGTCTTCTGCCTTTTTTCGGTTGGTGGCTTATAGCCATATAATGCTTGTCTGTTGAACACACATCCAGTGCCAACATAAACTGGACCTTGAATTCCATCAAGGCATTTCATGTTGATCTACAAACAAGGAAAAAAAAATTCAAGGCAAGAGTTAAATGTCAGTTAATTAGATTGGAACTTGCATTGGAGTTTAGGAAAATATCCCTTACATCATAGAACACACTGTTGTGATTAGCATATCGATCACTGTCGTCGATGCCATCAAACCTTCGTGGAAATTGGACATAAGCTGTCTTTTTTCCAAGTAGAGGGTCCATGAGGAAGCACATTGCTTCCCTAATAGCCTTGCTATTATTGATGTATTGATCACAATCCAAATTCAACACAAAAGGTGCATTGCTAAGCACAGCAGAAACTCGAAGCTGTTGAGGAAATGAAGCATTGCAAGAGTTATACTAAATAAACAGTTTTTATAATATCAAGTTTTTGTAACTAAATGGAATAAAACTATATACTAGAAGTTTAAACTACTTACCAGAGAATTCATTGCTCCAGCTTTGTTATGGTGTTGATAACCAGAACATTTCTCGCGCGAAACATACACAAGCCGTGGCAGTGACTTGCCTTCAATGTCTACAGCACCAGCACTTCCCAGACACACCTACAAACACAAATGACATGTTTGGACTGACTTACTTAAGTTGATATACTGACATAAGCACTTGTTAAACTATTTGGGAGAGCTTATGAAAATAGCTTATCACATGTCCTAAGTTGTTTTCGGTTAATGAAATTAGCAAACCTGAATCATTCCTGGATGATTGTCAGTGTTATTCCCAGGCCATGGAGTACCATCTTGCAGCACCCACCCCTCTTCTGGTTTTTTCTGAGACTCTGCAACAAGTACATTAATTCTCACCTTGAATTCTTCATATTCTCTCTGCATAATTGCAAAGGAAAATACCTTAAGCCTCACATGGAAAAATAGAACAACATCAATATGAAAAAATAATTTATATTAAAAAAAAACATATTTGATTGCTTATCTATGTAGTATCTACCTTCATAGCCCTGCGGTCCTTTACAAATGTCGGATGTACCTTGTCTTTCAAGTAATCAACTTTCTGAGAAAAATAAGACTCGGGAGCTCTTGGCTCGATGTTATACTTTTTACAAAACGGAATCCATATTCTTGCAAACTGAGAAGTTTGTGACAAAGTATCAAAGAGAAGCATGGAAGCACTGTCATCGGAGACGTAGCAGCTAACTTTGTCAACGGGATAATCAACAGACAAGATTGATAGAACAGTGTTTGCTGTTATTATCGGTGGTTCCTTCAAAGGGTCTGCAGTGGTAACAAAGACATCAACTGCGGCTAAAAGGTTCGGCTCCCCTTCGCGCTCGAACCTCATGGACAAGCGCTCCAAGTAAGTTTCGCGAGTCATTGGGAACCACTTGGGGAATTGGTCTACTACCCAAGACAAAGAGAGCCATATTTCGCAAATCACGGAGATTATCCATAAGGCAAATGCATCATGCACAGGAGTTGTGATGCGGAAGTGGAAGAAGAAAACTAGGACGACGAGACGCATGACTATGACTATGCGGTATGGATTGATTAGGCTCGAAGCAATTGGTACTTTGCGACATAATGGTTGCCTCGACTCAGCCAAACTACAAGATCATGAGAATAGAATTAAAGAAACACATAAAGTAAGAAAATGCATTCTAATTTACATAAAGTAGTAGCATTGAATCAATGATAGAGTATTTGAGAGAAAACAAGTTACAGGAATTCATCCTCTCCTATGTCATTGCTCATTAGACTTCTCTTTTCTTGATTTCCTTTCCCTTTCTCTTCATTATAGTTGAATGGTTTCTGCTCTTCAAAATCCTTACTAGCTACTACAAAACAGCTCAGAAAATCATGCAAAAATTATTTCAATATCAGAAAGCTCCAGAAGGAGAAACCATTGTGTGAAAACATAACAAACAACTTTATTTTTCATTCCAAAATTAAGTTAACAGAAAAAAATGCCCATTGCTCACCACTTCCAGCCAAAGAGAAAGCACGATCATTATGTTTCCTTTGCTGTTGAATATTGCAGTCTCCATTTTCCTGGAAAAGACACAGCACAACATCAAACAAAGCCTTCATCTCATATTCATTATTCTCATGTTCAAGTTGCAGTTATAAAAGTTTTATGTAACAGAAACAATTAAAGTAAAGTGTAAGAAGAAGAAGAAGAAGAAGCATGGTGAATACCTCATCTGAGTCATCAAAGACTGAGAAACGGTATCCATTTCGGGAGTGAGAACCAGTGGTTAAAGCTTTTGAGGCCATAGCAGAAAGAGAAGGTTGTGGAGCTGAAGATTGTAGAGAGAGGAAGTGAGGGAGGGTGTTATTATAAGAAGGAAAGAGAATCAAATGCATGAACGTAGTAATATCAAAGTAACCATCAAAATATTTTGGCACATTAATGAGAGTTGAGAGGTCATAGATTTGAGTTGAAATGTATGGGATGATTGCTTTGCCAATGCTACTTTGGTTTTTCTGCATAATATGCATGCATGCATGTATGTTGAAAGCTGATGCATATATGCATATTGTTTGTTAATGTTGTATTGGATTAGTACTTGATGGAAATTAACATCACTGTCAATTTTAAGTTGGCACATTATAATTTTGGTATCTTTTATTGTTAACTTCTTTTTCTGTGGGTTGTTAACATATCAAAAGGAAAGTGAACAAATCTATTTACGTCCTTTTCGTTTTCTTTTCGGCAATTTTCTGAAAATCCACTTCACTTGCATTGATAACTTGTTAAGCATAAAAAGTTAATTAGAGCATGTTTGTTCTTGTTAGTGCCAATAATTAAAAGTGGCTACCTTTTAACTATTTCATTTTATATAGTTTTCGTTAAATGTTTCCCTAATTGAACTAGAATTATCGGTAAATTAATGAGGTGAAATCTGGATGTGGTGATGTGGAGGATGGTAAGGTTAACACTCAAAACTCAATTCAGTGTGTGAACAAAAAGGAATGGAGTGAATTATGGTCATAATCATATCTTAGACCGCACACGTGATGATTTATATATGACACATGATAATTAAGCTTATATCATATTGGGCTTATGGCCGAACAAGAACAGTTATCCCCAAGACTTATCGTGGTATAACATACGAGAATCCTTTTAGAAACCAGGGCCGGATCCTCTATGTCGGGATCTTTACATGGTGAAATGAAAGAGATCCATATAATATGAATAATGCTAGTCTCATCATTGAGACGTCTCAAAGAATTTCCTCACACATGACCCTAGGTTCGTAGGCTAGGGTGTGGTGCTCGAGTTCACTCAAGTGTCGTTGTATTTTTAAGGTGAGATCTGACTATTGCTTTTCATCTTCCCATTTTCTTTCATTCTGGTCGTTGATTTAAACATCTTACTTTACTATATAAAGATTATTTTGGTCGTTTAAACGATTTTTATACCTTCTTGCAAACTGAGACTTACCTTTCTCTCTATAAGCCCTTTCCTCCTTCCTTGAGCTCTGTTGACCTTTGATTCCACCATCTTCTTTTTCTATCTGGGTTACGCGTTTCCTAATTCACTATCATCTCCAAATTTTTTTTTTCCTTTAACTTAACTGTTTCCTCACTTCACCCCCTTTCATGTACCAGTTATCATCCTCCTCCTTGCAATTTGTTATTTTTTATTTCTTTATTCTTATAATGGACAACATATAGAATATACCCGCAAATGTGATAAACAACTATGACAGTGGTGATTCTTCATAATCCATTTGGATTGAAACTCAAATATTCTGAGTGTTGGCCCTTTAGAGGTCAATCGACTCAACCCGAATCTTATCTATCATGCTTAACTTGTCTATCAAATTCTCAAAGGTAGATCTTGCAAAGCTTTTAGTCAGAATATCTGCAGTTTGCTGACTTGAAGTCACAAAAGATAGACATATGATTATAGCATCCAACTTCTCCTTTATGAAGTATCAATCAATCTCAATATGTTTGGTCCTGTCATATTGAATTGGGTTATGAGTTATGCTAATTCTAGATTTACTATCAGAGTGTAGTTTTAATGGAAGCTCAATTTTTATCTTAACTCCTAATATAGGACTCCAAGGAACCATAATCCTTCACAAATACCTTGAGACATGGCTCTAAACTCGGCTTCTGCACTATTTCTTGATACAACTCCTTGTTTCTTCCTTCTCCATGTCACAATATTACACCAAACATAGGTACAATATCCAGATGTTGATCTTTTATCTGTGACTAAACCTGCCTAATAAGTATCGGTGAAGATAGACACATTTATTTCACTAGTCTTCTTAAAAAATAGACAAAAGATCATTTTTGGTCCTTTAACATTATCTCTAATTCCATTTTGGTCCCTTAACTTTAAAAGATACCAACTGGATCCTTTAATTGTTCAAACAACGCTATAGAAGTCCTTTATGTATATTTTTCTCACACAACATTTATTTATGTACGCACATAAGTCGGAATTTTTACTCAACTAACCCACTTTTTCAAAATTTTTTCCAAAATAACCCACTTTTCAGATTAATTCCCAAACTATCCCACTTTAAAGAGGTGGCGCCAGATGAATTAGCGCATGCTCTCTAAGTTAAAGAGGTGACACCAATTGGATTGACTAGTGCACCTGGTGTTGCCAATCCAATTGGTGCCCATGTGTAAAAAAAGAGAGGAGACGCCAATTGGTCTGACGCCTCTGTGTATTGCGTATTTTTTTTGAAAAACAATATATATTTTAGATAAAAGTCGAAATCAGAACAATTGATATTAATATTAATATGAGTTTACATACGAATATCATAAAGATTAATGTCGTTGACCGGGATGACCTAACCGACCTCCGGTACCACATCCCCTAGCTACCCGAACGCGTGGCCTTAACCCACATTGATGATTCACCTACAATGAAGCGCTACCGCCATAGTTGAGTTCGTGACCCATACTAGAGTAGTTGAGATGTGTTTGAATTATTGGAGGACGACTAGGGCGATTGAAGGGAAACATTGGTGTGAATGATGCGTCGAGGAAAGGTTGAAATAATTATTGTGGTGTTTGGTAGCCATATGATTGTTGCATCATCCATTGTGTATGCTTCACTTGCCTGGTCAAGATCCATTCAAGGCCCACTTGTTCATGGTCTATTATGGAGGTTTCTTTGGTTTGTTTAGCATTCACTTCTTGGCCTTACATGTTCATCTTTTGCTTGTCTATGTTCATTGGTTCAAGCCCATTTCCTTGGCATCATAACTTCCACTTGATTCAATTCATCCATATCATTGCATATGATCATATCCTCATACTTAGTTCATGCTAACCTATTTCATCTTGCCAATGTCATTTATGCCATTTGCATTACCATTGTTGTTTGGTCCATGAATCTTTGATTATGACCTAATTCATTGTACATCTTGTGCCTTGCTAGAGTTTTTGTTTCATGTTTGGCATTGTTCATCCAAGTTATGGTCATGTCCACTGATCCGTGATTAGGTATTCATCAAGTTCATCACTTAGTCTATTCCATGTCATTTTCATTGGTGTTTGGTTCATGAATCATTGGATAGGTCCTAATCATTATCCATTTTGGTCCTTAGGTCTTGATTCATTCAAAATTCGTGTCCATTGATTCATATTATCATGTTCATTCATTTCAATATCTTTCATATCCATACAATTCATTTCAAACAGTCAATGCATTCAAATATCAAATATCATTTCATACAATCACATTCAAAGTCCATACATGTACAAAGACTACAAAGTTGACCATTTATACAACAATTGAGTTTTGGTCAACAATTGACTTTTTGCGCGACAACCACAACATTTAAAAACAACATTTCTAACTGATTACAACAATCAAACAAATATCATTTGGTCCAAACATCACTTCCATAACATCCTTATCATCTTTTACTCACACCCATCCACATAAGACATCAAGTCTCTTAATACTTCTAATTTTTTTGTCTTTAGGTATGTTTCCGTCTAACCAACGAACCAACTCGCATCAATGTGGGTTAGGGCCACACGTTCGGGTAGCTAGGGGATGTGGTACGGAGGTTGGTTAGGTCATCCCGGTCAACGACATTAGTCTTTATGGTATTCGTATGTAAACGCATATTAATATTAATATCAATTGGTCCGATTTCGACTTTTATCTAAAACATACATTATTTTAAAAAAAAATTACGCAATACACATAGGAGCCAGATCAATTGACGCCTCCTGTCCTTTTCTACACATGGGTGCCAATTGGATTTGCAACACCAGATGCACTAGCCAATCCAATTGGTGCCACCTCTTTAGCTTAGAGAGCATACGCCAATTCATCTGACGCCACCTCTTTAAAATGGGGTAGTTTGGGAATTAATCTGAAAAGTGAATTATTTTGGGATATTTTTTGAAAAGGTGGATTAGTTGAGTAAAAATTTCACATAAGTCCTTTCCGTCTATTTTTCTCAAACGACATTTATTTATGTACGCGTGGCAGCTGAGTTGGCAATTAACATTCATCTTTCATTACCAAGGTCATCAAAATTCAAAATATAAACCCCTAAAATTTGACCTTTAACAAGAATTGAACCATGGTCACCATGGGTTCTTGAAAAGGCTGTGTACCACTAGACTACATCATGTTGCTTGTTTAGTTTTCGAATGATATATATATTAACAAACCATACATTTTCAAACAACTCAGTAATATGTATTCTATCCAGATTCATACCAGAATATATTGATGAAGCTGAAGCATCAAGATTACACACTAAAAATTTATAGCTCTGTCTCTTATGCTATGTGTAAGGATAACTTTTTCTCCCGTTTGAATATCATCAACAAAAATATACATGAAGACTGAAGCATAAATATTCTGCAAACATATATAACATAAACAATAACACTTCTGCATTATATTCAATTTTTAGAGATGACAAAGTCACTTATTTCAACTTACTTGAAACAATTTACTTCACATTAATTTGGATCAAGAATAACATGCTGCCAATGAAAATGCATGAAAGAAATCTCACATTAATTTATTGAAAGAAACTAAACTATTTTCTTAAATTGAAACCTACAATTTAAAGACAACCAGTATAAAAATTCAAGAGGGTACCTTAATTTGTGTCCTCTTATATGTATAAGTGATATGTATTAGCCCTTCGCTAGCTTGAATAACTGCAGGATATGAGAATTCCACTCTAGATGAATCCTCAAATGTGAGAGCTTCATACTATGAGTCACCATCATCATTAGAGAGTGCAACTTTAAGCACACCCGTTGATGTAGTATTATAAACAAGCAATGTTCAGCCACCGTCCGACGATTCAGACATACATACTCTACCAATGCCTTCGAAGCATCATAGTAAGACGCATAATTTCCCATCTGCATTCTGGTAAGGTACTGGTTGAACCATACTTAGAGGTTTATTTTCAATGTAAATTGGGCCATGCTTGTTCTACAACTTTCCAAAATATGTTGTGACATATTACACATATCTAATAACTATGTTTCTATGTAATTTTCATTAAAAGCAGAAACTGAGTCACAACATTAATAACCTAAAAAATTCATGTTTCAGTTAACATTCTTGTAATGTAACTTAACCAGTATTGTAATAATGTTTATAACTGTGACCAAACCTTACCATATTTAATTAATTCTACTAAATTATCAATATAAGACTCAAAATTAAATATTGGACAAGAAATTCCTGATTTCATTGAATTCCAATTCTATTAAGTTACTTTCACATGAACTACGTAAAATGTATGTAACAAAGCACTTAGTTAGGATAATGTTGCTTACAAAACAACCTTAGTGAATTGGCTTTACCTTAATGAATATGCTTATACCGATTTCATTCGAGATTTTGTGTGTTCAAAAACTTCAGGTTCAGTGATTTGTTACATGTTGATGAACATTGCATAATGATTTAAATAAAAACACACCATATACTTTCTTTCTAGGTCCATACGTTTCCTTTACATAAATTCTTGATGAACATTATTTTTGAAGGAATTGGAATCCAAGATGTTTGGCTTCTTTCCAGAAATTCTTGATGAACATTGCATGCCAACTGTTTGGTGTTTATCTTATTTCTAGAAATTCTTGATGAACATTTCATGCCAACTATTTGATATTTGGCTTCTGTGAGCATTGTCTAACATTTTACAAATTTGTGACCTTTTTAATGAGCATATGCCACATCAGCGCCACATGTATTCCAAATGGACCCTGAATTTGACTTTGACTGACGAACCTAATAGAAAGGACTAACTAGAGGTGGCAATTGGATCCATTAAGAGAAAATCCATCCAATCCATCCATCAAAAAATCCATCCAATCCATCCACTACATAAAAAATTAAGTTAATGGATTGATCCAATCCATCCATTTATAAGCATGGATTGATCCAATCCATCCAACACATTTTAATGATCCAATGAATTTTTTTATCTAATTTTAAAAAAATATTTTTTTTCAAATATTTTTTTTTTTTATAAAAATAAAAAATATTTTTTTTTTCGAAAATAAATCAATTTTTTTTTGAAAATACAAAAATTCGATTTTTTTCAAAAATTTAAAAATAAAAAAAATATCTTATTTTTAAATTAGAAAACTGATATTGTTTTTTTACGAATATAAAAAAAATAATTTTTAAATAATTTTTTTTTACGAATATAAAAAAAATATTTTTAAATTATTTTTTTCAAAAATACAAAAATATATTTTTTTTGAAAAAAAATAATTTTTCTCAAAAAAAAAAGCTGATATTGTTTTATTAAAAAAAAGTAAAAAACTTTTTAAAAAAAATAAATTTCAAAGAAAAATTTTAAAGGAAAAAAAATGGATGGATGGATATCCATCCACTAAAAATATGATAATGGATGGATTGGATGGATTTTTATTCTTAATGGATGGATTGGATTGGATATTTTTAAAAAACTTTTAGTGGATTGTTAATGGATAATGGATTGTTTTGATCCATCTATTAACGATCCAATCCATATCCATCCAATCCATCCATTTTGCCACCCCTAGGACTAACGTGGTGCTGTTTGAAAAAAAATAAAGGATCAAATCAGAGTTTTTAAAAGTTAAGGGACCAAAATGGACCCCGAGGTAAGGATAAGGAATCAAAAACGATATTTTTACTAAAAAATAAGCCTTTTTAAGGATTTCCCTTCAAATATCTCAGTATCCTATAAACTGCCTCAATATGTTCCTCGAAAGGCGAATGCATAAACTGACTTACAATACTAACTGAGTGTAAGACCCCAATTTTGACCCTAAGATCCCTCATGCAATTTCATCATATGCATTAACATTGGGATCACACATTGGCATTCTCCTTACCCTTCTTTCATTGGGTTTGTTTTGGAAGAGATCACCAAACACTATGTGATTATATCATACTTGTATATTATCATTTTACTAACCAAAATACCAAAAATATGTCTTTGCATTTGCCTAACTCTTTTGTAGGTAGGGCATGATCATCATTGATCTATCAAGATCATATCTAGGGTTTAAGACCCTCATGGCTAAAAGCACAATCAAGGATTGATCCACAATGTCTCAAAGCATCATATATGAGTCCCAATGATCTCTACATGTTATATTGATCAAGCATTCTTCAAGAGTTTGGAGGTGATTTGCCTTGGAAACCCTAGTTTGACTGGGTATCTTGAGTAACTTCTCCAACAAGATATCTCACCAATTGATCAAATTTCTCAAGGGATATTTAAAAATTCATCATCTTATACATATATTATCTACCATGAGCCTAGAAAGTCAAGAGAATTGAAGGTTAGCAAGTTGGTTGATGGTGGTTGGCCAGATGAATTCATCTGATCAAAATTGGATCTCCCTAGATCCTATCTCCTACAATTTTCACCATATGAAAATTATTTCAAGATAAAATTTACTCTAAATGACATTACAAACAACTCTCATGTTTAGGTCTAGAGCTAATTTTTCTTGGAAAATCATTTTATATGTTGAAACATTATATGTCATTTTGTCTAAACCCTAATTTGAAAGTCAACTTACCAAGACCATAACTTGCTCATTTTTTATGAGATGAAAGATTTCCAAGTTTCACAATAAAATTCAAGATGTATAATTCAACTTTTATGTTTAGAGTGAGATCTAAATAAACTTTTATGAGCATGTGATATGAGGATACATTATAGATCATTTTTGACCTATATCATTGAACAAGTGATTTTCCTCAACTTCAAAAATGCATAACTCTATCATTCTAAATCCAAATGAAATGAAATTAGTGACTATTTTGAAGGTATTTGAAAGAGATACAACTTTGATGAAGACACATTTCTCATGTGAAGCTCATATAAAAAGTTAAGCAGGGTGGAATATTGAGATATATGACTTAACACTTAGAAAAATTTTCAACATGTTGAAATTTCCAGACTTCCACCTCAAAATTCACCATGATCCAAGTTCCAATTGGAAAAGTGTCCAACATAAAAGTTGTTCCCCTTGATCTAACTTTCCAAAGAACCCTATTTCATGCATTTTGGATGAGGTTTGCTAGGGCTGCGCATGGTCTTAACAGGTCTGCATCATTGGAGAAAATCAAATGTCCAAAACTCCATTTCACTTTGCCTTGCCATTCAAGCATGATTTGAACTTCAGTACAGTTGCAATTGGATCATAATGGATTGCTTCATGGGCCTGTACACGCTCATGCAAGCTTGTGCATCACATTGCCATTTTTAGCAATTTTTCAAGTGTGCAATTATCAATCCCAAATGCATTAAATACAAGGCCTCTGAGCTCATTTCAAACACACCTTGCGCGCCAGCTTTTCCCCCCAATTGAAACCCTCACCATTCAAAGGAAAACCTGAGAATTTTCAACTTGAAAATTGAGTTTGAATCTCACTGTTTGGAGATTCAAAAACTCCAGGATCCAAAGCCTTATACCATTGCCAAACCACTTCTACAAGCTCATCAAGTGTGATCAAGTCAAGTTTGAAGCAAGCAAGATCCATTTCTGCACAACATTGAAGGTAATTTTCAGAAATCTTCTTCTATTTGATTCTCACTCAATTCTCATTAATTCTCTTGGATCTTTGGTTGTCTGAAGTCCTACCAATGTAGGCAAGAAGATTGAGTTGCTTTGAGGTCAAATCGAAGCAACTCAGTTGACACACCTCAAAATTCAACTCCTCATATCTTTCTATATATTTGGAGTTAGTTAAAATTGAGGCCAGATTCGTGCTCTACGCCATTTTTTCTTTCAGATCATGTCCTCTTTTTTCATTTTCTTGATGGTGATGAGTGAACTAGTCCGGTGGACCTCGCCTGAGAAGGTGACCGAAGGTCCAGCGCCGGTGGTGTGCTGGACAGGTTCTGAGCCATTGATCTTGTTTAAATTGTTTTAATCTTGAGCGTTGCTTTTGAATACCACTGGTGTGGCGCGCTGACTCGTGTGTTTGGTGGAACGCGCGTTTTAGACCACTTGATCTGCCACCTCAATTAATGAGGGAGATCAAGTGGTCCACGTTTTTTTTTGATTTTTTGATTTTCATTTTATTTCATTTGATTTTCATTAATTCATATTAATTTTAATATTGATCCAAAAAATATGAGAGTTTCACCAATTTTTTTTAAATAAATTCCTCTTCCATATTTTGAATTAAAATTATTTTTTGGATCATTATTAATATTTTTCATGATTTAATTAATTTTGTAAATATTTTTAATTATTTAAAAATACTTTTAAGTCTCCAAAAATTCTGAAATTTTTTCTCCAATGTCCTTTGACCTTGTTTAACCTATGATAAATCTCACGGCCATTTCTTTGATGTTTTGATGAGATTTTAGGAATTTGACAAACCATATTTAATTTAATGCATTATTTAAATTGAATAAATGTCAAATAACTATGTTGAGCTATCTTGATGATTTGTGTAAGTTTGACTTGTGTTGTTGGGCCTTGGTCAAGGTTGATTTGACTTTGCTAGGTTAAGATCATTGGATTTAGGGGATTGATGGAATGTACATTCCATCTCCCAAAATGAATGAATGATCTTAATTTGGTAAAAGTCCTCCTTTGACCAATTTGAGTTTTGATCTATTCCCCTCCCTCTTCATCTAATTCCCCTTCTTTATGCATCCATTTCATTTGGCCTATGATATCTTAAAGTCCTAAGGCTAGTTGATTGAAAAATCAATATAAGTATGGATGAGATTAGGCCACCTCTTTTGCCTATTCTTTTTGTGTGTGGTATGTTTCATGAGCATAGTCCATCATACTATGTCTCTAACATGCATTAACACCAAAATTCTATTGCCCAACTTCAAATAATTGTGACTTCTACATAAGTCTAATTACAATTGCTTAACATAACACTAAATTTTTGACACAAAAGGCATAGCATTCTAGTTAGTGAGATTGTAATTATCCCCTCTTTCATGGTATTGTGTGGAAACTTGGTATTTTTTCCTTTCTTTGGAAGATGTCTTGGCTCAAGGATCCATGCTTGGGATAAGTGGGTTGAGTGTTCTCCAAAGAATGACTTAAAATAAAAAGCAAAAACAAAAACAATACTAACTTCGAATTCATTAACCACTAACATTTAATTTCAAGTCATTTACTTTTAATGCACTTTAATTTTTAAGCTCTATTCATTTGCCATTATTCATACCATTCTAATTGTTTATATTAACGCCTTTTCACTTTGTCCACTTGGACCATATTGTGTAATATATCTTGTTTGTGTATATTTTGTTTGTTTGTGTGGTCTTTGACCATTAATGTACATAATAAGAAACAAAAAACCTTAAAAAAACTATTGTGTGCACTATTGGTTTGATCTTGGACAATTGGTCTTAGAATCTAGGCAACATCCCTATGCAAAAGGACTTGGCCAATGCCAACTTTCCTGTAACCAAGTGCTTGCAATTTGAAACTTCATCTGATACATCATTGAAGATACATCTGAGTTCATCTGCAACATGATCATTGTGAAGCTGTTATTTTGAACATGTTACTTGTGGAATTCATATGTTACATGGGCAAATTTGAAGAAGATTATGGAATGGCTAAAGCTTGGATGTGGCTATCTTTATTTGATGCCTTGCTCTTCAAGTTAATATTGTATGCATTGTTTATTGCTTGATTCTAATATCCAAGGGAATTTGGGGTTTCTATATGGCATTCTTGCCTATTGGATTGCAGCCCACTGGTCAGATCTCTTCAACTCTTAACTTTTAAATTTATGCTTAGGATTAATCTCTTCATATCCTCCCCATCTCTTTAATTTCAAAATCTCTCTCTCCTTTTAAAAACTTCTTTGTTTGAACTTGTTATTTTCTAAACTTAGACCCTTTGCAAATTAGAAACTTTGGCCTTATGCCATTGCATTTTCAAACTTCTTTTCTTAAATCAAACTTGTAAATAAACTTAATTATACTTGACTTAAAATTTTCAAAATCCAAAATGAACTAACTCATTCAAACCATTTTTTTAGGCCCTTGTGCCTTTCAAACTTAATTTTTGATTAAAATCAATGCATCCATTTTGAAATTTGTATCACGAACTACGAGGTTTTGATCCCTCATTTTTATGTTGGTACATAGGCACAAGTCCGAAGGTCTTGTCAAACATAAAAAAAATATAATTAATGAATTCTTTTCTCATCCCTCCATTCTATTTGTTTGTAAACATCACTTTGTAAAAATACACATGCACACAAGAAAGGGCTCCCTAGGAGTACCTAGGACACTTTGGGTGCTAACAAATTCCCTCTGTGTAACCAACCCCCTTACCTGTAATCTCTGGCATTTTATTAGTTTTGATTTGAAAACTTCTTACTTTTGGGTTTTGTTCGTACTTTTCCCTTTTCCCTTGGAAACAATAAACGCTATGGCGACTCTTGTTATTTGATGTCTAACTTATACATAGCTTGATGATCATGAATTTATCGCTACACTGAGAAAGCAATATTAGGTTGGGTGTGTGACAAATAAATCACTTTACTAAGCATTCTCTGATATTTTCCAGTATTAACAGGAATATTACCTTCTCCCCACAATTTATCATTAGGATCCATAGGGGCATCTACATGACCAACATCCACTTATTCACGTTTTTTCAATAAGTCTAGAATGTATTTTTGTTGAGAAACCAGAATATCATTCTTTAACCTAGAGCAACCTCCATACCAAGAAAATATCTCATGAATCCCAAGTCCTCGATTTCAAAGTCTACTTCCAGTTTCTCTTTTACTCTTTCCATTTCCACTGTATCGTCTCTAGTAAGGACAATATCATTAACATAAACAATCAAGGTAACAAGTTTACCATCGTGGGAGAAATTTATAAATAAGGTGTGGTCTGCCCATCCTTGAATGTACCCTCGTTTCTTCATGGACTGAGTGAAATTTTCAAACCAAATTCTAAGGGACTGCTTAATCCATACAAATACTTATTTAATTTGCATACTTTTGATCCAAAATTGTTTTTAAAGCCAAGAGGAATGCCCATATATACTTCTTTTTCTAGATCGCCATAGAGAAATGCATTCTTACATCTAACTGATGTAGGGGCCAATCCAGGTTAGCAGCAGGAGATAAAATAACTTTGACAATGTTCAATTTTGCAATAAAATCAAATGTCTTAGAGTAATATATATACCATAGGTCTGAGTAAAGCCTTTAGCCATAAAACGAGTCTTATACCTTTCAATTGACTCATCTAAATTATACTTCATAGTAAGCACCCATTTGCATCCATCTGTCTTCTTTCCATCTGGTAGTGTCATAGCACTCTAAGTTTTATTCTTTTCAAGAGCTTTTATCTCCTAAAGTACAATTTTCCTCCACTTTGGAATTTTTAGGCCAACCAGTACACTTTTTGGAATTTCTACACCAGACAATTTTAAGGTGAAAGTTGACAGAGATAAAGACAAATTTGAATATGATATAAAATTGGACATGTGGTGTTTAGTGCAAGATCTAACATGTTTTCTAATGGAAACAAGATCATCTATATCAGGATACAAAATACGACTCTCAAAAACAAAGATATACTTACCTTTCCTATTCTTAGGAGGTTGGTCATTCCCCGATTCAGATTCCTGACAATGTTGAGATGTGGACTCATCCCTTCCTTTGTGGTGATTTTTCACAAAAGCGTTCGCTTTCCAAGTCCTATTTCCTAATTCAAATTTGTTTTCTTGAAGTGACTCATTATTTTGTGCCATTTCAATCAGATCATCATTATCATTGTTTTAAGAATTCTCATTGTTTTCTACATGAGAAAATGTAGGCTCAGATTCCCAAAGTTCCTGACTCATAACGGGAGTAGGATCAGATAAAGAATCATGACCATTTTCTATTGGTGCAGAAGTATAAGTCTCATAACTTTATGGTACAAGCAAAAATAAATTATTTAAAAAATGCATGTCCTCGATTTGAAACGAGTCTTCCTTTATATACCCCCCTTGAAGATAAGTGTCATCAAAACAAGATTTATTTTTAAAGAATGTAACGTCCATAGTGACAAACATTTTCTTGTTTATTTGATCAAAATATTTATACCCTTTTTGGGTTGTGGAGTATCCAACAAAGACACATTTTATAGCATGTGGTTCAAGTTTTCCAACATTTTTATGTTCATGAACAAATGATGTGCAACCAAAGATTTTTAATGTTAAATCAGTTAAAACATGAGTACTATGAAAATATTCTTTGACAGTATTAATTAGAGTTTGAAATTTGAGAATTTTAGAGGGCATTCTATTAGTTAAATATGCCGTTGTTAAAACAATTTTGCCTCACAAATATTTTGGTAGTTTATTCGAGAAAAATAGAGCTCTAAAAACCTCCAATAAATATATATAAAAATATACTCATTGTGGAGACTATTGAACGGTCATTGAAACACAACCATTCTTTATGGACACGATAAAAATATACTCATTGTTATGCTATCCAAAAAAATGACGTTAATTTTTAAAGACATTACAATAATTTTTATCATTTTAAGTATTCTTGTACAAATATTCATATCTCTACATAACTATAATTATTTAGACTAACAACACAATTGGCAAAGCTTCAAAAAAAAAATGCGAGGGAACACATACAATTTTTTATTGTGAGCTTTCCACTTGAAATCATCCTGCGTGATATTGCTCACCACTAGATGAAGAGGTAAACTTCTTAAGATACCAACACAAATCATGAAAATACCAAAACAATAATAATCATCTAGGATAGAGACATTATGCAAGACCATCCAACTAATAGTCATACCTAAATTATACTAAAACTCCTCCGCATGAATACATAATTTCAAAATTAAAGGATACCTTGAATCAATTTATGCATCTATCTATGGTATATCTAAAGAAAAGCGTTGCATCAATTAAAAATATTGAAATCCAAGTTGGTCAGAGAGTCAAGCAATTAGTTGATCAACAAGGTGAAGAATTCAAGACCATCCCTTAAACCAACCTATAGGATCAAGACGGAGCCATTAAAACTAGGAACGAAAGAGTGAATGGAGACAATAGAGATAAAGAAGCAGGAAAATTTGTTGTTGAAGAAGAAAGTGAAAAAAAAGCAGAAGAAAAGAAGTTGGAGAAAGGCATACCTGAAGAGGCACGAACAAAAGTTCAAGGAACAAAGGAAGAAAAGCTAAAAAAATCCACCTATTCAAAATTTGTTTGACACATTGACTCCAACTAAGAAAAATCCATATTCATGGTTTTTAGACTCTCTCAAAATAATGCAGATAAGTCTATCATTCTCTAAAGCCTTGAAGCAACTTTTTACCTATCTCAAATTCATAAAAGAGAATGTTAAGAAGAAAAGAAGATATATTAAGTAAACTTAACACAAACGTCGAGCTAATGACGTTAATTAGGAGACATCCCAATTTTCCAGCTTTATATTTTTTTTTATGTAAATTTTATTTTCCGAACTCAAACATGAAAATTTACGTTGTGACAATTTTATAGAATTTTGCAAGGCGATCTCATCTATTCACTAAACGAAGACTTAAGTTGATGTACTGGCATAAGCACTTGTTAAACTATTTGGGAGAGCTTATGAAATAGCTTATTAACTTGGATCATTCCTGGATGATTGTCAGTGTTATTCCCAGGCCATGAAGTACCATCTTGCAGCACCCACCCTTCTTCTGGTTTTTTTTATACTCTGCGACAAGTAAATTAATTCTCACGTTGAATACTTCATACTCTCTCTGCATAATTGCAATGTAAAATGCCTTAAGTCTAACATGGAAAAATATTAAACTTTTAAACTCATTTTATACAAAATTGTATTTGTCGGGGAGTTTAGAAAACTCGGAAGTCAATGCTCATAACTACAAGAGAGGAGAAATGTCATATCTCCACCAAAAACCTTTAGACATTATATATATAAGTCATCTCTCTTATAAATCCAACATTTTTATCCTTTCATAGATGACGTTGAATTCAATAACTCACACTTGAGTTAACAATCTCTCACACAATTGTGAGTTCCCATCTCCTATAAACGAACTATACTTTGATACCAACTGTTGGAGGAATTAAGAGAAGTCAAGAGTAACAACGAGACCAATGCTTCATAATAATCACAAGAGAGGAAGACACTGTATCTCCATCCAAAACCTCATGGTATTAAGTCTATGTGTCAACTCTTGGAAAATCTAACATTTTACCTATTCATATGTGTACAAATCACTTACATTTGAACCAATAGGTACAAACCTCAAACAAGACTACCTCTGATTGAGTGAACCTATATATGGATATTCATATAGAAGAGAAAAAAAGTATTGTAGGTTTCGCTTCTACCATGTGCTTAATAATCATGTCATAATGAATTGATAAATAAGCCTCCTTAGAATAAATGTATGATTGCCTATCATCAACCGTATCAAAAAACGAATGCATTTCATCATAATTATCTTCAACAACTCCTTGTTGAACAGATGACAGTGGTTGTTGTGACTCCTAGGCAATCACTGAAGCCACAAATTCGGATTCGTAACATTATCCTTCGAATCCATATATAGAGGAGAATTATTATAATCCACGCTATTGCTGTTGGAGTAAGAATGCTGTTGAGACACAGACAAAGGAGCAGCCACTGTGTTGTAATTCTGCGGCTGCGGAGTGTTATTAAAGAGCGCGAGCGCATTTGACGAACGCGGTCCCATTCCCAATTCCAACTGCGAAGTCACATCATCATGAGGCAACTGTTGGTGCTGTTGTTGTCGACAAATTTCAAGCTGCTGATAAACAGCATAAAGTTCTTCTTCCAACATCCATATTTGATATTGTAGCCTGCAAATTTCCTCCCAACATCCATGCACAGGATACTTATCTCTATAATTAGCCTGCATGATAATAGAATCCATGGCGGGTTTCTTCTGGCTAGGTTCGATGAACTTGAGTATTTTGACAATGTTGCTAACTCCAAACAGTTTGTGGACATTAAGGAATATCTTAGGTTGATCTGCAGGGAAAAACGGAGCTAAAAGGCACTCAGGTGTGCACTTTCTTCTCTGGAATTTGCATGCTGCACAAGCCTGTGTTGTCCCACCCTTAAGGGTCATTATTATTACTATTTCTTTCCACCACCCAGGGAGAAAGATGTTGGAAGAAACTATAACTAAGTATGATCCAGAATGAATGAGTTTTCAAGGTGTGTGATGGGGATAATAACCCTCATATGTTCCAAGTTTTACTATGCCTCTAGTTCCTAGGGACTACCATTATGGCATGCCAACTGCCATGATGACGGACTTACTCAGCCATGCTTCGACGTTTTCATACAATGCTAAAACAATAGTGTCACCCCTTAATCCACATTTATAACTGTCACAGTTGGACTTGGGGAGGCCAATACGCTTGTTACATGTGGTAAAGTAACCACCTCCCCTGACATTGACACTGGAGCCGATATCGGATTTAAAATATGGCATGTAACTCCAATAGTGTTCACCGTCCCTGTTGTATTAGCGGTTGTTGTAATTGGTGGTTCTGAGTCTGGAGTATCATTTCGATCTCGAGAAGTATTCTTTGGGTTAACCATTGCTTATAAAATCCTACCACTCCTCAAACGAGTGTGACCACAGACGTTAAAAATTCTTCCACTCCTCAAACACATACGTTGATGGAGATTGAAAATGATAACGAAGGAGTAAAAATTACGACTGTAACTTCAAGAGAAAACAATTTTTCATAAAAGCATGTGTGTTCCACTAGGCGTGCCAATTTGTTCACAGGTGTTTTTAGCGAACAATCATGAGTTTGAAAGTCTTTGAGATTAATTCAAAAAATCTCGGGATCAGTTTTGTGTGAAAACTGTTACTGCGACGTAAGTATAAGACGTCTTGTTGTAGACAAAGTGAAAATAAACTTTAAAGACAGTAAAGATTAGATTGAAGTAAAAAGAACTTGAAACAAACAAAATAAAATAAAATACAGTAAACGACAAGAAATAAAAGGTGTTTCAATTAAGGATACATAAAAGTACAAATAAAAAGGGGACGTACACTCACATAATCGCTCACAAATTGTATCGCTCTTTGGCTTGGGTACTCCATTTCTATAGAGAATTTATGTGAAAACTTGTGAACCATTATTACAATACACGAGTCAGCTATAAATACTAACTAGGAGTAACTGCCTTTGACAGTTTAACTCTACAGAAATTGACATGTCATTCATATGCATGCAACTTTTGTCTCCATATCTTGCCACGTCATCAGGGCCTCGAAATGTTAAACCATTATCCCACGTTCTCTAACTACTTAGAGGCTAGTAACTACTTCCTCATCAAAGACAGTCACTGAGCGCATAAAACCCTTCATCTTTGGTTTCCTCAATCTTCTGATTATTCAGAGTCTGTTGGAGAGTCCTCCCTCGACATGGTGTCGAGTAGTAACTTAAGTCTATTCCTTAGATTCCAGACTACATCTCAAGACATCAGTCGAGAAGCTCCAGTCGACGTGCCATCATTGTCGACTCTTGTCCATCACTTGTTACACTTAGTACTTTACCAAATGCATCATTGTCTTAACTTAAGTTTATATCCCCTTGAAATTCTTCCAAACTACATCTCAAGATATCAGTCGAGAAGCTCCAGTCGACGTACCATCATTATCGACTCTTGTCCATCACTTGTTACACTTAGTACTTTACCAAATACATTATTGACTTGATTTTCCTACTAGGTATAAAATCCCAGGTCAACAGTCATATCACAAGTAAAATCTCAAGACAAATTTGAAATTTTTGATTTTTGAGATTTTGGATGTGTAACTCGAATCACACAATCCCTTGAGTCGAATCAAACTAAACATAGGGAAATCATGAACTTGTGAGTCAAATCACAACTTTCACTTGATTCAAATCATTCACCATGTGAGTCGAATCACAGTTTCAACATGATTAGAATTATGAAACTTCCTTCAACCCATGCCAAGTTTGAGTCGAATAGTGACTTCTTCATGCCTCGAACCACAACTTGTATAAGTTGAATCACAACATATGCTTGACTTTAATCATAGAAAAATATGTTTCTCTTTAAGTGTAAATCTTTTTCCACATTACTTTGCCACTTGGCTTAAATCACTAAGTTGTCTTGTTTCGAATCAAACATGATTTTTTCACCATTTTTATGCTTCATCTTTAGCACGTTTAAAATAATTTTTACTCTCAAGCCTTTCATAATGTTAGAAAAAAATTCTTTCATTTTTTATTTGAAAACTCACAAAATACTTGTTCTCTCATTTTCAAAAGAGTTTTGAATCTTTCTTGAACACTTGCAAACAATTTCTTTCATCTTCAATCTCATTCTTTTTTCATTGCTACATGGATTCGAATCTTATCTTGGAAGATTTATGATTAATCGAGGAGATTTATTTTGAATTTAACGTTTCTTTGAAGATTTGTTTAAAATTTCAGAGGCTTGCAAGAGTGTGTAGTGTTATATCTGGTTTCAAAAATTTCAGTGAAAAAGAAGGAGTTGTGTACAAGTTAAAAATCCAAAAAGAAGAAATTTATTTTTCAACATTTATTTTTGACTAATGATTGTACAAAATCTTGTAACTTTATTACAAATCATAGTGGAAGACCAACGGATTTTCAATGGGAAACCATTTAAGAGTGGATTAAGCACAAAGTGAGGACGAATGTGCCAAACCATTATAAATCCCGATGAACTCTTCTTTCTCTCTCTCTCTCTCTCTCTCTCTCTCTCTATATATATATATATATATATATATATATATATATATATATATATATATATATATATATATATATATAATTTAATTTCATAGTTGATCACATGATTAGGTTGTTCTTATTGCTTTCTAAAATTGCATGCTGATAGAATTTTCTGTTGGTATTAATTTATTACATAAGTTATAGGTTTTGTTAGAATTGGAAATTCAACCTTGTCTTGGTGTCGATTAAACCTGAAAACTGTGGCTGTATAATCTTATTCATGTTATGAGTTGTACAATAACATTTCTCTTGTAATTATTCAATTATTTATATAATTAGTTTGTTCTTTTGGTGTAATTAAATTTTATTAGACGATAGGCAACAATCTAGAGAGGGGATGGGGTGGCGAATAGATCCCAAGTTAAAAACAATCTTAACAAAAATTATTTTGAAAAATTTAACGGCTAGCGGAAGTGACACGGATCGAATCGTCTAAATCAAACCGCTATCGAAAGGGGGGGACGGGGGGCGAATAGATCCCAAGTTAAAAACAATCTTAACAAAAATTATTTTGAAAAATTTAACGACTAGCGGAAGTGACACGGATCGAATCGTCTAAATCAAACCGCTATCGAAAAGCTCAGATATGCGTATGTAGAATCAAGTTATGATAATGAGAACAAATTGATCAAAACACTATTAATCATAATCACTTGAATGCTACTCTAATAGTAGAGATTATTCCCAATGACAAAATACATAAAAATGCTATTGATAAAATTATCGAACACCTTGTGTGCAATCGATTTCGTTTACAATTTTGTATAGTTTTGTTGATTTTCAAATCCAACCACAATCTAATAGATTGTGATCAACTCAATAAAACCTCTTTCAAAAGGTTATCAAAAAGTTTAGACAAACGTATTGATCGCACAATCGATGAATTCAATTAATTTGCAAATGAAAAGTAATATATATATATATATATATATATATATATATATATATATATATATATAGAGAGAGAGAGAGAGAGAGAGAGAATATAAGGATTTGTTTAAGAAGTTCCCGAACCGGCCTCGCTATGGGTACGCATGCCTTCAATTCGAACTCGAATTGAGGTAATGAAATTAACCTTACTTTACAAAAGTGGAATACAAGAGAAATGTAGCAATCCAACTCTAAAAATCCTATGTTTGATGTTCATTATAACACTTTCTCTTACCTTGTTCTGAGATTGATCGAGTCACCCAATAATACCAATTTGATCCAGCATCTCACGCTACTACTTTGAAAGAACCCTCTGTTCTTCTAAGCTTTCACTCGATCAAATATAAATTGAGAATTGTTATAACCCAAGATTTACCAATATGATTCACTGTCTCACGCTACTCATTTGCAAGAAACCCCTGTTCTTCAAAGCTTTCACTTGATCGGATCCAAATTGCGTAATCTTGTCTAAAACCTTCAAATCCCCAATTGATCTTGAAGGAAAATCCCAACTTGGTTTTTTATTTGAAACCCTCAAATATCTCAACCCAATTTAAAATTCAACAACCTAAATTGGACGTTATCAACACTGATTCTAGCTAGAACCCAAACAAATAATGATTATGTGTAGTTTGTTAGTGTGTATGCATAGAATGTATAATGAAGATGATGAGCACTATTTGAAATTCCTGTTTCGTTTGTAATTTTCTCAAAACCACTAAGAGAAATGATGCATGAATGAAGTATATATATGTGTGCAAGTTGGAGGGAAAAAATGAAAAAGATTTGAAAAAATCATGTATTTTTGGAAAAATGCGTTGCATGTGTCGACCTACGTAAGTCATGTGTCGACACATTCGATGCATGTGTCGACCTGTATAGGTCATGTGTCGATACATACAATCGGCACATCAAACATAAGCTATATGCCTTAAAATGAGGTACATGTGTCGACACATAGGAAAATTTTCTTCTATGTGTCGACCTATAGCACGCATGTGTCAAGACATAAACTATTTTTTCCCATAATAACCTATTTTTAATGCACGAAACCTTTTCTAAATCATTTCAAAATGGTTTTATGCTTCCTAATGCTAAGATGCACATTAAGACTCAGAGAGATACCGTCCAATATACATAAACACTAAAGTATCCTAGTTTTGACATCATAAAAAATACATCTAGCAGAAAGTTGCACTCACATACTCCCTCTTTTTTATGACGGAGAAACTTGAGACGATGTGTTTCGTCTCTTCATGAAGGCCCCCCTGAATGTATGCATCCCAACTTCATCTTACAGATGCTTCTCCCTCTTTGACAACATCAAAAGAGACAAAACAATCCATAAGAAGTATCTTATATCATACACAAACCAATATAACACACATATGCGTTTGCAAAGATAAGATCATCAATAACACAACACTCACATAGAATGATGTAAATATTGAAAATGCCTAAACGTAAATAAAATCAATCAAAGTAACAATATGACATAGTTTCCATAAATCATGCCAAATAACATAACAATAAACATGAAATATAAAGAATACAATGTAATAAAGAAAACTCTTGAGTTGCTACAAAAGCGACACGTTTACGTGACATATACCTTTGGTGCTCTCGAATACTGCACATGTATGTGCTCTAGTAAGGAGAACATTTAGATTTATCACCACAAACCAAAAATAATTTTTTATCATAACCATGACACGCTACAAGAATTTTATTGACATTATAACATGTTCAAACATATTTCATGCCGGAAAAGATAAACAACAATCTCACATATATCATGTAAGAACTAATAATAGATAATATACTTATACACAAAGAACATATTTCAAATATGGAAGAAGAATAACATGAAGTCACTATAAGCATATAAATTGACAAACATCTATTGAATTTTTTTGGAAGTGAACATTCATGAAATGTTTCATACATCAAGCATATCAAGCATTTGGAACATATACAACATGCAAAAGTAAAAGGCTTTCTTTCAAAGAGAGAAAATGGAAATATTACCTCGCGTATTTGATGAAGGATGCACTCATATATGATTTAACTTACAAGAAAAGTTAAAACAAATGTATATAAAGTACATAAAATAAATCATATTTAGGCAAGATTTGAGATATCAAGTATGCCCAATTCCCTTCGAATGTTGAAAAAAGGTTCAGTCGCAAGAGTTTTGTAAAGATATCCGCAAGTTGATTTTTGCTATCAACATGCTCAAATATGACATCTCATTTTTAAACATGGTTACGTAGGAAGTGGCGACATATCTCAATATGTTTAGCGCGAGAGTGTAACACCATATTTTTTGTTAGATTAATTGCACTAGTGTTATCGCAC
This sequence comes from Lathyrus oleraceus, assembly GCF_024323335.1. Classification (NCBI taxonomy): domain Eukaryota; kingdom Viridiplantae; phylum Streptophyta; class Magnoliopsida; order Fabales; family Fabaceae; genus Lathyrus; species Lathyrus oleraceus. Next base: position 87,552,291 of record NC_066584.1, read on the forward strand.
ATGATAAGAATGCATTATAGTTTAATATCAAAATTAAGTAGTTATTGTTTGAGCCACAATATTTGAGCATAACAACTACCGAATATGACGTATTCCGCTTCGCTTAGTTGACAAAGCAACGAAAACCCGTTTCTTGCTATGCCAACTTACTAAGGAGTTTGAAAACATGTGGCAAGTTCCACTAGTAATTTTCATATCCGATTTTCAATCGGAAAAATCAGAATCGGTATAACAAACTAAATTACAATCGCTTCCCTTGGAATACCTAAGCCCATACTTAGATGTACCACAAAGGTATCTGTGGATGTTTTTTAGTGCTTTTAAATGTGATTCCTTAGGAACCGGTTGATAATGAGCGCACTTACACACGCTAAATATAATGTCTGACCTAGATGCAGTAAGATATATAAGAGATTCAACCATACCTCTATACTTCTTGACATCCACATCATTTCCATTTTCATCTTTTTCGAGTTTCCATTTGTGGGCATTAAAGTGTCAATTGATTTTTCATCTTTCATACCAAATTTCTTTAGTAATTCATTGAAATATTTTATTTGACACACGAACGTCCCTTCATTGAGTTGCTTGATTTGAAGACCAAGTAAGTAGTTCAACTCCCCCATGAGACTCATCTCAAACTCACCCTATATTAGCTTAGAAAACTCCTTGACTAATTGCATGTTAGTGGAGCCAAAGATGATATCATCAACATAAACTTGAAGAATAAGAGTATGTTTTCCTTGACATTTAATAAAAAATGTATTATCTACCTTCCTCTAGAGTATCCTTGATCAATTAAAAATTTAATAAGTCGCTAATACTAAGCCCTATGGGCTTGTTTGGGACCATACAAAGCTCGTTTTAGTTTTTAAACATGATTAGGATACTCATGATTTTCAAAACCAGGAGGTTGTGAAACATACAATTCATCATTAATATATCCATTAAGGAAATCACTTTTCACGTCCATTTGAAATAACTTGAAAGCTTTGGAGCAAGCAAAAAAATTAACAATATATAATACATGTGAAGATATTAAGACGAGGTCACTAAAAACATGTAAATTGAAACACACCATGGTTATCAATTGAAAGTTATGGAAATGAACACTCATAACATGTATCATACACCAATTATATCATATACCTTTTAATAATAAATAGGTAAAAGAAAGGACTTACTTACAAAGTGAAAATTGTAACGATATTATCTCACCATACGAATGACAAAGGATGAACTTGCATTCCACAAGGAACTCTTGAATGAAAGTTGGACTTTCATTCTTGTCCTTTTCATGATAGTTATTTTTCTCCTCCTCGTGTTTCATCATCTTAGGTTGATCAATCCCTTATTCGATGTCCTTGAGTATGTCTTTTGAAGATATACCTACCTCATGAAACAAAATACCTTTTTCGACATTTCTCAGATAGAAGCATTACAAGTAATCTACACACTTTTTCCAATTAATGAACACTAGTTGTTGTCTTCCTTGGTCCCACAACCCATATTTCTTTCCACAAAGTCAATGAAATAGGGAGATGTCACCCGTCGTATTTCTTGAGCATCCACAAACGAGATCTCATACTCTCTTCATAGAGCCAAGACATTTATCCGACAAGATCAACAAAAAATGCTAGGTACCCACTATTCATTGGTTCCTTGAGGGTGAGTGAATCCTTGGTTGCATTTAGGCAACCATTGAAAAACACCTTTAGTAACAAAGAGTTTCCTAAACTTGCATTTTTAAATAATGTGACCTTTCTTGCAACAATAATGACAAGTTTAATTGTGAGAAAAGTGACCTTTGCTATTTTGATAATTTCCAACAAAGTTATACCTTCTATAAGGATTATAAGAAGGGGTTTTATATCTGGTAGTATCAATAGCAAAAGTAACCTTTGGTTCAAGAGCCTTGTTTAATTTGGCCTTTAGAGTATTTGCTTCTTTTTCCAAATATGACAAGTCTCACAACCGAACCAAGAGGGTTCTTCATCCTCATTTTTAAATTTTTAAATATATACCATTGATCACTTAAGAGCTTCCATATTGTTTTCGGTTTCTAAAACTTTAGCTTCTAAACGTGAAAAGATTATTTTGGTTGAAGCTAATTTTTTAAAAGCGTCTACGGCTTTTATATGTAGATTTTCAAAAGCTTTTTGTAATTGAGAATAAGATAATTCATTCATAGATTCAAGATTAGAATGAATTACATTCTTCTTTTTCTTTTTGTTGGCCATGTAGCAAAGCTTGGCTGACTCAAAACTTGAACATGAGCTTTCATCACTTGAAGAATCATTTCCACCTTTCCAAGCAATATAAGCTCTTCTAGACTTGCTAGATTTCTTATGATGACCTTTCTCTTTGTCTTTCTTGATCAATGGACAATACGATCTATAATGACTTGCTTTTCCATAATTGTAACATAACCTTCTAATTTACCCTTCTTATTCTCATCTTCCTTTGATGGGTTAGATTGCCTTCTAAATTTTATTAGGTTCTTGTTAGATTTCTTGACTCCATTTTTCCTTATGTATCTATTGTAACTTTTGACAAACAACCCCATCTCTTCATCATCAGAATTCTCGTAATCACTAGTTTTACAATCACTTTGCTCATTGGTTGAGGACTTTGAACTTGAAGCCTTTAGAGTAATATACTTCTTTTCTACCTCAGTGTCTTTACCTTTCTCCTTATTTATCTTCTTCTCATGCTTTTTTTCATGTTTTTACAAGCAAGTGAGTTCTTGCTCATGTTCTTCTAGCTTGGCAAATAAAGTTGTGAGATCAAGTATTTTAAGATTATTCGCTTCTTTGACTGTGGTGATCTTAGTTTGTCATTCCTTATTAAGACACCTCAAAACTTTATTAGTAGAAATATCATTGGAAATAGGCTTACCTAGAACATTCAAGCGATTTATAAGACGTGTAAACCTATTTTGCATGTCGGCAATGGTTTCACCATGCTTCATGCAAAATAGTTCAAACTCTTGATATAAAGTATTGATCCTAGCTTGTTTAACTTCATTAGTTCCCTCATGGGAAACTTATAATTCTTCCCAAATAGCTTTGGTGGTTTCACAATGGGAAACACGATAATATTCATCAACATCAAGTATGGATATGAGAGTATTTTGTGCCATCCAATCATGTGACCATAATTTCTTATCATTACAATTCCATTGTGCTTCTGGTTTTGGTATGACAACACCTTCACCAAAGGTCATTGTAATTTTATTAGGACCATTGGTGATGACTTCCCAAACACCCATTGTCAACCGAGTTGATATGGATATGCATACAAGCTTTTCGATAGCCATAATTTTCACCGATAAAAATGGACTCTCTATTGTACGCCCCTCTAGGTTCGGTAGCCATTTTCTAATAAGCGAATATTGAAGCACATAATTAATCAAGCTCTGATACCACTTGTTAGACGATAGACAACAATCTAGAGGGGGTGAATAAATCCCAAGTTAAAACAAGCTTAACAATTTTTTTTTGAAAATTTTAGCGGCTAGCGGAAGTGACCCTGATAAAATAGTCTAAATCGAACAGTTATCGAAAATCTCAGATATGTGTATATATAACCAAGTTATGATAATAAGAACAAATTGATCAAAATACTATTAATCATAATCACTTGAATGCTACTCTAATAGTAAAGACTATTCCCAATGATAAAATACACAAAAATACTAATGAGACAAATTATCGAATACCTTGTGTGCAATCTATTTTGTTTAGAATTTTGTATGATTTTGTTGATTTGCAAATACAACTACAATCTAATAGATTGTGATCAACTCAACAAAACTATTTTCAAAAGGTTATCAAAAAGTTTAGCCAAACGTATTGATCGCATAATCAATGAATTCAACAATTTACAAATGAAAAGTAAAAGGATTTGTTTAGGCCGATCCCTAATCCGCCCCTCACAATCAATGATTCTAACACTTTTTCTTCCCTTGATCTGAGCTTTATTAAGTCACCCAATAATACCAATCTGATCCACCGTCTCATGTTACTCCTTTTCCAGAACCCTTCATTCTTAAAATCTTTCACTCGATCGTATCCAAATTATGAATTGTTATAACCCAAGATTTACCAATATGATCCATCGCCTAACGCTACTCCTTTGCAAGAAACCCCCGTTCTTCAAAGCCTTCACTCGACCAAATCCAAGTTGTGTAATCTTGTCCAAAACCTTCTAATCCCTAGTTGATCTTGAAGGAAACCCCTAACTTGGTTTTCTTATTTGAAACTCTCATAGGTCTCAACCTAATTTACAATTCAATAACCTAAATTAGACATTATCAACATTGATTATAGATGACACCCAAACAAAGAATAATTATGTGTAGTTTGTTTATGTGTGTGCATAAAATGTAGGTTGAAGATGATGAGCACTCTTTGAAATCCCAGTTTCGTTTGTGATTTTCTCAAAATCACTAAAAGAAATGATGCATGAATGAAGTATATATATGTGTGCAAGTTGGAGGCAAAAGGAATACAAAAGATTTGAAAAAATCATGAATTTTTGTAAAAATACGTTGCATGTGTCGACCTATGTAAGTTATGGTTTGACACATTCGATGCATGCGTCAACCTGTATAGGTCATGTATCGACCTGTATAGGTCATGTGTCAACACATATAGTCGGTACATCAAACATAAGCTACATGCTTTAAAAATGAGGTACATGTGTCGACCTGTAACTCGTATGTGTCGACACATAGGAAAATATTTCTTCTATGTGTCGACACATAGAATATTTTTCACATAAAAACCTTTTTTATTGCATGAAACCTTTTCTAAATCATTTAAAAATGTTTTTGTGCTTCCTAATGCTAAGATGCACATTAAGGCTCAGAGAGATACTGTATAATATACATAAACGCTAAAGTATCCTAGTTTTGACATCATATAAAATACATCTAGCGGAAAGTTGCACTCACATGAGTTGCCAAACTTGATTGTGTTGTGAGCTGTTTGAGTATATTTGCATAACTTTCAATCGAAAAGCATAATCTATTACACTAAATTTTCTTCCACCATGCAAAACAATTTGTATTTGAAACTCAGGTAAAAAATATTTTCAAACAAATTTTTAACTTGGAAGATCTATTCCACCCCTCCCTCTCTAGACCTTTTATTCTCCATTTATGTGGATAGTAGGGATAAATGGATTGTTAATTATAGTTTCCCATAATTCATGATCATGAATTTGAAAAAAGATTTGAAATCTAACTTTCCATAGTTCAACCTATCACCATTCAACGATGAAGGTAGGCTTAAGAATTATCACTTGTTAAAAATAGTGTTGAAAGTCATCCTCATATGAGATAATTAATCTTTGAACATGAGTTAGGCTTTGATGCCACTTGTTGAATATGTTCTTCCACATACAAGACATGGGGTGTATTCTGGAAGTTTGAAAAACATTGATTTAAAACAATTTTTTTTTCTAAATCAAAGTTTAAAAACATTTTCAAGAAAACATTTGAATTAGCAGCGGAAAATCCGAGTAAATAAAGTAGGCGGAAAATGAAGAGATAAGGGAAGAGAGATGACACCAAAGATTTATAGAGGTTTGGTCTTTAAATAAGTGACATACTCCTCTCCCCAAAAATTGATATTGAGAGTTTCTAAAAATGCTTACGTGATTTAGAAGGTTAAGCTCACAAACCCCTTTATACAAGGAAAAATAAAGTTTCAGGTTTACTTTTAACTAAACAGCAAACAATGGAATGAAGCGGTTAACTTTCATGCCAAACACGAAAGAATCTTTGAGCGGTTAGTCGCCAAGCTAAAATGAGATTTTATACAGACTTATCTCAAACCAACGTGAAGTATTTAACTAGCTATCCTCTGAACTGAACCAAGCTTTTATACCGTGCTGACCATGAACCTAGCCGAGATTTTACACCCGAATGATCTTAATGCCACTGAGCTTTTACACTGAGATGATCTCAAGAAAAATAAGAATATTTTTCATTGGTTATTTTGAAGAACATAGAAGGAATTTTTTTCCTTAAGTGGTTGAACTCACAAACCAAACTGAGACTTAACACTAAATCCCCCAAACAAAGCTTTTAATAGGTTTAACTCCAAACCCAAAAAACAACATTTCCTTAAGGAAGAAATATTCACTCAAGATAAAAAAAACTCTTGGTTACTTTACAATATTATCCTTTCCAAAACAACTTCCTCACTTAAATACAAGAACCATTCTTAAAGCGTTATTACCAAACTTATGTTAGAGAAAGAAAAAAACATTTTAGGGAGAGAATGAGATAGATAGATATATAGATAGATAGATAGATAGATAGATAAATAGAGATCTAAAGTTTTTGGATAATAGTAAATGAGGGGTAATTCCTCTATTTATAGTCCAAAGGATCCCTTAAAAAGGAAACAAAATCCATGGGAAAAAATAATTCACCTAATCAATTAGGTTTTAATCCTAATCGATTAGATACCATAAATAATTGATTGATTTAGCCCATAATTGAAGGTTTTGATAGAAAGTCGTTATCAATCATTAAGACACTGTAACAATCAATTATATACTTGTTTTCCCTTATATAATCTATTAAGTACATGGAACAATCAATTAGATAGTTCAAAAGCTTGCCAAAACCATTATGACATTTTCCAACTCATTTGGCTAAGCTCCAGAACAGTTTTATGTGATTTTATTTTAAATATAGAGATTCTGAAAAGAGTTTTAGTGAGTGTGTAATTTATCCATAATACTATACAAAAAATTCCTTGTATTTTTACAAAATAATGAACACTCGCACATGGACAAGCAAGCTTTCACACTTTGAAGCTTCTAGTTTTTTTCTTCTGGATATACTATCTCCATAAGCACTTCACTTGAGTATTTTTAAGGATGAGGCTTGATATATCTTTAATTTAGATGACATTTTCAAAGTATATCACTTGTGATTGTTAACCCCTAACTCTTCATCTTTATTCAGAGGAAATACTTTATTATCTTTCTTGTGTATCTTTGTCTACTTGAACCAGTTTTAGAAATTTCTTGATGTTATCATCAAAGGATGTTACATCTTCATGAGTTTTCATAATCAAAACCATGGTGTTGATAGGTCTAGGCATATCTTTCTTAACATTGACCCCTTCTTAATTAAGATTGCAAGCACATAGTTCCATACACATATGTCATCTTTTTGTGAGATCATATTTCCCTATTCTCAGTTGTTTCCTTCATCTTAGTATATCTCATTTAGTTCCAAAAATACCCATTCTAACGTATCCTTTGATTCATATCTATGTCCTATTATGTAATATACATATATGTCCACTACATTTATCCATAACAACCTTGCATATAACCCTACATATACACATTGTTCAAATCATGCACCTATAACTACATCTTATACAAATCTTGCACCCACGGCTAGTCTTTTCTAAAATCCTTCCCCTACACATTTCAATACCTCAAGTACCTTTTTGTCAACATATTCCTCACGTGTCCCAAACTCGGAGTCATCCATATCCTCTCCTCAGTAATCATCAATCACTGATATGCCCTCTACCACACCATCTATCTCATGCCCAAACTCATCATCTCCTCTCAACTTACCTAATACATAAGTACCCACTTAAGAATTCATCCCCAAAATTGTCACTCCATGAATACTATAACAAGAATGACATTGCTTAACTTAGACTCAAACTTACCTTAAATTTCAAGAAACTTGAACCCACTACACCTAAAAAATAGGCCATTCCTGAGTGGTATGCATCTATGGAATCAGAATGTGATTCCTTGATAAAAAACAACATTTGGACTTTGGTCCCCCACCCATTCATAGCAACCTATTGATTGCAAATTGTTGTTCAGAATCAAAGAAAGCTCAGATGATAGTATCAACAAGTATTAAGTCAGATTGGTAGCCAAATTAGTTTTTTCAAGTACAGGGTTCGACTACACTAAAAACTTCTCCCCATTTGTGGAAAGTGTAGCTGTCATGAAAGTTCTAACACTAGTACTCTCTCAACACTGAAAAATTCAATAGTTGGACATTAATATTGCATTCCTCAATGATTTCCTTAATGAAGAGGTCAATATATTTCAACCCGTTGGTTTTCATTAAACCAAGCTATATCTAATATATAATTTCATCAACCAATCATCTCTAGAACCTCCAGGAGCTCCATTCAACAACTAATCACCAAGAAAAAAAATATTAAGTTGTCTTACAGAACAAAAGTAAGTGTATTTTTATAATCTCCACGGGGACTGGTTGTGTTTTAAAGATATTTCAATAGTTTATTTCTTTAATAATGGTTTATCATATGGTTGAGTGTTTATGAATACATAAATGTAAAATAATAGAAAATAAAATTGAACTCGCGGTGTTAAATACGAGAAAACTTGTTGAGGTTAGATATCTTTGACATATTCATGTAGCATCCTCGACCAGTAATATGCATTTCTAATCAATTATAAATATTACCACCTAAAGCTCTCATCGCAACTCATTTATGAGTCAATGATGTGAGGTCAACCGCATTACCTAATAAACGATCTCTCAACCTATTTACTAATATGTCAACATTTAGTTTCACTAGTTAAAACAAATAATGAATTTAAATCTATGTCTAGACTTTATCATATCCAATAGATGAAATATTTGGATATTGTAATGACCAATACCTTTCAAATATCAACTCTTAGCATGAAAACATTTTTTAAGTAGCTAATCTAAAACAAGGATTAAGAACAAATAATACATCTATATTATAACTTAAGAAGAATTACATAGAACTCCATGGCCGAAATCAAAATACGAGTACTAGGAAAACTACATATAACCCCAACAAAAGATCAAATTAGCTATGTTTAATCATCATAGCTTTACAATCAATCCATAGAAGAAAAAAGTTGAATAGCCTCTGCAACGATTCCTCGAGAAGCGCTTGCACCCTCAATCTTCCTCTCCTATTTTTACTTGTGGTGATAACCCACTTTCTCTAAGAATTACCTCAAATCCATCAATATATTTCATTTTTCACTAAATGGAACCCCTATTTGTAGGGTTTGAAATGGTAGGATCACTAAGAGAATTTCCCAGGCTCACTTAGCTCACCTATTTTCTTCCTTGCTAAGCAATGCCAGCACACCTGCAACTTGTTCTATCGCCTTAACTCGCTAAGCACGCCAGACTTCTCGCTTAGCGCACAAACCCTTGCTTCACCTTGAAGTAACTTAGACTTGAAATCATGAACATCCTTTTCTCGCTAAGCGCACATGTGTTCTTGACTTAGCAAGGTTAATTTCTTAATCTTGAAGTTACTTGGCCATGAAGTTTTCTTTTGCTGCCTTTGCTCGTTAAGCACATCTATGTTCCAAAAATTACGCGACAGCTTATTTCCCTCTTTCCTTTTCCCTCGTCATTTTTCACTCTCCCTCCATTTCATTTCACAAAACCAAAATCCTAATTCCATGCTAATTCGTGAATCCCTTTTTTTCCCTATTTCGTGAACCGATTCGTGAATCCCTAATCCGTGAATCCATTGAAGAATCCCTAATTCCCTAATTCAAAATCCCTCGTTAAAGGGTTTCTGAATCATCAAAGGTAATGCATATTCATCTCAAGTGATTTCCATGGAGTTTTGGTTTAATGAGTATGAGATAGTCATATGTTTTATGTTTTCTGAATGTAGGTTTTCCAGAACTATCGGCTTTGTGGATGCTGGAATCAAGTTTTCTTTGCAAGTTTAGTATTGTTTCCAAATATGTTTAAAGTCTCCTTTAAGTCTGAAACTACGAAAATCAAATTATTTGCTAATTGGTTTTCTGAATGTAGGTTTTCAAGAATGCTCATCTTACTTAGTGGAGGCAGTAAGCAGTTGTTGAATGCAAGTTAATTTGGAACCGAAGCACTATATCATCCGAGATTTTGCAAAGACAACTCTTTCTCAAGGTTAGTCATCCCTATGTTAATTTGGAACCAGACTGAACAGTTAGTGTTTGCAATAGTTAGTGTTTGCATCAGTTAGTATTTCTCAAGGTTGGGGTTATAATTTATTTTGAAGGAAATGTTTTTTCTGGACTCAAATTTATTAACTGTTTGCATCAGTAGTGAAAGCTGTGTTTGTGAAAGCTGTATAGTTTCTATGATACTCATGTTATGAACATATGTGTGGTGTCAAATTGAACTCTAAATCTGAATTTAACTTAGCCATTTTAACTTAGCCATTTTACCTGAATAGCGATGAGTAGGATTAGCCATTTTACCATACAAATTGAACTCTAAATCTGATACAGTTGCAACTGCTATACCAGCTGACACAGCAGCTAAAGCTAAAACCTGCACCAGAAATGGTTTTCTTAAAAAATATGAACTCTCCCTGCAAGCTTCTTGAAAATCACAAGACAGCCTAAAGCCAATCCACACTATAGGCTTCCCGATCCAATCTTTTCTCTGTTAACTGCCTACCTTTCCTACCATTAGACCAAGTGAATTTATTTCCAAGAGTAGGGATATGGATGTAATGATTGGAATCAGACCAATGAAAGAAATCCTGCAATTGAGTTTGATGACAAAGAATATGAAGCCGACGAACATTTACGCGGAATTTCAAACTTTGTTGAAAGTGCTGATGGAAAATGGGCTTATAGCAGCACAGGAGTATTTCTAGGAAATGAAAAAGCTGATTATGTGGCAAGAAATGTTTTCTCTTTGAATATTAATGAGTCTTCTGGACACTACTACCAAACAGCCCGCATTGCGCCGATATCTCTTAACTACTTTGGATTTTGTATGATGAAGGGAAATTATAATGTGAAACTTCATTTTGCTGAGATAATGTTTTCTAATGACCGGACTTTTAGCAGTTTTGGAAGGCGCATATTCGATGTTTCAATTCAAGTAAGTAATGAATACACAACTACTTCTTTCTTAGGCTTTGTTTGGTAAGTATCTTAATCAAGCACTTATACCATAAACTTTTATCATATAAGTGCTTGCTTGTGTATAACCTATTTCTATAAAAAAAAGATACCACAAAATCAAACCCTTCTCATTTTAAAGCTATTTTCATAAGCTATCTTATAGAGTTTATGGAATTTAGTTGAAAACAACTTATGGACATATCTTAAGCTGTTCCTATAAGCTCTTACAGACAGTTCTGCTTGTACTTATGTCTGTAGATAAACTCAAATAAACCAATCCAGACCGGCGCTTAGTTTCTAGTTTCGACCAAAATGTTGCTCATATTTTGTATCTGGTTTCTAACAAATCTAAAGTTCCGAATTTCAAAACTATATAATGACAGGGTCGTAAATATTTAAAAGACTTTAACATTATGGAAGAAGCCGGTGGAGTTGGCAAGGGAATTACTCGGGACTTTAACGTTGATGTTAATGATAGCACCTTACAAATCCACTTATCATGGGCAGGAAAAGGAACTAATGCAGTCCCTATGAGAGGTGTATATGGACCTCTTATATCTGCTATCACTGTGACCCCAAGTAAGTACTAGTTTTCATATCGTTTTGATTTCATAACCTTCTGTCAAATATACCAATTAAACTACATTGTATTTCATATTCTTAAAATCATTTATACTTTGCTTTAGACTTTAAAATTCCTTCGAATCGGTTGTCTGCCGGAGCAATTGCTGGAATTGTGATTGGATCATTGGCACTTGTTTTGCTGATACTTTTTGTCCTTTGGAAGATGGGTTACATTTTTCGGAAAGATCAAACAGACAAAGGTAAGATTTTAGTTCTAAGTAAATAAAACATTTTCATGGTTGAACCATGGACCGCTTTATTTTCACTTCTTGTTCCTGAGTAAACCACTTATCTTATTGCAGAACTCCTAGAATTGAAAACAGGTTATTTCAGTTTGAGACAAATTAAAGCTGCTACTAATAACTTCGATCCAGAAAATAAGATAGGTGAAGGAGGATTTGGGCCAGTTTACAAGGTAAATTTAGATAAACTATATGTTAAAAGCTTTGAAAGGTTATCCTCAACTATGATACTGAAGGCATTGCCTATTTCGCAGGGTATATTGTCAGATGGTGCTGTGATTGCGGTTAAACAACTCTCGTCCAAATCAAAGCAAGGGAACCGCGAATTTGTAAACGAAATAGGCATGATATCTGCTTTGCAGCATCCCAATCTTGTGAAACTTTATGGATGTTGCATTGAAGGAAACCAATTGCTGCTTGTATATGAATACATGGAGAACAATAGTCTTGCTCGTGCTCTTTTCGGTAAGGGCTTCATGTAACAGATTTTGGTTGTCTATATATGTTTCTGATAAGTTAAAATCAAACTTTAAAAGACAACTTTTCTTCTAGGTAAGCCAGAACAAAAGTTGAACTTGGACTGGCGCACGAGAATGAAGATTTGTGTAGGGATAGCAAGAGGTTTGGCCTATCTTCATGAGGAATCAAGGTTGAAAATAGTACACAGAGATATTAAGGCAACTAATGTCTTACTCGATAAGCATCTGAATGCCAAAATCTCTGATTTCGGTTTAGCCAAGCTTGACGAAGAAGAAAACACTCATATCAGCACGCGAATAGCTGGGACAATGTTAGTATTATACGACAATATTATAAAGTTTTGAATCCTAAAGACTTTGTTTATCATTCGTTGGCTTGCACTCATAGATTTAAATTGCAATTGTGGCCGCATGGACTGTAGTTGTCTACAATTTCCGATCATGCTTGCAATGTTAACTACAATCTATGTATTTCTTGCTGCTATAATCATTTACACAGTCTTATCTAGAAATTGTTTCATTAAGTTTTTTAAAATCTCTGACACAAACCTACAAAACGTTTCCTTATCAGAGGTTACATGGCTCCTGAGTATGCAATGCGGGGTTACTTAACCGACAAAGCAGATGTATATAGTTTCGGAGTTGTAGCTTTAGAGATTGTTAGTGGAATGAGCAACACAAATTATAGGCCAAAAGAGGAATTTGTTTATCTTCTGGATTGGGTAAGCTACACTTGGTATCTCTTTTCATTGTAATTTCCTTTGTTTCAAAATTTATAATTACTATATCTTGCATGTCATTTAAGGCCTATGTTCTCCAAGAACAAGGAAACCTTCTGGAATTGGTGGATCCAAGTCTTGGTTCAAACTACTCAGCTGAAGAGGCCATGAGAATGCTGCAATTGGCACTCCTTTGCACCAATCCATCTCCAACTCTTAGAGAACCAATGTCATCGGTCGTGAGCATGCTTGAAGGAAACACTCCAATTCAAGCGCCGATAATCAAGCGAAGCGATAGTGCTAGTGGCGCAAGATTTAAAGCCTTTGAGCTTCTATCACATGATAGCCAAACTAATGTTTCTTCAACATCTTTACAAGATAGTAGAGAGCTAAGAGGCAAATCAATGGATGGACCATGGATTGATTCTTCCATATCATATCCAAGTAAAGATGACTATTCTTCATCTGATAGGCTTATTTGAGATTTGATTATTCTTCCATATCATATGCAAGGCTAAATATTATTATAGACTTTTCTATGTTGACTTTAGGGTCGGTGACACGGACGCTATCTTTTTTTTTCATGAGTTTTATAAATTGACCTCAATGCCAGTCGATCGATGCATACAAAAAATGTTGACTTTTTTTGTTGACTTTAGAGTCGGACAGGGCAACGCTAAACATAATATTGACTTTTCATGATTTTGAAACAATATAGCGTCGGTCCCATTAGTGTCCGCGTTAGCCTCCGTTCCACCGAGGCTACGTAGCCTCGGTGTATCTTCAGCCGACGTTACACAGTAGCTTCACACCTTTTATTCAAGGCCCGACACCAACGCTAAACCGACGCTAACCACATATTAGTGTCTGTTTTTCCACCTTTAGCGTCTGAAAGTGGCCGACGCTAATAACTGTTTTTCTAGTAGTGTTAGCTTAGAGAGCCTTGCTTGCAGGAAAAGTCCTTTGGCAAGGTCTTTGTGTTGCTTTGATGTTTTTTAGTCCTTTTTACCTATATTTAGTCAATATGCAATTAAAATGTCCAAACAGACATTTTATCATTTTTCATTGATTAATCACGGTTTTTTCATTGATTACCTGTAAAATAAGTCAATGAGTGCCTATGGTTTTAACGTATTTTTGACACTTATCAACTCTCCTTTTGTTTGTCCTCAAACAAAGTCCCTTGAAATGGTTCAGAAAAATTTCAAAATTCATTATGAGAAGTTTATGACTTGATCAAGAACTTTTGAGAAAGCATTGTTTCATGATATGATTTTCTTTACAATGCAATTTCATGATATCATGAAACCAAAGCATAAAGATGAAAAAAATTCTTTACCAAATTAAGATTTCAAACTTGTCTAAATCAACCGTCGGTTATTCATTAGAATCATATTCTCATTGATTATCTCTCAAAAAGGTTAGTGTTGCCCTCATTGTCGGGCAATGTATAAACTCTAGAAACATTTTTAATTTTACCTAAGCAGTACCACAAGTTACATAAGCACTCTTGGATCACTAAGGCCTTTCTTTTGGTTGTAATGTGGTTGAGCTACACAAAAAATATTGATTTTTTCTGTGAATTCAAAAAACCTAAAGATAAGAGAGTAAACAAAATTGGTGTATCATTTTATTTTTCAAAAAATCTCTTTTCTTTTCTTTCAACTTTACAAAACTTTCTTTTTCATGACTTTCTTTTATATGTTCTGACATTTTATTTTTTTTATTTTTGTTTTTCTTTCTTTTTATTTTTTTCAAAGCATATTTTTTTCTTTCTTTTCACCATTACTACTTGATTTTCTTTTCCAAAACTTTTCCATTTTTCCTCAAATTTATTGTTTGACATAACTTTGCATTTTTAAGTGCTCTCATATCCTTAAGACAATGTGGTGAACCTTTTTTTCTTTTAAAAATTAGCTAAGGGTTGTAACATTGAAAGAATAAATATTTCACTTTTTAGGCTCAAAGGGGTTGTCAAAGGATCACACCCTCACAAGGTAGGCTTTTTGGTCAAGTAATTTTTCACTCAATAACAAGCAATCCCTTGATCATATCCATGACTTCAAATATAGAAAGAACGATGAAAAATCCACATAGTTAGTATGCATATCTACTATCATTTGGTTATGTTTATATGATTCTTGACTTTCATGGACATGATTTCTCTAGACCTTAGTAAAATCAAACTTTTTGTAAGCAATGAGTTCATGGTCATGTTATAGTTTACATATAATCAAACATCAATCAATCATGAAACCATTAAAAGAAAAACCTTTTTATCATGTCATTCATCCTGATTTTTGTCATCAACCTAACTTTTGATATTCCTATGCATTTGGGTTTTCATATCAAGTGAACCATCTGCAGACAAACAATATAAAAATAGTTTTTTTTTACAAAAATATTTTTCAAACAAATACTTAGTCATGAAAACTATTTAAACATCACAGATTTTATGCTTCAAATTTTATCTTCTTTGCATTCCATCCCTTGCAAAAAAGTTTATCATGTCCTCAACTCATCAGAATATGGGAGGGGTTGGAGAGATCCTAGCTTAGCTACCAAAGTGAAGTAGAGAATGCTAAGAACACAACATGACTCACTTAGTGGGCTTCCTGCAACATTCCATATTACCTATTTTACTTCTTCAAATTTATATAAAAACATACCATATAATTATAGGAATATGTCTCAAAATGGTGTCCAAATAGTACTCAAGTGTTTTGGGAGCTTGAGCATGCTCATGTACTTAGTACAAAATTACCAATATACATGAAGAAAAAAAATAGATTGCTCAAGAAGTGATTAAATCAAAACAAAAATAATTTAACAGTGATGGGGAGCAACATGTAGTATCAATTTAGTA
Organism: Lathyrus oleraceus; assembly: GCF_024323335.1. NCBI lineage: Eukaryota > Viridiplantae > Streptophyta > Magnoliopsida > Fabales > Fabaceae > Lathyrus > Lathyrus oleraceus. The sequence goes on from NC_066584.1 coordinate 87,568,153, forward strand.
ATCACCCTCACTAACTGTCTATTCACTTCCTTCTTCTTCTTCTTCATTGTCTTATCCTTACACTTCATCTTCTTCTTTATTGTCCTCGTATTACTTTATTCTTCATTCTATTTCTCATTAGAAGCTTCAACCTGTTAATTCATGTTCCACTACCACTAGCATCACCACCTCCAAAATCCGATTAGAATGATCTGTTTGCAGGCTATTGAAGATAGCTAATAAACTCCTTCTGAGCAGGATCTAACTCACGAGGATCTTGTGGATCACATATCCTCAATTGTAACTAGTTCATGGATTCATTAAAATAAAGCATACATCATTGTTATGCATTAATGATGTCCCAATAGTAAGTGAAGCAGATTATAATATTTGGATCCATGTTATCAAAGTTTTTCATTCTAAATTGTTGCTCTGATTATGAAGTAGGAGGTTCTGGTGGTGCTTGTGGTGTTCTTCTTATTTGACTAGAGAAGTAGCGTAAAGTACCATCCAGTTTTGACACCAAGAAGAAATGACAGTGGTATGAAATATCCACATTGGATTGTTTGGATAATCCCATGATTAAGCTTGGAAATCCTAGGGCATGTTTTTGTGAAAAACTAAGGATTTCCCATATCTTGTTGGATATTACCCTTGATATGTCTACTTTCTTCCTTTCAGGAAGTACCATATGAGTTGTGTAGCGTGTAAAAGGGTAGAGGAAGTATGGTTGTTAGAAGTGATGTTATGGAGCATAAATGTCATCCATATTTGGGTCTGGTTGGTTAAATCGGATCTCTTGAAATAGATAGGTATCCCATATCATCCTAACTCATAGGTCTGGGTGGCTTTTTTTTTGTCAAAAGGAACCATCTGACCTCAAACCCAATATAATATTTTTAAAGGTGTATTTTGCATAGGATTGGAATTCTCATAGAATTTCCTAATGATGTATATGTTACTATGCTTTGAAGGATGTGTTAGAACACTGCAACCTCTAAAATTTATCTCTTATATAATATCTCAATAATTACCTGGGTTTTCAAACTTTACTGTTCACTTTTGTACTATGTTACAGCTTTCAAATTCAGTGTATAATTCTTCATGAAGGTGGCTCCTAAACCTGTGGTCATCATAAGGTGTACTAGATGATCCTATATCGTAGGCTTGCCTTTTCTTATGGAAACTGGTTTTCTTGAAGCCATCTACAACATTTAATGAACTACATAGATGAATTGAAAATTTGTTTGGCAAAAATGATTAAATACATATAGTTACAACCGTTCTTTTTTCATTGTGCATGTTGTTTCGACAAAGATGATGCCATTCTAGGTCTAGCATGTTCTTGACTATGTTTTTCATGCCATGCAATCATTTCATCTCATAGTCAATCTTTAAGGGATATTATCTAAAGCAACCTAGAAGTTCAAAGTACACAAAAAACCCCTCATTCTTCATCCTAATGTATAATTTCAAATATACATGCATGTATTATCTCTCAACATCAAATTAACACAATGAAGCAAATATATCATCTCTAATTCAGATCTTAAACTAGGGAAGTGTTGAGTTTGTTCAACCAAGTTCATAGTGTATAAAAATTGATGTATGATGCAAAGAAATGACATATCTGAGGCAATTTTGAACTGAATCAAAAAGAGTGAATTTGACGTTTTTCTTCTTTGAAGGGCCTATCTTGGGTTTCTTTAGGGTTTTTCATGTGTGGGTGTAATGGAGAGAATGTTATAAAGTGTTTGAAGTGGGTGAATTAAAGTCTGGCTCCATTTACCAATGTTCTGAAATGGGTCTCTCGCTAAGCGAGCTCCACATAGCTAAGCGAGAAATCATGATTTTTTTTTTAAATATGGTTCTTTACTAGTCGAGCCGGGTTTGGCTAAGTGATAGGTGGCTTAGTGATTCTGCACTAGGCGCACTAAGTGAGCGTTGGAACGTGCTAAAGTGTGCTTAGTGAGATGCTATGCATTCTTTCAGTATATTTTGTTTCCATAACTGTGATTTTAAAACTTTTTTTTGAAATACTAACTAAAAAGACTATAAAATGGACTGGGTTTCATCCCAACATACGCTTGTTTAACACCGGTAGCTTGATGGTTGTCAGTGTTACATAATACCAATTACCTTAAAACATACCGCCTAGGTCTCTGATTATGACCTTCAGTTAACATGTGTCAATTTCCACTAACATTCTTGCGATTTTCATGAATGTTCTTCCTAGAATGAGAGGTATCTTTGTTTAGCACCATGAAATCTACATGGAATAAAAACTTTTCAATTTTAATCAGAACATATTTGATTGTTCCAACCAGCTTCCTGCATGTTTTGTCAGCCATCTGTAGTGTTGTCACAGTTGGCTCTATTTGGAGGTCACCAATTTTCTTTACTACTGACAATGGTATTACATTTACACTTAAACCCAAGTTTATGATTGTATTTCAAAATTTCACATTACCTATGGATATAGGTAACATGACTACACCAAAATCTACTTGGGGTAGAGTTTGTTAGATAATCTCGCATCTTTCCTAGTGCGACTTCTCTTCCTCTAGGTTTTATCTTTATTTTTTCTTGGCCTTGAAAACAATGATTTTATCATAGACAACAAAATTACAATGCTCTTTTAGATTAGTTTGGGTGTTGGCATTGAATGTGTCTTTTGGTTGGTTAAACAATTATTTTGCTAATTAGCTTATTGTGTCTCAAGGTTCCTTATGGAGGCTTCAATGTTCTTTTGAATGCCAATAGACATATGCATAAAATGATTGAGCATGTCCTCCAACTTTTTTTTCTTGCCTTGTCTGGAGGTTCTTATGTGTAATGTTGATATGGTTGTCTATTTGATGAACTAGCTTTAAATCTCCATCATTAATTGAAGTTATCGTTCCTTGGAAAGTTGTTGTTTTGATATTGCTCAAGGCTTTATTGATTGTCTACATATATGACTTCTTCATCCATTGGGGGAAAAATCCAGCTGGATGATCACTGTTGCATATTTCACAACATGAAATTTGTATTTGTCGTGGCGATTCATGTATCTCCTTTAATTGTTGTGGCAGTTTAGACAACTGTTTTGTCAGACCACCCATTGTTTATGTCAATAACTTGTTCTATGCAAGAGTAGAATCACTAGTATCCAACACCATGATACCATTATTTCTTTGATAAGAGTTTCTATTATGTTGTCCTTGCTAATCACTGAGCTCAGTTTTTTCAATGAATGCGATTTCATCTTGTGTGTTCTTTGACATGAGAGAACCCCATGCAGTAGCATATAGTAGAAACTTTAGTTGATGTTGTAATTCATTTCTGAAGATGTGAATCTGTGTAAGATTGTCAAAATCGTGATTTGGGAATTTCCTCAGCTTGGACTTGTATCTCTCCCATGATTCACAAATACTTTTAGTTGCGCCTTATGAGAACACTTCAATGGTTGACTTTGCTTCCATGAATTTCTTGTGAGGAAAGAATTTGCTCAAGAAATTTTCTCCTAATGCATTCTATAATTATTGATGTTGGTTGGTCTAGATACCATTCTTTTTATTTTCCAATCAATGATTATGGAAACAATCTCCGGAATACCTCTTCCTCCTCTTTTTATGTAACTCCTAAAGTACTAAAAATCTCATAGAACTTCGTGAGACGTGTATACGGGTCCTCGTTGTCTAATCCTGCAAAATGGTAAGGATAAAGGATTTGTAACAATCTTGTTTTCATTTCTGTTTGATGGACATTCCTTTGTGTTCTAGCTTTGTGAACCATACATCTTGGATTCTTGTGGTGTGGCATGCCACCAACGTTGTCCCCATTATTTGTATTATTATCATTATTATTGTTGTTGTTGTTGTTATTGTCTATATCGGCCATGGTTTCTTGCTTTAAGATAAAATACTCTTCTATATCTTGTTTCTTAGCTTGTAACTTTTTCTTTATGTTTTAATATTGTTTATGTGTGCGGTTCATTCTATTTCGGGATCGAATATAAGTTATTTTGCAGGAACCTTACCTTGCATAAATAAGTAATAACATAACTATCTGATACAATTAGTAGGTTAGTGACTATAAACAAAATATAAAAAAAAATATTGAGAAATATAAACATAATACTTAAAATGATAAAAAGACCATCACAATGTCTTCAAAAGCGTACGCCAGTCTCTGACAACGATGTTGACTTGTGGCAGAACAAAAGTACGCGTATTTTTATTTCCTCCACAAGGATCGATTATGTTTTAAAGACCTTTCCATATTTTATATTACTTTAAGAATGGTTTATTAGATGTTTAAGTGTTTGTCAATATCGAAATGTAAAATAAAATAAAATAAAAGGGAACTTGCGGTGTTAACAACGAGAGAACTTGACGGGGTTAGATTTCATTGATCTATTTCCGTTTAGCATACTTGACCTGTAATATGAAAATATTATAAGTTATTAATATTACCTCCTTAAGCTCTCATCGCAACTCATGTATGAGTAAACGACCTAAGATCAGTCGTATTACCTAATAGACGACCTCTCAGCCTATTATCCAATACGTAAACATTAAGTTTCAACAATTAAAATGGATAATGAAACTAAGTCTATGTCTAAACTTTAGCATATCCACTATATAAAATACTTGGATCTAGTAATGACCAATACCTTTCAAATATCAAGTCATACCATGAAAATATGTTTTAGGTAACTATTCCAAAATAAGAATTAAGAACGAAGAATCCATCCATATTAAAACTTAAGAAGAATTAAATAGAACGCAATGGTCGGAATCCAAATATGAGTACTAGGATAACTACATCTAACCCCCAACAAAATAGAAAATTATCCATACTTACCTATCGTAGCTTTACAAGAATGCCCTAGAAGAAAGAAGTTGAATATCATCTGCGGTGATTCCTCGAGTAGTGCCTCCACCCTCAATCTTCCTCTCCTATTCTCTCTTGTTGTGACTTATGGTGAGAGCATACTTTCTCTAAGAATTACCTCAAATCCACCAATATATTTCATTTACACTGAATGACACCCTTACTTATATGGTTTGAAAGTGTATGCTCACTAAGCACACCGTCCAGGCTCGCTTAACACGCCTACTTCATTTCTTTCTAAGCAATGCAAACTCACCTACAACTTGTCCTTTCTCCTTATCTTAATAAGCGTGTCACCCATGCCCGCTTAATTCACAAACCATTCCTTCATCTTGAAGTAACTTAAACCTGAAGTCATGAACCGCCTTTTCTCGATAAGCATGCATTGTTAGACTATGGCACGGATCTAGAAGGGGGGGGGGGGGGTTGAATAGATCCCAATTAAAATTTGAGTCGGCGCTACCAATTAAAAATTGGTTTTGAAAATTGGTTTTAAGTGCGGAAGCGGCCGAGGAAAATATAGTCTAAAACGAACGGTTATTGGAAAACCGGATATGCGTCTAGCCTATGGATTAGTGATAATGTAGAATAAGAATCACTACACTAGTCACACTATCAATGATTTATTTCACTTGCTAGGATTCCTAGTTCCAATGATTCAAAGAGCAAACCAAACTAGATACACAACTAAGATAATTTTGGTTTAGGCAAATTACCAAACACTTGGTGTGTAAAAACACTCCAAGTGATATTTATGTTGAGTAAGTGATTCCAATTAGTCTAGTACAATATCTTATTGTACTTTGGATTCAAAAACAGAGTTTTAACTTCTTACTCAATTAATATCAAGGTTTGATAAAAGTGCTTATATAAAAATCACTTATTTTTAAGCCAAAACAAATATGCTGAAAAATAGAGAAGACAAAGGTTTGATGAGGCAGTTCCCCCGTCGTCCTCGCTTCGGGGTACGTCTGCCCTCAATTCTAAAACTAGAATTGAGATTGCTTTAATAGATATCACCTGTTGAGTATAACAGTTTATACAAGGATTGACAAGCAAATATACAACAGAATTCTCAAGACGTTGAATGTTGCTTCCACTCCTTGTTCCTTGATTCAAGGTGAATCAAGTCCTTCGATTATTGTTGATAGACCTCCGATTCCAGCCCCTTTGTTGAATAACTCTCAGTTCTTCAAACCCTCGGCCCGGCTGATCTCAACTACAACAAATCGAACCCGAAATCTTCCCTTCAATATCACTGAATCCGCTACTAGATTGATGAAGACTTCCTCTTCTCAATCACATTCGCTCAGCTGAAAATTGATGAAGAAATCGTCCAAAAACCCCCAAAATCAAACCAATCTTGGAGGACAAAACCCTAAAGGTTTTATTCAAGAAAAAACCTGTCGCAAGCTTCAACCCGAACCGGATTCCCCAATCTCGGCTTCGAACGTTATCACCTTTAACCAATCACAAAGCACTTCAAAAATGGCTGTGTGTAATTGATGTGTTGTGAGATGTTGAAGATGAAGATGAAGAATCTTGGACACCTATTTCACTTTTTCTTGTTCTTTGTACACTTGAATCAATTTGTCAAATGTTACTTTGATACAAGTAGCTGAACTTCTATTTATAGTAACAAACCAACCAACCCACTTAACAACTTTTCAAACAAGGTGGGAATTGCTTAAAAACAGTATTTGCGCGCGAACGGTCGACCATAGCAAGTCTATGCGTTGACGCATAACCTGCAGTTTTGGACAAACTGAAAAACACATCAGTATGCGTCGACCATAGGTCGGCGTACGCTGACCCGTGGGAAATTGAAAACTTCATGTGCCGATCCTGTGGTCGACTCAAGCCTCCGTGCGCTGACCCGTGACAAACTGCACTATGTTATGCGCCGACCCTGCGGTCGACTCAAACCCTGCAAATCTGCAAAAATTCATATTTTTGTGGTTTTCATGCATTTTGTCATGACCACATTTTATCCATATATGTTGTATGAAATATAACAGTTTAGATGAACATAGAAAAGGATATGATAGGTGATATGTTGCATTTGTTTTGTAGAGGTGGATTCGACAATGCCGATTCATCCATGGTGGTAATTTGTCATCATCGAAACCTATGATCGTATGTTGTATGACAGTTTGCCCTTACATGCATGTGTTCTTAACTTAGTAAGATTTTTTGCTTAACCTTGAAGTTACTTGGCCATGAAGTCTTCTTTTGTCACCTTTTCTCGCTAAGTGCGTCTATGTTCTTGGCTTAGCGAGCCTTGCTTGTTGGAAAAGTGTTTTGGCATGGTCTTTGTGTTTCTTTGGTAATTTCTTAGTCTTTTTTTTACCTTTTTTAGTCAATATGTAAAATAAGTTAATAAGTTCATACATATTTAATATATTTTTGGCACTTATCAGATACATACGTTTTGGATTATAGAATCGAAAACATGTAAAATACCCCTCAACATGGCATCGTATTATAGGAACTAAAATGTGTAATACACCCTCAATATGAATTCAAATTATAGAACCTAAAATTGTATTTTATAGTAAAATACATATTTTTTTAATATACGGTGTCATTGGTCCTCTATAGGCAATACATGGCTCAAGAATTTAACATACCTCTGATCAACCTGATATCAAGTTATAATAGGCCTAAGGAAGAAAAAGGAATGTCTTGGAATAGTTTTCACATATCCAAACTAACACAAGACTCACTATAAAAGGTATTAGACCATACAACTAGAATATAAGCATATGTCATCCATCGGGCATGTGTCGCAATGATTGGCATAGGATTTGAACCATACATCTTGCAGTAGAAGTCAATCTAGATGTTCTTGGTACAATTACATAAGGGTATTCATTTTAGTTGGAATAAGTATATTATCACAAGGCTCCATCTTCGTGTACTCCCGCTCATACTCCCATATGATAATACCAAAAAAATTGTGTTTGTGTCAACATATACTAATCAATAAACAACATGGAACAATATATTATTTACAAATAATTAAATAATTACATAAATATGTTACCTAAAGGTATGTAATATATCATGTTAGGTGTCTCGTCTTGAACTTTGTTGTTGCATTCAACTCCCTATACAAGTAAGCAACCACAATAGTGCCCTGGCATAGTGATTAATCATATTTAAATCCCTAATACATTTAAAATACTCTACGTGAATGTAGGTGGCGCTCTCGGTAACTATTGTATGGTTAAGATGATGATCCTAGATGGGAAGAATAAGAAGATATGACACATTGTCTGATGTTAGTGTCATATCTTAAATCGGAAGATATGAGTTTTACATATCCTCGTGTCACCTCTCTGAAAAAGGTCGTCTATAGGTCATGATCAACTATGTTAACTCATGGTGGCAGGTTCATGATTCTTATTTATAAAATTCATTTTAAAGTCATTCACATTATTAAAGAGAAAAGTTGTTATGCTAATAATTTGGCTACCATTGATTCATCTATTACTAAATTCACTTTGAGGAATAACTTGTCTAGCTCTCTTTAGAATGATTTCAATCATAACAAGTTATGTTTACTTTTATATAGGTTATGTTAATTTTATTATTCATATTTGAATCATTGTCTTATCTATGCATTTTCCTTTCATTAAAGTTTAATTTCATTGATTTTAATGAGGCCAAGAGTTCTCATACCTTAGGTGTTGGTCTAGTCCCTCAAAGGTTCTTTTGTATCTTTTTTATTTCATTTTTATTAATATGTTTCATTAGGGTGCTTCTTAGATGGTTTCTTTGAAGTTTCAACTTAGTTGGGATGCCTCAAGTATTACGTTTGTAGATTCACTCTCTCAAAAGGAATTAATGAACAATTGTTTGTTTCGAGTAGTCAAATTAATGACCTTCTTACCGTTATTTATACATTTCAATGCCCCCCACGAAACTAGAACAAAATAAAAGCAATATAAAAAAAGAATGGAAAATATCATACATCTTCCTCCTAAATAAGTCTTATCATATTGTCTTCGTAAAGTGTCAATATCAATGCGTCAAATGGGCTTCTAAGTTATAGGAAGATGAACTTCATGGAACTCCACCACAAGCTCATAAAGTTAAGATTGTAGCTCAGTGAATTCAACTACATAGGCTCGTATCTTAGAATGACGCTCTTATCTAACTTAGATAATGGATGAACATTTTTTCTCACAATTTCTCAACATATTATCCTATCCGTCATTGAAAAACATTAACTATTATGCACATGTGACGACAAGAACTCAAAGAATCAAGAATTCAACATGCAATCTGCTATATTTCAAATTATAGATTATGAATGCATCTCATGATGTATATATTATAAATTATTAACAATTAATAATTTTGAGTGTGTTTCAAAATGATAAGAAAATATTCAAGTGAAGATTAATTTTTCAATTTAGAAATATGCAATATTTGTGAAGTGTTGCAGTAGGTTTGAATTCAGAAATAAGCAACACTTATGAAGTGTTGCAGTAGGTTTGAATTCGAAAATAGACAATATTTCGTGAAATATTGTAGAATGTGAAATAGTGCAACCTTTGAAAATTGTTGATGTAGGCGAAACAATGCAACATTTGAAAATTGTTGATGTAGGCGAAACAGTGCAACCTATGATGCATAGGTATGGGTACGGTACGCGGTGCGGGTACTGGTACCGATAAAGGATACGACATTTTTAAAAAAACCAAGGTACGAGTACGTTAATAAGAAATAAGAAATTTCTATAAAATGTATGAGTAGAGAATTAAATTGTTAGATTCATAACAAAATACCACTATTAAAAATTGAAAAAAATCAAAAATAATGTTAAAGATATAATAACAAAAAAATTAAAACACATAAATATACTATATTGAAATTTGAGAAAACCACAAATTTCATTCAAAACCGAATAATGAAAAAAAATGAAATACCACGAGTACGGTACGAGTACCTAGTACGGATGCGTACCCGGTACCGGTACTTCACCATTTTAGAAGTACCCATGCTTCAGAGAGTGCAACATTTGGTAAAATGATTGTTGTAGTAAAAGTGTTGCTGAAAATGTGTGTTTTATCAAGGGTCGCAACCTTATGAAACAACATCAGTTTAGCCTATAAATTTAGCATTTCAGATTCAGAAAAATCACATTAGAGAAGTCTATCTTCTTCACTCAAAATTTCGGATTTCATCTTCTCTACATTCGAGTTTTCATCGATCTTGTGCAAACTCAAGTATATATTGAATTATCCTGAATATTCTTGCGTTCCAATTCTAAGATTTTAAAAAATATTTAAAATATTTATAAGAAAAATGATTCGTTCACGGTTACAGACTCGATCCATTTAATTATAAATTAATTTTCTAGCAGTATATTTATATTCTGATTATAGCATCTGAACACATGCAATATGCTGCATTCTTGCATAGTGGATAGAAGATAAGGTAGATGTTAGGAAAATTAACTTGCAGAAAAACCACTAACTAAGTTGATTAGCTTAGAAGAACAAATTTAATCAAAGTAGCTAACCCATAAAATAGTCATGAAGTTTAATCCGAATTTTGCACTGCAATACTGGCTTAGTCACTGGTTCTCACTCCCGAAATGTAGCCCAACATCATTGATGCAACTTCATGAGGCGGAAGGTGGCATTTCTTTCATGAAATTAATTAATCTAAGCATAGAATCACATACATGACAAATTAGAACATTAATATATGTAATTAATTACTCCTAAAAAATTAATTAAGTAAGAAGGGCCACAGCAATATATTATTATACCTCAATATAAAGTCATCGGAGTTTTGCATGCAAAAAGATGGGATTCATTTCGGGAGTGAGATCCAGTGATTAAGCTACCAACAAACAACAATGGTGAATGGTGAATGAATGATGACAATTAAATTATCAAAGACATTGTGTGTCTATATATAGATACATATAGATGGAAAGATGCATGGTATACTTATTTATATGTTGAGAAATTAATTAATTGAGTGGTGAGTATCAAGTGTGTTTGAATTTAGGACAAGAGTATCAATCAAACAGTATGGTTGGGAAGTCGAGTCTAACATATCTATTGGTGATGAGTTGAGAATTAAATGTCAGGTGTTTTTTGATATAATTATTTTTCTTTTCTACATTGCTTCGCCTCAAATTAAAGCCCTCTTTTTCATTTTTAAATTATAGTATAAATAATAATTATTATTATAATTAATCAAAACTATTTTCACATGCAAATGCAGGTTGCAATGTCACGTCCCCACCTTATTATTCATTATGAGAATCTCTAGGATATCTTGTTCTCGACATGAGGAGACTTGGGCGGTTAGTTTAGCTACTAGTGTTGGAAGATACTACTTATAGCATACATCTAGAATATATTTATAGTTACTAGTGTTGCAATATATGTGAATTCACTCGAGAATGAGAAAACACGAAATCACACTATTATGGATTTATGATCGTTTGATCTAGATCGTAAGGTGTATATCTGAAGTTCGGTATTTTTTATTTATTTGATAAATCAACATTGTAACAAATCTCAACCGATTGTATTACAACCGCATGAATGCAGCAAAGCTCGTGTGCAGACGAACCGATTTACACTGCACAAAAAATATTATTTTGTCTGACGGCTCTTTGAAAACCGCTCTCTTATGTAGTTTGTGGTTTACGGTGGTTACTATGACAGTTTATTTTAACCTACCTTTGATTTAAAAAAAATATATGGACTATGACAATTTTAAACTCAACAGTCCTGAAATATGGAATGTATGGATTGTGACGGTTCATAAAACCACTCTCCTTCATTTTAAGCCTAATTGTGGATGTTTATGGGTGCAGATCAACCCACGAATCCGTTGACTCAAATCAACTCAATCTATAAATTATTCGAACTCATTTATTTACGGTTATATTCAACTCAACTCATAACAATCCATATAGTTTTGGTTCGAGTATCAGATTTGAGTTTTCCAACCTACGGATCGGTTGACTCAACCCATTGATGTGACTTTAGTAATTTCTTATTATTTTTATTATTATTTTAATTAAAAATAAAAATTAATATCTAATTAATAATTATAATTTTTTCAAAAAAAAGTTATTCTCCACCAATAATACTACTAGACCAATTAATTTAGGTAATTCTAAGATTAAATGTTGTTTCTTATTTTCTTTTGTATCATTTCCAACTTATGTATTTTTTGGAAATAACGTATCTTATTAAATTTTATACTATTATAAAATGTTATGTCGTGTTGATGAATTTTATTATATATTATATAATGTACCGTTGAATTTGAGTGTTATAAATGAGTATGATTGTATTGAATTGTGTTATATTTTTTTTAAATCGACAAAAAGGATCATAAAAAATATATCTTTTATTTGAAACCCAACTCACGAATCTAACCCAACCCATTAATTAACGGGTAGGTTCGGGTCGGTTTTGACAACGAAATTGCGGGTTGGACGACGGACCCAACCCCTTGAAGTTTGAATGAGTTGGATAATGGGTTAGGTCAAACCCGATCCAACGCAACCCGCGTACACCCCTAGGTCCAACATTCTTTGGACTTAAAAAAAGTATATAGACTGCGACGGTTAATCGAACTGTCATCCTCCAATTTTGACCACACACTTGAATTTTTTTTTAAAAAACATACGGGCTACAATGGTTAGCCCAACTACCCTCCTCCAATTTTGGCCACACACTTGGATTTTTTTTAAAAAAAAAGAAGCATATGGGCGTAGATGGTTAGCCCAACTACCCTCCTCCAATTTTGGCCACATACTTGGATTTTTTATTTAAAAAATGGACGTAGATGGTTAGCCCAACTGCCCTAAGCAATTTTAGCCACATGCCTTAGATTTTAATAAAAAAACATATAAGCTACGACAGTTAGCCCAACCGCCCTCCTCCATTTTTTTTGCCTAACATGAAGTTTAAAGTTTCACTTTGTTGAAGGGAGAAGAAAAAAATATTGTGATTTGTTTTCTTGACCGTCGTCCCCAACATCGCTTCACTAAATTAAAGAAAGAGGGAAATTTGACTGGACATATACTTGGTTTGTATCAGATATGTGGCCGGTTGTTCTCATTCCATATAACACTCCTACACGGGTTTGCATGAAGCAAACATCGTTTATAATGTCAATGATAACTCCCGATAAAGAAGCACCAGGAAATAATGATATTTATTTACAACCCTTAGTCAAAGAACTTAAGGAATTATGGACAACTAGTGTGGATACATACAATTCTTTTAAGAAATATATGTTCACATTACATGCAAATTTGATGTGGACGATTAGCGACTTTCCAAGATTGGGTGCATTTTCTGGGTGGAACACATACACAGAACTTGCTTGCCCATCATGTAACTATAAAACTACTTCTCTTTGTCTTAAAGTTAATCGTAAATGATGTTTTATGGGTCATATTTGTTTCCTTGATAGGAGACACATGTTTATATTGAACAAGATCTGCTTTGACGGTGAACAAGATATGCAGAGTCCGGCGATAATATTATTTGGACATTAAGTTTTTAAATAGGCTAAAGACATTGAAGTCATCTTTGGTAAAAAGAAAGTGAAAGAAAAATCGGTAAAAAGAACACGTGAGGGACAACCTATAAAAGGTGATAGTACATAGTGTGATCCTACAAAAGGTCATCCTCAACATTGGAAAAAGAAAAGCATATTTTTTTAACTTCCGTATTGGAAGGATAATATGCGCCATAATCTTGATGCAATGCATATTGAGAAAAATGTGTGCGAAAATGTCATATTTACTTTACTAAATGATAGGAAAAAGAGTAAAGACCATGTTAAACCTCGAGAAGACCTTAACTTGATCTTTGGCCTGGTGAAAATGGTAGAATTTCTCTGACGGCCTTTAGTCTAACGGGTAAAGATAAAAGGGATTTTTTAACAACTTTAAAGAATATCAGGGTTCCTGATGGTTATTCGAGCAAGATTTCTAGAAGCATTGACTTGGTAAATCTCAAGGTGAATGGAATGATGAAGAGTCATGATTTTCATATATTAATGAAACAATTTCTACCATTAGCCATTCACACAACATTACCTCATGAAATTTCAGCAGTATTGATTGAGTTATGCTAATTATTTAGACAATTATATGGTAAAGTATTGAAAATTTAAGACTTGAAAAAATTTCAAAACCAAATTGTCTTCACTTTATGCCACATGGAAATGTTATTTCCTCTCTCGTTCTTCACGGTTATGATTCACTGGGTTGTTTACCTTGTTGAAGATGTTAAACTTGGAAGTCATGTTCATTATTGATGGATGTATCCTGTTGAAAGGTAAACTATGTAATTTTGTTATAATGTTACTAACTTAGAAAGTTTTTTTAACTGATACTATTTGTAAGTTCAAAGTGCAATCTAAGAGGGGGTGTGAATTATACTTGCTGGATTTTCTTGTATTTTATGCAAGTTCCTTTTCTTTTTACTTTTCCGGAAATAAGTTATGTATTTCACTTTGTTTAGAGTGATGTTATGCAAAAAATTAAAGTGCAGAAGAGTAAATGATACAAGTAATAATACTAGTTCCCCTTATCAACCAAGGGTACATCTAATTCCTTCACACCTTGAAGGATATTCTACTATGTTAGATCTTTGTACAAACCTCATACTAAGACCTATTCTATAATCTTCTAACATAATAAAGAAGCACACAACTTCCTTGAGTTCACAAGCACAAAATCTATGGTGGACTTTGAATCAACCAAATTCAAAGGACTTTTTCACAAAATAGAAAGTATTCCACTTCCTATTTACAAATACCTTTCACCAACACACTATGATGAAAAGTAATATACACACTTGTATAAAAATTAACAAAGTTGTTTCTTGAATTGAATTCCAAGACTAAAATGATATTCTCTTGTAATGTATATATATATTATGAACCTTAATTGCTCAGAAATTTCAATAAAACTCATTCAATGATATGAAAGTTCATGCACAGAGTTTCATTTTTTATGATGTATGAACACTTAGAAAATTGTTTGAATTGTATGTGAAAAGATGAATGATTTTTTGAGCATCTAAAACTTATATACATATCAATTGTCATTGTATCTTAATCTTCATGACCCAAGTAATTATACTAGTTCCCCTTACCTCCCATTTAGAAAAGTAAATGACACAAGTAATTACACTAGTTCCTCTTATCAACCAATGGTACATCTAATCCTTTCACATCTTGAAAGATTTTCCACTATGTTAGATCTTTGTACAAGCCTCACACCAAGACTTATTCTACAATCTTTTAACATTACAAAGAAGCACACCACTTCTTTGATTTCACAAGTACCAAACCTATGGTGGACTTTGAATTAACCCAATTCAAATTACCTTTTCACAAAATAGAAAGTACACCACTTCCTATTTACAAACACCTTTCACCACACACTAGGATGAAAAGCAGTATACACACAAAAAGGAACAAAGTTGTTTCTTGAATTGAATTCCAAGATGAATGATTTTATGAGCATCTAAAGCTTATATACATTTGAATCTCCATTATACCTTAATCTTCATGATTCAATATTGATTTTCAAATCTTATGCAATCTTGATATTGAATTCAAATCTTTTTCTTCTTTGATCTTTCTTCTATGATAAACTTTTGTGTTCATTAATACTAAGTTAAGATAGATGATGAACATCTTCTTCAAAATCTCCCCCTTTTTTATGATGACAAAATATATTATTTGGGAAGTTATTGCTTGACACTTGATTTCCCCCTATCTTGTATATCTCCCCCTTTGGTATCCTGAAAAACAACAAAAGAACTATTTCTCACACAGGAAAGTAAATGACACAAGAAATTATACTAGTTTCCCTTATCAATTTAAGGGGATCTTGAAATGAACAAAGTTGATTCTTAAATTGAATTCCAGGATTAATGTTTTTTTTAGCATCTAAAGCTTATATACATATGAATTATCGTTGTACCTTATTCTGCATGATTCAATCTTGATTTCCAAAGCTTATAGAATCTTGATACTTGATTCCAATATTTTTATTCTTTGATCTTTCTTATATGATAAACTTTTGTTTTCATCAAAACTAAGCTAAAATAGATGATAAACATCTTATTTACAATTTCCCCCTTTTTGAACTTCTGGACTTAGAACTAGGCAACATTCCATGTGCTAAAGGACTTGGCCAATGCCAACATTTGAGATTGGGTTATCTTTGACTATGACTTTCATCTGATGAAAGACCTTGGATCTCTTTGATTTATTTCCTAATATGTCTTTGTGCTTGATTGTTATTTTGTTATTATTGTCTATGCCTGATGTTTTTTTCTGAGTTGATCAAGGAATATTTCATCTGATACATTGGAAGACACTAAAGACTGCTAACTATTGGAATGCTTGCTTGGATATTATGCCTATCTTTATTTGATGCCTTGATTTTCACATGATACTTGGATATTGCTCATTTCTTATTTCTTATTACTTGTCAATGTCCAAAGGAAAATGGGTTTCTATATGACATTCTTGTCTGTTGGATTACATCCCATTGGTCAGATATTTTCAACTCTTAAGTTTTAATTTTGCTTAGGGTAGTCTCTTCATCTCCTCCCACTTCTTAAATTTCAAAAATCTCTCCCTCTTTTCAAAAACTTTCTTTACTTTTGATTTCAAACTGAGACATGTTTTAATGATTAGAAACTTTGGCCTTATGCCATTGAATTTTCAAACTTTTTCTTAAATTAAACTTGTAAATAAACTTAACCATATTGACTTTAATTTCAAAAATAAAAAAATAAATAACAACCCCATTCAAATCTTTGGCATTTTGTTCCCCTTTTCTTGTTAAACTTTTGTTAAAATCAATTCACGAACTTCTTTAAATTTTTTATCACAAACTACAGGGTTTTGATCCCTCATTTTTATATTGGTACGTAGGCATAAGACCGAAGGTCTTGTCAAACAAAAAAATATAATTAATGAATTCTTTTCTCATCCCCACACTCTATATTTTATCAAACATCATTTAGACCAAAAACATGTGCGCACAAAAAAGGGCTCCCTAGGAGTACCCATGATACTTTGGGTGCTAACACCTTCCCTCTGTGTAACCAACCCCCTTACTTGTAATCTCTGGTATTTTATTAATTTTGATTTTAAAAATTCTTATCTCTGGGTTTTGTTCATACTTTTCCCTTTTCCCTTGGAAACAATAAAAACGCAGTGGGGACTCTAGTTTTACTTACGTCAAGTTTATCCATAGATTGATGGTCACGAATTTACCGCTACAGAAATTAAATGGCGACTCTACTGCGGAGTAGTCCTTAATGGGTTTATCTTACTTTTTTATGTGTATATATTTGTATATTTGATGTTTGTATATATTGTTTGTGTGATATAATCTGTCAGTTGTGCTTGGTGATCTCTGTGTGGTGAGATAAGTTCTAACCCGAACTTGAGTGCGATTAAGATAAGAGGATGATATAGTCATGTTCAACATGTGTGGAGTAGTCCTTAACAAGTTGTCTTAAGACCCATCTACTCAGTGGAGACCCCCTTGGAATTATTGATGTCACACAAGTTAATCGTGGATAAGAATTACTTTTTACGACCTGGGAGTTTGAGAAGCTGAGGATCGTAGAACATTTAACCCAACTTGTCCTATTTAGGACGTAGTGCAGAGACTGTTCAAGTATAGACTTGATAACAGTTGTTACATGATACTACACTCATACGAGTTTCTCTTAAGAATATTATGGGTTGATGAGTCAGTCATCCTAACCTATAATATCCAATAGATGGGATCAGGACTCTGGGAACTTCTTAGAACATGATATACAGGTTTTTCATCCTTAGTACACTCCTTTAGGATGGTTCTTAACCTGACTCCATGCTCGTGACTCGCAACAAACCCTTTGATTCTTGGTTGATCCGATCAGTCCCATCAATATCAATAGAACTTGGGTGTTGATAAAGTGAAAACAATAATCCACCAAAATGGATGATTGATCTTGATAATGACTTGATCCATCCCTTTAACTTTGTTTGTGTTTTCCTTGTGTGTGATCCCTTGTGTGTGATTATTGCATTCATGCATACACGCGCATCATAACATTCATCACAGAAAAAGTAAATTTCAAGGAAACTAAGGTCTTGTTCACAAATATTTTCAGACCATGGACTGTGGACGAAGGAACACTAAGAAGTACAGCTTCAGATGTCTTGATTTGAAAGAGTTAAGGAAGTTGCCATACTTTGTATTAGATCCCTTGGATTTCAAGCAACGTCATTAGAAGGACTTCTGAGTGTTTCGGTTCAGTTTTATGACCCTCTCTATCACTACTTCACGTTTCCCGATTATCAACTTGTGCCTACATTAGAAGGATATGCCCATCTCTTGGGTATGTCCGTATCTAACAAAGTACCTTTCAGTGGATTATAGGAGATTCTCAGATCTCATATCATAGCTGAAGCACTTCATCTGAAGAAATCTGAGATTGATGTACATTTGGTGAAGAAAGGAGGTATTCTTGGGTTGACTTGTGAGTTCCTCATGGGTAGAGCTACTGTTTTTTCTCACGTCGGTAGCATGGATGCTTTTGAAGCTATCTTTTTTTTGCTCATCTATGGTTTTTGTAGCGGTAAATTCATGACCATTAAGCTATGGATAAACTTAACGTCAATAAAACTAGAGTCGCCACTGCGCTTTTATTGTTTCCAAAGGAAAAGGGAAAAGTACGAACAAAACCCAAAGATAAGAAGTTTTCAAATCAAAACTAATAAAATTCCAGAGATTACAGGTAAGGGGGTTGGTTACACAGCGGGATGGTGTTAGCACCCAAAGTGTCCTAGGTACTCCTAGGGAGCCCTTTTTTATGTGTGTATGTGTTTTTTGTATAAAAGATGTTTGAAACAAATAGAGTGTGGGGATGAGAAAAAGAATTCATTAATTATATTTGTATGTTTGATAAGATCTTCGGACTTATACCTACGTACCAACATAAAAATGAGGGATCAAAACCTCGTAGTTCGTGGTATCAATTTCAAAGTGAGTAGGTTGCTTTTAATCAAAATTTAAGTTGGAAAGAGGCACAAAGGGCCCAAAAGTTTGAATGAGTATCAGTTATTTTTGTCTTTTGAAATTTTAAGTCAATATGGTTAAGTTTATTTACAAATTTGATTAAGAAAAGAGTTTTAAAATGCAATGGCATAAGGCCAAAGTTTCTAATTTGCAATAAAGTAAGAGTTTTGAAATCACAAGCAAAGAAAGTTTTTGAAAAGGGGGAGATATTTTGAAATTTAAGAAGTGGGAGAAGATATAAAGTTAAAAGTTAAGAGTTGAAAAGATCTGACCAATGGGATGTGTAGCGGTAAATTCATGACCATTAAGCTATGGATAAACTTAACGTCAATAAAACCAGAGTCGCCACCGCGCTTTTATTGGTTCCAAGGGAAAAGGGAAAAGCATGAACAAACCCAAAGATAAGAAGTTTTCAAATCAAAATTAATAAAATGCCAGAGATTACAGGTAAGGGGGTTGGCTACACAGAGGAAAGGTGTTAGCATCCAAAGTGTCTTAGGTACTCCTAGGGAGTCCTTTTTTTATGTGTGTATGTGTTTTGGTATAAAAAGATGTTTGCAATAAATAGAGTGTGGGGATGAGAAAAAAATCCATTAATTATATGTTTGTGTTTGACAAGACCTTCGGACTTGTGCCTACGTACCAATTTAAAATGAGGGATCAAAACCTCGTAGTTCGTAGTATCAATTTCAAAGTGAGTTGATTGATTTTAAACAAAAATTTAAGTTTTAAAGAGGCACAAAAGGTCTAAAAGAGTTTGAATGAGTGTTAGTTCTTTTTTTATCTTTTTAAATTTTAAGTCAATACGATTAGATTCATTTACAAGTTTGATTGAGAAAATGGAGTTTTAAAATGCAATGGCATAAGGCCAAAGTTTCAAATTTGCAAAAGAGTCTAGGTTTATAGATCACAAGCAAAGAATATTTTTAAAAGAATGGAGAGATTTGAAATTAAAGAAGTGGGAGGAGATGAAGAGACTAATCCTAAGCAAAAAATTAAAAGTTAAGAGTTGAAAAGATCTGACCAATGAGATGCAATTCAATAGACAAGAATGTCATATAGAAACCCATTTTTCCCTTGGACTTTAGAATCAAGAAATATCAATACACAAATAGAAAAATGAAGAGCAAGGCATCAAATAAAGGTAGCCACATCCAAGCAAGCAACTTCATGATCTTCTCCATAAGCTTCCCCATGTATCAGATGACATACTCCTTGAATGGCTCAGAATAAGGCATTAGACACAGGCTCAAAGTAACATTTGCATCAAGACCATGTAGAAGATGAACTCAAATGGATCTCAACACTTGCATCAGATGAAAGTTCAATTCACAAGCACTTGGTTTCAGAAATGTTGGCATTGGCCAAGTCCTTTTGCATGGGGAAGGTTGCCTAGTCCTAAGTCCAAGTCTCAGATCAAATCCAACAATCCACACAAATCTTTTTTAGGGTTTTTGTTGTTATTATGTACATTAAGGCCAAAAGACCCCAAACACAATCAATAATACACAAATAAGTATATACAATCACAATATATGGCTCAAGTGAGAAAAGTGAAAATGACATTAAAATAAACAAGTTAAATGGTATGAATAATGGCAAATGATAAAAGACTTGAATTTAAAGTGCATAAAAGTAATTGGCTTGAAATTAAAAGTTAGTCAAATGTTAGTTGATTAGAAGTTAGTATTGTTTTTGCTTTTTTATTGTTTAAGTCATTCTTTGGAGAACACTCAACCCTTTATTCATAAGCATGGATCCTTGAACCAAGACATCTTCCAAAGGAATGAAAAAAGGCCAAGTTTCCACACAATACCATGAAAGGGGGGAGACATACAATCTCACTTACTAGAATGTTATGTTTTTGGGTCAAAATTTAGCGCTATGTTAAGCAATCGTAATTGGACTTATGTAGAAGTCACAACTATTTGAGGTCGGGCAATAGAAATTTTAGTGTTAATGCATGTTAGAGATATGTTATGATGAACCACACTTGAAAGAAAATGGCAAAAGGATGGACCTAATCTCATCCATACTTGTATTGGTTTTTCAACCAACTAGCCTTAGGATATAGAGATATCGTAGGTCAAATGAATGAATGAGATAGAATGGGATTGAAGATGAAGATGGAGGAGAAATGAAACAAACACAAATTGGTCATGGGAGGAATTTTATCAAATTAAAATCATTCATTCATTTTGGGAGATGAAATGTCCATTTTATCAATCCCCTAAATCCAATGATTTTAAACCAACAAAAGTCAAATCAACCGTGACCATGGCACAAACAACATAGTCAAACTCAACAAGTCAATTAAAATAGCTCAACACAATTTATTCACAATTAAACAATTAAAAATCAATCAAAAATGCATTAAATTAAATTATGGTTGATCAAAAACCTAAAACCTCTTCAAAACACCAAATAAATGTCCAAGAGATTTATCATAGGTCAAACAAGGTCAAAGGACCTTGGAGGAAAAATTTCATAATTTTTGAAAACTTAAAAGTATATTTAAATAATTAAAAAATATGCACAGAACAATTATATCATGAAAAATATTAATATTGATCCAAAAAATAATTTTAATTCAGAAAATGAAAGAGAAAAATATTTGAATTTTTTTGGTGAAAGTCCCATATTTTGGATCAATATTAAAATTAATATGAATTAATGAAAATAAGACAATTAAAATGAAAATCAGAAATTTCAAAAAAACGTGGACCATCTGATCTCCCTCATTAATTGAGGTGGCAGATCAGATGGATCAGAGCGCGATATCCATGTGTTCGCTAGTCAAACGTCCCACACGCGTGGTAATCACTTTGGACGCTCAAGATTAAAACAATTTAAACAGATCATGTGATTTAGAAGCACGCCAACGCATCTCCGGAACCAGAGCTCCGATTTTCTTCTCCGGTGGACCTCACCGGACTGGTCCACCTTCAACCATCACCAAAATAAGAAAAAAGAGGACATGAATTTAAAGAAAAAATGCTCAGGAGCTTGAATCTGGCCTCAATTTTGTCTAACTCCAAGTATATATAAAGATATAGGGAGTTGAATTTTGAGGATTATGATTGGAGTTGCTTCGATTTGACCTCAAAGCAACTCAATCTTCTTGCCTACATTGGTAGGACTTCAGACAACCAAAAATCAACAAGAATAGTGGAGAATTGAGTGAGAATCAAAGAGATGAAATATTCTGAAAATCACCTTCACTGCAGCTTCAAATTGGCACGATCTTGCTCTCAATTGTGTTGGGCCTTGCTTCAGATGCTTGATCGAATGGAAATGGATCAAGGAAAGTGATGGACTCTTGGAGTTTCAATCTCAAAAACAGTGTGAGATTCAAACTCGACTTTTAATAAAAATCTTCAAGCTTATCCTTTGAATGTGAGGGTTTAGGGTTGCTGATTCAAAGCTTGCGTGCTAGGGTCCTTAATTTTGAGCAAGAGAACTTCTATTTATAGCCAAGGAGATAGATAATTTCACACTTCCATTTTTGGCCAAAGTTGGAATCTCACTTTCATGCTTGCAGGGGCGTGTGATAGGCCCATCAAATGATGCATTTAGGTCCAAAAATGTGTGTAAGCAATGCTAAAATCATGTGGAAAGGCCATGCATTCGTGTATGAAAAGTGGAACTTCAAATCTTCCAAATGGTCCTTCAACTTTATGCCATGTGTAAGTCATTTATTCTTTGTCTAAATGGGACGAAACTGAACTTTTTGGAAAGGTTAGATCAAGAGGAACAACTTTCATGTTGAAAACTTTTTCATTTGAAGCTTGTATCATGATGAATTTTGAAATGGAAGTTTGGAAAATCAAACATATCAAAAAAAATTCTAAGTACCAAGCCATATGTTCACTTCTTCCACCTTGGATAACTTTTTCTATGGACTTCAAATGAGAAACGTTCCTTCATAAAAGTTGTATCTCTTCCAAATACCTTAAATTTAGTAACCAATTTGACCTCATTTGAATTTATCATGAAGGAGTTATGAATTTTAGAAGTTGAGGAAAATCACTTGTTCAATGGTATTGACCCAAAATGACCTATAACGTTTCCTCTATTCACATGTATTTGAAAGTTGAATTTGCACTTCCTCCAAACATCAAAGTTAAAGTAGACATATTGAATTTGATCATGCAACTTGAATCGATTTAATATCATGAAAATTGAGCAAGTTATGGCCTTGGGAAGTTGACCTCCAAATTAGGGTTTAGACAAAATGACCTATAATCTTTCACCCTAAAAAATGACTTTCCAAGAAAAAATAGCTCTAGACCTAAACATAAAAGTTGTTTGTAATGTCATTTAGAGTAAAGTTTATCTTGGAATCATTTTCATATGACAACAATTGTAGGAGATAGGGTCTAGGGAACCCCAATTTTGATCAGTTGACTTCCTCTGGTCAACCACCATGAACCAACTTGCTAGGTTGATATTCTCTTGACTTTTGGGACTCATGGAGGATCATATATGCATAAGATGATTAAATGTGAAGTATCCCTTGGAATATTTGATCAATTGTTGAAGAAGCTTGTTGAAGAAGTTACACAAGACACCCAGATGAATTAGGGTTTCCAAGGAAAACCAACTTCAAACTCTTGATGATTTATTGATCAAAATATCATGTGAAGATCATGAGGATCCATATATGATACTTAGAGTGAATGTATATCAATTCTTGATTGAGCTCCTTGAAATGAGGGTCTTAAACCCTAGATATGAGCTTGATAGATCAAAGGTGAGCATGTGCACTACCTACAAAAGAGTTAAACTATACAATGACATATTTTTGGTATTTTGGTTAGTAGAAATGAATAAAAATGAAGTATGATACAATAAAATGGTGTTTGGTGATCTCTCCCAATGCAAATCCAATGAATGAAGGGTAAGGAGGATGCTAATGTGTGATCCCAATGCTAATGCATATGATGAGAATAGCATGAGGGATCTTAGGGTCAAAATTGGGGTCTTACAGCTGCCCCTATTTAAGGACGTTCTAGCTGAGGAGATGAAGATTAAAATCTTCGCATTGACTCGGTAGAATGGGCTTAAATAACAACATATAGAAATAAATTTTGGTCCCTAAGAGACCTCATGATGCATATGCTATGAATGTTAAAAATAATCTATGTGGGGAAAATGTTTCCATAAAGGAAAAGAATCCGGAGAGACTGAAAGTCCACATAAGTACAATGCATTCCGTAGGGAAAACTCACTAGGGAGACAAAGACTCTGGAGAAAAAGGGTTGTGCTTAGGCCAGGCTACGATTTTAAAACTACTGGGGGACTCGAGGGTTTCCACAAAAATAAATCTATGAAAGACTCAACTGGGGATATAAGGAAAAAAATTTACAGGGGGAACGGGTAAATCAGAACAAGGCTGAAATACTCGAACCAAGCAGGAAACAGAGATTTCATTGAGGAATTGCGCGCTCAAACTCAACTGGGGAAGAATTGATCTTCAACACAGGAACAACAGAAGTATATTATCCATTTACCGGTTATTGGGTAAGGAGATAACATAATCTGACAGAGAGGACACCCGTTACCGGTTAGGGTAAACATATCAAGAATGACTCACTGAGGGCAAACATGAGGTGTATTCAGTACCAGTTACTGGGTAAGAATAACCTGTTGGGGAAAAGGCAAAATAGGATTTACAACTACCAGTTACTGGGAAGAAGACCGAAGAAAGAGAATATTCGTCACTGGTTAAAGTGAACATATCAAGGATAGACTCAAAGGGGGAGAATATCCGTCATCGGTTGAGATGAACATATCAAGGATAGACTCACATGGGAACATTAGGAAGGATATCCGTCACCGGTTAAGATGAACATATCAAGGATAAACTGCCTGAAAAAGCAGGAATTATATCTATCAGTTACTGGATAGAATACCGAAAAGAGAATACCCGTCATCGGTTAGGATGAACATATCAAGGATAGACTCAGAGGGGAGGAATAGGAATTACATCTATTAGTTATTGGATAGAATACCAGGAAGAGAGTACCTGTCATCAGTTAAGATGAACATATTAAGAATAAAATAAGAATTACAACTACCGGTTACTGGGTAGAAGACCACAAAGAAGAGGAAATCCGTCATCGGGTAGGATGAACATATCAAGGATTAACCTTCTAGGGAACAAAATATGGATTACAACTACCTTTTCACTGGGTATAATACCAAAGAGAGAATATTTTTCACCAGCTAAGATGAACATATCAAGGATAGACTCAAAGCAGGGGAAGAAAATATATGTCACCGGTTAGGATGAACATATCAAGGATAAACTTCCTGGGAGATGTGAAACCGAATCCGCTGGGGAGAAAAGGGTAACTTTTGTCGGATATTGGGGCAGAGCAAAATACTTGTAAATTGAGAAGAATATTACCAGTTATTGGGTAATAGACTCTCAAGGGGACCAGAAGCATCTATCTGTAGCGGTAAATTCATGATCATCAAGCTATGGATAAGCTAAACATCAAATAACAAGAGTCGTCATCGCGCTTTTATTGTTTCCAAGGGAAAAGGGAAAAAGTACGAACAAAACCAAAAGTAAAAAGTTTTCAAATCAAAACTAATAAAATGTCAGAGATTACAGGTAAGGGGGTTGGTTACACAGAGGGAAGGTGTTAGCACCCAAAGTGTCCTAGGTACTCCTATGGAGCCCTTTTTGTGTGCATATGTATTTGGTATAAAATGATGTTTACAAACAAATAGAATGAGGGGATGAGAAAAGAATTCATTAATTATATTTTTGTGTTTGACAAGATCTTCGGACTTGTGCCTACGTACCAACATAAAAATGAGGGATCAAAACCTCGTAGTTCATGATACAAATTTAAAAGTGGATGTATTGCTTTTAACAAAAATTAAGTTTGAAAGGCACAGAGGCCCAAAAATGGTTTGAATTAGTTACTTTTTGAAAGTTTAAGTCAAGTATAATTAAGTATATTTACAAGTTTGATTAAAGGAAGTTTGAAAATTCAATGGCATAAGGCCAAAGTTTCTATCTTTTTGCAAAGTGGTCAAAGTTTAGAACAAAACTAGTTCAAACAAAGAAAATTTTAAAAATGAGGGAGAGATTTTGAAGTTAAATAAATGGGGAGGAGATCTGACCAATGGGTAGCAATCCAATAGACAAGAATGTCAATAGAAACCCAAATTCCCTTGGATATTTAGAATCAAGCAACACACAAATGCACAATTATATCAATCTTGAAGAGCAAGGCATCAAATAAAGATAACCACATCCAATCTTAGCTACTCCATGATATTCTTCAAGATAGCCCATGTAACAGATGAATTCACAAGTCACAGGTTCAAAATAACAGCTTCACCATGATCATGTTGCAGATGAACTCAAATGGATCTTCAATGATGTATCAGATGAATTTTTAGATTGCAAGCACTTGGTTTCACAGAAAGTTGGCATTGTCCAAGTCCTTTAGCATAGGAATGTTGCCTAAATTCTAAGTCCATTTGTCCAAGATCAAGCCAACAGTCCACACAAAAGTTTTTTAGGATTTTTGTTGTTATTATGTACATTAATGGTCAAATACCACACAAACAAACAAAGTATACACAAAATGGAATATATCACACAATATGGTCCAAATGGACAAAGTGAAAGTTGCATTAACCTAAACAATTAGAATGGTATGAATAATGGCAAATGAATAAAGACTAAAATTAAATGATATTAAAGTAAATGGCTTGAAATTAAAAGTTAGTTGTTAATGAGTTAGAAGTTAGTATTGTTTTGCTTTTGCTTTTTATTTTTTTTAGTCATTCTTTGGAGAACACTCAACCCACTTATCACAAGCATGAATCCTTAAACCAAGACATCTTCCAAAGGAAGGAAAAAATGTCAAGTTTCCACACAATACCATGAAAGAGGGGAGACTTACAATCTCACTAACTAGAATGCTATGCCTTTTTGTGTCATAAATTTAATGCTATGTTAAGCAATCGTAATTGGACTTATGTAGAAGTCACAACTATTTGAGGTCGGGCAATAGAATTTTGGGGTTACTGCATGTTAGAGACATAGTATAATAGACTATGCTCATGAAACATACCACACACAAAAAGAATATGCAAAAGAGGTGGCCTAATCTCATCCATACTTATGTTGATTTTTCAATCAACTAGCCTTAGGACTTTGAGATATCATAGGCCAAATGAGATGAATGCATAAAGAATGGGAATGAGATGAAGAGGGAGGGGAATGGATCAAAACTCAAATTGGTCAAAGGAGGACTTTTACCAAATTAATATCATCCATTCATTTTGGGAGATGGAATGTACACTCCATCAATCCCCTAAATCCAATGATATTAACTTGACAAAGTCAAATCAACCTTGACCAAGGCCCAACAATAAGAGTCAAACTCAAATAAGTCATCACAATTGGTCAACACAATTAATTGGAATTTATTCAAATTAAACGACTAAAATAACACACTTAAATTAAACATGGTTTGTCAAATTCCTAAAACCTCATCAAAACACCAAAGAAATGGCCATGAGATTTATCTAGGTCAAACACGGTCAAAGGACCTTGGAGAAAAAAATTTAGAATTTTTAAAGACTTAAAAGTATTTTTAAACAATTAAAAACAAACACAAAATCAATTAAATCATGAAAAATATTAATAATGATCCAAAAAATAATTTTAATTCAAAATATAAAAGAGGAAATTTTTTGAAATTTTTTGGTGAAACTCTCATATTTTTTGGATCAATATTAAAATTAATATGAATTAATGAAAATAAAAGGAATAGAAGAAAATCAGAAAATATAAAAAAAAATGTGAGCCACTTGATCTCCCTGATTAATTGAGGTGGCAGATCAAGTGGCCTAAAACGCGTGTTCCACCAAACACACGGGTCAGCGCGCTGCAGGGATGGTAATCACAATGAGCGCTCAGGATTAAAACAAATTGGATGGATCCTATGGCTGGGAGACGTGCCAACGCACCGCCGGAGCTGTAACTTCGGTCTTCTTCTCCGGTGGACCTCACCAGACTGCTTCACCCTCAACCATCACCAAAATAAAAAAGGAGGACATGATCTGAAAGAAAAAATGGCGTAGAGCACGAATCTGACCTCAATTTCAACTAACTCCAAATATATAAAAAGATATGAGGAGTTGAATTTTAAGGTGTGTCAACTGAGTTGCTTCGATTTGACCTCTAAGTAACTCAATCTTCTTGCCTACATTGGTAGGACTTCAGACAACCAAAGATCCAAGAGAATTGAGTAGAATTGAGTGAGAATCGAAGAGATGAAGTTTTCTGAAAATTACCTTCAATGCTATACAGAACTTGAGATTGCTTGCTTCAAACACGATCTGATCACATTTGAGAAGCTAGTAGGAAGTGATTGGAGAGGTTGCAAGGTTGTGGATCCTGGAGTTCTTGAATCTCCAACAGTTGAGATTCAAACTCAAATTTCAAACTGAAATTTCTCAGGTTTTCCTTTAGAATGAGAGGGTTTGAATTGGGGGACAAAGCTGGCACGCAAGGTGTGATTCAAATGAGCTCATAAGCCTTCTATTTATAGCCAAAAGGAATGATATTTGCACACTTCAAAATATGTCCAAAATTAGCAATGTGAATGGCACGAGTGCATGGGCATGTACAGGCCCATGATGCAATGCATTAAGGTCCAAAATGATTCAAATTGAAGTCTGAATGAAGCTTGAATGGCAAGGCAAGTTGAAATGAAGTTTGTACATTTGATTCTTTCCAATGATGCAACCTTGTTAAAGCCATGCGCAGACCTAGCAATCTTCATCCAAAATGCATGAACTTGGGTTCTTTGGAAAGCTTGGATCAAGGGAAACAAGTTTAATGTTAAACACTTTTTCATTTGGATCTTGGAACATGGAGAATTTTGAGGTGGAAGTTTGGAAATTTCAACATGTTGAAATTTTTTCTAAGTGTCAAGCCATATATCTCAATATTCCACTTTGCTTAATTTTTTATGTGAGCTTCAAATGAGAAAAGTGTATTCGTCAAAGTTGTAGCTATTTCAAAGACCTTAAAAATGGTCACAAATTTCATGTCATTTGGATTTAGAATGATATAGTTATGCATTTTTGAAGTTTGGAAAAATCACTTGTTCAATGGTATAGGTCAAAAATGACCTATAATGTATCCTAATATCACATGCTCATAAAAGTTGAGTTTGCTTTCACTCCAAACATCAAAGTTGAATTAGACATATTGAATTTGATTGTTCAACTTGTAAATCTTTCATCTCATAAAAATTTATCAAGTTATGGCCTTGGGAAGTTGACTTTCAAATTAGGGTTTAGACAAAATGACCTATAATGTTTCAACATAGAAAATGATTTTCTATGCAAAACTAGCTCTAGGTCGTAACATGAAAGTTGTTTGGAATGTCATTTAGAGTAACTTTGCTCTTAGAATAATTTTCATATGGTGAAAGTTATAGGAGATAGGGTATAGGGAGACCCAGTTTTGATTAGATGAATTCATCTGGCCAATCACCATCAACCAACTTGCTAACCTTCAATTCTATTGACTTTCTAGGCTCATGGTAGATCATATATGCATAATATGATGAATTTTGAAGTGTCCCTTGAGAAATTTGATCAATTGGTGAGATAGCTTGTTGGAGAAGTTACTCAAGATACCCAGTCAAACTAAGGTTTCCAAGGCAAATCACCCTCAAATTCTTGAAGAATACTTGATCAATATAAAATGTAGGAATCAATGGAACTCATATATGATGCTCATAACCATCCTTGGATCAATTCATGGTTGTGCTCTTTGTCATGAGGGTCTCAAACCCTAGATATGAACTTGATAGATCAATGGGGATCATGCCCTACCTACAAAAGAGTTAGGCAAATGCAAAGACATATTTTTGGTATTTTGGTTAGTGAAATGATAATATACAAGTATGATACAATCTCATGGTGCTTGGTGATCTCTCCCAAAATAAACCCAATGAAAGAGGGGTAAGGAGGATGCCAATGTATGATCCCAATGCTAATGCTTATGATGAAATTGCATGAGGGATCTTAGGGTCAAAATTGGGGTCTTTCAGCTGGCCCTATTTAAGGACATAAATAAGGAGGCGAAGGTTAAAATCTTCATGTCGAATCAGTAGAATGGGCTTAAATAACAACATATAGAAACATATTTTGGTCCCTAAGAGACCTCATGATGCAAATGATATGAATGCAAAAGTTAATGCCCTGTGGGGAAATATTGCCACAAAGGAAAAGAAATCAGAGAGACTGAAAGTCCGCAGGAGTATAATGTATCCCGTACAGAAAAATCACTGGGGAGACAGAGACTCTGAGGGATAAAGGAGTTTAGTGTAGGCCAGGCTACGACTTAAAACTGTTGGGGGGCTCGAGGAATTCCATACAAAAATGGAAAAGACTCAGCCGGGGAACAACAACATCTGAAGGGGATACGAGTAAGTCAGGATAAAACTGAAGTACTTGAATCATGCAGGAAAAGTGATTTCACTAAGGAAACGTGCACTCAACTCGACTGGGGAAGAAATAAACTTCAACATAGGAGGAGTAGAAATATATTATCTACTACCTGTTACTGGATGAGGAGATAATAAAGATATGACAGAGAAGAACACGTCATCGGTTAGGATGAACATATCAAGGATGACTCGCTGAGAATCACCAGGAGAGAGTATTCATTATCGGTTACTGGGTAAGAATAGCCTTGCTGGGGAAAACTGTAGAAAATAGGATTTACAACTACCAGTTACTGGGCAGAAGACCAAAGGTGAGAATATCTGTCATCGGTTAGGATGAACATATCAAGGATAGACTCAACAGGGAAGAAAATTCGTCATCGGTTAAGATGAACATATCAAGGATATACTTGCCTGGGACTGTCAAGGAGGATACCCGTCATCAGTTAGGATGAACATATCAAGGATATACCAACTGAACAACAAGTAGGAATTATATATATCGAATGTTGAATAGAAGACCATCAAAGAGAAAATCCGTCACCGGTTAGGATGAACATATCAAGGATAGACTTTGTGAGGGGAGAAAATAGGAATTACATCTATCAGTTACTAGATAGAATACCATCGAAGAGAAAATCCATCACCGGTTAGGATGAACATATCAAGGATAAACTCTGCGGAAGAAAGTAGGGTTTACAACTACCGATTACTGGATAAAATACCAAAAAGAGGAGGAAACTCGTCATCGGTTAGGATGAACATATCAAGGATTAACTCTCTAAGGAACAAAATAGGGATTACAACTACCTTTTACTGGGTAGAATACCAAGGATGAGAATATCCATCATCGATTAGGATGAACATATCAAGGATAGACTCCGGCAGGGGAAAGAAAGATATTTGTCATCGATTAGGATGAACATATCAAGGATATACTTCCTAGGGAATCAGAAAAAAATGAATCCACTGGGGACTCCACTGCTGGGAAAATTGGGATACTTTTGTCGGGTATTGGGCAAGAAGTAACAAACTGCCAACTAAGAAGAATATTACCAGTTACTGGGTAACAAACTCTTAGAGGACCAAGGGCATCTATCTAGGCATGATCTAGAAAGAAACAGTCAATCAAGACTCAACCCAATGAGGATATAACTCCAGGGGAGTGGTTTCATTCAAATCAACAACTGGGGAGGAAACTGAAGTAATAATATCCACGAGGAAACAACTCAGTGGGGAAGAGGAGAAAGGTTAAAGTATTTCTGCCTAAGGGGATGACATTCTACAATTGAGGGAGGACAGACACCGAGGTTCGTATGGGGATAAAGTACCGCCATAACAGAGAATGAGAATCTCAAACCAACAAGTTAATCAGATATGATGATGCAAATATGAAATTATGAAATTATATGAATGTATATGTATATATGATGATGATTATGTTGACAAAACGATCACAAAGGATACAAAGGTGTCGCAAAGAATTTGAATCATCGATACAATCCTCGGTCAATCCATAAAAAGAGGGAGACAACTGTTGGAGAACAGAGAAACCAACATCCCAAAGGTTCAAATCTAATCGAGGGAGGAGATCTGCTGAGGAGAGGAATCATTATCGAGTATGCAGGGAATTTTAGGTCAATCACCATATCAAATGGGAGACAACCATGCAGAGGATAAACACATAATAGCTGCTCAAAAACCAGGAGGAAACTCTAACTGGGAGCGAGTCGGGTGATCACTGGTGGAGAAACCAACGCGATCTACTAGGGAAGAATATCTTACTCTATTGAAGATCAACCCTGCTGAATAAACACGAACTCTGTTGGGGAACACAAAAACTCTGTCTGGGAAATAACACGCCGCAAGGTACTGAATCAACCAACTCAGTTGGGGAAAAGAATCGGAACTCCGCTAAGGAACAAACACTCCGTAGGGGAACCAGATCAACACAAACAACTGGGGATACCCGAAGGGTTAACTGCTTGGGGAACCTCTGATATTTAGCACTTAAGGACTTGCTGCTCTTTAAAGTGTTGTTGATACTTCCTTTTAATTGCTTTAAAAATTTCTTGTTTTTATATGTTTTAAGAAAAAATGACTTTGATTAAAAAAAAAAAAATTCCAAAATGATCATAATAAAATTTAAACTATCGACTGAAGTAAATAAGAGTAGAAACAATTGGACAAAAGCTCAACTTTATTTAATGGGATGGTAGTCTGTAAATGACAAGACTCCATAGATTTTTACAAAGTTGAAAATGGTAATTTACATGGAAAAGGGTTACATTGAATACAAATGATCCTTAATCCTTCTACCAATTCTTGATATCCACTATGCTCTTGACCGCTACTCGGATGATGAATCGATGTCAAACTTTATGCTCAACTAAGGTCTTTCTGATACTGGTCAATCAGTAGACTGTAGTTACTTTCCATGATCCCTAATTTTTGCATAAGTTTCCCCAAGGTGGGGTACTCAACTTATCGGGAAATTCTTTCTATTTTTATGTCTCTAATTTTTTCCTGGATCACCCTTTCAGGTTTTCAATCCACCGAGACACTCTTTGCCTAAGCCGCCCTTTCGGGTTTTCAACTTAGCGAGCTGTTCTTTTCTTTTTTAGGCGAAGTATTTCTTGACTGTATCTGCGTTCACATGATGAGTGAACTCTTCACCATCCATAGTTGTAAGAATCAAAGCACCACTCGAAAAGGCTCTCTTAACAACATATGGGCCTTCATAATTAGGAGTCCATTTTCCCCCAGAATCTGGTTTGAATGACAGGATCTTCTTGAGCACAAGGTCACCTTCTCTGAACACATGACGTCTGACCTTCTTATCAAAAGATTTCTTCATTATCTGCTGATATAACTAACCATGACACATGACATTCAATCTCTTCTCTTCAATTAAATTCAGCTGATCAAACCTGGCCTGACACCATTCAACCTCAGTCAAATTGGCTTCCATGAGCACACGCAATGAGGAATCTCAACCTCTACGGGGAGCACTGCTCCCATACCATATACAAGAGAGAAAGGGGTTGCCCCTATTGAAGTGTGGATGGATGTTTGATACCCATGCAAAGCAAACGGGAGCATCTCATGCCAATCCTTATACGTGACAACCATCTTCTGAATAATCTTCTTGATGTTCTTATTCGCATCTTCAACATCCCTATTCATCTTGGGTCTGTAGGGAGAAGAATTATGGTCTGCAATCTTGAAGTCTTTGCAAAGAGCTTCCACCATATTGTTATTCAAGTTCGATCCATTATCATTAATGATATTTCTTGGCACACCATAACGGCATATGATCTGATTCTTGATAAACCTTACAACCACTTGCTAGATTACATTTGCATACGATGCCGCTTCAACCTATTTTGTGAAGTAGTCAATTGCCACTAAAATGAAACGATGTCCATTCGAAGCTTTGAGCTCAATCATCCCAATCATATCAATTCCCCACATGAAGAAGGGCCATGTGGAAGAAATAACATTCAATAATGTTGGAGGAACATGAATCTTATCAGCATATATTTGACACTTGTGGCATTTCTTCACAAACTTGCAATAGTCAGATTCCATTGTCGGTCAATAGTAACCTGCTCACAACATCTTCTTTGCCATTGCATGTCCGTTGGAATGAGTACCAAAGGAACCTTCATGCACTTCAATCATCAACAGGTCTGCTTCGTGTCTATCCACGCATCTGAGCAAAACTATATCAAAGTTTCTCTTGTACAGTATATCACCATTCAAGTAGAAATTACCGGCTAATCTTCTCAAAGTCTTCTTATCTTTCAAGGATGCCCCAGACGGGTAATTTTGACTTTGGAGGAAACATTTGATGTCATAATACCACGGCTTCTCATCTCTGACTTCTTCAACAATGAACACATGAGCTGGTCTATCAAGATGCATCACCGGCAAATTGGGAACCTCATTCCAATACTTCACTACAATCATTGACGCCAATGTTACAAGGGCATCTGCCATCCGGTTCTCATCTCGAGGAATATGATGGAACTCAACCTTTGTAAAGAAAGTCGAAATCCTCCTCGCATAATCTCTATACGGTACCAAACCAAGTTGATTTGTCTCTCAATCACCTTTGATCTGATTCACAACCAAAGAGGAATCTCCGAAGACATATAAATACTTGATTCTGAGATTCATGGTCTCTCCAAGCCCCATAATGCAAGCTTCATATTCTGCCATGTTGTTTGTACACTTGAAAGTCAATCTAGCTGTAAATGGGAGATGCGTGCCTTGAGGAGTAATGATCACTGCTCCAACGCCATTTCCATATTGATTAACAGCTCCATCAAATACCATGCCCCAACGGGAACCAGGTTCTGGCCCTTCTTCAAGAAATGGTTAATCACAATCTTTCATTTTCAAGTACAAGATCTCTTCATCAGGAAAGTCATACTGCACTGACTGGTAATCTTCAATCGGTTGGTGAGCCAAATGGTTAGCCAAGATACTACCTTTGGTTGCTTTCTAAGATCGGTATTCAATATCATACTCTGATAACAACATCTTCCAACGGGAAATCATCCCAGTTAAAGCAGGCTTCTCAAATATATACTTGATCGGATCCATTTTGGATATCAACCAAGTGGTATGATTCAACATATATTGGCGCAGACGCTTAGCAGCCCAAGCCAATGTGCAACAAGTCTTCTCAAGCATAGAATACCGAGTCTCATAGTCGGTGAACTTCTTACTGGGATAGTAAATTGCAAATTATTTCTTTCCATTCTCATCTTGTTGACCAAGAACACAACCCATACTCTCATCAAGCACAGTCAAGTACATGATCAACGGTCTTCCTTCAACAGGCGGAGACAAAATCGGAGGTTCAAGCAAATATTCTTTGATACTGTCAAAAGCTTTATCGCAGTCTTCGGTCCAATCACAAGACTGATCTTTCCGAAGAAGCTTAAATATAGGCACACATGTGGCAGTCATGTGGGAAATGAATCTCGAGATATAATTCAAGCAGCCGAGAAAACCTTTGACTTGCTTCTCAGTTTTAGGCGCAGGCATCTTTTGTATTGCTTTGACCTTGGCAGGATCAACTTCAATACCCTTCTCGCTGACAATAAAGCCCAACAACTTACCAGAACGAACACCAAAAGTACATTTATTGGGATTCAAGCGGAGTTTATACTTCCTCAAACGCTGGAATAGCTTCAACAAATGCTCAACATGTTCCTCTTCATCAATTTATTTAGCAATCATGTCATCGACATATACTTCAATCTCTTTATGCATCATATCATGAAAAAGAGTAGTCATTGCCCTTTGGTAAGTTGCACCAGCATTCTTTAGACCGAAAGGCATCACTCTATAACAGAATGTTCCGCAAGGTGTAATGAATGTGGTCTTCTCCATATCTTCGGGTGCCATCTTGATCTGATAACATCCGAAAAATCCATCCATAAATGAAAAGACTTTGAATTTAGCAGTATTGTCTACCAACATATCAATGTGTGGCAAAGGGAAATCATCTTTCAGACTAGCTTTATTCAAATCTCTATAGTCGACACACATGCGGACTTTTCCATCTTTCTTCGGAACGGGCACAATATTGGACACCCATTGTGGATACTCAGTGGTTACAAGGAAACCGGTATCAATCTTCTTCTGCACTTCCTCTTTGATCTTCACAGCCATATCAGGATGCGTTCTCCTCAAATTTTGCTTGACTAGCGGGCATTCTGGATTCAACGACAATCTATGCTCCACAATCTCAGAATCCAAACCATGCATGTCTTGATAGGACCAAGCAAACACATCTGAATACTCTCGAAGAAGATCAATCAACCCCTTCTTGACATCTGGACACAGTTGAGACCCAATCTTGACTTCCTTCACATCATCCTCGGAACCCAAATTGACTAACTAAATCTGCTCTTCGAACGGCTGAATGGTATTTTCATCTTGTTCAAGAAGACAAGACAATTCATCACTTTCCTCTTCGGCCTCAAACACAGGGAATTCAAAATTTGGAGAAGGAGAAGGATCATTATATTCAATGGGGTTAGAAACCAACCTGCATAATGATTTGATATTTTGATTTTAGAGAAGTGGATTTGTGACCAAATATTATGCAGATGGACAATTATATTGTTTATTTATGTTTTTTGTGATTACCATTTTCAGAATAAAGCAAAAAGTAAAAACAAAACATCATAGATATGGATGAATAGAATTAATTTTATTAATGATTGTTGTACCCCTAAATTTTCCCTCCCCTTTCTCACTTACGCATTCAACCACTTGGTCAGGAGATGACTTGCATACATCCATAACTCATCCACATGCATCATTCCTCATGGATTCAAAAGAAACTTGGGCCCATGAAGCTAGGGTTCACACAAGTATCAAAGTCCAAAGGCATGGTTTGATCACATCATCAGCATGGGGGATGTGAAACCCTAATGATGGTGGTGAAGGTTTGACTTCAACAAAGTTGTGACCAAACAACCTAGGGCCTTCAAAACCCTAATTTCTCAAGGCAGCATCTCTTGGAGCTTCCTAAGGCCTCATCTTGGTCTCTAAAGCCCTAATCAGGAGATGGGGAATCAAATGAACTTGGTGGCTTGATTGTGTATTCATTGTCAATTTGCTTGACCTAACCTTTATTGGAGCATTGGTCTTAGTTCAAAGTCAATTATGCTATTGATTTGGTTGTGGACACATCTTTGGTCCTGGTCATCTGAATAATCAAACCCTCTGTGTTTCAAGCCACTTGCTGGTCATGCCATTGGTTCATGGACTCTTTGTCAAAACCCTAGCCTTATGGTCTCATTTGATGGCCTTGTTCATATACATTATTAGTCAAGTTATTTTTCAAAAGTTCAACATCCAAGTCATAAAACAAGACAATTTGGAAACCAATTTCAATCATTTTCCAATCCATTTCAATTCATTTCATGTCATTTTAAACCATTACATTTGATTCTACATAAGAAAATACAAGTCTTGACATTTTTGACCAATTGTTGACTTTGGTCAACAGTTGACTTTTTTGTCAACTTTGACCAAAGTCAACCCAAAACCTAATGCCCTAAATTTTCACCCTAATCAATAATCCAATTGTCCATTTACAAAGAAAACACAAAGAAAATACATTTTTGACCATGTGTTGACTTTGGTCAACAATTGACTTTTTGGTCAACTTTAACCAAAGTCAACCCTCACTTGCTCTTGACCATCCAAACTTGGCCTGGCCCTTTGCTTCAATATACATCCAATCTTCATGCTTGATGGTGTTTTCCCCTTGGTTGCTTCCATTGTAAGTAATGCATTTTGTGCACCATGTTGTCTTGACACTTTTGAACCATTGACCATTGGCCTTGGTCTTCCCCTAACCAATGTCCAAAGAGTCCTCTAGCAGTCCAACCATGTCCTTTGTTAATCACTCTTGGCTTGAACCTAAAACAACACAACAAAACCATATAAGTACATGATCTAGACAAAGGAAATGCACTATGTCGGCCCTACTGCTACAGCAGCCCGTGTCACATCCTGCTGCACACACATTGCCTTGCCCAATACTTGGCAGCAGCACCATAACCACACATCCAGTTGATAACCAGTTGAACATGCTCACACTTGCAGTTTATAGTGGTGATGGATCATGGAGGTTGCAACCTAGAAACTCCTGCAGAAATAATCCAACAGGACCAAATTCAGTCATGACCACCAAGAGATAGCTTATCCAAACCAATTGGCCAAAATTCAGCAAGAAAGGAAAGCTTGCCATGGTTGCAAGCACATGAACTCTGTCTTGCCTTGCTTGCTGCATCATGCACAATCATTGCAACATGCCACACATACCAATATCTTCCTTGCTCTAAGACCACCATGTCATCATCACCAAATTCCAGGACTAAAACAACCTGCAAGGTAAATCTGCAGCACATGAACCTAAGCCATGGCACAAACCCAAAAATCATGATAACAGCAATTAACCTACAGTAGAGCATTTCACCAAGCAGTACAGGGTGAAGTCATAAAACCATGCCATACACACTTGAAACCACTGGCTGCAGGAAGAGCCTAAACCCTGAGTTGAATACCATGTTGCATACCCATATGGAATTGGTGACAATGGACTAAACAACATTAGAGCATGTGATTACAACAAGGTATAAACATCCAAAACTAAAAATAGATGACCTCAAAGATCTAAGACAATCACAACATAAATGCAGTACAATAACCACAGACCATGGGATACATAAATCAGTGTGAATGGGCATGGAACTGGCTGATAAAAATTTGATCTTGCATATGGGAATTGTGAAGGAGAATTGCGGTCCAAAATGCAGCGGAAATTAAAATTTTCTACTTTAGAGATCCTTACGAATGGTCATGATCAGTGATAGAATATTTACCTCTTATGACGATTGAAACCGTTGGTGCAGATCTCTTGTGACGATAAAAACCTATGATGTAGATCCACGGAGCGATCACGAACGTTGAACAATGACAACGTCTCTACTCAGTCCACACGAACGGATTCCTTCAATCTCAGTGCTAGCTGGTACGAATGAAGGCTTTGATTGATTGAGAGAGAGAGAGAGAGAGAGAGAGAGAGAACGAAAAAAATACAACCGCCATGAATGCTTCTGCACAAGGGTTCTATTTATAGAACCACTTGTGTGGGCTTCAAGCTAAAAAGCCCACTTAAGTGTATTTTGGCCCATATCTTATAATATGCCCAAAATCACTTAAGCACATGGTACCTTACCATATTTCGTATTCTACTTGAGTACATCGTACCTTACGGTGTTCTACAATTCACTTAAGTGCACCGTACCTTATGGTGTTCCTTAGTTACTCTATCTCTCATCAATATGTCCTTTGTGTGTGACCCTGTAGGTTTTCGCGGCATTGGTAATTATATTAAATTATGTATTTAACATAATAAATAGTGAGCGGTATCTAGCAACACATCACTGCTACCCAAGACACGAAAATGTCATGTGATCTGACAAATCCTTCTGTGATAATACTTATGTGCATAATTACCCTTTTGCCCTCATGTTTATATTGAACACAAGGCATAGACCGTGTCATCCTTGTCCAGTTCAATATTGGGCCCATAGACATTTATCCTATTATGCAGGATGGGCAAATTCCATCTAGGTCACTCATGTCCCTTAGCATGCTTCGTGGAGTACCCATCAACTGTCTTTATGGTTATCCAGTTACGGACAATGTTTGATCAACAATAAAGCACTCGACTCTACATCTAGGGTCCATAGTGGTTTCAGGTCGAATGGTGGTATACACCATTATCACCATGAGAATAACTTATGACACTTTGCATAACATTTTATATAGTATTCTCATAGCGGGTCAATCCAGTATAAATATTACTCTTAATATTCATACCTATGTTTAAGACTTGATAACTCCTTATCCATGATCCATGAGATGTGATCATCAGTCTATATACATAATAGTCTTAATGCTTTAATGTTATCCCACTTCACAATAAAGCTCGACTACAGATACTTTAAGAATAGTGTCCTTATGTTTAATGTGATCTCATGATCAAGTCACACTTGATACATTAAACGGACTAGCTATTCTAGGGACCTTATTAAACAAACGTAATAAAGAAAAAGCCTTTTATTATTAATAAATAATTCGATACAAGTACCAAAAGTATTGGCCTCTAGGGCTTACACCAACAATCTCCCACTAGCACTAGAGCCAATCAGGCATACCCCTAATGCCCATTGATCTAGTATGGCCATCATGCTTCTGCTGTGCAAGAGGCTTTGTTAGTGGGTCAGCAATATTGTCAAGTGTTGGTACTCTGCATATTTTCACATCTCCTCTATCTATTATCTATCGAATGAGGTGATAACGCCTAAGTATGTGTTTGGATCGTTGGTGAGATCTAGTTTCCCTAGCTTGTGCGATCGCACCATTGTTATCATAATAAAGACCAATGGGATCCACAATACTAGGAACCATATCAAGTTCACTAATGACCTTTTTGATCCAAACAACTTCCTTTGTTGCACTTGAGGCAGCAATATACTCGGCCTCAACTGTAGAATTAGCAATTGTATCTTGCTTTGAATTTTTCCAGCTCACAGCGCCACCGTTTAAACAAAAACACATAACCATTGGAATCATGCATATTAAAGCGTCTCAGCACTTTGTCTATCTATGTACTCTGACTTAGGCCAAGCAGTTTTGTGATCTATCTCTATAGATTCTGATTCCTAATATATAGGCTGCTTCACCTAGGTCCTTCATAGAAAAGCATTTCCCCAACCAAGACTTTACTTGTTGTAGGGTAGGGATATCGTTTCCAATGAGTAATATGTCATCTACATATAATATCAGGAAAACGATCATGCTCCCACTAACCTTCTTGTAGACACAAGGCTCATATTCGTTCTTGATCCATGAGTAATACATCACCTTGATCAGTTATGAGATATCAATATCTCTCAGGTAGGTGACGTATCCTACCTGACCTATGTTGGTCTTGCTCTACTTGAGCAGGTTGCTCTTCCACAACTACTTGTGTTTCCTGCTCTAATTCCTCCATAGGTGTATCGATGCTTTGTGATTCTTGAATTTCTTCAAGCTCTACTTTCCTCCCACTTTTTCCTTTGGAAATGAAATCCTTTTCTAGGAAAACTCCAGTTCGAGCGACAAACACTTTGTCCTCAGAAGGATTGTAGAAGTAATACCCTCTTGTTTCTTTGGGATACCCCACAAATAAGCATTTGTCAGATTTGGGCTCAAGCTTAGTTGAAATTTGTCATTTCACATAAACTTCGCAACCCCAAATCTTCATGTAAGACATATGTGGTTTCTTACCATTCCATATCTCATATGGTGTCTTCTCAACCTTTTTGGATGGAACACGGTTAAGTGTGTAAGCTGTTGTCAATAGTGCATGTCCCCAAAAGGAGTTTGGAAGATCAGCGTGACTCATCATGGATCGGACCATGTCTAACAGGGTTCGATTTCTTCTCTCAGATACACCATTCCATTGGGGTGTTCCAGGAGGAATAAGTTGGGATAGGATCTCACACTCTTTTAGATGGTCATCGAACTCTAGGCTTAAATACTCACCACCTCGATCTGATCGAAGAGTTTTTAATATTCTTACCTAGTTGGTTTTAACTCGTTAGGTTTCACCCTTTTAGTATTAATGTTATTAATAGGCATTTCGAGATCAAGGACATATAGTCCATTGCTCATTTGTGCAGTAGCATAGAATATATCATTCAAATAAATTGAGCAACAATTGTTCTTTATTATAAATGAAAAACCAAACTTGTCCAAAACAAGAAATGGAAATAATATTCCTGCTAATTACAGGTACATAATAATAGTTCTCTAACTGAATTATTAAACCACTAGGTAAAGTCAATACATAAGTTCCTACGGCTAAAGAAGCAACCTTTGCTCCATTGCCAACTCGTAGGTCAACTTCACCTTTTGCCAAATCTCTACTCCTTTTCAGTCCCTGCACATTTGTACAAATGTGAGAACCGCATCCAGTATCCAATACTCATGATGCAGAAGTAGATAAATTTATTTTAATAACAAAATACCTGAAGTTGAAGTCTCTACTCCATTATTCATATCTTCCAGGTACTTTGGGCAGTTTCTCTTCCAGTGTCAGGTCTTACCGTAATGGAAGCAGGTGTCTGCCTTTGTTATGCCTCCACTAGGCTTCAAAGCAATAGTGGGTCTGGGTTTGGCAACTTCCTTGTCTTTCCCTTTATCACCCTGCTTGGCGGGCCTTTTGTTATGTCTCTTTCCATTTCCGATTATCAGAATGGACTTCCCTTTTGTCTTCAGATTCTGCTCAGCAGTTCTTAACATAGCTAGCAGTTCAGAAAGAGATTTGTCCATATCATTCATATTGAAATTTAGGACAAATTGGCTGAATCCATCTGGCAATGATTGCAAGATCACATCAGTCGCAAGTTCCTTTCCGAAGGGAAAACCCAACCTTTCAAGGTTTTCCACATACCCAATCATCTTGAGCACATGGGGACTTACAGGGGCTCCCTCAGCTAACTTGTCTTGAAAAAGGGCTTTTGAAACTTCAAACCTTTCATGCCTTGCTTGCTCTTGATAGAGCATCTTCAGGTGTTCGATCATATCAAACGCTGTCATGTTATCATGTTGCTTTTGCAATTATGAGTTCATGGTAGCTAGCATGAAATAAGCAGTTTCATTGGCATCATCGACATGCTTCTTATAAGCATCTCTTTCTGCCTTAGGTGCAGAACTAGGAGGTTCCTCTTCAGGAACAGGTTTCTCCAAGACGTACAGCTTTTTATCATGTTTGAGGACAATCCTCAGATTTCGGTGCCAATCCAGAAAATTTGTCCCAGACAATTTTTCCTTGTCAAGGATTGACCGCAAAATGTTGTTAGAGGTGTTTGTTGTCATGGTAATCTACATGAGAATTAATGAAAATATAAGTATCATTAACATATTTAATTAGGCCTTTAATTAAATATGCTCCCACTATTTTACTCAAAACAAATGACCCTCATCATTTGATTCAGAAAATCCCGTTAGAAGTTTTTCTAGTGGGTCGAGATCCATATTTCACTTCGTTCTAAGTCCGCGTAGGCGGATTACACAAAACTAGGTTATTTAGGTAGGAACTCCTTCCAATTGTATCTCATACAACTCTCGAAAATTTCAGTTGGGTGAATAACTCCTTATTTCAATCCATCATATGGATCATTCCCAACTCTTGCTTCTAAACATATATAATATTATTATAATTTAAGTTTGACCCATTGTCTTAGCAGTTGGATATTACAATTATCCCATCGCACCTTACTAATATAGAACATGCACCTCGCGTAGGCGAAACCTACATTATCCGATACTAGTCTTGATGAGTGCTAAAACTTGGAAAGCAAACATATATAATATTATTATAATTTGTTTAGTTAAGTTTTACCCATTGTCTTAGCAGTTGGATATTACAATTATCCCATCGCACCTTACTAATATAGAACATGCACCTCGCGTAGGCGAAACCTACATTATCTGATACTAGTATTGATGAGTGCTAAAACTTGGAAAGCATAAACTTAATATTTTAATTTGAGGGAATTGTAATTATTCTGATCTCACCGGCTTATTTATCATATAAATCGTCTCTCACATGCATCAACATACATCAACATACATTCACATGCATCAACATACATAATGAAACAGTTATGGCCTCTAGCGCAATTGTTCTCCCAAGCCAATGAGAGAACCTAAGCTAACCTAATAACGATCTAAGCTTCTCCAAGCAAGATCTTCAAGGTTGTCCTCCTTTGATCTTTAAGGTTGTCCTCCTTTGATATTGAAATCTTCTCTTTCTTCATATCATTACATTACAAAAGAAACTCGTTTTACATACGAGGGATTGAGATGAGAAAAGAAGTTATATTAAGAGATTAAAAGGAGAGGCACGACACGCAGGTCGTATTTAAAAACCCAAAACAAAATAAAGGAAGACTAAGGCCATAACCGATCACCACAACACAATAATAATAAACACATTATTATTATTATTAATTTTAATTCTTTTAATTAATTAAAACCAAATTAAATTTCGGCGACCGATCACACTACGTAAAGTTAGCCGGGGGTCCGCTGTCCGGTCAGCGGGAACGGGTTAACCAAAATATGTTAACGGGTTACTTGTTGAAAATCTGCCTAGGAATTGAATTATGTTTTCGTG
Organism: Lathyrus oleraceus; assembly: GCF_024323335.1. Taxonomy (NCBI): domain Eukaryota; kingdom Viridiplantae; phylum Streptophyta; class Magnoliopsida; order Fabales; family Fabaceae; genus Lathyrus; species Lathyrus oleraceus. The sequence goes on from NC_066584.1 coordinate 87,612,377, forward strand.
TAAACGGGTTAACCAAAATGTGTTAACGGGTTACTTGCTGAAAATCTGCCTAGGAATTGAATTATGTTTTCGTGTTAACGGGTTAACCAAAATGTGTTAACCGGTTACATGCTGAAAAATCTGCCCAGGAATTGAATTCTGTTTCGGGTTAACGGGTTAACCAAAATGTGTTAACCGGTTACATGCTGAAAAATCTGCCCAGGAATTGAATTTTGTTTCGGGTTAACGGGTTAACCAAAATGTGTTAACCGGTTACCACTGTTGAAAAAGGGAAAATTGAGGATTTGATACTTTAAAGCATAACTCTTGCGCAGTCACAACCCTAATTGCATAACCTTTTTGACAACACAACCCTTATGCCGTCATTAACCCTAATGCATAACTCTTTGACAACACAACCCTTGTGCCGTCATTAACCCTAATGCACCAATTTCAGACCGTCAAACACATCTCGATTGTTGATTCAGTATGATTGATCAACACGTCATTGCTTCACCATACTAATGTCGGATCAAGAAGAAAACGATCATTGATCGCTCAAAGGAAAACAATCATTAAGTGTTTGAATGAATGAAACAGAAACAGTATATCATATATACCGTATTTTGCATTAGGATTACTTATATCATATATATAACTTGATCGATCTCAATTTAATTACTCGTTTATTCTTTGATTCATTCTGTCTTTTAATCGTATTCATACAGAAAATACAGAAAATAAACATCTATCAGATGCATGATTTCATAAGTGGCTCTGATACACTACGCCAAATAAGGGAAAAGAGGGCGCGTTTTTTGGCCTATAACAGCGCTTTAAAGCGCCCTCTAATCTGGCGCTGGCATAGGTAAAGACAGCGCTTTTTTTCCTGGTGAAAGCGCTGTCTAAAGTGGCTCTTTAAGCCCTTTAAGGGCCACTTTAGAGGGCGCTTTTTAAAGAAAGCGCCCTCTAAAGTGGAAACATTTAAGGGTTTAAAGGGCGCTTTTACTAGAAAGCACCCTCTAAAGTGGAAACTTTTAAGGGTTTAGAGGGCGCTTTTACTGGAAAGCGCCCTCTAAAGTGGAAATTTAAAGGGTTTAGAGGGCGCTTATTTTGGGAAGCGCCCTCTAAAGTGGGTGGTTATTTAAAAAAAAAAATTAAAAAGCGCTATATTTTTTTATTTATTTTAGACAACCTGTATATTGAAGCAGTACACCCAAAACTGTATAATTTGAAGCCCTTTTTCACACATTGCATTCAACAAGCCTTATATACAACAATCCATACATATACAACAATCCACTGATATATAATCGTTTAACTTCTAAAGATTCTAAATATACAACCAATTCATAACTTAAAAAGAAATAAAACTAAGTAGCAAAAGCATCTCTGAGATGTATGTTTTTTTTGCTAGCAGCAGTCTTCTTAGCAACAACCTCTTTTTGTTCAATATCAATAGCATGAACCTAAAATATCATAAAATTAGTTAGGTGATGTATAAGATCAAGAATTAACATTTTTTATGCATAAATATCATATAATTGTGTTTATACCTTTTTTTTTTATGCAACTGACTCGATTTGCTGCGTAATCCCCTTATATTTTGGTCTCTTATCTTTTGAAGATAGAATTGATATTTGTTTAGATGGACATGTTCCATTGTCGTAGAGGGATACTTTCAAATATCCAGCATCATCATCTACGCGAATGAGGCTTGACGACAATGGAACATCTCCATCTAAACAAATATCAATTGATACTTTCGAGTATCCCTTGCCCCTTGCACGAATGATTGACTTCATAATAGCCATTTTACCTGTAATAAAGAAAACAATTAAAATCAGATGACAAATGTAAAAACAATTAAAATCATAAAAGTCATTTTACCTGTAATAAAGAAAACAATTAAAATCATTTGACCTGTACCTTTTTCACTAAGTTCTCTTTATTTTCTTGGTTGGAATATGTTCTACATGTCTCTTAACAACACGAACGGTTGGATTGATCCAAATACCCTCATTATGATCATTTCTAATATATGAATCATTTGATACAATATTCTCATCTTGATCATTTCTGGTAAACGATTCAATCTCAACATCAATATCACCTTGATCTCCAGTGTTTTCATCAATTACTTTGTTGGAAAAAAGAACTATAGACCATTTCGTACTTTTCGGATCATTGACATAGAACACTTGTCTAGCTTGAGAGGCTAGAATAAAAGACTCATCTTTGTATCCCACCCTATTAAGATCCACTTGCCAAAATCCTGACTTATCCATTCGAATGTCGTTATTATTTTCAACCCACTTGCAACCAAATATAGGAATCTGAAACTTCTCATAATCAAACACCCAAATGCGCTCGATAACACCAAAATACGACAGATTTGCAAATTTGGGGTTTAAGTCCTTCACACTTGATATGTGCATTGCTTCAGCTACCACGGTGACACCACTATTCTGCATAGTACTTTTATCATCTTGTTCTTTGGTATAAAATGTGTATCCATTAATCGCGTATGCGCTATAAGAAAAAACATGGAAACTTGGACCATATGCTAAGCATCTCAACCTTTCTGTTATTGAAGCGGGATCTGAATAATACTTTGAATAAATATGATCCTTAAACCAAGGTATAAAACATCGATTGTGCTCTCGTACTATCCAATTTTCATTTCTATTGGGATTTAAACCTCGGAGAACATCCTTGTGAATTTCAACATACGGCTCAACCTCATTCTCATTGTGCAGAACATACAAATGCACTTGATCCCGTTCGACCCTTGATACTGCCACGATTTTATTTCCAATTAGATTTTTTCCTTCTTTCTTTTCGACAAGCTGAGACTTGGGGAGTCCGATTTACTGAACATTAGACAAATATTCAGTACAAAACTCAATCGCTTCTTCAACAATGTATCTTTCAACCATACAACCTTCTGGTCGACTTCGGTTCTTCACGTACCCTTTTAATATTTTCATATAACGTTCAACAGGGTACATCCATCTCATATAAGCTGGTCCACACAATTGTGTCTCTTTCACAAGATGAACAACTAGATGTACCATTATGTCAAAAAATGATGGAGGAAAAAACATTTCAAGCTCACACAAAGTAATAACGATTTCTTTTTGCAACATTGGTAAGATCGCAGGATTGATCACCTTACTGCAAATTGACTTGAAGAAAGAACACAACTTAGTTATAGAGCTTCTTACTTTTTCTGGAAGAATAGAACGTATACCTATTGGGAGAAAATGTTCCATTATAACATGGCAATCATGGGTCTTTAAACTCTTTAACTTGAGGTCTTTCATAGACACAAGTCTTCTAATATTTGAAGAGTACCCTTCTGGAACTTTAACTTCACTTAGAAACTTACACAATGTTTTTTTCTCCTTTCTAGATAGAGTATAAGCAGCAGGAGGTAGATATGTTCGTTTTCCTTTCTTCAAGGGTCCTAATTCAGTTCTTATTCCCATCGCTATCAAGTCCTTTCTTGCCTTAAGGCCATCCTTAGACTTTCCTTGTATATTGAGTAACGTGCCAATAACACTTTCAAATACATTTTTTTCAATATGCATAACATCAAGAAAATGTCTCACATACAAGGACTTCCAATACGGCAATTCAAAAAAAACTGACCTCTTCTTCCACCCACTTTTGACAAGTGTGTGGGCAAAAGGCTTGCCAAACTGAGTATCCAAATCTTTCACCTTTTCAAAAATTTGATCACCCGTCAATATAGGTGGAGCTCTGCCTTGTTCTGTCTCTCCAATGAACGTCTTTCTCCATCCACGGTAGTGATGATTTGAATTTAAGAATCTCCGATGACCGAGAAAGACATTCTTCTGACCAAACTCCAAGCGCTTCCAATCTGTTTTATCTTCACAAATAGGACACGCACATTGACCTTTTATGCTATACCCTGATAGATTTCCGTATGCTGGAAAATCATTAATTGTGCCAAACAACATCACCCTCAAGTTGAAACTTTCTTTCCTATATCCATCATAAACCTCCACACCGGTCTCCCACAAAATCTTTAAATCTTCGATTAAGGGCTTCAAGTACACGTCTATGTCATTCCCTGGTTATTTAGGTCCAGAAATCAACATAGACAACATCATGTACTTACGCTTCATACATAGCCATGGAGGTAGGTTATAAATCATAATAATCACAGGCGATGTACTGTGTGAGATACTCTGGATACCGTGTGGGTTCATTCCATCAGTAGATAATGCCAAGCGAAGGTTTCTTGATTCTTCTCCAAATTCAGGATAATCATTATCAATTTTCAACCACTGTGGTGAATCTGCCGGATGTCGATACTTTCCATCTATAATTCTTTCATCTGCATGCCAGGTCAAGTGTCTTGAATCGGTTTCACTACGAAACATGCGTCTAAATCTCGGAATAACAGGAAAATACCACAAGACTTTTGCTGGAGACAACTTGTTCTTATATCGCGAGACACCGCATTTAGGACACTCATTTAACGATGCATACTCATTTCGAAACAAAACGCAATCGTTTGGACATGCATGTATCTTATCATAGCTCATGCCAATAGAGCACAACATCTTTTTGGTCTCATATGTTCGATTGGGAAGAACATTATCCTCAGGAAGCATATCTTTCAAAAGGGCTAATAACTTTGTGAAACTTTTATCCGACCATCCATTGCCCGCCTTTAAGTTGTAATACTTTAATACCGCAGACAATCTTGTGAATTTAGTGCAACCATCATACAAAGGTTTCTCTGCATCACTTACCAACCTCTCAAACATTTCGGGACAATCCTTAAGATCTCCTTCAAGTGCTTCTGCAATCTCTTCAACTCGATCACAATCGTATGTATCTGCGCCACTATAGTTTGAGGCATAGGTCGTACTATCCCCCGGTTCAACATTCTCGTTACTTTTCTCACCATGCAAATTCCAACATGTATAACTTTGATCAATTCCATGCCTCATTAGATGCGATGTCAACTGAACTGCGTCAACCCGTTTCCCATAACAACAACCCAAGCAAGGACATATCATTCTACTGGGGTCTTCGGCGTGCGCAACGGTAAACTTAATGAATTCTGATACCCCATTCTCGTACTCTCTCGACAATCGATTGGAAGACACCCATGTATTATCCATTACTAATTAGAATAAACAAAAAACAATTTCAGAAGAGTTCAAACACATTCGGACCTAGGTTTCTAATGATACTGGTGTTGACATAAAATCATATGTTCATAGGTCGTATAACCCTAACTACTGGGTAATGTAGTCCCATTGCATGCGCTATCATGGTCACTAAAAACCAACCGTCAATTTCCTAATAAACCCAAACTATTTAAATGACTATGAATATTGAAACTTTACAGGTCGAAACAAACGTAGCATAGACAACAATAACATAAAACTGAAATTGGGCAAAGCTAAAACAAAGCAATAGTGCAAGTAATAATGTATGCATCGTGTACCTTTGATTGGTAGAAGGAGGAAACGCGCAGTAATAATGTAGATCTAACAGAGGTGGAAGGAAAACGCCTTAGAACCCTAACGTGAAAAAGAACGAAAATAACAGATATTGAAATAACAAAACGCGCAGTATGTTATAATTTTAATGTTTACTAAAGGGGACATTAGAGGGCGCTTGTGGAAAAAAAGCGCCCTCTAAAGGGGGCCTAAGAGGGCGCTTATGGAAGCGCTCTCTAAGGCTTTCCAGAAGCGCTTTATAAGCTGGAAATGCACATGGACTTATAACAGCGCTTTATTAAAAGCGCCCTCTAAGGGTAACCTTAGAGGGCGCTTTCTAAAAAGCGCCATGTATTGTTGTCCCTCTATCTCCTCCTTATTTTTTCGTTTCACCTTAGAGGGCGCTTGTGGAAAAAAAGCACCCTCTAAAGGGGGCCTAAGAGGGCGCTTATGGAAGCGCTCTCTAAGGCTTTCCAGAAGCGCTTTATAAGCTGGAAATGCACATGGACTTATAACAGCGCTTTAGTAAAAGCGCCCTCTAAAGATAACCTTAGAGGGCGCTTTCTAAAAAGCGTCATGTATTGTTGTCCCTCTATCTCCTCCTTATTTTTTCGCTTCACCTTAGAGGGCGCTTTATTACAAAAGCGCCCTCTAAAGTGCGCTGTCTATTGCTCCTTATTTTTCGCTTCACTTTAGAGAGCGCTTTTGTAATAAAGCGCCCTCTAAGGTGCGCTGTCTATTCCAGTTTTTGGCGTAGTGATACCACTAAAGGAGAATTGCGGTCCAAAACGCAGCGGAAATTAAAATTTTCTCCTTTAGAGATCCTTACGAATGGTCATGATCAGTGATAGAATATTTACCTCTTATGACGATTGAAACCTTTGGTGCAGATCTCTTGTGACGATCAAAACCTATGATGCAGATCCACAGAGCGATCACGAACGTTGAACGATGACAACGTCTCTACTCAGTTCACACGAACGGATTCCTTCAATCTCAGCGCTAGCTAGTACGAATGAAGGCTTTGAGTGAGTGAGAGAGAGAGAGAGAGAGAGAGAGAGAGAGAGAAAGAAAATGAAAAAAATGCAACCGCCATGAATGTTTCTGCACAAGGGTTCTATTTATAGAACCACTTGTGTGGGCTTCAAGCTAAAAAGCCCACTTAAGTGTATTTTGGCCCATATCTTATAATATGCCCAAAATCACTTAAGCACATGGTACCTTACCATATTTCGTATTCTACTTGAGTACACCGTACCTTACGATGTTCTACAATTCACTTAAGTGCACCGTACCTTACGATGTTCCTTAGTTACTCTATCTCTCATCAATCTGTCCTTTGTGTGTGACCCTATAGGTTTTCGCGGCATTGGTAATTATATTAAATCATATATTTAACATAATAAATAGTGAGTGGTATCTAGCAACACATCACTGCTACCCAAGACACAAAAATGTCATGTGATCTGACAAATCCTTCTGTGATAATACTTATGTGCATAATTACCCTTTTACCCTCATATCTATATTGAACACAAGGCATAGACCGTGTCATCCTTGTCTAGTTCAATATTGGGCCCATAGACATTTATCCTGTTACACAGGATGGGCAAATTCCATCTAGGTCACTCATGTCCCTTAGCATGCTTCGTGGAGTACCCATCAACTGTCTTTATGGTTATCCAGTTACGGACAACGTTTGATCAGCAATAAAGCATTCGGCTCTACATCTAGGGTCCATAGTGGTTTCAGGTCAAAGGGTGGTATACACCATTATCACCATGAGAATAACTTATGACACTTTGCATAACATTCTATATAGTATTCTCATAGCGGGTCAATCCAGTATAAATATTACTCTTAATATTCATACCTATGTTTAAGACTTGATAACTCCTTATCCATGATCCATGAGATGTGATCATCAGTCTATATACATAATAGTCTTAATGCTTTAATGTTATCCCACTTCATAATAAAGCTCGACTACGGATGCTTTAAGAATAGTGTCCTTATGTTTAATGTGATCTCATGATCAAGTCACACTTGATACATTAAACAGACTAGTTATTCTAAAGACTTTATTAAACAAACGTAATAAAGAAAAAGCCTTTTATTATTAATAAATAATTCGATACAAGTACCAAAAGTATTGGCCTCTAGGGCTTACACCAACAAATTGAAACCAAGTCATGCAACCAAGGTTCTTAGTGAAGGCTAGTCAAGGTGTTCAGTCCAAAACAACATGAAATAACTTGGCAGATTATGCAATCTATCATCATTAGCTAGTTACAACAGGTTGTATCCAAGGATGAATCAGTCCTGGTATCATGAGCAAACTCAGCATTAAACAGGGAAGAACCAGTGAAAAGTCAGAAGCATAATGCAGAATACCTGTTAAACTAGATCATACATCATGGTTTAAGTCCAAGCCCCTTGAAATCTAGCCCAATGCAAACCTAAAGCAAGCATCAACATGAATCTTGTTGCAAAATCAAGTTGAAATCATACTGTTGAACCCAGTTGAAACCCTGTTGCAGAAGCAAGTGGAAGCCATGATGCACAAGGCAAAACCTACTGAACAAAACATCAGCAAACTCAGGACACCACTACCTTGCTACAGTGGCATTGCATTCAACCCTTTTTTCCATGCATCATGAAGCATACGAGCCAATAATATGCTCATGATAAGCAACATACATTAAGGCATCAACATCCCAAGTAGCAATGATGTTCAGTGTAACAATCTGGCATGAGAGATAATCTTACCTTGACCTGCAGCATGAATGCAACAATCTTACCTTGCCTTCCTTTTGAGTTATCAGGTTGAACCTGTCATTTAACAAGCAATATGCACACCAAAACATTACCCTGCCCCAAGCCTACACCAAAGTAACTCCACTGTCAGCATGATTTGCCACTAGATATGGAGAGCCAGTAGGCATCAAGGCAAAGCAGTTTCAAGTGGGTTGTAAGCCAAACCATGACCATTGGCTCAATGAATTTCCTGCAGCAGAACCAATATGGGCATAAGAAGCAAAACAATAGCGGAGGGTTCATTCATGGCAATGAATAACACTTAGCTGTTGTGCTAGAGGATGACAAAGAGGAAGACTGCACCAATTTTGTGACGCATGGAAAAGCTTGTGACAATTGGACTACCGTTGATATTCCTGTTATTACACATCGATCTAAGTAATTTCTTTTATTTGTTTTTGAAAGTCCTTCTCCTATGCCTAAGAGAGAAGTGAACATTATTTGGGCATTTTCAATTTGATCATTAATAAAGTTTAATTCTATTCATCCACATCTATGATGTTTTTGTTTTTACTTTTTGCTTTATTCTGAAAATGGTAATCACAAAAAATATAAATAAATAATATAATTATCCATCTGCATAATATTTGGTCACAATTCACTTCTCTAAAATCAAAATATCAAATCATTATGCAGGTTGGTTTCTAACCCCATTGAATACGATGATCCTTCTCCTTCTCCAAATTTTGAATTCCCTGTGTTTGAGGCTGGGAAGGAAAGTGATGAAGAAGTGACTGATGAATTGTCTCGTCTTCTTGAGCATGAAGGAAAACCCATTCAGCCGTTCGAAGAACAGATTGAGTTAGTCAACTTGGGTTCCGAAGATGATGTGAAGGAAGTCAAGATTGGGTCTCGACTGTGTCCAGATGTTAAGAAGGGGTTGATTGATCTTCTTTGAGAATATTCAGATGTGTTTGCTTGGTCCTATAAAGACATGCCTGGGTTGGATTATAAGATTGTGGAGCATAGATTACCGTTGAAGCCATAATGTCCTCCAGTCAAGCAGAAGTTGAGAAGAACTCATCCTGATATGGCAGTGAAGATCAAAGAAGAAGTGCAAAAGTAGATTGAGGTCGGTTTCCTTGTAACCGCTGAGTATCCGTAATGGGTGGCCAATATTGTGCCTGTTCCGAAGAAGGATGGAAAACTCTGTATTTGCGTCGATTACAGAGATTTGAATAAAGCCAGTCCGAAAGATGATTTCCCTCTGCCACACATTGATATGTTGGTAGACAATACAGCTAAATTCAAAGTCTTTTCATTTATGGATGGATTTTCCGGATATAATGAGATCAAGATGGCACCCGGAGATATCGAGAAGACCATATTCATTACACACTGGGGAACAATTCTGTTATAGAGTGATGCCTTTTGGTTTGAAGAATGTTGGTGCAACTTATCAGAGAGCAATGACCACTCTTTTTCATGGTATGATGCATAAAGAGATCAAAGTCTACATTGATGATATGATTGCTAAATCCATTGATGAAGAGGAACATGTTGAGCATTTGTTGAAGTTATTCCAGCGTCTGAGGAAGTATAAACTCCGCTTGAATCCCAATAAGTGTACTTTTGGTGTTCGTTCTGGTAAGTTGTTGGGCTTTATTGTCAGCGAGAAGGGTATTGAAGTTGATCCAGCCAAGGTCAAAGCAATACAAGAGATGTCAGCGCCCAAAACTGAGAAGCAAGTCAGAGGTTTTCACGGCTGCTTGAATTATATCTCAAGATTCATTTCACACATACTGCCACATGTGTGCCCAAATTCCAGACTCTTCGGAAAGATCAGTCTTGTGATTGGACCGAAGATTTCCAGAAAGCTTTTGATAGCATCAACGAATATCTGCTTGAACCTCCGATTCTGTCTCCACCTGTTGAAGGAGGGTCGTTGATCATGTATTTGAATGTGCTTGAAAAAAGTATGGGTTGTGTTCTTGGTCAGCAAGATGAGACTGGAAAGAAAGAGTTTTCAATTTACTACCTCAGTAAGAAGTTCATCGATTGTGAGACTCGGTATTCTATGCTTGAGATGACTTGTTGCACATTGGCTTGGGTTGCTAAGCGTCTGCATCAGTATATGTTAAATCATACGACATGGTTGATATCCAAAATGGATCCAATCAAGTATATTTTTGAGAAGCCTGCTTTAACTGGGAGGATTTCCCGTTGGCAGATGTTGTTATCTGAGTATGATATTGAATACCGATCTGAGAAAGTGATTAAAGTTAGTGTCTTCGCTAACCATTTGGCTCACCAACCAATTGAACATTACCAGTCAGTGCAGTATGATTTTCCCGATGAAGAGATCTTGTACCTGAAAATTAAAGATTGTGATGAACCATTGCTTGAAGAAGGGTCGGAACCTGGTTCCCGTTGGGGCATGGTATTTGATGGAGCTGTTAATCAGTATGGTAATGGCATTGGGGCAGTGATTATTACTCCTCAAGGCACTCATTTTCCGTTTATAGCTAGATTGAATTTCAAGTGCACAAATAATATGGTTGAGTATGAAGCTTGCATTATGGGGCTTGAAGAAGCCATTGATCTCAGAATCAAGTATTTAGACGTCTATGGAGATTCAGCTTTGGTTGTGAATTAGATCAAAGGTGAATGGGAGATGAATCAACCCGGTTTGATACCCTATAGAGATTATGCGAGGAGGATTTCAACTTTCTTTACAAAGGTTGAGTTTCATCATATCCCTCGAGATGAAAATCAGATGGCAGATGCTCTTGCAACATAGGCTTCAATGATTATAGTGAAATATTGGAATGCGGTTCCCAATTTGACTGTGATGCGTCTTGAAAGGCCAACTCATGTGTTTGTTGTTGAAGAGATCAAAGACGAGAAGTCGTAGTATTTTGATATCAAATGTTTTCTCCAAAGTCAGATTTACCCGCCTAGGGCATCTTTGAAATATAAGAAGACTTTGAGAAGATTAGCCGGCAATTTCTACCTGAATGGTGATGTGTTATATAAGAGAAACTTCGATATGGTTTTGCTCAGATGCGTGGATAGACACGATGCAGACCTGTTGATGACTGAAGTCCATGAAGGTTCCTTTCGTACTCATTCCAATGGACATCCTATGGCCAAGAAGATGTTGCGAGCAGGTTACTATTGGCTGACAATGGAATCTGACTGTTGCAAGTTTGTGAAAAAATGCCACAAGTGTCAAATATATGCAGATAAGATTCATGTTCCTTCGACATTGTTGAACGTCATTTTCTCCCCACGGCCCTTCTCTATGTGGGAAATTGATATGATTGACATGATTGAGCTTAAAGCTTCGAACGGACATCGTTTCATTTTGGTGGCTATTGATTACTTTACAAAATGGGTTGAAGTAGCATCATATGCAAATATAACCAAGCAAGTTGTTGTAAGGTTTATCAAGAATCAGATCATATGGCGTTATGGTGTGCCAAGTAAGATCATTACTGATAATGGATCTAACTTGAACGATAATATGGTAGAAGCTCTTTGCAAAGACTTCAAGATTGCACACCATAATTATTCTCCCTATAGACCTAAGATGAATGGGGTTGTTGAAGCTGCAAATAAGAACATCAAGAAGATCATCCAGAAAATGGTGGTAACATATAAGGATTGGCATGAGATGCTCCCATTTGCTTTACACGAGTATCGGACATCCATCTGCACTTCAACAGGGGCAACCCCTTTCTCTCTTGTATATGGTATGGAAGTCGTGCTCCCCGTAGAGGTTGAGATCCCATCATTGCGTGTGCTCATGGAAGCCAAGTTGACTGAGGCTAAATGGTGTCAGACCAGGTATGATCAGTTGAATTTGATTAAAGAGAAGAGGTTGAATGCCATGTGTCATGGTCAGTTGTATCAGAAAAGAATGAAGAAAGCTTTTGACAAGAACGTCATACCTCGTGTATTCAGAGAAGGTGACCTGGTGCTCAAGAAGATTTTATCTTTCAAACCAAATTCTAGGGGCAAATGGACTCCTAATTATGAAGGCCCATATGTTGTTAAGAGAGCCTTTTCAGGCGGTGCTTTGATCCTTACAACTATGGATGGTGAAGAGTTCGCTCGTCCTATGAACGCAGATGTAGTCAAGAAATACTTCGCCTAAAAAAGAAAAGAATAGCTCGCTAAGTTGAAAACCCGAAAGGGCGGCTTAGGCAAAAATGAGCGTCTCGATGGATTGAAAACCTGAAAGGGAGATCCAGGCAAAAATTAAAGACATAAAACAGAAAGATTTATCCTGATAAATTGAGTACCCCGCCTTGGGGCAATTTATGCAAAATTTAGGGATTATGGAAAGTATTTGCATCTTGCTGTTCTGCAGTCTTGAAGACATTCTTGAGCACAACGGTCGATTTTGATTCTGACACCCAGTAGCAGTCAAGAGCACAATGGATATCAAGAGTTGGTAGAAGGATTAGTGATCATTGTATTCAATGTAACCCTTTTCCATGTAAATTTCCATTTTCAACTTTGTAAAGATCTATGGGGTCTTGTCATTTACAGACTACCATTTTATTAAATAAAGTTGAGCTTTTACCAAATTGTTTCCACTCTTATTTAATTCAGCCAAATAGTTTTAAATTTTATTGTGATCATTTTTTAAAATTAATTTTTTTAATCAAAATCATATTTTCTTAAACATATAAAAGCATTAATTTTAAGCAATTGATTTCATTTAAGAGGAGTATCAACAGCGGTTTGAAAGCAATAATCCCTAAATGTGGAGCATTATTGGTTCTCCCCAAGCAGTAGGCGCGATTTCTCTTTCATCCCCGACAGTATTTGTTCATCTTCTCGGTGTTTGTCGATTTCTCTAGACGGATATTTCTTCGTCATCCTCAGCAGAGTTGATTTGTTATTCCCCAGCCCAAATTTATATTTGGTGTCCAGCAGAGTAAGAACATTTCGTGGTTCCGGCAGGACTTTGGTTTCCTCACCAGTCGCCATCAGATTCGCTACCAGTCAGAGTTTCCTCTTGGTTTCTGAACAGTTATTTGTGTTTATCCCCTGCATGGTTATCTCCCATTTGATATGGTATTGACCTAAAAATCCCCGCAGACTTGATAACAGTTTTCCTCAACAGATCCTCCTTCTTCCCCAATTAGGGTTGAGCCTTTGGGATGTTGATCTCTCTTTTCTCCAACAGTTGTTTCCCTCTTTTGTGAATTGGCCGAGAATTGTATCGATGATTCAAATTTGCGACATCTTTGTATCCTTTGTGATTATTTTGTCAGCATAATCATCATATATACATGTACATATACACTCATATAATTTCATTATAGCATCATAACACTTATGATTTTGAGTCTCTGTTATGGTGGTACTTTATCCTCATACAAGTTTGGTGTTTGTACTCCTTCAATTGTAGAGTGTCAATCCTTTAAGCAGAAAGACTTTAACCTTTCTCTTTTCCCCACTGAGTTATTTCCTCGTGGATGATTACTTCAGCTTCCTCCCCAGTTGATTATCTGGATGGAACCACTCCCCTTGAGTCATATCCTCATTGGGTTGAGTCTTGATTGACCATTTCTTTCTAGATCTTACCTGGATAGATGCTTTGTGTCCCCTAAGAATTTATTACCTAGTAACTGGTAACATTCTTCTTAGTTTGCAGTTTGTTACTTCTTGCCCAATACTCGGCAAAAGTAACCTTTTTCTCCCTAGCGGATTCGTTTTTCACGTTTTCCCAAGAAGTATATCCTTGATATGTACATCTTAACCGATGACAGATATTTTCTTCCCTTGCTTTGAGCTTATCCTTGATATGTTCATCCTAACCGATGACGGATATTCTCATCTTTGGTATTCTACCCAGTAAAAAGGTAGTTGTAATCCCTATTTTGTTCCCCAGAGAGTTAATCCTTGATATTTTCATCCTAATCGATAACGGGTTTCCTTCTCTTTGCGGTCTTCTGCCCAGTAACCGGTAGTTGTAAATCTTGCTTTTCACCCCTTCGCGGAGTTTATCCTTGATATGTTCACTTTAACCAGTGACGGATATTCTCTTGTGGTTTTCTATCTAGTAACTGATAGATATAATTCCCATTCTTCCTCTCAGAGTTTATCCTCGATATGTTCATCCTAACCGGTGACGAATATTCTCCCTTTTGGTGTTCTATCCAGCATTCGATAGATGTAATTCCTACCTTTTGTTCAGGAAGTATATCCTTGATATGTTCATCTTAATCGATGACGGATATTTTCTTCCCTTACTTTGAGCTTATCCTTGATATGTTCATCTTAAACGGTGACGGATACCCTCCTGAACATCCCCAGGAAAGACTATCCTTCATATGTTCATCTTAACTGATGACGGATTTTCTTTCTTTTGAGTTTATCCTTGATATGTTCACTTTAACCAGTGACGGATATTCTCTCCTTGTGGTCTTCTTCCCAATAACCGGTAGTTGTAAATCCTATTCTCAGTTTTTCCCCAACAAGGCTATTCTTACCCAGTAATCGATAATGAGTCCACCTATTGGCGGCCTTTAGTGAGTCATCCTTGATATGTTTACCCTAATCGATAACGGATGTCCTTTCTATCAGACTTTTATTATCTCCTTACCTAGTAATAGATAGTGGATAATAGATTTCTGCTCCTCCTATGTTGAAGTTTATTTCTTCCCCAGTTGAGTTAAGTGCGTTATTTCCCTAGTGAAATCGCTTTTCCTGCATGGTTCGAGTATTTCAATTTTATTCTGATCTACCTGGTTCCCATGCAAATGTTCTTTTGTTTTCCTGGCTGAGTCTTTCCATTTTCATGGAATTCCTCTAGTTCCCCAGCAGTTTTTAAGTCGTAGCCTGGCCTACGCATAACCCTTTTATCCCCAGAGTCTTTGTTTCCCTAGTGAGTTTTCCTTATGGAATGCAATACGCTCCTGCGGACTTTCAGTCTCTTTGAACTCTTTTCCTTTATGGCAATATTTCCCCATAAAGAGTTTGTTTTAACATTGATATCATATGCATCATGAGGTCTCTTAGGGACCAAAATTTGTTTCTATATGTTGTTATTTAAGCCCATTCTACTGAGTCGATACGAAGATTTTAACCTTCACCTCCTCAGTTAGAATGTCCTTAAATATGGGCAGCTATAAGACCCCAATTTTGACCCTAAGATCCTTCATGCTATCTCATCATATGCATTAGCATTGAGATCACACCTTGGCATCCTCCTTACCCCTCTTTGCATTTGTCTAACTCTTTTGTAGGTAGGGCATGATCACCTTTGATCTATTACATTCACATCTAGGGTTTAAGACCCTCATTGCTAAAAGAGCTCAACCAAGGAATGATCCACAATGGCTAAAAGCATCATATATGAGTCCCATGATCTCTACATGTTATTTTGATCAAGATTCCTTCAATAGTTTGGAGTTGGTTTGCCTTGGAAATCCTAGTTTATCTAGGTATCTTGAGCAACTTCTTCAACTAGCTTCTTCACCAATTGATCAAATATCTCAAGGTAGACTTAAAATTTCATCATCTTATGCATATATGATCTCCCATGAGTCAAAAAAGTTAAGAGAATTGCAAGTTAGCAAGGTGGTTGATGGTGGTTGACTAGATGAATTCATCTTATCAAAACTTGGTTCCCCTAGACCCTATATCCTACAATTTTCATCATATGAAAATGATTCAAAGAGAAAAGTTACTCTAAATGACATTACAAACAACTTTCATGTTGAGGTCTAGAGCTAATTTGGCTTGGAAAGTCATTTGTTATGTTGAAACATTATAGGTCATTTTGTCTAAACCTTAATTTGAAAGTCAACTTCCCAAGGCCATAACTTGCTCAATTTTTACAAGATGAAATATTTCCAAGTTTCACAAAAAAATTCAAGGTGTTTACTTCAACTTTGATGTTTGGAGTAAGATCTAATTCAACTTTTATGAGCATGTGATATGAGGATGCGTTATAGGTCATTTTAGACCAATACCATTGAACAAGTGATTTTCCTCAACTTCAAGAATGCATAAATCACTCATCACAAGTCCAAATGATGTCAAATTGGTGACCATTTTGAAGGTTTTTGAAAGGGATACAACTTTGATGAAGACACTTTTCTGATTTGAATCTCACATAAAAAGTTAGCTAAGGTGGAATAATTGAACATATGGTTTCACACTTAGAAAATATTTTGACATGTTGAAATTTCCAAACTTCCACCTCAAAATTCATCATGATACAGGTTCCAAATGGAAAAGTGTTCAACAAAAGAGTTGTTCCTCTTGATCTAACATTTCCAAAGAGTCCAAATTCATGCATTTTTTACAAGGTTTGCGCATAGCTTGAACAGGGTTGTCTCAGTTGGCAAGAATCATGCTTCAAACATCCAAATATCTTTGCCTTGCAATGCAATCTTCATTTAGACCTCATTTCATGTTCATTTGGACCTAATTGTATTGCTTCATGGGCCTACACATGCCCATGATAACGTGTACCTCACATTGCCAATTTTTGAAGTATTTTCAAGTGTGCAAATAACACTTATCATTTGCTATAAATAGAGGTCCAATGCTTTAGTTTGAAGGACCTTGCGCGCCAACTTTGCCTCTAACCATTAAAACTCTCACAATTCAAGGAAAACCTGATAAATTTCAATTGAAATTTGAGTTTGAATCTCACTCTTTGGAGATTCAAAAACTCCAGGATCCAAAGCCTTGCACCATTCTTAATCCACTTCTACAAGCTCCATAAGCAAGATCAAGCACGAATTGAAGCAAGTGAGATCCATTTCTGCACAGCATTGAAGGTATTTTTCCAGATTTTTCTTTTCTTCGATTCTCTCTAAATTCTCATTAATTCTCTTGGATCCTTGGTTCTCTAAATTCCTACCAATGTATGCAAAAAGATTGAGTTGCTTTAAGGTCAAATCGAAGCAACTCAGTTCACACACCTCAAAATTCAACTCCACGTATCTCTCTATATATTTTGATTTAGGTTAAATTAAGGTGATATTCGTGATCTACACCATCTTTTCTTTAAGATCATGTCCTCCTTTTTAATTTATGTTATGGTGATGAAAGAACCAGTCCGGCCAGGGTCATCGGAGAAGATGACCGGCCTTTGGCTTCGGCGATATGCTGGATGTGTTCTGAGCCATTGGATTGATTCAAAATGTTTTACTCATGGACGTTGCTTGTGATGACCAGTTGTGCAGTGCGCTAACTAGCGTGTGTAAGACCCTAATTTTGACCCTAAGATCCCTCACGGCATCATAACATTGCATTTGCATAGCCTCAAGGATCATAAGCATCTTGGTTCCCTTTGCCTTTGGGTGGGACCTCTTGTGAGTGGTTTGAGATCACCAAGCATGCTTGAATTGTATATTATTGCTTTTATCATTTTTTATTAACTCAAAAGCACACAAAAATAGGTCACTAACATTTCTTGTTTGTAGCTTGAGCAGTCACAAGTTCAAAAGCTTCTAGGAGATCCTATGTGCAATGATATGGTCAAGAGAAGATGAAAGCAAGCATGGTAATGGTTCCCAAAGCTCTCATCCATCAAATATGCCTCCCAAGTATCTCGATTCATCATTTTGATCAAACCAAGTCAAGGGGTTTGAGGTTTGTTTCCCAAGGAAACCCTAATTCATCTGTTCATCAACTCTGCCTTGCTCATGAAGCAACCTCAACCCATGGTCAAATACAATCAAGGGAAGTTATTTAATTCATCATTTAATGCATATTTGAACTTATTTGAGTGCCCTCAATCATCAATTCATCAAGATATGAGTTGTGGACTTGAGAAGTTGATCAGTCAGTTCATTTGACTATTTTGAAATACACTGAGACCTAACTCTTTATGTGTTGGTCAAATGGAGATGACCCCAAGAACAAACATGTTCTTAAGGACAATATGAACAACTTTCATGTTCATCAAAATTTGATTTGAAGCTTGTAAGGTCATCCTCCATTCCAAGACATTATAGGTCATTTTGACTGAAACCCTAATTTTGGGTCAACTTCCCAAGAACATAACTCATTCATTTTTCATGATTTTGGGATGAGACTTAATGCATTGGAAATCTTATTGTGTCTAATTCAAATTTTATGTTGAGAAAAATTTCAAAATATCAAAATAAATACATGTGATAATGCAAAACATTATAGGTCACTTTGGGCCAAATGCATTGAAATGTGAAAAAGTCCAACTTCAAGAGCCCATAACGTCTTCATTAAAAATCCAAATGATGCAAAATTTAAGTCCAAATTGATTTCCATGAAAATATCTACAACTTTCATGTTGAAGATTTTATCATTTGGAGCTTTAAACATTAAGGAAGAAGGGCTTGAACATTGGTCAAATTTGGAAACTTCATATATGCATGTTTTGCACCCTACACTTCAAGCTCGAATTTCACTAATTACCAAGGCCCAATTGGAGTTTTGATCAACATATAATTTGTTCCTTATGCAACAAGCTTTATAACCATTACTCATAAGGTTGCATTTGGAGTTTGGAAGCATCATTTTCGAAGACATGAAGAATTAAGTGCATTTTGTGAAAACTATTCCAATTGCCATGCATGAATTGATTACATCAAATGTACACGTCCATTTGCCTTTCACATGAACTCAGCAAGTTGTTTCAGCCTTCATTGGGCCTTCCACATGCTCACACAGGCCCATGCAATTCAAAATCCATTTGCCATGCACACGAGTTAGCTCATGCATTCAGCTCTCTCCATCTATAAATATCATGCCTTGCCTTCACAATTCTTCAACCTAATGGCGTCTAAATCCCTGTTGAATTGAATCCCCCCCCCCCCCCATACCAAAGGAACAAACTTCATTTTTCTCCAAAATTTTCAGATCTGAAATTCAATTGCATTGGTTGAATTTTAAAATCTAAAGTTCCTAAGCCTCTTCACTTTGATCCATTGAAGCTTCTGTTTGCAAAAAGAACCAAAGAGAGTGACTCAATTCTTCACAATCCAAAGGTTTTGCTCCATTGAAATTTGCTTCGAATCTCATCATACATTACTCCATTTGCCTTGATCTTGTGTTGTCTGAAGTCCTCTCTATAGAGGCATCCTTATTGTGTGTTTAATTGCTGGAATCGAGCAAGTTCAGTTGAACACCAACAAAGTTCCATCTCTGATTTCTCTCTTAATAGGAATCTAGAGTGGAACTGAGTGGCATAGGAGTGATGTACATCACTCCACCTTTCGAATGGTGCCTGGATCGTGCATTTTAGTTAACATTTTTTGACCTGCAATTTTTGATCTCCACCGGAGCTCGCCGGAGAAGACGGTGGCGCTGGCCACCGCCTGGTCTCCAGATCAGATCTGGACCGTCCCTTTCCATTGCCAGATCTAATCTCAGTAGTCCATTGTTATGACTTTTGATTAAACCGCGTGTAGATGCATTGACTTGGATGTATTGTGGAAACGCGCTGAGGGCCATGTGATGTGCCAGCTCAATTAATGAGCCACCATCCAACGCCTCTCCTTTTTTCTAATTTTCATTTTCTGATTTCTATTTTCTTTTATTTCTTTTAATTCCATTTTATTTCTAAAATTCATATCTCTTTTATTATTGGTCCAAAAATTATGGGACCAATTGCATTATTTCTCTTTTAATTTCTAGATTCTAAAGTGATTTTTAATATTTTTTATTTTACCATTTTCTATTTTTTTAGTAATTTTCTCTTTTCTGGTTATTTTTAATTCATTTTAAATAGTTTTTAATATTCAAAAAATACAAAAATATTTTCTCAACCTCTTTGAATGATGATAGATCTATGAAAAATATTTTCATCAATTTATTAATTGATTTGAGATTTATTTGAGAGTTTAGTTCAATTAGGTTATTTTTATTCCTTTTTAATTGATTTAAAATAGTTTCTGACTTTTAAAAATACTGAAATTTTTTGTCAAACTTTGTTTGACCTTGTTGAACTTGGGATAATTCACTTGGACTTTTCAAAGTTGATTTGAAGTGAGTTTGAAGTTTGACCTTCCTTTAATATTTTAATTCAAGTTTTATTTTAAATATTAAAAATGCCAAAAATATTTTGTTTATTTCTTGACTTCCAATCTTCATTGTGCTTCTGTTTTCTATTGTTTGACCTTGATCTTCCCTATCTTTGGTCAACATTTATTGATTGGTACATTCCATTTCATTTCATGCACTTTATTTCTTCATTTCCATTATTCATTTCCTTCTTCTTCTTCTTTTCTTTTCTTGATCAATGAGTTAAAGGTTGATAGTTAGCATTAATTAGGGAGGTTTAATCTTCCTTGATTCAAATCTAATTCATCTTGATTACATGATCAAGTGAATGGATTTGCATTAAGGATATATTGCTTTCTAAATCATGCAAAGAATTTAAACCAATACAAGATCATTTCTCATTTTCTTTTTGGCATGGCAAGTTGTTGGAGTTTGATTCACTAATCAAGACCTCTAACTTATGTTGTTGCCTACATTATTATTGACCGGCCTCAGATAGTTGTGACTTCTACATAAGTCCAATTATGATTGCTTAACATAGCGCTAAATTTGCCTTATGGCACACTAACTACTAACACTAACCATTAACAATTAACATTTACTTTTTGCTCTTTACATTTATGCAATTTACTATTCTTGTACATATTATTCATTTGCTTTTCCCCCTTTGCTCATTTTAGCACATGTTTATGTTTATGCAATTTGCCTTTTGCTCACTTGAGCACATAATTGTGTATATACTATTGTGCTTGTGTTTTGTTTTGATTGTTGTGGACCAAATGCAAAGAAATGGACAAATGGACTTAGATTCTAGGACTTTCCCTATGCAAATTGGAGTAAAAGGACCTTAATGGTGAAGATGGATTAGAAGGACCAAATCTCTAAACTCACTCTTGTCCATTCTTGATTTGCTTCATAAAACTTTTGATGTGTGTGCTCTTGTGCTAGGGAATTCTATGAGAGATACAAGATACATTGAGGATCTCTATTGTTGCCTGAGCTTACTATTATTTTGCTTGAATATTCCAAAGGATGGGAGCTACTTGGATCATCAATATGATCTCAAGAGAGGAACTCCAATTGTGGTCTTGTTTCTTATCCCTTATCTCTTGTATGATTAGGACTTTAGCCATTCTTCTTCTTTCCTCCACTCTAACCCAAGCCAAAAAATTTGTGCAAACATTTAACACTTCTTTTCAAACATTAGAAACCTAAGCCTTATGCTTTTGATTTTCAAACTATCTTTTCATAACACTTATTTTGAATTGAACTTTTAAATTAACTTTGACCATATTTTGTAAATACATTTCATTGGTAAATATAACCCATTCAAATGTCTTTTTGTGGTTTCAATGGCCACTTCCTTAATCAAAATTTTCATAACCATTAGCTATTAGGTTTGAGTTATCCTTGAGGTAGATGTAATACTCACCTATATCCTTAGTGATGGACAATGAGTCTTCCATGCTTATTATAGGGTTAACCCCTCACTAGCATGTTGAAGTTATCCTCACATGGTGGATTTGTGGTTTTAGGTTGAGTTTTCTCTCTTGGATAACAAAATACCTTAAGGCTTTTGGACCAATCAATTCACCAACCTCTTTTGAGATTTTTACCCCGAACTACGAGGTTTTGATCCTAATCTTTTTTAAGATGGTACGTAGGCAATGGGTTTATCCATCCAAACACAAAAATGTAAATAACTTGTATATTCTCTTCTCATCTCTTCAATCATGTTTGCACAAACAAATTTTTCACAAAATACCAACCTTACAACAAATGTTAAAAGGGCTCCCTAGGAGTACCTAGGATGTTTTGGGTGCTTAAAACCTTCTCATTGCATAACCAACCCCCTTACCCAGATCTCTGATATTTTTACTAGTTTTTTACTCGATAAAACTTTTAGGTTTTTGTTCTCTTTCTAACCATTCCTTTGGATAAATAGAAGTGCGGTGGCGACTCGACTTGTATGGTTTACCTTGGATTTAGTCAATATCTCTAATGGTAACGAATACCCCGCTACAGCGTGTACCATGGAACGCGCGTTCTCCACCACTTGATCTGCCACCTCAATTAATGATGGAGATCAAGTGGTCCACGTTTTTTTGATGATCTAAATTTTCATTTTATTCCTCTTATTTTCATTAATTCATATTAAATTTAATAATGATCCAAAAAAATATGAGAGTTTCACCGAAAAATTTAAATAAAATCCTCTTTTATTTTCAGAATTAAAATTATTTTTTGGATCATTATTAAAAAATTTCATGATTTAATTGATTTTATGAATATTTTTAATTGTTTAAAAATACTTTTAGGTTTCCAAAAATTCTGAAATTTTTTCTCCAAGGTCCTTTGACCTTGTTTGACCTATGATAAATCTCATGGCCATCTCTTTGATGTTTTGATGAGGTTTTAGGAAATTGACCAACCATATTTAATTTAATGCATTATTTTTATTATATTTAATTGATTAAATGCCAAATTAATTGTGTAGAGCCATTTTAATTGACTTTGTGAGCTTGACTTGTGTTGTTGGGCCTTGGTCAAGGTTGATTTGAGTTTTCTAGGTTAAGATCATTGGATTTAGGGTATTGATGGAATGTACATTCCATCTCCCAAAATGAATGAATGATCTTAACTTGGTAAAAGTCCTCCTTTGTCCAATTTGTGTTTGATCCATTCCCCTTCCCTCTTCATCACATTCCCCTTCTTTATGCATTCATGTCATGGACCTATAATATCTCTATATCCTAAGGCTAGTTGGTTGCAAAATCAACATAAGTATGGATGAGATTAGGCCCCCCACTTTGCATATTCTTTTTGTGTGTGGTATGTTTCATGAGCATAGTTCATTATACTATGTCTCTAACATGCATTAACAACAAAATTCTATTGCCCGACCTCAAATAGTTGTGACTTCTACATAAGTCCAATTACGATTGCTTAACATAGCACTAATTTTTGACACAAAAGGCATAGCATTCTAGTTAGTGAGATTGTAAGTCTCCCCTCTTTCATGATATTGTGTGGGAACTTGGCCTTTTTTCCTTCCTTGGAAATGTCTTGGTTCAAGGATCCATGCTTGTGATAAGTGGGTTGAGTGTTCTCCAAAGAATGACTTAAAACAAAAGCAAAGCAAAAGCAATACTAACTTCTAACTCATTAACAACTAACATTTAATTTCAAGTCATTTATTTTTAATGCACTTTAATTTTTTAAGCTTTATTCATTTTTCCATTATTCATACCATTCTAGTTGTTTACGTTAATGTCATTTTCACTTTGTCCACTTGGACCATATTTTGTGATATATTGTGATTGTATATATTGTGATTGTTTGTGTGGTCTTTGACCATTAATGTACATAATAAGAACAAAAACCCTAAAAAAACATCTTGGGTGGGCTATTGTATTAATTTGAGACTATTGGACTTAGAGTTTAGGAAGCACTCCCTATGCAAGGGACTTGGCCAATGCCAACTTTCATGTGACCAAGTGTTTGTGAAGTGAACATTCATCTGATATAATATTGAAGATCCATTTGAGTTCATCTACAACATGATCATTGTGAAGCTGTTATTTTGAACATATGACTTATGCCATCTTTGAAGTCATCTGATACATGGGCAATTTTTGAAGAAGATCATGGAGTTGCTAAGCTTGGATGTGGCCATCTTTATTTGATGCCTTGCTCTTCAACTTCATATTTGTATATTGATATTGCTTGATTCTAAAGTCCAAGGGAAATTTGGGTTTCTATATGACACTTTTGTCTATTAGATTGCAGCCCATTGGTCAGATGTTTTCAACTCTCAACTTTTAATTTTTTGCTTAGGATTAGTCTCTTCATCTCCTCCCCACTTCTTAAATTTCAAAATCTCTCCCTCCTTTTTAAAATCTTCTTTGCTTGTGTTTGTTGATTTCTAAACTTTGACCATTGTTGCAAACTAGAAACTTTAGCCCTATGCCATTGCATTTTCAAACTCATTTTCTTAATCAGATTTGTAAATAAACTTAATCATACTTGACTTAAAATTTCAAAAGCCAAAAAGAACTAACACTCATGCAAACCATTTTAGGCCCTTTGTGCCTTTTAAACTTAAAATTTAGTTAAAAGCAATGCATCCACTTTGAAATTGTTACCACGAACTACGATGTTTTGATCCCTCATTTTTATGTTGGTACGCAGGCACAAGTCTGAAGGTCTTGTCAAACACACAAAAATATAATTAATGAATTCTTTTCTCATCCCCTCATTCTATTTGTTTGCAAACATCATTTTATACCAAAACACATATGCACACAAAAAAGGGCTCCCTAGGAGTACCTAGGACACTTTGGGTGCTAACACTTTCCCTCTGTGTAACCAACCCCATTACCTGTAATCTCTGACATTTTATTAGTTTTGATTTGAAAACTTCTTTTTTTTTGGTTTTGTTCGTACTTTTCCCTTTTCCCTTGGAAACAATAAAAGTGCGGTGGCGACTCTTGTTTTATTGACGTCTAGCTTTACCCATAGCTTGATGAATATGAATTTACCACTACATACGTCCTTTGAAATCCATAGGATCAACTACAAAGGATGCTAGCTTCCTTAACTCTTTCAAATTTGGACATCTGAAATTGTACTTTGTAGTGTTCCTTCATCCATAATCCATGGTTTGAAAACATTTGCAAATATAACCTTAGTTCCTTGAAATTTATTTTCTGTGATGAATGCTATGATACGCATGAATACAACAATCACACACAAGGGATCACACACAAGGCAAACATAAACAAAGGTCAAGGGATGGATCAAGTCATCATCAAGATCAATCGTCCATTTTGGTGGATTAGGGGTTTTCACCTTATCAACACCCAAGTTCCATTGATATTGATGAGACTGATCAGGTCAAGCAAGAATCAAAGGGTTTGTAACGAGTCACGAGCATGGAGTCGGGTTAAGAACCATCCCAAAGGAGTGTACTAAGGATAAAAACCTGTAGAGCATGTTCTAAAAAATTCCCAGAGTCGTGATCACATCTATCGGATACTATAGGTTTGGATGACTGACTCATCAACCCATAGTATTCTCAAGAGAAACTCGTCTGAGTGTAGTATCGCATAACAACTATTATCAATTCTAAACTTGGACAATCTCCGCACTACGTCCTAAATAGGCCAAGTTGGGTTAAATGTTCTACGGTCCTCAGCTTCTCGGACTCCCAGATCAGAGAAAGTAATGCCTATCCATGACTTACTCGTGTGACATTAGTAACTCCAAAGGGGTCTCCACTAAGTGGGGGATCTCATGTCAACTCTTTCAGGAATAACCCCTTCAAAGCCAACATGACTATACCACCCTCCTATCTTAGATTGCACTCAAGTTTGGTTTAGAACTTATCTCACTACACAGAGATCACCAAGCACAACAGACAGAAAGTATCACACATACAATATATACAATCATCAAACATCAATAATCAACAAATATAATACACACAAAAAGTAGGCTAAATCCACTAAGGACTATCCCCCAGCAGATTCGCCACTTTCTTTCTGTAGTGGTAAATTCATGACCACTGAGTTATTGGTTAGCTCAACGACAATAAAATAAGAGTCGTTGCCACGCTTTTATTGTTTCCAAAGGAAAAGGGAAAAGTAGGAACAAAACCCAAAGATAAGAAGTTTTCAAATCAAAACTGATAAAATATCAAAGATTACAGGTAAGGGGGTTGGTTACACAGAGGGAAGGTATTAGCACCCAAAGTGTCATAGGTACTCCTAGGGAGCCCTTTTTGTGTGAAAGTATTTTAGTTGAAAAAGATTTTTGCTAAAAAATAAAATGAGGGATGAGAAAAGAATTGATTATTTACATTTTGTATGTTTGACAGGATCTTCGGTCTTATGCCTACGTACCAATATAAAAATGAGGGATCAAAACCTCGTAGTTCGTGGTAAAAATTTCAAAGATGGGTGGATTGGTTTTAACAAAAGCTTAAGGGTCTTTTGTTATCAAAGGGAGAATACTCAACCAAACATCCATCAATAATGAGGGCTTTAAAACATTTGAGAGGGAGGGCTCCAACTTAGATTTAATCAACAAGTATGCCACTAACCCCTAATAAGTGGAAATACTTACAATCAACATATCATGGAATGGGAGAATTATATCTCAACCAAAGATAACTCAAATATAAATGCTCTCTTTTGAAAAAGTTAAGAGAAAAAGCACAAAATGGCCAAAAGGATTAGATGAGATTGTTAGTTCTTTTTTGTCTTTTTGAAAATAAGATCAATATGATTAAGTTTATTTACAAGTTTAATTAAGAAAATATTTTGAAAACCAATGGCATAAGTCCAAGGTTTATACTCATTAAAACAAGTCTAAGTTGAAAATCAAAAGCAAATAAGTTTTGAAAATGAGGGAGAGATTTTTGAAATTAAAGAAGGAGGAGGAGATGAAGGGACTATCCTAGACAAGATTTAAAATTTTAGAGTTGAAAAGATCTAACCAATGGGAAGCATCCACAAGACAATAGTGTCAGATAGAAACCCATTTCCTTTGGATTGTCAAGCAAGCAACAAAGCATGACATTCAAGTAATTAATAAGAAGACCAATAGTATCAAATAAAGATAACCAAACTTTCAAGCAAGCACTCCAAAGAAAGCAGTCTTCAATGTTCTTTAAATGTATCAGATGAAATATCCCTTGAAACATACTCAAAGAGGAACCATCGGATAATCACAATAAGATCAAAATAACAACTTAGACACAAAGGAAAAGTGAATCAGATAAACCAAAAGGAGTTGCTCTAGCTTGTATTAGATGAATGACATTGGCCAAGAAATGGTCTCAAATTAATGGCATTGGCCAAGTTTCCTTCCATAGCTCACGGATGTTGCCTACTCTAAGTCCAAGGATCCAAATCAAGTCACAGACAGAGGTCCAACAGTCCACCAATGTATTTTTTTAGGGTTTTTGTTTTTATTAAGTGTTTTAAGGTTCTAAGACCACAAACAAAACAAGATCATAAGCACACAATAATATAAGCACAAAATATGGCTCAAGTAAGCAAAGTGAAAATGACTGAAACATAAACAAATTGCATGAAATGTAAATGACAATGAATGATAAAGTGTAAGAATTTAAATTGTATTAAAGTAAATGACATTAAATAAATTTAACATAAAAGAGATGCTAGTGAATGTTATTGGAAGAGGAAAAGATTGTTGTAAGTCATTTTTTAGAGAATACTCAACCATCCATTCACAAGCATGAAGATATGAACATATACATCATTCACGAGAAGGGCTCCAACTTGGATAAATCGACAAGTATACCACTAGCTCTCACAAATGGAAAAGAGGAAAAATCTTCACACAATACCATGAGTAATAGGAGACTTATAATCTCACTTACAAAGATGTTATTATTTTCTGAACAAATTTAACGCTATGTTAAGCAATCGTAATTAGACTTATGTAGAAGTCACAACTATCTGAGGTCGGGCAATAATAATATTGGTGTTAACGCATGCTAGAGACAAGTTATAAAGACCAAGATCCTAAAGCATACCACACACAAAAATAAGAGGGGATGGATCTATGTCAATCAAGCTCATGTTATTTCATCTGACACAAGGTCATTGATGAGCCAACTAGCATTTTGAGAAATCATTAGCCATGAATGGATTGGGAAAGAAGTGAGATGAAGATGAGAAGATGAAGTGAAAGGGGATCCCAAATTGATCAAGGGATAAACCTCACTTGATCAATACCATTCATTCATCTTGAGAGATGAAGTTCAAACTTCATCAACCCCCTAAATCCAATGGTATTGACCAAATCAAGGTCCAATTCAACCAAGACTAAAGCCAAATAGAAGTTGAGTCAACACAAAGTCAATAAAATAGCTCAACAAAATATTAAAGCAATTAAAACAATTTAAATCCAATTTTTAAAATGAAGAAAATAAATTTTAAAAGGGAAAAACCCAAAATCCCTTCAAATCACCAAAGAAATAGTAAAGTGATTTATCATAGGTCAAACAAGGTCAAAGAACCATTGACTAATTTTTTTGGCATTTTTTGAAAGTCAAAAGTATTTAAAAATCAATTAAAACAAGTCAAAAATTACAAATTTCACTAAAAATATCAAACTCAACCCAAAAATTAATTTTAATTCAGAAATGGGAAGAGGAAATTATTTTTGAAATTTTGGTGGAAGTCCCATAATATTTGGATTAAAATTGAAATTATAGTAAATTTAGTAAGAAAATAGTATTAAAAAATAATTTGGAAAATAAAAGAAATCAGAAAAAACAAGGGCCATCAGATCTCCCTCATTAATTGAGGTGGTAGATCTGATGGCCACACGTATATCATCCACCATGGTTTTTATTCAACGCACACGTGCAAGTGGTAATCAGAACGGATGGACCATATTAGAACGTGGCCACATGATCAGATGGCTTGGACGGCGCCAACGCACCACCGGAGCCCTAGCTCCGGTCATCTTCTTCGGCCACTTCACCGGACTGGTCCAGATCAAAATGTCACCAAAATAAATGGATCATACATCAATTTGAAGATAAAATCACGAGGATTCCAAATATGACCTCCAAATTTTCAAACTCTCACTCTATAATGAGAAATGTGGAGTTGAAAATTGAGGTATGCAAACTGAATTGCTTCGACTCAACCTCAAAGCAACTCATTATCAATGCCTACATTGGTAGGGCTTCAGTTATGCATAAAATAAGCCAAGATCTTAAAGAATAAGTGAGAATCAAAGAGTAAAAGTTTTGGAAAATTTACCTTCAGGTAGCAACTTTGAAGCTTGATCTTGATGCAATTCACTTAGCTCTTCTTCCTCTTGCCTGCAGGAGATGATTAGAGTTAAAAAGGTTGTGAATCCTTAGAGTTCCAATTCACAAACGGAAGTTGAACTAGAAGCTCGATTTTAATGAAATCCTCAAGGTATTCTATGATGTGAGGTTATGGGATTGCTTGGCACAACTTGGGCAAGGTTTTTTTTTCAATTCTAAGGCAATGCACATGTATTTATAAGCTCATGAATTCATTTCTACACCATTTCAAATTTGAGCCAAAAATAATAATTTCATATGCATGGGTGCATGGGCATGTGTTCAGACCCAAATGATCATATCAATCCAATCAAATTCGTGCATAAATGATGTCGAGATCATAACATGGAGCCATGCAAAGGAGTGTGACAATTGAGTTCAAAAGTTACCAAATTGGGCCATGCAAAGAAACTATGTGCAAGTCCCTTGATCTTGATCCAAATGAAGTGATCTTGAACTATTTGGAAATCTACCATTATGTGAAACAAATTTGATGTTGGGACTTTTTCCATTTGAAGCTTGGAACATGATGAATTATGGCCTTGAATTTGGAAGAATCAAACATACTTGAAAATTTTCTAAGTTAAAAGTCAAATGACCCTTTTTTCCACCTTGAATAACTTTTTCTATGAGCTTCAAATAACTTTAGTTCCTTATACAAAGTTTTAGCTCTTTTAATTATCTTTAATTTGGTCACAAATGTTACACCATTTGGATCTTGCATGATGGATTTATGGATTTTAGAAGTTTAGTAAAAATGTTTGTTCAATGATGAGGACCAAAATGGACCTATAATTTTTCCTCATGGCACATGCCCTTGAAAGTAGAATTTGACCTTTCTCAACGAAGAAAAGTTGAATAAGACATCTTGAAATTGATCATGAAACTTGGATAATATTCATATCACAAAAGTTAAGGAAGTTATGGTTCTTGGAAGTTGACCTTCTGTCTAGGGCACAAACAAAATGACATATAATCTTTCACCATAAAAAATGAATTTCCAAGCAACATCAGATCTTTATGCCGACATGAAAGTTGTTTGTAATTTCATAAATGGTAACTTTTCTCTTGTAATCATTTTCATATGATAAAAATTGTAGGAGATAGGGTCTAGGGAACCCTAGATTTGACTAGTTGACTTTTTTGGTCAACCTCCTTGAACCAACTTGCAAACTTGAAGCTATTTTTATCTTTGGGGATCATGGAGGATCATATATGCTTATGATGAAGTTTAATGAAGTATACCATGATATATTTGACCAATTGTTGAAGAAACTTATTGAGGAAGGAACACAAGATACCCAGATGAATTACGGCTTCCTTGACAAACAAGCTTCAAACTCTTGATGAATTCTTGATCAAAATGACAAATAAGGAAAATGGGAATCCATATATGATGCTTAGAACCAATGTGGACCATTTATTGCTTGATTCCTTGCACCGAGGGTCTCAAATCTTAGTTGTGAGTTTGATGAGGCACATGTGGACATACACATTACCTACAAAAGAAACAGAGCTACACAAGACATATTTTTTTATTTTTGGTTAGTAAGCAAAGAAAATAAAGTATGATACAATCAAATATTCTTGATGATCTCTCCCAATGTAAACCCAATGAATGATATGTGAGGAGGATACCAAGGTGTGATCCCAATGCCAATGCAAAGCTATGAGATGGCATGAGGGATCTTAGGGGTCAAAATTGGGGTCTTACTGCTTGGACAAGACCGAAGGAGTGGAAAGAGGTCTTTTAAGTAATGTGAAGGTTTACTCACATTTTTGGGTCCACTCAAATTGTGTATCTTTCCTCAGTAGGTTGTAGATCTAAAATGCGTGTGGGTATAATCTCAAAATAAATATGCTAAGACCAATTAGGCTTTCGTTTAATTTCATTATTTTCTTATTTGTAGGTTCTTCATTTTAATGATTGCATTAGATTTTCCAAGGTTAGCTTATATGTCTCTTTGTGTCAAATAGTGTTCCAAAAACCTTTTGACTCAGACGCTGAAGGTACACTTCTCTCGATTAAGTATAATGGTATATTTTTTGACACAGTCGAACATGTTAGTTAAATGGCCTTTATGTAACTGATCATTGTTGGATTTAACAATCATGTCGTCCATATATGCCTCTAATATCTCGTCGATTTCTCCTTCAAGATCTTGTTCATCATTCTTTTGTATGTTGCACCTGCATTTTTAAATCTAAAAGGCATGACGTTTGTCATACCCCAAAATTTGCCCATTAATATTTCAAGACATTTTTCAGGGCACTCCGACTCATTTTTATGACACTGATCTTAAAGGAACAAAGGCCCAGCTCACGAGTGGCCCAATCCAGAAAATGGCCCAAACTGGCCTGCTCGCTAGGCGAGCAAATCCTTCGCCTAGCGAACGTTCGCTGCACGCTCGCCTAGCGAACGTTCGCTACACGCTCGCCTAGCGAAGCTGGCAGATAACAGGAAATTCTGGGCTTCACTCTGAGCCCATTAGGTCATGAAAAAAAGGCATTATAAATACCGACACTTCAGTCACGAAAATGAAGGGAGGAGGACGAAAAAGGACGAAAGGAGGACCCTAGCAAGCAAACCCTAGCGCTCACAGACGGAAAACCCTGGAGGCTAACCCTGAGAATTCCGAGTAACCCTAAAGGAAACCCTGAAGGAAAAGCCGGCGGCAGCAAGGTCACTTCCGCTCAATTCGATCCGATCGGCCAATTCAAGGTTACAATTCGATTACAAACAGGTTGGCATTGCTATTACTACCTTATGTTCTTAATTTGCACATGGTATCATGATTGAATTTATGAAACTATCTTAAGTTTTACATATGAATTTAAGTATGCATGAACATCTGAATGTCTAACCACATAATCTCTGTAATGAATGCTATAAGGTGTGAAGCTTGCTGCCATTATATCGTTATTAAAACCGGAATCCGCAGCCGCTCGCTAGCACATCGCTAAGCGAGCATGCAACGAGTGTTCGCTAAGACTTCGCTAGGCGAAGCAGGAGCGAACGCGACAGCAGCCGACTTTTCTGTTCTGACTTTTGCCCACCTGTCATGTTTTTATCATAACCATGCATTGTTTATCTGACCCTACTGCTGTTCTGGTTTCTTTTGTGGTGTAATTCTCAATTGCACCCTGATTTGGTATTCTGACATGTTTGCTGAGTTTTGCAAAGGTTCACACATCGCCGGGAAAGCTAGCTAGATAGGTATTCCACTTTATTTGTGGGATGCCCTTTGTGGAGTTTCACCCTAAATTACCTAATTAATTTTAATGTATTAATTTTAATGTATTAATTTTAATGTGGAGATCCACCCTCAATTACTTAGCTGATTTTAATGTATTGATTTTAATGTGGAGATTCATCCTAATTACCTAATTGATTGTAAAATACGGCCTTTAAATATGTGATCTTGGACCCCTCTTTGCTGCCCTACGGTATTACGGTATAACGGTCGTGTCCCGCGAATGTAGGGATACACTTAGCAAAGACCCTTCGGTTAAATCATCATAAAATAAATCATGGTCCCTCGGATGTTGCCTTCGAAAATACGATTTTGTCCCTCGATGACCCTTCGGTGTAGCCTACGGTTAAATGATGATCGTCCCTTCGAATGCTAAGGTATCCTTACAACTTTTGCCTTCAATGACCTATCGATGACCCTACAATGACCCTTTTACATCCAAAGGATAAAACTACTTACTTCTCAATAGTAAGGACAGTTTTACCCTCATAAGGATAGGAAATGCCCATAACGACCTTAGGAAGGTATAACTCTCAATTACTGGATCATAACCTAAAACATTTTCCACCCCTCACACTTTGCAAGTCCTAGAAAATCACCACTTGGTATACATTCATACTAGAATCATTACCAAGTTATATTTTTCTAAACTGTTTTTCAAAATCAAACGAGATAAATACTTTGTATACATTCATACGAGAATCATTACAAAGTTAAACTCTCTTTTCGAAACATTTTTAAATAATTCACCAACACTTTTCAGACAAAAATATAAGTGATCCAGCAATTAAGAGCCCATGGATAACCATGGATACAAAGGGTGCTAATACCTTCCCTTTGTATAATGTACCTCCCGAACCCAAAATCTATTGAGGTCTTTCCTGTTCTTTTCCACCTTTCCTTATTGGATAAAAGAAAAGTCGGTGGCGACTCTTGCTATCCGCGACATTGCGATAAAAAGCAAAATACCCCAAGTCAGTTCACCGTATGACAGGACTGGCGACTCTGCTGGGGACGATTACAAGAGAGGTTACCTTAAAAAACAAGATCACTTATTTAAAATTGTCTGATTTACTTTTAAGGGATTGCTTGGGTATTCTTGAGTGAAAGATCCTACACCCGGATCTAGTGTACCTTAGGTAAGTAGCAAGAGATCATCGCGACTATCCGGCGTATACTGGAATGGTCAAAATGATGGCTACGGTTAATGTGACACTTTGGATGTCCTGATGTTCCTCATGTTTACTTGAGGAAAAATTTGGCTCCCGCGTGGTGTCATCAAAGCATTAACCAGACCTTTAGAACCCTAATTGACTCATCCTAGCCATTAGAAAGTAGTGAGATAACTGACTTCGGTTCCGACTGAGGTTGGTTGAGACTCGATACTACACTCTTTGAGATTGGACTTTAGGGAAGCTTCGGTCAACCACTTGGTGTTGCACTGAAGTGGACTTAAAGGAAAGTCAATGATTTGAGATCCTTCTAGAACCCGGTTACTATTCTAGGACAGGTTGAACCAACCAAACTTCAGTGGGGAGGGTACTTACCTATGGAACTCATGCAAGCCTTAAAACCTAGGAATGATTGTGGTGTGACTTGTTTGTGCTTGTTACTTACTTAACATCATAACATCATAACATCATGACATCATGACATCATGGCATTGTACTAACCATTTCAAGGACTTTAAACATTGAAAACATTTCATACATTGCATAGCATAACATCACATTGCATAACAGGTACTCTAAAGGGATCGATGTTCTCACGGTTTTCCTCCAAGCAGAAAAATGGACCTCGAACAAACTGTCAAAGATCTCCATGCTCAGAATGCTCAACTCCAGGAGATGATCTTGAACTTATCCAAGGGGCAGGAGGAACTGAAGGCTCTCTTGCTCGAGAAGAAAAAGGACAAGAAACCTGTGAGTTACATTAACCCGGGAAGAAGGCTTAAGGGACAGGCTGCAGGAGTCAAGATTAGAATTCCAAAGGATCAAGAAGAGGAAACAGAAAATGATTCGGAAGATGAGAATGCTAATCCTTTCAACCATGAGGACGACGATGGAGATTATGAAAACGAACAGTACTCTCCAAAAGATGATAAGTATAACTTGCTGGAAGAACGCATGCTAGCTATGGAGGGTCAGAAGGCGCCCGGCCTGGATTTCGAAAGCTTGGGACTGGTCTCTGATGTGGTCATTCCTCGCAAATTCAAGATCCCCACTTTCACTATATACGATGGGGCATCTTGTCCTCAGATGCATCTGAGAGCTTATGTGAGAAAGATTCAGCCGTATACCACTAATAGGAAACTATGGATCCATTTCTTCCAAGAGAGCCTATCTGGCACACAGTTGGAATGGTACTATCAGCTCGAGAGCTCTGACATCCACACCTGGACTGACTTAGCGACAGCTTTCTACAAGCATTACCAGTATAATTCTGAATTAGCACCTACTCGGTTACAGTTGCAGAATATGACTATGGGATCTAAAGAAAGCTTCAAAGAATATGCTCAAAAATGGAGAGATTTGGCTGGCAGAGTCAAACCCCCCATGACTGATCGAGAATTAGTGGACATGTTCATGAGCACACTGACTGGCCCATTCTACAGCCATCTATTGAGGAGTTCCTCATTGGGTTTCACTGAACTTATATTAACAGGTGAACATGTGGAAAGCGGCATTCGAAGTGGAAAGATACAGGAAGCTACCTCTGATCCTCCGGAGACTCCTAATGTCATCACTGCCCCTCTGCCTAACCATGACGAGACTGTCAATGTTGTGGAAGATGCTGATAGCGATTGCAACCTGGATAGCTGGATTTTCCCAACAATCGGTGACAGACTCAATAATTGGAAGGCTGAAGACACTATCCCGATTTCCTTTAGTCAGGAATAATTGTTATTGCTTATTTAGTGTATCAAATTTGGTTAAATGTCTTGTCATTTTCATAAGCATATTCATATTCAATAAATCAATGGACTTTTTGCATTCAAATATTGCGCTCTTTATCTTTCCTGTCATTTTTTTCAAACAAGCTATGTTTTCTTGCACACACTCACGTAACAATTTGCCGATCCATATCCACTCTGGATCCTGTTGGTAATAACTCTGCTACTGTTCATTATGACTTTGAAAATCCGATCTACCAAACCGACGATGGGAGTGAGGAAGATTGTGAAGTCCCTGGAGAACTTGCCAGACTGGTACTGCAAGAAGAAAAGACTATACAGCCGCATGAGGAATCAACTGAATCTAGGTACTGAAGTAGACAAGAACATTACCGAGGAAAAATCAAGAGATAATATGGAATGATGAATGTCAAGAAGCTTTTGACAAAATCAAGAAGTATCTCCAAGAACCTCCAATTCTGATGCCACCAGTTGAAGGAAGACCTCTAATCATGTATTTGACCATGTTAGAAAATTCAATAGGGTGTGTGTTGGGGCAACATGACGAGTCTGGTCGAAAAGAGCATGCAATATACCACCTTAGCAAAAAGGTACCGACTGTGAAACAAGATATTCACAGCTCGAGAAAGCTTGCTGTGCTTTGGCCTGGGCTGCTCACCGACTAAGACAGTATATGTTGAATCATACCGCTTCATCTTAAGATGGATTCTATCAAAGATCTATTTGAGAAACCTGTTGTCTCCTGAAAGAGCTATCACTGATAATGGTGCTAATCTGAACAACAAGATGATTACTGAACTCTGCACGCAGTTCAAAATAAAACACCATAATTCCGAAGTGGCGGCTTGGTAATAAAGCATATCATTCTACCACAAGGTGATTCTAGAGGCAAATGGACTCCCACATACGAAGGGCCATTTGTAGTTAGGAAGGTATTCTCTGGTGGAGCCGTGATACTTACTACAATGGATGACGAAGAATCCCCGCATCCCGTGAACACGGACATAGTTAAAAAATACTACGCATGTACACCCGGCAAGTCGAAAACCTGAAAAGGCGGCTTGGGCAAAAAAAAAGGGTATCCTGGTGGACTGAAAACCTGAAAAGGCGGTCCAGGCAAAAATTAGGGATAAAAGCGTATGACTATGCCCCGTTCTCGGTCAGCGTCACCCAAGTCAAAGGAACTGAACAAGTCAATCACTTCTATCCGACAGCAGGAGATGAGAGGCTTGAAGGCATAATGACAGTAGTGGAATTAAAATCAACAGGACTTTTTCTGCATAGCTTTCTCTTTGTTTCCTTGACAATTTCCTCTTACTAGGATTTCTGTCTCCTTGTACACAAACTGCCTGTTTATAGGCCCTCTTTCAAAATCAATACAATTTCATTTCCAAAAAGAGGCTTTTGTTTTACCTTCTCTGTTTTGTTTGCGTAAACGTCCATTGATTTAATTCGAATTAATATATGCATTTGGATATGATCGATGTTTACCAAAAATGCGTGCATAAAATAGAAATAGCGATTACTACTAGACTTCAGGATCGAGGAGAAGGTCTAATCATGCTTTCCAATGAATCCGTTGCTAATCCTATCCCCCAGCAAAGCCAGTCATTCCCAGAAGAGAGTAGCATTACTAGACAAATGGGTCATCTCTTCCACCCCCAGCCAGGCTTCTGTTGAACATTTCTACCATCAGACAGAAATCAAGCATCCCCGGCTAAGAAAGGGTTATCGATACCAGTATCTCCCAACCAGAAGATTGAGATTTGTTTTCCCCAGTAGAGTCCTCTGGAAGAACTTTTCAGATGCATAATTCATTCATTACATCATTTCACAGCATACGCATGCATACATCGTTCGCAGTTATTTTCGAAAGCATAAAACAGCTCATGCATCATGACATGGCATGAAGCTAACTTTATTTTTCAGGTTAATTATTCCCCTGATACAGTCAAAACAAAGGTCCATTCAGACGGACATCCTCATCAATTACGTTCAGGATTCAACTACATCTTTCAGATATACTCCATGTCAACATTCATTCTGACATCCTCCTAACGATGGCATCTATAAGCCCATCCCAGACATTTATTGCAAATACAACATATACAAATACTATCAGATATAGCCTAGCGTACGGTTCATTCTGATTCAGCTCAACATATGACTCTTTCAACTCAGATGCGATCTAACGTACGATCCATTCCGACCTTCAACAACTCCAATACGGTCTAGCATACGACCCATTTGGACCTTCAAGGCCTCAAATGCTACCTAGCGTACGGTACATTCTGAAGTGTAGTCTGGCGTATGACTACCCCCTTCATCATCAGGTACAGCCTAACGGACGGCTTAGTCTACAACTCAGATACGATCTAGCATACGATCCATTCTGATCCTTCACCCCCAGTAACGATACAGCCTAACGGACGGCTCGTTCCGCAACTCAGATACGATCTAGCGTACGATCCATTCTGATCCTTTATCCCCAGCAGTGTATGATTCATTCGGATTCTTATCTCATTTTGATTCGGCACAACATATTACTCCTCCAACAATACGGTCTAGCGTACGACCCATTCGGATCTTCATTCCTCAGATACTACCTAGCGTACGGTACATCCCGAGGTGTAGTCTAGCGTACGACTACTTTTCGTCAGATACAGCCTAACAGACGGCCCATTCTGCAACTCAGATACGATCTAGCGTATGATCCATTCTGATCTGTTATCCCCAGCGGCGTATGATCCATTCTAACTCCCCAGTGAAGTCGACGGCCTAATGAATGACTCACTATACGGTCTAGCGTATGACCCAGTGACACCCATGACTTCAGATATCTTCTAACGTACGACGTACTCTGAAGCTCTCATCATCAAACTTCCTAGATGGCATCTTTAAACCCATCTACATCAAGACTAACTAATTGACAAGTGCAAATTTTTGGGGCATCCTAAGTGTTCAATAATCTTCCACCTCCAGACCACGAATGGCGTACATACCATTCTGACTCTCTCGGTTCAAGAATATTGAACAGGGGCAGCTGTCATACCCCAAAATTTGCCCATTAATATTTCAAGACATTTTTCAGGGCACTCCGACTCATTTTTATGACACTGATCTTAAAGGAACAAAGGCCCAGCTCACGAGTGGCCCAATCCAGAAAATGGCCCAAAGTGGCCTGCTCGCTAGGCGAGCAAATCCTTCGCCTAGCGAACGTTCACTGCACGCTCGCCTAGCGAACGTTCGCTACACGCTCGCCTAGCGAAGCTGGCAGATAACAGGAAATTCTGGGCTTCACTCTGAGCCCATTAGGTCATGAAAAAAAGGCATTATAAATACCGACACTTCAGTCACGAAAATGAAGGGAGGAGGACGAAAAAGGACGAAAGGAGGACCCTAGCAAGCAAACCCTAGCGCTCACAGACGGAAAACCCTGGAGGCTAACCCTGAGAATTCCGAGTAACCCTAAAGGAAACCCTGAAGGAAAAGCCGGCGGCAGCAAGGTCACTTCCGCTCAATTCGATCCGATCGGCCAATTCAAGGTTACAATTCGATTACAAACAGGTTGGCATTGCTATTACTACCTTATGTTCTTAATTTGCACATGGTATCATGATTGAATTTATGAAACTATCTTAAGTTTTACATATGAATTTAAGTATGCATGAACATCTGAATGTCTAACCACATAATCTCTGTAATGAATGCTATAAGGTGTGAAGCTTGCTGCCATTATATCGTTATTAAAACCGGAATCCGCAGCCGCTCGCTAGCACATCGCTAAGCGAGCATGCAACGAGTGTTCGCTAAGACTTCGCTAGGCGAAGCAGGAGCGAACGCGACAGCAGCCGACTTTTCTGTTCTGACTTTTGCCCACCTGTCATGTTTTTATCATAACCATGCATTGTTTATCTGACCCTACTGCTGTTCTGGTTTCTTTTGTGGTGTAATTCTCAATTGCACCCTGATTTGGTATTCTGACATGTTTGCTGAGTTTTGCAAAGGTTCACACATCGCCGGGAAAGCTAGCTAGATAGGTATTCCACTTTATTTGTGGGATGCCCTTTGTGGAGTTTCACCCTAAATTACCTAATTAATTTTAATGTATTAATTTTAATGTATTAATTTTAATGTGGAGATCCACCCTCAATTACTTAGCTGATTTTAATGTATTGATTTTAATGTGGAGATTCATCCTAATTGCCTAATTGATTGTAAAATACGGCCTTTAAATATGTGATCTTGGACCCCTCTTTGCTGCCCTATGTAACACCCCGATAAAAATAAGATAATTATTTAAATTAAGTTAATAGTATATTTATTAATTTAATTAAATAATTGGATTATTATTGGAATATTATTGGGATTATTATTATTGGATTATTATTATTATTATTATTGGAATAAAAGTTGGAATTTGAAAAGGTCCCATTTGGTAAAAAGAGGTTTTCACGTGAAAACAGAAAAACGACTCAAAAGTGGAAAAGGGAAAAAGGGCAAAGAGCCAGAGAACAAGGGTTGAAGAGAGGAAGAGCTCGAAGCTAAAAGATTCGCCGGATTAACTCAGGTAAGGGGGGTTTATCATCGTTTAATGGGTATTATGGGGTAACATGTAGTGGGTAGTGATAAACCATGGATTTGACTCTGATTTGAATGATGCATGATGAAATTGTGAAATATTGGATGAACGAAATTTGGATCATAATTGAAGGAAATTCGTAGGAATTAGATATAATAATGTTAGAATTGTGAAATTGAATAGGGTATGAATTGTGTTAGATGATATGACCGAATACTGTGTAAAATTGGACTGTGGAAGGTGGAATTGGAGAGATCTCGTAGCAGAGAAAACCATAGCAAATCTGGAAATCTG
This sequence comes from Lathyrus oleraceus, assembly GCF_024323335.1. Classification (NCBI taxonomy): domain Eukaryota; kingdom Viridiplantae; phylum Streptophyta; class Magnoliopsida; order Fabales; family Fabaceae; genus Lathyrus; species Lathyrus oleraceus. The sequence goes on from NC_066584.1 coordinate 87,652,515, forward strand.
GTTTTTGGTCATACGCGTATGGCACTAGGCAATACGCGTATGAGATGGTCTGGTACGCGTATGGCACTAGGCAATACGCGTATGGATGAGGAAGATGATGTTTTGAACGTGGTTTGGTCTCTGTTGGTACGCGTATGGGAAAGTGGTACGCGTAGCATACGCGTATGAGATGGGGTTACGCGTATGGGATTTGGTCAGGAGATGGGCCATACGCGTATGGGACTAGGCAATACGCGTATGGACAGATTTGTGATTTTTCTGGGCTGTTGTTGTGCAGTTTTTGGTTGTTCAGCTGCGTAATGTAATTTAGCTGATGTATGATATAGTAGGGATTATTTCCCGTTGTTTTGAGCAGTGTAGGTATTAGTAGAGTGTGCTAATACTGTGATTATTAATTAGCATGACATGATATGATTTTGTGATAATATGCTGATGATGTATGATTGTATGCATGATGCTGTGAATGTATGTATTATGTGGAATGGACTGTTTTATGGCTTAGAGTGTGAGCATATGTCCATTGTGGATTGTTGTTGATGTTGCATGCTAGGTGATTTGGCATAGCATAATGTGGCCTTTATGGTGGTAGCTAATTCCCATGGTGAGGAATTAGTGATGTTAGTCATTTTGGACTGTTGTTGATGTTTGCATGCTAGGTGATTAGCGTGCATAGCATGGCCCTTGGGGTGGTAGCTAATTCCCATGGTGAGGAATTAGTGATGTGAGTCACTAGGTCTCAAATGAGTGGGACTAGTGAGCTTGGTAGCCGTACCTGGATTTGGTCGGTGAAGTTGAACTATATGTTCACGAATAGTCGGTACCGCATGCATGGAGTCTCATTGCATAATGTATGTATGGCGTATAATATGAATGGATGTATTCCAATATTATACGTGTGTTTTGTGTTGGTGTTGAGTATGAATTGAGATTATATGTATGCTTTATGTTGGTGTTGAGTATGATGTTTAAGTTGATGTGCCGTTGCTGAATGTGTGATCTGATTAGGGTGATGAAATGTGTTAAATTACTTGGCATTACATGATATTTTATAATACTTATTATATCGATTGAGGAACTCACCCTTACAACTATTTTTCAGGTAACGAGCAGTGATTGAGTAGGAGCTAGTGCTTGGAGTCTAGTGTAGTTCCTTAGTGGGTCATGCTCTGGTAGATGTAACATCGGGATGGGATGTTTTAAATGTTTTATTGTTGGTTGTGAACCATTTTACATGGAATGTGTTACATGTTTTGCATGATTGAATTGGTCTCTATCCGCTGCATATTATGCAAGTGTTTACCTTGTTTTAATAAAGAGCATGACAGTTATTATGGTGAATGGTGTGAAGTGATTGTGTGACACCCTTAATTGCATATTTACTCTGATTGATATATTTGTTGTTTTAATTAAATATTTGGGGTAATTTAGAAGGGTGTTACATTAGTGGTATCAGAGCATAGTCGGTCGAGTCGAGTCGTAATTATTCTGTTCCCCTGTACGTGATAGGTGTTATGTAACCCTATCAGTACTTATTGTTTTGGCTGGTTGGGTTTTCAGAATAGAGATGGCTGGAAGAGGAAGAGACGATGTTGCGATTGCTGAGGCTCTGGGTATGCTAGCTGGAGTACTTGGAGGGAATCCGAATGTTGTGGGAATGGGAGCTGCTCGTCAACTGAGTGAGTTCCAAAAGAACAATCCTCCAATGTTCAAGGGAGCATACGATCCAGATGGCGCTCAGAAGTGGTTGAAGGAAATCGAGAGGATCTTCCGAGTGACTGAGTGTGCCGATAACCAGAAGGTCAGGTTCGGTACGCATATGCTGTCAGAGGAAGCAGATGATTGGTGGGTTGCTACCCGCACTGAGTTGGAAGTTGCTGGAAGTGCTGAGATCACTTGGGCGGTGTTCAGAGAGAGATTTCTGAGGAAGTACTTTCCAGAGGATGTCAGAGGAAAGAAAGAGATAGAGTTCCTAGAATTGAAGCAGGGTAACCGGTCTTTTACTGAGTATGCTGCTAAGTTCACAGAGCTGTCAAAGTATTACACTCCCTATGATGAGGCTACTGGGGAATTTTCAAAATGTGTGAAGTTTGAGAACGGGTTACGTCCCGAGATCAAGCAGGCTATTGGGTATCAGCGGATTAGAGTGTTTTCTGATTTGGTTGACTGTTGCAGAATTTTTGAACAGGATACCAAGGCCAGAGCAGAGAGCTATCAACAGAGGGTTGATAGGAAAGGTAAGAATCAGAATGATCGTGGGAAACCGTATGCAGCTGGCAAAGGTTTCCAGAGACAGAGTGGGATGAAGAGGCCTAGTGGGGGAGACTCCAGTGCCCCTGCTAAGTGTTACAGATGTGGTCAGGCTGGACATCGTATCCATGAGTGTACCAGTACTGAGAAGAAGTGTTTCAAGTGTGGAAAAGGTGGTCACTTGGCTGCAGAGTGCCGGTTGAAGACTGTGACTTGTTTCAACTGTGGAGAGGTGGGTCATATCAGTCCACAGTGTCCTAAGCCGAAGAAGGAGAACCAGTCGGGAGGCAAGGTTTTTGCTTTATCGGGTTCTGAGACTTCTGCAGATGATCGTTTGATCCGAGGTACGTGTTATATTAATGGCTTTCCTCTTGTAGCTATTATTGACACAGGTGCGACTCATTCCTTTATATCCTTGGATTGTGCTGTGAAACTTAAGTTAGAGATATCTGAGATGCATGGAAGTATGGTGATTGATACTCCTGCGAAGGGTTCAGTGATTACTACTTCAGTTTGTTTAAATTGTCCTTTGAGTATTTTTGGTAGAGACTTTGGGATGGACCTCGTGTGTCTTCCACTAGTACAGATTGATGTTATCCTGGGTATGAACTGGTTGGTGTTTAACCGAGTTTATATCAACTGTTTTGATAAGACTGTGATCTTTCCTGAGATTGAGGAAGGAAAGAGCTTGTTTCTATCAGCAAGGCAAGTGAATGAGGCAGTAGCAGATGGGGCAGAGTTGTTTATGCTGTTAGCGACTTTGGAGGCTAAAGATAAACTGGTGATTTGCGATCTAGCTGTGGTGTGTGATTTTCCTGATGTGTTTCCCGAAGAAGTGAATAAATTACCGCCAGAGCGTGAAGTTGAGTTCTCGATTGATTTGGTACCTGGTACTAGGCCGATATCGATGGCTCCGTACCGTATGTCTGCTGTTGAGTTAGCTGAATTGAAAAGTCAGCTGGAAGATCTGTTGGATAAGAAATTTATTCGTCCGAGTGTGTCGCCGTGGGGTGCACCAGTGTTGTTGGTTAAGAAGAAAGAAGGTACTATGAGGTTGTGTGTGGACTACAGGCAACTGAATAAAGTGACGATCAAGAATCGGTATCCTTTGCCGAGGATTGATGATTTGATGGATCAGTTGGTTGGTGCGAGTGTATTCAGCAAAATAGATTTGAGATCGGGGTATCATCAGATACGTGTGAAAACTGAGGATATTCAGAAGACTGCTTTCAGAACAAGGTATGGACATTATGAGTATTCTGTAATGCCTTTTGGTGTGACGAATGCGCCTGGGGTATTTATGGAGTATATGAATAGGATTTTCCATCCGTACCTAGACAAGTTTGTTGTGGTGTTTATTGACGATATTTTGGTGTATTCGAAATCTGAAGAAGAGCATGCTGAACATTTGAGAGTGGTTTTAGGAGTTCTACGAGAAAAGAAGTTATTTGCTAAACTGTCCAAGTGTGAATTTTGGTTAGAAGAGGTTAGTTTTCTTGGTCATGTGATTTCAAGAGGTGGTGTTGTTGTTGATCCTTCTAAGATAGAAGCGGTATCTAAGTGGGAAGCTCCGAAGTCAGTTTCTGAGATAAGGAGTTTTCTTGGACTTGCAGGTTATTATAGGAAGTTCATTGAGGGATTTTCTAAGTTGGCGTTACCGTTGACGATGTTGACTAGAAAGGGGCAAGCGTTTGTTTGGAACTCAAAATGTGAAGAAGGTTTCCAAGAGTTAAAGAGAAGGTTAACTACTGCTCCTATTCTGATATTACCGAGTCTGTCGGAACTATTTGAAGTTTACTGTGATGCTTCATTGTTGGGTTTAGGTGGTGTTTTGATGCAGAATAAGCAGGTTGTAGCTTATGCTTCGAGACAACTGAAGGTTCATGAGAGGAACTATCCGACACACGATTTGGAGTTGGCAGCTGTGGTATTTGTTCTGAAGTTGTGGAGGCATTACTTGTACGGGTCAAGATTTGAGGTTTTCAGTGACCATAAAAGTTTAAAGTATTTGTTTGATCAGAAAGAGCTGAATATGAGACAGAGAAGATGGTTAGAGTTTCTGAAGGATTATGACTTTGGTTTGAATTACCATCCAGGTAAAGCAAACGTAGTGGCTGATGCATTGAGTCGGAAATCATTGCATATGTCTATGTTAATGGTTAAGGAATTGGATTTAATTGAGCAGTTTAGAGACTTGAGTTTGGTGTGTGAGAGTACTCACAATAGTGTTAAATTGGGAATGTTGAAGTTGACGAGTGGTATTCTGGATGAGATTAGAGAGGGCCAGAAATCCGATGTGCTTTTGGTTGATAAGTTGACTCTAGTGAATCAAGGTCAAGGTGGTGAATTCAGAGTTGATGAGAATGGTGTTTTGAGATTTGGTAATCGGGTGTGTATTCCGGATGTTACCGAACTTAAGAAGAGTATTCTTGAGGAAGGACATCGTAGTGGCTTGAGTATTCATCCTGGAGCTACGAAGATGTATCATGATTTGAAAAAGTTATTTTGGTGGCCGGGAATGAAAAGAGAAATTGCGAATTTTGTTTATTCTTGTTTGACTTGTCAGAAGTCAAAGATTGAGCATCAGAAGCCGTCTGGGCTAATGCAACCGTTGGCTATTCCAGAGTGGAAGTGGGATAGTATCAGTATGGATTTTGTTTCTGGTTTACCGGGGACAAGTAAGAATTTTGAAGCTATTTGGGTGATTGTTGACAGATTGACAAAATCGGCTCATTTCATTCCGATCAGAATGGATTATCCGTTAGAGAGATTAGCTGAGTTGTATATTGAGAAAATTGTAAGTTTGCATGGTATTCCGTCGAGTATTGTTTCAGACAGAGATCCTAGATTTACATCGAAGTTCTGGGAAGGTTTGCAGAGGGCTTTGGGAACTAAGCTGAGATTGAGTTCTGCATATCATCCGCAGACTGATGGTCAGACTGAGAGGACGATTCAGTCACTGGAGGATCTTTTGAGGGCTTGTGTTTTGGAAAAAGGAGGTTCTTGGGATTGTTATTTACCTTTGATTGAGTTTACCTACAACAATAGTTTTCATTCGAGCATTGGTATGGCACCGTTTGAAGCTTTGTATGGTAGGAGATGTCGGACACCTTTATGTTGGTATGAGTCCGGTGAGAGTGTTGTGGTTGGACCGGAGATTGTTCAACAAACTACGGAAAAGATTAAGATGATTCAGGAGAAGATGAGGATTGCTCAGAGTCGTCAGAAGAGTTATCATGACAAGAGGAGGAAGTCACTTGAGTTTCAAGAGGGAGATCATGTGTTTCTTCGTGTTACTCCGATAACTGGAGTTGGTCGAGCTTTGAAGTCGAAGAAGTTGACACCTCGATTTATTGGTCCTTATCAGATTTTGGAGAGGATAGGGGAGGTAGCCTATCGTATCGCTTTACCGCCGTCACTTGCGAATTTGCATGAGGTTTTTCATGTGTCTCAGTTGAGGAGGTACATTCCTGATCCGTCGCATGTAGTCCAAATAGATGATGTACAGGTGAGAGATAACCTGACTGTTGAAACATCACCTATGAGGATTGAGGATCGAGAGTTGAAGCAGTTGCGGGGTAAAGAGATTGCTTTGGTAAAGGTAGCTTGGGGAGGACCAGCAGGTGGCAATGTGACTTGGGAACTTGAGAGTCAGATGAAGGAGTCTTATCCTGAGTTATTCACTTGAGGTATGTTTTCGAGGACGAAAACTCTTTTTAGTGGGGGAGAGTTGTAACACCCCGATAAAAATAAGATAATTATTTAAATTAAGTTAATAGTATATTTATTAATTTAATTAAATAATTGGATTATTATTGGATTATTATTGGGATTATTATTATTGGATTATTATTATTATTATTATTGGAATAAAAGTTGGAATTTGAAAAGGTCCCATTTGGTAAAAAGAGGTTTTCACGTGAAAACAGAAAAACGACTCAAAAGTGGAAAAGGGAAAAAGGGCAAAGAGCCAGAGAACAAGGGTTGAAGAGAGGAAGAGCTCGAAGCTAAAAGATTCGTCGGATTAACTCAGGTAAGGGGGGTTTATCATCGTTTAATGGGTATTATGGGGTAACATGTAGTGGGTAGTGATAAACCATGGATTTGACTCTGATTTGAATGATGCATGATGAAATTGTGAAATATTGGATGAACGAAATTTGGATCATAATTGAAGGAAATTCGTAGGAATTAGATATAATAATGTTAGAATTGTGAAATTGAATAGGGTATGAATTGTGTTAGATGATATGACCGAATACTGTGTAAAATTGGACTGTGGAAGGTGGAATTGGAGAGATCTCGTAGCAGAGAAAACCATAGCAGATCTAGAAATCTGGTTTCTGGTCATACGCGTATGGCACTAGGCAATACGCGTATGAGATGGTCTGGTACGCGTATGGCACTAGGCAATACGCGTATGGATTAGGAAGATGATGTTTTGAACGTGGTTTGGTCTCTGTTGGTACGCGTATGGGAAAGTGGTACGCGTAGCATACGCGTATGAGATGGGTTTACGCGTATGGGATTTGGTCAGGAGATGGGCCATACGCGTATGGGACTAGGCAATACGCGTATGGACAGATTTGTGATTTTTCTGGGCTGTTGTTGTGCAGTTTTTGGTTGTTCAGCTGCGTAATGTAATTTAGCTGATGTATGATATAGTAGGGATCATTTCCCGTTGTTTTGAGCAGTGTAGGTATTAGTAGAGTGTGCTAATACTGTGATTATTAATTAGCATGACATGATATGATTTTGTGATAATATGCTGATGATGTATGATTGTATGCATGATGCTGTGAATGTATGTATTATGTGGAATGGACTGTTTTATGGCTTAGAGTGTGAGCATATGTCCATTGTGGATTGTTGTTGATGTTGCATGCTAGGTGATTTGGCATAGCATAATGTGGCCTTTATGGTGGTAGCTAATTCCCATGGTGAGGAATTAGTGATGTTAGTCATTTTGGACTGTTATTGATGTTTGCATGATAGGTGATTAGCGTGCATAGCATGGCCCTTGGGGTGGTAGCTAATTCCCATGGTGAGGAATTAGTGATGTGAGTCACTAGGTCTCAAATGAGTGGGACTAGTGAGCTTGGTAGTCGTACCTGGATTTGGTCGGTGAAGTTGAACTATATGTTCACGAATAGTCGGTACCGCATGCATGGAGTCTCATTGCATGATGTATGTATGGCGTATAATATGAATGGATGTATTCCAATATTATACATGTGTTTTGTGTTGGTGTTGAGTATGAATTGAGATTATACGTATGCTTTATGTTGGTGTTGAGTATGATGTTTAAGTTGATGTGCCGTTGCTGAATGTGTGATCTGATTAGGGTGATGAAATGTGTTAAATTACTTGGCATTACATGATATTTTATAATACTTATTATATCGATTGAGGAACTCACCCTTACAACTATTTTTCAGGTAACGAGCAGTGATTGAGTAGGAGCTAGTGCTTGGAGTCTAGTGTAGTTCCTTAGTGGGTCATGCTCTGGTAGATGTAACATCGGGATGGGATGTTTTAAATGTTTTATTGTTGGTTGTGAACCATTTTACATGGAATGTGTTACATGTTTTGCATGATTGAATTGGTCTCTATCCGCTGCATATTATGCAAGTGTTTACCTTGTTTTAATAAAGAGCATGACAGTTATTATGGTGAATGGTGTGAAGTGATTGTGTGACACCCTTAATTGCATATTTACTCTGATTGATATATTTGTTGTTTTAATTAAATATTTGGGGTAATTTAGAAGGGTGTTACATTAGTGGTATCAGAGCATAGTCGGTCGAGTCGAGTCGTAATTATTCTGTTCCCCTGTACGTGATAGGTGTTATGTAACCCTATCAGTACTTATTGTTTTGGCTGGTTGGGTTTTCAGAATAGAGATGGCTGGAAGAGGAAGAGACGATGTTGCGATTGCTGAGGCTCTGGGTATGCTAGCTGGAGTACTTGGAGGGAATCCGAATGTTGTGGGAATGGGAGCTGCTCGTCAACTGAGTGAGTTCCAAAGAACAATCCTCCAATGTTCAAGGGAGCATACGATCCAGATGGCGCTCAGAAGTGGTTGAAGGAAATCGAGAGGATCTTCCGAGTGACTGAGTGTGCCGATAACCAGAAGGTCAGGTTCGGTACGCATATGCTGTCAGAGGAAGCAGATGATTGGTGGGTTGCTACCCGCACTGAGTTGGAAGTTGCTGGAAGTGCTGAGATCACTTGGGCGGTGTTCAGAGAGAGATTCTGAGGAAGTACTTTCCAGAGGATGTCAGAGGAAAGAAAGAGATAGAGTTCCTAGAATTGAAGCAGGGTAACCGGTCTTTTACTGAGTATGCTGCTAAGTTCACAGAGCTGTCAAAGTATTACACTCCCTATGATGAGGCTACTGGGGAATTTTCAAAATGTGTGAAGTTTGAGAACGGGTTACGTCCCGAGATCAAGCAGGCTATTGGGTATCAGCGGATTAGAGTGTTTTCTGATTTGGTTGACTGTTGCAGAATTTTTGAACAGGATACCAAGGCCAGAGCAGAGAGCTATCAACAGAGGGTTGATAGGAAAGGTAAGAATCAGAATGATCGTGGGAAACCGTATGCAGCTGGCAAAGGTTTCCAGAGACAGAGTGGGATGAAGAGGCCTAGTGGGGGAGACTCCAGTGCCCCTGCTAAGTGTTACAGATGTGGTCAGGCTGGACATCGTATCCATGAGTGTACCAGTACTGAGAAGAAGTGTTTCAAGTGTGGAAAAGGTGGTCACTTGGCTGCAGAGTGCCGGTTGAAGACTGTGACTTGTTTCAACTGTGGAGAGGTGGGTCATATCAGTCCACAGTGTCCTAAGCCGAAGAAGGAGAACCAGTCGGGAGGCAAGGTTTTTGCTTTATCGGGTTCTGAGACTTCTGCAGATGATCGTTTGATCCGAGGTACGTGTTATATTAATGGCTTTCCTCTTGTAGCTATTATTGACACAGGTGCGACTCATTCCTTTATATCCTTGGATTGTGCTGTGAAACTTAAGTTAGAGATATCTGAGATGCATGGAAGTATGGTGATTGATACTCCTGCGAAGGGTTCAGTGACTACTACTTCAGTTTGTTTAAATTGTCCTTTGAGTATTTTTGGTAGAGACTTTGGGATGGACCTCGTGTGTCTTCCACTAGTGCAGATTGATGTTATCCTGGGTATGAACTGGTTGGTGTTTAACCGAGTTTATATCAACTGTTTTGATAAGACTGTGATCTTTCCTGAGATTGAGGAAGGAAAGAGCTTGTTTCTATCAGCAAGGCAAGTGAATGAGGCAGTAGCAGATGGGGCAGAGTTGTTTATGCTGTTAGCGACTTTGGAGGCTAAAGATAAACTGGTGATTTGCGATCTAGCTGTGGTGTGTGATTTTCCTGATGTGTTTCCCGAAGAAGTGAATAAATTACCGCCAGAGCGTGAAGTTGAGTTCTCGATTGATTTGGTACCTGGTACTAGGCCGATATCGATGGCTCCGTACCGTATGTCTGCTGTTGAGTTAGCTGAATTGAAAAGTCAGCTGGAAGATCTGTTGGATAAGAAATTTATTCGTCCGAGTGTGTCGCCGTGGGGTGCACCAGTGTTGTTGGTTAAGAAGAAAGAAGGTACTATGAGGTTGTGTGTGGACTACAGGCAACTGAATAAAGTGACGATCAAGAATCGGTATCCTTTGCCGAGGATTGATGATTTGATGGATCAGTTGGTTGGTGCGAGTGTGTTCAGCAAAATAGATTTGAGATCGGGGTATCATCAGATACGTGTGAAAACTGAGGATATTCAGAAGACTGCTTTCAGAACAAGGTATGGACATTATGAGTATTCTGTAATGCCTTTTGGTGTGACGAATGCGCCTGGGGTATTTATGGAGTATATGAATAGGATTTTCCATCCGTACCTAGACAAGTTTGTTGTGGTGTTTATTGACGATATTTTGGTGTATTCGAAATCTGAAGAAGAGCATGCTGAACATTTGAGAGTGGTTTTAGGAGTTCTACGAGAAAAGAAGTTATTTGCTAAACTGTCCAAGTGTGAATTTTGGTTAGAAGAGGTTAGTTTTCTTGGTCATGTGATTTCAAGAGGTGGTGTTGTTGTTGATCCTTCTAAGATAGAAGCGGTATCTAAGTGGGAAGCTCCGAAGTCAGTTTCTGAGATAAGGAGTTTTCTTGGACTTGCAGGTTATTATAGGAAGTTCATTGAGGGATTTTCTAAGTTGGCGTTACCGTTGACGATGTTGACTAGAAAGGGGCAAGCGTTTGTTTGGGACTCAAAATGTGAAGAAGGTTTCCAAGAGTTAAAGAGAAGGTTAACTACTGCTCCTATTCTGATATTACCGAGTCTGTCGGAACTATTTGAAGTTTACTGTGATGCTTCATTGTTGGGTTTGGGTGGTGTTTGATGCAGAATAAGCAGGTTGTAGCTTATGCTTCGAGACAACTGAAGGTTCATGAGAGGAACTATCCGACACACGATTTAGAGTTGGCAGCTGTGGTATTTGTTCTGAAGTTGTGGAGGCATTACTTGTACGGGTCAAGATTTGAGGTTTTCAGTGACCATAAAAGTTTAAAGTATTTGTTTGATCAGAAAGAGCTGAATATGAGACAGAGAAGATGGTTAGAGTTTCTGAAGGATTATGACTTTGGTTTGAATTACCATCCGGGTAAAGCAAACGTAGTGGCTGATGCATTGAGTCGGAAATCATTGCATATGTCTATGTTAATGGTTAAGGAATTGGATTTAATTGAGCAGTTTAGAGACTTGAGTTTGGTGTGTGAGAGTACTCACAATAGTGTTAAATTGGGAATGTTGAAGTTAACGAGTGGTATTCTGGATGAGATTAGAGAGGGCCAGAAATCCGATGTGCTTTTGGTTGATAAGTTGACTCTAGTGAATCAAGGTCAAGGTGGTGAATTCAGAGTTGATGAGAATGGTGTTTTGAGATTTGGTAATCGGGTGTGTATTCCGGATGTTACCGAACTTAAGAAGAGTATTCTTGAGGAAGGACATCGTAGTGGCTTGAGTATTCATCCTGGAGCTACGAAGATGTATCATGATTTGAAAAAGTTATTTTGGTGGCCGGGAATGAAAAGAGAAATTGCGAATTTTGTTTATTCTTGTTTGACTTGTCAGAAGTCAAAGATTGAGCATCAGAAGCCGTCTGGGCTAATGCAACCGTTGGCTATTCCAGAGTGGAAGTGGGATAGTATCAGTATGGATTTTGTTTCTGGTTTACCGGGACAAGTAAGAATTTTGAAGCTATTTGGGTGATTGTTGACAGATTGACAAAATCGGCTCATTTCATTCCGATCAGAATGGATTATCCGTTAGAGAGATTAGCTGAGTTGTATATTGAGAAAATTGTAAGTTTGCATGGTATTCCGTCGAGTATTGTTTCGGACAGAGATCCTAGATTTACATCAAAGTTCTGGGAAGGTTTGCAGAGGGCTTTGGGAACTAAGCTGAGATTGAGTTCTGCATATCATCCGCAGACTGATGGTCAGACTGAGAGGACGATTCAGTCACTGGAGGATCTTTTGAGGGCTTGTGTTTTGGAAAAAGGAGGTGCTTGGGATTGTTATTTACCTTTGATTGAGTTTACCTACAACAATAGTTTTCATTCGAGCATTGGTATGGCACCGTTTGAAGCTTTGTATGGTAGGAGATGTCGGACACCTTTATGTTGGTATGAGTCCGGTGAGAGTGTTGTGGTTGGACCGGAGATTGTTCAACAAACTACGGAAAAGATTAAGATGATTCAGGAGAAGATGAGGATTGCTCAGAGTCGTCAGAAGAGTTATCATGACAAGAGGAGGAAGTCACTTGAGTTTCAAGAGGGAGATCATGTGTTTCTTCGTGTTACTCCGATAACTGGAGTTGGTCGAGCTTTGAAGTCGAAGAAGTTGACACCTCGATTTATTGGTCCTTATCAGATTTTGGAGAGGATAGGGGAGGTAGCCTATCGTATCGCTTTACCGCCGTCACTTGCGAATTTGCATGAGGTTTTTCATGTGTCTCAGTTGAGGAGGTACATTCCTGATCCGTCGCATGTAGTCCAAATAGATGATGTACAGGTGAGAGATAACCTGACTGTTGAAACATCACCTATGAGGATTGAGGATCGAGAGTTGAAGCATTTGCGGGGTAAAGAGATTGCTTTGGTAAAGGTAGCTTGGGGAGGACCAGCAGGTGGCAATGTGACTTGGGAACTTGAGAGTCAGATGAAGGAGTCTTATCCTGAGTTATTCACTTGAGGTATGTTTTCGAGGACGAAAACTCTTTTTAGTGGGGGAGAGTTGTAACACCCCGATAAAAATAAGATAATTATTTAAATTAAGTTAATAGTATATTTATTAATTTAATTAAATAATTGGATTATTATTGGAATATTATTGAGATTATTATTATTGGATTATTATTATTATTATTATTGGAATAAAAGTTGGAATTTGAAAAGGTCCCATTTGGTAAAAAGAGGTTTTCACGTGAAAACAGAAAAACGACTCAAAAGTGGAAAAGGGAAAAAGGGCAAAGAGCCAGAGAACAAGGGTTGAAGAGAGGAAGAGCTCGAAGCTAAAGATTCGCCGGATTAACTCAGGTAAGGGGGTTTATCATCGTTTAATGGGTATTATGGGGTAACATGTAGTGGGTAGTGATAAACCATGGATTTGACTCTGATTTGAATGATGCATGATGAAATTGTGAAATATTGGATGAACGAAATTTGGATCATAATTGAAGGAAATTCGTAGGAATTAGATATAATAATGTTAGAATTGTGAAATTGAATAGGGTATGAATTGTGTTAGATGATATGACCGAATACTGTGTAAAATTGGACTGTGGAAGGTGGAATTGGAGAGATCTCGTAGCAGAGAAAACCATAGCAGATCTGGAAATCTGGTTTCTGGTCATACGCGTATGGCACTAGGCAATACACGTATGAGATGGTCTGGTACGCGTATGGCACTAGGCAATACGCGTATGGATGAGGAAGATGATGTTTTGAACGTGGTTTGGTCTCTGTTGGTACGCGTATGGGAAAGTGGTACGCGTAGCATACGCGTATGAGATGGGGTTACGCGTATGGGATTTGGTCAGGAGATGGGCCATACGCGTATGGGACTAGGCAATACGCGTATGGACAGATTTGTGATTTTTCTGGGCTGTTGTTGTGCAGTTTTTGGTTGTTCAGCTGCGTAATGTAATTTAGCTGATGTATGATATAGTAGGGATCATTTCCCGTTGTTTTGAGCAGTGTAGGTATTAGTAGAGTGTGCTAATACTGTGATTATTAATTAGCATGACATGATATGATTTTGTGATAATATGCTGATGATGTATGATTGTATGCATGATGCTGTGAATGTATGTATTATGTGGAATGGACTGTTTTATGGCTTAGAGTGTGAGCATATGTCCATTGTGGATTGTTGTTGATGTTGCATGCTAGGTGATTTGGCATAGCATAATGTGGCCTTTATGGTGGTAGCTAATTCCCATGGTGAGGAATTAGTGATGTTAGTCATTTTGGACTGTTGTTGATGTTTGCATGCTAGGTGATTAGCGTGCATAGCATGGCCCTTGGGGTGGTAGCTAATTCCCATGGTGAGGAATTAGTGATGTGAGTCACTAGGTCTCAAATGAGTGGGACTAGTGAGCTTGGTAGCCGTACCTGGATTTGGTCGGTGAAGTTGAACTATATGTTCACGAATAGTCGGTACCGCATGCATGGAGTCTCATTGCATAATGTATGTATGGCGTATAATATGAATGGATGTATTCCAATATTATACGTGTGTTTTGTGTTGGTGTTGAGTATGAATTGAGATTATATGTATGCTTTATGTTGGTGTTGAGTATGATGTTTAAGTTGATGTGCCGTTGCTGAATGTGTGATCTGATTAGGGTGATGAAATGTGTTAAATTACTTGGCATTACATGATATTTTATAATACTTATTATATCGATTGAGGAACTCACCCTTACAACTATTTTTCAGGTAACGAGCAGTGATTGAGTAGGAGCTAGTGCTTGGAGTCTAGTGTAGTTCCTTAGTGGGTCATGCTCTGGTAGATGTAACATCGGGATGGGATGTTTTAAATGTTTTATTGTTGGTTGTGAACCATTTTACATGGAATGTGTTACATGTTTTGCATGATTGAATTGGTCTCTATCCGCTGCGTATTATGCAAGTGTTTACCTTGTTTTAATAAAGAGCATGACAGTTATTATGGTGAATGGTGTGAAGTGATTGTGTGACACCCTTAATTGCATATTTACTCTGATTGATATATTTGTTGTTTTAATTAAATATTTGGGGTAATTTAGAAGGGTGTTACACCCTACGGTATTACGGTATAACGGTCGTGTCCCGCGAATGTAGGGATACACTTAGCAAAGACCCTTCGGTTAAATCATCATAAAATAAATCATGGTCCCTCGGATGTTGCCTTCGAAAATACGATTTTGTCCCTCGATGACCCTTCGGTGTAGCCTACGGTTAAATGATGATCGTCCCTTCGAATGCTAAGGTATCCTTACAACTGTTGCCTTCAATGACCTATCGATGACCCTACAATGACCCTTTTACATCCAAAGGATAAAACTACTTACTTCTCAATAGTAAGGACAGTTTTACCCTCATAAGGATAGGAAATGCCCATAACGACCTTAGGAAGGTATAACTCTCAATTACTGGATCATAACCTAAAACATTTTCCACCCCTCACACTTTGCAAGTCCTAGAAAATCACCACTTGGTATACATTCATACTAGAATCATTACCAAGTTATATTTTTCTAAACTGTTTTTCAAAATCAAACGAGATAAATACTTTGTATACATTCATACGAGAATCATTACAAAGTTAAACTCTCTTTTCGAAACATTTTTAAATAATTCACCAACACTTTTCAGACAAAAATATAAGTGATCCAGCAATTAAGAGCCCATGGATAACCATGGATACAAAGGGTGCTAATACCTTCCCTTTGTATAATGTACCTCCCGAAC
Organism: Lathyrus oleraceus; assembly: GCF_024323335.1. NCBI lineage: Eukaryota > Viridiplantae > Streptophyta > Magnoliopsida > Fabales > Fabaceae > Lathyrus > Lathyrus oleraceus. The sequence goes on from NC_066584.1 coordinate 87,667,794, forward strand.
CCAAAATCTATTGAGGTCTTTCCTGTTCTTTTCCACCTTTCCTTATTGGATAAAAGAAAAGTCGGTGGCGACTCTTGCTATCCGCGACATTGCGATAAAAAGCAAAATACCCCAAGTCAGTTCACCGTATGACAACGTTGTATAGAAAATTAGCATGCTTCATCATGAAGGTGGTCTTGTCTCCCTTTGCTTCGTGCATGCGAATCTAAATGTATCTGGAATATGCATCCATGAATGAATATAGGTTGCATCTGAATAAATTGTTTACCAGATTATCAATGCAATGAAATGGGTATGAATCATTAGGGCATGCCTTATTGAGGTCGGTGTGGTCAACGCACCTTTTCCACTTTCCTAATGCATTCATAACTAGAAAGACATTGGATAACCACTCAATGTATTTCAATTCATAAATAAACCTATCCTGAAGGATTCCTAAAACGGTGTTCTTGGTAGCTTCGAATATTTCTAGGGATTGTCGCCTTCTTTTTGGGTTGCATAACCAGATGTGGCGGTGTAACAGAAAAGATCGGGGGAATTTGACATGGAATTTCATGAGAACCAAGAAACGTTTCTCATAGGTTGTGTCACAATTCCAATGTGGAACATGAGATAAATGATATTCTAAAGAAGGCCATTATGGAAGTTCTCTGATTCAATTGGTGGTAAGAGTCTCTGGTTGATGGAGAAACAGATATACCTACAAAATCAATACTCCAATATTCAATTCAATAGGGTCAGAGAGGGTTGAAAGAATGAATGAATCATACTTAAGAATGACATCAAATCATATATATATATATATATATATATATATATATATATATATATATATATATATATATATATATATATATATATATATATATATATATATATATATATATATATATATATATATATATATATATATTATATATATATATATATATATATATATATATATATATATATATACACACACACACGACAGTTAAAACCACTATTGGTGAGCGTGATTAAATTACAAAAGACAATTAAATAGACTTCAACGACTACGGTGAACATGAGTCTTAAGTGGTTGAAGTTTTAATTTTGATTTCGAATTGAACCTATCTTCTTAGATAATTTTGCCTACAAGAAAGACACAGTACAAAGTGTTAAGTTAAGGGAAATAGAATAGTAACATTAACTTGAAAAATTTATAATGATGCATGTATATTTCTTTTATTATTTTAACATTGAGTTAACTACGTATAAAAAAATTGATTAATTTAATTTAGTAAATTAATTTAATTTGCAAATGTGTAAAAAATGAAATATTCTTATAAAATTTATTTATATTACCCTAAACTACAATCAAATTATAATTTTGAAATATGAACTCACTAAATTATTCTTCTTTTTCATTGGCATTTACATTTGCATGAATTATGTGGGAATTTTTTAGAATAAAGTGTAGTCTTTTATCAATTAAATTCATTTCATTTAAAAAATTTAAATGCTTTTCTATCTTCTTGACTGATGAGAGATCATATCGTGAATATAACAAATTCTTTGATAGATACAAATATAAAAAAGAAAAATAGTAACCTATTTACTTTAAAAGCATATATTAATATACTAATTTATAAATTCCTTGCACCTATATTGGAATGGACGGTGCGTCTATAGATAAGTATTTAATGCGGTGGCCGGAGTGTCTTTGTCTACAATCTCCAACCACCCTTTTTTGGTTTGACCGGACCATTTTTAGGTAGATCGATGATAATACAATCCTTCTTTCCATTTACTATAATAGTTTTTTTTTCTTGATGATTTCTTTTGCAGCGCAAAAGTTTTATTTTACAAAAATAAAATATTTTTTTTACAAGTTTACCAAAATTTTAGAAGTTTCAAACTAATCTTGCATCTATAAAAAAAATTCTAAGTAACAAATTTTGTCCTATATATTAATTAAAATTAAATACATCTTTTATTCTCTATTTCGCCTAAATTATGTTTTAATTCTTCATTTTTTAAATTGAATTTTTAATTCTATTTAAAAAAATTCTGAATTTTCTGCCTCTTAATTTTGGGACTTCTTTAATGTACATCATCACTTTAAACATGACAACGAGGGATGATTACGTTGTTGGACTAACTTTATATATATATATATATATATATATATATATATATATATATATATATATATATATATATATATATATATATATATATATATATATATATGATCCATTATAGAGGTGAATCCAAACAATGCGGATTAATCAATTTAGTGATTTATTCAAACACGAGAGACCAACCTTGAAGAAGAGTCGAGGAATGTTCTGGGTAGTTTGAACTCTGAGAAGGAGGGTGAGAGTTCAATCAGTATGACTCTTAGAATGTGTCTGAAGATACTTCTTTGATGAGGAGTAGTCGAGTTAGTAAATATATTTTTGGTCCGAAAACTACATCTAGTTTGATGTCGAGTCCATGTCCATGTGCAGGGCTAGCCTATGAGGCGAGTGACGCTCCAACGCTACTAATTGAGGGCCAACATGTAGTTGTTCTATCAGTAAGAAGGGAGTCAGTGTCTTTCGAATTCAAAGCACTTTCTAATGTGTCTATATATATATATATATATATATATATATATATATATATATATATATATATATATATATATATATATATATATATAATTTTATATTTATGTATTATATTTCAATAATTATTATGTGGGCATATATGTTTATATTAATTATATTAGTTATTTATCGAGTTAAGAGTCTTATTGATTATGTGATCAAATAAAATTAAAAAGACAAATTATATTTCTCTTTTAATAAATAATTAATTAATTAGATATGAGCTCTGTTGAATTGTAATTTCTTTTGTCGAAGCAGGTTGCTCGATAGAGGTAAGGAAATGTTAAAACATTTATGTCGAAATGTCAAAGCATGTTGCTTGACAGAGATTTCGACTTAGACTTATTTTGTAATTTTAGCCTAATTAGGTTAGTTAGAGTTTTGCTTGGTGAGCAAGTAAACTTAACCTATAAATAGGGAGTAACCCTATTGTTAAAAATAAGAGACAACGTATTTGAATATTTGAATAAAACTTCAGTCAAAATGCAGAGAAAATTCTGCAGAAATATTCATCTTCTTCCTCTTTTCTCCAAAACTCTAATTCCTTTTCTTCCCAAATTCAATTTTCTTTTCTTCGTTTATTATCATTGTGCATAGAAATCTTGCAACTAATGTGTGGTTGATTCATTCTGGTGAAGAGTAAATAATAAAAAGAATAATCGATCATCAAGATTGATTCTTTTTCATCAAGATTTGGTTCAGAATTATTCATAGATTTGGTGAAATTCCACATAAATAATTTGGCGTATTTCCAACATCTAGTATCTAGAGCACTGGTTGTGTGATTCTTAGGAAGCATAACATGATGAATCATCTGAACATGCATTTCTCGGCGAGTCTCCCAATTATAAAGAATCATAATTATGAGAATTGGTGCAAGCAGATAAAGATTGTTTTTTGCTATCAAGATCTTTGGGATCTTGTGAATGAGGGAGTGATGCTGCTTGTAGAGAACGCGATGGATGAAGAAAATGCTTCACACAAAGAATTGAATAAGAAAACTTATAAAGCTCTCTTTATGATTAATCAATGTGTTGATGCAGATAATTTCGAAAAGGTCAGTGATGTTGAATCAGCAAAAGAAGCATGGGAAATTCTTGAGAAATCATTTGGAGGCGCTGAGAAGGTGAAAGGGGTCAGGTTACAAACTCACAAAAGAATGTATGAATTGCTTTAGATGGAAGAAAGTGAAAACATAACTTATGTTTTCACTAGGATTACAAAATTGGTGAATCAAATCAAGGTGTGTTGACATCAAGATCAGTTGTTGCAAAGATCTTGAGGTCATTGGCTCCAAAATTCGACCATGTGGTAGTAACCATGGAAGAGTCGGAATATTTGTCAACATTGACAAAGTAAGAGCTTTAAGGGAGGCTTGAATCTCATGAACAAAGAATGGTTGAAAGAGCTATAAAAAAGTCAAAAAGTGATGTGACTTTGCAGGTGCAATCGACAAGAGAAAAGAAAGGCAAAGGAAAATGGTTCAACAACAAAGGTAGAGGAGGCTAAAACAATCTGACTGGTTGAAATCAGCAAGAAGGAGGTTGGTCGAATCAGAGAAAGTCCTCATACCAAAGCAACCAAAGAGGTGGTGTTGCAGGTAGAGGAAGAGGTGGTGGTCAAAAACCTGACAAAAGTCATATTCAGTGTTTCAATTATCAAAAGTATGGTCACTACTCTAGTGATTGTAGTGAAAAACATAAGAATCAGGAAAATGATGTAAATTTTGCAAAGCATGAAGAAGAAGAGATGTGGTTGATGGTCACAATAAGAGATGAAGAAAGATCTCAGGACTCATGGTACTTGGACTCAGGATGCTCATCACACATGACTGGTATGAAAGATTGGTTTGTCAACATAAAACCCTCAATGAAGAACATGGTAAATTTTGCAAATGACAATACTCTAGAAGTTGAAGGTATTGGTGATGTTTTGATTATGAGGAAATATGGCAAGAGGTCAGTAATTTATAATGTACTGTACATACCAGGCATGAAAAGTAACTTGCTCAGCATAGGGCAGTTGATCAAAAAGAATTACAAAGTTTCTATTGAAGACAAGATGATGAGAGTTATCGAATCAGGTGAAAGGTTAATCTTGAAGGCTTATATGTCTCATAGTAGAACCTTCAGGATTGAACTTAATGAGATGGAGCACAAGTGCCTTGCAACTGCATCTAGCAGGGATAAACGGATGTGGCACTATATACTTAGACATCTCAATTTCAAAGTTATCAGAGATCTGAAAATAAGAAATATGGTTTTAGGGTTACCAGAAACCGACATTCCAAAAAGTGTGTGAGGAATGTGTGCAGCAAAGAAGCACAAGAACAACTTCAGCAAGGATGCAGGAAGAAAGTCGAAGGCAATTCTTGAAATCATATACTCTGATGTATGTGGTCATATCCCGGTGGATTCAATTGGAGGTAAGAGATACTTTGTTACATTCATAGATAATTTAAGTCGAAAACTATGGACTTACTTGATCAAGAAGAAAAGTGAAGTGATTGAGGTTTTTTCCAAGTTTAAATTTATGGTTGAAAGACAAAGTGGTCGAAAGCTTAAGATTATAAGGACTGACAATGGTGGAGAATATATGTTGAAATACTTTGACACATTATGTGAGAAAGAAGGAATTATGCATAAGGTGGTGCCATCCTACACTCCATAAAAAATGGAACTTATGAAAGGAATAATAGAACCATCATGAATATGGTAAGAAGTATGTTGAAAGGCAAGCATCTACCTAAAGAATTATGGGGAGAAGTTATGTCAACTGCAACATACATCTTGAACAAATGCCCGACAAAGAAGCTAGAAGGAATCACGCTAGAAGAATGTTGGTCTAGTGTAAATCCTAGCTTGATTCATCTGAAAGTATTTAGATCTATAGCACACAGGCATGTGCCTAATCAGTTAATAAGAAAACTTGATGATAAGTCGAGTCAAATGATTCTAATAGGAAATGATTCGATTGGAGGATACAAATAGTTTGAACCGATGAACAAGCAAGTAGAGATCAGCAGGGGTGGGATCATAGATGAGCTTAAGGAATGGGATTGCATTGAAAATGTAAAGAAGGATTTAGTGAGAATTCTATGTGAAGAACCAGCAAGTGAAGTCGAAATAGAAGTTCAACAAGTAGAAGTAAGAGGTCAAGCAAGCATAAGCAGACCTCAAAGAAAAAGACATGTGCCTGCAAGATTTAAAGAATGTGTGGTTACATCATATGATGTGGTCAATAATGAAGGTGAGATAGTACACTATGCTTTCTATACAGATGTCGAACCAGTCAATACAGTTGAGGCATTGAAGGATTCCAAATGGATGAAAGCAATGAATGAGGAACTGAAGTTCATCGAAGTCAACAACACTTGGTAACTTGTCTAATTTCCTCGGGAAAGAAGAAAATTAATGTGAAGTAGTATACAAGGTGAAGTTGAATCCCAAAGGTGGAGTAACTCGACACAAGGTAAGACTTCAAAAGAAGGAATCGACTCCAACAAAGTTTTTGCACCTATTTCTAGGATTAAAACAATCAGGTTAGTCATTGGTATAACAAACATGAACAACTAGGATATGTATCAGATGGATGTAAAATGTGAATTCGTGAATGGACCCTTAAATGAAGAAGTTTATGTTGCACAACCAACTGGGTTTGTGAAGTAAGGCGAAGAAAGCAAGGTATACATGTTGCATAAAGACCTGTATAGACTTAAGCAAGCTCAAAGAGCTAGGAATAAGAATATAGATAGCTTTCTAAGGGAGAAGGAATTTGTGAAGTGCACAACTGAGCATGGAGTATATGTAAGAAGAAGAAATAGTGAATTTCTTATACTATGTCTCTATTTCGATGACCTATTGATAGCAGGAAGTTGCAATAAGGAGATCGAAGACTTCAAACATGACTTAAGTAAGGAGTTTGTAATGTCAGACTTGGGAAATTTCTCATACTTCCTTGGTATCAAATTCTATAAGAATAGTATAGGCTTGATGATGCACCAAAGAACATATACAGGTGAAATACTCAATAGATTTGAGATGCGAGATTACAACTCAACTTCCAATCCAGCTGAGCCTAGATTGCAACTTTCGAAACACACAGATGAAGATGATGTTGATCCAACACAGTATAGAAGACTCATTAGATCACTTCGATACCTCTGTCACACAATGTCAGACTTAGCTTATTGTGTAGGTATGATGAGTAGATTCATGCAGAAGTCAAAGGTGTCGCGCCTGGCAGTGACAAAGAGGATACTAAGGTATCTGAAAGGAACTCTCGACTATAGAATTTTGTTTCCTACAGTTGATGAAGGAAAAGAATGCAAGTTAGTGGCATAAATCGACTCAAGTTGGTGTAGTGATGATGAGGATATAAAATTCAAAATTGGCTATGTGTTTATGCTAGGTGGTGCACCAGTTACTTGGAGTTCAATAAAGGAACCAATTGTGGCATTGTCTTCATGTGAAGCAGAATACATAGTTGCTTCTCTTTATTCACGTCAAATGACGTGGATGGTTAATTTGGTCGAAGAGAGAGATTACATGGAATAATCATGGAGAAGTTACCATGAAGATTGATAGTGTGTGTGTTATCAATCTGGAGAAGAATCCAATGGCGCATGGATGAAGCAGACACATCGAAATAAGGTTCCATTATCTTCGATAGCAAGTTGCAAAAGGGAAGTTAAACCTAGAACACTACAGAACTAAGAACCGGATTGCATACATTATGACGAAAGGCGTACTAGTTGGAGTGTTCAATAAATTAAGGTTTATATTGAATGCAGATAGCTTAGACATAATGAATTAGGTGGTGTATTGAATTGTAATTCCTTGTGTCGAAGCAGGTTGCTCGACAGAGGCAAGGAAATGCCATAAATTTTTATGTCGAAATGTTAAAGCATCTTGCTCGATAGAGATTTCGTCCAGGTATTCTTATAATCCTTAATAATCCTTAAAGATGCATGTCTATATAACAGTGTATTGACATATCAGTAATGATGTTGTATGAGTGTAAATATTTCAAATTTTATTTGATTATACTCACACATATAAGGTAAACATGTGACAATTATAAGAATTTATTGTTTATAAATATTAATTATCAGTTTTTGATCATTAAAAATAAATACTACTAGCAATTGATATTGTTGTCTAAAGATTTAATATCAATGGTGCATTTGTTATTCTGATGAGTAAATTTTGCTCATTTTGTTGTTCTCTTTTAAAGTTAAATCTAATTTATGATTAAAGTATGGCATTCCCTTTTTTTATCATTTAAGATGACACAAATTTTGTCGTATGTTCTTTGTTTAATCTAAGGCGGTTTTAAAGCATTAACGGGATAAAAAAACTCTAATTATAGAGAGTGTCTCATTAAGATTAAATAAATAAATAAAAAAATAAAATATTTTAGTATTTTTTGTAATATTTTACTCTTGTTAATGTGTTGTAACTTTTTTATCTATAGGATAATTTACTTAAAAATTTAATATTTAGTATTCTCTCTACACAATTAAGTTAAAGTCGGAAATTATTTTATAATATTATTTTATAAAGTGTGCAATAAAGAAAGTTTTAAAGCAAGAGAAAATAAAATAACATTCTTAAAAATTAAGAAAAATTATGAAAATATTATTTGACGCCGTAAATGTTCAAAGATGATGAGTACACATTAATATGGAGTGGATAACTACATTGAGTTTTAATATTTTTTAAGTATTTGGTAGTTTGTCGTCACAAGCTTATATTTTTATTTAAAAGACAATTTGATAAATCATTATTATAATTTTTTTTAATAATAAAATTTAATATTATATTATTTTTATGATTTAATATATCTTTTAAATTCAAATATTATTAGAGTTTTTCGGTTAAGACTTATAACAATATATAATTTTTGAAATGTTTGAGAAATATAAATTTTGATTCCACAAGTTAAATAATATTGGAAGGGAGGATCTTCAAAGTTCTTTGAGGATATTGAGTTTGGAGAAGATATATGGTTAAAGAACAAAGTTGAATGAGAAAGAATTGGTTATAAACCAATTCATATAGTTAATATTAATATAGTAAGTTTTTACCCTAAGGAGAAAATTATGGTTATTTCTCTCAAGAAAGTTAATAAATCGATTTATGAAGATCAAACTTTGATCCTCATGAGAAAGTTATGGTTATTTTTGTAATACCCTGGATTTCAAATACTTAATCATGTGGAATAATTTAGATTAAGACTAATGATTAGAGATTAATTAGAGTGATAGTCATTAGTAAATTGGAACTAACAACAAAGGTAAAACTATCTTTTGGTGTGGATTCTATTTAAGCCATGATTGGATTTTTCCTCCTCATTTTTACATGTTTTTCTCTTTCTAACAATCAGGAAAAAAAATTGAGAGAAAATTGGGAGAGAAGAGAGAGAAGAGGCCGAGTGAAGAGGAAATGGGAGGAGATTAAGAAAAAATCCAGCTTTATTCAAGTGCGTGTATGAAATTTGAAGAGTTTCTTGAATAAGGATCATTGAATAGGTTGTGATCACCATCATCTTCATATCATAAGCATCAATTTTAGATTTCAATCTTTTTGAGGCAGGGCTCATATTTAGTGATAGCCTTGCATGTTAGGGTTTGTTGATGTATGTTGGTGATTTTTGTTGTTGTTAATGATTGTTATTGTTTAATGATGTTTAATGATGTTTGATGATGTTGGCTTGATACATGATAGCATGAAACACGTGATAATTTTCTGCTTGTGCTTATACTTGTTCATTTCCATTGCTTGCTCATTGTTGATGGTGAAGAATGTGTCTCAAGAACAAGGAAAAATCATGTATGAAGATGGTTAGATTGAATGTAGATCAAACATCCTCCTTGTGTGTGATTATTGATGAACTGTGTGTTGTAACATGTGTTTAACTGCAAATTTCGTATATAAGCATGATGAACTGTGTGGGGCTAGATTTTGACACACTTTTAGGTGGAAGAACTCAGGAGAGAAATCTCCACTTTCTGAGCACTGCTACAGGCAGGGTCGGTCTTGGTCCAGGGCAACCAGACCCATAGCCCATGGCCTGAAAAAAATTGGGGCTTCAAAATTTTGGATGGTGGACTTTAGTAATATTATAAATATGTTTATATATATATATATATATATATATATATATATATATATATATATATATATATATATATATATATATATATATATATTATTTGTTATAAATAAATACAGAGTTGCAATATTGTCCCAGCGATTGTATGTACTTATTTTTCCATCACGGGGGAATCAAACACAATATTGAGGAACCAAGGAAAATAAGAAAACTTTCGTCTCACTCAGCCATTAGTGTTTAGTGATAACTTGTGGAATCGTGTATATATATATATATATATATATATATATATATATATATATATATATATATATATATATATATATATATATATATATATATATATATATATATATATATATATATATATATATATATATATATATATATATAGAGAGAGAGAGAGAGAGAGAGAGAGAGAGAGAGAGATATCAAATGAGAATGATATTTTTATATGAGAATGATAAGAATAACCACTAGCCTTTAGATTAAAAATAAATGGTTGAGATTAAAACGTTCATTTAAGAAACATGTGTATCTCTCTTTCATTATTTATTATTCATATTAAATAGACAAACATGTTCCTTAAATGAACTTTTCAATCTCAACCATTTATTTTAATCTAAAGGCTAATAATTATTCTTATCATTCTCATATAAAAATAGCATTTTCATTAGATATTTCTCATATATATATATATATATATATATATATATATATATATATATATATATATATATATATATATATATAGAGAGAGAGAGAGAGAGATAGATAGATAGATAGATAGATAGATAGATAGAGACAGAGACAGAGAGAGAGAGAGAATTTAACCAGCAACATTAAGATTAGTTACTTAGTTTTTTTTAGGAAGTCATTTTTATTATTATCTTTGGACCTCTAAAAAGTTAGGATCGACCCTGCCTACGGGCCTTGGTAGCTGCTACGGGTGGCCGCAGCAGGCCCCCACAAATTGTAGGAAGTGTGACATAATCAGTTACATACCTTGAAAACTCCTTAAAAAGAGCTTCGTAATCCCGATTGATGAAGGGAAAAAAACTATTCAAAACGCAGTGGAAAACAAAATTGTTCCCTTTAGTTTATCCTTACGGATGATGCATGATCAGTGATAGAACAATTACCTCTTATAGTGATTAAAAATTTGATGCAGATTCGGGTGAATTATCGCAAACGATGAACGATGAGCAACACCTCTACTCAGTCCATACGAATAAAGTGCATTCAATCTAAGTGCTAGCTGCTATAAATAAAGATTGTGTGTGTGTGTGTGTGTGTGTGTGTGTGTGAGAGAGAGAGAGAGAGAGAGAGAGAGAGAGAGAGAGAGAGAGATTACAACGAGGTTTCAAAGACCTGATTTTATCAAGTGTTTTAACTTCTATACAAGGACTCTATTAATAGAATCACTTGTGTGGGCAATAAGTTGAAAAGGCTCAACTTAAGTTCACCATATAATAATAGTAATAATATAATAATAATAATATCATAAAAATTATTATAATAAACACACTTTTATTATTATTATTTTTATTATTATTATTATTATATTTAATAAGTATAATAATATTAATAAATATTATTATTATATAATACGGTGTTTCATATTCCACTTAATTACATCGTACATTACGGTTTTCCATAATTCTCTCAAGTACATTGTACCTTACAATGTTCCTTATTTATTCTTACAATGTTCTTTATTTATTCTATCTCTCACCAATTGTCCTTATATGTGTGACCCTGTAGATTCTCATGATGTTAACAATTATATTAAATAAAATATTTAATATAATAAACAGTAAGCGGTATCTAGCAACACATCACTGCTGCCCAAGTCACGAAAATGTCATGTAAAATGACAAAACCTTTTCATCATAATATTATTATGTATAATTACCTTTTTGTCCTCATGTCTATATTGAACACAAGGCATAAATCGTGTCACCCTTGTCCAATTTAATATTTGAGCCCTTAGAGATTTATCCTGCTATGCATGATGGACAAATTCCACCTAGGTCACTCATGTCCCTCAGTATGATTTGTGGAGTATCCATCAACTGTCTTTTTGGTCATCCAGTTACAAACAATGTTTGAAAAGTAATAAAATACTTGACTCCACATCTAGGGTTCATAGTGGTTTCAAGTTGAGGGGTGGTATATACCACTATCATTATGAGAATAACTTATGACACTATGCATAACACTCTATGTAGTATTCTCATTGAGGTTCAATCCAATATAAATATTAATCCTAATATTCATACATATGGGAAGACTTAATAACTATTTATCCATGATCTATGAGATGTGATCATCAGTTTATCCACATAATAGTCTCAATTCTTTAATGTTATACCACTTTACAATAAATCTCGACTACGGATACTTTAAAAATAATGTCCTTATGTTTAATGAGATATGATGATTAAGTCACATTTAATATTTCATTAAACGGACTGGCTATTCTAGGGAATTTATTATTTTAGAAAAACAAACATAATAAAGAAATGTCATTTATTATTAATAAATGATTGAATACAAGTACCAAAACTATTGGCCTTTAGGGCTTACACCAACAATTGAGACGCAGTAGAGTGCATTGAAAAGTTAGTTTAAAGCCATATATTATGGTGATTATTGATAACGCTTGTGTTCATGCTTTATCTTTGTGAATTGACTATGCATTCCCATGTTTATGTATGATTAGTTAACGTAATTAAGGTGTAATACTTGTCTTGCTTAGATGTGTACAAGTGTAATCCAGGGAATTGAGATGTAAACCACTCATATCTGATTGAAGAGTTTTAATATTCTTACCTACTGGTTTTGTACTTCATTCTTGAATTCCTTGTACTTTTCAAATGATTCATATTTGTGTTTTATTTAATACACATAATCATATTTATTGAAATTATCAGTAAATGTGATAAGTATTGAAAACCTCCTCTACTGAAATTATCACTGAATGTGATGAGTATTGAAAACCTCATCTGACTGGTATGTTCAGTGGTCCACATACATCAATATGTATGAGGGCCAAAAGATCAATAGCTCTTTCACCTTTTCCTGTGAATGGGGAATTTATCATCTTTCTAATTAAACAAGATTTGCATGTATCATATTGCATAAGATTTGGAAATTAAACAAGATTTGCATGTATCATATTGCATAAGAATGGGGAATTAAACATGATTCGTAATCAAAAAAGTACAAGATTTAGAAATCAACTTCTCATTTATATTGCATAAGCGACAATTCCAAAGGTAAGTTGGATTTAACTCGTTGGGTTTCATCATTTTAGTTATAATTTTATAAATTGGAATTTCAAAATCAATGACATATATTACATTGTTCATTTATATTTTAGCATAGTGTATATCATTCAAATAAATAGAGTAATAATTGTTCTTTATTATGAATGAAAAACTAAACTTGTCCGAACAAGAAACAGAGATAATATTTCTGCTAATTGCAGGTACATAATAATAGTTTTCTAACTGAACTGTTAAACCACAAGGTAAATTCAATACATAAGTTCCTACAGCTAAGGAAACAACCTTTGCTCCATTGTCAACTCGCAAATCAACCTTACCTTTTATCAATTCTCTACCCCTTTTTAATCCGTGTAATTTAGTACAAATGTGAGAACCACATCCAATATCTAATACCCATGATACAGAAGTAGACAAATTTATTTCTATAACAAAAATACGTACTTTAGAAAATTTCTCTTCCAATGTCTGGTCTTACCGAAATAGAAGCAAGTGCTCGCCTTTGTTATACCTCCTCTAGGCTTCAAAGCATGAGCAATAGGTTTGGGCCTGGCAACTTCCTTGCTTTTCCCATTGCCACCCTGCTTGGTGGGCCTTTGTTCTGCTTCTTTCCAGTAATGGCCATCAGAATGGACTTCCCTTTTGACTTTAGATTTTGTTCAGCCGTTCTCAACATGCCTAGCAGCTCTGAAGGACTTTTATTCATATTATTCATATCGAAATTAAGGAAAAATTGATTGAAGCTCTCTGACAATGATTGTAGGATCAAATCAGTCGCACTCTCCATTTTAAGGGGAAACCTCAACCTTTCAAGGTTCTCCACATACGCAATCATCTTGAGTACATGGGGACCTACCGAGGCTCCCTCAGCTAGCTTGCCTTGAAAAAAGGATTTTGAAACTTCAAATCTCTCATGCCTTGCCTGCTCTTGATAGATCATCTTCAGGTGTTCGATCATATCAAATGCAACCATGTTTTTATGTTGCTTTTGCAATTCAAAAATCATGGTAACCAGCATGAGGCAAGCAGTTTCATTGGCATCATCGACATGCTTCTTATAAGCATCTCTTTCAACCTTAGGAGCAGAACTAGGAGGCTCTTCCTCAAGAACAGGTGTCTTTAATACATACAACTTTTTATCATGTTTAAGGATAATCCTCGGGTTTCGGTGCCAAGCCAGAAAGTTTGTCCCAGACAATTTTTCTTTATCAAGAATTGATCGTAAAATGTTGTTAGAGGTGTTTGTTGTCATGGTAATTTACATGAAAATATGAAAATATAAGTATCATTAAAACCAACATATTCAATTAGGCCTTTAATTAAATATGCTCCCACTATTTTACTCAAACGACCCTCACCATTTGATTCGGAAAATCCCGTTGGAAGATTTTCTAGTGGATCGAGATCCATATTTCACTTTGTTTTAAGTCAGAGTTAGGCTGTTTACACAAAACTAGGTTATTTAGGTAGGAACTCCTTTCAATTGCATCTAATATAATTCTCGAATACTATCAGTTGGGTGAATAACTCCTTATTCTAATCCATCATATGGATTGATCTAACTCTTGTTTCTAAACGCATATAATCTTATTATAATTTGTTTAGTTAAGTTCGACCCAATATTTTAACAACAGGATATTAGATTTATCTCATTGCATCTTACTAATATAGAACATGCACGTCGCGTTAGGCAAAACCTATATTATTCGATACTAGTCATGGTGAGTACTATAATTTGGAAAGCTTAAACTTAATATTTGACTTGGGAATTTCGATTAGTTTAATCTCACTGGCTTATTTATCATATAAATCATCTCTCACATGCATCAACACACATTCACATGAATCAATATACATATAAAATTAAAATGATATGGTTATGTCCCCTAGCGTCATTGTTCCCTCAAGCCAATGAGCGAATCTAAGTTAAACCTAATAATGATATACGCTTCTCCAAGCTATATATCCATGGGTTTCCTCCTTTGATCTTGTCTTCTTCTTTCTTAATTACATTATATTGCATCAAAAAATACTCATTTTACATACGAGGGAGTGGGGTGAGAAAATAAGTTACAAAAAGAAAGTAAAGAGAAAGACACGACATGCATGTCTTATTTAAAATTCCCAAAATAAAATAAAAGAAGACTAAGACCATAACCGTTCACCACAAAACAACAATAATAAACACATTTTATTATTATTATTATTATTATTATTATTATTATTATTATTATTATTAATAATAATAATTTAAATTTTGTTAATTAAATAAATTAAATTAAATTTTGGCAATTGATCACAGTATATAGAGTTATCTGGAGTTTCATTGTCCGGTTAAAAACATATACCAAATTATTTAAAATAATTAATAATAAAAAATTATGATTATATTATTTAAATATATGATAGACATTATAATTTATCATACATAATAATATAGTATCATTTTCTTAGTTTTTATTTACATTCACGTTACACTAAATACAGTAAACGTGTTCTTTCAATTTGCGGCACGACACAGAACCTTTACTATGCTTTGATTGGCAATAGTAACATAACATATATTTTTTTAATAATAATAATAACAATTATTATATATTATAAAACTTTGCAAACCCTAGTTTTATAATATTTGACAACACAATTCTTGTGTCGTTATAAACACTAATGTAACACATTCATACTATCAAAAACCTAATGATCGATTATTCAATTTGATTGATCTAAATGTCAATGCTTCACCATGCAAATGTTAAATTTTGAAGTAAAATGAACAATGACCATTCATATAAAACACAATCATCACAGTAATTGAATCAATGAAATAAAAAACATATCAAATATGCCGCCATTGCATAAGAATTATTCATATGTTATATGAAATATATCAATCACTTTTGTGTAACTTATGGATGATTGATGTATCGCTACTTCACCGTACAGAAGTTGGATTCTAAAGCATAGCCAACATTGACTCATCCAAATCGTAAACAACATGATGCCAAAATTTAAATTATTATTATTAATTTATTTATTATGTGGTATAATCAAATTAATACACAAATTATAGAAATTGAACAACTATACGATCATGGTTTCATAAGTGCATCTGAAACCACTGAAGGCAAAAAGCGATTCAAAATACATCGGAAAACAACAAAAATTTACATTTAGTTGATCCTTACGAAAGATGCATGATTAGTGATACAACAATTAACTCTTGTGGTGTTTAAAAACTTTGATTCAGATTCGGGTGAATGATCACAAGCGATGAACGATGATAACGTCTCTACTTTATCCACACGAACAGAGTTGCTACGAATGAAGACTTTGAGAGTGAGAGAGAGAGATTACGGTGAGGTTTAAAAAACCTAATTTCATCAAGTATTTTAACTTCTATACAAGGGTTCTATTTATAGAACCACTTGTGAGTAATAAACTCAAAATGTCCAACTTAAGTGCACCATATAATAATAATAATAATAATAATAATAATAATAATAATAATAATAATAATAATATATGACTATTATTTTAATAATTGTTATTATAATAAAAACACATTTTTATTATTATTATTATATTTAATAATTATTATAATAAGAATAAGAATAAGAATAATAACTATTATTATTATATTATACGATGCTCCATATTCCACTAAATTACATCGCACCTTATTGTGTTCCATAACTCTCTCAAGTACACCGTACCTTACGGTGTTTCTTATTTATTCTATCTCTCATCAATTGTCCTTATGTGTGACCGAGTATGTTCTCGTGACATTGGCAATTATATTAAATCAGACATTTAATATAATAAATAGTGAGTAATAGCTAGCAACACATCAGTACTACCCAAGTCACGAAAATGTCATGTGATCTGATAAAACTTTTTTGTGATAATATTATTGTTTAATTACCCTTTTGCCCTCAAGCTTATATTAAACATAAGGCATATATCATGTTATCCTTGTCCAGTTCAATATTGAACCCTTAGACATTTATCCTGTTACGCAGTATGGGAAAATTCGATCTAGATCACTCATGTCCCTCAGCATGATTTGTGGAGTACCCATCAATTATCTTTATGGTCATCCAGTTACAAACAATGTTTAATTAGCAATAAAGTACTCGATTTCACATCTAGGATCCATAGTGGTTTCAGGTCTAAGGGTGGTATACACCACTATCACCATGAGAATAACTTATGACTTGATATTTATATTTATGTGAAGACTTGATAATTTTTTGTCCATGATCCATGAGATGTGATCATTAGTCTATCCGTATAATAGTCTCAATGCTTTAATGTTATACCACTTCACAATATAGATCGACTACAGATACTTTAAGAATAGTGTCCTTATGTTTAATGGGATCTCATGATTAAGTCACACTTAACATTTCATTAACAAACTAGCTATTCTATGGAATTTATTATTTTAGAAAGAAAAAAATAAAATAAAGAAATTCCTTTTATTATTAATAAATAATTCAATACAAGTACCAAAACTATTGGTCTCTAGGGCTTACACCAATAATTTAGACGCGGTAGAGTGCGTTAGAAAGCTAGTTTAAAGCCCTATATTATGGTGATGCTTGATAACTCTTGTGTTCATGTTTTCTCTTTGTGAATTGACTGTTGTCATACCCCAAAATTTGCCCATTAATATTTCAAGACATTTTTTCAGGGCACTCCGACTCATTTTTATGACACTGATCTTAAAGGAACGAAGGCCCAGCTCACGAATGACCCAAACTGGCCTGTTCGCTACACGCTCGCCTAGTGATAACATGAAATTATATCATATTTTAGGACTTAATTCAATTAAATTTTATCATTATTTATTTCAGTTCACTTTATGTTGTTAGATATTACGCGGTATTTTCTTCCTATTTGTCTCAGGTGGCTTATTTGGAAGCACAAGTAAAAATGGAGGAAAAGAGGTGCAAAAAGGAGAGAAAACGAACCAAATAGCAAAGCCCAGCCCAAAGTACAAGAACACAGGTGTTGCACCTGTGACGAGCGTCACAGAGGCTGTGACGAGCGTCACGCCTTGCACACCCCTGTGACGGACGTCACACATGGTGTGACGAACGTCACACCATTCCCCTACATTTTTGGCGCAAGGAACGCCTCAGAGACGTTGAGCGTTGAGGGAGTGTTAAGCCCTATATCCACGCCATGCTTTTATGCACGTTGAAGACCTTTTTGGCAGCGGAAGCGGTTACTGAAGTATATATAAATAGCTACTTGCAAAACCAAAAGGGGCCGGAAGCTTTTCCACATTTTTTCCTTTGCCGTTTTCGCTTTTGCATATTTTCTTTTCCAGCAGCTTAGGCATTGTTTTTCCTACGAGTTCTACACTATTTCCCTTGCAATTTCCTATTTCCTTTTTAGCATTTAGTTAATTCTTTTCGCACAATAGTTTCTACAACGGAAACTATTGTGTACCTTTTTACCGGATCTAACCTTACGTTAGGATCTAGTTTATTTCCTTCGTTTTAATTTGTTGTTTAGTTGAAGAATCCAAGAACAAATCCTACCGGCTTGTGGTGGAGTGTTCAGGACTACTGTTTAACTTATTCCGAGTAACCCTAAAGGAAACCCTGAAGGAAAAGCCGGCGGCACCGCTCAATTCGATCCGATCGGCCAATTCAAGGTTGCAATTCAATTGCAAACAGGTTTGCGTTACTATCGCCGCTTTATGTTCCGAATTCACATGTGATACCATAATTGAATTCATAAATATATTTGAGGTTTTGCATGTGGACTTAAGTATGCCTGGATACCTTGAATTGTTGTAATGGATGCCGCTGTTTTTCGCTCTGTTTTGATCTTTGCCCATCTGACCTGTTTTATTATAACCATGCTTTGTTTACCTGATACTATTACTGCTTTGGTGCAACTCTTGATTGCACCCCATTTGGTATTCTGACCTGTTTGCAGAATTTTGTAAGGGCTCACATACTCCCGAAGAAGGTGGCTTTCTAGGTATTCCACTTTATTTGAGGGATACCCTTATGGAGATGGATTCCGAACTAATTAATTTTAATGGGGAGATTCATCCTAATTGCCTAATTAATTTTAATGTGGAAATTCATCTTAAATACTTAATTATAAAACATGGCCTTTGAATATGTGACCTTGGACCTCTCTTTGTTGCCTTACGGTATTACGGTCATGTCCCGCGAACGTGGGGATACACTTAGCAAAGACCCTTCGATTAAATCATCATAACATAAATCATAGTCCCTCGGATGTTGCCCTCGAATGATTTTGCCCCTCGATGACCCTTCGGTGTAGCCTACGGTTAAATGATGATCGTCCCTCTGAATGCTAAGGTATCCTTACAAATGTTGCCTTCAATGACCAAGCGATGACCCTACGATGTCCCTTTATATCCAAAGGATAAAATTACTTACTTCTCAATAGTAAGGACAGTTTTACCCTCCTCAGGATAGGAAATGCCCACAAAGACCTCGGATAGGTATAACTCTTAATTGCTGACTCACAACCTAAAACATTTTTCACACGTCACACTTGGTATACATTCACACTAGAATCATTACCAAGTTATACCTTTTCTAAACCGCTTTCAAAATCAAACGAGATAAACACTTTGTATACATTCATACGAGAATCATTACAAAGTTAAACTCTCTTTCAAACATTTTTTAAGCAATTCACCAACACTTTTCAGACAAAAATATAAGTGATCCAGCAATTAAGAGCCCATGGATAACCATGGATACAAAGGGTGCTAACACCTTCCCTTTGTATAATGTACCTCCCGAACCCAAAATCTATTGAGGTCTTTCCTGTTCTTTTCCACCTTTCCTTATTGGATAAAAGAAAAGTCGGTGGCGACTCTTGCTATCCGCGACATTGCGATAAAAAGCAAAATACCCCAAGTCAGTTCACCGTATGACAGAACTGGCGACTCTGCTGGGGACACTAAAAAGAGAGGTTACCTTAAAAACAAGATCACTTATTCCAAATTGTCTGATTTACTTTTAAGGGATTGCTTGGGTATTTTTGAGTGAAAGATCCTACACCCGGATCTAGTGTACCTTAGGTAAGTAGCAATAGATCATCGCGACTATCCGGCGTATACTGGAATGGTTAAAATGATGGCTACGGTTAATGTGACACTTTGGATGTCCTGATGCTCCTCATGTTTACTTGGGGAGAAATTTGGCTTCCGCGTGGTGTCATCAAAGCATTAACCAGACCTTTAGAACCCTAATTGACTCATCCTGGCCATTAGAAAGTAGTGAGATAACTGACTTCGGTTCCGACTGGGGTTGGTTGAGACTCGATACTACACTCCTTGAGATTGGACTTTAGGGAAGCTTCGGTCAACCACTTGGTGTTGCACTGAAGTGGACTTAAAGGAAGGTCAATGATTGGAGATCCTTTTAGAACCCGATTACTATTCTAGGACAGGTTGAACCAACTAAACTTCAGTGGGGAGGGTACTTACCTATGGAACTCATGCAAGCCTTAAAACCTAGGAATGATGGTTGTGTGACTTGCTTGTGCTTGTTATTTATTTAACCTCATAACATCATAACATCATGACATCATAACATTGTACTAACCATTTCAAGGACTTAGGGATTTAACTTTGCTCTGTTTTGTAAGGCTATGGCTCCCAGGAAGACCATCCGGATCAATTTTGTAGCAATCTCTCCTCAACTGAAGAATTTAGTGTCAGAGCTCCCCGATCATGCCCAGTTCATCAAGAAACACGGTTCTCTCCTCAATTTGGTTACCACTGGTTTCAAAGAAGATATGATGAGAGTTTTATTCCAGTTCTTCGATCCTAAACATCATTGCTTCACATTCCCAGATTATCAGTTGGTACCTACACTGGAAGAATTCTCCAGACTGCTTGGGATACCTTTCCTTGATCAAATACCTTTCAGTGGTTTAGAAAAGGTTCCGAAGTCTGAAGAAGTTGCCGCAGCTTTACACATGACGAAGTCCGACATTGAAGCTAATTGGGTAACAAGGAGTGGAGTTAAGGGTTTACTGGCCAAATTTCTGATAAATAAGGCCCGGGAATTCCTAAAAGTTATGGATGTCCATGCTTTCGAAGATGTCCTAGCATTACTAATCTACGGTTTGGTGTTATTTCCTAATCCAGACCAATTCATAGACATGAATGCTATTAAGATATTTCTCACTCATAACCCTGTGCCCACCTTGCTGGGAGACATTTTGCATTCCCTCCACACTCGTACCATGAAGAAGCAAGGGACTCTCATGTGCTGCATACCTTTGTTGTCTAGGTGGTTTATTTCGCACCTTCCTCAATCAGTCTTAAAGAACGAGCAGAATTTGAAATGGTCTCAAAGGATAATGTCGCTCTCCCACCCAGACATCTGTTGGTGTCCTCAGTTCAAGGAAAATGTTACCATCATTGACCGTTGTGGCGAGTTCCCTAATGTACCACTCCTAGGAATAAGAGGAGGCATTACTTATAATCCTGCTTTAGCTCTGCGACAGTTTGGTTGTGCTCGAAGAGATGGTCCACATGAAATGATCATCGAAGGCATCATGTTCGACTATGACAACGATTCCCAAGGCCTCCGTCAAAGATTTGTACGAGCTTGGGGCATGGTGAAGAGAGGTACGTTAGGACAGAAAAATTCTATTCCTATGGAACCTTATCTCAGATGGGTACGCGCCAGAGCTCGTGAACTTGTCATGCCATATCTTGCAATCGGACCTCAGATTGTCGAACCTGAAGCTGAAGGAGGTGCTCCTCAGATCATTCCTTATCCAGATATGCCTACCGATGTTGAGGAACTAAAGAGATCCTGGATCCAGTTGAGAGAAGAAAGGGATACTTTCGAGACTCAGTTCGTCGCAGAAAGGAAGAAAGTGTTAGAACTTACCAGTCAGCTTAATGAGGAACGAAGACTCAATGCATATCTTCGCCCAAAAAGAAGCCGCCCCTGGGAGACTTGAGCTTTCATTGTATTTTATTATTATTCCTTTTGTAATGAACATTGGTCAAAGAAATTAGCAATAAACATTTCTCTCTTGTTGGTGATTTACGCAAAGTTAAATTCCAAAAGTCCTTGAAAACATTTCATACATTGCATAGCATAACATAACACTGCATAACAGGTATTCTACAAGTTCAATGTTCTCACGGTCTTCATTGCAAACAGAAAAATGGATCTCGAACAAACTGTCAAAGATCTCCAGACTCAGAATGCTCAATTCCAGGAGATGATGCTAAGCTTATCCAAGGGGCAGGAGGAACTGAAGGCTCTTTTGCTCGAAAAGAAGAAAGACAAGAAAGCTGTGAGTTTCATTAACCCGGGAAGAAGGCGTAAAGGACAGGCCGCAACAGTCAAGTTTGGAATCCCGAATGGTCCAGAAGAGGGGGCGGAGAATGATTCAGAGGAAGAGAATGTTGATTTCTCCAACCCTGAGGATGACGATGAAGATTATGAAAATGAACAGTACTCTCCAAGAGATGATAAGTACAAGTTGCTGGAAGAACGTATGCTAGCTATGGAGGGTCAGAAGGCGCCCGGTCTGGATTTCGAAAGTTTGGGTCTGGTCTCCGATGTGACCATTCCTCGCAAATTCAAAATCCCCACTTTCACTAAGTACGATGGTGCGTCTTGTCCTCAGATGCATCTGAGAGCTTATGTGAGAAAGATTCAGCCGCATACCACTGACAGGAAGCTATGGATCCATTTCTTCCAAGAGAGCCTATCTGGCACACAGTTGGAATGGTATTATCAGCTCGAGAGCTCTGACATCCGCACCTGGACTGATTTAGCAACAGCTTTCTATAAATAGTACCAGTATAACTCTGAACTAGCACCTACCCGGCTACAGTTGCAGAATATGACTATGGGATCTAAAGAAAGCTTTAAAGAATATGCTCAAAAGTGGAGAGATTTGGCTGGCAGAGTCAAACCCCCTATGACTGACAGAGAATTGGTGGACATGTTCATGGGTACACTGACTGGCCCATTCTACAGCCATCTATTGGGAAGTTCCTCATCGGGTTTCACTGAACTTATATTAACAGGTGAACGTGTTGAAAGCGGCATCCGAAGTGGAAAGATACAGGCGGCTACCTCTACAAGCACCAAAAGGTCCTATCAGGGGAGGAACGAATCAAATGCTGTGTACGGTCAAAAGGGTCGTAACAAGAAAAACCGTGACCACGACATTGGAGCAGTTACGATTGCAGCACCACCATCTCAAAACTTCCAGCCCAAACAAGACAGGCCAAGAAGGCAGTTTACCAGGATCAATATGACCTTGGCACAGGCACTGCAGGGAATGCTAAAGGCAAATTTGATCACCCTCAGAGATCCTCCTACGAATCCCAACACTACCTCTTCTCGTTATAACCCTAATGCCAGGTGTGCATATCACTCCGATAGCCCCGGGCATGATACAAACGATTGCTGGTCACTGAAGAATAAGATTCAGGATATGATCGAAGCTGGAGAAATTGAGTTTGAGCCTCCGGAGACTCCTAATGTCATCACTGCTCCTATGCCTAATCATGACAAGACGGTTAATGCCGTGGATGACGATTCTCACATTTCTAATGTGGCTGACTTAACATCTCCTCTCCAGATCATAAAGAGGAATTTGTTGCAAGCTGGTTTATTTCCAGGTTGTGCTGAAGATTGCAATCTCTGCATACTCCGGCCCGAGGACTGTTTGAAATTGAAGAATGGTATTCAACGGCTGATGGACGATCGTACAGGATTCCTAAGGCGGAAAACCCTATTGAAGAAATATCTGTGATTGCTAGGTCCAAAGTTCCAGTGAAGATTACCGCTACCAGGGCGCCCGTGAAGATTACTGCTGAGCCCAGGGTTGCTCCCCTAATCATTACTGCACCTGGCCCGATCCCGTATTCCTCAAGCAAAGCCATTCCGTGGAATTATGGCGGTGATGTTTACGTCCATGGCGTAAAGCAAATGGATAATGCTGCTAATACTAGTGGCATTGTTGGGACTAGTAAAATTACTCGAAGCGGAAGGATCTTCTCTCCAGAAATCTCACCTCCTGTCCTTGAAACTCGAGGAAAGGAACCAGTCAATCCTTCTCAGTCAGAGACACCGGTCGAAGTTACTCCCGAAGATATTGCCAAACAAGAAATGGAAGAAGTGCTGAAAATCATTCGCAAGAGTGATTTTGATGTTGTAGAACAGTTGGGGCATACCCCGTCTAAGATCTCGATGTTATCCTTGCTATTATCTTCTGAACCTCATGCCAATGCATTGATAAAATTCTTGAAGACCGCTCATGTACCTCAGGAGACATCTGTCGATCAGTTCGAACATTATGTTGCTCACTTGGCTGTTGACAATGGCCTAGGCTTTTCCGACGCTGATCTGACACCAGCAGGAAAGAATCACAATAAAGCCCTGCATATCTCCATTGAGTGTAGGGGAATCACTTTGTCTCATGTGTTGATCGATAATGGCTCTTCCTTGAATGTGTTGCCGACAGCTGTGCTGGATAAGCTGGATTGTAAAAGCATTGAACTGAAACCTAGTGACATTGTGGTACGTGCTTACGATGGTGCGAAGAGTGTTGTCCATGGCGAAGTAGTCCTTCCTATCAGGATAGGACCTCAAGTCTTCAACACTACCTTCCACGTAATGAACATTCGTCCTGCCTATTCCTGCTTGCTGGGACGTCCTTGGCTTCATGGGGCAGGTGCTGTAGCTTCATCTCTCCATCAAAAGCTGAGGTATCCAACGGAGGGTAAGATTGTCACTGTGTGTGGGGAAGAAGAGTATATTGTCAGTAGTGTGCATACCTTCAGATACGTCGAGATGGATGGTGAATTCTTTGAGACTCCGACTCAGTCATTTGAAGTAGTTCCTCCGACCAATCCTGTCCTTAAGCCAACTCCCTGTGTACCCAAGGTTATTCGTGCTCCTCCTGCTATGATTTCTCTGAAGGACGCTCAAGCCGTGGTTGAAGATGGTGGTCGTACTGGCTGGGGTCAATTGATCAACGTACCGTACAAGTCTGACAAATTTGGCCTGGGGTTCAGCTCTGACAAGAGTCAAATTAATGTTGTAGAAGATGCTGACAGCGATTGCGACCTGGATAGCTGGATTTTCCCAACAATTGGTGACGGACTCAATAATTGGAAGGCTGAAGACACTATCCCGATTTCCTTTAGTCAGGAGTAATTGTTATTTATTTTAGTGTTGCAAATTTTTTTTTACAATTGAACTTCTCCAAGCGTTGTGTCTATGCCCGGGGCACAATAGCTAATTTGTTAAGGGTTTTGTCATCTTCATAAGCATATTCGTATTCAATAAATCAATGGACTTTTTGCATTCAAATATTGCGCTCTTTATCTTTTCTGTCATCTTCCAAACGAGCTATGTTTTCTTACACACACTCACGTAACGAATTGCAGATCCATACCCACTCTGGATCCTGTTGACAATAGTTCTACTACTGTTCATTATGACTTTGAAAATCCGATCTACCAAGCCGAGGATGGAAGTGAGGAAGATTGTGAAGTACCTGGAGAACTTGCCAGACTGTTACTGCAGGAGGAAAGGACTATACAGCCACACGAGGAGTCAGTTGAGACTGTAAATCTGGGTACTGAAGTAAACAAGAAAGAAGTCAAAATAGGAGCAGACTTGGAAAACAGTGTCAAGAGAAGGTTGATTCAGATGTTGCATGACTATGTAGAGATTTTTGCTTGGTCTTATGAAGACATGCCAGGACTGGATACCGATATAGTAGTGCATCGACTGCCAACGAGGGAAGAATGTCGTCCTGTTAAGCAAAAGGTTCGTCGCATGCGTCCTGAAATGTCTGAGAAAATCAAAGTCGAGGTGATGAAACAATTTGATGCAGGTTTTCTGGCTGTTACTTCTTATCCTCAATGGGTTGCTAATGTGGTACCAGTGTCAAAGAAGGATGGTAAGGTGCGAATGTGTGTAGATTACCGAGACCTGAATAAAGCGAGCCCCAAGGATGACTTTCCACTTCCGCACATTGATGTTCTGGTAGATAATACCGCTCAACACAAGGTGTTCTCATTCATGGATGGGTTCTCAGGTTACAACCAGATTAAGATGGCGCCTGAGGACATGGAGAAAACTACGTTTGTGACGCAATGGGGCACGTTCTGTTATAAAGTAATGCCATTTGGTTTAAAGAATGCAGGGGCAACGTACCAGCGTGCTATGGTGGTTTTGTTCCATGATATGATCCATCATGAAATAGAAGTATATGTGGATGACATGATAGCCAGATCTCATACTGAGGAGGAACATCTCGATCATTTATACAAACTGTTCGAGAGGTTGAAGAAATACAAGTTGAGGTTGAACCCGAACAAATGTACCTTTGGGGTAAGGTCCGGCAAACTCCTGGGCTTTATTGTCAGTGGTAAAGGGATTGAGGTTGACCCGGCCAAGGTGAGAGCTATTCAAGAAATGCCAGTTCCCAGTACAGATAAAGAAGTCAGAGGTTTCTTGGGACGCTTGAATTACATTGCCCGATTTATCTCCCATTTGACCGCCACCTGCAAACCCCTCTTCAAGTTACTGAGAAAAAATCAAGGGATGATATGGAATGAGGAATGTCAAGAAGCTTTTGACAAAATCAAGAAGTATCTTCAAGAACCTCCAATTCTGATGCCACCAGTTGAAGGAAGACCTCTAATCATGTATTTAACCGTGTTAGAAAATTCAATGGGGTGCGTGTTGGGACAACATGACGAGTCCGGTCGAAAAGAGCATGCCATATACTACCTTAGCAAAAAGTTTACCGACTGTGAAACAAGATACTCACTGCTCGAGAAAACTTGTTGTGCTTTGGCCTGGGCTGCTCGCCGACTGAGACAGTATATGTTGAATCACACCACTTTATTGATTTCTAAGATGGATCCTATCAAATACATATTTGAGAAACCCGCTCTCTCCGGAAGAATAGCAAGATGGCAGATGATTCTAACAAAGTACGACATCCAGTATACTACCCAGAAAGCAATCAAAGGAAGCGTGCTAGCCGATCATTTGGCTCATCAAGCAGTGGATGATTACCAATCTATGAATTTTGAGTTCCCAGATGAGGATGTCATGCTTGTTACTGATTATGAAGAACCTGGACCGGATGAAGGACCCGAACTAGGATCCCGATGGACTATGGTTTTCGATGGGTCTTCTAATGCATTGGGCAATGGTGTTGGTGTGGTAATCATTTCTCCCGAGGGTTACCATACGCCTTTCACTGCTAGACTATGTTTTCATTGTACCAATAATATGGCTGAGTATGAAGCATGTATTTTGGGACTCAAGGCTGCTATAGACCGGCGGGTCAAGTTTTTGAGTGTGTACGGAGACTCAGCATTAGTAATCAGTCAGATCAAAGGAGAATGGGACACTAAACATCCGAATCTCATCCCTTATCGAGAGAAGGTGTTGTCACTAATCCCATACTTTGGAGAGATTACATTCGAACATATCCCACGAGAAGAGAATCAGTTGGCAGACGCATTGGCTACCATGTCATCTATGTTCAGAGTCAGATGGGACAATGAAGCTCCCATGATCACCATTGAGCGATTGGATGAACCTGCACATTGTTATGAGCTTAATACTGATGAAGTGGAAGAGAAACCTTGGTTCCACGAAGTAAAAAGATATTTAGAAACTCAGGAGTACCCTGAGGGGGCATCTATCAATGATAGAAAATTCCTGAGGAAGTTCTCTGCTAAATTCTTTTTGAGTAATGGAGTATTGTACAAACGTAACCACGATTCGACTTTGCTTCGCTGTGTGGATAAAAAGGAAGCAGAAAAGATTATGGGAGATATGCACGACGGTATTTTTGGGACTCATTCTAGTGGACATACGATGGCCAAGAAGATTCTGAGATCAGGGTATTATTGGTCTACCATGGAAGCTGATTGCCACCATCACTCCAGAACCTGTCACAAGTGCCAGATATATGCGAATAAAGTACATGCACCTCCTGCTCCATTGAACGTGTTGACCGCACCTTGGCCCTTTGCAATGTGGGGCATTGACATGATTGGAGAGATTAAACCTACTGCTTCTAACGGGCATCGCTTCATCCTTGTCGCTATTGATTACTTTACAAAGTGGGTAGAGGCCGCCTCATTTGCTTCTGTCACCAAGAATGTGGTGGCACGGTTCATCAAGAATAGTCTTATTTGTCGGTATGGTATCCCTGAAAGGGTTATCACCGACAATGGTACTAATTTGAACAACAAGATGATTACTGAACTCTGCACGCAGTTCAACGTAAAGCACCATAACTCTTCTCCGTACCGACCAAAGATGAATGGCGCTGTAGAAGCTGCTAATAAGAATATCAAGAAGATCATACAAAAGATGACGGTGACGTACAAAGACTGGCATGAGATGTTACCGTTTGCTCTTCACGGTTATCGCACTTCAGTACGCACTTCGACAGGAGCAACTCCTTTCTCTTTAGTCTACGGGATGGAAGCCGTTTTACCAGTGGAAGTCCAGATTCCCTCTCTAAGAATCATAAAAGAGGCGGGCTTAGATGAAGATGAATGGATTCAGACTCGACTCGACCAGATAAACTTGATCGATGAGAAGAGACTTGCGGTTGTGTGTCATGGACAGATATATCAGAAGCGCATGACCCAGGCATTTAACAAAAGAGTCAAGAGACAGGTGTATCAAATTGGCGACTTGGTGATAAAGCGCATCACTCTACCACAAGGTGATCCCAGAGGCAAATGGACTCCCACGTACGAAGGGCCGTTTGTAGTTAAGAAGGTATTCTCTGGTGGAGCCATGATACTAGCTACAATGGACGGCGAAGACTTCCCGCATCCCGTGAACGCAGACATAGTTAAAAAATACTACGCATAAAAGAGACCCGCTAGGTCGACGTATCTAGGCAAAAGTAAGGGCATCCCGGCGAACCAAAAGGGTTCGGGCAAAAATTAGGGATAAACATAAAAAATGTGCACCCGGCAAGTCGAAAACCTGAAAAGGCGGCTTGGGCAAAAAGGGGTATCCTGGTGGATTGAAAACCTGAAAAGGCGGTCCAGGCAAAAATTAGGGATTAAAGCGTATGACTACGTCCCGTTCTCAGACAGCTTCATCCAAGTTCAAAGGACTGAACAAGCTAATCACTTCTATCCGACAGCAGGAGATGAGAGGCTTGAAGACATAATGGCAGTAGTGGAATTAAAGTCAATAGGACTTTGTCTGCATAGCTTTCTCTTTATTTTCTTGACAATTTCCTCTTACTAGGATTGCTGTCTCCTTGTACACAAATTGCCTGTTTATGGGCCCTCTTTCGAAATCAATATAATTTTAGTTTAAAAAAAAATGATCTTGTTTTACTTTCTCTATTTTGTTTGCATAAACGTCCATTGATTTAATTCGAATTAATATATGCATTTGGATATGATCGATGTTTACCAAAAATGCGTGCATAAAATAGAAATAGCGATTACTACTAGGCTTCAGGATCGAGGAGAAGGTCTAACCATGCTTTCCAATGAATCCGTTGCTAATTCTATTCCCCAGCAAAGCCAGTTATTCCCCAAAAGCAATTGGCATTACTAGACAAATTGGTCATCTCTTCCACCCCCAGCCAGGCTTCTGTTAAATATTTCTACCATCAGACAGAAATCAAGCATCCCCGGCTAAGAAAGGGTCATCGATACCAGTATCTCCCAACCAGAAGATTGAGATTTGTTTTCCCCAGTAGAGTCCTCAGGAAGAACTTTTCAGATGCATAATTCATTCATTACATCATTTCACAGCATACGCATGCATACATCGTTTGCAGTTATTTTCGAAAGCATAAAACATCTCATGCATCATGACATGGCATGAAGCTAACTTTATTTTTCAGGTTAATTATCCTCTTGACACAATCAAAACAAAGGTCCATTCAGACGGACATCTTTATCAATTACGTTCAGATTCAACTACATCTTTCAGATATACTCCATGTCAACATTCATTCTGACATCCTCCTAACGATGGCATCTATAAGCCCATCCCAGACATTTATTGCAAATACAACATATACAAATACTATCAGATATAGCCTAGCGTACGGTTCATTCTGATTCAGCTCAACATATGACTCTTTCAACTCAGATGCGATCTAACGTACGATCCATTCCGACCTTCAACAACTCCAATACGGTCTAGCATACGACCCATTTGGACCTTCAAGGCCTCAAATGCTACCTAGCGTACGGTACATTCTGAAGTGTAGTCTGGCGTATGACTACCCCCTTTCATCATCAGATTCAGCCTAACGGACGGCTCATTCTGCTCAGAGACGGTCTAATGTACGACCCAGTTAGACCTTCAAGTCCTCAGATGCTACCTAGCGTACGGTACATTTTTGAAGCGTAGTCTAGCGTACGACTACCCCTTTCATCATCAGATTCAGCCTAATGGACGGCTCTTTCTGCTACTCAGATACGATCTAGCGTACGATCCATTCTGACCTTTCATCCTCAAGTACAGCCTAACGGACGGCTCATTCTACAACTCAGATACGATCTAGCATACGATCCATTCTGATCCTTCATCCCCAGTAACGATACAGCCTAACGGACGGCTCGTTCCGCAACTCAGATACGTTCTAGCGTACGATCCATTCTGATCCTTTATCCCCAGCGGCGTATGACCCATTCTAAATCCCCAGGGAAGTCGACGGCCTAATGAATGACCCACTATACGGTCTAGCGTATGACCCAGTGACACCCGTGACTTCAGATATCTTCTAACGTACGACGCACTCTGAAGCTCTCATCATCAAACTTCCTAGATGGCATCTTTAAGCCCATCTCCATCAAGACTAGCTAATTGACAAGTGCAAATTTTTGGGGCGTTCTAAGTGTTCAATAATCTTCCACCTCCAGACCACGAATGGCGTACATACCATTCTGACTCTCTCGGTTCAAGAATATTGAACAGGGGCAGCAGTCATACCCCAAAATTTGCCCATTAATATTTCAAGACATTTTTTCAGGGCACTCCGACTCATTTTTATGACACTGATCTTAAAGGAACGAAGGCCCAGCTCACGAATGACCCAAACTGGCCTGTTCGCTACACGCTCGCCTAGTGATAACATGAAATTATATCATATTTTAGGACTTAATTCAATTAAATTTTATCATTATTTATTTCAGTTCACTTTATGTTGTTAGATATTACGCGGTATTTTCTTCCTATTTGTCTCAGGTGGCTTATTTGGAAGCACAAGTAAAAATGGAGGAAAAGAGGTGCAAAAAGGAGAGAAAACGAACCAAATAGCAAAGCCCAGCCCAAAGTACAAGAACACAGGTGTTGCACCTGTGACGAGCGTCACAGAGGCTGTGACGAGCGTCACGCCTTGCACACCCCTGTGACGGACGTCACACATGGTGTGACGAACGTCACACCATTCCCCTATATTTTTGGCGCAAGGAACGCCTCAGAGACGTTGAGCGTTGAGGGAGTGTTGAGCCCTATATCCACGCCATGCTTTTATGCACGTTGAAGACCTTTTTGGCAGCGGAAGCGGTTACTGAAGCATATATAAATAGCTACTTGCAAAACCAAAAGGGGCCGGAAGCTTTTCCACATTTTTTCCTTTGCCGTTTTCGCTTTTGCATATTTTCTTTTCCAGCAGCTTAGGCATTGTTTTTCCTACGAGTTCTACACTATTTCCCTTGCAATTTCCTATTTCCTTTTTAGCATTTAGTTAATTCTTTTCGCACAATAGTTTCTACAACGGAAACTATTGTGTACCTTTTTACCGGATCTAACCTTACGTTAGGATCTAGTTTATTTCCTTCGTTTTAATTTGTTGTTTAGTTGAAGAATCCAAGAACAAATCCTACCGGCTTGTGGTGGAGTGTTCAGGACTACTGTTTAACTTATTCCGAGTAACCCTAAAGGAAACCCTGAAGGAAAAGCCGGCGGCACCGCTCAATTCGATCTGATCGGCCAATTCAAGGTTGCAATTCAATTGCAAACAGGTTTGCGTTACTATCGCCGCTTTATGTTCCGAATTCACATGTGATACCATAATTGAATTCATAAATATATTTGAGGTTTTGCATGTGGACTTAAGTATGCCTGGATACCTTGAATTGTTGTAATGGATGCCGCTGTTTTTCGCTCTGTTTTGATCTTTGCCCATCTGACCTGTTTTATTATAACCATGCTTTGTTTACCTGATACTATTACTTCTTTGGTGCAACTCTTGATTGCACCCCATTTGGTATTCTGACCTGTTTGCGGAATTTTGTAAGGGCTCACATACTCCCGAAGAAGGTGGCTTGCTAGGTATTCCACTTTATTTGAGGGATACCCTTATGGAGATGGATTCCGAACTAATTAATTTTAATGGGGAGATTCATCCTAATTGCCTAATTAATTTTAATGTGGAAATTCATCTTAAATACTTAATTGTAAAACATGGCCTTTGAATATGTGACCTTGGACCTCTCTTTGTTGCCTTACGGTATTACGGTATTACGGTCATGTCCCGCGAACGTGGGGATACACTTAGCAAAGACCCTTCGATTAAATCATCATAACATAAATCATAGTCCCTCGGATGTTGCCCTCGAATGATTTTGCCCCTCGATGACCCTTCGGTGTAGCCTACGGTTAAATGATGATCGTCCCTCTGAATGCTAAGGTATCCTTACAAATGTTGCCTTCAATGACCAAGCGATGACCCTACGATGTCCCTTTATATCCAAAGGATAAAATTACTTACTTCTCAATAGTAAGGACAGTTTTACCCTCCTCAGGATAGGAAATGCCCACAAAGACCTCGGATAGGTATAACTCTTAATTGCTGACTCACAACCTAAAACATTTTTCACACGTCACACTTGGTATACATTCACACTAGAATCATTACCAAGTTATACCTTTTCTAAACCGCTTTCAAAATCAAACGAGATAAACACTTTGTATACATTCATACGAGAATCATTACAAAGTTAAACTCTCTTTCAAACATTTTTTAAGCAATTCACCAACACTTTTCAGACAAAAATATAAGTGATCCAGCAATTAAGAGCCCATGGATAACCATGGATACAAAGGGTGCTAACACCTTCCCTTTGTATAATGTACCTCCCGAACCCAAAATCTATTGAGGTCTTTCCTGTTCTTTTCCACCTTTCCTTATTGGATAAAAGAAAAGTCGGTGGCGACTCTTGCTATCCGCGACATTGCGATAAAAAGCAAAATACCCCAAGTCAGTTCACCGTATGACAACTGTGCATTCCCATATTTATGTGTGATTATTTAACGTAACTTAGGTGTAATGCTTGTCTTGCTTAGATGTGTATAAGTATAATCCATGGAGTTGAGATGTAAATCACTCAGATCTGATTGGAGAGTTTTAATATTCTTACCTAGTTGGTTTTTTACTTCATTCTTGAATTCCTTAAACTTTTCAAAGGACTTACCTTGTAGACTTATATACCTATACCAATCAAGAATGGAGTATGTCTAGGTTCATAAGTCTACAAGGTGGGAATTTTAGGACTCTCGGGGGTATGTTGCTCTGTAAAATCCTCCTGAATGGATAAGGATTAGTAATTTTCTATGTTAGAAAAGGATAACCTTTTCCTAACATATCCATCGATCGTGTAGTTAGGAGCCGACGTTCGTGTGTGCGAAAGCAATAAGAGCTTCATTATCTTATGCGTATTAACTTGGATCTAATAGGATATGACTAGGTGTGTAAGTCCCCAAGAAGGGAATTCTAGGACTCCGAGGAGTAGGTATTATCCTAAATCCCTTGCTCGAATGGATGAGTTGTATTAATTTGCTTTATTATGAGATTAACCTTGCCCTAGCATGTCTGTCTCGATCAGGTATATAAGAATTGATGTACTGTGTTATGTAACCGATAAGATTTTTGTTCTCTTAAACTTGTTATTTCGAATATGGTAATAAGTGATCGTGTGATCACGCTTGGTGAGAACTTAATAGTTATGATTTCTTATTTCACTTAGCTAATACGAAATTTAAGTATTAGGCCAATATGGTAGTACTAGACACCTTTAGAGCGGAATGCACCCGTAGGATAGGGGAACTCCACTGATATTAGTATCTCACCCCAATCTCGTTGCTTATTTTCAGATAAGCAGGTTTTGGCCAAAGGAGGAAGTAGTATGGATGAAGGACTTGGAAAACTTATTTTCCCTATTTTAGTTCCATTGTGTATTTTGTTTTTATACCATGTTGTATTATATGTATACCAGATGTTAAGTATGCAAAATTCTTGTAATCGTCCAATTTTGTATACTGTTGTACTATGTTTCAGTACTAGAAATAATATGTCGATTAGTATGATTCTAGGCACATATTACTTGAAGTGTTACACTTTATCTCAAGAAAACTAACAAATTGATTTATGAAGATCAAATTTTGATCCTCACGAGAAAATGATGGTTCTTTCTTTCAAGCAAGTTAATAAATTGGTTTGTGAAGATCAAACTGAACACCCTCAAGAACTAGGGCACCATGTGTCAGAAAGGATTGACTATTAAGATAAATAAATTTGGTTTTATTGAAACTCTATATATGGTCATCATGATGCTTTTTACCCATTATATGTTTTGGACCTACATGAGATGAATGTTAAGATTGTATTTCTTAATAGAAATACTAATGAAATAATATGGTGCATCCATGAGAAACTTTGTATCAATAGACAAAAAGTAGATGGTTTGCAAATTAACAAAATTTATTTATGAGTTAATAAAGTTATATCTTTAGTAATACCACATAGTCTCGTAATTTAATTATCTCATTTGGTTTTGAGACAAACATTATGATGTTAATTGTCTCATTTGGTTTTAAGACTAATGTTATGATGTTAATTGTTTCATTTGGTTTTGAGATGAATAAGAAGGAAAAGTATGGCTATTATAAAGTCAATGGGGGGTAAGTTTATGTTTCTTATATAACCTATTAGTTTTATTGTATAAATTGAACAATAGTATAAGTTTTTTTATGTAAAATCAAGAAATATCTAACGAAAATTTAGCGTGAAAGATCTTGGGGACACCTCTTTTGTATTAAGTTATTTTGATATTAGATATTATTCTCAAGGTATTATTTCAATATCATAAAAGAGTTTTTATCAATAAGGTTAAAAGTAAATTCTACATGAAATACAATAAACTTTGAAACATTTCAATTATTAATGGAGATTATTAGGTCAGGAGTGTTGTACCTATACTGGTTGTTTCTATGAGGATTGGAAATGTTTGTTGCATATGCTTGATCCAAATCAGTAATTATACCTTCTAGCAAGGTAGGCCATGTATTTGTTGGGTGTTTAGGAGAAGTGTGCATGCCACATAACCTTTTTGTTTGTGTTTCTCCTACTGCCAATTGTCTCACCAATGAAGTAAGCTCATCAATTCTGGTTTCGAAAACCATGTTGGAAGAAGAAACTTGAATCTCATGCATTTCTTTTGTCAGAACCACAAAGTTGTTTCTGGTTGTGAATTATTGTGAGTTGAGTTACATGTTTTCAATTAAGGTCTTAGTTGTAGCTAGGGTTTTATCAACAAGTGATCATCCACTAGCATCATCTGAAATATTTTTGTCCATAGGTAGAAATCTCTCATAAAAGTATTGGATTAATAATTGCTCAGAAATCTGGTGTTGAGGATAGCTCAATACTAATTGCTTGAATCTCTCCCAATATTCGGCCAATGATTCCATGTCAACGTGTCTAATACCACATATTTATTTTTTGATCGAAGCAGCTCTTAAGGCAGGGAAAAATCTTTCTAGGAATTTTTTTTTTCAATTCATTCAAGCTTGTGACGGAATTTGGCTCAAGATAATACAATCAATCTTTCGTAACACCTTGTAGTGAAATGGAAAGGCTCTGAGCTTGACATGATCTTCGGTGATTCCTTAAGGCCTCAATGGTGTAGAACAAACAACCTAGAATTCTTTTAGATGCTTATGTGTATCTTCACCTGTAAGACCACTAAATATTGGCAACAAGTGTATTTAACCATATTCAATTCAAAAGGTGCAGCAACTTTATGATACTCAAGACAAAGTGCATTATAATTCACATCTGATGCAGCAAGTTCTCTTAGAGTTCTTTGTTCAACCATGTTATGATAATTAAACTCAAAATCATAATCAACCAAATTATGAGAGAACATGTAATCAGAATTACTATCGCTAATGGGTGCACAAGTAGTCATGCATCATGAGTCAGTAATGCAACAAATATGAAAATACCAACAATGTTCCTATTGAGAAAAACAATTGGAAAATAGAAAAATGATTAAAATAAAATAAAACAAAATCTGGAAATATCACTAAAAATCAAATAAAATCAAAATAAGACTCTACAAAAAAATTAGATTTTTTTCGAAATATGAAAATAGAAAACAATTCAAATCAAATAGAAAAAAAGAGGAATTTCTCAAAATCCCTTAGAAGTCTCTTCAAAGGGAGTAATGTTTGTAGATTTTTTTCATATTTTCTGGAAAAAATATTGGAGCAATTTGAAATAGTAGCTTACAGAGTCACCTGATATACTGGGATTAGGGGTGGAAAAATGGGTCGCTCGCCCCACCCCGCCTAAAGCCCTCCAAAAAAAAGCGGGGTAAGAATGTTCGCCAAGTTGAAATGGGCATAAAAATCAAGCTCGCCACGCCAAGGTGGCGGGTTGGCGGGCGGCGGGCTTGTCCACCTTTTTTTATTTTATTTTATTTTCATTTTTTTTAAAAAATTAAAAGGCTATTTTTTTTTTACATTTCAATAAGAAAACATCAAACCAACAATTAGAAAGTATAAATGGAAAAAGACTAAAACCATCAAAGTATTATTCTTCAATCAAAAATAGAATTTTCAACAAGTATTTACCTAAAATAGAAGTAGAATCATCAACAAGTATTAACTTTTAAGTTTTAACCAACCAAAAAAAAATATTTAAGTTAAACCATCAAGCAATCATTAACTTTTAACCATCAAGCAACCAAAGTTTAAGTTCAACCAACCAAATCCATAATAAGTAATAAGTACAACATCAAAGTTTAAGTTTAACCAACCAAAATCATAATAACATTGTCTAACAAAATAAGAGTGAAGCATTCTAAAACTAAATTCGAATCATCAAGGTCAAGAATATTATATGCACTCTTAGAACAAGTTGAACCTTATTTTTAATGGATATTATTATTTGGCCATATGCCTTTTTTTCAAAATGGGTCATGGAAGATTTTTAGGTAGTTTTTTTTCAATTTTTTTTAACGGGCTAGCGGGTCAACCCCGCCCCATTATGTATTTCGCCCGTGGACATTTTTGTTTTGGCGGGGCGGGCGAAACGGGTAGGCGGGCTCAAAATCCCAACACATCCCGCCATTTTTTGGCGGGTGCGCGGGCCGACCCAGTGGGTCCCGGCCCGTTTTGCCACCCCTAACTGGGATAATTACCATTATATTGCAACCTTGAAAATCAACAAACAAAAATAAAAAAATAAAAACAAATACCAAGACTCTCCAACAACAGTGTCAATTTTATCTAATGTCACACACAGGTCAAAAATGAGTTACTAAAGGGTAGTATAAGGCCACGAAACTCATGTCGTATCAAGGACCCTTGATTATTTTAACCAATTGATTGAAACAAATTGGGGTTTAGGTTTTCAATTAAGATTTAAAAGAATTTGATTACGAATAAGATTAACAAGTTAATCTATTATTTTGGTTTCCAACTTATCATTGATTATTATACTTCCAAAATGCTAAGAGGATTCTATTCCCTTTTCGATTACATCACCAATCAAACAGGCGCAATTGATACTATAAGATTTATGCCTTTGTTTTCCTACTTAAACAAATGGTTAAAGATTGCGTGGATTAACGAAAAAGTTACGCTAGACGTTATTATAGTTAAGAAACAAAAGTCAATCAAAATAAATTAACACATTCTATAGAACTTGAATTGAGCATGCAATATATACATAACAAGATTGAAAAGGAATTGAAATTGGATTGAAAATTATAAAAAAATCTCAAAGTTTCGGTGGAACCATGAACAGTAGATCAACCTTAGGTTATTAGTTCTCCATTGAATTCATAGTTGTATTTTCTTATTTCGTGAAAACTGGATGCTTAACCTAATGCTTCGAATTTGTTTAAATAATACAAGAGAAAATGTTCCCTAATAGAAACCGACCCAAAAAACATAAAAATCAGCCAAAAACTAATTATTTCTTAAGTCTCGCATGAAAACACAATGTTTGACTCTCCAGAACTCCGAATTGGCTTCTGACTTCAACACAAAACTTGTAGCTTATCCTCTCATATTTCAAACACATATTAGAACGCACAAAACGGTGTCTCGTAGCTCAAGTTATGATCTTCACAATGAGAAAGTGTCAAATTACTATTTATTCAAAAAATAAATGACGAAAATAAAATAAGAGAAAAATTAAATTAAAATTGGAAAATATACTAAAAACAATAGAAAGAGGAAGAGGAAGTATAGAATTTCCGTAGCATAATAGTATAAGAGTATGCATCAAAATGCATTGATTAGTGAACTAAACGATAAAGGAGTGGACTCAACTGACTCAGAATAAGGAATAGGCAAGACTTGATCTAAATCAGTTTCAGGAGCATCTGGGTTGGGGAAGTATGGTATGTCCTCAAATAGTGTAGCATTTGCATACATGTATAAGCCATGTGTAGAAGGATATTAACATTGATGTTCCTTTTGGACATGGGAGTATCCCAGGAAAACACATTTGATAGCACGAGCAGACATCTTATTATGACCTGGGGATAAATCATAAACAAAACAAATACACCTAAAGGTATGAGGGGAAACAACATATAAGGGATTTGTAGGTTGCAATGAGGAATGAGGAACCTGATCATTCAACACTAAGGATGGTATCTAGTTATTTAAATACAAAACAGTAAGAATAACATCACCCCAAAACTTCAAAGTTACATTGACATTTAGCAAAGGGTACGAGCAATGTTAATAATGTGTCTATGTTTTCTTTCAGCAACACCATTTTGTTGAGGTGTGCGAGGACAACTAAATTGGCATATGATGCCTTTGGAGTGCATGAAAGAGTTGAAACAATCATAGAAATATTCTTTTGCATTGTCACTGCGTAAAATGAGAATAATTTTTCCAAACAGTATTTTGATTTTAGAACGAAAAATATTTAAAATAATAAATAACTCATAATTGTCTTTCATTAAAACCACCCAAGTACATCTTGAGAAATCATCAATAAAAGTAACATAATACATATACCTTAAGATAGAGGGAATCTGACTAGGACCCTAAACTTCAGAATGATCAATGTCAAAAAGAGGTATGGTTGTGTTATTAATACGACTGGAGAAAGAAACGCTAACATGTTTTCCTAACTAACAAGACTCAAATTATAAGGACTCTAAATGAGGAAGACCAGACACAATTTTCTTCAATTTTGATAAACTCGAATGACCTAAGAAATGATGCAGAAGATCAACATATTCATTAGTAACACATATAGTGTAAGTGGAAGGATGAAGATAGTAAAGACACTAGATTCAATGTCAAATCAAATCGTTTGTCTCGTACTTCGATCATGTATTAAAAAGGAATTAGAAATAATGGTTATAACACAGTTTAAAGAGCTAGTTAATTTGCTTATAGAAATCAAATTGAAATAACAGTTAAGAATCAATAAAATAATGCTCAGAGAGAGAGAGAGAGAAGGGGGGAATATGTGATGCTCATCCAACACCAGTTGCCTTAACTTTAGATCCATTTTCAATAGTAATATATTATGGATATTTTGTTGGTCTAAGCCCTAGAGGACAATAGTTTTGGTACTTGTATCGAATTACTTATTAATAATAAAATGCAATTC
Source organism: Lathyrus oleraceus (assembly GCF_024323335.1). Taxonomy (NCBI): domain Eukaryota; kingdom Viridiplantae; phylum Streptophyta; class Magnoliopsida; order Fabales; family Fabaceae; genus Lathyrus; species Lathyrus oleraceus. The sequence goes on from NC_066584.1 coordinate 87,707,761, forward strand.
TTTATTACGTTTGTTTTTCCAAAATAATAAAGTCCCTAGAGTAGCTAGTCCGTTTAATGAAATTTTAAGTGGTACTTAATCAATAGATCTCATTAAACTTAAGGACAGTATTCTTAAAGTATTTGTAGTTGAGCTTGATTGTGAAGTGGGATAACATTAAAGCATTGAGGCAATTATATGGATAAATCGATTATTACATCTCATGGATCATGGATAAAGAGTTATCAAGTCTTAACATAGGTATGAATATTAGGTATAACATTTATACTAGATTGACCCGCTATGAGAATACTACATAGAATATTATGCAAAGTGTCATAAGTTTTTCTCATAGCAATAGTGGTGTATACCACCCTTAGACCTAAAACATATATGGATCTTAGATATGGAGTCAAATACTTTATTGTTGATTAAACATTGTCCATAACTGGATAATCATAAAGATAGTTGATGGGTACTCCACAAATCATGTTGAGGGACATGAGTGATCTAGATTGAATTTGTCCATCCTACGTAACAGGATAAGTGTCTACGGGTCCAATATTGAACTGGATAAGGGTGACACATTCTACGTCTTGTGTTTAATATAGATGTGAGGGGAAAAGGGTCATTGTACACATAAACATTATCATGTAAAGGTTTTGTCAAAACAGATGACATTTTCATGACTTGGATAGCAGTAATGTGTTGCTAGATACTGCTCATTGTTTATCATATTAAATGTGTAATTTAATATAATTATCAATGTCACGAGAACTTACAAGGTCGCACACATAAAGGCAGATTGATGAGTGAGAATAAATAAGGAACACCATAAGATACAGTGTACTTGAGAAAATTATGGAACACCGGAAGGCACAGTTTACTTAAGTGGAATATGGAACACCGAATAATATAATAATAATAATAATTATTATTATTATTATTATTATTATTATTATTATTATAGTTGTTAAATATAATAATAATAATGATAATAATAATTAAAAATTGTTTATTATAATAATAATATATTATTATTATTATACATATGGTGCACTTAAGTTGAGTTTTTTCAGCTTATTGCCCACATAAGTGGCTCTATAAATAGAGCTCTTGTGAAAAAGCTTCAACACTTGATGAAATTAGGTTTGTGAAACCTTGCTGTAATTTCTCTCTCTCTCTCTCTCTCTCTCTCTCTCTCTCTCTCTCTCTCTCTCTCTCTCTCTCTCTCTCTCTCTCTCTCTCTCTCTCTCTCTCTCTATCTATATATATATATATATATATATATATATATATATATATATATATATATATATATATCAGTCTTTATTCGTAGCAGTTGGCATTGAGATTGAATGCATTTTGTTCGTGTTTATTAAGTAGGGATGTTGATCATCATTCATTATTTATGATCACTCATTCGATTCTACATCAAAGATTTTAAACTCCATGATAGGTAACTATTTCTATCGCTGATCATGCTCATTCATAAGGATCGACTTAAGGGAATTTTTGTTTTTTCGTTGCGTATCTTATCGTAATTTCCCTTCATATTTAGGTGGCGATAACTTAGATATAATTGAGGCATTACCGGTCACATGGTCTAAAGCACTGTAATCCATAACCCATCTAATAGGTGCATAGTGAAAGAGACACGTTGTAGAATTACTGACATGAGAAATAGTAACCAAGGAGGTGGCTTGTTGTGTTGCTTTCAACTGAAAATAATCCTTATACTCATTTGGAGAAAAATTAGTTTTGATTTCACCCTTTGACTCAAGGTTGTTAGAGGTTTGAGAAATCTTAGCAATTTTTTGGGGGAAGCCATGCAAACTGAAGCACCAATCTTATCTTTCCTATAATAAGTACAATAGAAGTTACTTATACCCCCTCTACCATGTCCTTGACCATGGACACTTCTTCCACTACTAAAGTTAGAAACAAAAGTAGAGGACTTGGGAACAGTATCACTGGTAAAGATCCCCGGACAAGATGATCTATCATCTCTTCTAATGTAGGGATGATAATATTTCTTAATGCTTGGTCTTTAACCGAATTATATTCTTTACGGATACCATGAAAATATTGTCAAGCTTTCCCAACACCTTCGTAATATCATCACTAGCCAACACAAGTTTGAGGTCATCAATAGTACACTGAGCACGGGTCAAATATTATGATAAGTCTTATCATTTGTTTAAGGAGTAACCAAATTATGGACTGAATCATACAATATTTGAATATCGTTATCATACATACTTTTAGCCTTCTGCTAAACCTCATAGCATGCCTTATATGGACGAGAGTGTGTCATCTACTTTTGCTCAATAGAATTCTATAACAATCATACAAGTTGATAATCCATAAATTCTCAATCAACTTTCACTGATGCATCAATTTCTAAAAAATTCTTAGTAAGATGGTATGACAGACGTTGATCCAAAAACTATAACTCAACTGAAACATATTAATTCAAATATTTTTTATTACCATTCAATTTTTGTGTGGTACGTAATAATGGGTGTTCCTTGAAAATATATACGAAGTAAGACTCTTTTTGGGAGGATTTTCCTTACTAACATCATCTTTTGGCTTTGGAATTTCAAACATGATGTTTATGTTGATTCTAAGTGTTGGCAGCAATTTTGGTAAAACAAAGAGTGTTCACAAGATGTCTTGTGTGATGTCTTAACATAAGATATCCTATGTACCTGCTGGAGTTAAAGAACATATGCAAGCAGGATTGTTTCAGAATGCCACATAAAATGACAAGGCTTCTGATATTGGTTGTACCTGCTGGAGCTTAACTGGAAGACATGTTCATGCAGGATTATTTCAGATGACATACACAATGTCATGGTATCTGATATGGTTGTACCTGCTTTAAAAGGAAATTGGATTATGCAGGATTTTTCTAGGATGTCAGACCCGATGTCATGACATCCTGTACACAGAACATTCAGTATGAATGTATGGTGTTTTGTGATTGCACAATTAATGGCAATCATTGGTTGATTGAAGATATGGCTAGCTGGCGCATTCAATCAAGGATTACCGAACCAGATTTGATTATTTTCCAAGGAGATCTATACAGCTGTTATAAAAAGATTTGATTGGAAAATATATTTAGGGTTTTCAAGATATTCAAGCCCAGCAGATTGCTTCTATAAAAAGGGGCTTAGAAAACCTGTTTGAATACACAACCAAGCCTCAAACAATGTAAAAATTAGGGGTGTGTGTAAGGTAAACCTCCCAACCTGTGGGAAGGTTACCAGGTGTTTCTCAGTGCTTGAAAGCATGAGATTATTTGTAACTCAAAGCCTGTAGGCAAGAGTTGTTATGTTCTTGAACGAAGCTGTGAAGCATGTTCAAGTTGTTTAAACATTACATTGTAATTGTAGTGATAGGAATGGAAACTGGAGGTTTCTATCTAGGAGTGCCTAGGTATAGATTGCATTGGGTAGGGATTAAGTGAGGAGTTGTAAACGGGGGAGTTTAACTCTGAATTAATACTGCTAATAGTGGATCTTCTTCCTGGCTTGGTATGCCCCCAGAGTAGGTAATGTTGTACCGAACTGGGTTAACAATTACTGGTGTTTTTACTTTCTGCACACTATATTTTGTCTGTTATAACTCAGTCTAGTTTAAGTCTGTTTATGAAGGGAATAACAGACCTGACACATAGCCTGCAGTCTGAATGCAAAACAGAATGTTATGACATTCATCATTGACTGCTAATACTGATGTATAGATTGGTTGGTCTGTTACAGTTCAACCATTTGTAATGTTGGAACAGGTGATGTTCAAATCAATGTTGAGACATCATGCTGATAACTGAGCAGGATCAATAAACATAAGTGTTATGTTTGATCTCTATTGTGTCTTTGTACTAGATGGACATAACTGGATGTTCTTCTTTCCATGGTGGTATACTAGCAGATGTCTTGACATCTGTGACTGGGTGCATATGAGTACTGGGTTTTAATTTGTATAATTGTCTTGCTGTATTTAGTAACATTGTTGGATCAGATGTCATGACTTCGTGTAGAACATCTGAACTCTGACTATACCAGAATTTCAATTGGTATCAGAGCAGGCATCCTGTTCTGTTTCTGGATGAGATCCATGGGTGATACTTCCTGGTATCTTGCAAGGAGTTATGTCAGTACTGTTGTTGGAACCTGTGGAAGGTTCTGTGATTCCCCTGAATGGTCCCTTGAAGTAGGTGGATGGACTATTCATGACAGGATCTGTGTGTACCTGCCTCTAGAGGTTGGCAATTGGCCTTTGTGTGGGACAACCGTGCCAGTATTGAAACATATTCATACTTGGTATGTTCTTGGAGGCTGATCTGGTGAAGTGTGTCTTCATAGGTTGAGTTGTATTATGATTTCCGCTGCATAATACCTGGCTAAACTCAAACTCTGATGAAGGCTCCCCTCATGTGGATGAAAGGATGTTGTAGTCAAGATTTCATCATTATCTACTAAAGATGTCAAAGATACTTGATTCTCCTCAAGTCCACTCATCATGACGTTCTCACTTCAGGATTGTAAGAATCACCTGATCACTGATTCTTTTACTCTCTTGGGTAGTGTATATGGAAACCTTGAAGACTTTCAAGGAGGGTTTGTTCCAAGGAGGTGGAACTAATGTTCTATGCGATGTTAGAACATGTTGTTCAACAAGTATGCAGCTACTGGTTGAAGAGCAGATATGTTTAGGTGTCAAACAAAGGGATATGTTTGTTTGGAACCTACTCCTGACCTGGAAGAGGAGACATCTGTGTGTGCTAAGTTGACAAGGGTAGGGTCAACTGTATGTGTGCTCAAGAAGGTCACTTTTAGACGTCTGATCTCTAGAAGTGAAGCTGGTTGAGATGTGACATGGTGCAATTTCCTGCTGTCTGTCTTATTCCTATGGATTGATCAGGATTGGATAGTTGTTCCCTGAAGTACTATGTTGTGTTGGAAGACAAGTCCCCTAGATGATAGAAGTCAATACTGGGGTAACCTGATTGATATGTCATTTGAGAGGATTGGGACCATGAATCTAGTTATTCAAACACCACGCTCAGAAGTGACAATTCTTTCAAGGAGTGAGAATATGAAGATTCAGAGATTGGTTGAGGTAGTATGCTCTGGCAATGCATAGCTACTATTGATGGGTGTTGTTTTCTTTCACCAGTACTTATGGTCAGCTGGAGTCTGATTGGTGTGATTGGAGTATGTATAGGTATAACTCATAGAGTTAATTGCCACCGATAGGGGCGATGTATGTCATGTTGAGACATTTGTGTACAATGCATGGATATTGGTGTGAAGTTTCCATGATTGTTAATTTAAGGGGGAGTTTTGGTTAACCTCCTCACGTTTGGTCAGCCTAGGGTCTGGTTGGTTGTTGACCTGTGTCACATGGGTTCTGGTTGTTGTGTGACACATTTGCAAGGAAGGATCCATCTCTTTCAGTCCTAAGGGTGAATCTAATCTGGAAAGATTCTCAAAACTGTTGAGGGGCTTGCAAGCAGAAGATTTTGACACAAGAAGAGTATTTTCAAAGTATTCTTATGGTGGAAGTATCTGAAAGGAAAATTGGGAAAGGATTTAAGATCAATATCTACTTGTGCCAAGTACAAGTATTTAATTGATTATCCTTGGAACTCAAGATAACTGATGTTTTCTTTTAAAAGATGTTGGAACATCTTGTCTTCAAGACCCTGTGCAGAATCACAGGAAGGTTAGTACATTGGTTTATGATCTATCACTTTGGTGGCAGCAAAAGCATATGATCTCTGAAAAGGTTTCCTGGCAAGAAACATGTTCAGCCTTGGTGTGTACGAGAAGAAGAAAACATCATAATCTTGATGGTGGTTACTTGGATCAGTTTACTTCTGATCTAGATAAGGAAGTGCATTGGCTAATGCACACTGTGGAGTTAAGAATAAGTGGCAGCATTCTTGACATCATGGAAACAACTTTGCTTTAGGAAGTGGAACCCTTGGTATATCTGAAGGGATAGTTTCTAACTGGTCCTTCTGAAGACTCATGCATCAGAGTGTCTGATGTCTTTGGAGAAGAAACAGGGATTCATCAAGGTGTGAGCTTGGATGACTTAACTGCAAACCTGCAGGATGGAGGATGTTTACTCAAACTTGGTTCCGGAATCAAGTTTATGAGAACATTGAACTCTTGTTCTGTGAAGGGAGGAAGTTCTTTTAAGTGGCAGAAGAAGGAGCTGAATTCAACAGCTAGATGTCAAAACACAATGTTATGACATTTGGTTCAACATCAGAATCTTAGTTGGTGAAGTGGCACATCAACTTGAGATAGAAGGGTCTACAGGGTTGTAGATTGGATACTTCAAAAAGCTTGAAGTTCAAGTCTCACTTGGAAGATCAGAATATCTTTGGGAGAAGTCTGATAAACGTGGAGAGGTCAAAGAACGACATTTGACTTTTTCATATGAGGATTCATGAAGGAGGTAATCAACCAGTGGCATTTGGTTTATCTCAGAAGTGAGTTCGAAGAATCAAGACAATCAACTTATGGCAGCTTATTATTCTTGAGGAAGGTCTGAGATAAATTACCTTGAGCAGAAAAGGAGTAAGTTGAAGACAAAAGGAGGTGTTTTCTATTCATCTCTTGGAGCTTGTGGAAGGAGTTCTGAGCTATCTATGGAAGACTATCTCTGATAATGGGATGAGAATGTATATGTCCCAATTTGTGTCTGGTTTCTTGTGGATCAAGCTAATGACTCAGTGATAGCTGAAGATTATCAGATGGTGTTATGTTGTGAAGAATGTCCTAACTCATGTTAGAACATTTTGTGAAGTGGTTTTCTGTTCTGGTTGGAAGAGAGATTGACACAGAGTGTGGATGTGTTCAGCCAAGAGGGTTGAACAGAGGGTGTGCTCTTGAAGACATGAAGATGCGTCTTATGTTTTCCATTCAATAAATGGTCTGGGTTCTCTTTGAATCAGGAAGTATGTGAAGGTCCAACCTTGGGATGTTGGATATATTCATGCGTGATCTCCAAGTTTCAAGAGGAGAGTGGGTTGATCATGACAGGGGGAGTTCTGTCTTTGCGCTGCAAGTAATCAAGCTTATGGTCTATGTGTTCTCAGATAACAAGGTATGGCACCTTGTTAGTTATTGGGATGATGTGGTGTGTGTCAAGACTGAGTGAGCAGAAGAATGTCTGACCGGATGTCATGACATTGCCTTAGACAATATTGGTATTTCCTTCTGAAACTTACAGTCATAAGGAAATATGGATGTGGTGTGTACTTCCTGACTTTTTGTTTGAACATGCTTAATGTTATAACATCTGTTCTAACATTCTCTGCTAGGCTAATAGACATTTATTTTGTCTAATTGGTCACCTTTGGTCAATTTTGACTAAAAAGGGGGAGAAGTGTTGATATGGAAGTTGTATGTGGTTGGACAGAAGGACAGCTATTATTGGAAGAAGTGCACAGGTGTTAAAACAGAATGTTGTTCTGTTTGCAGATGTCAAAGAGGATGTCTGATATTGTGCACATGTGTTGATGTTGAAGCAGATGTCAGTATGACATTCTGGCTGGTACAGATAGTGGAGTTCAGTAGCTGTTATGATTGTTGTATGCACAGATTTAAGGGGAGAACCCTTGTGCATTGTGTATTTGTGTGTCTTACTAGTTGCATCCATAACTAGTAATTCTGTTGATTGTTGCACAGATTGAGGGGGAGGAGAAGTACCCTTGTGCATGTGTGGATTACTAGTAGCCATAGCTAGTAATTGTTTTGCTTCTGCTGCTGATTAAACTTCTGTTATGTTGTTTAACTGCTGATAGTTTGCCTTGTGAACAAAAAGGACAGATATATGTTTTAGCCAAAATTTGCCAAAGAGGGAGTTTGTTGATTCTAAGTGTTGGCAGCAATTTTGGTAAAACAAAGAGTGTTCACAAGATGTCTTGTGTGATGTCTTAACATAAGATATCCTATGTACCTGTTGGAGTTAAAGAACATATGCAAGCAGGATTGTTTCAGAATGCCACATAAAATGACAAGCCTTCTGATATTGGTTGTACCTGCTGGAGCTTAACTGGAAGACATGTTCATGCAGGATTGTTTCAGATGACATACACAATGTCATGGTATCTGATATGGTTGTACCTGCTTTAAAAGGAAATTTGATTATGCAGGATTTTTCTAGGATGTCAGACCCGATGTCATGACATCCTGTACACAGAATATTCAGTATGAATGTCTGGTGTTTTGTGATTGCACAATTAATGGCAATCATTGGTTGATTGAAGATATGGCTAGCTGGCGCATTCAATCAGGGATTACCGAACCAGATTTGATTATTTTCCAAGGAGATCTATACAGTTGTTATAAAAAGATTTGATTGGAAAATATATTTAGGGTTTTCAAGATATCCAAGCCCAGCAGATTGCTTCTATAAAAATGGGCTTAGAAAACCTGTTTGAATACACAACCAAGCCTCAAACAATATAAAACTTAGGGGTGTGTGTAAGGTAAACCTCCCAATCTGTGGGAAGGTTACCAGGTGTTTCTCAGTGCTTGAAAGCATGAGATTATTTGTAACTCAAAGCCTGTAGGCAAGAGTTGTTATGTTCTTGAACGAAGTTGTGAAGCATATTCAAGTTGTTTAAACATTACATTATAATTGTAGTGATAGGAATGGAAACTGGAGGTTTCTATCTAGGAGTGCCTAGGTATAGATTGCATTGGGTAGGGATTAAGTGAGGAGTTGTAAACGGGGTAGTTTAACTCTGAATTAATACTGCTAATAGTGGATCTTCTTCCTGGCTTGGTATGCCCCCAGAGTAGGTAATGTTGTACCGAACTGGGTTAACAATTACTGGTGTTTTTACTTTCTGCACACTATATTTTATTTGTTATAACTCAGTCTGGTTTAAGTCTGTTTATGAAGGGAATAACAAACCTGACACATAGCCTACAGTCTGAATGCAAAACAGAATGTTATGGCATTCATCATTGACTGCTAATATTGATGTATAGACTGGTTGGTCTGTTACAGTTCAACCATTTGTAATGTTGGAACAGGTGATGTTCAAATCAATGTTGAGACATCATGCTGATAACTGGGCAGGATCAATAAACATAAGTGTTATGTTTGATCTCTATTGTGTCTTTGTACTAGATGGACATAACTGGATGTTCTTCTTTCCATGGTGGTATACTAGCAGATGTCTTGACATTTGTGATTGGGTGCATATGAGTACTGGGTTTTAATTTGTATAACTGTCTTGCTGTATTTAGTAACATTGTTGGATCAGATGTCATGACTTCGTGTAGAACATCTATACTCTGACTATACCAGAATTTCAGTTTAAACAAGGGTAAGAAAACTTCAACACCAAATGAAGAAGACGGGATCGCAAAAACAATAAACAACTAATAGGTTGTATGTGAAAAAAGAGAAACAACAATGAACAGATATGTTGGAGGCAAAGAACTAGCTGAAACACGCCTTAAATGTGAGACCCACAAACTAAAAGTGGTCTCAATGGAGTTAGAGGGGAAAACCAAGCTTTTAGCAAAAATCTCCGTTAAAAATGGAAGTTCAGAAGGTGGCGTGTGGCTTACATGCGCCAAAGCATGGGCGAGACTATTGGCGGTGCGTGGATGAGCTGCTGGTGTAACACCTCGAATTCAATTAATTTATTTAATTGAATTTAGTTGCATTTTATTTAAATTAATAAGTGATTTATATGCTTTTATTTAGATAATTAGTGAATATATGTGCTTTGGAGGGTATTTGAAAGAGTTAAAGGAATGGTAGAAATTAATTGGATTATTTTAATTATTTAAGTTGAATGGAATAATTAAAAATAAGGTAGTTGTAAAAAAATAAGGTAGTTGTAAAAAAATAAGAGAATAGTAGAATTGGGTGGAAAATTTATTATTATAATTAAAAATTAAAATAAAGGAAATTAGAATTAATAAGAGGAGTGAGGGCAAAATAGGGAATATGGGAGTTAATTGAGGGTAATAAGAGAATAACCTAATTATGAGAGTTAGGTTTTGATTTTAATAGAAAAGAGTGAGAGTTAGAATTTTTAAGGTGCGTATTATTTTGGAACAAGAGAAAAGAGGCAATGGAGGTGTCATACCCCAATTTTGTCTTGCCCAATTTACATTGTATTTTCCTTCTCAGTTTATTAACATATGCGAGTATACAACCATTTCATCTGATCATATACTTTCATCAGTTTTAAAAATCATTCATCTGCATAAGCTTGACTTGTTGACTTTGTTTAACTAGTTATAGGCTTTTCTACATCAAGCAAAAATAATTCATTTGCATATGGCTCAATAAAGTTAAAGGGAAAAAGTCAATGGTTGATTGTTGAATTCACTTAAGGGTCGCTTTAATTTATTTTATTCCAACTTTTTGCCTTAATGCAAGCCTTTTTTTATCGTTTTTTGTTTTTTTGTTTTTAATTAAGATGGGTTATTTCATAAAATAAATCATGCATTTTGTTATGTTAGATTACATAGTCTTTAGTTTACTTTTTAGAGCATTTTAAAATAAAAAGGGAATGAATTTTTTGTCATCAAGGAAAGAATTAATTAAACTCAAAGTTTTTCCATTTGTTCCTTATACTACATGTCATACTAATTTTAAAATTATCTTTACAAAATACAAGAATAGAAGTTTGTTTTATTGCATTTTTACAATAAGTAGAAAGAACAACTTAAATTACAATATATTTTTGATAATTCTATACCTTTACAAACATAATTAATAATTACAAAATAATTTTAAAAAAAAAAAGAGAGAACTGCTGATTTGCAAAAACTTTCTTCACGTGTTTCCGCCTGCAACATGTTTCCTCGCGTATTCTCACTATCATCCCCATAGTCATCCATCATCATCTTCATAACATGTACTACCACCTACCACATATGCCCTACAAAAAGGAAAATCAAATGAAGTCAGGAACACAACCACATCATACACATATACCACCATTTAGCATGCTTCAAATTGATAATAACCAAAAAAATCAAAGAGACCAAGCCACAAATAGAGCAAAAACATGTAAGTTCTCAAGCATCCATACCATGCATAGCATACCATCATAACTCAGTAAAACAAAATGAAAGAAGTCACAAGCAAATGAAAACTGCATTAGTCCTTGCTGCAGCTAACATACATTCCATTCATAGTTATCATTTCATCATAAACGAACACAAATATCATCCAAACAAACAGACTCCCTAACAGAATTCTTCATTGCATTCAATCTCAACCTTTCATCTAATATGCTCACAAGGATCACTAATTCTTATTCCCTCCACAATTGTATACCTGACTCATGTTTCCCCCCTGATTCTTCACTTATTCACCCTATAAAACAGTACTTCTCTCACTCATTTTCATCAACAATGAACCCACTTGAACCTCTATAAAAATACTACCCTACACTTACTAAAGCTCACCCCTAAATAGGCATGGCAACGGGGCGGGGCGAAGACGGTTTTATCATCCCCCAAACCCAAACCTGAATCCCCAAACAGTCTCCGTTCCCCGCCCCAAACCCAAATGGGGATAGAGAATCAAAACCAAAATCCGTCATAAACGGGTTCAAGTAGGGTTCGGGTATCCCCACCCCGCCACCATTCATTTAGTGAAATCAATTTTTTAAATAAAAATATTTACTTTTTCCAAAACAAAATTACATTATAAATAATAAAATAAAATAATCTAAAAATATTCCATACATATATTTTAAATAATACATTCAAATTAAAATATCAAAATATTGACCATATATTTAATATTCTAAATCATCAAAAATAAATAATAATGTACATAATAAAACAAACGGGGCGGGTTTGGGGATGGGTTCGGGATGGGTATTAGTATCCCCATTACCCGACCCGTCCTCATATTTTATAATCGGGGAAAACCCAAACTCAGTCAAAGATGGTTTTCCCTGTCAACTTCGGGGCGGGTTCGGGTGGGTACTTGCGGGTACGGGTTATGTTGTCATGCCTACCCCTAAAAGCTCTTCAAACTTCACACTAAAGTTGGATAGAGCTGAGCTTAAATACCCACTTCGTCAAAGCTCAAAAACCTCACTGGACTTAGATCACAAAGAGAATAAAATAAAAGAAGAGGTGAACGAGAAGAAAGAGAGTATAAATAAACAAAGGAGTAGAATATATAAAAGAAGGATTGAGACGAAACTTACTTGAAGTTGCACCTGTCACCGGAAGCATGGAGTCGACGGACTAGTTACAGTTACGCAATCCTTACGCTTTTCTCTTGGATTAACTTATACCATTGCGTTTTCTTTGCTTACTTGAGCATTTTCGCCTTGTTGATGATTTTAATTGTTGTTCAATTTTTGTTTAATTTAGTATTTGAGTTCTAGGGTTCTTGTCTTTGGAAGTTTAGATCCTTTAGTTTGAGTGATTTATTGTGATTTTTGTTCATAGATTCGCGGTTAGCAGGTCTTGCTTGTGTAACATGTTCATTTTGGTTTGATTTTGGGTACAAGACAGTGGTGTCGTCACGATGTTCTTCATCGTTGTTGTCTTGTTTATCTCAGGCCGTCGTGGTTTAATTTGACTTTGTAGGTTTTTGACTGGTCATTATTTGTTTACGTGTTTTGAGAGAGAGAGAGAGAGAGAGAGAGAGAGAGAGAGAAAGAGAGAGAGAGAGATGGGGGGAAGAGAGAGAGAGAGAGAGAGAGAGTTTTCATGGAGAGACAACATTATTTAAATGTGTGGTTGTGTTAAAGAGGTTGAGTCCCTCTAGGGACTCTCTCATTTTTACACCGGTCATTAATCAGCAATGACGTGTGGGAAAAGCGGGGTGGCTCAGCCTCTGCCATTTGTCTTTTTTTGGTCTGACCACATCTGGTCAATCCTAGTTGATCCCACTTAGGTGCATCCTAATCTTTAATGTATGCTTCCGTTTTTTGGCCACTTGATTTATCTGGTGTCTTGATCAAAGGGGTGAGGTCTTGTCAACTGAGTTAACTCCCTCAACCCCACATGGATTGGCGCCTCTTGGGCCTGGAATAAGCTTCTTGGGCTTTTTCCTTTTAAATCTCATCCCCCTTTTTGTTTCCTTTTGTTTAACTCATTTAATTTCTCAATTTCTTTTTCTTATTATTATTATTAATCATTATTTATGCCCATTTAATTAATTAAATTGTATTCTATTAATTAGTTAGGTTAGATATTTCTTTAATTAAATTAATTAAATAAGGAAATTAATCTTTCTTTAGTTAATTAAAATTAATGAACCTAATTATCTAATTACAATATAATTTAGTTAGTTAATTTGTTCCCTTTTGATTAAATCACCATGGTTATCATCCTCATATGTTCATGCATTATTAGTCTTGCTCATTCGAGTTATATCAAATATCATTTCAATTATATTTGTTAGTATTTGTTTAAGTGGACAATTAATTAACTAATTAAGTATAATAATATTAATCTCGTAAATGAATTTTTCAAAATTCCAAAAACCCTTGGTTCAACGCCAAGTGGGCTCTTTTCAAAAACCTTGGTCCAACGCCAAGTGAAATCTTAAACCACTTCCCACACCTCAAACCATTTTCATAATTTACTCTGCAAATGTAAATCAAATGATTGATCCAATGTCAAGCTTTTTTCATAATCAAACTCAAAATGACTAATGTGTACTTTGACACTTTTCAATAATGAAATAAAAAAGCTACCTGGATGAAAGGTTCAGTCATAACCCCAAGTATTAGGCTCAAGTGGTAATCGCTTGTAAGTTATAAATACTTTGTCTTTCACTAAAATGCAAACACGCAAACCTTTTCGCAATAAAATTGAAAGAAAAATATTACTTGGGTGAAAGGTCAAGTCATAGTCCTGAACACTAAGCCCAAGTTGTAATAGCTTGCAAGCTCAAGTGTTTGTCTTTCATTTAAAACACTTGTTAGTATTTGAACCTTTTCACAAACAAATTGAAAGAAAAAGACTACATGGATGAAAGGTCCAGTCATAATCCCGAGTATTAGGCCCAAGTGGTAATCGCTTGTAAGTCATAAATGCTCGTCTTCCAAGTCTAAAAAACATACTCAAACAAATCAAACCTATTTACTCGCCTTCGTGTGATCAATAGCTTTTTTATAAAAGAACATTGTTTAGTCCGTTCTAATGTGAATACAAACTAGCGTTTAAGTCTCCACTGCGACCAAACAAGCCAGTGTTAACCGTTAGAATATGATCTAAACACTTGTTCAATAAAACCAACCAACAAACAATAGTCTTCCCCCAAACCACGAAGCCTTGAATTCCTTATTGTACCTGAGGAAACGTAGGAGCAAGACTCACAATCTTGTCAAGCACCTTAAAAAAAACATTTTTACGACCCCTTTTCTTTTTGTACCTTTTATCACTTGAAGAAAACAATTAACGATAGCTAACATTCAATCGCAAGTTTAACTAAAAGGTTCCTATTTTATACAACGGACATGAGGGGTACTAATATCTTTCCCTTGCATAACCGATTCATGAACCCGAATTTGATTGCAACGGTCATCTTCCTTTTTTTCTTTTGAGGGTTTTATCGATATTTTCCCTTTCCTCCTTAGGAATAAATAAAGTTTGGTGGTGACTCTGTTCAATATCATTTTCTGCGAGCGTGCGAACGCCTCCCAAAGGATCGTATTTTTAGAGATGCGGTAGGAGGTAACCTAGAGTTTTGAAAGAAAACACCATTGTTGAGGAGCTTAGAGCGACCTTATTTGGAAATCCAATGTAAGAGGGAGATTACTCTTCTATGGGTGTATATTGTATGAAGGGTAGAGAGGAGTCTTCACCCTCTCCTAGGTTTTCCTTGTATTCCCCATTGTTGATATGTTCATGGGTTATTGATGAAATTTGTGTAAATTATATCCCCAATTATTGTGATTCATGATTTGATCTGTGTGTTATGATATGTTTAACTGTTATGAAATTGATACATGATGTTAAACTCATAAGATGATGTGTTAGGATGTTGCAATATGAGTTGGTACGATGTATGAGGGTTAAGGAATGGAGAGGATGAAGTGAACATGATTAAAACTAGAATTTATGGAAAATTGGCTTATGTCAATCGATTGACCCCCGATGTCAATCGATTGATCACGTGAAAAATTAGAAAAATTTGAAAGAAAGAATGATGTCAATCGATTAATTCCATTAATCAATCGAATTCTCTAAGAAAAATGTGAAAAATAGGAGAAATATAATGTATTAAGGAATCATATCAACCGATTGATGGTCTTTGTCAACCGATTGATGCTAGTTAAATTGTGAAAATTGCTGAGCTGAAACCTATTATTTCATCTGATTGTTTTTGCCATAACTTTAGTTCTGTAAATCCAAATAAGGTGTGGTTCGAAACGTTGGAAAGATAATACATATGACTATCCTATTTTGATGTATTAAGAGGCTAGATGGGTACTCGAATGTGTTAATTTTACTGGTTTTACTTGTTGTGTAATGGTTAACGGTAGACAACGAACGATTAATCATTGTAATTGAATGAATTAATGATGAAGCGATGATAATATGAATTAATATGATTGAGTGTCGTGTGCCCGTTTATTAGATGTGTGAATATATCATGTGAACTGAAATTATAATTATAATAATTGTTGTAAATACTTACAAATGATTATTGAGATGCGTAATTCGAAGTGAGAACTATTATTGATGTGTTTAAATGCATGATTGTTTATAGTCAGATGTGGGGTTGTAATTATTGTTGTGATGTTGTCATTACATTATTGTATGTTATACATCATATATTGTCGTTTTTGTGATAGAGGTGAGTCACAAGTTCAGATGTTGGGACTTGGGATTTATCCCAAGCTCATATGAGGGGGCTTGGAGCTCATATGAGGGGGCTCGGGTTCAGATGTTAGGACCTGGTTCGTATGACGAACCATTGTTGAGTTAGTACCGCATGTGATGACTTATTGGCAAGTTTACTAATAGTGTCGCGGTAATAAAAGATTGAATCCATATGGATTGTGTTCAAACAAGCCAACAATTGTGCAATGTAAAGGAAAACAGTAAATGGGAGGGTTCAGGTTTCAGAACGAAAAACAAACTACAAGTTTAAAACAAAAATATTAAGACAGTTAGGTTGTGTATTGAATCCTCTTATGCTCTCTTGTTGATGTATGATGCATTATATGAATGATCTTATCCTTATAATCTCACGGCAAATTAACAAAATCGTTATAACTGATCCCTCACTAATCACTACTTGGAGATTCATATTCTTAGTCCATCGGTGTAAGCAGGATTAAACGATGTACAGAACGTTAATTTCCTATTCCATTACTCAAGGTCTCATATCCCTATTCAACCAGTGTAAGTAGAACAGTTATCCTAGGTCCAACACATAGGTTAAGGGTCAGTAATCCCTATGTGTCCAATATCATATTAGCATAGTATCTCAAATAAAAAGCATTAAGATTAAGAAACAACTGAATAAGATTATAATTCAAATAATTCGTACAAAGTCAAAGCAACATATAATTCCAACAAGATTGAATAAGGTTTATCATAACACAACCTAACCTAGAGGAGGCTAACTACTCATTATTCATAAAAATAATACCATAATTAATTGATGAAAATAACATAAGAAGTCCCTTGAAGAGATGGTCTTCAATGGCTTCATATGCTTTAAAAATCACTAATTATGCTCTCCAAGTCTGCTTCAGTCTCCAAAATTTGTAACCTTTGTCAAATTGCTGAAAATTCCCTTAAAAAGAGCTCAGAACGAGTCAGAACGCGTCAAAAAAGCCTAGAAAAGTTCCCATTACGCGCATTATAGATGCATTGTGCGCGCGATGTAACTCATACATCTATGTCGCGCACATGACACCGTGTGATGGTGCGCGTGATTATTCTAGTAGCTTCATTAAAAGACACTCTTTTTCACCAGAATTTCCACTAAGTCTCATTCTTCCATACTTGGATACTTTTCACTCATTCTTGGGTCTTTCTTCTTCCTTTTGGCTCATCTTTCGCTTGTTTTTCACTGATTCTTCGCCTAATTATATGCAATGATGGATTGTCATCAATATAAATATAGAGTTGAGGTGTTGTCACATTGCATACAAGTTGGCATTTGTGAATTGATGATTATTGTTGTTGTTGTTTATGCTACCCTTCCTAATCTTTTATACCGCTAACATATTTGAGCGTATTCTCACCCCTTTTTTGTTTTGTTTGTGTGTTTATGTATGATTTGTATAGATACTCGGGAATAGTAATAGTAGCTATTGTGAGTTGGAAGATAGCATTGGAACTCATCTTCGTTTACTTTATTGTTTATCACTTTTAGTCAGTTAAATGCTCTGGTTTGTAACATCAGGAACGGGGCATCTTGTATTATTTTGTTGTTGAGTTAATTATTGGATGATAATGATATCTTGATTTCGTATTTAGACTTGTAGAGATATTTGAATTCTATGAATATTAATTTGAAATTTTGTTGTGAGTGTTTTGATTTTAAATGTGAAGTATGTATGTTATTTGAGAGTAGCATCCTAAATATGTCGAGTAATTATTTTTATATAAGTTTTGGGGTTTATGGTGTTACATAGTGGTATCCGAGCAGATCGATCCATCCGACCAGGTTTTTGTAATGTTGTTTGTGCCCTAGTATGCGACATATGTATGAACATTGTTCATACATGTTTCTTATAATAGGTATTTGATGGTGTGCACATATATAGATTAAGGAAGAAATTATCAAGCTATTGATAATGCTTTGGAAGCGATGGCTCAAGTGTTGTTGAATCAGTAAGGAGCAGGTGGTTAGTTCTGTGGATTAGGGAAATTTTAACGAAGCAACCCACCGACCTTCAACGGCATATATGATCCAAAGGGTGCATAAACATGGCTCATAGGTATTGAGAATATTTTTCTAGTGATGGCTTGCACTGAAGACTAGAAGGTGTTGTTTGGTACTCATATTGTTAGACGGTGTGGCTAGTGATCGAGAGGGGGGGTGAATAGATCACCTCTTTGAAATTTAACGGATTTGAAATTTTATCAGAGTTTTCAAAGTTGGCGGAAAAATCAGTCCCGAATCGACTTCCGTCTATTCTGAACCTACTAGAAAGCCGGACACACAAGTTTAATTGCTGGATTTTAATGAGAATGACAGAAACAATTCACACCAGAATTTTAACTAATTGAATGCACTTATCATTAAAGTCTATTTCCAATGAATAAAATCTAGCTAACCGTTTTGTCAAACAGTTGGTGTGTATGTGATCGATGATAAACAGCAATGGAGTTTGATTAAAAGTTTTCTTGCCACTGCTGTCTTACAACAGGAACAATCACCACACACTAACTGAAATTGCGAAAACAGTTTTAAAACGTAAAGAGGAGTAAGGTAAGAATACGATACGCAGAGATTTGGTAAGGAAGTTCCCCACGTCGTCCTCGCGTGTGGGTACGTCTCCCTCTCAATTTCAAATGAAATTGAGAACTTTGATTATCAATTTTTGCCGAATCCGTTGATACAAGGTTATGATACAAAGACAGAATTCTAAACTCTAAGAACCTCTTCTTGTATGAACCTTCACTTGATCTGAGCACGATCAAGATTTTCCTGCACGAAATTGCAAACAATTCACCGGTTCCACGACCTGCTTGCGAAATCCCCCGATCTCCAAACGCAACGCTGCGGCTGAATATGTTTTGCAAACGTGACTCCCAAACCCTCAAGAACACTCCAGTTCTTGAAGGACAAACCAGTAGGTTTTTCCTAGAAACCCCCCTTCAATCTTCAACTCAGCTAGATCCTCGATCGTTCCACTGCAAACCACAGCTAGATCCTTGATCGTACCACTGAACGTTATCTCGATGCTTCTTTAATCCAAAGAACAAGAATGGTTATGTGTAAATGTTCTTGAAGAAAAGTGATTGAGAAGATGAAGAAGATGAAGTCTCTTTCAGGTTTCTAATTGCTCTCAAACAATTGCTCCAGCACTGCTTTTGATCTTGTGTTCAATTGTTTTCCCTCAATGAATTCGTGGTTTTTGCTGCTGTCATAACCTGTCTTATATATGCAACCACAGGAACTGTTATAAAACAAAAACAGCTTTATGCATTGATACATGAGAGTATGCATCGATGCATACTGTAATATAAGTGAGTATTTGGTGAAATGAATTAATCATGTATCGATGCACAATTCGTATGTATTGATGCATGCTTCTTTTTCACTAGCATGTATCGATGCCTAATGCGTATGTATTGATACACAGGTTGTTTCAATTTGTCATGTATCGATGCCTAATGCGTATGCATTGATACACAGTCTGTTTCAATTGATCATGTATCGATGCAGGGATCGTATGGATCGATACATGGAGCCTTTTGCCTTTCATGTATTGATGCATGACTCGTATGCATCGATGCATACTGAACAAAAGAAGTTTTGTGATATACCACATGCAGTATGTATCGATGCAAAGGCTTATGTGTTGATGCATACTGACATAAAATGGATTTTATGTGTTATTTTGAGAGATGTGTCAATGTAGGTCTTTTATGTAAAGTTATGCAACAATAGAATGGGATAGAAACACAATAAAAACACAAGTGTATCAAGTGATGTAATGCACAACCAACATTTGGATGATGATCACACAATTTGCTATCATTCAAAATTAATTCAAGTAAAGAATTCTCTCACAA
Organism: Lathyrus oleraceus; assembly: GCF_024323335.1. NCBI lineage: Eukaryota > Viridiplantae > Streptophyta > Magnoliopsida > Fabales > Fabaceae > Lathyrus > Lathyrus oleraceus. The sequence continues at coordinate 87,727,488 of NC_066584.1, forward strand.
ACTCCCCCTTTTTGATGATGGCAAATTCTTGGCAGGATGTGTGATACTCCCCCTGAGTTTGTGCATATCTGCATTTTCTCCCCCTTTGTCAACATCAAAAAGAGAGAGAAACAGGTTTATCACGGTAGCATGGTGAAGCAGGTCATGGCAAAAAATTGATAAATAAGCTAACAATCACACAGAATGAAGCTTACAAAGTAAAGAATCACTCACAAAGAATGACAAATAAGGGCAATAACAGCAGAAGTAAACAGAAGGTTATAAGCATTTAATGTTCAAGTATGTCATGATGATTATGCCCAAGTATGATTCACAAATCAGAATTTTTAATGTTCAAAAAAAACTTTTGTTCTAACATACACAATCATATAATTCTAAATGAGATATAGATAGGAGTGATATTACCTCTGTTGGTGTAACCTTGTGAGGAATAAGTGTAATCTAAAACAAATCTCATCAACCAAGGTGAGGCATAATAAAAATAAGAAGAAACATGCTTATCCTTATCCAGATTTCCGTTGGTAGGCATAGGGGTGTTAATTGATTTTGAGTCATTCATTCCAAAGCGCTTGAGTAGTTCTCTGCAGTATTTTGTTTGACATACTGTTGCACCCTCATCAAGTTGCTTTATCTGCATTCCTAGGAAGTGATTCAGCTCCCCCATGAGACTCATCTCAAATTCACCCTGCATAACCCTTAAAACGAGTCATTACTCCCTTTGAAATATCTCCCAAGATGTTGTCGATAGGATGGTCTTTTGAAGATTTCCAAGCTGGTGGAAGGTCATTCACTTCAGCTGTCCTTTCTTCCTCATCTTCTTCATGACTAGTATCTTCCTCCTTCTCATGGGCAGCTGTTCTGGACTGATCAGTTTCCGAACCAGCTTCCTTGAGTATGTCTTCTGTAGATACACCTGCGTCATCAAAAGAAATACCTTTTCCGACACTTTTCGGATAAGACTCATCAACAGATACATGGACAGATTCTTCAACAGTAAGTAAACGCTTATTATATTATTTACTCTTACTCCTTTAAACACAATGTTCTGTTCAGCATGTTCAATTATGCAGCAAGTTTTTGTGAAAGAAAGTTTATAACCCTTGTCACACAATTGACCTATGCTTAACAAGTTGTGTTTAAGCCCCTCTACTAAATGGACATCAGAAATAGTAGTGGTAGAGGGATTACCTACACTACCTTTACCGAGTATAGCTCCTTTGTTATTGTCTCCATAAGTAACATATCCCTTCTTCTTTGCTTTGAAGTCTATGAAAAGCGATATGTCACCGGTCATGTGCCTTGAGCAGCCGCTGTCAAGAAACCATCTTCTATCTACGGAAGCAAGGCACTCGTCCTACAATATCAAAAGAGAGAAGTTGGTACCCAATTTTCATTGGGTCCGAGTGGGTAAGTGCTAACATGGTTGCCTTTTGGCTTCCATTGATAAATACCTTTAGGAACAAGAAATCTCCTAAACTTGCATTTCTCAATGGTATGGCCAGCACGACAACAATAATGACATAAACCATGATGATGCGTTTGTTTATTCTTGTTCATTAAATCCTTTGGAATAAAAGAGTATTTTGCATATGGAGGATTTAATGACTTCTTAAACAACCTAGAGTCAACGGCATAAGTAACCTTAGGTTGTAACGCTTTCTCTAATTTGACCTTGAGAGTGTTTACTTCTTTTTGCCAAATATGACAAGCGTCACAATACCTAACTTTACTACATCCATCAATGTCAATATATTTTGAATTTTCTGCAATACTAGCTTTTAATGATTCTAAAGCATTTTCAGCTTTGTATACTTTACCTTCCAGAAATGAAAAAATTTGTTTATCGGAAGATAATCTTTTAAAAGCATCTACAGCTTCGTTATGCAGATTTTCAAAAGCTATTTTCAGTTCAGCAAAAGTCATAGAAGAGAAATTATTATAATAGGCTTGTTTTACCTTTTTATCATTGATTTTCTTCTTGTGGTAGGACAGATTTTTGGTGTGAGCCGTAAGGCACAGATTTGCGGTTTCATCACTATCACTTGAACTTTGTGTGCTTGATGAATCACTATCACTTTCCCATGCAATGTAAGCTCTTCTTTGTTTGTTGTACCCTTTTGGTGGAGCTTTTCCTTGATCTTTATACTTCATAGGACAATCTGTTTTATAATGTCCAGATTTACCACAATTAAAACAAGATCCTCTTCCTCTACTCTTCTTATTCTCTTCCTGTTTTGAATCTGTAGATTGTCTTCGAAACTTCATGAGATTTTTGTCGGAATGCTTGACTCCGTTCTTTCGAATGAATCTATTATATCTCCTCACAAAATGTCTCATTTCCTCATCATCCGAATCTTTGTCACTACTAGAATCATTGTCACTTTGCTCTTTTCTTGAGGACTTAGAGCTAGAGGCCACAAGAGCTATTGGCTTCTTCTCTCCCTCTTTGTCTCTTTTCTTCTCCTTTTCCTTCTTACTTTTTTTCTCATATTTTTCAAGACTTTCCGATGCTTGCTGATGTTCTTCCAGCTTTCCAAACAGAGTTGTAATCGTAAGTGTCGTTAGATCGTTGGCTTCTTAATAGTTGTTACTTTAGGTAGCCATTCCCTGCTAAGACACCTCAGAATTTTATTAGTAGCAATTTCATTGGAAACAGGTTTTCCAAGTGCATTCAACCTATTAGTGAGATGAGTGAATCTCTTTTGCATGTCGGAGATAGATTCTCCTTGTTTCATGCGAAAGAGCTCAAACTCTTGATTAAGTGTGTTAATGCGGGACTGTTTTACTTCAGTCGTACCCTCATGGGCAACTTCTAAGGCATCCCACATTTCTTTAGCTGTCGTGCAATGGGATACTCGATAATACTCATCAACACCAAGTGCTGAAATTAGTATATTTCGAGCTTTCCAATCACACGACCACTTTTTTTCATCTTTCTCATTCCAATCAGCTTCTGGTTTAGGAACTATGGCGCCAGCCGCATTTGTCATAGTAATTTGAAACTGACCATTTTCAATGGCAGCCCATACTAGCCTATTCACAGAATTTATATGAACTCGCATGCAGTCTTTCCAGTAGCCGTAATTTTCACCGTTGAAAATAGGCGCTCTATTATACGCCCCCTTTGGTTCAGAATCCATACTGTTACAGGCAGCCACAGAGCACCAGCGAACCGGCGCTCTGATACCACTTGTTAGACGGTGTGGCTAGTGATCGAGAGGGGGGGTGAATAGATCACCTCTTTGAAATTTAACGGATTTGAAATTGCTGGATTGCTGGATTTTAATTGCTGGATTTTAATGAGAATGACAGAAACAATTCACACCAGAATTTTAACTAATTGAATGCACTTATCATTAAAGTCTATTTCCAATGAATAAAATCTAGCTAACCGTTTTGTCAAACAGTTGGTGTGTATGTGATCGATGATAAACAGCAATGGAGTTTGATTAAAAGTTTTCTTGCCACTGCTGTCTTACAACAGGAACAATCACCACACACTAACTGAAATTGCGAAAACAATTTTAAAACGTAAAGAGGAGTAAGGTAAGAATACGATACGCAGAGATTTGGTAAGGAAGTTCCCCACATCGTCCTCGCGTGTGGGTACGTCTCCCTCTCAATTTCAAATGAAATTGAGAACTTTGATTATCAATTTTTGCCGAATCCGTTGATACAAGGTTATGATACAAAGACAGAATTCTAAACTCTAAGAACCTCTTCTTGTATGAACCTTCACTTGATTTGAGCACGATCAAGATTTTCCTGCACGAAATTGCAAACAATTCACCGGTTCCACGACCTGCTTGCGAAATCCCCCGATCTCCAAACGCAACGCTGCGGCTGAATATGTTTTGCAAACGTGACTCCCAAACCCTCAAGAACACTCCAGTTCTTGAAGGACAAACCAGTAGGTTTTTCCTAGAAACCCCCTTCAATCTTCAACTCAGCTAGATCCTCGATCGTTCCACTGCAAACCACAGCTAGATCCTTGATCGTACCACTGAACGTTATCTCGATGCTTCTTTAATCCAAAGAACAAGAATGGTTATGTGTAAATGTTCTTGAAGAAAAGTGATTGAGAAGATGAAGAAGATGAAGTCTCTTTCAGGTTTCTAATTGCTCTCAAACAATTGCTCCAACACTGCTTTTGATCTTGTGTTCAATTGTTTTCCCTCAATGAATTCGTGGTTTTTGCTGCTGTCATAACCTGTCTTATATATGCAACCACAGGAACTGTTATAAAACAAAAACAGCTTTATGCATTGATACATGAGAGTATGCATCGATGCATACTGTAATATAAGTGAGTATTTGGTGAAATGAATTAATCATGTATCGATGCACAATTCGTATGTATTGATGCATGCTTCTTTTTCACTAGCATGTATCGATGCCTAATGCGTATGTATTGATACACAGGCTGTTTCAATTTGTCATGTATCGATGCCTAATGCGTATGCATTGATACACAGTCTGTTTCAATTGATCATGTATCGATGCAGGGATCGTATGGATCGATACATGGAGCCTTTTGCCTTTCATGTATTGATGCATGACTCGTATGCATCGATGCATACTGAACAAAAGAAGTTTTGTGATATACCACATGCAGTATGTATCGATGCAAAGGCTTATGTGTTGATGCATACTGACATAAAATGGATTTTATGTGTTATTTTGAGAGATGTGTCAATGTAGGTCTTTTATGTAAAGTTATGCAACAATAGAATGGGATAGAAACACAATAAAAACACAAGTGTATCAAGTGATGTAATGCACAACCAACATTTGGATGATGATCACACAATTTGCTATCATTCAAAATTAATTCAAGTAAAGAATTCTCTCACACATATGTTGTCGGAGGAGGTCGAAGACTTGTGGGATAATGCGCGTCAGAGATTGGAGAATGTGGATGCTGTGATTACTTGGGTTGTGTTCAGAACTAATTTTCTAGAATCGTACTTTCCAGAGGACATGCGCGGTAATAAATAAATTGAGTTCCTTGAGCTGAAACAAGGGAACTCAATAGTTGTTGAGTATGTTGCTAAGTTTGAAAAACTGGTGAAATTTTTTCCACATTATAATAGTGCAGCTACTGAGGGAAGGATCGGAATCGTGGGAATCCTTATGGGAATTCAGATGACAAGGGAAAGCAGAAGGTGGAGCAAAATTCTGCGAGTGGGAATGAGCGAAGTGGGGGAGGGACTCCTGCTACTTTGAGATATTTCAAATGCGGAGAGTTTGGACATCGCATTTTTGAGTGGAAGAGCACAACTGTGAATTACTTCAAGTGTGGGAAGTCATGTCACTGAGTTACTAAATGTAGGATTAATAGTCTGACTTGTTATAATTAGGGAGATCAGGGTCACATTAGTACTTAGTGCCAGAAACCAAAGAAGGCCCAGTCTGGAGGAAAGTTTTGGCTTTGTCTGGAGCTGAGACTACTGTATATGATAGATTAATTCGAGGTGTGTGTTTTATTAATGGTATTTCGTTGATTGATATTATTGACACAGGTGTAACACATTCGTTAATATTTGTTGAGTGTGTGAAAATATTGAATTTGGGAGTGTCTTCTATGAATGGTAGCATGGTCATTGATACCCCAACTAATGGTTTAGTGACTACTTTGTTGGTGTGTGTGAATTATCCTTTGAAAATTTATGGTAGAAATTTCGGGATTGACTTAGTCTATTTGCCTCTAAGTCAATTTGATGTTATTCTGGGAATGAATTGGTTGGAGTTCAACCATGTGCATATCAATTATTTTGATAAATTTGTGAAGTTTCTTGAATTTGAGGAGAGTACATAGTCGATTTTCATGACCTTAAGGAAAGTGGGGATGTCCTTAAGAGAGATTGCTCAAGTGTTCATGGTGTTCGCGTCCTTGAAAGGGGGAAGCGGGAGAATGATTATGGATTTATTTGTTGTATGTGTGTTTCATGAAGTGTTCCAATATGACATTAGTGAATTATCGTCAGTGTGTTAGGGGGAGTTCACTATAGACTTAGTACCTGGTACTAGTCATGTGTTGATGGCTTCTTATAGGATGTCTGCTTCAGAGTTGGGTGAGCTGAAGAAACAGTTAGAGGATCTACTTAAGAATAAGTTTGTTTGATTGAGTGTTTTGCTGTAGGGAGCGCAGGTGTTGTTAGTTAAGAAGAAAGATGGTAGAATGAGGTTGTGTGTTGACTATCGACAACTGAACAAAGTTACTATTAAGAATAAGTATCCTCTTCCGAGAATTGAAGATTTGATGGATCATTTGGCTAGTGCTTGCGTATTCAGTAAGATTGATTTACGGTTGGGTTATCATCAGATTCGAGTGAAAACAGAAGATATCCTAAAGATTGCGTTCAAAATGAGATATGGTCACTATGAGTATTTTGTGATTCTGTTTGGTGTGTATAATATGCCAGGTGTGTTTATGGAATATATCTGATAAAGAGCATATAGAGCATCTGAAGGTTGTGTTGTTGACCTTGAAAGAAAAAAAAGTTGTATGCAAATTTATCTAAGTGTGAGTTTTGGTTGAAAGAAGTGAGTTTCCTCGGTCATGTGATATTTAGTGGTGGTATCATAGTGGATCCATCAAAGATAGATCCAGTGTTGCAGTGGGAGACTCTAAAGTCTGTTACCGAGATCATAAGTTTTTTGGGTTTGACTAGTTACTATAGAAGGTTTGTCGAAGGCTTTTCGAAGTTAGAATTTCCTTTGACTTAGTTTACTTGAAAGGGCCAAGCTTATGTGTGGAGTATTCAGTGTGAAGAGAGTTTTCAAGAAATCGAGAAGAAGTCGACATCAACTCTAACTTTGATTTTACCAAGTCCAAGTAAATCCTTTGTTGTGTATTGTCATGCTTCAAAGATGGTTCTAGATGGTGTGTTGATACAGAATGGTCAGATTGTGGCTTATTTTTCCTGGCAGTTGAAAGTTCATGAGAGGAATTAACCTACGCATTATCTAGAGTTGGAAGTCATATTGCTTGTGTTAGAAATTCTGAGGCATTATATGTTTGGTTCCATATTTGAAGTGTTCAGTGACCACAAGAGTTTGAAGTACTTGTTCGATCAGAAAGAGTTGAATATGAGGCAGACGAGGTGGCTCAAATTCCTAAAGGATTGTGATTTTGGTTTGAGTTATCATCTTGGTAAAGCCAATATTGTAGATGATGCTTTGAGCAAAAAGTCGTTGCATATGTCAATACTTATGGTTCAAGAATTGGATTTAATCGAGAAATTCAGAGATCTAAGTCTGTTGTGTGAAAGGACTCCTAACAGTGTGAAGTTGGGTATATTGAAGTTGACTAGTGGTATTCTCGAAGAAATCAGAGAAGATCATAAATCAGATTTAGGATCGATTGACCGGCAAGTGTTAATCAATAAAGGTAAAAGGGGTGATTTCAGAATATATGAGAATGGCGTTATGCGTTTCCATGACAGAGTTTATGTACCTGATGTGCCAGAACTTAAGAGGAGTATTCTTGAAGAAGGTCACATAAGTAGTTTGAGTATTCATCTCGGTGCTACTAAAATGTATCAAGACTTGAAGAAAACGTTTGGTGATCATGAATGAAGAAAGATATAGCCGAGTTCGTTTATGCGTGTTTGATTTGTCGTAAGTCGGAGATTGAACATCATAAGTCGTCTTGACTGATGCAACCGTTGAGTATTCCCGAATGGAAGTGGAACACTATTTCCATGGATTTTGTGACGAATTTGCATAAGACTTATAAGGGGGATTATTCAGTTTGGGTTATAATTGATAGATTGACTAAATCGGCTCATTTCATCACTATTAAGATCAGTTATTCATTGTAGAAGTTGGTTGAAGTGTATATTGAGAAAGTTGTTAACTTGCATGGTATTCCTTCGAGCATTGTTTCTAATATAGATTTGAGATTCACATTGAGGTTTTTGGGGAGTATGCAGGAAGCCATGGGTACTAAGCTAAATTTGAGTTCTGCTTATCATCCACAAACGAACGGTCAGATAGAGAGGACTATCCAGTCTTTGAAGGATTTGTTAAGAGCTTGTATCTTGGAGCAGGGAGATAACTGCGACAGTTACTTACTGTTGGTTAAGTTCCCTTACAACAACAGTTTCCATTCTAGTATTGGAATGACACTGTTTGAGGCTTTGTATGGCAGAAGATGTAAGACACCTTTGTGTTAGTATGATTCTTGTGAAAGTATTGTGCTGGGATCTGAGATTATTCAGCGGACTACCGAGAAGATCAAGATAGTTCAAGAGAAGATGAAAGTTTTGCAGGGTCGCCAGAAGAGTTATCATGATAAGAGGAGAAAAACACTTGAATTCCGAGAGAGAGAGAGATCATTGTTATTGCGAATCACTTCGGTAACAGGTGTTGGTCGTGCTTTGAAATCTCGAAAGCGCACGTCGCGTTTCATTGGTCCTTATTAGATTATGAAACGAGAAGGATGAGTCGCAGAGTTGCATTACCATCATTTTTTTAAATCTTCATGATGTCTTTCATGTGTCTCAGTTGATTTATGACATATTCTAGGTGACATGTTGCGCACTTTCGGGTAGTCTATAGCCCTGCTTGTATGTTCACCTAGCGCATGTATGTTTCACTTATCTCTTTTTATGGACTATCTTTTCTTATGTACAGTAAAATTATCCCAATATAAAATTAAAGTACTTTGAATCTTTTGGTTAAAAGGACATAGCAATATTTTCATACGATTTAAAGGCAGGATTGGAGGTACGGCCGAGGGGATGGGAAGTAAATTCCTGCATATCAAAACATTGTCAATTGAATGTCAAAAACATCAGCATCATTAGATAGAAACATTTGCAAGAATCACATCACTATAAGCACTCACAGAATTTTCATAATCCAGAAACCAAACTAAGTCCTTGACGAAAGAAAAATTGTTTGATAACAAAGATCTGAAATCAATTTACAATTATATATTGCCCCAAAAAATGTTACAGTCATACAATTAGTATAGTATTTTATCATATGACTACAAAACACAACAAACACTATATAAACTTAATTATAATTCAATAAAAAAGAAAAATCATCAACAAACATGAGATGGAATCATACAATCATTTGAAGTGCCATCATCAAAGTTAAGACAATAGCTTTGAAGATCATAGCTATACTGTGGAGTCCTCCTTTTCCACACAAGAGATTGTTTCCAGCAATTCTTCACCTTATAAAATAGTTTTCTAACCAAACACTCAAGTGTCACCTTTCTTTCAACATTATTACCAAGTGTCACCGAAGAGGTAACTCTCGTTTTCCTTTGAAGCTTCATCAATTGGTTTCCTTGAAAGTTATGAAAAAATCTTGGGAGTTTCATTGTTTTGCTATAACAAATGAAACATCATGAAAAAGGTGAGTTTTTTCAAGTGTGTACAACACAATGAGGCATCAAATATTTAATGGCACTTTCTGATCTGTGGTGAATAAAGAAGAAAAAAAAAACATTATCATGAATAGTTTTACTTTTGCTACCTTTGCACAATAATGATGGACCCAGTTTGATGAAAGGATTGAAGATGTTCTCTAGTGATGTAACATCAATGGGTTGCGTTTAACTTCAATCACCTTTTTTGAAGACAACTATTGAGTTTTGGTTTATACATCATTGTGATTTGCTTGTGTGTTACACAAAGGTTTGCCAAAGTTTGATTCCTAGTATTCTTCTTACTAAAATGAGGTCTATTATTACAACATAGTAATAAAGGTACACGCTATTCATACGTAAACAGATAAGAATTCACTGTCTTTTTCTTCGAAAAGTACATGAATTTTAACTTGTAATGTAGAAGTTTTTGTGTTTAAATTAATACAATTCACTATATCATTGGAGAATTTTTAGAATCAAAAGTTGTTAGGAGTAACTAATGGAGAAAAAATAAATGGAGTTTGTTATGATTGGTTGGGAAATGCTATCAGATAGACAGCTTACCATAAAACATTGATGGACAAGGCTACAAACTAACGAAACGAATCTCTTTACCTTTGACTGTTGTAGATGCTACTACCAAGTTGAGGATGTTGATGTTAAATTGAAAGGGAGAAAAACCAATCAATTATGTCGTATTAAAAACAAAGCTTGCCAATATTTGCTTCCATTCAGTTGCAGAAAATAAACAAGAGGTATATAACATTTCTTTAAATCCTACGTATGCCAACAAGAGTTGTGTGGTAATGAGTGAAAACTGCAAAAGTAAGAACAACAAAGATTGTTTTGGACAGAACTGGATTTCAGCACTGAAGATCCAGTTCCACGCACAATATCCATTTGAGGATGGTCAGCACATGATCTTGATTAGAGTTTCTCTGGCATGGATCCAATATGTAAGGATTTCATTTTTTTTAACCATTTCCACTATTTTCTGAGTAAATTAATTATGTAAAATTGATTTTGTTTAAACACAAATTGAAGCTTCTTGCAAAAACGAGTTGAATGCAGAATCAATTAGAAATCAGTGTTAAAATCAATTCTACACATCCTCCTTGCAGGTACGCCAATTCATAGAAGAGACAAAATGCTTGCAGGTGAGTTCTTGCCAGTACACCGATTCATAGTAGAGAGTATGCTAACACCAATTCTGCAAACCTCAGTCACAACCCCGCATTTTGTTTACTAAAGGAGATCCACTTCGAGTTAGAGTTCAAAGACTAGTACAATGATCTATAGGCTTATTTGTTCTAACCACTTTTTTTACAATTTGATGCACAATATAATGCCTCAAATTCGCCTTTAATGTGGATATTATACACCAGGAGCTCCATATCTTCTATAAATAAACCAAGTTCCGGTCTTATTCATCCAGCATGGTTTGTCAAGGTTTGTTTATAATACATTACATTATACGTAATTAGCAAATAGTAAAGCTAGTTGATACATACTGTTTTCTAAAAGATGAAAAACTCTTATTCTCAACCAAATACAGAGATTTCAGTTTTGTATCTTAAAACACAGATGGGTGATTTCGTTTTTCAATGTTGATCTTGTTGATAATCGAAGTTTTAACACAGGCAGACTTTCCTCAAAAGATGATTGAGTTTTAACAAAGAATGAAAACATAGCTGGTCAGATACTCCTAATACTAAAATTATTTTATTTTCAACTAACCGCGACGGATGCACAGATCTGCACACACCAACAGAGATGGAATGCAAATGGAACCACAATTTTACAACTATAAATCCAAACTCAAAACATTATAAGTTTAAAAAAAACATTATGAACTACTTTAAAACGCATTGTTAAAGGCTGTTAACTACAAGTTTATAAAAAAAATTCAAACTCAACATAGGTGAAAACATTTTAAACCATTGTAAAGTGTACTTGGAATCAAATCATAAATAATTCTCAAAACAAAATAATATCTGTGTAGCCAAAAACATATAATCTCTTCAAAAATGTACTTGCAACAAGTCAAGGAGTGACAAAACAGTGCCATAGTATGGCATAAAAATCTAAGACAAACTTTAAGCTCTAGAAACAACGGAAACATGGGCTAGTTAAACGAGTATCACTCATACAATGGCATTGGCAGCACTTGCAATCCTTGGCCATAGATCAGCACACTCCTTACCGATTGGACCAGTGATGGCAGACCCTATAACAAAAGACATAACAGACATTAAGACACTAATCCATGACAAGCAATAAACAACCAACCTAAATGCCTCAGCATGAAGCAAACTACACTAAAAGTGATTGTATCTTTTGTAGTGTTAACGGTATAGTAATACACATAATCATGAGTAAGCACTAAGTTAATTCACAATTCATGTCCACGATAACCTTCATCAGAATATTATTTACCATAGATATAACAGATAAATTAAAAAATGATACCTTTCATTTCTCCTTTAGGATTCACAATGACACCAGCATTATCTGAAAATAAAAAATACTCTGAATGTTAATTAAGAGATCCGTGTATTATAAAATTTAAAAATCACAATCAATGATATTCATATCTATATCAAAATTTACCAGCAGACAGGTAACACAATGCAAAATAAAAACACATCATGCTGTTTAAAACTGGCAATAACACAGTTGTATGCTTCTATACATAATGAATAACCAATCAGAACACAGGTTACTCAACATTAAATTACAGAAGCAACCTTTAATCATAACTAAATAAAAAAATCGAAAATCATATAATAAGAACATGAATCAAATTAGGGTTACCTTCAAAGTACATGAAGACACCGTCCTTTCGGCGCCATGGCTTACGTTGACGAACGATGACAGCAGGCAAAACCTTTTTCCTCAGATCTGGCTTTCCCTTCTTCACGGTAGCCATCACCATGTCTCCGACGCAAGCTGAAGGAAGACGGTTAAGTCTACCCTTGATCCCCTTAACGGAAATGATGTACAGATTTTTCGCACCGGTGTTGTCAGCACAATTCACCGTCGCAGCCACTGGAAGACCCAGCGACATGCGAAACTTGTTTCCAGCGGAACCACCGCGACCTGATCATTCAAATCGAACAAAAAACCGTCACAAAACCATTATCAACAATTCAGAATAAACGAAAATCTTAGCAAGGATCAACAATCAGAACATACCTCTCTTCGACATCTTGTCGTCTCTCTGAACTAAATCTTCCCAAGAGTGAGTTTACTTATATATATGTAAATGAAAATAGGGTTTTCAGTTGTAGGGTTTATTCGGGTTGGGCCTTCAATAGCTTATTCTGTTGGGCCTTCGCGTGTTTTATTGGGCCATATAACATTTTGCAGAAAATTGAAAGTTTTACCTTATACCCCTACATTTATCCTTCCATCCTTATATTTTATAAAAAATACCAATTTTATCCTTATATATTTTTAATTTTTTTATTATTTTATTTTTTAAATATTTTTAAAATTTTATTTTTGTGGACCGGAGGACTTTGTAAAAGAGTTCCGATAGTCATTTTTCAAGTATTTTTTAAATATTTTTTTATGTACCGGAAGACTTTGCAAAAGAGTTCCGGTAGTCAGTTTTTGTGTATCGGAAGATTTTACAAAAGAGTTCCATTAGTCATTTTTCAAATATTTTTTTAACATTTTTTTTTGTGTACCGGAAGACTTTTCAAAAGAGTTCCGGGAGTCAAATTTTATGTACCGGAAGACTTTACAAAAGAATTCCGGTAGTCATTTTCAAATATTTTTTTATCATTTTTTTGTGTACCGGAAGACTTTGCAAAAGAGTTCCGGTAATTTTTGTGAACCGGATGACTTTGCAAAAGAGTTCCGATACTCAATTTTCAAATATTTTTTGACTTTTTTTTTGTATACCGGAAGACTTTGTAAAAGAGTTCTGGTACTCAATTTTTGTGTACCAGAACTCTTTTGTAAAGTCTTCCGATACATCAAAAAAAGTTTAAAAAATACGTGAAAAATGACTACTGGAATTCTGTTACAAAGTCTTCCGGTATGTAAAATAAAATTTAAAAAATATTTAAATAATAAAATAATAAATTATTTAAAAATATATAAGGATAAAATTGGTATTTTTTATAAAATGTAGGGGTATAAGAATAAATGGAGGGGTATAAGTTAAAATTTTCAAGAAAATTATACACGTACCTCATCATTTATCCCTCTCGGTAAATTACGAGTATGGACTAAAATACCCTTGTATATATGCTTACACTTCAAAAAAATCACTTTTTTATTTCATTTTACAGAAAAAGAGAGCAATTGCAAACCGAAAAAACAAATCAAAGATATTCGATTCAACAAACTTCTGGAGAACACGATGCAAAGATATTTGGTTCACTGTTTCTTTCACACCGAAAATCTTACGAGAAATTTATGGTTTGAATACGAAAAATGTTACACACCGGATAACTTGGCATGTGGTACTCCGATTCATATTTATGCTAATCAGATAACTCGGCACCATGTTATTTGGTTCTTAATATTTTCTACCGAAAAAATTGGACTAAGGTTATCCGATTTTTATTTTCCACTGGAGAACTAGGGCCAAGGTTGTCTGGTTCTTATTTTTAATTTTCAATGATTTTTTTAGTGGCCCGCAAAAGAGGCCAAAACGGGGGGAGATTATTCCCCGAAGATGTGAATGACGGCAACCTCAACGGACAGTGGATGGGGACGAACGTCAGATAATCGCATATGACCCTCGTCCACCGCAGCCACAGTTCCTTGGGGTCGTACGATACGTCAATTATGATGAGGTATCATGATCATGTTGCTCGCCATTTTATGATACGGTGAGGTAACTTAATCTCTATCGTTTTATGTTGAATATTTTTAATTTTAACTATCTATATTTTAGAACATATATTATAAATTATGTTTATGAGAGAAATTCGAATAAAGAATTAAAGATTATTGCACATGGTAGAAAATTGATAGGATGGGTTTCACATTGTCTTCCACCATTGATAGATATATAGTTGTTTGAGTATTGTCTATTCTCTCTCTATAGAACCATTTTTCCGAGAATGGATCAAAATTTAGTATCAGCATTTGTAAAGAGATAGCATCCAGAAACATCTTCATTTCATATGCCATTTGGCGACATGACCATTACATCAAACGATATTTCTTATCTTCTTCATTTACCATGTAGTGGGAGTTCTGGAACCCTACACGAGGTTTCATTAATGTTAATTCTATTACTTTTGCTATTGATTTGTTGGGTGTTTCGTTTGAGGTGGCAGCTGAAGAGGTTTGTAACTGTAAGGGTGCTTATTATAGGCTGGATTAGTTAAATGAGGTATTTATGCATCAGCGAGCTGATATTAGATTCGACGGTGCTGTTAAAGCATATATGTTGTTGTTAATAGGTTGCACCATTTTTGCCGACAAGATTTTTACTCTTGTAGATGCAAAGTATTTATCAATATCTAGGGTCTTGGCTAGATGTGGTAGATTTAGTTAGGGGCAGCTGCATTTGTCACACTCTACATGTATTTAGGAGAAGTTTCCTTCATTACGTGCAAGCAACTTGGCAGATGTGCCTCTCTGCTACAGGAACGAATGTTTTATTTTAATTTTATTTTGACTTAACTTTACTTATTTATAATTATTTTAATTGACAATATTCATATTATGTAACCATGTTGGATTCATGAGTATTTTTCAACTATTGGTTTGAGAGGATTGTCTAAGATTGCTGGTAGCGGTAGTCCACTTACCATGGTGATGAGATGGGTTTACAAACAAGATGCGCAAAAGGTTGATGAGCTTAGGTCTGTTTTGGATGCATTGACACATGTTGATGTCATTTGGCGCCCTTTTGAGGATCATAGACATCACATTTCATTTGATGATATATGTTTGTACATGAGCGTCTTGAAATGGTATGGCACAATTGTAATATACTTACCTGACAAATGTATATGTCAGTTTGGATACAGGCAATACATTTCGCCTCCACCTTCTAATTCTAACACACTTGATGTGGATTTTGAATGGATTGTATATCATGCGAGCGTGATGGAAGTGATTTGTCCAGTAGTTTTGCTACCTTCTCGTATGATGTGGATGTTGATTACTTAGATTGGTACTATAGGGTGTCACATCCTCGTTATGGGTGTTCATTGGTTTGGAAAAATATGAACCAAACCGGAATCCAAAAGAAACCACGGTGTTTGGTTCAGGCATGTTTATTCTTCCAAGTCTCCTTTATATAGGCAATAGGGTAACTCGTATAACGTTGTGTGAAGTAGCGTGAATTAACAGCCATGTTTATTCTTCTAAGTCTCCTTTATATAGGCAATGAAAAGATCCGCTGGAGGGTAGAATTGGAATATCAAAATGTAGTTGTATCCTTGCATAACAACTTGTGAAAATAGAAGACAAAATGGTACAATAGTACAATTCTTAGCTCACAAAATCAATGTAGTGGAAGGAATATTTGATCTTGTAATGTGTACTATTTTACTTACATAAAATCTTTTGATCTTATCATCAATATCCAGGGGCTTCTGATAGATATATGGTGAAGCATGCATAAGAGAAGATTAAGAATCTAGTTGATAGAAACTTCAGAACCCTGACTTTCAGAGTCTTGATTCAGTTCATCAGAACCTGGTCTTCAGAGTTTGGTGACACTGTTCAAATTATTGAGAGAGTAGGTCTTCAAAGTATATCAGCATCAGAAGCATCAAAGTTGCAAAGCTTTGGATGAGCATATAGTCAGAAGCGTTGAAGTACATAATCCAGAGCTTGAGCATCTTATAAACCACGTATCTCAGAGTCAAAGTACACTAGGTTCAGAATTTGATGACATCACATGTCATTCATTCAGAGTCAGAACTTGAGTCTATAATCTACACAATAAACAAATTGATTAGGGTACAACATTACTCTCTAAGAGTTTATGAATTGTTATCCTCAAAACATAAGGCTAGATGCATAACCAAATCTTATTCTTATAAAGTACAAGGGAAAATGGGGAGTTAAGAAGAGTAAAAAGGGAAAGGAAGTGATGTGCATCGTGATTGTTCGCATTAGGAGTATGTTGAGGCCTCATTGGAAAGTTAGACATCCAAGAGATCATCAAGTAAAACTTGATCAAGTCAACTTTCTATCAAGTCTTCAAGACATCTTTACATATCTCAGTTTTCTATCTTCTTACATGACTACATTGAAGATATTATATATGTGAAGTCTTATGGAAATTATGGTTTATGTGTTATTGGCACTTTACTTAGATATGATGAATATCCATGGTCATTAATTCAAATGCAATTAGATGGTGAAGTTTATTTGTAAAGTCATTTGTATTCCAATGTGTTATATCACACAATCTTTGAAGTTAGGAGTTTGTTGCGAATATCTAGCTTGGATGTTCAAGATAATGAGAAACGAACGATGAATTTTTATACGGGTTACCCTATTGCTTCTAAATATAGTGTGATATTGGTTTCGTTGTTCAATAACCTTAACATGACTTTCTGTTCACTTGCGGTTTCTCCATTTATGTCTGCGAGTTGACACAATATGACTGCAGTTGGTTTTGTTAACGATAGTCATTGAATTAAGATGAAGTTGAAATAAGATTTTTCATGACCTCATGTCACTGACCGATAGAGATATAACTATAGTAAATATGCAAGAGTATGGGAAACAACATATACGAGACATATAAGACATTGGGAAGAAGAAGTCATGAAGTTAACATAATTTGTTTTATATTATATTGTTGTATAGTTATGATTGTATGTATATATTTTATTGATTGTGATTGTACCAACACTTTTGTATGTTAAGTCATGTTATGACACTTGGGTTAATGATAATTTATCTTAAGGTATGTTAATTTATGTTTATATTAACATATTGTGTTGTTATGAATGTAAAAAAACATAGTTAAAAATAGGGGTGTACGCGGGTTGGGTTGGACCGTGTTTGGCCTAACCCGTTACCCAACTCGTTCAAATTTTAATGGGTTGGGTCCGTCGTCCAACCCGCAATTCCATTGTCAAAACCGACTCGAAGCGACCCGTTCATTAATGGGTTGGGTTCACATGTTGTGTTTCAAATTAAAAAATATATATATATTTTATGATTCTTTTTGTCGGTTTTAAAAAAAAGTAACACAACTCAATACAATCATAGTCATTTATAACACTCAAATTCAATGAAGCACATCATATAATGTCTAATAAAATTCAACAACGCGACATAATACTTTATAATAATATAAAATTCAACGAGGCATGCTATTTTTTAAAAATACATAAGTTGAAAATGATACAAAAGAAAATAAGAAACAACATTTAATCTTAGAATTACGTAAACTCATTGGTCTAGTAGTATTATTGGTGGATAATAAAATTTTTGAAAAATTATGGTTATTATGGACATATTAAATTTTTATTTTTATTTAAAATAATAATAAAAATAATATAAAATTATTAAAGTCATATCAATGAGTTGGATCAACGGATCCACGGGTTGCAAAATTCAAACCCGATACCCGAACCAAAACTATATGAGTTATTGTGGGTTGGGTTAGGTATACCCGTAAATGAATGGGGCCAGGTAATTTATGGATTGAGTTGGTTTGGGTCAGCGGGTTCGTGGATCGACTCGCACCCATGGACACCCATAGTTAAAAAAGTCATACACAAAAATATGAAATACCTATTGCCTACCAAATTTTATAAAAATTCGATAAAATTTTACGTATATCGAACATTTAGAAAAAATAAGTACACAAAATCAGTATTGTTAATAACATATCGTGAAAAATAGTGGATCGCCAAAAATTCGATATGAGAAATATCGGATAACGCAGTGGAAAAATAACGGAAGTTGTAAAGTAATTAAAATAAATAATTATAAATAAAATAAAACATGCTACACAAAAATAAATATTACATAAAATAAATATTAAAAACTCGACTAACATTAAATTGAAAATCTCAAACAACTAAACAATCTACAAAAAGTTAAAAACAAAAATTAAAAATAACTTGCAACTCATAAGTTAAGTAATTCAAACTTCAAAACAACTAATAATTGGTAGTTCTTCTAAGTCTAACTAGTGATAGACGATGATGAAGAAGAATGAACAAAGAAATAAAGAAGCAGGGTTATGAGAACAATAATATCTCTAATAATTTTTCTAGTCTTCCTCTAATTAATATATTACTCACACTAACTTATCAACACTCTACTTTTTAACATTCAATTTTTTTTAGTTTTTTAATATGAATCCACCACTTATTATAAATAATAACAATAATATTAATATTAATAGTATTAATAATAATAATAATAATAATAATAATAATAATAATAATATTGGTCCACTCCTAAAAAGTTTTCATGATTAACCAATTTTGATATCAATACACAATGGCTATACCGATTTATCGGGAAAAACCCCGATATTTTAAACATAGCAAAGTTGAAATGCAATATCGACTTTCGTATCAAATAAACAAAATTTCAATATACTACATCGGTATATCAACGTTATACAAAATATTTTAAAAAAATAATATTCACCATATAAATACGATATACGGTATATATGTATTTGGTTTAATACACCTGAAATTTCATATTTTTTCTAAAAAAATTATTTAAAAGAAAATGCGATAAAAACTATAAAAAAAAATTGTCACTAATCGTAATTTTCGCGATATTTTGGGCCAATAAAACTCAAAAGAAACCGTTTTTAAAAAAATCCAAAAATAATAAATTTTATTGGATCAAAGATATTATGGTAAAATTGTAGAGTTGTGGGGTGCAGGTTAAGGTGGCAGGTTAAATTCTAAAGAATGTCGTTGTTGTGTGCTTCTATCCCTTCCTCCCATCAATTCGTCGTCATTTCTCCGGCAACAACTTCCCATAATCGGAGGCTCGCCGGGAGCTACGCCATCCGTCCTCGCCTGAGGATGTCACTTGACAACAACAACAAAAACAATTCTAACAGTAATTCCTCTTCTCTACTGAGTGCAGTGACCAATCTTCTCTGGGGTCGGTCCCTCCCGCCAGGGCTTCTCGTCACCACCGTGCGCACCGCCTGGAATTCTACGTGGCAGCTCATGATGTCACAGCTGGCTCCCTCTGACCCCACCGGCGGGTATTCAAGACCCGCTTCTAAATTCCGATTCTCCGGTCCTCCACCCAATGGTCTCCACCTCTACGTTGGCCTGCCATGCCCGTGGGCCCACCGTACTCTCATAGTACGCGCACTCAAAGGCTTAGAAGATGCCGTGCCGGTGTCAGTTGCGTCTCCTGGCATGGACGGGTCGTGGGAATTTAAACGGGTCGGTGGTGTAGATACGGGTCAGGTAATTGGTCCTAGTTTGGATAAAGCGAATGGTTGCAAGACTTTGAAGGAAGTTTATAGGCTTCGAAGAGGTGGGTATGATGGAAGATCCACAGTGCCAATGTTGTGGAGTAAAGAATCCAAAGATGTTATCTGTAACGAAAGTTACGATGTAATTCAATTGTTTAACTCCGGGTTAAATGGGTTGGCCCGTAACCCGGAGTTGGATCTTTCACCCCCTGAATTAAAGGATAAGATTGAAGAATGGTATCAAGTGATATATCCAAATGTGAATAATGGTGTTTATAGGTAAGGAATTGAGACTTGTATAATAATTATTGTTTTTTTTTTCAATTGAATTATGTAATATGCATTGCAGGTGCGGATTTGCTCAGAGCCAAGAAGCATATGATAGAGCGGTAAATGAGTTGTTTTTTACACTAGACAAGTTGGAGGATCACTTGTCAAATTCTCGTTACTTGTGCGGAGACACGCTCACACTTGTTGATATATGTCTTTTTACTACTTTAATTCGGTTTGACATTGCTTATAATGTTCTGTTTAAATGCACCAAGAAGAAGTTGTATGAGTATTCTAACTTACATGCCTACATTCGTGACATTTATCAGGTGCTTGTTTTGCTAAAAACATGTTTAAATTTAACCATCATTTGTGTTGTTCAATTACTGAGATAGTGTGATTTGTGCCTTTGACAGATTCCCAAAGTTGCAGACACTTGTAATTTTCAAGAAATTATGGATGGTTACTACAAAATCCTTTTTCCTCTCAATCCAGGGGGCATTAGACCAGTAATGCCTTCAACTTCAGAGCATGAAACTCTATACAGGCCTCATGGCAGGGAATCCCTATCAAGTAAACCAGTTTTTGTTAAATAGTGAACAAATCTTTCATCCGTTGGTTCTTATTATGTATGTAAGAGGACAATAATGTACTAATCTAAAGCTTTTAGGCAATGCAAGTAGTATACAATATAAGCATACTTTTACTTCTTAAAAAGTTATCATGTACTGTTTATATCATTTTTTTTATCAGATCATATATTGTTTATGCACTTTATAACGCTGGATTTTATCAATTTGCACCTTTTGCAACTCACCAATCTTTCTTTCGTCACTGGCTTGAGTCCTAGCTTGAGTCAAGTGATTCTCCTGAAGGTCATTTCAGTTGTACCAGAATCCGGTATCATTGGCTCTTAAAAATTAGTAAATATTTTCAATCAAAGGAAAAATGGTTAAATGTAAAAGGAAAAGTCCTAAACCACTAATAATAATTCTCAGCATGATATTTTGTTGATGTAAGACGAATGTTACAGAGCCCTACGAATACAACAACATATAGCTTCACGTATCCCAAATTGAAGATACAAGCATCTTAACTAAGGACCAAAATGAAGGTTAATCCATTTGTCTTTTTTTGGAAAACACTGCCTAATAGTACTTAAAACAAAACTGTACAAAGTAACTACTGCCCAACCGCCATAGGTAAGATTCCCCCAAAAAAGCTATCACTGAAGTAGTTTGGGTCTTGTTACAGTGATAAAAACTATCACCCAGAAATTGACGCAGATCTAGTGGACCCTGCTACAAATAACAAAAACTCATTATGCAAATCTCACATCAATAATGGCAAGTGTGTTGGTGTCTGCATGCATGTTATGTGAATGGATGTAGCCAATGAAAGAGTTTCATTAAAATCAAATACAAGTTTACTAAACATCGAAATGAAAGCAATCAGATCATAAGCGATATGCACATTATTAAACACTACGCAAAATAGTTGCCTCCCAGTTTCTACCACAAAGTATATTAAATTTAAAAAAACTAAAACTTCCAACTTGACATGTGACCGTGGCCTTTTCAACTATCAATTCAGCAAAAGATTAAGTAAGAACAGGATGGGGGAAGCGTTATGAATAATGATCATTTGGCTGAAATTTGAAGTACAAAATGCAAAATAAAAGTTAGCAACAAATTAGAGGAAGGAAGTGGCATAGGAATTAGCAATATCCAGAGAAAAAATGAAGACAAAGTGGCATAGGAATTAACAATATACAGAGAAAAGATAAAGACAGATATTTAGGGATAAAAGTTTTTAAAAAATAAACACTATTCATCAGTGAGAATTGAACCTACCGTTTGATCGCTTCGTATTCCTGCAGAACTTACTGCCACATTTGCACTCAAACAGTTTGACAGGTTGATCATGGTCGTCAAAGTCAATGCCATAATCCTGTAGAAACACCATAAACATAAAGCTTCAGTTAGAAAAAAATGATTTTAGATTAATGAAATGATTTGAAGAAAGTAAACAACACTTATGAACAGGCCACTTATCAGTATAAACTTACTAAATGGTCTGCAAACCAACCAATGTACATATCATTTGTAAATGAAGTAACCATGAAAAAATATGAAATGACTTCAACCATATATAAATTATCTCAACCATGTTTTTGTTGCTAAATTGTTCACTACTTGAAAAAAAGAGTACTTAATAAGCACTGTCAAGAAGTGAAGATTTACAAACAATACCAGACCATTCACGATAAACCATATTACATAACAAAACTTACCCAAGTGAGTTCTTCTTGTGCTGCTATTTTTCTGGAAGAGAAAAGGGCAAACTGCGTATTTCAAACCATCAAAAGCATTGGTAAGCAAATTTGCTATACAGTTTACTGTCGCAACAAAAGGTAAGTAAAACAGCTTTTCAGACTTCAAGGATTAGGTAGCTTCTCACATGATAGTAATAGCGATCTGGACACTCAATTTGAATTGGTATTTCAACCAAGTTTGCATCAGAACATCTGAAAAATTAAATAGAGTTGTTACAGAATCTTCTAAATTACCAAATAACATTTAAACATTTGCCGAGGCACTGTTCGGCAGAAGTCAAGAGTTAACATAATACAGTTTTAAGTATTGAATCGTCTAAATGCACAAACAACCATTAAAAGCATGCAGGTGAATGGAAGATTGACCAATTCATACAGTTAACAATATTTTGTATCTATACCAAATTAGGTTTTTACTGCCCGGCTATGAGATAAATATAATGTAGAAAGAACATACAAGAAAGCAAGCCCAGTTTTATAGAGATGGGAATATCGTGATAGATAAACAGTTATGCTAGGCAAGATAAGAAAGGTAATTCGGATCGAAGATCAACAGTTTGGGGTAGGGATAGATCAAGGAAAACTGTAGTTCAACCATTAAAAGAATTTTTAGTAAATGGCCTACCATTAGCTCTATAAAGCATAGCTTGATGATCCATGTTGCAGGACTCACCTAGTGGGAAAAGGCTCTGAATCATTTTCAACATCTGTAGTATTTATTTTAATTTATAATGAACTAACTATTTCTGAAGCATGACCTTACATAGACAAATTTTCTTTTCTCTTAAAAATAATATGAACACATTAAACTCGAGTTACTTTTCTTCTTCATATAAATACATACAAAATTAAATTAAATGTCCCAGACAATTTTTTTTCTTTTCTAGATGCGTAGTTTGTATGATTAGATTTTCCTTCCTGATCAGTCCTCTTATGTTAGTAATATAATGTAAGAAAATAAATATAAATTACAAAAATGAATACTGTCTTCTCCAAATTTTCCGGATATCAATAAAAAGTGCAATCAAGTAATGAGTGTCAACTGAAACACGGGTATACATTGCTTTTGAGATCAAACCAATAGTTATTCCACATAACTTGCAAACAGCAAGTTGTTAAATCATTGCAATCAAGGTTAGAGCAGCGGAATTTCAACTTTTTGAAAAGCATGCAACTTTTTAAATCATGGCAATCATGGTTGACTTGATTATTGTTTCTTTATTTTCCCTAGCTTGAATTTTAGGGTGCCAAAATAGAAATAATGGGTGAGGAATTCAATACCTGTGATTAATAAACCTAGCAATGTTGCCAAAGGACGCTGCTTCTAAGCATAGAGCTTCTTCATCCTTCACAAACCCTGAATCCCAATCCGTGTCCAGTAGAATTGGGTAAGTAGATTTCTCATTTTCAGCACATTTTATGTTCCTCTCATGCAACTCTTTAATCGTTAAAATCTCTCCAACAAACTCGCATACAAATGCTCCTTTTGGCAGGTCCTCTAAAGTACGAAGACCCCATCCTTTTCCTTCTGAAGTGAAAAATACCTAAGTTAAAAATATTTGTTAGTGAAACCCTTTTAATAATGTACTGGGGAATCTACAATACATAGGAACTTGGGCCTGGAGATACTTAACTTGATATACACTATAAATACAATGCATAAGAACTTTTTAATACAAATTATGAATCAATATTGGAGAAAATCTATTTGTTTGCCAGTGGCAGAGATAACTACCCACCTGCAAGTTGCATGTTATTCCTCGCTGAATAAGGCGATTGCCACATTGTTTCCCACAGCCACATTTTCTCCAGCATTCTTTAATAAACTTTCTCTTTAAGTGTCCTTTACATGGTTCCAAATAACCATTATTCTTGGACCTTTCAAGTGGGCAATCTTTGCAATAAAAGCAATGTTGTCGAGGGTTGTGACTGATAGCAATGCACTCTTCCAAAAATTCTTCCTTTAGCAGGCCTTGAGCAGTATATGCAAATTCACCCCCAGTTTTATCTGTACAGGCACAATGTGTTGACAACAAGACACAACTTCCTATGCAGGGACAACTGTCCTCGGCCCCAATACGTGATAGAGAAATGTTAACATAAGCATCTTGGAATACAAGGTTTTGGGGTATGTAGTTGAAAGGTGGTGGGAAATCATTAGTAGTTTTATTCACCCACGGAATTTGATTAATCTCTTCACCTTTTGTAATGTCATGAACATCATGAAAAGACCTTATATCATCTACTGTAAGCTGATGACGTGGAACGACTACTAAACTGTTTGAATTTGGAGACACGGGATCCTCCGGCTGCATTCCAACATCACTTTGTGGAATATCTTTTGAGATGTCCATCTTGGAAATCATTGCAGCATCATCCAAAGCGCTCTGATGGGCTGGCGAATAGGGGCCTCGAGGGGAAACCAAGGCAGAAAAAGAATTAACTTGGATTGATCCATTAGATGAGTGAGACCCCGTGTCCAAATCCTTACTTCCCCCAACACCCGGAGTGCCATTAGCCTCTGATTCCTTCAACACATCCATGGTTGGTCTTGTCATACAACTTTCTTGTGAGTTATCATTTGAATCAGTACTGAATTCCAACATGCAATCACATATATCCCTAAACATTTTCGCGACAGAAAAATTAGGGTCAGTGATTTTATATGATCGCAGACATCTATCCTCCATCATCTTTAGAAGCTGTTCCTGAGTAGGCATGCGAAAATCTGGACCTTGAATAGCTGAGCTGTAGCTCAGAGAAAGTTTTACTTCTCCCTGAGCTGAAGAGGCAATCACAACATCAGAAGCCACTTCTTTATCTCTAACTCCATTTTTCTGCTGTGATGATGTCTCAGAGACATGGCCACCTTGCTTTCTATTAATACCACTCTTCGTTGATGAATGCCTTAAACTTGTAGGTTCTTCATTGAGAAAGAAATAAAACTCCTTAAAAGATGAGTTAATTGGCAACAAAAAACTAAATGATAAGTAGAAAAACATAATGTAAAGGAAAAATAAATAAAATTAGACAGATTCAGTGGCCAAGCCCTGACTCATAAAATAAAAGCACTGCCCACCATAGAGAAACCATGCAAACTATGTAGAAACTCATAAATCAGTAAAGGGTTGCCTATTGCGTATGCCATATAGAGCATATGATCAATGCATCTCACTTTTACCAGTTTCAGTTGATAACATGAGACAACTACGCAAAGGTAGGGGACAAATATCAGTTAAACTACAAATTTATGCATTGACTTTATTCTTTTCAAGTGCTGTGATAGAACTTTTTTCTGTATTTTGTTCGAAAAAGTTTACATCTAATTTACAATACTACCAACCAGATACCTGTGTTGTTAATAATCTCAACTCAGGTACTGTGACAACAAAGATTTTTTTCTGTATTTTGTTAGAAAAAGTTGAGATCTAATTTACAATACTATGATGGCATGGGAGATGGCGGGATATCGACCCCTTAAAATACTATGATGGCATGGGAGATGGCGGGATATCGACCCCCTAAAATGCTATGCCAGTATAGAGAATAGTGGGATAACCGCTATTGTAAAGGCTAAAAGCCAGGGTACATAAATACTCATAAATAGACTAATACATAGAAATAGCAGTACAGAGAAATAAAACTGAAATAGAGAAGGAAGAACAAAAATTGAGCAGAGAAGAAGAATAAAACAGAACTAAAAGTAGGAAGAAGAACAAAACAGTTATGTGAGCAAAATCATAACATTGCTCTTCAAAGGGTTTGGATTGAAATTTATGCCCTTAAAAAAAGACAAACAATTATTTTTTTTAAAGAATTCATCCCAAAAATTCTACAGCAGATAGCAGTTTGGGGCTGCAACTAGCGGCTGCTACTACAACCACTATTGTTGACAGTAGCTAGTGAACCAACAGCATCACGCTGAACCCTAGCACCACTTAGCTATTCCGCTATAGCTCGATACAGTACTTCCTACTAATTTGAACAAAAGTTCACCGTGTTTGGAATGTAGACTGCACCACCGAATAATGCATTTAGCAAAACCATAGTTGAGTGTGTGTGTGTGTGCGCGCGCAAACATGAGTTTGAATAACATTCCGTGGTTTGAAATTTGAAACGAAGCAAAACAAAGTTACTTTTCTGATGAGTAAAACCATGGTTTGCAAACTATAATCCAAACATGTAAATCACAACCAAGATGTCAAAAACAAAAAACTTGATATTAAGGAAGAGTTCATTGAATACCAGGAGGAACCATTGCAATGGGACGCTCATAATCAGGCAATTCATCAACAGGCTCATCTTTAGGTACAATCAATGCATGAGGCATTTGGTTGCTTGGTAACATAAGCCTTCCAGGTTGAACTGTTGTTTCATATATAGGTTTTCTCCCTCTAAGAGAATCTTGAGGCAATGCAGGTTGCTTTCCTCTGTCAGAACTAGCATCTTGCATTGGACCTGGACGTGCTGCAATCCTCGTGTTTCCATCTGATGACACTGCTTTGTTTTGATGCCTCTGTGCAGAGCTTCCCTCAAGTGCTGTGGCCTTTTCAATGTGAGGCTTCTTTGACGGGGAAGGAGCTGAACTAGGGGAATTGTTCTCTTGTCCTCTTAATCTCAATCTTTTCAAAGGTTGAGCAGGTTCAACATTTATAAGAGCTTCTTCAGCCTCTGCCTCTTCTTCCTAGTCGTATGAAAATACAGAATACATTATCAGCAGCTATAGACATAGACATAAATTTAATAAAGTGACACAGATAACTTGCCAACAAAGAATGATGAAAGTTATGTACATTAACTCTCTTGTTTTTCTTTGGATGTTCAGGCTCCTGTCAAATAAAGTCGGATAATAGAAGTAAGTTTGCAGAAAAATCATATATAAAGAGAGTATGTGTGTGTGCAGCCACGTGGAGAGGAGATAGAAAATAAAGTGAGAAAAACACCTCAGAAACATCGCCTTCAAATATAGCATCTGCAAGAGCTCTATAGTTCCCTTCCTCAATAAGTTCCCAATTTTTATCATATAATTTGAGAAGTTTCTTTAACACTGGTTTCACTTGTGATTCAGAAATCCCAAGACTTGACATTGCACGATAGGCTGCTACTACTTTCGGATTGGGCGCCATCTATAATCCGTCAACAGTTCTCTTTGCAACAGACTCCCAAATGTAAAACGCCCCTAAATTCCAAGGATTTCTAACATAGAGACAAATACACCATATGATTTATGAGTAATTGAACAAGACGACCTAAACAATCATCAAAGAAATGAAAAAAATAAAATACAGTGGAAAACACAGATATCTCATTAGCTGACTTTTCAATAACTGAAAAACTAGGCACAAAATCCAGACAACAGTTAAAAAAATAAATTAACCCTAAAAAAATTATCAGCTTAATATTCTTTTTGATGTAACCTTGATTAAGAAGTAGAACAAACCTGATTTTTCTGTTAACAAAAAAAAAGCATACAAAGTCATCAATGAGTCAAAGGAGTTATTCAACAACTCCGTCACCCTAATCTTTCAGTTCTTGAAATTCAATGAGAAAAATAGACAACACTACCTAAACTAGTTCAGCTTCGAAAACTGATTATTTGCAAAATCACTTTCTCACAAAAATTTATGTTCGTGCATGCGCTCAATGTCATACAAATAACATGCAATGGAAGAATCGTACATAGAAGACATTGATCTTAACAAACGAAAACCCAAAACCACATAGTAAAGAGAAAAATATACACTATATTTCATAGGGAAAAAAACGAAACGGTGAAAAGAAATTAACCTAGTGAACAATCGGAGGAAGAGTGTCTGAGAGAGATGAAACAATGTCGCTACAGAGGCTCTTCAGTATGATCTGGTGAGCGAGAGAAAGAGTGAAGAGAAGTGAGAAAATGAGGAAATAATGCTGTGGTTAGGTGAATGTGAAATGAAAAGGACGTGAAAGAAAATGGAAATTTTAGTGTTGAAGTTGAAAAGTTTACCTGGGTTTTCTTCTGACTGAAATGGCTACTACCATTTTGTTTTTTTGATTGTGAAATGAGAGGGGCGAAGTTTGGGGAAAATAAATAGGGCAAGAGAGTTAACTTTTTATTTTTATTATTATTATTATTATTATTATTATTATTATTATTATTATTATTATTATTATTATTTCTATCATCTCTATTTATTTAAAATTGAATAAAAATAGACATAATCATGTATTTTTGGATATTGTTCCCGAAACGAACAATTAAGAATGTCAACAGCAAGTGACTTTCTTATGTATACAAGTGTTTTATTGATCCTTATATTACATTTTTGTTTTGTTTTCTCCATTATATGAGTCAATTTTAAATTAGGATTATGTATACAAGTGTTTTATTGATTCTTATATTACACTTTTGTTTTGTTTTCTCCATTATATGAGTCAATTTTAAATTAGGATTATCTCTTAGATTATTTTGAATCTTTTTGTCAAACCACTTAGAATAAAGGAATCTAATCTTATAATACATAATACATGTGTGTTTGTCCACTATTTTTCTCAACTTGTCAAGTCTCTCCATCTTGTATTTTTGTATAGTACGACACTCATGAACAACATTTCTTACATATCACTCTCATCATCTTGTTATCATTGTTCTTAAATTTAAGGTTTCTACTAGAATGAATATCATATGTTCTAATTGCCTATTTAAGTCCTCATTTGTAGTAAAATACGCCCTAATTCCCACTTGTAATCCTCCATTCTTTTTGGAAGCTTGAATGTTTGAAAATCATCTTTTAACATCTCATCATCTTCACTATCATACTCTCGAGGTAACTCGTCACTATCATATTCCTCAATGTCGCGCAATCCTTTAAAACTTTCCTTTGGAACCTCACATTCACTCATATCATCAATTAAACAACTACCTTCAACTGATTCTTCCAATTCCCTTTGTTTCATTGGTCTTTCAACCTTGGTTTTTCCCTTTCCTTTACATTTTACTTTGCTATTCCCCTTTCCTTTACCTTTTGCTTTGACATCCTTATTGTCAACTGCAATCTCTTCACTGATTCTTATATCATCTTCATCTGAATCTTTAAAGTTCACATTCAAAGCATTGTCTTCACTACTACGACCATCTTTTTTGTTACATTTCAGTCCCTCATCTTCTTCTTGGTTACAAATTAATCCTTCGACTACTGAATCTTCTTAAACATGTACTAAATAAGGCGTACCATCTAATATTACAGCTTCTTGAACACATGCCATATAATTAGTGGTCCCCTCCAAAGTAATATTCATTATTGCATCCCCACCTCAGTGGTCCCCTACAAAGTAACATCCTCACCCTCAATGGTCCTCTCAAAAGTAACATCATTACCCTTAATGGTCCTCTCCAAAGTAATATCCTCACATGAATCTCCTTTATCAATGCCCTCAGTGGTCCCCTCCAAATTAACATCCTCATGTGAATCTTCTTGATCAACTGCATCTTCTACACCAGTGGTCCCTCCTTCATCAAACTTGTGATTTAGATTATTCAAATCTTCAAAAGTGCCTAAATCTGTAAAAATACCTATTACACCATTATTCAAATCATCCAAATTGTCATTTTCTGCAATATTCAAATCCTCTAAACTGTCATTTTCTTGTACCTGTGATATTCATCATTTTCATTAGATCCTACATTATTTTCCAGATACAGTATTGGCTCTTTAATATAATCTAGTTATGAGAGTGGATGAATGATATATAAATGCATTTTCCCGTTAATCAGTGTTATGGTTTTCGTTTTGTTTGTTCCTTCATCATCTTTCAACAAAATTAGATCATTAGTGCAAAGATTAATCCAAGACTGAAGGTCCAAATGATCAAATTGTTTAAAGAATTTAAAGACTGTTTTGATATGGATTGTGATGAAATGTTAGGACTTGTCGAGATCTAGTGGATTTGAGATTGCCAATTCGACCAGACAAGATGTAACACCTCAAATTCGATTAATTAATTTAATTTAATTATTTGGTGTTTGGTGTGCCTTTAAAATAAATTTGGTGATTATATATGTTGTTGGGGTGTAATGGTTTTTGTAGGGTGTTGTGAGAAATATGTGTTCGGTAGAATAATTAAAAATTAGAATAGTTAGCATTTTTAATTAATATTATAAATAAAATAAGAAATTAGTAATATTTGATGAATTTAGTCAATTGTATGATTTGAGGGAAATATGAGGTAAGATGAGAGAAGTTGGAAGTTAGTTGGGCAATAATAATAATAATTATGCAAAATTAATTAGAAAATTATATATTCTAAAAATGAGAGAAATTAGGTATAGGGGGAGAACTTTTTGTCAGTGCGTGAAAACAAGGAGGTTTAGAGAAACAAGAACATTGGAAGGGAGAGTTAAAGTTTGAAATGGAGAATCCATATGAGTTACTTGATTTGTTGTTTTTGTTGGAAATCTAAAGTAAGGAGGGAGAAATGGCTTTAGTTATGGGTGTATTGCATGATGGGATAGAGAAGATAGGTATTTGCTCTCATTAAGGTTCCATGATTTTGTTTTGATGAATTGTTGTTGTGTTAGAAATCTGGAAATTCATGATTGGTTGTGTTTATACATGTGATTTTGTGACTGAAATTGTGTTTGAATCATCATGATTATACATGTATGAATTTCTGCTATTGATGAATGTTTGAGTGCTTGGATTGTGAATATGATTGTTGGTGGAATTGTTGATGCAGTTACATGATGAATTGCTATGAATCATGATGAATATAGTTCTTGTAATATGTTGATGGTTGTGATAACATGTTCTACTGTTAAAATCGTATTTTGGGTTATTTGTTGGGAAAATTTGTTGGAATTATGTATGAAGGTTTATGGATGAAGGGGATGAATAACGTATGTGAAAATTGTTTTTTTTTAGAAAAGTCATTAGTGACAGTCGATTGTCACCATATGACAATCGATTGCACTAGTGTAAATTTTGAAGAAAAAAATAATGATGATAATCGATTGCAATAAGGAATTAATCAATTGTACTGCCTAGAAACTTGATTTTTGAGAAAGTCAGAAGCGAAACATACTTTATGCCAATTGATTGTCATCCCTTGACAATCGATTTGTAGGCCAATTTGTGAAAAATTCTGTTTTGATTTTTGTTGTATTGTTTGACGATTTTAGCCGTAACTTTAGTTTTGTCAGTCCAAATGAGGTATCATTTGAAGCATCAGAAAGCTAACGCGTAGAGCTACCTCATGGTAATGTTTTGTGAAATAATTGGGTTATAGTCATGTATCCACTGTTTGAATGAATGTGATGACATGTATGATCAATTAGCGAATCGTTATGTTTAACTAATGATGAGTTGATGTTATCATGAATTAACATGATTGAATGTTGTGTGAATATTAATTTAATGAGGTGTTGTTGCTTGGTGTTATTTGTTAATTGTCATGTCATTAATTAATTGTTGTGTATTGGGAATGATGTTATGCATAATGATGATGATAAATGCATGGTGATAATTTTGGTGTTTTTTTGTGATAATGCATGTTGTTGAGAGTCATGCATCATGGTGTACGAGCTTTAGTCTAGTTTTTGGTGAGCTCTGGTCCTATGATGGGGATTCAAGAGCGAGTAGATGGCTCCATATGGGAATCAGTGAAGCGTTACTTATGGTGATAGTAGCGATTTAGTGTGCTCTGGTCCTATGGCGTGGATTTGGGAGCAAGATGGGTCAATTTTATCCATAATGGTACCACATGCATACGTGTTATATTATGTCGTGTGTCGTGTCTCATATACATATATGTGCATGTTGTTATGAATGAGTGTGAGACTATTTTGTTATTGATTATGTAATGCATGTGTGATATGTTGTATGATCTCTACCTTAGCATCATTTTCAGTGTTTATATTAAATATTATTTCTCACCCCCTTTGTTTCATGTTGCCCATCATGGACATCTTACAGATACCTAGGAGTGATCATTGGTGGCTTTTCGGAGCTACCCTTCACTTTTATTTATTCTTTTATTAGACATTAGAAGTTTTTAGCGCTATGATCGTGTAACATCAAGGACATGAGTTATTATGTTTTATGTTGGTGTTGATTTCGTTGCTTTGGAAGTTATTACTTTATTTATGAAGTTATTATTAAATGTTTTTCCGCTACGTAGTTTCAAAATATTTTATATGTTTTCAAAGGTTTTTCGTTGATGACAACTTAAATTATCGAGTAATGTTTTTTATATTAGTTTCAGGGTTTAGGGTGTTACATAGTAGTATCAGAGTAGGTCGATTCGTCCATCCAAGTTTTTGTCATATTGTATATTCCCTATTATGCAACATGCATATGAACATTGTCGATGCATTGTTTCTTCTAATGTTTGTTTGTTGGTGTGTAGAATGGCTGGAAGAAACAATCACTTTATTGCTAAAGCTTTGGAGTCAGTGGCTAAGATGCTGCAGGGTCAATAGAATCAGGCTGACAATGAGTTTCGTGGGTTGAGGAAATTTCAGAGAAATAATCCGCCAAGATTCAAGGGCATGTATGATCTAGAGGGTGCTCAGGTATAGCTCAGAGAAATTGAGAAGATTTTCTAAGTGATGGCCTGTATTGAGGAACATATAGTATTGTTTGGCACTCACATGTTGTCTGAGGAAGTTGAGGTCGAATGGGATAACGCGCGCCAGAAACTAGAGGACATTGGTGTTGAGATCACTTGGGTTGTGTTTAAAGCGCAATTCATAGATAATTACTTTCTTGATGATGTACGTAGAAAGAAGGATATTGCAATCCTCGAGCTTAAGAAAGGAAACATGACAGTTGCTGAGTATTCTGCCAAGTATGAAGAACTGGTGAATTGTTATCCACACTATAATGGTGCAGATGTGAAGGGGTCGAAGTGCAATAAGTTTGAAAATATAATACGTCTTGAGATTAAGCAAGGCATCAATTATCAGGAGATTCACTGATTTCCTACATTGGTGAATAAGTGTAGGGTAGATTATGAGGACAACAATGCTTGTTCTACTCACTATAAAAGCATTAGTGAGAATAAGGGAAAGAAACAGTATTGTGGGAAGCCTTATAGTGCTCCAATGACAAAGGGAAGTCGAGAGCTTCAAATGAGAAAAAAGCCAAGTGTGGGAGAGACTCTCGTTTCTGTCAGTTGCTTCAATTGTGGCGAGTTGGGCCATTGTGCTAATGAATGCAAGAATAATGTCACAAGGTGCTTCAAATATGGTAAGACATGTCTTTGAATTATAGTTTGCGAGAGTGTTAGGCTGTGTCATACCCCAAAAGTTGCCCGTTAATATTACAAGGCAGTTTTCAAGGCACTCCAACTTATTTTCTAAGGCATTGACCTTAAAGGAACCAAAACCCAGCTCGCAGATGGCCAAATCCAGAAAATGGCCCAAACTGGCATGCTCGCTAGGCGAGCAAATCCTTCGCCTAGCGAACCCTTCGCTACAATACTCGCCTAGCGAAGCTTGCGAATACCAGAAAATTCTGGGCTTCATTCTGAGCCCATTAGGTCACAACAAACCATTATAAATACCAACATTTCAGTCAGAAAGAGGAGAACAGAAGGAGACGAAGCGGAACCCTAGCAATCAAACCTTGGAGGCTAACCAAGAGAATTCAGAGCACCCTAACGGAAACCCTGAAGGTAACTCATCTGCACAAAGTTTACCTCCGCCCAACTCAATCCGATACTAAAAGTGACCTGCCAATTCAACGTTGCAATTCAATTGCAAACAGGTTTGCGCATCACTACTGTTTTATGCTTCCAATCTGTAATCTCAATACATAATGCATCATGATTGAATTTCTGGATATGCAATTAGAGTTTTCATGTGAGTTTAAATGTGCCTGAATATCCTGAATGTTTGACCATGTTATTTCTGTAATTGAATGCCATAGGGCGTGCAACATGCTGAGATCGTACTGTTCTGAAATTCAAAACCCGCAGCCGCTCGCTAGCACATCGCTAAGCGAGCATGTAACGAGTATTCGCTAAGCCTTCGCTAGGCGAGGCAGAGGCGAACGTGACAGTCGCTAATATTTTGGTTGTTCTGTTCTATGCTTATCTGATCTGTTCTATTTTAATCATGCGTTATTTTTCCTGACTGTTGTGTTTCTTTTGCGGTGTAATCCTCGATTGCACCTCTATTTGGTATTCTGACCTGTTTGCTGAATATTGTAAGGACTCACATACTCCCGAAGAGGGTAGCTTGCTAGGTATCCCACTTTATTTGTGGGATACCCTTGTGGAGATTCATCATATTTACTTAATTGATCTTAATGTGGAGATTCATCCTAATTACTTAATTAATATGGACCTAATTACCTAATTGATTACAACTACCTAATCGATTGTAAAATATTGCCTTTGCATATGTGATCTTGGACCTCTCTTTGTTGCCTTGCGATATTACGGTATTATGGTTATGTCCCGCGAATGTGGGGATACACCTAGCAAAGACCCTTCGGTTAAATCATCATGTCCCTATAAAATAAATCATAGTCCCTCGGATGTTGCCGACGAATATATGATTTTGCCCCTCGATGACCCTTCGTTGTAGCCTACGGTTAAATGATGATCGTCCCTTCGAATGCTAAGGTATCCTTACAAATGTTGCCTTTAATGACCAATCGATGACCCTACGATGACCCTTTTGCATCCAAAGGATAAAACTACTTACTTCTCAATAGTAAGGACAGTTTTACCCCCCCCCCCATAAGGATAGGAAATACTTATAAAGACCTCGGGTAGGTATAACCCTTAATTGCTTACTCACAAATCGAAATACTTTTCACACCTCACACCTTTTCAAAACATCTTTTAGAAAGTAACCACTTGGTATACATTCGTACTAGAATCATTACCGAGTTATATTTTTCTAAACAACTTTCAAAACTAAACGAGATAACCACTTTGTATACATTCGTACAAGAATCATTACAAAGTTAAACTCTCTTTTCAAAACATTTTAAGCAATTCACAAACACCTTTTTCAGACAAACATAAGTGATCAAGCAATTAAGAGCCCATGGATAACCATGGATACAAAGGGTGCTAACACCTTCCCTTTGTATAATGTACCTCCCTAACCCAAAATCCAATTAAGGTCTTTCCTGTTCTTTTCCACCTTTCCTTATTGGATGAAAGAAAAGTCGGTGACACTCTTGCTATCCGCGACATTTGCTTTCCAAAGCAAAAACACATCAAAGTCAGTTCACCGTATGACAGAACTGGCGACTCTGTTGGGGACCCTTAAAAAGAGAGGTTACCTTAAAAACAAGATCACTTATTCAAATTGTCTGATTTACTTTTAAGGGATTGCTTGGGTATTTTATGCTTGAGTGAAAGATCCTACACCCGGATCTAGTGTACCTTAGGTAAGTAGCAATAGATCATCGCGACTATCCGGCGTATACTGGAATGGTCAAAATGATGGCTACGGTTAATGTGACACTTTGGATGTCCTGATGTTCCTCATGTTTACTTGAGGAAAAATTTGGCTTCCGCGTGGTGTCATCAAAGCATTAACCAGACCTTTAGAACCCTAATTGACTCATCCTAGCCATTAGAAAGTAGTGAGATAACTGACTTCGGTTCCGACTGAGGTTGGTTGAGACTCGATACTACACTCTTTGAGATTGGACCTTGGGGAAGCTTTGGTCAACCACTTGGTGTTGCACTGAAGTGGACTTAAGGAAAGGTCAATGATTTGAGATCCTTCTAGAACCCGATTACTATTCTAGGACAGGTTGAACCAACCAAACTTCAGTGGGGAGGGTACTTACCTATGGAACTCATGCGAGCCTTAAAACCTAGGAATGATTGTTGTGTGACTTGTTTGTGCTTGTTATTTACTTAACATCATAACATCATAACATCACGGCATTGTACTAACCATTTCAAGGACCTATGGATTTAACTTTGCTCTGAAACAGGGTTATGGCTTCCAGAAAGACCATTCAGATCAATTTTGTAGCAATCTCTCCTCAACTAAAGGATTTAGTGTCAGAACTTCCTGATCAGACTCAGTTCATCAAGAAACATGGTCATCTCCTCAATTTGGTTACCACTGATTTCAAAAAAGATATAATGAGAGTTCTATTTCAATTCTTCGATCCTAAACATCATTGCTTCACCTTCCCAGATTATCAGTTGGTACCCACATTAGAAGAATTCTCCAGGATGCTTGGGATACCTATCCTTGATCAAACACCTTTCAGTGGTTTAGAAAGGAGTCCAAAGTCTGAAGAAGTTGCCGCAGCTTTACACGTGACAAAGTCAGACATTGAAGCCAATTGGGTAACAAGAAGTGGAATGAAGGGTTTACTTGCCAAATTTCTGATAAATAAGGCCCGAGAATTCCTAAAAGTTATGGATGTCCATGCTTTCGAAGATGTCCTAGCATTACTAATCTATGGTTTGGTGTTATTCCCTAATCCAGACCAATTCATAGACGTGAATGCTATTAAGATATTCCTCACTCATAACCTTGTGCCTACCTTGCTCGGAGACATTTTGCATTCCCTTCACACCCGTACTATGAAGAGGCAAGGGACTCTCATGTGCTGCATACCGTTATTGTCTAGGTGGTTTATTTCTCACCTTCCTCAATCAATCTTGAAGAATGAGCGAAATCTGAAATGGTCTCAAAGGATAATGTCACTCTCCCATTCAGACATCCGTTGGTGTCCCAATCTTAGAGAAAATGTTATCCTCATCGACCGTTGTGGAGAATTCTCTAATATACCACTCATGGGGATAAGAGGAGGTATTACTTATAATCCTGCTTTAGCCCTACGTCAGTTTGGTTGTGCTCGAAGAGATGGTCCACATGAAATGATTATCCAAGGCACGGTGTTTGACTATGACAACGATTCTCAAAGTCTCCGTCAAAGGTTTGTACGAGCTTGAGGCATGGTAAAAAGAAGTACTTTAGGACAGAAAAACTTTATTCCTATGGAACCTTATCTCAGATGGGTACGCGCCAGAGCTCGTGAACTTGTCATGCCATATCTTGCAGTCGGACCGCGGATTGTTGAACCAGAAGTTGAAGGAGGTACTCCTCAGATCATTCCTTATCCAGATATGCCTACCGATATGGAAGAATTAAAGAGATCCTGGATCCAGTTGAGAGAGGAAAGGGATACTTTTGAGACTCAGTTCGTTGCAGAAAGGAAGAAAGTATTAGAGCTCACCAGCCAGCTTAATGAGGAACGAAGACTCAATACATATCTTCGCCCAAAAAGAAGCCGTCCCTGGGAGATTTGAGCTTTCATTTATTTCCTTTTGTAATGAACATTGATTAAAGAAATTATTAATAAAAGTTTCCCTCTTTTTGGTGGTTTACGCAAAGTTAAATTCCAGGAGTCCTTGAAAACATTTCATACATTGCATAGCATGACATAACATTGCATAACAGGTATCTCAAAAGATCAATCTTCTCACGATCTTCCTTGCAAACAGAAAAATGACTCTCGAACAAACTGTCAAAGATCTCCAGGCTCAGAATGCTCAATTCCAGGAAATGATACTGAGCTTATCCAAGGGGCAGGAGGAACTGAAGGCTCTCTTGCTCGAGAAGAAGAAAGACCAGAAACCTGTGAGTTACATTAACCCGGGAAGAAGGCGTAAAGGACAGGTTGCAGGAGTCAAGATTAGACTTCCGAAGGATCAAGAAGAGGAGACAGAAAATGATTCAGGAGAGGAGGATGTTGATCTCTTCAACTCTGAGGACGACGATGAAGATTATGAGAATGAACAGTACTCTCCAAAAGATGGCAAGTACAAGTTGCTGGAAGAACGTATGCTAGCTATGGAGGGTCAGAAGGCGCCCGGTTTGGATTTCGAAAGCTTGGGACTGGTCTCTGATGTGGTCATTCCTCGCAAATTCAAAATCCCCACTTTCACTAAGTACGATGGTGCGTCTTGTCCTCAGATGCATCTGAGAGCTTATGTGAGAAAGATTCAGCCGTATACCACTGATAAGAAGCTATGGATCCATTTCTTCCAAGAGAGTCTATCTGGCACACAGTTGGAATGGTATTATCAGCTCGAAAACTCTAACATCCGCACCTGGACTGATTTAGCGACAGCTTTCTACAAACACTACCAGTATAATTCTGAATTGGCGCCTACTCGGCTACAGTTGCAGAATATGACTATGGGATCCAAAGAATGCTTCAAAGAGTATGCTAAAAAATGGAGAGATTTGGCTGGCAGAGTCAAACCCCCCATGACTGATCGAGAATTAGTGGACATGTTCATGGGTACATTGACTGGCCCGTTCTATAGCCACCTATTGGGAAGTTCCTCATCGGGTTTCACGGAACTCATATTGACAGGTGAACGTGTTGAAAGCGGCATTCGAAGTGGAAAGATACAGGCAGCTACCTCTGCAAGCACCAAAAGGTCCTACCAGGGGAGGAACGAATCAAATGCTGTGTACGGTTAAAGGGGTCGTAACAAGAAAAATCGTGACCATACCATTGGAGCAGTTACGATTGCAGCACCGCCATCTCAAAACTTCCAGCATAGACAAGACAGGCCAAGAAGGCAGTTTACCAAGATCAATATGACTTTAGCACAGGCACTGCAGGGTATGCTAAAAGCAAATTTGATTACCCTCAGAGATCCTCCTACGAATCCCAACACTACTTCTTCTCGTTATAATCCCAATGCCAGGTGTGCATATCACTCCGATAGCCCAGGGCATGATACAAACGATTGTTGGTCGTTGAAGAATAAGATTCAGGATATGATCGACGCTGCTGAAATTGAATTTGATCCTCCAGGGACCCCTAATGTCATCACTGCACCTATGCCTAACCATGACAAGACTGTTAATGCTGTGGATGACAATTCTCACATTTCTAATGTAGCTGATTTAACATCTCCTCTCCTGATCATCAAGAAGAATTTATTGCAAGCTGGTTTATTTCCAAGTTGTCCTGAAAATTGCGATCTCTGTATACTCCAACCTAATGATTGCTTGAAGTTGAGAAATGGTATTCAACGGCTGATGGATGATCGCACAATTCTCTTCGAAAAGGTTCCTAAAGTGGAAAACCCTACTGAAGAAATATTTGTGATTGCTAGGTCCAAAGTTCCAATGAAGATTACCGCTACTAGAGTGCCTGTGAAGATTACTGCTGAGCCCAAGGTAGCTCCCCTAATCATCACTGCACCTGGCCCAATACCGTATTCCTCTAGCAAAGCCATTCCGT
Organism: Lathyrus oleraceus; assembly: GCF_024323335.1. Taxonomy (NCBI): domain Eukaryota; kingdom Viridiplantae; phylum Streptophyta; class Magnoliopsida; order Fabales; family Fabaceae; genus Lathyrus; species Lathyrus oleraceus. The sequence goes on from NC_066584.1 coordinate 87,767,117, forward strand.
GGAATTATGGAGGTGATATTTACATCCATGGCATAAAGCAAGTTGGTAATTCTGCTAATCCTAATGACATTGTTGGGACTAGTAAAGTTACTCGAAGTGGAAGGATCTTCTCTCTAGAAATCTCACCTCCCGCCCCTGAAACTCGAGGAAAGGAACCAGTAACCAACCCTTCTTAGTCAAAGACACCGGTCGAAGTTACTACTGAAGATGTTGCCAAGCAGGAGATGGAAGAAATGCTGAAAATCATCCGTAAGAGTGATTTTGATGTGGTAGAATAGCTGGGGCATACTCCGTCTAAGATCTCGATGTTATCCTTGTTGTTATCTTCTGAATCTCATGCCAATGCATTGATCAAATTCTTGAAGACCGCTCACGTACCTCAGGAGACATCTGTCGATCAGTTCGAAAACTATGTTGCTAACCTGACTGTTGATAATGGCCTAGGCTTTTCCGATGCTGATCTGACACCAGCAGGAAAGAATCATAATAAAGCTCTGCACATCTCCATTGAGTGTAAGGGGATCACCTTGGCTCATGTATTAATCGACAATGGCTCTTCTTTGAATGTGCTACCGAAAGCTGTACTCGATAAGCTTGACTGTAAGAGCATCGAATTGAAACCTAGTGATACTGTGGTGCGTGCGTACGACGGTGCAAAAAGTGTTGTCCATGGTGAAGTGGTTCTCCCTATCAAGATAGGACCTCAAGTCTTCAACACTATCTTTCACGTAATGAACATCCGTCCTGCCTATTCATGTTTGCTGGGACGCCCTTGGATTCATGGGGCAAGTGCCGTAGCTTCATCTCTCCATCAAAAGCTGAAGTATCCAATAGAGGGTAAGATTGTCACTGTGTGTGGAGAAGAAGAGTATATTGTCAGTAGTGTGCAGGCCTTCAGATACGTCGAGATGGATGACGAATTCTTTGAGACTCCCACTCAGTCATTTGAAATGGTTCACCCGCCCAGTCCTGTCCTTAAGCCAACTCCCCTTGTGCCTAAGGTTATCCGTGCTCCTCCCGCCATGATTTCTCTGAAGGACGCTCAAGCCGTGGTTGAAAATGGTGGTCGTACTGGTTGGGGTCAACTGATCAACGTACCATACAAGTCTGACAAGTCTGGTCTGGGATTTAACTCTGAAAAGATGGTCAAAGATCAAATTAATGTTGTAGTAGATGCTGATAGCGATTGCGACCTGGATAGCTGGATTTTCCCAACAATTGGTGACAAACTCAATAATTGGAGGGCTGAAGACACTATCCCGATTTCCTTTAGTCAGGAGTAATTGTTATTGTCTGTTTTAGTGTTGCAATTTTTTAATTTTTACAATTGAACTTCTTAAAGCATTGTGTCTATGCCCGGGGCACAATAGCTAATTTGTTAAGGGTTTTGTCATTTTCATAAGCATATTCACATTCAATAAATCAATGGACTTTTTGCATTCAAATATTGTGCTCTTTGTCTTTCCTGTCATCTTTTAAACAAGCTATGTATTCTTACACACACTCATGTAACAAATTGCAGATCCATACCCACTCTGGATCCTGTTGATAATAGTTCTACTACTGTTCATTATGACTTCGAAAATCCGATCTACCAAGCCGAGGATGGAAGTGAGGAAGATTGTGAAGTACCTGGAGAACTTGCCAGACTGTTACTGCAAAAAGAAAGAACTATACAGCCGCATGAAGAGTCAATCAAAATTGTAAACCTGGGTACTGAAGTGGACAAGAAAGAAGTCAAAATAGGAGCAGGCTTGGAAAACAGTGTCAAAGGAAGATTGATTCGGATGTTACACGACTATATGGAGATTTTTGCTTGGTCTTATGAAGACATGCAAGGACTGGATACTGATATAGTAGTGCATCGTTTGCCAATGAAGGAAAATTGTCATCCTGTTAAGCAAAAGATTCGTCGCATGCGTCCTGAAATGTCTGAGAAAATCAAAGCCGAAGTTATGAAACAATTTAACGCCGGTTTCCTAGCCGTTACTTCTTATCCTCAATGGGTTGTTAATGTGGTACCGGTACCGAAGAAGGATGGTAAGGTGCGAATGTGCGTCGATTATAGAGATCTGAATAAAGCGAGTCCCAAAGATGACTTTCCACTCCCGCACATTGATGTTCTGGTAGACAACACCGCTCAACACAAAGTATTCTCCTTCATGGACGGATTCTCGGGTTATAACCAGATTAAGATGGCACCTGAAGACATGGAGAAAACTACGTTTGTGACGCAATGGGGCACTTTCTGTTACAAAGTAATGCCATTCGGTTTAAAGAACGTCGGGGCAACGTACCAGCGTGCTATGGTGGTTTTGTTCCATGATATGATTCATCATGAAATAGAAGTATATGTGGATGACATGATAGCCAGATCTCATACTGAAGAAGAACATCTCGATCATTTGTACAAATTGTTTGAGAGGTTGAAGAAATACAAGTTGAGATTGAACCCGAACAAATGCACCTTTGGAGTAAGATCCGGTAAACTCTTGGGCTTTATTGTCAGTGGCTTCTTGGGACGCTTGAATTACATTGCCCGATTTATCTCCCATTTGACCGCTACTTGCAAACCCATCTTCAAGTTACTGAGGAAGAATCAAGAGATGATATGGAATGACGAATGTCAATAAGCTTTTGACAAAATCAAGAAGTATCTCCAGGAACCTCTGATCCTGATACCACCAGTTGAAGGAAGACCTCTAATCATGTATTTGACCGTGTTAGAAAATTCAATGGGGTGCGTGTTGGGGCAACATGACGAGTCTGGTCGAAAAGAGCATGCCATATACTACCTTAGCAAAAAGTGTACCGACTGTGAAACAAGATACTCACTGCTCGAGAGAACCTGCTGTGCTTTGGCCTGGGCTGCTCGCCGACTAAGACAGTATATGTTGAATCATACCACTTTGTTGATTTCTAAGATGGATCCCATCAAATACATATTTGAGAAACCTGCCCTCTCCGGAAGAATAGCAAGATGGCAGATGATTTTAACAGAGTATGATATCCAGTATACTACCCAGAAAGCAATCAAAGGAAGCGTGCTAGCCGATCATTTGGCTCATCAAGCAGTGGATGATTACCAATCTATGAATTTTGAGTTCCCAGATGAGGATGTCACGCTCGTTACTGATTATGAAGAACCTGGACCGGATGAAGGACCCGAACCGGGATCCCGATGGACTATGGTTTTTGATGGATCTTCTAATGCATTGGGCAATGGTGTTGGTGTTGTAATCGTTTCCCCCAAGGGTTGTCATACGCCTTTCACTGCTAGACTATGTTTCGATTGTACCAATAATATGGCTGAGTATGAAACATGTATTTTGGGACTCAGAGCTGCTATAGACCTGAGAATCAAGTTTTTGAGTGTGTACGGAGACTCAGCTTTGGTAATCAGTCAGATCAAAGGAGCATGGGACACTAAACATCAAAATCTCATCCCTTATCAAGAGCGGGTGTTGACATTAATCCCATACTTTGAAGAGATTACATTCGAACATATTCCACGAGAGGAGAATCAGTTGGCAGACGCCTTGGCTACCATGTCCTCTATGTTCAGAGTCAGATGGGACAATGAAGCTCCCAGGATCACCATTGAACAATTAGATGAACCAGCATATTGTTATGAACTTAATACTGAGGGAGTAGAGGAGAAACCTTGGTTCCACGAAGTGAAAAGATACTTAGAAACTCAGGAATACCCTGAAGGGGCATCCATCAATGACAAAAAATTCCTGAGGAAGTTCTCCGCTAAATTCTTTTTGAGTAATGGAGTATTATACAAACGTAATCATGATTCGGCTTTGCTTCGCTGTATGGATAAAAAGGAAGCAGAAAAGATTATGGAAGACATGCATGACGGTATTTTTGGGACTCACTCTAGTGGACATACAATGGCCAAGAAGATTCTGAGATCAGGGTATTATTGGTCTACCATGGAAGCTGATTGCCACCATCACTCCAGAACTTGTCACAAGTGCCAGATCTATGCGGACAAAGTACATGTGCCTCCTGCCCCATTAAGCGTGTTGACAGCCCCTTGGCCTTTTGCAATGTGGGGCATTGATATGATTGGAGAGATTAAACCTACTGCTTCCAACGGACATCATTTCATCCTCACGACCATTGATTACTGTACGAAGTGGGTAGAGGCAACCTCATTTGCTTCTGTCACCAAGAATGTGGTGGCACGGTTCATCAAGAATAGTCTTATTTGTCGATATGGCGTCCCTGAAAGAGTTATCACTGATAATGGCACTAATTTGAACAACAAGATGATTACTGAACTCTGCACGCAGTTCAAGATAAAACACCATAACTCTTCTCCGTACCGGCCAAAGATGAACGACGCCGTGGAGGCTGCTAATAAGAATATCAAGAAGATCATACAAAAGATGACAGTAACGTACAAAGACTGGCATGAGATGTTACCGTTTTCTCTTCATGGTTATCGCACTTCAGTACGCACCTCGACAGGGGCAACTCCTTTCTCTTTAGTCTACGGAACGGAAGCCGTTTTACCAGTGGAAGTTCAGATTCCCTCTCTAAGAATCATGAAAGAGGCAGGTTTAGACGAGGATGAATGGATTCAGACTCGACTCGATCAGATAAATTTGATTGATGAAAAGAGACTTGCGGTTGTTTGTCATGGGCAGATATATCAGAAGCGCATGACCCAGGCATTCAACAAAAAGGTCAGGAGACGGGTGTATCAAATCGGCGAATTGGTGATCAAGCGTATCATTCTACCACAAGGTGATCCCAGGGGCAAATGGACTCCCACATACGAAGGGCCATTTGTAGTTAAGAAGGTATTCTCTGGTGGAGCCATGATACTTGCTACGATGGATGGCGAAGACTTCCCGCATCCCGTGAACGCAGACATAGTCAAAAAATACTACGCATAAAAGAGACCCGCTAGGTCGACGTACCTCGGCAAAAGTAAGGGCATCCCGGCGAACCAAAAGGGTTCGGGCAAAAATTAGGGATAAACATATAAAAATGTACACCGACGAGTCGAAAACCTGAAAAGGCGGCTTGGGCAAAAAAGGGTATCCTGGTGGACTGAAAACCTGAAAAGGCGGTCCAGGCAAAAATTAGGGATTAAAAGCGTATGACTATGTCCCGTTCTCAGACAACCTCACCCAAGTCAAAGGGACTGAACAAGCCAATCACTTCTATCCGACAGCAGGAGATGAGATGCTTGAAGACATAATGACAGTAGCAGAATTAAAATCGATAGGACTTTTCCTTCATAGCTTTTTCTTTATGTTCTCGACGATTTCCTCTTACTAGGATTTCTGTCTCTTTGTACACAAATTGCCTGTTTATAGGCCCTCTTTCAAACTCAATACAATTTTATTTCCAAAAAGATGCTTTTGTTTTATTTTTTCTGTTTTGTTTGCGTAAACGTCCATTGATTTAATTTGAATTAATATGTGCATTTGAATATGATCGATGTTTGTCAAAAATACATGCATAAAACGGAAATAGCAATTACAAAAGACTTCAGGATCGAGGAGAAGGTCTAACCATGCGTTCCAATGAATCCGGTTGCTAACTCCATCCCCCAGCCAGACTCTGTTGAATATCTCTACCACCAGACAGAAATTAAGTATCCCTAGCCAAGAAAGGGTCATCAATACAAGCATCTCCAACCAGAAGATGGGGATTTATTTTCCCCAGGGAGTCGCCAGGAAAAACTTTTCAGACGCATAATTCATTCATTACATCATTTCACAACATACGCATGCATACATTGTTCGCATTCATTTTCATAAGCATAAAACATCTCATGCATCATGACATAGCGTGAAGCTAACTTTATTTTTCAGGTTAATTATCCTCCTGATACAGTCAAAACAGAGGTCCATTCAGACGGACATCTTTATCAATTACATTCAAGATTCAACTACATCTCTCAGATACAATCCATATGAGCATTCACTCTGGCAGGCACTCTGATATCTGCCCAGTGGTGGCATCTTTAAGCCCACCCCAGATATTCATTGCGAATACAACATATACAAATACTATCAGATATAGCCTGGCGTACGGTTCACTCTGATTCAGCTCAACATATGACTCCTTCAACTCGGATACGATCTAACGTACGATCCATTCTGACCTTCAACTACTCCAATATGGTCTAATGTACGACCCAGTTGGACCTTCAAATCCTCAGATGCTGCCCAGCGTACGGTACATTCCGGGGTGTAGTCTAGCGTACGACTACTTTCTTCTTCAGATACAGCCTAACGTACGGCTCACTCTGCAACTCAAATACGGTCTAACGTACGACCCATTTGGATCTTCAACTCAGATACGATCTAGCGTACGATCCATTCTGATTCTACCTTCGTCAGATACAGCCTAACGTACGGCTCATTCTGCAACTCAGATACGATCTAGCGTACGCTCCATTCTGATCTTACCTCCCCGGCGAAGTCATCCGCCTAATGAACAACTCACTCTGCTATTCAGATATGGTCTAGCGTATGACCCATTCTGATCCCTTATCCCCAGCAGCGTATAACACACTCTGACTCCCCAGCGAAGTCGACAATGGAGGACTCACGATACGGTCTAGCGAATGACCCGGTATGACACCCATGTCTTCAGATATCGTCTAATGTACGACGCACTCCGAAGCTCTCATCATCAAACTTCCTGGATGGCATCTTTAAGCCCATCTTCATCAAGACTAACTGCTGATTAACAAGTGGGAATTTTGGGGCATTCTAAGTGTTCAATAATCTTCCACCTCCAGACCACGAATGGCATACATACCATCCTAATTCTCTCAGTTCAAGAATATTGAACAGGGGCAGCTGTCATACCCCAAAAGTTGCCCGTTAATATTACAAGGCAGTTTTCAAGGCACTCCAACTTATTTTCCAAGGCATTGTCCTTAAAGGAACCAAAACCTAGCTCGCAGATGGCCAAATCCAGAAAATGGCCCAAACTGGCATGCTCGCTAGGCGAGCAAATCCTTCGCCTAGCGAACCCTTCGCTACAATACTCGCCTAGCGAAGCTTACGAATACCAGAAAATTCTGGGCTTCATTCTGAGCCCATTAGGTCACAACAAACCATTATAAATACCAACATTTCAGTCAGAAAGAGGAGAACAGAAGGAAACGAAGCGGAACCCTAGCAATCAAACCTTGGAGGCTAACCAAGAGAATTCTGAGCACCCTAACGGAAACCCTGAAGGCAACTCATCTGCACAAAGTTTACCTCCGCCCAACTCAATCCGATACTAAAAGTGACCTGCCAATTCAATGTTGCAATTCAATTGCAAACAGGTTCGCGCATCACTACTGTTTTATGCTTCCAATCTGTAATCTCAATACATAATGCATCATGATTGAATTTCTGGATATGCAATTAGAGTTTGCATGTGAGTTTAAATGTGCCTGAATATCCTGAATGTTTGACCATGTTATTTCTGTAATTGAATGCCATAGGGCGTGCAGCATGCTGAGATCGTACTGTTCTGAAATTCAAAACTCGCAGCCGCTCGCTAGCACATCGCTAAGCGAGCATGTAGCGAGTATTCGCTAAGCCTTCGCTAGGCGAGGCAGAGGCGAACGTGACAGTCGCTAATATTTTGGCTATTCTGTTCTATGCTTATCTGATCTGTTCTATTTTAATCATGCGTTATTTTGCCTGACTGCTATGTTTCTTTTGCGGTGTAATCCTCGATTGCACCCCCATTTGGTATTCTGACCTGTTTGCTGAATATTGTAAGGACTCACATACTCCCGAAGAGGGTAGCTTGCTAGGTATCCCACTTTATTTGTGGGATACCCTTGTGGAGATTCATCCTATTTACTTAATTGATCTTAATGTGGAGATTCATCCTAATTACTTAATTAATATGGACCTAATTACCTAATTGATTACAACTACCTAATCGATTGTAAAATATTGCCTTTGCATATGTGATCTTGGACCTCTCTTTGTTGCCTTGCGATATTACGGTATTATGGTCATGTCCCGCGAAAGTGGGGATACACCTAGCAAAGACCCTTCGGTTAAATCATCATGTCCCTATAAAATAAATCATAGTCCCTCGGATGTTGCCGACGAATATATGATTTTGCCCCTCGATGACCCTTCGTTGTAGCCTACGGTTAAATGATGATCGTCCCTTCGAATGCTAAGGTATCCTTACAAATGTTGTCTTTAATGACCAATCGATGACCCTACGATGACCCTTTTGCATCCAAAGGATAAAACTACTTACTTCTCAATAGTAAGGACAGTTTTACCCCCCCCCCATAAGGATAGGAAATACTTATAAAGACCTCAGGTAGGTATAACCCTTAATTGCTTACTCACAAATCGAAATACTTTTCACACCTCACACCTTTTCAAAACATCTTTTAGAAAGTAACCACTTGGTATACATTCGTACTAGAATCATTACCGAGTTATATTTTTCTAAACAACTTTCAAAACTAAACGAGATAACCACTTTGTATACATTCGTACAAGAATCATTACAAAGTTAAACTCTCTTTTCAAAACATTTTAAGCAATTCACAAACACCTTTTTCAGACAAACATAAGTGATCAAGCAATTAAGAGCCCATGGATAACCATGGATACAAAGGGTGCTAACACCTTCCCTTTGTATAATGTACCTCCCGAACCCAAAATCCAATTAAGGTCTTTCCTGTTCTTTTCCACCTTTCCTTATTGGATGAAAGAAAAGTCGGTGGCGACTCTTGCTATCCGCGACATTTGCTTTCCAAAGCAAAAACACATCAAAGTCAGTTCACCGTATGACAGGCTGACTTGTTATAACTGCGGAGAACAGGGTCACATCAGTATCAATTATCAAAAATGAAAGAAGGCACAATTTGGAGGGAATGTCTTTGCTTTGTTAGGGTCAGAGACTACTAGCTCAAATAGGTTGATCTAAGGTGCGTATTTTATTAATAGTATTATACTAATTGATATTATTGACACGTGTGCAACATATTGATTTATTTCGCTTGATTGTGCTGAGAGGTTGGGTTAGAAATTATCTTATATGGTTGGGAGTATGATTGTTGATACCCCATGTATAGGTGTAGTGACCACTTGGTGGGTTTGTTTGAATTGTCCACTTACTATTTTTGGTAAGAACTTTAGGATGAATTTAGTATGTCTACCTTTAAAAAATCTCGATGTTATCCTTGGAATGAACTGGTTGGAGTTCAACCATATTCATATCAACTGCTACGACAAGACGGTGTCATTTCCAAAGTTTGATGCAAGTGGTTTGTTATTTATGTCTGCTAAGCAAGTGGATGAGTTCGTGAAAGATGATAATGGGGTATTTATGATATTAGCTTATATGAAGGTGAAAGCAAAGTTGTGATTGGTGCGTTGCTTGTGGTGTGTGCTTTTCTTGAAGTGTTTCCAGATGATATCAGTGATTTATTATTGAAGCGTGAGTTTGAGTTCACCATAGACTTAGTACAAGGTATTATTCTTGTGTTGATGGCTCCTTATGGAATTTTTGTGCAAGACCCCAATTTTGACCCTAAGATCCCTCATGCTATCTCATCATATGCATTGGCTTTAGGGATCACAACTTGGCATCCTTCTTACCCCTCATTCATTGGGTTTGCATTGGGAGAGGTCAAAAAGCATATTTGATTGTATCATACTTTGTTTTTCATTATTTACTAACCAAAATACCAAAATTATGTCTATATATAGCTTTGTTTCTTTTGTAGGTAGTGTGTGCATCCACCAAGGCCTCCCCAAGCTCATATCTAGGGTTTGAGACCCTCAATGCAAGGAGAGAAATCAAGAGATGGTTCACATTTATTCTGGACATCATATATGGGTCCCCCATGATCTTCATTTATCATTTTGATCAAGAATTCACCAAGAGTTTGAAGCTTGTTTGACTTGGAAGCCCTGATTCATCTAGGTATCTTGTATGACTTCCTCAGTAAGTTTCTTCATCATTTGATTAAATATTTCAAGGGATACTTCATTATACATCATATTATGCATATATGATCCTCCATTAGTCACAAAGATCAAGAGAACTTCAAGTTTGCAAGTTGGTTCATGGTGGTTGACTAAAGAAAGTCAACTGGTAAAAACTGGGGTTCCCTAGACCCTATCGCCTACAATGTATGTCCTATGAAAATGATTCCAAGAGCAAAGTTACTCTTTATGACATTACAAACAACTTTCATGTTAAGTTCAAGAGCTATTTTTGCTTATAAAGTCATTTTTATGGTGAAAGATTATAGGTCATTTTGTTTGAACCCTAGTTAGAAGGTCAACGTCCAAAGACCATAACTTGCTCAATATTTATGAGACTAAGGCCATCCAAGTTTGATGATCAATTTAAAGATGTCCTTTCCAACTTTTATTCTTTTAGAAACTTCAAATCCAACGTCCAAGGGCATGTACCAAGAGGAAACATTATAGGTCATTTTGGGCCATTACCATTGAACAAGAGTTTTTCCTCAACTTCTAAAATGCATAACTCCTTAATTAAAAATCCAAATAAGGTCAAATTTGTGAAAAATGTTAAGAGGATTGAAAGGGATACAACTTTGATGAAGGAACATTTTCCATTTGAAGCCTATAATAAAAGTTATTCAAGGTGGAAGAAGTGAACATTTGACTTGGTACTTAGAAAATTTTCAAATATGTTTGATTTTCCAATCTTCCACCTCAAAATTCATCATGATCCAAGCTTCAACTGGAAAAATGTTCGACATGAAAGTTATTCCCCTTGATCTCACCTTTCTAAAAAGTCCACGATCACTTAATTTGTCCAAGTATTGAATGACTTGCACGTGGCTTTTCTTCAAGGTTCCATTTGGATGAATCTCATGATCACTTTCCAATTCCAATTGCATGACTCCATGACACACTTTTAGCATTACTCATGATCAATTTTGGACCATTTGACATCATTTCATGGGCCTATCACACGCCCATGCATCCATGCAAGTGGGAATTACTATTTTTGGCATTTTGATGGAAGTGTGTGAAAATTAATTGCATTGCTTATAAATAAAACCCCTCATGCTCAGAATTAGGGACACCTTGCCCAAGCTTTGACCCTGCAACCATAACCCTCGCCATTAGAGGATAAACTTGAAGATTTTCAATTGAAAATGGAGTTTCAATTTCACTTATGTTTTGAAGTAGAAACTCCGAGAATCCAAGCCTTTCCTTGATCTAATTCACTTCCTGCAAGCATTTGAAGTCAAGCCAAGGCCAATTAGAAGCAAGATCAAGCTCTCTCAAAGGTGATTTTTCAGAAACTTCATCTCTTCGATTCTCTCTCTATTCTTCACCATTCTCTTTGATTTTTGGTTGGCTGAAGTCCTACCAATGTAGGCAACAAGATTGAGTTGCTTTGAGGTCAAATCGAAGCAACTCAGTTCATGATCCTCAAAATTCAAATCCTTGTATCTTTTGATATACTTGGAATTGGAGAAAATTGAGGCCAGATTCGAGCTCCTGAGCATTTTTTCCTTGAAATAGTGTTCTTGTTTTTCATTTTTCATTGAGATGAAGGTGGACTAGTCTGGTGAGGTTCACCGAAGAAAATGACCGGAGCCCTAGCTCCGGTGGTGTGTTGGCATACCTCCTGGCCATCTTATCATGTTTTGATGTTTTTATCTGAGCCATTCTTTTGAATTATCACGCGTGTGTTGCATTGACTTGAGTCCACCATGGATTGCACGCGCGTGATCATCAGATTTGCCACCTCAATTAATGAGAGAGATCTGATGGCCCTTGTTTTTTCTAATTTCTTTTTAATTTCTGATTTTTCATTTAAATGTTTTATTTTGTTTAATTCATAGAAATTTAATTTTTAATCCAAAAAATATGGGTCTTTCACCAAAAATCTTTAAATATTTTTCTCTTCCATATTCTGAATTTTAAATTATTTTTTGGATTAATTTTGATATTTTTCATGAATTAAATGTTTTTGTGCATATTTTTAAGTGTTTAAAAATACTTCTGACTTTTCAAAAATAGTAAATTTTGTTGTCTAAGGTCATTTAACCTTGTTTGACCTAGGATAAATCCCTTGCCCATTTATTTGGTGTTTTGAAGGGATTTTAGGTTTTGACCAAACTAAAATGTATTTTAATTCATTTTTAATTGGATTTTTAATTGATTAGATGTTTAAAAATGTTGTTGAGTCATTTTTATGGTCTTGTGATGTTTGACTTTCTGTTTGGGCCTTGGTCAAGGTTGATTTGACTTTTGTTGGATCAAAACCATTGGATTTAGGGGATTGATGAAATGTAGATTTCATCTCCCAAAATGAATTGATGGTTTTGATATGATGAAATTCCTCCCATGATTAATTTGTGTTTCTATCTTCCCCTCCCTCTTCATCTTTATCCTTATTCTTTCCTATCCCCTTATTTGACCAATGAAATCTCTAATGTCTAAAGGCTAATTTATTCATAAATGACCTTGTGTCAAATGAACCAATACAAGTATGATTGAGATAGGTCCCTCCCTTTTGATATTTTCTTTTAGTGTGTGGTGTGTTTTAGGAGTTTGGTTCTTCATACCAAATATCTAACATGCATTAACACCTAATTTTTTATTGCCCTACCTCGGATAGTTGTGACTTTTACACAAGTCCAATTACGATTGCTTAACATATAACTAAATTTGACCCTTAAGGAACAACATTCTAGTAAGTAAGATTGTAAGTCTCCCATTCTTCATGGTATTGTATGGAGACTTAACCTTTTTTCCTTTCATGGGAGCTAGTGGCATACTTTTTGAATCATCCAAGTTGGAGCCCTTCTCATGGAAGATGTCTTGGTTTAAGGATTCATATTTGTGAATGAATGGTTGAGTGTTCTCCAAAGAATGACTTAATCAATTAAAAATCACCATTAACACTTGACTTACTTACAACTAACATTTGACTAACTCTTGTTAATATTTCTTTACTTTCAAGTCATTTACTTTATGCAATTTAAATTTCAGTCATTTATCATCCATTGCCACTCACATTTCATTTAACTTGTTTATGTTTATGTCATTTTCACTTTGCTCATTTGAGCCATATCTTGTGATTGTATATATATTGTTTATGTGTTTTGGCTTTGCTTGTGGTCTTAGGACCTTAAAATACCTAATAATAACAAAAACCCTAAAAAACATTTGATGGACTGTTGAACTTGATCTGAACTTTTGGACTTAGGATTAGGCAAGATTCCCTGTGCAAAAAGGACTTGGCCAATGCCAACATTTTAAGACCAAGCCATTGTGAACTGAGCCTTCATCTGGTGCAAGCCTTGGGAATTGTTTGAATTCATCTACTACTCTGTCTTTGTACTTAATTGTTATTTTAGTCTTGTGTCTGATGCTTTGCTCTGAGTTGATCAATGGATATTTCATTTGATACATGAGAAGACAAAGAAGATTGGTAGCTATGGGAATTGCTTGCTTGGATGTGGCTATATTTATTTGATGCATTGGTCTTCATAATGTCTGAATATGGTTCATTGCTAATTAATCCTTGCTTGATTAAAGTCCAAAGGAAAATGAGTTTCTATATGAAATTCTTGTCTGTTGGATTGTGTTAGGGACCAATTAGTACTACTTTTCATATAATTTTATTGGTCCCTCTTACTAATTTTTGATTTAATTACACACTTTTATTCTCACAATTTTGTATAAATGCAATTAAGTTTAATTGATTTTGTTTTGAGTAGATATTTCACGTAGTTGTTAGTTTTGTAGAGTTTTTGGACAAGAGAGCATCGGAGTGCATAAGCATAATCTGGAAGAAGTGTCAATGGCAATTTGGAGGCATAATTTGGAAGACTAACACTTGAGAGAATTATTACATGAAGCTTGCAAAGCAAGGAAGCTGAATTGGCTTCAGTTCGCGCCGCGACCAGGGATGGCGCCGCGAACCTTGCGAAACCAGCAAGCAGTTTGATGGGCCAGGTCTTCTGTTTCCAAGCCAGCTGTATTGTGACAGTTTTATACCTGTTTTAGAGTGCTTTTCAGTTTTAGATGAAAATGAACATTTTAGGAAAGGTTCAACTCTTTAAGAAAACAGAATGGAAAATAGAAAGACATTGATTCCTAGATACACATATTGTAGGAGAAAAATAGAGTTTATTGAGTCATTACATTTTGCTGTCCAAAATGATGATGAGGAGCTAAACCCCATTTTGTCAAGATTGGAGGTAGTAGTCATTCCTATTTGTTTATGTATTCCATTTGACTCTTATATATGATAAAAGGTTATTGATGTATTGAATTATATTTTTGCCCTAAGTTGATTATTTAGATTTGAATAGTTGTTGAGAAAAATCATTCAAGTCTTGACTTAAAATATACTTTCAAGTAGTGAATGAGTTGTAGAAATAGATTTATGCACTACTCTTCTTTTGTATCAAACATTAAAGATTGATATATTGATAGTTAGGTAGAGAAATCATTTAACCATTAATATAGTGATTATCACAATATCATTTAGAGATAAATGATATTGAGAGGATACTTGAATATCATCAATAATCTTAAGTTTATTTAGTTGTCATAAGGAATCATAAGCAATTTGAATAGTAAACTCCAATCTTGCTAAGCCTTTTACATTTGATTAAAACTATTTTATTGTTTTAGTGACATTTTACTCAAAAGATAACTTTTCAAACAAAACATCTTGGTTACATTTTGAACTTATAACAATTTGGATTATAGAACGGCGGTAATAACAACCAATCTCTGTGGATACGATATTAAAATATTTGCCGAAAATATACTTTTCAACAAATTGGCGCCGTTGTCGGGGATTGGTGTTCGATATTACAAGCATTGCAATAATTCATTGTTCTAAGTTTTGTACTTACTACCACTCTTGTGTTTCACTTGGTTTGTTAGTTTTGTAGATTCTAGTGCATGCGAGTGTCGCATCCTGCGAAAAATCAACCGGCGAGCCTAAAAATAAAAACACACAGAGCCGCCACTAAACGTTATTTATCCCAAGATAGGGAAAGGAAACGCTCAGAGAAACCTGGAAAGACATGGTCTCGCGACCAGAGAGAAAAGGTTCGGGAGTCGGTTACGCAAGGGGAAGGTATTAGCACCCCTCACGTCCGTCGTACTCGACGGGATCCACGTCCTAGAATAAAGAAAAGGTTGCTAAACATCACACACACACACAGGGAACGCAGGTGGGGTTAGGAGAAACGGCTCGATAAGGCGTCGCACCTTATGCCTACATATCTTGTCTGGAACAAGAATCAGAGCCACTGTAGTTCGGCTTACGCACGCCAAACAACACAAAACAACACAAACATGCAAGGGTGGCAAACATGGAGCCCGACAACCACTGGATGGAATTACGTCGGCATCCGAACCAAAACGCACTCAAAGGGGCAAACGTGGAGCCCGACTGCCAATCACTGGGCTTACGTCGGCATCCGAGCCAAAACACAATCAGATAACAAGTAAACACACGCAAAAAAAGAAAAAGGTTGCCCGGAGTGGTCTCGCACGACCACCTGCCTACATACCTCGTCTGGCACGAGGATCAGGGCGATGTAGTTCCCCTGAAAGGGACTAAATTGCTAACCAGAAACCGGGGAAAGATACACAACTAGGGAGCTGAGACTCGAGCCTAATGTTGTCATGCATCGTTAACCCTAAGTTCGGTTTTCTATCCTACTTGCATAAGCAAACTAACCTAACCAGGAAAGAAGCTAGCACACAAGCATACAATCATACATCATCAAATGAGAACAAGTATCTCAAACAAGCATGTCAATCAGATATCCACATAACACGCACTATAGCCAAACAAGGGGCTCAATCAATCAGGTTTGACTGCCTAAGCAATCGTCTGTACAGGCTATGTTCGCTCTTAACCTTGCCATTACGAGGCTAAGGTGAAGCAGATGAAAGGATGAAGTGAGGATCAGACCTCACAGCTCTTATCCCTAACCAGGGAGAGCTGACAAATGAGCATGGGTCCAGAATAGGGGAACCCTTCTATACTCGATGACTCTGACACAATGTGCACTGCACAGATCTTGGGGTTTTGATCTCAATGCTACAACCATGTAATGGGAGCAAGGAGAAGACTCAACTGAATAGTGGGGGACAGGCTGCTTGTCCCTAACTTCCACCAATTGCCTTCTTTGAAGGACTTTTTCCTGCTTGGGCTTAAAAATAAACATACACAAGCATTGCCTCTTAAGGAGGACTTCAGACAATTTGCCCGGCCCGGTAACAGCCGGGTCTCCAGACTACATGAAGTCAAGAAGACCTACCTCAATGCAAGTTGCTTAAGCAACGCAAAGCAAAAGTTCACAAGGAACTGAGCAACTAAAGTACCTGGAAACAGTCAAACACAGTTAGTAATCCGGCAGACAAACTGTAAACAGCAAGTTCAATCAATCAAACTATACAAGTTATGCCCAAACAAAGCAAGCCAAAGCTCAAGCCTATGCTTCACAACCTACAAAACACAATTATGTTAGTGTACAAACATCAACAACATCAATCAAAATTGATTTGAATCATTCTCCATGTGCATTGCTTTTTTATCCTGAAAAAATCAAGCAAATATTAGCAACTAGACCACTAGGCCAAGCCTAGGGTCCAAAAGCAAGAAAAAATTTAAAACAGCAAGGTATTCATCATCCAACATCAAATTATCATCAAACACAAGCAAACATCATTGGTCTCATGTTTATATCATCCATCATATTCAATTCATGCACAAAACAATCCATATGAGGTCAAATGAACCACCAAGCATACAAACAGAAGTATTGCATTCAAAACCATACCAAAACACATCCAAAAATTCTCAAATTAAATACACCTAAACAGGGGTCAATCAAGGTCTACCATGTCAAATTTGAGCTCAATTGGGCAAATGGAACCATGTCAATGAAAATCAACAAAAACAGACACAATTTCATGCTCCAATTCACACCATCAATGCATACATCCACTTCAAAAATTCATATCTCATTGGAAACTAAAAAGAAATGGATGAGACCAAAACAGGGAGGTCCTAACATGTGTCTAGTTCATGCATATCAAATTTCATGGCCATACAATACAATATGAGGATTTCCCAATCAATCTACCAACATGTATCACATGAGCTTGCAATTTCAACAACCAGAAATGAAAAATCAAGATTAAATTGAAAATACAGTGAAAAATTCTACAAAAATTCATCAAGCATCCTAACATGTCAACAAGTCATCATGCAAAATTTCAGCCAATTCCAACATGCATAGGTCATCCAATTAAATTCAACAAGTTGACATCAAGAGGTGTGACACAAACTGTCACACCTAAGTTCCAGAATTTGCTGCTCTCTAACCAGGTATCAAAAATTCATGAAATTTACATATAAATAATCCTCAATGAGTCAAGAACCACCACAAAAATTTTCAAGAATTTATTTGCAAGCATGTGCATTTCACAATTAAAATGGTAAAGTGTGTCGAAATGTCATACATGTGAAAGAACCCTATGCCAAATAATAATTTTACCAAGCACAACTTTGACCAATAGGTCAAACAAATTCTACATAAGTCAACAAAGTCATAGAAAAAATTTCCACATTTTTATGATTTTTTTACTATTTTTTATGAATTATTTAATGTGTTAATGATTTGTTAGAAATTATTGAATATATTATAATTAAATTAAGATGAATTAGAATAACAGTAGTGGCATTTTAATGTGTTGGCGCATGGCTATAGGACAATTCTGGAGGGAAACAACATTTTGAATTGCCAAGCCAAAAAACAGGATCAAACGCGTTTTACATCCAGCACTGCTTCATCTTCCTCGCGTGTTCGCAAGCTTCCATCTCAAAACCGGTTTCAATCATTTCATCACCAAATTGCACAAACTAATACTCATTGGAAAGGTCTGAATGCATAGATCACGAATATATAACTTAATCAACCTAAATCTAACCGTGTAAACCGAATCGATCGTTTAAAGTTTCACATACCAAGCTTCGAATCAACATAACTTTCTCTACACTAATCCGTTTCCAAAACTAATCACATCATGATAAACTACATCACGCAATCTACAGAACACATACAACAATTAACACAATGGCGCGATTCGATTTGGTACCTTGATTTGGAGCCAGTGAAGATTCGTGAGGTTTTGGTGCTTAATTCTTCGAAACAGGTGGAGCTTGATGATGGAGAAGGTGATTAGAACGATCGCTTCAGCTCCAAGTTGCTTCTAGTGAACCGAATTCCAATTTACCATTGATGTAACAAGTTTGAACAGTCCCGAATGGTGAAGATCTGGACCTTGTTTTGCCAAAACAGTTGAGGTACAAGATGAATGGAGATTGAAACAACAAAAATCACACGATTTGATGCAAAATTGGAAGAGATTTTTGGAATTTGGTGTTGTGTGTTCTTGAGAGAACTTGAGAGAATTTCAAGAATTTTGATCTGATTTTTGGAAAGTGTGCCATTCTGTTATGATTATGTGATGATTAAGAATATATATGATGCCTTAATCCATGATTAACCATGTAATTAGCCAAATTGCATTTGTTAGTGAAAATGGTTATTTCAAGTGAGGGGTAAAAATGGTATTTCACCATGACAGCTCATGCCACCTGTTTTGACAGCACATACACCTTCCAATTATCATATGTGAGCTGTAGAAACTTGTTTCATTCCAATTGGTGGAGTATTTCTCAATTTCACCTTGTATTTGCAAAATGTCCAATTTTAGCATTTCATTTTCCAAGCCAAAATCCAAATTAAAAGCCTTATGCATGAAATGAAAATTCAAACACATTCTAAATGCCATTCCTGAGGTGTTGGAAAAAGTCCCATTCAAAAATTCC
Organism: Lathyrus oleraceus; assembly: GCF_024323335.1. Classification (NCBI taxonomy): domain Eukaryota; kingdom Viridiplantae; phylum Streptophyta; class Magnoliopsida; order Fabales; family Fabaceae; genus Lathyrus; species Lathyrus oleraceus. The sequence continues at coordinate 87,785,996 of NC_066584.1, forward strand.
AATTATTTTGACATTTGGACAATTTTGCCCCTGGTCCAATTCAGCTGTCCAGTTGAAAAGTGACTTTTTGCCTTGGCCATTTTTGAAAAAATCCAATTATGCACCCTCAAAGTACATGTCAAATGGAGTTTGTGCATATAAAGAACTTGCAATTTGGACAAAGTATGTGGTAGTTATGGCCTCTTGATTACGGGTCATTTCTGAAATTCACTGAGCCATATCTTGCAAACCACACATTGGATTTTCAAGTTCTTGGACTTTTTGGAAAGGTGAGAACAAGATCTACATCTGTCATGTTGAACAATTTTTCATTTGAAGCTTCCTTGGACATCTGTTTTTGAGGTCAAAAACTTTCCATTTTTGGAAACTTCAGTCACAAGTCACTTTCTATTTTTGGCAGTTTTTGTCCTGACTTGATTTTCTTCATTCTTAAGCTTTGAGATGTCATTTAACACTTGTTCCAACATGAATGAAGTGTGTCTAACTCATTTCCACCTCCACATCCATCAGATCATGTACAGTTGACCACAGTTGACTTTTCCAACTGGCAGATGAATTTGGCAATGCATAGATCAAACTGAGCCCCAATCTTCAACTGAAATGGCTCAAGGGTGATACCCTAGCCTCCATAAGCACCATATAGTCACAAAATGATCCTCATCTCCTTCATAAACCCCATCTCCTGATCCAGCCCTGATTGGCCCAATACAACTGATTAGGGTTGACCAGTGGTCAAAACCCTAATCTCAAGGAATCTTCTCCAATCTCCTGATGACATCCAACCATGATGATGATGATGTATCAATTCAAACAAGATGAAGACCAATATCCTTGGAAATCATGAAACCCTAATTCACAGTCCAATCCTCAGATGGCCCATGATCAGTCATTAAACCCTAGGCTTGCACCTTTGAACTTCCTCATCTCCTGATTAAGACTTGGGAAGATGGCTTGCACCATGTAACCACATGATATGCAATATGAAATGCCTAATGTCCTAAAATGATATGCAAATATGTTAATGCTAGTCCCAAGAGAGGAGGGCAAATTTTGAGGTGTTACAGCTGCCCCTATTCAATCCACTGTGAATCTGTCAATACGAAATAGCCTCGGCTTTCGGATGATCAGGATGAAGAGTGATTGAATACCAAGAACAGAAGAACAATTTGCACTCTGATGGGATAATAATTAACAACGCCTGTCAGCATCGGCGAAGAAACAAACTCTGAACGTCGACCTGGATACCAAAAAAAATGGTAACACAGGGATAACCATGGCCTGAACACCACACATCCACTCGGGATTTTTATTCCTTCCTGTTTATGCTTTTCTTGAACCCCGAAATTTCCTCTGCGCCAACGATCCTCAGATCTCTGCATTTGAACCCCGGAAAATGCCTCAGCACTCCTTCTTTGCCAAAATAATGAACCCCATCTCCATTTTGAACCCCAGTCGCCTGACGATAACTCTCGATCGCCAGAATGAACCCCATTCTCCAGAAAATGTCGCAACATCTCCCTTTCTCCGCTTGAACCCCGTCTCCAGAAAATGTATCCACATTTCCTTTTCTCCATTTGAACCCCAGAAAATGCCTCAGCATCTCCTTTTCTCCAATCTCTCGTGATAATTCCGCTGGCAACGTCGGAAATAACACTCAACCACTCTGAGGGCGACATGTCAGAGGGTAAACCTTCACAAAGGAAGGTAGCATGTGTATCTCTTCCTCAGAAGACACCTATAACGACCTCCACTGGCATCCGCCAAAGCCTAAGGTGACACATGAACAGAAGACGATCCTAAGGACCTCATCCCGGATGTAATCTTCAACTCCATCTTCATTTGAACCCCGCTCTCCAGAAAATGTATCCACATTTCCTTTTCTCCATTTGAACCCCGGAACCGCGCTGATCGCGTAACGTCTTCTGATATCATTCCCATCTCTGTCCGACGGAAACATTTCCTCCAATATCGCACTACTGGGGAACACTGCTGATCTGACGTCATGGTACCACACTCCTCAGAGTAACATTTTCAACCAGACACTGACTGATGACTGGGAGAAAACTCGACGTTTACTGGACATCGAACAATGATGTTGACAGGACATCAAACAAGGATGTTGACAGGACATCAAACAAGGATGTCGACAGGACATCAAACAAGGATGTTGACAGGACATCAAACAATGATGTTGACAGGACATCGAACAATGATGTTGACAGGACATCAAACAAGGATGTTGACAGGACATCAATCAAGGATGTTGACAGGACATCGAACAATGATGTTGACAGGACATCAAACAATGATGTTGACAGGACATCAAACAATGATGTTGACAGGACATCAAACAATGATGTTGACAGGACATCAAACAAGGATGTTGACAGGACATCAAACAATGATGTTGACAGGACATCAAACAATGATGTTGACAGGACATCAAACAATGATGTTGACAGGACATCAAACAATGATGTTGACAGGACATCAAACAATGATGTTGACAGGACATCAATCAAGGATGTTGACAGGACATCAAACAATGATGTTGACAGGACATCAAACAATGATGTTGACTGACACCAAAGAAAGCTCGACCAGACACTTACTGATGACTGGGAAATAACTCGACGTTGACTGAACATCGAATGATGATGTTTACTGACACCAAAGAAAACTCGACCAGACACTTACTGATGACTGGGAAATACTGTTGCTCCAAAATCCCGATGCTGAACTCCTCGGGGTATCGTCTTCACTGTCCGGCAAAACCAATCCTCAAGCGGTAACCACGGCTCGAATCGCGCTGATCGCGTAACATTCTCCAATCTTCATTCCCATCTCGGCCCGACGGAAAAGCTTCCTCCAGTATCGCACTACTGGGGTACGTCTCTGATCCAATCATGAGGCTAAACTCTTCGGAGTAACACCTTCACTGTCTGACACAACCACTTCTCAAACGGTAACCACGGCTTGAGACTAGCTCTATGCTTGCAACAATGATGCATGATCTTTTTCTGCGTAATGCTCCATAATTATGGAAATGCTACGCGATTTATTATTTTTCTATGCAATATGCTATGCTTATTTACATGATGAATGCATAAAAAGCATCCCCCTCAAGGGACTCTGCTGAGGAGCACGAGACACTCTGCTGAGGAACTCGTCATTACTCCAATCTCCACCCTGATGGGGAATAGCACTGCTGTTGGGAAAAGGTAACCCTTGCTGGGGAAGAACCTCCTTTGCACCCAATCCGCTCGAGAAACTGCTGGGGATAAGCACCACCAACACTCTGTGGGGATACCACAGTCTTTGACTTGCTGGGGATACCAATCCCGACTCTGCTTCGGGAAACCCTCACAGATACTCCCGCTGGGGAAAAGAGCAATCTCCAGGCCTGTCGACTGGGGGAATACCATCCAGACCCTGCTAGGGGAACGACAACTACTCCGCTGGGGAGGACCCAATCAATCCACATGTAGGATACCCTCGGCTGGGGATGCAGATATTCGTCTGCTACGGAAACTCGTTCAATCCACTGGTAGAATGAACACTGTTGGAGAGATATGTCATTGAAAAAACCCGCTCCACTCGGGGACTAGCTGGAGATATACTTCATTGAAACCCGCTCCACTCGGGGAACTGCTGGAGATATATTTCTTTGGTTCCGCTCCACTCGGGGAATTGCAACCTTCCGGCCTGGCTGCTGAGGAAACAACGTTGTAACCTGTCCGGGATAACCATCCCGACTCGGCTGGAGAAGTTCACAGACCTTGAATCTGCTGGGGAGCTAATCCTATAACTCTGCTTGGGGACTTAGCTGGGAAATGAGAAAAGTTGGTACAGAACACCCGTCGACTCGTCGAACCACGGTGTCTACCTCCAATACTCATATCGGCTTTCCACTTTTGAGAGTTCCCAGACTCGTCTGGACCTTTTCTGCTCCCTCATCTTGTATTCCAAATCGCCCCGCGCTCGACGAGAAACGTACTCCTGGGATTTATACAGAAATTTCAATTCTCCGACTTTGAAGAGTCTTCTTGGTTAATTCCAAAGGTTGTCGTACGTCTCGACGTCTCTTCACCGTTCCTCCTTCTTCCCTGATCGAACTCTGCGGGGAACTGCATACTTTCAAGTCTTCCGACTTTGAAGAGTCTTCTTGATTACCATCAAGGATCGTCGTACGCCGCAACGTCTTCGTCATTCTTCATTCGTTTATCCCTGAGCGAACTCTTTGGGGATCTGTTACAAAGCTTCCACATCACAACCTGCAAGTGAGTGAAGAATATCTAACAGTTCCTGCAAAACAGACCGTCAGATAAAACCGTGCCCCAGGCGTGTCAAGATTTCAACACTTGGGTCACTCAACCTTCCAAATAAGATTTCAAGCATTCAATCTTATAAACATGCATTGGAAGGGACCTGTATGTCTTAAAATGCAAAGATTCTTTATCAAAATATCTGGATGTTTTTGCAATCAAAGCGGTAATGAAAACAAAAACAAAAATTATTTGACTGAATATGCATTTTATTGATTGGAAAAGTGCGGCTCAAATGAGCAATACAAAGGGAAGCAATTCCTGAAAAGAGGTAATTGCGCTCAAAAGGAAAAATCTATCCTAATGGCAATGTGAAACCCGTAATCTCATCGAGTTCCAACTCGGTTACACCCCATATGTCCTCAGACTCTCCATGCTTTCTGCCTTCTGAACAAGACGATTCTGATTGATCCCCACCGGGTATTATCCATGATGCTTTAACCAAAGCGCAAACGATCATGCTAGACGCAGTTGTTCGTTTCAATCCCTCTTTTGCCTGGACCGCCCTTGCGGGTTTTCAGTCCACCGGGATACCCTTTTTTGCCCAAGTCGCCTTTCCAGGTTTTCGACTTGCCGGGTGTACATTTTTTCATTTATATCCCTAATTTTTGCCCGAACCTTTCTTTCTGTTTTTTTTGGTTCGCCGGGATGCCCATTTTTGCCTGGACTATTTTATTCTTTTCGTCCAGCGGGTCAATTCATACGAAGTATTTTTTAACTGCGTCCGCATTCACAGGGGATGGAAAATCCTCGCCATCCATGGTCGTTAGCAGCAAGGCTCCGCCAGAGAAAACCTTCTTAACCACGAATGGACCTTCATAATTCGGTGTCCACTTGCCCCTTCGATCGTTTTGAGGAGGAAGGATCCTTTTCAGCACCATATCACCCACGTGATACACCCGAGGTCGCACCTTCTTGTCAAAAGCACGCTTCATCCTTTGCTGGTACAACTGCCCATGACAGATGGCTGCTAGCCTCTTTTCTTCAATCAGGCTCAACTCTTCATACCGGGTCCTTACCCATTCAGCCTCTTGCAATTTTACATCCATCAGGACTCTCAAAGAGGGAATCTGAACCTCAATAGGTAACACAGCCTCCATCCCATATACCAATGAGAATGGAGTTGCCCCAGTAGACGTGCGCACCGACGTTCGATACCCATGCAATGCAAACGGCAACATCTCATGCCAATCTTTGTAGGTTACAACCATTTTCTGCACAATCTTCTTTATATTCTTGTTGGCTGCCTCAACCGCCCCATTCATCTTCGGACGATAAGGAGAAGAATTGTGATGCTCGATCTTGAACTCCCGGCACAGCTCTGCCATCATCTTATTGTTCAAATTAGAACCATTATCGGTAATGATTCTCTCGGGAACCCCATATCGGCAAATGATGTCTCTTTTCAGAAATCTGGCCACAACCTGCTTCGTCACGTTCGTATAAGAGGCTGCTTCTACCCACTTGGTGAAGTAATCAATAGCCACTAATATGAACCTGTGCCCGTTCGAAGCTGTAGGCTCTATCTTTCCAATCATATCAATGCCCCACATAGCAAACGGCCATGGAGACGACATCAAGCTCAACGGATTGGGAGGCGCGTGCACCTTATCAGCATAAATCTGGCATTTATGGCACTTCCGCACGAAATTAAAACATTGGGCCTCCATTGTCATCCAGTAATAACCTGCTCTCAGCAGCTTTTTCACCATCGCATTCCCACTGGCATGGGTACCGAACGAGCCTTCATGAACCTCTTTCATCAATCGGCTTGCTTCTGCATCATCAACACATCTGGGCAAGACCCAATCAAAATTCCTCTTATACAAAACCCCATCCTTATTCAGGTAGAACACCATGGCTAACCTCCGCAGAGTCTTTCTATCTTTCTTCGATGCCCCCTCTGGATACTCTTGCGTCTCAAGATAGCGCTTGATATCGTAATACCACGGCTTCTCATCATCAGGCGCTGTATCAACAGCAAACACATAAGCCGGTCTATCCAGACGCCCAACTTCCACACTGGGGAACTGATTCCACCTCTGTACCTTAATCAAGGCAGCCAGAGTAGCCAAAGCATCTGCCAGCGGATTCTCCTCTCTGGGCACATGATGCAACTTCACCTTGGTGAAAAACGTCAACAATCTCCTCGTATAATCTCGATACGGAACCAAATGAGATTGATGCGTATACCATTTTCCGTTAACCTGATTTATCACCAGAGCTGAATCTCCATATATCACAAGGTTCTTGATTCTCAAATCAATCGCCTCCTCAATACCCAATATGCAAGCTTCATATTCAGCTACGTTGTTGGTGCACTCAAATGTTAGCCGGGCAGCAAAAGGAATGTGAGATCCTTTCGGCGTAACCAAAACAGCACCAACACCGCTTCCATTCACGTTAACGGCCCCATCAAACATCAGAATCCATTCGGACTCAGGGTCAGGCCCCTCCTCCGGGATTGGTTCCTCGCAATCTTTCGATTTGAGAAACATGATGTCCTCATCAGGGAATTCAAACTTCATTGGTTGATAATCATCAATGGGTTGCTGGGCGAGGTAATCAGACAATACACTCCCCTTAATTGCTTTCTGAGAGGTATACTGTATATCATATTTAGTCAAAATCATTTGCCACCTCGCAACCCGTCCGGTCAATGCTGGCTTCTCAAAAATGTACTTGATTGGATCTATCTTGGAAATCAATAAAGTGGTATGAACCAACATGTACTGCCTTAGTCGGCGAGCAGCCCAGACCAAAGCACAACAAGTTTTCTCGAGCAGTGAATATCTTGTTTCACAGTCGGTAAACTTTTTGCTAAGGTAGTATATGGCATGCTCTTTTCGACCAGACTCGTCATGCTGCCCCAATACACACCCCATAGACCCCTCGAGGACTGTCAGGTACAGAATTAACGGTCTTCCCTCCACAGGAGGCATCAGAATCGGAGGCTCCTGCAAATATTCTTTTATCTTTTCAAATGCCGCTTGGCAATCATCATTCCACCTGACCGTTTGATCTTTTCTCAACAATTTGAATATTGGTTCGCACGTGGCTGTTAGATGAGATATGAACCGCGAAATGTAGTTCAATCTACCTAAGAAACCACGAACCTCTTTCTCTGTCTTCGGTTCAGGCATTTCTTTTATCGCTTTTACTTTTGCAGGATCAACCTCAATTCCTTTCTCACTTACAATGAACCCCAGCAATTTACCGGACCGCACCCCGAACGTGCACTTGTTCGGATTCAACCTCAGTCTGAACTGTCTCAGCCGGTCAAACAACTTGGCCAGATCTACCAAATGCCCTTCTTCTGTCTGGGACTTTGCTATCATGTCATCAACATAGCATTCAATTTCATGATGAATCATATCATGAAACAAAGTCACCCTGATACGTGGCATCGACGCTCTGCTTCTCAAGAGGACATTCTCCTTTCCATGGTAGCTTGTGCACAATGATATTGGTATCCGTCCCGGCATATCCTGACATAACCATGTGAAGGCATCCACATGCTCTTTCAACAAGACTACCATTCTGCTCTCGACTAGCCTCTGAAGCGGCCTCATTTTCACTTCCTTTCTGACCTCGGCGGTGCTTGGAATAACAATCTCAATCCGCTCCTCAGGCGGCTGAATCACCTTCTCCTCTTGTTTCAACAACCTGGCTAATTCCAGCAGATCACAATCTTCTTCGCCTTCTTCTTCAGCATGATAGATCGGTTTGTCGAAATCATATGAGGGGTAACCAAATTGTTATCAATGAGATCCGGAGGATTGTTTTTGAAGTCGGAACGAGACAAAACAAAAAGGTGAAAAATGAAAATAAACATTGCCATTTTTATTTGTTTTTAAACTGCAAAAATAAATGAAAAACAGGGAACACCGCTTTTTGACTGAAAAACATCCATTTATTAATGATGCAGAAATGCAAATTTAAACATGAGGTGACCCTTACAATGGACCATTACGTGTCGGGCAACACATATGGCTTTCATGCATATAAACTGAAAACAAGAAACATTACTCTTCCGGACGAGTGTCAGTGATGATCTTGTTTAGGCCTTCCAGCTTCTTGGTACACACGATTTTATCCATTGATCAATCTCCCAGTCACTGTCAGTTTCTTTACCCACTGTATAGGCGTGATCTGAATCTAGCATTCCGGCACTTACAAAGGTGAACGACGGACGACGTCCTCTGTTCTGCTCAGACGAGTCTTGACCTGGATGATAACCAATCCCAAACATATCCGCCTTTACCACAATGCCTATGATTTTTCCCCAGCCTGGGATCCCTCCATTTCTCAACATTTCCAGTGCCTGTTTGTAAGAAGACACAGACGGTTTTTTCTCTTTTCCAACACCATTGTCATTTTCCACCTTGACGGTTTCAGCTACCAGACTGGGTGTTTCAAATTTTCCACCGTCCATTTCCTTCACCTTCTGGATCACATCCCCCATCGGTACACCACCCTCTGTGGCGATGGCCATACAACAAGTATCAACACTAGGGAAAGTTCCCTCTTTCCTCCGAGGTTTTGGGACCACAGGCCTCAGCATTTTTAACCGATCCCCATTCACCAACCCAATCGTCTTCCTATCCTCAGAAATTGCATTCATCTCCACCTCACCATGCGCGGGCATATGATTAGCATTAACATTGGGAAATTGTGCAAAATTGATGGCCTTGGAATCCACCAGGTCTTGGACAGCATGCTTAAAAGCTCTACAACCCTCAATGTTATGCCCAGACGCCCCCGAATGGAATTCGCACTTAGCATTCTCATCGTAGTTAGTTGGCCTCTGATCAGGTTCTAATGGAGCTAATGTCCTCAATTGTACCATTCCGAGATCTTTCAACTTCCTTAACAGAAGAGCATACGGTATGGGTGGCTTATCAAATTGACGATCAACCCCCTTTCCTCTTACCTGGTTCCCAGCTCTCTGTGCTCCCGGGCGAGGTGACGGATGTCTCGGTGGTACAGATGAACCACCAACAGGAATGGTTGCAGTGGCAGCATAAGGGTGGTAACGATCCTTACCGCATTCTCTTTTAGTCTGCGCACCACCTGATTCAACCTCCTTCTTGGGCTGACCACTGTCAAGGGATTTCTTCACCACAGAGCCAGAGGGATTTGTTACTTCAGATGACGGAGCCTTTCCCTGAACTTTCTCTTCGATCATCCAGCCCTCAATCCTTTCTAACCTCTCAGCCATGGCTTTCTGCCCCAAGGCAAGCCCTTGCACAACCCTGAACAAATCCCTCACCATCTCTTTCAGTTCGAGGATGTCGGCGTTGGGAGGATCCATCAGTTTGGATTTGTTGCCCCTAGCAGGATATCTGAGCAAACAAGCTATGCGCACCGGTCGACACCTACAAAATAGCAAATGGGTTAGTATGCATGAATGCAACGTCTGTCCATATGAGGAAGATTCTGTCCTTTGATTCTGGTTTCATCGAGACAGATAACATTTTGCCAATAACATTCTGACATTCAGATGTCTCTCAGCCAGATTCTCAATCCATAATACTCCCCATATGGCTAGACGTAGGTTTGGTGCAGATGAATGCAAAATGTGGATGATGCTGATGAATGAATGCAATGCATTGGGCCATCCTCCAAGTCATCTAATCATCTGTTGCTCTGAATCACAGCCCTGATTTCTGAACTGATCACAACCATCTGAGGAATACACAATCACAATTCTGACCCACGGGTTCCGAAATAAACGGAAGACAGATACATCATCATCACCACTGGTCTCTGATCAGACACACCATCACCATCTGAATCGGCCCAGGGAATCCGAAATAAACGGGTCCCCACTGATAAATATCTCGGCCCGGGGAATCCGAAATAAACGGATCCCCACTGATAAATACCACGGACAGCACTCCGGCGTCTCAGAAATAAACGACCATAAATCCGACTCATAAATAGGACCCACGGAACAAATAGTCACCATCTGAATCACCATCTGAACATGCATCTGAAAGAATCAGCCCTCCCCTCACAGGTAAATTCTAAACAGGTTATCCTAAGGCGGATAATAGTCTCAACGATCGGGCGGAGATACTCAATGGGTTTGCCCTTGCGGGTGTGCCATTGTAGCTCCCTTAAGATCGTCTAAACCAAAGATCCGGGAAATGATCGGTCATCAGAGTCAACAGCCCAAAAGAGATAACCCAACCAAAGTGGAGAACCCCACTGGAAGAGCACTTCTCAGATGAACCTCGTCCGACTTGTGGTATGTCACGTCGCAACAATATGCCCAACCGACACATGAGCGACGTGAGACCACGCTAATCCTAGGTGTATACTCGGGCCTGGGTTTTAGCCCCACTCAGAACACCCACCCCAAACAATAGAACCACCTGCAGAGGACGGCAACAACATGATAGTATGATGCATGCAAGTATTTAATGCACATATATACATGGGTTAGAATAATAAATGCAATAAATATACAACACACAATAAGCAACCCAAACCAATCCTAAAACGCTAGGAAGGACTCGCTTAGGGACGATGGACCAGCATAGGTCTACATCCAGATATCCCCAGCAGAGTCGCCAGCTGTCGCATCCTGCGAAAAATCAACCGGCGAGCCTAAAAATAAAAACACACAGAGCCGCCACTAAACGTTATTTATCCCAAGATAGGGAAAGGAAACGCTCAGAGAAACCTGGAAAGACATGGTCTCGCGACCAGAGAGAAAAGGTTCGGGAGTCGGTTACGCAAGGGGAAGGTATTAGCACCCCTCACGTCCGTCGTACTCGACGGGATCCACGTCCTAGAATAAAGAAAAGGTTGCTAAACATCACACACACACACAGGGAACGCAGGTGGGGTTAGGAGAAACGGCTCGATAAGGCGTCGCACCTTATGCCTACATATCTTGTCTGGAACAAGAATCAGAGCCACTGTAGTTCGGCTTACGCACGCCAAACAACACAAAACAACACAAACATGCAAGGGTGGCAAACATGGAGCCCGACAACCACTGGATGGAATTACGTCGGCATCCGAACCAAAACGCACTCAAAGGGGCAAACGTGGAGCCCGACTGCCAATCACTGGGCTTACGTCGGCATCCGAGCCAAAACACAATCAGATAACAAGTAAACACACGCAAAAAAAGAAAAAGGTTGCCCGGAGTGGTCTCGCACGACCACCTGCCTACATACCTCGTCTGGCACGAGGATCAGGGCGATGTAGTTCCCCTGAAAGGGACTAAATTGCTAACCAGAAACCGGGGAAAGATACACAACTAGGGAGCTGAGACTCGAGCCTAATGTTGTCATGCATCGTTAACCCTAAGTTCGGTTTTCTATCCTACTTGCATAAGCAAACTAACCTAACCAGGAAAGAAGCTAGCACACAAGCATACAATCATACATCATCAAATGAGAACAAGTATCTCAAACAAGCATGTCAATCAGATATCCACATAACACGCACTATAGCCAAACAAGGGGCTCAATCAATCAGGTTTGACTGCCTAAGCAATCGTCTGTACAGGCTATGTTCGCTCTTAACCTTGCCATTACGAGGCTAAGGTGAAGCAGATGAAAGGATGAAGTGAGGATCAGACCTCACAGCTCTTATCCCTAACCAGGGAGAGCTGACAAATGAGCATGGGTCCAGAATAGGGGAACCCTTCTATACTCGATGACTCTGACACAATGTGCACTGCACAGATCTTGGGGTTTTGATCTCAATGCTACAACCATGTAATGGGAGCAAGGAGAAGACTCAACTGAATAGTGGGGGACAGGCTGCTTGTCCCTAACTTCCACCAATTGCCTTCTTTGAAGGACTTTTTCCTGCTTGGGCTTAAAAATAAACATACACAAGCATTGCCTCTTAAGGAGGACTTCAGACAATTTGCCCGGCCCGGTAACAGCCGGGTCTCCAGACTACATGAAGTCAAGAAGACCTACCTCAATGCAAGTTGCTTAAGCAACGCAAAGCAAAAGTTCACAAGGAACTGAGCAACTAAAGTACCTGGAAACAGTCAAACACAGTTAGTAATCCGGCAGACAAACTGTAAACAGCAAGTTCAATCAATCAAACTATACAAGTTATGCCCAAACAAAGCAAGCCAAAGCTCAAGCCTATGCTTCACAACCTACAAAACACAATTATGTTAGTGTACAAACATCAACAACATCAATCAAAATTGATTTGAATCATTCTCCATGTGCATTGCTTTTTTATCCTGAAAAAATCAAGCAAATATTAGCAACTAGACCACTAGGCCAAGCCTAGGGTCCAAAAGCAAGAAAAAATTTAAAACAGCAAGGTATTCATCATCCAACATCAAATTATCATCAAACACAAGCAAACATCATTGGTCTCATGTTTATATCATCCATCATATTCAATTCATGCACAAAACAATCCATATGAGGTCAAATGAACCACCAAGCATACAAACAGAAGTATTGCATTCAAAACCATACCAAAACACATCCAAAAATTCTCAAATTAAATACACCTAAACAGGGGTCAATCAAGGTCTACCATGTCAAATTTGAGCTCAATTGGGCAAATGGAACCATGTCAATGAAAATCAACAAAAACAGACACAATTTCATGCTCCAATTCACACCATCAATGCATACATCCACTTCAAAAATTCATATCTCATTGGAAACTAAAAAGAAATGGATGAGACCAAAACAGGGAGGTCCTAACATGTGTCTAGTTCATGCATATCAAATTTCATGGCCATACAATACAATATGAGGATTTCCCAATCAATCTACCAACATGTATCACATGAGCTTGCAATTTCAACAACCAGAAATGAAAAATCAAGATTAAATTGAAAATACAGTGAAAAATTCTACAAAAATTCATCAAGCATCCTAACATGTCAACAAGTCATCATGCAAAATTTCAGCCAATTCCAACATGCATAGGTCATCCAATTAAATTCAACAAGTTGACATCAAGAGGTGTGACACAAACTGTCACACCTAAGTTCCAGAATTTGCTGCTCTCTAACCAGGTATCAAAAATTCATGAAATTTACATATAAATAATCCTCAATGAGTCAAGAACCACCACAAAAATTTTCAAGAATTTATTTGCAAGCATGTGCATTTCACAATTAAAATGGTAAAGTGTGTCGAAATGTCATACATGTGAAAGAACCCTATGCCAAATAATAATTTTACCAAGCACAACTTTGACCAATAGGTCAAACAAATTCTACATAAGTCAACAAAGTCATAGAAAAAATTTCCACATTTTTATGATTTTTTTACTATTTTTTATGAATTATTTAATGTGTTAATGATTTGTTAGAAATTATTGAATATATTATAATTAAATTAAGATGAATTAGAATAACAGTAGTGGCATTTTAATGTGTTGGCGCATGGCTATAGGACAATTCTGGAGGGAAACAACATTTTGAATTGCCAAGCCAAAAAACAGGATCAAACGCGTTTTACATCCAGCACTGCTTCATCTTCCTCGCGTGTTCGCAAGCTTCCATCTCAAAACCGGTTTCAATCATTTCATCACCAAATTGCACAAACTAATACTCATTGGAAAGGTCTGAATGCATAGATCACGAATATATAACTTAATCAACCTAAATCTAACCGTGTAAACCGAATCGATCGTTTAAAGTTTCACATACCAAGCTTCGAATCAACATAACTTTCTCTACACTAATCCGTTTCCAAAACTAATCACATCATGATAAACTACATCACGCAATCTACAGAACACATACAACAATTAACACAATGGCGCGATTCGATTTGGTACCTTGATTTGGAGCCAGTGAAGATTCGTGAGGTTTTGGTGCTTAATTCTTCGAAACAGGTGGAGCTTGATGATGGAGAAGGTGATTAGAACGATCGCTTCAGCTCCAAGTTGCTTCTAGTGAACCGAATTCCAATTTACCATTGATGTAACAAGTTTGAACAGTCCCGAATGGTGAAGATCTGGACCTTGTTTTGCCAAAACAGTTGAGGTACAAGATGAATGGAGATTGAAACAACAAAAATCACACGATTTGATGCAAAATTGGAAGAGATTTTTGGAATTTGGTGTTGTGTGTTCTTGAGAGAACTTGAGAGAATTTCAAGAATTTTGATCTGATTTTTGGAAAGTGTGCCATTCTGTTATGATTATGTGATGATTAAGAATATATATGATGCCTTAATCCATGATTAACCATGTAATTAGCCAAATTGCATTTGTTAGTGAAAATGGTTATTTCAAGTGAGGGGTAAAAATGGTATTTCACCATGACAGCTCATGCCACCTGTTTTGACAGCACATACACCTTCCAATTATCATATGTGAGCTGTAGAAACTTGTTTCATTCCAATTGGTGGAGTATTTCTCAATTTCACCTTGTATTTGCAAAATGTCCAATTTTAGCATTTCATTTTCCAAGCCAAAATCCAAATTAAAAGCCTTATGCATGAAATGAAAATTCAAACACATTCTAAATGCCATTCCTGAGGTGTTGGAAAAAGTCCCATTCAAAAATTCCAATTATTTTGACATTTGGACAATTTTGCCCCTGGTCCAATTCAGCTGTCCAGTTGAAAAGTGACTTTTTGCCTTGGCCATTTTTGAAAAAATCCAATTATGCACCCTCAAAGTACATGTCAAATGGAGTTTGTGCATATAAAGAACTTGCAATTTGGACAAAGTATGTGGTAGTTATGGCCTCTTGATTACGGGTCATTTCTGAAATTCACTGAGCCATATCTTGCAAACCACACATTGGATTTTCAAGTTCTTGGACTTTTTGGAAAGGTGAGAACAAGATCTACATCTGTCATGTTGAACAATTTTTCATTTGAAGCTTCCTTGGACATCTGTTTTTGAGGTCAAAAACTTTCCATTTTTGGAAACTTCAGTCACAAGTCACTTTCTATTTTTGGCAGTTTTTGTCCTGACTTGATTTTCTTCATTCTTAAGCTTTGAGATGTCATTTAACACTTGTTCCAACATGAATGAAGTGTGTCTAACTCATTTCCACCTCCACATCCATCAGATCATGTACAGTTGACCACAGTTGACTTTTCCAACTGGCAGATGAATTTGGCAATGCATAGATCAAACTGAGCCCCAATCTTCAACTGAAATGGCTCAAGGGTGATACCCTAGCCTCCATAAGCACCATATAGTCACAAAATGATCCTCATCTCCTTCATAAACCCCATCTCCTGATCCAGCCCTGATTGGCCCAATACAACTGATTAGGGTTGACCAGTGGTCAAAACCCTAATCTCAAGGAATCTTCTCCAATCTCCTGATGACATCCAACCATGATGATGATGATGTATCAATTCAAACAAGATGAAGACCAATATCCTTGGAAATCATGAAACCCTAATTCACAGTCCAATCCTCAGATGGCCCATGATCAGTCATTAAACCCTAGGCTTGCACCTTTGAACTTCCTCATCTCCTGATTAAGACTTGGGAAGATGGCTTGCACCATGTAACCACATGATATGCAATATGAAATGCCTAATGTCCTAAAATGATATGCAAATATGTTAATGCTAGTCCCAAGAGAGGAGGGCAAATTTTGAGGTGTTACAGCGAGGAAAAGCTACCGAGGAGCAATTTCAATTCGATCCCGAAATTGAAAGAACACTTCGAAAGCTCAATAGCAAAACACGAAGAAGAAGGAAACTAACCGAAGAGAGGAACCGGAGAGAGGAAGTATCTACTTCTTCACTTGTTCAAATCGAAGAAGTGGTTGTAGAGACTTTACAAGAAAACATGGCGGATGGTACTCCTACCGAAATATCCGCTAATAGTTCAAGAAGGAATGCTCAATTTACTCGTGGTGGAAGGAATACGGAGATGAAGACCGGAATCCTCCAACTCCTTTATGCAAATCCATTCGCCGGAATGGACCATGAAGATCCGTATACCCATCTCATCAAATTTCTATGAGATTGCGGGTTCTACGGGAATAGACGAAACGGGTGAAGAAGCATTATTCAAGAGGATGTTCCCACACTCCTTAATGGGAAAGGCAAAAGAGTGGTACCTTGATCAAGCACCAAGAGTGATGACGGATTGGAATTTGTTAGAAGAAAAGTTTCTAGAAAGATATTTTCCTCAATCCCGATTTATGGAAGCCAAAACGGCTATTGCGGTATTCACTCAAGGAAGCAACGAGTCTCTAAATGAGGCTTGGGAAAGATTCAAGTCAATGTTGAGAAAATGCAAAGGCCATGGTTTTGATGAACTTACTCAAATCCATATTTTTCTAAATGGGCTCCAATCAACTCACAAGACACTTTTGGATGCTACCGCGGGTGGCTCTCTTATGTCAAAGAATGCGGAAGAAGCAAAAGTCATTATTGACCGGATGGCACTCAATGATCGTCAAAGTCAACATGACTGTAGTCCTTCACAACGGAAACCGGGAGTTCTTGAATTAAATACCAATGATGCCATTCTTGCTCAAAGCAAGCTAATTTCTCAACAAGTGGAGTTGCTCACTCAACAAATGTCCAAACTTCCACAACAAATGAAGGAAATTCAAGGGTCTCAAGTTCGACATCAAGTAGCATGTTGTGAACTATGTCAAGGAGATCATCCAACCGGTTTTTGTCCTTCACTAGAAGAAGTGAGTTATGTGAACAATCAAAATCAAGGCTATCAAAGACAACCTCCACCCCACAATAATTCATATCAAAGGAACAATCAATGTTATCAACCATCAAGGTTCAACAATCAAAATTTTCAGCAACAAAGTCCTTATCAACACCCAAATTCTCAAGGACAACAATCGCAAAGAGGAAATTCAAAGCTAGAGGACACTCTTCAACAATTCATGCAAGCCTCCATGGCAAATCAGAAGAGCAACGAGGCAGCAATCAAGAATTTGGAAAACCAAGTAGGCCAACTTGCGAAGCAATTATCGGAACAAAACGCGGGATCTTCATTCTCCGCTATCACTCAAACCAATCCAAAGGAGCATTGTAAAGCAATTGTTACGAGAAGCGGTAAAGAGTTGACAAGTGGAAAAAGTGAGGAGATTATAGTAGAGAATGAGATGGATGTTGTACATGAAAATGAGGATGTAGATTGTGAAAAGGAGAAAGTAGCATAAATTGTTCAGTTCGCGTCGCAATCTCTCTTCGCACCGTAAAAAGAGCAGAACCAGCAATTGACAACAGAGCAGCAAGGTGAAGTGGAAATGAAGAAGGAAGTCGAGCCAAGAAAGAAGAATAAAGGAGACAAAGGCGTGAATGTCATTCCAGCTCAACATCTACCTTATCCGCACGCACCATCAAAAAAGGATAATGCTAGACACTATGCACGGTTTATGGACATATTCAAACAACTTTAAATAAATATTCCATTTGCTGACGCATTAGAGCAAATGTCACGGTATGCAAAGTTAATGAAGGATATTCTCACAAAGAAAAGGAGACATGTGGAAGACGAGACAATCTTGCTTGATGCACGTTGTAGCGCCATAATCCAAACAACTCTCCCAAGGAAGGAATCCGATCCGGGCCGAGTCATTTTACCGGTAACTATTGGAGGCACCTACATTGGTAATGGTTTGATTGACTTGGGATCTAGCATCAATTTAATCCCCCTATCCATTGTTAAAAGATTGGGAAATGTTGAGATTAAATCTACAAGGATGAGTTTACAACTAGCCGATAAGTCTACCACTTCACCATATGGAGTTGCTTAAGACATGTTAGTGAAGGTGGACAAATTCTTGTTTCCGGTAGATTTCATGATAGTGGAGATGGATGAGGGTCGTGATGTTACTCTAATTCTTGGAAGATCATTCATGAAAACATCCCGAATGATGATTGACATTGATGATGGATTAATGAAAGTAAGAGTGCAAGATGAAGAGGTAACTTTCAATCTTTTTGAAGCCATGAAGCATCCTAATGACAAATATGATTCCTTCCGAATCGATGCCACCGATGAGGAAATAGTGGAGGTCACAAACCAAGTTCATGTTTCTAATTCATTAGAGAGATCTCTTATCGGAGCTTACAATGTTTTGACCGAAAATGAAGAAAAAGAGATTGAAGCAATGTTGCATGAATTAGAGTCTTGTGGAAAGCTTGCTTATCATGAAGAGACAAATGAAGACTTGGATGTGACGAAGAAAGTGGAAGAACCAAAAATAGAGTTGAAAATGCTACCTTCACACTTGAAGTATGTATTCCTTGGTGATGATTGTACTAAACTGGTGATCATTAGCAATACCTTGTCCATAAAAGAGGAGCATAAATTGATACAAGTGCTGAAAAAAATGAAGGTGCAATAGGGTGGGTATTATCTGACTTGAAGGGTATTAGTCCAGCCTATTGTATGCATAAGATCATGATGGAAGAAAATTTCAAACCCGTAGCACAACCTCAAAGGCGCTTAAATCCATCAATGAAAAAGGTAGTTCGGAAAGAAGTTGTCAAACTCTTGGAAGCCGGAATGATTTATCCTATCTCCGATAGTGAATGGGTGAGTCCAGTGCAAGTAGTTCCAAAAAAGGGTGGCATGACGGTTATCAAAAATGATAAAAATGAGTTGATTCCAACTAGAACGGTAACCGGGTGGAGGATATGTATTGACTATAGAAGGCTAAACCAAGCTACAAGAAAAGATCACTTTCCACTACCTTTCATGGACCAAATGTTGGTAAGGTTGGCCGGCAAAAATTTCTATTGTTTCTTGGATGGTTATTCGGGTTACAACCAAATTTCGGTCAATCGGGCGGATCATGAGAAGACGGCTTTTACATGTCCTTTCGGCATCTTTGCTTACCGAAGAATGCCTTTTGGGTTATGTAATGCACCAGTAACATTTCAACGGTGTATGCAAGCGATATTCTCGGATTTGATCGAAGAATGCATTGAGGTGTTTATGGATGATTTCTCCGTTTATGGATCGTCTTTTGATTTGTGCTTGAAAAATCTTGATGTGGTTTTGGGAACATGTGTGGAAACCAATTTAGTGCTCAATTGGGAGAAATGCAACTTTATGGTCACCGAAGGTGTTGTTCTCAGTCATAAAATCTCCTCTGAAGGGCTAGAAGTTGATAGAGCAAAGGTGGAAGTCATTGAAAAATTACCACCTCCAATAAATATAAAAGGAATAAGGAGCTTTCTCGGACATGCCAGATTTTACCAGAGATTCATCAAGGATTTCTCAAAGATAGCCAAGCCCTTGAGTAATTTGCTCAACAAAGGTACGCAATTTATTTTCGATGAGTCGTGTCTAAAAGCTTTCCTTGATTTGAAAGAAAAGTTAGTCACTGCACCCATAATCGTTGCACCAAATTGGACACTTGATTTTGAACTTATGTGTGATGCAAGCGATTATGCGGTTGGTGCGATTTTGGGTCAAAGAAGAGATAAAAAATTTCATGCTATCCACTATGCTAGTAAAGTTTTAAATGAGGCGCAAGTCAATTATGCGACAACCGAAAAAGAATTACTAGTTATAGTGTATGCATTGGAAAAGTTTAGAGCTTACTTGATAGGGTCTAAAGTTGTAGTTTACACCGACCATTCGGCGATTAACTATTTGCTAACCAACCGGATTCCAAACAAAGATCAATTCGTTGGATTTTGTTATTACAAGAATTTGATTTGGAAATCCGGGATAAAAAAGGTTCCGAAAACTTGGTAGCGGATCATTTGTCTCGTTTGGTTAATGTGGAAATTACAAACAAAGAAGAGGAAGTAAGAGAAGAATTTCCGGATGAAAAACTTTATGCGATTCAAGTGAGGCCTTGGTTTGCCGATTTTTCTAATTACAAGGCAACCGGTTTAACACCGGAAGACCTCACTAGTAATCAAAGAAGGAAATTCTTGGCGGATGCAAAATACTATGTTTGAGATGATCTGTATTTGTTTAAAGTGGATGTGGACAATATTTTGAGAAGGTGTGTAACACTTGAAGAGTCAAAAGACATCCTTTGGCATTGTCATAACTCTCTGTATGGAGGTCACTATAGCGGTTTGAGAACGGCCACTAAAGTGCTCCAAGCGGGCTTTTATTGGCCGTCTTTGTTTAAAGATGCATATGAACACGCGAAGAGTTATGGCACATGCCAACGAAGTGGAGGAATAGGCAAACGGGATGAAATACCTCTAACCAACATGTTAGAAGTAGAAGTTTTTTATTGTTGGGGTATTGATTTCGTTGGCCCGTTCCCCTCTTCCTTCTCAAATGAGTATATCCCCGTGGTCGTTGACTATGTTTCGAAGTGGGTGAAAGCCATTGCTTCATCTAAGGCCGATGCCAAAATGGTGATAAATTTTTTAAAGAAAAACATATTCTCACGTTTTGGTGTGCCTCAGGTGTTGATAAGTGATGGAGGATCACACTTTTGCAATACACCTTTGGAAAAAGTTTTATAACACTATGGTGTAAAGCATAAGGTGACCACTCCCTACCATCCACAAGCGAATGGTCCGACGAAAGTTTCTAACCAGGAAGTTAAGCGGATCCTTGAAAAAAAAGTCTCGAGTTCAAGAAAAGATTGGTCATTAAAATTGGATGAAGCTTTGTGGGCGTATCGTACCGCCTACAAAGCTCCTATTGGACTAACCCCATTTCAGATGGTGTATGGGACGACTTGTCATCTTCCAGTGGAAATGGAGCATAGAGCACTACGGGCTCTCAAATTCTTGAACTTTGACTCCACTTTAGCTGGAGAGAAAAGAAAAGGACAACTCCATGAATTGGAGGAATCACAAAACAACGCTTACTATTCAAACAAACTATACAAGGAAAAAGTGAAAGCGTACCATGATGGAAAGGTTCGTCATAAAGAGTTTAAAGTTGGACAAATGGTACTGCTTTTCAACTTAAGATTGAAGTTGTTTCCTGGTAAGCTTAAGTCAAAATGGTCAGGACCGTTTGTTGTCAAGGAGGTGCGAAACTATGGGGCCATTGTGGTTGAGGATCCAAAGTCATAGGAGAGTTGGACTGTAAATGGACAAAGACTAAAAGTCTACCATAGTGGCGAAGTGAATCGGGATGTCTGTGTCATTTCCCTAACCGGACCGAGATAATCATTGAACCGTCGAGCTCAAAACGACGTTAAACAAAGCGTTTGTTGGGAGGCAACCCAACGTTGTAAGTCTGCATTTCAAATTCTGTCAATTCAGTTGTTAAGAAATTCTGTTGTGTTTCGTTTATATGAAAATTGAGTTCTGTCCACTACCAATAATTTTTCCAAAAACTCCTTCGGTTCGCCTCATGAACAGCTTTCGCCTCGCGAACTGAATGGAAAACTTCAGGTCGCGCCACAAACAGAGTTCGCCCAGCGAACTGATCATGGCAGAACCTTTTAAGTTCTGTTTTATGTCATTTTCATTTCACTCCTATTTTCACAAATTCAAAGTTTTCTTCATCAACCTCATTGCCCCACTTCAAAAAATCAAAACTATTCCTCTCCATTTCCAAAATCCTAAGTTGTTAACAAGAACCAAGTCAAATTCAACAAGGTATGTGTACTCTCTTTCTCTCTCCTTTCCTTTTTGTTCCTCATTTAGGCGAAATAGGGTTTTGCAAAAATTTGGATTAGATGCTGAAAAATGACCTTGCATGTCTATAGAGGATTCAAACTAGGATCGGGTAAGGGATTGTGGTTGTGATTGTTAAAAGGTGTAAGCAGTAGGAACCCTAGAAGGCACCTGGAATTTTCCTGGTTCGCAGGGTTCGCGCCGCGAACTGGGAAATTCCAGTTTCATGATTTTTTCTTTTGAATGCTAACTTCTCTTATGGCTTTTGTGTGGTTGTTCTGATTTTTGTTACAGATGTCAAAAAGAACAAAAACCACAAGAGCCGGTCCTTCTCGTTCCCTGCGACGATACACAAGCGATGAGCATGAAGAGAGATTCGACAAATTGATCAAACGAACCATTCAACTGGAGAGATTCACCCGCTTGTTGCTGGGTGGAACTTATAGGAAGTTGGTGTCGAATTTTGAAAGAAGAAAATGCAGTAAGCTTTGTGAACCGGAGCCGGAAATAAATTATGACATTGTGCGTGAGTTCTACGCTAATTCTCTTCAGTTGGAAGAGGGAGTGGCATTCCATTATCAGACAAGAGTGAGAGGAAAGATCATTTCTTTCAGTAGAGACGTGATCAACGCATATTTAGGTAATCCTCTCAACTTGGCGGAGAATGGGCGGTGTGAGTACCGGGCCAAAGAAATGGCCAACGATTGGGACCTTCCGACTGTGAGCGCTCACCTATGCCTTAAAGGAAGGACTTATGATTTAAATGATCAGGGATTCCCAAAATCATGGAAGAAAGAAAGTTTGAACCTGGAGGCAAGGGCATATTTGGTGCTGCTATTGAATAATATCCGACCAAGGAGCCACAACACCACCATTCCATTGGATGTAGGATGCCTATTGTACTACATCATGATTGGTAAATCTGTAGATGTGGCATCCATTCTTGCGGGGGAAATGCGCAAAGTGGCTACTAGCGGAACGAAGTTCGGTGGTAAAGCGGGTGTTCTAACATACCCGAGGCAAATTATGGGACTTTGCCGAAGGGCAAATGTTCCTATTCCGGATGAGGTACACTTGTCTATCACTAGTGTTATTAATGATGCTTATCTGAACAGGTTTTGCCAGAGCCAGATGGACAGAGCCGAAGGAGCTAGGACTTCTTCCTCTAGACCCCGAGTCCGCAATACTCCAGCCTTCGATCAGATGGCGTTCACTATTTATTGCTGTGAGAGCTTTGAGGCCTCTAGGAGGTCTCAATCATTCATTTTTGATGCTATGCAGCAGCAATTTCAGAACACCTTCCTTGCACCTAAAGCTCGCACTTTCCCTTCCCAGGCAGAGTATGTTGCTTATGCTAATTGGCCTGAGGGCAGGCCAGCTTTTATGGGGGGTGCAGGAGGTGGCGCGACCCATGACGATGAGATGGAGGATGTCCTTGGTTCCATTGGTGGTGGCCATGAGGAGGAAGATTGAGGAGTTTGTTTGAATTATAGTAGAATTTTATTTTGAGTTCTTTCTAGTATTATTGTTTTTGTTCAATTATGATTGTACTTTTGGTGGCTCTAGTTTCACCATAAAACTTTGGTTTGTTAATTTGTTTTGTTAATTGCATGAATATTTTGTGAGATTTAAGTGTGTTACAATGAATTTGGTATACCAACATTTGTTTGTTTAATTATTCTTATTCTTAAGTCAAGCTTAAAGCAACCAAGAAATGTTTGCAAAGAAGGAAGTGTAGGACACTTCGAGTGGTGATGATAAGAATTAGTGTCGGCATTTCAAGGTACACTTTATCGCTTTCTAGACTTAACATGAGTAGTTTGATGATGTGTTACAAATTCCATATCATAAATTCATTGAGACACATGTCATTTTTGAATCAAAATAGGACTTAACCAATTATGAGGAAGCTTTCCATTGTACACTAAATGCGGGAAACCGGACATTATTTCAACTCATTCTTATCATGCTAAATCATGCATTAATCTATTTTTGTGAAAATTGTGAAAATGATAGAGGCATTGTTTGTTATGAGAAAAACCACTTGACCAATTTTTTTTGAATCAACTAACCTTGTGAGGAGTGATCCTTAGTTAGCCCCTTTGAGCTTGTTTTAGGATTCATTTGATTGATAAGTGTAAAGTCAATTAAAAAATTTGTGAATAAATGAATCCTAATTTCTTTCGTTTCAATTGAACCCTTAAACCAAGTTGTTTGTAAATTTTGCCTTTTGCTGATGTCTAAGTAAGAAGCATTATTGAATAAATTTGGTTTTGGAATCTAAAGTTGGGGAGAGTAAAGTAAATAGAGTTGATTAAAAACTTGGAAAATTGATGTTTTATAAAAGGGTGAAAGTATGAAAAGATACAAGAAAAAGAAATCACCCTTGAAACTATAGAGCAGAGAAAAAGAAAAGAAAGAAAAAGCTCATGGTTGTGTGGATGTAAAAAAAAATAAGAAAAGAAGAAAGACGGG
This sequence comes from Lathyrus oleraceus, assembly GCF_024323335.1. Lineage (NCBI taxonomy): Eukaryota > Viridiplantae > Streptophyta > Magnoliopsida > Fabales > Fabaceae > Lathyrus > Lathyrus oleraceus. The sequence goes on from NC_066584.1 coordinate 87,810,312, forward strand.
GATCAAAGAAATGGAAATTGTGTAGAGTTGAATGTATGGGAATGCTCCCTTAGGATAGGCATTTTTGTTGAATTCTCTTAATCATATCCTTTCTTGTAACCCAAGCCACATTACAACCCTTGAAAGACCTCTTGATTCTCATTTTTCACATGATTTGGTATTTGTTTTGATGACCGCATGATTCGAGTTGTTGTTGATTTAATTGCTTGGATGAGTGAAAGTAAACCTTCATGTTTATTCATCATTATTATGATGTGTGTGTAAGTTTGATGAAATCTTGACATGTATGGCTTTGAATTTCTTTGTATGATTTTTGCACCCAACCATTGCTCTTATTCATGTTTTGTCTAGCATTGAGATAAGTGGATTGAGAAAGTGTCATACACTTTTGAACCATTTGAATGTCCTTGGTTAATCCTTGTTTCAATCTTTTATTTCATTGCTTTGGTTGTGTTGGTGAAAACTTTTGTTTAGGGACAAACAAAATGATAAGTTGGGGAGAGTTGTTAGAGACCAATTAATACCACTTTTCATATAATTTTATTGGTCCCTTTTACCAATTTTTGATTTAATTACACACTTTTATTCTCATAATTTTGTATAAATGTAATTAAGTTTAATTGATTTTGTTTTGAGTAGATATTTCACGTAGTTGTTAGTTTTGTAGAGTTTTTGGAAAAGAGAGCATCGGAGTGCATAAGCATAATCTGGAAGAAGTGTCAATGGCAATTTGGAGGCATAATTTGGAAGACTAACACTTGAGAGAATTATTACATGAAGCTTGCAAAGCAAGGAAGCTGAATTGGCTTCAGTTTGCGCCGCGACCAGGGATGGCGTCGCGAACCTTGCGAAACCAGCAAGCAGTTTGATGGGCCAGGTCTTCTGTTTCCAAGCCAGCTGTATTGTGACAGTTTTATACCTGTTTTAGAGTGCTTTTCAGTTTTGGATGAAAATGAACATTTTAGGAAAGGTTCAACTCTTTAAGAAAACAGAATGGAAAATAGAAAGACATTGATTCCTAGATACACATATTGTAGGAGAAAAATAGAGTTTATTGAGTCATTACATTTTGCTGTCCAAAATGATGATGAGGAGCTAAACCCCATTTTGTCAAGATTGGAGGTAGTAGATATTCCTATTTGTTTATGTATTTCATTTGACTCTTATATATGATAAAAAGTTATTGATGTATTAAATCATATTTTTGCCCTAAGTTGATTATTTAGATTTGAATAGTTGTTGAGAAAAATCATTCAAGTCTTGACTTAAAATATACTTTCAAGTAGTGAATGAGTTGTAGAAATAGATTTATACACTACTCTTCTTTTGTATCAAACATTAAAGATTGCTAAATTGATAGTTAGGTTGAGAAATTATTTAACCATTAATATAGTGATTATCACAATATCATTTAGAGATAAATGATATTGAGAGGATACTTGAATATCATCAATAATCTTAAGTCTATTTAGTTGTTATAAGGAATCATAAGCAATTTGAATAGTGAACTCCAATCTTGCCAAGCTTTTACATTTGATTAAAACTATTTTATTGTTTTAGTGACATTTTACTCAAAAGATAACTTTTCAAACAAAACATCTTGGTTACATTTTGAACTTATAACAATTTGGATTATAGAACGGTGGTAATAACAACCAATCTCTGTGGATACGATATTAAAATATTTTTCGAAAATATACTTTTCAACAGATTGCATCCCATTGGTCAGATCTTTTCAACTCTTAACTTTTTATTCTTTACTTAGGATAGCCTCTTCATTCTATCCCACTTCTTAAATTTCAAAATATCTCCCTCATTTTCAAAACCTTCTTTGATCTGTGATTTCAAACTTAGACTTTATTTTAATGATTAGAAACTTTGGTCGTATGCCATTGAATTTTTAAACTCTTTCTTAAATCAAATTTATAAATAAACTTAATCATATTGAATTGAAATTTCAAAAGACAAAAAGAACTAACAATTCCATTCAACTTTTTGGCCCTTTATGCCTTTTCTTATTAAATTTTTGTTAAAATCTATTCAACAACTTTGAAATTTCTACCACGAACTACGAAGTTTTGATCCCTCATTTTATGTTGGTACGTTGCCACAAGACCGAAGGTCTTGTCAAACACAAAAATATACACAATAAATTCTTTTCTCATCCTCACACTCTATTTTTCTCAAACATCATTTATACCAAAAACACATACACACGTAAAGAAGGGTTTCTTAGGAGTACGTAGGACACTTCGGGTGCTAACACATTCCCTCTGTGTAACCAACCCCTTTACATGTAATCTCTTGCATTTTATTAGTTTTGATTTGAAAACTTCTTATCTTTGGGTTTTGTTCGTACTCTTCCCTTTTTCCTTTGGAAACAATAAAAGCGCGGTGGCGACTTTGGTTTTATTGACGTCAAGTATATCCATAACTTGATGGTCATGAATTTACCGCTATAGAAATTAAGTGGTGACTCTGCTAAGGAGTAGTCATCAATGGGTTTAGCCTACTTCTTTATGTGTATATATTTGTATATTTGATGTTTGTATATTTGTTTGTGTGATATAATTTGTCTGTTGTGCTTGGTGATCTCTGAATGGTGAGATAAGTTCTAACCCAAACATGAGTGCAATTAAGATAAGAGGATGGTATAGTCATGTTCAACTTATGTGGAGTAGTCCTTAACAAGTTGGCTTGAGACCCATCTACTCAGTGGAGACCCTTTTGGAGTTATTAATGTCACATAAGTTATTTGTGGATAAGCATTACTTTCTCTGATTTTGGGTCCGAGAAGCTGAGGACCGTAGAACATTTAACCTAACTTGGCCTATTTAGGACTTAGTGCGTAGACTGTTCAGGTGTAGACCTGATAACAGTTGTTACACGATACTACACTCAGACGAGTTTCTCTTGAGAATATTATGGGTTGATGAGTCAGTCATCATAACTTATAATATCTGATAGATGGGATTAAGACTCTGGGAACTTCTTAGAACATGATCTACAGGCTTTTATCCTTAGTACACTCCTTTGGGATGGTTCTTAACCTGACTCCATGCTCGTGACTCACAATAAACCCTTTGATTTTCAATTGATCCGATCAAGTCTTGTCAATATCAATGGAACTTGGGTGTTGATAAGGTGAAAACCATAATCCACTAAAATGGACGATTGATCTTGATGATGACTTGATCTATCCCTTGACCTTTGTTTGTGTTTGCCTCGTGTGTGATCCCTTATGTGTGATTGTTGCATTCATGCATACATGCATATCATAACATTCATCATAGAAAAATAAATTTCAAGGAACTAAGGTCTTGTTTGGAAATATTTCCAGACCATGGATTATGGACGAAGGAACACTAAGAAGTACAGTTTCAGATGTCCTGATTTGAAAGAGCTAAGGAAGTTGTCATCCTTTGTATTAGATCCCCTGGACTTCAAGCAACATCATGGGAAGCTTTTATCTGTGTTATCTGCTGATGTGGTTGAAGGACTTCTGAGTGTGTTGGTTCTGTTTTATGATCCTCTCTACCGGTGCTTCACTTTTCCTGATTATCAGCTTGTGCCTATGTTAGAGGAGTATGCCCATATCTTAGGAATACCCGTATCTGACAAAGTACCTCTTAGTGGATTAGAGGAGATTCCAGATCTCATGTCATAGTTGAAGCTCTTCATCTGAAGAAATCTGAGATCGATGCTCATTTGGTGAAGAAATGAGGTATTTTTGGGTTGACTTCTGAGTTCCTCATTGGTAAAGCTACTGTTTTTTCTCAAGCCGGTAGCATGGATACTTTAGAAGCCATCTTTGTATTACTCATCTACGATTTAGCTTTATTCCCTAACATTGACGGTTTTATTGATGTTAATGTCATTAGAATTTTCTTGATTGAGAATCTTATTCCTACTATGTTGGGTGACATATTTTTCTCTTTGCATTTGAGGAATTATAAAGGTGGTGGGACTATTGTCTGTTGTGTTCCTCTTCTATACAAGTGTTTTATTTTGCACTTTCCTCAGACGCCTGTTTTTTTGGAGAACAAGCAATGTCTACGGTGGTCTCAGAGACTTAAGTCTCTCACTAATGATGATATTGTTTGGTATGATTCTGCATTGAGTAGTGTGGGCATTATTGACAATTGTGGTGAACTCTCTAATGTGTCTCCCATTAGTACACAAGGAGGAATCAACTACAACCTTGCTTTGGCTCGTCGTCAACTTGGTTTCCCTTGAGAGATAAACCTAATAACACTTAGTTAGAAGGTCTATTTTATCAAGAGGGTAAAGATCCCCCAACATATGAAGCAAAAGATTATACGTGCGTGGCATAATATGCATAGGAAAGGAAGATCCGAGCTTGGTCTGTGTAAATGTGTAGCTTTGGAAGCTTACACTATTTGGGTAAAGAAGAGAGATTTGGAGCTGAAGATGTCGTATGCTTGTGAAAGACATATGTATATGGTTATAGCTGAGCCATCAACTCTCCCTAACCAAGATGTAGAAGAGTTGGAAGACGCACTCACCAAGACGAAGCAGGAGAGAGATATGTGGGAAGAGTGGTTCCATGCTTTGAGTTGAAAGCATGAAGAGTTGCAGCTTGAGTCAAAAGACAAGGATGCGCTTATTGAGATTCTTGAAGATCGAAGTGAAAAGACATAGGGAGCCAGAGGGTCTATCTTCCTCTAGTATGCCTCAGCCTTCCGGTACTCGGAAGAAGATTATTGACCAGCTAGTTCTTGAGAATGCTCAGACGAAGACATCCTTTGAGTCTGAGATTCGACGCATCTGAAGGAACTATGCACCCATAGCCAAATCATCTGATGTAGTTGCTAAGGGATCCTTAGGATGATAGTTTCCTTTTCTCTTGTATTTGTACTTTGGTTTCTAAAATTGTACTTAGTGTAATCCTTCCAAATTTTATGAATAAAAAGAGATTTTATGGTCAATCAAATTGTTATTATTATTTGCAAATAGGACCCCATATGTTCCTTAAAATTAAAAACAAATCAAAATTTAAAACATTGCATTTCATGCATCATTTGCACAACAGGTTTTCTTCCGCCAGGTGTCTTATCAGTTCTTCTTCTATGCATCATCCAAGTTGACTCACCGTTAAAATACTCGTGCTAATCAACCAAGGATCATGGAGCATCTAGAGCAAGAGAACCGAGAGCTGAAGGACGAGATTTCCAGATTAACGGCTCTGATGGAATCTATCATTGCTGCACATAACTAATCTTCACCAACTCCTGCAACTCCTCCCTGGAGGACTGTTATTTCTAAGGTTGCTACCTCAACTATTCCGGTTGCTACTGCTAGTCAATCCATGCCCTTTATGCCTACTGGGTTTCCTTGGGAAATGCCATCAAATTTTATGCCAGAAGGGTATGCGCCCAACTTTGTTTCTCTGCCGACATCTAGCCCGGTCATGTCAGTGCCTCCTCTAGTTGTTCACACTCTGCCTCGTGTTGGGGATACTATTTACCATTCTGAGTCTTTTGAGGGCCCAAATGTATATGAGAAGATGGATGAGATAAAAGATCAATTCCTCGAGTTGCGTAAAGAGTTAAAGGCTATGAGAGGGAAGGACTTGTTTGGGAAGAGTGTTGTTGAACTCTGCTTGGTCCCCAATGTTAAAATCCCGGTGAAATTCAAGGTCCCCAACTTTGAAAAGTACAAAGAAAATACTTGCCCACTAAGCCATCTTGTAATGTACGCCAAAAAAATGTCTACTCAGACTGATAATGATCAGTTGTTGATTCATTATTTCCAAGATAATTTAACTAGAGCCACTTTAAGGTGGTATGTGGGTTTGGATAGTGCAAGTGTTCGTACTTTCAATGACTTAGGTGAGGCCTTTATCAAGCAGTATAGGTACAACGTGGATATGGCGCCTGATAGAGACCAATTGAGGTCTATGTCTCAGAAGGATAAGGAGACATTCAAAGAGTATGCCCAATAGATGGAGGGAACTGGCCGCTCAGATAAGTCCACCTCTTGAAGAGAAGGAAATGACAAATATCTTCTTGAAAATGTTGAGTTCATTTTATTACGAACGTATGATTGTAAGTGTCCCCAATGATTTTACCGAAATGGTAAACACGGGGATGAAGATAGAAGAAGGAGTCCGTGAAAGACATTTGTCTAAAGAAGAGGCATCAGCTAGCAAGAAGTACGATGGTAGTTTCTCTAAGAGGAAGGAAGGAGAAACTAACTCAGTGTTAGTAGGGAGGCAGAGGAGGCCTCATGTCAGAAAGAGTTCTCAACCTCGTCAACATCAACATCAAGTTTCTTCAGTAATTCTGTTTTTTTCCAATAATTCTAATCAATCAGTTCCAATTCAGCAACAACAACGTCAACAACAAATGCAACAAGGAACAAACTACAACAATAACAATAATCATCATCAACAAAATTTCAAGAGGAAGAAGGTCTCCTTTGACCCTATTCTTATGACTTATGTTTGTACCCATCATTAGTTCTCAAGAACCTCATTCAGCCAAGAAATCCTCCGCAAATTCCTGAGCCACTACCATGGTGGTTCAAACTTGAACATCATTGTGCCTTTCACCAGGGAGCCCATGACCATGACGTAGAAAACTGCTATCCATTGAAATATGAAGTCCAAAATCTTGTAAAGAGTGGTATGGTGTCCTTTGAGGACAAAGCACCGAACGTAAAAGCCAATTTGTTGCCTGCTCATGGCAACGCTTCTGTCAACATGGTGGACGATTGTCTAGAGAATTTTAGAGTTTTTGATGTACGCCGTATTCGAAGATCTCCAGTAGATATGCATAAGACGTTGTGTTTGATCAGTGATTGTGAACATGACCATGATGGTTGTGTCATCTATAGCATGAACCCCCTGTTGGTGTAAGCCCTAGAGGCCAATACTTTTGGTACTTGTATCGAATTATTTATTAATAATAAAAGGCATTTTCTTTATTATGGTTGATTAATAAAGTCCCTAGAATAGATAGTCTGTTTAATGTATTAAGTGTGACTTAATCATGAGAACACATTAAACATAAGGGCACTGTTCTTAAAGTATCCGTAGTCGAGCTTTAATGTGAAGTGGGATAACATTAAAGCATTAAGACTATTATGTTTGTAGACTGATGATCACATCTCATGGATCATGGATAAAGAGTTATCAAGTCTTAAACATAGGTATGAATATTAGGAGTAATATTTATACCGGATTGACCCGCTATGAGAATACTATATAGAAAGTTATGCAAAGTGTCATAAGTTATTCTCATGGTGATAATAGTGTATACCACTCTTCGACCTGAAACCACTATGGATCCTAGATGTAGAGTTGAGTGCCTTATTACTGATCCAACGTCATCCGTAACTGGATGACCATAAAGACAGTTGATGAGTACTCCACGAAGCATGCTGAGGGACATGAGTGTCCTAGATGGAATTTGCCAATCCTGCGTAACAGGATAAATGTCTATGGGCCCAATATTGAACTGGACAAGGGTGACACGGTCTATACCTTGTGTTCAATATAGACATAAGGGCAAAGGGGTAATTATACACATAATTATTATCACAGGAGGTTTTGTCAGATCACATGACATTTTCGTGACTTGGGTAGCAGTGATGTGTTGCTAGATACCGCTTACTGTTTATTATATTAAATGTGTGATTTAATATAATTGCCAACGTCGCGAAAACCTATAGGGTCACACACAAAGGACGGATTGATGAGAGATAGAATAATTAAGGAACATCGTAAGGTACGGTGTACTTAAGTAGAATACGAAATATGGTAAGGTACCAAGTACTTAAGTGATTTTGGCATATTATGAGATATAGGCCAAAATGCACTTAAGTGGGCTTTTTGGCTTGAAGCCCACACAAATGGTTCTATAAATAGAGCTCTTGTGCAGAAGCTTTGTATGATAATACAACACAACTGAAGAGTTGGAATTTCGTATCTCTCTTTCTCTCACTCAAAGCCTTCATTCACAAACAGCTAGCACTGCGATTGAAGGAATCCGTTCGTGTGGACTGAGTAGAGATATTGTCATCGTTCAACATTCGTGATCGCCCCGTGGATCTATATCAAAGGTTTGATCATTATCAGAGATCTGCACCAAAGGTTTGAATCACCACAAGAGGTAACGATTCTATCACTGATCATGCCCATTCGTAAGGATCACTAAATGGAGAAAATTTTAAATCCCGCTGCGCCTTGGATGGCAATTCTCCAACAGTGGTATCAGAGCCACTTACGAAACCATGAATCTGATATCTGTTTTTGTTATGTAATAATATGATTAAAACAGAATGAATCATAAATTAAATTGAGATCGATCAAGTTACATATATGTGATATATGTAACCCTGATGCAAAATACATTATATATGATATAATGTTCTTGTTTCGTTCATTCAAAAACCTCGATGATTGTTTTCCTTTGAGCGATCAATGGTCGTTTGCTTCTTGATCCGACATTAGTATGGTGAAGCAATGACGTGTTGATCAATCATACTGAATTAACAATCGAGACGTGTTTGACGATCTGAAATTGGTGCATTAGGGTTAGTGACGACACAAGGGTTGTGTTGTCAGAGAGTTATGCGATTGGGGTTTGAACGCACAAGAGTTGTGCTTCCTAAACACTTTTTGGAACAGTGTTAACCGGTTAACGCGTATGGTTAACCGGTTAACGGAATGCGAAATAAAATTTTTTGAGATTTTTTAACAGTGTTAACCGCTTAACGCATATGGTTAACCGGTTAACGCAAGGCGGAAAATAGTTTTCCAAGATATTTTCAAACAGTGTTAACCGGTTAACACATTTGGTTAACCGGTTAACGCAAGGCAGAAAACAATTTTTTCAGATTTCAAAACAGTGTTAACCGGTTAACGTATATGGTTAACCGGTTAACGCAAGGAAATTTTCACCCATTCGGCTAACTCAGTGCTTTAAAAGTATCGAGTGTTGATACAAAAAGCGGCATCGATTTAAATGAATTGTTCATTAAAATGTGATGATCGGTCGTAGAAATTTAATTTGATTTTAATTAATTAAAGGAATTAATAATAATAATAAAGTGTTTATTATTGCCTTGTGGTGATCGGTTATGGCCTTAGTTTTCCTTTGTTTTGTTTTGGGTTTTTAAAATACGACCTGCGTGTCGTGCCTCTCTCTCAATCTCCCAAATGTAACTTCTTTTCTCATCTCACTCCCTCGTATGTAAAACGAGTTTCTTTCATGTAATGTAATGATATGAAGAAAGCAAAGAAGTCAGTGCCAAAGGAGGACAACCTTGAAGATCTTGCTTGGAGAAGCTTAGATCGTTGTAGGTTAGCTTAGGTTCTCTCATTGGCTTGGGAGAACAATTGCGCTAGGGGTCATAACTGTTTCATTTTGTTTGTATGTATGTTGATGCATGTGAATGTATGTTGATGCATGTGAGAGACGGTTTATATGATAAACAAGCCGGTGAGATCAGAAAAATTACAATTCCCTCAAAACTAAATATTAAGTTTTAGCTTTCCAAGTTTTAACACTCATTAAGACTAGTATCGAATAATGTAGGTTTCGCCTACGCGAGGTGCATGTTCTATATTAGTAAGGTGCGATGGGATAATTGTAATATCCAACTGTTAAAACAATGGGTCAAACTTAACTAAACAAATTATAATAAGATTATATATATGTTTAGAAGCAAGAGTTGGGAATGATCCATATGATGGATTGGAATAAGGAGTTATTCACCCAACTGAAATTTTCGAGAGTTGTATGAGATACAATTGGAAGGAGTTCCTACCTAAATAACCTAGTTTTGTGTAATCCGCCTACGCGGACTTAGAACGAAGTGAAATATGGATCTCGACCCACTAGAAAATCTTCCAACGAGATTTTCCGAATCAGATGATGAGGGTCATTTGTTTTGAGTAAAATAGTGGGAGCATATTTAATTAAAGGCCTAATTGAATATGTCAATGATACTTATATTTTCATTAATCCTTGTGTAGATTACCATGACAACAAACACCTCTAACAACATATTGCGATCAAACCTTGACAAAGAAAAATTGTCTGGGACAAATTTTCTGGATTGGTACCGAGACATGAGGATTGTCCTCAAACATGATAAAGGGAAAGGCAAGGAAGTTGCCAAACCCAAACCCACTAGTGCTGCCTTGAAGCCTAGTGGAAGCATAGAAAAGGAAGGCACCTTCTTCCATTGCGGTAAGACCGCACACTGGAAGAGGAACTGCCCAAAGTACCTGGAAGATAGGAAGAAAAGAGTAGAGACTCCAACTTCAAGTATTTTTGTTATTGAAATTAATTTATCTACTTCTGCATCATGGGTATTAGATACTGGATGCGATTCTCACATTTGTACAAATGTGCATGGACTGAAAAGGAGTAGAGATTTGGTAAAAGGTGAAGTCGACCTACGAGTTGGCAATGGAGCAAAGGTTGCTGCCTTAGCCGTAGGAACTTATGAATTGACTTCACCTAGTGGTTTAATAGTTCAGTTAGAGAACTGTTATTATGTACCAGCAATTAGCAGGAATATTATTTCCGTTTCTTGTTTGGACAAGTTCGGTTTTTCATTCATAATAAAGAACAATTGTTGTTCAATTTATTTGAATGATATATTCTATGCTACTGCTCAAATGAACAATGGATTATATGTCCTTGATCTTGAAGTGCCAATTTATAACATTAATACTAAAAGGATGAAACCTAATGAGTAAAATCCAACTTACCTCTGGCATTGTCGATTAGGCCACATAAATGAGAAACGCATTTCCAAACTCCATAAAGATGGATTGTTGGACTCTTTTGATTATGAATCATATGAGACATGCAAATCTTGTTTAATTGGAAAGATGACAAAATCTCCATTCACAAGAAAAGGTGAAAGAGCTAATGATCTTTTGGCCCTCATACATACTGATGTATGTGGACCACTGAACATACCAGCCAGAGGAGGTTTTCAGTACTTCATCACATTCACTGATGATTTCAGTAGATATGGTTATGTGTATTTAGTGAGACACAAATCAGAGTCCTTTGAAAAGTTCAAGGAATTCAAGAATGAAGTACAAAACCAACTGGGTAAGAATATTAAAACTCTTCGATCAGATCGAGGTGGTGAGTATTTGAGCCTAGAGTTTGATGACCATCTGAAAGAGTGTGGGATCCTATCCCAACTCACTCCTCCTGGAACACCCCAATGGAATGGTGTGTCTGAGAGAAGAAATCGAACCCTGTTGGACATGGTCCGATCCATGATGAGTCAAGTCGATCTTCCAAACTCCTTTTGGGGACATGCGTTGTTGACCGCAGCTTACACACTTAACCGTGTTCCATCCAAAAAGGTTGATAAGACACCATATGAGATATGGAGTGGTAAGAGACCACATATGTCTTACATGAAGATTTGGGGTTGCGAAGTTTATGTGAAACGACAAATTTCAACTAAGCTTGAGCCCAAATCTGACCAATGCTTATTTGTGGGGTATCCTAAAGAAACAAGAGGATATTACTTCTACAATCCTTCTGAGGGCAAAGTGTTTGTCGCTCGAACTGGAGTCTTCCTAGAAAAGGATTTTATTTCCAAAGGAACCAGTGGGAGGAAACTAGAGCTTGAAGAAATTCAAGAATCACAAAGCATCGATACACCTATGGAGGAATTAGAGCAGGAAACACAAAGGGTTGTGGAAGAGCAACCTGCTCAAGTAGAACAAGACCAGCGTAGGTCAGGCAGGATACGTCACCTACCTGAGAGATATGGATATCTCATAACAGATCAAGGTGATGTATTACTCATGGATCAAGATGAGCCTGTGACCTACCAAGAGGCCATAACTGGTCCCGAGTCTGAGAAGTGGCTAGAGGCCATGAAATCCGAAATAGATTCCATGTACACTAACCAAGTTTGGAACTTGGTAGAGCCTCCTGTAGGAGTTAATCCTATAGGATGCAAGTGGGTCTTCAAAAAGAAGACTGACATGGATGGTAAGGTACATACCTATAAAGCAAGACTGGTTGCAAAAGGATATAAACAAATTCATGGGGTTGACTATGATGAAACCTTTTCACCAGTTGCAATGCTTAAATCTGTTCGGATTTTACTTGCTATTGCTGCATATCATGATTATGAAATATGGCAGATGGATGTCAAAACTGCTTTCCTTAACGGGAATCTTCTTGAGGATGTGTACATGACACAGCCTGAAGGATTTGACATACCAGAAGAAGCCCATAAGATATGTAAGCTACAAAGATCAATCTATGGATTGAAGCAAGCTTCCAGAAGCTGGAATCTTCGATTTGATGAAACGGTAAAACAATATGGATTCATCAAGAACGAAGATGAGCCTTGTGTCTACAAGAAGGTTAGTGGGAGCATGATCGTGTTCCTGGTGTTATATGTAGATGACATATTACTCATTGGAAACGATATCCCTACCCTGCAACAAGTAAAGACTTGGTTGGGGAAATGCTTTTCTATGAAGGACCTAGGTGAAGCAGCCTATATATTAGGAATCAGAATCTATAGAGATAGATCACAAAAACTGCTTGGCCTAAGTCAGAGTACATACATAGAAAAAGTGTTGAGACGCTTTCATATGCATGATTCCAAGAAAGGATTCATACCTATGCAACATGCCCTGTGTCTGTCAAAAACACAATCCCCTTCAACTAAGGAAGAAAGGGAACACATGAATGAGACTCCATATGCATCTGCAATAGGATCTATCATGTATGCCATGTTATGTACTCGACCAGATGTCTCATATGCTTTAAGTGCAACAAGTAGGTACCAATCTAATCCTGGTAATGCCCGTTGGGTAGCTGTTAAGAATATTCTTAAGTACTTAAGAAGGACTAAGGAATCATTCTTGATATATGGAGGTCAGGAAGAGTTGGCTGTAATTGGTTACACTGATGCTAGCTTCCAGACAGATAAGGATGACTTTAGATCGCAATCTGGTTATGTGTTTTGCTTGAACGGTGGCGTTGTGAGCTGGAAAAGTTCAAAGCAAGATACAGTTGCTGATTCTACGACCGAGGCCGAGTATATTGCTGCCTCAAGTGCAGCAAAGGAAGCTGTTTGGATCAGGAAGTTCATTAGTGAACTTGGTATAGTCCCTAGCATTGTGGATCCCATTGGTCTCTATTGTGATAACAATGGTGCTATCGCACAAGCTAAGGAGCCTAGATCTCACCAACGATCCAAACACATACTTAGGCGTTATCATCTCATTCGAGAGATAATAAATAGAGGAGATGTGAAAATATGTAAAGTACCTACACTAGACAATATAGCTGACCCACTGACAAAGCCTCTTGCGCAGCAGAAGCATGATGGACATACTAGATCAATGGGCATACGGGGTATGCCTGATTGGCTCTAGTGCTAGTGGGAGATTGTTGGTGTAAGCCCTAGAGGCCAATACTTTTGGTACTTGTATCGAATTATTTATTAATAATAAAAGGCATTTTCTTTATTATGGTTGATTAATAAAGTCCCTAGAATAGATAGTCCGTTTAATGTATTAAGTGTGACTTAATCATAAGAACACATTAAACATAAGGGCACTGTTCTTAAAGTATCCGTAGTCGAGCTTTAATGTGAAGTGGGATAACATTAAAGCATTAAGACTATTATGTTTGTAGACTGATGATCACATCTCATGGATCATGGATAAAGAGTTATCAAGTCTTAAACATAGGTATTAATATTAGGAGTTAGGAGTAATATTTATACCGGATTGACCCGCTATGAGAATACTATATAGAAAGTTATGCAAAGTGTCATAAGTTATTCTCATGGTGATAATAGTGTATACCACTCTTCGACCTGAAACCACTATGGATCCTAGATGTAGAGTTGAGTGCCTTATTACTGATCCAACGTCATCCGTAACTGGATGACCATAAAGACAGTTGATGAGTACTCCACGAAGCATGCTGAGGGACATGAGTGTCCTAGATGGAATTTGCCAATCCTGCGTAACAGGATAAATGTCTATGGGCCCAATATTGAACGGGACAAGGGTGACACGGTCTATACCTTGTGTTCAATATAGACATAAGGGCAAAGGGGTAATTATACACATAATTATTATCACAGGAGGTTTTGTCAGATCACATGACATTTTCGTGACTTGGGTAGCAGTGATGTGTTGCTAGATACCGCTCACTGTTTATTATATTAAATGTGTGATTTAATATAATTGCCAACGTCGCGAAAACCTATAGGGTCACACACAAAGGACGGATTGATGAGAGATAGAATAATTAAGGAACATCGTAAGGTACGGTGTACTTAAGTAGAATACGAAATATGGTAAGGTACCAAGTACTTAAGTGATTTTGGCATATTATGAGATATAGGCCAAAATGCACTTAAGTGGGCTTTTTGGCTTGAAGCCCACACAAATGGTTCTATAAATAGAGCTCTTGTGCAGAAGCTTTGTATGATAATACAACACAACTGAAGAGTTGGAATTTCGTATCTCTCTTTCTCTCACTCAAAGCCTTCATTCACAAACAGCTAGCACTGCGATTGAAAGAATCCGTTCGTGTTGACTGAGTAGAGACGTTGTCATCGTTCAATGTTCGTGATCGCCCCGTGGATCTATATCAAAGGTTTGATCATTATCAGAGATCTGCACCAAAGGTTTGAATCGCCACAAGAGGTAACGATTCTATCACTGATCATGCCCATTCGTAAGGATCACTAAATGGAGAAAATTTTAAATTCCGCTGCGCCTTGGATGGCAATTCTCCAACACCCCCGTGGGTGTATAATTGTCAAGAGGGATATCCAAAACTTGATGGATGAGAATGTAATCCAAATTCAATAGTTGAGGGATATAAATGATGTGAATGTGATTGTACCGGTGTTCAAGACCCCTGAGCGGGTAGTTATCCAATTTGATAGTAGTAACAATAATAATGTTAATAGATCGGTATCGCCGTTGGTTATACGGTTAGCGGGCCCTGTCCCGTATGCATCCGATAAAGTTATGCCATATCAATACAATGCCATTATGATTGAAGATGGTCAAGAGGTTCCTCTACCAATAGCAAACTCAGTGGTGAATATTGCAGATATTGCGAAGGTGACACGTAGCGGTCGTGTGTTCAGTCCCGTGTTTCCAAAGATAGTAGAATATGTTGCAGCAAGTAAGAAGTTAGAGATTCCTGTAGTGAATCCAGTTAGTACTCCAACGTGTCAGTCTGGTGAATCTAGCAAGTTGAAAACTAACGATGATGATAAGGTGTTAAAGTTGATCAAAAGAAGTGAATTCAATGTTGTAGAGCAGCTGCTCCAAACTCCATCAAAGATCTTTGTGTTGTCACTATTGATGAATTCTGAAGCACATAGAGAAGCGTTGCAGAAAGTGCTAGAGCAGACTTATGTTGAGCATGATGTGACCATGGATCAGTTTGACCACATAGTTGCCAACATTACGTCTTGTAATAATGAGTTTTTGTGATGAAGAGCTTCCTGAGGAAGGCATGAATCATAATTTGGCACTCCATATTTAGATGAATTAAAAAGAGGACGCTCTGTCCAATGTGCTCGTTGATACAGGGTCATCTTTGAACGTGCTCCCAAAATCAACTTTGTCAAGACTCTCTTATCAAGGTGCCCCAATGAGGTATAATGGTGTAATTGTCAAAGCGTTCGACGGTTCTCGTAAAACTGTCATTGGTGAAGTGGACCTTCCAATTAAGATAGGTCTGAGTGATTTTCAAATTACTTTTCAAGTAATGGATATTCACCCAACCTACAGTTGTTTATTGGGAAGGCCTTGGATCCATGAAGTTGGCGCTGTGACGTCTATTGTGCACCAAAAGCTGAAATTTGTGAAGAACAACAAGCTTGTCATTATTGGTGGAGAGAAGGCATTGTTGGTGAGTCATCTATCATCTTTCACGTTGATGTTGAGGAGGAGGTTGGAACACCGTTCCAAGCCATATCCATTACTGATGAAATGAAGAAAATTGGGGCACCCATGTCTTCTTTGAAAGATGCACAAGAGGCTATTGAAAATGGCAGCATTGACAAGTGGCGTCGTGTTATGGAGGTCGCCGAGAACAAGAACAGAGCCGGATTGGGATTTCAACCAAGGTCGTTCAATGCCAAAGTCAAAGTTATACATCCAATTTTTTACAGTGGAGAGTTCATTCATGAGAATGATCAATACTCAGTTGTCATTATTGAAGACAATGGGGATGAAGGTGAAGCTTGCGCCAACTTTGTGACGTATGGCCAGACTTGCAACAATTGGCTTGATGTTGATGTTCCTGTTGTCATTCACCGTTCTAAGTAATTTGTTTTTATTGTTTTAAGAAAATCCTTCTCCTATGCCTAAGGGAGGAGTGAACATTGTTGGGCATTTTATTATTATCATCAATAAAATATAATTTTATTCATCCACATCTATGATGTTTTATTTTCACTTTTCACTTTTTCTAAAAATGGTAATCACAGAAAAACATAAATAGATAATAATCTTCCATCTGCATAATATTTGTTCGCACTCCACTTCTCTAAAATCAAAATATCAAATCATTATGCAGGTTGATTCTCAAACACATTGAATACAATGATCCTACTCCCTTTCCAAACTTTGATTTCCCTGTGTTTGAAGTTGAGGAAGAGATTGATGATGAAGAAGTATCTAATGAATTATCTCGTTTGCTTGAGAATGAGGAGAAAGTCATTCAGTCGTTTGAAGAGCAGATTGAACTAGTCAACTTGGGTTCCGAGGATGATGTGAAGAAAGTAAAGATTGAGTCTCAACTATGTTCAGAAGCTAAGAAGGGGTTGATTGATATTTTTCGAGATTATTCTGATGTGTTTGTTTGGTCCTATCAAGACATGCATGTGTTGGATTATGAGATTGTGGAGCATAAATTATCGTTAAAGCCAGAATGCCCGACGGTCAAGTAGAAGTTGAGAAGAACTCATCTTGATATGGCACTTAAGATCAAAGAGGAAGTGCAAAAGCAGATTGATGTTGGTTTTCTTGTTACCTCTGAGTATCCGCTATGGGTGGCCAACATTGTGTATGTTCCAAAGAAATATGGAAAAGTCCGCATGTGTGTTGATTATAAAGGTTTGAACAAAGTCAGTCCAAAAGATGATTTTCCTCTGCCACACATTGATATGTTGGTAGACAATACAACTAAACTTAAAGTCTTTTCATTTGTGGATGGATTTTCTGGTTATAATCAAATCAAGATGGCACCTGAAGATATGGAGATGACCGCATTCATTACACCCTGGGGAACATTCTATTATAGAGTGATGTCTTTCAGTTTAAAGAATGCTGGTGCAACGTACCAGAGAGCTATGATCGCTCTTTTTCATGATATGATGCATAAAGAGATTGAAGTTTATGTTGATGATATGATTTCCAAATCAAGTGATGAAGAAGAACATGTTGAGAATTTGTTGAAGTTATTCCAGCATTTGAGGAAGTATAAACTCCGCTTAAATCCCAATAAGTGTACTTTTATTGTCAATGAGAAGGGTATTGAAGTTGGTCATGCCAAGGTCAAAGTAATACAAGAAGTGCCTGCAACTAAAACTGAGAAACAAGTCATAGGATTTCTCGGTCGCTTGAATTATATCTCAAGATTTATATCGCATATGACTGCCACATGTGTGTCTATTTTCAAGCTTCTTTGAAACGACCAGTCTTGTGATTGGACTGAAGATTTCCAGAAAGCTTTTGACAGTGTCAAAGAATATCTGCTTGAGCCTCCGATTCTATCTCCGCTTATTGAAGGAAGACTGTTGATCATGTATTTGACTGTGCTTGATGAGAGTATGGGTTGTGTTCTTGGTCAGCAAGATGAATCTGGAAAGAAACAATATGTAATTTACTACCTCAGTAAGAAATTCACCGATTGTGAGACTCGATATTATATGCTTGAAAAGACAAGCTACACATTGGCTTGGGCTGCTAAGCGTCTGCGCCATTATATGTTGAACCATACCACTTGGTTGATATCCAAAATGGATCCAATCAAGTATATCTTTGAGAAGCCTACTTTAACAGAGAGGATTGTCCGTTGGCAGATGTTGTTATCTGAGTATGATATTGAATACCAATCTCAGAAAGCTATCAATGGTAGTGTCTTGGCTGACGATTTGGCTCACCAACCGATTGAAGATCATCGGTCAGTACAATATGATTTTCTTAATGAAGATATTTTGTACTTGAAGATGAAAGATTGTGATGAACCATTGCTTGAAGAAGGGCTAGAACCTGGTTCCCGCTGGGGCATGGTATTTGACGGAGCTGTTAATTCCTATGGTAATGGCATTGGGGCAGTGATTATTACTCCTCAAGACACTCATTTCCCGTTTACAGCTAGATTAACTTTCAATTGTATAAACAACATGGATGAGTATGAAGCTTGCATTATGGGGCTTGAAGAGGCCATTGATCTCAGAATAAAGTATCTTGACGTCTATGGAGATTCAACTTGGTTGTGAATCAGATCAAAGGTGAATGGGAGATAAATTAACCTAGTTTGATACCGTATAGAGATTATGCGAGGAGGATTTCAATTTATTTACAAAGGTTGAGTTTCATCATATCCCTCGAGATGAAAACCGTATGGCAGATACTCTTACAACGTTGACTTCAATGATTATGGCGAAACTTTGGAATGAAGTTACTCATTTGACTGTGATGCATCTTGATAGGCCAACTCATGTGTTTGTTATTAAAGAAGTCAAGGATGAAAAGCCATGGTATTTTGATATCAAATGTTTCCTCTAAAGTCAGATTTACCCGCCCGGGGCATCTTTTAAATATAAGAAGACTTTGAGAAGATTAGTCGGTAACTTCTACCTGAATGGTGATGTGTTTTATAAGAGAAATTTCGATATGGTTCTGCTCAGATGCGTGGATAGACACGAAGCTGACCTGTTAATGACCGAAGTCCATGAAGGTTCCTTTGGTACTCATTCCAATGGACATGTTATGGCTGAAAAGATGTTGAGAGCAGGTTACTATTGGCTGACAATGGAATCTGACTGTCGCAAGTTTGTGAAGAAATGCCACAAGTGTCAGATTTATGCAGATAAGATTCATGTTCCTCTAACACTGTTGAATGTTATTTCCTCTCCATGACCCTTCTCCATGTGAGGAATTGACATGATTGGTATGATTGAGCCCAAAGCTTCGAACGAACATCGTTTCATTCTGGTGGTTATTGACTACTTCATAAAGTGGGTTGAAGCGGCATCGTACGCAAATGTAACCAAGCAAGTTGTTGTATGGTTTATTAAGAATAAGATTATATGCCGTTATGGTGTGCCAAGTAAGATCATTACTAATAATGGATTTAACTTGAATAATAATATGGCGGAAGCTCTTTGCAAAGACTTCAAGATTGCACACCATAATTCTTCTCCCTACAGACCTAAGATGAATGGGGCTGTTGAAGCTACGAATAAGAACATCAAGAAAATCATTCAAAAGATGGTTGTGACATATAAAGATTGGCATGAGATGCTCCCATTTTCTTTGCATGGGTACCATACATCCATCCTCACTTCAACAGGGGCAACCCCTTTCTCTCTTGTTTATGGCATGGAAGTTGTGCTCCCTGTGGAGGTTGAGATCCTGTCATTGTGTGTGTTGATATAAGCCAGGTTGACTAAAGATGAATGGTGTCAGACCATATATGATCAGTTGAATTTGATTGAAGAGAAAAGATTGATTTCCATGTGTCATGGTCAATTATATCAGCAAAGAATGAAGAAAGCTTTCGATAAAAAGGTCAAGCCTCGTGTGTTTAGAGAAGGTGACCTCATGCCCAAGAAGATTTTATCTTTCAAAACTGATGTCAGGGGCTAGTGGAATCCTAATTATGAAGGCTCATATGTTATTAAGAGAGTCTTTTCAGGCAGTTCTTTGATTCTTACAAATATGGATGGTGAAGAGTTCACTCGTCCTGTGAATACCAATGCAGTCAAGAAATACTTCGCCTAATAAAAGAAAAGAATAATTCACTAAGTTGAAAACCCGAAAGGGCGACTTAGGCAAGAATGAGCGTCTCGGTGGATTAAAAACCCGAAAGGGCGATCCAGGCAAAAGTTAGAGACATAAAACAAAAAATTTATCCCAGTAGATTGAGTACCCCACCTTGGGGCAATCTAGGCAGAAATTAGAGACTATGACAAGTAACTGCATTCAGTCGGTCATAATCATGGAAGCAGTTTTGAGCAAGTCATTTATTTCTGATTCATCATTCTCAACTGAGGATAAGCACAATGGATGTTGAAGTCGGTAGGGAGAGTAGTGATCATTATATTCAATATAGCCATTTTCCATATAAATTACCATTTTTAACTTTGTAAAGATCCATGGAGTCTCGTCATTTACGGGCTACCATTCTATCAAATAAAGTTGAGCTTTTTATCCAATTATTTTTATTCTTATTTACTTCTTCTAAATAAAGTTGAATTTTTATGATGATAATTTTAAAATAAATTAATTGTTTTTCTTAAAATAATAAAAACAACTACTTTAAGAATAATCGATTTTGGCAAGGAATGTCAACAGCAATCTGAAAATAGGTAAGTCTTGAAGTGCGAAGCATTGTTGGTCTTTCAAAAGCAGTTGGTTTGGTAACTATATTTCCTCCCCAACAGTTCGTCATTTATCCCCGACTTGGTTGATGGGTTTCTCCCAAAATATTTCATCATCCCCGATAAAGCCAATGGGTCTCATCTCTAGTTGAGCTACTGATTGATCCCTTTTGCGAATCCATATTCCCCAGCTGAGGTGTTCATGTTTGGTAGCCCCCAGTCTTATGATTAGACCATGGAGATCCGAAACCTTTATTTGGTTTCCATTTGCATAATTCTGTTACATAACTTCAACAATTTCTCCTTTATGTGAATCAGATCCGATTATCGTTTCCTTGAATTTGGTTTATTTCACAATTTCCAAGAAGAATTTGATGATTATTGAGGAATGTGATAATCTTGGTCATAGCATCCCCAACAATTTGCTTAGATCCCCATACAGAGTTTTATCTCCTGTGTCCCCCGGTGGAGTTCATCTTCTGATGTGAAGATCCCTTGTTCCTGGCAGTGTTGGATTCTGAGCAATATTTGTTTTTGTCCCCTGCATGGTTGTCTCCCATTTGATATGGTGTTGACCTAAACTTTCTTGCAGTGTTGACAATTTGATCCTCAGCAGAGTTTTTCTCTATCCTCGACATGTTTGGTTGATTATCCTTCAACGAGTGCTCTCTCTCCCTGTAGAGTTTGTCGTGATTGATTGGAAGCATGTTCTCCATGACTTCCTCGGCCAAAGTTGATTTTTTTAGAACTGGATGATTTATTTTCATCCCTAGCATTTTTTCTAGTTGATGTTTCCATCTTGTTGAGATTAGTCGAGTGTTGCAGCAGTGATTTAAATCTTTGTTATTTGTATCCTTTGCGTTGTTTGTCAGCATAATCATAAATCATATACATGTAAATTCATGCATAAAACACAACATCAGATATTTCATTATGCATCTTATCGCATTTGATTCTTTATTATGATCCTCTGCTTCGGTGATATCATTTACCTATGCAGATTTGGTGCGTCTGTCCTCCTTCAATTGTAGAGTGTCAGCCCCTTAAGCAGAAAGAGTTTAACCTTTCTCATTCCCCACAGAGTTATTTCCTGTGGATGATTATTTCAGTTTCCTCCCCAGTTATCTGGATGGAACCACTCCCACTGAGTTATGACCTCATTGGGTTGAGTATTTATTTGACCATTTCTTTCTAGCTATTACCTAGATAGATATTTTGGTCCCTTGAGAATTTATTATCCAGTAATTGGTAATATTCTTCTCGATTTCTGAGTACTTTACTTTTGCCCAATACCCGGTAAAATATAATCTACTTCCTTTACTTTCCCCAGCGGATTCATTTTCGTGTTCCCCCCAGGTAGTCTATCCTTTATATGTTCAATTTAATCGGTGACGTATATTCTTCCTTTTGTGGTTTTCTACCCAGTAAAAAGGTAGTTGTAATCCCTATTTTTATTCCCCAAAGATTCCATCCTTGATATGTTCACTTTAACCGGTGATAAATTTTCTCTCCCTTTTTGGTATAACCGGTAGTTGTAATTCCTATTTTATCTTTCCTCTCCGAGTCTATCCTTGATATGTTCATCCTACCCGGTGACATATATTCTCTCTTTGGTATTCTATCCAGTAACTGATATATATAATTCCTATTTCTCCCTGGCAGTTTATCCTTGATATGTTTACCCTAACCGATAACAGATATTCTTCCTCATTTCATAAGGTGGTCTATCCTTGATATTTTCATCCTAACCGATGATAGATATTATTCCTTTTGAGTTTATCCTTAATATGTTCACTTTATTTAGGTGACAGATACTCTCTCAATGGTCTTCTGCCCAGTAACCGGTAGTTGTAAATCCTATTTGAGTTCTCTCCCCAGTAGGTTATTCTTACCTAGTAGCCAGTAATGGATATACCTCTTTTTCCTTAACGAGTCATCCTTGATATGTTTACCCTAACCGGTAATGGATGTCCCTCTGTCAGAGTACATTATCATCCTACCCAGTAACCGGTAGTAGATAATATATCTCTGGTACTCATGTGTTGAAGTTCATTCTTACCTGGTTGAGTTTCAGTGCGTATTTCCTTAGTGGAATCGCCAATCCTCTGTTTGGTTTGAATACTTCGGTTTTGTTCTGATCTATTCATATCCCCTGCAGATTTCCCTTATCCCCGAACCAAGTCCTTCCATTGATTTATTTTCATGGAAATCCCTTTGTGTATCTAGCAGTTTTTAAGTCGTAGCCTGACCTATGCATAACTTTTTATTCTCCCCAGAGTCTCTGTCTCCCCAATGAGTTTTCCTTATAGAATGCATTATGCTCATGTGGACTTTCAGTCTCTCCGGATTCTTTTCCTTTGTGGCAATATATATTCCCCGTAAAGATTATTTTAACAGTCATATCATATGCATCATGAGGTCTCTTACGGACCAAAATTTATTTATATATGTTGTTATTTAAGTCCATTCTACAAAGTTGATACAAAGATTTTAACCTTCATATCCTCAGTTAGAATGTACTTAAATAGGGGCAACTGTAAGACCCAAATTTTGACCCTAAGATCCCTCGTGCTATCTCATCATATGCATTGGCTTTAGGGATCACACTTTGGCATCCTTTTTACCCCTCATTCATTGGGTTTTCATTGGGAGAGGTCACCAAGCATAATTGATTGTATCATACTTTGTTTTTCATTATTTATTAACAAAAATTCCAAAAATATGTCTATGTATAACTTTGTTTCTTTTGTAGGTAGTGTGTGCATCCACCAAGGCCTCATCAAGCTCGTATATAGGGTTTGAGACCTTCAATGTAAAGAGAGAAATCAAGAGATGGTTCACATTGATTCTATACATCATATATGGGTCCCCCATGATCTTCATTTATCATTTTGATCAAGAATTCACCAAGAGTTTGAAGCTTGTTTGACTTGGAAACCCTAACTCATCTGGGTATCTTATATGAATTCCTCAACAAGTTTCTTCATCATTTGATCAAATATTTTAAGGGATACTTCATTATATATCATCTTATGCATATATGATCCTCCATGAGTCCCAAAGATCAAGAGAACTTCAAGTTTGCAAGTTGGTTCATGGTGGTTGACTAGAGAAAGTCAACAGGTCAAAACTGGGGTTCCCTATACCCTATCTCCTACAATATTTGTCATATGAAAATAATTCCAAGAGAAACTTTACTATTTATGACATTCAAAATAACTTTCATGTTGAGGTCAAAATCTAGTTTTTCTTGGAAAGTCATTTTTTATGGTGACAAATTATAAGTCATTTTGTTTGAACCCTAGTTAGAAGGTCAACTTCCAAAGACCATAACTTGCTCAATTTATATGCGATGAAGGACATCTAAGTTTCATGATCAATTTCAATATGTCCTTTCCAACTTTGATTCTTTGAGTAACTTCAAATTCTACTTGAAAGGGTATGTACCAAGAGGAAACATTATAGGTCATTTTGGGCCATTACCATTGAACAAGAGTTTTTCCTCAACTTATAAAATGCATAACTCCTTCATTACACATCCAAATGGTCAAATTTGTGACCAAAGTTAATAGGTTTTAAAAAGCTACAAATTTGACGAAGGAACTTTTTCTATTTGAAGCCCATAACAAACGTTATTCAAGGTGGAAGAAGTGAACATTTGACTTGGTACTTAGAAAATTTTCAAATATGTTTGATTTCCCAAAATTCCACCTCAAAATTCATCATGATCCAAGCTTCAAATGGAAAAGTGTTCAACATGAAAGTTGTTCCCATCGATCTCATCTTTCCAAAAAGTCCAAAATCACTTCATTTGGCCAAGGATTGAATGACTCACGTATGGATTTTCTTCAAGGTTCCATTTGAATGAATCTCATGATCACTTTCCAATTCCAATTGCATGACTCCATGACACACTTTCAGCATTGCTCATGATCAATTCTGGACCATTTTACATCATTTCATGGGACTATCACACGCTCATGCATCCATGCAAGTGGGAATTACTATTTTTGGCATTTTGGTGGAAGTGTGTGAAAATCAATTGCATTGCCTATAAATAAAAACCCCTCATACTCAAAATTAGGGACACCTTGCCCAAGCTTTGATCCTGCAACCATAACCCTTACAATTAGAGGATAAACTTGAAGGTTTTCAATTGAAAATCAAGTTTCAATTTCACTTCTGTTTTGAAGTTGAAATTCCAAGAATCCAAACCTTTCCTTGATCCAATTCACTTCCTGCAAGCATCTGAAGTCAAGCCAAGGCCAATTGGAAGCAAGATCAATCAATATTCAAGCTCTCTTGAAGGTGATTTTTTAGAAACTTCATCTCTTTGATTATCTCTCAATTCTTCACCATTCTCTTTGATTTTTGGTTGGCTAAAGTCCTACCAATATAGGCAACAAGATTGAGTTGAGTTTAGGTCAAATTGAAGCAACTCAATTCGTGATCCTCAAAATTCAAATCCCTGTATCGTTTGATATACTTGGAATTGGAGAAAAATGAGGCCAAACTCGATCTCCTGAGCATATTTTCTTTGAAATAGTGTCCTTATTTTTCATTTTCCATTGAGATGAAGGTGGACCAGTCCGTTGAGGTTTACTGGAGAAGATGACCGGAACCTTAGCTCCGGTGGTGTATTGACATGCCTCTTGGCCATCTGATCATGTTTTGATGTTTTAATCTGAGCCATTCTTTTGAATTACCACGCGTGTGTTGCATTGACTTGAGTCCACCATGGATTGCATGCGCGTGGCCATCAGATCTGTCACCTTAATTAATGAGAGAGATCTGATGGCCCTTGTTTTTTCTAATTTCTTTTTAATTTCTGATTTTTCATTTAATTGCTTTATTTTGTTTAATTCATAGAAATTTCATTTTTAGTCCAAAAAATATGGGACTTTCACCAAAATTCTTTAAATATTTTTCTCTTCCATATTCAGAATTAAA
The DNA here is from genome assembly GCF_024323335.1 of Lathyrus oleraceus. Lineage (NCBI taxonomy): Eukaryota > Viridiplantae > Streptophyta > Magnoliopsida > Fabales > Fabaceae > Lathyrus > Lathyrus oleraceus. Next base: position 87,835,881 of record NC_066584.1, read on the forward strand.
TAAATTTTTTGGATTAATTTTGATAGTTTTCATGAATTAAATGTTTTTGTGCATATTTTTAATTGTTTAAAAATACTTATGACTTTTCAAAAATAGTGAAATTTTTTGTCTAAGGTCATTTGACCTTGTTTGACCTAGGATAAATGCCTTGGCCATTTATTTGGTGTTTTGAAGGGATTTTAGGTTTTGACCAAATTAAAATGTATTTTAATTCATTTTTAATTGGATTTTTAATTGATTAAATGTTTAAAAATGTTGTTGAGTCATTTTTATGGTCTTGTGATGTTTGAATTTCTGTTTGGTAGTCAAGGTTGATTTGACTTTTGTTGGATCAAAACCATTGGATTTAGGGGATTGATAAAATGTATATTTCATCTCCCAAAATGAATGAATGGTTTTGATTTGATGAAATTTCTCCCATGATCAATTTGTGTTTCTATTTTCCCCTCCCTCTTCATATTCATCCCTATTCTTTCCCATTCCCTAATTTGACTAATGAAATCTCTAATGTCTAAAGGTTAATTGATTCATCAATGACCTTGTGTTAGATGAACCAATACAAGTATGACTGAGATAAGTCCCTCCCTTTTGATCTTTTATTTTAGTGTATGGCATGTTTTAGGAGTTTGGTTCTTCATACCAAATCTCTAAAATGTATTAACACCTAAATTTTTATTGCCCGACCTCAGATAGTTGTGACTTTTATATAAGTCAAATTACGATTGCTTAACATAAAGCTAAATTTGACTCTCAAGGCATATCATTTTAGTAAGTGAGATTGTAAGTCTTCCATTCTTCATGGCACTGTATATAGACTTAACCTTTTTTCCTTTCATGGGAGCTAGTGGCATACTTGTCGAATCATCCAAGTTGGAGCCCTTCTCATGGAAGATGTCTTGGTTTAAGGATTCATACTTATGAATGAATGGTAGAGTATTCCTCCAAAGAATGACTTAATCGATTAAAGATAATCACTAACACTTGACTTACTTACAACTAACATTTGACTAACTCTTGTTAATATTTCTTTACTTTCAAGTTATTTACTTTATGCAATTCAAATTTCAGTCATTTATCATTCATTGTCATTCACATTTCATTTAACTTGTTTATGTTTATGTCATCTTCACTTTGCTCATTTGAGCCATATCTTGTGATTGTATATATATTGTTTGTGTGTTTTGGTTTTGTTTGTGGTCTTAGGACCTTAAAATACCTAACAATAACAAAAGCCCTAAAAAAAATTGATGGACTGTTGAACTTGATCTGAACTTTTGGACTTAGGATTAGGCAAGATTCCCTGTGCAAAAAGGACTTGGCCAATGCCAACATTTTGAGACCAAGTCATTGTGAATTGAGCCTTCATATGGTGCAAGCCTTGGGATTTGTTTGAATTCATCTACTACTCTGTCTTTGTACTTAATTGTTATTTTAATCTTGTGTCTGATGCTTTGATATGAGTTGATCAAAGGATATTTCATCTGATACATGAGAAGACAAAGAAGACTGCTAGCTATAGGAATTGCTTGCTTGGATGTGGCTATCTTTATTTGATACCTTGCTCTTCATGATGTCTGAATATTGTTCATTGATAATTAATCCTTGCTTGATTAAAGTCCAAAGGAAAATGGTTTCTATATGACATTCTTGTCTGTTGGATTGCATCTCATTGGTTAGATCTTTTCAACTCTTAACTTTTAATTATGTGCTTAGGATAACCTCTTCATCTTCTCCCACTTCTTAAGTTTCAAAATCTCTCCCTCCTTTTCAAAACCTTCTTTGATTTGTGATTTCAAACTTAGAATTTAATTTAATGATTAGAAACTTTGGCCTTATGCCATTGAATTTTCAAACTCTTTCTTAAATCAAATTTGTAAATAAACTTAATCATATTGACTTGAAATTTCAAAAGACAAAAAGAACTAAAACTCCATTCAAATTTTTGGCTCTTTGTGCCTTTTCTTATTAAACTTTTGCTAAAATCCATTCACCAACTTTGAAGTTTTTACCACAAACTACGAGGTTTTGATCCCTCATTTTATGTTGGTACGTAGGCACATGACCGAAGGTCTTGTCAAACACAAAAATATAATCAATAAATTCTTTTCTCATCCCCACACTCATTTTTATCAAACATCATTTATACCAAAAACACATGCACACATAAAGAAGGGCTCCCTAGGAGTACCTAGGACACTTTGGATGCTAAAACCTTCCCTTTGTGTAACCAACCATCTTACCTGTAATCTCTGGCATTTTATTAGTTTTAATTTGAAAACTTCTTATCTTTGGGTTTTGTTCGTACTTTTCCCTTTTCCTTTGGAAACAATAAAAGTGTGGTGGCGACTCTGATTTTTTTAACGTCAAGTTTATCCATAGCTTGATGATCATGAATTTACCGCTACAGTTTGCTTCAGAGTTGAGTGAACTGAAGAAGCGGTTGGAATAGCTGATCGAGAAGAAATTTGTTTGACTGAGTGTTTCACTATAGGGAGTGTCGATGTTACTATTCGAGAAGAAAAACGGTAGCATGAGGTTGTGTGTAAATTATCGATAACTGAATAAGGTGATTATCAAGAAAAAGTATCCACTTTAAAGGATTGATGATTTGATGATTCCGTTTGTAGGTGCTTGTATGTTTAGTAAGATTGACTTGCATTCGAGTTATCATCATATTCGTGTGAAGCCGAAAGATATTCTGAAAAGTGCATTTAAAATGAGGTAAGGCCACTACAAGTATTCGGTGATGTTGTTTAGAGTGTCTAATGTGCCTGAAGTGTTCATATAGTAACTGAATAAAATATCCCATCCATACTTAGTCAGTTTATAGTGTTGTTCATCGACGACATCTTGATATATTCGAAGTTTGATGAAGAGCATGTAAAGTAAATGAGGGTTGTGTTGAATACCTTGAAAGAGAATAAGTTGTATGCAAAGTTGTCCAAGTGCAAGTTCTGGTTGCAAGAAGTGAGTTTTCTTGGTCACGAGATTTCTAGTGGTGGTATGTTTGTTGATCCATCGAAGATAAATGTTGTGTTGCAGTGGGAGACTCTGAAGTCTGTTATAGAGATTAAAAGTTTTATTCGTTTGGCTGGTTACTACAGGAGTTTATTGAAGGGTTTTCTAAGTTAGCTTTGTCATTAACTCGAAAGGGTCAAACATATGTTTGGGATATGCATTGCAAAGAGAGTTTTGAATAACTCAAGAGGAAGTTGATGTTTGCTCCTATTTTGATCTTTCTGAATCCAAAATGGTCATTTGTGGTGTATTACGATGCTTCAAATATGGGTCTAGATGGTGTGTTAATGCAGAATGGTCAGGTTATGGCTTACACTTCTAGACAATTGAAAGTTCATGAAAGGAATTATCCCATGTATGATCTCAAGTTGGCAGCAATGGTGTTCATGTTGAAGATTTGGAGACATTACATGTTTGACTCCAGATTTGAGGTGTTCACGGATCACAAGAGTTTGAAGTGTCTATTCTATTAGAAAGAGTTGAATATGAGGCAGAGGAGATGACATAAATTCCTAAAGGATTATGATTTTGGCTTTAGTTACCATCCGGGTAAAGCCAATATGGTAGCTAATGCGTTGAGCAGGAAGTCGTTGCATATGTCGATACTTATGTTTTGAGAATCGGAGTTGATTGAGAAATCTAGAGACATGAGTTTGGTATTTGCAGAAACTTCTAAAAGTGTGAAGTTAAGTATGTTGAAATTAACCAGTGGTATCCTTAAGGAGATCAAAAAAGGTCAGAAGGCCATCGTGGGATTGGTTAGCTGGCTAATGTTAATTAATTAAGGTAAAAGAGGTGATTTAAGAATTGACAAGAATAGTGTGATGAGGTTCAGATATAGGGTTTGTGTACCTAATGTACCTGAACTTAAGAAGAGTATTCTTGTGGAAGGTCATAGAAGTGGTATGAGTATTCATCCGGTGCCACTAAAATGTACCAAGACTTGAAGAAAATGTTTTAGTGGTCAGGAATGAAGAATGAATTAGCATAGTTTATTTATGCTGGTTTGACTTGTCAGAAGTCGAGGATTAAACATCAAAAGTCGTTGGGTCTGATGCAACCGTTGAGTACTCCTGAGTGGAAGTGGGACATAATTTCCATAGACTCTGTAACGATTTTGCTGAAGATGAAAAGGGATATGATTCCATTTAGATTATTGTTTGTAGGCTAACTAAATCGGCTCATTTTATTCCGATTAAGATTAGTTATACTTTGTGAAAGCTAGTCGAGTTATGTATTGAGAATATTGTTAGCCTGCATGGTATTTCGTCGAACATTATGTCAGATATAAATCTAAGGTTTACTCAAGGTTTTGACAGAGTTTGCAGGAAACATTGGTTACTAAGCTGAAGTTGAGTTCTGCTTATCATTCGCAGATGGACGTTCAAACAAATAGGACTATTTAATCATTGGAGGATCTATTAAGAGTTTGTGTGCTAAAATGAGGAAGTGCTTGGGATAACTACTTGTTGTTGATTGAGTTCACTTATAATAACAATTTCCATTCAAGTATTGGAATGACCCTATTTTAGGCGTTGTATGGTAGGAGGTTTTGGACACCTCTGTGTTGGTATGAATCAGGTGAAAGTGTGGTGATTGGACCTAAGATTGTTCAGTAAACTTCTAAGGAGATCAAGATGATATAGGAAAATATGAAAGCTTCGCAGAGTTACCAAAAGAGTTTCCATGCTAAGAGGAGGAAGGCATTTGATTTCTAAGAGGGGGATCATGTATTTTTTAGAGTTACCCCGGTAACTTTAGTTGGTCGAGCTTTGAAGTCTCGAAATCTTACACAATGTTTTGTTGGTCCATACCAGATTTTGTAGAGGATAGAAGATATGGCCTATCAGATTGCTTTGCCATAACTGCTTTCTAATCATCATGATACGTTTCATGTGTCTCAGTTAAGGAGATACATTATGGATTCATCTCATGTGATTCATGTGGAGGATGTACAAGTGAGAGAGAATCTGACTATTAAGGCATCACCCATACAAATAAAGGATCGTCAAGTGAAGCAGTTGTGTGGTAAAGAGATTCCATTGGTAAAGGTAGTGTGTGGAGGACTAGCTGGTGGAAGCATAAATTAGAAGCTGGAAATCTAGATGAGAGAGTCGTATCCGACTCTGTTTCCTTACGGTAATTTTAAGGGCGATAATTTTCTATGTGTGTGTGTGTGTGTGGGGGGGGGGGGGGGGGGGGGGGGGGGGGGGGGGGGGGAGGAGCGAGTTGTAGCACCTCAAATTAGATTAATTAGTTTAATTGAATTATTTTTATTTTTATTTAATTATTTGGTGTTTGGCGTGCCTTTAAAATAAATTTGGTGATTATATTTGTTGTTGGGGTGTAATGGTTTTTTAAGGTGTGGTGAGAAATAGGTGTTTGGTAGAATAATTAAAAATTAGAATAGTTAGCATTTTTAATTAATATTATAAATAAAATGAGAAATTAGAAATATATGAGGAATTTGACCAATTATATGATTTGAGGGAAGTATGAGGTAAGATGAGAGAAGTTGAAAGTTAGTTGTGCAATAATAATAATTATGCAAAATTAATTAGAATATTATATATTCTAAAAATTAGAGGAATTAGGTTTAAGGGGGGAACTTTTTGTCAGTACGTGAAAACAAGGAAGCTTAGAGGAACAAGAACATTGGAAGGGAGAGTTAGGGTTTGAAAGGGAGAATCCATATGAGCTATTTGATTTGTTGTTTTTGCTGGAAATCTAAAGTAAAGAGGGAGAGAAAGCTTTAACTATGGGTGTATTGCATGATGGGGTAGAGACGATGGGTATTTACTCTCATTAGGGTTCCATGATTTTGTTTTGATGAATTGTTATTGTATTGGAAATCTGGAAATTAATGATTGGTTGTGTTTATACATATGATTTTGTGACTGAAATTGTGTTTGAATCATCATGATTATACATGTATGAATTTTTGCCATTGATGAATGTTTGAGTGCTTGGATTGTGAATATGATTGTTGGAGGAATTGTTGATGCAATTACATGATGAATTGTTATGAATCATGATGAATATAAATCTTATAATATGTTGATGGTTGTGATAACATGTTCTACTATTAAAATTGTATTCTGGGTTGTTTGATTTTAAGAAAATTGGTTTGAATCATGTATGGAGGTTTATGGATGAAGGGGATGAAGAACGCATGTGAAAATTGGTGTTTTTTAGAAAAGTCATAAGTGACAATCGATTGTCACCCTATGATAATCGATTGCACTAGTGTAAATTTTGAAAAAAATAATAATGATGACAAATAATTGCAATAATGAATTAATCGATTGTATTGCCTGGAAACGTGATTTTTGAGAAAGTCAGAAATGAAACATACTTGATGACAATCGATTTTCATCCCCTGACTCTACCAATTTGTGAAAAAAATTGTTTTGACCAAGATTTCCTTCTCGTTGACTATAACCTTGTGCCACCAACCGTGCTTTGTTCCTGACAACTTCATCTTTTTCATTTAGCTTGTTCTGTAAACCCATTTAGTTCCAATCACATGGGCTCCCTTGGGTCTCGGTACAAGATCCCAAACGCCATTTCTGGAAAACTGATCAGGTTCTTCTTTCATTGTCGGAATCCATTCTTTATCTTGAAGAGCTTCTTTATAGGATGTTGGCTTTATCAGAGATACTAGTCCCATAAGTGTTTCTTCAGAATCTTTGAATATTGATCTTGTTCTGACAGATTCATCCTTGTTTCCCATAATCAGTTCTTCAGAAACATTCTGCCTATTTCTTTGTCTTTTCTGATTGATTGTGCGTTCAGGTGCTTCTGAAGTTCCTCTTTCTGCTTCTTCAAAACCTTGAGTCTTTTCGCTAGAGTCTGCAAGTGTGATCTCCAGATCTTCAAATTTCTCAACTAACTTTGACTTTTTAAAGTCAAGCTTGTCATCAAATCTGACATGAATTGATTCCTCCATAATTTGTGTTTCTGTATTGTATACTCGATATCCTTTAAAACGTTATGAGTATCCCAACATAATACACTTTTGTGCCTTAGAGTCAAACTTGTCCAGATTGTCTTTAGTGTTCAAAATAAAACAAGATCATCCAAAAGGATGAAAATAAGCAATGTTAGGTTTTCTTCCCTTGCACAGTTCATAAGGAGTCTTCTCTAGAATAGGTCTGATAGAGATTCTACTCTGAATGTAATATTTTGTATTCACAACTTCTGCCCAAAAGTTCTTAGCCACATTAGTCTCATTGATCATGGTTTTGGCCATTTCTTGGAGAGTCTTATTCTTCATTTCTACAACTCTATTTTGTTGTGGAGTTTTAGGACAGGATAAATCATGAGATATTCCATTAGAGTCAAAAAGTTCTTTAAAAAGTTTTTTTTCAAATTCGTCACCATTATCACTTCTAACTCTGATAATCTTAGAGTCACATTCATCTTGACTTTTGAACAAAAACTTGTGAACACATAATGTGACTCATTCTTGTGCCTTAAGAAGTCCACCCATGTCCAATGATTGCAGGCATCAACAATGACAACTCCGTACTTCTTACCATTGACTGATGTTGTCTTAACAGGTCCAAAGAGATCAATGTGTAGAAGTTCTAGAGGTCTGGAGGTGGAAACAACATTTTTGGTTTTGAAAGTAGTTTTAGAAAATTTCCCTTTATGACATGCTTCACAAAGAGAATCTGAAGAAAACTTCAGCTTAGGAAGACCTCTGACTAACTCAAGTTTATTTAGCTGAGAAATCCTCCTCAAACTAATGTGACCCAAGTGTTTATGCCACACCCATTGCTCTTCATTAACAGACATCAAGTCTTTCACGTTTTGGTTTTTCAAATCTGAAAGTTTTATTTCATAAATGTTGTTTTTCCTCTTTCCAGTCAAAAGGACTGTGCCATTTTTCTGATTGACAGCCTTGCACGTTTTTTGATTAAAGATAATATCATAACTGTTATCACTTAATTCACTTATGGATAACAAATTATGCATTAATACTTCAACATAAAGAACATCATAAATAGAGGGAAGAGATTTGTTACCAACTGTTCTAGATCCTTTGATTCTTCCTTTTTGATTTCCTCCAAAGTCTACAAAATCAACATCTTTAAGTTCCAGGTCTTGGAACATATGCTTTCTTCCCGTCATGTATCGCGAGCATCTAGAGTCCAGGTACCATGACTGGTGTTTTAACCTTGCTGCATAGGATATCTGCAACGTACATTATTTTATCTTTTAGTACCCATAATCTTTTGGGTCCTTTAGGACTTTAGTTTTCCCAAAGCTTTTGAAAACTTTTGGGTCCTTTAGGATTAGTTTTCCTAGAGCTTCTGAACTTCTCTATCTGTGTCGGTGTATAATGGTAAGAAAAAGGAGATTTTGGTTTGTTTTCTATAGAAGGTTTATGATCATCGTCATCAGAGTCATAACCAATTCCTATTTTTTTATTATGAGTTACACCATAGATCATAGAAGCCATTATGCTTCTATCTAGGTTGTTGTTTAGAAATTTCTGAAAGGCTTTATCATATTTGCATATGATAGTGTCGGAAGTAGGTGGAACTTTAGAAAGAGTTTCCTCAAGTTTTGAACATTTTTTTAGTTGAAAAATATTTTTCTCTTTCAAGAATAAAATTATTTTCTCTGAGTTCAGAAACTTCTCTCTCAAACTTGTCACACTCTTCAACAATCTCTTCATGAACCTTTTTCAGGTTCTTGAATTTCTGTCGAAGCTTCTAATATAAGCTCAGAGATTCTGACAAACATGATTCAAGATCAGAATGAGAAAAGTAAGAGAATACCTTTTTAGAGTCAGACTTTATTTCAAATGAACTTCTAGAGGTAGTGGCCATGAATGCTACATTTGCTTGCTCCTCTTCAGAATCAAATTTTGGAGCTTCATATTCAGAGTCGTCCCATGTTGCCATGAGTCCTTTCTTCTTTTCTTTGAATGAGTTCTTCTTAAAGCTTTATTTTATGGAGCTATACTTCTTTAGCTTTGCATTCATAACACGTTACTTCCTTGTTGGGTCTGCCTTTGGAGGTTGAATCTGGACGGTATCCCTTCTGTCTGGGCCTTCTGAAGTTATTCTGTCTCTTTCTCAAGAGTTGTTTGATTCTTCTAGAAAGAAGAGATAATTCTTCTTCATCATCAGAATCTTCATTCTCAGAGTCATCAACTTCTTCCTCTTCAGCTTGAAAGGCTTTATTCCTTTATGACTTTCTTCTTTATGGTCTTGACTTTAGAGTAACAAATTTGCTCTTCTTTTGAGGTTCATCTTCTTTTAGCTCTATTTTGTGACTTCTGAGAGAGCTGATAAGCTTTTCAAGACTTATGTTGTTCAGATCCTTGGACAACTTCAGAGCAGTAACCATAGGTCTCCACTTCTTGGGAAGACTTATGATTATCTTCTTGACGTGCTATGTTGTAGTATATACTTTGTCCGGAACCTTGAGTCGTGTAACCAAGGTTTGGAACCTTGAGAACATCACTTCAACAACTTTATCATCTTCCATTTTGAAGGCTTCATACTTCTGGATTAAGGCTAAGACCTTAGTCTCTTTAACTTGGTTGTTGCCTTTGTGTGTCATTTTCAAGGAGTCAAAAATATATTTGGTTGTTTCCCTGTTGGTTATCTACTCATACTCGTTGTAGGAAATAATGTTTAACATAATGGTTCTTGCTTTATGGTGATTCTTGAAATCACGCTTCTGATCGTCACTCATTCTGCTTCTTGGAATAAAAATACCAATTGCATAGATGGGTAGCTCATAACCATTTGTAACCGTATCCTAAAGATCAACATCGTAGCCCAGGAAGAAACTCTCAATTATGTCATTCTAGTAGTCAAATTTTTCTCCATAAAAAACTGGAGGTTTTGCATTGTAACTATCTCTTTCATTCGTGTTGGCCATGAAGTTTTTCTCACCCTGGATCTCTCTAAACGATTAAGTGTTTGATTCAAAAATCAATAATAGAGCCAAAGCTCTGATACCAATTGAAGGTAGAGAAAAATAAGAAAGGGGGTTTGAACTGTTTTCACAGGAATTAGAAGATTTTCGTAACAACACACACAAAGAAGAAATAATAACAACACAAACAATTTATCCTGGTTCGCTTGAAAATCAAAGTTAATCCAGTCCACCCGACCAAAGTGATTTCGCCTTCAACAAGGACCTAATCCACTAATCTCTACAGATTACAAAGTTCGTTTAAGGGTTCAACAACCTCTTAGCCCTCTCAAGTCCACAGATCTAAACAAGTCACTTGAGGAATAAAAAACAATTACAAGAATTACAAAGTGTTTCGCTAGATGCTTCTAGATAAGCAGTATAAACACAATTTAAGAATAGTGAAAGATAACCACACAATATTGAGCAACAGCTCTTGTATGGAAACTTTTTCTTACAATAACAGTGGTGAAGAAATAATCAGAGTATGCAGAGTGTGAGTTGTTCTTTGTAAGAGTGGTGAAAAAGTTGTATGATAAAGTTGTTATATCAAAGTTGTATTTTGGCAAGTTGAGAAGATGCCCTTATATAACACTTGAGATGATAACGTTGGGGAAAATCAATAAAGGTTTCGTGCCAACTGTGGGAGACAAATGTAGTAACTTCCTTGTCTTTTCCATATCAGACTAGGAGCATAATCAAATGTTTCCTTAAAAGGATTGTATTACACTTTGAATGCTTCCACCTTAAGTTTATGACCAGGTGACATCTCATGGTGTTTTTTTGAGCATGTGTCAGAGTGAAGGTGAGCATGATCAGAGTCTTCAGAGTTAGAGTCTTTAGATATCTCTTTGCAAAAACCTCATATAGAGTTCTCAGAATCAGATCATCAGATCTTGAACTTCAGAGTTAGATTCTTCAGGTGATTAACCCTCAGATGCATTCTATTCAGAGGCATATATGATTTCTCTTTGTGTTGGGTCAGCGCTTCTGGACTACTTTAGATTCCAAATATTAGTTTCTTAAGAATCAGAAGGTGACTTATCAGAGTCATTTCAACTTAGAGTCATGCACACTTAAGAAAGTTGTTAGGGTACCAAATTATTTCATTCTTTATTATCATAAAAACTTAGAGATACAATACATAATCAAAATCTTACTCTAACACGCGCGACTTTCCTGCTGAACTTCGTTCGTTGACTGCCGCCATTGTGATGCGGCCCGGTGGCGCCGACGCGTTGCCCTTTTTTTGCGATCTGACGATCGTCGACCAACGCCGCCTCGCAACCCCATTTCGTGATTCAACGATCGTCGACCGTCCCCTTTAAAAAACTTGATTATATTTTTTTTCAATTTTCGATAAAAGTTTCTAGTTTTTCAAAAAATATGTTTTTCTGATTTTTGGGAAAAATACGGATCGACAATTTGATCAAAAATCACATAAATACACAAACATCAAAACTCACATAAAACATCTCATAACAATATATTACAATAAAAATATATATGATCATCAATAACAAACCATATGGTGATCATATGAGATTTATTCTAAATCCCATTTGCTCACCACAATAACATAAAGAAACAAAGTTATTCATTTTATAGATGTCAACAGGATTTTGCTTAAACCGCATTTGATCAACACAATAATACACAGAAACAAACATAATCATTCATTCGATGCCAATGGAGGTTTGTCCAAACCCCGTTTGGCCAAATATATTACATAATTAAGGAAAATGAAGAAAGTTATGACATCCATGACGCTGATGGGAGGGTAAGAAACTCTCATCATCTTGGTTGTCTAATAGTCACCCATAGATAAAGCAATTTTCCTTTATCTCAATATTGAAACTTTCATTCTCCTACGGTCACTTTTCAAAGCTTTGCACATTCCCAATTCCTCAAATTGCTCGCTTCCTAATTTTCTAGTTTTTTTCACGTTACTCTAGCTCTCCCTCTCACTTTAGAATTTATATTAACCTAAATATCTCAATTGGACTTCAACCCCCTTCTAAATCACACTCTAAAATTATGACAAATTTAACGTAAAATCTCAACTTTTATTTTTATTTCTAAAGAATTTATATTTTCCAATTAAATATCATACTTTTGTTTAATTTAAATAAATATTTAATAAAAATTCATGATAATATGAATTATTTCTAATAACTCTAATTATTACTAAATAATTAAAATTATTCATCTATTTCAAAAAATTCAAATAAATCTCATTTTATTTCTCTGCTATAACTTTATATTCCCAGTAATTACTAAAATACCCCTAAATTTTCCAAAAAAAAACATAAGATAATTAATCAAACAACACACATATGTAACCACTTCAATAATTAAATAAATATTAATTTAAAAATCAGGGTTTACATTTTTTAAATATGTTAGGGAGCACTGATTGTATGCATTGAGAATAGAAAAGTTGTCTAGGTGCATTAAAAGGGATAGTACGTTAGAGGCAATCACGGGAAACCAATTGTTATGACGGGAGAAATGACTTTACAAGACTTATGGATTTGACATGCATTCTTTGGGATAACGGGTTTAAACAACCAATTCAATGTCTTCAACAATGTTTTGCAAGGCCAAGCTCCTGAAGTTTAGTATACAATCAATTATACTAAATACAATAAGGATTATTATTTATGTGATGGAATTTATCTTGAATGGACCATATTTGTGAAAAGTATTTCAATGTCATAAGAGGATAAGATAAAATTGTTTGCCCAACATTAAAAAGAGGCAAGAAATTATATTGATCAAACATTTGGAGTCTTCAATTCCGATTTGTATTCATATGTAACCAAACACAATCTTGACACTTAACGCACTCTAACACATAATAAATATGTGCATCATTTTAGACAACAAGATTGTTGAAGAAGAACATGTCAGACATAATATAAATTTTGATTTTTCTTATGATCATCTGAGCAATGACACGACAACATTGTTGAATTATTATAATATTGATTCTAAAGAGTTCCTTCGTAAAAGATTTATGTCAGTGATAAACAAATTTGTCTACACATTCAATATAATTTGATATAACATATATATGATAACATTTTGGACATTGAGAACAACAATTAAAATTTGTTTCAAATATATATTTTTCTTGTTGGTAATAATTTATTTCAATATTTATGTTATTTTTAATGTATTATTTGTATCACGTATTGTGTCATTTAATATATATATATATATATATATATAGGCCGGTCCAAAACATTTTGAGACCCTAATCTAATCTTTAATGTTGAACTCTAATAAAAGAATATTGAAAAAATTTAATTATTTAAATTATAAATAATATTAAGAAGATGGTGTAGTGGTTAAATTATATAATATTTTAGTTTGAACTTTTATAAAATAAACTAAATCAAAATTTTGGAATGTTAGAATCGAACTCAGGTCATGCAAATCAAAAAGCTGATAGACCACTATATAAATATTTAATATGTTTTTAATATTTGTGGCCCCTGATTTTTGTGGCCCTTTGCGGTGACACTACTTTCACACCTACAGGACTGACCCTATATATATATATATATATATATATATATATATATAGATATATATATATATATATATATATATATATATATATATATATATATATATATATATAAAATATATATATAATATATATATATATATATATATATATATATATAATATATTATATATATAGATATATATATATAATATATATATATAAAATTATATATATATATATATATATATATATATATATATATATATATATATATATATATATATATAATATATATATATATATATATATATATATATATATATATATATATATATATATAATATATATATATATATATATATATATATATATATATATATATATATATATATATATATATATATATATATATATATATATATATATATATATATATATATATATATATATATATATATATTATATACTTAATTTCATTTATTTTAAATATATAATTTTTTAAATATCTTTAAATTAATTTGCTTCAACTATATTTTTATATAATATAAATGTTAAATATATTGTAGAATTTAGTAGAACACATTTTAAATTTTTTGATGAGTATTATTTAAAAAATAAAGTTAAGTTGTTTAAATAATTTAAAATTTTAAAATAATATAAAAAATCAAGTGAAACTCATTTAAAAAACTCAAATAAATATAATCGACGTATGTTCTCTTAAGGATCTCCTTAACAAAGTTTGATGCCTAAGGGATTGTTTAATTTCCAATTCTTTCCACCCTTTGTTGGCTCTGTTAAGGTATAAGGCTAGCTGTACTAGGCTTATCTCACTACCCTCTTTGTTATATAAATTAATAACCATGTATAATATATAAAGATCATCCATTGTTCCCACCTTCATCTTTATTAGTGTTAGGCATGCACATCATTGACGGTTAAGAGGATTTGCTTAATTTGATCACCTTCCAAAGGTTAAAAAATTGAATAAATTAGGTGTCTGTTCTAACTTTGATTATCCTCATGAAATACGCCCCCTAATCAAAAACACACTTGAATCTAAATATTTTTGGACTTAAAGACTTATTTTGATTACCACTAGAATTTAAAATTTTCTAAATTGGGACTTTAAACCAATTTTGGTCATCAGACTCTAATAATCCAACTAGCCAGATTTATACTTCTCCAGGTGAAGTGTAGCTAGAGTTGTTACCAACAATAGATTCTATAAACTCCTTGTTAGGATATTATCTTGTCTTTAAACATCTAGTCACCAAAGTATCAGGGATATGAATTATTCTCCAAGTTTGTCACTTTTGTCTGCATTATCCGATGAGATAAAATGAAGTAGTATTCTATTGTTTGGATAATTTAAAATAGAATGGAGTGGAGCAATCCAACATGGAGCAATATGGATGAATTCCATTCCAGTTCAATCATTAACAACTTTATATCTCACCTTTGATTCTAAATATTCCAAACGATTGAATGAAATCTTCATTCCACTCTACTACATTCCATTCAACTGAGTTCTATGATATGATATCCAAGAATCATTTTATTTGAATTATAAGAATTGGTATTCCTCCCCACTCTTGTAATCAACTCTGCAAAAGTCTATACTGTCTATCCCTAACGCATACATTTCAGTTCTATCAGAATGTTCACAAGGGCTATGAAAATAATGGAGCAATTCAAATAAAACTAGTATAAACTGATCTATAGAAAATACAGGTGACAGGTCAAAAGCATGCCCCGTGGCCGATTTGTTCACAAAGAAAATTCAGGAGCTGGCACACAATTTAACAGGAAACAGAGTCTCAGAACTTTGCATCACTATAAGAATTCAAGCTAGTCATTTATAACACAGACTGAAATAAAATTCTTATTCTGGCAATTACCAAGTAGCATCAGGTGAATCAAATCAAGTAATCAAGCATTCAACACTTTACTAAGATACAGATCATGTAATTATTGCTATTAGAAACCCTAAAAACAGATCAACATTCTCAATCAAGGAACAATGAGATCTCCGCATACCAAAATCTAACTTTCAAGCCGCGCGATGTCAATCACTTAGGAGGAGTCCCGAGGATACTAGCCTGCTGGAGTTCAAGATCGTTGAGCTGCTGCTCGCGGTCCATCTCGATGATAAGAGGAACGACGAGGACAAGGAAGGTGGTTCCGGTGATCCAAGCAGCATTGCCGGTGCTTTTGAGGAGTTTCTTAAATACGAAGGAGGTGTCGGTGTAGGCTTGTTTGCTCCAGGAGACGATGGGGGAGCGTGAGATCTTGGTGATGATGGAGTCTTGGGGATTGTTTGGTCTGTCAGGTAGAGAAACACCGCCTCTTCGACTTTGAGACGCCATAGCCGGACAATAGAGGTGTGATAGAGCAAAAAAATGGAAAGGAGAAGTGGTTAGGGTTTAGTTATTAGGACACTTTGTCCTTCCAATAAAATCTCATATTTATATCAATTATTAGTTAATTTAATGGTAATTAATGGTAGAAGAAAACTAGGTTCAATATGCAATTCTAATAAAGTTGAAATTACTTAATATATATCAAATTAATGATCAATTGGATTGGATTTTAATATTTATTTTATTTTTGTAAAAATAGTGTTTTTCTAACAAATGAGAAAAGAAAAAGAAAATAAAAATAAGAAATTATCTAAAAAAATCGAGTTCTACTAGCACCATTTAAGTTAATAGAAGAGTCGGGATTTCATCACAATTTTATTAGAGATTAATTATTATGCACTGTCAGTGTAAAAAGTTTTACACTGTCAATGAATCACAATCATCCGTTTGTATTATTTTTTAAGTGGTTAAAATAAAAGTCAAATATTTTAAATAAACCAATGGTTGTGATTAACTGACATTTTAAAAAAAATCTTTACACGGTCGGCGTATATCAATTAAATTCATTTTATTATTATTATTATTATTTTAAAAAGTTTTAACTTGCTATTTTTTTTAGCTATTTGAAAATCTGAGATTAGATTTTTATTTATTACGTGAGTTAAATAGCTTTTTCATAAAATTATAATTCGATATAATAATGATGACATGTGTTCTTGCAATAAAAATTATTATTTAATTTTTGTGTAAAATCTATTTTTGTTAAGTAATCATTCAAGGTTAAGATGCATATGACAATATATAGTCTGACACGTTAATCATCAAGCAACTATGAAAACACTTTTGGTCCAATATCATATGGGTGATTCACAAGCAAGTTTACTCCAATATGTTATTCTAAAGCTAGTGATAATGCTACGATAACCTACAAGGTCACATACATAAAAATATATTGATGAAAAATTAAATAAATGAGTGAAACTTATTCGATTGTGCGGTATTGCAATGCCCTAGCGTTATTTATACAATTGCAGTACATCATAAGGTAAATGCATTTAATTGAAATATGATACACCGTAAAGTACGATGTACTTAAGTGAGCTTGTTTAACTTGCAGGCCATATAAGTGGTTCTATAAATATAACCCTCATATTCAAGTAATTTTTTTCTTGACCGAAATTCGTTTTTAAAATCCTAATTTTCTAAAACCTAAAACTACACCCTTTCCCACTTTAAGCATTCATTCAAATGAATTAGCACTGTGAGTGAAAATATTTTGTTTGTGTGAACTGAGTATAAGTGTTCATGTTTGCGTAATGTTTGTGATCACTCTATGTCAACGACCTTTTGGTAATCTTAAGGTTAAATTGGAGTCATTTGAGTTAAACTGCCAACTCTTAAAGTCCAATAGAGTTATCACCTATGAAGAGTTGCCCTTATAGCACTTCAGAACACTTTAGAGTATTCTCAAGAGTCATTTTGAGAGTTGAGAAATGTTTTTGAGTTGTTTTTTTAGCAATGTGAGAACTCTATTGAGTTATAAAGAATATAATAAAATTTTGAGACTTTTTGAGTAATTTTGATGATTTTAGAGTTGTTGAGTAATAACATAACTTTACTCTATTTGAGGTATAAAATAATTATTTTTAAATTATATTTTTGAGATTAATAATCCAATGGGATTACAGTGAGGCATGTGATTGACAACCTTATGGTTCGAGAGTGGAACCATATTTTAATTATGGTTTTTTATGATGGTTTTTATGATGATTTTATGATGATTGTTTGAGTTACATGGTTGTCTTTTATACATGAACATGTCTGCATATATTTTGGAGTTAGGTAGGAGTTTGGTACAGTGAGGTCAGGTTCAAAGAGGAACCATGACTGTCTCATGTACAGAGAGGGACACAATTTAGAACGGAACCAGATACATGAGCAATCAGTAACAAACCTCTGACCCCAAAAACTCGGTACCACATGCATATTGATGGAGGAGTAGGTGCATTAGCATTTACATTACAATTTTAATTGTAATTATGTTTTGTGTGAATAATATACTTGTGATTGTTTCGTTTACGATCCTGCTGTTAATTTTTAACATTATCATTTGTAAGGTGTATTCTCACCATTTTCTTACTTGTTTTGTTGGTTTTGTGCAATTGTTGTACATATACTCAGCATGAGTAGTTGCTTGTGAGTTGGAAGATGATCCTGGAGCTTGTCTTTGTTTATTTTTACCTTTACCACTTTTTAGTGGTATATATGCTTGAATCTGTAACATCAGGAATGAGGCGTATTATTTGTTTGAGATGATGTTTGGAGTTTATTTTCTTTTAGTATTTTTCGTTAAATAATTATTTGATGTTATGAGATATTTTGAGTTCCCCTACGAGATTTTGAAAATTATTCATGAAGTTGCATGTTGTGTTTTAAGTAGCATCCTAGATTATGAATTTTCTCTCTTATATTAAGAGTCAAGGTTTAGGATGTTACATGTACCTCTTCCTACCCCAGATGAAGACCTAGTCCGAGTTTGACATGTGACAGACCCATCACGACCTCTAGAGTGACAAGCTACCAACAAGGCGGTATGTCATTTTCTTGGTTTGTTTTGCCACTTTCTTTGTGTGTGGATTTTTCAGCTTCTTTATATGAGTGTTTTTCCACTTACTTTATATGTGTGCTTTGCATTTTGGGGTTTTATTACTTTATTCACACATTTATGGTGTAACGCCTCAGACTGCTTTCAGAATTACTAAGTACCCAACCAATTAACTCGAGTCTTTTCAGCATGCTTTGTCCTCACTCACACTATTTCCAAGAGACTTCCCAAAAGGTCACCTATCCAAATAGTACTCCAAGTAAAGCACGTTTAACTATGAAGTTCTTATTTGTTAGGATACCAAAAAGAAGATGCATTTTGTTGATATATGTAGTACCAATCAATCCTTATAAGCTTTCATTCAACTATGCAGTCTCATACATGTTAGCCTCAGGATCCCTCTCATTCCGATGTGAATTCGCTTTTTTCCTAGAAGCTGCTAGGAGTGTTTCATTATCATGCCTCGTGCACCGACAACCACTCCCTCATCGTCGGGTGTTACATGTAACCACTCTCCACCCGCTTCTGCCTCGGTGTTACATACGGCATTTATGTTAGCATCCATGAGTCCGCCAATCACCTTCCTCTTTGCACCAATTAGATTCCTTATCTGATGACTGACTAGTGCTTACGTTCGGTGCCTGGTTATCCCCAAGGGCAATTAGATTCTCCTCATAATTAATAAAAGGCTAAGCCTTATTCAACAAATTTTTTAAATTGTGGGCTTCCTTACACCCCGACTTCTTTCTAAAGGTGTTGTCTTGCCTCAAGCCATTTTTGAAAATTCAAAACTCCGGGCTTTCGTCAGAGTCTTCCACCTCTACAACTACTTTTATAAAGAGGTCGATATACATCTCCGAACTCTCCATCTTGCCCTGGGTGATCCGCTAAATATGACTATTGTCGTAGGTTGCCTCTTTCAGGAGGTGAAGTGAGCAATAAAATTCTTTCACAAGTTGGTGCATGAATCTATGCTACCGTCAGGCAAAGATTTGAACCAAATCATAGATGATTCAGTTAGAGTTAGTGAAATATCTTGCACTTAGTATCGTCATCAACATGATAGTAGTCCAAATGGTCGTCTACATGTTGCACATGCTCATCCAGATCTCCTTTTTCATTGTAACTCTAGAGCTTTGTAGGCTTCTCTAGCAATTTTGGTATCTGACTATCCATAATACAAGCATAAAGAGGATGTTTCTTTCGCTCCTTTATCTAAGGTTGTTCCTATAGTTCTTCCTCCTTTTGAGGGAAAATAACCTCAATATGAGTGTAACAACCTCATCCTCCTTCTTGATTGGGAGGAAGAGTTTGGTGTTTATGTCTTCTTATATGGCTCAAAGATCTCAAATCAGTCTCCCAATAAGATAATATCGGTTGGTTTCTCCAGGAAATGGCATTTCGCACCATGTTTCTCTTCGAATTTGCGTGATGTAGAATTTCTTTGAGGAGAAGTAATATTCTTCTACGACTTTTGAATTTTGTTGTCGAATTATATTGTAAACATTGTTCAATAATTCGTTAGCACCTTGCACATCGAGGTTAGCTTGCAATAGTTGGAAACCATGTAGTGCTTCCGGCCTAGGTACCGTTGGCGGTGTTAGAGATATGAGCGATGGTTCGCATTTTTGAAATTGCAAAGCAGAACCTAAAAACGAGAAAGGTAGAAAGACTCCTTTAGACACTTTAGGCTTGTCAGGATCTTGATGTGACAGTGAAAATGGAGAACTCACGAGGACTTTATCGCTATGATTTTGAGGAATAGGTGGTGGATCCTTGGTGGCTTGAGCAGTGTTGACTATAGTTGCTTCACATTGTATAGCAGAGAGAGTAACTTTGGAACTTGCCATTACTGATGGATTTGGACGAAGATCTGAGAAGCGATATTGATCTTCAATCAGAGATGATTAATAATAGAGACCTACCATTCAAATTCAAGAGATCTGAATTTTTAGGTCAATGAAGTTTCAATCCAGTTAATTGAGATATGAATGTTCAAATGTGAAAAATGCGAGAATCAGAAGTTTGTTCCCATTGACAGCGCCACTGTTCTGTGCGGAAACTAGAATTGATAGGTGAAAGGCGAATATGAATTGCAACGGTGGGCTTGAGTTTTCGGTACAGTGGAGGAGAAGTTGACTTACAAGGTTAGCACTCAAATACCCAAGTGAGTATGATAATGAGATTAAGTGAATGACTTTGAACTCAAATTACCCAAAAAATGACGTGTTCTCCCTTTATATATAGTGAATTGCTTATAACAGTTCACCAATCTATTAACGTGAGATGTGAGGGTCCTTCCGATTGATCTTTAGGTTGATATTATTTTGCTTCCTTGCTCTGGATATCACACATGTCTCTTCCTTGACTCGGTGAGTCATTTCACCTTCTGAGCTGTTGTTATTGAGCCCTCAAGACGGCTAAAAAAAATAATTATATATATATATATATATATATATATATATATATATATATATA
The DNA here is from genome assembly GCF_024323335.1 of Lathyrus oleraceus. Classification (NCBI taxonomy): domain Eukaryota; kingdom Viridiplantae; phylum Streptophyta; class Magnoliopsida; order Fabales; family Fabaceae; genus Lathyrus; species Lathyrus oleraceus. Next base: position 87,856,798 of record NC_066584.1, read on the forward strand.
TATATATATATATATATATATATATATATATATAATTCATCCCCTTAATAGTTCGTAGGATATGGAGGTGAACAAACTTATTACACATGGTAACCGGTTCATGGATTCCACTACCAAATTAAAGAATATAAAATAAATAAAATAAAATATAACACCTAAAGTATCCAAACTTTTCATAAAAGAAAAAGATGAACTCCTCCAAAATATTCATCGTCAGCGGTCTAGTACTAGGTACCCAATCTTCATTGGATCCTTGATGATTAGTGAAACCTTGGTTGCATTTAGACAACCATTAATGAGTGCCTTTGGGGACCAAGAGTCTCCTAAAGTTACATTTTGCAATAGTACGACCCTTCATGCAACAATAATGACAATAAATATTGTGAGAAGATGCTCTTTTGCTAATCGAACTCTTTTCAACATAACTATACTTTTTTTAAGGATTATGAGAAGGAATATCATATTTTGGAGTGTTAATAACAAAAGTGACTTTGGGTTGCAATGCCTTGTTCAACTTGGCTTTAAGAGCTTCCATATTCATTTCATTTTACAACATTTTATCTTGCAAATGATAGAAAATTCTTTTGTTTGAAGCAAGCTTTTTGAAAGCTTATATGAGTTATCTTTGTAGATTTTCAAAAGATTCTTGTAATTGAGAATAAGTTAAGTCATGAGTAGAGTTAGGCTTAGAGTGAGTTACATTCCTTTTCTTTCCTTTGTTGGCCATGTAACACATCTTTGCCGATTCATCGCTTGAGCTATAACTTTCTCCACTTGAAGAACCACTTTCGTTTTCCCAAGAAACATAAGCCCTTTTAGGCTTATTGGATCTTTTGTAATGACCTTTTTCATTTTCTTTCACGATTTTAGGACTCCCCGACCTAATGTGACCTTCTTTGCCACAATGGTAGCATGTACGTCTACCCTTACTTTTCTTCTTCTCATCTTCCTTTGAGGAATTTGGCAACCTTATGAATTTGGTATAATCCTTCTTTTCAGAGTACTTATTTGCCCATTTCCACATATATTTATTGTACCTTTTGATGAACAACCCCATATCTTCTTCATTGGAGTCTTCGTCATCTTTAGTTTCACAATCACTAAGCTCACTTTTTGAGGACTTTAAACTAGAAGTATTTAGAGCAATGGACTTCTTCTCTTCCACCTTGTCTTTACCTTTCTCTTTCTTCATCTTATTTTCATACTCTTTTTCATGTTTTTCTAAGCAAGTGAGTTCTTGCTCATGTTCTTCCAATTTACCAAACAAGGCAGTAAGATCAAGTGCTTTAAGATCATTTGCCTCTTTAATCCCGATGGCCTTGGGTTGCCATTCCCTATTAAGACATTTTAAAACCTTGTTAGTAGCAATAACATTGGAGATAGGATCACCATGACCATTCAATCTATTAATAAGATGTGTGAACCTCTTTTGCATGTCGACAATGGTTTCACCATGCTTGATACAAAAGAGTTCAAACTCTTGGTTTAATGTATTTATTATAACTTGTTCGACCTTATTAGTTCCCTCATGGGCAACATCTATTGCGTCCCACATAGCTTTGGAGGTACCACAATGAGAAACACAATAATACTCATCAACTCCTAAAGTGGATATGAGAATATTTTGTGCTTTCCAATCATGTGACCACAACCTCTTATCATTATCATTTCATTGATTTTCCGGTTTTATTATGGTGACACCTTCATCATTGGTCATTGTAATTTCATTTGGACCATTAATGATTGCATTCCATATACCCTTGTCAACGGAGTTGAAAAGGTTACGCATACTAGCTTTCCAATATCCATATTTTTCGCCGGTAAAAACAAGTGCTCTATCATACACTCCTTTAGGTTCGGTAGCCATCATCTAATAAGCAAATCTTAAGACGGGAAACAACCAGAGCTCATGATACTACTTGTTAAACGATATGCCTAGATTTAGAGGGGGTGTGAATAGATCCCAAGTTAAAAATTTATCCAAAAATTTGACTTAGAAAAATTTATGGCGCAGAAGAAAGTTTCAAATATTTAACAGATAAAAAATCGTCTAATCGAACCTACTATTGAATAGTCAGAATATGCGTAAAAGTGTCAATGTTACGATAATAGTCCACAAGTAAATCAACATTAATTAAGCACAACTAATTGAATACTCTACAATAGTAAAAGTTTATCTTCAATGATATCCACACACAAAAAACTAAGTCAAACAATTTGTCAAACACTTGGTCTGCAAAAAACAAAGTTTGAAATTTTATATGGTGTTTCTTGTTCTAAGAAATCCAATCACAACCAAATGCTTAGTGATTAATACAACAAACAAAAGATTCAAAATATAATCAAAATTATCATCCAAACTATGTTGATCTGATGATCAAAGCAATCTACAATTTGCAAATCAAAAAATAAAAGAGAGAGAGAGAGTACACAAGGATTTGTTTAGGCAGTTCCCTAATCGACCTCACTATGGGTACGTATGCCCTTAATTTGGATTCTAATTGAGATAATATTATATTAAATCTTACTTTGCAAATGTATGTATACAAGAGATGAGAGATCAAATTCCACAAACCCTATGTTTGTTCTTGACTCTACCACCTCGATAAACTTTGACCAAAGATTGATTAAGACACCAACAATGCCGCTTCAATTCACCTGTTATTGCTATTTCATTGCACTACCTCCTTGTCTCAAGGCTTTCACCTGGCTGAATTAATCTCAAGCGCACACTTGTTGAACCCAAGATTTGTCAACATGATCCATCGTTTCGTGTTACTCCTTTGCACGACACATCTAGTCCCAAGGCTTTCACTCTTTCGGATCCGAATTGCACAATCTTGTCCAAAACCTTTAAACCCTAAAGATCTTAAAGGAAATTCCCACCTCGGTTTCCTAATTTAAGTCCCTCAAAGATCTAAACCCAATATTCTCAGTAAAACGAACTTAATTGAACACTATCAATCCTAATATAGATGGAACCCAATAAAAAATGATTATGTGTAGTTTAATTGTGTGTATGCATACATTGAATTGAAGATGATGGGATGCTTTGAAATCCTGTATTCTTGTAAATTTTACTCAATCTAGAAACCTTACTAGAGAATGATGTATGTATATAACATTTATATGTATGTGACCAATAGAAAGCAAAAGGAATGAAAAAAGAGCAATTTTGTAACAATTTTGTTCAATAGGTCGACCTATACGAGCCGTGTGTCAACCTATTGAATCAATATGTCGGCCTGTTTGAGATCATGTGTTAACCTATTAAGGCAATGTGTTGCCTATAGGTCGACCTGTTTAGTCAGCTCATAAAACATAACCTTACAAGCTTTAATTATGCAGTGTATGTGTCGACCTGTTCCTACAATGTGTTGACCTATGCATTTTGCAGATGAGCTATGTGTCAACCTATGTTCGCATGTGTCGACCTATAATGTGAAAATTTTCACACAAAACCTGTTTTTCAAGAATAACACAGTGTTTTGATGCACAAACCTTTTCCAAACCATTTCCAACATTGTTGACATACATCGTAACACAGGAACACTAAAATGCATACCTAGACTCAGATGATACCGTCCAATATACATAAACGACAATTCCTAGTTTTGACATCATACAAAACCTATCTAAACGGAAAGATGCACTCACAGTCGTATCTGGGTCTCGACCAAGAGGTAACCCTGATGATGTTGTAGTTTGAACAACAAAAACACCAATAATCAGGTTCACTACTGTGGAGATGCACCCGAGTGATCGTGTGAAACTGCAGTTCGTTATGCAACAATAAATCTCAGATCCTTCGACATGTTTGGGAGGCTGGCATCAACTAAGAGTCGATGCATAAGGGGTTATTCCGATTAGAAATTCTTCACTAAAGAGATGTGTCCTCATTGGAAGAATCGGCATCGACACATCTTAAACGAACCTATCATACAAAAAGCTAGACCAACTCAATAGTATATAAATTGGTTTAGGTCGATTACAACGGCATAGTTTGTGTCTGGGTCGAGGTACTTGATCGATCCACGCCAACAAGCTTCGTCATCATACGCCCAACAACCAACCCCACACCATTACCAAACCCAAGAACAATGCAAACCCATCATAACCCAACGACCAACCTCACAAGTTCACCATACCATATGCACCCAACCACCAAACACCCAACCTCGCAACCAATACATGTCACACACCCAAACACAAAACCAAGATCCTGACCCATACCACCAACAACCATATGCAACCACCACATCTGTCCATAGCCCCAATAATTCATATGATTCCATCCATCCCACCATAGTCCCCCACCAATGATCACCCAAATATCCCACCGTCAAAGCACCAAACTACTGTATGACTTTCTTACACCATAAAAACCATTGCTTTGTTTCCAAAATGATTCAATGTCCCAATTCAACCAACCATATCGTCCACACATAACCCAACCATAACGACCCAACTACGACAACATGAGCACCAAAATCAATGACATCAACACCGTTGACGGTAATCCCCCAACTATTGGGCATAAATGATGACAATTACCCAGACCCTCGCACCAACCACCTTTTCCTCAGGCCAACATTCAAAGACCCTAAACACCTCATAGAAATCATTGAGGACCTCAAAAACAGACTAATGCACCGGGGTGTGGAACAAGGTGACGTTTCAATCGAGCGGATCATTAATTTTCTATTCAATTGTTGTGTATTTCAATTTTATAAGATAATATTATGAATTAGTTTTAACTTTCTTTTTTTTTATTTCAATTTATTTTTAATTATAATTAATTAAAAAATTAAAAAATAAAGAAGTAACCACATGAAGTGACGTTTGCTCCTATTGGATGCATGCATATGCCACTTACAATGGCGTGATGTGTGCTTTCTCCATTGTTCTTTATTTTCATCGCTATTATGTGGGTGATAATAATCTTGTTCATCAAGATTGATTTAAATTCTCCATAGGTTTTTGGGGGATTTCCAACAGAGATGAATTTGAAAAAGTTCCTTAAGTCTCGCACATGGTGTATTAATTGAAAAAACTTCTTAGTCTCAAATTACTTAGGTGAGATATCTTAGTTCACTTCATGATATAATAAAACTCTTTGTTTCATTGCAAAACACACCAAAAAAATTTATTGAGTTTTTCCTTATTCACTTTCATAACTCTGTGTCTTTCGAATTGTCGAAACACCACTTCTTCCCTTTCTTTCTACTCGTTGAATTTTTTGAGTATTTTCTTGAACTCTCTTTAGAGAATTAGTTGAATTTTCATTTGCTTGAGTTAAGAAATTGCTAAAAAGAAAATGCATTTTCTTAGGAGAATTATTTGAATTTCTCATTATTTGAGAAATTACTTTAAGTGGTCAAATGCTCATTATTGAATTCTCTTTCGAGAATTATTTGAATTTCTCCTCGAATGGGAAATTATTATGACTGATCTTTATACCAGATACTACGAATGATATTTATACAATATTCAAATGGCCTTGGTACCATCAGATGATGTATTTCTAGACCAATCATATAATATAGAACTGGGTTGTTTTATCCTGGAGGCGTCATGGTAGTTAAACTGTTTCGCATAGTCTTGGGCGGTGCCGCAAAACGTCTTAAAGAGAGCGAGTTCTTCTGCGACTCATCCCGATAACTTTTTCTATGGCTATTTTCAAAAATAAAAAATCAACAACTTTAAGACGATCGAAAAGTTGTCATGGATATCAAAGAAGTTATTGGTAATTCTGTGACCGCTCTCACTGAAAAACCATTTAACTTTGAGGGTTCTTACTTCAAATCGTTAGCAAGCTAAAATGAATTTTTTTCTTAAACTTAAAGAAGCTTGATCATGTTTTGACTGAGGACTTTCCTATCCTTCCTTCTGGATCAACCGAACAAACTAATGGTAATAAAACTATGAATTCAGACAACACAGTTAACTCATTGAATTAGACTCTTGTGAAAAAGCTAAAGCAGGTGATTTACATCTCAGAAAATAAATATCCATCTGAAAAGATAATGATTATCTTTGCAAAAAACACCTTATGAATGGTCTCGCTAACGATCTGTATTATTACTACAGTAACTGCGAGACTGCTAAACAAGTATGAGAAACTCTGGAAAAAAATATGATATTAAAGAAGTTGGAACAAAGAAGTATGTCATAAGCCGCTACTTAAAGTATCATATGGTAGATTAAAGGTCCATGGAAGCACAATGCCACGAACTTCAGAAGATTTCTCATGAAATAATTACAAAAGGTATGTGTTTAGATGAACAATTTCAAATTGTTTTTATTATTCACAAATTTCCCCCTAGTTTGAAAGTTTTTTAAAATTTTGCTTGGCCACAAGACAAAAGAATTTTTAATTGAGAGTCTGATTATTCGCCTTCGAGTTGAAGAAGAATATTAGAGACAAGATCAAAAAGAAAAGTCTTGGTTGTTTCAAATAACAAAAATAAATTATGTGTAATTCTGAAACCATTAGGCAAATGATTAAAGAATCATAACCGTAATGTTGTGAGCCAAATAAAGAATGAGAATCCTTAAAGGGCCCTAATTACTCCAATTGATGGGCAACAACCACCACCACAAAGAAATCACAGTGGTGTTTTCTCTTGCTTCAATTGTAGAAAACCAGGTCATATGATTAAGAAATGTAAGATCGATTTTAAACCATTTGTTTCCCCTAATGCATATGTTAACCTAATTAACGAGCAATTTATTTCTTCGCTCACTAAAATCAACATGATTGATGAATCTGATGGTTGGTGGATAGACATTAGCTTTTCTCGTTATGTCAATTATGATTGTGTAATGTTCAAAACATACATGAATAAGAAAGTGTTATTGGGAGTTACCCACACCACTAATGTTTTCGATATTGGAGAAGTGGAGCAGAGTCCACCTCTGAAAAGACTTTAATCTTGAAAAATGTCATGTATACTTCAGAGATTATAAAGAATATTGTTTCTTTTCTTCTGAAAAAGGCAGGGTTTAGTCGGTCTATTATGGTAGATTTGTACACAACCACCAAGAATGATATTTTTGTGAATTTGTTATGTTTAAGACTTTTGGAAATGAAATTAATTTAGTAAGAAGATTAAGAGACTTCGTAGTGATGAGGGAACTAAATATGATTCCAGTTTATTTAATGAATTTTATAAACAACATATAATTTTACATGAAACGATTGCACCATATTCTCCTAAAATGAATGGTAAAGCATAAAGAAAGAATATAACTCTTACTGAACTTGTTGTTGCAATTATGAAAAATTCGGGTGTTGCTCCTCACTGGTGGGGGACATTTTGTTGACTATTTGATATGTCTTGAATAGAGTTTTCAAGTCAAAAGTAAGATCTATCCTTATGAGATATTAAAGAAAAGACAACCAACTTTGTCTTATTTACGAAATTGGGGTTGTCTGGCTTATGTCAGAATTCCAGAGAGTCAAACTCACTAGTAGAGCCTATGACTGTGTATTCATAGGGTATACAACAAACAATAAGGCGTATAAGTTTTATGACATAAATTATAAAATGATCATAGAATCAAATGACGTTGAACTCTATGAAGACAAATTTCTTTCAAATCAAAAAATACAAGGGGTACTGAATCAAATCATATTTTTGTGATAACAAGCACCAAAAGCAATGATGAAGTAGAAACATAACTTCAAAGATGTAAACGAGTAAGAGTTGCTAAATACTATAGGCCCGATTATGCGACCTATATAGTAGAAGAAGATCCAACAAATCTTCAAGCCTTGTCATCTTCAGATGCATATTTGTTACAAGACATTATTAATGATGAGATATATTCTCTAGAATCTAACAAGACTTGACACTTAGTAGATTTGCATCCTGGTTGCAAATCAATTGGTTGTAAATGAGTTTTGAAATGGAAACTAAACTCCATTGAAATAAGTACCCTAATGGGTGTAATTCAAGTGATTAGAGAAAAAGTATCGAATAAACTAGTGGCTATGTATTCAGTATAGCTAAAGGAGTTGTATCTTGGAAATCAAAGAAATAAACTATCTTGGCTCAGTCCACGATGGAGTCTGAGATGATAGCATTAGCGACTGCTAGTGAAAAAACAAGTTAGTTAATATGCTTGCTAGTTGAGATCCCTTTATGGGAAAGCCATATGTCAGCTGTGTTGATCCACTGTGATAGTATCGTGACTATTGTCAAAATTGAGAGTCGTTAGTATAATGGTAAGTGACATCAAATAAGGAGGGAGCACAACACTATTAGAGGTTGTATCTCTAAAGGAGATGTAATTGTGAATCATGTACACACTGATAAAATTTTAGCAGGTCATTTGACGAAAGGATTAATAAGAGACAAAATCCATAATACATCCAAGAAGATGGGACTAATGCCTATAGAAAAATGAGTTGCTCATGATGGTAACCCAACTTAAATGATTGGAGATCCCAAGAATTATGTTTAATGGGTAATAACAAGTTATGAGTAATATGAGGTGGTCATGCTAGAGTAAATAAAAGAAGCATTAATCCTGAAGCGATAAGAGGACGAGATAATAGAAACTCTTAATGAGATCTATACTTTGTATGAGAGAGTATCTAGGCTACATAAGTACTCTTGATTGACTCACATATGTGATTGTGGAACTTAGGTTGGTTTCTATGGAATTTTTAGGTAGAATTTCTAGAGCCTTCAATAAACTGGGATACACGTACAAGGCCATTAAAGCACGAGTTATTAGAATACACCTTAAGAAAAGGTTGTGTGTGGGTTTGATTTATAGGATAGAGTTTAAGACAATAGTGACACTCTTGTTGAATTGGAATCTTACTTGTTACGCAAAGGTTCAAGTTGTAGACACCTTTGCTTATGCATAATCTTAGAAACATTTGATGTTCCTTCTGAAATACTTTTTTAAATTCAAGTAGGGGATTGTTGGAACATGTTGATCGCTCGACTGTGTGAGTCGAGAATGGGATACAAACTGCAAGTGCACAGTTCTATCGCGTAGTTTTAAAAGATATCGATCCCACAGGGACTTATGAATCGATATACCGTTATCTAAGGTTACTACGTAAATCTAAGGTGAAAATGTTTGATTTTTTGGGGAAAAACTAAGAGCTAAACTAAGATCTAGATTAAATATTAATAAAACGGATATCGGTATGTAGTTCGTCAGAACTAGGGAATCAAGTCTTTGTCGGTTTCTTGGTTTTAAAATAAATCGTTTCGGTTAACTTTATTGGTTAAAGGTTTTATCTCAAACTCTCGCTCTGTTGAATAAACCATGATTTTATATTAATGTAGCTGTCACTTATAATTAAGTCAAAAATCATATTTTGAAAACAATAAAGTTGCAGAAACTCTTTTTAAGAAAATACTGACTGTTTTAAACACCCTTATCTCAAACTTTCGCTCTGTTGACTTAGGTTATATAATCAAATCCAAATGCTTAACTCTCGTCCTCACATTCAATCTTTAAAAATACTTTTTGGAAAAGGTCAGAATTTAATTAACTCTAAAACTTGCTCTCGCCCTGATCTAGAATTAATGCCTAACTTACACTGTCCAGTTAAAACCTCAAACTCTCGCTCTATTGATTTTAACTTCTTTATGTCCTTTACTTTTGTAAAAAATCTTGTTATTAAACCTGTAAGTTGAGACCGTAAAAAGATTGATTTTAATTTTAAGTTTAGATAGACCGACTCAGTATTGATCCCTTATTCTGCTTACTTTACATACCGATACCTAAGCGAATTAGCCAGACATGCTAAATAAACAAGAATACATATCATGCATAAACAGACTCATTCCAGGCAGATAATATAGATAAATAATAAAACAAAATATTAAATAATGATTAAAGAACCTGAATGCGTAATACAATAGTCTTGAACACTCCACCACAAGCCGGTAGGATTTGTTCTTCGATTCTTCAATTAAACAATAAATTAAACCAAGGAAATAAAACTAGAATCTAACGTAAGGTTAGATCCGATAAAAAGTTGCACAATAGTTTCCGGTGTAGAAGCTATTATGCGAAAAATATCTAAAGGCCAAAAAGGGAAAGGTAAATTGCAAGGGAAAAGGAATGTAGAACTTGCAGAAGAAATAAATAAAATAAACAATGTTAAGTGCTGGAAAAGAAAAATAAGCAAAAGCGTGAAAAGAAAAATGGGCAGAGCTTCGGCAATCTGAGCGTGAAAAAAAACCGGAGGGCTGGAACTTCCCAATTAGCTGCTATTTATACAGCTGCTGGTGTAACTGCTTTCCAAGGGTTTCCGTATGCGCGGTCTTTTCGTTCCGAGGGTTAAGCGTGCGTGGAAATAGCTTTCAACGTGGTCAGTTGAGTTCCTAGTGCCAAAAATATAGGGGAATGGTGTGACGTCCGTCACACCATGTGTGACGCTCGTCACAAGAGTGTGCTTAGTGTGACGCTCGTCACAACCTTTGTGACGCCCGTCACAGGCATAACGTGCGCTTTCTTTGGGCTGGGCTTTGTCTTTGTTATTTGTTTCCTTTTTATTCCTTTTTACACCTCCTTTTCTTCCCTTTTTCACTTTTGCTTCAAAATGGATGCCTGACATAAATAGAAAGGAAAATACCGCATAATATCTGATAAAATGAGATAAATTAAAGTAAATGATAATATAATCTAATTGAATTAAGTCCTAAAATGTGATATAATTTCAAGTTATCACATGTCAATATTCCAATAGGGATATGAATTTGAAAAAGTTTCTTAATTCTCACATAGTCCCATATTGCTTAAGTGAGATATCTTAGCTGGATCACTTCATTATATAAGGAAATTCCTTGTTTCATTCTAAAACACATCAAAAACTTTTATTGAGTTTTTCCTTCCTCTCTCTCATAACTCTGCGTCTTTCGAATAGTCGAAGCGCCCCCCTCCCCCCCTTTCTTTCTACTCATTGAATTTTCTGAGTGTTTTCTTGAATTCTCTTTAGAGAATTAGTTGAATTTCTCCTCACGTGAGTTGAGAAATTACTATAAAAAAGGATTTTCTTAGGAGAATTATTTGAATTTATCATTATTTGAGAAATTACTTTGAGTGGTCAAATGACCGTTATTGAATTCTCTTTTGAGAATTATTTAATTTCTCTTCGGGTGAGAAATTATTACGACTGGTATTTATACCAGATACTACGAGTGGTATTTATATGATACTCAAATGGTTTTGGTACCATCAGAGGGTATATTTATATACCAATTATCTACCGTACAAGTAGTAATCATATATTATAGAACTGACCTATTTTATCATGGAGGCGTCGTGGTAGTTAAACTGCTTTGCATAATCATGGGTAGTGTCGCGAAATATCTTAAAGAGATCGAATTATTTTGTGACTCATCCTGATAACTTCTTTTGTGGCTATTTTTAAAAATCCAAAAACAACAGTACTTAATTCGAATCATGATCCTTCATGACTCGAATCAGAGTTATAAGGTAATTTGAATCACATGAGAAATTGGTCAAATTCTTTATGTTTTCTTATTCCATTTCACTTGCTCATTTGACTCAAATCATAAAATGCTCTTGACTCAAATATAACTAACTTTTTCCATCCATTTTTGTGCTTAATCTCAAACACATATAAATTCATTTTGTCATCTTATTTTCAAATAGGCAATTTAATAATCTACATTGTGATTTTATGAAATCAACATCCTCTCTTTTTGAAAACTAAAAAACTCTTGCAAACATAAATTCTTTCATCTTCAACCTCTAGTCTTGATTTCAAATCTTGATAATGAGAGATTTGTAATTGATTGAGGAAGACAATGTCTTGAAACTAATCATTCTTGAAGGTTTGTTAAGGTTTTTCAGGAAGCTTGCATACAAATTCCAATGAAAAGAAGGAGGTTATTCTCTCCAGATGACCTTAGTAGTGACTGTGTGGGAGGCTACAGACAAGGTGGAGTTCTTCTCAATCTTCGCACAGCTCACTGCTCAAGAAAACAGTAGGATCAAAGGGTGATTTCCACACACGAAGACTGTGAGCAGAATGGTGAAGTTGGAAGATTCAAGAAGCAAGAATCAAGTACAAATTTCGCAGAAAAGTTTAGCATTAGGTTGTATAGAAGTCAAGATATAGGAGATTTATTTTTGTCAGCATTATTATGGATTGTTGATTGTATAAACTCTAATAATATTTGTCAAAACATGGTGGAAGAAAACAGGTGTGAGAAACTAGTGAATAATGGATTAGGCTCTTGCTAGGACGATAGAGTTAAACCACTATATATCCCGATGTAATCTCTCTCTCACACACTCTTGCATTTCAATTTTCATAGGATATTGCATGTTTATGTTTTCAATTCATAGCGCAATTTATCATTTATTTCAGTTGATAACAATTTATTACGTAATTTTAGGTTTTGTTACAATTGGTACCTAATTGAGCTTTAGTATTGACCACACTATGGAAAAGTAGTGTTGTTAGAATCTGGTATTAATTGAAACATTGTACAAGACACATCTCGTGTAATCTACAATCACTAAATTAATCATTGCCTTTGAACAATCTGGAAATTGGTGAATTGTGTAACTGTCAACGTGATTAAATTCCAATGCAAGCATAAGATCTTCATTTTCTCTTTAAGACTTTTCCACGTTCTTGAAAAACCTTTGATATTTTATTTTTGGAAAATCAGTCAAATTGTTAATAAGGGACTACTCACCCCCTCTAGACCATTTCTCTACTCCACATTCTCACCCAAAAATTGCCATTAAGAGTTGGTCTTTTGATCGTGTCTAATTAACTCAAAAGTTTGAGAATATGGCGGACAATGATGATCCAAATGAAGCGTATAAAAGAGCACATGTTTTTACAGGTGAGAATTATGCTTATTGGAAAAAGAACATATATGTACATTTACTATCAGTTGACAAAAATATATGGGTAGCCGTCCCCGATGGTCCTTTTATTCCTAAGAGCGAAGGTGATGTTGTTAAGCCCTAAAGGATTGAACATATAATGAAACCAAACAGGCTTCATATGATTTGAAAATGATGAACACACTTATCTCAACCTTAAGCATGAAAGTATTCTACTCAATTTCACATCATAAGAGTGCTAAAGGTATGTGGGATGCTCTCCAAACCCTTTATGAGGGAACAAACAATGCCAATGATTTTAAGATCAACATGTTTATAAAGGAGTTCGAACTATTCCGTATGGAACCCAAAGAATCCTTTGATTCCATGCAGACTAGATTCCTCCACTTAATCAACAAACTAAGCAACTTGGTAAAAACCTTTTATAAGAAAGATTGTGCTAACAAAATATTAAGGTTTATGTGTCGGGAGTTTCAACCAAAAGTTACAGCTATAAAAGAATCTAACGATCTTAGTTCTTTGGATATGACAAAGTTATTTGGGAAACTAGCCTAGCATGAAAATAAACTGAAATAACTCGTGGATAGTGAAGTAAATTCGAAAAAAGAAAGAGAAAGGGAAAGAAGATAAAAGGGATATTTTTTGAAAGTTTCGTCATCTAAAGCAAATAAGTCAAAGGAAGAAAGTCTAACGAAGAAGCTCTTAAATAAAAGGAGATGGGTTTGTTCATTAGATGCTACAATAGATACTTGAAAATAAACAAGCTCAAGCATTCCAATAAAGGTGTGATAAACTTAAAAAATGCCCACCCATCTAAAATAGAACACAAGAAAAAGGATGATGATGTAACATGTTATGAGTGCGAAAAATGAGGGCATTATAGAACTACTTGTCCAAGTCTCACCAAACATCATAAAAATAAAGATAAGGAAGTCTACATGACAAAAGACAAAGGCGACAAAGGTTGTAGAACCCATATCGCGTGGGAAGAAGTGGATGACATCTCCTCCTTATATTCTTTCTTAAGTTCATATGATGAATGTGTTGGACCTGAGACTTCACACACAAAAGGGGGTGAATTGTGTGGTTTGAAAAAATGTGGTTTTGAAAAACTTTATGAAATAAAATCAGAGTTTAAAACTATTTAAAAACTAAGCAGCGGAAAATAAATTGCGAAAATAAAAGGAGTTAAGGGAAAAGAGAAACACCAAGAGTTATAGAGGTTCGGTCAAAATAAAAGGACATACCCATCTCCCTAAGAACTGATCTTGAGAGTTTTCAGTAAACATTGACAGTTTTTAGTAGGAAAGACTGACAAATCCCCTTATATAAGGAAATGGTGATTGATCTTCAATCATAGTATACAAGACAATGGATGTGTACGTTCGCATGTTTTCTTCATAGTCAACTTGAGAGTGAAGGAGACAATCTTCCTTCCCAAAAGATAGATTGAAGCGGTTAATCTTCTTTCCACAAACACGAACCTTAGAGCGGTTAGTATTCAAGTTCTATAACCTTTAAGCTCAATACCTTGGTTTTAACTGGTCTAACTAAAAACCTATGATATTTTAACATTAGGTTGATCTCAAACCTTTGAAGCTTTTAAATATCGCACTGAGCTTCAACCTATCTTGGATTTAATATCGGTTTGACCAAGAACATAGATATTTTATCACAGGATAATCTCCAACCTAAACTAGGGCTGACATACTCAATCCCAAACAAAAGCTTTTTATGGGTTTAGCTTTAACCCAGAAAAATCCTTAATTGGATAGTATTCAACCAAGGTATACACAAAAGGTTCCCTTGGTGAATTTTACAATTCCAGCCATTCCAGAATTACAAAATGATCTCACTCACAAAAGGACTTTTCTCACAAAATCACTTAGGCTAAAAACATAGTGAGAGAAAGTTAAAGAAATGTTTAGAGAGAGAGTGAGAGAGATGAAAGTGTCAAAACACAATTTTGGATGCTTTGAAATAAAAAATATAACCTCTATTTATAGTCCTGAGGTTGGCTTAAAAAGGAGTTTGAAATAAATGAACTTTACCATTATCTAATCGATTAGCACTTATTCCTAAACGATTAGAAGTTGAAAATAATTGTTTGTAAGTTCCATAAAAGGAAGGAAAATATATCTAGTCATTGTACATCATTAAGGCACTGTCTAAATTTCTTGGGGCATATGTTTGAATTAATCTAATTGATTAGACAAAGGACCTAATCAATCAGATAAGCTAAAATTTTCCCTCTAGCTATTTTAACAGCTCTCAAGTCATCTGGCACAACTTTAAGACATTTTCTTTGATAAAACAGTTTGAAAAAGTTTTTAATGTGTGTTTGTGTGTGTGTGTGTGTGTGTGCGCATGCTTTTAGCCATATAATTTTATGATAAAGTCCTTTTGCTTTTAAAAACGTTTGCTCATTACTAATAAATGAGATCACTAATACTAAGTTAGGAGATCACTAAATACTGCTTCAAGTCTTTGTCAGATACTTCTCTTTCATGTTGACACATGCTTGAGAGAATTGAGATGGGGCTTTAGATTATTTTTTATTTGCCATCATTAGATTGTTAAGTTTATCAAACCCTAAAGATAGGTTTGCATATTTATCCTTTTAATCATTCATGCTTGACTTTTCATAATACTTCAGTTGTCATCATCAAAAGTTGATGTCATTGTTTAAAAGCATATCACCTGTAAAACAATATTCCATATTCTTTCCTTTTTTGGTGATGACAACACATGTCTCAATGGGGTGGTGAAAGAAATATTATAGATATATTTGGAGTGATAACTCCCCCTGAGTTAGATAGAGAGTATACCCTACTCCCCATAAGAGTATACTTATCCCCATTTGTCAAAATCAAAAAGGCAGGTAAAGATACATTGCTAGAAACTAAATATGTATACAAGGATAATTTAGACCTTTTTTGAAAAAGGAAACAAACACTCCTATTTCTATGGAATTTAAATTACAAACATGGAAATTGCATAAAATAAAATTGTGAAAGATACAAGAACGAAAGTGTTGAATTGAATTTTTTGAAAAACAAACAACTAGTAAATCTAAGTGAGATTATTTTGCATCAAGATCATCATAGTGGAATAGGTGATATGGTAGTTTGGTTTGGTCAGAAATGAAGTGGTGTACTATGAAGTCTATTTTGTCATGAGTACATCTATTTTTTCATTCAAGATTTTCAAAAGGTCTTTAGTTGTAAGTATTTGAGGGGAGTTGTCTGAGCTCTCGATCTCTATGGGTATTTCCTGACTTTTGGCTTTTCTCTTCTTTGATGGTGTCGTTTCAATAATCTTTCCATATTTTAGTTAGAAATGCATTGATGATAGGACATATATTTCTATTAGTGTTGTTCTTTATTTAAACTCTTCATCTTTAAAATCGTATCATGTTTCTTCCAGTATTTTTGTGACTAGATTTCCATATGAAAGGTGTGTCCCTTTTGTCTTTATTTAGAACATGTAGTCAGTCACTTATTGTACCCAGTTTACCTTGAATTTATTTTCTACCAACCATATTGCTTCTACATCTACTTGGGTTAAGAGATCGAAGTTACCTTGTTTAGGAAAAATGATGTGATTCATTACATAGTAAGTCATTTGACTTTCCGGGTGGATGTATCCAGCAATGAATAGGTAAGGTATGTGTGATGATGGTTCTTTCATAAGGGAGGATGCAATTGTGATATAGTTGTATTTGTTGTCTTTGTCTCTAAGCTTAATGATTCTATCTTCATGAGGAAGGTTTAGAAAAATTCCAAATTCTTCCATCGAGAGACTTATCCTATGCTTTCTCACTTCACTTCACTTTGAAGTATTCAATCGGTGAGATGAAGGTTTGAAAAGATCATATTTACAAGGAAGGTATAGATCCTTTTTGAAGGCATACATAGAAAGGTGGAAGGATTCTTCAAAATTCTTGAAGAATTTGCATTCTTTGAAATCTTTTGGGGCTAGGGTATGAACTCTCATAATGTTTTAGTTGGCAAAGTGTTGAAAGAAGCTAATTTATTATTGTTTGGTTATGAAATCATCATTGAGAGGGATGGAGGTGAAACTTAATATTATGGTATTCATGATGTTTTGCAAGAATAGTGTCACTGAATATGTTGAATAGAAAGTATGTGATGCAAAAACAGTGAGAATGAGATACCTTTTTATAGCACTATTTTATGAGGGTTTAAGTGTGTAGACTAAGTAAGCTTTAAATGCAAATTATGATGCTCAAAAATCAAATCCAAATTCTCCATTTTTAGTCTCCTAATATATTAGAGTATTGCTCTAATTTATTAGATTTTCCAATATCCCTGGGTTTTGTGAGATCTTCATAAATGCTAGAATTTGTTTTTCTTGAGGCACACGTTAAGTTTGGATCTGGTCTGATTTTAATTGTTTTGCACTTTTCTAATCAATTACCAACTTGTGCTAATCGATTGGGCTTGCGTACTTTTTCCTTCTTGGTTCAACTTGAGCCTTATGTTGTTTTTTCTTGTTTTAATACTACCCATTGTCATTGTTTACACCCTTATATATAAGAACACTTAAGGGAACTCATCTTTATGGGTTAGACGCATTTAAAATTTAATGAGTAAAATATAAGAAATTTATTTTAAGGTTTTAATCTGATTTCTCTGATTATTTCAACCTTGATAAACAATTCCCAAGAGGGAAAACACAAAATGGTGTATCCTCCTCTATACATTGTTGAATGCGAGAATTTGTAAGACCATAAAATAAATAGGTCCATTCCAGGTATATTTATTCAAACTGATCATTATGGATTACTACTTTGAGATTTCTCTCAAAGGAAATGCTTTGATCACAACTGTTGGTATTTGCCATCATTGTTCATCTTCGGGATCAGAGACTTTATCGGATGTATAATTTTAAGAGTATATTATTACTTTGCACTGCTTCAAATAATAATCATTAATAATTCTAAGCAGCAAAGTATACTTGCAAAACACTAAGGTTTCACCTTTGGTGCCCACATCTTCTTGAGTCTAGATGCGTTAGTCGCAAAAGATCTAGAATAGTGTCTCCTTCTTATGATGTCTTTAAGCATATTTCATCATCTTCATTGAAAGATAATTCTTTTAGATTTCTCCCATTTTTCTTTGTTCAGCGTGTTGAAGCAACTTCTTAATCTTTTTTTGGTCGTTCTTAGAACAAGAGTGAAATTCTAGTTATCAGACTTTCGATGTCACACGGGTTGTTATGACATCCAATTCTGCGCAGACAAGAATTATGCAGAACTTAAAAAGTAAGTGCAGTAAATAACACAAGTAATTGTTTACCCAGTTCGGTCCAACATGACCTACGTCTGGGGGCTACCAAGCCAGGGAGGAAATCCACTATTAGTAGTATTAATTCAGACCTTAAACCAACTGTTTAACCCTATCACTTAATACCTACCCAATGCAATTTCAATCTTACACTAAGATCGGAGTTCCTACTCACTCCCCCTCAATCACCTCAGTGATTACAACCTTTAATTAAGATTAAAGACAATTTTGAAGTCACACTTCAAACAACTCTTGATTGTGCTTAACAACTTTAATCAAGATACATAGCACTCACGCTTAAAAGCTTAGAGTGACACAACACTTACAACTCAATGAACACCCTATACCAATGCAATCATCTCAATGATAATAGCTTGGCTTACAAGTTACGTCTAATACAAGACTCACAAAAATACAGCAGTGAAGTATATTGGACACATAAAATCTCCACGCCTAAAACCCCTAAGTCCTGAAGGAAGGATTGCCATCCTTTTATATTGCAGCACTTGGGCCTTGTACTTGTATTTCCTGAATTTAAGGTCAAGCGAGTTAACCTAAATTCCACAACTAGGTTACTAACAAATAGGCTATTTGTTAGGTTCATTAATTGTAGCTTAGTTGTTGGTTTCCTAGATTTTAGCTCAGCTGTTAACTTCCTGAAGAATAGCCTGAGAAAAATGCTGAAACAGAAAAACTAAACAACCTACAATTTAGCACACGCTGTCAGGAATGAATGTCACAACATTCAGTTTGACGTCCAAAACATAGACCATGTGCTAAGTCTGTTTTTCCTTAAAACAGACTGTACAAAATTGTTGTACTGTACAGAACCAATCTGTCCATACTTCAGTATCAACTTACATTAATAAATGTCAAAATATCCAATTTGACATTCACACATAGAGCCTTACATCAGGTCTGTTATCCTCTTGATAAGCAGACTGAGCTGCATACTGAAATGTAGCAGAAAACCAATATGCCTATTGTTCAGTATATGCTGTCAATGATGAATGTCATAACATCCAGTTTGACATTCAGACAGTAGGCCTTATGACAGGTCTGTTATTTCCTTGATAAACAGACTGAAAATAAATACTGAGTTATAGCAGAACACCAACTGTTCTATTCCTCAGTATCTGCTGACAGGGATGAATGTCATAACATCCAGTTTGACATTCAATAAATCCTGTATTAGCTAAACCTGCAGTATACTACTCAGAATGTCATGACATCAGCCAAGACATCAGAGTACAGCTAGATATTCTAACATACAATGCAGTCAAACAAACATCTCCATAGCATGTCATGACATCAGTCAAGACATTAGAATCCAGCTAGTGTTTTACCATACAATGCAGCCAATTAAACATCTACAAACTCCCCCTTTGGCAAATTTTTGGCTAAAACACTTTGGTCTCACAACAGAGTCCATAGCAGCGGAAATCTCACATCTAGCAGGAAATTAACCTAGCTAATACACTCAGAGTGGCAGCACACTCACACACATGGAAGTTAAATAAAAACTTCACAAAACAACATACATACAGAAGTTAAATAAAAACTTCTAATTGCAGCACTCATAAACACACTCACACTCATGGAAGTGGAACATCAGCTGCAGCACAACCTCTGGAGTAGAGGATCTTGAATATTTGTCCTGAATATCTGTTTAACAAACCAATCTGTTGTCCTAGGGCATCACAGGTGTTTTACTCCCCCTTTTTGTCAAAAATGTTGCCAAAGCAACACTTTAAATTACAGACCAACATAACATAAACAGAATTACACACAAATGATAGAATTACAGACTTGATTTTACTTCACAGTTTCAATAAAGACATCACCCACTTGATCTTGCTTCACAGCTTTGATCAAGTAGTCACACATTCTTGCTTTACACCCATATCAGATGCCATGACTTTGAGTCTGACATCTTGAACCACTCCTGCATGAACACTTTCTTGAAGTCCAGCAGGCACATAAGCCGACCTATGTTAGGATATCCCCTTAACATCTTGTTACTACACTTGCGGCGAGTAACATAGCTGTGAACTGTTGTCCAGTCATAGCACACTTTCAATTGTTTAATAGGTTGAGATATTAAACAATACATCCAAAACATCATTGGTTGCTATAAGTCCTCAGAGAGGCATATTCCCAGTTTGCCCCTTAAGTTTTCAAACTGAGTAGCATCCAGAGCCTTTGTAAATATGTCAGCCAGTTGAAGTTCAGTGGCTACATGTTCCAAGGTAATCACTTTGTCTTCCACCAGATCTCTGATGAAGTGATGTCTAATGTCAATGTGTTTGGTCCTGCTGTGTTGGATGGGATTTTTGGAAATATTGATGGCACTGAGATTATCACAAAACAATGTCATGACGTTTTGAAAGACATTGTACTCAGTAAGCATCTGTTTCATCCACACCAGTCGGGAACAACTGCTTCCAGCTGCTATGTATTCAGCCTCTGCAGTGGAAAGAGATACACAGTTCTGCTTCTTGCTGAACCATGATATGAGATTGTTTCCCAAGAAGAAGTATCCTCCTGATATGCTTTTTCTGTCATCAGCACTCCCAGCCCAATCAGCATCACAGTACCCAGATAGGACATGCTCAGAGCCATGAGAATATAGCAACCCATAGTCACAAGTCCCATTGATATACTTGAGAATCCTCTTGACTTGATTCAAGTGGCTCACCTTGGGATCTGCTTGGTATCTAGCACACACTCCAACTGCATAGGAAATGTCGGGTCTACTTGGAGTTAGGTATAGTAGACTACCTATCATGCTTCTATACAAGCATTGATCAACACTGGGGCCTCCATCATCTTTGGTTAACTTTAAATGAGTAGGTGCAAGAGTTCTCTTATGCCTAGCATTATCCATACCAAACTTCTTAACTATGTTTTTGGCATACTTGCTTTGGGAGAGAAACATAGAATACTCCATTTGGTTGACTTGCATTCCAAGAAAATAAGTCAGTTCCCCAACCAGACTCATTTCAAACTCAGATTGCATCTGGTGAACAAAATGTTTCACCATTTGCTCTGACATTCCACCAAAAACAATATCATCCACATAGATTTGGGCAATCATGATTTTGCCATCTTCATCCTTCACAAATAAGGTCTTGTCTATTCCACCTTTTCTGTATCCATGAGAGGTCAGAAATTCAGTCAACCTTTCATACCAAGCTCTAGGTGCTTGCTTCAACCCATACAAGGCTTTCCTCAACTTGTACACATGTTTAGGTTAGTTAGGATCACAGAACCCTTTAGGTTGTTCCACATAGACTTCTTCATTTAAGTAGCCATTTAAAAATGCACTCTTCACATCCATTTGGAACAATTTGAATTTCAGAATGCAGGCTACACCTAACAACAATCTGATTGACTCCAGCCTAGCAACGGGTGCAAACGTCTCATCAAAATCAACCCCTTCAACTTGAGTATATCCTTGAGCTACTAGTCGTGCTTTATTCCTAGTAATTACTCCTTTCTCATCAGACTTGTTCTTGTAAATCCACTTGGTACCAATGATGTTAGTCCCTTCAGGTCGTGGAACTAGCTCCCATACTTCATTCCTTTTAAACTGCTCCAGTTCATCTTGCATGGCATTGATCCAATATTCATCAGTCAGGGCTTCTTTCACATTTTTTGGTTCAACCTTGGATACAAAACAGGAATTTGAGCTAATTTCCCTTGATCGGGTAGTCACACCACTATTGGGATCTCCTATGATAAGATCCTTAGGGTGGTCTTTCTGAATTCTGATAGATGGCATTTTGGTGGGTGCATCTACCTCACATTCAGGAGGAGTCTCCTGTACTTCTTCAGACTTGACTGGTATGTCTGTTGTAGTATCAAGGAATGTTCCAACATCCTCTATGACATCGATTCCTTCCTCTTTATCATCCACAATAACATTTATGGATTCCATCAGGACATTAGTCCTGTAGTTGAACACTCTGTAAGCTCTGTTGTTAGTTGAGTATCCTAGGAATATACCCTCATCACTTTTGGGATCCATTTTCCTTCTCTGTTCACGATCTGTTAGAATGTAGCATTTACTTCCAAAGATATGAAAGTACTTCACAGTGGGCTTTCTGCCTTTCCATATTTCATACAGAGTTGAGGAGGTTCCTTTTCTCAAGGTAACTCTATTGTGAACATAACAAGATGTATTCATAGCTTCAGCCCAAAAGTGCATAGGGAGCTTCTTTGCATGAATCATAGCTTTGGCAGATTCTTGAATAGTTCTATTTTTCCTTTCAACTATCCCATTCTGCCGAGGAGTTATAGGAGAGGAGAACTCATGACTTATTCCTTCAGACGAGCAAAACTCATCAAACTTGGAATTTTTGAACTCCGTACCATGATCACTCCTAATTCGGACAACACAACTGTCCTTTTCCCTTTGAAGTCTGATGCACAGTTCTTTGAAGACATCAAATGCATATGACTTTTCTCTGATGAAGCTTATCCAAGTGTATCTGGAATGGTCATCAACCACCACATATGCATATCTCTTTCCACCCAAACTTTCAACCTGCATAGGTCCCATTAAGTCCATGTGCAACAGTTCCAGAATTCTGGAAGTTGTAGGATGTCCCAGCTTCGGGTGTGACATCTTGGTTTGCTTGCCAACCTGGCATTCTCCACAGACTCTTCCTTCATCAATAAGCAGCTTTGGGATTCCTCTAACTGCTTCCTTGGATATGATCTTTTTCATTCCCCTTAAGTGAAGATGACCAAGGCGTCTATGCTACAGCTTCACCTCCTGTTCTTCCTTGGCTGAGGAGCACATTGTGGAAAAGTTTGAGAGCTTAGGTTCCCACAGATAACAGTTATCTTTGGATCTGGATCCTCTCATAACTTCTTGATTATCTCCATTTGTCACAACACATAGCTCCTTAGTAAACTGAACATAGAACCCTTGATCACACAACTGGCTTATGCTGATGAGGTTGGCAGTCAGTCCTTTTACTAACAGCACATTATTCAGTTCTGGGACTCCAGAGCAGTCCAGCTTACCCACACCTTTTATTTTTCCTTTAGCACCATCACCAAAGGTCACATAACTGGTAGTGTGAGGTTGTATATCCACCAATATATTCTCCATACCAGTCATATGTCTTGAGCAGCCACTGTCAAAGTACCAGTCTTCTCTGGTGGATGCCCTTAGAGCTGTGTGAGCTAACCAAGCATACCATTGTTGTTTCTTGATGGGGGCATTATGCCTATATGCCTTATGCTTAGGTCTGACACGGGGGGCTAGGTTAGGATAACCATGCAGCCTGTAGCAGAAGGCTTTTATATGACCAAACCTACCACAGTGATGACATCTCCATCGAAGAAATTTCTTCTTCTGATGGTTACTCATCCTGGTTCCCTGATGTTGAGACATCGGGTGTGACCTCCGCTTGAATTTCTGAACTTTAGCCTTTGAGCGTTTGAGTTCAGCTGAGGATTTTTTCACAAAGCCTAAACCAGACATGGTTCCAGACTTCTGTCCCACCTTTAGGATCTCTTCCAAGGAGTCTGTTCCTTTATTTAGCATTCTGATGGATTTCGTCATTTGATCCAGCTTGGAGGTCAGCAAGATTATCTCACCCTTTAGACCATCTATGACTGTCAGATGCTTCTGTTTCTCATCCTTCAGCTCCTTGATGAGCTTCTTCTGCTTTTCTCCTTGTACACGCACTTCTACACTGGTGACACATAGCTCCTTAAATGATGCAACAAGTTTATCAAAGGTCAGTTCATCTGCACTTGAGTCATCATCAGTGGCACAAACACTAGTTAGTGCAGTGAAATGTTTAGCAGATTCTCCTTCAGATTCACTCTCAGAATCTCCCTAAGACCATGTTACAGATAGCCCATTCTTTTGCATCTTAAGGTAAGTAGGACATTCAGCTCTAATGTGTCCATAACCTTCACAACCATGACACTGGATTCCCTTGCCTTGGTTGAACTTTTCTTCAGAAGTTGATCTTTTCCTGATGTCAGACGAGATGTTCTTGACATTTGGTCTACCTCTTTGATCAATCTTCTTCACGAACTTGTTGAACTGTCTCCCAAGCATGGCTATGGCTTCTGATATGCTTTCATCACCTCCAGTATATCCTACTTCTGACTCCTCTTCAGTATTTGATACAAAAGCTACGCTTTTGTTCTTCTTTTCAACATTCTCACACAAGCCCATTTCAAAGGTTTGGAGAGAACCAATGAGCTCATCCACCTTCATATTGCAGATCTCTTGAGCCTCTTCTATTGCAGTGACCTTCATGGCAAATCTCTTAGGTAAAGACCTGAGAATCTTTCTTACAAGTTTCTCTTCAGCCATTTTCTCACCTAAGCCACCAGATGTGTTTGCAATCTCAAGAATATTCATGTGAAAGTCATGAATAGTCTCATCCTCTTTCATCCTCAGATTTTCAAACTTGGTGGTCAACATCTGAAGTTTGGACATCTTCACCTTGGAGGTACCTTCATGAGTTATCTTGAGGTATCCCAAACTTCCTTAGCCAGCTCACAGTGGTGCACCAGCCTGAAGATGTTCTTATTGATTCCATTGAACAATGCATTCAAGGCCTTAGAGTTTCCAAGGGCTAATGCCTCTTGCTCCTTGTCCCACTCTTCTTCAGGAATTTGCACACTGACTCCATCTTCACATGTCTTCGTTGGATGTTCCCATCCTTTGTTGACAGCTCTCCAGACTTTGCTATCTAGAGACCTTAAGAAGGCTATCATACGAGGCTTCCAGTCATCATAGTTAGAACCATCCAGCATGGGTGGTCTATAGTGTCCTATATCCTTGTCCATGGTACTAGAAAGTAACTTCCCTAGATCTCACCCAGAAATTAACAGGCAGGGTGCCTGCTCTGATACCAATTGAAATTCTAGTTATCAGACTTTCGATGTCACACGGGTTGTTATGACATCCAATTCTGCGCAAACAAGAATTATGCAGAACTTAAAAAGTAAGTGCAGTAAATAACACAAGTAATTGTTTACCCAGTTCGGTCCAACATGACCTACGTCTGGGGGCTACCAAGCCAGGGAGAAAATCCATTATTAGTAGTATTAATTCAGACCTTAAACCAACTGTTTAACCCTATCACTTAATACCTACCCAATGCAATTTCAATCTTACACTAAGATCGGAGTTCCTACTCACTCCCCCTCAATCACCTCAGTGATTACAACCTTTAATTAAGATTAAAGACAATTTTGAAGTCACACTTCAAACAACTCTTGATTGTGCTTAACAGCTTTAATCAAGATACACAGCACTCACGCTTAAAAGCTTAGAGTGACACAACACTTACAACTCAATGAACACCCTATACCAATGCAATCATCTCAATGATAATAGCTTGGCTTACAAGTTACGTCTAATACAAGACTCACAAAAATACAGCAGTGAAGTATATTGGACACATAAGATCTTCACGCCTAAAACCCCTAAGTCCTGAAGGAAGGATTACCATCCTTTTATATTGCAGCACTTGGGCCTTGTACTTGTATTTCCTGAATTTAAGGTCAAGCGAGTTAACCTAAATTCCACAACTAGGTTACTAACAAATAGGCTATTTGTTAGGTTCATTAATTGTAGCTTAGTTGTTGGTTTCCTGGATTTTAGCTCAGCTGTTGACTTCCTAAAGAATAGCTTGAGAAAAATGCTGAAACAGAAAAACTAAACAACCTACAATTTAGCACACGCTGTCAGGAATGAATGTCACAACATTCAGTTTGACGTCCAAAACATAGACCATGTGCTAAGTCTGTTTTTCCTTAAAACAGACTGTACAAAATTGTTGTACTGTACAGAACCAATCTGTCCATACTTCAGTATCAACTTACATTAATAAATGTCAAAATATCCAATTTGACATTCACACATAGAGCCTTACATCAGGTCTGTTATCCTCTTGATAAGCAGACTGAGCTGCATACTGAAATGTAGCAGAAAACCAATATGCCTATTGTTCAGTATATGCTGTCAATGATGAATGTCATAACATCCAGTTTGACATTCAGACAGTAGGCCTTATGCCAGGTCTGTTATTTCCTTGATAAACAGACTGAAAATAAATACTGAGTTATAGCAGAACACCAACTGTTCTATTCCTCAGTATCTGCTGACAGGGATGAATGTCATAACATCCAGTTTGACATTCAATAAATCCTGTATTAGCTAAACCTGCAGTATACTACTCAGAATGTCATGACATCAGCCAAGACATCAGAGTACAGCTAGATATTCTAACATACAATGCAGTCAAACAAACATCTCCATAGCATGTCATGACATCAGTCAAGACATTAGAATCCAGCTAGTGTTTTACCATACAATGCAGCCAATTAAACATCTACAAAGAGGATCCTTCATTTGATGTTTAATCTTCCAAAGATCATTCAACTACTGAATATGTTATTTTTAAGAGTTGTGTAGGAGTTGTATGATTAGAGTAAGACGAGGATGGTTGTAACACGGTGGGAGAACTGACTTTAGTTAAATGTTGCGGATAGCAAGAGTCGCCACCGACTTTTATTTTATCCAAAAGGAAAGGACATAAAAGAACAGGAAAGACCTTAAAAAGATTTTGAGTTCGGGGGGCAGGTTATACAAAGGGAAGGTATTAGCACCCTTTATATCCATGGTTATCCATGGGCTCTTAGTTACTTAGCTCACTTTGTTTGTTTGCAAGAGTGTAGTGTGTGATTAGAAAAATTTCTTTAAGTATTTTGTAATGACCCTCGTATGGGTGTATACAAAGCCTAGTTTAGAAATTGTGAGGTGTAAAAGTAATTTTGAAAAGTGTGAGCAAGTAACTATGAGATACCTACCCTAGATTAAGTCTTTCGTGTTCTCGTATATTCTTTCAATGGTAAGACTGTCCCTATTATTAAGGAATAGGTAGTCATTACCTTGGATGTGTTTAAGGGACGGGCGTAGGGTCATCGTATGGTCAATGAAGGCAACATAAGGGGTGTCTTTAGCAACTCGTAGGGACTATCATCATATTTACCGAAGGGACAAGATCATTATATCGTAGGCAACCTCGTAGGGACTTGATCTTCTAAGTTTATAGGGACTTGATGATTTTTCTGTTTGAAGGGACTTTGCTTAAGACATCCCTATTTTCGAGGGACTTGACCATTTAAAGAAGGCAACCAAGAGGAATACCCTAGGAAGTACAAATGGCGATCAAAGATCGACTTACGTGTGTGAGTGTTATTTTTCAGATATTTGTCTTGAATTTAATTTTCTAAGTTCAATTATTTACAGTTAGTTTTTTGCACTCCCTAAATTACTAACCACGCAATAAATATTTACAAAAATAAAAGCAAGAAAAATAAATTCCTAAACTATTACATGGCTATGGGACAGATACATAATAATCAGGCGAGAAAGAATAAATTTACAACCTATACATTTGTTCCTAATATTATAAATAAAACAAAATTAAAATAAGAAAAATAATGAAGCAAAAATAGAATAGATAAAAGCAAATAATAATAAAATAATAAATAAACAATGGTAATAAAGCAATAATAAAATAACAATAATAATAAAGTGATAATAAAAAGGTTAGAATTTTAAAAGAAATTATTTTAGGTTAAACAAGTTAGATTTTTTTAGAAGTTATCAGAAAAATAGGAGTTTAAAATAAATTAGTAATAATAAAAGAATTTAAAATACATTAATGTACAAGTTATAAAATAAAAGAGTTATATGAAAAATATTAAGTTAGTTATTTACAAAATAAATAAAGATTATAGAAAATATCAAATTATTAGATTAATAGGTTTATTATTATTATTCAATTAGAAAATGGTCAATTAGATTTTATTTACAAAATATATAAGGATTTATTATTATAAGTAAGTAATAAAAAAAAGTTATTAAAATAGTTAGTATTTATTATTTATTTACAAAAAATATAAAGGTTATAGAAAAATATTAAATAATTAATTTAGTGGGTTTTCACGCCCTACATTACTAAACCACGCAGTTAATATAGGATCAATGACAGGAATTTAAATGGCAGAAAAATAAATGGCACAAAAATAAAATGGCAGAAAATCAATGGCAGAAAATAAAACCGTAATTATTACAACGCTTTGGTGCAGTTACATAATAAAGATGGCGAAAAGTAAAACTGAAAATATTACAAGTTAAAACTTAAAATATTACAAGGGCGAAGCAGTTACAGTGTATGAATAACATAAATATGAGCGAAAATAGGAAATAATAATAAGGTTTGTTAAGGTTTAAGAAAAAGTTTATGGTTTAAAGGAAATAACACGGTTAAACTTTTAGGTTTGAAATTTAGAGTTTGTGGCGAAATTGTCAGGGTTTAGGAAAAATCAGGGTAGTTAGTTATGAAAAAAATGTGCAGATCTAAATATATGTATATATAAAAAAAATGAATTAAAAAAACAACGGCGTTACTAGCGCAAAATTGCGATCATCGCAACTGGATCGGATAACACAAATGTCACGCCTCATACACGTATATGTGAAAAACGGCGTATTGACACGATCCGATCCGAAAACATAATCAAATTATAACATAAAATAGAAATATATATATATATATATATATATATATATATATATATATATATATATATATATATATAACTATTACCAAACTGTGTGTACGATAGTATAAATCAGCCACTCTCAGTTTCTCTTTTTTGTTCTCTCTTTTTCGGCCTCTCTCTATCAGTCATGCTAGTAAATATATATAGGAACAAATTAGGTTAATGATAATGGGCCTAAGTTTATTTTGAAACCCAATATTAAATTAAAAACTGAATAAAGTTAAATAATTAAAATAGTTAAAATTAAAATAAAAACTAATTAACTTATTTATTTATTCTAGACCCAATATAAAAATAAATAGACTCAAAAAAAAAATTATAATAGTTAAAACTGAATAAAGTTAAATAATTAAAAACTGAATAAAGTTAAATAATTAAAATAAAAACTAATTAACCTATTTATTTATTCTAGACCCAATATAAAAATAAATAGACTCAAAAAAATATTATAATAGTTAAAACTGAATAAAATTAAATAATTAAAATAGTTAAAATTAAAATAAAAACTAATTAACCTATTTATTTATTCTAGACCCAATATAAAAATAAATAGACTCAAAAAAAATAAAAGTCGGGCACCAAAATGCTCGAAAAAATAAAATGAACACGTCAAAATAATCAGCGCGAAATAAATGACTCGGAAAAATACAGCGTTTGGTCGGATTTTGAAATAAAAATTATGACCGTTTTAACCGCTCAGACTGATCAACATATGACCAAAAATAGTCGTAAAAATATTTTTAGCATGTCAAATTAAACCACGTGAACCGCAGATTAATGTTACCGACATTTGCAAACTTAAACTTGACATTTTTTCGTTGACTAATTTTAGGCACAGTTAAAAAGTTAATTTGACCAGTCTGTTTGTAAATTCCGAGAAATTATTCCGGCTAATATTAAGACAGAAAAAAATGTTATGCTATGAAGATGATGCAAATGAATGTGAAACAAAAAATTGGTTAGAGTTAAAAATAGAGGGCAAATTTTGGGGTGCAACAGCTGCCCCTGTTCAATTTTCTGAAACCTGAGGAGTTAGATTGGCCTGTTTGCCATTCGTGACTTGGAAGGTTGAAGGGGATTGAACACAAAAGCCCAAAAATTTGCACTCGCCGGTGCGTAAAATAACACTGATGACTAGTTGTATATGCTTAAGTGGGATTGAAGATGCCACTTGGAAGAACTGGAGATGGGCTTATAGACGTCATCCATAATATCAGGAGGTGATAATATCTTGATGTTGATACTGGATATTAGTACTAGGTCTTCGTATAGGCCGTCTCTGAATCGTATCTAAGAACATACTTTTAATTTAAGTGTCAGAACCAAATCTTCGTGGCGATTTCTTTCTGAATTAAGTATCAGCACTAGACCTTCGTATAGATCGTCTCTGAACTGTTTTGAATTGTTGAATAGACCAGTAGAAATAAATCTTCGTGATGATTATCTCTTCTGAAAATATCCTGGGAATAGATCTTCGCATAGACCGTTTGCCTACTATCCAAGAACAAAAGAGTGTCAGGATGAAATCTCCTGAAAATATCCTGGACTAGGGAATAGATCTTCGTATAGACCGTTTGCCTACTATCCAAGAACAAAAGAATATCAGGATGAAATCTCCTGAAAATATCATGGACTAGGGAATAGATCTTCGTATAGACCGTTTGCCTACTATCCGAGGATAAAAGAGTATCAGGATTAACTCTCCTGAAAACATCCTGGACTAGGGAATAGATCTTCGTATAGACCGTTTGCCTATTATCCAAGGACACCTTGAGTAATGATTAAGTATCAGCACTAGATCTTCGTATAGATCGTTTCTGACCTGTTGTGAATTGTTGATAGTATTTTATCTGTATATAACCATCCTGCAAGGAAAAGGTTAGTATATGCAATATGTATGCATGCATGGCATGGTGCATCTAAGTAAATGTATTATGCACTTATGGATATGCCATGGTATGATGTAAATGATGTATGTATGAATCATGCGGCCTGAAGCGTCCGGATATCTTTGTATAACAACTGCTGGCTAGGGAAAATAAATCCCGATTCGTTGCTGAAGAATATGAGGAACTCGTTCCCGTCTTGTTTAATAGTATAGTATTTGTCACTTCCCGTATTCGTTCGTCGTACTTCTATTGAAGGAATAAGTTCCTGAGTATCCCGACTAAGGATAAAAGAGATGGACATAAATTCAAGGGGAGACGTAATTCGAAGCATCTATAGATTTGCTCTACTGGGGATTTATAGTGGGGATGAACCGGCGAAGCTTCGTTGAACTACTACCCTCGTTCGTCCTTAGTAAATACTATTACTGCATTTTATGCATTTTTGGTAAACATCAATCGTATTCAAAAGCATACATACATTCAAACACAACCAATGGACGTTTTCGCTTATGTAAATAGAGTAAAAGTAAATCTGGATTCAAAGATGAAATTTTATTTATATCACAAAGTGACCTATACATAGGCAAGTTTGTACAAGGAGACAGAAATCCTAGTAAGAGGAATTCGTCGTAAATTTTTTATAAAACAAAGAAAACAACTATGTGAAAAATGATCCTATTGAGTTTCAATTCTACTATTGCCATTATCTTCAAATATCTCATCTTCTGCTGTTGAGACAGAAACGATTGGATTGATCTTTATCTGTTTGAACTTGATTTAGGTAGCACCATCAGTTGAAGTTACATGAGTGATCCAAACGAGACATAGTCATACGCTTTAATCCCTAACTTTTGCCTGGATTGCCCTTTCAGGTTTTCAATCCACCGGGATACCCTTTTTTGCCCAAGCTGCCTTTTCAGGTTTTCGACTTGCCGGGTGTACATTTTTTTTTATATATATCCCTAATTTTTTCCCGAACCCTTTTGGTTTGCCGGGATGCCCTTACTTTTGCCTAGGCCAGTCAACCTAGCGGGTCTCTTTTTATGCGTAGTATTTTTTAACTATGTCTGCGTTTACAGGCTGTGGAAAGTCTTCACCATCCATAGTAGCAAGCATCATGGCACCTCCTGAGAATACTCTTTTGACCACAAATGGTCCTTCATATGTAGGAGTCCACTTGCCCCTAGGATCACCCTGTGGTAGTATGATACGCTTGATTACCAAGTCACCAGCCTGATATACCTTTGGCTTAACCTTCTTATTGAAAGCTTTGATCATCCGTTTCTGGTACATCTGACCATGACAAACAGCTGCCAACCTCTTCTCATCAATCAAATTTATCTGGTCGAGTCGAGTCTGAATCCACTCATCTTCATCCAAGCTTGCATCCTTCATGATTCTTAAGAAAGGGATCTGAACTTCAATGGGCAGAACTGCTTCCATACCATAGACTAAGGAGAATGGGGTTGCCCCTGTTGAAGTACGTATTGTAGTACGATAACCATGAAGAGCAAATGGTAACATCTCGTGCCAATCCTTGTAAGTAACAGTCATCTTCTGTAGAATCTTCTTAATGTTCTTATTAGCAGCTTCTACTGCCCCATTCATCTTTGGCCGGTACGGAGAAGAGTTATGGTGTTTTATTTTGAACTGCGTGCAGAGTTCAGCAATCATCTTGTTGTTCTTCCGGAGAGAGCAGGTTTCTCAGATGTATATTTGATAAGATCCATCTTAGAAATCAATAAAGTGGTATGATTCAACATATATTGTCTTAGTCGGCGAGCAGCCTAAGCCAAAGCATATCAAGCTTTCTCGAACTGGGAGTATCTTGTTTCACAGTCGGTACCTTTTGCTAAGGTAGTATATTGCATGCTCTTTTCGACCAGACTCGTCATGTTGCCCCAACACACACCCTATTGAATTTTCTAACACGGTCAAATACATGATTAGAGGTCTTCCTTCAACTGGTGGCATCAGATTTATAGGTTCTTGGAGATACTTCTTGATTTTGTCAAAAGCTTCTTGACATTCATCATTCCATATCATCTCTTGATTTTTACAGCGAAAACCTCTACATAGTCACGTAACATCCGACTCAATCTTTCTTTGACACTGTTTTCCAAGCCTGCTCCTATTTTGACTTCTTTCTTGTCTACTTCAGTACCCAGATTTACAACCTCAATTGATTCCTCATGCGGCTGTGTAACTTTCTCTTCTTGTTGTAATAACCTAGCAAGCTCTACAGGTACTTCACAATCTTCATCCTTTCCATCTTCAGCTTGATAGATCGGATTCTCGAAATTATAATTGGCAATAGTAGAACTGTTATCAACAGGATCCAGAGTGGATGAGGATCTGCATTTTAGTGATGTGGGTGTGTGTAAGAACACGTAGCTGATGAAAATAAAATAAAAGAAAAACAAAGAGCCCAATATTTACGAAAACGAAACGTCCATTGATTTTTATTGAATGAAGTATGCAAATGAAATGACATCCCGAAACAAGCATACCATTGTGCCCCAGGTAAGGCACAAGGCTTAAAAATAACAACACAGTAATAGTATTTACTCCTGACTAAAGGAGATAGGAATAACGTCTTTAGTCTTCCAATTGTTGAGCCCATCACCCACAGTAGGAAAAATCCAGTTATCCAGATTGTAGTCTTTATTATAGTCACCCACAACATTGATTTGATCTTTCATGTTCCCTGGATTGGTGACTTCTGTTACGGCCAGGTTGACCATACACAACATTAGACTCCTTCTTTCCACTAGGGGGCTTCTTTGCAGTGCTTGATGAAGAGGCATCCACCTGTATCTTACCACTTCTTATACCACTTTCCACACGCTCTCCAGTCATTATCAGCTCAGTGAAACCAGATGATGAGCTTCCAATGAGGTGACTATAGAAAGGACTATTCAGCGTACTCATAAACATATCCACTAGCTCCCTGTCAGTCAGGTCTCTCCATTTCTGGGCATACTCCTTGAAATTCTCCTTAGCACCCATTGACATGCTTTGTAGCTGCATGCGAGTAGGTGCTAAATCAGCATTGTATTGGTATTGCCTGTAGAAGGCCTCAGCAAGATCATTCCAATCACGGATATTGACACTCTCCAATTGATAGTACCATTCCAATTGAGCTCCAGACAAGCTCTCTTGGAAGAAATGAATCCATAACTTCTTATCAGCAGTATGTGGTTGAATCCTCCGGACATAGGATCTTAAATGCAGCTTGGGACATGAGACACCATCATACACCACAAAAGCAGGAACCTTGAAACCAATAGGTATAACCACTCCAGATATTAAACTCAGATCTTCAAAATCCAGCCCAGAAGATTTTTGTAACTCCATAGCATTCATTCTATCCACCAGCATCTTGTACTTATCTTCATTAGGATCATGATAATAATTTGCTTTAGAATCAGAATCTCCCACAGTATCATGGGGACTACCTCCCTCTTTCTCAGAATTTTCAGACTCATAATCATCAATCTGTTCCTTTGTCTTGATAGGGCCTCTGAATCTTCTTCCCAGATTGATAAGGCCTCCTGATCTTCTAGTCTTCTTCTTCTTCTTAGCCAGCAATGTCTTCAACTCATCTTGCCCCTTGGACAAGTTCAGAATCAACTCTTGGAATTGTGCATTCTGAGCCTGGAGATCTTTGACAGTCTGTTCAAGAGCCATTTCTGCTGAAATAAACAGCGGGAAGATAAGATACTTGTTCATAAGAAACCTGTGATGCAATAATATGGTATGTAGATGCTTATGCAATGTTTTCAAGGACCGTAGGATTTAAATTTGTTTAAACCACCAAAAAGTAAACTTTTTATTAGTAATAAACTTGTTTGCCCCTTGGGCTTACAATAAAAATGAAATGAATACAAAAAATGGGGTTTTAAGTCTCCCATGGACGTTTCCTCTTTGTGTTGAGGTATGAGTTGAGATTCCGCTCCTCGTGAAGTTGTTTTGTTAGCTCCAGGATTCTTTCCTGACTTGCCTTGTAATGAGTCTCAAAAGTATCTCTTTGCTCCTTCAACTGGATCCAGGACCTCTGTAACTCTTCCATGTCGGTGGGCATGTCTGGATGAAGAATGATGTAAGAAGTATCTCCTTCAGCAACAGGCTCCATGGTAACTGGCAGGATAGCAGGATATGGCATCATAAGAGTCTGAGCACGAGATCGTACCCATCTGAGATATGGTTCCATAGGAATAGTGTACTTGGGTTCCAGAGTCTTGCTGTCAACCTTGTTCACTTTACCCCATGCTCGTATGAACCTTTGACGGTAACCTTGAAGATCGTTGTCGTAGTCGAACACAATACCCTGAATAAGCATGTCATGAGGACCATCAGTCCGAGCGTAACCAAACTGACGTAGAGCTAAAGAAGGGTTGTAGGTAATGCCCCCTCTTATGCCAAGGAGTGGCACATTAGGGAACTCCCCACAACGGTCAATGATGGTAACATTCTCCATAGATCTAGAGCACCAATGAATATCTGAATGAGAAAGTGACATAATCCTCTTGGACCACCTGAACCCTTGTTCATTCTTCATCACTGATCGAGGAAGGTGAGAAATAAACCACCTAGATAATAGAGGTATGCAACACATCAGAGTTCCTCGTGCCTTCGTAGTACGGGTATGAAGAGAGTGTAAGATGTCTCCAAGTAATGTAGGCACTGGATTGCGAGTCAGAAATATGTTGATGGCGTGTACGTCTATGAACTGGTCTGGATTGGGGAACAGTACTAAGCCATAAATCAATAGGGCTAAGATCTCCTCAAAAGCATCATAACTCATAGCCTTCAGGAATACTTGAGCTTTCTCCATCAATACCTTAGCAAGAATACCCTTAACTCCACTCCTTGTTTCTAGGACAATGTCTGATTTCTTTAAATGTAAGGCTGCAGCAATGACTTCAGGTTTAGGCTCTTTTTCCAAGCCTGTGAAGGGTTTCTGATCAAGAATAGGTATACCCAGAAGCTTGGAGAACTCTTCCATTGTAGGAACCAGCTGATAGTCGGGAAATGTGAAGCAATGATGTTTAGGGTCAAAGAACTGAAACAGGACACTCATCATGTCTTCATTGAACCCTGAAGTGACTAGATCCAGTAGGTGACCATGCCTCTTGATGAACTGGGAGTTTTCAGAAACTTGAGAGACCAATTCCTTAAGCTTAGGAGGTATTCCTACAAAGTTGATCCAGATAGTATTCCTACGAGCAGAAGCCATGACCTGCAACAAAGAACAAAGATAAATCCTTTGGTCCTTGAAATGGTTAGTGAAAATGCTATGCTTATGATGCATGATGATGCTATGATGTTATGCTCAATCACAAACATGTGGCACACACAAACAAGTCACACAATAGCCCTAGGTTTGAAGGCTTGCATGAGGTTTAAAGGTAAGTACCCTCCCCTGAAGTTTAGTTGATTCATCCTGTCCTACAAAAGTAACCAGGTTCTAAGGGATCTCAAAATCATTGATCCTTCACAAGGGTGGTTGTTCAGTAGGCAACTTACTTACCAACCAAAACCCTCCAAGTTTAGGATCTCAATGAGTGTAGTATCGAGTATCAACCAACTTCAGTCTTCACCAAAGCCGGTTATCTCACTACTTTCTAAAGGCCAAGATGGGATGACTAGGGTTCTAAAAGTCAGTTAGTGTATTGACAACATATGGCAGCCTCATATTATCCTCAACTTGCTTAAGGAACATAAGCACCAATCAAGAAGTCACACTAACTATGGCCACCAGATCAACCATATCGATATACGCCGTACAGTTTCCTTGGTCTATTGCCATTTACCTAAGGTACACTAGGTCCGGGTTAGGGTCTTTCACACATAAGAGCACCCAACAGATAAGTATAAAGCAAACAAGGCAAACAATTTTAAAGTGATCTAATTCCTAAGGGTACCCCTCTTTTATTAAATCCCCAGCAGAGTCGCCAGTTCTGTAACACGGTGGGAGAACTGACTTTAGTTAAATGTTGCGGATAGCAAGAGTCGCCACCGACTTTTATTTTATCCAAAAGGAAAGGACATAAAAGAACAGGAAAGACCTTAAAAAGATTTTGAGTTCGGGGGGCAGGTTATACAAAGGGAAGGTATTAGCACCCTTTATATCCATGGTTATCCATGGGCTCTTAGTTACTTAGCTCACTTTGTTTGTTTGCAAGAGTGTAGTGTGTGATTAGAAAATTTTCTTTAAGTATTTTGTAATGACCCTCGTATGGGTGTATACAAAGCCTAGTTTAGAAATTGTGAGGTGTAAAAGTAATTTTGAAAAGTGTGAGCAAGTAACTATGAGATACCTACCCTAGATTAAGTCTTTCGTGTTCTCGTATATTCTTTCAATGGTAAGTCTGTCCCTATTATTAAGGAATAGGTAGTCATTACCTTGGATGTGTTTAAGGGACAGGCGTAGGGTCATCGTATGGTCAATGAAGGCAACATAAGGGGTGTCTTTAGCAACTCGTAGGGACTATCATCATATTTACCGAAGGGACAAGATCATTATATCGTAGGCAACCTCGTAGGGACTTGATCTTCTAAGTTTATAGGGACTTGATGATTTTTCTGTTTGAAGGGACTTTGCTTAAGACACCCCTATTTTCGAGGGACTTGACCATTTAAAGAAGGCAACCAAGAGGAATACCCTAGGAAGTACAGATGGCGATCAAAGATCGACTTACGTGTGTGAGTGTTATTTTTCAGATATTTGTCTTGAATTTAATTTTCTAAGTTTAATTATTTACAGTTAGTTTTTTGCACTCCCAAAATTACTAACCACGCAATAAATATTTACAAAAATAAAAGCAAGAAAAATAAATTCCTAAACTATTACATGGCTATGGGACAGATACATAATAATCAGGCGAGAAAGAATAAATTTACAACCTATACATTTGTTCCTAATATTATAAATAAAACAAAATTAAAATAAGAAAAATAATGAAGCAAAAATAGAATAGATAAAAGCAAATAATAATAAAATAATAAATAAACAATGGTAATAAAGCAATAATAAAATAACAATAATAATAAAGTGATAATAAAAAGGTTAGAATTTTAAAAGAAATTATTTTAGGTTAAACAAGTTAGATTTTTTTAGAAGTTATCAGAAAAATAGGAGTTTAAAATAAATTAGTAATAATAAAAGAATTTAAAATACATTAATGTACAAATTATAAAATAAAAGAGTTATATGAAAAATATTAAGTTAGTTATTTACAAAATAAATAAAGATTATAGAAAATATCAAATTATTAGATTAATAAGTTTATTATTATTATTCAATTAGAAAAATGGTCAATTAGATTTTATTTACAAAATATATAAGGATTTATTATTATAAGTAAGTAATAAAAAAAAGTTATTAAAATAGTTAGTATTTATTATTTATTTACAAAAAATATAAAGGTTATAGAAAAATATTAAATAATTAATTTAGTGGGTTTTCACGCCCTACATTACTAAACCACGCAGTTAATATAGGATCAATGGCAGAAATTTAAATGGCAGAAAAATAAATGGCAGAAAAATAAAATGGCAGAAAATCAATGACAGAAAATAAAACCCTAATTATTACAACGCTTTGGTGCAGTTACATAATAAAGATGGCGAAAAGTAAAACTGAAAATATTACAAGTTAAAACTTAAAATATTACAAGGGCGAAGCAGTTACAATGTATGAATAACATAAATATGAGCGAAAATAGGAAATAATAATAAGGTTTGTTAAGGTTTAAGAAAAAGTTTATGGTTTAAAGGAAATAACACGGTTAAAGTTTTAGGTTTGAAATTTAGAGTTTGTGGCGAAATTGTCAGGGTTTAGGAAAAATCAGGGTAGTTAGTTATGAAAAAAATGTGCAGATCTAAATATATGTATATATAAAAAAAATGAATTAAAAAAAACAACGGCGTTGTTAGCGCAAAATTGCGATCATCGCAACTGGATCGGATAACACAAATGTCACGCCTCATACACGTATATATGAAAAACGGCGTATTGACACGATCCGATCCGAAAATATAATCAAATTATAACATAAAATAGAAATATATATATATATATATATATATATATATATATATATATATATATATATATATATATATATATATATATAAACTATTACCAAACTGTGTGTACGATAGTATAGATCAGCCACTCTCAGTTTCTCTTTTTTGTTCTCTCTTTTTCGGCCTCTCTCTATCAGTCATGCTAGTAAATATATATAGGAACAAATTAGGTTAATGATAATGGGCCTAAGTTTATTTTGAAACCCAATATTAAATTAAAAACTGAATAAAGTTAAATAATTAAAATAGTTAAAATTAAAATAAAAACTAATTAACTTATTTATTTATTCTAGACCCAATATAAAAATAAATAGACTAAAAAAAAATTATAATAGTTAAAACTGAATAAAGTTAAATAATTAAAAACTGAATAAAGTTAAATAATTAAAATAAAAACTAATTAACCTATTTATTTATTCTAGACCCAATATAAAAATAAATAGACTCAAAAAAAATATTATAATAGTTAAAACTGAATAAAGTTAAATAATTAAAATAGTTAAAATTAAAATAAAAACTAATTAACCTATTTATTTATTCTAGACCCAATATGAAAATAAATAGACTCAAAAAAAATAAAAGTCGGGCACCAAAATGCTCGAAAAAATAAAATGAACACGTCAAAATATTCAGCGCGAAATAAATGACTCGGAAAAATACAGCGTTTGGTCGGATTTTGAAATAAAAATTATGACCGTTTTAACCGCTCAGACTGATCAACATATGACCAAAAATAGTCGTAAAAATATTTTTAGCATGTCAAATTAAACCACATGAATCGCAGATTAATGTTACCGACATTTGCAAACTTAAACTTGACATTTTTTCGTTGACTAATTTTAGGCACAGTTAAAAAGTTAATTTGACCAGTCTGTTTGTAAATTCCGAGAAATTATTCTGGCTAATATTAAGACAGAAAAAAATGTTATGCTATGAAGATGATGCAAATGAATGTGAAACAAAAAATTGGTTAGAATTAAAAATAGAGGGCAAATTTTGGGATGCAACAATGGTGATTCTTGAGTTTGGGTTCCCTTATCTTTGAGTAGTTGAACTGGTTCGTTCATCTTCTCTATAGTTTCCTTCATTCTTGATTTTTCCTTAAATTCATGAAGGTTCCCATCTATTGATTTAAGAATTGGATTTAACTTCCATTCTAAGATATTTGTTAGTGATATAGTTTCCATCAAACTTTCTAATACTTATATATTTAAGATTATCTTCTTTTCCTCGTGTGTTCATCTTCTCTTGTTT
Source organism: Lathyrus oleraceus (assembly GCF_024323335.1). NCBI lineage: Eukaryota > Viridiplantae > Streptophyta > Magnoliopsida > Fabales > Fabaceae > Lathyrus > Lathyrus oleraceus. Next base: position 87,896,825 of record NC_066584.1, read on the forward strand.
GATACTTAGATAATCTCCATATATCAACTTAAGAGCATCCCACATTTCCTTGGAGGTTTTGCAAAGATGAACATAGTGAAAAGATTGTGTTATTTAAAAATATAAATCTTTTTGGTTTTGAAAAATATTTCAAATTTTCTCTTTTTCGCTTTGGGCCAAAGAAAATTGGGCTTATCTACTATTTTATCATTCGCTTGATGACTAAGGATAAACAGACCTTGTGTTTCCCTTAACTCATACTTTTATGTTTTGAAGAGAAATTCTAAACCTAGATTGCAAAAATAAAAAACATTGTCATTTTTCAAAAAGAGCTGGTGTTTTAAAACATCTCTTGTCGAAAGTCATCTTACTCCTGTGACGATTAGTCCTTAAACAAGAGTTAGGCTATGATGCCACTTGTTGGACTTGAGACTTCACACACAAGAGGGGTGGGGGGAATTATGTGGTTTGGAAAAACGTAGTTAGTCTACATGGTGGATTGAAGAGGTTAGTCTTCTTTCCACAAACACTAACCTTAGAGAGGTTAGTCTTCAAGTTCCATAACCTTTGAGTTGAATACCTTATTTTAATCGGGCTAACCAAAAACATGTGAGATTTTAACACCGGAATGATCTCGAACCTATGAAACTTTTAAATATCGGGATGAGCTTCAACCTATCTTGGTTTTAATACCGGGATGAAAAATAACCTAGGAGATTTTATCAGAGGCTAATCTTAAACCTAAATTATAGCTGACATACCCAATCTCAAACGAAATCTTTTTATGGGTTTAGCTTTAACCCAAACAAATGCCTAATTGGACAACATTCAACCAAGGTATACACAAAAGGTTCCCTTGGTGAATTTTACAATTCTACCAAATTCAGAATTTTAAAATGATCTCACTCACAAAAGGACTTTTCTCACAAAAGCACTTAGACTAAAAATATAGTGAGAGAAAGTTATAGATGTTTAGAGAGAGGGAGTGAGAGATGAAAGTTTCAAAACACAATTCTGGATTCTTTGAAACAAAAAATAGAATCTATATTTGTAGGCCTAAGGTTTGCTTAAAAAGAAATTTGAAATAAATGCATTTTACCATTATCTAATCGATTAACACTTATTCCTAATAGATCAGAAGTTGAAAATAATTATTTATAAGTTCCATAAAAGGAAGGAAAATATATCTAGTCATTGTACATAATTAAGGTGCTATCTAAATTGCTCGGGGCGTAAGTTTGAACAGATCTAATTGATTAAACAAATGACCTAATTGATTAGATAAGCTAGATTTTTACCTCTAGCTATTTTAATAACCCCCAAGTCATCTGGCACAACTTTAAGACATTTTTGAAAATATTTTCTTGAATAAGACAGTTTGAAAAATATTTTAGTGTGTGTGCTTTTAGCCATGCACTTTTATGATAAAGTCTTTTTGCTTTTACAAGCATTTTCTCAATACTAAAAAATGAAATCATTAATTCTAAGTTAGGAGATCAACAAATATTGCTTCAAGCCTTTGTCGGATACTTATTTTTTATGTTGACACGTGCTTGAGAGGCTTGATATGAGCCTTTAGATTATTCTTTGTTTTCCATCGTCGAATCATAAAGTTTATCAATCCCTAAAGATAGGTTTGCATATTTATTTGTTTAATCGTTCATGCTCGACTTATCATAATACTTTAGGTATATTAACGGAACCTCCTAACACCGTCTTTGGTATCCGAAAGGTAACACATGTAGATTAGTAGGTTTTTTTATTCTGGTTTTGTGGGATGCATGTTGGATAGGAAAAACACCAGTGATGCTTGTCACTTATTTGGAACCTGTTTAGTTTCTTAGCATAGTAAGAAGCAATATAGTGTTGTTCTTTCTACCGCTGAGGCTGAATATTTAGCTGTCGGTAGTTGTTTTGCGCAAGTCTTATGACTAAAGAAAGAATTGCTAGATTATAATTTAAAACTTGGTCGCATTCCGATTAAGTGAGATAATCCTCACTAAGAATTCGATACTCCATTCACGAACTAAACACATTGAGATCTGACATCATTTTGTTAAAGATCATGTTGAAAAAGGGGATGTTATTTTTGAATACGTTGACACTAAAAATCAGCTTTGTGACATTTATTCAAAACCATTATCATCAAAACCTTTTCAAAAGATCAATAGGGATTTGGGAATCTTAGATTCCTCGTGCTTTAAATAATTCTATTCAATTTCATTTGCTATGTATATTTTATTTTCACTAACATTATTTTGTAGAAAATCATAGTTTCACCAACTACGTTGGTATGTCTCTATAATTCTTGTATCCAATTTTATATCATTTTTTGAGTTTGTTATGGATATGTTTATTGGTTCTCTTATTTCCTTCTTTTCTTTATTTTACTCATTCTTCTCTAGCATGTTTTTTATTCTTCTTCTTTGTATTTAAGTATTTTTAAATGTGTGTTGCTAATTATGTGTGTTTGAGCATTCATATACTTGTTCATGCATTATTTAATCCTCCTTACATAACCATTTTGATCACTAAATTGTATGTTGTTGAATGTTGTTGCATGTTGTTGCATGTCTATTTTTAATTTTGTTGCATGTAACATGTATATCTTTGTTTTCTATATTTGATCTTTGTTGTTGTATATTCTTCTTAGTTGTTTAGCTAATGTGTTGATCTGGAATTATTCATATGTGGTTGGCTATTTTGTTTTTAGACTCATTTCAATCTATCTCTTTTTGATGTTGTCAAAGGCGGACAATTTGTAATGTGAGTCTAGAACTATTTTATGCATTTTATGTTGTGTTGTTTATTTGCAATTTTTCAAGGGGAGTATAAGCATTTATTTGCTTTTGGATCAAATTCGACTTAATTCCAAGTGAAAGCTTGTCAAGCATCAAAAAAGGGGAGGCTGAAGTTGCATGCCCCTAATACATTCAGGGGGAGAACCCCAATACGGTTTTGTTGCTTGTCTTATCGCTTTCATCTTGTTTATTATATTGATTATTGAGTCTCCTTCATGATTGCACATATCTGAATCAAGTTTTCAATCGATTCATTTTTTTAGTATGCATAATTCAATTGTTATATTTGAGCTTGATCATGATATTTTAGTCAATTTGTTGACTTGATTCAAGTTAGGTTGAAAGGAAAATCTCAAAGTATTTTGAAAATCATGAAACATTGAGATTTTATATGCGTGACTCGAATCATGTACATATCCTGACTCTAATCAAATTGAATAGAAGTAAACTAAATCTTTTCAACTTCTATGACTCGAATCATTGTTTTAACTTGATTCGAATCAAGAAGCTTTGTGACTCAAGTCACAAGTTGCATATGATCAGAATCAAACAAATCTCGCTCACCTCAACTTCATTTTATTCAAATCAGACAGTTTTTCACATTTCTCTATTTGGCTCTGTCCAAACTGACTCAAATCCTACTTTGTAGTTGATTTGAATCATAAGCCTTCGTGACTCGAATCAGAGTTATAAGGTGATTCAAATCACACGAGAAATTGGTCAAATTCTTTATGTTTTCTTATTACACTTCACTCGCTCATTTGACTCAAATCATGAAATATTCTTGACTCGAATTTAACTAAATTTTTCCATCCATTTTTGGGCTTAATCTCAAGCACATATAAATTGATTTTCTCATCTTATTTCCAAATTGATTTTGTCATTCTTTCCAAACATAAACTCTTTCATATTCAACCTCTAGTTTTAATTTCAGATCTTGATAATGATAAATTAGTAATTGATTAAGGGAGACATTGTCTTGAAAATAATCATTCTTGAAGGTTTGATAAGGTTTTTTAGGAAGCTTGCAAGATTGAGGTTGTTGTCATTGGTGGTGAAAATTTACAGTGAAAAGAATGAGGTTCTTCTCTCCAACTGACCTTGGTAGTGGTCGTGTGGAAGGCTATGGACAATGTGAAGTTCCTCTCAATCTTCGCATAGTTTACCACTCAAGAAATTGGTGGGATCAAGGGGTGATTCACACACACAAAGACTGTAAGCAGATTGGTGAAGCTGGAAGATTCAAGAAGCGATAACCGAGTAAAGATTTTGCAAATGAGTTTAGCATTAGGTTGTATACAATTCAATATCCAAATAGGAGATTTATTTTTCTCAACATTATTGTAGGTTGGTGATTGTATGAACTCTGATAATATTTTTCAAAACATAGTGGAGGAAAATAGGTTCCAATGGGAAATAATTAAAGAGTGGATTAGGTTCATACGAGGATGATAGATCTGAACCACTATATATCCCATTGTACTCTCTCTTTTATATGATATTGCATGTTTAGGTTTTCAATTCTTAGTGTAGTTTATCACTTATTTCACTTGATAATGATTTATCATGCAATGTTAGGTTTCTTTAGAATTGGTTCCTAATTAAGCTTTAATGCTGATTAAACTCTAGAAAACTAGTGATGTTAGAATCTGATATTAAGTGAATCATTGTACATGATACATCTCGTGTAATCTACAATCACTCAATTAATCATTGTCTTTGAATAATCTAGAAATTTGTGAATTGTGTAATTGTCAACGTGCTTGAATTCTAGTACAAGCATAAGATCTCTATTTTTTCTTTAAGACTTCCACACGTTCTTGAAAAACCTCTAATATTCTATTTTTGGAAAATCGGTGGAATTTTGATAAGGATCTATTCACCACCCTCTAGACTGTTTCCTTACTCCATATTCTCACCTAACAAAGGGATTATAATTTTTTGCAATATTTTCCTCAAGAACTAGACCCTTGTCACGATCCCTCTTGGCAATTTCGGTGGCAAAAGACTTGGTTCGCTCATGTGATTTTTTGCTCTGGCTTTCTGAAGACAGGTTTCCTTGGTGTGACATGTTCTCTTGTTTTTCTTGAGCCAGATGTATTTTCCCAACAGGCGGGGCATTATCCCTCTCCTGGGTTGCTCTTGACGTCATCTTTGTTGTGTTTGAAGTGGATTTTGGAAAATGGATACATAGGTGCATTCTTTATTTCTTAAGCATTATTCCTCTTAAAGATGTTATGAACCAATTCAATGTTCTATATAGGACAAACTGAAGAAAACATTCAAGTTTAATACTAAAAAAGAAGGAAAAAGATGAATTACCTTTTTCAACAAAAATATATTTTCTCTCTTGAAATTTAGTTGCTACTACAACCGGCCACATGTTAATATACTGCCTACTCTGCTTAGTCGGTGGCATGTCTTGAGGATCAACTCCTGTTCTCATAGTATATACTCTTCTAATAAGAGACTATAGAGGCTGAGGAAAATGCATATTTTTCAAGAGGCCTGAAGAATTGGTCACGGGACCAACATTTTTGAATTTTGTTTCAACATTTTATCGGCTCTGAACAAGGGGGCATGAAGGAGAAAGGTTGTCTTCAGAAAGGATGTTGAAGCTAGAATGAGGTTTTGGACTCCAGGGAGTAACGATCCTTAAAAATATTCCAGTTTCTAAGGTAAACATCAAACATCTTCTTTGGATGATGGAGTGAGACCAACCCTCTCCCCCGTTCCTTTCTCATGGAAATACTTGTTACATTGAATATGATAAAAATAACCCCAAGGTCACTCACGTTGTATCCCCAAATCTTTTCAACTTATGTAAGTAAGGTGTTAGATAAGTGACTTCAAGCATAAAAGTGGGGTGAATTATGGTATTCAAAATTCGTGATTAATTTTATATTTTTCTCGATTAAGACCGTATTAGTAATTTTGGTTGAGTGAATTACAACAGAAACAATAAAAGTAAATTACATAAATTAAAAGGATATGTTCAAAGAGATTGCACCAGAGATTTATACAAGTTTGGCCGAACGTTGGCATAGTCTTATCCCCGAGAGGTTTTCTTGAGAGTTTGACTATAAAATCTGATCTTGATATTTCTACGGGCTTATCCCCAACCAATGACAGCTTTTACCCCTGACTAAGCTAACTAACCGTTTAGAGATTTATAACTTATGTCAATAACTAAACAAAGATTTTTTCGGAAAAGCTTAAGAAACCAACCACATATATTTTATGACAGGTTTAACTCACAAACCAAACTCGATCTCTCAAGAGTATCGCACGCTTAAGAATTTAAATGAACAACACGACCATTTACAAAAAATTATTCCTCACAATCAAAGCTTCACTTCCAAGCACTAAGGCAATATCAAGTTAAAGAAATATCTTAGAGAGAGAGAGAGAGAGAGAGAGAGAGAGATTCCAAAAAAATAATAAACATTGGAAAGTGGTGTGGTGTGGAGAGGAGATGTGCCTCCCTAATATAGTAGTTAGATAAACCAAAAATGAAAATAATCCATGGGCCAAATTAATGAGTCAATCGATTGGCATAAGGCTCCAATCGATTGACCATCTCATTTATAATAGATTAGCAAGCCCAAATAATAAATTTTGGAAATAGAGTCGTTGCAAGTCATTAATGATTTGTCTTTATCATTTAGTTAATCAATTAGCATTATTCCAATCGATTGGCTTAATGCTTCAGTTGATTAGTTGGCTCATAAAAGCTTGTCTAATCGATTGGAATCAGCTACCAATCTATTCATTAGTTAAAAATGGTTTGAAAAGGGTATGAACAACTGTTTAGTTACTTTGCTTGGTTTAGAAAATAATTTTCAAGAAAAAACATTTGAAAACATATTTTAGGTGTGTGTGTGAGTTTCCTTATTTAAAGAATTGTAAGAATAAATAATAATAAAGGTTAGAGAGTATGTTAGAAAAAAACATTAATGTTAAATTGGAATCACAAAATAATTTATAATTTAAAATAAATATTTTTGATAAAATGACTTATAATTTGGAACAAAGAAATAAGAAGAAAGTATTTTATTTTATTTCTTACTTTTTTTTTTCTTTCTCCCATATTAAAAATATAAATACTTGATAAAAAATGTGAATAAAAATATTTCTATTTATTTTTTAAAATACACTCTATCTAGCCTTGTAGGCTTGTTATTTAATCTCGTTGTCTACACAAAATATGGATGAATTTATAGGCAAAGAGGAATGGGTCACTGAGAGGTTTGTTTTTCATTAGAAAACGACAGGCTATGCTCCTTTTCCCGAGCCGTGTGATGTCTGGTCCCCTCCTTTGTCGGCTTGTCGTTTGGAACGCATGTCCCTGGGTCCTACCACACTTGCATATCTTTTCTGTTTTGATTCCACTCTATCCCATTTTCTCGCCAATATCTCGTGTGTCTTTTTTACTGTTCAACATCTCTTCTCTTATTATTCACAAAGTTTAGACGTGTGTCACTCAATTAGGGGGTAGAAAACTTGGGTGAAATAAATTGACTCTCACATCATTTGTGTTAAATACTTTTAAGAAAAAATCTTTATAGATGAATCAGCTTTTGATTTGTCATTATTATTTTTCAAATCATAACTTTCATTAAAATTGTTTATTTATCCTAAAATATTAAATTAATATTAAATATACTTTTTATACATAAAATATTATGTAGTAATAATTATTGAGATTAATTACTATACATTGTAAGTGTAAAAAATTTTACACCGTCGATTCATCACCATCATCCGTTTGTATTACTTTATAGATTTTTAAAATAAAAGTCAAACTTCTTTTAATATCTGACGTCTATGATTAAATGATAGTGTAAAATCTTTTTATAATGTTAGTGTATTTCATTAAATTCATAATTATTATACATGAAATGTATAAATTAATTATAAAGAGGACGAATGGAGAAATATTCTATTTAGACTAAATTATTTGAATTACACGTATTTTTTAATATTTATTAGAGAAATAATTAAATATAAATAATTTTCTTAATTTTATATAAAAGTAATTATTGAGAATGTAATTTTTTATGTTGAAGTATGTTATTTGATAAAAATAAGGAGTTGTTGAAATGTCAAAGAAGTGTATTTTCGACATAATTTAAGACTTAGCTTTATGTATTTGTTTTACCTAATTAGTTAAGTTAGCTGGATATTGTGTTACATTAAATAATATATTTATCAAAGTCTTTATTGAGAGAATTTATAATTTTTCCGTCTAAAAATTATAGTTGAGAGAGTTTGTAATTTTTTCATCTAAAAATTGTAGTTGAGAGAGGATTTACAATTTTTCCGCCAAAAAATTATAATTTAGAGAGGGTTTAGAATTTTTCCGTTCAAAAATTGTAATTTAGAGAGTTTCCAAATTTTCTGTTCAAACGTTGTAGGTTCGAGGGTTTGCAATTTTCTTTTTAAAAATTATAATTTAACGAAAGAGTTTGTAATTTTGTTTTGTAAATATTTGAAGTTGAAAAATTATACTTTAGAGAGGATTTACAATTTTTCCGTTCAAAAATTGTAATTCAGAGAGGATTTATAATTTTTCTTTTAAAAATTGCAGTTTGGAGGATTAACGATTTTCTCCTTAAAAATTGTAATTTAATGAGGAATTTTGTAATTTTGTTTTGTAAATATTTTAAGTTGAATAATGATTTTATGAGTTTTATTTTTGATTTTTTTTTTTTGCTTTTTTTGAGCAAAAATTTGTTTTTTATTTATTTTCTCAATAGATTGCTTGATGAACAAGCTATCCCAACTTATAAATAGGGAGACACCCTATCATTATTTGTAGCGCAATTGCATAGAGTAAAATGTGTGAATAATATTGAAGATTGCAAAGTAAAGAGTAAATTTTTCTCCGTAGAAATCACAACCTTTCTTCTTCCCTTTTTCGTTGAAACCCTAATTTTCATTTCTTCCTCAATTTGTATTTTTCTTTCTTCTTTCATTATCAATTGTGCAGAAAGATTGATTATTATTCATCAAAATTGATTCAGAATTCTCCATAGATCTGATGTAATTTCAACAATAATTACATTTACTATTTTATCTCTAATTTTAGGGACTATCTTTTCACAATATTAATAAATTATTTTAAAAACAATAACAACAATAATAAATGTAACAAAATTAGCTACATCTTAGTATATTTGAATCTGACAAATGTGATTTTTTTTTAAATTTAAATGACAATATTAACTTTATTATTATAAAATTTTAGGCTTCAAAGTATTTATTTTGCTCACTAATTGTGAAAAAACATTATCACGTGACTGTATCAAATGTGCATTTAATTTAATTTTTGATGGAGGCAAAATTGATTCCATATGTATAATTATTTTCTATATATTTTGATTTTATCTCTATAATATATTTTAAATTTAAAGCATTTTTTTGTCGTTGAAATTAATTTTTCGGTCTCAAATTTCTTGTTTAAACAATTTTTACATTGATATATTGAAACTTAAATTACTTTACAATTATATAGACAAATTTAGTATTTTTGCAATGAAATAATTTTATAAAAAAATACTTGCCATTAAAGATGTTACTAGATTGAAAAATATAATATGTTAGTTTTGTTTAATTATGTACGGTTGAGATTGATTGAAAATATACATGTTCATATTCTTTATAGCGGAGTACGGTTGTCAATGAAGACAATGAAAGTTTATGTATTATTTTTAATCAATGTGAAAATTGTTGGGGTTGGTTGAAAATATATATGTTGAAAAGTCCCACATCGCTTAGATTTTTGAAGAAATAGGGAGTCAAAGGCTATATATGATTCAAGTTCTTCATTCCAAGATGCAATAGTAAAAAACACTTTAAGTTTGTATTTGACTTTCTTTGTTCTCTTACTCTTGTATTAGAGTATTGTGAGATGTAGTTAAATATTTGTTTTGGAGGATGTGGGTGTACTGGTGTTTGGGTTAGTTGAGAGTATATTACGTGTTATAACAATTTTCACATAGTGACAACCACCGTGGTTTTTTCTCCGGTTTTGAAGTTTCCACGTTATGTTTTTGTGTTGTGATTGTGTTCCTCTTTTTTCTTTATGTTTGTTTTGTTTTTTCCTAACAACGTGTATCAAAGCTTTTGGTTCGATTTGAAAATAAATGTTCTTAGTATGCTTTGTGGTTGCACTTTTGTCTGATCTTCCACATCAAAAAAAAAGGTAGTGTTGTGAAAGAGGTGATGAGCTGCAGTCACAAATTCCGTTGTGCAGTATGGGCTAGAGAAAATCAATGGAAGAATTTTTTTGACTTATGGAAAATTCAAGTCAAAGATGTGTTGATACAATCAAGATTACACAAGGTGTAAGATTATGTCGGTGGTTGAAGAGCTTCCTACCAATAAGGAAGTTACACCATAATGTTTCAACCTGGTTTATGACATGTAAAAATTCTTGAAGTGATTTAGCTTCACGTGAAGTATACTCTTCTTTAGGTGGAGTATGATAGTTTTTAAAACTATGATTGTCGGTGAAGATAATGGGAAATTCTTGGAGTGATTTAGCTTCAAGTGAAATTTATTCTTCATGATAAAGTATATGATTATTGGTGATGACAATGTGAAATTCTTGAAGTGGTTTATCTTCAAGTGAAATATATTCATCTGAGAGAGTATGATAGTTTTTAAAACTATGATTGTCGATGAAGACAATGCGAATTTTTTTAGAGTGGTATAGCTTTAAGTGATTATACTCTTTAGGATGGAATATGATTTTCGGTGAAGACAATGAAAGTTGATGTATTATTTTCAATCAAGGTAGAGATTGTTGAGATTGGTTAAAAATATACATGTTAATACTCTTTATGGTGGAGTATGATTGTCGATGAATACAATCAAAACTTATGTATTATTTTCAATCAAGGTGGAGATTGTTGGAGTTGGTTAAAAATATAAATGTTGAAGAAGTTTCACATCACTTATTTTTGTGAAGAAAGAGGGAGTTAAATGCTATATATAGGATTAAAGTTCTTCATTCCAAGATGCACTAGTCAAAAGCACTTTAAGCTTGTATTTGACTTTCTTTGTTCTCTTATACTCTTGTTTTAGAGTGTTGTGAGATGTAGTTTAATATTTGTTTTGGAGGGTGTGAGTGTACTAGGGGTCCGAGTTAGTTGAGGGTATATTATATGTTGTAACAATTTTCACATAGTGTTATTTTGTGGTTGTCTATTGACAACGGTCATGATTTTTTCTCCGATTTTGGAGTTTCTATGTTATGTTCTTGTGTTGTGATTATGTTCCTCTTTTTTCTCTATGTTTGCTTTGTTTTTTCCCAATAACTAGTATCAAAGCTTTTAGTTTTATGTAGGGATAAATGTTCTTAATATGCTACGTGGCTTCACTTTTGTGTGATCTTCCACATCAGAAAAGAATGGTGGTGTTGTGAAAGACGTGTTGAGCTGCACTCACAAATTTCGTTGTGCAGTATGGGCTTGAGCAAATTGTGGAAGAATTTTTTTGACTTGTGGAAAGTTCAAGTCAAAGAGGTGTTGATATAATCAAGATTACACAAGGTACAAGATTATCTCGGTGGTTGATAGCTTCCTGCTAACAAGGAAGTTGCACCATAATGTTTCAATTTCGACATGTGAAAATTCTTGAAGTGGTTTAACTTCAAGCAAAGTATACTTTTCTTTAGGTGGAGTTTCCACTTTACGTTATTGTTTTGTGATTGTATTCCTCTTTTTCTCTATGCTTGATTTATTTTTTCCCATCACATAGTATATTCAAATGTAAAATAATCGGTATTTAGTTTTATATTTTTGGACTGATTTGGTAGTTTAAGTGTAGTTTTAGTTGTTTTTACTACATTTTGTATTAAGTTTATTTTTATGTCAATAAGAGAAAACATATGTATATTTAGACAAAAATAAAACAAATGGAAGTCTTACATTGAATGACACATATTTGGCCAAATAACAAAAATTCAAAGACTAGTTGAGGACTATTCAATTCTACAACCATGTGCAAGTTCTCATATGTACCAGTCAATTCCAAATATACCTTACACAAACTGATGTACAAATACCACATTTAATGTGTTTGACGCATCTAGACTAGTCATTAGTAATGTTGGTGAATTTCCATGGATTACAAATCCACTTGACTAATGTAATACATCCGCGATACTTGGAACTCTGATGAGAAACATGTGTAGAGGTGAACCACGAGTAATCGTGGGGGAATCCTAAGCCTCATGTTAAGTTTCAACAGTGTTTCCAAACCCTGGAGCTAATGTGTGGCATTGATCATCTTTAATCGAGGCTAGACCTTATGGACAACCTTTCAAGATTCCCACCTCATAGCCAATGCAATTAAAATGTACTTTATGACTCACTTTAAGCCCATGGATAACCATATTAATAGGACCATATCATGAATGGATGAAAAAATTAATAACTTTGTATAGAGTTTCGCAAAGCTCTAGACTCGTTGGAAGGTTTATTGTTGAATGCAATGAAGGAATCCATAATAAATTCTAAAACTAGAGTTATTCGCTTTATCCTTAACGGGAACAACATTTTCATGTCGTTTGGAGTGAAGAGTAAAAGTTCCATATATCAAAGGGCATGAATGCCATATTCCGATATCTCATTGGAAAAAGTATGGAATTTTATATTTATCACATGTAATACATTTATAAAATTCCATAGTCATTTATTAGAATTAGAACAAGCCTTAAAGCAGATAAGTTTATGTGAGTTAAAGATGAATTCTACTAAGTGCACATTTGGGACCTTTGCTAGAAATTTTATGGGTATTTTGGTACACAACAGAAACATTCTAGTAGATAAGAATAAAGATAAAGTTATTGAAGAGGAAAAGCCACCTCACACTAAGAAATAGTTGCAAAGTATTATGAGAAATGTCACATTTTAAAGAAAATTCATATCTAATTCAATAGTAAAAGATGAAGGAATCTTCATTGTTTCTCAAATTTAAGGACTCCAAAAAAATGGTATGAAGAGTCAATCAGCAAAATAGATTTTGATCAAATCAAAGAGGCCTTGGCCAATCTAAGGGTTCTAATATCACCATTACTTGAAAGACCATGTAAGTTGTACATTACGGCTGAAGACAAGTCAATCAAGTGCTTGATGACAAAGGATGATGTTGATGGGACAAAAAGAGTAATTTAATACCTCTGATGAATTTTAAAAGGGAATAAACTAGGTACACCTCTAAGTAATTATTGTGTAGATTTTACACTAGTACCAAACTCAGATATTATCTCTTACCCAAAGAGTGAGGTGTGGTTCTATGTGTTGAACATCTGTGTCAAAAGTTTTGATGTTTACGAAAAGAACAGAGCAAAATCAAGAACATCATCAAACAAAATGGAAAATGTGAAGTAAATCAAAAGACGAGAAGTTCCTAGTGAGTGGTACAAAAATGTCAAGAAAAGCAAAAGAAATTCACCAAGAAACTATGTGAACTTCACCTGTGATCTTGTGTTGTGTTGTTTATTCATTTTATAGCATCAATAATATAAAATTAAGTGTATACTTCCAAAGAACTTGGATCATATGGTGTGCAAACAAGTTTATAGTCAAAGTAATTTTATTTTGTAAAGATCTTTTCAATATAGTGACACTGATAGAAAAAATTCCCTTTTTTGACTTATAATTCTTAATACCAAAGATTATACTTGCTTCTCAGAGGTCTTTTACATCAAAGTTTTTACACAACAATGATTTCACTTAGTTTTCTACATGTGTGTTTGAACCAAACGTGAGTAAGTTATCTACATAAATATGTATGATGGAGAAAATATCATTTTTAGACTTATAATGAATGCATTTGTCACTTTAAACTCATTTGACATGATTAGATTGCCACATTTTTATGTTATTACTTTAGAACTTGTTTAAGATCATAAAGAGACTTATCTTAAGTTACACAATTTATTTTATTTTCCATAAACTACAAATTTTTTAGGTTGTTACATAAAGATTTTTTTTCTTCCATGTCACAATCTAGAAAAACATTCTTAACATATATTTTTTGTGCCTTCACAATATGAATAACAACATGTGAAATGATTATACTAGTGTATGTTAATCTTACAAATGGTGAGAAGGTTTCGAAGAATCTATATCATCTCTGTCTAAAAACTTTCGCTATAAGGTGAGCCTTGTACTTCTTAATAATTTCACATGATTTTTGTCTCTTTTTTAAAATCCCTTTACATCCCATCAACTTACAACTATAAGTCAAGTCAGCTAACTGTCATGTTCTTTAATATGGCATCACCAAGTGAAATGGTGAAACGCTTCTCTTGTTGACTAGATCTTCTATGAAATTTCTTTTAGATTTCATGTTTCTTGTAAAAAAAAAATACTTTTTTTATTTTTATATAGTCTGAAGGGCAAAACTGAGGGACAAAGTTAGTTAATCAACAAAATCATTTGAAGAAAAAATGAACTATTGTTGAGAGCTATCAATCAATTTCCGACTAAACTTTCACAGTTAAAAAAACATATTCTTAAAAACATGTGCTTTAATGACCATGCATGTCTATCTTAGTATAGTGAGTTCTCTAGGATTCTTGCCTAAAATTCATAAGGAAGAAACTTCACTTCCATATTCACATAAGCGAGTCTATTGAGAGTATTTTTGTAGTTAGGAACTCCATTCCACATGGAGTATAGATTTTATTAAGAGTTTATATTACTCAATCTTTTCATTGGTTTAGGAATCATGTTTATTTATTTATTTATTTATAATAGCATGTTTATCTTATACCACTTCATAACTTCTTATTATCCATTGAACCTAAATCTTAGAATTTGAAATCTTTTAGGTCAGGTTACCATCACCAGTAACTAATTATTAGAAAAGAAATAATCCCATCCTTTTATATGTGATTAGGACTTTACCGTTATCTAATCCTTTCATCAAAGAGTCAACTATATTTTTATCAATGCGAATGTGATCTACTCAAATAATAATGCCATGATTATGACATGTTTGTTGTCTCTTATAGTTGTAGTAATGATTCTTAATTATTGTAATAGTCTGGTGTAGGAAGGATAGATGCGCGTATCGAAGAAGAAGTCGCGCGCCAGTAAGGTTTGACAAGAATTGTACAAGTTTGACGTCTGATATCAAAATGACTATTATTATTACTTTAAGGATAGGGAATCGACTCACGAGTCCAACTCATTGCTTTGCATGACATATGGGCATTTCAAGCCATCCGAGTTTGTTTCAGGCCCGAATACAACATTTTAATATTTTTTGCAATTTTCTATTTTATTTATGTTTTGGATTAAAAGCCGATTAAAATTTCTTTTTCTAATTTATTTCTGTTTTGTATTAAAAGTCTATTATGGTTTCTTTTTATGTATTTAAATACATTTGGGTGTGGCCGTCAAGGTTATCTTTTATCATAATAATATTAAGCAATTTTCTCTATCTGGTGGATTATAGAGTTTTATCTGACATGTTTGTCTCTTGCAAACCTATTTTTTTTTAGGCTTAGCGCTTACTAACCCGTAGTCTTTCTCATTGCATCAGGTGATATTGTCATACCCCAAAATTTGCCCATTAATCTTGCCAAACATTCTCGAGGCACCCCAACTTATTTTGCAAGGCCCTGACATTAAAGGAACAAAAGCCCAGCTCATAACAGGCCCAATCCAGAAAATGGCCCAAACTAGCTCGCTCGCTAGGCGAGCAATTCCTTCGCCTAGCGAACCCCTCGTTATGACACTCGCCCCAGCGAAGCACCAGATCCAGAAAAAGCCCAAACTAGCTGGCTCGCTAGGCGAGCAACTCCTTCGCCTAGCGAAGCTTGCGAATATCAGAATTTCTGGGCTTCATTCTGAGCCCATTAGGTCATCACAATCACTATAAATAGCCAAGTTTCAGTCACGAAAAGGAAGAACGAAAACGGAGAGAGGAGAGCCCTGGCAAGCAAATCCTGATACTCACTGGAGACAAACCCTGAAGGAACTCGGCGGCGCCAAGGTCTACCTCTGCCCATTCAATCCGATTTGCCGATTCAAAGTCGCAATTCAGCTGCCAACAGGTTTACATTGCTACTACTGCATTATGTTCTTAATTTGCATATGGCTTTATGATTAGATTTATGAAAATAGCTTAGGCTTGGCATGTGAACTTTAGTATGTACCTGAATACCTTAAATGATTAACCATATAATTGCAGTAATGAAAGTCATAAGGCATAAAATTGGTTGAAATTGTACTGATATCAAAACCAGAATCCGCCGCCGCTCGCTAGCACATCGCTAAGCGAGCATGCAGCGAGTATTCGCTACGCCTTCGCTAGGCGAGGCAGGAACGAACGTGACAGTAGCTGACTTTTCTGTTCTGATTTTTACTCATGTTTTAGCATAGCCATGCATCATTTATCAGACCCTATTTACTGTTGTGATCTTTTTCCTTGTGGTGTAATCCTCGATTGCACCCTGGTTTGGTGTTCTGACATGTTTTGTTGAGTTTTGTAAAGGTTCACATCCCCCAGGAAAGGATTGCTTGTTAGGTATCCCACTTTATTTGTGGGGTACCCTTATGGAGATTCACCCTGAATTACTCAATTGATTTTAATGTATTGATTTTATGGCGAAGATCCACCCTAATGGCTTAATTGGTCTTAATGTATTAATTTTAATGTGGACCTAATTACTTACTTGATGACGGCTACCTAATTAATTGTAAAACTTTGCCTTTAAGTAAGTGATCTTGGACCTCTCTTTTGTTACCCTACGATTACGGTATTATGGTCATGTCCCGCGAATATGGGGATACACTTAGCAAAGACCCTTCGGTTAAATCATCATGGTCCCTCGAAAGTTGCCTTTGTCCCTCGATGACCCTTCGGTATAGCCTATGATTAAATGATGATAGTCCCTTTGAATGCTAAGGTATCCTCTCAACTGTTGCCTTCAATGACCAATCGATGACCCTACGATGACCCTCTAACATCCAAAGGATAAAACTACTTACTTCTCAATAGTAAGGACAGTTTTACCCTCATAAGGATAGGAAATGCCCGGAAAGACCTCGGACAGGTATAACCCTTAATTGCTCATTCATAACCTAAAATACTTTTCACACCTCACACATTTCCAAACATCTTTTTTTAGAAAATCACCACTTGGCATACATCCGCACTAGGACCATTGCCGAGTTATATCTTTCTAAACCACTTTCAAAACTAAACGAGATAACCACTTTGTATACATTCATACAAGAATCATTACAAAGTTAAATTCTCCTTTTCAAAACATTTTCTATACATTTTTCAAACACTTGTTCAAACGAGAAAAACATAAATGATTGAGCAATTAAGAGCCCATGGATAACCATGGATACAAAGGGTGCTAACACCTTTCCTTTGTATAATGTACCTCCCGAACCTAAGAATCTAAATTAAGGTCTTTCCTGTTCTTTTCCACCTTTCCTTATGGGATAAAAGAAAAGTCGGTGGCGACTCTTGCTAACCGCGACATTTGCTTTCCAAAGCAAAAGCACATTAAAGTCAGTTCACCGTATGACAGAACTGGCGACTCTGCTGGGGACTACAAAGAGAGGTCACCTTAAAAAAATCATTTATGTTTTCAATTGTTCCTTCTTTTAAGGGTATTTTCAAGTGAAAGATCCTACACCCGGATCTAGTGTACCTTAGGTAAGTAGCAATAGATCATCGCGACTATCCGTCGTATACTGGAATGGTTAAAATGATAGCTACGGTTAATGTGACGCTTTGGATGTCCTGATGTTCCTCATGTTTACTTGAGGAAAAATTTGGCTTTCGCGTGGTGTCATCAAAGCATTAACCAGACCTTTAGAACCCTAATTGACTCATCCTAGCCATTAGAAAGTAGTGAGATAACTGACTTCGGTTCCGACTGGGGTTGGTTGATACTCGATACTACACTCTTTGAGATTGGACTTTAGGGAAGCTTCGGTCGACCACTTGGTGTTGCACTGAAGCGGACTTAAAGAAAGGTCAATGATTTGAGATCCTTCTAGAACCCGGTTACTATTCTAGGACAGGTTGAACCAACCAAACTTCAGTGGGGAGGGTACTTACCTATGGAACTCATGCAAGCCTTAAAACCTAGGAATGATTGTTGTGTGACTTGCTTGGTGCTTGTTATTTACATAACATCATAACATCATAACATCATGGCATTGTACTAACCATTTCAAGGACTTAGGAATTTAGCTTTGCTCTATTAAACAGGTTATGGCTTCCAGGAAGACTATCCGGATTAATCTTGTAGCAGTCTCTCCTCAACTCAAGGATTTAGTGTCAGAACTTCCCGATCATGCTCAGTTCATCAAGAAACATGGTTCTCTCCTCAAGTTGGTTACCACTGGTTTCAAAGAAGATATGATGAGAGTTCTATTCCAGTTCTTCGATCCTAAACACCATTGCTTCACTTTCCCAGATTATCAGTTGGTACCCACATTAGAAGAATTCTCCAAGTTGCTTGGGATACATATCCTTGATCAAATACCTTTCAGTGGTCTGGAAAAGATTCCGAAGTCTGAAGAAGTTGCCGCAGCTTTACACATGACAAAGTCTGACATCGAAACTAATTGGGTAACAATAAGTGGGGTTAAGGGTTTACTTGCCAAATTTCTGATAAATAAGGCCCGAGAATTCCTAAAAGTTATGAATGTCCATGCTTTCGAAGATGTCCTAGCATTACTAATCTATGGTTGGGTGTTATTCCCTAATCCAGACCAATTCATAAACGTGAATGCTATTAAGATATTCCTCACTCATAACCCTGTGCCTACCTTGCTCGGAGATATTTTGCATTCCCTTCACACCCGTACTATGAAGAGACAAGGGACTCTCATGTGCTGCGTACCCTTATTGTCTAGGTGGTTTATTTCACACCTTCCTCAATCAGTCTTGAAGAATGAGCAAAATCTGAAATGGTCTCAAAGGATAATGTCACTCTCCCATTCAGACATCCGTTGGTGTCCTCATCTCGAAGGAAATGTTACCCTCATTGACCGTTGTGGAGAATTCTCTAATGTACCACTCCTGGGGATAAGAGGAGGTATTACTTATAACCCAGCTTTAGCCCTACGCCAGTTTGGTTATGCTCGAAGAGATGGTCCACATGAAATAATTATCCAGGGCACTGTGTTTGACTATGACAACGATTCCCAAGGTCTCCGTCAAAAGTTTGTACGAGCTTGGGGCATGGTGAAAAGAAGCACTTTAGGACAGAAAAACTTTATTCCTATGGAACCTTATCTCAGGTGGGTACGCGCAAGAGCTCGTGAACTTGTCATGCCATATCTTGCAGTCGGACCATTGATTGTTGAACCAGGGGTTGAGGGAGGTACTTCTCAGATCATTCCTTATCCAGATATGCCTACTGATGTTGAGGAATTGAAGAGATCCTGGACCCAGTTGAGAGAGGAAAGAGATACTTTTGAAGCTCAGTTCGGTGCGGAAAGGAAGAAGGTACTAGAGCTCACCAGCCAGCTTAATGAGGAACGAAGACTCAATGCATATCTTCGCCCAAAAAGAAGCCGCCCCTGGGAGACTTAAGTTTTCATTGTATTTTTATTATTATTTTTGTAACGAACATTGGTTAAGAAATTAGTAATAAAAGTTCCTTTCTTTTTGGTGGTTTACGCAAAGTTAAATTCCAAAAGTCCTTGAAAACATTTCATACATTGCATTGCATAACATGACATCGCATAACAGGTATTCTAAAGGATCAATATTCTCACGGTCTTCCTATTGCAAACAGAAAAATGGCTCTCGAGCAAACTGTCAAAGATCTCCAGGCTCAGAATGCTCAATTCTAGGAGATGATGCTGAGCTTATCCAAGGGGCAGGAAGAACTGAAGGCTCTCTTGCTCGAGAAGAAGAAAGACCCGAAACCTGTGAGTTACATTAACCCGGGAAGGAGGCGTAAAGGACAGGCTGCAGGAATCAAGATTAGACTTCCGAAAGAGCAAGAAGAGGAGACAGAAAATGATTCAGGAGAGGAGGATGTTGATCTCTTCAACTCTGAGGACGACGATGAAGATTATGAGAAGGAACAGTACTCTCCAAGAGATGGCAAGTACAAGTTGCTGGAAGAACGTATGCTAGCTATGGAGGGTCAGAAGGCGCCCGGTCTGGATTTCGAAAGCTTGAGATTGGTCTCTGATGTGGTCATTCCTCGCAAATTCAAGATCCCCACTTTCACTAAGTACGATGGTGTGTCTTGTCCTCAGATGCATCTGAGAGCTTATGTGAGAAAAATTCAGCCGTATACCACCGATAGGAAGCTATGGATCCATTTCTTCCAAGAAAGTTTGTCTGGCACTCAGTTGGAGTGGTATTATCAGCTCGAAAGTTCTAACATCCGCACCTGGACTGATTTAGCGACAGCTTTCTACAAACACTACCAGTATAATTCTGAATTGGCACCTACTCGGCTACAGTTGCAGAATATGACTATGGGATCTAAATAAAGCTTCAAAGAATATGCCCAAAAATGGAGAGATTTGGCGGGCAGAGTCAAACCCCCTATGATGGATCGAGAATTAGTAGACATGTTCATGGGTACACTGACTGACCCATTCTACAGCCATCTGCTGGGAAGTTCTTCATCAGGTTTCACTGAACTTATACTGACAGGTGAACGGGTGGAGAGCGACATTCGAAGTGGAAAGATACAGGCAGCTACCTCAGCAAGTAGCAAAAAGTCCTATTAGGGGAAGAATGAATCAAATGCTGTGTACGGTCAAAAGAGTCGTAATAAGAAAAATAGTGACCATGCCGTTGGAGCAGTCACAATTGCAGCCCCGCCAGCTCAAAACTTCCAGCACAGACAAGACAGACCAAGAAGGCAGTTTACCAAGATCAATATGACTTTAGCACAAGCACTGCAAAGTATGCTAAAGGCAAACTTAATCACTCTCAGAGGTCCTCCTGCAAATGTCAACACTACTTCGCCTCGTTATAATCCCAATGTCAGGTGTGCATATCACTCCGATAGCCCCGGGCATGATACAAACGATTGTTGGTTGTTGAAGAACAAAATTCAGGATATGATCGACGCTGGGGAAATTGAATTCGAGCCTCCAGAGACTCCTAATGTCATCACTGCACCTATGCCTAATCATGACAAGGCCGTTAATGCTGTGGATGACTACTCTCATATTTCTAATGTAGCTGACTTAGCATCTCCTCTCCTGGCCATCAAGAAGAAGTTGTTGCAAGCTGGTTTATTTCCAGGTTGTGCTGAAAATTGCGATCTCTGCATACTCCGACCCAATGATTGCCTGAAATTGAGGAATGGTATTCAACGGCTGATAGATGATCGTATAATCCTCTTTGAAAGGATTCCTAAGGTGGAAAACACTGTTGAAGAAATATCTGTGATTGCAAGGTCCAAAGCTCCAGTGAAGATTACTACTCCCAGAGTACCAGTGAAGATTACTGCTGAGCCCAAGGTAGCTCCCCTAATCATTACTGCACCTGGCCCAGTACCGTATTCCTCAAGGAAAGCCATTCCGTGGAATTATGGAGGTGATGTCTACATCCATGGCGTAAAGCAAGTTGGTAATTCTGCTAATCCTAATGACATTGTTGGGACTAGTAAAGTTACTCGAAGCAGAAGGATCTTCTCTCTAGAGATCTCACCTCCAGTTCCCGAAAACCGAGGAAAGGAACCAGTCAACCCTTCTCAGTCAGAGACACCGATCGAAGCTACTACTGAAGATGTTGCCAAACAAGAAATGGAAGAAATGCTGAAAATCATCCGCAAGAGTGATTTTGATGTGGTAGAACAGTTAGGGCATACTCCTTCCAAAATCTCGATGTTATCCTTGTTGTTATCTTCTGAATCTCATGCCCATGCCTTGATAAAATTCTTGAAGACTGCTCATGTACCTCAGGAGACCTCCGTCGATCAGTTCGAAAACTATATTGCTAATCTGACTGTTGACGATGGCCTAGGTTTTTCCAATGCTGACCTGACACCAGCGGGAAAGAACCACAATAAAGCTCTGCATATCTCCATTGAGTGTAAGGGGATCACCTTGTCTCATGTGTTGATCGATAATGGCTCTTCTTTGAATGTGCTACCGAAAGCCGTGCTCGATAAACTTGACTGTAAAGGCATTGAGCTGAAACCTAGTGACATTGTGGTGCGTGCTTACGATGGTGCGAAGAGTGTTGTCCATGGTGAAGTGGTTCTCCCTATCAAGATAGGACCTCAATTCTTCGACACTACTTTTCACGTAATGAACATTCGTCCTGCCTATTCCTGCTTGCTGGGACACCCTTGGATTCACGGGGCAAGTGCTGTAGCTTCGTCTCTCCATCAAAAGCTGAGATATCCAATAGAGGGTAAGATCGTCACTGTGTGTGGGGAAGAAGAGTATATCGTCAGTAGTGTGCATACCTTCAGATACGTTGAGATGGATGGTGAATTCTTCGAGACCCCGTCTCAGTCATTTGAAGTGGTTCCTCCGCCCAGTCCTGTCCTTAAGCCAACTCCCCTTGTGCCCGAGGTTGTTCGAGCTCCTCCCGCCATGATTTCTCTGAAAGATGCTCAAGCTGTGGTCAAAAATGGTGGTCGTACTGGTTGGGGTCAACTGATCAACGTACCCTACAAGTCTGATAAATCTGGTCTGGGATTTAACCCGGAAAAGATGGTCAAAGATCAAATCAATGCTGTAGAAGATGCTGATAGCGATTGCGACCTGGATAGCTGGATTTTCCCAACAATTGGTGACGGACTCAATAATTGGAAGGCCGAAGACACTATCCCGATTTCCTTTAGTCAGGAGTAATTGCTATTGTCTGTTTTAGTGTTGCAATTTTTAAATTTTATAGTTGAACTTCTTAAAGCATTGTGTCTATGCCCGGGGCACAATAGCTAATTTGTTAAGGGTTTTGTCATTTTCATAAGCATATTCATATTCAATAAATCAATGGACTTTTTGCATTCAAATATTGCGCTCTTTATCTTTCCTGTCATCTTCCAAAGAAGCTATGTTTTCTTACACACACTCACGTAACGAATTGCAGATCCACACCCACTCTGGATCCTGTTGATAATAGTTCTGCTACTGTTCATTATGACTTTGAAAATCCGATCTACCAAGCTGAGGATGGAAGTGAGGAAGATTGTGAAGTACCTGGAGAACTTGCCAGACTGGTACTGCAAGAAGAGAAGACTATACAGCCGCATGGAGAGTCAATCGAAAGTGTAAACCTGGGTACTGAAGTGGACAGGAGAGAAGTTAAAATAGGAGCAAGCTTGGAAAACAGTATTAAAGAAAGATTGATTCAGATGTTACATGACTATGTAGAGATTTTTGCTTGGTCTTATGAAGACATGCCAGGATTGGATACTGATATAGTAGTGCATCGTTTGCCAACGAAGGAAGAGTGTCGTCCTGTTAAGCAAAAGGTTCGTCGCATGCGCCCTGAAATGTCTGAGAAAATCAAAGCCGAGGTTATGAAACAATTTGATGCAGGTTTTCTGGCTGTTACTTCTTATCCTCAATGGGTTGCTAATGTGGTACCGGTACTGAAGAAGGATGGTAAGGTACGGATGTGCGTCGATTACAGAGATCTGAATAAAGCGAGTCCCAAAGATGACTTTCCACTCCCGCACATTGATGTTCTGGTAGATAACACCGCTCAACACAAGGTATTCTCATTCATGGACGGCTTCTCAGGATATAATCAGATTAAGATGGCACCTGGGGACATGGAGAAAACTACGTTTGTGACGCAATGGGGCACTTTCTGTTATAAAGTAATGCCATTCGGTTTGAAGAATGCAGGAGCAACGTACCAGCGTGCTATGGTAGTTCTGTTCCATGATATGATCCATCATGAAATAGAAGTATATGTGGATGACATGATAGCCAGATCTCATACTGAAGAAGAACATCTCGATCATTTATACAAACTGTTTGAGAGGTTGAAGAAATACAAGCTGAGATTGAATCCGAACAAATGCACCTTTGGAGTAAGATCCGATAAACTCTTGGGATTTATTGTCAGTGGTAAAGGAATTGAGGTTGACCCGGCTAAGGTGAGAGCTATTCAAGAAATGCCAGTTCCACGCACAGATAAAGAAGTCAGGGGTTTCTTGGGACGTTTGAATTACATTGCCCGGTTTATCTCCCATTTGACCGCTACCTGCAAACCCATCTTCAAACTACTGAGGAAGAATCAAGAGATGATATGGAATGACGAATGTCAAGAAGCTTTTGACAAAATCAAGAAGTATCTCCAGGAACCTCCAATTCTGATACCACCAGTTGAAGAAAGACCTCTAATCATGTATTTGACCGTGTTAGAAAATTCAATGGGGTGTGTGTTGGGGCAACATGACGAGTCTGGTCGAAAAGAGCATGCCATATACTACCTTAGCAAAAAGTTTACCGACTGTGAAACAAGATACTCACTGCTCGAGAGAACTTGCTGTGCTTTGGCCTGGGCTGCTCGCCGACTAAGACAGTATATGTTGAATCATACCACTTTGTTGATTTCTAAGATGGATCCCATCAAATACAT
Organism: Lathyrus oleraceus; assembly: GCF_024323335.1. Taxonomy (NCBI): domain Eukaryota; kingdom Viridiplantae; phylum Streptophyta; class Magnoliopsida; order Fabales; family Fabaceae; genus Lathyrus; species Lathyrus oleraceus. Next base: position 87,921,181 of record NC_066584.1, read on the forward strand.
ATTTGAGAAACCTGCCCTCTCCGGAAGAATAGCGAGATGGCAGATGATTTTAACAGAGTATGATATCCAGTATACTACCCAGAAAGCAATCAAAGGAAGCGTGTTGGCCGATCATTTGGCTCATCAGGCGGTGGATGATTACCAATCTATGAATTTTGAGTTCCCAGATGAGGATGTCATGCTTGTTACTGATTATGAAGAACCTGGACCGGAGGAAGGACCTGAACCGGGATCCCGATGGACTATGGTTTTCGATGGATCTTCTAATGCGTTGGGTAATGGTATTGGTGTTGTAATTATTTCTCCCAAGGGTTGCCATACGCCTTTCACTGCTAGACTATGTTTCGACTGTACCAACAATATGGCCGAGTATGAAGCATGTATTTTGGGACTCAGGGCTGCTATAGACCTGAGAATCAAGTTTTTAAGCGTATACGGAGACTCAGCCTTAGTAATCAGTCAGATCAAAGGAGACTGGGACACTAAACATCCGAATCTCATCCCTTATCGAGAGCGGGTGTTGACATTAATCCCATACTTTGAAGAGATTACATTCGAACATATTCCACGAGAGGAGAATCAGTTGGCAGACGCCTTGGCCACCATGTCATCTATGTTCAGAGTCAGATGGGACAATGAAGCTCCCAGGATCACCATTGAACGACTAGATGAACCAGCATATTGTTATGAACTTAACACTGATGAAGTAGAAGAGAAACCGTGGTTCCACGAAGTAAAAAGGTATTTAGAAGCTCGGGAATACCCCGAAGGGGCGTCCATCAATGACAGAAAATTCCTGAGGAAGTTCTCCGCTAAATTCTTGTTGAGTAATGGAGTATTATACAAACGTAATCATGACTCGACTTTGCTTCTCTGTGTGGATAAAAAGGAAGCAGAAAAGATTATGGAAGACATGCATGACGGTATTTTTGGGACTCACTCTAGTGGACATACAATGGCCAAGAAGATTCTGAGATCAGGGTATTATTGGTCTACCATGGAAGCTGATTGCCACCATCATGCCAGAACTTGTCACAAGTGCCAGATCTATGCGGACAAAGTACATGTACCTCCTGCTCCATTGAACGTGTTGACAGCCCCTTGGCCCTTTGCAATGTGGGGCATTGATATGATTGGAGAGATTAAACCTACGGCTTCTAATGGACATCGCTTCATCCTCATGGCTATTGATTACTTTACAAAGTGGGTAGAGGCGGCCTCATTTGCTTCTGTCACCAGGAATGCGGTGGCACGGTTCATCAAGAATAGTCTCATTTATCGGTATGGCATCCCTGAAAGAATTATCACTGACAATGGTACTAACTTGAATAACAAGATGATTACTGAACTCTGCACGCAGTTCAAAATAAAACACCATAACTCTTCTCCGTACCGGCCAAAGATGAACGGCGCCGTGGAGGCTGCTAATAAGAATATCAAGAAGATCATACAAAAGATGACAGTAACGTACAAAGACTGGCATGAGATGTTACCATTCGCTCTCCATGGTTATCGCACTTCAGTGCGCACTTCGACAGGGGCAACTCCGTTCTCTTTAGTCTACGGAACGGAAGCCGTTTTACCAGTGGAAGTTCAGATTCCCTCTCTAAGAATCATGAAAGAGGCAGGCTTAGACGAAGATGAATGGATTCGAACTCGACTCGACCAGATAAATTTGATTGATGAGAAGAGGTTGGCAGCTGTTTGTCATGGTCAGATGTACCAGAAACGGATGATCAAAGCTTTCAATAAGAAGGTTAAGCCAAAGGTATATCAGGCTGGTAACTTGGTAATCAAGCGTATCATACTACCACAGGGTGATCCTAGGGGCAAGTGGACTCCTACATATGAAGGACCATTTGTGGTCAAAAGAGTATTCTCAGGAGGTGCCATGATGCTCACTACTATGGATGGTGAAGACTTCCCGCATCCGGTGAATGCGGACATAGTTAAAAAATACTACGCATAAAAGAGACCCGCTAGGTCGATGTATCTAGGCAAAAGTAAGGGCATCCCGGCGAACCAAAAAGGTTCGGGCAAAAATTAGGGATAAACATATAAAAATGTACACCCGGCAAGTCTAAAACCTGAAAAGGCGGCTTGGGCAAAAATGGGTATCCTGGTGGACTGAAAACCTGAAAAAGCGGTCCAGGCAAAAATTAGGGATTAAAGCGTATGACTATGTCCCGTTCTCCGTCAGCTTCACCTAAGTTTCAAGGGACCGAACAAGCCAATCACCTCTATCCGACAGCAGGAGATGAGATGCTTGAAGACATAATGACAGTGGTGGAATTAGAATCGATAGGACTTTTTCTGCGTAGCTTTCTCTTTGTTTGCCTGACAACTTCCTCTTACTAGGATTTCTGTCTCCTTGTACACAAATTGCCTGTTTATAGGCCCTCTTTCAAAATCAATACAATTTTATCTCCAAAAAAGATGCTTTTGTTTTCACTTTTTCTGTTTTGTTTGCGTAAGCGTCCATTGATTTAATTTGAATTGATTTATGCATTTGAATATGATCAATGTTTACAAACAATTGCATGCCTAGAATAGTGATAGCAATCACTATACGACTCCAGGATCGAGGAGAAGGTATAACCAGGCTTTCCAATGAATCTGTTGCCAATTCTATTCCCCGGCTAAGCCAGTTATTCCCCAGAAGAAATGGGAATCACTAGACGAATTGGTCATCTCTTCTATCCCTAGCCAGGCTCTGTCGAATGTTTCTACCATCAGACAGAAATCAAATGCCCCAGCTGAGACAGGGTCATCAATACAAATATCTCCGACCAGCAGACTAGATTTATTTCCCCAGTAGAGTCCCCTGGAAGAACGTTTCAGACGCATAGTGCATTCATTACATCATTTCACATCACATACCTGCATACAATGTTCACATTTATTTCATTCCGCATCATATACATTACACTGTTTCATAGCATGCACATGCATACCATGTTCGCAGGCATAAAGCATCTCGTGCACCATGACATTGCATGAAACTAACTTGATCTTTCAGGTTAATTATCCTCCTGATCACATTCAAGATTCGAATACAGCTCTCGGATATAATCCATGTGACAAACTCTGACATTCTCCTAATGATGGCATCTTTTACAACAAATATTATCAGATACAGCCTAACGTACGGTTCATTCTGATTCAGCTCAACATATGACTCCTTCAACTCAGATGCGATCTAACGTACGATCCATTCTGATCTTCAAATCCTCAGATACTGCCTAGCGTATGGTACATTCCGGGGTGTAGTCTAGCGTACGACTACTTTCTTCTTCAGATACAGCCTAACGTACGGTTCATTCTGATTCAGCCCAACATATGACTCCTTCAATTCGGATGCGATCTAACGTACGATCCATTCTGACTTTCAGCAACTCCAATACGGTCTAACGTACGACCCATTTGGATCTTCAAGCCCTCAGATACTGCCTAGCGTACGGTACATTCCGAGGTGTAGTCTAGCGTACGACTACTTTCTTCTTCAGATACAGCCTAACGTACGGCTCATTCTGCAACTCCAATACGGTCTAACGTACGACCCATTTGGATCTTCAACTCCAATACGGTCTAAAGTATGACCCATTTGGACCTTCAACTCAGATACGATCTAGTGTACGGTCCATTCTGATTCTACCTTCGTCAGATACAGCCTAACGTATGGCTCATTCTGCAACTCAGATACGATCTAGCGTATGATCCCTTCTGATCTTTCATCCCCAGCAAAGTCATCCGCCTAATGGACAATTCATTCATGTGCAGTCGAGGGCATAATGAAGGACTCACTGTACGGTCTAGCGTATGACCCAGTATGGCACCCCTGCCTTCGGATATCGTCTAATGTACGACGCACTCTGAAGCCCTCATCATCAAACTTCCTGGATGGCATCTTTAAGCCCACCTCTCGATTGACAGGTGCAAATTTTTGGGGCATTCTAGTGTTCAATAATCTTCCACCTCCAGACCACGAACGACATACTTGCCGTCCTAACTCTCTCGGTTCAAGAATATTGAACAGGGGCAGCTGTCATACCCCAAAATTTGCCCATTAATCTTGCCAAACATTCTCGAGGCACCCCAACTTATTTTGCAAGGCCCTGACATTAAAGGAACAAAAGCCCAGCTCACAACAGGCCCAATCCAGAAAATGGCCCAAACTAGCTCGCTCGCTAGGCGAGCAATTCCTTCGCCTAGCGAACCCCTCGTTATGACACTCGCCCCAGCGAAGCACCAGATCCAGAAAAAGCCCAAACTAGCTGGCTCGCTAGGCGAGCAACTCCTTCGCCTAGCGAAGCTTGCGAATATCAGAATTTCTGGGCTTCATTCTGAGCCCATTAGGTCATCACAATCACTATAAATAGCCAAGTTTCAGTCACGAAAAGGAAGAACGAAAACGGAGAGAGGAGAGCCCTGGCAAGCAAACCCTGATACTCACTGGAGACAAACCCTGAAGGAACTCGCGGCGCCAAGGTCTACCTCTGCCCATTCAATCCGATTTGCCGATTCGAAGTCGCAATTCAGCTGCCAACAGGTTTACATTGCTACTACTGCATTATGTTCTTAATTTGCATATGGCTTTATGATTAGATTTATGAAAATAGCTTAGGCTTGGCATGTGAACTTTAGTATGTACCTGAATACCTTAAATGATTAACCATATAATTGCAGTAATGAAAGCCATAAGGCATAAAATTGGTTGAAATTGTACTGATATCAAAACCAGAATCCGCCGCCGCTCGCTAGCACATCGCTAAGCGAGCATGCAGCGAGTATTCGCTACGCCTTCGCTAGGCGAGGCAGGAACGAACGTGACAGTAGCTGACTTTTCTGTTCTGATTTTTACTCATGTTTTAGCATAGCCATGCATCATTTATCAGACCCTATTTACTGTTGTGATCTTTTTCCTTGTGGTGTAATCCTCGATTGCACTCTGATTTGGTGTTCTGACATGTTTTGTTGAGTTTTGTAAAAGTTCACATCCCCCAGGAAAGGATTGCTTGTTAGGTATCCCACTTTATTTGTGGGGTACCCTTATGGAGATTCACCCTGAATTACTCAATTGATTTTAATGTATTGATTTTATGGCGAAGATCCACCCTAATGGCTTAATTGGTCTTAATGTATTAATTTTAATGTGGACCTAATTACTTACTTGATGACGGCTACCTAATTAATTGTAAAACTTTACCTTTAAGTAAGTGATCTTGGACCTCTCTTTTGTTACCCTACGATTACGGTATTATGGTCATGTCCCGCGAATATGGGGATACACTTAGCAAAGACCCTTCGGTTAAATCATCATGGTCCCTCGAAAGTTGCCTTTGTCCCTCGATGACCCTTCGGTATAGCCTATGATTAAATGATGATAGTCCCTTTGAATGCTAAGGTATCCTCTCAACTGTTGCCTTCAATGACCAATCGATGACCCTACGATGACCCTCTTACATCCAAAGGATAAAACTACTTACTTCTCAATAGTAAGGACAATTTTACCCTCATAAGGATAGGAAATGCCCGGAAAGACCTCGGACAGGTATAACCCTTAATTGCTCATTCATAACCTAAAATACTTTTCACACCTCACACATTTCCAAACATCTTTTTTTAGAAAATCACCACTTGGCATACATCCGCACTAGGACCATTGCCGAGTTATATCTTTCTAAACCACTTTCAAAACTAAACGAGATAACCACTTTGTATACATTCATACAAGAATCATTACAAAGTTAAATTCTCCTTTTCAAAACATTTTCTATACATTTTTCAAACACTTGTTCAAACGAGAAAAACATAAATGATTGAGCAATTAAGAGCCCATGGATAACCATGGATACAAAGGGTGCTAACACCTTCCCTTTGTATAATGTACCTCCCGAACCTAAGAATCTAAATTAAGGTCTTTCCTGTTCTTTTCCACCTTTCCTTATGGGATAAAAGAAAAGTCGGTGGCGACTCTTGCTAACCGCGACATTTGCTTTCCAAAGCAAAATCACATTAAAGTCAGTTCACCGTATGACAGGTATCATAGCAAATTTCTCCTATTTCTTATTGTAGCTTGATCAACCATGGGAGATCAACCATTGACCATGGTAGACCTTGAGGGAATTACTGCTAATTTTACCACGACCTTAACTGCTTTGACTGAATAGATGACAACTTTAACAACTCAGGTTAACAACGCCACAATAATGGGAACCAACGAAGAGACAAGATAAGGGAACCGATTAGGCTTCCGCGGGATGGAAATAATCATGATGTTATTGTTGAAAATTCAAGTTCCAAAGAAGAATAACCCCACATCATGGGAATCAACATAACCATGCTTTTTGAGTGAAGGTTAATATTCCATTTATTCTACAAAACAATGGGAGTGGAAGAGCTTATGAATTGGAAACTTGACGTTGATAGATACTTCAACGTCATGGGCATCCTTGAGAACAAGCAAGTTAAGATGGTGGCAATCAGGCTGAAGAGTATTCATGTTGTCTGGTGGGATAAGCTTGTTGTTCAGAGGCAAAGAAAAGGGTCGGTTGGATCTTGGCAAAGAATGAAACAATTGATGCTTGAGGGGTTTTTACTGGAGGATTATGAGCACATTCTTTATAAAATGTATATTGAGTTTGTTCGGGGAAAGAGAATTGTAACATAATACACAATTGAGTTTCTGCATTTCTCTAAGCGTAATGAATTGGGAGAATCAGAGATCCAAAAGGTAGCTTGATACATTAGTGGCTTAAAGGGATCTTTGCAGGAGAAGATGGGTTTGTATACTATATGGATTGTGGCTGAGGCATGCAGTATAGCTTTGTAGGTAGAATTGATGGAGAAATCCCCTCATAATTTCTCATCTTTTAGGTATTCGCCCAAGAATAACTTTGAATCAGTATGTGACAAGAAAAATAGTGCAACAACCAGGGATTACAACCCTGAGAATAACGAGACTAGTAGCCTTAACAGTGTACAACAGGGTAAAGTACCAGTTCAGAGGAAGAATAATCCATATGCTAAACCTACCAGAGACATGTGATATCATTGTAATGGAAGAGGTCACAAATCAAATGTTTGTCCAACAAGGAGATTCATTGATGTTACAGAAGAATGGGAAGAGGAAGAGGAAAGAGAAGGACATGCAGTTGAGAATGATGAATATGTAGGGGATGGGTTTGTAGAGGAAGAATCTGATTGAAGGGGTAAATTTTGTGTTGCATAGAATTTTACTAGTATCCAAATATGAAGGGAAACACAAGAGTTTGTTTAAAACACACTATTCTACCAAGAACAAGGTGTGTAATCTGATTGTGGATATTGGCATCATGGATAATCTGGTGTCACGGAAATTGGTAGGTTATTTCAAGTTGTCTATAAAACCCCATGAGAATCTATACACCATCGGTTGGGTAAGCAAGGGATCCCAAGTTCGAGTAACATTAGCTTGTAGAGTTCCTATCTCCATCAAAAAGCATTTTAGAGAAGACATGCTTTGTGATGTTATTGATATGGATGTTTGTCATATTTTACTTGGTAGGCCTTCTCAGTCTGATAAGGATATCACTTATTGAGGACAAGATAACTTTATGATGTTTACATAGGGTACACATAAAATTGTTATTGAAGGAGAAGGGCGATCCAAAATGCAGCGGAATTTAAAAAAAATCTCCTTTAGTGATCCTTAGGAATGGGCATGATCAGTGATAGAATCTTTATCTCTTGTGGCGATTGAAACCTTTGATGCAGATCTACGGAGCGATCACGAACGTTGAATGGTGACAACGCCTCTACTCAGTTCACACGAACGGATTCCTTCAATCTCAGTGCTAGCTGCTACGAATGAAGGCTTTGAGAGAGAGAGAGAGAGAGAGAGAGAGAGAGAGAGAGAGAGAGAGAGAGAGAGAGAGAAATGAAATTGCAACTGCACAAATGCTTCTGCAGAAGGGTTCTACTTATAGAACCACTTGTGTGGGCTGCAAGCTTAAAAAAGCCCACTTAAATGTATGTGGCTCATATCTTATAATATGCCAAAATCACTTAAGCGCGTGGTACCTTACCATATTTCGTATTCTTCTTAAGTACACCGTACCTTACGATGTTCTACAATTCACTTAAGTGCACTATACCTTACGGTGTTCCTTAGTTACTCTATCTCTCATCAATCCGTCCTTTTGTGTGTGACCTTGTAGGTTTTCGCGGCATTGGCAATTATATTAAATCACGTATTTAACATAATAAACAGTGAGCGGTATCTAGCAACACATCACTGCTACCCAAGACACGAAAATGTCACGTGATCTGACAAATCCTTTTGTGATAATACTTATGTGTACAATTACCCTTTTGCCCTTATGTCTATATTGAACACAAGGCATATACCATGCCATCCTTGTCCAGTTCAATATTGGGCTCGTAGACATTTATCCTGTTACGCAGGATGGGCAAATTCCATCCAGGTCACTCATGTCCCTCAGCATGCTTCGTTGAGTACCCATCAACTGTCTTTATAGTCATCCAGTTACGGACAACGTTTGATCAGCAATAAGGCACTCGACTTTACATCTAGGGTCCATAGTGGTTTTAAGTCAAAGGGTGGTATACACCATTATCTCCATGATAATAACTTATGACACTTAGCATAACATTCTATATAGTATTCTCATAGCGGGTCAATCCAGTATAAATATTACTCTCAATATTCATACTTATGTTTAAGACATGATAACTCCTTATCCATGATATATGAGATGTGATCATCAGTCTATATACATAATAGTCTTAATGCTTTAATATTATCCCACTTCACAACAAAGCTCGACTTCAGATACTTTAAGAATAATGTCCTTATGTTTAATGGGATCTCATGATTAAGTCACACTTGATACATTAAATGGACTAGCTATTCTAGGGACTTTATTAAACAAACATAATAAAGAAAAAGAATTTTATTATTAATAAATAATATCATACAAGTACCAAAAGTATTGGCCTCTAGGGCTTACACCAACAATCTCCCACTAGCACTAGAGCCAATCAGGCATACCCCTAATGCCCATAGATCTAGTATGGCCATCATGCTTCTGCTGCGCAAGAGGCTTTGTCAGTGGGTCAGCAATATTGTCAAGTGTAGGTACTCTGCATATTTTCAGATTTCCTATATCTATTATCTCTCGAATGAGGTGATAACGCCTAAGTATGTGTTTGGATCGTTGGTGAGATCTAGGCTCCTTAGCTTGTGCAATAGCACCATTGTTATCACAATAGAGACCAATGGGATCCACAATGCTAGGAACTATGCCAAGTTCACTAATGAACTTTTTGATCAAAACAACTTCCTTTGCTGCACTTGAGGCAGCAATATACTCGGGCTCAGTTGTAGAATCAACAATTATATCTTGCTTTGAACTTTTCCAGCTCACAGCACCACCGTTTAAGCAAAACACATAACCAGATTGTGATCTAAAGTCATCCTTATCTGTCTGGAAGTTAGCATCGGTGTATCCAATTACAACAAGCTCTTCCTGACCTCTATATATCAAGAATGAGTCCTTAGTCCTTCTCAAATACTTAAGGATATTCTTTACAGCTACTCAATGAGCATCACCAGGATCATATTGGTACCTACTCGTTGCACTTAAAGCATACGAGACATCTGGTCAAGTACATAACATGGCATACATGATAGATCCTATTACAGATGCATATGGAATCTTATTCATGCGATCCCTTTCTTCCTTAGTTGAAGGGGATTGTGTTTTTGATAGACACATGCCATGTTGCATAGGTATGAATCCCTTTTTGGAATTGTCATACCCCAATTTTGTCCGAGCATTTTAAATTTTCATAAATTCGATTTAAATTTTCAGTTTACATCACATGTACAGCATAACATGCATTTTATCATTAATAATACCTGAAATATCAGTCAGGATAAATTTATTGAAAATGCAGACGAATCGGTTGAATCATTTCCTCAAGTACAGACAAAATCAGCGGATAAAAAGTTTTAAAATTAAAATTGCAGACGCCAGTATTATTAATCTACGGTTCATGTAGTTTAACCTGGTGTGCTCGTTGTATTTTTCAGCAGCTGTTTCAGTTGCGTTTTGACCCGCCTGAGTCTTTTAACCGGTGCAAACTTATTTCAGAATTTGAAGAAACGTTGTATTTTTCCAATAAGTATATTTCGTGTTGATCATTTTAATGCACTCAATTTAATTTTTTGAGTAAATTTGTATCTGACTTCCATTTATAATCGGTCATTTTATTTCTTTGTTCAAATATTCAAATTAAACAATTAGAGATTTTATTTATTTATTTAAGTTAAAATATTGATTAGAATTTTGTGATGACTATATTTTATTTAAATAATAAATAATAATGATTGTTTTCAAAAAAATAAAATAAGGTTACACATTGGATTCCTTGTGAAATTGCCGACTGGTAACACCAATTACTCCAACGGGTATCTCTCTGACGAAAACAGAAAGAACAAAAAAAAAGAAAATGAAAAGAAAAAATGTGATCCCTGCTTTCCACTACGCACTCTCAACGGCTCTTTCTGTGCACAAAAAGACAAGAGGAAGAAAGAGAGAGAGGCTCTCCACACTAAGAACTCTCTCTCAGCGAAAAATAAGGAGAAACAAAAAGGCCACACTGTCGCATTACGCGAAAAACCGGCGGGAAACGAAGAACAACAGAGCCGCCACCGTGCGTTATTTATCCCAAAAGAGGGAAAGGAAACGCTCGAAGTAAACCTGGAAAAGAACATGGTCTCGCGACCAAAGAGAATGGGTTCGGGAGTCGGTTATGCAAAGGGAAGGTATTAGCACCCCTACGCATCCGTCGTACTCGACGGGATCCACGCACAATAGGAAGGAAAATGGTTGCTAAAAACGCTGCTCAAAACACACACACACTGGCTGAAAGAGACACAAGAAAACCAACAAGACTGAAACTGACTCGGCAGGATGTCGCATCCTGGGCCTACTTAGTCTATCAGGCATAGACATCAGAGTCGAAGTAGTTCGGACTGGGGAAACGACACATGCTCGCTAGGATATCGCATCCTATGCATACGTATCTCTTCGGACGAAGAAGAATCAGAGCATTCGTAGCTCGGCTGACACGCACACGAACAAACACTGGCAAAGGCAAACGTGGAGCCTGAATGCCAATCACTGGACTTATATCAGCATCCGAACCAAACAAACACACACAGGAAACCAACTGCCAATCGCTGGACTTATGTCGGACTCCAACCAGAAAAAGAGAAACAACTCACACAAACAAAACAAAAGGGCGAAAAAGAAAAAAGGGCGCCCGGAGAGATCAGCTCATCTCCTGCCTACGTACCTCATCTGGTATGAGGATCAGGGCGACGTAGTTCCCCTACGCAGGGAAAAAGGACTAGCCTAACCAGATAACAGAGGGAGACACAACTCTAGGGAGACTACGACTCGAGCCTAGATGTTGTCATGCAAAGTCGTCCCTAAGTTAAGGTTTCTAGCTAACTTGCACAGGAAGCAAGCCTATCCTAAACATGACTTGCACAGGAAGCAAGCCACACCAAACCTAACTTGCACAGGAAGCAAGGGTCTCGATTGCAACTAGGGCAAGAGAAAGGGGAGGTCTCAATCGCAACGAGGGCGAGAGAAAAGAATTAGTGTTAGTTGTTAGTCAAACTCGACAAGACATCGCATCTCGTGCCTACGTATCTCATCTGGACATGAGAATCAGAGTTGCCGTAGTTCGGCTAAACTATTCCCGTTGGTTTGTGTTTTTTAAGTGGACAACGTCACTGCGCAATCTACCTGATGCTCGACCTTTGGAGACTTACTCACCTGTAGTAGAAGGAGTTAACGTATCCTTAAGAGGGGATAATGTTTGTTTGTGTTTTAGGAAAGCTCAAGCAAGAAAGGAAGTCCTATACGAAGGAACCGTGCTACCTTAATTGACATGCAAACGAGACTACGCGGAGTCTAGCAAACCTAGGGGATACAATCACACCACACAAGCACATACAGCATGAAATAAACACACCAACAAGGGGCTCAAACATCAAGGCTAGGTTTTAGTCGAGGGGTCATATCAACCTCAACAAACAAACCACTGGAATTGGGTAGTGTTAGCTCTTAACCTTGCCATTGAGGGGCTAAGGTGAAGCAGATAAAAGGTGAGTGAAGATAAGACTTCACAGCTCTTATCCCTGGCCTGGGAGAGCTTAAGACAAGAATGTGTGGGTTCAGAAGGTAGGAACCCTTCTACACATTTGATACTGACTCAACTGTACAATTGTACAAGATCTTGGGTTTGTATCTGCAATGCATCAACACAGTGGTGTGAGCAAAACAGATGACACACAGAGTAGCAGGGGATAGGTTGCATATCCCTTGGGTTCTGCCAATTGCCTCTTCACTTAGGAGGTCTTTGAATATGTACAAGGACAAAATTTAAACATTCACAAACATTGCCTCTTAAGGAGGACTTCAGACAGTTGCCTGGCCAAGTAACAGGCCAGATCTTCCAGACTACATGAAGATAGAAAGGTATACCTCAATGCAAATTGCTTATCAAGCAACGCAAAGCAAAAAGTTCACAAGGAACTGAGCAACTAAAAGTACCTGAAACCAGTCAGACAACATTAGTACACGACTTCAAAATTAAAGCAAAAGGAAACAGATATCAACCAGTCAACACAAACAGGCTAAGTGTGCAATGCACAAAGCTCAAGGCATGTGAGCCAAGCAACCTACAAAACATAACATGTTAGTCATGATAAACAAGCAAACAAAACCAATTTATGTTGGTCTCATTGGACAATTGTTGGTCAACCTGAAAACATGAGCTCAAATGTGAGTAACAGGACCACTAGGGCAAGCCTAGGGTCAAAAGGGGATGAAAAAGTTCAAACAGCAAGTGGCAAGCATCCAAAATCATGTTCAAACAATTAAGAAATACAACCAATTGGGTTCACATGCACATCAATCATTATCATCATTTCATGAACAATTTAGGTCAAAGTATAGCAAACAGAAGCTCATAGGAGTCAACAGAAAGACTTGAATCAAAAGCAGTCTTAAACATTTTCAAAAATCACCAAATAAATCATGATCAATCACAACCCACAGCATGGTAAGCATGTCAAGTTTCATCTCATTTGGACAAGTGGAAGGCAGTCAATGAAAATCAGAAAGGCAAAACAATTTTGAACATGCTCAAAGAGGTCAACCAAACATGCATCAACTTGAAAAATTCATAAATCAGAGATGGCATAAGATAAATGAATGGGACTAAAACCATGGCAAAGCTTAGGGTGTCTAGTTATCTCATGTAAAATTTCATGTCCATCTAATAAGATATGAGCATTTCACAAAACAAATGGGCACAAGTGTCACACAAAGTCAACATATGATCAAACAGGGGACAAAAATCTCAATCAATTGGAAAATGCCATAAATAAATCCAAGAAAAATCACATGTAAACTAGACATACTCAAGCTCAATCATGCAAAAAATCAATCCATTTTGAGGTCAATAGGCATGGCTAAGAAAATCAACAAGTTGCACATCAATGGTGTGACACAAATTGTCACACCTTACTTCAAAAATTCATAACTCACAATCCAGATAAGATAAATTCATGATCTTTATACCAAAATCACCAGGGATGTGTCTAGTTTGTGCACAAAAAATTCCAAAGTCAAAGGATAAAGCATAACTATTTCACAATGGTTTTGGTAAAATGTGCAAAATATTGATACATGTTACAAACCCTAATGCCAAATAAAATCCATTCATCAAAAAAATCTGGAAAAAATATGACAATTAAGTAGAGATCATGATGAAAAGAATGAAAAAAATCCCATGGAAATTGGACTAAAAACAAAGGAGTTATGATTTTTCAAAGTTAGAGATCAAAAATGAAATTAAAATTGAAAAATAACAACATAATTTGATATGTCACATGCCACGGATGGCATTTTTGTAATTCCCAGAGCCACTAATCTAAACGCCGCCGTTTTGGACACTGAAAGGAAATAATCCTATTGGCCAGCATGCGAGCACAATACCATGCACGTGGATATTCGAAGTTCTGGGCAAGGCAATATGAACTAGGGTTTCAAGTATACAGTAGCATGACATTCATCTTCCCAAATCGATTCAATCAAAAATTTTCCCAGAAATTGCAATTGGGCATACCAATCGACTCAGCAAAGCACAACTAACATGAATCCATCATTTATTTTCACTAAAACACAATACAACTCATGAATCGAGCAAGAATAAATTTCATCATTAAACTTTAAAACAGCATAACTCCTAAACTACTCAACCAAATCATGTGATTCGAAGCTTAATGTGATCAGGGACAAGAGATCTACAAAGTGCATATCATGAATTAGAGAAAAAAAGAGATCGAGTTTTTACTTGATTCTGGAGAAATTCGAGAAGCAGCGGTTGTTTGGTGCTGCAAGCTTGAAACAGATGTCCTATAACCCTCCAAGTGATGAATGATGAAGATGGTTTGGCTTGAAACAACTTGAAATAGCTTTAACCAAACTTTGCCATTGATGGAGCTTAGCAAACACAGTCCACGAAATGGTCCTCCAGTTGGTGTGTGATGGTTGCAATAGGCTCACAATGATGGTTATATGATGAAACAACAATGGCCAGCTCGAGTTCTCTTGAGGTTTTGGCAGAAAAGTTCAAAATACCAAGAATGGAGATTTGAGAGAGTGAGAGAATTCTGTTCTTTCTGTGGCTGCTAGGGTTGCACAATGATCAGAAAATGAGTTTATATTTGCTGTTTAAGGTTGGTTTAATGAGAGCTAATCACCATTTTGTTTTATGAAGTAATTTGCTAATTGGCCATTTTGGTTCTTATGGTGAGGTGTGATGGTTAGTGCACGAAATTGGGCCTTGTAGCATGACCAAAACATGATTTCAGAACTTATTCAATTGGCAAAAATGGCTGTAAGTGGTTAATTCAAGATTTCACTTTTGCACCACACTTGAAAATAAATCATGATAGTGAAAAAAATGCCATTTTGATCCATAGAGTTTTGGTGCATGAGAGTTACATTTTTGGAAAGAGGAGGTTAAATATGACTTGTTGGAAAAAACCTCACCAAATTTGGCCAAATGGTTTGAGAGATATGGCCTTTTGAAGTTCAAGAATTTTTGAAAATGAATTGATCATATCTTGCCAACCATACATGGGAATTGAGAGTTCTTGGACTTTTTGGAAATGGGAGAACAAGATCTTCAACTTTCATGTTGGGAAAAAATTCATTTGAAGCTTGTATCATGATGTAAGTTTGGGATCAAAAAGTTTCCATTTTTGGCAGTTAAAATTACAGGTCCAGTTTCTATTTTTGGAAATTTCTGATTTGGCTTCAAATTCTTCAATGATGATGTTTGCCATGATATATGAGGCCTATTTGGACATGAATAAGCTCTCTCAAACCAAATCCATCCATCAAAACCATAAAATCAATCACAGTTGACCAAGTTTGACTTTTTAGGGTTTCTGACTGACTGTGCATTGAGTGATGACTTCTGAACATCCAACCCTTGACCAAAACACTTCAAATGGATCCCCAAGTCATGTGAACATGTTGGACCAACCCTAGGGCCTTGGCTCCTTGGAAAATGTACTTGCTTGCTTGACTGACTGATCTCCTGATCAGTTTGACCTAATTCTTCTGACTATCTTGCACTTGGGCAAAAGGGACAATGCAATGCTATGCAGTGGACCATGTTATGCTATGACCTAATATGAGAATGTATGTACAATGATAGGTGCAAATTTGAGGTGCTACACACACAAGGTGACGCTCCCACTCATACCCTTTCCACTATTAACTCCATCTCTCGCACAGTAAAACAAACAGAAAGAAAAGAAAAAATTAAAGACGGTTCATCAGCCTCCTTCATCCGCCATCTTCCTCGTCACCGTCTTTACCACCTCCACAACAACCTCACTTTTTTTCCTTCTTTAAAAATCTCGTCGGCGAACTTACTCATACACCCTCATCGCCGCTTACAACCTACCGCAACACCAAGACCCTCCACGAAAACCACCGGCGTACCCACCTCTTCTTCCTACGAAAACCAACGACCTTCAACTTTCAACCGCTTTTGATTGAAGCGTTCTTCGACTCGCTTCGCCGGCAGCAACTTTCCACATATAAACCGACAATACTACACGACAACACCGCAATGCCGCTCACATTGTTACGGTAACAATACGACGGTGCAGTCAATACGGTGAGATCCGAAGCAAGGAATTTCTAGTCAGCAAACAACAACGTCTATTATTAGGCCAACGGTAATGTTTCGGTTTTAATTATGCTTGTGTGTTTATGGTTTAAATTCGAATCGCATTTGTGTTTGTCGAGATTGGTGTTATAATGTTGAAAAATTATGATGACTATTTTGTGATTCATTTCTATTATGTAGCATGCGTGTTGAATTTGTTTTAAACGTAAGTATATCATGATTCAGTGCGTTTTCTTTTGGCTTGTTATTTGAAAATAGCCTGCGGTTTAGTGTGGTAGTATGGTGAGCTACTGCAGTATGATGTGCTACTTCTGTATGGTAAGCTACTGCAGTTGTAATATTTAAGCCACTTTTTTTTTCTACATAGTGTAAATAGATACCCATGATAATACCTGCTATTACTTTTCGGTTTCTTTATGCTGATGTTGTTTCAATATATTATTCATTTCTTTTGGTTTGATATGATTATACTATTGCTACCAAAATTTCTCCATGCTTATATATGTATTAAGCCATGGTTGTACTGATACCTTAAAAACAACATTTGTTTCTTCTTTTTCTTTTTCTTTTTAAACTTTGATATTGTTAGTTAACTAATATTTTTTTTAATTAAATAGAATATAATTCTTTAAATTTTGGGTTAGTATTAGTCATAGTATTATGATCCTCTTGCCAAATGATTGCTAATTATATTGTAGGTTTGCTTGTTAAAATTCTAAAAAAAATTATTATATTGTTAATTGATTGTTGAATCATAGTTTAGATTTCCGACTTTTGGTGATGTATTTTGTAAATAATAATTGGTTTTATGCTATCTTTTTTTATCCCATTGCGTTAAATCGTAGTATTTGATTTACGGATTCGACAATTCTGTGTCGATATACCGTCAAAAGATTACAATACATCAATATGATATTTCACCGCGTTACGATATTACGGATGACATTAATCATATTGTCATTTCGTACAAACCGGTTTATGAGCACATGATTCCCGATTCAATTCGACTATTCTACATTCAATATTGTCATCTATTTCTTTTTTAAAATTAATTAATTAAGATTTTGATTAAATTAATATGATTTTTTTAATTAATTTTAATTAACTTAATTATTTGATTATATTAAGTCTTAATCAAATAATTTTGATAATTGATTTTAATTACCTTAATTAGGTGACTTAATCGAATTTTAATCAAATTAATTTCGTTAATAAAAAGCGGACCGATTCACTTCACGATCATTTTCCACTATATTTGCATAACACAAAATTCGATTTCATCATCAATCTAAACCAATTTCAAAAAAACACAAATCACACGATTCTTGATTTAACATCAAGCCTACTTTCAAAACGAACCCTTTGTAAGTCGATAGCTTTTAGCATCGCCATCAACCTCACATAGCTTACTCTTGGGCTTTCTTACAATGAGACCTATTCGATTTTAATTAATCGAGTAGATGAACTATTCACTAAATAAATTCAATACATTCGTAAACACAAATTTAAAACCTCGATCCGACATCGAGTATTCTTTATTAAAATTAAATTAAAATACTTAATCATAATTAAATACTATTTCATTTAGAAATGAAAAAGGAGATGGTTTTGAGTTTTCAACTCCTTTCCTCGATTATTCGAATACAAATTATTTTACTAGGTTAGTCGAATAATCGTCACTTCTATCCACCTAAGCACAAACAAATCGAATCATTTTATAATAAGAAATGAAAAAGGAGATGACTTTGAGTTTTCAATTTTTCTCCTCGATTATTTGAATACAAGTTCTCTTACTTGGTTAGTCAAATAATTGTCGTTCCTCTACAAACTTCCAAACCCCGATTAAATCAAAACACTTTCAGAATAAGCTAAATGAAAAGGGAGATGACTTTGAGTATTCAACTTCTCTCCTCAATTGTTTGAATACGAGTTCTCTTACTCGGCTAGTCAAACAATTGTCATTTTACCACAAACTTGTGACTTAATCAAATCATTTTCACAGTAAACTATATGAAAAGGGAGATGGTCTTGAGTCTTCAATTCCTCTCCTCAAATGCTTGGATATGAGTTGTCTTACTCAGTCATTCGAGTACTTGTCGTTCATTCTAAAATACGTCAACCATACGCAAACCTATTTTCATAATCACTCAGATGAAAAAGAACGCGGTCTAGAGTCTTCTATTCCCTTTCCCAATTATTAGGATACGAGTTGTCTTACTCGATTATCCGAGTATTCGTCATCCATTCAAAACACTTTAATTATTATCAAATCCTTTCTATAATTAAGGATGAAAAATAAAGTGGTCTAGAGTCTTCTATTCCCTTTCCGGATTATTAGGATACGAGTTGTCTTACTCGATTATCCGAGTATTCGTCATCCATTCAAAACACTTTAATTATTATCAAATCCTTTCTATAATTAAGGATGAAAAATAAAGTGGTCTAGAGTCTTCTATTCCCTTTCCCGACTGTTAGGATACGAGTTGTCTTACTCGATTATCCGAGTAATCGTCATCCAACCAAAAACATCTCAACCAATCAAAACATCCAACATATTAATTCAACTTGTCACCCTCGTGTGATCAAAACTCTTTTCAGAAAGAACACTGTTTAATCCTTCCTAATGCGCATAACAAACCAATGCTTAAGCCTCCGCCGAGAGTAGACAAGCCAACGTTTAGCCTTTAGGATGCGATCTAAACAGTTGTTCATTAAAAAACACCAACCAACCGTAGTTTCCCGAACTACGAATGCTCTGATTTCCTTATTATACCATAAGGATACGTAGGCAGGAGATTACTATATCTTCACGAGCACACTAATAAAAAACCTCCCCTTTCCCTTACGAAGTTCTCATCCATTTCTATTCTTTCAAAAAATTTATAACTTAAAGATAACAAACAAACATAAATTAACACTCGAAACACACATTAGAACTAAAAGATTCCCGTTGAGTACAACAAACGTAAGGGGTGCTAATACCTTCCCCTTACGTAATCCACTCCCGAACCCGAATATGGTTGCGACGACCATTATTCTATTTCCTAAAGGTTTTATCGATATTTTCCTATCCCTTCATTGGGATAAATAAAGTTCGGTGGCGACTCTGTTCGAACGTGATTTTTTTTCCGCGACCATCGCGAGGAATCGTATTTTTCGAGATGCGACAGGAATCATGCATATTAAAGCGTCTCAACACTTTATCTATGCATGTACTCTGACTTAGGCCAAGCAGTTTTTGTGATCTATCTCTATAGATTCTGATTCCTAATATATAGGCTGCTTCACATAGGTCTTTCATAGAAAAGTATTTCCCCAACCAAGACTTTACTTGTTGCAAGGTAGGGACATCGTTTCCAATGAGTAATATGTCATCTACATATAATACCATGAAAACGATCATGCTCCCACTAACCTTCTCGTAGACACAAGGCTCATCTTCGTTCTTGATGAATCCATATTGTTTTACTGTTTCATCAAAACGAAGATTCCATCTTCTGGAAGCTTGCTTCAATCCATAGATTGATCTTTGTAACTTACATATCTTTTGGGCTTCTTCTGGTATGTCAAATCCTTCAGGCTATGTCATGTACACATCCTCAAGAAGATTCTCATTAAGGAAAGCAGTTTTGACATCCATTTGCCATATTTCATAATCATGATATGCAGCGATAACAAGTAAAATCCGAACAGATTTAAGCATTGCAATTGGTGAAAAGGTTTCATCATAGTCAACCCCATGGATTTGTTTATATCCTTTTGCAACCAGTCTTGCCTTATAGGTATGTACCTTACCATCCATGTCAGTCTTCTTTTTGAAGACCCACTTGCATCCTATAGGGTTAACTCCTACAGGAGGCTCTACCAAGGTCCAAACTTGGTTTATGTACATGTAATCCATTTAAGATTTCATGGCTTCTAGCCACTTTTCAGACTCGGGACCAGTTATGGCCTCTTGGTAGGTCACAGGCTCATCTTGATCCATGAGTAATACATCACCTTGATCAGTTATGAGATATCCATATCTCTCAGGTAGGTGACGTATCCTGCTTGACCTACGCTGGTGTTGTTCTACTTGAGCAGGTCGCTCTTCCACAACTACTTGTGTTTCCTGCTATAATTCCTCCATAGGTGTATCAATGCTTTGTGATTCTTGAATTTCTTCAAGCTCTACTTTCCTCCCACTTATTCCTTTGGAAATAAAATCCTTTTCTAGGAAAACTCCAGTTCGAGCGACAAACACTTTGCCCTCAGAAGGATTGTAGAAGTAATACCCTCTTGTTTCTTTAGGATACCCCACAAATATGCATTTGTCAGATTTGGGCTCAAACTTAGTTGAAATTTGTCATTTCACATAAACTTCGCAACCCCAGATCTTCATGTAAGACATATGTGGTTTCTTACCACTCCATATCTCATATGGTGTCTTCTCAACCTTTTTGGATGGAACACGGTTAAGTGTGTAAGCTGCTGTCAATAATGCATGTCCCCAAAAGGAGTTTGGAAGATCGACGTGACTCATCATGGATCGGACCATGTCTAACAGGGTTTGATTTCTTCTCTCAGATACACCGTTCCATTGGGGTGTTCCAGGAGGAGTAAGTCGGGATAGGATCCCACACTCTTTTACACGATCATCAAACTCTAGGCTTAAATACTCATCACCTCGATCTGATCGAAGAGTTTTAATATTCTTACCTAGTTGGTTTTGTACTTCATTCTTGAATTCCTTGAACTTTTCAAAGGACTCTGATTTGTGTTTCATTAAATACACATAACCATATCTACTGAAGTCATCAGTAATTGTGATGAAGTACTGAAAACCTCCTCTGGCTGGTATGTTCAGTGGTCTACATACATCAGTATGTATGAGGGCCAAAAGATCATTAGCTCTTTCACCTTTTCCTGTGAATGGAGACTTTGTCATCTTTCCAATTAAACAAGATCTGCATGTCTCATATGATTCATAATCAAAAGAGTCCAAGAGTCCATCTTTATGGAGTTTGGAAATGCGTTTCTCATTTATGTGGCCTAATCGGCAGTGCTAAAGGTAAGTTGGATTTAACTCATTAGGTTTCATCCTTTTAGTATTAATGTTATAAATAGGCATTTCAAGATCAAGGACATATAATCCATTGTTCATTTGTGTAGTAGCATAGAATATATCATTCAAATAAATTGAGCAACAATTGTTCTTTATTATAAATGAAAAACCAAACTTGTCCAAACAAGAAACATAAATAATATTCCTGCCAATTGCAGGTACATAATAATTGTTCTCTAACTGAATTATTAAACCACTAGGTAAAGTCAATACATAAGTTCCTACGGCTAAAGCAGCAACCTTTGCTCCATTGCCAACTCGTATGTCAACTTCACCTTTTGCCAAATCTCTACTCCTTTTTATCCCCTGCACATTGATACAAATGTGAGAACCGCATCAAGTATCTAATACCCATGATGTAGAAGTAGATAAATTAATTTCAATAACAAAAATACCTGAAGTTGAAGTCTCTACTCCATTCTTCTTATCTTCGAGGTACTTTGGGCAGTTTCTCTTCCAGTGTTCGGTCTTACCGCAATGGAAGCAGGTGTCTTCCTTTGCTATGCCTCCACTAGGCTTCAAAGCAACAACAGTGGGTTTGGGTTTGGCAACTTCCTTTCCTTTCCCTTTATCACCCTGCTTGGTGGGTCTTTTGTTCTGTCTCTTTCCATTTCCGATCATCAGAATGGACTTCCCTTTTGACTTCAGATTCTGCTCAGCAGTTCTTAACATTACTAGCAGTTCAGAAAGAGATTTGTCCATATCATTCATATTAAAATTAAGGACAAATTGACTGAATCTATCTGGCAATGATTGCAAGATCAAATCAGTCCCAAGTTCCTTTCCGAGGGGAAAACCCAGCCTCTCAAGGTTCTCCATATACCCAATCATCTTGAGCACATGGGGACCTACAGGGGCTCCCTCAGCTAACTTGCCTTGAAAAATGGCTTTTGAAACTTCAAACCTTTCATGCCTTGCTTGCTCTTGATAGAGCATCTTCAGGTGTTCGATCATATCGAACGTTGCCATGTTCTCATGTTGCTTTTGCAACTCTGAGTTCATGGTAGCTAGCATGAGACAAGCAGTTTCATTGGCATCATCGACATGCTTCATATAAGCATCTATTTCTGCCTTAGGTGTAGAACTAGGAGGTTCCTCTTTCAGGAACAGTCTTCTCCAAGACATACAACTTTCTATCATGTTTGAGGACAATCCTCAGATTTCGGTGTCAATCCAGAAAATTTGTCCCAGACAATTTTTCCTTGTCAAGGATTGATCGCAAAATGTTGTTAGAGGTGTTTGTTATCATGGTAATCTACATGAAAATAATGAAAGTATAAGTATCAATAACATATTTAATTAGGCCTTTAATTAAATATTCTCCCACTATTTTACTCAAAACAAATGACCCTCACCATTTGATTCGGAAAATCCCGTTGGACAATTTTCTAGTGGGTCGAGATCCACATTTCACTTTGTTTTAAGTCCGTGTAGGAGGATTACACAAAACTAGGTTATTTAGGTAGGAACTCCTTCCAATTGTATCTAATACAACTCTCAAATATTTTAGTTGGGTGAATAACTCCTTATTCCAATCCATCACATGGATCATTTCCAACTCTTGCTTCCAAACATATATAATCTTATTATAATTTGTTTAGTTAAGTTTGACTCATTGTTTTAGCAATTGGATATTACAATTATCCCATTGCACCTTACTAATATAGAACATGCACCTCGCGTAGGCGAAACCTACATTATCCGATACTAGTCTTGATGAGTGCTAAAACTTGGAAAGCATAAACTTAATATTTAATTTGAGAGAATTTGCAATTATTCTGATCTCACCGGCTTATTTATCATATAAATTGTCTCTCACATGCATCAACATACATTCACATGCATCAACATACATAATGAAACAGTTATGGCCCCTAGCACAATTGTTCTCCCAAGCCAATGAGAGAACCTAAGCTAACCTAATAACGATCTAAGCTTGTCCAAGCAAGATCTTCAAGGTTGTCCTCCTTTGATATTGTATTCTTCTCTTTCTTCATAACATTACTGTCATACCCCAAAATTTGCCCATCAATAGTTCAAGACATTTTTCAGGGGCATTCCGACTCATTTTATGGCACTGATCTTAAAGGGACAAAGGCCCAGCTCACGAATGGCCCAATCCAGAAAATGGCCCAAACTGGTCTGTTCGCTACACGCTCGCCTAGCGAACGTTACGTTCGCTACACGCTCGCCTAGCGAACGTTCGCTACACGCTCGCCTAGCGAAGCAAACGTTCGCTACCAGCTCGCCTAGCGAGGCTGACAGACAACAAAAAATTTCGGGCTTCGTTCTGAGCCCATTAGGTCATGAAAAAGGGCATTATAAATACCAGCACTTCAGTAATGAAAAGAGGACGAAAAAAGGAGGAAAGGAGAACTCTAGCAAGCAAACCCTAGCGCTCACAGACGGAAAAACCTGAAGGAAAAGCCGGCGGCGGCAAAGCTACCTCCGTCCAACTCAATCCGGCTCGCCAACTCCAGGTTGCAACTCGATTGCAAACAGGTTTGCATTACTATTATCGCTTCATCTTCTTAATTTGCATGTGATACCGCTTTATCTTCTTAATTTGCATGTGATACCGCTTTATGTTCTTAACTTGCATGGGATACCGCTTTATGTTCTTAACTTGCATGTGATAATATAATTGAATTCATAAACATATTTGAGGTTTTGCATGTGAATTTAAGTGTGCCTGGATATTGTGAATGCTGAACCATATAATTATGTGTTGGATGCCATAAGCCATGCCGCAGGTTGAAGTCATACTGTTCTGAAATTCAAAACCCGCAGCCGCTCGCTAGCACATCGCTAAGCGAGCACGCAGCGAGTGTTCGCTAGACCTTCGCTAGGCGAAGCAGAGGCGAACAAGGGCAGCCGCCAATATTTTGTTTGTTATGTCTTATGCGTATCTGGTCGATTCTATGTTAATTATACACTGTTTTCTTGTTGCTGTTTTTCTTTTACGGTGTAATCCTCGATTGCACCCGGATTTGGTATGCTAACCCGTTTGTTGAATTTTGCAAAGGTTCATATGTCCCAGAAAAAAGATCGCCGTTTAGGTCTTCCACTTTATTTGTGGGATACCCTTGGGGAGACTCACCCTAAATTGCTTAATTAATTTTAATGTGTTAATTTTAATGTATTAATTTTAATGTATTAATTTTAATGTATTGATTTTAGTATGGACTTAATTACTTAATTGACTTTAAAATATGACCTTTAAATAAGTGATCTTGGACCTCTCTTTGCTGCCTTACGGTATTACGGTATAACGGTCATGTCCCGCGAATGTGGGGATACACTTAGCAATGGCCCTTCGATTAAATCATCATAAAATAAATCATAGTCCCTCGGATGTTGCCTTCGAAAATACGATTTTGTCCCTCGATGACCCTTCGGTGTAGCCTACGGTTAAATGATGATCGTCCCTTCGAATGCTAAGGTATCCTTACAACTGTTGCCTTCAATGACCTATCGATGACCCTACGATGACCCTTTTACATCCAAAGGGTAAAATTACTTACTTCTCAATAGTAAGGACAGTTTTACCCTCATAAGGATAGGAAACGTTCATAACGACCTTAGGAAGGTATAACTCTCAATTGCTGGATCATAACCTAAAACATTTTCCACCCCTCACACTTTGCAAATCCTAGAAAATCACCACTTGGTATACATTCATACTAGAATCATTACCAAGTTACATTTTTCTAAACCGTTTTCAAAATCAAACGAGATAAATACTTTGTATACATTCATACGAGAATCATTACAAAGTTAACTCTCTTTCCGCAACATTTTTCAAACAATTCACGAACACTTTTCAGACAAAAATATAAGTGATCCAGCAATTAAGAGCCCATGGATAACCATGGATACAAAGGGTGCTAACACCTTCCCTTTGTATAATGTACCTCCCGAACCCAAAATCTATTGAGGTCTTTCCTGTTCTTTTCCACCTTTCCTTATTGGATAAAAGAAAAGTCGGTGGCGACTCTTGCTATCCGCGACATTGCGATAAAAAGCAAAACACCAAAAGTCAGTTCACCGTATGACAGAACTGGCGACTCTGCTGGGGACACTTTAAAAAGAGAGGTTACCTTAAAAACAAGATCACTTATTCCACATTGTCTGATTTACTTTTAAGGGATTGCTTGGGTATTCTTGAGTGAAAGATCCTACACCCGGATCTAGTGTACCTTAGGTAAGTAGCAATAGATCATCGCGACTATCCGGCGTATACTGGAATGGTTAAAATGATGGCTACGGTTAATGTGACACTTTGGTTGTCCTGATGTTCCTCATGTTACTTGAGGAAAATTTTGGCTTCCGCGTGGTGTCATCAAAGCATTAACCAGACCTTTAGAACCCTAATTGACTCATCCTAGCCATTAGAAAGTAGTGAGATAACTGGCTTCGGTTCCGACTGAGGTTGGTTGAGACTCGATACTACACTCTTTGAGATTGGACTTTAGGGAAGCTTCGGTCAACCACTTGGTGTTGCACTGAAGTGGACTTAAAGAAAGGTCAATGATTTGAGATCCTTCTAGAACCCGGTTACTATTCTAGGACAGGTCGAACCAACCAAACTTCAGTGGGGAGGGTACTTACCTATGGAACTCATGCAAGCCTTAAAACCTAGGAATGATTGATGTGTGACTTGCTTGTGCTTGTTATTTACTTAACATCATAACATCATAACATCATGACATCATAACATTGTACTAACCATTTCAAGGACTTAGGGATTTAACTTTGCTCTGTTTTGTACAAAAAAAAAAAAAAAAAAAAAAAAAAAACAAAAAAAAAAAAGTTTCCTTTTTTGGTAGTCTATACAAAGTTAAATTCCAAAAGGCCTTGAAAACATTTCATACATTGCATAGCATAACATAACATTGCATAACAGGTACTCTAAAGGGATCAGTGTTCTCACGGTTTTCCTCCAAACAGAAAAATGGATCTCGAACAAACTGTCAAAGATCTCCAGACTCAGAATGCTCAATTCAAGGAGATGATGCTAAGCTTATCCAAGGGGCAGGAGGAACTGAAGGCTCTTTTGGTCGAAAAGAAGAAAGACAAGAAAGCTGTGAGTTTCATTAACCCGGGAAGAAGGCGTAAAGGATAGGCTACGGGAATCAAATTTGGAATCCCGAATGGTCCAGAAGAGGGGGCGGAGAATGATTCAGAGGAAGAGAATGCTGATTTCTCCAATCCTGAGGATGACGATGTAGAATATGAAAATGAACAGTACTCTCCAAGAGATGATAAGTATAAATTGCTGGAAGAACGCATGCTAGCCATGGAGGGTCAGAAGGCACCTGGTCTGGATTTCGAAAGTTTGGGTCTAGTCTCCGATGTGACCATTCCTCGCAAATTCAAAATCCCCACTTTCACTAAGTACGATGGTGCATCTTGTCCTCAGATGCATCTAAGGGCCTATGTGAGAAAGATTCAGCCGCACACCACTGATAAGAAACTGTGGATCCATTTCTTCCAAGAAAGTCTGTCTGGCACTCAGTTGGAATGGTATTATCAGCTCGAGAGCTCTGACATCCGCACCTGGACTGATTTAGCAACAGCTTTCTATAAGCAGTACCAGTACAATTCTGAATTAGCGCCTACTCGGCTACAGTTGCAGAATATGACTATGGGATCTAAAGAAAGCTTCAAAGAGTATGCTCAGAAATGGAGAGATTTGGCCGGCAGGGTCAAACCCCCTATGACCGACCGAGAATTAGTAGACCTGTTCATGGGTACTCTGACTGGCCCATTCTACAGCCACCTACTGGGGAGTTCTTCATCAGGTTTCACTGAACTTATACTGACAGGTGAACGGGTGGAGAGCGGCCTTCGAAGTGGAAAGATACAGGCAGTTACCTCTACAAGCAGCAAGAAGTCCTACCATGGGAAGAATGAGTCAAATGCTGTGTACGGTCAAAAGAATCACAATAGGAGAAATGGTGACCATGCCGTTGGAGCAGTGACAATCGCAGCCCCGCCAGCTCAAAACTTCCAGCAAAGACAAGACAGACCAAGAAGGCAGTTTACCAAGCTCAATATGACTTTAGCACAAGCACTGCAAAGTATGCTAAAGGTAAATTTAATTACCCTCAGAGATCCTCCTGCAAAACCCAACACTACTTCTCCTCGTTATAATCCCAATGCCAGGTGTGCCTATCACTCCGATAGCCCCGGGCATGATACAAACGATTGTTGGTCGTTGAAGAACAAAATTCAGGATATGATCGACGCCGGAGAATTTGAGTTCGAGCCTCCGGAGACTCCTAATGTCATCACTGCCCCTCTGCCTAATCATGACAAGACTGTCAATGCTGTGGAGGATACTGATAGCGGTTGCGACCTGGATAGCTGGATTTTCCCAACAATTGGTGACGGACTCAATAATCGGAAGGCTGAAGACATTATCCCGATTTCCTTTAGTCAGGAGTAATTGTTATTGCTATTTTTGTGGTTCAAAGCATTGTGTCTATACCCGGGGCATAATAGCTAATTTTAAGGGTTTGTCATTTTCATAAGCATATTCATATACAATAAATCAATGGACTTTTTGCAGTCAAATATTGCGCTCTTTATCTTTCCTGTCATTTTTTTCAAACAAGCTATGTCTTCTTGCACACACTCACGTAACAAATCGCGTATCCATATTCACTCTGGATCCTGTTGATAATAGCTCTGCTACTGTTCATTATGACTTTGAAAATCCGATCTACCAAGCTGAGGATGGAAGTGAGGAAGGTTGTAAAGTCCCTGGAGAACTTGCCAGACTGGTACTACAAGAAGAAAAGACCATACAGCCGCAGGAGGAATCAATTGAAATTGCAAATCTGGGTACTGAAATAGACAAGAAAGAAGTCAGAGGTTTCTTGGGGGCACTCGAATTACATTGCCCGATTCATCCCGCACTTGACTGCTACTTGCAAACCCCTCTTCAAATTACTAAGAAAAAATCAAGAAATATCTCCAAGAACCTCCAATTCTAATGCTACCAGTTGAAGGAAGACCTCTAATCATGTATTTGGCCGTGTTAGAAAATTCAATAAGGTGGGCTGGGGCAACATGACGAGTCTGGTCGAAAAGAGCATGTCATACACTGCCTTAGCAAAAGGTACCGACTGTGAAACAAGATACTCACGGCTCGAGAAAGCTTGCTATGCTTTGGCCTAGGCTGCTCACCGACTAAGACAGTATATGTTGAATCATACCACTTTATTGATTTCTAAGATGGATCTTATCAAATATACATTCGAGAAACCTGCTGTCTCCTGAAAGAGTTATCACTGATAATGGTACTAAATTGACCTCTGCATGCAGTTCAAAATAAAACACCATAACTCTTCTTCGTACCGGCCAAAGACGAACGACGCCGTGGAGGCTGCTAACAATATCAAGAATATAACAGTAACATACAAAGACTGGTATGCGATGTTACCTTTTGCTCTTCATGGTTACCGCACTTCGACAGGGGCAACTCCTTTCTCTTTAGTCTACGGAACGGAAGCTGTTTTGCCAGTGGAAGTTCAGATTCCCTCTCTAAGGATCATGAAAGAGGCGGGTTTAAGCGAGGATGAATGGATTCAGACTCGACTCGATCAGATAAACTTGATTGATGAGAAGAGACTTGCGGCTGTTTGTCACGGGCAGATATATCAGAAGCGCATGACCCAAGCATTTAACAAAAGAGTCAAGAGACAGGTGTATCAAATTGGCAACTTGGTGATCAAGCGTATCATTCTACCACAAGGGGATCCCAGAGGCAAGTGGACTCCCACATACGAAGGGCCATTTGTGGTTAAGAAGGTATTCTCCGGTGGAGCCATGATACTTGCTACAATGGATGGCGAAGACTTCCCGCATCCTGTGAACGCGGACATAGTTAAAAAATACTACGCATAGCAGAGACCCGCTAGGTCGATGTACCTAGGCAAAAGTAAGGGCATCCCGGCGAACCAAAAGGGTTCGGGCAAAAATTAGGGATAAACATATAAAGACGTACACCCGGCAAGTCGAAAACCTGAAAAGGCGGCTTGAGCAAAAAAGGGTATCCCGGTGGACTGAAAACCTGAAAAGGCGGTCCAGGCAAAAATTAGGGATTAAAGCGTATGACTATGCCCCGTTCTCTGTCTGCTTCAACCAAGCTCAAGGGACTGAACAAGCCAATCACCTCTATCCGACAGCAGGTGATGAGATTGCTTGAAGACATAATGACAGTAGTGGAATTAAAATCAATAGGACTTTTTCTGCATAGCTTTCTCTTCGTTTGCATGACAATTTCCTCTTACTAGGATTTCTGTCTCCTCGTACACAAGTTGCCTGTTCACAGGCCCTCTTTCAAAATCAATACAATTTTATCTCCAAAAAAGATGCTTTTGTTTTCACTTTTTCTGTTTTGTTTGCATAAACGTCCATTGATTTAGTTTGAATTGATTTATGCATTTTGAATATGATCAATGTTTACCAAAAAAGCATGCCTAGAATGGTAATAGCAATTACTATACGACTTCAGGATTGAGGAGAAGGTCTAACCATGCTTCCCAATGAATCCATTGCTAATTCGATTCCCCGGCAACGCCAATTATTCCCCAGAAGAGGTCGGCATCACCAGACATACTGGTCATCTCTTCTACCCTATGCCAGGCTCTGTTGAGTGGTTCCATCGTCAGACCGAAATCAAATACCCCTAGCTAAGGAAGGGTCATCAATACAAATATCTCCGACCAGAAGACTGAGATTTATTCCCCCAGTAGAGTCCCCTGGAAGAACGTTTCAGACACATAGTGCATTCATTACATCATTTCACATCACATACCTACATACAATTTTCGTTCCGCATCATATACATTACATCATTTCATAACATATACATGTATACAATGCTCTCATTCATTCCAGACGCATAATTCACTCATTACATCATTTCACAGCACACGCATTCATACAACATTTGCATCTCATGCATCATGACATGGCATGAAGCTAACTTTATTTAGCAGGTCAATTATCCTCCTGATACGGTCAAAACAAAGGTCCATTCAGACGGACATCTTTATCAATTACATTCAAGATTCAACTATATCCCTCAGATACTGCCTAGCGTACGGTATATTCCGAGGTGTAGTCTAGCGTACGACTACTGTCTTCTTCAGATACATCTTTCAGATATACTCCATGTCAACATTCATTCTGACATCATCCTAACGATGGCATCTATAAGCCCATCCCAAATATTCATTGCAAATACAGCATACACAAATACTATCAGATATGGCCTACCGTACGGTTCTTTCTGATTCAGCCCAACATATGACTCCTTCCACTCAGATACGATCTAACGGACGATCCATTCTGATCTTCAACTACTCCAACACGGTCTAATGTACGACCCAGTTGGACCTTCACTTCTCAGGTACTGCCTAGCATACGGTCCATCCTGATTCATCTCAACACATGACTCCTTCAACTCAGATACGATCTAGCGTACGATCCATTCTGACCTTCAATAACTCAGATACAGTCTAATGTACGACCAAGTTAGACCTTCAAGTCCTCAGAGGCCACTCAAATACAGTCTAATATACGACCAAGTTAGACCTTCAAGTCCTCAGAGGCCACTCAAATACAGTCTAATGTACGATCAAGTTAGACCAGATTCTGCTCAGTGACAGTCTAATGTACGACCAAGTTAGACCGTCAAGACCAGATGCTGCTCAGATACAGTCTAATGTACGACCAAGTTAGACCAGATTCTGCTCAGTGACAGTCTAATGTACGACCAAGTTAGACCGTCAAATCCTCAGATGCTACCTTCGGACAGGTACATTTCTGAATGGTAGTCTAGTATACGGCTACTCCCTTTCTCAGATGCTACCTTCGGACAGGTACATTTCTGAATGGTAGTCTAGTATACGGCTACTCCCTTACTCAGATGCTACCTTCGGACAGGTACATTTCTGAATGGTAGTCTAGTATACGGCTACTCCCTTACTCAGATGCTACCTTCGGACAGGTACATTTCTGAATGGTAGTCTAGTATACGACTACTCCCTTACTCAGATGCTACCTTCGGACAGGTACATTTCTGAATGGTAGTCTAGTATACGACTACTCCCTTACTCAGATGCTACCTTCGGACAGGTACATTTCTGAATGGTAGTCTAGTATACGGCTACTCCCTTACTCAGATGCTACCTTCGGACAGGTACATTTCTGAATGGTAGTCTAGTATACGACTACTCCCTTACTCAGATGCTACCTTCGGACAGGTACATTTCTGAATGGTAGTCCAGTATACGGCTACTCCCTCCTCAGATGCTACCTTCGGACAGGTACATTTCTGAATGGTAATCTAGTATACGACTACTCCCTTTTAAGCAGATTCAGCCTAATGGACGGCTCATTCTGCTCAGATATGGTTTAATGCACGACCAAGTTAAACCTTCATCTTCTCAGATGCTACCTTCGGACAGGTACATTTCTGAATGGTAGTCTAGTGTACGACTACTCCCTTTTAAGCAGATTCAGCCTAATGGACGGCTCATTCTGCTCAGATATGGTTTAATGTACGACCAAGTTAAACCTTCATCTTCTCAGATGCTACCTTCGGACAGGTACATTTCTGAATGGTAGTCTAGTGTACGACTACTCCCTTTTCAGCAGATTCAGCCTAATGGACGGCTCATTCTGCTCAGATATGGTTTAATGTACGACCAAGTTAAACCTTCATCTTCTCAGATGCAACCTTCGGACAGGTACATTTCTGAATGGTAGTCTAGTGTACGACTACTCCCTTTTCAGCAGATTCAGCCTAATGGACGGCTCATTCTGCTCAGATATGGTTTAATGTACGACCCAATTAGACCTTCGTCTCCTCAGATGCTACCTAGTGTACGGTACATTTCTGAAGTGTAGTCTAGTGTACGACTACCCCCTTTTATCATCAGATTCAGCCTAATGGACGGCTCATCCTGCAACTCCAATACAGTTTATCATAAGACCCATTTGGATCTTCAACTCAGAGACGATCTAGCGTACGATCCATTCTGATTTTTCATCCTCGGCAAAGTCATCTGCCTAACGAACAGCTCACTCTGGTATTCAGATATGGTCCAGTGTATGATCCATTCTGATCCCTTATCCCCAGCAGTATATAGCATACTCTGACTCCCCAGCGAAGTCGACAGCATAATGGATGACTCACTATACGGCCTAGCGTATGACCCGGTGTGACACCCATGTCTCCAGATATCGTCTAACGTACGACACAATCTGGAAATCTCGTCATCGAACCTCCTGGATGGCATCTTTAAGCCCATCTCCATCAAGGCTAATGGACAAGCGCAAATTTTTGGGGCATTCTATTGTTCAATAATCTTTCACCTCCAGACCACGAACGGCATACTCGCCATTCTAACTCTCTCGGTTCAAGAATATTGAACAGGGGCAGCTGTCATACCCCAAAATTTGCCCATCAATAGTTCAAGACATTTTTCAGGGGCATTCCGACTCATTTTATGGCACTGATCTTAAAGGGACAAAGGCCCAGCTCACGAATGGCCCAATCCAGAAAATGGCCCAAACTGGCCTGTTCGCTACACGCTCGCCTAGCGAACGTTACGTTCGCTACACGCTCGCCTAGCGAACGTTCGCTACACGCTCGCCTAGCGAAGCAAACGTTCGCTACCAGCTCGCCTAGCGAGGCTGACAGACAACAAAAAATTTCGGGCTTCGTTCTGAGCCCATTAGGTCATGAAAAAGGGCATTATAAATACCAGCACTTCAGTAATGAAAAGAGGACGAAAAAAGGAGGAAAGGAGAACTCTAGCAAGCAAACCCTAGCGCTCACAGACGGAAAAACCTGAAGGAAAAGCCGGCGGCGGCAAAGCTACCTCCGTCCAACTCAATCCGGCTCGCCAACTCCAGGTTACAACTCGATTGCAAACAGGTTTGCATTACTATTATCGCTTCATCTTCTTAATTTGCATGTGATACCGCTTTATCTTCTTAATTTGCATGTGATACCGCTTTATGTTCTTAACTTGCATGGGATACCGCTTTATGTTCTTAACTTGCATGTGATAATATAATTGAATTCATAAACATATTTGAGGTTTTGCATGTGAATTTAAGTGTGCCTGGATATTGTGAATGCTGAACCATATAATTATGTGTTGGATGCCATAAGCCATGCCGCAGGTTGAAGTCATACTGTTCTGAAATTCAAAACCCGCAGCCGCTCGCTAGCACATCGCTAAGCGAGCACGCAACGAGTGTTCGCTAGACCTTCGCTAGGCGAAGCAGAGGCGAACAAGGGCAGCCGCCAATATTTTGTTTGTTATGTCTTATGCGTATCTGGTCGATTCTATGTTAATTATACACTGTTTTCTTGTTGCTGTTTTTCTTTTACGGTGTAATCCTCGATTGCACCCGGATTTGGTATGCTAACCCGTTTGTTGAATTTTGCAAAGGTTCATATGTCCCAGAAAAAAGATCGCCGTTTAGGTCTTCCACTTTATTTGTGGGATACCCTTGGGGAGACTCACCCTAAATTGCTTAATTAATTTTAATGTGTTAATTTTAATGTATTAATTTTAATGTATTAATTTTAATGTATTGATTTTAGTATGGACTTAATTACTTAATTGACTTTAAAATATGACCTTTAAATAAGTGATCTTGGACCTCTCTTTGCTGCCTTACGGTATTACGGTATAACGGTCATGTCCCGCGAATGTGGGGATACACTTAGCAATGGCCCTTCGATTAAATCATCATAAAATAAATCATAGTCCCTCGGATGTTGCCTTCGAAAATACGATTTTGTCCCTCGATGACCCTTCGGTGTAGCCTACGGTTAAATGATGATCGTCCCTTCGAATGCTAAGGTATCCTTACAACTGTTGCCTTCAATGACCTATCGATGACCCTACGATGACCCTTTTACATCCAAAGGGTAAAATTACTTACTTCTCAATAGTAAGGACAGTTTTACCCTCATAAGGATAGGAAACGTTCATAACGACCTTAGGAAGGTATAACTCTCAATTGCTGGATCATAACCTAAAACATTTTCCATCCCTCACACTTTGCAAATCCTAGAAAATCACCACTTGGTATACATTCATACTAGAATCATTACCAAGTTACATTTTTCTAAACCGTTTTCAAAATCAAACGAGATAAATACTTTGTATACATTCATACGAGAATCATTACAAAGTTAACTCTCTTTCCGCAACATTTTTCAAACAATTCACGAACACTTTTCAGACAAAAATATAAGTGATCCAGCAATTAAGAGCCCATGGATAACCATGGATACAAAGGGTGCTAACACCTTCCCTTTGTATAATGTACCTCCCGAACCCAAAATCTATTGAGGTCTTTCCTGTTCTTTTCCACCTTTCCTTATTGGATAAAAGAAAAGTCGGTGGCGACTCTTGCTATCCGCGACATTGCGATAAAAAGCAAAACACCAAAAGTCAGTTCACCGTATGACAATTACATTACATAAAAGAAACTTGTTTTACATACGAAGGAGTGGGATGAGAAAAGAAGTTACATTAAGAGATTAAAAGAGAGGCACGACACGCATGTCGTATTTTAAATTCCCAAAACAAAATAAAGGAAAACTAAGGCCATAACCGATCACCACAAGACAATAATAATAAACACATTATTATTATTAATTTAAATTCTATTAATTAATTAAAACCAAATTAAATTCTGGCGACCGATCACACTACGCAGAGTTAGTCGGGGTCCGCTGCCCGGTCAACGGACGGGAGTTCTGCTGCTCGGTCAGTGAACGCTGATCTCAAATTTTTAATGAACGATTCATTTGAAATCGACGTCGTTTTTCGCATCAACACTTGATACTTTAAAGCACAACTCTTGCGCAGTCACAACCCTAATCACATAACTCTTTGACAGCACAACCCTTGTGCCGTCATTAACCCTAATACACCAATTTCAGACCGTCAAACACACCTCGATTGTTGATTCAGTAAGATTGATCAACACATCATTGCTTCACCATACTAATGTCGGATCAAGAAGCAAACGACCATTGATCGCTCAAAGGAAAAAACCCATTAAGTGTTTGAATGAATGAAACAGAAATAATATATCATATATATCGTATTTTGCATTAGGATTACTTATATCATATATATAACTTGATCGATCTCAATTGCGTAACCTATGGACGATCGATGTATCGCTGCTTCACCATACTAACGTCGGATTCCGAAGCATAGTCAACATCAATCATCCAAATCGTACACACAGGATGTCAAATTTAATTACTCGTTTATTCTTTGATTCATTCCGTCTTTTAATTGTATTAATACAGAAAATACAGAAAATAAACAACTATCAGATGCATGGTTTCGTAAGTGGCTCTGATACCACTGAAGGAGAAAGGCGATCCAAAACGCAGCGGAATTTAAAAAAATTTCCTTTAGTGATCCTTACGAATGGG
The DNA here is from genome assembly GCF_024323335.1 of Lathyrus oleraceus. Taxonomy (NCBI): domain Eukaryota; kingdom Viridiplantae; phylum Streptophyta; class Magnoliopsida; order Fabales; family Fabaceae; genus Lathyrus; species Lathyrus oleraceus. The sequence goes on from NC_066584.1 coordinate 87,957,075, forward strand.
CATGATCAGTGATAGAATTGTTACCTCTTGTGGCGATTGAAACCTTTGATGCAAATCTATGGAGCGATCACGAACGTTGAATGGTGATAACGCCTCTACTCAGTCCACACAAACGGATTCCTTCAATCTCAGTACTAGCTGCTACGAATGAAGGCTTTGAATGAGAGAAAGAGAGAAACGAAATTGCAACTGCATAAATGCTTCTGCACAAGGGTTCTATTTATAGAACCACTTGTATGGGCTGCAAGCTAAAAAAAACCCACTTAAGTGTATGTGGCCCATATCTTATAATATGCCAAAATCACTTAGGCGCGTGGTACCTTACCATATTTCGTATTCTACTTAAGTACACCGTATCTTACGATGTTCTACAATTCACTTAAGTGCACCGTACCTTACGGTGTTCCTTAGTTACTCTATCTCTCATCAATCCGTCCTTTTGTGTGTGACCCTGTAGGTTTTCGTGGCATTGGCAATTATATTAAATCACGTATTTAACATAATAAACAGTGAGCAGTATCTAGCAACACATCACTGCTACCCAAGATACGAAAATGTCATGTGATCTGAAAAATCTTTTTGTGATAATACTTATATGTATAATTACCTTTTTGCCCCTATGTCTATATTGAACACAAGGCATAGACCGTGTCATCATTGTCCAGTTCAATATTGGGCCCGTAGACATTTATCCTGTTACGTAGGATGGGCAAATTCCATCTAGGTCACTCATGTCCCTCAGCATGCTTCGTGGAGTACCCATCAACTGTCTTTATGGTCATCCAGTTACGGACAATGTTTGATCAATAATAAGGCACTCGACTCTACATCTAGGGTTCATAGTGATTTCAGGCCAAAGGGTGGTATACACCATTATCACCATGAGAATAACTTATGACACTTAACATAACATTCAATATAGTATTCTCATAGCAGGTCAATCCAGTATAAATATTACTCTCAATATTCATACTTATGTTTAAGACTTGATAACTCCTTATCCATGATCCATGAGATGTGATCATCAGTCTATATACATAACAGTCTTAATGCTTTATTGTTATCCCACTTCACAACAAAGCTCGACTACAGATACTTTAAGAATAATGTCCTTATGTTTAATGGGATCTCATGATTAAGTCACACTTGATACATTAAACGGACTAGCTATTCTAAGGACTTTATTAAACAAACATAATAAAGAAAAAACCTTTTATTATTAATAAATAATTTGATACAAGTACCAAAAGTATTGGCCTCTAGGGCTTACACCAACAATTATGGCCCTTATTTTTCCCTTTGATAAGAATCCAAGACGAAATAAGTCTAATTTCTTGGTTATGACATGATGAGAGTCCATCATTACATATATTTAGTCGAAGAATCTGAGCAAAACAAGTGAAAGTCGAGCAAATATAGAAGGAATGACCAAAGAATAAAGGAAAACTAGTTAAGTGTGAAAATTGTACACTTAGTGAAAATTTGAGTGAAAAAGGAGTAAAAAAGAGTGAAACTTCAAAAATAATCACATCCACCATTGCGTAACATCGAGAACGCGATAAGGCATTAAAAGCTGCATCGCGCGTGCGATACAAGGTATCACGCAAGCGATAAGGCATTAAAAGCTGCATCGCGCGTGCGATACAAGGGATCACACACGCGATGGCCACTTTTTTGGACCTTTTTCCGCACTTTCACAAGGGTTACAAAAATTGGATATTGAAGCACGAATTAGAGAGCACGAATGGTGATTTTTGGAGCATTTGAAGCCATTGGAGGCCATCTCTACAAGGGACTTCTTATGTTATCCTTGTTTATTAATTGTGGTATTTTTAATTATACTATGAGTAGCTAAATTCTTCTAGGTTAGGCTATGTTACGACGAACCTGTTTCTCAGTTGTTGGATTCTATGTTGATTTGACCACTATATGAATATATCGATCTATAATCTTATTCAATTGCTTATTGTTCGTAATGCTTTTTATGTGAGATGCTCTTTTAATCTGATTTTGGGCACATAGGGAATACCGACCATTAATTTATATGTTGGACATATGACTATTGTTGTACTTATGCTAGTTGAATAGGGATAGGAGACCCTGAGTAATGGCATGGAGAATTAAAGATCTATATATCGCCTAACCTTGCTTACACTGGCAGATTAGGAATAGAAAGCTCTGAGTAGTGGTTAGTGAGTTATTTCATGAGGGATCAGTTATAGAGGTTTTGTTAAATCGTTTTGAGGTTATAGTGATTAGGTAATTCATAGGGTATCAAACATCAATAGGAGAGGAATATGGGAGTCTACAACATAACCTAACCGCTTTTGTGACATTGTTTTCTCATTTATTTACTTTTCTCACTAAAACTCGAACTCCCCCCCCTCTATTTTACTAGTTTTTATAAACTGCACACATTCTGTCTTGCTTTGAGGTAGTCCTTATGGATTCAATATTTTTTTATTACTTCGACATTAACAGTACACTTGCCGAAAAGTCATCATGACACATAGTGAAAAGGATCTTGATGAGGCTATTAAAGAAACTAATTTTTTCTGTCCTGTGGTGATTAAATGGCTGGTGAGTGTTGTAAACAAGGAAATAACAAATCTAGAAGAAGTTCTAGGGATCATAGAGGATTTCAAGGAGTTAACTGTAGATGAACTACCAAATGATTTGCCTTCTATGCAAGATAAACACATGAAAGTTAAAGTTTTCAATGTGGGAGACGATGTGATGGTGTTTCTGCGTAAGGAGAGATTTCCAATTGGTACTTATAACAATCTTCAACCACACAAGTATGCCCCGTTCAAAGTGACCCGAAAGATCAATAATAATACTTATATGGTAGCTCTCTCAAATTCCAATAATATATCCAATACTTTCAATGTTGCTGATATTCATGAGTATCAAACATATAAGGATCTTTATCAAGAAGAGAACTCGAGTCGAGTTTATTAGAGGTGGATGAGACTGATAAAGGATGGTTGGCTGTGCATATCAAAGAAGAAGTCACACGTCAGAAAGGTTTGGCAGGAATTATGCAATTTCGACGTCTGATATCAGAATGACTATTATTATTTCTTTTCGAATAGTGAATCAGATCACGAGTCCAACTCACTACTTCACAGTGACATATGGGTCTTTTAAGCCATTCAAGTTTGTTTCAGGCCCGAATACAACATTTTAATATTTTTCGTAATTTCCTATTTTATTTTTGTTTTGGATTAAAAGCTCATTAGGATTTCTCTTTATGTTTAATTTCTGTTTTGGATTAAAAGCCCATCAGGGTTTCTCTTTATGTATTTATACACCTTTGAGTGTGACCATCAAGGTTATCTTTTATCATAATAATATTCAGTATTTTTCTCTATCGGGTGGATTCTAGAGTTTTATCTGACAGGTTTGTCATTTGCAAACCTGTGTTTTTGTTATAGGTTTAGCATTTGACCGTCATAGTCGCGATACTACCACAATGAATTAACATAATTAACACCATTTTTTCCACAGTGGATTCAACCAAAATATTTGGTTTCTTAGATTTTCAAGAGACTGCTTCTCCAGTTAAGCTAAATATATAACCATAAATTACTTTGAAATCACGTGAAAAGATGTTCCCATCAACATCATTGTACCCTTCAAGGAAAACTATTTTTTAATAATTCAATATAAGGTTCATGGTCCTTTTAGGTATCCCGTGATTCTCCCAACAGTGTCAATCATCTATACTAATTTTACTAGTAAATATGCACAACAATCATACAACATATGGAATGTTATATCTTATACAATCAATAATATACTCAAGAATACTAATGATACTTGCATATTTAAATTATCTTACACTTTCACAAATTTTCTTGAAGAATTCAATGCTTGAATTACATGGAGTGCAAACAAATTTACAATTAGAGTAATTGTATTTTAAAATATTTTTTCATCATAGTGAGATTGATATAATAAAATTCCATTTTTTCGATCTTTCCTATCAAAGTTGTTATTATACAGTAATAATTTCACTTTATTTACAATATGAATTTTGAACCAAATACGGGTAACTTGTCTACAAAGAGACATATGATAAATCAAATTCCATTTTTAGACTTATAATAGATGCATTGTCGCTTTCATTCATTTCAAACTCATTTGACATAATCACATTGTCAAATTTTTCATGTCATTACTTTAAAGTTTGTTTAAGATCATGCATAGACTTATCTAACTTACATACTTTAATTACAACTCATGAATTAACACCCACGAGAGATGGCCATTATGTTCGGGAGACCAGGGAAACCAGAAGCACTAATTAAAGCAATTCTCCAAGTCCACAAGAGATGGAGACGCCACATCTCCATGCAAACCTTAAGATATTAGGTATATGAGTTCTCCCTCTTATAAATACAACATTCCACACATTCATAGTCGACGTGGGACTTTAACCTCTCACATTTGCACTTAAAAATCTCCCACAAAAGAGTGAGTCCCCCACATTCTATAGCATGATCCATCATAGTACCTAACTCCCACTTATCCATTAAGTCGTACCATGGCTCTAATACCACTTGTTAGGGAGTCAGGGGAAACCGAGAGCACCAGCAGGACCAATGCTCCAGGACCACATGAGAGGGAGACGACATATCTTCACCCAAAACCTTAAGGCATTAGGTATATGAGTTATCTCTCTTATAAATCCAACATTCCACTAACTTTAAGTTGATGTAGGACTTTAACCATCCACACTTGCATCCAACATCGCCTATGAATGGTTGGAATGTTGGATTTATAAGAGAGAAGACTCATATAACTGATGCCTTAAGGTTTTAGGCGGAGATGTGATGTATTTCTCTCTTATAGTCCTGGATCATTGGTTACCCATTGTTGCTCATGACTTCCCCGATCTCCCCAACAATTAGTATCAAAGTCATGGTTCAACTTAGTGGGGAGCGGGAGATGGATTTGGTGTTGGATCCTATTATAGGGATGTGGGGGGACTCACACTTGTGAGGGAGATTGTTTGGTGCAAGTTTGATTGGTTAAACCCCTCATCGTCTATGAACTGATGGAATGTTTGGTTTATAAGAGAGAAAACACATATACCTAAGGCCTTAAAGTTTTGAGTGAAGATGTGGTGTTTCTCTCTCTTGTGGTCCTGAAGCATTTGGTGTCCATTATTTCTCCCGACTTCCTGGAATCCCTAACAAGATGCAGGACTTAACCAACATATATATTTTGAACCAATACCAACAATCTCCACCTTGATTGAAAATAATACATCAACTTTCATTGTTTTCACCGACAATCACAGTTTAAAGAAAACTATCATACTCCATCATAAAAAGTATAGTCACTTGAAGCTACACCACTCAAAGAATTTTTACATTGTCTTCACCGAAAATCATAGTTCATGCACTATCATACTGTACCATAAAAAATATATTTCACTGGACGCTAAACCACTCAAAAAATTTCACATTGTCATATACTTTGTCATCAAGAATATATTTCACTTGAAACTAAACCACTCAAATAATTTGACATGTCCAAAACCAGGTTGAAAACTTATGGTGCAACTTCCATGTTGGCAGTAAATTCTTCAACCACCGACTTAATATCATAGTACACCTTGCAACAATTCTCGGGTACTAACCAATAACAAAAACTTTGGGTAATCCTGATTGTATCAACATACCTTTGACTTGAACTTTCATAGGTCAAAAATAATTCTTCCATCAATTTTCTCTAGCCCACACTGCACAATATAACTTATGACTGCAACTTAACAACTCTTTCACAACATTGTCATTCTTTTTTGATGTGGAAGATTGGACAAAGCGACAACCATAAAGTATACTAGATCTATTATCCCCTGATCAAACTAAAAGCTATGATACCAATTATTGGGAAAATTCGACAAAGAAAAATAAAAGAACACAATCACAAGACAAGGAAATAACATGAAAACTCCAAAACCGGAGAGATAACCACGACCGTTGTCAAATTACAACAAGATAATAACATTATGTGAAAATTATTACAATACATAATTTATCCCCAACTACTCTTAAACCCATAGTACACCCACATCTCAAAGCAAATATTTAGCTACATCTCACATGACTCTAACACAATAGTGTAAAAGGATAAAAAAAAGTTATGCTTAAAGTATTTTTGACTGATACATTTTGTAACGAAGAACTTGAATACTTTATATAGAATTATGCTCCAAGACCATAAGACACTACATCTCAACAAATAAAATGAAGAGACTTTTTTTTTTATAATTAGGTGTTCTACAAAATTTCTTACAAATTTCATGTATTTAAAAAAAAAGTACGTATTCATTTTCCTGTCACTTTTATAATTTTCCATATAAAATTATAAAATAACTTAAAATCTTCGAAAAAGTTAAACAATTTTTTTAAAAAAAAAATGTTCATTTAACTTAAAAAACCCATACTAGAGAACTATAAAAATAGTATATTTAGAATTTTAGTTATAATATGGAATATTTTGAGTTTTTTTTTTCAAATGTAAATTAAAAAGAAATCCGTAGAAATAACTAATTGTAACTACTTGAATAAAAAGAAAAGATATTTATCCAACTAGTATCCCATTTTATTTAATTATTTGAAGAGAATTTGTTTCCACGAGAAAATGAATGATCGACATGAGTAGGAGAAATTGAAAAAAATAAAAACGTTGATCTGGTGGGAGAGAGCGTAGAGTACAGACAAAGAAAAAGAAGAGAGAGAATCTAGAAGAAGGAGAGAGAAAGATAGAAAGAAAGAAAAAAAAGTACTAGTACACCAATTTAAAGCAAACAAAAGCATTGATTGATGGACGCACAAAACAAACTGCACCAGACAGGTGGGGTCCACACTGCCATTTCCTTTCATTTCTCTTCTTCTCCTTCTTCTTCACATTCCATCATCACTATTCTCACCTAACCATTTATTACTCTCTTCAAATTCAGACACCCTTTATCGTTTCCTGTCCAAATTGTTCAAAAAAATCTGATTTTGGTGGGTCGATGTCTACGCTTTCTAAAGATGATAACTTGGCTCTTTCTTCTGAGGATTCTTCTAGCCCGGATGAGTCTGAGCTTGAATTGGGTCTTGGGTTGAGTCTTTCTCATCCTGCAAAGTCACACCAGTATCATCATCATCATGGTAACTATGCTAGGATTTTCACTGCTAAGGATTTTTCTTCTTCACCTTCCTCTGTTGGAACTAAGAGACCTGCTGATTCTCTTGATGCTACCAACCGTCCCAGGTTTATTGCCATCTTAATTTTCATTTATGTTACATAATCATTTGGTTGTTGTTATTGTTGTTGCTAATTTATGAAATTATGGATCACATGGTGTTATTTTTCTTAGGAAGTTCAATTCAATAGGCTAGAATATATTTGGAATGTTTAAAGACTAAATTAGTTTAGGGGTTAAGAAAAAAAACAAATTGATTGATTTTACTTGATTGGTTTTGTTTCTATATTGATGCAATCTGAAAGAGGGTTTAGTTGATAGTAACTGTGAAGAGGAATAGGAGTACTATTTTCAAGTGATAAATTATGTTTAAGGATGATTTCTGAGCCGGCTCAAGTTTTTGTAGGCTTTATGTAAGTGTGTAGGTTTGATGCAGTTTAACCATAGAAAAACAAATAGTGTCCCTATTTAACCACAATTTAACCGTGACGATATTTATGAGACCCTATTTAGCCATGGTTCAACCGTGACAAATTTTGGGTCTTGTATGCCCTCAAACATGATGATCTAGACACATTTGGTTGCATACATGTGTGATAAGTTCACATCATTGATTCTCAAGGTTGGAATATTGATCTCTGGAAGAGTAATTATGCTGTAATTTTTCATAAATTTAGCTGAACTTACATGGTATTTGATTCTTGATTGATTCATTATTATTCTAGTTTCTTTGATTAATCTACAGTTCAAAGATTATGCAAATGCATAATTAAGATTTTGTTTACAAATAGATTCAGCTACTGATGGTTTTGTCATTTGTTTTGTGATTGAATTTACCGAACAGTCAAGTAGTTGGATGGCCTCCCCTTCGAACATACCGAGTGAATAGCTTTAATGCCAACGTGAAATCAACTGAAGCATTTGACTCTGTTGCTGAGAAGAACAAGAACAATAATACTGGGGCAAGGAAGAGTACTGACAACGGAAAGGATGATAATAACATTAATGTCAAAGATAAAAGAAACCTCAGGAGTTCCCCCTTTGTCAAAGTAAATATGGATGGAATACCAATTGGAAGGAAGGTTGATTTGAGCGCTCACAGTTCCTACGAAACATTGGCAGAGACATTGGAGGACATGTTTGACGAATCAACCACAGGCGTCACTTGCAAAGGTATGATTGTCTGTACAATATGTCACATTTCTATTCTGAAAAAAGATTTAATTTTTTGTTTTCGTCTTCGATATGTTCTATTACTTATTTCCATAATGGTTTTGCCATCACGGTCAATAGGATCAGATGGCGAGGATCACAACATGACTATCAGAGGAGAAAAGCTTTCGATACTGTTGGATGGATCTTCCAAGTTTGTACTCACTTATGAAGACAAGGAAGGAGATTGGATGCTTGTTGGAGATGTTCCTTGGGGGTAAGTAAACTAGTATTCGATAATTTTTGTGATTTAATACCGAAGGTTTATTCTGTTTTCTCTTATTAATCTTTCTCTTTTGAATCGCATTCAGAATGTTCCTTAGTTCCGTGAAGAGGCTAAGAATCATGAGGACATCCGAGGCTAATGGACTTGGTAAGAGAATTCATTCTTTTACCAAACACAACTTAACTTGCTCTATACTTTTTCATTTTCGCTAATTCGATTTCTTCTGTTGCAGCACCAAGATTGGAAGAAAAGAGCAGCAGACCGAAAAGCAAGCCTAAATAGATATTGTTTTCATGGCTAAGGATAAGAACTTACTTATCTACCTTATATGTAACACAAATAGAAGGAGGAAAAACAAAAACAAAAAACAAAAAAAGTAATGAAGTACAGCAAGTAAATGGATTTTGAGTTTCAAATGATAAAATCTTGTGTGTGTTTTTTTCGGTTTCTGCTTTCTGGATTCAGTTTTTGTTTGTTTAACTTGACAGTATCACTGCCTCTATACATCATCACTTGGATGATCCAGGCATCATAAATTTTAATGTAATACTACTAATCATACAAATCAGAGTATTTCTGAATGTTGTGTAAATTTGAGGTACAAATGTTTTATTTGGTTTTCTGGCTTAAATATATGCGGCCGCATCGAATTCATGAAACACTCAAACAGTGGTTTGCAGAAACTAGTCCATCTTGATATACATATATTGAGAGCAAATGTAAGCCACTAAGTTGATTACAAAATTACAGGAAATTAACAAAATTACAGATCTGATAACAATGGAAGATTTGAGTTGCTGTCTTGGAAAAACTCGAATTTCGGTTATTACAGAAGGTCATTAACGGGTGATGTTCTAATTACTGGCATCTCTTTGTTAGCAGTTAATGTATCATTGTTCTTACCACTTTTTCTCCTTGGCTTTGCCTCTCCTAGCATCATTATAACATCTCTCATGGAGGGTCTGTCCTTAGGTAGCTTAGCAGTGCAGAGAAGTGCTATTCTGAGAACTAAAAGCATCTCTTCTTGAACATGCTTACAGTTTCCTACACTTGGGTCTAACGCTTCTTCTGGAGAATTTTTGTCTAATTTCCTTCTAATCCACCCTACAATGTCTATAGATTCTCCAAACTCCGGATCTATCGGCCGCTTTCCTGTTATCAGCTCCAACAGAACTATTCCAAAGCTGTAAATGTCTATTTTTTCGTCTACCTTCAATGAGTATCCATATTCTGCCAAAATGTAAAGTATTGAAATGGTTAAATCTTGTAAATATAACAACGAAGAAACATTTCTTACCTTAGTCAATAGTTTGTAAAGCATATGTATGAACTAGTAACTCACCAGGAGCAATGTAGCCGTAGGATCCAGCAATCATGGAGACTGTTTCATTCTTCCGAATCATCATCTTGGCTAATCCGAAATCTGCTATTCTCGCCTCAAGATTTGCATCGAGCAGTATGTTGTTCGACTTGATGTCTCGATGGATAACAGGTGGATGGCAGTCATGATGAAGATAAGCGAGTCCTTGTGCGATTCCTAAAGCTATGTTATACCGAGAAACCCAGTCAACAAGCAACCTTGCAGCTTGTTTACCATGCAAGGCATCTCCAAGGTTTCCATTGACCATAAATTCATAAACTATCATCAAATCAGTGTCATTATAAAGAAAACCTAGTAGTCTAACAATGTTTCTATGCCTTAACCTCCCTAGAAGATTCACCTCTCCAACAAGATCGTCGCTATTTCCTACCTCAATATCGGTTTCTGATCTCCACAATTTTTTGACAGCTACAGCTGTACTTGATTGTGGTATCTCGGCCTTATAAACAACCCCGGTTCCTCCCATGCCTATCACGTTTGTTTCTTTGATGCAAGATAGGATATCGGTACTCGTAAAATCAAGTCTCTGAAATGCCATCAATCTCCAAGGCCACCCTTTGCCACCTCTATAGAATCTTCCTTGGAAGCACAATCCTTTGGTGTACCACTTCATGTATATAGATCTTGCTACCAAAGCTGCAACTCCAATGACTAAGATTGATGATACTCCAACTATCCATCCTACAATAACGCGCTTTGCATGCGAGCTTCCGTGCCTTAATGAGTATGCCGAGGTTTTTCCACATGGAGGGAAGAGACCACCACATAGGCCATCATTTCCCACAAGATCATTTGGATTGATTGCTTTTAGCATGCCATTTTCTGGAACAGGACCTTCTAGCTTGTTGTATGAGACATTGAATGTTTCGAGAGCTGGAGATACGCCAAAGCTATCGGGTATTTGACCAGTTAGAGAGTTGTTAGCAAGATCAAGAATAGACAATGTAGGCATGCTTGCTATTGCTTCTGGGATGCCACCGGTCAATCGGTTGTTCTGTAGGCTTAACTTTACCAGTTTCTGACATGAAGCAATGCTTTCTGGAATGGTTCCAGAAAAAAAGTTCGATGAGAGATCAAGGACTCCGAGTGAGGGACAGTCCTGGAATTGATCTGGAATCTCACCTTCCAGGTTGTTTTTGGAGACCATGAACGTCTGCAGATTTGGAATGGAAATAACAGTCGAAGGAATGGAAGAGCTGAGGTTGTTTCTGGAGAAATCAATGAAAGAAAGAGATGTGGAAGAAGCAATGTCGTCCGGAATTCCACCGGTGAGACTATTGTTAGCCAATTCTAGTCTCTGAAGCTTCCCAAGCTTACCAAAACCAACCGGGATTGTACCAGAAAGAAAGTTGTTTTGAATCCGAACACGAACGAGCGAAGGACATTTTGATAGGCTTGTTGGAAGTGGACCCTTGAAGGCATTGTTGAAAAGTATAAGCTTGGTGAGATTTCCCTTAGAGCAAAGGGTTTCTGGAATTTCGCCAGAGAGTGAATTGGACGATACGTCCAACCACTGCAATGGCGAATTCTTGCCAAGGTCACTAGGCAATGGCCCCGAGAACGAATTGTTCCATAGCTCAAGCACTTCTAGTTGAGCCAAATCTCCAAGACCAGAAGGTACAGGACCAGATAGCTTGTTCCTCATGAAGTTCAGAAGCTGTAAATTCTTCAGCTGACTAATCTCGGCCGGAATATTTCCGGATAACATGTTATCTGAGAGATCCAACAGCACCAATGAAGTCATGTTGCCAATAGTTGGTGGAATCTTACCTTCAAAACTGTTCTTATATAAGAAAACTGTGTTCAATAACTTGAGCTTTCCCAACTCAGCAGGAATTTCACCACTAAAATTGCCTTCTGCTAAATCAAGATACTTCAGCTTAGTTAAATTTCCAAACTCTTTTGGAATACCGCCTTCAAATTCGTTATAACCGATGATCATGGACTCCAGCGACGAAAGTTTTCCAATCTCAACCGGGATTTTCCCGGTGAGATTATTTCCTGATAGACCAAGGAACTTCAACTTACTCAAGTTACAGATAGACTTAGGAATAGAACCTTCAAAAAAGCTTCCTCTAAAATCAAGTATCTCTAAGGAAGAGACATTTCCAAGGTCCTCAGGAAGAAAACCTGAGAAATTGTTGCTCGATGCATTCAACGCAACGAGTCCCAACGCCTTTCCAAGGCCTAACGGAAAATCCCCGGTGAAGAAATTCTGGCTTACGTCGAGACTCTTTAATGAAGTGAGATTGGTTATGTGTTTTGACAGTGATGACTCAAATCCATTGCAGCACAAGTTTAAAAAAGTTAAACTTTCCAAACTTTGTATCTCATTGGAAACACTTCCACTAAGATTCATGTGTGAGAGATTAAGCTTCTCTACAGCTCCGAGCGAGTTGCATTCGACACCTGTCCAGTTACAATGAGCTTGAGCTTCACCTGCATCCTTCCAATCATGTAAACTATTCAATGGATCAATGAGAGCTGCTTTTACAGAAAGTAATGCAGATGCTTCATTCTTTTCTGCAGCAGAAAAGCTAGAATGGAAACAGAAAATGCAAGAGATGAATAAGAAGAAGAAAAACTGATTTTTCAACTGCATCTTATTGTTGTTGTGATTGATCAGTGTCTCAGTTTTCCACCATTTGAGTTCTCTAATGAAGGAGATTGGTGTTGTAGAGAATTGACATGACACTGACAGAGAGTGATGTATCTCCTGTTTGTGATAAGGAAGTAGAAAGGAGGTTATTTGGCTATTAATAAGGTTGGGTTAGTTATAAAGCATTGATTAGTTTGGTGATTTGTTTAAGGTTTGTCAGGTTTTATGGATTGGTATTTGCTAGCAGATAATAATGTTGAGAATTGACAGTGAAGGTTTGGAATTATTAGAAGTTTCTCCGACATAAAACATGGGAGAGAATGTGACCCTTCATGACATTTAGTTCCTACTTCTTCTTTTGTGTTATATCATTGTCAATTTGAATAAGGAATAGATATGTACTTTTTTATCTTTTATTAAAACCGATTATTTCTCTCCAATTTCTTTACTATGAATCCCTTTTTACAGCACTATTCAAGAAAAACAGCAGTAAAAATACTTCACATTAAAGACGTGTATCGTGTGAGACACTCATACAATACAAACACATGTAATTATATTCAATAGTTTTTGTGTTGAATATTCGTGTCTGTATCAGTATTTCATGATGCGGTGATAATAAGTGTTTGAACAAGCTATCAGATAAGATTTAATAAAGAATAAAAGGAATAAGGAAAGAGAAGAAAATGGGTGCAAAGTGGTGAGGTTAATCAATTATGGCATGATGATGATGAGACTATGAGATCCCACCAACTGCCATTTCTTTCATATCAAAATTGATTACTTTTTGTTTTACATCTTTTCTCTCTTACAATATTCACATGCAACCATGTGGAGTGTTGGATTTAGGTAAAGTGATGATAAATAAACATTACTACTACTACTACTGCTACGGTTTCAATTGTCCTATAACACATTTGCCACATATTCATCTATCCATATACTAAACCATATGGAAGACATGTGAAATAGCAGCTTCCCAGTGAAGTGCATTTTAAATATAATATTTCTCAAAAATAATGAATTCATCATGATACTGAATTATTTGATGGCTGTTATATTCTTCTTTATAGTTATATTTTTGTGTGTGTTCATTATGGGAATCCAAAAGGGGTGATATATTGGAAAAAAAATAATAATATGAAAGTTTTGCTTATGTGGTTTCACATGGGTTACATGCCAAGCAAAAACTGAAACCAGCCTTTCATTATTATTTTAAAAATGAAAAGAAATGTAAATCTGATATTATTATAATTATAATTATTGTTACATACAGCAAAGAGATGCTAAAACGGGATCAAGGTGTTTCTAATTGCACATGTATACAATGTAATGTTTGATGTAGATTTTTCAATAATTATTTCCCTCTTTTTCCCCCTCATGTCACTCCCCTTTATCAAAACCTTGTTGTTTGATCGGTTTGGGCTTATAAAGAGTTCTATACAAGCAATTGAGATAGGTTATCAAATCCCCATACTTTATATATTTTTAGAAAAAGGTAAAAATATATATTAGAACATCACTAAGTAAAACATGGATAGGCTAATTTTAATACAATAGAGATAGAAGTCGTATAGATTGACAACTAAAAAAGTACAACAATCTTAAACTGAAACCAAAAGCACTTGCATTGTTTCAATTGGCAAAATAAATAAGATTATGAGTCCACCAACAATTAACATCATTAACAAAACTTATATGATAATATATTATACCTATGAAGCTCCGACACATCATTCACATAGTATGTCACCGTATCGGGCACGACATGTATCAGACACGTTTTTGAAGTGTCAAACGAAAAAAAAAATTAATTGCTGCGGACACAGATACGACATCTTATTTCAAATAAAAGACACGACCCATTTCAAAAAATTCTAGAATCTTTTGTTAAAAAAAAAGTCCTACTAATTTTTTTTCAAAATTTATAAAATAAATAATTTTTTTATCTTTCATATTCCACTTTTTTATTATAAAAACAACATTACTATATTAATATATAAAATATATATAACTGTCTTCGTGTCCTATGATTTTTACATTAGCGAGATCCTCGTGTCCGTGTTCGTGTCTGTGTCGTGTCTGTGTCCGAGTCCGGACTTCATAGTAACTAAGTCTTACACAACTCGTTCACTTACTTATTGCCACATGATGTGGCACTCTTTCAAACACAATATTCTAAAACTTTCCAAAACTTTTTTTTATTTAGTTAAGAAAACTATTCATTTATAAATTCTTTTAATTAAAACAATTCTATTTCATATTACATGACTTAAACCCTTCTATTCCTCTAATTAAAAAATCATTTTTTCTCCATTCCATATATAATGATATATACATCCACATCATACATCAAAATTTAAACTATTAAATTTTTATTATATTTTCTATTACACACTCTAATTTCTTTAAAAATATTAAATTAACTCATTTTCATATAATTTCATAAACACTACGAGAGTTGATTCAATTCTTACAAAAATAAAATTAATCAATTTTCAAATAATTCTATAAAAAATAATGAGAACTAAATTAATTCCTATAAAAATAAAAATAATTTTTGGTCTCTTAATAAAAAATGATAATATTATTATTATTCAAATCACTCATAAAAAAGAAATAATTAATTTTGTAACAACAAATTACAAAGATATTATTTATTTTATTTTTCTTATACTAATTATAATTTTTATTTTTTAACAAAAAAAACACATTATAATGTTTAAATAAAGTAGTAAAACAATATTTATAAATAGGCAATAAAATCTTAAATATTCTTTTTAAAATATAATTCTTATTTATAAATACGGATATATGTTATAAAATTTATGTCATACCCCGATTTTGATCCTGAATTTTTTCCATTTTTTCATTTTATTTGGCACTTGGCCTAAAGTTCATTTGCATACATTCGTGATCAAAGGCAACCATTAACCTCCAAATCCTTAATCATGTATCCATAATCATTTCATCATTTTCGAATTAATTCTAGGAGTAGCGAACTAAGTTCAATTTGATTTTGATCCAAAATTGACTTTAGAGATTCAAATTGATTTTGAGGATTAGATTAATTTTGGAAATTATCTCAATACCTTTTGTCAATTTAATTTTAGAAGTTTCAATTAATTAGCCATGGTTGTATTATTTGTTGGTAGGCCATTTAACCACTTTTTTTTTTTATCATAAAAAAATTCTGCATGAGTTTACAAATTTCAGCCCATATCCAAATTCCTTAAACCCACAATTAAATCCATTTTTCCCAATCCAATAACCCAACTCTATTTTTAAATCCATTTTTGTTTCAAACTATGGGCCCGTTTGTTTTGACTTTTTTTAAAAATGATTTTTATAGTGTTACAAATTTTAGTGTAAAAAAAAATTACAAAGAAATTTTTCATAAAAGCTTCAAATAAAAATTTGGTTTGAATAGTTATTCTTAAAATATTATTTTAGGTATTTCATCATTTTATCGAAACTTTTTTTGGATATCAAATTTTCAAAAAATCACTTAATTTTGAAGCTATTTCAAATAACTTTTCATACAAATCATTTTTAAGATACAACTTTTTGAAAAAATTGTGATTTTGACTATGTTTTGATCTTCAATAATGTATATTTATGTTATAGAATGAACAATTCAATCTTTTAATTTATAGAAAACAAATTTAGAACAACTTATAATATTTTGAAAAACATTTTTGTAGAATCCATTTTCAAAAATACAAAGAAAAAATCCATTTTTTTAAAGTTAAAACAAACTGGTCCTATATCCAAAATCCACATCCATTTTCATTATCCATTTGGAACCAATTTAAACTATATTCATACATACATGTATCTCCCAAATGCACGTCTATTTTTACAACAGTAAACCATATTTCACCAAGTAAAAGCATCCTAATTACAAACCATGACCAACCATGACCGTACATGCACACACCATTTAACAAGAATAATAAGCAGGCGGTTAGTTTCATCTACCATCATGGCCTAAGTGGACGAATTTCACACAGCTCCACTTACTAAATTCAATCCAAATCATTTCTAAACGCACCATGACTCATTCAAACCAAAGCCATTGCGTCATTTCACGGACCTTTGATTACAATGTTTGAAACGAAATGCAAAATTCAAACCAACACATTCACATTTCAAAGCTGCTACAACCTTGGGCAATCCCCGAAATTACAGCGGATTCTCATTTGTTACATCCAATTTTCAAATTCACAAAATAGAACCTTCATAACAATACAACACACAAAAAGCTAACACAAATAATCCTAATTCTAGCAACTTTGCCGCCTACCAAATTCAGAGTTACTAATCCTAACCATGGCCATGCTCAACAAGCCGTTTACGAGCCAAAACCAGTTTGCAATGCATCAATCTAATCAACCACGAGCCTATCATAAATTCTGCTCTATTCAGGAAGCCAACATGCTGCAGAACAACATTGCCCACTAGTTGTATGCTGGTGCCGGTCTGCAATGCATAACAACCGGATCAGGACCGCAGAGATGGCAAAACCTGCAAATAGCAAGGAAAAATGCAAGTGACACAGAAAATTACTACTACAATAACCACTTTGTTGTCCTTCATGATCTTCTAAGAGAGTTTGGAATTTATCAAAGCATACAGGGACCTATTGAACAAAGAAAAAGACTTCTTGTTGACGTAAATGAAAACAAACATAATTGGTCGCTAGGGGGGAAGCAGAAAGGCACAATGACTCGAATATTGTCCAAATGTTCTAAATGTTTGGTCCCAAGTGCAGCCAGCTCAGGTTGAGGTTCTGATTTTAAATCTTCAAACCTGCAACACAAGGACAGTTACCACCCATGAAAAATGATAGAAGTCTACTACAAATCAATAACTTGTCCGAAACATACATGAGCTTCTTGTCTCGGTGAATCAACAATTCGGAACCATGTTAACCATGACATGAACTCAACAAAACAAGAGCAAACCATGACCTACACTTATTCCAATACAATGAAACCAAAGTCAAAATGAGGTGCAATATAAACCAAAGAAACATGAATTGTCAAGCACACCAAGTCAGAAATGCATAGGTGGACCAATACCATTTGAATTCATGTGTACATGAGCAATATGATATTCAGGATGTAGATGCTATAATGCATAAGCCAAAACACATGAACAATGCACATAAGTTCAGACCTGCAGGAATTGCATGAAACACTCCAAGGCATCCAACATGTTGCATCACCAACACAACCATGCCAATGAATGTGCACTTGCAGCATAGCAGGACATAACAACCGTCAACATTCATCAAGCGACATTCCGTGCCCAAGTGAAACAACTGGAGTAGACCTGCAGAACATATGATACATACTACATCAGAATCACAAACCATTTCACATATTGACCTGCTACAATAAGGCTGCAATCATCATGCACATTCAACAAGTCAGAGTTCAAACACATCAAATCCATTTTCATAAACCTGCAAACATTAACACACTGAAACAAGTCTCCCAAATGGCATGAACAACTGCAATGCTGGTGCCTAAACTTCAAAGGCCGTGTTACAGTGGCTTCGGTTAAGAACTTCCAACTTGTGGCTGCTGTTGAGCCATGTCATAATGTTTCTGCCGCAGAGCAAAAAAAAAGGGTTATCTTGCAGTTTGGAAAACTAACTTTTTAGTATGCTTAGCGCAAAACGCTTGCCATGAGACGTCTAAGGATATGCCAATGAATCCTATAGTCAGCAAAAAAAAAACCCAAAGACAAAGCTAACCCATCGGATAAAAAGTTGTCAAAGATTAGTCAAGAAGTTGTTTTATCCACCGACTTGAAGAAATCTGATGGAACTTCAATTACTTTGAAGAAGCTTTTGCTCCAAATTTCACTGCAGTAACACAAAATAGTTACTAAGTGTTAAAATTCGAAAAATCCCAAAATGGAATAGAGACAAGAATGAAGAAGAAAGCACGAGTTCAGAATATCATTTTCAAGTTTAGCATCAAACAGGGCAATTCGATTCTCAGTACATCCAAAGTAGTTTGCAGAGATACTCTTCTGGAACACCAAAGACACCAATTGAAACCCTAATTTACAGAACATAAATAGGAGAGAGCGGATCAGTGTGAGAAAAAAAAAGGGGAAATTAACGGCGAAAAAGTTTCAAAAACGAAAAACCCTAATCCCAAAATAAAAGCAAAAATCAGTGTTGGAAGAGACGAAGGGAGAGGATTGAATAGTTACCTGAGCCGCCGAATCACCGCCAAAGGTGAGCACCAGTTTGTTTTTCCTCTAAATCTCCGTTCTGTTGCGTCTATGGGTTAGAGGTCGTGAGAAGTGAGAGAGATTGAGGAAGGCGAGTTCGTTAAGAGTGATTTAAGTGAGGTTGAGAGCGATTGAGAGAGTTTTACTGAGAGTGATTGAGAGAGATTCGTGAGATTGAGGAAGGCGAGATTTGTTGAGAGTGTGAGAGAGAAGTGAGGTTGAGGGCGATCTGTTACACTATTCCCATTGTTTTTTCTTTTAATTTATTTTAAACAGAATAAACCATTAAAAACACGTTTAAAATTCCTAGGTCTTAGTTAATAATTGTTTTTATATTTTCAACTTATACCCCATTGAAAAACCCAACAGCCAAGCGTCTGGGTTTAATTATGGTAGTCCAACAGATTTCTTTTTTATTAGTTTTTATTTTAATCCTAATTTTTAATCTATCTTGATTTATATATCCAAGTTGTTGTTGTAAATAATAACTAGTCATGAATGGCCTAGTGGAGAGAGGGTAGTTTTTAGGTCTTTAGTGGAGTGGGTTCAATACCCACATATGTAGCATTTTATTTCTTTTAGCATTTTTTTTATGTTTATGTTTTTATTATACTCATAATTTCATTATTGTTTAATAACGCAAATTTGCTTTCTTTTAATTTCATCATCCATTCAAAACCATTTTAAACTATTAAAATTACATTTTTCTCGATTCAATGTCGAGCCCATTTTCATACCCTTGTAAGTCGATTGCTTTTAAGCATCGCCATCAACCTCACATAGCTTACTCTTGGGCTTTCTTACAATGAGCCGGTTCTCTTGCACTTACACTCATACTTTACATTATTTGTTGTTTGGGCCCGATTTAATTATTTCATGATTTTGAATCTCCATTTGACAAAATGTACCCCACTCCCCCGATGTGTAATAATTTTGTACTGTTTTATTTCTTTATTTGTTTGACTGTTTAGTTAGATACTAACACAAGGATAAAATCAACCATTTCCAAAAATACAAAAATAATGACTCGATCCAACGTCGAGTATTTTCTCAAAAAATAAATCAACTCATTTCTCCTTCCTTTTCTATTCCATTTCTTTCAAACTTTCATCAAACGCTTGATTCAACGTCAAGCCATTTTTTCTAATAAAAACTCAAAAAAATATTAATTTATAGTTAAGACCTTTTCATAAAGATGGAAGTGGAACGTGGTGTATACCGCACACTCCTGAGACTAGGATTCGAGATGTATATCTCGTCAATCCTAGCTCTCGCCATCATCCAAACTTATCCACTTTGTTTTTTCTCAAACACTCATTCAAATTTCTCTTGAACGTCCATCAATACTTGATCTAGGATCAAGTCATTTTCACAAAAAAACTCAAAATACCTAATTCCTATTTAACACTTTTTCAATAAAGGTGGAAATGGAACATGGTGTATACCGTGCACTCCTGAGGCTAGGATTCGAGATGTATATCTCGCTCATCCAAGTTCTCGCCATCGTCTAAAATTGTCAATGCGGTTTCTTCAAATCCTTTCTTAATCAAATTCCAAAATACTTAATTCCTATCTTAACCTCTTTCAATAAAGATGGAAATGGAACGTGGGGTATACCACGCACTCCTGAGACTAGGATTCGAGATGTATATCTCGCTCATCCAAGTTCTCGCCATCGCTCAAAATACATCCAACCAATCAAACTCTTTTCTCGCCGCCGTGCGATTAATCAAAAAGCCTTTTTCATAAACGAAAGGTATCTTGTCTTAAGTGATATAAAACAATGTTCGGCCACGATTGTTGAGTAGAGATAAATGACGCTTTTCCGAATGTAGATTTATAAATTCGTTCGATGTGTGGTACGCGTCCACTCCTCATCTGTTTTGGGTAAAACGATGTTTTTGTCGATTAATACAATATAGCTTTCGCTAAAATCGACCAACAAACAAACATTTTTCTATCCAGAACTACGTAAGCCTTGATTTCTCTTTTGAGATACGTAGGAGCAGGATTCATAAATCTTGTCGGGCCCACTAATAAAAAACTTAGGTTTAGTCCTTCGTTAAAAATCCAAAAACATTTCTTTTGATTCTATTCTTTATTTCCCACCTAATAACTTGAAAAGCCTAATATTTTAACTAACACTAACGCACACAACTGACCTAATGGTTCCCGTTGAGTACAACGGACGTGAGGGGTGCTAATACCTTCCCCTTGCATAATCGACTCCCGAACCCTGATATTGGTTGCGATGACCATATCTTATCCTTTCTTTGTCTTGGGTTTTATCGATATTTCCCCTTTCCTTCTTAGGAATAAATAAAGTTCGGTGGCGACTCTGTTCAGTCCATCATTGCGAGCGTGCGATCGCGCTTCGCTTTGAAGTCGTATCCCCATTTTTTCGAGGTGCGACAATTTACCTTCAAATATTAAATCTAATTACAATACTAAAAAGATTATCAAACAATTCTTTCAAATTTAACTTATAATTTTCAAATAGACGAACAAATATTTCAAATTGTTTCTAATATATTATTTTGAATTGTAATTGCATATACTTATTATTACAAATTAAACCATAAGTTTTCAATTATAGTTTATAATTCACTATATAAGAATGTCCTATAATGTATTATTAAATTGAAATAATTGAAATTGAAAGGATAATTCAATTGAATTGAATCAATTGTAAATGTTGAAAATTAATGATAAAATAAAATCTAAATTCTATAATATTATTTAAAAAAACTCATTTCACATCGTACATCGCGCGTCTCAATCTAGTTAATTATTATATTTGAGTCAAAACTACAACATTAACTTGATGTTTTCCAGCAAAATGTCAAAGTTAAACAATTTTCATATTGACCAAACACATGTCTGTCAAATTAAGTGAAATTATATCGCGTTTTACTATCTCTCAAACACAATCCGCTTAAATGATGGAGGTGATCACTTAATAATCCTAACCAATATAAAATATTTTTTTCTTTCTAAAAAGTGGACATTCACACAATAAATGTTGATTTGTTTCTTCTGAGTTGCATCCACTGATTCATAAATTTCCAATTGATAGAGTGATACCATGTTTCTCCGAGTTATCTTTTAGAGGGATCTTGTTATACAACAACCTCTATTTTAGTAAAGAAACTTTTAGTGGGACCAATTTATTCCAAGTTGCAGCGTGAAGTGGTATCGAATTTTTGGAAGAGTACCTAAATAAAACATTATAAGCTTCTTTGCTTGAGTACACATTATTATCACTAAGTGAAGGACATCCCTACTATCTTACCATCGCCATCGACACAATAAATCTTGATGTGTGCGAAGATGAAACCATGTCGGCCGTTAAACTCAACTCCCATATAGGAACCAAAGTGAAAACCCAAGGATTATTCCAAATAGAAACTTCGAGATAGTGTAGCTCGACGAAAATCCTTTCAAGTTAGGTCGTATAGGAGTCAACTTACCATTAGTGAAGAGAGGCCTCATTGAGCGTCTAAGAGATAATTCTTACCTTTTCATAATATCCCAAAATGAAATTCTCGACATTGACTCCAACATAGCATGTTACTAGTTGAATATCAACCTTTTCATCCGATACGTGGCCTAAAGAAGGAGGCGAAAATCCCTCGAGAAAGTTGAAGCCACCATGAAAATAGTCTGAGGCCTACCTCATGCTAGCTTTATTTCTGATGTAAGATGCACCAAATGGTTACTCAATGTTGTCCTAGTTAAAAAGGCATTCAGAAAATGAAGGATGTGCGTAGACTACACCGATCACAATCAGGCTTGCCTCAAAGATTCGTACCCATTTCCCAATATCGATAAGTTGGTGGATGATTATACCGACTACCAAATATTGTCATTCATGGATGCATACTTCACATACAACCAAATCCCCATGCACGAATCAGACCGAGACAAAACTGCCTTCATGGTGTAACATGCCAACTACTGATACAACGCCATACCATTCGGCTTGAAGAACGCAGTTAAAACATGTCAGGGGATGATTAATAATATTTTTAAAGAGAAATCAGGCGAAACACTAGAGTTATACATGGAATACATGATCGTAAAATCCAACAAAGAGGAGTAACACGAGGAACACCTGGCTAGCGTGTTCAGACAAACTCGACAATATAATATGAGACATAACCATGGGAAATGCACCTTCGGGATCAGAGTTGGAAAATTATAAGGTTTTTACTTAACAAAGAGAGACTTAGAAGATAAACTAGACAAGTGCAAAAAAGCGATTAAAATGGAGGCTCCGACTACAAAGAAATGAATAATGTAATTAAACAGAATGTGCACATCCCTAAAAAAGTTCATTTCAAGACCAACACAACACATTTTGTCGTTCTAGAGATTGCTAAAGAAAGAAACACACTTTGAGTAGACCCTAGGTAGAATATGAAGCCTTCATCGTTGGTATCACTTTGGCATCCGAGATGGAGGCAATAGAAGTCAAGTTGTGAATAGACTGTAAGTCAAGTCAAGGGAGAGGCGTAAACCAAAGATCCATTATTGAAAAAGTATTTCGCCTGGATCAGAGTAAAGCTGGCCAGGTTCAGGGCGCATGAGACCATACATATCCATGCGGATCTATGTGCTTATAGGTACAAATATGATGATCCCTCAAATAGAACCATTTTATTGTTTTGATGACGGCAACACCAATAATTATTGAAGGTGGTGGTAATAACTTTCCAAATCTCTGATGATGGTGTTCAAACTTGAAGATATCTCAAGCCTCATCAAGTAGGAAACTTTAGATTCCATTGAAGTGTTTATATAATCGATGTATCTGGTAAAGGATATCTTAAGCCTCTTAGTTGTGAAAGAGAGGAAGTGTGAAAGCTTGTCTGATTGTGTCTGTCTGAGTGACCAAAGTTTTGTGAAAGAAGGATAGTAACTCATAAGATACTAAGGTAACTCTCTCTCTCACACACACATGCATACGCACACACACGTGCGCGCACACACACACACACACACACACACACACACACACACACATAAACACACACACACACACACACACACACACACACACACACACACACACACACACACACTTAAATGCTCTTTTGAACCTCTATTTTAACTATCAAAACTCTTAAAAATGGGTTCAAGGCTCAGCCAATTTATTAAGAAACTGTCAACTTCATTTAAAATGTTTTTTGAACTATCTAATCTATTGAGGTATGAAGCCAATCTATTAGAAGAATAAAAATGAGTTATCCAACTGATTAGGACCTTAAGTCATTCAATTAGGAGAATAAAAATGAAATATCCAATCGATTAGGACCTTAAGCCAATAGATTATAAAATTGATTATGATATTATCTTAATGATTAGCAACGACTCCTTATTCAAAAATTCCAAAATGGGCTAGAACAAACGATTATTTTTCATATCCAATCGATTGAGCTTAGATGCAAATCAATTGGGCCATTAAAAACACCCATGGACATTTTCCTTTTTTCGATTTTCCTTCTCCTATATAAAGGAAGGCCTTCTCCTCCTCATTTCACACCAAATTTCACATTTCTTTGCAATTTCTCTCTCTCTCTCTCTCTCTCTCTCTCTCTCTCTCTCTCTCTCTCTCTCTCTCTCTCTCAATATATTTCTTTCACTTAAGTTGTCTTAGTTCTTTTATGTGAAAATCTACTTGTGAGTAGGCATGGCAACGGGGCGGGTCGGGGATGGTTTTTACCTCTCCCAAACCCAAACCCGAATCCCCAAACAATCCCCGTTCCCCGCCCCAAACCCAAACGGGGATGGCGAATCAAAACCCAAACTCGTCCCAAACAGGTTCGGGTATCCCCGCCCCGCCACCATTCATTTAGTAAAATCAATTTTTTAATAGAAACATTTATTTTTCCAAAATAAAATTACATTACAAATAATAAAATAAAAAAATTCAATACATACATTTCTAATATTTTAAATAATAAATTCAAATTAAAATATCAAAACATTGACCACATATTTAATATTTTAAATTATCAAAAATAAATAATAATGTACATAGTAAAATAAATGGGGCGGGTTCGGGAACGGGTTCGGGGTGGGTACTAGTGTCCTCATTACCCAACCCGTCCCCATATTTTAAAATCGGGGAAAACCCAAACCCAAACCCAAACCCAGTCAAAGCGGGTTTTCCCCGTCAACTTCGGGGCGGGTTCGGGTTGGTACCCGCGGGTACGGGTTATATTGTCATGCCTACTTGTGAGGAATAAATTGTATTGGTATCATGTTGTTGTTATAAATCCCAAGAGTGAAATACTCTTGGAAAATTGCGTTTGATTCTTGAGATAAACCAGTCTTAAAATATCTATTTGGTTCTAGAAATCTGCCAAAAAAAGTTTTGTTTGATTATTGAGATTATCCTAGAAAATATCTAATTGGTTCGTTAACTTAGCCTGCATAAAAGATTTCATTTTGGTTAGGGATAAGCCTTTTTAATGCCTTAAGATCATATTGTATCAAGGATCGTGGGCATAACTTGTAAAATCTCAATTTTATAGTCAAAATCTCAAGAAGATCTCTTGGGGACAAGAGTAGGCCAATGTTCGACCAAACTTGGATAAATCACTAGCGTCATCTCTCTAAACCCTTAACTTTTAATTTCTGCAATTTATTTAACTGCTTTTATTTCTTCCGCTGTTCAATTTGCTCTGATCTTAAGGAATACTAACAGGATTTGTTTCTTAAGTAACAAAATCTTTAAAAGTGGAATCAGAGCCTAACTCTAGTTAAAGACTAATTGTTCCATGAGGAAAAGTGACTTCAAGTTATTCACTAAACAAACCATCGTCCTTTAATTGAGAAGGGTATAGTTTGTGGAAAGATAAAATGAAGTTTTTCATAAAAGAGATAGATCATGATATTTGGAAGACTGTGAAGGAAGGTCCATTTGTTCCTACATACGAAGTAAATGGTGTCGTAGTAAACAAACCTGAAAAGGATTGGACCAAAGATGATTAAGAAAATGTGTCGTGCAATTTTAAAGATAAAACTGTCATCCTTACACTCTCGGTCTTGATAAATTTTTACGAGACTGTAAAAGAAATGTGGAACATCATCTAAATTACCCATGAAGGAACTACTTATGTAAATAGGAAAAGGTTGAGCACATTAACCCATGAGTATGAACTTTTCATAATGAAATCTAAAGAGAACATAAATCAAATGCAAACACGGTTTACCGATATCGTAAGTCATATGAGAACTCTGGGGAAAATTTCAAATGAGGATTTGGTTTAGAAAATATTGATATGCTTAAATTGTAGTTGGCAACCTAAAGTTACTGCTATTTGTGAATCAAAGGATTTAGCAACCAAGGACACACACATTTTTTTTTTGGGATAAATTACATGAACATGAGATGGAGCTGAAAAGACTTACTGATAACGAAGGTGTTAAGAAGAAGAAGAAGAAAATTAATGCACTAAAATCTACTAACATCAAAGATATAGAATCAGAAGATGAAGTCTGTCAAAGCAAAATTGATAAATACATGAAACTCATGTTTCAGAAATTCAAGGAGTTCCTAAGGCAAGAAAAACAGTTTCCAGGAGAAAAATGAAGAAATATTCTCTTTCATTAACACATGCCACTAATGCATAAAAGAAGGGGCACATAAGATCAAATTTCCCTCAAAATTAGAGAAAAAACCAGAATCAGAAAAAAATTCCAAGAAATTGCAAAAAGAAGCTAAGAGAGCCTACAAATCTTGGGATGAAATAATGATAAGAAAGAAGCAAACATGTGTCTCATGGAAAATATTTAAGAAGAAAAGGTAACCTATTAATTTTCTTATCAAGACTTATTTCGCATTTGTAAAAAGCTAACCAAAGAAACAAAGTAAATTAGAACAAACTGCATCTACCTCCAAAGACATTATTTCTTCCATCGAATTGAAAAATAAAATATTATCGGAAGAAATACAAAATATTAAAGAGAGACAAAATGATCTAATTCAAAACTCTTCATAATATAACAAATTCTTAGATGAATCTATCAAATGTGATCGATGTGACTTTTTGAAAAATAAAATTGATGATCTTCAAAACACACTTGATAAATTCACTAAAAGGAGAGACGACTTGAACTTTTTGTTAGGTAACCAAAGGTCACTTTACAATAAGGTCAATCTTGTTTATGAACCTAAGAAAAATATTAAAATCTATAGTAATATTTATAATTCCCAACAAGCATCTAAATGCAAAATGCTAAAATGCAATTATTGTAATAAAGACGCCCATATTGACATGTTCTATTTTTTTTAACAAAAAAAATCATGAAAGCAAAGAAAGACATCATCCTTCATACTTTTATAAAGAGCTTTGTGAAAGTAAAAATAGAAATATGTCTTCTCATAATATGTATATCACTATCATTAATGGACCCGAAAAGATATGGTTACCGAAGGTAAAAAAAAGTCAAATTGTGATGCAAATGATGATATCGACAGTTTCTCTTCAAGTCACACAACTGAAAAAAAATAAACATGTTCAATTGTTCCACTCCTACGAGGGAATAAATATCTTCGCATAATAACAACCATACAAAATCATTAAATATTTATTTTTTCATAAGATCCTTAATCTTACTCTTCGGTTGTTCTAATTGGTTAAAGTTTTGCACAAGTTACTTAGTATTAAGTAAATTGTGTAACAAATAAATGTATTCATAAATTTTTTATAAAGCATCTTTTAAACAAATTTTACTTAAAAAAATATTGCATATATTCAGAAATAAATGTATAAAATAAAACCATCAAGAATTGGAATGACCAGAGTCGACTAAAATGACAGCTATAAGTCTAAAATCATCAAGAAATTTCACCTAAAATAGAATCATCAACAAGATTTCCAAAATTATAGTTCAAGTATTAACCTTCAATTAACCAAAATAAATATTTTGAGTGTTTGATAACTAGACTGGCGGGTAAGGCCGTCCTTTTTTTGGTGGGCCTAAGGCAAGACAGGCTGAACGAGTAGGCGGGAGTATTTAACTTGTCACCATCCACTTGAACCTGACACCCCCCATTGCGTATGAAAAGACAACACGCTCTTGCAAAATTACTTCACTCATTTTTGAAATTCACAGGATCCACGCATGAATCTCAAAAGTCTAGGGAGATATCGGAAATTTCAAAAACACTATCGAAAATTTCAAAAACAATATGTTTATTACCGCAAATGTTATAATTTCCAGGATTTTGTACCAGAAATTTCGGTATTAATTCTAACATTTTAACCAAAAATTTCCAAATTTCTGGTACAAAATCCCATGGAAATTCCCAAAAATTTAAGTAGTTATAAAAACTTTATTTTTTTACCGAAAATTCTAAAATTTCTAATAGCTATAAAAAAATTGTTTTTTACCTGAAATTTTAAATTTTCCAGTAGTTATAAAAACTTTATCTTTTACCGTAGATTCTAAAATTTTCGGTAGTTAATAATTTTTTTAAAATTTTCCATGTGAAATACAAAGGCAAGAATAATAGTATTGCAGACAGAGCTATTGATAGAGAGGCGGACCGGACTAGGGCTACTAGGGATGGTGAGGCTGAGTCTTCCCAGATACGGGTTAGACGAGTGGTTCCAACCGGTTCACACCAGGAACGGTTGGCTGAATATGGTCAGTTATGCGCACCTCGTAACACTCGACGCCGACAAGTACAATCAGTTGAGTAGCCCAGAGATGAGGTGGGAGTGCCAGATGTTGTTGTTGCATATGAGGTTGATGGTGAGGTTGCTTTTGATGTGGTTGTTGGTGATGTGGTTGCTACTGTGGTCCAGCCAAATGTTGTTGTGGTTGTTGGCGGAACTATCCGAAGAGATGAGTGCCTTGACACATCGTGTTGATGCCATCCAGGAATACACTTAGCATGTGGGGTTGGGCCCTACAAAGCGTGGTAGAAGTGAACGTGCACGAGCAAGAGTTAGAGCACGCAGAGCCCAACATCGTGGCGAAGAGTAGCGATCCTCCTGTTTCTCCCCTTTTCCCACTTTATTTTGTCGCATTGAGAATAATGCTTTGTTTAAGTGTGGGAGGAAATCCTTGTCTTTTGTTTATTTGTTTGTATTTTTAGCCATAACAAAAAAAAAATTCTTTCGTTTATTTGCGTTTATCTAATCGTTCATTTATTTCTATCTAATTTGTCATAACAATTTTTTTTGTTTTTATGTTAAATGCATACCCTACGAGTATATAGGTTGTCTTACATAGGTTCTGTTAGGAAGCTGAGAAAAATCTAACAAGATTGATACCGTCCTGATACCTTAGATCTTTCACTTTTGCGAGATCAGATTGAATACCCATTACACTGATACCTTAAGTTTCCGTTCTAGATTAACCCCTAGTAGTTTATACTAGCAGTCAACACCGTCTTAAACACAAACCATGTGAAGATCCAATGAATATAAGTGATTGATGCCTACGAAATTGAGAAGATCCTTTTGCTATTGAGAAATTTAAAATGCACCATACAAACGGTTGCAAGATATACAAAAAGAAAGAAAAAACTCGTTGCCGGTTGGTTCAGAGGTACCTGGTACTGGACTCGGTAGGGCGAACTACGGTTCGATCCCCCACAACCTTCAAATAGGATATATAAAGGGTTACCACACTAGTGTACCAGACCCCGTGCTAAAAAAAGGATTAAAGCCACTAACTGGCTACTTCAGTAAGTGTGTGTAAAGGCAAAAGGCTTAATATGATTGCGCTAGAATGAAACCGGGTGAAATAGGAACAAGAAGCATCAGGTTGAGCTATAATAGCATGATTCAAACGGGTTTGTATAAAAGAGATATCTATGTTAATGCTTGTTGCTTGTATCGTCACTGTACCTTTAGTGTTTTACTTGAGTATCTGTCATTCTAACAAAATACCTAACAACCACGTACGAATTGGAAATGTGTCATGTATTCGCGTTTAACTAGTGTTTCGAATTTTATACTTATTGCTTGCTTGAGGACAAGCAAAGATTCAAGTATAGGGGAGTTTGATAACGCGAAAATATATTGTTTATTTGCCATAATTTACATTCAAAAATCGTACCGTTTTCATTTATATTCCGATTATTCCGCAAGTGTTCGAGTTATTTTTGCAGGTATTTCAATTCCCATGCTTAAATGAGAAAAGTATAGAAAAGGAAGGAAAAGAAGAAGAAACAGAAGAGAAACAACAGAAAAACCAGAAAGTATAAATCTTGTCCAGGTGACGACCGTCACACGCCCCGTCACGATCGTGACGCCCTGGGTGTGACGAACGCCACAGGCCCACCACGACCGTCACAAAGCCAAAGGCAGCGTAATGAATTTTTCAACAGAAGTGATCCACACGCCCCATTTTTCGCTCCTTAACCCACTTTCCCGTGAATCTCTCACTCAACCAAGTCACCCTTATTTCTCTCAACTATGAAGACCAAATGGATACTATAAAAGGATGGAAGTTGGAAACCTACGAAGGACGCTTGTTTTTCCTCTCTGAAGCCAACTCTCAAGCTACTTCTCTGCATTTATTTTTCCATTACAATTTCGTTTTCCATTATTTTTCTTCAGCAAACATTGTTTTCTTTTACCGCAATTTGTTTACCGTTCCGTTCAGAGCTTTGATTTTTCCCTTCCCTTTCCGTTTTTCATTTAGCCAAAAGTAGTAGTTTCCTACATTGGGGAACTACTGCAAATTATTTAATTTAGTTAATTTAGTTTCCTACATAACAATTTTTTTTTGTTTTTATGTTAAATGCATACCTACGAGTATATAGGTTGTCTTACATAGGTTCTGTTAGGAAGCTGAGAAAAATCTAACAAGATTGATACCGTCATGACACCTTAGATCTCTCACTTTGGCGAGATCAGTTTGAATATTCATTATACCGATACCTTAAGTTTTCGTTCTAGATTAACCCCTAGTAGTTTATAGTAGCAGTCATGTCATACCCCAAAATTTGCCCGTTGATCTTTCAAGACATTCTTCAAGGCACTCCAACTCATTGTTCAAGACACTGATCTTAAAGGAACAAAGACCCAGCTCACAGGTGGCCAAATCCAGAAAATGACTCAAACTGGCATGCTCGCTAGACGAGCAAATCCTTCGCCTAGCGAACTCTTCACTGCACCACTCGCCTAGCGAAGCTTGCGAATACCAGAAATTTTGGGCTTCATTCTGAGCCCATCAGGTCACAAAAACTATTATAAATACCAAGACCTCATTCAGGAAAGGGGGACGAAAAAAAACAGAGGATAAAAGGAGAAACACAAACACACACAGAGAGCAAACCCTGGAGGCTAACCAAAAGAATTCAGAGCAACCCTAAAGGAAACCCTGAAGGAAACTCATCTGCACAAAGGTTACCTCCGCCCACTCGATCCGATACAAACCCTCAGAGTGATCTGCCGATTCACTGGTGCAATTCAATTGCAAACAGGTTTGCACCATCACTACCGTTTTATACTTCCAATTTGTAATCTCTAAATACATGATGCATTATGATTGAATTTTGGATATGTAGTTAGATTTTGCATGTGGGTTTAAGTATGCATGAATATCCTGAATGTTTAACCGTGTAATTTCTGTAATGGATGCCATAGGGTTCGGAGTTCCGGAAATCATACTGTTATCAAACTCAAAACCCGCAGCCGTTCGCTAGCACCTCGCTCAGCGAAATGTAGCGAGTGTTCGCCAAGCCTTCGCTGGGCGAGGCAGTAGCGAACATGACAGTCGCTGATTTTGTTGTTCTGTTATGTGCTTACCTGACATGTTTTATTATAACCGTATTGGCCTGACATTCTTACTACTGTGATTCTTTTGTTTGGTGCAACTCTCGATTGCACCCCGTTTTGGTATTCTAACCCGTTTGTTGACTTTTTGTGAGGGTTCACATACTCCCGAAGAAGGTAGCTTGCTAGGTATTCCACTTTATTTGTGGGATACCCTTGTGGAGATCTATTCTAATTATCTAACTGATTACAAATGCTGCCTTTGAATACATATGATCTTGGTCCTCTCTTTGTTGCCTTACGGTATTACGGTCATGTCCCGCGAACGTGGGGATACACTTAGCAAAGACCCTTCGATTAAATCATCATGTCCCTATAAGATAAATCATAGTCCCTCGGATGTTGCCTTCGAATATATGATTTTGTCCCTCGATGGCCCGTCGTTGTAGCCTACGGTTAAATGATGATC
Organism: Lathyrus oleraceus; assembly: GCF_024323335.1. Lineage (NCBI taxonomy): Eukaryota > Viridiplantae > Streptophyta > Magnoliopsida > Fabales > Fabaceae > Lathyrus > Lathyrus oleraceus. Next base: position 87,989,167 of record NC_066584.1, read on the forward strand.
GTCCCTTCGAATGCTAAGGTATCCTTACAAATGTTGCCTTCAATGACCAATCGATGACCCTACGATGCCCCTTTACATCCAAAGGATAAGACTACTTACTTCTCAATAGTAAGGACAATTTTACCCTCATAAGGATAGGAAATGCCCATAAAGACCTTGGGTAGGTATAACTCTTAAATGCTTACTCACAACTTAATATACTTTCCACACCTTACACTTTGCAAAACATCTATTAGAAAATCACCACTTGGTATACATTCGCACTAGAATCATTGCCAAGTTATATTTTTCTAAACAGCTTTCAAAATTAAACGAGATAAACACTTTGTATACATTCGTACAAGAATCATTACAAAGTTAAACTCTCTTTTCAAACATTTTCTAAACATTTCTCAAACACTTTTTCAAACAAGAAAAACATAAGTGATTAAGCAATTAAGAGCCCATGGATAACCATGGATACAAAGGGTGCTAACACCTTCCCTTTGTATAATGTACCTCTCGAACCCAAAATCTAATCAAGGTCTTTCCTGTTCTTTTCCGCCTTTCCTTATTGGATAAAAGAAAAGTCGGTGGCGACTCTTGCTATCCGCGACATTTGCTTTCCAAAGCAAAAACACACAAAGTCAGTTCACCGTATGACAGAACTGGCGACTCTGCTGGGGAACGTTAAAAAGAGAGGTTGCCTTAAAAAAAACAAGATCACTTATTTGAATTGTCTGATTTACTTTTAAGGGATTGTTTGGGTATTCTATGCTTGAGTGAAAGATCCTACACCCGGATCTAGTGTACCTTAGGAAAGTAGCAAGAGATCATCGCGACTGTCCGGCGTATACTGGAATGGTTAAAATGATGGCTACGGTTAATGTGACACTTTAGATGTCCTGATGTTCCTCATGTTTACTTGAGGAAAAATTTGGCGTCTGCGTGGTGTCATCAAAGCATTAACCAGACCTTTAGAACCCTAATTGACTCATCCTAGCCATTAGAAAGTAGTGAGATAACTGACTTCGGTTCCGACTGGGGTTGGTTGATACTCGATACTACACTCTTTGAGATTGGACCTTAGGGAAGATTTGGTTAACCACTTGGTGTTGCACTGAAGTGGACTTAAGGAAAGGTCGATGATTTGAGATCCTTCTAGAACCGGTTACTATTCTAGGACAGGTGAAACCAACCAAACTTCAGTGGGGAGGGTACTTACCTATGGAACTCAGGCAAGCCTTAAAACCTAGGAACGATTGCGGTGTGACTTGTTTGTGTTTGTTACTTACTTAACATCATAACATCATAACATCATAACATCATGGCATCATGACATCATGACGTTGTACTAACCATTTCAAGGACTTAGGGATTTAACTTTGCTCTGTTAAACAGGCTATGGCTTCCAGGAAGACCATCCGGATCAATCTTGTAGCGATCTCTCCTCAACTCAAGAATTTAGTGTAAGAGCTGCCCGATCATGCTCAGTTCATCAAGAAACATGGTTCTCTCCTCAATTTAGTTACCACCGGTTTCAAAGAAGATATGATGAGAGTTCTATTCCAGTTCTTCGATCCTAAACATCATTGCTTCACCTTCCCAGATTATCAGTTGGTACCCACATTAGAAGAATTCTCTAGGCTGCTTGGGATACCTATCCTTGATCAAACACCTTTCAGTGGTCTAGAAAAGATTCTGAAGTCTGAAGAAGTTGCCGCGGCTTTACACTTGACAAAGTCCGACATTGAAACTAATTGGGTAACAAGAAGTGGAGTTAAGGGTTTACTTGCCAAATTTCTGATGAATAAGGCCCGAGAATTCCTAAAAGTTATGAACGTCCATGCCTTCGAAGATGTTCTAGCCCTACTAATCTATGGTTTGGTGCTATTTCCTAATCCGGATCAATTCATAGACATGAATGCTGTTAGGATATTTCTCACTCATAACCCCGTGCCCACCTTGCTTGGAGACATTTTGCATTTCCTTCACACTCGTACTATGAAAAGGCAAGGGACTCTCATGTGCTGCGTACCTTTATTATCTAGGTGGTTTATTTCGCACCTTCCTCAATCAGTCTTGAAGAACGAGCAGAATTTGAAATGGTCTCAAAGGATAATGTCGCTCTCCCATTCAGACATCCGTTGGTGTCCTCATCTCAAAGAAAATGTTATCATCATTGACCGTTGTGGAGAATTCTCTAATGTACCACTCATGGGGATAAGAGGAGGTATTACTTATAATCCTGCTTTAGCCCTACGTCAGTTTGGTTGTGCTCGAAGAGATGGTCCACATGAAATAATTATCCAAGGCACTGTGTTTGACTATGACAACGACTCTCAAGGTCTCCGTCAAAGGTTTGTACGAGCTTGGGGCATGGTGAAAAGAAGCACTTTAGGACAGAAAAACTATATTCCTATGGAACCTTATCTCAGATGGGTACGCGCAAGAGCTCGTGAACTTGTCATGCCATATCTTGCAGTCGGACTGCTGATTGTTGAACCAGGAGTTGAAGGAGGTACTCCTCAGATCATTCCTTATCCAGATATGCCTACCAATGTTGAAGAATTGAAGAGATCCTGGATCCAGTTGAGAGAGGAAAGGGATACTTTTGAAACTCAGTTCGGTGCAGAAAGGAAGAAAGTATTAGAGCTCACAAGCCAGCTTAATAAGGAACGGAGACTCAATGCATATCTCCGCCCAAAAAGAAGCCGTCCCTGGGAGACTTGAGTTTTCATTGTATTTTTATTATTTTTGTAATGAACATTGATTAAAGAAATTATTAATAAAAATTCCCCTTTTTGGTGGTTTACGCAAAGTTAAATTCCAAAAGTCCTTGAAAACATTTCATACATTGCATAGCATAACATAACATTGCATAACAGGTATTCTAAAGGATCAATGTTCTCACGGTCTTCCTTCTAAACAGAACAGATGGCTCTCGAACAAACTGTCAAAGATCTCCAGGCTCAGAACGCTCAATTCCAGGAGATGATCTTGAACTTATCCAAGGGGCAGGATGAGCTGAAGGCTCTCTTGCTCGAGAAGAAGAAAGACAAGAAAGCTGTGAGTTACATTAACCCTGGGAGAAGGCTTAAAGGACAGGCCGTGGGAGTCAAGATTGGAATTTCGAAGGATAAAGAAGATGAGACAGAGAATGATTCGGAAGAGGAAAATGTTGATCCCTTCAACCCTGAGGACGACGAGGAGGATTATGAAAGTGAACAGTACTCTCCAAAAGACGATAAGTATAAGTTGCTGGAAGAACACATGCTAGCTATGAAGGGTCAGAAGGCGCCCGGTCTAGATTTCGAAGGCTTAGGTCTGGTCTTTGATGTGGTCATTCCCCGCAAATTCAAGGTCCCCGCTTTCACTAAGTATGATGGTGCGTCTTGTCCTCAGATGCATCTGAGAGCTTATGTGAGAAAGATTCAGCCATATACCACTGATAGGAAGCTATGGATCCATTTCTTCCAAGAGAGTCTGTCTGGCACACAGTTAGAGTGGTATTATCAGCTCGAGAGCTCTAACATCCGCACCTGGACTGATTTAGCGACAACTTTCTACAAGCACTACCAGTATAATTCTGAATTGGCGCCTACTCGGCTACAGTTGCAGAATATGACTATGGGATCTAAAGAAAGCTTCAAAGAATATGCTCAAAAATGGAGAGATTTGGCTGGCAGAGTCAAACCCCCTATGACTGATCGAGAATTAGTGGACATGTTCATGGGTACACTAACTGGCCCCTTCTACAGCCATCTATTGGGAAGTTCCTCATCGGGTTTCACTGAACTTATATTAACAGGTGAACGTGTTGAAAGTGGCATTCGAAGTGGAAAGATACAGGTGGCTACCTCTGCAAGCATCAAAAAGCCCTATCAGGGGAGGAGCGAATCAAATGCTGTGTACGGTCAAAAGGGTCATAACAAGAAAAATCGTGACCATACTATCGGAGCAGTTACGATTGCAGCACCGCCATCTCAAAACTTCCAACACAGACAAGACAGGCCAAGAAGACAGTTTACGAAGATCAATATGACTTTAGCACAAGGACTGCAGGGTATGCTAAAAGCAAATTTAATTACCCTCAGAGATCCTCCTGCAAATCCCAACACTACTTCTCCTCGTTATAATCCCAATGCCAAGTGTGCATATCACTCCGATAGCCCCGGGCATGATACAAACGATTGTTGGTTGTTGAAGAATAAGATTCAGGATATGATCGACGCTGGAGAAATTGAATTTGATCCTCCGGAGACTCCTAATGTCATCACTGCTCCTATGCCTAATCATGACAAGACTGTCAATGTTGTGGATGACAATTCTCACATTTCTAATGTAGCTGACTTAGCATCTCCTCTCCTGATCATCAAGAAGAATTTATTGCAAGCTGGTTTATTTCCAGGTTGCGCTGAAAATTGCGATCTTTGTATACTCCGCCCCAATGATTGCTTAAAGTTGAGGAATGGTATTCAACAGCTGATGGATGATCGTACAATTCTCTTTGAAAAGATTCCTAAAGTGGAAAACCCTGTTGAAGAAATATCTGTGATTGCTAGGTTCAAAGTTCCAGTGAAGATTACCGCTACTAGAGTGCCTGTGAAGATTACTGTTGAGCCCAAGGTAGCTCCCCTAATTATTACTGCACCTGGCCCAGTACCATATTCCTCAAGCAAAGCCATTCCGTGGAATTATGGAGGTAATGTTTACATCCACGGCATAAAGCAAGATGATAATTCTGCTAATCCTAATGACGTTGACATTGTTGGGACTGGTAAAATTACTCGAAGCGGAAGGATCTTTTCCCCAGAAATCTCGCCCCCCGTCCCTGAAACTCGAGGAAAGGAACCAGTAATCAATCCGTCTCAGTCAAAGACACCAGTTGAAGTTACTACCGAAGATGTTGCCAAACAAGAAATGGAAGAAATGCTGAAAATCATCCGCAAGAGTGATTTTGATGTGGTAGAACAGTTGGGGCATACTCCGTCTAAAATTTCGATGTTATCCTTGTTGTTATCTTCTGAATCTCATGCCAATGCATTAATAAAGTTCTTGAAGACCTCTCATGTACCTCAGGAGACATCCGTCCATCAGTTCAAAAACTATGTTGCTAACCTGGCTGTTGACAATGGCCTAGGCTTTTCCGATGCTGACCTGACACCAGCAGGAAAGAATCACAATAAAGCTCTGCATATCTCCATTGAGTGTAAGGGGATCACCTTGTCTCATGTGCTGATCGATAATGGTTCTTCTTTGAATGTGCTACCGAAAGCTGTGCTCGATAAACTTGACTGTAAAAGCATTGAACTGAAACCTAGTGACATTGTGGTACGTGCTTACGATGGTGCGAAGAGTGTTGTCCATGGTGAAGTAGTTCTCCCTATCAATATAGGACCTCAAGTCTTCAACACTACCTTTCACGTAATGAACATTCGTCCTGCCTATTCCTGCTTGCTGGGACGCCCTTGGATTCATGGGGCAAGTGCTGTAGCTTCGTCTCTCCATCAAAAGCTGAGGTATCCAATGGAGGGTAAGATTGTCACTGTGTATGGAGAAGAAGAGTATATTGTCAGTAGTGTGCATACCTTCAGATACGTTGAGATGGATGGTGAATTCTTTGAGACTCCTTCTCAGTCATTTGAAGTAGTTCCTCCGACCAGTCCTGTCCTTAAGCCAACTTCCCGTGTGCCCAAGGTTATTCGTGCTCCTCCTGCCATGACTTCTCTGAAAGACGTTCAAGTCGTGGTCGAAGATGGTGGTCGTACTGGCTGGGGTCAACTGATCGATGTACCATACAAGTCTGATAGATTTGGCCTGGGATTTCGCTCTGAAAAGACGGTCAACGATCAGATTAATGCTGTAGAAGATGCTGATAGCGATTGCGACTTGGATAACTGGATCTTCCCAACAATTGGTGACGGACTCAAAAATTGGAAGGCTGAAGACACTATCTCGATTTCCTTTAGTCAGGAGTAATTGTTATTGCCTATTTTAGTGTTGCAGATTTTTAATTTTTACAATTGAACTTCTTAAAGCATTGTGTCTATGCCCGGGGCACAAATAGCTAATTTGTTAAGGGTTTTGTCATTTTCATAAGCATATCCACATTCAATAAATCAATGGACTTTTTGCATTCAAATATTGCGCTCTTTATCTTTCCTGTCATCTTTTAAACAAGCTATGCTTTCTTACACACACTCACGTAACAAATTGCAGATCCATATCCACTATGGATCCTGTTGATAATAATTCTGCTATTGTTCATTATGACTTTGAAAATCCGATCTACCAAGCCGAGGATGGAAGTGAGGAAGATTGTGAAGTACCTGGAGAGCTTGTCAGACTGTTACTGCAAGAGGAAAAGACTATACAGCCGCATGAGGAATCAATTGAAACTGTAAATCTGGGTACTGAAGTAGACAAGAAAGAAGTCAAAATAGGAGCAGGCTTGGGAAACAGTGTCAAAGAAAGATTGATTCAGATGTTACATGACTATATAGAAATTTTTGCTTGGTCTTATGAAGACATGCCAGGACTGGATACTGATATAGTAGTGCATCGTTTGCCAATGAAGGAAGATTGTCGTCCTGTTAAGCAAAAGGTTCGTCGCATGCGTCCTGAAATGTCTGAGAAAATCAAAGCCAAGGTTATGAAACAATTCGATGCAGGTTTTCTGGCTGTTACTTCTTATCCTCAATGGGTTGCTAATGTGGTACCAGTGCCAAAGAAGGATGGTAAGGTGCGAATGTGTGTAGATTACAGAGATTTGAATAAAGCGAGTCCCAAAGATGACTTTCCACTTCCGCACATTGATGTTCTGGTAGATAACACCGCTCAACACAAGGTATTCTCATTCATGGATGGATTCTCAGGTTATAACCAGATTAAGATGGCACCTGAGGACATGGAGAAAACTACATTTGTGACGCAATGGGGCACTTTCTGTTACAAAGTAATGCCATTCGGTTTAAAGAATGCAGGGGCAACATACCAGCGTGCTATGGTGGTTTTGTTCCATGATATGATCCATCATGAAATAGAGGTATCTGTGGATGACATGATAGCCAGATCTCATACTGAAGAAGAACATCTCGATCATTTATACAAACTGTTTGAGAGGTTGAAGAAATACAAGTTGAGATTGAACCCGAACAAATGCACCTTTGGAGTAAGATCCGGTAGGCTCTTGGGCTTTATTGTCAGTAGTAAAGGAATTGAGGTTGACCCGGCTAAGGTGAGAGCTATTCAAGAAATGCCAGTTCCCCGTACAGATAAAGAAGTCAGAGGTTTCTTGGGACGTTCGAATTACATTGCCCGATTTATCTCCCATTTGACTGCTACCTGCAAACCCATCTTCAAATTACTGAGGAAAAATCAAGAGATGATATGGAATGATGAATGTCAAGAAGCTTTTGACAAAATCAAGAAGTACCTCCAAGAACCTCCAATTTTGATGCCACCAGTTGAAGGAAGACCTCTAATCATGTATTTGACCGTGTTAGAAAATTCGATGGGGTGTGTGTTGGGGCAACATGACGAGTCTGGTCGAAAAGAGCATGCCATATACTACCTTAGCAAAAAGTTTATCGACTCTGAAACAAGATACTCATTGCTCGAGAAAACTTGTTGTGCTTTGGCTTGGGCTGCTCGCCGACTAAGACAGTATATGTTGAATCATACCACTTTATTGATTTCTAAGATGGATCCTATCAAATATATATTTGAGAAACCTGCCCTCTCCGGAAGAATAGCAAGATGGCAGATGATTTTAACAGAGTATGATATCCAGTATACTACCCAGAAAGTAATCAAAGGAAACGTGCTAGCTGATCATTTGGCTCATCAAGCAGTGGATGATTACCAATCTATGAATTTTGAGTTCCCAGATGAGGATGTCATGCTTGTTACTGATTATGAAGAACCTGGACCAGATGAAGGACCCGAAAGGGGATCCCGATGGACTATGGTTTTTGACGGATCTTCTAATGCATTGGGCAATGGTGTTGGTGTTGTAATTATTTCCCCCAAGGGTTGCCATACGCCTTTCACTGCTAGACTATGTTTTGATTGTACCAATAATATGGCCGAGTGTGAAGCATGTATTTTGGGACTCAGAGCTGCTATAGACCTGAGAATCAAGTTTTTAAGTGTGTATGGGGACTCAGCTTTGGTAATCAGTCAGATCAAAGGAGCTTGGGACACTAAACATCCGAATCTCATCCCTTATCGAGAGCAGGTGTTGACATTAATCCCATACTTTGAGGAGATTACATTCGAACATATTCCACGAGAGGAGAATCAGTTGGCAGACGCATTGGCTACCATGTCATCTATGTTCAGAGTCAGATGGGACAATGAAGCTCCCATGATCACCATTGAACGATTAGATGAACCAGCATATTGTTATGAACTTAACGCTGATGAAGTAGAAGAGAAACCTTGGTTCCACGAAGTAAAAAGATATTTAGAAACTCAGGAATACCCTGAAGGGGCATCCATCAACGACAAAAAATTTCTGAGGAAGTTCTCCGCTAAATTCTTTTTGAGTAATGGAGTATTATACAAACGTAATCATGATTCGACTTTGCTTCGCTGTGTGGATAAAAGGGAAGCAGAAAAGATTATGGAAGACATGCATGATGGTATTTTTGGGACTCATTCTAGTGGACATACGATGGCCAAAAAGTTCTGAGATCAGGGTATTATTGGTCTACCATGGAAGTTGATTGCCACCATCACTCCAGAACTTGTCACAAGTGCCAGATCTATGCGGACAAAGCACATGTACCTCCTGCTCCATTGAACGTGTTGACAGCCCCTTGGCCCTTTGTAATGTGGGGCATTGATATGATTGGAGAGATTAAACCTACTGCTTCTAATGGACATCGTTTCATTCTTGTTGCTATTGATTACTTTACGAAGTGGGTAGAGGCATCCTCATTTGCTTCTGTCACCAAGAATGTGGTGGCACGGTTCATCAAGAATAGTCTTATTTGTCGGTATGGCATCCCTGAAAGAGTTATCACTGACAATGGTACTAATTTGAACAACAAGATGATTACTGAACTCTGCACGCAGTTCAAAATAAAACACCATAACTCTTCTCCGTACCGGCCAAAGATGAACGGCGCCGTGGAGGCTGCTAATAAGAATATTAAGAAGATTATACAAAAGATGACAGTAACATACAAAGACTGGCATGAGATGTTACCATTTTCTCTTCATGGTTATCGCACTTCAATACGAACTTCGACAGGGGCAACTCCTTTCTCTTTAGTCTACGGAATGGAAGCCGTCTTACCGGTGGAAGTTCAGATTCCCTCTCTAAGAATCATGAAAGAGGCAGGTTTAGACGAGGATGAATGGATTCAGACTCGACTTGATCAGATAAATTTGATTGATGAAAAGAGACTTGCGGCTGTTTGTCATGGGCAGATATATCAGAAGCGCATGACCCAAGCATTTAACAAAAAGGTCAAGAGACAGGTGTATCAAATTGGCGACTTGGTGATCAAGCGTATCACTCTACCACAAGGTGATCCCAGAGGCAAATGGACTCCCACATATGAAGGGCCATTTGTAGTTAAGAAGGTATTCTCTAGAGGAGCCATGATACTTGCTACAATGGATGGCGAAGACTTCCCACATCCCGTGAACGCAGACATAGTTAAAAAATACTACGCATAAAAGAGACCTGCTAGGTCGACGTATCTAGGCAAAAGTAAGGGCATCCCGGCGAACCAAAAGGGTTCGGGCAAAAATTAGGGATAAACATATAAAAATGTACACCCGGCAAGTCGAAAACCTGAAAATGCGGCTTGGGCAAGAAAGGGTATCCTGGTGGACTGAAAACCTGAAAAGGCGGTCCAGACAAAAATTAGGGATTAAAGCGTATGACTATGTCCCGTTCTAGGTCAGCTTCACCTAAGTCAAAGGGACTGAACAAGCCAATCACTTCTATCCGACAGCAGGAGATGAGAGGCTTGAAGACATAATGACAGTAGTGAAATTAAAATCAATAGGACTTTTTCTTCATAGCTTTTTCTTTGTTTTCTTGACAATTTCCTCTTACTAGGATTTCTATCTCCTTGTACTCAAATTGCCTATTTACAGGCCCTCTTTCAAAATCAATACAATTTTATTTCCAAAAAGATGCTTTTGTTTTACTTTCTCTGTTTTGTTTGCATAAACGTCCATTGATTTAATTCGAATTAACATATGCGTTTGAACATGATTGATGTTTACCGAAAATACGTGCATAAAACGGAAATAGCAATTACTAAAAGACTTCAGGATCGAGGAGAAGGTCTAACCATGCTTTCCAATGAATCCGGTTGCTAATTCTATTCCCCGGCAAAACCAGTTATTTCCTAGAAGAAATTGGCATTACTAAGACAGACTGGTCATCTCTTTTATCCCCCCAGCCCGGCTCTGTTGAATATTTCTACCATCAGACAGAAATCAAGTATCCCCAGCTAAGAAAGGGTCATCAATACAAATATCTCCAATCAGAATATGGGGATTTTTTTCCCCTGGCAAAATTTTCAGACGCATGATTCATTCATGCATCATTTTGCATCATATACATGCATGCAATGTTCACATTTATTTTCACAAGCATAAAACATCTCATGCATCATGACATGGCATGGGGCTAACTTTTTCAGGTTAATTATCCTCCCGATATAGTCAAAATAAAGGTTCATTCAGACAGACGCCCTCATCGGTTACATTTTAGATTCAGATGCATCTTTCAGATATAATCCATATGAATGTTCATTCTGATAAGCATTCTGACATCCTCCTAATGATGGCATCTTTAAGCCCATCCCAGACATTTATTGCAAATACAACATATACAAATATTATCAGATATAGCCTAACATACGGTTCATTCTGATTCAGCCTAACGTATGGTTCCTTCAACTGTTCCAATACGGTCTAGCGTACAACCCATTTGGATGCTCATCCCCTCAGATACTACCTAACGTACGGTACATTCTGAAGTGTAGTCTAGCATATGACTACCCCTTTTATCATCAGATACAGCCTAACGGATGGCTCATTCTGCTCAGATACGATCTAGCGTACGATCCATTCTGATCTTTATTCCTCAGATACTACCTAGCGTACTGTATATTCTGAAATGTAGTCTAGCGTACGACTACCTTTTATCATCAGATACAGCCTAACAGATGGCTCATTCTGCTCAGATACGATCTAGCGTACGATCCATTCTGATCTTTATTCCTCAGATACTACCTAGCGTACGGTATATTCTGAAATGTAGTCTAGCGTACGACTACCTTTTATCATCAGATACAGCCAAACGGACGGCTCATTCTGCTACTCAGATACGATCTAGTGTACGATCCATTCTGACCTTTACTTCTCAGATACAGCCTAATGGACGGCTCATTCTGCTACTCAGATACGATCTAGCGTATGATCCGGTCTGATCTTCCATCCCCAGTGAAGTCACCCGCCTAGAGTACGGCTCATTCTGCAACTCAGATATGATCTAGCGTATGATCCATGCTAATCCTTTATCCCCAGTGGAGTTGATAGCCTAATGGATGACTCACTATATGGTCTAGCGTACAACCCAGTGTGGCACCCATGTCTCCAGATGTAGTCTGATGTACGACGCACTCTGAAGCTCTCATCATCAAACTTCCTGGATGGCATCTTTAAGCCCATCTCCATCAAGACTAACTTTTAATTAACAAGTGCAAATTTTTGGGGCATTCTAAGTGTTCAATAATCTTCCACCTCCAGACCACGAATGGCGTACATACCATTCTAACTCTCTCGGTTTAAGAATATTGAACAAGGGCAGCTGTCATACCCCAAAATTTGCCCGTTGATCTTTCAAGACATTCTTCAAGGCACTCCAACTCATTGTTCAAGACACTAATCTTAAAGGAACAAAGACCCAGCTCACAGGTGGCCAAATCCAGAAAATGACTCAAACTGGCATGCTCGCTAGGCTAGCAAATCCTTCGCCTAGCGAACTCTTCGCTGCACCACTCGCCTAGCGAAGCTTGCGAATACCAGAAATTTTGGGCTTCATTCTGAGCCCATCAGGTCACAAAAACTATTATAAATACCAAGACCTCATTCAGGAAAGGGGGACGAAAAAAAAACAGAGGATAAAAGGAGAAACACAAACACACATAGAGAGCAAACCTTGGAGGCTAACCAAAAGAATTCAGAGCAACCCTAAAGGAAACCCTGAAGGAAACTCATTTGCACAAAGGTTACCTCCGCCCACTCGATCCGGTACAAACCCTCAGAGTGATCTGCCGATTCACTGGTGCAATTCAATTGCAAACAGGTTTGCACCATCACTACCGTTTTATACTTCCAATTTGTAATCTCTAAATACATGATGCATTATGATTGAATTTTGGATATGTAGTTAGATTTTGCATGTGGGTTTAAGTATGCATGAATATCCTGAATGTTTAACCGTGTAATTTCTGTAATGGATGCCATAGGGTTCGGAGTTCCGGAAATCATACTGTTATCAAACTCAAAACCCGCAGCCGTTCGCTAGCACCTCGCTCAGCGAACATGTAGCGAGTGTTCGCCAAGCCTTCGCTGGGCGAGGCAGTAGCGAACATGACAGTTGTAACACCCTTCTAAAATACCCCAAATATTTAATTAAAATAACAACATATATAAATCAGAGTAATTATGCATCCAAGGGTGTCACACAACATTTCACACTATTCATCAAAGTAGCCTGTCATGCTCATTTATTTATCAAATAAAACAGTTGCATAATACGCAGCGGATAGAAATCAAATTATCATTCAAAACATGTAACATATTACATGTAGAATGGTTTACAACCAATCAATAAAATATTCAAAACATCCCATCCCGATGTTACATCTATCAGAGCATGACCCACTAAGGAGACCACACTAGACTCCAAGTATTAGCTTCTACTCAACTCATTGCTCGTTACCTGAAAAATAGTTGTAAGGGTGAGTTCCTCAATCGATATAATAAGCATTACAGAATATAATGTCATGTTAAGTAATTTAACACATTAATCACCCTAATCGTATTCGTACATTCAGTAACGGCACACCAACTCAAACATCATATTCAACACCAATACAACTCATATTCATACTCAATAGCAACACCACACACGTATAATATTGGAATACATCCATTCATATTATACGCCATACATAATTTATGCAATGAGACTCCACACATGCGGTACCGACTATTCTTGAACATATAGTTCAAGCTCACCGATCAAATCCAGATACGGCTACTAAGCTCACTAGTCCCACTCATTTGAGACCTAGTGACTCACTCACTAATTCCTCACCATGGGAATTAGCTACAGCCCCAAAGGCTATGCTATGCACACTAATCATCTAGCATGCAAACATCAACAACAAATCCACAATGATTCACTCACTAATTCCTCACCATGGGAATTAGCTACAGCCCCATAGGCTATGCCATGCACGCTAATCATCTAGCAATGCAACATCAACAACAATTCACAAGGGACAGATGCTCACACTCTAAGCCATACAACAGTCCATTCACAAATACATGCATAATATATATATATTCACAACATTATGCATATCATCATACATCATCAACACATGTATCAACACATCATATCATGTCAAATAATTAAACACAGTATTAGCACACTCTACTAATACCTATACTGCTCAAAACAGCGGGAAATAATCCCTACCATATCACACACTGATATAGGCAACCACCAATTAGGCACACAACATTTAAATTAACAATTTTTCCACTCTGCAACAGCGTTAACCGGTTAACGCCCTGGGTTAACCGGTTAACGCAGGCAAAACACGCTTACTGCCCAAAACTTAACAGTGTTAACCGGTTAACGCCCTGGGTTAACCGGTTAACGCAGGCAAAACACCACAAATTCTCAACTCGTAACAGTGTTAACCGGTTAACACCCTGGGTTAACCGGTTAACGCAGACAAAACAGTAGTTCCTGCGCTAACACAAAGCAGAATGCAGAATTCTCCGCATTTTCCGCCGTTGGAGGACTTCCGGACCTCCGATTCCAATTCCGTAAAAAGCTATACGTTAGGGGAATTACAACACACTCAATTACAAGTTCAATTTCAGTTTTTTACACAACATATCCATCACAATTTTCAGCATTCGACAATCCCAATTAGGGTCAATTCAACGGTTTATCACTACCCATTACATGCTAACCCATAATACCCATTAAACGACGATAACCCCCCTTACCTGAGTTAATCCGGCAATCTCTAAGCTCCAAGCTCTTCTCTTCTCCAATCTTCTTCCTCTTGCTCTGCCTCTTTGCCCTTTCTCCTCTTTCTCAATCGCTTCTCTGTTTCACGTGAAAACCTTTTCTTTACCAATTGGGCTCTTTTTCTTTATTTTACACTTATATATTTTCCAATTTATTTTATTATCCCAATAAAATAATAATTCAATAATTCCAAAATAAAAATAATAATAATCCAATTATCTAATTAAATTAATAAATATATTATTAACTTAATTTAAATAATTACCATATTATTATCGGGGTGTTACAACTCTCCCTCACTAAAAGAGTTTTCGTCCTCGAAAACATACCTCAATCGAATAACTCAGGATAAGACTCCTTCATCTGACTTTCCAGTTCCCAAGTCACATTGCCACCTGCTGGTCCTCCCCAAGCTACCTTCACCAAGGCAATCTCTTTACCCCGCAACTGCTTCAACTCTCGATCCTCAATCCTCATAGGTGATGTTTCAACAGTCAGGTTATCTCTCACCTGTACATCATCTACTTGGACTACATGCGACGGATCATGAATGTACCTCCTCAGCTGAGACACATGAAAAACCTCATGCAAATTCGCAAGCGACGGCGGTAAAGCGACACGATAGGCTACCTCCCTTATCCTCTCCAAAATCTGATAAGGACCAATAAATCGAGGTGTCAACTTCTTCGACTTCAAAGCTCGACCAACACCAGTTATCGGAGTAACACGAAGAAACACATGATCTCCCTCTTGGAACTCAAGTGACTTCCTCCTCTTATCATGATAACTCTTCTGACGACTTTGAGCAATTCTCATCTTCTCCTGAATCATCTTAATCTTTTCCGTAGTCTGTTGAACAATCTCCGGTCCAACCACAGCACGCTCACCGGACTCATACCAACATAAAGGTGTCCGACATCTCCTACCATACAAAGCTTCAAACGGTGCCATACCAATGCTCGAATGAAAACTATTGTTGTAGGTAAACTCAATCAAAGGTAAATAACAATCCCAAGCACCTCCCTTTTCCAAAACACAAGCTCTCAAAAGATCCTCTAATGACTGAATCGTCCTCTCAGTCTGACCATCAGTCTGCGGATGATATGCAGAACTCAATCTCAGCTTAGTTCCCAAAGCCCTCTGCAAACCTTCCCAAAACTTCGATGTAAATCTAGGATCTCTGTCCGAAACAATACTAGACGGAATACCATGCAAACTTACAATCTTCTCAATATACAACTCGGCTAATCTCTCTAACGGATAATCCATTCTGATCGGAATGAAATGAGCCGACTTTGTCAATCTGTCCACAATCACCCAAATAGCTTCAAAATTCTTATTTGTCCTCGGCAAACCAGACACAAAATCCATACTGATACTATCCCACTTCCACTCTGGAATAGCCAACGGTTGCATTAGCCCAGACGGCTTCTGATGCTCAATCTTTGACTTCTGACAAGTCAAACAGGAATAAACAAAACTCGCAATTTCTTTCTTCATTCCCGGCCACCAAAATAACTTTTTCAAATCATGATACATCTTCGTAGCTCCCGGATGAATACTCAGGCCACTACGGTGTCCTTCTTCTAGAATACTCTTTTTAAGTTCGGTAACGTCCGGAATACACACCCGATTACCAAATTTCAAAACACCATTCTCATCAACTCTGAATTCACCACCTTGACCTTGATTCACTAAAGTCAACTTATCAACCAAAAGCACATCGGATTTCTGACCCTCTCTAATCTCATCTAGAATACCACTCGTTAACTTCAACATTCCCAATTTAACACTATTGTGAGTACTCTCACACACCAAACTCAAATCTCTAAATTGCTCAATTAAATCCAATTCTTTAACCATTAACATAGACATATGCAATGATTTCCGACTCAATGCATCAGCCACTACGTTTGCTTTACCCGGATGGTAATTCAAACCAAAGTCATAATCCTTCAGAAATTCTAACCATCTCCTCTGTCTCATATTCAGCTCTTTCTGATCAAACAAATACTTTAAACTTTTATGGTCACTGAAAACCTCAAATCTTGACCCATACAAGTAATGCCTCCATAATTTCAGAACAAATACCACAGCTGCCAACTCTAAATCATGTGTCGGATAGTTCCTCTCATGAACCCTCAGTTGTCTCGAAGCATAAGCTATAACCTGCTTATTCTGCATCAACACACCACCCAAACCCAACAATGAAGCATCACAATAAACCTCAAATGATTCCGACGAACTCGGTAATATCAGAATAGGAGCACTAGTTAACCTTCTCTTTAACTCTTGGAAACCTTCTTCACATTTGGAGTCCCAAACAAACGCTTGTCCCCTTCTAGTCAACATCGTCAACGGTAACGCCAACTTAGAAAATCCCTCAATGAACTTCCTATAATAACCTGCAAGTCCAAGAAAACTCCTTATCTCAGAAACTGACTTCGGAGCTTCCCACTTAGATACCGCTTCTATCTTAGAAGGATCAATAGCAACACCACCTCTTGAAATCACATGACCAAGAAAACTAACCTCTTCTAACCAAAATTCACATTTAGAGAGTTTAGCGAATAACTTCTTTTCTCGTAGAACTTCTAAAACCACTCTCAAATGCTCAGCATGCTCTTCTTCAGATTTCGAATACACCAAAATGTCATCAATAAACACCACAACAAACTTATCTAGGTACGGATGGAAAATCCTATTCATATACTCCATAAATACTCCAGGCGCATTAGTCACACCAAAAGGCATTACAGAATACTCATAATATCCATACCTTGTCCTGAAAGCAGTCTTCTGAATATCCTCAGTTTTCACACGTATCTGATGATACCCAGATCTCAAATCTATCTTGCTGAACACACTCGCACCAACCAACTGATCCATCAAATCATCAATCCTCGGCAAAGGATACCGATTCTTGATCGTCACTTTATTCAGTTGCCTGTAGTCCACACACAACCTCATAGTACCTTCTTTCTTCTTAACCAATAACACTGGTGCACCCCACGGTGACACACTCGGACGAATAAATTTCTTATCCAACAGATCTTCCAACTGACTCTTCAATTCAGTTAACACAACAGCAGACATACGGTACGGATCCATCGATATCGGTCTAGTACCAGGTACCAAATCAATCGAGAACTCGACTTCACGCTCTGGCGGCAATTCATTCACTTCTTCAGGAAACACATCAGGAAAATCACACACCACAGCTAGATCGCCAATCACCAGTGTCTCTTTAGCCTCCAGAGTCGCTAACAGCATAAACAACTCCGCCCCATCTGCTACTTCCTCATTCACCTGCCTGGCTGATAGAAACAAACTCTTTCCTTCTTCGATCTCAGGAAATATCACAGTCTTATCAAAACAGTTAATAGAAACTCGGTTAAACACCAACCAGTTCATTCCCAAGATAACATCAATCTGCACTAGTGGAAGACACACAAGGTCTATCCCAAAGTCTCTACCAAAAATACTCAAAGGACAATTCAAACAAACTGAAGTAGTAGTCACTGAACCCTTCGCAGGAGTATCAATCACTATACTTCCAAGCATCTCAGATATCTCTAACTTAAGTTTCACAGCACAATCCAAAGATATAAAGGAATGAGTAGCACCGGTGTCAATAATAGCTACAAGAGGAAAGCCATTAATATAACACGTACCTCGGATCAAACGATCATCTGCAGAAGTCTCAGAACCCGATAAAGCAAAGACCTTGCCTCCCGACTGGTTCTCTCTCTTCGGCTTAGGACACTGTGGACTGATATGACCCACCTCTCCACAGTTGAAACAAGTTACAGTCTTCAACCGGCACTCTGCAGCCAAATGACCACCTTTGCCACACTTGAAACACTTCATCTCAGCACTGGTACACTCATGGACACGATGTCCAGCCCGACCACATCTATAACACTTAGCAGGAGCACTAGAGTCTCCCCCACTAGGCCTCTTCATCCCACTCTGCTTCTGAAAACCTTTGCCAGCTGCATACGGTTTTCCACGATCATTCTGATTCTTGCCTTTCCTATCAACCCTTTGCTGATAGCTCTCAGCTCTGGCTTTGGAATCCTGTTCAAAAATCCTGCAACAGTCCACCAAGTCAGAAAACACTCTGATCCGTTGATATCCAATAGCCTGCTTGATCTCGGGACGTAACCCGTTCTCAAACTTCACACATTTCGAAAATTCTCCAGCAGCCTCATTATAGGGAGTGTAATACTTCGACAGCTCTGTGAACTTAGCAGCATACTCAGTAACCGACCGATTGCCCTGCTTCAATTCCAAGAACTCTATCTCTTTCTTTCCTCTAACGTCCTCTGGAAAATACTTCCTCAGGAATCTCTCTCTGAACACAGCCCAAGTGATCTCAGCATTTCCAGCAGATTCCAACTCAGTGCGGGTAGCAACCCACCAATCATCAGCTTCTTCTGACAGCATATGCGTACCGAACCTGACCTTCTGGTTATCGGCACACTCAGTCACTCGGAAGATTCTCTCGATCTCCTTCAACCACTTCTGAGCGCCATCTGGATCGTATGCTCCTTTGAACATTGGAGGATTGTTCTTCTGGAACTCACTCAATTGACGAGCAGCTCCCATTCCCACAACATTCGGATTCCCTCCAAGTACTCCAGCTAGCATACCCAGAGCCTCAGCAATCGCAGCATCATCTCTACCTCTTCCAGCCATCTCTATTCTGAAAACCCAACAAGCTAAAACAATAAGTACTGATAGGGTTACACAACACCTATCCCGTACAGGGGAAACAGAATAATTACGACTCGACTCGACCGACTATGCTCTGATACCACTAATGTAACACCCTTCTAAAATACCCCAAATATTTAATTAAAATAACAACATATATAAATCAGAGTAATTATGCATCCAAGGGTGTCACACAACATTTCACACTATTCATCAAAGTAGCCTGTCATGCTCATTTATTTATCAAATAAAACAGTTGCATAATACGCAGCGGATAGAAATCAAATTATCATTCAAAACATGTAACATATTACATGTAGAATGGTTTACAACCAATCAATAAAATATTCAAAACATCCCATCCCGATGTTACATCTATCAGAGCATGACCCACTAAGGAGACCACACTAGACTCCAAGTATTAGCTTCTACTCAACTCATTGCTCGTTACCTGAAAAATAGTTGTAAGGGTGAGTTCCTCAATCGATATAATAAGCATTACAGAATATAATGTCATGTTAAGTAATTTAACACATTAATCACCCTAATCGTATTCGTACATTCAGTAACGGCACACCAACTCAAACATCATATTCAACACCAATACAACTCATATTCATACTCAATAGCAACACCACACACGTATAATATTGGAATACATCCATTCATATTATACGCCATACATAATTTATGCAATGAGACTCCACACATGCGGTACCGACTATTCTTGAACATATAGTTCAAGCTCACCGATCAAATCTAGATACGGCTACTAAGCTCACTAGTCCCACTCATTTGAGACCTAGTGACTCACTCACTAATTCCTCACCATGGGAATTAGCTACAGCCCCAAAGGCTATGCTATGCACACTAATCATCTAGCATGCAAACATCAACAACAAATCCACAATGATTCACTCACTAATTCCTCACCATGGGAATTAGCTACAGCCCCATAGGCTATGCCATGCACGCTAATCATCTAGCAATGCAACATCAACAACAATTCACAAGGGACAGATGCTCACACTCTAAGCCATACAACAGTCCATTCACAAATACATGCATAATATATATATATTCAGAGCATTATGCATATCATCATACATCATCAACACATGTATCAACACATCATATCATGTCAAATAATTAAACACAGTATTAGCACACTCTACTAATACCTATACTGCTCAAAACAGCAGGAAATAATCCCTACCATATCACACACTGATATAGGCAACCACCAATTAGGCACACAACATTTAAATTAACAATTTTTCCACTCTGCAACAGCGTTAACCGGTTAACGCCCTGGGTTAACCGGTTAACGCAGGCAAAACACGCTTACTGCCCAAAACTTAACAGTGTTAACCGGTTAACGCCCTGGGTTAACCGGTTAACGCAGGCAAAACACCACAAATTCGCAACTCGTAACAGTGTTAACCGGTTAACACCCTGGGTTAACCGGTTAACGCAGACAAAACAGTAGTTCCTGCGCTAACACAAAGCAGAATGCAGAATTCTCCGCATTTTCCGCCGTTGGAGGACTTCCGGACCTCCGATTCCAATTCCGTAAAAAGCTATACGTTAGGGGAATTACAACACACTCAATTACAGGTTCAATTTCAGTTTTTTACACAACATATCCATCACAATTTTCAGCAATCGACAATCCCAATTAGGGTCAATTCAACGGTTTATCACTACCCTTTACATGCTAACCCATAATACCCATTAAACGACGATAACCCCCCTTACCTGAGTTAATCCGGCAATCTCTAAGCTCCAAGCTCTTCTCTTCTCCAATCTTCTTCCTCTTGCTCTGCCTCTTTGCCCTTTCTCCTCTTTCTCAATCGCTTCTCTGTTTCACGTGAAAACCTTTTCTTTACCAATTGGGCTCTTTTTCTTTATTTTACACTTATATATTTTCCAATTTATTTTATTATCCCAATAAAATAATAATTCAATAATTCCAAAATAAAAATAATAATAATCCAATTATCTAATTAAATTAATAAATATATTATTAACTTAATTTAAATAATTACCATATTATTATCGGGGTGTTACAACAATCGCTGATTTTGCTGTTCTGTTTTGTGCTTACCTGACATGTTTTATTATAACCGTGTATTATTGGCCTGACATTCTTACTACTGTGATTCTTTTGTTTGGTGCAACTCTCGATTGCACCCCGTTTTGGTATTCTAACCCGTTTGTTGACTTTTTGTGAGGGTTCACATACTCCCGAAGAAGGTAGCTTGCTAGGTATTCCACTTTATTTGTGGGATACCCTTGTGGAGATCTATTCTAATTATCTAACTGATTACAAATGCTGCCTTTGAATACATGTGATCTTGGTCCTCTCTTTGTTGCCTTACGGTATTACGGTCATGTCCCGCGAACGTGGGGATACACTTAGCAAAGACCCTTCGATTAAATCATCATGTCCCTATAAGATAAATCATAGTCCCTCGGATGTTGCCTTCGAATATATGATTTTGTCCCTCGATGGCCCGTCGTTGTAGCCTACGGTTAAATGATGATCGTCCCTTCGAATACTAAGGTATCCTTACAAATGTTGCCTTCAATGACCAATCGATGACCCTACGATGCCCCTTTACATCCAAAGGATAAGACTACTTACTTCTCAATAGTAAGGACAGTTTTACCCTCATAAGGATAGGAAATGCCCATAAAGACCTTGGGTAGGTATAACTCTTAAATGCTTACTCACAACTTAAAATACTTTCCACACCTCACACTTTGCAAAACATCTATTAGAAAATCACCACTTGGTATACATTCGCACTAGAATCATTGCCAAGTTATATTTTTCTAAACAGCTTTCAAAATTAAACGAGATAAACACTTTGTATACATTCGTACAAGAATCATTACAAAGTTAAACTCTCTTTTCAAACATTTTCTAAACATTTCTCAAACACTTTTTCAAACAAGAAAAACATAAGTGATTAAGCAATTAAGAGCCCATGGATAACCATGGATACAAAGGGTGCTAACACCTTCCCTTTGTATAATATACCTCCCGAACCCAAAATCTAATCAAGGTCTTTCCTGTTCTTTTCCGCCTTTCCTTATTGGATAAAAGAAAAGTCGGTGGCGACTCTTGCTATCCGCGACATTTGCTTTCCAAAGCAAAAACACACAAAGTCAGTTCACCGTATGACAAGTCAGCACCGTCTTAAACACAAACCATGTGAAGATCCGATGAATATAAGTGATTGATGCCTACAAATTGAGAAGATCCTTTTGCTGTTGAGAAATTTAAAATGCACCATACAAACGGTTGCAAGATATACAAAAGGAAAGAAAAAACCTCGTTGCTGGTTGGTTCAGAGGTACCTGGTACTGGACTCGGTAGGGCGAACTACGGTTCGATCCCCCACAACCTTCAAATAGGATATATAAAGGGTTACCACACTAGTGTACTAGACCCCGTGCTAAAAAAAGGATCAAAGCCACTAACCGACTACTTCACTAAGTATGTGTAAAGGCAAAGGGCTTAATGTGATTGCGCTAGAATGAAACCGGGTGAAATAGGAACAAGAAGCATTAGGTTGAGCTATAATAGCATGATTCAAATTGGTTTGTATAAAAGAGAGATCTATGTTAATGCTTGTTGCTTGTGTCATCACCGTATCTTTAGTGTTTTACTTGAGTATCTGTCATTCTAACGAAATACCTAACAACCACGTACGAATTGGAAATGTGTCATGTATTCGCGTTAAACTAGTGTTTCGAATTTTATATTGATTTTTTGCTTGAGGACAAGCAAAGATTCAAGTATAGGGGAGTTTGATAACACGAAAATATATCGTTTATTTGCCATGATTTACATTCAAAAATCGTACCATTTTTATTTATATTCTGATTATTCCGCAAGTGTTCGGGTTATTTTTGCAAGTATTTCAATTCCCATGCTTAAATGAGCAAAGTATAGAAAAGGAAGGAAAAGAAGAAGAAACAACAGAAAAACCAGAAAGTATAAATCTTGTGCAGGTGACGACCGTCACACGCCCCGTCACGATCGTCACATCCTGGGTGTGACGAATGCCATAGGCCCACCACGACCGTCACAAAGCCAAAGGCAGCGTAATGAATTTTTCAACAGAAGTGATCCACACGCCCCATTTTTCGCTCCTTAACCCACTTTCCCGTGAATCTCTCACTCAACCAAGTCACCCTTATTTCTCTCAACTATGAAGACCAAATGGATACTATAAAGGGATGGAAGTTGGAAACCTACGGAGGATGCTTGTTTTTCCTCTCTGAAGCCAACTCTCAAGCTACTTCTCTGCATTTAATTTTCCACTGCAATTTCATTTTCCATTATTTTTCTTCAGCAAACATTGTTTTCTTTTACCGCAATTTGTTTACCGTTCCGTTCAGAGCTTTGATTTTTCCCTTCCCTTTCCATTTTTCATTTAGCCAAAAGTAGTAGTTTCTTACATTGGGGAACTACTGCAAATTATTTAATTTAGTTAAGCAATTGTTTCGAAGAAGCAGAATCCTACTGATCTATGGAGGACTGCTCAAGTACTTCAAGATTCGGCATATTTGATTAATCAAAGTTCCAGGTTTTTATTCAATTATTATTATTGCTTTATTATTAAATAATCAGGTTTGGTTTATTGTCAATTTTTTTATGTTCGTCTGTGTTTGCATTATTTAACATGTCCGGCTAAACTACCGGTATCGGTATGTAAACAATTTAATTAGACGGGATTTAATAATAATCGGTGTAAACTTCTTTTCTCAAATAATCTTTCTGGTTGTGGTTTTTAATTTGAATTTAATTAACTTTGTCACGAGAGTGAGAAGCTATTTAATACGGTTTTGCCACGAGAGTGGGAAATTAACTAAGGTTAGAACCGACAATCGCGAGAACGTGAGGGTCGAACTGGATAGTAAAAACTAGGCATTGATTTTAAAAATAGCGAGAGCACTTTGAAAGCAATTAGAACTTATCTATTTTCAAAAAGTATTTTTAATTTCAAATGGGACAGCGAGAGCGTACATTCTGACTTAAAAGTATAGTCCGAGTCAACAATCACCAGAGTGTGAGATAAAGCCTTTTAAATGAATATTTTCTACTGAAAGGTATTTGGTAATTAAAATATACACCGGTGACTTATCGAATCTCTGACAATTAATGCACTGCATACTGATATCCCTTCATTAATATTATCTTTAAAACTTAATTTTCTTTAGATTTAATTTTTATTCAACCAAACCTCTAAAAATCATCGCCTTAGCTAAACATAGTAACATCGATAGCATTAGTTTGACCATCGGTCCCTGTGGGTTCGATATATTTTAAAACTAAAATGACTAGACTGTGCACTTGCAGTCAAGTACCCGATAAACTATATTTTATATACAATCACGAGACATATCAAGTTTTTGGCGCCGTTGCCGAGGACCTGATTTAGTCAAATAGTGTGATTCTTTCGTTGCGCAGTATAGACTAAGGTAAAAAGTAATTTCCTTTCCCTTATTTCTCGGTTGTATGCCAAGTACTCGCTCACAAGGCAAAAACTTAGTACCACCAATCGCAGAATTAGAGCGTTTCTTATATTTAAGACGCCAAATACTAGAGTACCAACGAAGGTACAATATTCCCGATATCTTCTTTCCTACTACTGAACCAGTTGAAAAACCAACCATGGCTGCAGTGGGACCACTGAATCGTCCTCTTAAGTTCTACGCTACCCCGTCCCAACAAGAACCTCACAACAACATTGTTGCCCCTGTTATTGATCGAAATGATTTCGAGTTAAAACCCTCATTATTATCAGCTGTCCAACAACATCAATTTGCTAGAAATCCTACGGATGACCCTAATGAACATTTGACCAAGTTTGTGCAGTACGCAGACACTGTGAAAGCGAATGGTGTATCTCAAGATGCGATAAGACTACGCCTTTTCCCTTTCTCTCTAAGAGACAGAGCTTGGGCTTGGTTGCAATCCTTGTCATCCAACTCAGTTACTACATGGGAAGAACTGAAGAACGTTTTCTTAGCCCGCTATTTTCCGCCAAGCAAAACTGCTATGCTGAGAGCTCAAATCAACGGACTTCGACAAAAAGATGTAGAACATCTCTACGATGCGTAGGAGAGATACAAAGACATGATGAGGATGTGTCCACATCACGGTCTCGAGGACTGGGTGATTATTCACACATTTTACAATAGGCTTTTGTATAACACAAGACCGACAGTAGACGCTGCCGCGGGCGGTGCACTTATGGACAAGCCATACAACGAAGCCTATCAACTCATCAAAAACATGGCCCAAAACCATTTCCAATGGGGAGGTGAAAGAACTCCAGTAGAAAAGTCCCAAATGAAAGGTGGAATGTACGAAATAAGCAGTCTTGACCACGTCCATGCAAAGGTAGATGCCCTAGTTCAAAAGTTAGACAACTTGATTGTACCACCCGCAGCCACCATGGCTGTCGTGACTCCAAACTGTGAGTTATATGGAATTCCTGGACACACTGCACCAAAATGTTAGATATTAGCAGGAGTCTCCACTGATCAAGTAAATTACGCACAAGGAAATCCTTTTCGAATACCTACAACCCAGGTTGGAAAAACCATTCTAACTTTTCGTACAAGAACAATAACGCCTTGTATGCACCTGGCCAAGCAGCCGCTGTTCCACCTGGATATCAAAAGCCAACTACTAATGCTCCTAATATTCCTAGGAAGTCCAACCTTGAACTAATGATGGAAAGCTTCATAGCTACCCAAGCTCAAACAAACAAAGACTTCTTGAACCAAAATATACATACTAGTGAGCAACTTAAACAATTAGCGAGCAAAGTAGACGCCTTAGCCACCCACAACAAAATGCTTGAAACACAAATTTCACAAGTGGCTCAACAACAATCATCTACTGCTGCTCCCGCTGGCACATTTCCTGGATAGCCACAACCTAATCCAAAAGGACATGAAAATGTCGTTATATTGAGAAGTGGAAAAGAACTAGACGGACCCGTAGATCCAAGACTCCAAAATCCTGCCATGTACCAAAAACCTGACAAAACAACAACTGAGAAGGTAAGTAAATCGAAGGAGAAGGAAGATAATACCCAAGCGGCCGAAGAGAAAGAAAAACCTTATGTACCTCCACCACCTTATAAACCACTCATTCTGTATCCTCAAAGACTCGCAAATTCTAAAACTGCAGGGCAATTTAGGAAATTTGTTGAACTTCTGAAGCAACTGAATATTACAATTCCCTTTGCAGAAGCTATCACACAGATGCCCTCATATGCCAAGTTTCTTAAAGAGATCCTATCCAATAAGAAAAATATCGAGGATAACGAAACAGTTACACTTACTGCTGAGTGTAGCGCAATAATCCAAAAGAACATGCCTCCCAAACTAAAAGACCCAGGTAGTTTCTCCATACCCTGTGTCATTGGAAAGTTCGTCATAGACAAATCTTTATGTGACTTAGGAGCCAACATTAGTGTAATGCCCCTATCCATCTGTAAAAGGCTCAAGATGGGATAACTAAGACCAACCAAGATGTATGTTCAACTAGCTGACCGTTCAGTCAAATATCTTGTTGGTATACTAGAGAATGTCGCAGTACGTGTAGGAAAATTCTACATTCCTACAGACTTCATAATCATGGACATCAAAGAAGATGCCAGTACACCTATTATATTAGGAAGGTCATTCTTAGCTACCGCCGGAGCCATAATAGACGTGAAAAGAGGTAAGTTAACATTCGAAGTTGGAGAAGAAAAAGTTGAACTCATCTTGACACAATTCTTACAAGCGCCAGCTATAGACGATACTTGTTATCTACTTGATGTCATAGACGAGTGTGTAAGAGAGATTGAGATGCAAGAAACCACATATTCTGATATAATGAAAATCCAAATCCCTCTAATCTTTGAAGATGATAATTGGCGTGAACCATACCAAAATGACAGTCTAAGCGAATGCTTAGCCCTTACACCAAACCACATGCCATGCCCGAAGAAACCAGACTTAGAATTAAAAACACTACCTAAGAACCTAAGATACTAATTGCTAGACACTGAGCTCAAAAGACCAGTAATAGTCAACGCAGACTTAGGACAGATTGAAACTGAAAAGTTACTAGATGTCTTAAGAAAATATCCAATTGCGTTAGGCTACAGCATCGCCGACCTAAAAGGAATAAGTCCTTCTATCTGTATGCATCGCATTATGCTATAGGAAGATTGTAAAACCACTAGAGAACACCAGAGAAGGATCAACCCAATCTTAAGTACTGTAGTCAAGGATGAAGTAAAGAGGTTATTAGATGTAGGAATCATATACCCGATCTCCGATAGTCAATGGGTTAGCCCCGTTCATGTAGTACCCAAGAAAGGGGGTGTTACAGTTGTTAAGAACGAGAAGGGTGAATCTATAGCACAAAGAGTTGTGATCGAAAGTAGAATGTGTATCGATGATAGGAAACTAAACAAAGCCACTCGAAAGGATCATTTTCCTCTACCTTTCATTGATCAAATGCTTGAACGATTGGCTAAGCATTCCCACTTCTGATATCTAGACGGTTATTCAGGATTCTTTCAAATTCCTATCCATCCTGACGACCAAGAGAAAACAACCTTCACATGCCCTTATGGTACATTTGCTTATCGACGAATGCCATTTGGACTATGCAACGCTCCCGCAACATTCCAAAGATGCATGATGTCAATCTTCGCTGACTTTATAGACGACATTATGGAAGTCTTTATGGACGATTTTTCTGTCTGTGGGCAGAGCTTTGAAAGATGTCTATCAAACCTTGAAATGGTACTTGAAAGATGCGTAAAGGTGAATCTCGTATTGAATTAGGAGAAATGCCATTTCATGATCCAACAAGGAATCGTGTTAGGACACGTAGTATCTGATAAAGGAATTGAAGTAGACAAAGCTAAGATCGAAATTATAGAGAATCTTCAACCTTCGAAAACCGTACGAGAAATACGAAGGACACACCGGTTTCTACTGACGCTTTATCAAGGATTTCTCGAAAATTACCAAACCACTGTCTGGTTTATTGATGAAAGACGTTGACTTTATCTTTGATGAGAAATGTTTAACAGCGTTTGAACAATTAAAAACATCTTTAATCACCGCACCTATCATGCAACCACCCGACTAGAGATTACCATTCAAAATCATGTGTGATGCGAGTGACTATGCCGTAGGCGCAGTTCTAGGACAAAGAAAGGATAAAAAACTTCATGCGATCTACTATGCAAGTAGAACCTTAGGTCATGCCCAAATGAACTACGCCACCACTGAAAACGAACTTCTAGCCGTTGTGTTCGCTTTAGACAAATTCCGTTCTTACTTAGTATGAGCGAAAATCATCATCTATACTGATCACACTGCTATTAGATACTTGCTAAATAAGAAGGATGCCAAACTAAGACTCTTAAGATGGATCCTACTCTTACAAGAATTTGATTTAGAAATAAAAGATAAGAAGGGTACTGAGAACGTAGTAGCAGACCACTTATCATGAATCGAAGGGAATAAGCCTGAACAAATTCCAATCAATGATGATTTCACTTACGAACGACTTATAGCCCAAATGGAAAGTGACAGGTCAGAGCTAACCTTAAATGACACCGAAATAGAAGAATCCGTGGAAGAAATTCATATGAATATAACCCTGCCATGGTATGCTGATTTTGTCAACTACCTAGCTGTTGGAGCATTTCCACCGGACCTATCATACCAACAAAAGAAGAAATTCTTTCATGATCTAAAATAGTACTACTGGGATGAACCTCTGTTTTTCAAGAGAGGTACCGACGGTATTTTCCATCGATGTGTTCCTGAGGATGAAATAGACGATATAATCTCTCATTGCCATTCCGCTCCCTATGGTGGGCACGCAAGCACTTCAAAAACTTGTGCCAAGATCTTACAATCTGGCCTCTTTTGGCCTACTTTATGGAAAGATGTCCATAATGCAGTTATAAATTGTGACTGGTGCCAACGCACTGGTAACGTTTCAAGACGCGGCGAAATGCCACAAACAGGAATTTTAGAAGTGGAAGTCTTTTATGTGTGGGGTATTGACTTCATGGGACCATTCCCATCTTCTTTTTGTAATAAGTACATACTCGTAGCTGTTGATTACGTTTCAAAATGGATCGAGGTTGTAGCTTCTCCGACAAATGACACACGAGTAGTGATTAAGATGTTCAAGAACGTAATCTTTCCTAGATTCGGTGTGCCAAAACTAGTAGTTAGTGATGGTGGCTCCCATTTCATATCAAATATCTTTGGAAAACTTCTTCTGAAGTATGGAGTTCGACACCGTGTAACAACACCTTATCACCCACAAACCAGTGGGCAAGTCGAAGTTTCGAATAGAAAGATCAAACAAATTCTAGAAAAGACTATCGGAATATCTAGAAAAGACTGGTCATCTAAACTAAGTGAAGCTCTGTGGGCATATAGGACAACCTACAAGACCCCAACAGGGACCACACCCTTTAAATTAGTCTATGGTAAATCATGTAATCTCCCTGTGGAGTTAGAACACAAAGCTTATTGGGCAATTAACACCCTAAATCTAAATTATACTTTCGCAGGCGAGAAGCGAATTTTAGACATTCACGAATTAGAAGAACTTAGACTAGACGCCTATGAGAATGCCAAGATATACAAAGAACGAACCAAAAAATGGCACGATAAACGTATATCTAGGAAAGAGTTTAATGTCGGTGACGTAGTGCTACTATTTAATTCAAGACTTAAGCTTTTCCTGGGAAAACTTAAATCTATGTGGTCAGGTCCTTTCGAAATTACAAAAGTCTTTAAAATCGGTGCCATAGAGATCAAGGGTAGAAATAGTAAACCATTCATTGTAAACGGGCAGCGATTAAAACATTATCATAATATTGACAATAGAAACTATTCAAATAGTCTAAGACTTATAGAGTTGCCCGCTCAACCCCAAAACTGATATATCGCAAGAACTTACGACATTAAATAAAGTGCTTAGTGGGAGACAACCCGCCACTTTTTAATATGTTATTGATTTTGTTAATTTTATGTTTTGCATTTTAAGTGTTTTTCTTCTTTGATTATTACTTTTATTTTGCTCTCTTTCCTTGATTTTATGCAGTAATGTACTTGTTGTTTCTCGTTAATAAATGTGACCATTGCATGTGACGATCGTCACATGAAACGTCACGACCGTTACACACGACCGTTACACATGAACGTTACGCACGACCGTTACGCGTGACGACCGTAACAAGTACGTGACGCTCGTCACGCATCTAGAACGCGCGTTCTGTTTCCTTATTAAAACAGGCACACTTCTTCTTCTTCTTCTTCTTCATCTACTCCTTTTTCCTTAACCATCCCACTCACACCCACTTATTTCTCCATTAACCCTTCCATCACTTTATATTTTAAGCAAGAAACAAGTGAGTTTCCTATAACTCACGAAATCCATCTCTTCCACCAAAACCTCATTTTGCATACTCAATGGCCCGTCAAGAGAGACCTGCTCCCGGCCTTTCAAATATCATATTCAGAGAGGGAGAAGCCGACGAACGACAAAGAGACAACTACCTCAGGTTCTATCAGCGTTCAATCCAACCTACGAGGTACGTTGATAATAACTGTCTGACGGAGTTAGGGCTTTCAGATGGAGTGGAATGGATGCTGAACACCTTTGGTTTGACGCAACTCTGCACCAACCCACAACCAACTTATGAGGCGTTGACCCTAGAATTCTTGAGTTTGTTCTCCTATATAACACCTCTCGGTGCAACTCAGTTTCTCACCGGACTCGCCATATTTAGAATGTTCGGCACTGAGTATTCCTTGAACCAAAATCAAATAGCGCAAATACTTGGTTTTTGACATGGAGATGGAATTCACTGCTGTATCCCTGACGGATGCATGAGAGACAACACGACATTCTGTTTTGGAGAAATCATCACTTCCATAGCATTGGGCCTGAATCTGGGGGATAAGCTTGCTAACTTACCTGCCTTGCCGGCCGAGTTCCTCAATATCGACTATTGTCGTTCCTCGCACCTTATCAAAGTCATAGATGATGGGAGATACCACCCTGTGGTTCAGAACAAAATAGTTCGATGCATCATTATGCCTAACAGGAATTGTATAGATCCGCAAAATATGGAAAATTGGATTTTCGATCTGAATGCTCCTGAGCCCAATGAAGAAGATCCTAATGATAATGAAGCCGATGAAATTGAAGAAGAGCTGGATCAACAGGTACCACAACCACCTCCTGAGCATGCTGCAGAGACATCTTCCCGAAACCAACAAAGAAATGAGCGCAGACCCTCCACCATGGAAGATATATATGCTGAGAGGTTGCGACATAACCAAAGGATGGAAGAGCGCCAAACGAAAATGATGCAAGCGATCCAGCAAATACAGAGAGATCAACATGACTATGCAAACTGGCATGACCAAGGGATGGCGGAACTATCCGAAGAGATAAGTGCCTTGACACATCGTGTTGATGCCATCCAGGAATACACTCAGCATGTGGGGTTGGACCCTACCTAGCGTGGTAGAAGTGAACGTGCACGAGCAAGAGTTAGAGCACGCAGAGCCCAACGTCGTGGCGAAGAGTAGCGATCCTCCTGTTTCTCCCTTTTTCCCATTTTATTTTGTCGCATTGAGGACAATGCTTTGTTTAAGTGTGGGAGGGAATCCTTGTCTTTCGTTTATTTGTTTCTATTTTTAGCCATAACAAAAAAATTGTCTTTCGTTTATTTGCTTTTATCTAATCGTTCATTTATTTCTATCTAATTTGTCATAACAATTTTTTTTGTTTTTATGTTAAATGCATACCCTACGAGTATATAGGTTGTCTTACATAGGTTCTGTTAGGAAGCTGAGAAAAATCTAACAAGATTGATACCGTCCTGATACCTTAGATCTTTCACTTTTGCGAGATCAGATTGAATACCCATTACACTGATACCTTAAGTTTTCGTTCTAGATTAACCCCTAGTAGTTTATACTAGCAGTCAACACCGTCTTAAACACAAACCATGTGAAGATCCAATGAATATAAGTGATTGATGCCTACGAATTGAGAAGATCCTTTTGCTATTGAGAAATTTAAAATGCACCATACAAACGGTTGCAAGATATACAAAAAGAAAGAAAAAACTCGTTGTCGGTTGGTTCAAAGGTACCTGGTACTGGACTCGGTAGGGCGAACTACGGTTCGATCCCCCACAACCTTCAAATAGGATATATAAAGGGTTACCACACTAGTGTACCAGACCCCGTGCTAAAAAAAGGATTAAAGCCACTAACTGGCTACTTCAGTAAGTGTGTGTAAAGGCAAAAGGCTTAATATGATTGCGCTAGAATGAAACCGGGTGAAATAGGAACAAGAAGCATCAGGTTGAGCTATAATAGCATGATTCAAACGGGTTTGTATAAAAGAGATATCTATGTTAATGCTTGTTGCTTGTATCGTCACTGTACCTTTAGTGTTTTACTTGAGTATCTGTCATTCTAACAAAATACCTAACAACCACGTACGAATTGGAAATGTGTCATGTATTCGCGTTTAACTAGTGTTTCGAATTTTATACTTATTGCTTGCTTGAGGACAAGCAAAGATTCAAGTATATGGGAGTTTGATAACGCGAAAATATATTGTTTATTTGCCATAATTTACATTCAAAAATCGTACCGTTTTCATTTATATTCCGATTATTCCGCAAGTGTTCGAGTTATTTTTGCAGGTATTTCAATTCCCATGCTTAAATGAGCAAAGTATAGAAAAGGAAGGAAAAGAAGAAGAAACAGAAGAGAAACAACAGAAAAACCAGAAAGTATAAATTTTGTGCAGGTGACGACCGTCACACGCCCCATCACGATCGTGACACCCTGGGTGTGACGAACGCCACAGGCCCACCACGACCGTCACAAAGCCAAAGGCAGCGTAATGAATTTTTCAACAGAAGTGATCCACACGCCCCATTTTTCGCTCCTTAACCCACTTTCCCGTGAATCTCTCACTCAACCAAGTCACCCTTATTTCTCTCAACTATGAAGACCAAATGGATACTATAAAAGGATGGAAGTTGGAAACCTACGAAGGACGCTTGTTTTTCCTCTCTGAAGCCAACTCTCAAGCTACTTCTCTGCATTTATTTTTCCATTACAATTTCGTTTTCCATTATTTTTCTTCAGCAAACATTGTTTTCTTTTACCGCAATTTGTTTACCGTTCCGTTCAGAGCTTTGATTTTTCCCTTCCCTTTCCGTTTTTCATTTAGCCAAAAGTAGTAGTTTCCTACATTGGGGAACTACTGCAAATTATTTAATTTAGTTAAGCAATTGTTTCGAAGAAGCAGAATCCTACCGATCTGTGGAGGACTGCTCAAGTACTTCAAGATTCGGCATATTCGATTAATCAAAGTTCCAGGTTTTTATTCAATTATTATTACTATTATTGATTTATTATTAAATAATCATGTTTGATTTATTGTCAATTTGTTTCAATTCGTCTGTGTTTGCATTATTTAACATGTCCTGCAGGTATCGGTATGTAAACAATTTAATTAGAACTTATCTATTTTCAAAAAGTATTTTTAATTTCAAATGGGACAGCGAGAGCTTACATTCTGACTTAAAAGTATAGTCCGAGTCAACAATCACCAGAGTGTGAGATAAAGCCTTTTAAATGAATATTTTCTACTGAAAGGTATTTGGTAATTAAAATATACACCGGTGACTTATCGAATCCCTGACAATTAATGCGTTGCATACTGATATCCCTTCATTAATATTATCTTTAGAACTTAATTTTCTTTAGATTTAATTTTTATTCAACCAAACCTCTAAAAATCAACGCCTTAGCTAAACATAGTAACATTGATAGCATTAGTTTGACCATCGGTCCCTGTGGGTTCGATATCTTTTAAAACTAAAATGACTAGACTGTGCACTTGCAGTCAAGTACCCGATAGACTATCTTTTATAGACAGTCATGAGACGTATCAGAGACCAAACAACTTACTGGTTAGTAGAGTCTGTTACAGGTAATACTTGAAATTATTATTTGTTGTTGATTTCTTATTCAATTGTTACGAATAACATTTCTTATTTATCACGTGTTTTGTCTGTGTTTTGATATCAGTTCTGGATATACGAGCATTTCCCCATCATATGTGACATGAGAGTGATTCATTCCCTAGTAGGTTCCCCACGGGAGAGGAGGTGGAGGGCCGAACAGTCACATCCCGATGGTGTTTTAAGTACAGGGGGATGCTCGATGCACTGACTATAGATGATGTCATATGGACACCATACATTGATCATATAGTCCACCGTGAGTTTGATGAGTCTTCATTATATTCAGGTTATACGGCGGGAGACCATGATTGTTAAATACTTGTCTGAGAGGTATCTGCGATAGTATGAATATGTTCAGAGTATCCCACGACCACTTCCAGATATACCATATGCGGGCATTGATTGGTGGTTTTAGAGTAACTTCATCAGCTTTGGTCGTGCTATTAAAGATCGAGCAGTTCCTGCTCAGCACCCCTCGCAGTGTGAGGATGGTTACTTAGAGTGGTACCTCACTGTATCACACCCTCTCATCATCCGACATGTCGATCATATAAATGATGTTGGGCCTTTTGATGTTGGAGTACTTATCGATGACGTGTCGCCTTCGCCTCCTCCTGTAATTGACGTCGATGACCAGCAGCGCCTCTAGATGATTGCAGTTATTATGGATAACCTCATGGGTTTGTTAAACCCAGATTGCGGGACTCATACATGATTATCTCGGGCTGCACAGATAGCTCGTGGGGGCCTATTTAGACATATTTTATATATTATGTATTATTTGTATTATTTGCATATTACTCAGACATCTTCATCAGGAACTTGTTTATTATACAATATTTTTTATCTTCCATTCATGTAACATTAACATAAACTAACATTTGATAATCGATTACATAACTTAAAAAAATGTGATAAATAAGAAAACCTAGACACTAACAGATGATTCTGAATGTTTCATCATCTTCATTATATCATCGACATACCTTGAAATCTTAGCATCTAACTCGATCGCCCCCTTTATTAACCTACAACGAAATGATCTCCACATATCCTTAACATCTTCATCGGTCTTCAACTCCATAAGGTTATATTTCACCCTTCCGTAGTATCAATCCAATCTTCACGAAACTCAATCTTTCTCACCTTCCTCTTTTCAGTATCAGGCAACAATTCATTCAACTTAGACGCTAGACTGGTGAGAGACGTGGTGCCATCCAGAAGCCGAGACTCTATGTGAGGTGAAGCTCTGTTGAAGTACACTTCTGCCTTAATAAAAAATTGAGGAAGAAGCATATTTTGAGATGTTTTTATCAAACCACGGGTGATTCCCCTATTTATACAACTTTGCATTTACTATGGACCATACAAAACTGTCGGTGCAATCACAATCATTCAAAAATGTTGGCAAAATCATGAACAATTTCAAACAAATAACACTATCAGAGATTT
This sequence comes from Lathyrus oleraceus, assembly GCF_024323335.1. Taxonomy (NCBI): domain Eukaryota; kingdom Viridiplantae; phylum Streptophyta; class Magnoliopsida; order Fabales; family Fabaceae; genus Lathyrus; species Lathyrus oleraceus. Next base: position 88,024,759 of record NC_066584.1, read on the forward strand.
CACTTTGGCGGAAATTTCCAATATCAAATGGTAAATTTCAAATTTTCTAAAATTAATTGAAACTTACCGGAACTTTTGAAATATTCGGTATACCGAAAATTTTATTTGTATCGGAAATTTCGTTTTAGCCTACCAAAAATTTTGAACAAAAATTTCATTCAATATTTCATCAGGGGCAATTTTGATATTTTGAAAGTATTAGGGTGCCAGGAATAATGCGGGGTGGCAAGTTAAAATCTCATTAGACGGATACAAAATCTCAACCCAATTTTTTATTTTATGGCTGTTGCGCGAGCCGACGGCGGATCACGACCCATTTTACCATCCCTGAATTAAAGTAATAGTCATTTTCCTAGAAGATGGAATTAAATAGTCTCTTGATGCCAACTCTCAAGCAAAGACAATACTAGATTGTCATGAATGAGTCTAAAACTATGAAATGACATGGATTTCAACCGGGTTAAAATAATCGAATCATTGAGCTTTAGGGGGAAATAACAAGCAGACCCGTTTACAGACATTTTGAGGCCTTAGACGAAAATTTAAATGAACATTTTTTATAAGATTTTTAAAGAGACTTAGTATATTATATAAAATATCAATTTTTATATTAATCTTCTAGCTTTTTTAGCTTCAAAACCATTTATCAGAGTTTTATAATCAATCAATTCTAACACTTCACTTTCAATAGATAAAATAGCTAACTCATTCCATTTATCTTGTAACATTGTTGATCTTAGATATGATTCAAGCAATTTTAATTTTAAAAAACTTATTTCAGCAATAACAACTGTTACAAAGATTGTCAATAAAGTTCTATATGCAATGTAAACATTTGAAAATAATCTAAAGTTTTAATATAACTTAATACTTTTATTGGTGTGCTAATTTCTTCTCTTAATACTTTCAATTCTGAAGAAAAAAAACGTGAAGAATGAAATCTGGAGAGTGAGAGACGTTAGAAAATTGGGATGGGTTAATAGGGATTTTTTTTTGGGGGATAAATAAAATATTTTAAATGACACTAATTATGATATTGATTAATTTTTAAAAAAAGATAATATTGATTGACTAATTTTTATGAAAGAGGGAGATTCTAAATTATTTTATTTTAATCTGTTAAAATTTGTTAATAATTAGTATTAATAAATATTTTGTTTAACGCTATCTCCAAAGAATTGTGGTGATAAACAAATAATATAATAATGAATTAAACAAACTATACAAAAATGAATTAAACTAAATAAATTAAACAATTTAATTAAATATTAACTAAACGTTTAATTAAATAATATAATAGGAAAAATAATTAAATCTACACCTATTTAAACTTTTAATTAGATTTTAACCTAATAAATAAAAATTTAATAAAATACCTAAGAAAATTTTACCCTGTACCCCTACAATTGTACCCACACCCCTACATTTAAATTTTTTTGACCAAAATGCCCTCATATAAATAGGGTATATTTTCCATTTTAATTTTTTTTACCATTTTCGTTGAAGACTTCCGGAGAAGACAAATATTTGGCTTTTTTGCATTGTAAACCGGAACACTCAGAGTAAGTCTTCCGGTTCATTAATTATATACCGGAACACTTCTCTAAAGAGTTCCGGTTTGTTGCCTTTAAGGGACACTGAACCGGAAGTCTTTTAGAAAGTCTTCTGGTTTGTATACTTGTATACCAGAAGTCTTTCTTAAAGACTTCCGGTTTGGATGATGTATACCGGAACTCTTTAAGAAAGTGTTCCGGAAGACTTTTTTTGTTTTTTACTAACCGGAACTCTTCTTTGAAGTGTTCCGGTACGTGATTTTTTTTTATTTTTTTTTTTAATTTTAATTATTTTTTTAAACATTTTTTTTGCAGTGGTTCGAAGACGAGGTGCAGATGGCCGGATTCCAGTCCGCACGTTAGACCGGGGTGCATCTTCATCTGCAGCTGCAGCTGAGCCGGCTGGATATCCAGGAGGGTCGTACGATACGTCTCTTTTGGTGAAGTACGAGCATCATGTTGCTCGACATATATGGTTCGGTGAGGTAAGTAAACGGGCTATATTTGAAAATGAATAATAGTTGAATATTTTATAATTTGTTTTCTAATATGTGTTTTAATTGTTTTTAGGAAAGAGGTCCAAAGAAAGAGTTGAAGGTTGTCGGACATGGACTGAAGTTGACTTCTAGGGTTCCATTGGCTCTTCCACCACAGATGAAGAGTTGGGTATCTAGATCCGCTTTATCTTCACTACAGAGAACGAGTCTGAACAAGATAGACACAAATCTTGTCTCTGCATTTGTGGAAAGATGGCATCTAGAGACATCTTCATTTCACATGCCGTTTGGTGAAATGAGCATTACTTTAGATGATATCGCATGTCTACTTCACTTGCCCATCAGGGGTATCTTCTGGAGTCCTCAGGATGTGACTGAAGAGCTAGCTGTTGAACTTGCTGTTGACTACCTAGGAGTGTCACAGGGTCAGGCACAGTCACATGTTCGTAGCTGTAGGGGGTCGTATTACAAGTTGGAGTGGTTATATGATTTATTCGTACATCATAGAGCTGCTTCCAGCTGGGCATATGCGACTAGAGCATATATATTGATGTTGGTGGGTTCCACCATATTTGCTGATAAGACCTTTACACTTGTAGAGGCACGATACCTCCTCCTGTTTAGGGACTTGCCTAAACAGACAAGTACAACATTATAGCGATTCGCTATCAAGTAACCCATATCTGGTAGACTCATCCATTTTTCAGGTGGCTGTGAACCAAAGGATTATATCATCAAAGATTCTCTCACTACTGATAACCGATTAGAAAATAACTTGTCATACAAAGTTGATCTATCCTTGTCTATTAATTCCAACCCCAACTCTCTACGAACCATTGGCCAACCATCCTCACCATATCCATGCAATGATGCAATGACTCTAAATCCACAATTACCATCTGATTCAACATTAACTACATCTTCAATGTATGACCTAATATGATTAGGAAATTGAAGAATGAATTGTGGTTGCTTCTTTGATAATTTGATCTTCTTCGAAGTCTGTGATGGTTGAGATTGCCTTTGTGAAGATTGAGATTGCCTTTGTGAAGATTGAGATGCCTTATCAACATACTAATGATACGAAGGGTCCCTATAAACATCATAATTTGTTGGTTTTTTCCCTTTCTTCTTCACTCCTCCTTTGGTTTTTATTTTCTCAGGTGGTGGACACAATGTTGTCATTGTTGGGTATGCTAGTTCACATACCCTACTCTTTAATGCCCTTTTCCCAATAACATCTAATGACCTAAATCGTCTCCACAACTCATCCATTGCAGAAGTCATATCCACCTCTGATCCATCGTCTTCACCTACCTCTAACTCAACTTCCATAGTTAGTTTCCTCCAATGAACATGAACAACATCAATGGGTATCGATATACCACCTAGTCTGTATCTTCCTAACTCACAAGCACAAGGTAACCCATAAGATGTTCTAAGAGTACAACCACATATTTGTCTGTTAGTTCCAACATAATCAACTCTCAATAACTCTTCAGCAATACGTCTCAAAGCAGCTCGAGATACGGAACCACGCAAATAACCATAAAAGGGACTTACGTGTGCGTGCTCAACTTCGTAAAAACTCTTTTGAAAAGAAGCTCTAATGTTTCCCAGTTGTAACCTCAAGTTGTTATTCATTGCTTCCCAACATTTGACCATGTCACCTATACTGTTTCCTAACATCTGCTTTAACTTCCAATGAGCAGATTCAACCCTAAAAATATTGAAAATAACACATAAAAAATACATAGAAATAATATCATATATAAAAATAACACATACAAAATTATAAGACGTACCGATTAGTCGTTGTGTTACCCAAATGTAGCACTCGATTAATCCATGCTCCAACAAATCTATGCCTATGTGGAGTCAACCATGTGTCTTTCACATAATTAATAAATCCACTATAATCAACACATGCTTGCTCAAGTTGATGCAATCGATGACCATACTCAACCTCATCACTAGCCCAGACAACTTCCATCCATAATGTGTCTATCGTCTTTTGCAGGTCATTCACCACATGTTGTTTGCATTTGGTACCAACGTTTTTGTTAATGTGAAATCTACATAGCAAATTAATCGAGCTGGGAAACACAAATTCAATTTTCATCAAAGCAAGATCTCTATCTGTCAAAATCACTTGTGGACACATGTCTTTCTTCACAAACAACTCTTTTAATTTCTCCAATGCCCAGCAAAAATTCTTTGTTTGCTCAGACTCCTTATACGCAAATCCAACAGCAAAAGTCAACTCGGTCGATGTCATGCCAACAATTTCAAGAAAAGGTTGTCTATATTTGTTTGTCTTGTAGGTGCTATCCATAACTAACACAATCGGAAATATATTCAACAACTTAACTGAATCAGGATGTGCCCAAAATATCTCTCTCACCACTTCCGAGTCATCCTTTTTTCTACTCCAATACACATATCCTGCATCCTCAATAAGCTTAAACAGATGTTGTATCTCACTCCTAGGACCTCTTATCTCTTTTTGTATCACACTCTTATGCTTGTATACTTGCGTAATCCGAGTGACATTCTCAGGATAATTGTCTTGCAAGGAAAGCAATATGTGTCTAGGTGTTACATGTCTCTTTGCCAAATCAGCGACATGTTGCTTCTCATCTGTGGTCAACCTACCAATAAACGAATGACCTTCTAATCTATCCGGTAAACCATGATTATGTAACCCACATTTTACATCAATCTTCCAACCAGATCCATCTTTCGCCGGAGTCGACCTGATTTTAAATGGACATCCACATTTCTTCGACGTACTTTGGGTACCAATATCACTAATCTTGTGTTTCCCACCTTTATCACAACCAAATATTATTTTGTTACTTCTCCCTCTCTTCCCCGTTTCAGTATCTAAACGACTGATAATAACAGTTACTTTATTGTTGATTCCAACCTCTTTAATCCATCTGATAACCTCTTCTCGTGTACCAAATCTTTCCGTCGTCATAAACGCATCAGTAGTATCTACACATATTTGGGGAAGATTTTCCATTCCTGCAAAATAAAAAATAAAAAATAAAAAAATAAAAAAATAAAAAAATAAAAAAATAAAAAATAGCGAACCGGAAGACTTCTTGAAAGACTTCCGGAACACATATAATACATACCGGAACACTTTTCCAAAGAGTTCTGGTATGTAAAATTTGTTCACCGGAACTCTTTCAAGTGTTCCGGTTTTGTAATTTTTTTTTAATTGAACCGGAACTCTTTCATGAAGTGTTCCGGTTTGCTTTTTTGTGTGTTCCGGAAGTCATTCTTTAAGTCTTCCGGTTTGGGAAAAATACATACCGGAAGTCATTTTGCCGGAGCTCCGATGCGAGGGGTGTGAAAGTGTAATTTCTGAAATTTTCAACTGAATGGTAAAAATGAAATGGTAAATTGATTAAAACCAATTAAGGGTAGAATGAGAATTTTTAAAATTTTGTAGGGGTATGGGGCTAACTGTAGGGGTACAAGGTAAAATTTTCAATACCTAAATGAATACTAGTACATTATAAACTAACTAAATAAATAAGCATCTAAGTAAATAGATAAATAAATAAACAACCAATTTAACCTTTCAACTGATATAGTGCATGTTTGGATACGCGTCCAAATTCCTATTCATGCCTATTGGGCTGAAAGTTATAGAGGCCACTGTGTACTCTATTTCTAGTGAATAAAAACCTTGTCATACCACGTGTATCATTTGCGTATTACACATGCCATGTCAGCAACACCAACTGTTTGTCACAAATCTGATAGACTCTCATCCTTTGCAAAAAGAAAAGAATTATCATCACAAATGAATGGTCGTGTTTGTGACACACAACACATTTGTGGACCACAATTTTACTTCCTCTATCTTGTGATTTTATGACTACTAGAGAGCCAAGGTGTTCAGAATCGCTTCTTTCTTTTCCTCGCAATGGCAACTATGCACTCTCTTGCATTATCCTCTTCACTCTACAGAAACTCAGTTCAGAAGCCACGCTCATACTCAGGTACAATCACTCTCTTTTCAACAAGTTTGAGGATTTTAACTTGCATAATTATGGTCATGGTTACTTTATAGACTTTTACACCTCAAATTACAGAATTTTATATTTACTCAAGAAAACTTACACTTTTTTGACAGAATTGTATTTTTGTTATGTTTGTTGTGGAGAATATGAATATCAATATGAAGTTATCTTAGGAGTGCCATTAGTTTGAAAATGTGATTTTTTTTGAAGATTTTTGGATATAGCAAATAAAAAGTGATGCAGTTTCATGGTGAAACTTATAGACTCTTTGTTTATGCAGTTTCTTCTGCAATCGTCCATGGAAGTTTGAACTTTAACTCCTCATTCAATGGCCAACATTTACATGTGCCAAGTTTGAGATTACCAATGATAACTCAAAAAACTCCCATGTACACGCCGGTTATCATGATGGCGGGGAAACCGAAAATACAGTTCATTCAAGGAACTGATGAACTGACAATACCAGATGTGAAGTTGACAAAATCAAAAGATGGAACCAATGGCATGGCTATCTTCAGGTTTGACCAACCTTCAGTTTTTGATTCTTCAGGAGAAGTAGGTGACATTACTGGTTTTTACATGATTGATGAGGAAGGAGTCCTTCAATCAGTTGATGTAAATGCTAAATTTGTCAATGGAAAGCCTTCAGGAATCGAAGCAAAGTATATAATGCGGACTCCACGGGACTGGGATCGGTTCATGAGATTCATGGAGCGTTACTCGAATGCGAATGATTTGCAGTTCATAAAATATTGAGTTAAATTTGCTAACTTTTTGCCTTTTATTCTTTTGTCCTCTGTCAAGAAGCTTGTTTTCTGTAATTTAGTTACCAGCATGTAACTGATTTTCTATACATCTCAAAGCTTATTGTTCCAAGGCTTTCTTTCATTATGTTTAAGAAAAGGTAAGAAATTTTGTTAGAAAATTCTATTGTAATACCAGCATGCACCTGAATTAAGGACAAAAGTATCATTTGCCAGAGTCATATCTACCAAAATAATGCTTCAAAATTTGTCTGTAACCAAACTTCTGGTACCAACCACCATGTGATGAATTATTTCGCAGACGCCCGAATCTCAATATGCATAATTGTACATCAAAGAAATGAACCTTACATACATTGGAAGAGAATTTTACTGCAAATGAATGTATCATTATCAAAAGATAGCAATCTATCCAGACTTCAATAATTAAACTTGTTCAAGTTTACACTCAACTATGATATAATTTGTTTATTTTTCCTATATGAAACAAATGGACAAAAGTATTACATAAGAAATTATTAAACCTCCTAAAATTCATTCTAGGAACCACTGAACATAATACATGAAGCAGAAATCAAGATAACCTATAAAAAACATGTGAAGTAAAAGAAAAGTCCTCACACTGGGGTTTTCAACAAGAACCCCTGTTCAATATGCTTGGCCACATTTTCAGCAGTAAGTTCACAGCAAGATCCAAGCAATAATTTGCCATTCTTCCCCAATTCAGAGAAAGTGTATCTCAATCTGCATAAAACCTCACAGTAGCCAGTGTATTTATCATTTCCACTTCCTTTGCTCATTCTTCCAAGAGTTTTTTGCAGCTGCGGCAGATGAATCAGTGGAATCTCCACTACCATCCTTTGGTTTTGAGAAGAAAGGATCCCATTCATGAGGTCCTACTTCATGCTTTCCCTCATCCAACAGAGCGTATTTCCAACTGTTCTCCTCAATGAAGTTTTTATCAATATTATCTTCAATAATATCCTTCCTCAAATGTGTAACTTTGTTAATTACTGCTTGTACAGAAACATCAAACGCGTCTTTCAAAGTTTCTAACTTGGAGCGAGGGTCGGCGTATACTAGGCTTGGAATGAGACTAATGACCTCTTCTCTCATGATTTTCTCTTGTTCAGGAGGTATCTGACGAAGTATTTGCTCTATACTCATATTCTTCTTACGAATGTCATCCTCTGGAATGAAGACGGAATACTTGGTATAATTCTTAGGAAGATGCCAAGTATATTGTGTGTATGCCGAACCTGGATGGAAGAAGACGGGTATACAGCCAGCCAACATTGAATCAAACGCAGACCTTCTTGTGTATGAATCACCTTGAGGTTGCAAGCAGTATTGCGAGCTTTGAAACATCTGCATAATGCTGCTAGGAGAATGACATTTGCTTTCACCAAAGTCACATTCCAACAGCTTACCAACCGGCGAACTTCTACATTGCTCAATTAGTTGACCCCTGATTGATTTGACGTTACCAGGACGTGGAGCTCCAGCAAAGGAGAAAAGCCACTTCCTCTTTAATCCCCTCATTCTGCCCTGCCAATTGAACACATCCGCATCTTTCGCAGGGTGGAAGTACGTAGGATACGGAATCCCAAAATCATTTGCATTCCAAGGACTGGACTCTACCACAAGCATGGACATATTCTTCGCTGCCGGTAAAAACAAAAGCTTATTCCCCCAATCAGTCTCTTCCTCAGACAATCTTCGAAAATCCCACGTTATCCTCCCCGCAACAAGAAAATGATCCTGCCCATTCATTATTTTCCACTCCGGCCTCTTCATAAGCCAATCAACCAGATCAAGCGAAGCCGCATCCCTCCTCGAAATATTATAACCCCAAAGATACCTTGCAATGTCAAACCCAGCATAAAACGGTACAAAAATGGCAGCAGCAATGGACGAATCCTTAGTCAAGCACTGATACTGTTTCATCCGATTACTAAATATAACATCCACCGCAAACTGATTCGTGGCATACCAACCCGTATCCGAGAACACCCCTTCTACATTCTCAAGCGGCGGCCCAAGACCAGCATTACTAGTAAACTTACACATATTAGTCCAAAGACTCAAACTTTTACACTCCTTCAACATATCCTCATTAAACCTTGAAGGAAGTTCATGCACATAAATATACCTTCCCCCACAAGGATCACTCTTATTCTCAGCACTTTTCAATGCTTTAGTAAAAGGGAAATTCTTAGGGGGAGGGGGGTAACTCTTCACCTCAACCGGGTTCTCAACCGGGTTTGGGAAAGCGATCTTTCTAGGAGAGGGTTTCAGTTCAGGAACATTAACATGGATTGAGGTAGATTCATGTATAAGAGGTGTTAATTTGGTTGTGTGATCATCGAGAAAATGAATAGTAGTATTAGCATTAGTATTATCTCCTCTAAGAAACACAAAATGAAAGTACAATAGGAAAAACCAGAGGAATGCAGATACGAATGCCAAACAGCAAACCCGGGAATTTTGATTCTTTGATACACCCTTTTCCATTTGGTCAGGGAGAACGCCGGTGGCAGAGCGTCGTCTCTGCATTCCAAATTGAAATTGTGAACTCAATATCAAATTTTGCAATCCATTTTGTTATTCAGAGAAAAAGATAAATCTTGGCAGGAACAAAAAACCTAAACCTGAATCTTAAAAAAAAAACAAAAAAAACAAAAAAACATAAACCTTGTGGAGTTTGTTAGCAGAGGAACGAAAATGAATTGAGGAATGATGATGGTGATATGGATTTGATGATCATTGAAAAAAATCAGGTAGAATATTTGGAAATATTGGAATAAATATCAGAGGAAAAAGAAATAGGAAGAGAGAATGAATCGAGGGATTGAAGGAGGGAATTTTGCAGAGAGAGATAGAGAGAGAGGGGGTTGAAAAATCAAGGGGAGAGAGGTGGCGGTGCAGGTTAGAAAAGTGCGCCGAGATTGTCTCTTACATTAACGTGTCGGTGTGGAGTTGGATTTTGACGCGTGGTTTGTTGGGATGGGGTGTGTGAGACTGTGATGTGAAGTGTGTTTCCTCTCCTCTTACAATGCATCAAATTGTGTTCTATGCTCATGCTCACAAATGCAAATTCTTACTTGCTTCTAAAAATACTTGCTTACTCTCAAAACCCTTTCATTTAATTTTAGATTTTCTAGATTAAATTAAAGGATCAAAATTTAATTTTTTAGATTTATATATAGTTTAAATACATCAATATTTAATCAATTTAAAAAATCAAAATTTAGAAATGGAGAGATTAGATACTAAATATACTTTCCAACTAAAAACACACATCAATAAATGTTTTCCAAAAATAGAAGTTTATATATAATTTATTGAAAATATTTATTATTCTTTTTTAAAATATTTTTTATTAATATTACTAATTTGTTTTGAAATATAACAAGTAAGAGTTAATTATATTAATATGAAAAAAAGGAAATCTACATTTAAAATAAACACTTTAAATTCATTGACTTTTTTTTAATAAACATGAAAATAAAAAAGAAGTAAAAATTATGTTCATCAAAATGAAAAGACTAATGACTTGAAAATAGTGCACATAAAATAAAATATTATAAAAGTATAGTTTGAAAATAGTATATATATATATATATAGAGAGGTGTGTTTAGATTCGAATTTTTTTTTTAAATATTCAGAATTTTTAAAAAAATTTCAAAAATATCCATTTTTTCCAAAAAATTACTAAAATGGGCAATTTTTGCCCTAGTTTCCTACATGGGCGCCACCCTAGTTGGCGCCTACCCTTAAAGGGTAGGGCAAGTCGCCACTAGGAGTGGCGCCTACCCTTAAAAAAAATTTTTTTTTTTTTTTTAAATATGTTTTTTTTTTAAATTTTTTTTAATTTATGAATTTATATTTTTTCTAAATTATATTAATTTATATTAACACATATATATAAATAAAATTATTTACAAGATATATATATATATATATATATATATATATATATATATATATATATATATATATATATATATATATATATATATATATATATATATATATATATATATATATATTAATTTATATATATACTAATTTAATTTATAAGTAATTATTATTATTTAAAATTTTTTGAAAGAATTAGGGTTAATCATGTTAAGGTTAATTTATCAATTATAATTAGGGTTTATTGATCGGTTATAATTAGAGTTTGGTAGTTATGACCTAATTGAAACCCTAATTCCCTATAAGATTAAGTAATCAAGTGCGACACTAATTAGGGTTAGGTAGACTGGTGTACAACCCAGATCTTTTCCTATAAATAAAGTGTTATTTCCTTGCATTTTCTTCACCACTGTTTCCTATCACTTTCTGTATCAAGTTGAGTTCATGGCATCCCCAAGATCGTCGTCATGGCAGCGAACATCATCAAGGCGCCCGGATCCTGAACCAGTAATCTTAAAAAGGGATGGGCATGTTATTTTCTCGCCTTTGAAACCTCCAATGGAGATGAAATTTTGGAACATCCGTTCGTTGGACCAACTAAAAAGGTCCTTGATGTCTTGGTTAGAGGGAGATTACCAACCTGGTGAAGTCATCAGAAGGATTCAGAGGCTTAGAACAAGGTTCTCATTTGAAACTGGAGAAACGATACGTTGGTGGGTTGAAGTTGAAAGCGACATTGATTGCATCCAAATGATGCATGGATCAGACGACATAGTGTTAACTGTTGTAATTTCTTAGATTTTAATGGTTGTTTGTCATGTTGTTGTTGTATTTGTTATTGTTCTAGTACTTGTTCTTGTTTTAGTACTTGTTTTTGTTCCAGTATTTGTTTTTGTTTTAGTAATTGGTGTTGTAATGTTAGATGTTTGTGTTTGTTGTTCAAGTGTCATCTTCTATTTGGAATAAAAAGTAAACTTTAATTTAAAATGATTTTGGTACACAGATTTATGAAAGTGAAAACTAAGTTGTGGAACTAGATCCACGATATGGACATTTGTTCTTATTATGCCCTAGTTGTCTACATATGCTACACTTCCTCTGCATTTTCTCTGCGACGTCCATTTCAGTTCTAATGCGCCTGCTATTTGGGCGACCACTTTTATTCGGCCGCATCGATTCGTTGTGCCAAACAATTTCCCCGTCATACTCTGGCCAATACGCCTCCAATGCTACCACCGGAAAGGGATTGTCGTATACATTGAGCAATGTTGCAACTTTGTAGATTGGAGACACTAGCGATAATGCATCGAAGTGGCTGTGTGAACACGCTGCAATGACATGGGAACAAGGCATACGATAGGCCTGAAATTGACCACAGTCGCACCAACGGTCTGGTATTAGGACCTTATACTCTTGTCTGGGCAGCCCTTGGTTGTGGTCAATTGTTTCCTTGACACTAAAAGTGTGGCCATGGCGGTCGAATTCCGTAACCCGATGGCTGCTGGCTTTGGCAGATTCCTGCCTCATAAACTTCATGCAGGCATCACTATATACTTGACTCGTCTGCAACACTTCATTCCAGCGCCTGCCTCTTGTTACGAACAACGTTGCCATCCGAAAATAGGTCGCACTCACCAATGCGGTTACCGGGAGGTTACGTATGCCCTTAAACACGCCGTTCATTGATTCCACAAGATTTGTTGTCATGTGGCCCCACCTCACCCCATCGTCGTATGATCTAGTCCACTTCGCTCTGTCGATATTATCGATCCACCTCCCTGCATCAGAATTTGCCAACACTATTTCCCGGCGATAGTATTGGAATCCAGGTTGGTTTAATGCATACCCCGCGTTTATCAAATGTTGCTTCAAGAAGTTATCCTTGAACTCCCGCATAAAATTTTGAGCAATATGCCTGATGCAGTAGACATGGGTAGACGGGGGGTCATGCCAACCATTTGCTGGATTATTGTATGCACTGTCTATTGAAGCGTGCCTGTCAGAAATCACGCAGATGCCAGCTTGTGGAGTCACGTGCGTTCGAAGATTCTTAAGGAAGAAACTCCAAGCAGCAGTCGTTTCTCCTTCCACCAATGCAAAGGCTATTGGGAAAATATTTGAATTGCCATCTTGTGCGACCGCCATCAGTAACGATCCTTTGTATTTCCCATACAGCCAAGTTCCATCGACTTGAACAAGTGGTTTGCAGAATGTGAACCCGATGATGCAGGGACGGAATGCCCAGAAAAGTCTATGGAAAATTCCATTACCTTCTAGACGAGTTCCGTCAGGGGATTGTGCAGGCAAGGTCTCCATTATAGTAACCGTCCCAGGTGAATACAATCGTAGTGCAGCCAGGTAGCGTGGTAGTTGTTTGTATGATTCCTCCCAGTTACCGTACACCAGTTCAATTGCCTTGGTTTTCGCTAACCAAGCCTTTCTGTATGACGGTGTATATTTGAAAACAGCCACACAATGGGAGATAATTGTTTTGACCTTAAGTGACGGGTCAGCCTCAACTAGAGGTAATATGGAATGGCAGATCATGTCATGGCTAAGTTTGCGATGATCCTGTGCCATGTTGGTGTTGACGCAAATGTGAGCTTGAGATATGGACCCTATCACCCACGCATTATGCTTCTTCTTGTACGATGCCATCAACCTATATCCACACTCCGGATTTTTGCATACAATAACGTATCTTTCCGGATTTGATTTGATAACATCGTAGTCAACACAATTTTTCAAGTGCCAGTTCTTTATTGCTAACAGACACTCTTCCTTGGTCCGAAATTGGTCACCCTTCTTTAAGTCCTCATCAGACCTCATATATGGGTTGTAGAACATATCTGATGAGGGCTCATCCTCGCCCAAGTTAAGTGTTGTGAAGTGCGCAGGAGGTGAGTAGCGTTGCGCTATAGGTATTTGAGCTTGGTCTTCGTCTTCAGAATGACGGTTCACCAAGTCATCAACCACGTCTTCAGCATCCTCAACCACATCGTCTTCAACGTGGTGCTCAGCATCTTGTTCGTCATCAATCACAGGATCAATAACCTGTGATTGAATATTCTGAGTTGGTTGAGGTTGTTCCAACACAATGTACAACACTATGTATTCGTAACCAGAGTACTCATGGTTACGAAGCATGTATTGTGTCTCCATGTCATTTTGAATCAATGACTTATAAAACTTGACAGAGTTGTTTTCTGAAAAAAAAGGTTGTTGATAAAAAATTTGGGACACGGGTTGTCTTAGTTTGGACTCAATCTTCCTCTTCAGATAAGAGAAGTCAGCTCCTCTATTTAGACAAAAACGAGTGCATTCGGTGTTTCTAAATAGGAAGCCAGACATATCACATTCATAAGTCTCACCATTGACGTGAGCTTTGATTTTGTATTGTGATGAAGATGTCATGTTTTGTGAAGACATTGTGAAGGTTTTGTGAAGGTTTTGTGAAGGTTTTGTGAAGGTTTTGTGAAGATATTGTCAAGGTTTTGTGAAGATTGCTGTGAAGATATTGTGAATACCTTTGCGAAAATGTGTGTGAATATTTATACTGCAAGAATCTTACTGCCTACCCATCAAGTCTTCACCACCAAGTCTGGCAGATTCCCACGCATGCCTTACACGTGTCACACCCTTGAATGCAAAACTCCCACCTAGTCTGTACTAATGCATGCCAACCTATCCACCTAGCTTGAACTTAGTCTCAGAGATTCCCATGCATGCCTGTTCCCCATCAAGTCTTCACCACCAAGTCTGAAAGATTCCCACGCATGCCTTACACGTGTCACACCCTTGAATGCAACACTCCCACCTAGTCTGTACTAATGCATGCCAACCTATCCACCTAGCCTAAACTTAGTCTCAGAGATTCCCATGCATGCCTGTTCCCCATCAAGTCTTCACCACCAAGTCTGGCAGATTCCCACGCATGCCTTACACGTGTCACACCCTTGAATGCAACACTCCCACCTAGTCTGTACTAATGCATGCCAACCTATCCACCTAGCCTGAACTTAGTCTCAGAGATTCCCATGCATGCCTGTTCCCCATCAAGTCTTCACCACCAAGTCTGAATATCACACTTCCAATACTAAACTACCTCAAACAAGACCTTTTTGGCGTAGTGATTATGTGTTTAAAATAATATTCAATCTTATTTAAGCTTAATTATTTATTTTAAATAAGATTCCCACGCATGCGTCACACTTGTCACATTTTTGCATCATCAGATTCCACCAAGTCTTCCCCAAGACAAGACAACTCCCACCTAGTCTGCACCAATGCATGCCAACACTACCACCTAGTCTGCACCTATTCTGCAAGATTCCCACGCATGCCTCACACTTGTCACATTTTTGCATCATCAGATTCCACCAAGTCTTCCCCAAGACAAGACAACTCCCACCTAGTCTGCACCAATGCATGCCAACACTACCACCTAGTCTGCACCTATTCTGCAAGATTCCCACGCATGCCTCACACTTGTCACATTTTTGCATCATCAGATTCCACCAAGTCTTCCCCAAGACAAGACAACTCCCACCTAGTCTGCACCAATGCATGCCAACACTACCACCTAGTCTGCACCTATTCTGCAAGATTCCCACGCATGCCTCACACTTGTCACATTTTTGCATCATCAGATTCCACCAATGCATGCCAACACTACCACGCATGCCTTACACTTGTCACATTTTTGCATATTCAGTCTACTTGAAAACGAGTATAAATAGAGGGTCATTCTTGCAAGTTTTCATCAACCACTAACACTTTTATTCAGAGAACTCAGGCGAAACTTCTCATCCACCAAGCTTCTTCCTGCATTGCAGTCATGTCTCTTCTTACCATGGGCCAAGAACACAGAGGAACTAGGGCAAACATTGCCTCATTCGTAAGTTTTTCTTGAACATTGCCTCTTTCGTATGTTTGTAATTAGTTTTTTAAAAGTCCAATATAATGATTGTTTATATTGTTTGTTTTTAAAGGATCCCAAGAAATTTCGTCAACGTTCACACCCAATGCCTTATCCAGACCCATGGTGCGTACCTTACATAGAGCGTGCGGGTTTTGGTCATGTTATACATGTCGTAAATGCCACCATTGATGCCAAATTCATTTTGGCTCTGTGTGAACGTTGGAGACCTGAGACACACACTTTTCACCTACCAACTGGTGAATGTACCGTCACATTAGAGGATGTGTACATGCTTTTAGGTCTTAGAATAGATGGTAAGCCTGTGACCGGAAATGTTCAACAGCCTAACCAAATATGTGTTCAAATGTTGGGGGTAGATCTGGTCGAGGGTGAGGGGTCTGCCAAAGCAAGGGGTCAGGGTATTAAATTATCTAGCCTACAATTGTACCACGACTCCATAACTTTGACTGAGGAATCCTCCGAACAAGAAAAAGTCATAAAAACCCGGGTTTACATTATGCTATTGTTTGGGAACTTGCTATTTCCCGAAGGGACGGGAAATAGCATAAACTTTATGTACTTGAGTTTGCTCGGGGACATTGATAGAATAAGCACATATAGTTGGGGTTCTGCAGTATTAGCATTCCTATATAGCTCTTTGTGTAAAAATGCACAAAATGAGCACTGTACATTTTCTGGATGTGCTTTTTTGCTCCAAACATGGGGGTGGTGGAGATTGCCGAGGCTAGCCCCAGAAAATCCTAATGACTACTTCTTCCCCTACGCAACTAGGTAAATTTATGATCTTATTTCATTTTGTATATTTATTCTATAAATATTTGTAACTAATATTATTTATCTTTTTTTGTTTAGGTTCATTACAACCGGACTGGATTACAGTCTTACCCCCAAAAATAAAATTATATTTTATCGTCAACTCTTGGATCGTCTCCGAGCACAAGATGTATTACCACTAAATCACTCAGCTTCTAACTGATTTATTAATATCATGCATTCTCGATAAATAACATATTTACTTTTTTCTTTGCAGTTTATTTGGAGGCCATATTTGGGATTGGAACATCAACCCAACCCCGAAGATGCAGCTGTTTGGACAGCAAAAACGGCCATAATGCGGTTCACCACTGTGGAGATGCACCAAAGTGACCGTGTCAAGCTTCAATTCGGAATGCATCAAGAAATCCCAGGCCCCCCAATGTCTATGGAACCTTGGCATCTAAAAAAAGTCAGCCACCAGTGGTATGCCCAAAATTGGAAGGAATTTGCTAAGGAGTTTCGTAAAATGTGGAAAGACCGTGCCCACTATGTTCTACAATTTCCGGTGGCGCCCAACGAAATGAAGCCGACAAGGGAATATGTGGATTGGTATAGAGCAAATACCAATCCAGAAATGATTGTGTCTGACCCGTTCTATTTGGACGATCCCCGGATGCAACAGCCATATTTCCAACAACAACAACCACCACAGTATTCCCAACAACAACAACCACCACAGTATTCCCAACAACAACAACCACCACCTTATTACCAACAACAACCACCACAACCATTTTACCAACAACAACCACCACCACCTTATTACCAACAACAACCACCACCACCATATTACCAACAACAACCACCACAACACATGTCCACCCCCCAACCAAATCAACAATACATACCACATACTCAATCCCAATACCATGAAGACTACCAACAACAAACTCAACATTCCCACCACCATCAACAGTCCCAACACCTACCACAATATCAATCCCCCCACTTCCACCAATCCCAACACTTCCATCACGACAATTTCCCGAGCTCTTCCAGTCCTCCACCTAGCCCCGACACGGGTATACAAGAGGACTACCAACAGGACTACTACACACCACAACAAACATTGCACTTTGGCCAACCCGATTCAACCCTAAACTACCAAAGACAACAATTCGAGGGCGCACCCAGCAGTAGTCAGTTTGTCCCACCGAGACAAAGCTTCGAGGGCGCAGAGGGGACCCGTCTTTCCTACAGCACTGAAGGGACTTCGACCCAACCACAACGACAAGCGGCAAGGGGGCGCGTTAGGGCAAGGGGTGGTAATAGGGAAGCACCACCACCACGTGAACCGTCTAGGCGAGTAACTAGACCTCCCCCGTGCGGATCGTACCAGGGACCGCATCATATGTGATTAATCATATCTTTGTAATATTTATCTTGTCTATTATTTAAATAAAAATATTTTCTGTTTATTATCTTTATATCTTTATCTTTATCTTTAAAAATATTGTCTATCATATCTTTATACGTATATAAATTAATTTTTTTTCCAAAAATTTACAAATAATATTAATTACTTATAAATTATATTAATATATATATATATATATATAATTAATATATATATATATATAAATTAATATATATATATATATATATATATATATATATATATATATATATATATATATCTTGTAAAAAAATTATTTATATATATGTGTTAACATAAATTAATATAATTAATAAAAAATATAAATTTATAAATAAAAAAAAATTAAAAAAAAAAAAAAAATAACATTTAAAAAAAAAAAAAAAAAAAAAGTAGGAAAGGGCATAGGCGCCACTCCTAGTGGCGACTTGCCCTACCCATTAAGGGTAGGCGCCAACTAGGGTGGCGCCTAAGTGTAAAAAATGGTCAAAATTGGGCATTTGTGTAATTATTTTGAAAAATTGGATATTTTTGAAATTTTTTTAAAATTTTTGGATATTTTAAACAAAAATTCTTTAGATTCACTTGTTTTTATTAACTATTTTCTAATTAAATCTTACTAAAATACTCTCTCCATTTCTTCACCTCAGTTTTTTTTATAAGTGTTTTTTTTTTTACTTATATCAATAAAATTAATTATTGTTCTTACTTTTTAAATAATTATTATCTTTTTTTCTATTTTATCCTTAATTTTTTATTAATTTATTTGACTGTTTTTTTTTTTAATAATTAACTAGGGGTACTTTTGATAAAAAAATAATCATTACTACTTTAAATTTTGAAATAACATTTAAAAAGAAATAATTTTTTTCTAAAAAATAATAATTAAAAAAGAACGGAGGGGAATATCCATTTATAATAACAAAGTGGATTTATTTAGCAAATGACAGTACCATGCCTTTTCTATAATTTGGTACTGTATTTGGTGGTTGATTTGATCTTTTTATGATGGTCGTCAACTGTTTTGATACAAGTCTGGTATTACTATTAGATTATTTTGCAATGTTACTATTTTTAATATGTTGTTTTATTGTGTTGTCATCTTAAATTGATATTTGTATAACATAAATTTTACAAGTGATCTAAAATTGATATTTAACGATAAAAAAATATTTAATTAGAATTTGTTCTAACATCAGGATACTATTTTCGGGTGTGATTGATAAGACGATATAAACCGCATTTTCTCTATAATTTAGCAGCAGTGTCTATTTCGATTCTAATATACGTGTTGTGTTGGGCGACCTTCTTTATTCGTTCGCAACTTTGGATTATGGAAAATTGACCCCCTTCATAAACAGGCTAACATTCCTCGTTTGGTAGCACCGGAAAGCTTTTGCTGTTAATCCCAAATAGGTTTACAACTAGGAGTGGAAAAATGGGTTCGAGCCATTGCGCATGCTCGTTTTGCTTACATTTTTTCACGAGGCGGACAAAGGTTTTTGACCCGCATCTTGTAATATTCTTGCCCTACCCCGCCACGTCCCTTCTTTTGCGAGCTTTTGCTGGGAAGGATATTAACATAAAATTTGCAATTTTTAGGTTTAAAATGTGCAATGCCCGCGGACCCTCCCTACCCCATCCTCATTTTTGCGGGGCGAGCCAAAATTTTATGCCCATGTCCTCAACTATTCCTACCTCGTGCCCACCCTATTTTTTGCGGGTTTTTGAGGTGCGTTCCTAAACGGGGCAGACATGCCTGTTTGACACCTCTATTTACGACATTGTAAACGTGTGACAAATGAAAAAAAAAACATTTTGGAGCACATTAGAACATGTTGCAATAACATGAGTGCAAGGAACACGGAAAGCTTGGAACTTTCCACAGTCGCACCAACCAATTCCAAGGTCGACCTTGTAATGTCCCATAGGCCTCCCCTCACTATGGTCCATCATCTCCTTGACACTGAGGATGTCATTTTTCCGTAAAATCTTGTTACCTTATGCATGTCGGATTTGACAATTTCCTCTTTCATGACGTTCATGCAATTGTTTTTGTTAATATCTAGCTAGATTCTAACACTACACTCTATTTTGATCACATATCAACAAATAACAATCCTAGCCTATAATAGTTCACCATCACCAACTCGGTGATGGGAAGATTACGAGTGCCTTTAAAGTCTGAGTTCATTAACTTGACGAGGTTTGTTGTCATTTGACCTAACACTGACCCTCGTCAAATTCCCTCGTCCACTTATCTAGTTGAATATTATCGACCCACCTTACGGTTTATGCATTAACCAACCTAATTTATTTTTGCTAGTTCTGGAATGTAGGTTGGTTTAAAGCATACCATGTATGGTATAAATATACAATGTAAAAATATAATCCTAGAATGTTAACAACTTTTATTGACAAAGAGAGATGCTTGCCCGTGTTGATAACTTTTTAGTGAGACTTTTGTCTTTGATCTTTCTCATGAAGTTTTAAGAAATGTGTCACATATAGTAGACATGCGCAAATGGTGAATTTTTTCGACCATTATTGGATTGTTGTACACACACTCAATCGATGCATGTTTCTCTAAAATCGAACATATCCCAGGTCGCAGAGCAACAGACATTCTTAAGTTCTTTTGAAATAAAAATATTATTGTTACCATCTTATGCTACGACCATAAGTAGAGTCCCCTTATACCTACTATATAATGAGGTTCCATTAATTTGAACTACAGGCTTGCAATATGCAAAAAGCATTTAATGCAAGGTTGAAATGCTCAAAATACTTGGTGGAAGATTTTTTGCCCATCAACAATAGTTCTCTCATATGTATATGTGGGAACTGTCTTCATTTATACCACTATACCAAGAACATATTTATGAAGTGTTAACAAGTAATGTGAAATTCATTGTATGAGTTCTCCCAATTACTGTAAACATGTTCAATGGCTTTATTCCTTCTTATCCATGTTTTTCTGTATGACAGGGTGAATTTGAATTCATAAAAAATATGGTTGATACTGCTGCTCACCTTGACTGATGGATCCTTGTCTATAAGATGCATTATACATTATCACATCAAATGAGAGGAAAGTTTGTGACGGTCCTTCAAAAGAATAGTTATTGTACAACTATGTGTGGGATTCATAATATTTATCTCTCAATTGTCACTTATTTTTCTGTAGGATGCCAGTAGGAAGATTTTCCATAGTTTGTTAGTACAATGAAAATGTAGAACTCCAATCCAGATTTTTAAAAGAGACGACACTGGTTCAAGAAAATGTGAATGTCCATTTAAGATGCGTGGTTATATGTTGGCAAACAAGAACTGGAGATTTAATATCATATACGGTTTGCATAACCATGATTTTTGTGAAAAATTAGTCAGTCATCCTAGTATGTGTTGGCTCATGCCGGAAGAGAAGGAATATGTTGCTGACATGACATTAAATTCGGTTCAACCGAAAAATATACTTGCAATATTGAAATGGAAAATTCCCAAAAATATATCAAATATCAAGCAATTGTATAATATTTGACACCAAACTAACAAGATGCTTAGGGGGGATAGAACTAAAATGCAACGACTCTTGAAAATGTTGGATGATAACAGTTACATTTCTAGGTAACGAACGTGCGAGGATGGAGTTACTGTTAGAGATATATTTTGGACTCATCCTGATTCCATAAAGTTGTTCAACATTTTTTCTACTGTGCTCATACTTGATTCAACCTACAAGACCAACAAGTATAGAATTCTATTATTAAAGATGGTTGGTGTTACTTCAACTGAGAATACATATTCAGTTGGGTCTGCATTTCTTGAGTGTGAAAAAAAGAACAGTTTTACATGGGCCTTAGAGGTGTGTCGGACACTGTTGAAGGATCAAGGCGATATGCCTAAAGTGATTATTACTGACCGCGATACATCCTTGATGAAATCGGTTGCAAAGGTATTTCCTTCTTCTAATGCATTACTTTATAGGTACCACATAACAAAGAATGTGAGAAGTTAGGATAAACCTGCGGTAGGGACGAAACAGGTAGAGTCCGAAGATGGAAAAATGGTGAAGGCGAGTGTGGTTGTGGAAAAAATAATGAATGCATGGAATCATATAATAAATTCTTCCACAAAAGAACTATATGTTGATTCCGTTATGCATTTTAGGAAAGTGTGTGAAAAGTATTCAGATTTGTTGAAATATGTTGAAAGCACAACTATTGACCAGGTGGAGGAGAAAATTATTTGTGCATGGATTGATAATGTTAGACACCTTAGAAATATAACAACCAACAAAGTTGAGTCTGCCCATCCTACTTTGAAAAATTGGTTGGGAAATAGTAAGAGCGATTGTATAGAGATTGGGACTCTGTGCACCACATGATTCAAAACCAGAATAATGAGATACATACATCATTTGGTCGGAGCATCACAGTTTTGAAACACATATTTAAAGAAAACACTCTTTATTCTTAGTTGGTTGGTAGCATTTCCCAAGCGGGTTTGAATTATATTTTTCACGAGGCTGAATGAGTTGATAATGTAAGCTCTGATAGCGCAAAGTGTGTATGCAAAATTGTGAAAATATATGGTCTCCCATGTATTCGTGTTATTGCAAAAAAGGTGAAACTTGGTAGCCCAATAACAATGAATGGGGTTTGCACTCATTGGAAGAGACTTAGGTTTGATGATGATGGTGTCATGAATGATGGTAAGTCGAATATCTCTATTTTGACTGAATGGGAAGTGATACAAGAGATATTTTTGAAATCCCGTGAGTACATGAAACTAAACAACAAAGAACAATTGAGGAAGATTTTTTATGCGGAAACCACCGACATGAAACCACCATCTCAACCGGTAAAAATAAAAGGTGCTCCAAAGAAAATGAAGCCTACACCAACTGACAATTCGACTACACGATCTCCTTCATTTTTTGAACATGTTTACAAAGCTTTTTACGGCTTACCAACTCTAAAATCTCAAAAAAGTGTTGTCAAATGAGCTCGCATTATCAAACCACTTCTTACGCCGCCTCCACCAAAAATTCCATTCATCGACGAAATGCGTGTTTTTATGCACAAATACATCGAGTGAATTGTCAATGTTGTGGGGGGACGTTAATTGCGGTTATCGAGCAGTTTCGGCTTTACTCGGTAAAGGAGAATATAATCATACACTTGTCCACGATCAACTTATCCAAGAGTTAATGACGCATAAAGAATCATACACACGGTTGTACGGAAAGAAAGAAAAATTCGATAAAGTTTATGAGTCTCTTGTTCCTTGCCTTAGCGGTACGGAGCCAGAGGCAAAATGGATGCACTTCCTTAACATGGGTCGCCTAATAACGTGTGTGTATGATAGAATGTGTGTTGATCTGACACAATACTGTTTTTCAGAAACCTTTTCGCACTGCACATTGTCCCACCTAAAAATTCAAATGATCGTATTATGTGTATTAGGTGGCTTTCAAAATCAAGTCATTTTGGTCATGTTTACTTGAAAATTGGATGTCCTATACCACTTACACCATCGGAGTGGATGACTCATTCAACAACAAAAGTCGAGACTTGGTCGAACTATTTTATGGACAGGATGCAAGAGTTCGAGAAATTGAGCAACATTGAAAGAGACTCAAATGCACAAAAGTCGAAGGAGGTATCACCCATAGATTTAGCTGATGATATACGTTTCGATTCGTTTTAATTTCTTGTTTAACCGGACAAATAAGTGTATGTAATTGTGTCTCAATATAAACGAAGTGTAATATATTCAACATTTGTTCATATTGTATCTTAATGCATTCTTGATCATCCATATAACAACATTTGTTCTTTTGTAATAAAAAAAAGTTATGTTTTAAAGGTTCTATTATGGAAACGGTTCATGAGAAGTTCTGGAGATACATCTCTTGAACAAGATAATAGGGTGCGGAATCGGAGATATATCTTCGGAATCAGCATGACAGTTATTGAGTGGTTCATATTGATTTATGACTTCTATAATTAAGGTGATATTATATTGTATTTCAGACAAACTGAAAATGTCTCAAATGCCACAACTAAACATTGATTGGTATATCATAAATGTCTCGTTCTTCAGCTCTACACCCGGCCGAACACTCAAGCTCAACGACTTCACCTCCCTCGAAGATATTAAATACGAAATCCATCATCTCTTATCTTACGGAGATAGTCGAAAGATTGTGAAGCTCGAGTACCGTTCATCGTCATTGACAACGGAGAGAAGATTGAGTTCAACAAATTTGAGCTCAAGACATAAGTAGATGTAAGGGCTATGTGGAATACGTATTTCCATTTCAAAACAAAAGTTTTGTTCGAGTTAGAAGCGACGATTTCAAGATCAGTCGAAGATATTGCGAAGATGTTAGAACATTCACATGGATATTAAAATAATGTTGTATTTTATGTTTAAAAAAATTATATGATTATAATTTTATTTTCTCTAAAAAAATATATAGACTGCGTTAAGAAATCCTCCGCACAAAATTGTCTAAATCTAATACTTACGATATTAATTTTCAGTTTCTAATACGTTTTCAGTTCAAGAGAAAAAACTTGGCGTCATCATCTACTTGTCAAAGTGCAGCCGACACATACAATACAACAACGCTCTCTCTCAAGTCTTTCTTAACGTTAGTGCGTGTCATCATTATCACCATATCAATCATCCCATCCACCACGATTGAATTAAATTACTAAGGACCAATGCAAGAAACGCTATTAATTAATGTAATTATGTTCTCACATCGTGCATGTTGCATGTCCTCAGGCCAATAATGCAGTAAAGCAAATACTAACTAATATAATTATATTCTCACAGCAAGCATGTTGCACGTCCTGAGGCCAATAATGCAGTAAAGCAAATCTGCTAGTTTTTATGAAGTACTAATACCGTCCACATTTCCTAATTTCCATCTGGGGTTGAGGGGAAACGTCTTTTATTATTTGCAGGGAATTGTAAAAGTAGTGAAAATTTTAAAAGAATTATTATTTGAATAATATATTTTGAAAAACTAAAAATGAAATTTGAGATATGTAGAATGATCACAAAACATATTTAATCCAAATTGCACAGGACTCTTGCTACATCTTATTCCAGTTTTCTTAATTTCTCTACTATTCAAATTTGCTTTGGCCAATGTAAGAAGAAGTGTAAAGATAGGAGTTTTTTAATAAACTCTAAAAATCTATGCATTGTGTAATTGAAATAGAACAAATATAAGTTATTTAACGTGAAAGGAGTACTTGTGGGTTTTAAAAGAAGTAGAAAATTAACAGATTCTCAACACTTACACAACTTGTAATGATCTATGTATTGTGATTAAATGCTCTAGAGCAACCAAGCTGGGTTCAAAAGAGATACTATAATTATTAGAAGTACAGTGCCAAACTTCTTCTCTTTCTGGCTCTCCCTGTTTTGATATCTAAATTTATTGATTCATTATCAGTTCTTTCTCTTTAATTGTACATTTTTTCCTCGGAGAGGTTGAAGACAATATTAAGCAGGGGAGATCGATTTAAAGTTTGAAACTGATTCAGGACCTAAACAATTACATTAACATAAGAGAATCCAAGATTACAATTAGAAACATATGACTTTGACTTTGATTCAAAGGCATTTTTAGAAATCAGGTATCTGGATTTTATTTTCATCATCAACAAACATGGTTCCTCACTCTACATTATGAAAGGAAGATACAAAAAGTTGAGCTTTTTTCCCATCATTTTTAAATAGGGAAATGAAATGGTGATAGTACATGCAAAACAGAGAAAAGTGATTCACGATCAAATATCCAAAAAATCTTAAGGCCAAGCATCTGGAGAGACTTTTTCACTGATTGTAGAACCAAATTGTGGTCCTCCTTTCCTATATTGAATAAGATACTCAATGGGGTATCCCTTAAGCTTATGAGGAACAACTCCAAGATCATTGAATGTCAAAGCTGCAAATTTCATCAAATAGAAAATGTTCGGACACAAGACAATGAAAGAGAATTTTATAATGATATTTTGGAACAAAGAATCTAAGACCTTGTAATAAAGTAAGGAACTCACCATTTCCTGAAACAACATTATCTGTAGCAAAAGCATGGATCTGATCCAGATTGAACGTCTCAGGCTTGGGCAGTGGAAAGGGGACCTTGTTTAATAATAATTCCCTTGGTGTTGCCAATGCCTGAAATTAATCATGCCCAACACAATGTTAGCATAAGATGACATCAGACTCTAAGAGTGACATAATTTACTCTTAATAGGAAGCTGAGTATTCCCCTCCCATGAGCAATTAATAAGACCCAGCAGCTACTAACTCGGATATTCCCGATTAGCGTATAGAGCAAATTAACACATCCATACAAGAGTTTACGACTAATCTTACTAAATAATATCCCAACCCAATTACATATTTAATAAATTAATATTGAATTACTGGATAAATTAAGATAACGAACTAAGCTGCATGAAACTATAAATGTGAGACTTCTAGAATTGCATTGCATATAAATATTGGAAGCATTATTAATAACCCCACTAGCCAAAAATATGTCCCCAGTGGCATTTCATTAGTAAGTAGAAAAGTAATCAACTAATGAGTATGTGATGAACACACCTTCGCAATGGGAAGAGGCACATTTACATATCGAGGCCATTCTCGAATCACATCATACATAATCTCTGCCTGCATTTTTAACATAAAGATTTTACACTGTTAGGGAAATACTATTAGCATTGTGAATTGCTGAGATGTTAAGCTCGTGCAGCTTGTTCTAGAAGCTTATGTCTCTAACTAATTAAGTCAGTTAGATAGCCTTCTCAATAAATACTCTAATCACTGTAGTAGGTTCTGTAATTTCAGAAACAAAAGAATTACACATACAGATATGATTTTCTCAGTTTTCTTCGTTTTCTGTCACTTTCTTATCATTTCACTGATTTCTTCAAAAAATTTCCCTAAAAGCAAATTTCTTGTTGACAAGATATGCACAAATGCAAGGATAAAGTCGGTTATTACCAATTCGTGAATGGTAAAGATCTCGGGGCCACCCAACTCATAAGTCTTTCCCATGCTAGTTCCATCATCCTTCAAGGCTGTAGTAAGTGCAGAGGCGACATCAACAACATATACAGGTTGGATTCTGCAATAATTGTACGAAGAAAAATAAATAAGAAACATGAATTTCAATGCCAAGAGGAAGAATCACTAACAATACAATTCACTTTAGTAAAAATCATTGAAGCTTAGAGTAGTTGCTTGATAGGTTTACACATACTTTGTGTTGGCGTTCCCCATCAATGGAAGAAAGCCATATTTCTTTGCAAATTGAGCCCATCGGTTTAAAATCCGGTCCTCTGTGCCAATCATAGCAGCAGGTTTGAAAATTGTGGCCTGTTAAGGGTGATATTATGAATTCTCAAATTAAATGCTCTTGCAAGTTTGCAAAACATGACGACAATATTTCAACTGTACAAGTGCAAATGAGTTTCATTTCACCATTCACAGAAAAAAGAAGGTATGTCTATTTTGTTATCAGATATATACAATGCATTGGTGCTTAAACAGGGCAAAACAAACTTCCTGGAGACAATTTGAAAAAGAAGCAAGAATGCTATCCAACTGGCCTTTTACTCAATATTAAAGAGATCGCTAGATAAACCCTGAAACCTTACAAATAATGATAAAAAATTTCTAATTTACACTTTTTCATAGAATAGTAAAAACCAAGACTAAGGCTAGGGCTATGTTTAGATTGATGGACTAGAACGGAGCGGAGCAGAATGGAACCTAATGGAATGGAATGGATCAGATACTTTATTTCATTGTTTGGGTACTTTTGTTAATTTTTGACGCAATGGAACATAACTAATTAGTTCATTCCGTTGTATATACCCCAAATTGGGTGGAATGAAAATTGAAGGATTGGATGGAATGGATTCCATCATGATCCATTTTGCTCCATCCATTATTTACAAATCCAAACAATGGAATCTGATTACTTACTACTCCACTCCATTCCATCGCATACCACCAATCCAAACATACCCTAAGACAATCAAGAGCCAATACTGTGGTGGTAAAAAGTATTAGTAATTGGTCTATGACATTTATCTCTATCATTCATGATTATTTTTTTCAAATCCCATTATCATTTCCGTTTCCACCCAAAAAGCCTATAAAATCCGGAGACGGAAAATAAAGCCTTTCTTTACTAAGCTTCAAATGTAAATGTTAGAGAGAATAGTTGCCCTTTTAAATTTGAAAACGGAACTACAAATAAATTATTGGCCTAGAGAGTGAGAAACTAAATGTACCTCAGGTAATTCTCTTAAAACTGCTTCTTCGGCAGCTGCTTTACATCTCAGCATCCTGGAAGAAGATGAAGGAGATGCACCTAAACAAGAAACTTGAATGAATCTCATGATACCACCATGCTCTTTGGAAATCTGCAATGACTCGGATTATTTACTAAAAGAAATACTGAATATCAGATCAAATTATGAAATTACAGATATTAGAATAATAAAAAATATTCAAACTAAGCCAAGCCAAGCTTTGCCAAGCTTCATATTAGCTCACTTTACATGCACTAAACCTCATCCAATGACTCAAAACCAATACTCAAATCCATTGGAGATCAGTGTTATTGCTGGCGGACCATGGCAGAGAGAGCCAAGAATCCGACATATGGTGCCGCGGTTACGCCATCCTTCACAAATTTGGCAATGGTGGATAGCCAAAAACTGTCACCGACATCCGCCATGGCCGATATTTGGAACACTATTGGAGATATCAACTAAAATTTGCAAGAGCTTCTAAGCATATAGAAACCGCTTTGAATCTCTAAACTGAATACTTTTCCCAGATAAGCTTGTAACTAACAGAGTGAACCATACAATTTTTATTTGATTATTTAATACTCCTTTTGGAAGACTTCAATATGCAGTTTGAGATCATGCACTGAACAGTTCGGACATGTTACATATTTGATGATTTGTATCACTTTTAGCTGACCAGATCCAATAACACACTAAATTCTGAAGAAAACATTTCGGAAACCATGTCAAGTTGACTTTCTTTTGCCTCTTTCTCCTACAACTAACTACGTGAAAATCCTAAATTTCACAGTACACAACATATCTATTAACATCGGGACTACATTTAAATTCATTCTCTTTTAAGATTTAGATTCTGTTATTATTTAAAATAAACAACAATGTACAACAAAATTGTTAGAAAAAAAAATCTTAGAGTATTGAGTGATTCATGATGTAAGACATTAACATGATGATATAGGATGAGTACAAAATTAACAAACGTGAAAGAACGTACCTTTGCAAGTTTCTCGGCCATGTGATAGTGCACTTCTTCATAGCTGTAGTTTCTTGTCTCATAATCCCTTCCTGCCAACAAACAAATAAGCCAAAATGAGTATGTGATTATAAGATGAAAACTCACATACTGACACTCAGAAACATTCAAGTTGCAAAATTACGTGAGATGTATACCAATAAGATTGATGACAACATTGGCCCTAGCCATTACAGCCTTAACCGAACTTTCGTCTCTTGGATTGAATTTCATGGGTACAATCTGGGCAGATTAATCACTGGAAGATTAGCACATAAAGTGAATGGAAATAGCCCATGAACATAGCACTACTTACCTTCCATTCAGATCAGAACGGAAGAAAAGGCAAAAGTGGACTCTTTACAAGTATTAAAATATTATCAAATGATACCTGTCCTAAATCTCCCATCAGTTTGAGATGACGAGGACAATCTTCAGAGCCTCGGAAAGGAACTAAGACTTGAGATCCCATTTTAGCTGGAAGAGAGGAATGGCATCCCAAAAACAAGCACAACATTTAAGCTTTGTTAACAATATTCTGGGAAAAAAGTTTGAAACAATTATATAACCCACAAACTTACCAAGTTGTTGGACAACATAGCGACCAAGGAATCCAGTTGCCCCAAATACTGTAGCAACAATACCACTGCACAAGGAATTGCTTTCAAGCATTACTTTAACTATCTACCAGCCATTCAAAAGAACATTTAACACAGATCAAAAACTTCCTAAACCCTATACTTACTCAAAAGCGCAATGGAGAAATAGGAATTTTAGCGGCAAATAAGAAAAGTAAAAAGGTCACAAGATTTTGATCCTCCGCATGATCCTATTCTTTAGGTTAATGAGGTGAATGAACTATAACTCATACTACAAGAAGAATTTTCAAATAACCCTTTCTATTCAATCAAAATGAAAAGAACAAAATTGAACACTCGCGACGAAAAACCAACCCTAGCAGTAAAACTGCAGACCTATATTGATAAACGAGAAACATCCATGATATAATTTCAAGAAGACATAATATTAAACATCATGTATGATGCTAACTAATGAACTAGTGATGATACAGAAGATTATTTGTAGTGCCTAGTCCTTTCTAATCATGCAAAATCAACCTACAGTTGCATCCAACCATTTTTACAATATTTTCACAATTTCATATACTGATGAACATCAATTTAACTAAGCAATGCAACTTCATTTCTTGAAAATTTTATTTGGGATTTTCTCAAGGGCAGAAACTACATCCAACTGCGAAATTTTATCCAATCTTCTATGGATAAGTTAAGAAGTGAGTCCAAGAGGTGACTAACAGGCATCCTAACCATTTAGCTTTAATTGCACACCATTAAAAGCTTCCTGGCACATGTCCGAGAAGTGAAACGTGTCTAACACGCTTACATGACACTTTGATAGGTGTTTATGCTTCATAGCTTGCCAGTCATGATTACAGCTTTAGTCTTTGTCTCTTGTTCATGAAAGTCGGCATGGTCAAAACCCCAGCCAAAAGTATTGGGTCTGCATCTATACCAACACCCTCATGTGAAAAAATTCTCAAGCTACCATTCATATATCTCTACACAGGAGCTAATCCAATAAACCAAGTACTTGACAATACTCATTTCTAAACTAAAATTGAAGGACCTATGAAAAAATGTATAACCTAAACTAACAAAAATGTAGAACCTAAACTAACAAAAATGTAGGACCTAAACTAACAAAAATGAATATTTTTGTTGCCAATCTCATTATAAAAAATTCATATTTGAAAAAAAAAACTAGAAAAAAACCCTATGAACAAATGAAAATTGAATGAGAAAAAAAAGAAGAGAAAATGAGATTAACCTAACAGATGATCGTCCACCAGTACCCTTGCGGACGAGGTGGCCAACGCCCTTGGTAGCTATGGTTGATACGTAACGTTCGTGATCCACACCATAATCTGCAATTGCAATGATAACAATTACAACTGGTTAAATAAAAGGGGAATTTAGGGATAAGGATGCATTATATTCCAAAATGAAGATGAATTCGTTACACACGGTGATGGGAAATTGGGTAGATGGATTTGAGCGAAGTTGAGGATTGGGAGCCTAAGCGTCTTGTAATGGCTTGCATCTTAGCGTTCCCAGAAAACGGAGAACAACCGAAGCAGTATGAGAGAGAGAGAGAGAGAGAGAGAGAGAGAGACTGTTACGCTATGAAGGCTTGGAGGGTGCACGCCAACACTTGATATATTGGGCTTGATGCTGCATCTGGACCAGATCTATTAACACCTCTTTTATTCTAAAGTATACTCCCTTTTCTTTGAACTATATTAAAATCAATTATAACATAAATAAATATTATCAATATTTTTGTAATAAAATATAATCAGTTTCTAATCATATACTTAATGTTAATTAGTTTTTGAGTGTGTCTATTATAACATATTTGTCTTCAACTTTTCTATCATCGCCATCTTTCTCAAAATCATCAAATTGTATAGGTTTAACATCATTTCCAACTATTTTATCTATGAATTCTACACTCCCAGCCCTATGATTTTGCTTGGCAAGAATAAAAGTTACTTTTATTATACACTAAAAAAAACAATGTGAAATACAAATGAAAAATGTTATTATTATCGGCGAGATAAATACATCACAGGCAATTGAGTTTTTATATTTCTAAGAATTGGATTTATTTATTAGAATCACAATATTTTTATATTTATACAATAAATCAATTTATGCTCATGAGTTGGGACAATTGCAATAGAGGTCAAGGTGGATTATGGAATGAGATTCAACATGCCGATCAAGTGTCCCAGAAACAACACGGGATCCATAAATACCATATTCTTCAACACTAATAACATCTTCAAAGTATAGATTCATAAAAAGGTAATTCATGTTGGTTTGAAAAGTTCCAACGCACTTGAGAAGGAATAATATTACATGCATTCTTTCTACTTAGGTATGATGACTTCGATTGTGAAGCATGCGTGTATGACTATAAAAAGTTTATATAATTAAAGAAATGTGTTGAACGCTTAAAGGAACAATCATTCTAACTAGAACAATATATCTTTGGTGCACTTCTTGTATTAATTTCCTCTATTGTTAATTATTTGTTGTTTGGCCTAAGTTTTTAAGACATTTTGTTGTTACGGTCACCTTTAGGGGTGACAAGGATCTCCTTTCTGGGGATCCATCATTTTTTATTGCCTCCATAGGCGACAAAGATCCTGTATTATGGACCTAACACTTATAATCGCCTCCATGGACGGTTAGATCTCATCTTGGGGATGCAGCACATGCCATCGCTTCCATGGGCGGCAAGGATCCCATCTTGGGGATCCAACATATTTAATCGCCTCAATGGGCGGCAAAGATCCCATCCTAGGGATCTAGCACATGTAATCGTCTTTTAGGAAGGCTTTCTTATGAGCCTAGATTTCATGCAAAGATATAGAATAACCAACATATATAGATAAATAAAAGCGAGCTGAATCATTAAATACCCTCGTTCCATGGAAAAAGCGGAGAGAAAATAGTGCACTTTGACAAATAGTTTGTCCTTACCATCGACAGAGTTTTAATACTCGCCTATACAAAATTATCAACTTAAGTACACAAATAACAAAACAAAATGACTACACCAACGACTATAGGAGAAAGAGGGAATTCCCTCATAATATGAAACTTCATCGTCCCGCGAAGTTGGATAAGAAACTTCTTTGCTCTTGCCCGTCTTTTCGGGCGGCGTTATCCTGGAGTTAGCTTTCTTCATTTGTACGCCTGGAAAGCGCGTACTTTTTAACTTTAGGCTTTCTACATAACACTTTCTAGCATTCTCATTATCTCCTTGGATAACCCCTACTCGCCCATTGGGGAGTGGATATTTCATGTATAAATACAAAGTAGATAAAACGACTCCCAATCGATTAAAGACTGGTCGCCAAATAATCATATTATACGAAGAGGGGGCATCAATGACTAGATACTTAACCTTTATTTCTTTGGCTTTGTCTTACTCTCGAAGCGTGATCCTCATGGTTATGCACCATTTTACTTGCACATGTTCTCCTGAAAATCTGACAGTGATCCTCTAAAAGGCTTCGAGTCTTCGGGGTCGAGATGCGAACTCTCAAAGGCGTCCCAATACAGTATGTAGATAGAGCTTCCTTGATCCACCAAAATGAAGGAGAATTGTCATCCATGGCGCAGCGGAATATAAAAATTTCTCCTTTAATGATCCTTACGAATGAGCATGATCAGTGATAGAATCGTTACCTCTTGTGGAGATTCAAACCTTTGGTGCAGATCTCTGACAATGATCAACCTTTGATACAGATCCACGGGGCGATCACGAACGTTGAACGATGACAACGTCTCTACTCAGTCCACACGAACGGATTCCTTCAATCGCAGTGCTAGCTGTTTGTGAGTGAAGGCTTTGAGTGAGAGAGAGAGATACGAAATTCCAACTCTTCAGTTGTGTTGTCTGGAGTGTGAATGCTTCTACCCAAGGGGTTCTATTTATAGAACCACTTGTGTGGGCTTCAAGCCAAAAAGCCCACTTAAGTGCATTTTGGCCCATATCTCAGAATATGCCAAAATCACTTAAGTATTTGGTACTTTACCATATTTCGTATTCTTCTTAAGTACACCGTACCTTACGATGTTCCTTAATTATTCTATCTCTCATCAATCCGTCCTTTGTGTGTGACCCTATAGGTTTTCGCGGCGTTGGCAATTATATTAAATCATGCATTTAACATAATAAACAGTGAGCGGTATCTAGCAACACATCACTGCTACCCAAGTCACGAAAATGTCATGTGATCTGACAAAACCTCCTGTGATAATAATTATGTGTATAATTACCCCTTTGCCCTTATGTCTATATTGAACACAAGGTATAGACCATGTCACCCTTGTCCAGTTCAATATTGGGCCCATAGACATTTATCCTGTTAAGCAGGATTGGCAAATTCCATCTAGGACACTCATGTCCCTCAGCATGCTTCGTGGAGTACCTATCAACTGCCTTTATGGTTATCCAGTTACGGACAACGTTGGATCAGCAATAAAGCACTCGACTCTACATCTAGGATCCATAGTGGTTTCAGGTCGAAGAGTGGTATACACTATTATCACCATGAGAATAACTTATGACACTTTGCATAACTTTCTATATAGTATTCTCATAGCGGGTCAATCCAGTATGAATATTACTCTTAATATTCATACCTATGTTTAAGACTTGATAACTCTTTATCCATGATCCATGAGACGTGATCATCAGTCTACAAACATAATAGTCTCCATGCTTTAATGTTATCCCATTTCATAATAAAGCTTGACTACAGACATTTTAAGAATAGTGTCCTTATGTTTAATGTGATCTCATGATTAAGTCATACTTGATACATTAAATGGACTATCTATTCCAGGGACTTTATTAAACAAACATAATAAAGAAAAATGCCTTTTTATTATTAATAAATAATTCGATACAAGTACCAAAAGTATTGGCCTCTAGGGCTTACACCAACAATCTCCCACTAGCACTAGAGCCAATTAGACATATCCCTAATGCCCATAGATCTAGTATGGCCATCATGCTTCTGCTGCGCAAGAGGCTTTGTCAGTGGGTCAGCAATATTGTCGAGTGTAGGTACTCTACATATTTTCACATCTCCTCTATCTATTATCTCTCGAATGAGGTGATAACGCCTAAGTATGTGTTTGGATCGTTGGTGAGATCTAGGCTCCTTAGCTTGTGCGATAGCACCATTGTTATCACAATAGAGACCAATGGGATCCACAATGCTAGGAACTATGTCAAGTTCACTAACGAACTTTTTGATCCAAACAGCTTCCTTTGCTGCACTTGAGGCAGCAATATACTCGGCCTCGGTTGTAGAATCAGCAACTGTATCTTGCTTTGAACTTTTCCAGCTCACAGCGCCACCGTTTAAGCAAAACACATAACCAGATTGCGATCTAAAGTCATCCTTATCTGTCTGGAAGCTAGCATCAGTGTAACCAATTACAGCCAACTCTTCCTGACCTCCATATATCAAGAATGATTCCTTAGTCCTTCTCAAGTACTTAAGGATATTCTTAACAGCTACCCAATGGGCATCACCAGGATCAGATTGGTACCTACTCGTTGTACTTAAAGCATACGAGACATCTGGTCGAGTACATAACATGGCATACATGATAGATCCTATTGCAGATGCATATGGAATCTTATTCATGTGTTCCCTTTCTTCCTTAGTTGAAGGGGATTGTGTTTTTGATAGACACAGGCCATGTTGCATAGGTATGAATCCTTTCTTGGAATCATGCATATTAAAGCGTCTCAGCACTTTGTCTATGTATGTACTCTGACTTAGGCCAAGCAGTTTTTGTGATCTATCTCTATAGATTCTGATTCCTAATATATAGGCTGCTTCACCTAGGTCCTTCATAGAAAAGCATTTCCCCAACCAAGTCTTTACTTGTTGCAGGGTAGGGACATCGTTTCCAATGAGTAATATGTCATCTACATATAATACCAGGAACACGATCATGCTCCCACTAACCTTCTTGTAGACACAAGGCTCATCTTCGTTCTTAATGAATCCATATTGTTTTACCGTTTCATCAAAACGAAGATTCCAGCTTCTGGAAGCTTGCTTCAATCCATAGATTGATCTTTGTAGCTTACATATCTTATGGGCTTCTTCTGGTATGTCAAATCCTTCAGGTTGTGTCATGTACACATCCTCAAGAAGATTCCCATTAAGGAAAGCAGTTTTGACATCCATTTGCCATATTTCATAATCATGATATGCAGCGATAGCAAGTAAAATTCGAATAGATTTAAGCATTGCAACTGGTGAAAAGGTTTCATCATAGTCAACGCCATGAATTTGTTTATATCCTTTTGCAACCAGTCTTGCCTTATAGGTATGTACCTTGCCATCCATGTCAGTCTTCTTTTTGAAGACCCACTTGCATCCTATAGGATTAACTCCTACAGGAGGTTCTACCAAGTTCCAAACTTGGTTCGTGTACATGGAATCTATTTCGGATTTCATGGCCTCTAGCCACTTCTCAGACTCGGGACCAGTTATGGCCTCTTGGTAGGTCACAGGCTCATCTTGATCCATGAGTAATACATCACCTTGATCTGTTATGAGATATCCATATCTTTCAGGTAGGTGACGTATCCTGCTTGACCTACGCTGGTCTTGTTCTACTTGAGCAGGTTGTTCTTCCACAACTACTTGTGTTTCCTGCTCTAATTCCTCCATAGGTGTATCAATGCTTTGCGATTCTTGAATTTCTTCAAGCTCTACTTTCCTCCCACTGGTTCCTTTGGAAATAAAATCCTTTTCTAGGAAAACTCCAGTTCGAGCGACAAACACTTTGCCCTCAGAAGGATTGTAGAAGTAATATCCTCTTGTTTCTTTAGGATACCCCACAAATAAGCATTGGTCAGATTTGGGCTCAAGCTTAGTTGAAATTTGTCATTTCACATAAACTTCGCAACCCCAAATCTTCATGTAAGACATATGTGGTCTCTTACCACTCCATATCTCATATGGTGTTTTATCAACCTTTTTGGATGGAACACGGTTAAGTGTGTAAGCTGCTGTCAATAGCACATGTCCCCAAAAGGAGTTTGGAAGATCGGCGTGACTCATCATGGATCGGACCATGTCCAACAGGGTTCGATTTCTTCTCTCAGATACACCATTCCATTGGGGTGTTCCAGGAGGAGTAAGTTGGGATAGTATCCCACACTCTTTTAGATGGTCATCAAACTCTAGGCTTAAATACTCACCACCTCGATCTGATCGAAGAGTTTTAATATTCTTACCTAGTTGGTTTTGTACTTCATTCTTGAATTCCTTGAACTTTTCAAAGGACTCTGATTTGTGTTTCATTAAATACACATAACCATATCTACTGAAATCATCAGTAAATGTGATGAAGTATTGAAAACCTCCTCTGGCTGGTATGTTCAGTGGTCCGCATACATCAGTATGTATGAGGGCCAAAAGATCATTAGCCCTTTCACCTTTTCCTGTGAATGGGGACTTTGTCATCTTTCCAATTAAACAAGATCTGCATGTCTCATATGATTCATAATCAAAAGAGTCCAAGAGCCCATCTTTATGGAGTTTGGAAATGCGTTTCTCATTTATGTGGCCTAACCGACAATGCCAAAGGTAAGTTGGATTTAACTCATTTGGTTTCATCCTTTTAGTATTAATGTTATAAATAGGCATTTCAAGATCAAGGACATATAGTCCATTGTTCATCTGTGCAGTAGCATAGAATATATCATTCAAATAAATTGAGCAACAATTGTTCTTTATTATAAATGAAAAACCAAACTTGTCCAAACAAGAAACGGAAATAATATTCCTGCTAATTGCAGGTACATAATAACAGTTCTCTAACTGAATTATTAAACCACTAGGTAAAGTCAATCCATAAGTTCCTACGGCTAAAGCAGCAACCTTTGCTCCATTTCCAACTCGTAGGTCGACTTCACCTTTTGCCAATTTTCTACTCCTTTTTAGTCCCTGCACATTTGTACAAATGTGAGAACCACATCCAGTATCTAATACCCATGTCACAGAAGTAGATAAATTAATTTCAATAACAAAAATACCTGAAGTTGAAGTCTCTACTCCATTCTTCTTATCTTCCAGGTACTTTGGGCAGTTTCTCTTCCAGTGTCCGGTTTTACCGCAATGGAAGCAGGTGCCTGCTTTTGCTATGCCTCCACTAGGCTTCAAAGCAGCAACGGTGGGTTTGGGTTTGACAACTTCCTTGCCTTTCCCTTTATCACCCTGCTTGATGGGCCTTTTGTTCTGTCTCTTTCCATTTCCGATCATCAGAATGGACTTCCCTTTTGACTTCAGATTCTGCTCAGCCGTTCTTAACATGGCTAGCAGCTCAGGAAGCGATTTGTCCATATCATTCATATTGAAATTTAGGACAAACTGACTGAATCTATCTGGCAACGATTGCAAGATCAAATCAGTCGCAAGTTCCTTTCCGAGGGGAAAACCCAGTCTGTCAAGGTTTTCCACATACCCAATCATCTTGAGTACATGGGGACCTACAGAGGCTCCCTCAGCTAACTTGCCTTGAAAAAGGGCTTTTGAAATTTCAAACCTCTCATGCCTTGCTTGCTCTTGATAGAGCAGCTTCAGGTGTTCGATCATATCGAATGCCGACATGTTCTCATGTTGCTTTTGCAATTCTGAGTTCATGGTAGCTAGCATGAGACAGGCAGTTTCATTGGCATTATCGACATGCTTCTTATAAGCATCTCTTTCTGCCTTAGGTGCAGAACTAGGAGGTTCCTCTTCAGGAACAGGTGTCTCCAAGACATACAGCTTTTTATCATGTTTGAGGACAATCCTCAGGTTTCGGTGCCAATCCAGAAAATTTGTCCCAGACAATTTTTCCTTGTCAAGGATCGATCGCAAAATGTTGTTAGAGGTGTTTGTTGTCATGGTAATCTACATAAGAAATAATGAAAATATAAGTATCATTGACATATTTAATTAGGCCTTTAATTAAACATGCTCCCACTATTTTACTCAAAACAAATGACCCTCATCATCTGATTCGGAAAATCCCGTTGGAAGATTTTCTAGTGGGTCGAGATCCATATTTCACTTCGTTCTAAGTCCGCATAGGCGGATTACACAAAACTAGGTTATTTAGGTAGGAACTCCTTCCAATTGTATCTCATACAACTCTCGAAAATTTCAATTGGGTGAATAACTCCTTATTCTAATCCATCATATGGATTATTCCCAACTCTTGCTTCTAAACATATATAATCTTATTATAATTTGTTTAGTTAAGTTTGACCCATTGTTTTAACAGTTGGATATTACAATTATCCCATCGCACCTTACTAATATATAGATCATGCACCTCGCGTAGGCGAAACCTACAATTTCAGTTACTAGTCTTGATGAGTGTTAAAACTTGGAAAGCTTAAAACTTAATATTTAGTTTTGAGGGAATTGCAATTTTACTGATCTCACCGGCTTGTTTATCATATAAACCGTCTCTCACATGCATCAACATACATACACATGCATCAACATACATATAAACAGAATGAAACAGTTATGGCCCCTAGCGCAATTGTTCTCCCAAGCCAATGAGAGAACCTAAGCTAACCTATAACGATCTAAGCTTCTCCAAGCAAGATCTTCAAGGTTGTCTTCCTTTGGCACTGACTTCTTTGCTTTCTTCATATCATTACATTACATGAAAGAAACTCGTTTTACATACGAGGGAGTGAGATGAGAAAAGAAGTTACATTTGGGAGATTAAGAGAGAGGCACGACACGCAGGTCGTATTTTAAAATCCAAAACAAAACAAAGGAAAACTAAGGCCATAACCGATCACCACAATAATAAAAATTTATTATTATTATTAATTCCTTTAATTAATCAAATTAAATTTCGACAACCGATCACACTACGCAGAGTTAGCCAGGGGTCAAGGGGGCAGCGCCCCTTGCGGGGTCTAAGGGGCAGCGCCCCGCTCGAAAATTTTAATGAACAATTCATTTAAAAATTGACGTCGTTTTTCGTATCAACACTTGATACTTCAAAGCACTTTTTCTAGCCGAACCGGTGAATTTTTCCTTGCGTTAACCGGTTAACCATATGCGTTAACCGGTTAACACTGTTTGAAAACATTTAGAAAACTCTTTTCTGCCTTGCGTTAACCGGTTAACCAAATGCGTTAACCGGTTAACACTGTTTGAAAATCTCAAAAATTTTATTTCGCATTCCGTTAACCGGTTAACCAAATGCGTTAACCGGTTAACACTGTTCCAAAAATTAAAAAATTATTTCGTATTACGTTAACCGGTTAACCATACGCGTTAACCGGTTAACACTGTTCGGAAAAGTGTTTAGGACGCACAACTCTTGTGCAATCAAACCCCAATCGCATAACTCTCTAACAACACAACCCTTGTGTCGTCACTAACCCTGATGCACCAATTTCAGACCGTCAAATACGTCTCGATTGTTAATTCAATATGATTGATCAACACGTCATTGCTTCACCATACTAATGTCGGATCAAGAAGCTAACGACCATTGATCGCTCAAAGGAAAACAATCATCGAGGTTTTTGAATGAATGAAACAAGAACACTATATCATATATAATGTATTTTGCATCAGGGTTACATATATCACATATATGTAACTTGATCGATCTCAATTTAACCTTTGATTCATTCTGTTTTAATCATATTATTACAGAACAAAAACAGTTATCAGATTCATGGTTTCGTAAGTGGCTCTGATACCACTGAAGGAGAATTGCCATCCAAGGCGCAGCGGAATATAAAAATTTCTCCTTTAATGATCCTTACGAATGAGCATGATCAGTGATAGAATCGTTACCTCTTGTGGAGATTCAAACCTTTGGTGCAGATCTCTGACAATGATCAACCTTTGATACAGATCCACGGGGCGATCACGAACGTTGAACGATGACAACGTCTCTACTCAGTCCACACGAACGGATTCCTTCAATCGCAGTGCTAGCTGTTTGTGAGTGAAGGCTTTGAGTGAGAGAGAGAGATACGAAATTCCAACTCTTCAGTTGTGTTGTCTGGAGTGTCAATGCTTCTACCCAAGGGGTTCTATTTATAGAACCACTTGTGTGGGCTTCAAGCCAAAAAGCCCACTTAAGTGCATTTTGGCCCATATCTCAGAATATGCCAAAATCACTTAAGTATTTGGTACTTTACCATATTTCGTATTCTTCTTAAGTACACCGTACCTTACGATGTTCCTTAATTATTCTATCTCTCATCAATCCGTCCTTTGTGTGTGACCCTATAGGTTTTCGCGGCGTTGGCAATTATATTAAATCATGCATTTAACATAATAAACAGTGAGCGGTATCTAGCAACACATCACTGCTACCCAAGTCACGAAAATGTCATGTGATCTGACAAAACCTCCTGTGATAATAATTATGTGTATAATTACCCCTTTGCCCTTATGTCTATATTGAACACAAGGTATAGACCATGTCACCCTTGTCCAGTTCAATATTGGGCCCATAGACATTTATCCTGTTAAGCAGGATTGGCAAATTCCATCTAGGACACTCATGTCCCTCAGCATGCTTCGTGGAGTACCTATCAACTGCCTTTATGGTTATCCAGTTACGGACAACGTTGGATCAGCAATAAAGCACTCGACTCTACATCTAGGATCCATAGTGGTTTCAGGTCGAAGAGTGGTATACACTATTATCACCATGAGAATAACTTATGACACTTTGCATAACTTTCTATATAGTATTCTCATAGCGGGTCAATCCAGTATGAATATTACTCTTAATATTCATACCTATGTTTAAGACTTGATAACTCTTTATCCATGATCCATGAGACGTGATCATCAGTCTACAAACATAATAGTCTCCATGCTTTAATGTTATCCCATTTCATAATAAAGCTTGACTACGGACATTTTAAGAATAGTGTCCTTATGTTTAATGTGATCTCATGATTAAGTCATACTTGATACATTAAATGGACTATCTATTCCAGGGACTTTATTAAACAAACATAATAAAGAAAAATGCCTTTTTATTATTAATAAATAATTCGATACAAGTACCAAAAGTATTGGCCTCTAGGGCTTACACCAACAATCCTTTTAATCTCTCATTTTTCGCATTTGACTAAGATGACCATGGGGTCATCATTGTGAGGATAGATGTCAGACGCATCTTTCTCCGAGAAGGTATTGTATCTATCTCGAGGAGATTCTCTACGTTCAGGATTTGGAGAGCATACCTTTTGTGATTGGAGCTAGTTTTGCCACCTATGACAATTCCTCCTGCTATGGTGTTGAGAGTATGTCGTGCCGCTTTGTTGCCCTCACCCTGGTATGTCTCTTTGATTTTTTTCATCCAAGGCTTCCGAAACTATCTTGCTCGCACGAATCATGTCTCTCTACTGGGTTGGAGGAGTCGCCCTTCACATATTTCTTAAGGTGCCCCTCCTGTATCAGCTTTTCTATTTCCTTCTTGAGCCGGTAGCAATCCTAAGTAAATTTGGTTTCCATTCCCTTACTAATATGTATGGTTATAGAAAAGCCAAAGGTCATCCATCAAAGTCGCATATTGATCATCCTCACCTGTGAAAGTCACAAGGTAGTACTATTTCCTGAGGTCCATAATACTTGGAATTCCATTCCTTGCCCACATCTAGTTCAAGCGGTTTTCGAGGGCTTTAAAACTGATTCTTCCTCCCAGCATTTTCACAATGACCCATTTTTCCATGGCACATAGATTTTGTGTTCCTCCTTCCCTGACAATATGATTTATGGACATTCATAGTCACCAAATTTGTACTCTTCAACCTTTAGCTCCTCAAACTCATCTAAGTTCTCCTCCTCTGTTTCTTTTCTTGGTGTTCCCTCCCTCGTCATGGAAAACTCTTCAAGAACCATCGCTTTGTATGAAACAGATGATACTCCTTGATTGACAAACATGTCATTCTTCCCCAATCTAAGTTCGATATCTTTTCCTTTGACCTTTTTGGTGCTACGTGCTTTGAGATCTTTTTCATCATGATTCTTTTGGTTTGCATATGCAAACTCTAGTAGAGGAGCGTTCATGATCGCAAATTATCTACTAAATTAGGTAAAGTAGAAAAAAATTATGCTTTAATTCAATAAAAAAACCACAATATTTAGTTTACATAATTATTATTTTTTTATTCTAAAAAAATTAATAAACTTTACATTTTTAACTAGAAAGGAGAATACAGATGGTTAATATAACTAACTTTTAATATAACGTCTTTTTATTAGACGACAATGAAAAATTATCTTACATTAACATTGCATGTCTTTTAAATGGCTTTTATATATTATGATTATATTTTAAATAAGTTACTAAGATGGTGTTATAAACTTTCTTGATTTTTTTTCATCTTTAAAATTTCTTTTAAGCAAGAGTGGGCAAGCAATTAAGCAATTAACTGCACCACAAAAATTCATAACCAAAACAAAAAGGTACAAACAAAAAGAGGAGGGACCAAACAAAACCCTCTAATGGAACTTGAATCTAAAACTAGACAATTGTAGTTTATTCTTGACTACATTGCTATGGACAAAGTGTGACATGTTAGATAAAAAAATGAGTATATTTAAGAGAGCGACCAACATTTTCAAGGGAGTCAACACATTTATTGTCTTTTCTCTATAAATGTGTGTCATGGTGATGAGATTCATCTTCTTAGCATAACCTAAGAAATTAGACCACATGTTTCTTAGACTCCAAGAAACTATGGATTGACTTTAAAAGCCAAAACCACTAGGGATGAATCCATTTCTAGCCACAAGTTGAGATGATGTGCCACATGCTGCTATAGTTATGGTAGAGGCTTCATCAACATTGCATTTGATCAAATTGGTGATGGAAGGATGCCAAAAACTTCTTTGATGGAGGGGGCATTAATGGAGTGTATGTTAATTCTAAATGACTTTAGGATACCAAAATTATGAATGGAGGAAGAAGATTTGAGTGAAGTGTGATTCTCATCCAAGGAGATAACATATGAGATGAGAGTGGTTGCAACCTTTCAATTGATGTTCTTATTGTGGAATCAGATTTGACTTCTTGCAAACCAAATGGTGGCAAGAATATTGGTAAAAAAAATACCTAATAACTAGCTGTAATTGTAGGAACCGCCTCTATTCACAAACTTTCTATATGTCAAAGAATGAGTTCAATTGAAAATTGAGACCAGTAATTTGAGAAAATCAATTATCGGACTACTCTCTAGAAAGTGTAGAATCACATCCTTAGAAAAATACTCTTGATTGTTAACTAGACTGATTGTTTACAAGGTAACCACTAAGCTAGTCCTTGAGATGATGATTCAAAGTAAAGGACAAATAAAGAGTTGATCAAGTGATTCGGGCTGTAATCACTTATCATGCTCACAAATTATAATTATGTTTTAATCTAATAGAAATAAGTAGTGGTGTTCAAAACCAAACCAACCCAATAGAAAATCGCAAACCAAATCAAACCAAACCGAAACCGCAAAAAACCGCATTTGGTTTGGATTCGTTTGGGTCATTTTTTAACAAAATCGCACGGTTTAGTTTGGTTTGCGGTTTGTATTTTGCAAACCGAACTAAACCAAACCAAACCGTATTATGTTACAACCCAAATTTTACTTATCCCACATCCAACCAAAACATCAAACCTAGTATGCCTTAACCTTACAATTACAAACGATTTTCTCTTACTCACGTTTAGGGTTTGAATTTCAACCTTCTTAAATCTCTCATAGTAGTATCA
This sequence comes from Lathyrus oleraceus, assembly GCF_024323335.1. Taxonomy (NCBI): domain Eukaryota; kingdom Viridiplantae; phylum Streptophyta; class Magnoliopsida; order Fabales; family Fabaceae; genus Lathyrus; species Lathyrus oleraceus. The sequence goes on from NC_066584.1 coordinate 88,069,424, forward strand.
CACATTCTTTTCGTCTTCTTTTTCATGTAGGTTTCGTCTATTCTACTCTAATAAGTCATCTCTTATGTTCTTTCTTTTTCATCTTTTATGTTACTATTTTCTCTTTTAATTACATTTTTATCGCACATTTCTTCTCAATCTCGAATCTCTTATGTTCTTTTTTTCATTTTCTCTAATCTCTCATCTCATATGTTTTTTATGTTTTATTATAATGTCTTCGTTATTATTTTATGCTACTATTTATATATGTTTTTTATTCCATTTTTGTCGAATCTAATTTTTTGTATATTGAATGAAATATTTATGTCTAAATATGATGAGTTTTGATGTTATTTAGTCATGTACGAATCATTAAAAACAAAGTTACGTTGTTCTCTATAGGTGTATGTATGGCACAATAAAAATATTATAAAAAACCGAACCAACCCAAACCGCATTGGTTAGGTTTGGTTTTATTTCTAAAAGCCAACCGAACCAAACCAAACCGCATGTTTTTTTCTCTTGCGGTTCGGATGATTTTTATCGCCAAAACCGCCCAAACCGCACCGCGAACACCCCTAAAAATAAGTAACTAATTTAGTTTACATAAATTACAATTATGCTTTAAAAAAATATTATTACTATATACACTTCTATACTAGAGAAATGACATGCAGTGTTCCTACTAATGTTTAATATCATGAGTTTTTACTAGATGTGTTTAAAAACATTGCATATATATATTTTTATAAAAAAATTATATTGTAGCATTACTCCCTCTCCGAAAAAACTCGGATTCAGAGGGAAAAAAAATCACTCTACAAGAAATTCTACAATTGAACCAACTATTTTATTGAAGAATGTTATTACTACATATGAAGAACACAACATGTCATCTCAACAGATTCTTATGCTTAAAAACACACATAAAACAACAACAACTCCTCTATTAGAGATGGTCTAAATAGTAGTGAAGACAAGATGGTCCGAAAGCTTGGAAAAGTAAGAGAAAACTGTGGAATACAACAAGACTAGTTCCTACTCTACACTTCTCTAAGCAAAAATCTAACTACCTCAATGTCAAAGCTAATTTATTACAAATGATTGAACAAAATTCATACATCCCATGTTCACCTTCCTCTTTCTTTTTTTTCTTTCTTTCTTTTAGTAAATCATGTCAACCAATCACGAACTCCTCGATATTTCTTTCAACAAGAAACTCTCACTGGAGTGATTGGTCGACGCTCGTCTGCTCATTTTATGTCTCTTCAAGTGCCGACAACACTGGCAGCAACTCAAGCATCATCACTGTTTCAACTTAGGTTTTGAAATGTTTTCAACTTACTTAAAGCTCCGGCATGCCATTTGATCGCGATGAATATTCTGTCACCAACTTCAAAAACATGGATGACTTGTCTTCTAATAGCCGTAATGGAGTGTCAAACTCTGCAACTAGACCTGCAAAATATGTCAAAAGTTAACATCGCGAGCATATAGTAGTCTCAATTACTCAATTTAAAAACACATTTGAACTCTTTCTTTTTCATGATGTGCGTCAAATAGGGAGATAGAGAAAAGAATTATATGTCGATTAGATCTATGAGAATAGCGTACAACAATACGTACCATCGCTGAGTACCAGGACAAGATCACTGTCAATAACAGTAGGAATACGATGTGCAATAGTGCACACAGTGCAGTCTTTGAACTCTTCTCGGATAACCTTCTGGATAAGATTATCAGTAGCAGTATCAACAGATGCTGTTGCTTCATCAAGTACAAGTATCTTTGACTGCTTCAGCAGAGCTCGGCCAAGAGAAACAAGTTGACGTTGTCCTACACTCCAATTATCACCATTTTCTAGCACTGCATATTTGAAACAAATCTTAAGATTTTTCTACCTGTGGCTCAATATTTTACCTTCCCTATTTCTTTTTTGGGTTGGTGAAGAAAAGATATAGGGAATATTCCAGTTTTTAAGGGGCTTCTTACCTGGTGTATCGAGCTTTTGTCCTTTCGCACGGATGATCTCTCCAAGTTGAGACTTATCTAGTGCCTGAGAGAATGTTAAATTCAAAGGAATCAAAAAGAGAACAACCACCTACTTAAGATAACACTAATTTTCAAATACAAGGTCTATTCGATTATTCTCTTTTACTATAAGATATAGACAACTGAAAATATATAGTGGATTTGGAAAGTAATCAACCCTCTAACAATAAAGCAACATTACCCAGTTAACAATTACACAAATTCCGCACAATTATTTAAATTAGACTATCTAAATAATATTATTATACTAACCTCCCAAATCTCTTTATCAGAATGCTCTTCAAGAGGATCCAGATTGCCTCGAATGGTGCCCTCAAATAAGGTTGGATCTTGTGGTATGATACTCAAATGGGTCCGAAGATCATGAAGGCCAATTCCTGAGATATCAATGTTGTCTATAAGGATACTCCCGGTTGCTGGTTCAACCAATCGAAATAATGCCTGAATCAGAGTAGATTTGCCACTGCCAGTTCGTCCAACTATTCCAATCTTCTTTCCTCCAGGAAATATGCAGGATACTCCATGAAGCACCAAGGGAAGATTTTCCTTGTAACGAACCTTCAAGGGACAGTAGAGGGAAAATGAGGTGGATCATCACCAGAAAGAGCTAATTGTGGTAGAAAATCATAATAAATATTTAGACGCAAGACATGTTGCTAAGAGTTTGGATTAGACTCAATGTTGTGCAAAAGCATTAAAACATAATATTCTTCATTTTCTCTCTAAAAAAGTAAAGAAATAAATAAAAAATAAAAGACTAAAATTGAAATTAAGTGTGCATGGACTACTCTGTGCTAAAAAAAGAATAAAGAGTATATTTAATGCGAAACTGGGATGGTACCTTCAGATCAATTAGTTGGATTGTCCCATTTTCGGGCCATGAAGATGGAGGGCGAGATTCTTCAATAACTGGTGGTGCTTCATTAGGAATTTGACTGTACTGATAGATTCTTTCAATAGATATTATTTTGTTTTCAAGTTTACAAAAGCTAAGTATCCAACGAGACAAACGTCCATTTAAATTCAGGCCATACGTCACAGCAAGTCCAGCCATGCCTAAGCAGAAAAGTAACTGCGATTAGCAACAGAATATTGTTTCATATTGAACTCTGCTTGGTTCCAAAACCATCACTTAAGCCCTCTCTCATATCAACTAAATCTAATACTGTATACACCTTCGTTAAGTGGAAATAAAATGCAAGAATAATCATACACTAACTATGCACTATCAGTTGACTGTTCCATGTGATAAACAAATTCAACAGTAAAGATTCAAGTTATGACAATAGTGTGAAACAACTATGTGAAAGACAGAACCAAAATAGTAAAGGCACCATAGGAATCATTTTCTAGTAACAGCTTCTAATGCACAACATATGTGAAAGACATAATCAAAATAGTAAAGACACCATAGGAATCATTTTCTAGTAAAAACTTCTAATGCACAACATAACTTTGTTTGACAAAATATACTACTACATAACATAATCCTCCAGGATTAGCCAAATGTGAGAAAATAGGGAATTAATCGGAAGAAAAAAACTTACTGGGGTCAATACTTCCACGGGGAAAAGTCACAAGTGAGAACATGCAGAAAGCAAATACACAAGTTGAAAGTAATTCCATCCGGAGGCAGAGCCACTCAATAGCAGCAAGACTGCAGAAGAATGGTCGCGCAAAAGAATCCAGAAGATAGAGGTTCCTCTTCAAGAACCTTTTTTCTTGTCCAAAACCTCTAATGGTGGCTGCTCCAGCAATTGATTCACCAAAAAGTTGTATAATTGGAGATTTCTGGATGCTTACAATACGTACCAGTTCCCTTGAGGAAGCAATGTAGTATTTCTGCAATGAAATTTGTTGATGATCAAAATATAGAGACACCTCATTGGGGGTTATGAAAACACAAGATGGAACATATTAATGGAAGATTTCTATTCCTTAGTTAATGCATCTTCTCTTTCTTCTTTGAATAATTTTTTTCCTAAATAGGAAAAAATGATGAATACATACTTCATAATAAAGAGGGTTTATTTTATCCTTCATGTCTTGATTTTTGGCTAAAGAAATAAATCTTTTTGAAAAGAATATTGAAATATGTAGAGCCTGTTTACTTCTGAAGTTTCTCGTTTCCATTTTCACTGATAAAATAAAGATAGGAGAAGGCACTATAGAAGTTTTTGAAAATGCATTTTAAAAAACAAGATTGAATATATTTGAAAATTCTAAAAAAATTCAAAACATTGTTTTCAATGTTTCCAGAAATGTATTCTCTCTAGTTAGCTTCAATCTTTTCTATATCACGGAAGTTTTATAATTACCTGCATCGACAAACAACCAATTGCCATTGGGATAACTAGGAGCAAAACTTGCCATGTAACCTGGGACATTACAGCAACAATACCAATAAGCTGTATTGTTGATGAAGCAAACCCTCCAAGTCTAAAAGGAATGTCAAGGTCCACAACACTTTGGTCAATTGAAACCTGAGGGAATAAAGATAATCCATTATATGATGTAGAGAGAGAGAGACAAAAACAAAAGAGGGTAAAAACAAGAAAACTTACACGGTTCAGGATCCTTCCAGCTGGTGTAGAATCAAAGAAAGACATTGGTGCATGGAAGATACTTCTAAGCATGTTGAAAAATAGCTTTTGCGCTGCTGCTAGACCAAATGTAGCAACAAGAACGGCCCTTACGAATATGAAGCATGAGCTTCCAAAGGCAAGGGCCATGTAAACAAGAAGAAGATTCATGGGAGTAACTTTGGGATCGTCTCCCTCTGTCTGAGGATTCGCCCAAGCCATCCACCAATTGCTGGCAATCTGAAGGAACTGGAATAGTGTTTGTGCAATGATGATGAGGGGAATCAATAAACCTTTATATGCGGCAGACATGTAAGACAGGTACATTTTCATGTTGATTCTACCTCTAACCCTCTCCTCTTCCTGGACAAGCTGTTTTTTTCTTGAGCGTTTTGCCTTCTTCTTCTTTTCCTTAATTTCTTTAGAATCTGAAGATCCCTCGGGAACTTCCTTCGCCAAACTGTTAATGTCATTAACAGAAGAAATAGATTTCTTCATGGTCATGATAGATGTATCCAAGGGCTCATCTTCATCTGAATCTTCTGAGGAAGAGTGAGTAGGAATGTCCATAGCCTCTATTGCTTCATGGTGAGCTGAAACTAGAGTTCTAAAATCTGTTCCTGCCTGTAGAAGATCATCATACTTTCCCGCCTGTATGATCTGGCCTTCTTTAAGAACCAGTATCATATCAGCAGCTGGAAGAAATTCAACTTGATGGGTCACAAAAATGACAGTTTTATCTACTAGTTCTGTCAATACATACTCCTGCAGTTACATTACATGTTATAGAGTAAGAAAAACAATCAGATTCAATTAACTTAAACACTGTATCTTTTGTTCTTGAGAAAAACTAACTCTGAATAGTTCTGATCCAGTATGGGCATCAAGCGCACTGAAGGGGTCATCAAGGAGATAAATATCAGCATCTTGGTAGAGTGCTCGTGCAAGCTGAATCCGTTGCTTCTGGCCACCGCTCATATTTATACCTCTTTCACCAATAATTGTTTGGTCTCCATGTGAGAAAAGCTCTAGGTCCTTTTTCAGTGAACAAGCGTGAATAACATTCTTGTACTTTGCTTTATCCATTGGGTTTCCAAACAGAATATTTTCTTCTATATTTCCTGACTGTATCCATGCTGATTGTGAGACATATGCGGCAGAACCACACAGTCTTACCTGCAAAATAAATCAGCTTCAACTTGTCAAAACTGATATAAACAATAATAGTATTCTATTTCAAATGGAAAAGAAAATATAAAAACAGTATAGATGGATTTCTATCATCGGGAACAACAACAACAACAACGTACTTCACCAGAAAGCTTGGGAATCTCTCCAAGGATGCAAGAAAGAAAACTTGATTTCCCTGAACCAACGGTGCCACAAACAGCTACACTCATTCCTCTCTCCACTTTCACATGTATTCCTGATAGAGTAGGCCTAGAGGAAGTAGTGTCCCAGCAGAAGACACCATCTATAATTTCTATGGCAATGTCAGAAGTCCCGCACGGCAAGATAGTAGTTGCATCTTCCCGCAGTTCTTCATCCTGCAGGAAATTGGATATGCGATCAAGAGAAACCTTTGTCTGAGCCATGGTTGATACCAAATCAGGAAAATTTCTGAGAGGTTCTTGGAGAATCCTGAAAGTAGCTAAAGCAGAGAGAACACCACCTGCAGTCAACTGAGTTCCTAAAAATATAGTAGTGGCAAATGTGACTACCGAAACAAATATAGGGGAGCTCCAAAATATGAAAGTTATAAAAGCCTGAGAGTAAAGTGCTTTCCTTAGCCACTTGAACTCTACTCCACGCATTTCCTCCAATCTTATTCTATATCGATCCTCCCAAGCTTGCAGCTTAAGAATCCTCATGTTTCTCAGACACTCGGATGTTTTTCTCATCCTTTCATCCTTAGCAGACATCAAGTTGTCTTGATATTCTTCTTGTATCCTAGCCACAGGAATAGTGACAACAATGGAAACGATTGTAGCAATCAATGTTGCAACAAAAGCAATTCCAACATTCTTATACAAAATTGCAAGAGCAAGAGCAATTTGCAGAGGTAGCATCCACATGTCATGAAGGTACCAAGCAAAGTCCCCTACCCTCTGAACATCAACAGCCATGTAGTTAACAATCTCCCCACTTGTATGACTTTGCTTCGCCGAACTCGAGAGTCTGAGACCCTTCTTATACACCATTGCAGTTAGAGCTGACCTAACATGCATACCTAATATATCCACTCCTAGATACCACTGCCTAGTCGTCAGCGTCTCAACAAGCTTCGCCATAAAGAATATACCAGCAAGGATATAACCCTCGTGAGCAAAAGTCTCTTTACCACCCAAGAAATCAACAAAGTAACTTATCATGTATGGACCTACATACGAAACCAAAGTAGTCATGCCAGCAAATACAGCATTCAAAGCTGCTTCCTTCCAAAATGACTTGAGGAGTGCCCAAGCCAATGAAGGTTGCTTCGAGAGATTTAGATTTTCAGCCTTCAATTTCTCCCAATTAGAATTCACAACCTTGTAACTCGTCTTAGCTCTTTCACTAGGTGCAACAAGTGGAATATCCTTAAGCTCAAGTGGTCTCTTTGCACCAAGGGAAAGAAGCGGATTCAGCCAAGACAGTGTCGCTAAGCTAAAAAGTCCCGCATCCCAATATGGAGTAACTTTGACACACCCTAGTTCTTCTTCTTCTTGAACAACAAGTAATGGCTCTTGAAGACCAGAGTTTTTCAAAACTTGTATACCAGTAACACCCCTAACTGCAACCACACCCAAAAAAGCAAGTCCTGGCGTAACAGCGAAATTGGCAACAGCATGAGAAGAAAAGTAGTTAAAACCGTCCACCGAAAAGCCTCTTCCATCAACATATAAACCACACAAACAAATCAGAAATGATAAAAGCCACCAAACTCTTAACAAAAATGGAAACTTGTCTAACCCCTTAAACTTGGTTTTCAAAGCCGAAAAGCTCAAGACACACCAAGACAAAACCTGTGAAGCCGACACAGAAAGAACTGACCAGTGTAGAACCTGACCCCATATCGAAACACACAAGTCAAATCCGAAGACCAAAAGCTGCACGAACAGAACATAGAAACAAGACAACAACGATAACTTGAACCAAAGACTTATATTTGAAACATGAGTTGTTGTTTCTGTATCAATAACAACGGTACCGCTCCCAGGAGTGTTGTCTTTACCTATTCGATTTCTCTTATTGACGAGAATCTTTCTAACCGAGACAACAAAGAGAAACAATAAAACAAGAGTGAGATTCACACATATTGCAGCAAGTTCCAATACGGATAATCCGAGAAGCGACGATCCTGAATAAGAAGTTAGTATTAAAGTAGAGATTTGATGGAGAAATAGAGGTATAGGCATTATTGAGCATTACAGAAATATAGAATAAGAATGAAATCGAATAAAGCAGATGGGCGATTGGTAGATTAGTTGTTGTGGAGATATGAATGGTAAGTTAGTTGTTGATCAAGGTTCAGCGAGAAAGAGGAAGTGGTGATGGACAACGATGATGGTGTGATGAGATGGGAAGCGTGTAAAATTGTAAAACAATGGAGAGAGAGAGAGAGAGAATCAGTTCTCTCGTTCCTCTATCCTATCTTATAGTACTAGTAATGTACTACACCCTATGTAAGAAAAACTTTATGGATCTAATCAAATCATTTGCTTGTGATACTCCTTTTAAATTACTCTTTATGAGTTTTTTAACTAGTAAAACTTATTTATAATTTTTTTTATAAATTAAAATGTTGACATTAAGTAACTTAAATATTTAATATTTAAGTTCTTATATGTAAATGAAGTCATAATAATTATTTTATTTTTTCACTCAAAAGTCATAATAATTATTATAAATTATATAAAGTTTAATATTCTAATTAATGAGGATGTTCAACCTAACAATGTTGTCATTTGATGTTTATGATATAATTTAGAGACATTATTAAAGATTTTAACATAATTAAAATCTTATCATTTTTATGTTAAATAGTTTTGGTCTTTCAATTTTACTTGATTCATGAAATCTCTTCTATTTTAAATTCAAATAATTTTGATCCATCATTTTAAATTCAAACAGTTTTACTTATTTTTTCACGTTTTTAATATAAAATCATTGAGATGTTCGTTTTTCTACTTATATTTTTATCTACAAAAGTACAACAAAATATATATATACACAATAATTTATTATATTTCACAAATAACTTGCCATTTTAATATATTTCTCATTCTCAATACTTAAGAATAACACCTAAATAAAAATATTATTTCATTTATTTATCTTTTAATCTATATTAAATGGTCGATTGGATTTCTCATTTTCCTACCAGAAATGGAGAGAGTAGTAGATAAATTATTCTTGTTTCTAACTATGGTGCCGTGTGTTGTTTGTTAAGTGGAAGTACCGTGTGAGAAGGAGAAACTCTGCGTTTCCATTGCAGCATGCGCTGAAAGATATGGGCACTTTCGGTTGATGAATCAGAAAAGGTCAAAACCTAAATAAATAGGTGGTGGTTACGTTATGTTCAGTGGTAGGGACCAAATTCCCTTCTTATGTTACCATAGAAAACTTATTTGTACCAAAATAGAAAATGAAAAAGCCTCATCGTCTCTTAGTGAGTTTAGCTTTATAATAACATCAAAACAATCGCTTCATTTTAAACATTATTCATGTGCTGGGGCCAGTTGGATTCAATTATTATTATTATTTCTGTATGACAGTGTTTTGCCATGGAAAAAGAAGACAAAAATCTTCAAAAACTCTTAACCGTTGGCTATCTATTACAATATTATAAATTGATGCAAATCATGATATTCCTTTTTACTAGAAACTATAGAAAAATACTATCAACTTTGGAAATCTTTTTATATTTTTTATCATGAGACTAGCAGATATGGTAAAATATGTATATAATTGCGATTTTTTTAAAATAATTACATTGTTGCATCTTAAAATTTAAAGGGATTGATTACTATGCACTGTTAGTGTAAAAAGATTTACAATGTTGATTCATCATCATCACCCGTTTGCATTACTTTATAGGTTTTTAAAATAAAAGTCAAATTTATTTCAATATCTAACGCATAAGATTAACTGACGGTGTAAAATCATTTTACACTATCAGTTTATTTCAATTAAATCCAAATTCAAATTCCAAAATAATTATATTTTTTAATTATATATCAAATTATACATAACCGACTCAATCATGTCGAAATCCTGTTCTTGTGACATGGTAGATCGTAAGTAAGTTTTTAACAACTTCAATTTTGAAAAACTCATTTCTGTAGAAGCAATTGTCACATGAATAGTCAATAAAATTCTATATGTAATAACTGTATTATAAAAATAATCCAATTCTTTCGAAAATAATAATATATCAGTAGGTCTTACGATTTCTTCAGGCAACATTTCTCTTAATAGATCTAACTCTTCAAAAAGTTTATTCTCTATCAGATTGCTCATTATGTTTCAATACCTGTTCAAAGTTACTATAATAAGACTTCAAAGTTGCATCATCCAATGATAAGTGAGAAGTAAACAAGAAATATAAAATACTTTCATACTCTTGGTATAACTCAAATCTCTTATTAAGAGAAACAGCAACAACTTGATCAACAAGGTAAATAAATAATTAACCCTGAAAGATTCCTCTTCAGATAGCTCGACTGCCGGGGTATTCAAATTCTCATCAAACTGTATTTTTCTTTTAATTTTATGCCTTTGAGAAAATGTTGGGGCGGTATTCAGTTCAACCACAATTTCCTTAGCGTTAACCAATGCCTTGTAAAAATGTGTTTCTCTATGTCCCTTAAAATATGAAATCCCCCCATTTATTTTTCCAGAGCAACATCAATATGCATATCTTTTTCCTGTAAAAGCTTACTAACATAACTAATTGTAGATGATATTTCAAACCAAATAATTATAACCATAAAAAATTCAAAATCACCAAGTTCATTTGTTTCTAAGAAATTTGTAGTGTTATATTTGGTAAAGCCTTATACTAGGGCATCATCACCTAAACAGTGGGATCGTCCAAACGGAATCCACAGGAGTTGCCCAAAAGGTGCAACCAACGTGAGAGTCAAGCGAGAGAAAGTCTTTGCTGACTTCAAGAACATATGTAGTTAATAACTTCCCTTAATAAGAGGGGAGGGGTAAAGACCACGACTAGGGGGTAAAAACCCTAGACGATGAGGACTCATGTAAATATCATACCCCTTAAGGAGATAAAGAGATTCTCAAGTTATACATATTTACCACTACTCAGAGAGCACTACGTTCCTAGTAGCCTTAACACAATATCAACTTAACCGCATGTCTGCAACCTTGCAATGCCGGACACCAATAGGGTCTTTCACCTTACGTGAGCTGGTTCCTTAAAGAGCCTATAAAACCATCATACATGGCTTCTCACCACCATGAAAAAACCTTCACAACCTTAATTATAATACACATGCAAAGGCCTCTGAGTTCCCATGTGTCATACGGTGAACTGACTTGGGGTATTTTGCTTTTTATCGCAATGTCGCGGATAGCAAGAGTCGCCACCGACTTTTCTTTTATCCAATAAGGAAAGGTGGAAAAGAACAGGAAAGACCTCAATAGATTTTGGGTTCGGGAGGTACATTATACAAAGGGAAGGTGTTAGCACCCTTTGTATCCATGGTTATCCATGGGCTCTTAATTGCTGGATCACTTATATTTTTGTCTGAAAAGTGTTGGTGAATTGCTTAAAAAATGTTTGAAAGAGAGTTTAACTTTGTAATGATTCTCGTATGAATGTATACAAAGTGTTTATCTCGTTTGATTTTGAAAGCGGTTTAGAAAAGGTATAACTTGGTAATGATTCTAGTGTGAATGTATACCAAGTGTGGCGTGTGAAAAATATTTTAGGTTGTGAGTCAGCAATTAAGAGTTATACCTATCCGAGGTCTTTGTGGGCATTTCCTATCCTGAGGAGGGTAAAACTGTCCTTACTATTGAGAAGTAAGTAATTTTATCCTTTGGATATAAAGGGACATCGTAGGGTCATCGCTTGGTCATTGAAGGCAACATTTGTAAGGATACCTTAGCATTCAGAGGGACAATCATCATTTAACCGTAGGCTACACCGAAGGGTCATCGAGGGGCAAAATCATTCGAGGGCAACATCCGAGGGACTATGATTTATGTTATGATGATTTAATCGAAGGGTCTTTGCTAAGTGTATCCCCACGTTCGCGGGACATGACCGTAATACCGTAATACCGTAAGGCAACAAAGAGAGGTCCAAGGTCACGTATTCAAAGGCCATGTTTTACAATTAAGTATTTAAGATGAATTTTCACATTAAAATTAATTAGGCAATTAGGATGAATCTCCCCATTAAAATTAATTAGTTCGGAATCCATCTCCATAAGGGTATCCCTCAAATAAAGTGGAATACCTAGCAAGCCACCTTCTTCGGGAGTATGTGAGCCCTTACAAAATTCCGCAAACAGGTCAGAATACCAAATGGGGTGCAATCAAGAGTTGCACCAAAGCAGTAATCGTATCAGGTAAACAAAGCATGGTTATAATAAAACAGGTCAGATGGGCAAAGATCAAAACAGAGCGAAAAACAGCGGCATCCATTACAACAATTCAAGGTATCCAGGCATACTTAAGTCCACATGCAAAACCTCAAATATATTTATGAATTCAATTATGGTATCACATGTGAATTCGGAACATAAAGCGGCGTTAGTAACGCAAACCTGTTTGCAATTGAATTGCAACCTTGAATTGGCCGATCGGATCGAATTGAGCGGTGCCGCCGGCTTTTCCTTCAGGGTTTCCTTTAGGGTTACTCGGAATAAGTTAAACAGTAGTCCTGAACACTCCACCACAAGCCGGTAGGATTTGTTCTTGGATTCTTCAACTAAACAACAAATTAAAACGAAGGAAATAAACTAGATCCTAACGTAAGGTTAGATCCGGTAAAAAGGTACCCAATAGTTTCCGTTGTAGAAACTATTGTGCGAAAAGAATTAACTAAATGTTAAAAAGGAAATAGGAAATTGCAAGGGAAATAGTGTAGAACTCGTAGGAAAAACAATGCCTAAGCTGCTGGAAAAGAAAATATGCAAAAGCGAAAACGGCAAAGGAAAAAATGTGGAAAAGCTTTCGGGGCCCCTTTTGGTTTTGCAAGTAGCTATTTATATATGCTTCAGTAACCGCTTCCGCTGCCAAAAAGGTCTTCAACGTGCATAAAAGCATGGCGTGGATATAGGGCTCCAACACTCCCTCAACGCTCAACGCCTCTGAGGCGTTCCTTGCGCCAAAAATGTAGGGGAATGGTGTGACGTTCGTCACACCATGTGTGACGTCCGTCACAGGGGTGCGCAAGGCGTGACGCTCGTCACAGCCTCTGTGACGCTCGTCACAGGTGCAACACCTGTGTTCTTGTACTTTGGGCTGGGCTTTGCTATTTGGTTCGTTTTCTCTCCTTTTTGCACCTCTTTTCCTCCATTTTTACTTGTGCTTCCAAATAAGCCACCTGAGACAAATAGGAAGAAAATACCGCGTAATATCTAACAACATAAAGTGAACTGAAATAAATAATGATAAAATTTAATCGAATTAAGTCCTAAAATATGATATAATTTCATGTTATCACTAGGCGAGCGTGTAGCGAACAGGCCAGTTTGGGTCATTCGTGAGCTGGACCTTCGTTCCTTTAAGATCAGTGTCATAAAAATGAGTCGGAGTGCCCTAAAAAAATGTCTTGAAATATTAATGGGCAAATTTTGGGGTATGACACCATGCCCTTGCAGAGGGAACACACACATACTATATTTTTTACAAGTACATATTTACCTTCATTTTGTATTTTAGGATCAATATTATTTTCGGACACTTCAAGTTAAACTTCTGTAAAATCTAACATTTGAGTTCTTATAGCCTTGACACTTTCTACACGACTCTCCAACGAGTGGATGACAATGATTTTGGAGTCAACCATTTTACATTATCTTTCAAAATTTGTCATCTCTTAGTAGAATTGGCAAAAATTGTATAAATGTGTTAAACAACTCTAAAAAATTTCTAGCTTTATTACAAGAGTTAGTCATATCACACAATGTCAACTTAACATTATGACAACCGCATAGATTATAAAAAGCTCTTGGATTTATGTCTAAAAATCTATTTTGTACACATTGATGTTTTACTTCATATTTGACTCATTATCATAATCTCACCCTCTCACGTCAAATAGGTCGAGATCAAGTTCTTTCAATTAATTTTGTAAAACATCAAAAAACCATTGACTAGTTGTATCATTCACATTCAAAAATCCTAAAAATGGTTCCTTAATGCTAACAGAAGATGAAGAAATATCTGCATATCTTGTTATCAAGGACATTTGCTCTTGGTGACTTACATCAGAAATACAATCAAGTATCACAAAGAAATACTTTGTTTGTTTGATTTTTCTAATGATTTCAATTTTAATTGCAGAACCAAGTGGTGAAATCAACTCATTTTGTATTTTATGCCCGAGATAATGAACGTGAACTTGTTAAGTTGTAACACATCTACCATATTCTTGGATGATTGGATCAAATTAAGCTAACATTTCAATCAAACCCAAAAAGTTGTCATTGATATCTTCATATAATTTCTCCTTAGAACCACAAAATTCCAAATTGTGTTTAGCAAGAAATTTCACTATTGAAATAACTCTTTTAAAAAAAATCATGTGATCATTTTCTTTCAAAATTAATCTTTGAGTCGTTCTATCAATAGTTTAAAATTTTGATAGCCTTGACGATATCCATACCATGTAGTCATATTTTTAACATGTTTCATGTCTAACTCGTGCTTTTTAATTCTTGCACCAACATGTATCCAATCACCAACTTTCTAATTGTGCCCTACCAATCCCAATTTAAAAAACTTTACAACAAAAACAAAATACTTTATCAAACTCTTTCAAATAACCAAGGCATTCTCTATCACACGTCTCTTCATATGCTAAAGCTCTAATGTACGAATTAGCCATAAAGCATTTATTCAAACTATCTCTAGGATCCTTAACAATATAATTATCTCTTTTAGGATCTTTCGCAACTAACAAATCAATCAGTTTATGCTGAAGACATCCCCAATTTCTTGGATCAAATATATCATTAGAATTACCAAAAGTGTCAAATACAAGTTTACAAACTGGATGTGATAAATAAAACCATTGAAGTGTAAACATTTAGAAATAGTGAAAAGAGAATAGTGTAAACAAATAACGAAAAGTGTCTAAGTCTTTCATCTCAAACTGCTTAGATAATTGTAACTTCAACTTATTAATTCCATCAATATCATGGCATGTAATAATCATATCACCAACATACAAGGAGAGTATAATACGACAGTGAGAAGTGGATGTGACAAATAAAGCAAAGTCGTGATCACTAGGGTGGAATCCAATAGATGTAATCATAGTAGAAAATTTCTCAAATCAAGCTCGTGGAGCTTGTTTCAAACCATATATGACTTTCTTTAACTTACACGCTTACCTCTGATTATAAGAAACACCTTGAGGAGGAATCATATAAACTTCCTCAAGAAGATCACCATTCAAAAATGCATTTTTTACATCCATTTGAGAAATATGCCACTGACGAATAAATGCAACAATAATAAGTGTGTGAATAGTGGTCATCTTGGGCACAAGAGCAAAAGTTTCTTCGTAATCATACCATATTATTGAAAAAATCCCTTAGCAACAAGACGAGTTTCATATCCACTACTACAAATAACATTTTTTATGATGAAGCTTTCACCTTGAAATGTTAAAAACCCATAGTATAGTTCTTGGTAGCGTCATGCTAACAACCTTTTACCTCGGTTATCCATAAAACCGAGGAATATATCTATAAGGGAGCGCTATTTTATTTTTAATATAACCTATTACCTCGGTCTTTTGTAAAAACCGAGGGAATATAAGTATTATGGATGCTTCGAATCTTTGTTACTTCATTTTTATGTTTCTTTCAATGATTTAATTAGTATTTCTCACTTGACACCTTTCTAAATTCCATTTTTTTTATCACTTGGCCTCATAGATCATACAACACGGAGAGGTTCCTCAAGTGAAAAATTGTATTCTAATAGTGGGGGTACCAATGACATGTCTAAAGAAACGAAAACTCGTGTCACTTCTGGCAATATAGTAGAGGGAATAATCAATGACATAAGGAAATTGGCCGATCTTAGTCAAGTCAAGTGCTACTGAGAAAATAACCATTTATGGATCATCATAAACCACATGAGTGATCAAAGATGGAATATGAACTTCTACAATTCCAAATGTGATGTCACCAACAAAGGTAAATAGGTTCTTATGAGGAAGTTCATATCTGAGGAAGACATCAGAGATTTGCAAGGTCTCAAAATTGATAAAGAAATACCAACCGAGATGTTCGATAAGACGCCTCAACATCTTACTTCGGATTACAAATTATCTCATGAGGATTGTGTCATTGAATGGAAGGCTAATGGTCCTTCCAATTTTGAACAATCTACATTGGTTTAGAAGAATAGTCATCATAACTCAAACCTACCTATTAAAATTTATTCTCGTATGATTGGTGTGTTGATTAACGAAAATCATGATTTGGTGGATGGAAAAGATGGAATTTATGGATTGAATTCTAGCTACTGACCGCGACTTTATGAGTCTATCGGGGTACTAACTGCAAGTGCACAGTCTAATCGCATAGTTTTAAAAGATATTGATCCCACAGGGACTTAATGAATCGATCTACCGTTTTTCTAGGGTTACTGCGTAAAGCTAAGGCGGATGATACTTTAGTGATTAGGGGGAAAAGTAAAACTAAATTTAGATCTAGATTAAATATCAAATAACACGGATATCGGTATGTAGTTCATCGTAATTAGGGAATCAAATCTTCGTTGGTCTTTTTCTTAATTTTAAAATAAGTCTTTTCAGTAGACACTGTTAATTAAAAGTCTTTTCCTCAAACTCTCGCTCTGTTGAATTAGACTATGACTTTATATTTAACGTACGCTCTCACTATTTCGTCAAATCTAAAATCACTTTTTGAAAATATTAGAATCTATAGAAGCTCTTTTTGAGAAAATACTAACCGTTTAAACGCCCTCGTCTCAAACTCTCGCTCTGTTGACTTAGACTATATAAGTAAACTTAAATGTTTAACTCTCGTCCTCACATTTAACTTTTAAAAATAATTTTTGAAAATGATTAGAATTCAATTAACCTTAAAAATTGCTTTCGCCCTGATTTAAAGTTAATGTTCAATTTACATTGTCCAGTTAAAAGCTCAAACCGTCGTTCTATTGATTTTAACTTCTTTATGTCTTTTACTCTCGTACAAAAACCTTGGTATTAACTTTGTAAATTGAGACCAGAAAAAAAGTGACTATATTTTGAAATAAATTTAAACCAACTCAGCTTTGATTCCTTTATTCCGCTTACTTTACATACCGATATCTAAATTACTTAGCCGGACATGCTAAACACGCATAAACAATAATCATGCATAAATACGGCCATATCAAACAAACAATATATATAAACAGCGGAACAAAGCATATGTAAATTAAAACTATAAATCAATTAATTAATGAACCTGTAAAAATACTAGAATTCTGGATTTCAACTCCTAGCTTCGATGCTCGAACACTCCACCACAAGTCGGTTGAATTTGTTCTTCATAATTCGCGATCAGATAGGCAAGTAAAAATAAAGAAAATAAAATACTATGATCTAACGTAAGGTTAGATCCAATAAAAATTACACAATAGTTTCCGGTGTAGAAACTATCATGAGAAAATAAATTGAATGCTTCGGAAATTCAACTAGAAAAGAAAAGAAAAGAAAATGCTGGAAAATTAGAAAGCAGGAAAAATATTGCACGGAGAAGAGAGACTTCAATTGACTTTCTTTTGGTCTATTTATATTCACCCCTCCAAATAACTATTTCTTTGAATTGGTATTCCGTCTGGTTCAAAGCGTGCATGAGAAGATTTAGGGAAAACGTTCCTTCCGTTACGCACAAAAAGGCCAAAAAATAGGAGTGGGATGTGTGACGTCCGTCACACTATGTGTTACGGTCGTAACACTAGGTTTAGGGGCGTGACGCTCGGCACGTACTTGTGGCGGTCGTCACAACTATTTTCCTTGTTCCAAGCGTGGGCTGAGCTTTGGTGAGATACTTTTCCTAGAAAATCCTCTTTTTGCACCCCTCTTCTTTCTTTTTCACACGTGCTTTAAATAATGATACCTGAAATAAATAAAAAGAAAATACCGAGTAATATCGAATAATATAAAATAAATTGAATCAAATAACGATATAATTTAATTAAATCAAGTCCAAAAATGTGATATAGTTTCATGTTATCAGCTACAAGATGTACGAATCAGATAATTCTCTCCATAATATTCCCCTTATTGTTATGTCTGATATAACTGCTGGTAGAGGTATGAATAATGTTCCACTCAGGCCTAGACCTATGAGAAATCATCATGACATTCCAATGTCTTCTGGTGAAAATTCCCAGGAAACATATTTGAGTAGTCCATTTGGTGATAATGATGTGCCAGACTTCTTGTCTGACATTTTGACAAAATCTCAAGCGCACGAGGAGAATGATGATCATGTTCATGAAGATGTTAAGGCTAATACAACTATAGTTAATAATGGAGTTGTTACTAACCATGATCATGCATTTGAAGATGCGAAGACACAGGGGAGGGGGGGAGGGGTGATAAGTAAGAATGAAATCTTTCTCATGGTTTGTGCTCCTAATAGCAACGAGTATAGAGTGATGCCAAAGAACACACAATCTATAGCTGATATGACTCCAGATAATGATGAAGATCTCAGTGGCTTTGATGAGTAACAAATTATTTCCCAGATATCTATTGAAAAAGATGGAAGTCTTTGTGATGCTGAACCTTTTGATTATCTTGAAGCCATCAAGTTGATACCAAGACCTTCATGTATTATAAAGCTCAAACATGGTCAAATAGTTGTGAAAAATATCTTCCTTAACATCTATTTTAATGATACTACTGATATCAACAATATGGAGGGTATCAATATGAGAGACAATAAGGATCTGGTGATATACACCATGTTAGGTAGGATGACAGAGCATTGTGTTCAACAAATGGTGATTGAATTAGAGGTGAGCATGGTAGAAGATGTTAGTTTCTTTCCTGATTTTCAAGTAAAGCAAATGAATGACTACACATGTGATTCCTAAGTTCTACGTGCAAAAAAAAGTTGTTCTCAACTCCTATGGAGTAACCAAGTGCTTAAAGATGTGATAAATGTTGATAAGGAAGATGTCTTCCAGGATGTTCCAGACATCTTGAGTGACATTGTGGTAACTAAATTCCCAATTCAGAGGAAGGATGAACAAGTTGTTCCTGATAACTATGAAGAAACTAGAATATTAAAATCAGAGACAGATGTTGAACCAAATGCCTTGTTCGTTGTGTTCAACATACAAAATAGGTTGCATGGCAAAGAGTTTCTCACAATGTTGAAGGGTACGTGTTTGTATCACATAAGGATATGCCTCGAAAGAAAGTTATCAAAAGAAGTTTTGACATTTGAAGAAGCGGCACAACTGTTATAAGACGTCAGTAAAATAGACAAGGAGACCACCATGATAAGTTACACTGATTATGATGATGATAGGAAAAGTACATGTGATGGATGTTGCCCTCTTATCAACAATATAATATATCGGGCCAGCAAGGAACAGAACAATGTAACTTTATCTTATGATGAAGTTGAATACACTACTGCAGGGAGAAGTGGTAAGAAAATGCTCTGGATGAAGCAAATGTTGAAGGAGTATAACGTGATACATGATGTCATGACATTGGTATAGGACATTATCACTAAATATTTGAAGGAAAATAAATTTCAAGAACTAAGGTGTGCCATTTGTAACACCCTTCTAAAATACCCCAAATATTTCAATTAAAATAGCAACATATCAATCAGAGTAATTATGCCCCGAAGGGTGTCACACAATCATTTCACAACCATCATCAGAATATCCT
Source organism: Lathyrus oleraceus (assembly GCF_024323335.1). Classification (NCBI taxonomy): domain Eukaryota; kingdom Viridiplantae; phylum Streptophyta; class Magnoliopsida; order Fabales; family Fabaceae; genus Lathyrus; species Lathyrus oleraceus. The sequence continues at coordinate 88,089,158 of NC_066584.1, forward strand.
GTCATGCTCATTTATTTAATCCAAATTATAAAGTATCTGCATAATACGCAGCGGATAAAATCAATTCAATTATTCACATCATGTAACATATTACATGCAAAATGGTTCACAACCAATCAATAAAATATTCAAACATCCCTTCCCGATGTTACATCTATCAGAGCATGACCCACTAGGAGACTACACTAGACTCCAAGCACTAGCTCCTATTCAACTCACTGCTCGTTACCTGAAAAATAGGTGTAAGGGTGAGTTCCTCAATCAATATAATAAGTATTATACAACCGCATGTAATGTTACGTAATTAACACATTAATTCACCCTAACCAGACTACACGCTCAGCAACGGCAGTATCCATTCAAACATCATATTCAACAGTAACATATAACGTATGTATAACCTCAACCATACTCAACATCAACAACACAACACACAACACCCATATAATACTGGAATACATCCATTCATATTATATGCCATACATTCATTATGCAATGAGACTCCACACATGCGGTACCGACTATTCTTGAACATACAGTTCAAGCTCACCGATCCCTCCAGATACGGCTACTAAGCTCACTAGTCCCACTCATTTGAGACCTAGTGACTCACTCACTAATTCCTCACTATGGGAATTAGCTACAGCCCCGAAGGCTAGACTATGCACACTAATCATCTAGTATGCAAACATCAACAACAACCCAAATTGGTTCACTCACTAATTCCTCACTATGGGAATTAGCTACAGCCCCGAAGGCTATGCCATGCATGCTAATCATCTAGCAATGCAACATCAACAACAATTCAAGAATAGACACATGCTCACACTCTAAGCCACAAAGCAGTCTATTCACAAGTGCACACATAACTGATACATTCACAGCATCATGCATACCATCACACATCATCAGTATATTATCACATAAGCATATCATATCATGCCACATAATCAAAAACAGTATTAGCACACTCTACTAATGCCTATACTACTCAAGACCCAACAAAACAACAACAACATTACCACGATATCACATCTGGGAGTTTAAAACGCGAAATCTGCCCTTCAAACTGATATGGCGAACGCCATTAGGCTAATGGCGAACGCCATTAGCGTTGCACGCTCTCATTCTGGAAAAACTGTCTGTCAAACTGATATGGCGAACGCCATTAGGCTAATGGCGAACGCCATTAGCGTTAAACGCTCTTATTCTGAAAAAAAACCCAAACGGCGAACGCCGAAGGCATAATGGCGAACGTCATTTGGCTGTTATGTGCATAGATGTTAAATTTCTACGAATTCCCTTTCAATTATCATCTAATTTCATTCATCCACTGGCTCACAAATTCATCATACAACAATCCAATCAGAGATAAAACAATGGTTATCACTACCCAGTACATATTATCATATAATACCCTTTAACCGATGATAAACCCCCCTTACCTGAGTTAATCCGGCAAATCTCAAGCTTCAAGCTCTTCTCTTCTCCAACCTTCTTCCTCTTGCTCTGCCTTTGCCCTTTTCCTCTTTCACGATCGCTTCTCTGTTTTTCACGTAAAAACCTTTTTACTCCAAAATGGGACTTTTTCCTTAATTCCAACTTATATATATTTTCCAATAAATAATTATCCCAATAATTATTATTCCAAAATAATAGTAATAATAATCCCAAATTCCAATTATTCAATTAAATTAATAAAAAAAATATTAATTTAAATTAAATAATTATCTTATTTTAATTGGGGTGTTACAACTCTCCCCCACTAAAAGAGTTTTCGTCCTCGAAAACATACCTCAAGCGAACAACTCCGGATAAGACTCCTTCATCTGACTCTCAAGTTCCCAGGTCACATTGCCACCTGCTGGTCCTCCCCAAGCTACCTTCACCAATGCAATCTCTTTACCCCGCAACTGCTTCAACTCTCGATCCTCGATCCTCATAGGTGATGCTTCAACAGTCAGGTCATCTCTCACCTGTACATCATCTATTTGGACTACATGCGACGGATCATGAATGTATCTCCTCAACTGAGACACATGAAAAACATCATGCAAATTCGCAAGCGACGGCGGTAAAGCGATACGATAGGCTACCTCTCCTATCCTTTCTAAAATCTGATAGGGACCAATAAATCGAGGTGTCAACTTCTTTGACTTCAAAGCTCGACCAACACCAGTTATCGGAGTAACACGAAGAAACATATGATCTCCCTCTTGGAACTCAAGTGCCTTCCTCCTCTTATCATGATAACTCTTCAGTCGACTCTGAGCAATTCTCATCTTCTCCTGAATCATCTTAATCTTGTCCGTAGTTTGTTGAACAATCTCCGGTCCAACCACAGCACTCTCACCGGACTCATACCAACATAAAGGTGTCCGACATCTCCTACCATACAAAGCTTCAAACGGTGCCATACCAATACTCGAATGAAAACTATTGTTGTAGGTAAACTCAATCAACGGTAAATAACAATCCCACGCACCTCTCTTTTCTAAAACACAAGCTCTCAAAAGATCCTCTAGTGACTGAATCGTCCTCTCAGTCTGACCATCAGTCTGCGGATGATATGCAGAACTCAATCTCAGCTTAGTTCCCAAAGCCTTCTGCAAACCTTCCCAAAACTTCGATGTAAATCTAGGATCTCTGTCCGAAACAATACTCGACGGAATACCATGCAAACTTACAATCTTCTCAATATACAACTCGGCTAATCTCTCTAACGGATAATCCATTCTGATCGGAATGAAATGAGCCGATTTGTCAATCTATCAACAATCACCCAAATAGCCTCAAAATTCTTATTTGTCCTCGGCAACCCAGAAACAAAATCCATACTGATACTATCCCACTTCCACTCTGGAATAGCCAACGGTTGCATTAGCCCAGACGGCTTCTGATGCTCAATCTTTGACTTCTAACAAGTCAAACAAGAATAAACAAAACTCGCGATTTCTCTTTTCATCCTCGGCCACCAAAATAACCTTTTCAAATCATGATACATCTTCGTAGCTCCAGGATGAATACTCAGGCCACTACGATGTCCTTCCTCAAGAATACTCTTCTTAAATTCGATAACATCCGGAATACACACCCGATTACTAAATTTCAAAACACCATTCTCATCAATTCTGAATTCACCACCTTGACCTTGATTCACTAGAGTCAACTTATCAACCAAAAGCACATCGGATTTCTGACCCTTTCTAATCTCATCCAGAATACCACTCGTTAACTTCAACATTCCCAATTTAACACTATTGTGAGTACTCTTACACACCAAACTCAAGTCTCTAAACTGCTCAATTAAATCCAATTCCTTAACCATTAACATAGACATATTCAATGATTTCCGACTCAACGCATCAGCCACTACGTTTTCTTTACCCGGATGGTAGTTCAAACCAAAGTCATAATCCTCCAGAACTCCAACCATCTCCTCTGTCTCATATTCAGCTCTTTCTGATCAAACAAATACTTTAAACTTTTATGGTCACTGAAAACCTCGAATCTTGACCCGTACAAGTAATGCCTCCACAACTTCAGAACAGAAACCACAGCTGCCAACTCTAAATCGTGCGTCGGATAGTTCCTCTCATGAACCCTCAGTTGTCTCGAAGCATAAGCTATAACCTGCTTATTCTGCATCAACACACCACCCAAACCCAACAATGACGCATCACAGAAACCTCAATGGTTCCGACGGACTCGGTAATATCAGAATAGGAGCAGTAGTCAACCTTCTCTTTAACTCTTGGAAACCTTCTTCACATTTGAGTCCCAAACAAACGCTTGCCCCTTTCTAGTCAACATTGTCAACGGTAACGCCAACTTAGAAAATCCCTCAATGAACTTCCTATAATAACCAGCCAAACCAAGGAAACTTCGAATCTCAGCAACAGACTTCGGAGCTTCCCACTTAGATACCGCTTCTATCTTAGAAGGATCAACAGCAACACCACCTCTTGAAATCACATGACCAAGAAAACTAACTTCTTCTAACCAAAATTCACACTTAGACAGTTTAGCAAATAACTGCTTTTCTCGCAGCACTCCTAAAACCACTCTCAAATGCTCAGCATGCTCTTCTTCAGATTTCGAATACACCAAAATGTCATCAATAAACACCACAACAAACTGATCCAAGTACGGATGGAAAATCCTATTCATGTACTCCATAAATACTCCAGGCGCATTAGTCACCCCAAAAGGCATTACAGAATACTCATAATGTCCATACCTCGTTCTGAAAGCAGTCTTCTGAATATCCTCAGTTTTCACACGTATCTGATGATACCCAGATCTCAAATCTATCTTGCTGAACACACTCGCACCAACCAACTGATCCATCAAATCATCAATCCTCGGCAAAGGATACCGATTCTTGATCGTCACTTTATTCAGTTGCCTGTAGTCCACACACAACCTCATAGTACCTTCCTTCTTCTTAACCAACAACACTGGTGCACCCCACGGTGACACACTTGGACGAATAAACTTCTTATCCAACAAATCTTCCAACTGACTTTTCAATTCAGCTAACTCAACAGCAGACATACGGTACGGAGCCATCGATATCGGTCTAGTACCAGGTACCAATTCAATCGAGAACTCAACTTCACGCTCTGGCGGTAATTCATTCACTTCTTCCGGAAACACATCAGGAAAATCACACACCACCGCTAGATCGCCAATCACCAGTTTATCTTTAGCCTCCAAAGTCGCTAACAGCATAAACAACTCTGACCCATCTGCTACTTCCTCGTTCACCTGCCTGGCTGATAGAACCAAACTCTCTCCTTCCTCAATCTCAGGAAAGATCACAGTCTTCAACCGGCAATCTGCAGCCAAGTGACCACCTTTTCCACACTTGAAACACTTCTTCTCAGCACTGGTACACTCATGGACATGATGTCCAGCCTGACCACATCTGAAACACTTAGCAGGGGCACTAGAATCTCCCCCACTAGGCCTTTTCATCCCACTCTGCCTCTGAAAACCCTTGCCAGCTGCATACGGTTTCCCACGATCATTCTGATTCTTACCTTTCCTATCAACCCTCTGCTGATAGCTCTCTGCTCTAGCCTTGGAATCCTGTTCAAAAATCCTGCAACAGTCAACCAAATCAGAAACACTCTAATCCTTTGATATCCAATAGCCTGCTTGATCTCGGGACGCAACCCGTTCTCAAACTTCACACACTTAGAAAATTCTCCAGCAGCCTCAGCATAGGGAATGTAATACTTCGACAGCTCTGTGAACTTAGCAGCATACTCAGTAACAGACCGATTGCCCTGCTTCAATTCTACGAACTCTTTCTCTCTCCTTCCTCTGACCTCCTCTGGAAGGTACTTCCTCAGAAATCTCTCTCTGAACACCGCCCAAGTGACCTCAGCACTTCCGGCAGCTTCCAACTCAGTGCGGGTAGCAACCCACCAATCATCTGCTTCCTCTGACAGCATATGCGTACCGAGCCTGACCTTCTGGTTATCGGCACACTCAGTCACTCGGAAGATCCTCTCGATCTCCTTCAACCACTTCTGAGCACCATCTGGATCGTATGCTCCCTTGAACATTGGAGGATTGTTCTTCTGGAACTCACTCAGTTGACGAGCAGCTCCCATTCCCACAACATTCGGATTTCCCCCAAGTACTCCAGCTAGCATACCCAGAGCCTCAGCAATCACAGCATCGTCTCTACTTCTTCCAGCCATCTCTATTCTGAGAACCTAACAAGATGAAACAATAAGTACTGATAGGGTTACACAACACCTATCCCGTACAGGGGAAACAAAATAATTACGACTCGACACGACCGACTATGCTCTGATACCACTAATGTAACACCCTTCTAAAATACCCCAAATATTTCAATTAAAATAGCAACATATCAATCAGAGTAATTATGCCCCGAAGGGTGTCACACAATCATTTCACAACCATCATCAGAATATCCTGTCATGCTCATTTATTTAATCCAAATTATAAAGTATCTGCATAATACGCAGCGGATAAAATCAATTCAATTATTCACATCATGTAACATATTACATGCAAAATGGTTCACAACCAATCAATAAAATATTCAAACATCCCTTCCCGATGTTACATCTATCAGAGCATGACCCACTAGGAGACTACACTAGACTCCAAGCACTAGCTCCTATTCAACTCACTGCTCGTTACCTGAAAAATAGGTGTAAGGGTGAGTTCCTCAATCAATATAATAAGTATTATACAACCGCATGTAATGTTACGTAATTAACACATTAATTCACCCTAACCAGACTACACGCTCAGCAACGGCAGTATCCATTCAAACATCATATTCAACAGTAACATATAACGTATGTATAACCTCAACCATACTCAACATCAACAACACAACACACAACACCCATATAATACTGGAATACATCCATTCATATTATATGCCATACATTCATTATGCAATGAGACTCCACACATGCGGTACCGACTATTCTTGAACATACAGTTCAAGCTCACCGATCCCTCCAGATACGGCTACTAAGCTCACTAGTCCCACTCATTTGAGACCTAGTGACTCACTCACTAATTCCTCACTATGGGAATTAGCTACAGCCCCGAAGGCTAGACTATGCACACTAATCATCTAGTATGCAAACATCAACAACAACCCAAATTGGTTCACTCACTAATTCCTCACTATGGGAATTAGCTACAGCCCCGAAGGCTATGCCATGCATGCTAATCATCTAGCAATGCAACATCAACAACAATTCAAGAATAGACACATGCTCACACTCTAAGCCACAAAGCAGTCTATTCACAAGTGCACACATAACTGATACATTCACAGCATCATGCATACCATCACACATCATCAGTATATTATCACATAAGCATATCATATCATGCCACATAATCAAAAACAGTATTAGCACACTCTACTAATGCCTATACTACTCAAGACCCAACAAAACAACAACAACATTACCACGATATCACATCTGGGAGTTTAAAACGCGAAATCTGCCCTTCAAACTGATATGGCGAACGCCATTAGGCTAATGGCGAACGCCATTAGCGTTGCACGCTCTCATTCTGGAAAAACTGTCTGTCAAACTGATATGGCGAACGCCATTAGGCTAATGGCGAACGCCATTAGCGTTAAACGCTCTTATTCTGAAAAAAACCCAAACGGCGAACGCCGAAGGCATAATGGCGAACGTCATTTGGCTGTTATGTGCATAGATGTTAAATTTCTACGAATTCCCTTTCAATTATCATCTAATTTCATTCATCCACTGGCTCACAAATTCATCATACAACAATCCAATCAGAGATAAAACAATGGTTATCACTACCCAGTACATATTATCATATAATACCCTTTAACCGATGATAAACCCCCCTTACCTGAGTTAATCCGGCAAATCTCAAGCTTCAAGCTCTTCTCTTCTCCAACCTTCTTCCTCTTGCTCTGCCTTTGCCCTTTTCCTCTTTCACGATCGCTTCTCTGTTTTTCACGTAAAAACCTTTTTACTCCAAAATGGGACTTTTTCCTTAATTCCAACTTATATATATTTTCCAATAAATAATTATCCCAATAATTATTATTCCAAAATAATAGTAATAATAATCCCAAATTCCAATTATTCAATTAAATTAATAAAAAAAATATTAATTTAAATTAAATAATTATCTTATTTTAATTGGGGTGTTACACCATTAGTATTTGCACCTATAAGGGTATATATCAATCAATGATAGGGAGTTGTGCCAAAAGAGAACATTTGTTTCTCTCCCATAAGATCACTTTGGCCCGATAACTAAGGTGGGTTATTTTGTTATCTCAAGTGTGGTTTAACTGGGTTGTCGTTATAAGTAAGAAAAACATACATCTTGCCTTATCCTGCTCTCAGATTACAAATCTCTCTTTGATCATTCAAGCACTTCCTCACAACCTAAATCAAAGTTATGATGATTCGTCTAAACAATCTATTGGGAGCGTATGTGTCAAAGAAATTGAGGTTCCTAAGGATGTTGGCGATATGATGGAGTCTTGGTTAAATAAGGCCAAGAAAGTTGGAGATGTTAGGTATAACATCACCGTTGTTGAACCTTCTGGTGGAACATCTGAATCTAAGAAGATAATGATCTCAAATTTGAATCATGAGAAGATAAGGAGGACAAAGGATGCAATTGTAGAACTAATGGAATTAAGTGACTCAAGTGATTCCGAGTCAGATGATAACATCTTAAATTGGCTTTTGATCAAAGAAGTTGAAGTTTGGAAATTTTTTCATGAATATTTTCAGGTTGTTATAATTGTTGTTATCCATATTCGTTTTGGTCATGCAAAGGCTCTATAGCCTCATTAGACCATGCACAACAAATATATCTAATGTTTGTGCATCTCTGGATACTGTTAAGGTTGTTTTACTCATGTGTTTGGCTGTTTATATGCTCACATACTAACCTATGCATGACTGAACTCTGGGTGTTATTTTGGTGTACTAACTCTTTGCCAAATTATGACAAAGGGGGGAGTAGTATGGTGTAGCTGTTGTTGAGTTAACACATATTTTTTTAGTACTGACCATTTGGGTAAGTACTAATGATGTGCTCAGATACTAGAGCAACAGACAAGATATTTGGCCATTTTGGAGTGAGCTTTTGTGTTAGTAGTATTTTACATGTCTTGATATTAACTACTAACTATTTGTGTTATGCATGACTAAGTATGTGAATGATTGCATACTGATAATTGTTAGTTGGTCGGAATGTATGCTACTAACTATGAGTTGACTTAATGCCATGCATGACTAAGTATGAATGATTGCATGTCTGTCTGATTAACCGTGGATCATTGTTATATGTTACATATGTGATGAATGCAACTGGTTTTTGCAACTGTGCTCAACTCTGATGAATATTGTTGCTGATGAAATTGTATGCTCTGATAGTCTTCTAATGAATGTCACTTGTTCTAATTGAATACGTGTTATATATCTTAAAGAGTTGTTTTGCCATAATTTACCAACGAGAGAGATTGTTGTTCCTTTTGAATTGACTATATTTTTCAAAACAACAACATGGAGAAACGTTCAAGTTTGCCAAGCTGCTTCAAGATGATTTTCTGGTGTAGAAAGGACACATGCTGGACGCGATGTCATAACAAGTGGGTACGACATTTGGGCCTCGCTCAACATGCTAAATTGTTGCGTTTTGGAATGAATTTTCCATTGAAGATTCGGTTAGATTTTATTGCTTTCATTTAGCAATATGATTATATGATTTGTTAGACAATTGTGAAGATTAGATTTAAATGTGATTTAAATTTGAATTTGAATTAAACCAAATCATATCTTTCTGTTGGAGATATTTATGTGTAACACCTCAAAATTTGCCCTCCTCTCTTGGGACTAGCATTAACATATTTGCATTTCATTTTAGGTCATTAGGCATTTCATATTGCATATCATGTGGTCACATTGTGCAAGCTATTCTCCCAAGTCTTGTTCAGAAGATGAGGAAGTCAGGAAGTGCAAGCCTAGGGTTTATTGACTGATCATGGCCATCTGAGGATTGGGCTGTGAATTAGGGTTTCATGATTCCCAAGGATATTGGTCTTCATCTTGATTGCAATGATACATCATCATCATCATGGTTGGATGTCATCAGGAGATTGAAGAAGGTTCCTTGAGATTAGGGGTTTTGACCACTGGTCAACCCTAATCGGCTGCATTGGGCCAGTCAGGGTTTAATCGGGAGATGAGGTTTCTGATGGTTATGAGGTTCATTTTGTGATTAAATGGTGATTATTGAGGCTAGGGTGTCACCCTTGAGCCATTTCAGTTGGAGAGTGGGGCTTATTTTGATCTATGCATTGCCAGATTCATCTGTCAGATGAAAAAGTCAACTGTGGTCAATTGTACATGATCTGGTGAATTTGGAGGTGGAAATGAGTTGAATGCACTTCATTCATGTTGGAACAAGTGTTGAATGACATCTCAATGCTTAAAACTGAAGAAAATCAAGTCAGGACAAAAACTGCCAAAAATAGCAAGTGACTTGTAATTGAAGTTTCCAAAAATGGAAAGTTTTGGACTTCAAAGCCACGTGTCCAAGGAAGCTTCAAATGAAAATTTGTCCAACATGAAAGTTGTAGATCTTGCTCTCGCCTTTCCAAAAAGTCCAAGAACAGGAATTTCTCATTTGTGGTTGGCAAGTTATGGATTGATCTAAGCACAAAAAAGTTGAATTTCGAAGGGGCATAACTCTTGATTCACAAGGCCAATTCATGTGGTTCTTTTTTTGAGCAAACTCCATTTGACATGTACTATCATAATCCATCATTACATTTCATGAAAACTCATCACATAAAAAGTCCATTTTTCAAGTGATTTAATTTTAAAAAGTGGAGGGAAAAAGTGATTTTGAGAAATATTCATGGTTTACACATAATTTCACTTGCATTGGCTTACAAACATCATTTGAAACTTGCTTCAAAACATATTTTTTGAGTAAATTTGAAGGAAAATTCATGCACTATTCACCATGCATTTTCATGCATAGGGTGAAAACTCAATTTGCCAAAACACTCCCTAATTCATTCATTTCATTAACATTTGGCTTAAGTGTGATTAGAGAGTGATTAGTAGAGCATATATATACTCTAATCATAACAGAATTGGGGGGGTTAATCATTTTTTCACCATTTTTGGATCTTGAAACTTTTTCCCTCCAAATTTTCTCTCAATCAAAACTTGAAAATTCTCCACATAGCATAGCATTTTTCTTCCATATTCTGGTTTATTGAGTGTAGTGGATGCAGAATCAAGCATTGGATCATCAAATTCGAGCAAAATTTGTGTACATTTCAAGCAAACTCATGAAGATGGAAGTGGAAAATTAATCAAGATCTAGTTCGTTTCAAGCTTCAATTCACACATAAAGCTTCAAGTTATCATCTCAGGAGCTGATTTGGATCGTTTAAAGCCTTGGATCGTGCACATTTAGGGACTGCTCTTCAAGAGGTTCAGTTTTCGAATCTCTCAATTCTTAATTCCATTAACATGTTTAGATAGAGTTTTTCATGCTGATTAATCTGATATAAAATTCGTGTGAAATGGATAAAAAATGAATGAGTTATGCTTGCTTAAAGTTTGACATGTCAAAATGTTTTTGCTCGGATCTCTTAATCCATGGATTGTTAGGTTTAGATATTGATTGATCTGTAATCTACATTGAAAGAGCTTTCTGTTGATGTATGCATCTCAAAATTCTGGAAAATTTTCTGAACACAGCTCCGCCGTCTTCGCGAAGAAGATGGTGGAAACCACCGCTGGCCATACGCGTATCACTATGCGCCATACGCGTATCACTGTGCGTCATACGCGTATCACTATGCGCCATACGCGTATCACTGAGCCACCACTGGCCATACGCGTATCACTGTGCGCCATACGCGTATCACCTGCAGCATGTTTTCAAACTTAAAATCCATTTTATTTTTCCCTACAATTTCCATATGCATTGTTTTCCAAACTTCAAAAATTCATAAGTTCTTCATTTTTTGTCCAAATTTGATGAGACTTTTTGCATTATTCTCCTTGTGATGTGTAGTTTTTTATGGTGATTTTTAATATTTTTTTTCACGTGTAGAAAAATAAATTGCCTAGGGTTTTCTCATGTATGTCCATTTTCGATACATTTTGGTAATTGATCCATGAAATGCTCATATCATAAAATAAATTTGTGCCAATTTTTTGTGATGATTCCTGACTGGTTGATGGTCATTTATATGTAAATTTTGTGGATTTTTGATACCTGGCCTTTGAGTTATGATTTTTGGAACATAGGTGTGACAATTTGTGTCACACCTCTTGATGTCAACTTGTGGAATTTAATTGATTGGCCTATACATGTTAGAATTGAATGAAATTTTGCATGGTGTTTGGTTGACATGTTAGGATGCTTGTTGAATTTTTGTGGAATTTTATGTTGTATTTTCTAATTGATCATGATTTTTCATTTCTGGTGATTGAATGTGCAAGTTCATGTGATCTAGGTTGGTAGAATGATTGGGAAATGCTCATGTTGTACTGTATGGTCATGAAATTTGGTATGAATGTTGTAGACACATAATGTGACCTCCCTGTTTTGGTCTCATCCATTTCTTTTTTGTTTTAAATGAGATATGAATTTTTGAAGTGGATGTATGCAGTGATGTTGTGAATTGAAGCATGTAATTGTGTCTGTTTTTGTTGATTTTCATTGACATGGTTCCATCTGCCCAATTGAGCTCAAATTTGACATGGTAGACCTTGATTGACCCCTGTTTAGGTGTATTTAATTTGAGAATTTTTTGATGTGTTTTGGCATGGCTTTGAATGCAATACTTCTGTTTGTATATTTGGTGCTTCATTTGAACCAATATGGATTGTTTTGTGCATGAATTGAACTTGATGGATGATATAAACATGAGACCAAGGATGTTTGCTCTTGTTTGATGTTAATTTGATGTTGGATGGTGGATACCTTGCTGTTTTAACTTTTTTCTTGCTTTGGGACCCTAGGCTTGGCCTAGTGGTCTAGTTGCTAATATTTGCTTGATTTTTCAGGATCAAAAAAGCAATGTACATGGAGAATGATACAAGTTGATTTTAATTGGTGTTGTGGATGTTTGTACACTAACATAACATTGTTTTGTAGGTGTTGGAGCTTGGGCTTAAGCCTTGAGCTTGCTTTGTGTTGTATTGTTTAAACTGTTTGATTGTTTGCTGTACAATTTGTCTGATTGAATACTGACTGAGTTTGATTGTTTCCAGGTACTTTAGTTGCTCAGTTCCTTGTGAACTATTGCTTTGCTTTGCTTTGCATAAGCAATTTGCATTGAGGTAACTTCTTAAAACTTCATGTAGTCTGGAGACCCGGCTGTTACCGGGCCGGGCAAATTGTCTGAAGTCCTCCTTAAGAGGCAATGCTTGTGTATGTTTATTTTTAAGCCAAGCAGGAAAAGCCCTTCAAGTAAGGCAATTGGTGGAAGGTAGGGACAAGCAACCTGTCCCCCACTATTCAGTTGAGTCTTCTCCTTGCTCCCATTACATGGTTGTAGCATTGAGATCAAAAGCCCAAGATCCTGTGCAGTGCACATTGTGTCAGAGTCATCGAGTATAGAAGGGTTCCCCTATTCTGGACCCATGCTCATTTGTCAGCTCTCCCTGGTTAGGGATATGAGCTGTGAGGTCTGATCCTCACTTCATCCTTTCATCTGCTTCACCTTAGCCTCGTAATGGCAAGGTTAAGAGCAAACACAGCCTGTACAGACGATTGCTTAGGCAGTCAAACCTGATTGATTGAGCCCCCTTGTTTGGCTATAGTGCGTGTTATGTGGATATCTGATTGACATGCTTGTTTGAGATACCTGTTCTCATTTGATGATATATGATTGTATGCTTGTGTGCTAGCTTCTTTCCTGGTTAGGTTAGTTTGCTTATGCAAGTAGGATAGAAAACCGAACTTAGGGTTAACTTTGCATGACAACATTAGGCTCGAGTCTCAGCTCCCTAGTGTCGTGTTTTTCCCTCCGTTTCTGGTTAGGAGAGAGTTTCTCCCTTTCAGGGGAACTACATCGCCCTGATCCTCGTGCCAGACGAGGTATGTAGGCAGGTGGTCGTGCGAGACCACTCCGGGCGCCTTTTTTTCTTTTTTGCGTGTGTTTGTATGTTTGTTTGTTGTATGCTATTGATTGTTTGGGTTCGGATGCTGACGTAAGTCCAGGATTGGCTGTCGGGCTCCATGTTTGCCCTTTTGAGTGCGTTTTGGTTCGGATGCCGACGTAATTCCATCCAGTGGTTGTCGGGCTCCATGTTTGCCACCCTTGCTTGTTTGTATGTTGTGTTGTTTGGCGTGCGTAAGCCGAACTACAGTGGCTCTGATTCTTGTTCCAGACAAGATATGTAGGCATAAGGTGCGATACCTTATCGAGCTCGTTCCTCTTAACCCCACCTGCGTTCCCTGTGTGTGTGTGTGATGTTTAGCAACCTTTTCTTTATTCTAGGACGTGGATCCCGTCGAGTACGACGGACGTGAGGGGTGCTAATACCTTCCCCTCGCGTAACCGACTCCCGAACCTTTTCTCTCTGGTCGCGAGACCGTGTCTTTCCAGGTTTCTCTGAGCGTTTCCTTTCCCTATCTTGGGATAAATAACGTTTAGTGGCGGCTCTGTGTGTTTTTTATTTTTAGGCTCGCCGGTTGATTTTTCGCAGGATGCGACAGCTGGCGACTCTGCTGGGGAAATAGCGATGTAGACCTATGCTGGTCCATCGTCCCTAAGCGAGTCCTTCCTAGCGTTCTAGGATTAGTTTAGGTTGCTTGTTTGTGTTATTTATTGCATTTATTATTCTAACCAGTGTGTATATATTTGCATTAAATGTTTGCATGCATCATACTATCATGTTGTTGCTGTCCTCTGCAGGTGGTTCTGTTGTTTGGGGTGGGTGTTCTGAGTGGGGCTAAAACCCAGGCCCGAGTATACACCTAGGACTAGTGTGGTCTCACGTTGCCTCTTTCATGTTAGATCAACATGTGCCTGGCGGCGTGATATGCCACAAGCCGGACGAGGCTCAGTTGATAGTGCTCATCTTTGTGGAGTATCCACTTTGTTTGAGTCACTCCATCTGAGTTGTTGACTCTGGTGACCGATCATTTCCCGGATCTTTGGTTTAGACGATTTTAAGAGAGCTACAATGGCACACCCGAAAGGGCAAACCCATTGAGTATCTCCGCCCGATTGTCGAGACTATTATCCGCCTTAGGATGGCTTGATTAGAACTTACCTGTGAGGGGAGGGGGTTCTGTCAGATGTTTGTTCAGATAGCCTTCAGATGGTGACTTTTGATCAGAGATTCAGAGACATAATTATGAGTCGGATTTATGGATATTTGTTGCCGTGACGCCGGAGTGCTGTCCGTATTTTATCAGTGGGGATCCGTTTATTTCAGGATTCCCCGGGCCGATTCAGATGGTCGCGAATGTCTGCTCGGAGACCAGTGATGATGATGATGTATCTGTCTTCCGTTTATTTCGGAACCCTTGAGTCGGATTTATGGTTAATCAGTACCTCAGATGGTTGTGATCGGTTCAGAGATCAGGGCTGTAACTCAGTGCAACAGATGATCAGATGACTTGGAGGATGGCCCAGTGCATTGCATACATCTGCATCATTCTCATTTTGCATTCATCTGCACCTAACCTATGTCTGGCCATATGGGGAGTATTATGGATTGAGAATCTGGTTGAGAGACATCTTGAATTTCAGAATGTGGATGTCAAAATATTAGCTGTCTCGATGAAACCAGAATCAAAGGACAGAATCTTCCTCATATGGACAGACGTTGCATTCATGCATACTAACCCATTTGCTATTTTGTAGGTGTCGACCGGTGCGCATAGCTTGTTTGCTCAGATATCCTGCTAGGGGCAACAAATCCAAACTGATGGATCCTCCCAACGCCGACATCCTCGAACTGAAAGAGATGGTGAGGGATTTGTTCAGGGTTGTGCAAGGGCTTGCCTTGGGGCAGAAAGCCATGGCTGAGAGATTAGAAAGGATTGAGGGCTGGATGATCAAAGAGAAAGTTCAGGGAAAGGCTCCGTCATCTGAAGTAACAAATCCCTTTGGCTCTGTGGTGAAGAAATCCCTTGACAGTGGTCAGCCCAAGAAGAAGGTTGAATCAGGTGGTGCGCAGACTAAAAGAGAATGCGGTAAGGATCGTTATCACCCTTATGCTGCCACCGCGACCATTCCTGTTGGTGGCTCAGCTGTACCACCGAGACATCCGTCACCTCGCCCGGGAGCACAGAGAGCTGGGAACCAGGTAAGAGGAAAGGGGGTTGATCGTCAATTTGATAGGCCACCCATACCGTATGCTCTTCTGTTGAGGAAGTTGAAAGATCTCGGAATGGTACAATTGAGGACATTAGCTCCATTAGAACCTGATCAGAGGCCAACCAAATACGATGAGAATGCTAAGTGCGAATTCCATTCGGGGGCGTCTGGGCATAACATTGAGGGTTGTAGAGCTTTCAAGCATGCTGTCCAAGACCTGGTGGATTCCAAGGCCATTAATTTTGCACAATTTCCCAATGTTAATGCTAATCATATGCCCGCGCCGGGTGAGGTGGAGATGAATGCAATTTCTGAGGATAGGAAGACGATTGGGTTGGTGAATGGAGATCGATTAAAAATGCCGAGGCCTGTGGTCCCAAAACCCCGGAGGAAAGAGGGAACTTTCCCTAGTGTTGATACTTGTTGTATGGCCATCGCCACAGAGGGTGGTGTACCGATGGGGGATATGATCCAGAAGGTGAAGGAAATGGACGGTGGAGAATTTGAAACACCCAGTCTGATTGAAACCGTCAAGGTGGAAAATGACAATAGTGTTGGGAAAGAGAAAAAACCGTCTGTGTCTTCTTACAAACAGGCACTGGAAATGTTGAGAAATGGAGGGATCACAGGCTGGGGAAAAATCATAGGCATTGTAGTAAAGGCGGATATGTTTGGGATTGGTTATCATCCAGGTCAAGACTCGTCTGAGCAGAACAGAGGACGTCGTCCGTCGTTCACCTTTGTAAGTGCCGGAATGCTAGATTCAGATCACGCCTATACAGTGGGTAAAGAAACTGACAGTGACTGGGAGATTGATCAATGGATAAAATCGTGTGTACCAAGAAGCTGGAAGGCCTAAACAAGATCATCACTGACACTCGTCCGGAAGAGTAATGTTTCTTGTTTTCAGTTTATATGCATGAAAGCCATATGTGTTGCCCGACACGTAATGGTCCATTGTAAGGGCCACCTCATGTTTAAATTTGCATTTTCTGCATCATTAATAAATGGATGTTTTTCAGTCAAAAAGCGGTGTTCCCTGTTTTTCATTTATTTTTGCAGTTTAAAAACAAATAAAAATGGCAATGTTTATTTTCATTTTTTCTCCTTTTTTGGTTTGTATCGTTCCGAATTCAAAAATATTCTCCGGATCTCGTTGATAACGATTTGGTTACACCTCATATGACTTCGACAAACCGAGCAATCTTGCTGAAGAAGAAGACGAAGAAGATTGTGGTCCGCTGGAATTAACCAGGTTGTTAAAACAAGAGGAGAAGGTGATTCAGCCGCCCGAGGAGCGGGTTGAGGTTGTTAGTCCGAGCACCGCCGAGGTCAGGAAGTGAAAATAAGGCCGCTTCAGAGGCAAGTCGAGAGCAGAATGGTAGCCCTGTTGAAGGAGTATGTGGATACTTTCACCTGGTCGTGTCAGGATATGCCAGGGCAGATACCAATGTCATTGCGCGCAAGCTACCATGGAAAGAAAACTGTCCTCTAGAGAAGCAGAGCGTCGATGCCAAGTATCATGGTGACTTTGTTTCATGATATGATTCATCATGAGATCAAATGCTATGTTATGACATGATAGCAAAGTCCCAAACAGGAGAGGGGCATCTGGTAGATCTGGCCAAGTCGGTTAACCAGTTAAGATAATTCAAACTGAGGTTGAATTCAAGCAAGTGCACTATCAGAGCGCGATCCGGTAGGATGTTGGGGTTCATTGTAAAAGGAATCGAGGTTCATCCTGTTAAAAAAAAAAAAAAAAAAAAAAAAAAAAGAAAGAAGAAACAGAATGCCTGAACCGAGAAGAAGAAAAGAAGGAGGTTCGTGGTTTCTTAGATAGATTGAACTACCTGTCATGGTTCACATCTCATCTAGACCGCCACGTGTGAACCCATATGTAAGATGTTGAAAAAAAAATCAAACGGTCAGGTGAAATAATGATTGCCAAGGGGCATTGAAAAATAAAAGAAAAGTTGCAGGAACCTCCGATTCTGTTACCTCCGGTGGAAGGAACAACCATCAATTCTGTGCTTGACGGCCTTCGAGGGTCCACAAGGTGTATTGGGTCAGCATGACGCGTCTTGTCGAAAAGAGCATGCAATTTACCTTAGCAAAAAGTTTATCGACTGTGAAACAGTACATTCACTGTTCGAAAAAAAACTTGCTGTACTTTGGCATAGGCTGCTCGCCGACTGAGACAGTGTATGCTGGTTCAGACCATCTTGTGGATTTCCGAGATGGATCTGATTGAGTATAGGTTTGAGGAGCCAACATCGACCGGCCGGGTTGCGGAGGAGCAAAAGAATGTTGATTGATTTGTGATACTCTCAGAAAGCGATCAAGGGGTGTATTGTCTGATTACGTCGCTCCGCAACCCATTGAGGGTTATCAACCGAAGAAGTTTGAATTCCCTGATGAGGACATCTCGAGGTGCTCCAATCGAAAGATTGAGAGTGACCGATCCCGGAGGAGGGGTCTGACCCTGAATCCGAACGGATTCTGATGTCTGATGGGGAAGATAAGGTGAGTAAGCTGTTGTTGCCCGAACAACATTTGAATGCACCAACGATGGTGATTGAGTAGGAAACTGGTATCCTGGGTAGTGATCTTCGGTGTGTCTACTGGGGCAACTCCTTTCTCATTGGTATATGGGATGGAGGCTGTATTACCTGTTGAAGTTCAGATTCCCTCTTTGAGAGTCCTGATGGACGTGAAATTGCAAGGGGCTGAATGGGTAAGGACCCGGTATGAAGAGTTGAGCCTGATTGAGGAAAAGAGGCTAGCAGCCATCTGTCATGGGCAGTTATACCAGCAAAGGATGAAGCGTGCTTTTGACAAGAAGGTGCGACCTCGGGTATATCATGTAGGTGATATGGTGCTGAAAAGGATCCTTCCTCCTCAAAACGATCGAAGGGGCAAATGGACGCCGAATTATGAAGGTCCATTCGTGGTCAAGAAGGTTTTCTCTGGCGGAGCCTTGTTGTTAACGACCATGGATGGTGAGGATTTTCCATCCCCTGTGAATGCGGACGCGGTTAAAAAATACTTCGTATGAATTGACCCGCTGGACGAAAAGAACAAAATAGTTCAGGCAAAAATGGGCATCCCGGCGAACCAAAAACAGAATGAAAGATTCGGGCAAAAATTAGGGATAAAAATGAAAAAATGTACACCCGGCAAGTCGAAAACCTGAAGAGGCGACTTGGGCAAAAAAGGGTATCCCGGTGGACTGAAAACCTGAAAGGGCGGTCCAGGCAAAAGAGGGATTGAAACGAACAACTGCGTCTGGCATGATCGTTTGCGCTTTGATTGAAGCATCATGGATAATACCCGGTAGGGATCAGTTGGAATTGTCTTGTTCAGAAGGCAGAAAGCACGGAGAGTCTGAGGACATATGGGGTGTAACCGAGTTGGAACTCGATGAGATCACGGGTTCCACGTTGCCATTAGGATAGATTTTTCCTTTTGTGCGCAATTACCTCTTTTCAGGAATTGCTTCCTTTTGTATTGCTCATTTGAGCCACACTTTTCAAATCAACAAAATGCACATTCGGTCAAATAATTCTGTTTTTGTTTTTCATTACCGCTTTGATTGCAAAAACATCCGATTATTTTGATAAAGAATTTTGCATTTTTTATACATACAGGTTCCTTCCAATGCATGTTTATAAGATTGAATGCTTGAAATCTTATTTGGAAGGTTGAGTGACCCAAGTGTTGAAATCTTGACACGCCTGGGGCACGGTTTTATCTAACGATCTGTTTTGCAGGAACTGTTAGATACTTTTCACTCACTTGCAGGTCGTGATGTGGAAGCTTTGTAGTAAATCCCCAGAGAGTCCGGTCAGGGACGAGTGTATGAAAAATGACGAAGGCGTTGAGGCGTACGACGATCCTTGATGATTAACCAAGAAGACTCTTCAAAGTCGAAAGATTTGAAAGTTTGTAGAGATTCCCCGCAGAGTTCGATCAGGGACGAAGGAGGAACGGGGAAACGACGGAGGGACGTCCGACGACCCTTGAAATTAACCAAGAAGACTCTTCAAAGTCGGAAAATTGAAATTTCTGTATTAATCCCAGGAGTATGCTTTCCGTCGAGCGCGGAGCGATTTGGAATACAAGATGATGGAGCAGAAAAGGTCCAGACGAGTCTGGGAGTCCCCAAAAGTGGAAAGCTGATACGAGATTGGGAGGTGGATACCATGGTTCGACGAGTCGACAGGTGTTCTGTACCAACTGTTCTCATTTCCCAGCTAGGTCCCCGAGCAGAATCAGAGGGCCAACTCCCCTGCAGATCCAAGGTCTGTGATTTCTCCAGCCGAGTCAGGATGGTTATCCGGCAGGTTAAGACGGTGTTTCCTCAGCAGCCAGGCCAGAAGGTTGCTATTCCCCGAGTGGAGCGGGTTTCAATGAAATATATCTCCAGCAGTGTTCATCCTACCTGTGGATCGGACAAGTTCCCGTAGCGGACGGATTTTTGCATCCCCAGCTGAGTTAATTCTAACTATGGATTGCGTGGGTTGTCCCCGGCGGAGTAGTATGCGGTTCCCTAGCAGGGTCAAGGAGGTTCTTCCCCAGCAGGTGATGTATTGATGTTCCCCCAGTTGAGCCTGGAGGTTGCTATTCCCCTAGCAGAGTCTTTGTGAGTGTTTCCCCAGCGGAGTCAGCAGGTATCTGTGAGGGTTTTCCCGAAGCGGAATCAGGATTGATATCCTCGGCAAGTCAAGATTGGTGTATCCCTACAGAGTGTTGGTGGTGCTTATCCCCAGCAGTTTCCCGAGTGAATTGGGTGCAAAGGAGGTTCTTCCTCAGCAAGGGTTGCTATTTCCCAGCAGCAGTGTTATTCCCCAGCAGGGTGGAATTGGAGCGGTGACGAGTTCCTCAACAGAGTGTCTCGTATTCCCCAGAAGAGTCCCTTGAGGGGGATACCTTTTTATGCATTCATCATGTAAAATAAAGCATAGCATATTGCATAGAAAAATAAATAATCGCGTAGCATTTCCATAATTATGGAGCATTGCGCAGAAAAAGATCATGCATCATTGTTGCAAGCATAGAGCTAGTCTCAAGCCGTGGTTACCGTTTGAGAAGTGGTTGTGTCAGATAGCGAAGGTGTTACTCCGAAGAGTTTAGCCTCATGATTGGATCAGAGATGTACCCCAGTAGTGCGATACTGGAGGAAGCTTTTCCGTCGGGCCGAGATGGGAATGAAGATTGGAGAATGTTACGCGATCAGCGCGATTCGAGCCGTGGTTACCGCTTGAGGATTGGTTTTGCCGGACAATGAAGACGATACTCCGAGGAGTTCAGCATTGTGAGCAGTAGTATTTCCCAGTCATCAGTAAGTGCCTGGTCGAGCTTTCTTTGGTGTCAGTAAACATCATCATTCGATGTCCAGTAAACGTCGAGTTATTTCCCAGTCATTGTTTAATGTCTGGTCGATCCTTGTTTGATGTCTTGTCAACATCATTGTTTGATGTCCTGTCAACATCATTGTTTGATGTCCTGTCAACATCCTTGTTCGATGTCTGTCAACATCCTTGTTTGATGTCCTGTCAACATCATTGTTTGATGTCCTGTCAACATCCTTGTTTGATGTCCTGTCAACATCCTTGTTCGATGTCTGTCAACATCCTTGTTCGATGTCTGTCAACATCATTGTTCGATGTCCTGTAAACATCATTGTTCGATGTCCTGTAAACATCATTGTTCGATGTCCAGTAAAACGTCGAGTTTCTTCCCAGTCATCAGTCAGTGTCTGGTTGAAAGTGTTACTCTGAGGAGTGTGGTACCATGATGTCAGATCAACAGTGTTCCCCAGTAGTGCGATATTGGAGGAAATGTTTCCGTCGGACAGAGATGGAAATGATATCAGAAGACGTTACGCGATCAGCGCGATTCCGGGGTTCAAATGGAGAAAAGGAGATGTTGCGACATTTTTGGAGATCGGGGTTCAATCAGAGAAGAGTATATGCTGAGGCATTTTCTGGGGTTCAAATGGAGATAGAGTGGAAGATTATATCCAGGATGAGGTCCTTGGGATTATCTTCTGTTCATGTGTCACCTTAGACTTTGGCGGATGCCAGTGGAGGTCGTTACGGGTGTCTTCGGAAGAAGAGATGCACATGTTACCTTCCTTATGTGAAGGTGTACCCTCTGATATGTCGCCCTCAGAGTGGTTTGGTGTTATTTCCGTCATTGCCAGCGGAATTATCACGGGAGAATGGAGAAAAGGATATGCTGAGGCATTTTCCTGGGGTTCAAATGGAGAAAAGGAAATGTGGATACATTTTCTGGAGACGGGGTTCAAATGGAGAAAGGGAGATGTTGCGGCATTTTCTGGAGAACGGGGTTCATATTGGCGATCGCGGGTTATCGTCAGGCGACTGGGGTCCAAATCGGAGAATGGGGTCCATTTATTTTGGCAAACAGGAGAATGGGGTTCAAATGCAGAGATCCGAGGGTCGTTTGCGCAGAGAAAATTTCGGGGTTCAAGAAAATGAAAAAGAGCAAAGAAAGAAGATGTTGGGGTTCAAATGCAGAGGTCTGAGGATCGTTTGCACAAGCAGAAATTTCGGGGTTCAAGAAAAGCATAAAAAAGAGAGAGTAATAATCCCGAGTGGATGTGTGGTGTTCAGGCCATAGTTATCCCTGCGTTACCATTTATTTTGGTATCCAGGTCGACGTCTTTCGAGATTGTTTCTTCGCCGATGCTGACAGGCGTGGTTAATTATTTTCCCGATCAGAGTGCAAATTGTTCGTCTGTTCTTGGTATTCAATCACTCTTCATCCTGATCATCCGAACGCCGAGGCTATTCGTATCGACAGGTTCACAGTGGATTGAATAGGGGCAGCTGTAACACCTCAAAATTTGCCCTCCTCTCTTGGGACTAGCATTAACATATTTGCATTTCATTTTAGGTCATTAGGCATTTCATATTGCATATCATGTGGTCACATTGTGCAAGCTATTCTCCCAAGTCTTGTTCAGAAGATGAGGAAGTCAGGAAGTGCAAGCCTAGGGTTTATTGACTGATCATGGCCATCTGAGGATTGGGCTGTGAATTAGGGTTTCATGATTCCCAAGGATATTGGTCTTCATCTTGATTGCAATGATACATCATCATCATCATGGTTGGATGTCATCAGGAGATTGAAGAAGGTTCCTTGAGATTAGGGGTTTTGACCACTGGTCAACCCTAATCGGCTGCATTGGGCCAGTCAGGGTTTAATCGGGAGATGAGGTTTCTGATGGTTATGAGGTTCATTTTGTGATTAAATGGTGATTATTGAGGCTAGGGTGTCACCCTTGAGCCATTTCAGTTGGAGAGTGGGGCTTATTTTGATCTATGCATTGCCAGATTCATCTGTCAGATGAAAAAGTCAACTGTGGTCAATTGTACATGATCTGGTGAATTTGGAGGTGGAAATGAGTTGAATGCACTTCATTCATGTTGGAACAAGTGTTGAATGACATCTCAATGCTTAAAACTGAAGAAAATCAAGTCAGGACAAAAACTGCCAAAAATAGCAAGTGACTTGTAATTGAAGTTTCCAAAAATGGAAAGTTTTGGACTTCAAAGCCACGTGTCCAAGGAAGCTTCAAATGAAAATTTGTCCAACATGAAAGTTGTAGATCTTGCTCTCGCCTTTCCAAAAAGTCCAAGAACAGGAATTTCTCATTTGTGGTTGGCAAGTTATGGATTGATCTAAGCACAAAAAAGTTGAATTTCGAAGGGGCATAACTCTTGATTCACAAGGCCAATTCATGTGGTTCTTTTTTTGAGCAAACTCCATTTGACATGTACCATCATAATCCATCATTACATTTCATGAAAACTCATCACATAAAAAGTCCATTTTTCAAGTGATTTAATTTTAAAAAGTGGAGGGAAAAAGTGATTTTGAGAAATATTCATGGTTTACACATAATTTCACTTGCATTGGCTTACAAACATCATTTGAAACTTGCTTCAAAACATATTTTTTGAGTAAATTTGAAGGAAAATTCATGCACTATTCACCATGCATTTTCATGCATAGGGTGAAAACTCAATTTGCCAAAACACTCCCTAATTCATTCATTTCATTAACATTTGGCTTAAGTGTGATTATAGAGTGATTAGTAGAGCATATATATACTCTAATCATAACAGAATTGGGGGGGTTAATCATTTTTTCACCATTTTTGGATCTTGAAACTTTTTCCCTCCAAATTTTCTCTCAATCAAAACTTGAAAATTCTCCACATAGCATAGCATTTTTCTTCCATATTCTGGTTTATTGAGTGTAGTGGATGCAGAATCAAGCATTGGATCATCAAATTCGAGCAAAATTTGTGTACATTTCAAGCAAACTCATGAAGATGGAAGTGGAAAATTAATCAAGATCTAGTTCGTTTCAAGCTTCAATTCACACATAAAGCTTCAAGTTATCATCTCAGGAGCTGATTTGGATCGTTTAAAGCCTTGGATCGTGCACATTTAGGGACTGCTCTTCAAGAGGTTCAGTTTTCGAATCTCTCAATTCTTAATTCCATTAACATGTTTAGATAGAGTTTTTCATGCTGATTAATCTGATATAAAATTCGTGTGAAATGGATAAAAAATGAATGAGTTATGCTTGCTTAAAGTTTGACATGTCAAAATGTTTTTGCTCGGATCTCTTAATCCATGGATTGTTAGGTTTAGATATTGATTGATCTGTAATCTACATTGAAAGAGCTTTCTGTTGATGTATGCATCTCAAAATTCTGGAAAATTTTCTGAACACAGCTCCGCCGTCTTCGCGAAGAAGATGGTGGAAACCACCGCTGGCCATACGCGTATCACTATGCGCCATACGCGTATCACTGTGCGTCATACGCGTATCACTGAGCCACCACTGGCCATACGCGTATCACTGTGCGCCATACGCGTATCACCTGCAGCATGTTTTCAAACTTAAAATCCATTTTATTTTTCCCTACAATTTCCATATGCATTGTTTTCCAAACTTCAAAAATTCATAAGTTCTTCATTTTTTGTCCAAATTTGATGAGACTTTTTGCATTATTCTCCTTGTGATGTGTAGTTTTTTATGGTGATTTTTAATATTTTTTTTCACGTGTATAAAAATAAATTGCCTAGGGTTTTCTCATGTATGTCCATTTTCGATACATTTTGGTAATTGATCCATGAAATGCTCATATCATAAAATAAATTTGTGCCAATTTTTTGTGATGATTCCTGACTGGTTGATGGTCATTTATATGTAAATTTTGTGGATTTTTGATACCTGGCCTTTGAGTTATGATTTTTGGAACATAGGTGTGACAATTTGTGTCACACCTCTTGATGTCAACTTGTGGAATTTAATTGATTGGCCTATACATGTTAGAATTGAATGAAATTTTGCATGGTGTTTGGTTGACATGTTAGGATGCTTGTTGAATTTTTGTGGAATTTTATGTTGTATTTTCTAATTGATCATGATTTTTCATTTCTGGTGATTGAATGTGCAAGTTCATGTGATCTAGGTTGGTAGAATGATTGGGAAATGCTCATGTTGTACTGTATGGTCATGAAATTTGGTATGAATGTTGTAGACACATAATGTGACCTCCCTGTTTTGGTCTCATCCATTTCTTTTTTGTTTTCAATGAGATATGAATTTTTGAAGTGGATGTATGCAGTGATGTTGTGAATTGAAGCATGTAATTGTGTCTGTTTTTGTTGATTTTCATTGACATGGTTCCATCTGCCCAATTGAGCTCAAATTTGACATGGTAGACCTTGATTGACCCCTGTTTAGGTGTATTTAATTTGAGAATTTTTTGATGTGTTTTGGCATGGCTTTGAATGCAATACTTCTGTTTGTATATTTGGTGCTTCATTTGAACCAATATGGATTGTTTTGTGCATGAATTGAACTTGATGGATGATATAAACATGAGACCAAGGATGTTTGCTCTTGTTTGATGTTAATTTGATGTTGGATGGTGGATACCTTGCTGTTTTAACTTTTTTCTTGCTTTGGGACCCTAGGCTTGGCCTAGTGGTCTAGTTGCTAATATTTGCTTGATTTTTCAGGATCAAAAAAGCAATGTACATGGAGAATGATACAAGTTGATTTTAATTGGTGTTGTGGATGTTTGTACACTAACATAACATTGTTTTGTAGGTGTTGGAGCTTGGGCTTAAGCCTTGAGCTTGCTTTGTGTTGTATTGTTTAAACTGTTTGATTGTTTGCTGTACAATTTGTCTGATTGAATACTGACTGAGTTTGATTGTTTCCAGGTACTTTAGTTGCTCAGTTCCTTGTGAACTATTGCTTTGCTTTGCTTTGCATAAGCAATTTGCATTGAGGTAACTTCTTAAAACTTCATGTAGTCTGGAGACCCGGCTGTTACCGGGCCAGGCAAATTGTCTGAAGTCCTCCTTAAGAGGCAATGCTTGTGTATGTTTATTTTTAAGCCAAGCAGGAAAAGCCCTTCAAGTAAGGCAATTGGTGGAAGGTAGGGACAAGCAACCTGTCCCCCACTATTCAGTTGAGTCTTCTCCTTGCTCCCATTACATGGTTGTAGCATTGAGATCAAAAGCCCAAGATCCTGTGCAGTGCACATTGTGTCAGAGTCATCGAGTATAGAAGGGTTCCCCTATTCTGGACCCATGCTCATTTGTCAGCTCTCCCTGGTTAGGGATATGAGCTGTGAGGTCTGATCCTCACTTCATCCTTTCATCTGCTTCACCTTAGCCTCGTAATGGCAAGGTTAAGAGCAAACACAGCCTGTACAGACGATTGCTTAGGCAGTCAAACCTGATTGATTGAGCCCCCTTGTTTGGCTATAGTGCGTGTTATGTGGATATCTGATTGACATGCTTGTTTGAGATACCTGTTCTCATTTGATGATATATGATTGTATGCTTGTGTGCTAGCTTCTTTCCTGGTTAGGTTAGTTTGCTTATGCAAGTAGGATAGAAAACCGAACTTAGGGTTAACTTTG
Organism: Lathyrus oleraceus; assembly: GCF_024323335.1. NCBI lineage: Eukaryota > Viridiplantae > Streptophyta > Magnoliopsida > Fabales > Fabaceae > Lathyrus > Lathyrus oleraceus. Next base: position 88,116,022 of record NC_066584.1, read on the forward strand.
CATGACAACATTAGGCTCGAGTCTCAGCTCCCTAGTGTCGTGTTTTTCCCTCCGTTTCTGGTTAGGAGAGAGTTTCTCCCTTTCAGGGGAACTACATCGCCCTGATCCTCGTGCCAGACGAGGTATGTAGGCAGGTGGTCGTGCGAGACCACTCCGGGCGCCTTTTTTTCTTTTTTGCGTGTGTTTGTATGTTTGTTTGTTGTATGCTATTGATTGTTTGGGTTCGGATGCTGACGTAAGTCCAGGATTGGCTGTCGGGCTCCATGTTTGCCCTTTTGAGTGCGTTTTGGTTCGGATGCCGACGTAATTCCATCCAGTGGTTGTCGGGCTCCATGTTTGCCACCCTTGCTTGTTTGTATGTTGTGTTGTTTGGCGTGCGTAAGCCGAACTACAGTGGCTCTGATTCTTGTTCCAGACAAGATATGTAGGCATAAGGTGCGATACCTTATCGAGCTCGTTCCTCTTAACCCCACCTGCGTTCCCTGTGTGTGTGTGTGATGTTTAGCAACCTTTTCTTTATTCTAGGACGTGGATCCCGTCGAGTACGACGGACGTGAGGGGTGCTAATACCTTCCCCTCGCGTAACCGACTCCCGAACCTTTTCTCTCTGGTCGCGAGACCGTGTCTTTCCAGGTTTCTCTGAGCGTTTCCTTTCCCTATCTTGGGATAAATAACGTTTAGTGGCGGCTCTGTGTGTTTTTTATTTTTAGGCTCGCCGGTTGATTTTTCGCAGGATGCGACAGCTGGCGACTCTGCTGGGGAAATAGCGATGTAGACCTATGCTGGTCCATCGTCCCTAAGCGAGTCCTTCCTAGCGTTCTAGGATTAGTTTAGGTTGCTTGTTTGTGTTATTTATTGCATTTATTATTCTAACCAGTGTGTATATATTTGCATTAAATGTTTGCATGCATCATACTATCATGTTGTTGCTGTCCTCTGCAGGTGGTTCTGTTGTTTGGGGTGGGTGTTCTGAGTGGGGCTAAAACCCAGGCCCGAGTATACACCTAGGACTAGTGTGGTCTCACGTTGCCTCTTTCATGTTAGATCAACATGTGCCTGGCGGCGTGATATGCCACAAGCCGGACGAGGCTCAGTTGATAGTGCTCATCTTTGTGGAGTATCCACTTTGTTTGAGTCACTCCATCTGAGTTGTTGACTCTGGTGACCGATCATTTCCCGGATCTTTGGTTTAGACGATTTTAAGAGAGCTACAATGGCACACCCGAAAGGGCAAACCCATTGAGTATCTCCGCCCGATTGTCGAGACTATTATCCGCCTTAGGATGGCTTGATTAGAACTTACCTGTGAGGGGAGGGGGTTCTGTCAGATGTTTGTTCAGATAGCCTTCAGATGGTGACTTTTGATCAGAGATTCAGAGACATAATTATGAGTCGGATTTATGGATATTTGTTGCCGTGACGCCGGAGTGCTGTCCGTATTTTATCAGTGGGGATCCGTTTATTTCAGGATTCCCCGGGCCGATTCAGATGGTCGCGAATGTCTGCTCGGAGACCAGTGATGATGATGATGTATCTGTCTTCCGTTTATTTCGGAACCCTTGAGTCGGATTTATGGTTAATCAGTACCTCAGATGGTTGTGATCGGTTCAGAGATCAGGGCTGTAACTCAGTGCAACAGATGATCAGATGACTTGGAGGATGGCCCAGTGCATTGCATACATCTGCATCATTCTCATTTTGCATTCATCTGCACCTAACCTATGTCTGGCCATATGGGGAGTATTATGGATTGAGAATCTGGTTGAGAGACATCTTGAATTTCAGAATGTGGATGTCAAAATATTAGCTGTCTCGATGAAACCAGAATCAAAGGACAGAATCTTCCTCATATGGACAGACGTTGCATTCATGCATACTAACCCATTTGCTATTTTGTAGGTGTCGACCGGTGCGCATAGCTTGTTTGCTCAGATATCCTGCTAGGGGCAACAAATCCAAACTGATGGATCCTCCCAACGCCGACATCCTCGAACTGAAAGAGATGGTGAGGGATTTGTTCAGGGTTGTGCAAGGGCTTGCCTTGGGGCAGAAAGCCATGGCTGAGAGATTAGAAAGGATTGAGGGCTGGATGATCAAAGAGAAAGTTCAGGGAAAGGCTCCGTCATCTGAAGTAACAAATCCCTTTGGCTCTGTGGTGAAGAAATCCCTTGACAGTGGTCAGCCCAAGAAGAAGGTTGAATCAGGTGGTGCGCAGACTAAAAGAGAATGCGGTAAGGATCGTTATCACCCTTATGCTGCCACCGCGACCATTCCTGTTGGTGGCTCAGCTGTACCACCGAGACATCCGTCACCTCGCCCGGGAGCACAGAGAGCTGGGAACCAGGTAAGAGGAAAGGGGGTTGATCGTCAATTTGATAGGCCACCCATACCGTATGCTCTTCTGTTGAGGAAGTTGAAAGATCTCGGAATGGTACAATTGAGGACATTAGCTCCATTAGAACCTGATCAGAGGCCAACCAAATACGATGAGAATGCTAAGTGCGAATTCCATTCGGGGGCGTCTGGGCATAACATTGAGGGTTGTAGAGCTTTCAAGCATGCTGTCCAAGACCTGGTGGATTCCAAGGCCATTAATTTTGCACAATTTCCCAATGTTAATGCTAATCATATGCCCGCGCCGGGTGAGGTGGAGATGAATGCAATTTCTGAGGATAGGAAGACGATTGGGTTGGTGAATGGAGATCGATTAAAAATGCCGAGGCCTGTGGTCCCAAAACCCCGGAGGAAAGAGGGAACTTTCCCTAGTGTTGATACTTGTTGTATGGCCATCGCCACAGAGGGTGGTGTACCGATGGGGGATATGATCCAGAAGGTGAAGGAAATGGACGGTGGAGAATTTGAAACACCCAGTCTGATTGAAACCGTCAAGGTGGAAAATGACAATAGTGTTGGGAAAGAGAAAAAACCGTCTGTGTCTTCTTACAAACAGGCACTGGAAATGTTGAGAAATGGAGGGATCACAGGCTGGGGAAAAATCATAGGCATTGTAGTAAAGGCGGATATGTTTGGGATTGGTTATCATCCAGGTCAAGACTCGTCTGAGCAGAACAGAGGACGTCGTCCGTCGTTCACCTTTGTAAGTGCCGGAATGCTAGATTCAGATCACGCCTATACAGTGGGTAAAGAAACTGACAGTGACTGGGAGATTGATCAATGGATAAAATCGTGTGTACCAAGAAGCTGGAAGGCCTAAACAAGATCATCACTGACACTCGTCCGGAAGAGTAATGTTTCTTGTTTTCAGTTTATATGCATGAAAGCCATATGTGTTGCCCGACACGTAATGGTCCATTGTAAGGGCCACCTCATGTTTAAATTTGCATTTTCTGCATCATTAATAAATGGATGTTTTTCAGTCAAAAAGCGGTGTTCCCTGTTTTTCATTTATTTTTGCAGTTTAAAAACAAATAAAAATGGCAATGTTTATTTTCATTTTTTCTCCTTTTTTGGTTTGTATCGTTCCGAATTCAAAAATATTCTCCGGATCTCGTTGATAACGATTTGGTTACACCTCATATGACTTCGACAAACCGAGCAATCTTGCTGAAGAAGAAGACGAAGAAGATTGTGGTCCGCTGGAATTAACCAGGTTGTTAAAACAAGAGGAGAAGGTGATTCAGCCGCCCGAGGAGCGGGTTGAGGTTGTTAGTCCGAGCACCGCCGAGGTCAGGAAGTGAAAATAAGGCCGCTTCAGAGGCAAGTCGAGAGCAGAATGGTAGCCCTGTTGAAGGAGTATGTGGATACTTTCACCTGGTCGTGTCAGGATATGCCAGGGCAGATACCAATGTCATTGCGCGCAAGCTACCATGGAAAGAAAACTGTCCTCTAGAGAAGCAGAGCGTCGATGCCAAGTATCATGGTGACTTTGTTTCATGATATGATTCATCATGAGATCAAATGCTATGTTATGACATGATAGCAAAGTCCCAAACAGGAGAGGGGCATCTGGTAGATCTGGCCAAGTCGGTTAACCAGTTAAGATAATTCAAACTGAGGTTGAATTCAAGCAAGTGCACTATCAGAGCGCGATCCGGTAGGATGTTGGGGTTCATTGTAAAAGGAATCGAGGTTCATCCTGTTAAAAAAAAAAAAAAAAAAAAAAAAAAAAAGAAAGAAGAAACAGAATGCCTGAACCGAGAAGAAGAAAAGAAGGAGGTTCGTGGTTTCTTAGATAGATTGAACTACCTGTCATGGTTCACATCTCATCTAGACCGCCACGTGTGAACCCATATGTAAGATGTTGAAAAAAAAATCAAACGGTCAGGTGAAATAATGATTGCCAAGGGGCATTGAAAAATAAAAGAAAAGTTGCAGGAACCTCCGATTCTGTTACCTCCGGTGGAAGGAACAACCATCAATTCTGTGCTTGACGGCCTTCGAGGGTCCACAAGGTGTATTGGGTCAGCATGACGCGTCTTGTCGAAAAGAGCATGCAATTTACCTTAGCAAAAAGTTTATCGACTGTGAAACAGTACATTCACTGTTCGAAAAAAAACTTGCTGTACTTTGGCATAGGCTGCTCGCCGACTGAGACAGTGTATGCTGGTTCAGACCATCTTGTGGATTTCCGAGATGGATCTGATTGAGTATAGGTTTGAGGAGCCAACATCGACCGGCCGGGTTGCGGAGGAGCAAAAGAATGTTGATTGATTTGTGATACTCTCAGAAAGCGATCAAGGGGTGTATTGTCTGATTACGTCGCTCCGCAACCCATTGAGGGTTATCAACCGAAGAAGTTTGAATTCCCTGATGAGGACATCTCGAGGTGCTCCAATCGAAAGATTGAGAGTGACCGATCCCGGAGGAGGGGTCTGACCCTGAATCCGAACGGATTCTGATGTCTGATGGGGAAGATAAGGTGAGTAAGCTGTTGTTGCCCGAACAACATTTGAATGCACCAACGATGGTGATTGAGTAGGAAACTGGTATCCTGGGTAGTGATCTTCGGTGTGTCTACTGGGGCAACTCCTTTCTCATTGGTATATGGGATGGAGGCTGTATTACCTGTTGAAGTTCAGATTCCCTCTTTGAGAGTCCTGATGGACGTGAAATTGCAAGGGGCTGAATGGGTAAGGACCCGGTATGAAGAGTTGAGCCTGATTGAGGAAAAGAGGCTAGCAGCCATCTGTCATGGGCAGTTATACCAGCAAAGGATGAAGCGTGCTTTTGACAAGAAGGTGCGACCTCGGGTATATCATGTAGGTGATATGGTGCTGAAAAGGATCCTTCCTCCTCAAAACGATCGAAGGGGCAAATGGACGCCGAATTATGAAGGTCCATTCGTGGTCAAGAAGGTTTTCTCTGGCGGAGCCTTGTTGTTAACGACCATGGATGGTGAGGATTTTCCATCCCCTGTGAATGCGGACGCGGTTAAAAAATACTTCGTATGAATTGACCCGCTGAACGAAAAGAACAAAATAGTTCAGGCAAAAATGGGCATCCCGGCGAACCAAAAACAGAATGAAAGATTCGGGCAAAAATTAGGGATAAAAATGAAAAAATGTACACCCGGCAAGTCGAAAACCTGAAGAGGCGACTTGGGCAAAAAAGGGTATCCCGGTGGACTGAAAACCTGAAAGGGCGGTCCAGGCAAAAGAGGGATTGAAACGAACAACTGCGTCTGGCATGATCGTTTGCGCTTTGATTGAAGCATCATGGATAATACCCGGTAGGGATCAGTTGGAATTGTCTTGTTCAGAAGGCAGAAAGCACGGAGAGTCTGAGGACATATGGGGTGTAACCGAGTTGGAACTCGATGAGATCACGGGTTCCACGTTGCCATTAGGATAGATTTTTCCTTTTGTGCGCAATTACCTCTTTTCAGGAATTGCTTCCTTTTGTATTGCTCATTTGAGCCACACTTTTCAAATCAACAAAATGCACATTCGGTCAAATAATTCTGTTTTTGTTTTTCATTACCGCTTTGATTGCAAAAACATCCGATTATTTTGATAAAGAATTTTGCATTTTTTATACATACAGGTTCCTTCCAATGCATGTTTATAAGATTGAATGCTTGAAATCTTATTTGGAAGGTTGAGTGACCCAAGTGTTGAAATCTTGACACGCCTGGGGCACGGTTTTATCTAACGATCTGTTTTGCAGGAACTGTTAGATACTTTTCACTCACTTGCAGGTCGTGATGTGGAAGCTTTGTAGTAAATCCCCAGAGAGTCCGGTCAGGGACGAGTGTATGAAAAATGACGAAGGCGTTGAGGCGTACGACGATCCTTGATGATTAACCAAGAAGACTCTTCAAAGTCGAAAGATTTGAAAGTTTGTAGAGATTCCCCGCAGAGTTCGATCAGGGACGAAGGAGGAACGGGGAAACGACGGAGGGACGTCCGACGACCCTTGAAATTAACCAAGAAGACTCTTCAAAGTCGGAAAATTGAAATTTCTGTATTAATCCCAGGAGTATGCTTTCCGTCGAGCGCGGAGCGATTTGGAATACAAGATGATGGAGCAGAAAAGGTCCAGACGAGTCTGGGAGTCCCCAAAAGTGGAAAGCTGATACGAGATTGGGAGGTGGATACCATGGTTCGACGAGTCGACAGGTGTTCTGTACCAACTGTTCTCATTTCCCAGCTAGGTCCCCGAGCAGAATCAGAGGGCCAACTCCCCTGCAGATCCAAGGTCTGTGATTTCTCCAGCCGAGTCAGGATGGTTATCCGGCAGGTTAAGACGGTGTTTCCTCAGCAGCCAGGCCAGAAGGTTGCTATTCCCCGAGTGGAGCGGGTTTCAATGAAATATATCTCCAGCAGTGTTCATCCTACCTGTGGATCGGACAAGTTCCCGTAGCGGACGGAACTTGTTGTGTGATTGAAAAGAAAGTGAGAGTGATTCTCACATTTAGGGAGAAACCTAAATAGAAAGTCATTGGATAGTGTTAGAAAGAGGCGTTGAACAATATAGGATTTGTTGTTGCTTGTAAAACTAATTGTACTAAGGTTTTTGTGAAAACGATGTCAGAATTACAAAGTATAATTGGTCTCTTGATCACTAAGAAACCCACATGGGTGGAAAAGAAGAAAACAACAAGAACACAGTGAAATTGGTTCTAAAATGATATTCTTTACTTTCTCTTTGAAACAAGATTACAAGTGTTATAGAATAACAAATAACCCCTCTCACCTTAATTAGGATTTGCATTATGCAATGATGAGAGACTAGTATGTTATTTATAAGAAAACTAACACACTAAACTAATGAGCTTTTACACACATACCCATTACACAAGTTAACTTAAACAATTAATCATAACAAACATGCCCAATTCGACATGCTAAAAATCCTGGCATACTTCGACTATAACATGTGAACAGACTTCGACGACATACTAATGATTTTGTCGGATTGTCTAACCAAGAAGCTACCCTTCAATCATACTAGAGTTCGATCCAATATTTCACAAAACTACTAATAATGAGTTTCCTTTCTTGGGTTGGAAGCCAACCCTCTAGACTTAAATGTTGTTGCAATGAACTTTGTTACCAATTATTGTGTTGATTATTGCCTTTCTACCATATCATATTGTATAAATGAATATGTATTAATTGTGTGGATTCTGGTTTAACTTATCGAACTAGTTGTCTAAGATATCATGTTAGACATTTGTCCCATGAGAAACATAATTTTAGGGTGAGTAGGGAGCACTTAGGACGAATCCGTCCCTTATGGCGGGCCACAGGTAAGAGTCGCCCCTTAATGGCAATTGATATTGTTCTCGCCCTTAATAAGTTTTTTTCTTACAAATATATCACTAGAATGACCAATCCCATCACTAGTGAAGAACTCATTTAAAAACAGAACAAAACTTTATATAATCTAATCTAACAATATATATAGTGTGATTTGAGTGAATGCACGAGCAAAAATATTTTACAAGGTTAGTGCACACCTATTAATTTTTTACCATAAATATATTGTTATAATGTGAATTAAAAAAATTTCAGAGTTTAATTGTTAAGTATTTTTAGAGTAAAAATATATATTTTCATTACATCACAATCATTCAACGTAACTGGTAGTTATCCAGAGACATTCAGCGTGAGTTTGCAACACTATACTTATTTATTTTTAACGAATAAATTTTTGGTCATTAAACTACTACACAAAATAAAGATTTTAATAAAAATTTAACCACTTTGATTAACAAATAAAATAAAATATCCTTATGAAAATATCAATTAAATTCATTTTTTCTCTAATAATCTTAATAAATGGAAAATCACGAAGTATGTCGTTTAAAGAAGATGTCTCTTTACAATTACCAATTACTCCACGTGTCTCATAAAAAATATTTTATTTGAGTAATGCACGATTTTTAAGAAAATAATTAAATGCGTTAATTTTGATGATAAAACTAATATATCATTTACTAAAACACACATATTAATTATAATTAAAAAAGTGATTGATTAACAATAAAGTTAATAATAAAAATATGATAGTGAAAAAATAATAATAAATATTATATTAATACTATAAAAAGAAAGAAAAATTACAAATGAAATATTTTTATGAGACAAAGGGTAAATTGGTTTAACGAAACAATTAAATTGGTTTAACAAAACAATTAAATTTATATTTTTAATATTAAAATAAATAAGTGACCGACATGTATTTAAAATGTTTAATAATATATTTTTTAAAATATATTTCTTATATTAGGAAATTAGTTATTATTGATTAAAATGAAATTGAATAACTACTTTCCAAACCTTTTATCTAGAATTTGAGCTCTGCCCATTTAAATGATATGGTCAAACTTTTACCATTCATCTAGAACTCTAGAACAATTTCTAAAATATTTATTAAATTAATATTTTTTTTAATTTTTTTAAACACTCTTTTATTTTCATAAAACACATTCATGTGAAGGATACCTTTTAGAAAGAAAAAAAAAACACATTTTTTTAACTTATAAATAGAGGATAGCATGGGTACATCTATGTAGTTCTTTTATGTCACATTGATCCCAAACTCAACGTGGTTTCCTCCTAAAACTGGGTTTTATAGCTTCGTTGAAACAACACTATTTATTCACAAACATTCAAGAGTTGTTCCACTTTCCAAACAATCAATAGCTATTGTTCTTAATTCACTATATCAGGTTTGTTTTTTTCTTTTTATTCTTCATGTTTTGAATCCTATGGATGGATTTGTCAATGTGTTCTTTAGATGCATTCACGTATAACCGTTCGATTAAAATTTGATGCTTTTGTAAAATACAGATTTTAATCTTAATTATATAATATAAATTATTAAACTTATTTTTGAATTCTTCAATTTTGTTCTAACTGCTATTGAGTCAAATTATCATACACGTAATGTTGCAAGAGGCCACACGATGCACCATTACCACCAAACAAGATGTTGTAACTTGTAATTGATCTCAGACGTCCGATTTTAAATCAACCGTCAAAATTGTTTTAACAAAAACAACACAATTTTGACTTTGAATTGTTCCATCTCTGATATTTGATGGTCCAGATAAAAACCACTAGTATTGTAAATTCATACATTTATATTCTAATTTTTTTATTCATCTACTAGTAATTTTAGTTGAAATTTATCTATTTTTTTGTAATTTTAAATTTTATCTTTAAGAGATTAATATTCATGCATTAATGGAAAGCTTTTTGTACATGCTTTTAATTAAGTCAAACCAAATTAATATTTATTGAAATATTTTTAAAATTAATCTGAAAAAATGTATGATAAAGTGATTTGATGGATGAATATATAAAAAAACATTTATTTTTTCTTTAAATAAAATATATTATATAATAACATTAGGAAATAGGAAAATGATTACATTACTCTTATTTTTGCACTGCATACACAGAACCCTTTCGTCCCAATTCTCACGCCGTTGCAATTTCTTCCCTCAATTGAAGCAATTCGGTCTGAAAATCCAAAGTTTCAGAACCCTAATCAAGTCACCAGTCCCTTCTTCAACCCCTTTTGTTTCTCTCAACCCAAACTATTAACAATTTTCCATTTATTTTTCTCCATAATTAGAAGGGTAAAGCTTGTTTCAAACGTGAACCGGTTCTTCAATTTCTCTCTAGGGCGCCATCATCTTATATATTTCAGTGCCAATTTGATCCAAATTTCACATTTCGCTGTTTTTATGTCATAATTTGCATAACCTATGTACGAGGTTGCTCTAAAATTTTCTGCTTTTTGAGTTTTTTTTCAAGGAAACCTAATTGTTTTTGCTTCTGTTATTTGAGTTAATTATTTTTGATGTAGTGTTGAAGGCATGCCTGTGGTGGTTGATATAAGCTCTGATGAGGAAGAGGATTTGAAAGAAGGGTCCAAAAATACTGATTTGGGATGGATTGAAGAGTTGCTCTTCAATTCTGGAAATGAATCTGATTCTGATGGTGATTCTGATGTTGTCTTCCTTCATGAGAACAAACCACCTGAGTTGAAGTCAAAGTCTTCAACTTTGCCTGTGAAAGTTGTTGATGATGGTGATGATGATGATGATGATGATTGTTTGGTTCTGGAAGGTGACCCTGAAAATGGTGTCACTTCTGTTGATGATGAGGATGCAACTGGGTCAGATGAGTTGGTTGTAGTTGGAGAGAAGGGTCAGGTATGTCCTTGAGTTTATTTACTACTATAACTAAATGGTAATATTGTATACTTGTATATTACTATTATAAAGTCTAAATCTTTTTGTTGTTTTCGGAAAGATAAATAATAAAGTCATGTTATTGCTTTGAGTAGGCTTAATGTGAACCCAACTTGTGTTATTAATAGGAATCACAATTGCATGTGTTCAACTAAGCATGGTTGGGGTGTACAAAGACAGTGTTCTCAGATAGCGGCATTGTGCCTCAATAGAATAGTGGAATTTGAACAAATCGTTATTGTTATCTACTACAAAGAGTTGTCAAATAAAAGCATTATAGTACTGTAGCATAGCGGTATTTGAACAAACCGCCAGTTTCTACAATCTGTGATTGTCAACACTGACAATATAGTTTTGTAGTGATACTTGATTTCAGTGTGATTGTCTTTGTTCTTGAAATGACAAGGGAATTTCACGTGCTTGTTTGAGTATTTAAACATCTTGGATTGTATCTCTAAACTATCGTGTATGTGCTTTTGATTGTTCTTTTGAAACTGAGGGAGTACTATTAAAGTGTCAATTTTTCTAAAGAAGGTACATGAGTACACCATTGCCAAGGTAAGCCTCATGGCTAATTCTTGCAGGGTGTGCTGTGTGCGTTTACTCACCACACGAGAAAAGTTAACATATGCTGAAGAAAATGTACAAAAAGGTCGAAGAAGACTTTGATCCTTTGACATGCGTCTTGACTACCGCGTATGCAAAAATGCTTTATAAATAAACTTCTCTTCTAAAATTGAAACTGGAGACCCTAAGGTAACGTCAAATGTCACTAGCTATGTATCCATATTATATGGAAATTATAGTTTTAGATGATTCTCATATATTTTAAGAAGTATAATTGGGAATGCAGGTTCTATGTTCAAACTAGGACTTATTATTTAGTCGTGGCATTTGTTTCTAGTGCAGCTTGCTATTTTATTTCTGGTTTTGTAGTTGTTTATTTATTTTCCCAAATTTACTTTTTAACGTTTATCTTTGCTTACTGCAAGAAGATGCAGCCGTTGTATTTTAGATATCGACTTATTTTATTTTGACTTGCAGGTTGCATGTAGAGACTATCCTCATGCTCGACATCTTTGTGCTAAATTTCCCTTCTCTTCCACCCCTCATGAGAGACATTGTGACCTGGTAAAAACCAATTAAATATCACACTTTGGACTATGTTTAAATTCAGATTTGCTTTAGCTTTTTTAATTATTACTGTTAATTATGTGTTATTTGATACTCTGAACATTAACCTTTCTGTCCCTCTTTAATTTTTGTTGTTGATGATATGCAGTGCCACTGTTATGTCTGCGATACCTTAGCACCATGTCTAAAGTGGGGAGCTGGCATTTCGAGTTCAGATCATTGTCATGCAAATGATAAAACTGAGGTGTGGAAAATTCAGAGGAAAGATTTGAAGCGGACCCTGAGTTCCCCTTTACCAGCTTCAACTAAGTATGGTACTTCACTTGGTGTGGTACATTCTCAAAGTAACGAAAATCTACCTTATGATACTACTCACTTGTCTCCAATTTCTGTGTTACGGAATCAAGCAGACAGATCATCTGCAATGCACACTCCCTCACTCAACTGCATACCTCAAAATCAGGTCTCTCGCCCAAAAGCAACATATGCCCACTTCTCACTTAATTCTGGTAGGCAGAATCAGATCTCTAGACCAATTTACCCCCCTGTATCCAAAGCCATCAACGGAACAGTCCCAAATGGTGCAAACCGTGCTAGATATCTTGGATCAAGATCTAATTTGCCAAGAGACAGAAACCGGCCTCAGTATGTTCCAAAGCAACTGCTGGGTGTGCGCAATCATGTCATCCAAAGGGAGCAAGGAAGGGGTGCAAGCAGTATAGGACCACAATTTCTCCGTTCTCCTATGATGTCCAAGGGAGGTGTAGGAAGTATGGGGGGCATATTGGCAGCTAATCATCCTTCTCATGGTTCGTCTGCCTTTAACATTCATGTTAATGGAGTACAACAACCTGTCGATATTCATGTAACTACAGGATTCTCAAATCCCATGAATTTATCAATCTTCTCACACTCAAGCTCAGGACCGGGCAGTCTTAGTCGTGTCAATCCACATAACAGGACTCATGACCCCCTATATGGCCAATCATTATCATCCCAATCAAACGACAGCCACAATTTCCATCAAACTTGTAATCAGGGCAATGATGCTACACAAAGTGGAGTTCCAAGTCAAGATACTTGCCAACCAAAGCCACAAGAACAAAATCCAGCTATAACTGCCGAGAGAGTTTCTGCTGTAGGCTCAAGTTGGGATGAGACTGAACCTCTATTTGAATGTTCTCCTCGACAAACCTCAGGATCTACAAACCAACCGCCTAATGTGGAGAAGTTCAGTACCCAGTTTATTTCAACCGTTGAACCGGTAAACGCAAGTTCTCGTACTCCTAATTTGATTGTTGATTTTGAAAACTGGCTTTCAGGTCAAGAAACTGGTCCAATGGCAACAGATAATGATTTGCCATTTGAACTGAATATACCATCTCCAGATCGTACTCCATTTGATGATGATTCGGCCATGCTTTCTACATGGTGGTGAAAGAGTTTAAGGTAGAAAGCAAACTTGGTCTTCAATGGAAGTACTCAGATTTGCCTGTAGTGGGATGATCCGATACAGTGATCACTTAATTTTTAATGTCAGTCTTCTGACCGAGTCCTATTGCGTGGCAAGTTTCAATTTTTAGGTTCATCAACTCATGCTAAGAGGTGATTTATGTTATATGTTAACTAGTTCCCATAGTTAATTAATATAATGCTAAGTTAGATACATAGTTGCTGCTAGTGCTAGCATAGCCTAATTTAGTTTGCCTTGTTTAGTAGTTAGATGTGGCGAGGTCTTTGCCTCCCGGGGATAATGGATGTGAAGGATATAAGAAAGCAGTGTAAAACTACACAATCGAAAAGTGTGTGTTCTATCTCACATGTACTTTTCATTTTTATTTATGCAGCAAAGGTTTCCATTTATCTAAATTTTATGTGTAATAATGTCAGTAAAGGGTAAGATGTATCTCATTTAAATGGAATTTCTTACCGATTTGATTTACTGAGAAAATTGGCATATATAACTGCAGTGTAACAATTTACGATGAAATTTTTTATGGGTTTAGATTCTTGTTTTATTTATCTGTTTTTGGTTTGAATTTTTAATTTTTAATTTCTAAATTTTTTATTTGATTTGAAATAACTATATCAAGATATAAAAGAAAATGATAACGAAGAAGATAAAGATGTAAAAACTAAAAATTACTAGTTACTAAAAATCAAGTTATCGCTAAGATAGATTAAACATTGTTCAGTCATTTTATCCATGTCTAAGATCATTTGCTATTTCATACTATGTTCCATGTACAAATTAATTAAGCTTAAAATAAATCATAGTACTTATTAAAATGATAAAATATATTTAATCTAAATAAAAAAGAATTAATTTTGATAGGTAGCAAATCACAGTCACTATATGTATGATTTTAGTAGTTACAATTAAAGTTAATTATTTTGAACTATTTGACAAATTAATTGCTAATGTAAAAATATTTTCAGACAATAATGCATATAAATTAAATATAAATATAAATATTAATAACAATTAATTTTGATTTAATATTTTTTGTCTAGTGCGTTAATTTGCATTAATTTTAAAATATTGGTATTGATTTCTTAACTATTCAAAATATCTTTCGTCTAATTAGCGACAAATTTAATAATAGACTTTTCAGGATTAAAGTTAATATCTTTGATTCGAAGATTGAAAAGACCACACGAGCAATCCGGAAAGCAGCGCGAGAAGCACTTTTTGTGCAACAAGCTTTAGTAGAGAAAGATTCACATGTTTCTTCTGATAACGAAAGTGAAGAAGAAGAAATAACCATGGCGGCTAAAGCAGCTCAAACCACAGGGGATTACTGCAAAAGATACGATGCAGGGGAATTTTGTATGGGTTTCGTACCCATTAACCCTGCTAATTTTGACATTAAAAGTTATGCGCTTTCAGGTTTAAGGGACAACTTGTTTGATAGAAACATGATTGTGATCTGTGTGAGCATCTAGATCGCTTCTATGAAACAACCTCAATGTGCAGACCAACTTGTGTGACTGACGACCAGTTAAAGTTGAGGTTGTTTAACTTTTTGTTGATTGGGAGAGTTAAAGACCGATTGTTTTGTCTTCCCAACAACACGATTGGTACTTGGAAGGAGTTAGAAGACAAATTTCTAGAGAGGTTCTTCACAACTGCCTAATTTTTCGAAAGAAGAGCCGAAATCACAAACTTTAAGCAACAAGAGACCGAGACCGAGTCCTTGTATGATTCATGAGAGAGGTTTAAACTGCTATTACGAAGGTGTTTGCATCATAACATGAGCAACATGGAACAAATGCAAAATTTCATCAAAGGGTTCAGAAGTCAGACACAAATATTATTGGATGCTTCAGTTGGAGGTACATTCAAACCTTGACCGAAGGAGAGGTAAAATAGTTAGTTGAGAATGTTGCTTGAACGAATACCGCTCAAATAGTGAAAGAGGAGTCAAGGTTGAAATGACAATGACACTGAAGGGTGTGTTAACTCTAGACACTCATATTGCATTACTAGCTCATATCGAACTCCTAAATAAAAGATTGGCAGAAAGCAACCTTAATCAAGTCAATATAAGCTAGGTTAAAACTTTGAAATGTGATTTCTGCATAGAAGGTCGTGCAAATGGGTTGTGTGTTCTAGAAAGGTCAAGTGAAGAAGCGTAATATGCAAATATCAAAAAAATAATTCATACTCCAAGACCTACAATCTAGGTTGAAAAGATCATCCCAAATTTAAATGGAACAATAATCAAACCTTGAATGCTAATCAAGGTACTCAATAAGCACTGCAGGTTCCATTATAGACAAAGAAATTACCACTTGAAGAAGCCCTGTACAAATTTATGGAAATAATACAAAGTGGTTTTGATCAGGTAAACAAGCAACAAGAAACAATAAGCAAGAATCATGAAGCATCAATAAAAAGTTTAGAGATGCAGATTGGACAGTTGTCTCGACAGGTAGGATCAATACCAAGCTCTAATGGAGGATTTATGGGTAACATTATTGACAACCCAAAGAATGAAACTTGTAAGGCCATTGAGTTGGAAAAGGAAGTAGAAATTTATGAGCGTAGACCTAGTCTCTTGAGAAAAGAAGCAATCACAAACGAGATTAAGGAAGTAGATTAGACTTGTGATGTGGAAGAAGAGATAAAAGTTGAAAAGGAAAAAGAGGTGAGTGAAAAAATGAGTGAATACTATGTGATGGGGGGATACACTTGATAAAATGGTAGATATAAATTCACATTTTAGGAGAACCAAGAAAAAAATTCTCCACAACCCTAGTCCTAAACTACCCTATAATGTAAAGCCACCTTACTTAATTGTATGGAAGAAACTGAAAGCAACAGCAGAAGAAAAAGAATAAGAAGAAGAAGAAGAAGAAGGACTTTTAAAGAGGTTCAAAAAGATGCTTGCCAAACTCTAAGTAAGTATCTTGTTTCATGAAATATTAGAATTGATGCTTAAATATGTTAAATTCATGAAAGAGTTTATGTCAAGAAAGAAGAAAGCAGATATAAGTGAAATTGTTGCTTTGACAGAGGAGTGTAGTGCTTTATTCCAAAGAAAACTTCAACCAAAGTTGAAGGATCCAAGAAGGTTTACCATTCCTAGTACCATAGGTGAAGAAGTAATTTTGCATGCACTTTATGATTTGGGTGCTAACATTAACTTAATGCCTCTGAAACTAGTGAAGAAATTGAATTTGGGAGATCTGAAACCCAAAAATATGACGCTTACATTAGTCGGTCTCTCTATCACTCATCTATATGGGGTCATAAAAGACGTGTCGATTAATGTGGAAAGATTGGTATTTCCGGCAGATTTTATGATAGTGGATATTAATGAAGATGCTGATGCTTCGTTAATTTAAGTAAGACCTTTCCTGGCAACTGAAAAAGTAGTTATTAATGTGGAAACATGTGAATTGACCTTAAAGTTCAGCAATTAAGAAGTAGTTTTTGACGTGTGTGAATGAACATAACATATCGAAGACAAAGAAATTTGTCATAGGGTTGATGAAACTCAGGTGATTAAAGGAGTAAAGGGAGAAAAGTTAACCGGCGCAAGAGTATCTCTTGCACCTGCTACGCCTTAGGATGCAATCGTCAATCTAATGACGGTAAAGAAACGCTTAATGGGAGGAAACCCATCAATAAGTTTTTATTTTATTGCAATTTTTCATATTGTTTTTATTAATAGTGTTTTCTCATTTGGAGAATATTATTAGGTGGTGAGATTTGAAAAAAGATGGAACAAAGAAATAAAAAAGAAGGATAAAATATAAATAAATGAAAAAGAAAAGAAGAAGCTATGTGGAATGATGTGCCCTAACGTGGTCGCAATGGGATCCCATCACGGTCGCGATGCATTAGAACGCGGTCGCGATATAGCCATTGGGAACGTTTGTTCTAGGTGTCAATTGGATCGGGCCATTGGGAAAAGCCCAATCACATTGCAGTCACGCTACATGCGTTATTGTGACTATATATTTAGTTTCTAACATCATTTTCACACACACCAATTATTCTTTTCTCTTTTCTACCATAGTTTATTTTTCTAATCCTAATTTCATCTTAGTCTCTTGAATATTTTTAGTGTTGCTAATTACAGTTATTATGGAACCAAAAAGAAAACGAGCATCAAGAGCATCAACATCAACTGCACAACTCGCACAAGAGGCACCAACTTTGCCAAATTACAAGTTTCTATCTGAAAAGAATGCAAAGAAATATTTGAAGTTGTTAAACTACCGTATAGTGAGGGGAAACGCATTTGATTGTGAAAATTTAGATGGATATGAAGAGTTTGTGTATATGCTGCTTCAACAAAGAAAATTGGTAAGACTCAACAACTTAATCCAACATACTAATAAATCTATTGGATTATAATTTTATGCTAATGCTGCTCATCTTGACATAAACAAATACAAATCCTACGTGCGAGGTAAGTATGTCGACTTTAGTGCTAAAGCTATAAATTCTCTGCTTGGCTTGCAAATGCTTGAAAAATGAAAATTGTGACATAAGAGGAAGAATAATCCTCAACTAGATGAGCAAATGTGACAACTTTTGTTAGATAAATGTGTCTATCAGAAGCCGAATGGGTAACTACGCATGATCTCACAGTGAGGCTTAACACCTCTAACTTTCTTCCCATTCCTAAGTCTTGATCATCTTTCTTTGTGCAAACTCTAGAAGTTGCATCTAATCAAAATGAATTTATAGTGAAGTGGTGTTTAGGGTTATTGTCTATTTTGAATAATGAACATATACATTATGATTATTAGATTCTAACAATATTAAGAGTATGGTTGGTGCACAACAAAGAGTTTTTGGCCACTTTTGCATTATTAATGAGTTGTAAAGATTATCTGGAGTCTCTAGCCACCTAGATGACAAGATGATTAGCCCTATGGAACCAATCAACAAAATTTAAATGAAAAGGATTCTCTCAAATCCATTATATGAACATATACATGTAGAAGTCCAGGAGCAAATACAACAAGAAAGTCACCAGTTAGCACTAGAAGAAGCAAATACTCAATTCTACACACCTGAAATGCAGCAACCGTAACAAACATCAGATTTTGAGCAACAAATGAAGGCTTACATGACTGTCGTGACAAGGTGGACATCAGAAATGTAACCTACCTTGTATAATGCACCACCAAGGTATAATCTCACCTTCTAGAATTTCAATAACCAACAACAAAATTATATGCTGACTTACTGATCGGAAAAATAGCAAGTGTACTATTTTTACCGATGTAGTAATAAGGAGTTTTATTTCCAAGTATCGATCTCAGGGATTGCGTAGGAAATACTTATTTAACTTTGATTCTATCAGAACAAAATTATAATGGTTTGGTTGTTTTAGGAATTTCAGCAATAAACACAAAAGACAGTAAAAATGTAATTGATTAAGTTAAAGCATGCTAGGGGAAGTGGTTGATTTAACCAGTTATGAATTCAGTCAAGGTTTCCTTAATACATATGACACATTCAATTACCTAACCTCAAAATGTTCTTCCTTAAGTCCGTAAGGAAGAAACTATTAAACTACCAATTCTTACTCAAATGTCCATTCAATTAATCATTGGTTTTAATCATAAACAATATCAAGGTTTGCGGTGGTTTACAAAAGTTACTAGTCTTAGATGATGCAATCATAAACCTAATTGTGTGAAAACTCTAACAATCACAATCCTGTTATTGATAGTCATAGATCAATTTGTATTTGTCCGATACAAATGCATAATAACATCACATAATTGAATTGAAATAAGTAACATAGTAATAAGGAAATCATTTGTTCAAATTCATAACATACGATCAAATCAGGACCACCCCCCTAACATAGGGGGTTTAGCCTCTCATAGTAGGAAACGAAATCATAGTATGAAAATTAGACATTACAAAGAACTAGGAGATTTGGATCTTCAATGGTCGGAACCCTTGAATCTCGCCGTCTTCAAATCCTCCGTAGTAGCTATCTTCTCAATGCCGTGTTTTCGTTCGTACGTCAAAAAGTGTTTTCTCCTTTCTCTTCCAAGCCTTCTAATAGCTTCAGATGAATCTCCTCTAAGCAAAAGGTCCAAACTACCCTTAATGAGTAGAATAGGTTCACAAAGCAAAAGTTTAGGTTTCCAAGCCGCGCCCAACAACACGGGCCGTGTGTGTACACACGGGTGCCCGTGTGTGCTCTCCAAAATGGGCATCTTCAAATCAAGCTACAGAGGCAACAACACGAGCCGTGTTCCTCCACACGGGTGCCCGTATTAATGCACTGTTTTAAACAACACGGTCGTGTGTCACCACACGGGTACCCGTGTTGATCTCTGTTTTTCTTCTCCCATTTTGCTTTGCCTGACCAACAACACGGGCAGTGTTGTAGCACACGGGTGCCCGTGTTGACCTGCTGTCTCTTCATATTTTTGCCTTTCTGAGTACCCATAACTTCACTATTAATGCTTTTAAACCTGTGCAATGACCTGTAACAATAACACTACCAAACGAAGCGTAAACGAGATCTTTTTGACATAAACTTGTAATCAAATGCAATGCGATACCAAACCAACAAAACATGATAAATGACTCTGAAGCAACTATAAACAAACATAAATCTTACTAAAGTGATGAAAATATGTCGGATTAACGGTGGGAATTCAATGGAAATGGTGACCGATCACTTACAACTAGAGATCACGCTTTGCAAATCTTTAAGAACTAAAAGTATACTTCATAGCACAAGATCAAGAACAAGAAAGAATAAGAGAGCATATTAGACAAAAATCCACAACATCAACATGAATTCAGAGAAGAAGATGTAGTCATTTAGATTGCATGCACGCCAATCATCAAGTTCACCACTGTAGAGATGCACCATAGTGACTGTGTGAAATTGTAGTCTAAAATGCTTCAAAATATCCCAGATCCCTCGACGTGCCTCAAACAATGGCACCGACGAAAAATTAATGAGCAATGGAACTTTGATAACTGGAAGGACTTCACTAACCGAGTGTTGTAAATGAAGGCACCGTCGTGACCATGTCTTACGTGATGATGTGATGCCAACCAAATTTAAATCAACTAGTAATTATTTGACTTGATACATATTTTTTGCAACTCGGTTTGTCTCCAAAGATAGGTATCCATATGACCCACGCCAAACCACTTACACACAAAAAGTTTCAACGTATAATCCCCCACAAAGTGAACAGACCAGTTACTCAGAACCCCCTTCTCAACAAAAATTACCGACCCACAAACACACAAAGCCACAACCAAAATATACCAGACACCCAACCACAATACCAAAAGCGTCCCTCATACCATCGCCAACAAGATGATTATTATCAAGACATCCAGAATTCATATGCCCCAACACATAATCCTACCATATCCAAAACACCCAAGGAACATATAACACCAACCATTCCTCCTATTATAACACTCCAATTCTTGATTTATCGAATTATTTGAATTATTATGATTTAAGTTAATTATTATGTGTGATAATTGATTTAATATGAGTGTCAGGGGTGTGTGACCTTGAGGTGGAAGTGTAGAGAGTGATTAGAGATTGATAGAGGTGAGCTAGAATTATTGGAGTCCGTTTTTAATAATTAAATAATAGTATTTTAATTGAATTAATTAAAATTAGAAATAGAATAATAGAAAAATAAGGAGTATTAGTAGTATTTTTATTAAAATAAAATTAGAGATGATAAGGGCGGTTTGGTGAATAGGGGAATACGTGAGGGTAATGTTGGAAGTCTCTAATTGAGGGATTAGGTTACTAATAAAAGATTAGTAAGGAGTTGTGAGAGGTTTCATACGTAAAAATAAGAAATTGATGGAAAGAGGAAGAGGCAAAGGCTAGGGCATAGGAAAATCATCAATTGAAAGAGCTTTAAAGAATTTTGCTGGAGAAATTGAAGGTAAGGGGGAGGGGGAGAATAATCTTCAATAAGGGTTTATCGAATTATTTGAATTATTATGATTTAAGTTAATTATTATGTGTGATAATTGATTTAATATGAGTGTCAGGGGTGTGTGACCTTGAGGTGGAAGTGTAGAGAGTGATTAGAGATTGATAGAGGCGAGCTAGAATTATTGGAGTTCGTTTTTAATAATTAAATAATAGTATTTTAATTGAATTAATTAAAATAAGAAATAGAATAATAGAAAAATAAGGAGTATTAGTAGTATTTTTATTAAAGTAAAATTAGAGATGATAAGGACGATTTGGTGAATAGGAGAATACGTGAGGGTAATGTTGGAAGTCTCTAATTGAGGGATTAGGTTACTAATAAAAGATTAGTAAGGAGTTGTGAGAGGTTTCATACGTAAAAATCAGAAATTGATGGAAAGAGGAAGAGGCCAGGGTTAGGGCATAGGAAGATCATCAATTGAAAGAGCTTTAAAGAATTTTGCTGGAGAAATTGAAGGTAAGGGGGAGGAGGAGAATAACCTTCAATAAGTGCTTATGAATGAGGGGTATGGTAAATGAGTCTTTAACCTCCAATAAGGAGGATGACTTGTGATCATTTATGTGTGCGTTGAGTGATATTTTCCTGATTATATTGATATGAATTCCGTATGATTTGATGTTTGAAATTTTGTACTCTGTATGTATGTATGTTTTCCACCATTGTTGTAATAGGGAAGATTTTAAAGATGTGATTTGATGAGTTGGTGATTGAAGTGGAATGTTAATTGGTAGAATTAGGATCAAAGAGGGGATTACTTGAGTTGTCAATGCATTTATGTTGGGATCAGAAATGAGTCTTAACATATTGATTTGATGATATGATCATGCATCATAAGTGTTGTGTCAAGAGGCATGTCTACCAGTTCAAAAAAGGGACTAGTGGCTTGCCCTAATCTCAGAGAGGGGTCTCGTAGAGATTGGAACCCTAATCGTATGAAGAACCAAATGTGAGTTGGCACCACATGCATATGCATAAAGTTGCATAGTCGAGTTGCATTGCATAATGAATTATATGCATTTTGTTGAGTTGTGAATAATCAATGAGTTTGAGTATGAGAATGTATTGTGATGTACTGTAAATGGTATTGTGTAGAATATGTTGTGTAGATACGTGCAATATAATGTTTTCTATTATTGATTATGATTTCTTACCCCTTTGTTGTTATTGTGGTTTCTGCTCTTCTTCGGGGTACAAATAAGTAAGGAACTGAACAACTGCTTTAGAGCTGGAGGAAGAAATGAGGTTGTTTCTTCATTTTTCTTTCTGCGTTTTAGTTTACGTGCTCTAATATGTAACACTAGGAATGTTTTGCAAGCTTTGTCTAATCTTTTCTTTAGAGAGTTAATGTATACTCTCATGTTTGATATTTCGATGTTTGAGAAAATTTCACTTATGATTTTGACTATGTCATAAAGTGTATTTGAAGTTTAAATGATTTATTTAATACATGCTTTATTATGAGAATTTCTGCTGCAATGATATCCTAAGTGACGACGAACATGCGATGACACCCGTAAATGAAGGTGTTGATTATTGTTTTTATTTGTTAAATACAGGGCTTGTATGTTTTGAACAGAGAATGTGTGACATCCTATTTAATTATGTGAATAATCTGATTTTAATGTATATTTATTCACAGGGGAAATATGGTGTTACACCTACCATAACCAAAACACCTAAGCATTACAACAACCATATGACTATCAAACACCATAACAACCATTTTAACATTTCTCCAATGGAATCATTCACACCAATGTATTCCTTCAATCGTCCAGTTTGCGCAACAATAACCCCATTAATACATCCCAACTACTTTGGCATGAGTCGCGAACTCATTTACGACAGCGTGCCACTTCATACACAAGACTTCTTAGAAATGAAAGAACTTCTTAGAGATTTCAGTGATGTTCTTGAGACCTCAAATCCTCAAACACTTGGGATGCATTAACGGCTGCAACGAGTTAGGGTAGTTAGGGACGGTGGCCGGTATGACCAACCTGGTCGCCATCGTTAATGTCTGTAAAAGTATTTTAAATTAAATATTAATGTTTATTATTTATATTTTTATAAAAAAAAAATTATACCATGATACCCGTTGAGTTGACGCCACAGTTTAGTAATGCACACATGTGCCAATTCAACTGACGATACCATTTAAAACTTAGCACACTATCATCAATTAGATTGCCTAGACTAGATAGAATCACCGATTCAATTGACATCATCCTTCAATTTTACAGTGGAGGAGCCAATTCATCTGATGCTGACTTTGCGTTCTAATTATTTTTTAAAATTTGAAAATGGAGTAGATTAATTTTTTTTCGAAACCTAAGTTATTTTAAAAATAAAATTGAAAATTTGAGTTATTTAGATAAAAAAAATTAGGTACCATCAATAATGGTATTTCATTGATTTTTCAAGTTAATAATTTACACTAATTTATCAAGTTATTTATTATTCTGGTTTTTACTTACTTTTTTATTTGTATTTTTGTTTTTTTTAAAATAAATTTATTATTTTTTTCATCATTTTAATAAACTTTATTGCATTTACTTATTTTTTACTAGGAATTTTATAATATTTATATCTATACATTTTCCAATTTCTTAAACAATTTTAATTTTATTTATTTTTGTCAAATTATTATTTATATTAAATATAATATAGTATGACACTAATTTATTAAATTAATAAATCTCCGATCATATTTAAATATGTCACATTACTAATTAATAATATAAAGTTTAATTGTAGAAATTTATAAAATAAAAGAACAAAACTTACATATTTAAAAATACGAAAATCAAAATCCTAAAATTAATAAAAGCTGAAGACTAAAATTATAATTTTTTTTTTGTAATTACTAAATATTAGAAATTTTAAAATTAAAAAAAAAGCAAAATTCAAAAACTTATAAAATAGAGAATCAAAATTACAATAAAAAAAAACACAAAAAAGCAAAAACAAAACAAACCTAATGTATATCAAAGCATACTTCATCGTACTACATAGGTAGTGTTTTTTTCCCGTTCCAAGTCAACAACGCAACTTAAACTGCGTAAAAGCTACTACTTCAAAAACAAACTGCGTTAAAGCTTTTTATCTCAGAGCAAGCAAAAAAATCCCAAAAGAAAGGTAACGATGGCGCTATGGATGGAAAAGGGTTCGGAGCCCTTGACTGAAACCGAGAAAGCAGACCTTGAAGCCATTGCTGCAATCAAAGAGTCTTCAGCCTTTGAACTCAAGGTATAATCTTTGTTTTCGAAATAGTATTAAATAAACATTCTTTTGCCTCTGTTGCTTTTAATTTCACTCTCAATTATCTTTTTCAGGAAAAGGGTAACCAATATGTGAAGATGGGGAAGAAGCATTACTCTGATGCTATTGATTGCTACACAAGGGCAATCAATCAGAAAGCCTTGAGTGATTCTGAGACCTCTATTCTTTTTTCAAATAGAGCCCTTGTGAATTTGCTTCTTGGGAATTTCAGACGAGCACTTAATGATGCTAATGATGCACTCAAGTTGTTGCCATCAAATATAAAGGTGTGTACTGTACTTACACTATGGGTTTGTTTGTTGTGATTCTTTGGTTTGATGCTTTAATGGTATTTTCAATTGTGATTAGGCAATTTATAGAGCTGCCAAAGCTTCTCTTTCGTTGAATTTGTTGGATGAAGCACAAGACTATTGTCAAATGGGCCTTCATTTGGACCCCAATAATGAGGAATTGAAGAAGCTTGACAATCAGATTGGTATTAAGATATTGGAGAATGAAAAGCATGAAGCTGAAGTTTCTAAGGCTGTTGCAGATGCAAAGGTATAAAGCTTTTATCTGTTTTCTTTAGTGTTGTCGGTTGTGAAAACTAACAGTTTGTTCAAATTCTGTTGCATGCAAGAGTGCTATAGCATCTCTACACTCTCTATTTGACAATTTTTTGTATTCAATAATATATTTGGAACAATAGCGGTTTGTTTAAATTCCGCTACGTTATTCTGCTACAGCTGCCTATGAAACTAACTGCTAAGTAATCACATGTGTCTGTTTCAGATACCGACACCTTCCATAAAAAATGCTGGTGCTACATTAGCCGATATTAACAACACTGGTTTTCTTATGTAATTTTAAATAATGTGGAGGAAGGTTTATGTACTTGTTTGAACAAAAAATGTGCAGGAACTTGTTTCTGCAATGGAAAGTAGAGGCTTGAAAATTGGAAAGGCAATGTATCGAGAACTTACCGGGTTAAAGAAACCTGTGTTAGACAAAAGTAACATCCTTCATTGGCCTGTTCTTCTTCTGTATGCAGAGGTTATGTCCAGTGACTTCATTGAGGATTTCTGCGAGACTGACATGTTTTCTGATCACCTTGATATGATATCCTTTTATATGAAATGTTGTATTCACATTATCTTTAAACTAGCTTTATGTATATAATCATGTTACACCCTTAGCTATCGAACGTTTTTGCAGAAGATCAGCCGCTTTCGTGGGATGTTGAAAATAATTACAAGCGTGAATTTATTGAGTTATACTATGACGTAAGCTTTCCGCTTCCATTGATGTCATATTGTAGTTACTAGTTTGATAAGGTGTTACTTTCAATACAATGTTTTACTAACTTGGATTGATAAGGTGATATTTACAAAGAAAAAAAAATAGCGACATTGTTCATATTGGCATATTGTGTCAAATATTGGAAAACTTATACTTCAAAAGCGATTTCCTCCCTCACACCTTATTCATTGTTTTATCAGGCTGGTTCTGGACCTCGTCTATCTAAGGAAAAACTCCTTCGTTATCTATTAGAGGGAACTGCAGCAGCTTCTAATGGGGAAGGTAATGGTGATGAAGAGAAAGACGCAGTTGAGGATCTAAAGCAAAACACGGGTATGTTACTTGTGACTCCATTTCCCTGACATTTTAAAAACATCTTCATCGTATTGAGATGGGATCATGCTTCCTTTATGCTCTTAATAAACTTGTCTTCTTTTTTCAAAGCAAAAAAGAAACTTATTTTGTTTTGTCAAAATTTAGATCCTTAAAGCAAAACATATAACTTGGGCAGAAATTATTCTTGGATTGATACAGATAATTCTTGAATGATATCTCAAATCATATTGATTAGTTTCATCTATAAAGTTATTTATATTGAATGGTGTTTCTTTCTAGGTTTAAATTAACTATTCTTATCATGTAGATCATGCTAATTAATAAAATTTCACACTTAATCCAAATTTATTTTATTATATTCCACTAGCACATCCTAAGTTTAAACAAAGGAGGACTCTTGAACCAACCATAAATAGTGTATTCAAGACTGATTTAAAATAGTGTATACATCCATGTTAACAGAATGTATATTGTCATATGTTAAACAAAGTTATCGATAACGGCGCGGCGCGGAGACCAGCCGCTATGGCGTAGCAGTCCGCGTCTCAGTTTGAGATCGTGGCCGTTTTTTGGCTTGGAGTGAGTCGCGGGAGCGGACCACTTCCTGGCCCGGAGCGGGTTACAACCTGCTATCTGTTTTGACTGGGAAACAACCATATTTACCCTTAAAAAGGTTAACGTTGGAGGAGTTTTTCTGTTATTTCCCCCAGTTTGCCTAACCGAGAAAACTCCTCACGGGTTTCTCACTTCTCATCATTTTCTCACTCATCCTCATGCGTTTCTTACTTCTCATAGTCTTCTCACTTCCTCACGCAAATAATTTACTTGTTTCTTTACTCTTCATAAGTCCATTTATATATTGTTAGTCATATGCGAGTCATGCTAAATCTTAGATGTGATCTCCTCATTGGTGGTACTCTTCAAAGGTGCTGCTTCTAATGTAAAAGTGTTTAAAAATCGAGTTTACCCAGAAACTGTAGAGGATTGAAGAAAAATTGTAACTCGAGGATAGTAGCATAAGATCTCTCCAAATTTCTATTTAATAAAATTTAAAATAGATCTATTTTAAAAATTAGTGTTTTTTAACCCAAAAAAAGGCACCGCATCTCTGCAAACATAACGAGTTTGCTGCATACGATCCAGCACACCGGCATGTCATGGAAACGTAAAACCGTACGAGTTTACGTCTCAACTCGCGTTTCTGCATACACTGAATGCAACATGATACTAACATTGGTAGTCATTTGAGAACATGAAAGTGACTGAATGTAAACACATGTATCTATCTTTGTTGTACTAGTTTCATTTTAACATTAACTTTAACATTAATGAGCAATGATATCATTAAGTACTTTTGAAATCTTAAATGTTGTTGAGATCTGGTTTTTTTGAGTAAATTTTTGTTTACTTTATTTTTTAGTTGAAGGAGCGACGGACTGGCCTTTGTTTTTATGGGCCTTTTATGTGAAACTTTGTATATGACATGATCTTGTATTCTATGTTCATCAGGCTCCCCTAAATGGATCAAAGTAAATGAAAGGAGAACACTCTATGATGTTCTGAAAGAGTCTAAGTTCATTATTCCTGAGATCCCAGGTGAAATGTAGTTCATTAAAAGTGATTGCTCTGTTTTTAGTTTTTCCATTGATTTTGTTTTGAGTTTCATCTAACAATATATGTTGTATTTGCAGTCTTCTATGTTGTTTCTAAGAAATCCAGCTTTTATAGCAAATTCAAAGATGGAAAGTGGGCTCCTCCAAGTGTATGAAGGAAGCAACAACAATCTGACATGATTTGCAGTAACTAGCTTCAAAATCAGGAAGTCTTGAAGATTGGCACCCATTTCTTCCACATTCTGGACTTGTTATATACCAGAGTTACCTACTAATTTCAATTGTTTGATAAGTTAGGATTTCAAGCTGTCCTAGTTGTCCCAATGATAGTGCTTGAATCGAAGGAACCTCCGCTTGGATGTATTTCTTCTTCTTCTGTTTTACTTTTCTCCTTTAATCTAGCTTGGGCTGTTTTGGTACATGTATAATATAATATAATAGTTTTAGTTTCATAATTTTATCAAGTTACATATAAAAGCAATGCTTTTAACATGCAGAAAGACCTATTTTGTTTTTTACTTGGACACCAACATGAAAGGGATAACTGCTCATTCTAGTTTACATTTTATATATTGTATTGGGGCGAGTTTGAGTTTTAATTCTCCATCCCTGTTTGCGTTTGGGATGGGGAACGAGGATTGTTTGGGGATTCAGGTTTGGGTTTGGGGGAGGTAAAAACCGTCACCGACCCGCCCCGTTGCCATGCCTACTTCCATATATAACACTACCATCATTGTACCTATTTAACAAATATAATTGGTGCCCACCGTGGGGACATAAAGCGAGTTGATCGACTCCGGAAGCTCATCAGATGTCCTGTTCTAGGAGACACTTTTGAGAGACTTCGACTCGATCTGGATGATATCTGAATGTTCCAAGGGTCCCTGGTTGGTCTCTCTGGCAAACATGTACATGTGAAATGCCACATAAAGTGATGTTTGGGTTGGACTAGAGCGCAAAGATAGTCAAGGTCAAATACCTCGTAGTAGTCGCCTCATCGCCATACAACATGTGGGGTGGCATGCCCTAAATATACTAGGGGTCATACTATCCACTATATATTTAAACATGAAATATCTCTTACCCAATGGATGAGTTGGAGTGGTCCAAAGGGAACAAAAGATCGTTCGTGAATGTCATCATAGCAGTCTCGAAATGACAAGAGAGAGGATGACCGCAATAACCATTCCATAATCAGGGGCGCATGAAATGGATGCTACAAGTTTAGGTTACAAAATGGAGGCGGAGAATGAAAGGCACACTCCCACAAAGGATCTAAAAGAGGACTATATTTGCCTATTATATTTTCAAGCCGCTAAACGAAGCAACTCTCTGTCTGAAATCGAGGAGGAGAAGTTGATCGCCCTGTTAAGGAGGAATGCATACTTATTAGCACGTACTCCCGTCGATATACCACAAGTAGTCGTCAGGGTGGTATTTCATCATCTCTCCATTGATTCCACCGTAAAGTCAACATCTCAGAAAAAGCATAAAATGGACGAGGAGAAGCGGATGACTATCGATGAAGAATTCAAAAAATTAGAGAGTGCCTACTTCATAATTGATATTAAGTATATGACCCGACATGCTAATATGGTCTTGGTTCAGAAGTCGTCTAACAAATGTCGGATGTGCGTTGATTTCACTAACTTGGTTGTCTTCCTTAAGAATCCATACCTATTACCCAATGTTGACCGTCTAATTAATGGGCCCTCCGACTACATAACCCTGAGTTTCATGGACACCTACTCAGGCTATAATCAGATAAAGATGCATCATGTAGACACGCCTAAAATGGCGTTCATGTCGCACCATGACAACTATTACTACAATGTCATGCCTTTCAGAATGAAGAACACAAGAGCCACCTATCAGAGATTAATATAAGCAGTATTCTTAAAACAAATAGGATCAAAATTGGAGGTCTACATCGATGATATGATTGTGAAGACTTCATAGGGGAAAATACGTGTCGGAGACTTGAAAGACATAAACCCCTCATAGTGCTTTTTTGGTGTGTAAGTGGGTAGATTCTTGAGATTTATGCTAACCAGGAAAGGGATAAAGGCAAACCCAAACTAGTGCCAAACTATCATCAACAGTAGAATACCCTCAACTATTAAAGAGGTTTAACCACTAACAAGGCGGTTATCCGCCCTAGCCTCCTTTCTTTCTTGTGCGGGTGACAGCGTATTTCATTTCTTTGCCACATTGAATAAGAATGAGAAATTCAAATGGGCAAGCGAGTGCTATGATGCATTCACCAATTTGAAGGTCTTCCATGTAACGCCACCCATATTAACATGCCTAGAGGCGCACATACCCCTATATTTATATCTATAAATTACTTACCAGCCAATGAGTTATGAGCTTATTCAAGAGAAAAACAAAGTTAACCAACCTGTCTACTTCATAAGCAAGGTATGAAGGAGTTAAGTTCAGGTACCATAAGATCGAGAGATTCACCTTGGCGGTTGTGATAAATGCGAGGAAACTCATACCTTAATTCCAGGGGCATTGTGTCATGGTAAAGACCAACTACCCCATTAACCAAGTTTTAAAGAAGTTGAATCTTGTAGGAAGGATGGTGTTCTGGTCATGGAGTTATCTGAGTACAATATCTAATACATACCTAGAGGAAACATTAAATCACAAGTGATGGACGACATCTTGTAGGAGTTGAGTTCTTCAGTAGGCAAAGAGACTCCCCACATATGAATACTATATGTGAACGGTGCCTCAAACCTAAAAGGAAGTGGTGTTGGAATAGTGGTGGAGAGACCAAATGACCTCTTGATAGAGTTGTCCTTGAAGTTTGAGTTTAAAGCCAATAAGAGCCAAGCCGAGTATGAAACCCTCATCGCTGGCATGGTCCTCACCCTAGAGATGGGTACTTCAAGCCTCAAGGGCAAAAGTGACTCACAGTTGTTGGTGAATCAGGTCATCGAGGAGTATCAGACGAAGGAGCCCCAACTGGTCAAATATCTGAAGAAAGGTACATAAATCATCTGAATATTTCAAATTTTTGAGATGACGTATGTGCCCATGGAACAAAACTGTAGAGTTTATGTTCTCTCCAAGCTCACCAACACCAAAAGTTCATGTCATAACTAGACTACCATTCAAGAAACTCTAGTTACCCATAGTAGTGAGACAGAGGAAACCATACTCTTGAAGTCACCCAAACTACCATTTGGATGGCGTCCATAATACAATATCTACTGTCAGATGAACTCCCATCAGACGAGTTGGAAGCTAAGAAAATATGAAAACATGCGATAAATTTCATCACGATGTTTGGAAATCTCTATAAGATAGGAAATGCCTCCCCTATGCTGAGATGTCTAGAGGAGAGATAAATTGCCTTGGTCCTTACAAAGGCCCACCAAGGAACATTCAACAACCATAATAGCGGGCGAACTCTATCCTACAAGCTGTTGAGAGGGGGGCTATTATTGGCCTACCCTGAAGAAAGATAGTGAAACTTTCATAAAAAATGTGACATGTGTTAGAGACATTCCAATCTACATCATGCGTCAACAGAGACTCATCACTCTGTCACGTCTCCATGACCATTTTACCAGTAAGGCGTGGACATCATGAGTTTTTTCCCCGTGGTGAAAGGTTAACTAAAGTTCCTAATCGTTAGAGTAGACTACTTCACGAAGTGGATAAAAGTCGAGGTCGTCTCCAAAATCACGACAGAAAGGTTTCAACATTTCTATTGACAACAAATTATATGTAGGTTTTTCCTAATTGGAGGGTGATCCCTTTCTCACAAAATTCTCAAGGAGGCTTATTATTGGTCCACTTTGATGAAGGATATTACAAAATTTGTCAGAATGTGTGAAAAGTTCCAGCAACATGCTAACCTACTGAAATTCTTCACTTTGTCACGTCACCATGGACATTTTACCAATGTGGAAGGGATATACTAGGTTCTTTTCTGCTAACGTCTGGCCAAGGGAAGTTCCTAATCATTGAAGTATATTACTTCATGAAATGGATATAAGCTAAGGCTGTCTCAAAATTCACAATAGAGAGAATTTTTTTGCTTCTATTGGCACCATATCATATGCAAGTTCGGTTTACCAAGAATCATCATCTCTGACAATGACACGCAATTCACATGCTCATTTGTGGTCTATGTGCCAAGACCTAGGGATACAAACAAACTTCATTTCGATTGTTCACCCATAAGATAACAGGCAGACCAAATTAGCAAATAAGGTGATATTGGTCGGAGTAAAAAAATTAGACGACACCAAAGGGATTTGGGCCAAACACCTCCACAAAGTATTATGGTTGTATCACACCACCCCTATTCAAATACCACATAAACTCTATTTACAATGGTATACGACACCAATGTTATGTTACCGGTCAAAATCGACACGCCCACATGGAGGCGTGCCAGTTTAATGAAGAGGAAAATGAGGCAGGACTCGGATGTGATGCCGACTTGATTGACAAAAACTGTGACGTCATTGACATTAGAGAATTCTTCGTTAAGCAGGGGGCTCCAGAAGTTACAACTCCAAAGTGGTCTGAAAGGAAATATAGTAGGGGGCCTCGTGCTAAGGCAGATTGTCGTACCGACTCTCTTGGGAAAATTGTGGCCTAACAGGCAAGGTTCGTGTAACATACGTAAAAATTTACCACATGACGCTTATAAACTCGAAGATCTAGACGGACGACTCATCCTTAAGACGTGGAACCCAGTTAACCTGAGGTATTATTATAAATAGTCATTTACTATTTTCTGTTCAATAAGGCGACATGGATTTGGTCATCCATTGTATAAACTATCTTAAACCTGTTTTGTCTTAAGGAATGATGAATTCTCAAAGAGGAAACCTCATTGCTCTCATAGGCAATATGATTGTTGGATCCTTCACGATGAATCATTGTCACTCTCAGAAGCAATATGGATGCTAGATTCTCAAAGGTTGTCTCCCTCAGAAGCAATATGAATGTTTGATCCGCAAAGAGGAATCATTGTTGCTCTAAGGGGCAACACATCGTTAGAACATTATAGGCTACTAATTTAACGACGAAACTATGATAAATAGGAAAAAATACAATGTTAAGGATTTCATTAATATACGACGAGGATAATCTTAGAATCGCCTAATCAATGCCTGAGGGACTCGACTAAAAATTCTCGCCTAAGGGACTCGACTTGAAAGCCTCGTCTGAGAGACTCGACTAAAAGTTCTCGCCTAATGGACACGACTTGAAAGTATCCTATGATGCACTCGACTTGAATGTATCACCTGAAGGACTCGACTTGAAAGTCTCGACCTACAAGGGTCATCATGGGTGATGGAATCAAGACAACCCTTGTCACGGATGTCTGAAGCCTCAAAACACTCAAACCAAATCACTTCGTCATTTACAAGACCTCGTGCTTGAAGAATTGTGTATTGGGGGGTCATTTTATCTACCCTAAAAGAATATGGTTCATAAGGAGTAAGACAAAGCCCATTGGGGAAGGACGAGTACCACAATGGCACTATAGGCCGCCCAAAAGAATGTTGCACGAGAGTATAAAGGTATCACTTAAGTCACCCATGGTATACCGTAAGGCTCCTAGATTAGGCTTGGGCTACCCAACATGGTTTCACGATCCACCTGTTCAATGAACATGGGTAATGATGTGTCCTTGCGTGCCAGCGAGATAGAAAGTTGACGAAGAGGGAAACAACTTTCCCTAAGATTCTAGGAGAAAATGGCTCTCATACATCCCAATTTTTTGAGGGAAGAGAGAGAATAAACGCTCATTGGATCTAAATATCAAGATCCAAGAGATAATTATAAATATCTTAGCCTTAGGATTGAGAAGGGGTCATCAAATCGTTTACCTTGAAAAATACATGTATAGAGCTTCTCACCACTTTGCGTGAACTAGCCCTAAGCACTGTCGAAACACCCTATACATCATAAGTAATCCTTCAGATACAATACTACCCCATTGTACATTTTTTAACAAGTACACATATCAATCCTTACAATTTGCAAAATGGCCCCCTTCTTATCCACCTTAATCAAGTCAAGCATAATGATGTGAATTTGCTAATTATAGTATATAATAGATACTAAGAATTAAAATGCATGTCATTAAGCGTGTTTGAAAAAAATGTAATTCATGGAGCAAATGTGTGTCTATCTGCGTCTCAAATTTATAGCTTCAAAAATTGACAGCAAACTTTGCCTTCAGATGCAAGATTGACAAGTTCGGCGTGAAACTAGACATAACATAAAAAGAAACAAAAACAAATAAAAGGGAATCATTACCGTTCTCAGAAGCAATATGAATGTTGGATTCTCAAAGATGAATCATTGCCTCCCTCAGAAGCAATATGAATGTTTGATCCGCAAAGAGGAGTCATTGTCGCTCTAAGAGGCAACACATCGTTAGACCTTTATAGGCTACTCATTTAACGATGAAAGTATGATAATAGGAAAAGCTACAACGCTAAGGATTTCATTAATATACGATGAGGATAATGTTAGAATCACCTCGGCAATGCCTGAGGGACTTGACTAAAAATTCCCGCTTATGGGACTCGACTAAAAAGTATCGCATGATGGACATGACTTGAAAGTCTCCTATGATGGGATCGACTTGAAAGTCTCGGCCCACAAGGGCCATCATGGGCGATGGAATCAAGACAATCCTTGTCATGGATGTTTGAAGTCTCAGAACACTTAAACCAAATCACTTCGTCCTTTACAAGACCTCGTGCTTGAAAGATTGTGTATTGGAGGTCAATTTATCAGGCCTAAAAGAAGATGGTCCATAAGGAGTGAGACAAAGCCCACCGGGGAAGGGCGAGTACCACAATGGCACCATAGGCCGCCCGGAAGAATGTTGCACGAGAGTACCAAGGTAACACTTAAGTTGCCTAAAGCATACTGTAAGACTCCTAGATTAGGCTTGGGCTACCCAACGTGGTTTCACGACCCACCCATTCAATGAACGTGGATAATGATGTGTCCTTGTGCTCTAGAGAGATAGATAAGTGACGATGAGGGAAACAATGTTCCCCAAGATTATAGGAGAAAATGGCTTTCATACATCCTAAGTTTCTGAGGGAAGAGAGAGAATAAATGCTCATTGGATCTAAAGATTGAGAAGGGATAGTCATAAATATCTCAGTCTTAGAATTGAGAAGGGATCATTGAATCATTCACCTTGAAAAATATATGTATAGAGATTCTCACCACTTTGCATGAAGTAGCCCTAAGCACTGTCGAAACACCCTATACATCATAAATAACCCTCCGAATACAATACTACCCCATTGGATTTTTTTAGCAAGTACACGTACCAATCCATACAATTTGCAAAATGGTCCCCTTCTTACCCACCTTAATCAAGTCAAACATGATTATGAGAATTCGCTAATTCCGGTATATAATAGATACTCGGAATTAAAATGCATGTCATTAAGGGTGTTTGAATTTTTTTTGTAAGTCATGGTGCAAATGTGTGTGTAGCTGCATCTCAAATTTATAGCTTCAGAAATTGACAACAAACCTTGCCTTCAGACGCAAGATTGACAATTTCGGTGTAGAAAAACAAACAAATAAAAGGGAATGATTTTGTGATTTAAGATAAGTGAATTTTGCATTAAAAGAGAAATAAATAAAAAGGTTGACTAGCCACAGGATGACCCTGTGATTATTGAGCTATTGACATCTGATAGGTGAAGTAGAAGAACAGTACAGTCTCAATAATAATCCAAAAAAAATGCTATTGGCTCCATTGCAAGAGGCTCTCCTATCACAAATTTGAAAAGAGTTAAGAAGTTGATTTTCACATTATTATAAAATTCGAGTGTGATTACAAGAATCATACAACTCATATTTGTTCATAAACAAAAAGACAGCATTACATTGCTTCTGTCACACTCGACAGTTTCATCGGGCTATCGATTAGATCACTCAAATCAAGCGTGCATTGCAAGCACACAACGGAGACACCTTCCTTCATGTATGAGGTCAAATGCAGTATTGATCTCTGCAAGAGTCAAATTGTGAGTAATGTACTCATAATATGAGATAAATATTACTTACTCCTGAGTACTCAACAAACTAGGCAACAAATAACCTTGAAGTTTAGTGCATGAAACGAAATGGCATGGAACATATTAGATAATTTACCTTGTTTAAGTACTTGTTTACAAGCCAAGGCACTTATGATCTGCCCTTGAAGCCACCAAAAGTTGTTCCTTTCCAGACACGCTCAGTCACCAACTGGAAAGGTCGAGTTGATATTTCTTGCCCTGATGCTGCAACACCCACAACAACTGATGTCCCTGTAATGAAGCCAAAAGAGAAAGAGATTTTAGAAGCAGCCTATGAGTCAGCAAAACAGAGGGAGGGCCCACAAAATACGCACGGAAAGGAAGTGGCTAACAATAACGCAGAAATATTGGACATACGCACAGGAGCAAGGCCATGCAAACCGCACAACATGTGGAGGGACTACGTGAAGGAATGAGTCAGTACAAATACTACAGTAGTGAGAAATTTTAGGATTATGTGATGAGTAAAGTTATTATTCTTCTCCCTCAAACTTTCTTTTCACATC
This sequence comes from Lathyrus oleraceus, assembly GCF_024323335.1. Taxonomy (NCBI): domain Eukaryota; kingdom Viridiplantae; phylum Streptophyta; class Magnoliopsida; order Fabales; family Fabaceae; genus Lathyrus; species Lathyrus oleraceus. The sequence goes on from NC_066584.1 coordinate 88,152,407, forward strand.
TGGATTTTTATTGTATGCCAACTGTTTGATTAAAGTCTTATAATATTATCCTCACTTTGCTTCCCATCTTTTCTGCTATATTTAGTACTGTTACATTGGTGCTTTCATTACACCATGGCCGAACCCCAAAACAAAGAGCTACAAGCTGAGATCAAGCGCACTAATGAGGAGATGCGGTTGTTTCAGACTGAAGTCCTTGAGCGTATGGAACGATTAGAAGCTAGTAACACATCAAAGTTTGATGATATCCACGCAGCGCTTGACATCCTCATTCAGCAGACACCGTCGAAGCATCGCCATGGTGCAGAACTCAACAACAGGCCTCCGTTTCAGGTGAGAAATGTCAAACTCGAATTTCCTCGTTTCGATGGCACTAACGTGGATGAGTGGATCTTTTGTGCTGAGCAATTTTTTGGTTATTACAATACCCCTGATTCTGATAGATTAACTATTGCATCTGTGCATCTGGATAAGGATGTGGTTCCTTGGTTTCAAATGTTACAACGTTCTAATACGTTCCATTCTTGGTTAGATTTTACTCGTGCTTTAGAACTGGATTTTGGTCCATCCATCTATGAATGTCCCCGTGCTACCCTGTTTAAATTGACTCAAACTGGAACTGTTTCTGAGTATTATCTACAATTTACATCATTAGCTAATAGAGTTTACGGCCTAAGTAATGATGCCTTAATTGACTGTTTCATAAGTGGTCTCAATTCTGAGATCCGTCGTGACGTGTTAATTCACACACCCACCTCCATTGTGAAAGCGGTATCTCTAGCCAAAGTCTATGAGGAAAAATACACTCAAACACACAAACCACAAAGAGCCAACCCATCCACATATATCAAACCACCCTTCAATTCATCCAAACTAGAAATTAACCAGAGAAACACGGGCCCCATCCTCAACACCCCCCCCACCAGACCTATGAGTCAGTTCCAAAAGAATCCCAATATCAAACGCATTTCCCCTGCAGAGATGCAACTCAGACGGGACAAAGGACTTTGTTATTAGTGTGATGAAAAATTTTCATTTACTCATAAATTCCCTAACAGACAACTTATGCTATTACATTATGATGATACTGAGGATGATCAACTCAGTGGGGATATCCTGAAACCATCTTATTTCAGCACAGACAGCATTCCTACCGTCGAGCCGGAGCATCATTTGTCATTAAATGAAATGAAAGGAGATTCTCATATGGGTGTGCTAAGATTTTCTGAGTTAGTTGAGAACATTAAAGTGCAAGTGTTGATTGATGGTGGTAGTTCAGACAATTTTTTGCAGCCAAGAATCGCTAAGTTTCTGAAACTGCCCATAGAAACCGGTCCGACATTCAGAGTTCTGGTTGGCAATGGGGAAATTATGAATGCAGAAGGGGTCATTTCAGACTTGTCAGTTAAGATACAGGGTCATGAACTGAAGGTTCCTGTGTTTTTGTTACCGGTGGCTGGGGCAGATATGATTTTGGATGCATCATGGCTAGCAACTCTAGGACCGCATGTGGCTGATTATGCTTCGCTCACACTGAAATTCTTTCTAAATGGAAAGTTTGTCACGCTAGAAGGAGAGAAAGTTCCCAGACCTTCAGTTGCTCAACTCAACCATTTGAAGAGGTTGCAGAACACTGATGCTATAGCAGAATGTTTCACCATTCAATGGCTCAAATCAAATGTTGTTGAGGAAATGTTCAAGGAGCTACCTACTGATACCAAACCAGAGATTTCTAGGTTATTGCATACATACAAAGCGGTGTTTAACACACCAGTTGCGTTGCCACCGGATAGGTCACATAACCATCATATTCCATTAATGGAGGGCTCTAATCCTGTCAAAGTTAAACCATATCGATACCCTCATAGCCAAAAGACACAAATTGAACAAATGATCCATGAAATGTTGCATCAAGGTATCATACAACCAAGTACGAGCCCATTTTCTTCACCAATCATATTGGTGAAAAAGAAAGATGGTACATGAAGGTTTTGCACGGATTACAGGGCATTAAATACTATCACTGTCAAGGATTCCTTTCCCATTCCGACAGTAGACGAGCTATTGGATGAGCTATTCGGGGCTAAATATTTTTCAAAATTGGATCTCAGGTCTGGCTATCATCAAATATTGGTCCAACTCGAAGACAGGTATAAAACAACTTTTCGAACACACCAAGGACATTTTGAATGGCTGGTCATGCCATTTGGACTGACCAACGCTCCAGCTACATTCAAAGCTTAATGAATCATATTTTTCACCATGCTTTGCGAAAATATGTTTTGGTTTTCTTTGATGATATTTTCATATACAGCCCTACTTGGCAAGCACATCTGGACCATTTAGATGCAGTTCTAAAAATACTTCAAGACAATGTTCTGTTTGTCAAGTTATCTAAGTGTTCATTTGGAGTTTCAGAAATTGAGTACTTGGGACATAGAGTTACAGGTCAAGGAGTTGCCATGGATAAAGATAAAATCCAAGCTGTACAGGATTTGCCAGTACCTAAGAATGTGAAGCAATTGAGGGGTTTTTTAGGTCTCACAGGTTACTATAAGAGATTTATAAAATCATATGCAAGAGTGGTTGCACCATTGACTGAATTACTTAAGAAGGAGAGTTTTGTGTGGAATGACCAAGCTGAGATGGCATTTCACCAGTTAAAACTTGCAATGATTTCTGGTCCAGTTTTGGCTTTGCCGAATTTCAATAAACCCTTCATTTTGGAAACAGATGCCTCAGGGGTCGGAGTTGGTGCAGTGTTGCACCAAGATGGTCACCCCATTGCTTATTTTTCCAAGAAACTAGTTCCTCGCAATCAAAAGAAATCAGCTTATTTTTGAGAGATGCTTGCCATATCTGAAGCTATAGCCAAATTCAGACATTATTTAATGGGTCATAGGTTCATTATTCGAACCGATCAAAAGAGTTTGCGGAGTTTGATGGACCAATCCCTCCAGACACCCGAACAGCAGCAGTGGTTACATAAGTTTTTGGGTTATGATTTTGTTATAGAGTACAAGCCTGGCAAAGAGAATCTGGCAACTGATGCTTTATCGAGGTTAATGACTTTGTCGTGGTCAGAGCCTGAGTGTCAATTCATTCAACAAGTAAAGGAAGTGTTGAAAAGTGATAACCACTTGAGTGACATCATACAAAAGTGTATTAGCCAAGGTAATTCATATCTCCAATACACTTTCAGAGATGGACTGTTATATTGGAAGCAACGAATTGTGATTCCTCAACACACTGAATTGGTACAGCAAGTCTTATATGAATTACATACATCCCCACTGGGTGGTCATGCGGATTTTAATAGAACTATGGCTAGAATAAAGTCCCAATTCTACTGGCCGGATATGAAAAAGGATATCTATCACTATGTGCAAAGTTGTGGTGTGTGCCAACAAGCTAAAACTGCTAACACAGTACCGGCGGGGTTATTACAACCACTTCCAATACCATCACAAGTATGGGAAGATGTGGCTATGGATTTTATCACAGGACTTCCTTTATCCTTTGGGTTCACTACTATTTTGGTGGTCATAGATAGATTATCAAAGTATGCTCATTTCTTTCCTATGAAAACTTATTACTCTAGTAAGTCAGTGGCTGAAATTTTTATGCACAATATTGTCAAATTACATGGAATGCCCAAATCCATTGTATCTGATAGGGATAAAGTGTTTACAAGTTCCTTTTGGCAACATTTGTTCAAGCTACAAGGTACAAGTTTGGCAATGTCGTCGGCGTATCATCCCCAATCTGATGGGCAGTCTGAGGCGCTTAATAAGGTAGTAGAGCTATTTCTTAGGTGTTTCACCTTTCACAACCCTAAGTCATGGTACAAGGCATTATCATGGGCTGAATTCTGGTACAACACAGCCTTACAGACCAGCATTGGCATGACACCCTTCAAGGCTCTTTATGGGAGAGATCCGCCGACTTTATTAAGGTATGAACCTCAAGCTACTGACCCTCCAGCACTCCAAGAGCAGCTGATGGAGAGAGACAGAATTTTACAGCAGTTGAAAGCAAATTTAGAAAAGGCTCAGCAGTACATGAAGAAACAAGCGGACAAGCATAGAATGGATGTGACCTTTCAGGTGGGAGAGCTAGTGTTGGTGAAGCTCCAACCTTATCGGCAACAGTCGGTGGCCTTGAGGAAGAATCAAAAGTTAGGCATGCGCTATTTTGGACCCTTTGAGATCATAGCTCGTGTGGGTTCAGTAGCTTACAAACTCAAACTTCCAGATCATGCTAAAATACACCCTGTTTTCCATGTGTCTCAGCTTAAACCATTCAAGGGAACTTTCCAAGAGCAATACTTGCCGTTACCTTTGACTATGTCAGACAGAGGACCAATTATAACTCCTATTAAAGTGTTGCAAGCTAGAACTGTTATCAAAGGCAACCAAACAATTCACCAAGTTTTAATTCAATGGGATCAGCATGATGTCGCAGATGCTTCTTGGGAAGAAATAACTGACTTGCAACAGAAGTTTCCCTCTTTCAACCTTGAGGACAAGGTTGCTTTTAATGGGGATGGTATTGTAATGAAGCCAAAAGAGAAAGAGATTTTAGAAGCAGCCTATGAGTCAGCAAAACAGAGGGAGGACCCACAAAATACGCACGAAAAGGAAGTGGTTAACAATAACGCGGAAATATTGGACATACGCACAGGAGTAAGGCCACGCAAACCGCACAACATGTGGAGGGACTACGTGAAGGAATGAGTCAGTACAAATACTGCAGTAGTGAGAAATTTTAGGATTATGTGATGAGTAAAGTTATTATTCTTCTCCCTCAAACTTTCTTTTCACATCTGGATTTTTATTGTATGCCAACTGTTTGATTAAAGTCTTATAATATTATCCTCACTTTGCTTCCCATCTTTTCTGCCATATTTAGTACTGTTACAGTCCCCCACCCCTGCAAAGTTTCAACATATTATTTGTTACACAAATCACTAATTTCTTTTCATAAACATTCATGATTTTCATGTTCGATTCTTCTATTTTCATTTTCATTGTTGGCGTGAAACTAGCTCCGTCCCTTTGCCTTTTTTGTGAGTGTAAAAGCGTGCTTATAAAAAGAAACACAGATAGTTTATGAGGTAGCATCAACACTCACCTTATGGCAGCATTCCAAAGCAGCCCTCATTACTGAGACATTTTCGATGCATTCAAAACTATAATCAACTTCAACATCGATAAGATCAACTATAACCTGCTGAATTGAATTGGTTTCTCATGTTCTTTTGGATTAATAAACTCAGTCACTCCAAAGCTCTTTGCTGCAAAGTATATAAATAAAATAAATTAAGGTACTAAATATCAATAATCACGACTAGCTTTTGCACAACCAAATAGAATCAAAGCTGATATGCACCTCTTTCAAATTTATTACTGTCAATATCTATCCTGATAATAAGGGACGGAGAAGACAATTTTGAGTAATAGGGTCAGTATAAATATAATATTTTATTTTCAAAAATACAAATATACATTATGATTTTTCATGTTATGAAAATGTTAATGATTTTTTCATTTTTAACATCAAAAAAAAAATATAAGTATATGTTATGTATTTGAGGATTAAAAGTTTATATTGCTCTTTGATTTTTTTTTGAAATATTTTTTTATTGCTTATTAGTAAAAAGAATAAAATATCATAATTAAAATTATATTCAAAAAATTGATACCAATACTATAAAATTGATACAAATAAAACAATTTTAAATAAACACTACAAAATTCTAAAATTAAACTTTCTACCATTAACACAATCTCAAAAACTCAATAAGGTAATAATATATTTTTACTCTTACTACAATTATAAAAATAAATTATAAAGATTAAAGATTAAAATTAAAAAATTTATCTTTTAAAAGAACAACAATAGAAAATAAACTAATAACACATATGCATTTTGAGGTAAGAGAAATTGAAGTGAGAGTAAAAGGAAAAGTGATTTGTTTATATTCAAAAAGAGTCAACGAAAATTAATAGGAATATGAAAAAAAGTTGAATTTTTTATATTTTATTTAAATCATTTATTTTATTTATTATATAAAATTAATTATTTTTAAATAAAAAAACAAACAATTTGATATTTTAAATGTAGTGGAATAATTGATGTGTGAAAAACTAAATTGTTCAATATTATTTATTAAGTGGGGATCATTATAAAATATTCTTCTTAATTTTTAATACAATTAATAATATTAATATATTATTTATAATATTAAATAAATGATGATTATGGCGTAGGTATGGATCCACTCTTACTGCATAGTAGCTCCGTCCCTGCCGATAATCCTTGATGCACCAGCAGCTTTTGCACCCTCAGCAACCTGTCAAGTGTAAATTATGTGACATAATAGAAGCTCCAACACCAACCTAAAATGAAAATCTAGGTTCTAGTTTTTTTGAAACTCACAGCAAGCCCAACAGTTCCAAGACCAAAACCGGCAACAATTGACCGTGCTTCCACCTTTGCAGTGTTCCAGACAGCTCCAAGGCCTGAAACATTTGTCAAAATATTTAGATGAGATGTCTTATGAACACCCGCGACTGAAGGATAAAAAAGATAAGCTCCTTTCTTATATATATATATAATAAAATACAAAATCTGACTACAATTTCCATACCACTTTACAAACTTACCGGTTGGAACACCACATTCAACAAGACAAACTTTGTCCAAAGGAGCAATAGGATCAATCTTAGCAACAAGCAACATCATGAACAACAGTGTATTGACTAAAAGTACAGGTTCCCATAAAATGATAGATAGGCTTTCCTTTGACAGGGAAACAAACTAAGATGTCCGTGCTTCATAAACTACAATAAATTTAATCAAATTAATGGTTCAGTTCAATTTTTAATTTGTTGTAATTACCGGTTACAAATAACAAAATCGATTTTCATAACCATGATAGAACTAATATTTAGTGGAATAATGAAACTAGAAATAGTGTAGTATATAAATTATATGTAAAAATAATTAGTACTGTCATAATTTTCTACGGTTTTGCAAGCAACACGTAGGGTATGGGCAATAGTTTATGTGTTGATAGTGACTTTCGAATAAACTTTTTTGACGATGATGTCATTTTTTTAAAATTTTAGCAGGTTTCCTTCTTAAAAATAATTAGTTAAACAATTTAAATTGGTTTTTAACTTAAATTTGGTTAATTAGATTATTTATAATATATCGTTCAGTTCAGTAATCATTTGAATGGTTCAAACTTTTTGTGGTTTAATATAATTCAGATTGGGAATACGGTTAAATTAACCATATTTTTGAACACCCCTAAGAGAAACAACTCTATCGATCACTCATCATGAGTCTAACTCCAGTGGCAGGACGAGCTTTGCCACAATGATTGATTTTGCTAGATTTGCAAAACTCCCACTCTCTACATTCACCTTAGTAACAAGGTATCACAAGATCGTCTGGCTTAACTGAAGGAAAATTGCGATCCAAGACGCAACGGAAATTAAATTTTGTCCCTTAGTGATCCTTACGAATGGGCATTATCAGTGATAGAAATCGTTACCTCTTGTGACGATTGAAACCTTTGATGCAGATCTAAGGAGTGATCACGAGCGTCGAATGGTGACAACGCCTCTACTCATTCCACACGAACAAATTTCTTCAGTCTCGGTGCTAGCTGCTACGAATGAAGGTTTTAAGAGAGAGAGAGGGGGGGGGGGGAGAGAGAGAGAGAGAGATATGAAATTTTATCAAGTGAAATGTTTCTGCACAAGGGTTCTATTTATAGAACCACTTGCGTGGGTTACAAGCTAAAAAGCCACTTAAGTGTATGTGGCCCATATCTTATGTTATACCGAAAACTACTTAAGCGCGTGGTACCTTACCATATTTCGTATTTTACTTAAGTGCATCATACCTTACGATGTTCTACAATTCATTTAAGTGCAATATACCTTACGGTGTTCCTTATTTAATTTGTCTCTCATCAATCCGTCCTTTTGTGTGTGACCCTGTAGGTTTTCACGATATTGCCAATTATATTAAATCAAATATTTAACATGATAAACAGTGAGCGGTATCTAGCAACACATCACTGCTACCCAAGACACGAAAATATCATATGATTTGACAAATCCCTTTTTGTGATAATACTTGTGTGTATAATTATCCATTTTGCCCTTATGTCTATATTGAACACAAGGCATACACCTTATCATCCTTATCAAGTTCAATATTTGACCCTTAGACATTTATCCTGTTACGCGGGATGGGAAAATTCTATCTAGGTCACTCATGTCCCTCAACATGCTTTGTGGAGTACTCATCAACTGTCTTTATGATCATCAAGTTATGAACAACGTTACATTAGCAATAAAGCACTTGACTCTACATCTAGGGTCCAAAGTGGTTTTAGGTCGAAGGGTGATATACATCACTATCACCATGAGAATAACTTATGACACTTTGCATAACATTTTATGTAGTATTCTCATAGCGGGTCAATCCAGTATAAATATTACTCCTAATATTCATACATATGTTTAAGACTTGATAACTCCTTATCCATGATCCATGAGATGTGGTCATCAGTCTATATACATAATAGTTTTAATCCTTTAATGTTATCCAACTTCACAATAAAGCTCGACTACGAATACTTTAAGAATAATGTCCTTATGTTTAATGGGATCTCATGATTAAGTCAGACTTGATACATTAAACAGACTAGTTATTCTAGGGATTTTATTAAACAAACATAATAAAGAAAAATCCTTTTATTATTAATAAATAATTCGATACAAGTACCAAAAATATTGGCCTCTAGGGCTTACACCAACAATCTCCCACTAGCACTAGATCCAATCAGGCATACCCCTAATACCCATATATCTAGTATGGCCATCATGCTTCTGCTGCACAAGAGGCTTTGTTAGTGGGTCAGCAATATTGTCAAGTGTAGGTACTCTGCATATTTTCAGATCTCCTTTATCTATTATCTCTCGAATGAGGTGATAACGCCTAAGTATGTGTTTGGATCGTTGGTAAGATCTAGGCTCCATAGCTTGTGCGATAGCACCATTGTTATCACAATAGAGATCAATGGGATCCACAATGCTAGGAACTATGACAAATGCACTTATGAACTTTTTGATCCAAACAACTTCCTTTGATGCACTTTGTAGCGGTGAATTCATGACCATTAAGCTATGGATAAACTTAACGTCAATTAAACCAGAGTCGCCACCGCACTTTTATTATTTCCAAAGGAAAAGGGAAAAGTACGAAAAAAACCCAAAGATAAGAAGTTTTCAAACCAAAACTAATAAAATGCCATAGATTATAGGTAATGGGTGTCGCATCCGCGAAAAGCAACCGGCGGGCTGAAACAAAAACAACACAGAGCCGCCACCGTGCGTTATTTATCCCATAATAGGGAAAGGAAACGCTCAGAGTAAACCTGGAAAAAGCATGGTCTCGCGACCAAAGAGAAAGGGTACGGGAGTCGGTTACGCAAGGGGAAGGTATTAGCACCCCTCACGTTCGTCGTACTCGACGGGATCCACGCTCTAAAAGAAAGAAAAGGTTGCTAAACAAACATCACACACACACACACACTGAAAACAACACAGGTGGGAAAAGGGGGAAGAGGGCTCGCTAGGACGTCGCATCCTATGCCTACGTATCTCGTCTCGAACGAGAATCAGAGCTGCCGTAGTTCGGCTCACGCACGCCGAAACAAAACACACACAAACACGGGCAAACTTGGAACCCGAACGCCAATCGCTGGACTTACATCGGCTTCCGAACCAAACAAACACACACTGGAAACCAGATGCCACTTGATGGACTTATACCGGACTCCAAGCACACAACAAGAGGATACAGAATGTCAATGGCTGGGCTTACATCCGTCTCCTAACACACACAAGAAGAAACAAGCAACAAGCTACTAAGGAGTCGGGAACTCGAGCCTAGCAACTGTCAAGCAAACACACACAAAAAGAAAAAGGGTTTGCCCTGAGAGATCTCGCACGGTCTCCTGCCTACGTACCTCATCTGGTATGAGGATCAGGGCGACGTAGTTCCCCTGAACGGGAAAGAAATTCTAACCAGATACAAAGGGAGACACACTACTAGGGAGCTGGACTCGAGCCTAGGTGTTATCATGCATCATTACCCTATGTTATGGTTCTCTATCTACTTGCACAACAACAAGCTAATCCTAACCAGGAAGAAGCAAAGCACACAGGCTCAATCAAAATAAAGCAAACATTTCAAATAGCACACACTATATCCAGTCAAGTGAGGCTCATACAAGGGTGGACTGCCGAGGCAAGTCAACTGTACAGGGTAGTGTTCGCTCTTAACCCTGACATTGAGAGTCAGGGTGAAGCAGATGAAAGGTGAGTGAAGATTAGACTTCACAGCTCTTATCCCTGGCCAAGGAGAGCTTCAGACAAAGGAGCGTGGGTCCAGAAAGCGGGAACCCTTCTACACTCAAGACTCTGACTCGACTGTACAAATGTACAAGATCTTGGGTTAATGTCCCAATGCATCAACACAGTGGTGTGAGCAGAGGGACGACTCAACAGAATAGCGGGGGATGGATTGCACATCCCTTGGGTTCCGCCAATCGCCTTAATCAAGGTCTTTACCTGCTTGGGGACAAAAGTAAACAATCACAAACATCGCCTCTTAAGGAGGACTTCAGACAGTTGCTTGGCTAAATAACAAGCCAGGTCTTCCAGACTACATGGAGACAAGATAGTCTACCTCAATTGGTTTATACAACCAAGCAGCAGCACAGCAAGTTCTTAAAGAACTAAAGCGACTATGGTACCTGAAATCAATCTAATACAGTCAGTATTCAAGTCACAAAGTCAACACAGACAAGTTAAGAACCAACAGACAATGTATAATCAGACAATGCAATGTGCAAAACACAATCAACTCAAGTGAGCCAAGCACAAGCTCAAAGCAAGTGAGCCAAGCATCCTACAAAACACAAAAGTTAGTTCACAACAATCAACCAAACTCAATTTAATCAACTTGCATTTTTCTCCTTAAAGCATTTGCATCTCAACCTGAAACACAATTCAAAAGTGAGAAACAAGACCACTAGGACAAGCCTAGGGTCAAAAGGAGATGAAAAATCCAAAACAGCAAGTGAAAATTATCCAAAACCACAATCAAACAATTTAGAAACAAATCCAATTGGTCCCCTGCTCATATCATTCATCATCATCATTTCATGAAAGAAAAGGCACAAAACATGCAATTTGCAACCTCAAAGGACCAAACAGAATGATCACCATCAAATCATTATCAAAACATTTCAATAAATTCCACAAAAATTCAAGTCTAAACAAAACACATTGAATGAATAGTATATCAAATTTCAGCTCATTTGGATAAAGGGAAATAGGTCAATGAAAATCAGAAAGTCAACACATTATCAAACAAGCCAACACAAGGCATCAAAACAAGCATCAAATTCCAAAAATCATAAAACAGTGACAAAGCATGATAAATGAATGGGATCAAAACCACAATGACCTATAATGTGTCTACAATTCACATGTCAAATTTCACATCCATCCAATTAATGACCAGAATTTCACAAGCCAAATACAAACATGTGTCACAAAACATCACCAAATGACCAAACAGAGGGAAAAATTCCAATCAAATAGGAAACGCCATCAATAAATTCAGAAAAATTCACATGTATTCCAAACATCCATATGCTCAATCATGCAAAACTTTAGCTCAATCCAATGTTCACAAGCACATCAAATAAAATCATGAAATTCACAAAGCATGGTGTGACACAAATTGTCACACCTCTAATCAAAAATTCATATCTCATCAACCAGGGATCCAAAAATTGCAAACCACATATCAAAATCACCAGCAAAGAGTCTAGAACATGCAAAAAAAATTTCAAGCATTTCTATGGAAGCATCATTATTTTATGAGTGAAATGGCAAAGCATATACACATGACACACATCCAAACAATCCCTAGGCAATTTATTTTTTCACACGTGCACAAAAATATTAAAAATCACCATAAAAGCTACACATCACAAGGAGAATCGTGCACAAAGTCTCATCAAATTTGGACTATTTTTGAAGAACTTATGATTTTTTGAAGTTATGTGATCAAAATGAAATGAAAAAAATGAAAAAGAAATGAAATAATACAAATTAATATGCAATAATGGCAATTTTGTAAATATGCTTCAGCGAAGCCAAAACGCGCCGTTTCATTTTATTTGCTGGCGAAGCGTGATTGGTCAGTGGTGGCGGTAAACAAGAAATTCAAAACGAAATGGAAAATTTCAGATCAAACGCGCCTTGGCATCGTGTTCTTCATCAAGAACAACAACAAAATTTCCAGAAAATGCAGATGAGCATTTCTCAACCAAAACGAACAAATCACACATCAATGGAATCACCGTTCAACAAGGATCATGAAACTAACAAGCATTCGACCTAACTCTAACCATATCAACGGGATCGAGCGAAAATAGTTTCCTAGGTCAAAGTTCAAATCATGATATCTCATTCAAAACCTAACGAAAATCAATGATACAAGTTGCATCGTGTTCTACATCACAAGATCTACCTAAACCACATCAAGATTTTGAGAATCATCGAAATCGAGTTCTAACCTTGTAATGAAGCAGCTGTTGGATTCGAAGGTTTCAACGCTCCAATTGCCAAAACAGTCGTGGATTGATGATGTGGAAGTTGAATGGAATACGTGCCTCAGCTCAATTGTGCTCCAGATTGAAGATCCTTCGATTTTCCATGGATGATCAATGAGATAACAGTCACGATTCTGCACTCTTTTGGCCTTGATTTGATGAAACAGTCGTGCACAAGCCTTGGTGTGTGATGGATCCAACAAGAATCAGTGCAATTGATGAAGAATTCAGTGTGAAATGATGAAAAAAGTGTGTGAAAAATTTGGAGAATTGAGAGGTTTTTGGAGGGAAAGTTGGTTAGATCTTGAGAAATGTGAAGTGTGTTTATCAATTCTGTTACAATTATGTACTTATACCATGCCTTAATCCATTTACTAATCACAATTAGCAAAATTGAGTGAATTAGCACAAATGCAATTTTAAGTGAAATGTCAAAAATGACCTTTTGCAAACCAGCCAATGTATCAGTCCAAAATCAGTTGGAGCAAGTTCTAAATGTCATTCATGATGTGTTGGAATGAGCCTTGTATGCAAAATCCATGTAATTTGAAATTTCACCATTTTTCCCACCAATTTTCAAATAATCCACTTGAAAAATGACTTTTTGCCATGATTATTTTTGATGAAATTTGACCATGCATCATGAAAGTACATGTGAAACTTGGTTTGCTCAAAGAAAGATCATCCATTTTGGTCATTCCATGTGAAAGTTATGCCACTTTGAATTTAGGCATTTTTGAAAATGATTTGATCACAACTTGCCAACCATACATGAGAAATTCAAGTTCTTGGACTTTTTGGAAAGGTGAGAGCAAGATCTACAACTTTCATGTTGAACAAAACTTCATTTGAAGCATTTTTGGACACGTAATTTTGAGGAGGAAAACTTTCCATTTTTGGCAGTTTTCAATTACAAGTCACCTGCCATTTTTGGAAACTTTTCATCTGACTTTATTTTCTTCATTCTTGATGTTTGAAATGTCAAATGAAACTTGTCTAGACATGAATGAAGTGTATCCAACTCTCTCCCACCTCCAAATCCATCATTTTAAGCACAGTTGACCACAGTTGACTTTTCTGACTGATAGATGAATTTGGCTATGCACTGATCAAGTTGAGCCTCAAACTCCTGATGACATGGCTCAATGATGAAACCCTAACTTCAATAAGCTCAATATAATCACATGATGATCCCCATATCCATTGAAAACCTCATCTCCTTCACAAGCCCTGATTGGCCCAATGCAGCTGATTAAACTGATTAGGGTTGACCAGTGGTCAAAACCCTAATCTCAAGGTATCTGGTCAATCTCTTGAATCTCTGGGATGATAACAAGACCATGATGATGATGTATCATTGCAACCAAGATGAAGCTCAACCCCCTTGAGAATCAAGAAACCCTAATTTGAATCACACACCCTCAGATGGCTAGTGATCAATTCAATCAATGAAACCCTCAGGCTTGAATCTCAACCTCTTATCTTCTGACCAAGACCTAGAAGGATGACTTGCACAATGTAGCCATATGATATGCAATATGCAATGCCTAATGTCCTAAAAAATGATATGCAATATGCTCAGCTAGTCCCAAGAGAGGAGGGCAAATTTTGAGGTGTTACAGCTGCCCCTATTCAATCCATTGTGAACCTGTCGATATGAATAGCCTCGGCTTTCAGATGATCAGGGTGAAGAGTGATTGAATACCAAGAACAGACGAAGAATTTGCACTCTGATGGGATATAATTAACAATGCCTGTCAGAATCGGCAAAGAAACACAATCTTGAAAGAAAAATCCGTCTGGTACGGAGAAAGTCGGCCTGATCACCGAAACAACAACATCGACCTGGATACCAAAATAAATGGTAACGCAGGGATAATCATGGCCTGAACACCACATCCGCTGGGGATTGTTATTTTTTGCTTTTCTTTTTTACTTTTCTTGAACCCCGAAGCTTTTTCTATTTTTTCGTTTCTTGAACCCCGATATATTCCTTCGCGCAAATGATCCCGGATCACTGCATTTGAACCCCGATATCTTGTTTGCCAACATAATGAACCCCATTCTCCATTTGAACCCCAGTCGCCTGACGATAACTTGTGATCGCCATTGTGAACCCCGTTCTCCAGAAAACACCCTGTGTCTCCTTTTCTCCATTTGAACCCCGCTCTCCAGAAAATGCCTCAACATTTCCCTTTCTCCATTTGAACCCCGTTCTCCAATTTCTCGTGATAATTCCGCTGGAAATATCGGAAATAACACCAAACACCACTCTGAGGGCGACATATCAGAGGGTACACCTTCACAAAAGGAAGGTAACATGTACATCTCTTCCTCAGAAGACACCTATAACGACCTCCATTGGCCTCAGCCAGAGTCTAAGGTGACACATGAACAGAAGATAACCCTGAGGACCTCCTCCCGGATATAATCTTCCACTCCAATCTCCATTTGAACCCCATTCTCCAGAAAATGTCTAATCATTTCCTTTTCTCCAATTGAACCCCGATCTCCAGAAAATGCCTCAACATTTCCCTTTCTCCAATTGAACCCCGATTGTCGCGCTGATCGCGTAACATCCTTTGATTTTATTTCCATCTCCGCCCGACGGAAAAAATTCCTCCAGTATCGCACTACTGGGGAACACTGCTGATCTGACATCATGATGCTAAACTCCTCAGAGTAACACCTTCACCATCCGACGAACTAAATCTCAAACGGTAACCACGGCTTGAGTCGCGCTGATCGCGTAACATTTCCATCTCTGTCCGACGGAAAAGATTTCCTTCAGTATCGCACTACTGGGGAAGTACTGTTGATAAAAACGGTGCCAAACTCCTCGGAGCAACACCTTCACCCTTAGGCAACCACTTCTCAAACGGTAACCACGGTCTGAGACTAGCTCATGCTTGCAATATGATGCATGATTGATTTTTTTCAGCGTAATGCTCCATACTTATGGAAATGCTACGCGATTTATTATGCAATATGCTATGATCTCCTAAATGATGCATGCATAAAAAAAGCATCCCCCTCAAGGGACTCTTCTGGGGAGCTCGAGACACTCTGCTTAGGAACTCGCAGTTGCTCCATCTCCACCCTGCCGGGGAAAAGCGCTGCTGCTGGGAAAAGGCAACCCTTGCTGGGGAAAACCTCCTTTGCACCCGATCCACTTGGGGAATTGATGGGGATAAGAACCACCAACGCGCTCTGTGGGGAAACAACAGTCTTTGACTTGCTGGGGATATACATCCCGACTCTGCTTCGGAAAACCCTCACAGATACCTCCGTTGGGAAATAACAACCTTCAGGCTTGGCGACTAGGGAAGCATCGATCTGAAACCTGCTGGAGATAATCATCCTGACCCTGCTAGGGAAACCACAGACCTTGAATCTGCTGGGGAATTAGTCCTCACAACTCTGCTTGGGGAGGAGGACAGTCTGGTACCGAACCCCCGTCGACTCGTCGACCCAGGATATTCATATTCAACTCCCATGTCAGCTTTCCAATTTTGAGAACTCCCAGACTCGTCTGGACTTTTCTGCTCCATCATCTTGTATTCCCCACCGCTCCGTACTCGACGGAGAGCGACCTTCTGGGATTTATACTCCCCAGAGACTACTCCCCAGTAGAGTCGCCACTTAATTTTTGTAGCAGTAAATTCATGACCATTAAGCTATGGATAAACTAAATGTAGGCTAAACCAGAGTCGCCACCGCGCTTTTATTGTTTCCAAAGGAAAAGGGAAAAAGTACGAACAAAACCCAAAGATAAGAAGTTTTCAAATCAAAACTAATAAAATGCCAGAGATTACAGGTAAGGGGGTTGGTTACACAGAGGGAAAGTGTTAGCACCCAAAGTATCCTAGGTACTCCTAGGGAGCCATTTTTTATGTGTGTATGTGTTTTTGTATAAAATATGTTTGCATTAAATAGAGTGGGGAGATGAGAAAAGGATTCATTAATTACATTTTTTTGTGTTTGACAAGACCTTCGGACTTGTGCCTACGTACCAACATAAAAATGAGGGATCAAAACCTCGTAGTTCGTGGTATCAATTTCAAAGCGAGTGGATTGCTTTTAACAAAAAATTAAGTTTAAAAGAGGCACAAAAGGTCTAAAAAGTTTGAATGAGTGTTAGTTCTTTTTGTCTTTTGAAATTTCAAGTCAATATGGTTAAGTTCATTTACAAGTTTGATTAAGAAAAGAGTGTAAAAAAAAGCAATGGCATAAGGCCAAGGTTTCTAATTTGCAATAAAGTCTAAGTTTAGAAATCACAAGCAAAGAAGATTTTGAAAAGGGGGAAAGATTTGAAATTTAAGAAATGGGAGGAGATGAAGAGACTAATCCTAAGCAAAAATTTAAAAGTTAAGAGTTGAAAAGATCTGACCAATGGAATGCAATCCAATAGAAAAGAATGTCATATGGAAACCCATTTTTCCTTTGGACTTTAAATCAAACAATATCAATAAGCAAGTAGCACAATGAAGAGCAAGGCATAAAATAAAGATAGCCATATCCAAGCTAGCAACTTCATAGTCTTCTTCGTAATCTTCCCATGTATCAGATGACATACTCCTTGAATGGCTCATAATAAGGCATTAGACACAGGTTCAAAGTAACATTTGCATCAAGACCATATAGCAGATGAAATCAAGTGGATCTCAATTCTCACTCAACCCTCTATTCACAAGCATGGATCCTTGAACCAAGACATCTTCCAAAGGAAGGAAAAAAAAGTCAAGTTTCCATACAATATCATGAAAGGGGGGATACTTACAATCTCACTTACTAGAATGCTATGCTTTTGGGTCAAAATTTAGCGATTTGTTAAGCAATCGTAATTGGACTTATGTAGAAGTCACAACTATCTGAGGTCGGGCAATAGAAATTTTAGTGTTAATGCATGTTAGAGATATGATATAATGAATCATACTCCTAAAACATACCAAATTTAAATAAAATGGCAAAAGGGTGGACCTAATCTCACCCATACTTGTATTGGTTTATCAACCAATTAGCCTTAGGATATAGAGATATCACAGGTCAATGGAATGAATGGGATAGAAGGGGATCAAAGATGAAGAGGGAGGGGAAATGAGACAAACCCAAATTGGACAAGGGAAGGATTTTATCAAATTAAAACCATTCATTCATTTTGGGAGATGAAATGTACATTTCATCAATCCCCTAAATCCAATGATTTTAATCCAACAAAGTCAAATAAACATTGACCAAGGCCCAAACACAATTGTCAAACTTCACAAGTCAATAAAAATAGCTCTGCACAATTTATTCACAAGTCAATGATTTTAATCTGTTTCTAGGAAGACTCCAGTTCAAGCGACAAACATTTTGCCCTCAAAAGTATTGTAGAAGTAATACCCTATTGTTTCTTTAGGATACCCCACAAATAAGAATTTTTCAGATTTGGGCTCAAGCTTAGTTGAAATTTGTCGTTTCACATAAACTTTGCAACCCCAAATCTTCATATAAGACATATGTGGTTCCTTACCACTCCATATCTCATATGGTGTCTTCTCAACATTTTTGGATGGAACACGATTAAGTGTGTAAGCTATTGTCAATAGTACATGCCCCAAAAGGAGTTTAGAAGATCGGTCTGACTCATCATGGATCAGACCATGTATAACAAGGTTCAATTTCTTCTCTCAGATACACCGCTCCATTAGGGTGTTCCTGAAGGAGTAAGTCGGGATAGAATCCCACACTCTTTCAGATGGTCATCAAACTCTTGGCTTAAATATTCACCACCTCGATTTGATCGACGAGTTTTAATATTCTTACCTAGTTGGTTTTGTACTTCATTCTTGGATTCCTTGAACTTGTCAAAGGACTCTGATTTGTGTTTCATTAAATACACATAACCATATATACTTAAATCATCAGTAAATGTGATGCAGTACTGAAAACCTTCTTTGGCTGGTATGTTCAGTGGTCCACATACATCAGTATGTATGAGGGCCAAAAGATATTAGCTCTTTCACCTTTTCCTGTGAATGGAGACTTTGTCATCTTTCCAATTAAACAAGATTTGCATGTCACATATGATTCATAATCAAAAGAGTCCAAGAGTCCATCTTTATGGAGTTTGGAAACGCGTTTCTCATTTATGTGGCCTAATTGACAATGCCAAAGGTGAGTTGGATTTAACTCATTAGGTTTCATCCTTTTAGTATTAATGTTATAAATATGCATTTCAAGATCAAGGACATATAATTCATTGTTCATTTGTGCATTAAGATAAAATATATCATTCAAATAAATGGAGCAACAATTGTTCTTTATTATAAATGAAAAACCAAACTTGTCCAAACAAGAAACGAAAATAATATTCCTGCGAATTGCAGGTACATAATAACAGTTCTCTAACTGAAATATTAAACCACTAGGTAAAGTCAATACATAAGTTCCCACGGCTAAAGCAACAACCTTTGCTCCATTACCAACTTGTAGGTCAACTTCAGCTTTTGCCAAATCTTTACTCCTTTTTATCCCTTGCACATTGGTACAAATGTGAGAACCGCATCCAGTATCTAATACCCATGATGCAAAACTAGATAGATTAATTTCAATAACAAAAATACATGAAGTTGGAGTCTCTACTCCATTCTTCTTATCTTCCAAGTACTTTGGGCAGTTTCTCTTCCAGTGTCTGATCTTACAGCAATGAAAGCAAGTGTCATCCTTTGTTATGCCTCCACTAGGCTTCAAAGTAGGAGCAATGGGGTTGGGTTTGATAACTTCCTTGCCTTTCCCTTTACCACCCTTCTTGGTGGGCTTTTTGTTCTGTTTCTTTCCATTTCTGATCATCAAAATGGCCTTCCCTTTTGAATTCAAATTCTGCTAAGCAGTTCTTAACATGCCTAGCAGTCTAGGAAGAGTTTTTTCTATATCATTCATGTTGAAATTAAGGACAAATTGGCTGAAGCTCTCTAGCAACAATTGCAAGATCAAATCAGTCGCAAGTTCCTTTCTGAGGGGAAAACCCAACCTCTCAAGATTCTCCACATACCCAATCATCTTGAGCACATTGGGACCTACAAGGGATCCCTTAGATAACTTGCCTTGAAAAGGGGATTTTGAAACTTCAAACCTTTCATGTCTTGCATTCTCTTGATAGAGCATCTTCAGGTGTCCGATCATATCGAACGCTGACATGTTCTCATGTTGCTTTTGGAACTCCGAGTTCATGATAGCTAGCATGAGGCAAGCAACTTCATTGGCATCATCGACATGCTTCTTATAAGCATCTTTTTATGCCTTAGGTGCAGAACTAGGAGGTTCCTATTCAGGAACAGGTTTCTCCAAGACATACAACATTTTATCATGCTTGAGGATAATCCTCATATTTCAGTGCCAACCCAGAAATTTTATCCTAGACAATTTTTCCTTATCAAGGATTGATCGCAAAATATTGTTAGGGGTGTTTGTTGTCATGATAATCTACATGAAAAATATGAAAATATTAGTATCATGAAAATAACATATTTAATTGGGCCTTTAATTAAATATGCTCCCACTATTTTACTCAAAACAAATGACCCTCACCATTTGATTCGGAAAATCCCGTTGAAAGATTTTCTAGTGGGTCAAGATCCACATTTCACTTTGTTTTAAGCCCGCGTAGGCGAATTACACAAAACTATGTTATTTATGTAGGAACTCCTTCCAATTAAATCTAATACAACTCTCGAATATTTTAGTTGGGTGAATAACTCCTTATTCCAATCCATCATATGGATCATTTCCAACTCTAGCTTCTAAACTTATATAATCTTATTATAATTTGTTTAATTAAGTTTGACCCGTTGTTTTAGCAATTGGATATTACAATTATCCCATCGCACCTTACTGATATAGAACATGCACCCTGCATAGGTGAAACTTACATTATTTGATACTAGTCTTGATGAGTGTTAAAACTTGGAAAACATAAACTTAATATTTAATTTGAGGGAATTTACAATTATTTTGATCTCACTGGCTTATTTATCATATAAATCGTCTCTCACATGCATCAACATACATTCACATGCATAAATATACATACAAAATGAAACAATTATGGCCCCTAGCGCAATTGTTCTCCCAAGCCAATGAGAGAACCTAAGTTAACCTAATAACGATCTAAGCTTCTCCAAGCAATATCTTCAAGGATGTCCTCCTTTGATATTGTATTATTCTCTTTCTTCATGACATTACCCGATTAGCAGATGGTGGTTCCGTTGACTATTCAGCGGACGGGGGTCAGGGAGCATCGCCCCGACGCAAAATTTTAATGAAGAATTCATTTGAAACCGATTTCGTTTCTCGCATCAACACTTGATACTTTAAAGCACAACTCTTGTGCTGTCACAACCCTAATCACACAACTCTTTGTACATCACAACCCTTGTACCATAAAGAACCCTAATGCAGCAATTTCATATCGTCAAACATACCTCGATTGATAATTCAATATGATTGATCAACACGTCATTGCTTCACCATACTAATGTCGGATTCCGAAGCAAATGACCATTGATCACTCAAAGAAAAACAATTATTAAGTGTTTGAATGAGTTAAATAGAAACAATATATCGTATATATCATATTTTGCATCAGAATTACTTATAGCATATATATAAATTGATCGTTCTCATTTGTGTAACCTATGGACGATCGATGTATCGTTGTTTCACCATACTAACGTCGAATTCCGAAGCATAGTCAACATAAATCATCCAAATCATACACACATGATGCCAAATTTAATTACTCGTTTATTGTTTAATTCATTATGTCTTTTAATCGTCTTAATACAGAAAATAAATATCTATCAGATGCATGGTTTCGTAAGGGGCTCTGATACCACTAAAGGAAAATTATGATCCAAGACGCAACGGGAATTAAATTTTTTCCTTTAGTGATCCTTACGAATGGGCATGATCAGTGATAGAAATTGTTAACTCTTGTGACGATTGAAACCTTTGACGCAGATCTAAGGAGTGATCATGAGCGTCGAATGGTGACAACGCCTCTACTCCGTCCACACGAACGAATTCCTTTAGTCTCAGTGCTAGCTGCTACAAATGAAGGCTTTGAGTGAGAGAGAGAGAGATATGAAATTTTATCAAGTGAAATGCTTCTGCACAATGGTTCTATTTATATAACCACTCGTGTGGGTTGCAAGCTAAAAATCCCACTTAAGTGTATGTGGCCTGTATCTTATGGTATACCAAAAATCACTTAAGCGTGTGGTACCTTACCACATTTTGTATTCTACTTAAGTGCCTCGTACCTTACGATGTTCTATAATTCACTTAAGTGCACTATACCTTACGGTGTTCCTTATTTACTCTATCTCTCATCAATCCGTCCTTTTGTGTGTGACCCTGTAAGTTTTCACGATATTGGAAATTATATTAAATCACATGTTTAACATAATAAATAGTGAGCGATATCTAACAATACATCACTGCTACCCAAGACACGAAAATGTCATGTGATCTGACAAATCCCTTTTTGTGATAATACTTATGTGTACAATTACCATTTTTGCCCTTATGTCTATATTGAACACAAGACATAAACCGTGTCATCCTTGTCCAGTTTGGTATTGGGCCCTTAGACATTTATCCTGTTATGCAGAATGGGAAAATTCCATCTAGGTCACTCATGTCCCTAAGCATACTTCGTGGAGTGTCCATCAACTGTCTTTATGGTCATTCAGTTACGGACAATGTTTGATCAGAAATAAAGCACTCGACTCTACATCTAGGATCCATAGTGGTTTCGGGTCGAAGGGTGGTATACATCACTATCACCATGAGAATAACTTATGACACTTTGTATAACATTCTATGTAGTATTATCATAGCGGATCAATCCAGTATAAATATTACTCCTAATATTCATACATATGTTTAAGATTTGATAACTCCTTATCCATGATCCATGAGATGTGATCATCAATCTATATACATAATAGTCTTAATGCTTTAATGTTATCCCATTTCATAACATAGCTCGACTATGGATACTTTAAGAATAATATCCTTATGTTTAATGGGATCTCATGATTAAGTCACACTTGATACATTAAACGGACTAACTATTATAAGAAATTTATTAAATAAACATAATAAAGATAAAACCTTGTATTATTAATAAATAATTCGATACAAGTACCAAAAGTATTCGCCTCTAGGGCTTACACCAACATTAACTTCAGTAACACCTTCTCCAACACTTTCCACAATCCTGTATCTATGTACCCAAAACACATTATCATACTTTCATAATCTATAAAGTACTTACACAATACTGACACTAGCACATTAACACTGGTATGTGTATTGGTGTGAGATGATTTATCGAACACCGTACAACCAGAAGTTTCGGTAGTATTATGTATAGTTTTATATACTGACCCAAAAGCCTCGTGACCAAGTATGCATGGGAAAAGACCTTCAGGATCCTGCAAAAACAAGTCAAATGAATAAGTTATATGAGAGAACCTTGATGCATAAAAATATATGTCTAAAAAGGAAGAGATGGTACCTTGCCACTCCCAGTGTAAGCATCGGTGTGGAAAAGAGAGGTGTAGAGAATTTTGATTTGAACCTCACCAACATGTGGTGGATCGACTTGAACGTCTTCAATGACCAATGGTTTGTTGGGTTCCCATGCCACCGCGGCTTCATAAATAAATATATTAAAATGGTGTCATGAGATGATGAATATGCATATGGTAAGAGATGAAGAGATATTATGCATGTGAAATGAAGATGAATTTAAAGAGAAAAATCCTTTGCAGTAATGACTTGTCCTTGTGTAGTAGTCGCCATCGAGATCGTTAACAACACAGTCAAATGGAAGGAACACAAACTATTGTACGGGGTGATATTATGTATTTGTATGAAATGAAGTCACATGGAACAAATCCCTGATGATTTTGCATGTTTTTTAGGGGAGCAATATTTTCAGAATTTTTTACTCAAATAACCCACTTTTTCAAAAAAAAATCCAAAATAACCCATTTTTTAGTTTTATTCTCAAACTACTCCACTATTAAGAGGTGGCGCCAGATGAATTGGCGTATGCTCTCTAAGTTAAAGAGGTGGCACCAATTGGATTGACTTATGCACTTATTGCTTCCAATCCAATTGGCGTATGTGTGTGTAGTTTTAAAGGAAGCGCCAATTGATTTAGTACATGTGTGTGTTGTGTATTTTTTTTTGAAAAATAATATATATTATAGATAAAAGTCAAAATAGGACCAATTGATATTAATATTAATATGTGTTTACATATGATAATCAAAAAGACTAATGTCGTTGACCAAAATGACCTAACCGACCTCCGGTACCACATCCCATAGCTACCCGAACGCGTCGCCTTAACCCACGTTGATGATTCACCCCAGATGTTTGAGGATTTGAGGGTCCAGGAATATCACCACCACCTGCAGGAGATTGTCTAAGATATTCAGACAAATCCGTGCAGTCTTGTGTATGCAATGAAACGCTGTCGCCATAGCTGAGTTTGTGACCCATGCCAGAGTAGTTGGGTTGTGTTTGAGTTACTGGAGGGCGATCAGGACGATTGAAGGGAGACATTGGTGTGAATGATGCATCGAGGAAAGGTTGAAATGATTGTTGTGGTGTTTGGTAGCCATATGGTTGTTGCATGTTTTGGTTTTGTGATGTTTGAGCTTCTTGGATATAGTAGGAGGAGGTACAATTAATGTTAAATGATCACTGAGTGTTTTGGCTAAGGCGGCTATGATAGGGTGATGTGTTGGGTGCATAACAATGTTAGGTGTCATGATGATGATCTACTTGTTGGTGGTGGTACGGGGTGTGCTCTTTGTATTGTGGTTGGTGTTTGGCATGTTAGGATCATAGGTTTGTATGCTTGTGGGCCAAAAAATTTGATGGATAGGGGGTTGTGAGTAACCGGTCTGAAAATGTTGTTAGGGGTTAGATGTTGAACCTTCTTGTGTGTAAGTTACCTGGTGTGGGGTGTATAGGTACATATCCTCGGGGAGGAACTCAAATCCAACCGATCTGTACCAAGTCATATAATTACGAGTTGGTTTTTCTTCGGTTGGCATCACAACGTCAGTTAAGACATGGTCTTGTCGGTGCTTCCATTTTTGACACTTAGATCTAGCGAAGCTTTGCCAAGAGTTAAAGTTCTATTGGTCGTTAACTTTTCATAGATGCCATTCTCCGAGGTTTTTCGAGGGATCTGTGATGTGTTGAAGCATACCGAATTGCAATTTAACACGATCACTATGGTGCATCTCCACATTGGTGAATCTTATGATCAGTGTGCATGCAGTCCAAATGGTTGCATCTTGTTCGTTGATTTTATGATCATGATCCAAGTTTAGATATGGACACCAAATGAAATGAAATGTGAAAATACATTAGATTATAAAATGGGTGATATTAAAAAACAAATTATTATAAATTAATTAGGTTAATGGTAATACATATGCTGGTCGAAGGTGATCCAAGAGATTGTGATACTGGATAATACAGTGTCTAGGACATCTGTTGTAACTCATACCACGTGCTGATCATCTACACCAAAAAAGTAAATATATTATTTTGAGATAATAATCGGTAAAGTAAGTAAATATAGTCCATTGTTAAGAACTGACTTTTGTGCGTACGAGAATGTGAACATGTTGTGGTTGACGGGCGCTAGGGACGGTAGTCTGGACCAATCCCATACTTGAAGTAAAACAGCACTTCTAGAAAATGTATATGTGTCTTTGTGTGTATTTTTACACAAAGAACTATAAAGATAAGTCAAACAAGCGGACCCCCAACTGTAACTTCTTATTCTATCTACATGTCTTAGTAAAGGTAAATACATAACATGTATACTATAACTACTACCTTCAGGAAATAAAAATAAACCAATTAAAAACTCCTAATTTTTATTATTCAAACGTCTTCGGTAGAATTTCATCTAACTGTAAGCTATTGTAATATGCCTTAAGGCGTGAAAGGAGTATACCTTGACCTCTCGAGTTATCATCTAACAAGTCAGCATCCAAAAGTTTCATGCAAATTGAATTTACATAGTTGGTTTTACCATTTACCGTCTTACCCTCAATAGGCAGTCCCAATAACATGTAGACATCTGCATCATAATTTATTTACCTCCTTTCAATTTTTGTAACCTTTGATTTTGATATATTAATAACTTTTTATTACAATAAGGTTAACCATAAATATCACTCCAACTTAAACACACTTAAAACCGAACAAGTCTGAATAAATAGCACAAATAACAAATATCAAAACAGATAAAAATACTTAACCACAACATTTAAAAACAACATTTCTAACTGATTACAACAATCAAACTGATGTCATCTGGTCCGAACATCACTTCTCTAGCATCCTTATCATTTTTTATTCGCACTCAACCACGTACGACATCAAGTCTCTCAATACTTCTAATTTTTTCATCTTCAGGTATGTTTCCGTCTAACCAACAAACCAACTCCCTCTTTAGATGCTCGAAACGACAGATGCTCCAGAACATCATCTCCATCGAAGGCTTGTCTCTCGAATAAATCATTTTTTCATAACAGCGACGAAGACAAAACATGTTTGCAATATAATGAAAAGAGATGTGAAAAAAATAAATCACCCAACACATCTATTTATACAAAAAAAAATTACACAATACACAGAGGTGTGAGACCAATTGGCGCCTCCTCTCTCTTTATACACGTGAACGTTAATTGGATTGGTAACATCATGTGCTGTAGCCAATTCAATTGACGTCTCCTATTTAAAATTAAGGGTAGACGCCAATTGATCTGTCACCTACGCCTTAACGATTTTTTTTAAGTGAGGTAATTTGAGAATTAAACTGAAAAATAAATTATTTTGATTTTTTTTAAATTGATTATTTGAGTAAAAATTCACATTTTCAATAATAGTTTATTTTATTTTATTTTTCCTAAAATATTCCATCCATCACAAATTAATCCACTTTCAATGTTTTAAATTTCGGATATGTTATAAAAAAGTTCGAATATCTTATTACGGATTGAACTACATGATATTTAATTCAATTTATATAAATTAAATTTTTTTATTTATAAAATAATATTTTTAACATAAATTTTATAGAGATTAATTGAAATACACTGTCAGTGTAAAAGAGTTTTACACCATCACTTAATTATAGACGTTGCATATTAAAAGAAGTTTGACTTTTATTTTAAAAATCTATAAAGTAATACAAACGGGTGATGGTGATGAACCGACGGTGTAAAATTTTTTACACTGACAGTGTATAGTAATTAATCTCAATTTTATAACTATAAATTTATAAAAAAATATACGAATTTATTCATTTGAATAATAATCTTTAGAAAAATGTCAGCTTTCAACTTTCAGAAAAATATTAAAATAAAAGATCGATTAAAAAAATAAAAATCTATAAATAAAAGAGTTAGCAAATATAATATGATTTTTATTTATAAATTATAATGAGACTTATACTAAAAATAATATTTAATTCAATCTTTGTTTGGTAACAATATATTTTTTTCTTCATAATTAGTTTGTGAAAATATAATTTCAATTTTTTTTGGTAATGCGATTTTTTTTCTTCAATTTTTTGTAAATTTATGGTATTTGTATATTGTATAATTATTTTTCTAACTTTATTTATTTATGATATTATTATATTATTTAATTAATAATAAATAAATTTAATGAAAATGTATTAGAGAGAAATATTATAGAATATATAATTCTTTTTACAAAATTAAGATAATTATAACTTTAAGGTAAAACTATAAGCCTAGTAATTTTGAAAGTAATTTTGAAAGGTTGCCAATCAATTCTTATAATTTGACAAAATTTTAAATTTACAATTTTATCAATCCGATTGTTCGTTAAAGTCCGAATTTTAAAGCACTTTCCACTTAAAATCACGTGGTTGATCAATCGTATTGAAAATATTAATTTTTCTTGACTAAAATTAAAACGACATTCAAATTTATAAACTAAAGAGCAAACAAATTTATAAGAGCACTTAAGTTAATATTATAAAATAAACAAGATATAAATATGAGGAAGTTGAAATATTTGAATGACACGTGTCTTTGGATGTGTAACAAAGTTATTTATTAAATATGAAATCCTTCTAAATATAGGGCAAATTACGAAACAAGGCAACTCTACTTAATACGTATATCTCAAAAATATTAGTTATGTTTGGCAACATAATCCTTAATTGATTTGATTATAAATTTAATAATTATTTTAAATTTTAAATTGAAAATGAAACAGATTTATTAGTCGACATAAAAGTGGTGTTAGTGATAAGGAATTTATAATCATAATTATAATTATTAATCTTATTGTTGTAGAAATCTACTTTAATGTAATAAGAAAGTAGTATACCATCACAATTACATCTTAATCTTAATTTTGATTAAGGTTAATTAAATAATTTATTTTGTCTCTCTATTTATAATTTTTACCCTTTAGACCAGCAATTCGTTTAAGTCAAAAATATGTTAAGTATGTATTGGATACACAATTATGCATTTCCTCTTTGTTGTCCATATCATAGATATTCTCAGGAAAAAAAAGACAGATAAACATACAACCGAAGAATATATGCATTTCCTCTTTTTCTTAAAATAAAGCTATTCTTTTTCAAAATTACGTTATCATTTGAAATATATTTCTCTTCGTTAAAAATATGAATATTTAATCATAGTAAGTGCAATTCTGCGTAAACTAAAAGAAAAAAAGTTATTGATAACTCTTCCAGAATATCGCGATGCAATGGAATATTCTATTTAAGATTTGAATGGCGTTATTCCCACTTAAAAATATAAGTGGTAAAGTTAGTAGAATAACCTCTAATATATTTTATTTTTGACGGTTCATAGGTTAGTCTCATTTATGTGGTGGCAAAGAAAGGAGGAATTAATGTAGTTGTGATGAATGAAAATAACGGGTTAATCCCAATTTGTATAGTCACTAGGTGGAGAGTTTGTGTTGATATTGAAGGCTAAACATTGCAATTATGAAAGATAAATTCCCATTACCTTCCATCTATCAAATGCTTGAAATTGTTATTCTGACTATAATCAAACAGAAGTAACATCATAAGATCATGAGAACACCCCCTTCACATGCTTTTATGGGATATTTTGCTACTGAATGATGTCATTCAAGTTATATAATGCATTTGTTGTTGGGTGCAAGTGAGAGTGGTTAAAGTGTCACATTGTCTATGAATGAATGTAATATTGGATTTATAAGAGAGAGAACTTATTTACCTAACACCTTAAGGTTTTAGGTTGATATATGGTGTATCTCTCTCTTGTGGTCCTGGAGCATTAGTCTCATTGGTGTTCCTGACTCTCCCGAACTCCCCAACAATGATATCAGAGTCGTGGTTCAACTTGGTGGGGGAGCGGGAGTGGGAGCTGGATCAAATGTTGGATCCTGTTATAGAATATGAGGGACTCACACTTGTGAGGGAGAATGTTGGGTGCAAGTCTGAATGGTTAAAGTCCAACATTGTCTATGAATGAGTGAAATATTGAATTTATAAGAGAGAAGACCCATTTACTTAACACCTTAAGATTTTGGATTGAGATGTGGCGTATCCCTCTCTTGTGATCCTGGATCATTAATCTCATTGGTGCTCCCGACTCTCTCGGACACCCCAACAGTTGTGACATTCCAAATATGTATGACATCCATATTCTTCAATATAATTCAAAATCATATCAAAGTATTTATGGATAATTTTTTACTTTGGTTAATTTGTCTCTTGTATTAGAAAAGTGCAAAAAATCCAAATCGGCCAATAATTAGGAAAAATGTCATTTCATGATGAGAGAATCAATTATTTTGGGTCACAAAATCTCCCTTAAGGGGATTGAAGAAAACCAAGAAAAAAATAGAAGTGACTAGAAAACTTCCCCTCTTATCAATGAGAAGGATATTAGAATTTTTCTTAGGACATTGAGTTTTCATAGGAGTTTCAAACTAGATTTTTATAAAATTGCAAAATCTTACTTGTGAAAGACACATATTTCCAATTAAATGAGGAATGTTGAAAGCTTTTAACACTTTGAAGCAAAATTTTATCACTTCCATCATTGTCACAACTCTCAATTAATCAATACTTTTAAAAATTATATGTGATGCAAGTGAAATATCTCTAGGGACAATGTTTGGCTAAAGAAAGTATAAGTTTTTGTACGTGGTTTATTATGCAAATCATGTTTTGATTCCGACACAACTTAACTTCAGCATGACTGAAAAAACCTCTTAGATGTTATTTATTCTTATTTATCAATTATATCTTATTTAATGAAACTTGAAGCTATTGTATACATTGATCATGCACTACTACGAAATACATATCTTACCACAGTTGAGAAAAAGATTCTACTACGGACAGTGGCTTGTACTTTGTTGGATCATATGATTGTTTGAGATTAATTGAATTCTTTTATTTTATTGTTGTTATTTAATTGTTCTTGATTTTAATCCTTTTTTTATATTGACGAATGCATAAATCGATATCAGATGAGTAAGGATTATTGATTGTAAGTTTACCGATCCGGTATGGGGAAATTATTTAACTTAACAATTAACTAGGAATAGGTAATTATAAGTCATGGATTTTTAATTAACGAACGTAGAATTCCTAGTTTAACTCCGAATTGGACTAAGGAATTAGGAAATTATTGTGAAAATTAGTGTCCTGTACACCAAGGAATTTGGACACAGTCATTGGATTCTATTCTGTGTGTTTTCTCGAAATAAAAATCTAATCGCCTTTAATCATTGAATTTTATTCCGTCTGTTTCCTCGTCTTATTCTCATACCAAATCAATATTGAACCCCTATTTATTACTAACTTTAGTTTGCACTATCGTTACCTTGTTAAAATTTACAATCCTTGTGAAGACGAATTTAATTTATTACTTCGACGAGACTAGTACACTTGCTAGAATTGTTCATTAGTGTGTTTATGTCCCCACTATTAGTGGATAATATGGAAGTTAAGTTCATATTAACTCTCATGATAGTAAATGTCCCTCCAGGTAGTGTTCGTTTTTATAAATTTGATATATTTTAGTAAACCTTATATAATTCAATCAAACCATAAATTGATCATAAAATACAATAAAAAATGTCATATATAATTCAATCAAACCATACACTTTTGTAATTCAATGAAAATACCATATATTAAGTAAAAATGAAAACCATATATTGTTTAAAAAGACCAAAATATAAATGATCAAAATATAAATAAAAAGTTAACTACTAGGTATATCTGACCCCTCGGTTCCTTCTCGACCTCCTATACTGAATGGCATATTGTGCCTCAGTTATCATGGTTAATATAATGGCCCTCCCAGGAGTGTCTTCTTGCAACTCTATTCTCTCTCTCTCTAGCTGCTCACCCAATAGCCATAATATGCTGACAAATTGGTAACACATAAATAACATGGTCCGCCCTAGCCTGCTCTTCCTCTAATATAGTGTGATGAGCTGACCTAGATGGCTTTCCCTCTACATTTGGTGTCATAAAGGATGTGACACTATGAAAAACCATTAGATGTATCTTAATGTAGTAGTACATGTTTAAGGAGGTGGCACACTATGCACATCCTCTAAGACCATATGATTGTAGTACTACACAAGTATACCATCAACATCTTTGTGGGGGAGTGTGGGAGGAGCAACAATAGTGAGGGCTCTAGGAATACCCTACAGATACCCGAACTAGCGGGTGACTCACTCAAGTAGATGTGGATACATATGTTGTTACCCACAAGCTAACCATATAGAGTAGAAGGGTATCTAATTGAAGGGGCTTGTCTAGCGGTGATCATCATACATTGTGTAGTTCATATCATCTGATGCAATACAATCAAGATAAACTCAAAATAGTCCAGTCGTCTGATTCCCTATGAGCAGGATGAACGAGCAAGCATGTGGCAAAGCCTTGTTGTAGTCATCCACATATAGTAACAATAAAATTAGTAACGGTGAAGCATAAGTGTTAAATATTAGTAACAATAAAAGTGAAAATATATTGCATAAATAGGGTGTCGCTTGTCATTTGTCTAGTCTTCCATAAATAAGCTTCATATAACTTGGAGTAGTGGTAAACCAAAAAAGAGACCCCCTAGTTATACTAATGAATACTCCCTAAGTCAATGAAGTATCTCAGGTTGATTTCATCGACATATTATGTAATTTTGTCCATGAATATGGATGTGCCAACCAGATATAAAAGGTATGACCTCATTATACACACTCTATGATATGCTACATGTGCATCATCACATCAACCTCAACTCCCGCATCAAGGTGGTATTTATACAACCTCTATAGAAATCCAAACCTAACATGACATCCTCTAGTGTCATCTATCTCATGTTGGACATCATCTGAGTCAGCTCCCAAATATAGCACCATCATGTCCAATGCGTCAGGTCTAATGAGTCTGAAGTAGTTTAATAACCTTCCTCAGATAGGAAGGCGTATGAGGAATGACACATCGTCAAGTGTGATGGACATCTCACCGATCAAAAGATGGAGTGAAGAAGTCTCTAAGTGCCATCTCTCTATGAAAGTAGACAAAGAACAATTCTTAATAAAAGTATATGCATTCCTGCATAAATCTTGTAACTCATATAACTAAATGACATTCTGAAACCATGCTTCATCAGGCCGCAACAACTTTGCAATCTTCCTACCTTGGTTGATGCATTTCAACGACTCACGGTGCTATAAAAAAATACATCAACGTTAAAATGTCAAATCTTATAGCACATATGTTTAAAAGAATATGCACAAATTTATTTTACCTATCCATCCCACATGTTCCTGGCAATATGGTATGCATACATACAAAGCAGTGAGATGTCTGATGCGCCTCTTGGAAAAACACTAAGAATGATAATAAAAGGTTATACTTTTGGGCCATCAGAGGCAGCAACATAGGACTCATGTTTCTAAGAGGACGAAGCTGGAGACACATGAACTCCGAAAGACGATGCTTCAAAATCAAATGAAGTGGCACCAACGACTGAGTTACTCTACCATGCCTCAATTTTCTACATTGTGAGACACTTTACCTGTAATTACACAAAAAAATCATATAATAATTATAGGATTCAAACCCATGGGACAAAACAGGAAAAATCATAAAAATAATGTAAAAAAACAAATTGTGAAAGTTAATTTCCCCAATGCAGAACAATAAAAATCATAAGTTAACTTATGTATCCTCTTGAAACAAGAAAAACGTAGAAAAAAAGTATGTCTGAATTCTCTAACTTCAAACTTCAAAAATTTACATGCATGCCTCACTAAATAACATAGTATGCCTCATAATGTACAATAACCAACCTATTATTCGTTTAACTTCAAACCAATACATAAAAAATAAAAAAGAAATAAAATGAAAAACTTAACGAATGTGTGAAGTCGAAGAATTTTGATTGAATGGAGTGAGATAAAGGTCAATTGTGTTGGAATTAAACCCAAAAACTTTGAGTAATTCTGAGTCAATCTTGATGAACAAGATTCAATCAATCAATCGAATTCCCACTTGTTCTTCACTCTTCACTCTAGTGAATCAACCAACCTTGGTTGCAAGATTGTATCGCTGCACAATGATGATGAAAACAAGAAAAGAAAATTGAATAAGAAAGAATATTAGGGTTTGACGGAAATTGGGGAAGAAGATGATTTCTGCAGAGTCTCTTTCTACCCACAGTGTATGAAAAATCTCACTAATTTTGCAATTGTAAGTGATTACAAGATTGTTATGAAAATATGGGTTACTCCCTCTATTTATAATTGAGCTAGCTTGCTCCCTAAGATAAAGCCCAAAAATTACAAAGGCCCAAAATACCTATACCTATTTTGGTCTAAGTCGAAATCTTGTGTCAAGCTACCTGCTTCGACACTTCGACATCTAATACAACTCGACGCATACTACATGTTTCTACACATCCTTATTTTTGTCGAGCACCGCCTGCTTCGACACAAGGAATTAAAATTCAACATGCCATCTAATTCATTGTGTCTAAGCTATATACATTTATCATAGACCTTAACTTCTTAAACACTTCGACATGTACTTCATTCATCATGATATCTGCAATCTAATTCTCAGTTCTGCAGTGTTCCAAGTCCAGCTTCGCTTCTGCTACCTACTCTCGAAGATAATGGAACCTCATTTCGATGTGCTTGCTTCGTTTATGTGCCATCAAATTCTTTTCCAGATTGATAGCAGACATGTTGTCGATCTTCATGGTAATTTCTCCATGATTCTTCTCTATAATCTCTTCGACCAGATTCACCATCCATATTGCTTGACATACACAGAGAGAAGCAACTATGTACTCTACTTCACATGAAGATAATTCGACTACTGGTTCCTTTCTTGAACTCCAAGTAATTGGTGCACCATCTAACATAAACATGCAGCCAACAATGGATTCTCTATCCTCATCATCATTACACCAACTTGAGTCGGTGTATCTCACTAACTTGCATTCTTTTCCTTCATCAACTGTAGGAAACAAAATTCGTTAGTCGAGAGTTCCTTTCAGAGACCTTAATATCCTTTTCGTTGATGCTAGATGTGATACCTTTAGATTCTACATGAATCTACTCACCATACCTACACTGTATACTAGATCAGACCTTATGTGACAAAGGTATCGAAGTGGCCCAATGAGTCTTCTGTGCTATGTTGGATCGACATCATCTTCATTTGTGTCTTTTGATAGTTGTAATATAGGTTCAGTTGGAGTCAAAGTTGGGTTGCAATATTACATCTCAAATATCTTGAGTATTTTGCATGCATATCTTCTTTAGTGCATCATCAAACCTCTACCACTCTTGTAGATTTCAATGCCAAGGAAATATGAGAGGTTTCCCAAGTCTGGAATTTCAAACTCCTCACTTAGGTCATGTTTGAAATCTTCGATCTCCTTCTTGTAACTTCCAGTTATCAACATGTTATCGACATAGAGACATAGTATAAGCAACACACAATTGCTTCTTCTTACATATACTCCATGCTCAATTGTGCACTTCACAAATTACTTCTCCCTTAGAAATCTATCTATCTTCTTATTCCAAGCTCTCGGAGCTTGCTTAAGTCCATACAGGGCTTTATGCAGCATATATACCTTGATTTCTTTGCCATGTTTCACAAACCCAACTGGTTGTACAACATACACTTCTTCATCTAAGGGGTCATTCAGGAATGCATATTTCACATCCATCTGTCATGCATGCCAGTTGTTCATGTTTGCTAGACCGACAACCAACCTGATTGTTTCAATCCTAGCAACAGGTGCAAAAACTTCATCAAAGTCGATTCCTCCCTTCTGAAGAAATCCTTTCACCACAAGTCTTGCCTTGTGTCGAGTTACTTCTCCTTTGTGATTCAACTTCACCTTGTATAACCACTTCACATCGTTTGCCTTCTTTCCTTGAGGAAATTCGACAAGTGATCAGGTGTTGTTGTCTTTGATGGGCTTCAGTTCCTCATTCATTGCTTTCACCCACTTCGAATCCTTCAATGCCTCAACTGCATTGACTGGTTCGACATATGCATAGAAAGCATAGTGTACCAGCTCACCTTCATCGCCGACCATATCATCTTATGTAATTACACATTCTTTCAATCTTTGCAGACATGTGTCTTATTCTCTAAGGTCTGCTTGTGCTTGCTTGACCTCTGACTTCTTCTAACCGACTTTTCTTTCGACTTCAATTGTTAGTTCTTCACATAAGATTCTCAATGAATCTTTCTTGACATTTTCATTCCAATTCCATTCCTTAATCTCATCTATGATCATGTCCCTGCTGATCACTACTTGCTTGTTTACTGGGTCGAATAACTTGTAACCTCCAGTAGAATGATATCCTTTTATGATCATCTGACTCGACTTGTCATTAAGTTTTCTTCTCAACTGATCTGACACATGTCTATATGCTATAGATCAAAATATCTTTAGATTAATTATGCTAGGCTTGACACCAGACCAATATTCTTCTAGCGTAATTCCTTCTAACTTCTTCGTCGGATATCTATTCAAAATGTATATTATTGTCGACACTGTTTCTCCCCATAATCATTTGGGTAGATGCTTTCCTTTTAACATACTTCTCACCATGTTCATAATGGTTCTATTCTTCCTTTCTGCCGTTCCATTCTACTGTAGAGTGTAGGGTGGAACCACCTCATGTACAATCCCTACTTTCTCACATAACTTGTCGAAGTCTTTCGACATATACTCTCCACCACCATCAGTCCTTAGAATCTTAAATGTGACAAAGTATCTGTTACATCCAATCAAATCCATTTATATATGATCACACACATAAGAGTATATGACTTCAAGGATTGCCTTCGACTTGCTTCCTGCATCCTTGCTGAAGTTGTTGTTGTGTTGCTTCGCCTGAAAACATTCTTCACACACTTCATTTGGAATGTCGACTTCTGGTAACCATGAAACCATATTTCTTCTTTTTAGATCTTTGATGTATTTGAAATTAAGATGGCCAAGTCTATAGTGCCATATCCATTCATCCCTGCTAGCTGCAGTTGCAAGGCACTTGTGCTCCATCATATTAAGTTCAATCCTGAAGGTTTTATTTTGAGACATAGGTGCCTTCAAGATTAACTTTGCACCTAAGTCAAAAACTCTCATCATCTTGTCTTTGATCATCACTTTATAGTTCTTTTAGACCAACTGCCCTATGCTGAGCAAATTACTTTTCATGCCTGGTATGTACAGTACATTGGAAATTACTGATCTCTTGCCAACTTTTCTCATAATCAGAACATCACTAATACCTTCAGCTGCTAGAGTATTGTCATTTTCAAATTTTACCATTTTCTTCATTGAGGTTTCATGTTGACAAACCAATCTTTCCTACCGGTCATGTCTGATGAGCATCCTGAGTCCAAGTACCATTGGTCTGGAATTTTTCTTCATCTCTTGTTGTGACCATCAATAACAAATCTTCTTCTTCATGCTTTGCAAACTTTGCATCATTTTCCTGATTCTTCTATTTTTAGGACAATCACTAGAGTAGTGACCATACTTCTGACAATTGAAACACTGAATGTGACTTTTATCAGGTTTTTGACTACCACCTCTTCCTCTACCTGCACCACCACCTCTTCCTCTACCCGCACTACCACCTCTTTGGTTGCTTTGGTACGAGGGTCTTCTCTGGTTCGACCAACCTCTTTCTTGCCGACTTCGACTAGTCGAATTGTTGTAGCCTCCTTTACCTTAATTGTCGACCCACTTCCCTTTGCCTTTCTTTTCTTTGCTGATTGCGCCTGCAAATCTATATCACTCATCCAATTGCCTGCATCTCTTTCCGCCATTCTTTATTCATGAGATTCAAGCATCCCTTGAAGCTATTCCTTTGTCAATGTTGACAAATCTTTCGACTCTTCTATGGCTACTACCACGTGGTTGAACTTTGGAGCCAGTAACCTCAAGATCTTTGAAACAACTAATCTTGATGTTAACACTTCTCCACATACCTTGATTTGATTCACTAGTTTTGTAACTCTAGTGAAAAAATCAGTTAAGCTTTCATTGTCTTCCACCTGAAGCAATTCATACGTTCTTTTGTGAGTTTGTAACTTCACATCTTTCACTTTCTCTCCACCTCCAAACAAATTTTCAAGAATTTCCAATGCTTCTTTCGCTGATTCAACATCACTAACATTTTCGAAATTATCAGAATCAACACATTGATGGATTATAAAGAGAGTTTTATAATCTTTCTTCTTAAATTATTTGTGTGCATTTTTTTCTTCATCTGTCGTGTTTGCTGCAAGCGGTGTCACTCCATCCTTCACAAGATCCCAAAGATCTTGATAGCAAAAAATAACTTTTATCTGCTTGCACCAATTCTCATAATTTTGATTCTTCAGAATTAGGAGACTCACTAGAAAATACCCGTTTGGATGATTCATCACCATCGTGTTTTACTTCCCACGAATCGTTCAGCCAATGCTCTAGATACCAGACGTTGGAATTAAACCCAAAAACTTTGAGTAATTCCGAGTCAATCTTGATGAACAAGATTCAATCAACAGATCAAATTCCCACTTATTCTTCACTCTTCACTCGAGTGAATCAACCAACCTTGGTTGCAAGGTTGTATCCTACACAATGATGATGAAAATAAGAAAATAAAATTGAATAAGAAAGAAGATTAGGGTTTGCTGGAAATTGGGGAAAAATATGATTTATGCAAAGTCTCTCTCTGTCCATAGTCTGTGGAAAATCTCATTAATTTTACAACTGTAAGTGATTACAAGATTGTTATGAAAATAGAGGTTACTCCCTCTATTTATCATTGAGCTAGCTTGCTCCCTAAGCTAAAGCCAAAAAATTACAAAAACCCAAAAAATAATAGGTCTAAGTCGAAATCCTATATCAAATAATCTGCTTCGACATTCGACATCTAATACAACTCGACACACACTATATGTTTCGACACATCCATGTTTCTGTCGAGCACCATTTGCTTCGACATAAGGAATTACTATTTAACAAATTGATGTCATAACCTTGAATGCAATTTAAAAGAGCTAGCGAGAAAACTTGAAAAATGATGAAAATGATGTTTGCTCACGAGCTCTGTTTCGATTTCTGAGCAAACTTTCTAAAATGAAACGAAGAAGAAGGAATAGGAAAAATCTGACGCATTATATGAATCAAACGCGTTAGCACGAATAAGAATGCAAAGAGTAATCCCTTTTCAATTTTATTTATTTATTTATTTTGATAATATTTATTTATTTTATACACTATTAATTTGTATATCTGTTTATTAAAAAACTGAGTGGAAATAATTAGTGTAAAAATAACCTCTTTTTCTCTCCTTGCGTCCGGTATTGAAGTGTGGTTCCATTGGCGGTGGTTTGCGATGGCAATACGCTCAAATTCACGGAGAGTTTTCAATTCCGTTTACCGATACATTTCATCTTCATCTCGTTCTTCTTCCACTCACTGTAAACCCTTTCCACCTCCTCCTGTTGTTTCTTCTCGAAGAGTAGTTGTCACTGGTAACTCTTCTTCACTTTCCTTACTTCCTTCTTTTATCCACGCATTCATACAATCTATATCCACCTGCTTTTCTTCAATTTTACATTGCTAGAATCTTACATAATCTCGTACTTGTTGTGGAATTTCGCGGTGTTTGAATTGTAGGTTTGGGTATGGTGACACCTCTTGGTTGTGGAGTGGATAAAACATGGAACCAATTGATTGATGGAAAATGTGGGATAAGAGCATTACGTTTGGAGGATCTCAAGATGAATAGTTTTGATTCAGAAACTCAGTTGACTACATTTGATCAATTGACTTCCAAAGTTGCCGCTGTTGTTCCCACAGGAACCAACAAGGGCGAATTCAATGAGGAACTTTGGCTTAATTCTAAGGTATAGCGTTAATGTTAGAATAGGATTACAATTTGTCACTTTGTTTTGGTAAAGATTCTAGTTAGGCGTTTATAGCATAATCCCTATCATATATGTCTTGTGTATGAACTATGTTTATAACCAAAGATAAAATAATGTCGGGCTGTTTTCATTTAAGGTATAAGCTGTTTTTATATGCCATAGAGAGTTTATGGAAATAAGCTGAAAAGAGCTCACGAACATGTCAAGTGTTAGTTAATCTTATGTGGTATTGCTTTGGTTTTACGTATACATGCTGCATCTGAACAACTATTATGCTTATTGATGTCATTGTAGTATTGTGACATTTCCCTTAGGAACATCGATCAATGACAAGGTTTGTAGCATATGCGCTATGTGCTGCTGAGGAAGCTCTTAGAGATTCTAATTGGTTTCCCACTGAGCAGGAACACAAGGAAAGAACGGTATGCTATTTTTAATATGGTTGATTGACTAAACCAATTTTTGACAATTCCTTTGCACTGTATTTTAACTTCAAAAGTAACCAGGGGGTGTCTATTGGTGGGGGAATTGGAAGCGTTAGTGATATGTTAGACTCTGCACAACTGATATGCGAGAAGGTCAGTTTGTTGAAACTCACCACTACTGATTCTGAAATACTTTGATAATCTTTCCTCATTCAAGTGTTTCTCCACATGCTTTAATTATGATTGAAAAATGGTTTGTTAATTTGAACTTTTGTATTTGATTTTTACCTTTTCTCCCCTTAATGCAGCGTCTTCGTCGACTTAGTCCATTTTTTGTCCCACGGATATTGATCAACATGGCATCAGGTCATGTTAGCATGAAATATGGGTTCCAGGTAAAGAACTACTCTCAATTGATTGATATTCTATAATACAAATATAGTCAGCTCCTATAATTGCTGGATAGGCAACTGCATTTTGCTTTACTATCTTCTGTAGATATACTTCAAAAAAGAAATTCTGTAGGTATATAGAGTGAAGTACCCTTACCGTACTTGTGGTACTTACTTTTTTCTCATTATTCTGTTTCGAGTGAAATTTGTAATTTTCTCATATATTAATATAATATGTTTATGTATTTTAGACTTAACACAATTTTTACTTTTAAACTTTTATTGGGATGTTGTGTTGTGAATTGAACAATTTAATTCCCTACTAATACATTTTATAGAGAATTTCTTATTTTCTATTAACGTACCCGTACCTTGATTAATATAAATATGGTGTATCCCGTACCGCTATCCGTACTCGTACCGGGTACCGTATCTGTACCTATGCATCATATGTGCAAATTATTGTATTTTAAGCGTGGAGATTATTTGTTCATTACAATATATCTTCTTACTCCCATGTTTCTTACTCTTTTAAGTTTAAATATTAAAGTAACATCATATCCACTGAGAAATGATTAGCAGCCTTCTGAAACAAAGATATAACTCTTTTACCCATCACTTTGGATATAGTTATGTGACTTATGTCAAACATGTTTTACGGGATTGGTTAGTCAATCATGATATATCTCCTGGCAGAACAATTATAAGTTTTAACATATGTAAAAAAAAACATCTGAAAAATAAGGTACTAAAGCTGATTGCTGTTTTTATTGCAGAGCTATTCACATATTTTTCTATGCTGACCTTTGTGATCATTATTAATCATGAATTGAACTTTTTCCCTATTCCTGAATACAGGGGCCAAATCATGCTGCAGTCACTGCTTGTGCTACTGGATCACATTCTATTGGTGATGCAATGAGAATGATTCAATTTGGGGATGCAGATGTTATGGTGACTGGAGGGACTGAGTCGAGCATTGATGCATTGTCAATTGCAGGATTCTGCAGGTAAATTGTAGCCACCATCCTGTGTTTTATGTTAGTGCCAACCACCATATTAGTTCTGTCCTTTGTTCCTCTGATGCTTTAAAACCTGATATTGGAAACTTGCAGGTCCCGAGCCTTGACTACAAAGTATAACTCAATGCCACAGGAAGCATCACGGCCATTTGACAGTGGCCGAGACGGGTTTGTGTGAGTATAACAACACTGCAGATTCGTTACTTATAATAATTAATTTGTTTTGCTTAGTTTTCATTTTCTGACTTCAAATTATTGGTTTGTTTGTCATGCTGCTTATATCCATGTTGTGTTCTTACTCAGGATAGGAGAAGGTTCTGGAGTCTTGGTCTTGGAGGTTAGTTAAAAAATTTATTGTGTATCTATCCCTCCAATTCCTCTTCAATTATTTGTTTATAGTCTGGTCTTTCTTGTTTGTTTATATGTTTCCCCTATTGTTTAGGAACTTGAGCATGCTAAAAATCGAGGAGCCAAAATCTATGCAGAGATTCGTGGCTATGGGATGTCAGGTAATTTGTTGCAGGATATGCTAAATTTTCTCCCTAATCTTAGTTTTATATTAGATTGACTTCGTTTCATATGGATTTTGATTAGGGGATGCATATCACATTACTCAACCTCCTAGTGATGGGAGAGGTGCCATTCTGGCCATGACTCGTGCTTTAAGACAGGTTTTTTAATCATCCTATTTTGATTTGTATTTTCTACGTAGCATTAGAGGTTTTATGTTTGCTAAGCTGCCAACTTATCATGTATGCATGTTGTGACTATATTTTTCCTTTCTCCCCCATGTTTTATATATAGTATTATCCAACAAACTTCATACTCCAGATGTCATGTTTTGAGCGTGACAATGGTGTTGATTGAGATTCTCACATTGGATAGTGATTTAATTTGAACAATGGTTTATAAGTGGGGGCAACCTACACCTCATGAGCTAAAGTTTGGGGTCGAGTTAGATCTGAATCCAAATTCTATCGAGCCTTGTAGTTCCACACTATTTCTCCAGAGTCTCTATGTGTGTCTCAATTCTTGTTACCACCATGTAATGGTCAAAAGGAACTGGTA
This sequence comes from Lathyrus oleraceus, assembly GCF_024323335.1. Taxonomy (NCBI): domain Eukaryota; kingdom Viridiplantae; phylum Streptophyta; class Magnoliopsida; order Fabales; family Fabaceae; genus Lathyrus; species Lathyrus oleraceus. The sequence continues at coordinate 88,194,589 of NC_066584.1, forward strand.
TTTTTGTGTGAAGATTTTGGGATATTCTCCCTTATTTTCAGAATTTGTAGGGTCTGCAAGCCTCCCTATGCCTAAATGCCCTAGCTCTCTAAAATGACAATATCCCTCTCCCTCTCAGTCTCTTCTTATTTATTGGCAAGATGCCCTATTTCTCTAATTATCCCAGCCTTCAACTACTAACTAACCAACCTCTAACTCCTACTACCAAGCCTACTACGCCATCTTTTTCAGTTTCGTTGTCACTATGAGATCTATCAACTAAAGGTTATGCTATGCCATAGTAATAAGTGTGTGCACAAGATGGCCAGATGTTAGCAAAGTTTGAGAGTGAATGGAATTATCATGCGTAGGGGTTTATATTTAAATGCTTTTGGCAGTTATTATTTGAGGGCGCTCCATATGCCTAATTAGGAGACATTTAGTCTTAATGATATTAAACTCTTATTCCATATTGTATTATTGATGTTTTCTCTCTACATTTATGACATAGCCATTGTCTCGACAATCTTCACTTTAAATGATTTCATTTTCATAAATTTCAGTCAGGTCTTCATCCTTCTGATGTAGATTACATAAATGCACATGCTACATCGACACATTTGGGCAAGTGAAGCAGATCTTTACTGATTCCAGCAATTTAAGTTTGAATGCTTATTATGTTTGAATACTTCATCAGTGGATGATTATGCTCATGTCATAATGTATCTCACCAGAATTCTTTTTACAGGTGATGCAATAGAAGCTAATGCTATCAAAACCGTATTCTCTGACCATGCTAGCTCTTCTGCTTTAGCCTTCTCCTCCACCAAGGTAAGGGTGGTTGCAAGCTGCATGACTAACAAGTTATATGCTTATCCGTTTGGCTGTCTAATCTAAGTACTGACCCCCTCTTAGATGGAAGCTCTCATGTATATGAATTGAGATGCCATTAAGTGTTTAAAAGAAAAATTAGGATTGAGGGAACATTGACAAACTGAATCAAGTCCATGACTTTTCCCCAATTTGTCTGATTTCAGGGGGCTATTGGTCATCTCCTAGGAGCTGCTGGAGCGGTTGAAGCAATTTTTTCTGTTTTAGCAATACGGCATGTAAGCAATTTTTTGGCATTTTGTATACATGCATCATAGAAATCCTGGGGAACCATTTTTGAACAGTCTATAGCCAGACCCTGTATACTTAATCAAATAGTGTGGTTCTTTTGTTCTTATCACAGGGAATTGCTCCATTAACTCTTAATTTAACAAAGCCAGATTCTGTATTTGGTGATGGTTTCATGCCGTTGACTGCTTCAAAGGAGATGCCGATTAGAGTAGCTATGTCAAACTCTTTTGGTTTTGGAGGAACAAATGCTTCCCTACTTTTTGCCTACTCTGGATCCGAATAATAAAACAGATGCATCTAATTTATTCTACTGGCGTTGTTCTAAAAGAGCTGACGCATCATGCTGAGGAGAGTTTAATGTCCTAAAGGCCTGTTGTTTTTGCTCATCAGTTCTTCAATGTGATTAGCTTTTAGTCATTCAAAACCCTAATTGCACTGTGGTGCGATCTATCCATGATGTATAATTCTAAATAGATCAGGATGCTTGGGTTGAACTTTGAACTACACAAATTTTGTTTCGTAATTTTACGAAGGTTGATATGGAATAAATGTTTTGATGTAAAAAACCATTATTGTTTGATGATGTATACAATATTTTTTTAGTAAAATACTAAGTGACTGTTTGGTCTAGCGTTTGCAATGGATAAAAAATGTACGTATGGTAAGGAGCTTTTATTCGTAAGTTCAACAAATCACGTTATACTCCTAAACGCACAACCAAAGAGGCACTAAACAACATCATGCAGTTACAAGGTTAATATAGGTGTTAAAAGGAGATAAAGAAGCCTTGGTATAATCAACAAAATAAGTGTACGGAAACAGATTGAATGGGCTGTTCACACCCAAATATGATTTGTGAAGAAAAGTTATATGTTTTATGCACTATAGTCTATATATAAGTTATGTATTTAATTAATAAAGGCAATTGGAAAAAGATCTTAGAGAAATTTGCAAATGCCTTCTTTATACATTCATAGGTCTTATCAAAACACGTCCCAATTGACTCACTTTAATATTTTTCTTTTTTTAAATTTAATTTGGAGATGTATCTTTAAATCTATCATATCAATGTATTTTTATTTTTATAATTTAGTGATAAATTCGAAAATGTATTTATGAATTTGTGAATCGGGAATTTGAAAATATGTCACATTTGCATGCTAACTACTATAATTCTGGAAATAAATTTTCGGGTTCGTCAAACATGATTTTTAACTCTGCATGCTTCCTCAAGATCAAACATCATTTTTCTCTCAAAACCCTTACAAAAAATCCTTTCATTATCAATCAAATTTTACACTTTAAAACTTCATTCTTGTGTTTCATCACATCAAAAGGAGGAAAAGAAATTGAAATTTAAGGTAAAGATCATTTATTTCATTCCTCATTGATCACAATAATATGATTTTTGAGCTAAAAAAGTTACGTTTAATAAAATTTATTTTTCGGATTCTATATGAGTTCCTTCGGAAATGCATTTCCAAAATAGTTTAGTGTTCATTTCTTTTTTTTATAAATATTTTTTCTTATTATTTATCTTAGATAAGATATGATGCACCCTGATGTTTTCTTTAAATCTATTGTGTCTACGAATGCCAAACATGTTAATGTCAAAGAGATAGATATTGGCAATAATTTACAAATAGACTAAAGTTTGAGTTTCGTAATCATATATGCTCAAATGAATTCACACCGAGGCATCCAAATTGGATTTAACTTAAACTCCATATAATTTAACGAATTTTTGAATTTGATACCTATATTTTTTTTGTCCGCATAAAATGCAGTGTTTAAAACAAATGGTGGCAAGAAGAATCAAACCCATGGCTATCACATTAACATGGTAACACATTACCACAAGACCAACATATTTGTATTTTCTACTACAACATACACACACACATATATATATATATATATATATATATATATATATATATATATATATATATATATATATATATATATATATATATATATATATATATATATATATATATATATATATATATATATATATATATATATATATATATATATATATAGAATTATCTAAATAGAATTATTTAGTTTATTAAATAGTTTAATAAATGATATATATATATATAATATATATATATATATATATATATATATATATATATATATATATATATATATATATATATATATATATATATATATATATATATATGTATATATATATATATAGTTATCTAAATAGTTTATTTCAATTATTTAATAGTTTAATAGTTTATTTCAATTATTTAGTTTATTAAATAATTAAATTATCAATTATTTAAATGATTTAATATTTCAATATTAAAAAATTTAAATTAGTTTAAATATTAATATTTAATATTTAATATTTCAACTATTAAACTATTTCAATAGTTTATTTTAATTATTTAGTTTATTGAATAATTAAAGTAAATATTTAGTTATTTAATATTTTAATATTAAAATTTTAAAATTAATTTAAATATTAATATTTCAACTATTAAACTATTTCAACTAATTAATTTATATATAAAATTTTAATATTTAATAGCTTATATTACATATTAATATTTAAAATACTAATTAAACTAATTATTATTTAAAATATTTAATATTTTAACTATTTAGTATTTAAAATATTTAAACTAACTCAACTATTAATATTTCTCATAAACTAATTATTAGTTGAAACGGTCTTTGATTCAAATCCTTTTGGCACCATTTTTTAGACACTTTATTTTAGGATAGTCAACTTTTTTTAACATAAGGCCAACACAAAAGTGAGATATAAAGACTCATAAAAAAAAAGATACAGTAATTAAATTCAAAAACTCGCTAACTTATAGGAATCAATAGACTATTTAAGCCAAGATCTTAGGAAAATTTGAAAATGCCTTTCTGATTTTGGAAACGTATTTTTGACACACTCATAGGTCTTACCAAATTACGTCTCAACTGACTCACTTTTATCTATATATATATATTTTTAATTTAGTTTGGAGATGCATCTCTGAACCCACCATATCAATGTATTTCTATTTTTACAATTCAATGGTAAATTCGAAAGTGCATTTCTGAATTTGTGAATCGGGAATTTGAAAATATGTCACATTTGCATGTTAGCTACTATAATTCTGGAAATAAATTTTCGGGTTCGTCAAACGTGATTTTTAACTCTGCATGCTCTTCTTCCTTAAGATCAAACATCATTTTTCTCTCAAAATCCTTACAAAAAATCCTTTCATTATCAATCAAATTTTGCACATAAAAAGGAGGAAAAGAAGTTGAAATTTAAGGTAAAAATCATTTATTTCATTCCTCATTGATCACATTAATATGGTTTTTGAGCTTAAAAAGTTACGTTTAGTCATGAAATTCATTTTTCGGATTCTAGATGAGTTCCTTCGGAAATGCATTTTCGAAATAGTTCAGTGTTCATTTCTTCCCGTTTTTGAATATTTTCTCTTATTGTTTGTCTTAGATATGGTGCATCCTGATGTTTTCTTCAAACATATTGTGTCTACGAATGCCAAACATGTTAATGTCAAGGAAATAGATGTTGACAACCAATTTACAAATGGACTAAAGTTTGAGTTCCGTGATCATATATGCTCAAATGAAATCACACCGAGGCATCTAAATTGGGTTTAATATTGTAATCAAAAGGCCCGATAATGGTTCAGATAAAAGATATACATTTGTGACAATGAGATGCGAAAGAAATGGAAAGTACAAAATTTCTCTCCGGAAGTTGAAACGAGATGACACCAGTTCGAGAAAATGTGGGTGCCCCTTTAAATTGTGTGGTTATCTTTTGGCAAATAATAAATGAAGATTTGATGTGATTTGTGGTTTACATAACCATGACACGCGTGACAAGTTAGCTGACCATCCCATTGCATGTCGCCTTCTTTCAGAAGAGGGAAATCGTTTTGGGCATGGCATTAAATATGGTGTAGCCCAAAAACATACTTGCAACTTTGAAATGTAAAGACCCGGAAATATCTCAAATATCAAGCAAGTATTCAATATTCGTGTCCTTAACAACAAAGCATTAGGGGAGGATATAACTGAAATGCAAAAATTGTTAAAACTTCAGGATGATAAAAATTATGTATCTAGGTATCTAACGTACAAGGATGAAGTAAACATTCAACATATATATTGTGGATTCATCCCGATTCTATAAATTGTTGTTCCTATTGGATTAGTCATTTGGATTGAACGCATTTAGAAAAATAACACCTTGGAGAAATGTCTAAGTCTTCAAGATTGATCTAGCTTGCTAAAGCTGTATGGAACTGCAAAAGGGACACATGTTGGACGTGATGGTCCATCATGTTAGTACGACATATGGGCCTTGTGCAACAGGCTCCAAATTGTTGCGTTTTAACATAATATTTTGAGAAGATTCAAATATGTTTTATTGTTATTGGTTTAGCAATATGGTTATATGATTGGTTGGACAATTGTGAAAATCAAGTCAGATTTAAAAGAGATTTAAATTTGAATTTGTAAAAAACCAAATCATATATTTTTGTTGGAGATATTTAAGGAGCAAATCAAATGTCCAACAGATTCTGCAAAGATTCTAGACGAAAATAACTGCAGATCCACATAGAAAAAGCTCAGAGTTATTTTTCTATATAAGAAACTCAAACCTGAAGGAAAATGCGATCAAAACGCAGCAGAAATTAAAATTTTTCCTTTAGTGATCCTTACGAATGGGCATGCTCAGTGATAGAAATTGTTACCTCTTGTGGCAATTGAAACCTTTGATGCAGATCTAAGGAGTGATCACAAGCGTTGAATGATGATAATGCCTCTACTCAGTCCACACGAACGAATTCCTTTAGTCTCAGTACTAGCTGCTACGAATGAAGGCTTTGAGTGAGAGAGAGAGAGAGAAACAGAGTTTCATCAAGTGAAATGCTTCTGCACAAGGGTTCTATTTATATAACCACTTGTGTGAGCTGCAAGCTAAAAAACCCACTTAAGTGTATGTGGCCCGTATCTTATGGTATACCGAAAATCACTTAAACGCATGATACCTTACCACATTTCATGTTCCTTATTTACTATATCTCTCATCAATCCGTCCTTTTGTGTGTGACCCTATATGTTTTCTATTCAATGGTAAGATAGTAACTCAACTAAAAAATAAACAGGCACAAACAAAGTCATTAATTAGGGAGAACAAAATAATACAAAATTTGAGGCAGAGCAATTTTTAGTAACTCCATCTCTTCACCAGATTGGTACATATGGGACATATAACAAAACAAAAAGAAACACAACTATAACTGTTGAATCATATATTATCATCCGGGAGGCAGAAGTCACAAAGTTGATGTTACTTGCTTCTTCCACTTCCCTTTAAATTTTCTACACATTCAACACACACATTAAAAATACCAAAACACTAAAAACTCAAAACATGCTAAAATTTTAAAAATGACTAAAATTAAATTAACTCGACTGAAAAATAAAATATGTTACTAAATCATGGGTTGATTCCCATGTAACGCTTGTTTAAGGTTACTAGCTTGACTCAAGAGCCTAAGGCATGCGAGCACCAAAGACATCCTCTACGGTGCTTTTTCAGTAAGTGGAAAAGCTCTCATCTCCTTACCCTTGACAATGAAGACCTTTGAGTCTTGCATATCCTTCACTTCAACACTTCCATATTCACAAATTTTATGAATTGTATAAGGCCCAGATGCCTTACACCTAAACACGCCCAACAGTCCCTTTAGTCTCGACTTCCTCCAAAGGATCCTCTGTCCAACTTTCAATTATTTTCTTGCCAGCTTATGCTTTTCATGTGATTTTCTCCTTTTGTTTACCTTATAGCCTTGAGGTTGTTCATGTTGGTGCTTTGTGGCTTCAAACACATTAAAGACCACTTGTTATTTGTTGAACCTCAATGCTAACTCACCCATTAACACATCACTCTTTTTCACTCATTTTCTTCTTATTGTCACTCTTTTTCTTCTCCCCACTGGCTTGTGTGGGTGTACTTACCATTATCTCCTCAAACCAATAGTACTACAGTTTTCATTCTTCATGTTATCTATAGTGTTACCACTTTCAACCCCAATTGACCTAATCTAGAATACCGTTTATTGAGACAGTTGACCCACTTGCATCTCCAAACTTTTGATTAATGCTAATGTACTTTGGTTTACGGTGATCTGGCACTGGTCCATCTCTCTTCGACTCTTAATCATTTCATCAAAACTTAATTTAGTGTATTTCATGAAATTTTTCAGTGCTTATTCTAGAGGTGATCTTCCTTGACTTCCTTTAGAAGTAGGATTATTACCCACCTGAAAGCATTGTTGGTCTCTCCAACTTAGTGTGCAAGGGTTGTTCGCCTGAAAGTTTACATACTATATTTCATCATTCCCCACTTTAGGCTCACAACCCCAACTTGCATGGTCACCTCCACATAAATCACACTAAAAGGTTTGTACCTGTTTATAGCTCGCTTGAGCCAACTGTGTTGCCGTGGATTGCTTCGTTAGTAGTGTTATTTGAGCTAGCAATGATGTTTATGACTTGGTATCAAAAATATTGTTTTATTTACCTTGCTTGCTAGAACAATATCCGTTCTGGCATGCGTTCTCAATTAGTGTTTTGACTCCATCATCTATTTTGGTTCTCAATGTACCCCAAGTTGAGGCATCAGGAAGCATCTGCGTAGGAGTTTTCAGCTCGCCAATGAAGTGTGTAAATTGTTCCATATAGTTCATGTTATGGTTTGGACACTTGCGGTGTAATAGCTTAAATCTTTCCCACGCCTTTGACAGTGACTCATATTCTTCTTGACTAAAATTCGTGATTGCAGTTATTCTCTTCACAAACTACTCATTTGAATAATATATCCCCATAAATCTATTTTCTAGCTCCTTCCAAGTCTGAACAATACCACTTAGTGTACATTGCAACCATTCCTTTGCCCTGCCAATTAGGGAGAAACCCAACAACTGTAGTTTCACCTTATCAGCAGTGACCTCATTCGGGTTACATCTTGAGCATGTTTCGTAGAACCTATTCAAATGGTCCCACAGATCCTTGGTGGTTTGTCCATTAAACTGTTTGTTTCTTAATCCTAAGAGTACCGAGCTTTTGATGTCAAATGTTATCGGGTTCGTCGGTTGGAATCCCTGTTATATATGACTGGTATCAGTTCTTTTACAATAATCCCCTCATGTCTGTTGTGGTGGAATCACCATCTTTTGCTTGCATGAGTGGTCCTATATGATTTCAAGATCCCACTGGAGAAGCATCGAATTCAAACCTCAGATAAACACAAACAACAATACCTTAGCAACATTCTACCAAGATAACAAATAAATATGTAACAACTGAAAATTCAAAACTACACTACAAACAAAAAATACTTAACACAAAACAAACGAAATTGAAAAATAAATTAACTCCCACACTATGTCTTGTTGAAAATATCAACAATCCCCGACAATTACGCCAAAAACTTGATGATAATTTACTAGCAAGTGTACTAGCATTGTTATCGAAGTAATAAAAATGAATTTGTCTGGACAAGGATTGCGAACTTAGAAAAAGGTACATTGTGTGATGTAATTAAAAACAATAAACGCGGGGGGGGGGGGGGGGGGGGGGGGGGGGGGGGGGGGGGGGGGGGGGGGGGGGGGTGTTAAGATTTGGTTCGTCGAAAACACAAGGAAGAAGTTTTTATAACAATATTGATGAAGATGGTTAAGTTTTATTATCAGAATCCCTTATTTCTACTTTATTGATGAAACATGTGTTAACAGACATGTAATGACTACAGAGTTACACGACAAATTAACTCTACCACTACACCCAATCCCTTGGCGTGTAGCTCACTAGCCTAAGTGTTAGTTCTTTGATCCCTCGTATCAATTATACCGTTAAACCAGATAACACAACGCGTTCATCTATAAGTCACAATTCTTAATCATACTATCCCTAGTCAATTAGCGAGTTCAATTATGTCAAATAAGTAACCCTAGGTTCGATAGTCACTACTTATAAAGATCAATTCAAATGTCATAACAAACAAAAGGCAGTGAGCACAATTAGTAATTGAATAATAACAACGAGTCAGAACAATTACATTAACATCATCCGATCATATGTCCTAATTAAGAAAAAATGTGGTAATCATCAAATTAGAAATAACCTAAGAGGAATCTAGCTACTCATGTTGAAATACTTCAATACCATATGTGTAGATTCAAACATTAATCTAACATGAACAATGGTGAAATGTTTCATGTACTGTAAAGGTAAAAAAGAAGAGTCAAAGAAATTAGTTTTGTGATCCCTTCTTGTAAGTTTCAGATTTCCTTTCCTTGATTCATATCGGATATAATGGAGGTTAATGAAGAAATGAGATTATGGAAGATGGATTTTCACAATGAAGTTGTTCTGTTCTGGAGGATTTTCGCTAGGGTGTTGTATTGTTATGAGGGAAATAAACTTCAGCTTATTATGTTTTAATTAAAAAGGTCACCGTGATTACTATTAACAGCCATGGCGATAATGTAACACATTTCACCACAAACCTCATCTTCCATTCTTGTTATGTTATTGTAAAGGTTCAACACGTTCGTTCACCTTTTCACTAAACCTAACTCATTCTACCTTCAAACCTCATCTTCCATTCTTGCTATGTTATTGTATCACTGACCCCGAAGGTACTAAAATAGTATTGTATATTGAAATTTTTGGTTTGACGATTAATGTCAAGTTTCACTTTATCAAACAAACAATATTCTTAAACCTTAACATCGATCTTCAACGCCAAAAATTTTAAGATAGTAAAAATGAATGAATATTACAACATAAAAATATCTTAAAAATAAATGAAAACTAAATTGTATATGCTAGAATTTGAAGCGTCTTCCTGAACGAAACATTTTCTCACGATTAAAAAATTTGATCGTGTTACTGAATTTTATATTTAAATAAATAAATAAAAGAAATTTGTAACATTTCTTCACGATTAGATGGTAAAATATGTCTTGAAAGTAAAAAAAAAAAAACCTATTCTGGACAATGAATATAAATTATTTATTTAAAGATAAATCTCTTATAGCACTATTTATTTATATTTATATATTAATGTAAATAAATTGGTGAGGCAATCCTGAATTCTAACTCCAGCTCCCATAAGGTGAGTCAATGATCCTTTAGATAATCGAAGCTGAGAGTGAAAAGGGATATGCTAAATTTCTGAAATTATACTTCTGATGGATTGGATATAGATATGTCGGTGAAAGCAACAGACGAAGGTCTTCTTGGTGACCGAGTCAAAAGATAAAACCGTGTTATATATATATATATATATATATATATATATATATATATATATATATATATATATATATATATATATATATATATATATATATATATATATATGCTGAGAATGTATGCTGTGTGAGAAAAAAAACATTTTGAATTTATTTGTCCACTATTTTTAGTTAGCCTAATTAGCACTTGTTGGACGGTGTTAAATCTTTTTGTACTACATTTTAAATAGTTGTGGAAAAGATAAATTGTCAATTAATAAATATACTATATTTCGTCAATCACATTTTGTTCAAATAAATACAATGTATTTTTATTAAATCGCATTGAGATTTTTAAATTATAGTAGTATGACATGGTTCATTAATGATTTTCTGTAGATGATTCAGGTACTAAGTCATTAAATTTATTTTTTAAGACTTTGTTTTTAAATGGAGAGATAAGTAACAGATGGTCAACATTGAGAGTTTTTGACATTTATTATTTGTCAGTTTTTTTTGTTTTTGCATAAAACTTCATTCATTTTTATGATTAAGTTATTATGCTTTTTATTCGTTTGTTTATCATTGAATTTGAGCACTAAAATTTAATCTAATTAAGAATGGCAAAGGAAATGTATTTGTAAAGATCTGTGGGTAAAATCCGTCGTATATACGAGTTCAATGGTTTTATAATATTAATACATTATTAATATTATATTTTTTATTATATTTTTAAATATTTATTATTTCTTCTTTTAATTATATAAATCTATCTTTCTAATATCATTAATGAAGGACAATGATTTTTCTTTTTCATTAATTATTATATTTTTTAATAATTGTCAAAATTATTTAAATATTTTTTATAATCTAAAATTATTATTATTATTATTATTATTATTATTATTTTGTTAATATAAAACTATTATTTCTATTATTGTTTTGTTGAATTCAATATGATTATATGGTAGAAGAAGAAATAAAATGAATTTGATTTATTTTATTATTATTATTATTATTTTGCATTAAATTAAAAAATACACATATGTATTAAGAGGTTCAAAAATTTTAATTAATTATAATTTTTATTAAAAAGATATTTTAATAATAGTGTTTATGAATACACACGTTAATATCCATGGGTATTTTAAAATCTTCGAATATCCATAGACGAGTATGGATATCATATTTATTTAACAATATTAGTATACGCATCCATGTAATCATTATCATTCCTAAATCAAATGACTTATAAGGTTGGCCTGTAATTACCTATAGCCTAGCCTATTTAATAAAAAAGTCAAACTTAGATTTTTCAAAGTTTTTTTAAAATCAATTTAATTAAATAGATCAGATTTAGGCTATTAAAAAAGTCTATAAAACCCTATACACCGGCCTATATTTTCATATATATTAGTAAATAATCTAAATAGATTGACATATATATATATATATATATATATATATATATATATATATATATATATATATATATATATATATAGATATATATATATATATATATATATATATATATATATATATATATATATATATATATATATATATATATATATATATATATTATATATATATATATATATATATATATATATATATATATATATATATATATATATATATATATATATATATATATATATATATACCAACGTATAAGACTTCTTAAATAATATTGATTAATTGAAAATCTTAATAATAAACATACTTTTAAATAATCAGGTCAGCTCGGGTTTTTTAAAAGGCCAGGTCAAACAAAAAAAAACTATAGTAAACTATAAGTCAGACTCAGGCTTTATAAGTTTATCGTAAGCGAAGTTCAGGTCCATGGTATTGATCTTATCAACAACATTATATTTCTTAAGGATTAGAAAAATTTAGACATAATTAGCCACTAAATCCCTTAATTTAATATTCTCTTTTAGTCCATTAACTAAGAAATGTTACAAATTAGTCATTTAACTTCACTTTTGTTACTTTATTTGATTCCTTTTGTCAATTTCTAGCAAAGAAAAACGTTAAGTTTTGATGACGTGGTCATTAATATAAATATGAGTGAGTATATATAGTTAAAATTGATATATTATTTAAATCGTGGGATTCCCCCGAAAATAAAAAATCCACAGTTTAAAATATGTATTAGTTTTTAACTACATATAATAACTCAAATTTGTACCAATAGTCGTGCAGTCACACCATGTCACCAGAATTTAAAGTTTTTTCACTATAAATTGACGGAAGAAATCAAATAGGATAATAAAAATGAAATTAAATAACTATTTTTAACATTTTTTAGTTAAGGAACTAAAGCAGAATATTAAATTAAGTTAAGAGATTAAAACATGTATTAAGTCAAAAAAATTAAAAATACCTTTATCATAAATATTATAAAATTAATAGGTTTTGAAAATCCTTATTTATTAAACCGATTATTTATATACTATTCGTTTGAATCCAATTCTATTCATAACATATCCTTATTCCCCACGAGCTGAAGATGCATTAAATGATTTTGTTGAAAAAAAAGCAGTGTTTCATATTGGTCATGATGTGATAGGTTGTTTCTTAAATAACAGATACTCCCCAACTTCTCTTATCCTATTCTAAGTTCTAACACTGCACAATAAAGATTCCTTCTTTTTATTTTCTCTATAAAATCCCACAATTTTTGTTGTAACCAAAAAAACATAACACAAACACAATTTTCCTTTCTCACTTTCTTCTTGCTATTCATACAAAAAAAATGGCTTCAGATTCCAAATCAAATCTTAAAATCACCATACAAAGCAATCCTTCAGAATCAACCTTAGCTGAACTCAACATCAAGTGTTGGCCCAAGTATGTATATATTTTATTTCTCTAATATATATTTTCTAATTAATTCAAGTTCATAATAATATAGTTTTTGATGTTTTTTTCTTGGGGGTGTGTATAAAAAAGATGGGGGTGTTCACCAGGGAAATACCAGTTAAAATTTGATGCAGAGGAAACATGCTATTTGTTGAAAGGAAAAGTTAAAGCATACACAAAAGGTTCATCATCAGAGTATGTAGAGTTTGGTGCTGGAGATCTTGTGACAATTCCAAAAGGACTAAGTTGTACTTGGGATGTTTCTGTTGCTGTTGATAAGTACTACAAATTTGAAGCTTCATCATCTTCTTAGTTACTAGTAGTTGGTTAGATTTAGTAGAAGCAACAACAGCTTTTTTATTCTTTCTTTCTTTCACATTTTTGCTTATTTTGAGGAAGAATTAGAGAGTTTGAAGTTTTATGTATGTTTGGTTTTGTGGGGAAAGTGGCAGTTTTAGTCAAAGAAAGAACCAATCAGTCAAATGAATAACTGTCTTGTTCAAACTACAGTTCTTTAAAGTGTTTTAATGTAGTAATATTAAAATACAGTTTCTTTTTTTTAATGTTTGTTTGACTAAGGCTTCTTATACTATTTCTCTTCAACTATATATATACAAACTATCAATAATACTCTTTACTTTAAATTCTTTTACATTTGCAAAAGATTAAAATTATAAAAATTTTATCTCTTAACTAATTCATCTTATTTCAATCAAAAGTTTTTATTTAATACTTTTTGAACTTTTATTCTTTTTCTCCACTTCTCACTGTTCATCGTTATCTCATTCTTCTTTCTCTTTTCATTTTATTATTTTATCTTTTCTATTTAATTATTTTATTTTCTATTAATTATTTTTAATATATTAAAATATTGAATTGTAATATATAATTATATAATTAAATATACATTAGTGTATAAATGTATACAATGTTGATATTTAGTTTTATTTTTAAGATAAATTTAATTAATTTTATTCATTTATTATTATTAAAAATATTTTATTTATTTTAAAATTTAATAGAATTAAAATTTTATTTTATGAAACTATATAATACTTTATAGTCATACATACAATTAACTTTCCATAGATCATTATCAAAAAAAATATTTATTCTATTTTGATTAATATTTTTCATTATTTAAAATACAAAATTCTTATTTTCAAATGTTAAAATTTCTCTTTTTTTCACATAGCACTATCAGTAAAATACTTATTTTATTTAAGACACAAAATTCTTATTTTCAAATGTCAAAATTTTATTTTTTCTTACGGGTCATTATCAGCAAAATATCTATTTTATTTTAATTAATAATTATCTTTACTTGAGGTACAAAATTCTTATTTCATATGTCAAAATTTCTCTTTTTCTCACAAGTCACTATCAACGAAATACCTATTTTATTTTAATTAACAATTATCTTTATTTAAAACACAAAATTCTTATTTTCAAATGTCAAAATTTCTCTTTTTCTTACGGAGCACTATCAGTAAAATACTATTTTATTTTAATTAAAAAATTTATCTTTATTTGAGACACAAAATTCCTATTTTCAAATGTCAAAATTTTTATTTTTCTCCTTTCTCCACTTCACAAGTCCTTTTTTTTGTATGATTATTTAACACAATTGAGTGTATATTATCATTATTCATTTTATAATTAAAAAACTCATTTTAAATTTACATGTATATTGAAATAAATTATATATCGTATTAAATAAATTTATCCTTCCAGATGCACGGGTATTTTGTTAGTTTGTCTCAAATTCAATTCACACTAATTAAAAAATTTAAAAACAAAATATTGTATTAAAGTGTTTTTTTCGTGTATTGTTATTTTGTTTTATTAATTTATAAAATTGTTAATAATTAATTATAAAATTATATTAATATCTACTACAAAAATTAAAAGAGTTGAAAGAAAGAATAGTAATAAATATTATAGGTTATATTAGAAATAAATTAGAATTTAAAATTATAAATTGACTTATAATTGGGATAATTTTTGGCAAGACGTATTATAAATTGGAAGAGAGGGAGAATAAAGCAAGAGTTATCACCTGAATGTTAATTAATTAAATTGCAACTTTATTTTTAGTTCCTCGTATTTGAAATTTAAAGTTTAGTTACTATTTTTTTTTTCTTCTAAGTATCCATCTTTTTAATTAAAAAAAACGTTTTTCTTGCCCTAAACATCATTACCATTACCATTTCCATGCCATTTAATTCCTTCTCCATCATCATGTGGAAGATTGTCTTAAAAACCTCAATTTTTGTTCACGATAACGCATTACGTTTGAGAGAAATACATGGTGTTTCTACAATTATATGAGTTGGAGTGTGTTCCTACGATTATGTGAAACACATGGTGCCCCTCTTGACATCTTTAAAATATATTTTCAATTTTTTTCTTCATATGAATGACATACAAGTGACGTACAAGAGGCACGCGGGAGGCATGTGAGAGTCATTGAGAAAAGTTTAGATAACCAAAGGAAGATATTCTTAGGATTGAATCTTACATGAATACCTTAGGTTTATGTGATTCTTATATTAAAAGTTGGAGAGATTGAAAATACTTGGGTAGAAAACAGAGTTTATTTTTAGAAACTTGGAAGGTTTTCTTGTGACATATTTGTAATCTCTTATAACAAATTTTGAAGTATAGTAAACTGAGGAGATGTTCTCTCTTCCAAAGTAAATCGGTTTGATTAAAATGTGTAAATAAATCCTTTGTGTACTCGTCACTTTATTGTCCTTTTATTCTTCAATTGTGGAGTTACTAACATCCTCGTATGTGTATATAAATTTTGCTTGAGAAAGTTTATTTTGGTTGTCATTGTTGTTTGTCCCACATTTCAATATATTGACTTAATTGATATTATCAAATATCACAAAAAGAAGATCTTTGTGTGGTTGAAACTTTCAATTTTATAACAAGTGGTGCCCTCTGTGGGGAAAATGAATTAAGTTTACAAGTGAGTATCATGGATTGTAAATGGAACAGCAAGAAGTTTTTTGCAGATGACTTTTTGGATTGTGGAAAGTGAATATTCAAGCAATATTAACCCAACAAAGGTGTGTACGAGCATTGAAGAGTGATGCATTGATGCATGCATGCAAATAGAGAAGACTTAGATGATTGATAAGTTTAATAGTTCTATTATCTTGTGTCTTAGGGATAAAGTTTAAGTGAAGTTGCTTAAAAGAAGATTATGGATTCGTTGTGGACAAAGTTTGAATCATTGTATATGACGAAGTCTTTGCCTCACAAGTTGTGTATAAAACTACAACTCCACTCATTCTAAATGGGATAGAACAAATCCATTATAGAGTAATTAATAGAATTTCACAAGATCACTGATGACTTGGAAAATATTGAGGTGGAGATTGATGATAAGGACAATGATCTACTATTGTTAAGCTCATTAATCAGATCCTTTAATCACTTCAAGGATGTCTTTCTTTATAGTAAGGAGGGTATTATTACTTTGGATGAAGTCCTTGCGGTTGTGAGATCTAAGAAGCTTTCAATGATAAAATATTTGAAGGTTAATAATAGGTTTGAAGGCTTGAGTTACTCAAGAAGAGTAAGTGGGAGTAAAGGGAAGTCAAATTCAAGTGGTTTTGATAATTCAAGGTTAAAATGTTTTATTCGTATCAAAGTCGATCACTTTAAGAAGGGTTGTCCAGAGAGAGAGGCAAGAAAGGTTTTGTTCATATTGCAATTGCCTCTGATGATGATTATTATAAGAATGTTATTGTACTAGTGGTGTCGAATTTGGTAACTGAAAAGATTTGGGTCATGTACTCAAGATGCTCTTATCACATCTTCCCAAGAAAATAATATTTTGAGAATTTGAAGTTGGAAGAAAGTGGAGTCGTTTGAATTAGTGTAATAAAGCTTGCAAGGTTCATGGTATTGGTACAGGAAAACTTGAAATGTTCAATGTCTGTGAGTTCCTTTTATGCATTGTGAGATATTCCAAGTCTCAAGAGAAAAAAAAAATTGTCCATGAGCATGTTTGGTGGTTTAGGCTATTGCACTAGATTTGAACATTTGGTGTTGAAAGTTTTGCATGATGGATTGATCATGGTTAAAGAGTCTAAAATATGTAGGTTATATATTTTAGATGGTTCCATTGCTATTGTTCATGCATCATTAGCTAAAACATACTTCCATAACAATAGCAAGTTCTTAGATTTGAGATCAATACATGTTAATGAAAAAAGAATTGACAAAGGCCCAAAGGTTAGTTTAGAGCACTTTAATGATTTTTTTAGGAAGCAATGTTTATAAGCATAAAATAGTTATTGGTACATTTCTAGGAGTTAAGTTTCTGAAGAATTTTTACTGTAAGGTTGGAGATGAAACATATTACTTTATAGAAAAATGCATGTTCAAAAAAATAGACTTCAAGACACTTATGGAGGATTGAAGTAGGAAACTGATATACTACTTTAATTTAAAGGTATTCATATATTTTTCCTTTGGGAAAATCAAGCTAGTCCAGCTTGATACAAAGGTTGTCAAATGTGTTTTCATTGCTTATCCGAAAAAGTGGGAAGGGTTATAAGACGTGGATGTTGGAATCTAGAGGAATAAAATGTATCATAAGCGAGTATTTTACTTTTGTTGAAAGTCGTAAAGGGAGAAAGAGTAAATACTCTGGGATGAAAGAATATGAAACTATGGTAGATAAGACTCGGTTTGAAGTGGAGTTGTTGATGCAGAGAGAATGGATGAGGAGGGGTTTAAGGATCTTGTTCCTAGTTCTAGTGAGGGAAATTTTAGAGTGGATCATGATTTCTATTTGACTCTTAATAGGGTAAGGAAGAAAATTGTACCATCTTAGAGATGTAATTGTCTTGACTTTATTGCTAGCCTTTGAATGTAGCTGAAAGGTGGCAAGTTTTAGAATCAATGACCTTCAGAGAGACATCCAAAATCAAAGAGATTTAAAGATAAATGAAGGAATTGAATGATAAAAGCATTAACTGGTAAAGAACTACATTTTTTGCTTGTTATCTTACCTAAGTAGGAAAGGATTGTTAGGTCCAAGTGGATGTATGTATCAAGATCATGGTTTAAGCATTTCTTGGAATTGATTAAGTTCGTTGAATAATGATTTAAGTTTTGGAGAGAGAAACAAAGTGGTTGCTTGTTGAATTGACATCAACATGAGTTTTAAAGTCAGGGAGGATAGTTGTGGAAGATTTCCTTGAAACCGTAAATTTTTTGTTTGCAAGAACACGTTGCATTTGGGAGGAATGCAATGTGTTTGCAGGGAACGCATTACGTTTAGGAAATAGAATATGTTTGCATAGAACATAGTGCATTCCTGCAATTACGCAAATCGCAGCGTCTAAATCATTTGTAATATCTTATAGCAACTTTTGAAATATAGTGAATTGAAGAACTGTTCTCCCATTATGAGTAGACCGGTTTGGTCAAACTATGTAAACAAATCCTTTGTGTACTTATTATTAGAAGTAATTCATATTTATTAGTTGTACTATTTTCTTAGCCCCTAAGTTTGTTAGAGGGTATTTTAGTATTTTATCCTATTCTAGTAACCCTAGTTTTAGCTTATAAATAGGGTGACAATCATTGTAACTTTTATCATGTTTTGTAGCTGTCATTCTCTTAATAGAATATTTTCGTTCATCATTCATTCTACCTTTGCACCAACAATTGGTATCTAGAGCTCCGGTTCGGATTCATTGGGAAACACGGGAAACACGAGTGAACGTGAGGTCTTGTGTGTTTGATTTTGATTCTTAGATTCGTGTTGAATCTTGAACAAAATCTGATCAGAATTTTAATTCTGTGGGTTGGGAAACACTGTGTGAGAAATCTGAGTGTACTGTGCAAGGTAGAAAGATGAATGGAAACGGCAACATGAACACCAAACTTCCAGTATTTGACGGTAAAAACTGGAATCGTTGGATGATCCAAATGCGTGTACTGTTCGGTGCTCAAGATGTTCTAGATCTTGTCACTGATGGTTATGTTCCGGTAGCAGCAGATGTGACGGATGAACAGAAAAACGCGCAGAAGGAAGTAAGGAAGAAGGATCAGAAAGCATTGTTCTTCATTCATCAATGTGTTGATGTAAATGTGTTTGAGAAGATTGCAGATTCAACGACAGCAAAGGCTGCGTGGGACACACTGGTTAGATGTTATGGTGGTGACGCATCAGTGAAGAAGGTGAAGCTTCAGTCCTTGAGAAAGCAATATGAGAATCTCAACATGAAGAATAATGAGAAAGTTTCTGAATACATCTCCAGAGTGATTCTGATCACTAATGAGATGAAAGCGTATGGAGAAACTCTTTCTGAAGAAACAATCATGGAGAAGGTATTGAGATCCCTTACCTCTCAATTTGATTACATTGTGGTAGCAATAGAACATTCCAAAGATCTGAGCACCATGAGAATTGAAGAGCTGCAGAGCAGTCTAGAAGCGCAAGAGTTGTGTTTGACTGAGAGAACTTCTGAAAGGGAAGTAGAGCAGCAGGCTCTGAAAGCAACTTCTGATAGGAGGTATCAGAAGCAGTCAGAAGCCAGGAGAAGATCTGATGGTGGTCAGAAGTCAGAAAGCTCAACCTCTGATAGACAAAAGAATGCTCAGAAGGGAAAAGAGAAGTATGACAAGAAGAAGATCCAATCTTACTGTTGTAAGAAGTTTGGTCACTTTGCTAGAGACTGTTGGTCAAACAAGGAGAGAAAATCAGAAGAAGCAAATATAGCCAGAAGTTCTGATGACGAATCTGTGCTATTGATGGCCTCTGAATCTGATGATATGGATCTGATAGACTGGTGGTATATGGACACTGGCTGTTCAAATCATCTTACTGGAAACAAGAAATGGCTGGTTGACTTTGACTCTGAAAAGAGGACAAAGATCAGATGTGCTGATGACAAATATCTTAATGCATAAGGTATGGGAAATGTCAGAGTGATTCTAAACAATGGGAAAACAACATTGATTCAGAACGTGTGGTATGTACCTGGCATCAGAAGCAATCTGATGAGTGTGGGACAATTAATTGAGAAAGGTTTTTCAGTTACCATGAAGGACAATCTTCTGAAGCTGTATGACTGCAATCAGAAGTTGATTATGGAGTCAGAACAGGGAAGGAATAGAACATTCAAGGTGAATGTCAGAACTGCAGACTCAGAATGTCTTAGTGCAATAAGTGCTGAGAAGGAGAGTGAGTTGTGGCACAGAAGATTTGGTCATTTGAATTTCAGAAGCTTAAAACATCTGAATTCAAAGAAGTTGGTACATGGAATTCCTGCAATTAAGAAGCCTGAAAAGTCATGCAAAGTTTGCATGGAAGGAAAACAACCACGATTGCCATTTGCGTCAGAAACTGCTCCAAGAGCAAAACATGCCTTGGGAGTTGTACATTCTGATGTGTGTGGTCCATTTCCAGTAGCATCGATTGGAGGGAATAAATACTTTGTGTTATTTGTTGATGAATTCACAAGAATGACATGGGTATCCCTTATTAAGTTTAAACACGAGGTGTTTGATGAATTCAAGAAGTTTAGAATGAAGGCTGAGAATCAGAGTGGTCAGAAGTTGAAGATTCTTAGAACTGACGGTGGAGGTGAGTATAACTCCAAAGAGTTCTAGAAGTTCAGTGAGGAGAATGGAATTGAGCATGAGGTTACTGCTCCTTATACCCCTCAACACAATGGTCTTGCTGAAAGAAGAAACCTCACTTTGCTTGATATGGTGAGAAGCATGCTAAAGGAGAAGAAACTTCCTCAGAAGCTCTAGGGAGAAGCTGTTGCCACTGCAACGTATGTACTCAACCGATGTCCTACGAAGAAGTTGAAGGAAATAGTTCCAATACAGAAGTGGACTGGAGATAAGCAAAGTGTTAGTCATCTGAAGGTGTTTGGTTCTGTTTGCCATAAACATGTTCCAGAAGCCAGAAGACAGAAGCTGGATGATAGAAGCAAAGTGATGATTCTGATAGGGTACCACAGTACAGGTGCATACAAGCTCTATTGTCCAGAAACCAACAAAATTGAATTCAGCAGAGATGTGATTGTGAAGGAATCAGAATTTTGGAATTGGGATAAGTCTCAATCTGATTCTGATGTTAGAACTTCTGAAGAAAGGTCAGAGTTAAGAATTTCTGAAGTTGGAGTAAACTCTGACGTTGATTCTGATTCTGATAGTAATTCTGACTCTGGAGAAGACTCAGAAGATGAAGGTGACTCTGATGACCCAGACTCTGATGACCCAGACTCTGATGGTAATCCAGATTCTGGTGGCAATTCAGACTCTGGAAATATGCCAGACCCTGAAGATGATCAAAGCTCTGGAGGAAGTCAACCATCTGAAGCTAGAAACTCTGAAGCTCAAGACTCTGAACAAGTTCAGAGACCACAAAGAATCATAAATATCCCCAGAAGATATTCAGAATTTGACATGCTGCAAGACACTGAAGTAGACTCTGAAGGAGAAGTTATTCAGTGTGCCATGTTAGTAGACTCTGAACCCATAAGTACAGAAGAGGCTCTTAAGCAGAAGCTCTGGCTGAAGGCCATGAAAGAAGAACTTGATGCTATAGAGA
Source organism: Lathyrus oleraceus (assembly GCF_024323335.1). Classification (NCBI taxonomy): domain Eukaryota; kingdom Viridiplantae; phylum Streptophyta; class Magnoliopsida; order Fabales; family Fabaceae; genus Lathyrus; species Lathyrus oleraceus. The sequence continues at coordinate 88,216,462 of NC_066584.1, forward strand.
GAAACAAGACTTGGAAGCTGACAGAACTTCCAAAAGACAAGAAAGCCATCAGCGTCAGATGGGTTTTCAAGCAGAAGTTAAAGCCAGATGGTTCAATTGGCAAACATAAAGCAAGGTTGGTAGCCAGAGGATTTCTACAGAAACCTGGGCTGGATTACTCTGAAGTGTTTGCACCTGTAGCAAGACATGAAACAATCAGAATGGTGATTGCAATAGCTGCTAACAGGAATTGGCCTCTGATGCATTTAGATGTAAAATCTGCATTTCTGAACGGTCCATTAGAAGAAGAAGTTTACGTGTCACAACCTCCTGGATTTGTGAAAAAGAATCAGGAAGGGATGGTGTACAGATTATACAAAGCTCTATATGGATTGAAACAAGCGCCCAGAGCTTGGAATCAGAAGATTGATTCATTTTTCAAGAAGCAAGGCTTTCAGAAATGTGAGATGGAGTACGGTGTCTATGTTCAGCATACTTCTGAAGAAAATATGACTCTGGTATGTTTATATGTTGATGATATACTGTTGACTGGAAGTTCTGAAAGTTCTGATGAATGAATTCGAAATGACTGATCTAGGCAAAATGACATACTTTCTAGGGATGGAATTCAGATACTCTGAGAAAGGTATTATTTTGCATCAGCTCAAGTATGAATTAGAAATTCTGAAGAGATTTAATCTAAAGAATTGTAAGATTGCTGTCACACCTTCTGATACAAATCAGAAACTGGATTCTAACTCTGATGGAAAGGATGTGGACGCTACAACCTTCAAACAGTTGGTTGGTTCTCTGAGGTATTTGTGCAATACCAGACCTGATATTTGCTATTCAGTTGGGATGGTTAGTAGGTGCATGAGTAAACCTAAGTGGTCCCATTACCAAGCTGTTGTCAGGATTCTGAGGTATATCAAGGGAACTCTGAAGTATGGAGTATTATTTCCTTCTGGAAGAAAGGATGAGTCAGAACTTCTGAGTTATTCAGATTCTGATTGGTGTGGAGACAGAGTTGACAGAAGAAGTACGTCTGGGTACTTATTCAAATTTCTGGGAGGTCCCATTTCTTGGTGTTCCAAGAAGCAACCTGTTGTGGCATTGTCAACTTGTGAAGCTGAATACATTGCAGGTGCTGTTACTGCATGCCAAGCTGTGTGGATTCTGAATCTATTGCAGGATCTGAAGATTAAAGTAAACAAACCTCTGAAGCTGATGATTGACAACAAGTCTGCAATCAATCTTGCCAGAAACCCAGTGTTGCATGGGAGAAGCAAGCACATTGAGACCAAGTATCATTTTCTGAGACATCAAGTTCAGAGGGGAGTGTTAGAAGTTGTACACTGTAGCACTCAGAAACAGTTGGCAGATGTTATGACGAAAGCTATCAAGACTGATCAATTTCTCAGATTAAGGGATGGAATTGGTGTTACAAGTTTTGATGGAATATGAATTAAGGGATGGTATTAGAAGTAATTCATATTTATTAGTTGTACTATTTTCTTAGCCCCTAAGTTTGTTAGAGGGTATTTTAGTATTTTATCCTATTCTAGTAACCCTAGTTTTAGCTTATAAATAGGGTGACAATCATTGTAACTTTTATCATGTTTTGTAGCTGTCATTCTCTTAATAGAATATTTTCGTTCATCATTCATTCTACCTTTGCACCAACACTTATCACTTTATTTTCTTCTTCTTATGTGTATTTTCTAACATCCTTTTGTGTGTAAATTAATTTTATTTGAGTCCATTTAATTTGATTGTCATTATGTTTTACTTCACACGTAATATTATTGGTTTGATTGGTATTCTCAGATACCACAAAAAAAAAAGACTTAGTGTGGTTGAACCTTTCAATTTTATAACATGTCATAACCAAAATCAATAGCACGTCATTTTGAGCTTCCAAAATTATGTTTACATCCTTTTTCATTATTTATTACCAACCCGCAAATACAAAAAATGAAATGAAAAAAAAGCACAAACATAACTCACACATTTATGTCTCTCCTAAGAAATTGCTAAATCACCAACAACATATCATTATTCCGTTAAGTTAAAAAAGGACATACCTAGAACAAATCATGGGATCTTCCTTGGTTCAAGACGACTGGTGCATCATAAGCATGTGACACTCCACTGTTGCTAGACATTGAAATGGAAGTTAGGGTTTCAGTTTGGGATCTTCTTTCGGTCTTAGAAAAAGATTCAAATTTTGTGATATTTCCTAGAAACGATTTCAACTTCGTCTTCCTTCAAACTACGTTTTTGTTCAAGTGTTGATTCACGATAATGGTGTTTTGCCTTCTTGCATACGACCTTCGCCTTCTTAATTTCGAGAAAATGGTGGGACGTTTTTGTTCATTCTTTGTTAAATTAAAATATTAAGTTAAGTAATATCAAATATAATAACTTATTTTAGTTTAATTAAAAAGTGAAATGGAAAATTAAAAATCCAATTGTCTCATTACATGCCATCAAAATATGTGTGGTTTTTTTACTGAGATAACCCAGTTTTTCGAAAAAATTCCCAAAATAACCCAGTTTTCAGCAAAATTCCCAATCTACCCCACTTTTAGGAGGTGTCTCCAATTGAATTGGCGACTCCTCTTAAAAATTGCAAGGAGGCGCCAATTGGATTGGCTAGGGCAGGTGCCCTAGCCAATCCAATTGGCGCCTATGTGTAATTTTTAAGAGGAGTCGCCAATTCAATTGGCGACACCCTTAAAAAAGGCTCAAATGGCAAAACCTCCAACATGAAAGTTGTAGATCTTTTCAAGACAATGAATTTGGACATAAATTTTGTAAAATTTGGAATTTTTATGAGAAAGTTATGGGCAGTTGAAGTTGGACTTCTGATTTTTTCAACTGTTATCTGACCTATAATGTCTTGCATTATCGCATGTGTTTCTTTTATAAATATGAAATTTTGTCCAACATAACATTTGAAGTAGACATCTCAAATTTTACAATGCACTTGGTCCCACCTCAAAATAATTAAAAATGAGTGAGTTAGGTCCTTGCGAACTTGAGCCAAAATTAGGGTTTCGGTCAAAACATGTGTATGTGAATTTTGCCAAAAGGGACCAACTTCAAGCCCTTCTGTTTGAATGATAAAAACCTCAAATGACAAAACCTTTAACATAAAAGTTGTAGATCTTTTCAAGATAAAGAATTTGGACTAAAATTTTGCATCATTTGCATTTTTTTTTAGAAAGGTATGAGCACCTGAACTTGGACTCTTTGACATTTCAACTGTTATCTGACGTATAATGTTTTGCATTATCCCATGTGTTTCTTTTAGAATTATGAAATTTTGTTCAACATAACATTTGAAGTAGACATCTCAAATTTTGCAATGCACTTGGTCCCACCTCAAAATAATTAAAAATGAGTGAGTTAGGTCCTTGCGAACTTGACCCAAAATTAGGGTTTCTGTCAAAACATGTGTATGTGAATTTTGCCAAAAGGGACCCACTTCAAGCCCTTCTGTTTGAATGATAAAACCCTCAAATGACAAAACCTTCAACATAAAAGTTGTACATCTTTTCAAGACAATGAATTTGGACTAAAATTTTGCATCATTTGCAAATTTTTTTAGAATTTTAGTACCTTTCTCAAAAAAATTGCAAATGATGCAAAATTTTAGTCCAAATTCATTGTCTTGAAAAGATGTACAACTTTTATGTTGAAGGTTTTGTCATTTGAGGGTTTTATCATTCAAACAGAAGGGCTTGAAGTTGGTCCCTTTTGGCAAAATTCACATACACATGTTTTGACAGAAACCCTAATTTTGGGTCAAGTTCGCAAGGACCTAACTCACTCATTTTTAATTATTTTGAGATGGGACCAAGTGCATTGCAAAATTTGAGATGTCTACTTAAAATGTTATGTTGAACAAAATTTCATAATTCTAAAAGAAACACATGGGATAATGCAAAACATTATACGTCAGATAACAGTTGAAATGTCAAAGAGTCCAAGTTCAGGTGCCCATATCTTTCTCAAAAAAATGCAAATGATGCAAAATTTTAGTTCAAATTCTTTATCTTGAAAAGATATACAACTTTTATGTTTAAGGTTTTGTCATTTGAGCTTTTTATCATTCAAACAGAAGGGCTTGAAGTTGGTCCCTTTTGGCAAAATTCACATACACATGTTTTGATAGAAACCCTAATTTTGGGTCAACTTCGCAAGGACCTAACTCATTCATTTTTAATTATTTTGAGGTGGGACCAAGTGCATTGGAAAATTTAAGATGTCTACTTCAGTTGTTATGTTGGACAAAATTTCATAACTCTAACAGAAACACATGCGATAATACAAAACATTATAGGTCAGATAACAGTTGAAAAAATCAGAAGTCCAACTTCAACTGCCCATAACTTTCTCATAAAAAATCCAAATGATGCAAAATTTATGTCCAAATTCATTGTCTTGAAAAGATCTACAACTTTCATGTTGAAGGTTTTTCCATTTGAGCCTTTTTTAAGGGTGTCGCCAATTGAATTGGCGACTCCTCTTAAAAATTACACATAGGCGCCAATTGGATTGGCTAGGGCACCTGCCCTAGCCAATCCAATTGGCGCCTCCTTGTAATTTTTAAAAGGAGTCGCCAATTCAATTGGAGACACCTCCTAAAAGTGGGGTAGATTGGGAATTTTGCTGAAAACTGGGTTATTTTGGGAATTTTTTCGAAAAACTGGGTTATCTCGGTAAAAAAACCAATATGTGTTCGTTACATGCCATAAAATATGTGCCACGTAGTAAAAAAAATTAACTTCAATGTTTTTATTACCAGAATTGGAGATGGGTTCCAAAACTATTTAAAAAATAAAATAAAGGGACAGATTTTGTGAGCAAGATAAAATAGGGGAACTAAAATTATCATTTAATCAAATAGATAAATAACAAACATGTGTTTTTCATAAATAAATATAAAAGTTAGAAAATAAGTTTATAAGTTAGTAAGCAAAAAAATAGAAAAGTAAATTAGTAAGTTAGTTATTAATTTACAAAAATATGTTAATTGTAAATAAAAAATAGGTAAAATATGATTATAATAAATAAATAAATAAGTTAGTAAGTAAAAATATTAGAAAAATAATATAGTAAATAGGCAATTTTTAAAATAATAATTCAAAAATTATTAATAAGTAAATATTTTTAAAAAAAAAATAGGAAAAAAATTATAAAATTTAATAAAAAAATATTTTAATAAAATCTTCTAGTAAAATATTAACTAAATATTTTGAAAATAAATAGTTAAAAAATAATAGAAAATTAATTAGTTAGGAAATAGTATTTAAATATGTCATTAATAAATAATGGAAAAATTAGAAAAATATATAATAAATAGTTTGTCAAATGCAAAAAATGAATCTTCTGGACTTAAACTTTTTATACATATAAGAAATTCATTATTCACCTCAGTAAATCTATTGTTCAGCTCTTGAAGTTGTCTATTAATCACTTAATAAAAGATCTCGACTTGAAAGTGGTGCAAGTTCGAAACCTTTTCAACTTTACGACTTAATTTTCCATGTAACATGAAGGTATCGTCCATATTTTTAATGTCAATGTTATGCTTCTCACAAAACAATGACACTTTATCGAATAGACTTGATCAATCATCTTCTCTCATATTTTGTAATCTTTTCTTTAATAGTTTAACAAATGTCATAGCATTTACAATATTTTGATCTTTTCTTTTCAGTACTTGAGACAAATCAATAGTAATTCCTGTTGGGGTTAGTTGAAAATATACACGTTGAAGAGTCTTATATCGCTTAGTTTTATGAATGAAGAGAGAGTCTAACTATATATAGGATTCAAGTTCTTCATTCCAAGATGTACCAGTCAAAATCACTTTAAGCTTGTATTTGAATTTTTATATTTTCTCTTATACTCTTGTTTTAGAATGTTGTGAGGGGTAGTTAAATTTTTTTTTTTTGGAGAGTATGGATGTATTAGGGATTTGGGGTGGTTAAGGATAGTCTATATGTTGTAACAATTTTCACATAGTGTTATTCTCTGGTTGTCATTTGACTACAGTCATGGTTTTTCCTCCGGTTTTGGAGTTTCCACGTTAATCTCTTGTGTTGTTATTGTGTTCCTCTTTTTTCTCTATGATTTATAATAATTGGTATCAAGAAACTTGGCTTGGTGGGGTATAAATTTTTTTAGTATGCTTTATGGTTGCAGTTTTGACTGATCTTCCATATCATAAAAGAAAATTTATACTTTATGTTGGTTGGGAAAATTGTGTTTTGCTGCAGGAAAGGTTTTGCTTGCAATGTCAAATTTTTCAAGTGCATTAGAGAAATTTGATGGAAGAATTAATTTTGCCTTGTGGAAAATTCAAGTCAAAGATGTTTTGATACAATTAGAATTACACAAGGCATTGAAAGGAAACATTTCCAACATCGACAACGAGAAGTGGGAGGAACTAGATTTGAGAGCTTCGAGTATAATCCGCATGTCTTTGGCTAAGAATATTCTTGTGAATGTTCTTGGTACATCATCATCCAAAGAGCTTTGGGAGAATATTGAAGGGATATATAAAGGAAAGGGTATATAAAATTGTTTATTATTGAAGTAGCAGTTTCATAGCTTGTGTATGAATGAACATACGAAAGTATTTGATCATCTAAGTGCTTTAAATGGTATTGTTTATGAATTAAAAACTATTGGAGTCAAGATTGATGATGAAGATAAAGCTTTGAGACTCATATGGTATCTTCCATCTCCCTATGAGTGTATTAAACATGCTTTAATATACGAGAAGGAAACTTTGAGCTTTGAAGAAGTTGCTAGTAATATTATTTCTAAAGAAAGAAGATTGAAGGGTGAGGAGAATACTTCATCAAACTCTATGTTGGTTGCTAGAGTAAGATTGTATGTGAATAAAAATAATGAAACGGGTGTGAGATGTTGGAAATATGGAAAGATTAGACATATAAAGTATAAGTGTCCTGATGAGGAAGCGTCAGAGAAGGGCTCTGAGTCAAATGCTAGCAATGTCTCTCTCATTGTGAGAGAGGATGGTCTTCTTTAAAAAAAATTGAGAAGTGTGTCCTCCTGGAATTTTCGCTGTTATGGAAAAGGATGAGTTATTGCTAGCGGATTAACACATGGACATTGATCTAAAGTGTGTTGTGAGATTATGGTGATGGTTGAAAATCTTCCGACCAACATGGGAGTTGCACCATAAAGTTTCAACCTGGTTTTCGACCTAGGAAAATTCTTGAAGTGATTTAACTTCAAGTGAATTATACTCTTATTTAGGTGGAGTATGATAGATTTTTTAAAACTATGATTTTCGATGAAGACAATGTAAAAATGTTTGAAGTGGTTTAGCTTCAAGTGAAGTATACTCTTCTTTATGTGGAGTATGATAGTTTTTAAAACTATGATTATCGGTGAAGATAATGTGAAAATTCTTAGAGTGGTATAGCTTCAAGTGGCTATACGCATTATAGTGGAGTATGACCGTCGGTGAAGACAATGATAACTTATGTATTATTTTCAATAATGGTGGATATTGTTGGGGTTGGTTGAAAATATACATGTTGAAGAAGTATCGCATTGCTTAGTTTTGTGAATGAAGAGAGAGTTCAAGGCTATATATAGGATTCAAGTTCTTCATTCCAAGATGTATCGGTTAAAAGCACTTTAAGGTTGTATTTGACTTTTTATATTTTCTCTTATACTCTTGTTTTAGAATATTGTGAGGGTAGTTAAATATTTGCATTAGAGAGTGATGGTGTATTGGGATCTTGGGGTGGTTTAGGGTAGTCTGTGTATTGTAATAATTTTCACATATTGTTATTCTTTGATTGTTATTTGACAACAACCGTGATTTTTTCTCTGGTTTTGGAGTTTTCACGTTAATCTCGTGTGTTGTTATTGTACTCCTCATTTTTTTCTATGCTTTATTTTTCCTAGCAATTACCAATATATTTCTCATCAAAAGCAATTTAAAAATAAATTCATAGGATTGCAAAGTATTCAATAATTGACGAGTCTCAACTCGTTGCTCTGCGTTAAGACTGTCTTTTAAAATTATATCTAGCACATCATACACAGAAGAAAAAAAAAGAAACCAACATTACTAATGTACCATAATGTGATCCCCATCAAGTATCTTCAGCTCTTGTTAGCATAGTTTCTTGATTCAAGCCTCGACCAGTTAAAATTTATCCACTCTCTAATTCTTTCATTACTTTAAGAATTTGACTTTCTCAAAGAATATATCTGCCCTTGTATGAAGCTTCAACAATATTAGATAGATTGTTAACTACAAGAAACAATCAAACAATGTCATCATAATTTTTAGCAACAGTTACAAATGCCAACTGGAGTTGGTGAGCAAAATAATGAACATAGAATGCACACTTATTATCAAAACAATCAACATCTAAAAATATTTTTTTAAAGATGACCCTACTTGTTGTGCAGATGCATTTTCCACTTCATTAACTTGTTGAGACTCTAATATTTGTTTTCTTTTAAAATATTTTTTCATTTCTAACACATAAGAATTTAACACTGCTTAATTATTTGATTTTAATACAACTACAAGCATAAGGTTAAAATTAAAAACATGATAAAAATTGAGACAAAAATATGAAATCACAACATAATAATATAATATATCAAAAAATAAGAATGAAGGGAGAAACTTACTTGAATATTGTCTTTTAACTCCACTATGATAAAAAAGATTTTAAAAAATAAGATTTAAAAATAGGAGATTTATGAAGAAAAAAATAAAGTAGTGTGTAGAAGAAAGAAAAAGAAAAAAAAAGGAAAGTATAAATGAAAATGATATCTTGTTGTGCTATACATATTTATTTGTACTATACATATTAATTTATAATTAGAAGAACATATACAACTTCCTCATGTATTTTTAGTTTCCATTTACTTTTAAAAAATAATAATAAAATAAAATTAATAGTCAAATTTATGTTCCAAGTAAAAGTGAGAATCATCTATCGCGGCACTTAAGAATTGTCTAATAGCTTACATCATCTAAAACATCATGGAGTTGTACTCGAATTATGAAAAAGTAATCTTAGGTCTAATGATATTGGAATTCAAGTCATTAGGATAAAAGATTTCATAATCCATGATACTTCATCTCTGTCATTTGAAATGCCAATGATATCATGATTTGTCATGACTTCTTCCTCTTTCCATTGATCTTCTAACTCCTCTTCCCAAACTTGTTATGCCTTTGGAATAGGAGGTCCCTTAAAAAAATTATGAACTTGTTAATATCTTATAAGTATCATGAATGTTCTTTTGGACTCAGAGTCCACTCTTTATTAAGGTGAAATCAATATGCACGTGAGGGTTACTAATTCTACATGTCTTTTCAACACAAGAAGTAGAACCTATTAAATACTCAAATGAATTATGATACTAGATAAAATGGAGAAAAAAATTTAATCACTCACTCCCTTGCAAAAGCGTTAAAAATATGTTGCTTCAAATTATGTGTGCAAGTATACACATTTGATCTAGTAGAAAATGATAAAATAAGTATCGATTCCATGAGGAATGGGATTAATCAGTTTGATAAATCATTTGAAATGAGTAAAGTAATTCATGGGATAAAAAGAGAATAATGTTGTTTTCCATGTGACAAGGATAGAAATTATCAATGAGTTGAATTAGAGTATACAAATGTGTTGTACAATGATCCATTATATAATTTCATCCAATGATTGTGGTAACTTGTGATTTCATATCTGGTGAGGTCATGATTAAATCTTATGGTGTTTGTCTACGCCGTGAAAATATGCAACAGTTCATTAAGATTACCTTATGTTGAACTCGTCATATTTACTCCCTATGAATTTAGTTCTTTATGTCTAAAGCGGTTAAGTAGACAATGTATGTCTATTCATTATTTTACCATATTAATTCTTGAAATTCATTTACTAAACATTACTGCAACTTAACAAAATTTTATTTAACCCTAATATGATCATACTCATGATTAAACACATGGCAATAAAACACAAGAACTAAACAAGACAAAAACATATTCATTCATGATTAAAAAGACTACTTGTTCATAGAATTTAACCGATGAAATTACCTCACAGTGACCTTAGTAAGTACAAAGTACTAAGGTATTAAATTACACATTCATAAATAAGTGTGAAAAAAAATGATAAACCTAAAGTGTGATAGTCCCATACGATTTCCCAACTACATGTGATCCTTGGTATCGTGTCTCTCAGCTTTAGCTTGCACAGAACTGGATATATGGGGAGAGATGGTGATAGCAACTTTGGTTCATCTCTTTATTTCACTTTATGCATATTCCTTTCAAGCCTCCAAGTTATCCCATGATGTAGGTTTATTTTACCTATTTATAGCTCTGATTTTTGTCTTTGGAATATCCTTATTTTATCCAATAATCTTGTGGTAGCTTGTTTTGACTTTTTTTTTAATGATTTTTATAGTATAGTATGTTTTAATATAAAAAAAATTATAAAGAAATTTTTCACAAAAATTTTAAACGAAAATTTAGTTTGAAGAATTATTCTTAAAATTTTAGGTATTTTATCATTTTATCAAAACTTTTCTTTGATATCAAAATTTTAAAAAATCACTTAATTTTAAAGTTATTTCAAATAGTTTTTCAAAAAAATTATTTTTGAGATATAATATTTTAAAAAAACTATGATTTTAATTATGTTTTGATATTCAATAATGTATATTTATATTATAGAATGAATAATTCAATCTTTTAATTTATAGAAAATAAATTTTAAAAAAATTGTAATATTTTAAAAAATATTTTGTGGAATCCATTTTTAAAAAAAAAATCATTTCTTTAAAGATAAAACATACCGACTCCTTGTCTCAAGAATAAATCATGCTTTATTTTTTAAGATAGTACTATCATAGTACATTACACATGCATCTTTTAACACCTAATCAATAGTCGAGTGTTGATGTTACACCACTCGTCATAAGAACGGATCATTCACACTAAAAACTAAGTGAAATTCAAAGAGAAATCACTTGATGTGTTCACCTATAATACATCACTAAACGACTAAAATCACATAAAACTTACACTATTCACCTAAGATACAATAAATGAATTCAACTATTTTATATCATAATAACACACACGAATGAAGTTATCAGTAAATGGCCCATAGAGTTTCTCAAAATCCGATTTCATGTAGTTAATCAACTATGTTGAAACATGTCTGCAATGTGATGAACGATTATACCGAAACATATGATGGCAAGGTCATCTAGTACATTGTCTCAAATGGGCAATTTTTGCCCTAGTTTCCTACATGGGCGCCACCCTAGTTGGCGCCTACCCTTAAAGGGTAGGGCAAGTCGCCACTAGGAGTGGCGCCTACCCTTAAAATTTTATTTTTTTTAATTTTTTTTTTTTTAAATATGTTTTTTTTTTTTTTTTTTTTTAATTTTTTTTAATTTATGAATTTATATTTTTTCTAAATTATATTAATTTATATTAACACATATATATAAATAAAATTATTTACAAGATATATATATATATATATATATATATATATATATATATATATATATATATATATATATATATATATATATATATATATATTAATTTATATATATACTAATTTAATTTATAAGTAATTATTATTATTTAAAATTTTTTGGAAGAATTAGGGTTAATCATGTTAAGGTTAATTTATCAATTATAATTAGGGTTTATTGATCGGTTATAATTAGAGTTTGGTAGTTATGACCTAATTGAAACCCTAATTTCCTATAAGATTAAGTAATCAAGTGCGACACTAATTAGGGTTAGGTAGACTGGTGTACAACCCAGATCTTTTCCTATAAATAAAGTGTTATTTCCTTGCATTTTCTTCACCACTGTTTCCTATCACTTTCTGTATCAAGTTGAGTTCATGGCATCCCCAAGACCGTCGTCATGGCAGCGAACATCATCAAGGCGCCCGGATCCTGAACCAGTAATCTTAAAAAGGGATGGGCATGTTATTTTCTCGCCTTTGAAACCTCCAATGGAGATGAAATTTTGGAACATCCGTTCGTTGGACCAACTAAAAAGGTCCTTGATGTCTTGGTTAGAGGGAGATTACCAACCTGGTGAAGTCATCAGAAGGATTCAGAGGCTTAGAACAAGGTTCTCATTTGAAACTGGAGAAACGATACGTTGGTGGGTTGAAGTTGAAAGCGACATTGATTGCATCCAAATGATGCATGGATCAGACGACATAGTGTTAACTGTTGTAATTTCTTAGATTTTAATGGTTGTTTGTCATGTTGTTGTTGTATTTGTTATTGTTCTAGTACTTGTTCTTGTTTTAGTACTTGTTTTTGTTCCAGTATTTGTTTTTGTTTTAGTAATTGGTGTTGTAATGTTAGATGTTTGTGTTTGTTGTTCAAGTGTCATCTTCTATTTGGAATAAAAAGTAAACTTTAATTTAAAATGATTTTGGTACACAGATTTATGAAAGTGAAAACTAAGTTGTGGAACTAGATCCACGATATGGACATTTGTTCTTATTATGCCCTAGTTGTCTACATATGCTACACTTCCTCTGCATTTTCTCTGCGACGTCCATTTCAGTTCTAATGCGCTTGCTATTTGGGCGACCACTTTTATTCCGCCGCATCGGTTCGTTGTGCCAAACAATTTCCCCGTCATACTCTGGCCAATACGCCTCCAATGCTACCACCGGAAAGGGATTGTCGTATACATTGAGCAATGTTGCAACTTTGTAGATTGGAGACACTAGCGATAATGCATCGAAGTGGCTGTGTGAACACGCTGCAATGACATGGGAACAAGGCATACGATAGGCCTGAAATTGACCACAGTCGCACCAACGGTCTGGTATTAGGACCCTATACTCTTGTCTGGGCAGCCCTTGGTTGTGGTCAATTGTTTCCTTGACACTAAAAGTGTGGCCATGGCGGTCGAATTCCGTAACCCGATGGCTGCTGGCTTTGGCAGATTCCTGCCTCATAAACTTCATGCAGGCATCACTATATACTTGACTCGTCTGCAACACTTCATTCCAGCGCCTGCCTCTTGTTACGAACAACGTTGCCATCCGAAAATAGGTCGCACTCACCAATGCGGTTACCGGGAGGTTACGTATGCCCTTAAACACGCCGTTCATTGATTCCATAAGATTTGTTGTCATGTGGCCCCACCTCACCCCATCGTCGTATGATCTAGTCCACTTCGCTCTGTCGATATTATCGATCCACCTCCCTGCATCAGAATTTGCCAACACTATTTCCCGGCGATAGTATTGGAATCCAGGTTGGTTTAATGCATACCCCGCGTTTATCAAATGTTGCTTCAAGAAGTTATCCTTGAACTCCCGCATAAAATTTTGAGCAATATGCCTGATGCAGTAGACATGGGTAGACGGGGGGTCATGCCAACCATTTGCTGGATTATTGTATGCACTGTCTATTGAAGCGTGCCTGTCAGAAATCACGCAGATGCCAGCTTGTGGAGTCACGTGCGTTCGAAGATTCTTAAGGAAGAAACTCCAAGCAGCAGCCGTTTCTCCTTCCACCAATGCAAAGGCTATTGGGAAAATATTTGAATTGCCATCTTGTGCGACCGCCATCAGTAACGATCCTTTGTATTTCCCATACAGCCAAGTTCCATCGACTTGAACAAGTGGTTTGCAGAATGTGAACCCGATGATGCAGGGACGGAATGCCCAGAAAAGTCTATGGAAAATTCCATTACCTTCTAGACGAGTTCCGTCAGGGGATTGTGCAGGCAAGGTCTCCATTATAGTAACCGTCCCAGGTGAATACAATCGTAGTGCAGCCAGGTAGCGTGGTAGTTGTTTGTATGATTCCTCCCAGTTACCGTACACCAGTTCAATTGCCTTGGTTTTCGCTAACCAAGCCTTTCTGTATGACGGTGTATATTTGAAAACAGCCACACAATGGGAGATAATTGTTTTGACCTTCAGTGACGGGTCAGCCTCAACTAGAGGTAATATGGAATGGCAGATCATGTCATGGCTAAGTTTGCGATGATCCTGTGCCATGTTGGTGTTGACGCAAATGTGAGCTTGAGATATGGACCCTATCACCCACGCATTATGCTTCTTCTTGTACGATGCCATCAACCTATATCCACACTCCGGATTTTTGCATACAATAACGTATCTTTCCGGATTTGATTTGATAACATCGTAGTCAACACAATTTTTCAAGTGCCAGTTCTTTATTGCTAACAGACACTCTTCCTTGGTCCGAAATTGGTCACCCTTCTTTAAGTCCTCATCAGACCTCATATATGGGTTGTAGAACATATCTGATGAGGGCTCATCCTCGCCCAAGTTAAGTGTTGTGAAGTGCGCAGGAGGTGAGTAGCGTTGCGCTATAGGTATTTGAGCTTGGTCTTCGTCTTCAGAATGACGGTTCACCAAGTCATCAACCACGTCTTCAGCATCATCAACCACATCGTCTTCAACGTGGTGCTCAGCATCTTGTTCGTCATCAATCACAGGATCAATAACCTGTGATTGAATATTCTGAGTTGGTTGAGGTTGTTCCAACACAATGTACAACACTATGTATTCGTAACCAGAGTACTCATGGTTACGAAGCATGTATTGTGTCTCCATGTCATTTTGAATCAATGACTTATAAAACTTGACAGAGTTGTTTTCTGAAAAAAAAGGTTGTTGATAAAAAAATTGGGACACGGGTTGTCTTAGTTTGGACTCAATCTTCCTCTTCAGATAAGAGAAGTCAGCTCCTCTATTTAGACAAAAACGAGTGCATTCGGTGTTTCTAAATAGGAAGCCAGACATATCACATTCATAAGTCTCACCATTGACGTGAGCTTTGATTTTATATTGTGATGAAGATGCCATGTTTTGTGAAGACATTGTGAAGGTTTTGTGAAGGTTTTGTGAAGGTTTTGTGAAGGTTTTGTGAAGGTTTTGTGAAGATATTGTCAAGGTTTTGTGAAGATTGCTGTGAAGATATTGTGAATACCTTTGCGAAAATGTGTGTGAATATTTATACTGCAAGAATCTTACTGCCTATCCATCAAGTCTTCACCACCAAGTCTGAACTTAGTCTCAGAGATTCCCATGCATGCCTGTTCCCCATCAAGTCTTCACCACCAAGTCTGGCAGATTCCCACGCATGCCTTACACGTGTCACACCCTTGAATGCAACACTCCCACCTAGTCTGTACTAATGCATGCCAACCTATCCACCTAGCCTGAACTTAGTCTCAGAGATTCCCATGCATGCCTGTTCCCCATCAAGTCTTCACCACCAAGTCTGGCAGATTCCCACGCATGCCTTACACGTGTCACACCCTTGAATGCAACACTCCCACCTATCTGTACTAATGCATGCCAACCTATCCACCTAGCCTGAACTTAGTCTCAGAGATTCCCATGCATGCCTGTTCCCCATCAAGTCTTCACCACCAAGTCTGGCAGATTCCCACGCATGCCTTACACGTGTCACACCCTTGAATGCAACACTCCCACCTAGTCTGTACTAATGCATGCCAACCTATCCACCTAGCCTGAACTTAGTCTCAGAGATTCCCATGCATGCCTGTTCCCCATCAAGTCTTCACCACCAAGTCTCGCAGATTCCCACGCATGCCTTACACGTGTCACACCCTTGAATGCAACACTCCCACCTAGTCTGTACTAATGCATGCCAACCTATCCACCTAGCCTGAACTTAGTTTCAGAGATTCCCATGCATGCCTGTTCCCCATCAAGTCTTCACCACCAAGTCTGGCAGATTCCCACGCATGCCAACCTATCCACCTATCCATATTTCCCCCCATTTTGATGAGGACAATGCATCTCTCAAGGGGGTGGTAAATAAAAAATGTTGGATAAATATTTGGAGTGATTAAACGAAAACAAGGGAGAACTAAAGCCACATTTATTCACAAGCATACAGTGAACTCATAGAATTAACATTTGAAATCACAAAAACTCTCAAGAAAAACCATCTAAAATGGATTCCAGTCCTAATCAAACCCAAAAACCACATGCTGTATTCGTACCATTTCCAGCACAGGGTCATGTGAATCCTTCCATGCAGTTAGCCAAACTCTTCCGTTGCAACGGTTTCCACATAACCTTTGTCAACACCGAGTTCAACCACAAACGTTTGATTAAATCTCTTGGAGAAGAGTTTGTGAAAGGTCTCCCAGATTTTCAATTCGAGACCATACCTGATGGTTTACCAGAATCAGATAAGGATGCAACACAGGATATCAGTTATTGTTTTATTTTATTTTTTTCATTCCAATCAAATAAACTTTTGGTGAATTTTAAGATCGATTTCCCATAACCATTAAAATAAATATTTGAAAGTTAAATTTCAACCGTTAAATAAATTATTGGGGGATATCAAAGCTAAAATTGGATTCTACTATCTCTGTGACACTTAACTTCTAATCTGACCTGTACAGTCTGACACTGTACAAAACAAATCTCAATAAATCACGTGAAAGATTCCCACCTAGTCTGCACCAATGCATGCCAACACTACCACCTAGTCTGCACCAATGCATGCCAACACTACCACCTAGTCTGCACCTATTCTGCAAGATTCCCATGCATGCCTTCCACGTGTCACACCTTTGCATCATCAGATTCCACCAAGTCTTCCCCAAGACAAGACAACTCCCACCTAGTCTGCACCTATGCATGTCAACACTGCCACCTAGTCTGCACCTATTCTGCAAGATTCCCACGCATGCCTTACACTTGTCACGTTTTTGCATCATCAGATTCCACCAAGTCTTCCCCAAGACAAGACAACTCCCACCTAGTCTGCACCAATGCATGCCAACACTGCCACCTAGTCTGCACCTATTCTGCAAGATTCCCACGCATGCCTTACACTTGTCACATTTTTGCATCATCAGATTCCACCAATGCATGCCAACACTACCACGCATGCCTTACACTTGTCACATTTTTGCATATTCAGTCTACTTGAAAACGAGTATAAATAGAGGGTCATTCTTGCAAGTTTTCATCAACCACTAACACTTTTATTCAGAGAACTCAGGCGAAACTTCTCATCCACCAAGCTTCTTCCTACATTGCAGTCATGTCGCTTCTTACCATGGGCCAAGAACACAGAGGAACTAGGGCAAACATTGCCTCATTCGTAAGTTTTTCTTGAACATTGCCTCTTTCGTATGTTTGTAATTAGTTTTTTAAAAGTCCAATATAATGATTGTTTATATTGTTTGTTTTTAAAGGATCCCAAGAAATTTCGTCAACGTTCACACCCAATGCCTTATCCAGACCCATGGTGCGTACCTTACATAGAGCGTGCGGGTTTCGGTAATGTAATGCATGTCGTAAATGCCACCATTTATGCCAAATTCATTTTGGCTCTGTGTGAACGTTGGAGACCTGAGACACACACTTTTCACCTACCAACTGGTGAATGTACCGTCACATTAGAGGACGTGTACATGCTTTTAGGTCTTAGAATAGATGGTAAGCCTGTGACCGGAAATGTTCAACAACCTAACCAAATATGTGTTCAAATGTTGGGGGTAGATCTGGTCGAGGGTGAGGGGTCTGCCAAAGCAAGGGGTCAGGGTATTAAATTATCTAGCCTACAATTGTACCACGACTCCATAACTTTGACTGAGGAATCCTCCGAACAAGAAAAAGTCATAAAAACCCGGGTTTACATTATGCTATTGTTTGGGAACTTGCTATTTCCCGAAGGGACGGGAAATAGCATAAATTTTATGTACTTGAGTTTGCTCGGGGACATTGATAGAATAAGCACATATAGTTGGGGTTCTGCAGTATTAGCATTCCTATATAGCTCTTTGTGTAAAAATGCACAAAATGAGCACTGTACATTTTCTGGATGTGCTTTTTTGCTCCAAACATGGGGGTGGTGGAGATTGCCGAGGCTAGCCCCAGAAAATCCTAATGACTACTCCTTCCCCTACGCAACTAGGTAAATTTATGAACTTATTTCATTTTGTATATTTATTCTATAAATATTTGTAACTAATATTATTTATCTTTTTTTGTTTAGGTTCATTACAACCGGACTGGATTACAGTCTTACCCCCAAAAATAAAATTATATTTTATCGTCAACTGTTGGATCGTCTCCGAGCACAGGATGTATTACCACTAAATCACTCAGCTTCTAACTGATTTATTAATATCATGCATTCTCGATAAATAACATATTTACTTTTTTCTTTGCAGTTTATTTGGAGGCCATATTTGGGATTGGAACATCAACCCAACCCCGAAGATGCAGCTGTTTGGACAGCAAAAACGGCCATAATACGGTTCACCACTGTGGAGATGCACCAAAGTGACCGTGTCAAGCTTCAATTCGGAATGCATCAAGAAATCCCAGCCCCCCCAATGTCTATGGAACCTTGGCATCTAAAAAAAGTCAGCCACCAGTGGTATGCCCAAAATTGGAAGGAATTTGCTAAGGAGTTTCGTAAAATGTGGAAAGACCGTGCCCACTATGTTCTACAATTTCCGGTGGCGCCCAACGAAATGAAGCCGACAAGGGAATATGTGGATTGGTATAGAGCAAATACCAATCCAGAAATGATTGTGTCTGACCCGTTCTATTTGGACGATCCCCGGATGCAACAACCATATTTCCAACAACAACAACCACCACAGTATTCCCAACAACAACAACCACCACAGTATTCCCAACAACAACAACCACCACCTTATTACCAACAACAACCACCACAACCATTTTACCAACAACAACCACCACCACCTTATTACCAACAACAACCACCACCACCATATTACCAACAACAACCACCACAACACATGTCCACCCCCCAACCAAATCAACAATACATACCACAAACTCAATCCCAATACCATGAAGACTACCAACAACAAACTCAACATTCCCACCACCATCAACAGTCCCAACACCTACCACAATATCAATCCCCCTACTTCCACCAATCCCAACACTTCCAACACGACAATTTCCCAAGCTCTTCCAGTCCTCCACCTAGCCCCGACACGGGTATACAAGAGGACTACCAACAGGACTACTACACACCACAACAAACATTGAACTTTGGCCAACCCGATTCAACCCTAAACTACCAAAGACCACAATTCGAGGGCGCACCCAGCAGTAGTCAGTTTGTCCCACCGAGACAAAGCTTCGAGGGCGCAGAGGGGACCCGTCTTTCCTACAGCACTGAAGGGACTTCGACTCAACCACAACGGCAAGCGGCAAGGGGGCGCGTTAGGGCAAGGGGTGGTAATAGGGAAGCACCACCACCACGTGAACCGTCTAGGCGAGTAACTAGACCTCCCCCGTGCGGATCGTACCAGGGACCGCATCATATGTGATTAATCATATCTTTGTAATATTTGTCTTGTCTATTATTTAAATAAAAATATTTTCTGTTTATTATCTTTATATCTTTATCTTTATCTTTAAAAATATTGTCTATCATATCTTTATACGTATATAAATTAATTTTTTTTCCAAAAATTTTTACAAATAATATTAATTACTTATAAATTATATTAATATATATATATATATATATATATATATATATATATATAATAATATATATATATATATATATATCTTGTAAAAAATTTATTTATATATATGTCTTAACATAAATTAATATAATTAATAAAAAATATAAATTTATAAATAAAAAAAATTATAAAAAAAAAAAAAAAAAAAAAAAAAAATAGGAATGGGCATAGGCGCTACTCCTAGTGGCGACTTGCCCTACCCATTAAGGGTAGGCGCCAACTAGGGTGGCGCCTAAGTGTAAAAAATGGCCAAAATTGACCATTTGTGTAATTATTTTGAAAAATTGTATATTTTTGAAATTTTTTTTAAATTTTTGGATATTTTAAAAAAAAATTCTCATTTTTCATCTAGAATAGTTAGATTAATGTCTTCTTGTAGTGTTGTCATTTGTATTATGTTAGTTGTGTCTATTTAAAAATAATACTTTAAGAGGGAAAACACCAGAGGATAACTCATTTGATCTTTAGAGAATAAACTTTCAGAATATAGCAATTTAGTCTTTAGAAGACAAGTAACAAAGAATACCAATTTTGTCTTGTATCAAAGGATGAAAGTGGGTTGACTTTTTGTAGCATTTACTAGAGCAGGAGGCTCATTTGCCATCTCTAAGTCTTAATGGTGTCAAAAATATGTTGTGTCAAATCCCTCCGAAGAAAATCATGGTGGTAGGCGATGATGAACTTGTTCCATCAGGTGACATTAAAAGTTGTCTAACGTGTAACAAATGATAGAAGATAAAAATTATTCTTACATTATATTATCATCAAAACTAAAATTAAAGATCATTCCCTTTGATTGTAACAAAAATTGCATGAAATAAAGTACATAAATATTATTTTTTTTTAAGTTTTAAATGGCAAAAATGTTGGGGCTGAATTATAAATTACTTTCAAAAGCAAATATTATATTTAAAGATGCTTAAATATAAAGGAATTGCATGTAAATTAATAAATAGTAAGTGACATCAAATCAAATAGTATGTCAAAGGAAGTAATGACATGCACAATAAATATAAAGAATTCACAATTGGTTCTGGAATTCACAATTGATTTCAATGAAAATCAATCCAATTACCACTCATTCTTTTAGATTAATTTGACCATGATTCATAATACTTCAAATTATATGGCTATGATGGTAACCAATACTAAGTAAAAAAATCCACAAAATTAGATAGACAAGAGACACAAAAATGTCCACAAAATTAGATAGACAAGAGACACAAAAATGTAAGGCCGTGACCTTTTTTTTTTTGTTAACCCTCCTCCAGTTTATAAAGAGACACAAAAATAATGAAGTAATATCAACTATAATAGAATATATACAAAATTATAATTAAAATATTCTCCAATAAATTATAGCAATTCATGAAAATTTTGAAAACTAAACTTTTTTATTTTTTTTTCTTAACCATCCAATTCTCAAATCCAACCACTCTTTTTCATATATTTTACTTTTATTAATACTAAACTGATTTTCTAAATATATTAATCTTTTCCAAAGTATTTTTCAACATTAGAACCCTGCACAACAGCATACTTGCTAGTTTTTTTATGTTGTAACAATTTTCACATAGTGTTATTCTCTGGTTGTCATTTGACAACAGTCATGATTTTTTCTCCGATTTTGGAGTTTCCACGTTAATCTCTTGTGTTGTTATTGTGTTCCTCTTTTTTCTCTATGATTTATAATAATTGGTATCAAGAAACTTGGCTTGGTGGGGTATAAATTTTTTTAGTATGCTTTATGGTTGCAGTTTTGGCTGATCTTCCATATCATAAAAGAAAATTTATACTTTATGTTGGTTGGGAAAATTGTGTTTTGCTGCAGGAAAGGTTTTGCTTGCAATGTCAAATTTTTCAAGTGCATTAGAGAAATTTGATGGAAGAATTAATTTTGCCTTGTGTAAAATTCAAGTCAAAGATGTTTTGATACAATTAGAATTACACAAGGCATTGAAAGGAAACATTTCCAACATCGACAACGAGAAGTGGGAGGAACTAGATTTGAGAGCTTCGAGTATAATCCGCATGTCTTTGGCTAAGAATATTCTTGTGAATGTTCTTGGTACGTCATCATCCAAAGAGCTTTGGGAGAAGATTGAAGGGATATATAAAGGAAAGGGTATATAAAATTGTTTATTATTGAAGTAGCAGTTTCATAGCTTGTGTATGAATGAACATACGAAAGTATTTGATCATCTAAGTGCTCTAAATGGTATTGTTTCTGAATTAAAAACTATTGGAGTCAAGATTGATGATGAAGATAAAGCTTTGAGACTCATATGGTCTCTTCCATCTCCCTATGAGTGTATTAAACATGCTTTAATATATGAGAAGGAAACTTTGAGCTTTGAAGAAGTTGCTAGTAATATTATTTCTGAAGAAAGAAGATTGAAGGGTGAGGAGAATACTTCATCAAACTCGGTGTTGGTTGCTAGAGTAAGATTGTATGTGAATAAAAATAATGAAACGAGTGTGAGATGTTGGAAATATGGAAAGATTAGACATATAAAGTATAAGTGTCCTGATGAGGAAGCGTCAGAGAAGGGCTCTGAGTCAAATGCTAGCAATGTCTCTCTCATTGTGAGAGAGGATGGTCTTCTTTAAAAAAATTGAGAAGTGTGTCCTCCTGGCATTTTCGCTGTTATGGAAAAGGATGAGTTATTGCTAGCGGATTAACACATGGACATTGATCTAAAGCGTGTTGTGAGATTATGGCGATGGTTGAAAATCTTCCGACCAACATGGGAGTTGCACCATAAAGTTTCAACCTGGTTTTCGACCTAGGAAAATTCTTGAAGTGATTTAACTTCAAGTGAATTATACTCTTATTTAGGTGGAGTATGATAGATTTTTTAAAACTATGATTTTCGATGAAGACAATGTAAAAATGTTTGAAGTGGTTTAGCTTCAAGTGAAGTATACTCTTCTTTATGTGGAGTATGATAGTTTTTAAAACTATGATTATCGGTGAAGATAATGTGAAAATTCTTAGAGTGGTATAGCTTCAAGTGGCTATACGCATTATAGTGGAGTATGACCGTCGGTGAAGACAATGATAACTTATGTATTATTTTCAATAATGGTGGATATTGTTGGGGTTGGTTGAAAATATACATGTTGAAGAAGTATCGCATTGCTTAGTTTTGTGAATGAAGAGAGAGTTCAAGGCTATATATATAGGATTCAAGTTCTTCATTCCAAGATGTATCGGTTAAAAGCACTTTAAGGTTGTATTTGACTTTTTATATTTTCTCTTATACTCTTGTTTTAGAATATTGTGAGGGTAGTTAAATATTTGCATTAGAGAGTGATGGTGTATTGGGATCTTGGGGTGGTTTAGGATAGTCTGTGTATTGTAATAATTTTCACATATTGTTATTCTTTGGTTGTTATTTGACAACAACCGTGATTTTTTCTCTAGTTTTGGAGTTTTCACGTTAATCTCGTGTGTTGTTATTGTACTCCTCATTTTTTTCTATGCTTTATTTTTCCTAGCAATTACCAATATATTTCTCATCAAAAGCAATTTAAAAATAAATTCATAGGATTGCAAAGTATTCAATAATTGACGAGTTTCAACTCGTTGCTCTGCGTTAAGACTGTCTTTTAAAATTATATTTAGCACATCATACGCAGAAGAAAAAAAAGAAACCAACATTACTAATGTACCATAATGTGATCCCCATCAAGTATCTTCAGCTCTTGTTATCATAGTTTCTTGATTCAAGCCACGACCAGTTAAAATTTATCCACTCTCTAATGCTTTCATTACTTTAAGAATTTGACTTTCTTTAAGAATATATCTGCCCTTGTATGAAGCTTCAACAGTATTAGATAAATTTTTAACTACAAGAAACAATCAAACAATGTCATCATGATTTTTAGCAACCGTTACAAGTGCCAACTGGAGTTGGTGAGCAAAATAATGAACATAGAATGCACACTTATTATCAAAACAATCAACATCTAAAAATATTTTTTTAAAGATGACCCTACTTGTTGTGCAGATGCATTTTCCACTTCATTAACTTGTTGAGACTCTAATATTTGTTTTCTTTTAAAATATTTTTTCATTTCTAACACATAAGAGTTTAACACTAATTAATTATTTGATTTTAATACAACTACAAGCATAAGGTTAAAATTAAAAACATGATAAAAATTGAGACAAAAATATGAAATCACAACATAATAATATAATATATCAAAAAATAAGAATGAAGGGAGAAACTTACTTAAATATTGTCTTTTAACTCCACTATGATAAAAAGATTTTAAAAAATAAGATTTAAAAATAGGAGATTTATGAAGAAAAAAAATAAAGTAGTGTGTAGAAGAAAGAAAAAGAAAAAAAAAAGGAAAGTATAAATGAAAATGATATGTTGTTGTACTATACATATTTATTTGTACTATACATATTAATTTATAATTAGAAGAACATATACAACTTCCTCATGTATTTTTAGTTTCCATTTACTTTTAAAAAATAATAATAAAATAAAATTAATAGTCAAATTTATGTTCCCTAGAATTTTAATCAAATGAATGGTATCGCGACAATGATATATTTTAGGTCGAGTCAATATACTAAAATTAGTCATTATTCGTTTTAAAAAGAAAAAATAAGTGGGGTCACTTGCCCCATTACACTATATGTAGATCCGTGCCTCACTTGAGGAAGAAATTTTTGTACAAGTGTTATAGTTAAATGAGATCCTAAATTCGAACCTTCTAAAACCTTGTATGAAGGGAGATTTTCCTTACAGAAGGATATCATATGATGAATATGAGAAGGTTTTGGAGGATTGCAAGCATAATCTACAAGAAAGAATTATCATGGAAAAGGGGAAATACCACTCACATTAAAGGAAATCAAAGATAAATTGAATAAGGTATGAATTTATATATCTATCAAAAGTATTATTGTTTTGGGTAAGGAATTTCTGGAATTTTGATTATCCTCTAAAAGGGATAAAATGTTAGCTTGGTCAATGAGAACATTAAACATGTGTGTTATAGTTCTTTAAGTGGTCTCCAAATTTGAAATTTACAATTAAAAGAATACATATGCTCAGATTTGGATTATATTAGGTAATCTACCACAAGAATATTGGAGGGAGAAAATATTGTTTGAAATAGCAAATGAGGTGGGTATTCCAATAGAAGTGGATGAAGCAATAAGAAGTAGGCTTTTCAGATTTTGCACGAATTTTGGTTGACATCGATCTAGCTAAGGTGTTATACAAGAAGATGACGGTGGAGAGGGATGAATTTGCATTTATGATAGAGACATGTTACCTCAACTACTTTTATTGTGACATTGTTTGACTATGCAGTTAGCACGTTATGTGGCGTCATCAAAACCTTCATCCTATCATGAATTTGGGATGCCTGAGTAGGGACAATTATTGTCTCTCTCACTTCATGAACTTCAGTTGGCCTCTTGGTAGTAGTAGGATTTGTATCTCTCATTGTTTTTCATTAGTAGTTGTTTGTGGTTATACTTTTAATCAATTCAAAACATTCAGTGTAAGACTTGGATAATAAGGATCCACTCGTGGATGCATCCAATGTATTCCTTGAAGATGGTATCAAACCATTATATAATGTTTCCAACTATATGCAAATCTAAATACCATGGTGGGGCATTGTCTTAGCAACTCCTTGAACATATCCCAATCACGAAAGTGGGATTCATATTTCCCTTGTTGAAATGTTGTAATCACATTTCTTATCTTGGAATTATTGACGTGAGAGAGGTGTTTAGTTATGAATTTCTTAATATACCAATCCATGTGGCAATATAATTATGCTCAAATGAATTGCATCAACCTTTAATGGGGTCCCTTAGAGAATACGGGAATAATTTGATTCTGAAAGTGTCATTTGTGATCCCCCAAGAATTGTTTCAAGTAAAAGTGAGAATCATCTATCGCGGCACTTAAGAATTGTCTAATAGCTTACATCATCTAAAACATCATGGGATTGTACTCGAATTATGAAAAAGTAATCTTAGGTCTAATGATATTGGAATTCAAGTCATTAGGATAAAAGATTTCATAATCCATGATACTTCATCTATGTCATTTGAAATGCCAATGATATCATGATTTGTCATGACTTCTTCCTCTTTCCATTGATCTTCTAACTCCTCTTCCCAAACTTGTTATGCCTTTGGAATAGGAGGTCCCTTAAAAAAATTATGAACTTGTTAATATCTTATAAGTATCATGAATGTTCTTTTGGACTCAGAGTCCACTCTTTATTAAGGTGAAATCAATATGCACGTGAGGGTTACTAATGTTACATGTCTTTTCAACACAAGAAGTAGAACCTATTAAATACTCAAATGAATTATGATACTAGATAAAATGGAGAGAAAAAATTAATCACTCACTCCCTTGCAAAAGCGTTAAAAATATGTTGCTTAAAATTATGTGTGCAAGTATACACATTTGATCTAGTAGAAAATGATAAAATAAGTATCGATTCCATGAGGAATGGGATTAATCAGTTTGATAAATCATTTGAAATGAGTAAAGTAATTCATGGGATAAAAAGAGAATAATGTTGTTTTCCATGTGACAAGGATAGAAATTAACAATGAGTTGAATTAGAGTATACAAATGTGTTGGACAATGATCCATTATATAATTTCATTCAATGATTGTGGTAACTTGTGATTTCGTATCTGGTGAGGTCATGATTAAATCTTATGGTGTTTGTGAACGCCGTGAAAATATGCAACAGTTCATTAAGATTACCTTATGTTGAACTCGTCATATTTACTCCATATGAATTTAGTTCTTTATGTCTGAAGCGATTAAGTAGACAATATATGTCTATTCATTATTTTACAATATTAATTCTTGAAATTCATTTACTAAACATCACTGCAACTTAACAAAATTTTATTTAACCCTAATATGATCATCTCGTAATTAAACACATGGCAATAAAACACAAGAACTAAACAAGACAAAAACATATTCATTCATGATTAAAAAGACTACTTGTTCATAGAATTTAACCGATGAAATTACCTCATAGTGACCTTAGTAAGTACAAAGTATTAAGGTATTAAATTACACATTCATAAATAAGTGTGAAAAAATGATAAACCTAAAGTGTGATAGTCCCATACGATTTCCCAACTACATGTGATCCTTGGTATCGTGTCTCTCAACTTTAGCTTGCACAGAACTGGATATATGGGGAGAGATGGTGATAGCAACTTTGGTTCATCCCTTTATTTCACTTTATGCATATTCCTTTCAAGCCTCCAAGTTATCCCATGATGTAGGTTTATTTTACCTATTTATAGCTCTGATTTTTGTCTTTGGAATATCCTTATTTTATCCAATAATCTTGTGGTAGTTTGTTTTGACTTTTTTTTTTAATGATTTTTATAGTATTGTATGTTTTAATGTAAAAAAAATTATAAAGAAATTTTTCACAAAAACTTTAAACGAAAATTTAATTTGAATAATTATTCTTAAAATTTTAAGTATTTTATCATTTTATCAAAACTTTTCTTTGATATCAAAATTTTAAAAAATCACTTAATTTTAAAGTTATTTCAAATACTTTTTCAAAAAAATTATTTTTGAGATATAATATTTTGAAAAAACTATGATTTTAATTATGTTTTAATATTCAATAATGTATATTTATATTATAGAATGAATAATTCAATCTTTTAATTTATAGAAAATAAATTTTAAAAAAATTGTAATATTTTAAAAAATATTTTATGGAATCCATTTTTAAAAAAAAAATCATTTCTTTAAAGATAAAACATACCGACTCCTTGTCTCAAGAATAAATCATGCTTTATTTTTGAAGATAGTACTATGATAGTACATTACACATGCATCTTTTAACACTTAATCAATAGTCGAGTGTTGATGTTACACCACTCGTCATAAGAACGGATCATTCACACTAAAAACTAAGTGAAATTCAAAGAGAAATCACTTGATGTGTTCACCTATAATACATCACTAAACGACTAAAATCACATAAAACTTACACTATTCACCTAAGATACAATAAATGAATTCAACTATTTTATATCATAATAACACACATGAATGAAGTTATCAGTAAATGGCCCATAGAGTTTCTCAAAATCCTATTTCATGTAGTTAATCAACTATGTTGAAACATATGATGGCAAGGTCATCTAGTACATTGTCTCAAATAACATTAATAAATCATTTTTCATCTAGAATAGTTAGATTAATGTCTTCTTGTAGTGTTGTCATTTGTATTATGTTAGTTGTGTCTATTTAAAAATAATACTTTAAGAGGGAAAACACCAGAGGATAACTCATTTGATCTTTAGAGAATAAACTTTCAGAATATAGCAATTTAGTCTTTAGAAGACAAGTAACAAAGAATACCAATTTTGTCTTGTATCAAAGGATGAAAGTGGGTTGACTTTTTGTAGCATTTACTAGAGCAGGAGGCTCATTTGCCATCTCTAAGTCTTAATGGTGTCAAAAATATGTTGTGTCAAATCCCTCCGAAGAAAATCATGGTGGTAGGCGATGATGAACTTGTTCCATCAGGTGACATTAAAAGTTGTCTAACGTGTAACAAATGATAGAAGATAAAAATTATTCTTACATTATATTATCATCAAAACTAAAATTAAAGATCATTCCCTTTGATTGTAACAAAAATTGCATGAAATAAAGTACATAAATATTATTTTTTTTTAAGTTTTAAATGGCAAAAATGTTGGGGCTGAATTATAAATTACTTTCAAAAGCAAATATTATATTTAAAGATGCTTAAATATAAAGGAATTGCATGTAAATTAATAAATAGTAAGTGACATCAAATCAAATAGTATGTCAAAGGAAGTAATGACATGCACAATAAATATAAAGAATTCACAATTGGTTCTGGAATTCACAATTGATTTCAATGAAAATCAATCCAATTACCACTCATTCTTTTAGATTAATTTGACCATGATTCATAATACTTCAAATTATATGGCTATGATGGTAACCAATACTAAGTAAAAAAATCCACAAAATTAGATAGACAAGAGACACAAAAATGTCCACAAAATTAGATAGACAAGAGACACAAAAATGTAAGGCCGTGACCTTTTTTTTTTTGTTAACCCTCCTCCAGTTTATAAAGAGACACAAAAATAATGAAGTAATATCAACTATAATAGAATATATACAAAATTATAATTAAAATATTCTCCAATAAATTATAGCAATTCATGAAAATTTTGAAAACTAAACTTTTTTATTTTTTTTTCTTAACCATCCAATTCTCAAATCCAACCACTCTTTTTCATATATTTTACTTTTATTAATACTAAACTGATTTTCTAAATATATTAATCTTTTCCAAAGTATTTTTCAACACTAGAACCCTGCACAATGCACAGCAGCATAGTTGCTAGTTTTTTTATAGTTTTTGAAATTCTACAACACCTTACATTTCCGCATGTAATTTACATGTGAAAATCAATATATCATGTTATTTTTCAATAACAAAAGAACCCCGCACAATGCACAACAGCATACTTGCTAGTTTTTTTTTTAGTTTTTGAACTTCTACAACACCTTAGATTTTCACATGTAATTTACATGTGAACACCAATGTAACTTACATGTGAAAACAAATATATCATGAATCCCGAAAATGACCATGATATATAAACCATTCCTTTCTTGCTTTGACTGTTCAATACTTAACCAAGAGCAAAAGGAAAGGGTGAAAAGGTTTAGTTCCATAAGAAAATAAAATTAAAGTTATCGAACAAAAATTACAAATCCCAAAAATATGTAAAGTATGACACCTTGCTCACTGACTGACTCCGGTAATGTTCTCCTCAGGTAAGTAACCAGATCCAGTACCATTCACAGTGTGAGCACGGTCAAACTGGAAGACCCTAAGTTTTCCTTCCTACAACCACCACGGGCAAAGGGTTATCAATCAGTTAAATAAGTGAAAATTTTCAGTTTGCATTTAAAAGCATACCTTAGTTCCATAGACAAGCCCTCCCCCAGGAAAAGGATGAAAACATGCCACATTGACCTCATCCTCTGCACTAGGAAGCACCCTGACAAGTTCCATATCTGACACTCTATATACCTAAAACACAAACAAATTCAAAGGTAAACAATTTTAATTACAACGAAAACATGAATAAAATGACCTGCAACAATCAATGTGACTTCAAACACAAGATTAGATTACTATCACTCACCAGCCAACGCAACAGAACATCAATTTGATGTTCAAGAAATAATGCTTACTTGTAGACTAATGATTATGTAGAGACTATAGTAAGTAGGATGTACTCCCTCCGGTTTTGATTATAAACAAAACTAACTAACTTCAAATTTGGTAAGAAATTTGGTTAAGATAAATTCTCAATAAAAATATAAGTTCATTCTTAAAATATGTTCTTCATGGAAACTTTTTTCATGGAAATAAATGTGTCATTGGATTATTTACATTAAATTAGGGGTATTTTGGAAATGACATCATTAAATAAAGTAAAAGTGGTTAAATTTGCTTCAGTACAAGACGACCAAATACGAATACTTTTTTGCTTATATTTGAGACAGGAAGGAGCACATTATTATTTATATCACAATGAAGTGCAGCTCAGATGATAAGATAATTTTAGATTGAGAAAAAGATGCGTTTTACCTCTAAAACTGTATATATTGGTAATGTTGTTTCTCCATCAATGACAATGCTTGTAAGAAGAGAGCCATGACGTCGACCATAGGCAAGCAGTATATGCTCAGATGTAGGTGAGAACTACATTTGAAATAAATAGCTTTCAACAACAATAGACTTTTGTGTCAAAAACAATAATATATTTAAAACGTAATTATTTTAAGTTCGCAAAGTAAATCAACCACATAACAAGTAATTAACTGACCTGGATTGAAGTCAGACAATGAGCAGCTCTAATTGCTCGCGATGCAAGCACTGATCCAAATCTGTTAAAAAGAAATGTAGATTACAGAAACTTAGACGAACATGCTTGACTCAAGTGCATCTGAGAGGGATAATTAAATTATTAGCAGCAATTGTTGAAGGAATGAGCCATACGTTGATTTCTCCAGGGAATATATCCGGAGCTCATACATTACTTGATGTGCTGAGATTGGATGTCGAGTTGGTGATGTTGGAACTCCAGACTCCTGGTGTACAAGAGTTTGCAATCCTGGATCAGCTTCTATATGAGGGTGCATACATGCAACACAGGCGGCTAAAAATCTACCACATGGTGAAAAATGGGCACCCATTTCACTGCAAACAAAAATGTAAACTCAAAATCTAAATGCAATTGAGTAGAGTTCCACAAAGTCAATCCAAACATTTATGTACCAAAACATTAATAATATTAAGCAATTTCCATCAAGTAATCGGTCTGTGTTCATTCACAAGAAGAAAGAAAAGCATTCAATTCACATTATGCATGCAAAAGCAAGCAAATTAACAATAACACTATCAATCACATGCTAGAGCAGATATGATAGGCTCATAATTTCAGAAGGTACCTGCATAAGACGACATGTGGTATAGTTAGACAGCACCGTTGTAGTGGGGTGCAAGCATTTTTTAAGTCATATGACCATACTTTTAACTTAACAGTGCAAGGTAACTCTGCAGAAGCTGCGGCGGCCACTGATGTTGCAAGTTCTGCCTGAATTCGACTTATAATGGTTTGGCTATCAAACCCATCGTGCGGCACATTAATATATGGAACAAGATTGCCAGAATCAGATACAGGTACACGGCGGGTTATTGAAAATCGACCCTGTAAACCTGGTTGTAAAACTGCTGGTATGCTGATGCCGCTAGGCATTTCTGAAG
Organism: Lathyrus oleraceus; assembly: GCF_024323335.1. Lineage (NCBI taxonomy): Eukaryota > Viridiplantae > Streptophyta > Magnoliopsida > Fabales > Fabaceae > Lathyrus > Lathyrus oleraceus. Next base: position 88,247,954 of record NC_066584.1, read on the forward strand.
GTGGCGTTGCTACCTCAACATCGTGTGTCGCATTAATGGATGGAACAAGATTGCCAGAATTAGATACAGGTACACGACGGGTTATTGAAAATCGACCCTGTAAACCTGGTGGTAAAACTGTTGGTATGCTGATGCCGCTAGGTATTTCTGAAGGTGGCATTGCTGCCTCAACATTAGTAGTGGACAGATTAGATGGCATAGTGGAAGAACCAATCTGTTGAGGAAGGCTGTCATCATTGCCTCCAATGTGAGGAAGCATTGAGGGAACACCAACTTGGCTTTGACCCATTAACCATCCTTGCAGAAAAGGCAACTCCCATCCACTTGAATCTCGTGAAGGAACAATCTGAGGAAATTGACCAAGCTCAGAGAGATCCTCGGGTTTTACAGCATGCCTAGAAGGGTCATGTAGCGTCCCCCCATCAAGAGAATGGACATGATCAGGGTTTTCATGATTAATTTCTTCAGCTGGTTCTGGTTCTGTTTCATCAGTCGCTGTACCACCCATTGTAAGGTTATTGATGCCAATTCTCGTTTGATTAGGTAAAGTAGCATGGACATCATATTCTGCACCCGTTTGAGAGTTAGAAGGCATCTCGGAGTTTGACAATCGAGTTTGATATTGTTCGGTTGGACCTGTGTCACTTTGAAACTGAACTACAGAAGATGACTGAACCTGCATGCTACTACTTGAACCAACATCATTACTAGCATGCTGTAGTTCTCCTCTTGACTCATTTACAGTATATGAAGGCCTGGAGAAGAGAGGCAGTGATACATAGGGTGGTTCACTTGACATATTGATATGCATCCTGGAATTAACATTTGTGACAAAAACAGCTGGTGGAGGATATTGTAAGTAACCATGAGATGTTGCCTCCGTCATTGAGGAATCTGAAGAGTCAAGATCATTGACCTGCACATCAATCCAAATAAGGTAACAAAAAAGAAAATCCAAAAAGTAATATTTTTTATAGCACGAGAAGCTAGTTAACTTAAAACAAGTCACTTTACTCACCTGAGCAGTTAAAAGATACGGTGCACCATGCGGGTGAAAATGCACAGCCCGTAGTGAGCGCCTTGTCTTCAGCACAAAAACTGGTGAAGTTGATTCCCCTCCATTTTTGTAGTGCCACATGTACAACTGACAGTATTCAAAATCACAACGAACATGATTTAAAAAAACATAGAACAAATCACTAAAGGTTATAAATACGGTAGGTTCTCGGAAAAAATATGACACAATATTGTTACCTTGTGGCCTGATGCAACAGCAATTATTTCCCCACTGGCATGGAAAGCAAGAGATGCAATAGGACGATCTGAGATGCAAGCAAAAGAAAAAGAACAAACAAATTTAATAATAATGTCATGTGATTAAGAAAAGAAAAGGGGAGAAGGGCAGTGTAGTTACTGAAATAGTGAGACAAAATCCACTCTGATGTGCTAGCATCCCATAAACGAACTTCTTGGTCCAAGCTCCCGCTAGCAAGTATCTGTCGATGCAATGGATGGAACCTAACCTGTAGCCAATTAACACATTATTCCAAGTGGCGGAGCTACACTATATTGAGGGGGTTCAATTGAAACCCCTAAAATTTTTTTTTAAAAATGCACATATACTCTTATATATTTTGCATTTTGAAACCCTGAATTCTTTTTTGGCACCATTGACCCAAGAGGCCTCGAATTGTTTTTTATTCCCGCATCTCCAAGGCCATGATTCTAGATACAACATTGATCACCAGTGTGGATTCCCTTGACAGTACAACCATCTTAAATGAAGCTCATGGTTTTTGCCATGGTCTCTAACCACTTTGTCCCCAGGTAGGTTTAAACTACCCTGATCAAAGAACACAAACATCCACCAACAAAGTTGTTTTGCCCACTCGGATCTCCAACTTATTACATCTAACTTACAAACTCGTTGGTTTTATCAACAAATAAAGAATCAACAAGATAGAGCATCTACTATCAAAACCGAAGAGCATTTCTATGTTCCCTTTACAGCAATTTAGAGTTTTTAATGCACAACACTATGACTGTGCTAGGATTTGAAACACAAAATCACATCAGGGCATATGCCTAACATGGTTCTGATATTCTGTAACAATGGGCACAAGGCCATTTATTGGCATTAGAAATTACAGGGACTAAAAAATATTATATAATTTGTGTTTCCTACTTGTGATTACGTTTAATTTATTCATTTTTTTCCAATTATTATCAATATCGCCGTGTTGGTGCGTAGTCGTGTTTGGGGTGTCCGTGCTTTAAAGATGGAAATATATTAATTCTGTTGAGAGTTACTGTTTCTATTCCATTTCCTAGTACAGATAGGTTACCTGACTTCCTTTTACTAGGACATGCATGTAACTCATAGTGTAGCTCTACTATAGGAAAGTAGTAATAACACTAGCTAATTCATGCTCTATTGTGCAGTTATCATCAATAAGTAGTATTCAATAAAGTACTTTTCAAGTTGGTATCAAATCTTAGTTCCAATTCAAGGAGATGTGGCTTATGAGCCCACCACACTCTCAAGGGGTGTTGAGATATGATATAAAACTATTCACTTGGCTCATGACCCGGTCTATAAGTTATAACCATACAAAAAGTAAATAAAAAGGATAGAGACAAGAAGTTAAGCCAAGCTTACCACCCAAGGTGTCCTTCTGTGGCCAACTAATACCTTCAAGCAATTTCCAGTTTCACAATCAATGATCTTTACTGTGTGGTCACCACTGCACATGCCAAAAAAAATTTGATCATAAAAGACCCTCAATTCAAATTGACAAAAGAGAATAAAAACCAATTACATCTTACTGTGTGGAGGCGAGCACTTTCCCGTCTTGACTAAATGCTGCTGCAATAGTAGACCGTGGAGGAGGCAATAAAGGGCAATATTTGGCTGACAAATGCCGCAATGACTCGGCCTCAACCCTAGCAATTACATTTAGAAATGTTAGTACTTGAAATTGACTTTCCTAGATAATGGAAATAAATTCCCTGTCCTCAAAAGGCTTGGTTTTTATTTGGTATAAAGTATAAACTGAATTGACTAAAGTTGTGTAAGTACCATGAGAGGAGACCACACTTCGCATCTATCATTGGTTTATGATTGGAGCAACTTGATTTTGATTTAGAAGATTCTCCCCAGTGCCATTTTCGTACATGTTTTGTTCTAGGTGAAATCTCTCTTTGAGCTAGCAAGCTAAAGACATTTCTACCACTGCCCAAATTTAAAAGAATCATGTTAGGAACATTGTTGTAAAAAAGAAAATATACTACTTCACATTATAAACAAGGAAGGGTGATCTGTCTAATGCCCCGGATACAATAGTGAATTACAACTTCATTCATTGATTAAGATGTCTGAAATCCAATCAACAGAGCAGCAGAACCATAAATTTAAAAAAAATCTACCCTGATCAGTCAACAGATTAAATGCTCCATAAATTTACAAACTTTGTCAAGTATTTATGGTCATTAAATCAGCTTATTTTACTTTAGGGCCAAAAAAGTTGTTAGATACTCTCATATGATTTGGAAAAAGAAAATTATGCAAAATAGAAATCAAATTACTTTGACCTAATCCTCTAGCTAAGTTAAAATGAATGAGGAAGCCCTGACTCATATATGTAGCTGGTATTTAAATCAATACTGTTAATTGAAGTTCAGTAAAAATTACTTAACCAGATGAACATAATCTAGGGCAAAACTAAGCTATCTTAGCTGACTCTAACAACAAAAATGAGAAAGCGAAATTTGGATAAAAAAATCATAATCAAGCCTCAAAGTTGATAATCAAATAGTTACAACCCAGAATCTGAATTTCAAGTGCAACAAAAAATGAAGCAAATTGGAAATTAACAGAGAAAAAATGGATGACCAGAAAGAGGGAAATTCAGACCTGGTGCTGGAATTATAGGAGGATGAGGGTTGATCATGACACGGAGGAGGAAGTTCCGTTGATTCCATGGAAAATTGAGATTATAGAAAAAGGATCAAATCTGAGATGGTGGTTCTTGAATTTTTGAAAGAGCCGTTTCCGTTGTTTCAATTGTTACATAAGCATAGGGCAATTCGATCGGAAAACACAAACTTTCTCTCTCTATCTCTTTTCCCCCTCTTTCTCTCTCTCTCTCTAAATATCTTCTATCTATATATTTGTGAAGAGATCAACGGAAGAAATGGGTCAGAGGGAAAAGAAACTGAATACCTTGAAGAATCTAATTTGGGGTAAAAAATTAATATTGAAAAGTTTTGGGATTTAAGTTACAATAAAGATAATGTGACATCAAGGCGAAGATAAAATATAAAATAGTTAGATCTAAGGATAATATTGTTCAAATTTGAGTGTATTAGGATGAACGAAAAATACGAACCTTGTTAATTTATTATTATCATTCTTACATTCTATATTTATTTGGTTTGGATCTCTAAAAGATGGTCTAAAATTCTTTTTTTAATGTCTTTGTCTGACGATTAGTTAGTACATAATGGGATAGGGCAAACCACCACCATGTCTCCTCTTTCTACTTCTCTGTACCCCTCTCATTAAAACCTAAACCTAAATCAAAGTCGAACCCTTATCATTTAAATCGTATCCTACCTCTTCTACATTTCAGTTTAGATTTGAAACTTAATTCATCAAACTTTACGCATTTTTCTTGTGGATATATTCTCTGTTGTGAATCAACATTTGACTCTGATTTCAAATATGGCAACAAAAGATTATGGAAAAGCGTCGAGAATAATGGGGCTAAAAAAATATGGAGTACAATCAAATCTCTAGGCATTTCGGGAAATGAATCGGATGAAACTTTTTTTAGGAATTGATAAGAGAAATGGAAAGTGGGGATTTGGATGAGTTACAGCTAGTGAATGAAAAAAGTAATATGCCTCAATGAGTATAGCTAAAATCAATATAAAAGGGAGTGGAAGCTTACTGAAAAGAAAAATATTAAGTCAAGCTTTGCGCAAAGGGGATGTGGATTTATGGTTTGATCAAGCAACAAAAGAAAAATTTATGGAAGATTATCTGGTTCGAGGCTTGTGGGGCAATGTGGAGGTGGAGTGGTCAACAAAGGCATCTTAAGGTCAATCAGGAGGAATATTAACAATGTGGAAGTCAGGCATTTTTATCCCAGATTTCAGTTAAGAGGCGAAGGATTTTTGGGTATTTGTACAAAATGGCAAGGTATTTTATGTTACTTTATAAATGTTTAAATCCATTTGAGATGGAGGAATTTAACATTTTATAGATTCCATAGAGATTGTAGACGTCCCTACTTTAGGCAATAGATTTACCCGGTTTTATTCTAATAGGGCGTGTAGCATATAAGATAGATTCTTATTATCACAAAGTCTAATAGATAAGTGGAAAGTGTTGGCTCAAGAGATAGGTCCAAGGAATATTTCTTACCACAGTTCAATGTGGATTTAATCTAGAAACTTAAATTGGGGCCAAAAACTTTTAAAGTATTTAAGGGTTGGTTGGATCATAATAATTTCCTGTAGTTTGTTAAAAAGGAATGGGAGTTTCACCAAATCAGAAGGAAAAAGGCTTTTGTCTTAAAATAAAAACTTAAATTGTTAAGATGTAGCTTAGGGGGGGGGGGAATAGGGATGTTTTTGGCAGGTTGGATTTATCCTTAGAAGATATTGTGGACAAACTTAACCAACCCAAAAAAATTGACTAATAGAGATGTTCCTTTGAATGAGGGAGGAGTCAAGAGAGATTAAATCTTCAAAAATGTTTTTGGCAGGTTGGATTTGTCCTTAGAAGATATTGTGGACAAACTTAACCAACCCAAAAATTTATTGACTAATAGAGATGTTCCTTTGAATGAGGGAGGAGTCAAGAGAGATTAAATCTTCAAAAAAAAGGGACAAACTTCATTTGAAAGACAGTTTATTGAAACAAAAGGCTAGGCATGGGTGGATCCAAGAGGGGGACCAAAACACAAAATATTTTCAACATGTAATGAAATAGAGACTAAGATCAAGTTCTATATTATATGTCCTAACATCTGAATGAAGATTTGAAGAGGTGGAAGAGGTCAAGGAGGAAGTCAAGATTCGCTTTGAAGCTAGGTTTCAAGACCCTAATCAGATTAGACCTATTTTTGATGGTATTGTTTTCAACAAGTTGTCACTAGAAGAAAGCTTAAGCCGATAACGTATTTTTTTCAAAAGAAGAAATTACCCAAGTCATTTGGGATAGTGAGAGGGATAGAAGCCCAAGCCCAAATAGTATGAGCATAGATTCCCTTGAGAAATGTTGGAACATTGCGGGAGATGATGTTGTGAACTTTGTCTAAGAGTTCTATGAAACTAGGATACTACCAAAAGCTTTGTCAGCCTCTTTTTTAGCTTTAGTTCCTAAGAAGGATAACCCTTAGACCCTGGATGTATATAGACCAATATGCTTGATTGGTTGTATGTACAAAGTGGTGTTAAAAGACTTAGCATCCAGACTAAAAAAAGGTCAGGGAAAATAATCTCTTCCACTCATGTTGTATTTGTGTCAGATAGAGAAATTTTAGATGGAGTTTTAGTAACCAATGAGTTGAACGACTTAGTTATTAGAGATAAAAGAGAATGTATGTTCCTGAAGGTGGGTTATTCTCAAGCCTATGATTGTGTAAATTGGGACTTCTTGAGATTTATGTCTAGGAAAACTGGTTTTGGACCTAAATGGTTGGAGTGGATGGAAAGAGGAGTGTTTTCAAGCAACATGTCAGTTATTATCAACAGTGGACCATTAAAAGATTTTAAAGTAACAAGAGGATTAAGGAAGTGTGACCCTTTATCACCCTTCTTTTTTGCACTAATGGTTGAAGGTCTAGCTGGTATAGTTAGGAAAGTTGGAGATCTTGGTGAATACAAGGGGTTCAAGATCAATAACCATTTGTCTTATGGTCTTCTCTAATTTGTTGATGATATTATATTAGTAGGGGAGTACAAATGGAATAATCTTTGGACAATCAAATCAATTCTAAGAGTGTGCGAGTTAGTGTTTAGACTAAGAGTTAATATGTCTAAAATAAAACTATATGGTTTGGGTATTGGACCTCAATTCTTGCAGACACCATCTCATTTCTTACTATGTAGGGTAGATTCAATACCCTTTAAGTTGTTGGGTCTAATAGTTGGTGCAGATCCTAGGAAAATAAAATCATGGAAGCCAATGATTGCAACTCTTAGTAAAAGGTTAAACAATTGGAAGAATATGTTCCTTTCAATTTGGGGAAGAGTTGCCCTGCTAGCTCAATTTTGAATAACCTGTCACTATACCAAATGTTTTTCTACAAAATGCCAGTAGGTGTGAAAAATAAGATTATAAGGATTCAGAGACAATTTTGTGGCACAGATCGGAAGAGAAGATAGGGATAAACTAGGTCAATTCATAGGGGGTTTGTAAACTAAAAGAAAAATGGGGGTTAGATATGAAGGATATACGAGTATTCAACAAGGCACTATTATTGAAATGGTTTTGGAGATTCCTCGAGGAGAAAGATGCAATTTATATGGGGATTATCCATCATAAGTATGGTGACATAAAGAGGAGCATTTAGCTCAGAAGCGACAAGAAACTTATAGGGACTAATTCAATTTGGTGGAGGGATCTGCTCAATCTTGGTAAGGGCTGAAGAATAAGGGGTTTTACTTTTAAAAGTCTTATAAATTGCAAGTCTGGAAGTGGAAGTGAAATATATTTCTTGCAAGCTAGATGGCTAGGTCATGTTTCTTTGGTAATTGTATTCACATTTTTAAGCTTGGCATCTGAAAAATACTAAAGGATCAGTGCATCAGATGGGCCATTGGATAAAAGGCTCTTGGAAATGGAATCTAAAATGGTCTAATAGGGTGTAGGAGTCTTAGGGAGTATAATAACTAGTTGATCTGATGGTTCTATTAGATATAGTGGAACCAAACCCTAGAGTTCAGGATATTTTGAATGGGCATGTTGCCATAAAAAAATATTCACAGTAAAATCATGTTACAGGAGATTTATGTAGAAGAAATCAGCATAAGAAATGGATGAAAACTTGAGTTATGTTTTGAAGAGGATCTAAAAAACCAAAGTGCCCTCCAAGATTAAACTCTTTTGTTGGAGATTTTTCTTGGACAAATTTCCAACAAGATCCCAACTCTTAAAAAGAGGTATCCTTTTAATGAGCAAGACAAGGTGTGTGCACTATGCTTTTTCCAAGAAGAGAATTTATTGAAGGAGAAGAGCGACCCAAAACGCAGCGGAATTTTTAAAAAAAATCTCCTTTAGTGATCCTTACGAATGGGCATGATCAGTGATAGAATCGTTACCTCTTGTGGCGATTGAAACCTTTGATGCAGATCTACGGAGCGATCATGAACGTTGAATGGTGACAACACCTTTACTCAGTCCACATGAACAGATTCCTTCAATCTCAGTGCTAACTGCTACAAATGAAGGCTTTGAGTGAGTGAGAGAATGAGAGAGAAACGAAATTACAACTGCACAAATGCTTATGCAAAAGGGTTCTATTTATAGAACCACTTGTGTGGGCTGCAAGCTAAAAAGCTCACTTAAGTGTATGTGGCCCATATCTTATGATATGCCAAAATCACTTAAGCGTGTGGTACCTTACCATATTTCGTATTCTACTTAAGTACACTGTACCTTACGATGTTCTACAATTCACTTAAGAGCACCGTACCTTACGGTGTTCCTTAGTTACTCTATCTCTCATCAATCCTTCCTCTTGTGTGTGACCCTGTAGGTTTTCGTAACATTAGCAATTATATTAAATCACGTATTTAACATAATAAATAGTGAGTGGTATCTAGCAACACATCACTGCTACCCAAGACACGAAAATGTCATGTGATCTGACAAATTATTTTGTGATAATACTTATGTGTATAATTACCCTTTTGCCCTTATGTCTATATTGAACACATGGCATAGACCGTGTCATCCTTGTCCAGTTCAATATTGGGCCCGTAGACATTTATCCTGTTACGTGGGATGGGAGAATTCCATCTAGATCACTCATGTCCCTTAGCATGCTTCGTGGAGTACCCATCAACTGTCTTTATGGTCATCCAGTTACGGACAATGTTTGATTAGCAATAAGGCACTCAACTCTACATCTAGGGTACATAGTGGTTTCAGGTCAAAGGGTGGTATACACCATTATCACCATGAGAATAACTTATGACACTTAGCATAACATTCTATATAGTATTCTCATAGCGGGTCAATCCAGTATAAATATTACTCTCAAAATTCATACTTATGTTTTAGACTTGATAACTCTTTATCCATGATCCATGAGATGTGATCATCAGTCTATATACATAATAGTCTTAATGTTTTAATGTTATCCCACTTCACAACAAAGCTCGACTACGGATACTTTAAGAATGATGTCCTTATGTTTAATGGGATCTCATGATTAAGTCACACTTGATACATTAAATGGACTAGCTATTCTAGGGATTTTATTAAACAAACATAATAAAGAAAAAACCTTTTATTATTAATAAATAATTCGATACAAGTATCAAAAGTATTGGTGTAACACCCCAAATAAAGTAAAAGAATTATTTGATTAAGTTGATAATATTATTTTATTAATTTAATTAAATAAATTGGATTATTGGATTTATTATTATTATTATTATTTTGGAAAATATATAAGTGGGAAATAAGAGAAATAGTCTCATTTTTGGAACAGAGAGTTTTACGTGAAAGAGCAGAAGCATCGTGAAAGTGGAAAAAGGGGAAACCGCTGAAGAGAAAGAGAACGAAGAGGAAAGGGCCAAAGATTGCTCAGAGCTTCCTTCAATCCAAAGAGGTAAGGGGTCTGAACCTTATTAAACAATAATATGCGAGCATCTTCATGATTTATGTAGGATTGTTGATGGACTTTGGGGATTTAGGGAGATTGGGAAAGTTGGGGTTTGTCGTCGTTTAAGGTTATGATGAATAAGTTGAATTAAGCTGAAATTGAATCCGTAGTTGAGAGTATTGTGAAATTCTGAGCGTATAGCTTTTACAGATTTAGAATCGGAGGTCCGGAAGTCCTCCAACGGCGGAAAAATGCGGAAACTCTGCATTCTGCCTTGTGTTAGCGCAGGAACTGCTGTTTCGTCTGCGTTAACCGGTTAACCCATGGTGTTAACCGGTTAACACTGTTACAATTTGTGAATATGTTGAGTTTTGCCTGCGTTAACCGGTTAACCTATAGCGTTAACCGGTTAACACTGTTGCGTTTTGCCCAGAAGTGAGTTTTGCCTGCGTTAACCGGTTAACCTGTGGCGTTAACCGGTTAACATTGTTCCAGTATTGAAAAATGACTAAATTTTATGTTGAAATTGTGATTTGGCCTATTATGGTTGATTGTGATGAATCCATGTGTTAAGATGCAATGTTGTTGTTGTTTTGTTGAGTGGTATGTCATGCTATTAATGATAAAGATAACATGATCATATGATGTTGTTGTTGCGATGTTGATTATGATGCATGTTTGGTGTGCATGCATTCATGAAAGGCCGATGCCTAGTGATGAACGGACATGAGTTCCAATGATGTTGTTGACTCCGGGCTTGTTGAGAGGCTTGGTTCTTTACGGGGAACCCGGATTCTATGGTGATGAATCTGGGAGTGGTGATCCTGTAGTGGTCACAAAATGGGTATACCGAGTCGTGTTGAGTCATGCATGGGTGTGTGCATTGCATTGGATGTGTTGTTTTGTTGATGTTCATGAGTTTGTTGATTATGATGATGATGATGAGCTGTGTTGGCATATGTGAAATATATAATTATGTTTATATTTCTGTCGTTATATTATTATTTAATAATGTAATTCTCACCCCTTCTGCATGTGTTTATGTTCATCTATGATGAGCAATGTGCAGATAAAGCGGAGTAGCTACTGTTGAGGTTTGAAGAATAAGTGTAGAGTTATTCTACGGAGTCGAGTCAAATGCTCTGGTCATGTGACACCGGGGTTATGGGATTCGATAGATAATTACATTTTATTTACGTTGTTTATGAGGATTAAAATGTTGAGATGTTTTGTTGAGATGATGTTGATACCTTTTTATGAATTATTATATGATGAAAAATAACAATTATGTTGTTGTCCGCTGCGAAGTTTTAATAAATTAAATAATATGTTTTATGTTGTGATTGAATAAGTGTTATGTTGTAAGAAATGTAAACTCTTCTACATGTTGTACTCTGATAATTTATTTAAATATGTCGTTTGGGTAGAAGGGTGTTACATTAGTGGTATCAGAGCATTGTCAGTCCAGTCGAGTCATAATGTGATGTTTCCCGGTTGGTCGATTAGTGTAAATGACACTGTCGATATTTAACGGTTGTAGTTGTGTTGTGCAGAGTATGGCTGGAGAAAATGACCGTGCGATTGCTGAGGCTTTGGCTGCTATGGCGCAGGCTATGCAGGCGCAGCAGAATCCGCCGGTCGACGAGTTTAAGAATTTGGGAAGGTTTCTGAAGAATAACCCTCCTACATTCAAAGGGCGCTATGATCCAGATGGTGCTCAGATTTGGCTGAAGGAAATTGAGAAGATTTTCCGGGTAATGACGTGTACTGAAGCACAGAAGGTGCAGTTTGGTACGCATATGTTATCTGAAGAGGCGGAAAACTGGTGGGATAACACTCGCCAGAGAATTGAAGTACCAGGTGCTGAGATGACTTGGGAAAGGTTCAAGACGGTCTTTCTGGAGAAATATTTTCCTGCTGATGTGCGATGTAAGAAGGAGATGGAATTTCTAGAACTGAAGCAGGGTAACATGTCTGTTGCTGACTACGCTTCGAAGTTTGAAGAGCTGGTGCAGTATTGTCCTCATTATAATAATGCTGATGCTGAAGGATCCAAGTGTGTCAAGTTTGAGAACGGGTTGCGTCCCGAGATCAAACAAGGCATTGGTTACCAGGAGATTCGTAGGTTTCCTACATTGGTTAACAAGTGCAGGATATTTGATGAAGATAGCAAGGCTAGGACTGCTCATTACAAGAGTCTTAGTGAGAAGAAGAATAAGGATCGTGGTGGTCCTTATGTATCCCCGAATGGTAAAGGTAAGCAGAAAGTGGTAGAGGAGAAGAAGCCAAGTGGGGGAGGATCTTCCATAGCTGGTAAATGTTTCAAGTGTGGCGAGCCAGGCCACCGTGCTGATAGCTGTACCAAGAAAGTGCTGAGATGTTTCCGATGCGGTCAGACTGGTCATAGAGTTACTGAATGTAAGGATGCTGGTCCGACATGTTTTAATTGTGGCGAGAAAGGTCATATCAGTTCGCAGTGCTCGAAACCGAAGAAGGCGGCTACTGCAGCTCATACTACTGGTAGGGTGTTTGCTCTGAGTGGGGCTGAAACTCCTAAAGAAGATAATCTGATTAAAGGTACTTGCTTGATTAATAATGTTGAATTGCTTGCTATTGTTGACACTGGTGCTACTCATTCGTTCATTTCGTATGAGTGTGCGACCAGGATTGGTGTGATTATGTCGTCCCTAGGCGGAAGTATGGTGATAGATACTCCTGCTAATGGTTCTGTGAAGACTTCTGTTGTCTGTCGAGGTTGTCAGTTGACGATCTTTGAGAGAGAGTTCGTAGTTGATTTGGTGTGCTTACCCTTGCACCAAATTGATATTATTCTGGGAATGAATTGGCTAGAATTCTATGGCGTGTTTATCAACTGCTATAGGAAGACGGTGCGGTTTTCTGAAGTTGGTGTGGATGATGAGGCAAGATTTCTATCTGCTAGGCAGGTGGGGGATTTTGTGAAAGATGAAGCTCAGATATTCGCTTTATTTGCGTCTCTGCAAGCGGATAAGAAAGTGGTGAGTGTAGATTTGCCTGTCGTTTGTGAATTTCAGGATGTGTTTCCGGAGGATGTAAGTGATTTACCTCCAGAACGTGAAGTCGAATTTGCCATTGACTTAGTACCAGGTACGAGTCCAGTGTCGATGTCTCCGTATAGAATGTCGGCAACTGAATTAGTTGAATTGAAGAAGCAACTTGAAGAATTACTTGAGAAGAAGTTTGTGCGTCCAAGTGTTTCTCCTTGGGGTGCACCAGTATTGTTAGTGAAGAAGAAAGAAGGTACGATGAGACTGTGTGTCGATTATCGGCAGTTGAATAAGGTGACTATCAAGAATCGGTATCCATTGCCGAGGATTGATGATTTGATGGACCAGTTGATTGGAGCTCATGTTTTCAGTAAGATTGATTTGCGGTCGGGTTATCATCAAATCCGAGTGAAGTCAGATGATATTGCGAAGACTGCTTTCCGTACGAGGTATGGTCATTATGAATACACTGTGATGCCGTTCGGTGTGTCTAATGCTCCAGGTGTGTTTATGGAATATATGAATCGTATATTTCATCCGTACCTTGATAATTTTGTTGTGGTGTTCATAGATGATATATTGATATATTCTCAGACGGAAGAAGAGCATGCAGGACATCTGAGAATTGTTTTACAAGTGTTAAGAGAAAAGAAATTATATGCAAAGTTATCTAAATGTGAGTTCTGGTTGAAGGAAGTGAGTTTCCTTGGCCATGTGATTTCGAGTGGTGGAATTTCTGTTGATCCTGCTAAAGTTGATGCTGTATTACAGTGGGAGACTCCGAAGTCTGCTACTGAGATACGCAGTTTTCTGGGATTAGCTGGTTATTATCGCAGATTTATTGAGGGCTTCTCTAAGTTGGCATTGCCGTTGACGCAGTTGACTAAGAAGGGTCAAGTGTATGTGTGGGATGCAGCTTGTGAAGCGAGTTTTGTTGAGTTGAAGAGGCGGTTGACCAGTGCTCCAGTGTTGATCTTGCCTAATCCTGGTGAGTCCTTCGTTGTTTATTGTGATGCTTCTTTGATGGGTCTTGGTGGTGTTTTGATGCAGAATGGTAAGGTTGTAGCTTATGCTTCTAGACAGTTGAGAGTTCATGAGAGGAATTATCCTACGCATGATCTAGAACTTGCAGCTGTTGTATTTGTGTTGAAAATGTGGAGGCATTATCTGTATGGTTCCAGATTCGAAGTGTTCAGTGATCACAAGAGACTGAAGTATCTGTTTGATCAGAAAGAGTTAAATATGAGGCAGAGAAGATGGTTAGAATTACTGAAGGATTTTGACTTTGAATTGAGTTATCATCCCGGTAAGGCTAATGTAGTTGCAGATGCGCTGAGTAGAAAGTCTCTACATATGTCTATGATGATGGTTCGGGAACTTGAGTTAATTGAACAGTTCCGTGACATGAGTTTGGGTTGTGAAGTTTCCGCTGATAGTGTAAAGTTGGGTATGCTGAAGTTGACTAGTGGAATTCTGGAAGATATTCGGAATGGTCAGCAAGTTGATGTCGCTCTCGTTGATCATATTACTATGGTTAACCAGGGTAATGGTGGTAATTTTGAGATTGATGAGAATGGCATCCTGCGATTTAAAGGTAGAGTTTGTGTTCCTGAGGTGTCTGAATTGAGAAAGAGTATTCTTGAAGAGGGCCATAGGAGTGGATTGAGTATCCATCCAGGTGCAACTAAAATGTATCAAGATTTGAAGAAGTTGTTTTGGTGGGCTGGTATGAAAAGAGATGTTGCTAAGTTTGTGTATGCCTGTTTGACTTGTCAGAAGTCAAAGGTTGAACATCAGAAACCGGCAGGTATGATGCAACCTTTGAAGATTCCTGAATGGAAGTGGGATAGCATTTCCATGGATTTTGTGACGGGATTACCGAGGACGGTGAAAGGTAATGATTCTATTTGGGTGATTGTGGATCGATTGACTAAGTCGGCGCATTTCTTGCCGATGAAGATTAATCACTCTTTGGAGAAGTTGGCAGAGTTGTATATTGAGGAGATAGTGAGACTGCATGGTATTCCATCCAGTATTGTGTCTGATAGAGATCCCAGATTTACTTCTAGATTTTGGGAAAGTTTGCAGAAAGCGTTGGGGACTAAGTTGAGGTTGAGTTCAGCTTATCATCCTCAGACTGATGGTCAGACTGAAAGAACCATCCAATCCTTGGAGGATTTGTTGAGAGCTTGTGTGTTGGAGCAGAGTGGTTCTTGGGATAGTTGTTTGCCGTTGGTGGAGTTTACTTATAATAATAGTTTTCATGCTAGTATCGGTATGGCTCCATATGAAGCATTATATGGTAGGAGGTGTAGAACTCCATTGTGTTGGTATGAGTCAGGTGAGAGTGTTGTACTCGGACCTGAGATTGTGCAGCAGACGACTGAAAAGGTTAAGATGATTCAGGAGAAAATGAAGATTTCTCAGAGTCGTCAGAAGAGTTATCATGATAATAGGAGAAAGGCACTCGAGTTCCAAGAGGGAGATCATGTGTTCTTGAGAGTTACGCCGACGACAGGTGTAGGTAGAGCTTTAAAGTCTAAAAAGCTTACTCCGAGGTTTGTGGGTCCGTATCAGATTTTGAAGAGGGTTGGGGAAGTGGCGTATCGGATAGCTTTACCGCCGTCGCTTTCTAATCTGCATGATGTGTTTCATGTATCTCAGTTGAGAAAATATATTGCGGATCCTTCGCATGTTGTTCAGGTGGATGATATCCAGGTGAGGGATAATTTGACCGTTGAGGTGTTGCCAATTCGGATAGATGACCGAGAAGAGAAGACCCTGAGAGGTAAGAAGATTGCTCTAGTGAAAGTTGTTTGGGGAGGTCCAGCTGGTGAGAGCTTGACTTGGGAGCGTGAAGATCAGATGAAGGAGTCGTATCCGGCTCTATTTGCTTGAGGTATGTTTTCGAGGACGAAAACTTCTAAAGTGGGGGAGAGTTGTAACACCCCAAATAAAGTAAAAGAATTATTTGATTAAGTTGATAATATTATTTTATTAATTTAATTAAATAAATTGGATTATTGGATTTATTATTATTATTATTATTTTGGAAAATATATAAGTGGGAAATAAGAGAAATAGTCTCATTTTTGGAACAGAGAGTTTTACGTGAAAGAGCAGAAGCATCGTGAAAGTGGAAAAAGGGGAAACCGCTGAAGAGAAAGAGAACGAAGAGGAAAGGGCCAAAGATTGCTCAGAGCTTCCTTCAATCCAAAGAGGTAAGGGGTCTGAACCTTATTAAACAATAATATGCGAGCATCTTCATGATTTATGTAGGATTGTTGATGGACTTTGGGGATTTAGGGAGATTGGGAAAGTTGGGGTTTGTCGTCGTTTAAGGTTATGATGAATAAGTTGAATTAAGCTGAAATTGAATCCGTAGTTGAGAGTATTGTGAAATTCTGAGCGTATAGCTTTTACAGATTTAGAATCGGAGGTCCGGAAGTCCTCCAACGGCGGAAAAATGCGGAAACTCTGCATTCTGCCTTGTGTTAGCGCAGGAACTGCTGTTTCGTCTGCGTTAACCGGTTAACCCATGGTGTTAACCGGTTAACACTGTTACAATTTGTGAATATGTTGAGTTTTGCCTGCGTTAACCGGTTAACCTATAGCGTTAACCGGTTAACACTGTTGCGTTTTGCCCAGAAGTGAGTTTTGCCTGCGTTAACCGGTTAACCTGTGGCGTTAACCGGTTAACACTGTTCCAGTATTGAAAAATGACTAAATTTTATGTTGAAATTGTGATTTGGCCTATTATGGTTGATTGTGATGAATCCATGTGTTAAGATGCAATGTTGTTGTTGTTTTGTTGAGTGGTATGTCATGCTATTAATGATAAAGATAACATGATCATATGATGTTGTTGTTGCGATGTTGATTATGATGCATGTTTGGTGTGCATGCATTCATGAAAGGCCGATGCCTAGTGATGAACGGACATGAGTTCCAATGATGTTGTTGACTCCTGGCTTGTTGAGAGGCTTGGTTCTTTACGGGGAACCCGGATTCTATGGTGATGAATCTGGGAGTGGTGATCCTGTAGTGGTCACAAAATGGGTATACCGAGTCGTGTTGAGTCATGCATGGGTGTGTGCATTGCATTGGATGTGTTGTTTTGTTGATGTTCATGAGTTTGTTGATTATGATGATGATGATGAGCTGTGTTGGCATATGTGAAATATAAATTATGTTTATATTTCTGTCGTTATATTATTATTTAATAATGTAATTCTCACCCCTTCTGCATGTGTTTATGTTCATCTATGATGAGCAATGTGCAGATAAAGCGGAGTAGCTACTGTTGAGGTTTGAAGAATAAGTGTAGAGTTATTCTACGGAGTCGAGTCAAATGCTCTGGTCATGTGACACCGGGGTTATGGGATTCGATAGATAATTACATTTTATTTACGTTGTTTATGAGGATTAAAATGTTGAGATGTTTTGTTGAGATGATGTTGATACCTTTTTATGAATTATTATATGATGAAAAATAACAATTATGTTGTTGTCCGCTGCGAAGTTTTAATAAATTAAATAATATGTTTTATGTTGTGATTGAATAAGTGTTATGTTGTAAGAAATGTAAACTCTTCTACATGTTGTACTCTGATAATTTATTTAAATATGTCGTTTGGGTAGAAGGGTGTTACAATTGGCCTCTAGGGCTTACACCAACATTTATCTCATCTAATGTTCCAATGTATGGGCTCCAAACATATTTGACAGGAAATTTATAGTTGGCTTAAAATTGATACAGTGGTTTCTATTTGCAGTAGGGAGAATTAATAATTGTCTCCAACCAACTAAGAGGAAAGGTGGAAAAGTGCATGGAAGATTCTATTTGGATTATTGTTTGCTGGTGTATTTTGAAAAAAAAGAAATGCAATTATGTTTAAGGATGAAATAAAATATGTGAAAGAGGTGATTCTCAATATCAAAGTGTGCTCTTGGATGTGGTTGGTTATAGGTTCTAAATGTAAATTTAAATATAATTTTTATGAATGGTGTAAGTGTAACACCCCAATTAAAATAAGATAATTATTTAATTTAAATTAATATTTTTTTTATTAATTTAATTGAATAATTGGAATTTGGGATTATTATTACTATTATTTTGGAATAATAATTATTGGGATAATTATTTATTGGAAAATATATATAAGTTGGAATTAAGGAAAAAGTCCCATTTTGGAGTAAAAAGGTTTTTACGTGAAAAACAGAGAAGCGATCGTGAAAGAGGAAAAGGGCAAAGGCAGAGCAAGAGGAAGAAGGTTGGAGAAGAGAAGAGCTTGAAGCTTGAGATTTGCCGGATTAACTCAGGTAAGGGGGGTTTATCATCGGTTAAAGGGTATTATATGATAATATGTACTGGGTAGTGATAACCATTGTTTTATCTCTGATTAGATTGATGTATGATGAATTTGTGAAATAGTGGATGAATGAAATTGGATGATAATTGAAAGGAATTCGAAGAAATTTAACATCTATGCACATAACAGCCAGTGGATGAATGAAATTGGACGATAATTGAAAAGGAATTCGTAGAAATTTAACATCTGTGCACATAACAGCCAAATGACGTTCGCCATTATGCCTTCGGCGTTCGCCGTTTGGGTTTTTTTTTCAGAATAAGAGCGTTTAACGCTAATGGCGTTCGCCATTAGCCTAATGGCGTTCGCCATATCAGTTTGACAGACAGTTTTTCCAGAATGAGAGCGTGTAACGCTAATGGCGTTCGTCATTAGCCTAATGGCGTTCGCCATATCAGTTCGAAGGACAGATTTCGCGTTTTAAACTCCCAGATGTGATATCGTTGTAATGTTGTTGTCGTTTTGTTGGGTCTTGAGTAGTATAGGTATTAGTAGAGTGTGCTAATACTGTGTTTGATTATGTGGCATGATATGATATGCTGTTGTGATAAAATGTGTTAATGATGTGTGATGCTATGCATGATGCTGTGAATGTATCAGTTATGTATGCATTGTGAATAGACTGCTTTGTGGCTTAGAGTGTGAGCATGTGTCTATTCTTGAATTGTTGTTGATGTTGCATTGCTAGATGATTAGCGTGCATAGCATAGCCTTCGGGGCTGTAGCTAATTCCCATTGTGAGGAATTAGTGAGTGAACCATTGTGGGTTTGTTGTTGATGTTTGCATGCTAGATGATTAGTGTGCATAGTCTAGCCTTTGGGGCTGTAGCTAATTCCCATAGTGAGGAATTAGTGAGTGAGTCATTAGATCTCAATGAGTGGGACTAGTGAGCTTAGTAGCCGTATCTGGAGGGATCGGTGAGCTTGAACTATATGTTCAGGAATAGTCGGTACCGCATGTGTGGAGTCTCATTGCATAAATATATGTATGGCGTATAATATGAATGGATGTATTCCAATATTATACGTGTGTTGTGTTGTTGTTAAGTCTGATTTGAGTTTATACTGGTGTTGTGTACTGATGTTGAGTATGATGTTTAAGCCGATGATCTATTGATGAATGTGTGTTGCAATTAGGGTGATTGATGTGTTAATTACTTAGCATTACATGTTGTTCTATAATGCTTATTATATTGATTGAGGAACTCACCCTTACAACTATTTTTCAGGTAACGAGAAATGAGTTGAGTAGAAGCTATGCTTGGAGTCTAGTGTAGTCTCCATAGTGGGTCATGCTCTGATAGATGTAACATCGGGAGGGAACCTTTTAATTGTTGTTGTTGATGGTTTTGAACTAAATTACATGTGAATGTTACATGTTTTACATGATTGAGTTGATCTCTATCCGCTGCGTAATTGTGCAAATACTTTATGTTTAAATTAAATAAATGAGCATGACTGTTATATTGTTTAAATGGTGTGGAATAATTGTGTGACACCCTTGGTGCATAATTACTCTGATTATGTGTTTATTATTTTTAATCAAATTTTGGGGTATTTTAGAAGGGTGTTACATTAGTGGTATCAGAGCATAGTCGGTCGAGTCGAGTCGTAATTATTATGTTTTCCCCTGTACAGGATAGGTGTTGTGTAACCCTATCAGTACTTATTATTTTAGCTTGTTGGGTTTCAGAATAGAGATGGCTGGAAGAGGTAGAGATGATGCTGCGATTGCTGAGGCTCTGGGTATGCTAGCTGGAGTACTTGGAGGAAATCCGAATGTTGTGGGAATGGGAGCTGCTCGTCAACTGAGTGAGTTCCAGAAGAACAATCCTCCAATGTTCAAGGGAGCATACGATCCAGATGGTGCTCAGAAGTGGTTGAAGGAGATCGAGAGGATCTTCCGAGTGACTGAGTGTGCCGATAACCAGAAGGTCAGGCTCGGTACGCATATGCTGTCAGAGGAAGCAGATGATTGGTGGGTTGCTACCCGCACTGAGTTGGAAGCTGCCGGAAGTGCTGAGGTCACTTGGGCGGTGTTCAGAGAGAGATTTCTGAGGAAGTACCTTCCAGAGGAGGTCAGAGGAAGGAGAGAGAAAGAGTTCGTAGAATTGAAGCAGGGCAATCGGTCTGTTACTGAGTATGCTGCTAAGTTCACAGAGCTGTCGAAGTATTACATTCCCTATGATGAGGCTACTGGAGAATTTTCAAAATGCGTGAGGTTTGAGAACGGGTTACGTCCCGAGATCAAGCAGGCTATTGGGTATCAGCGGATTAGAGTGTTTTCTAATTTGGTCGACTGTTGCAGAATGTTCGAACGGGATACCAAGGCCAGAGCGGAAAGCTATCAGCAGAGGGTTGATAGGAAAGACAAGAATCAGAATGATCGTGGGAAACCGTATGCAGCTGGCAAAGGTTTCCAGAGACAGAGTGGGATGAGGAGACCTAGTGGGGGAGACTCCAGTGTCCCTGCCAAATGTTATAGATGTGGTCAGGCTGGACATCGTTTCTATGAGTGTACCAGTGCTGAGAAGAAGTGTTTCAAGTGTGGAAAAGGTGGTCACTTGGCGGCAGAGTGCCGGTTGAAGACTGCGACTTGTTTCAACTGTTTTGATAAGACTGTGATCTTTCCTGAGATTGAGGAAGGAAAGAGTTTGTTTCTATCAGCTAGGCAGGTGAACGAGGAAGTAGCAGATGAGGCAGAGTTGTTTATGCTGTTAGCGACTTTAGAGGCTAAAGATAAATTGGTGATTTGCGATCTAGCCGTGATGTGTGATTTTCCTGATGTGTTTCCTGAAGAAGTGAACAAATTACCGCCAGAGCGTGAAGTTGAGTTCTCGTTTGATTTGGTACCTGGTACTAGGCCGGTGTCGATGGCTCCATACCGTATGTCTGCTGTTGAGTTAACTGAATTGAAGAGTCAGTTGGAAGATCTGTTGGATAAGAAATTTATTCGTCCGAGGGTGTCACCGTGGGGTGCACCGGTGTGGTTGGTTAGAAGAAGTTAGTTTCCTGGTCATGTGATTTCAAGAGGTGGTGTTGCTGTTGATCCTTCTAAGATAGAAGCGGTATCTCAGTGGGAAGCTCCGAAGTCTGTTGCTGAGATTCGAAGTTTCCTTAGTTTGGCTGGTTATTATAGGAAGTTCATTGAGGGATTTTCTAAGTTGGCGTTACCGTTGACAATGTTGACTAGAAAGGGGCAAGCGTTTGTTTGGGACTCAAATGTGAAGAAGGTTTCCAAGAGTTAAAGAGAAGGTTGACTACTGCTCCTATTCTGATATTACTGAGTCCGTCGGAACCATTGAGGTTTCTGTGATGCGTCATTGTTGGGTTTGGGTGGTGTGTTGATGCAGAATAAGCAGGTTATAGCTTATGCTTCGAGACAACTGAGGGTTCATGAGAGGAACTATCCGACGCACGATTTAGAGTTGGCAGCGGTGGTTTTTGTTCTGAAGTTGTGGAGGCATTACTTGTACGGGTCAAGATTCGAGGTTTTCAGTGACCATAAAAGTTTAAAGTATTTGTTTGATCAGAAAGAGCTGAATATGAGACAGAGGAGATGGTTGGAGTTCTGGAGGATTATGACTTTGGTTTGAACTACCATCCGGGTAAAGAAAACGTAGTGGCTGATGCGTTGAGTCGGAAATCATTGAATATGTCTATGTTAATGGTTAAGGAATTGGATTTAATTGAGCAGTTTAGAGACTTGAGTTTGGTGTGTGAGAGTACTCACAATAGTGTTAAATTGGGAATGTTGAAGTTAACGAGTGGTATTCTGGATGAGATTAGAAAGGGTCAGAAATCCGATGTGCTTTTGGTTGATAAGTTGACTCTAGTGAATCAAGGTCAAGGTGGTGAATTCAGGGTTGACGAGAATGGTGTTTTGAGATTTGGTAATCGGGTGTGCGTTCCGGATGTCACAGAACTTAAGAAGAGTATTCTTGAGGAAGGACATCGTAGTGGTTTGAGTATTCATCCTGGAGCTACGAAGATGTATCATGATTTGAAAAAGTTATTTTGGTGGCCGGGAATGAAAAGAGAAATTGCGAGTTTTGTTTATTCTTGTTTGACTTGTCAGAAGTCAAAGATTGAGCATCAGAAGCCGTCTGGGCTAATGCAACCGTTGGCTATTCCAGAGTGGAAGTGGGATAGTATCAGTATGGATTTTGTTTCTGGTTTGCCGAGGACAAATAAGAATTTTGAAGCTATTTGGGTGATTGTTGATAGATTGACGAAATCGGCTCATTTCATTCCGATTAGAATGGATTATCCGTTAGAGAGATTAGCCGAGTTGTATATTGAGAAGATTGTAAGTTTGCATGGTATTCCGTCGAGTATTGTTTCGGACAGAGATCCTAGATTTACATCGAAGTTTTGGGAAGGTTTGCAGAAGGCTTTGGGAACTAAGCTGAGATTGAGTTCTGCATATCATCCGCAGACTGATGGTCAGACTGAGAGGACGATTCAGTCACTAGAGGATCTTTTGAGAGCTTGTGTTTTAGAAAAGAGAGGTGCGTGGGATTGTTATTTATCGTTGATTGAGTTTACCTACAACAATAGTTTTCATTCGAGTATTGGTATGGCACCGTTTGAAGCTTTGTATGGTAGGAGATGTCAGACACCTTTATGTTGGTATGAGTCCGGTGAGAGTGCTGTGGTTGGACCGGAGATTGTTCAACAAACTACGGACAAGATTAAGATGATCCAGGAGAAGATGAGAATTGCTCAGAGTCGACAGAAGAGTTATCATGATAAGAGGAGGAAGTCACTTGAGTTCCAAGAGGGAGATCATGTGTTTCTTCGTGTTACTCCGATAACTGGTGTTGGTCGAGCTCTGAAGTCGAAGAAGTTGACACCTCGATTTATTGGTCCTTATCAGATTTTGGAGAGGATAGGGGAGGTAGCCTATCGTATCGCTTTACCGCCGTCGCTTGCGAATTTGCATGATGTTTTTCATGTGTCTCAGTTGAGGAGATACATTCATGATCCGTCGCATGTAGTCCAAATAGATGATGTACAGGTGAGAGATAACCTGACTGTTGAAACATCACCTATGAGGATCGAGGATCGAGAGTTGAAGCAGTTGCGGGGTAAAGAGATTGCCTTGGTGAAGGTAGCTTGGGGAGGACCAGCAGGTGGCAATGTGACCTGGGAACTTGAGAGTCAGATGAAGGAGTCTTATCCGGAGTTGTTCGCTTGAGGTATGTTTTCGAGGACGAAAACTCTTTTAGTGGGGGAGAGTTGTAACACCCCAATTAAAATAAGATAATTATTTAATTTAAATTAATATTTTTTTTATTAATTTAATTGAATAATTGGAATTTGGGATTATTATTACTATTATTTTGGAATAATAATTATTGGGATAATTATTTATTGGAAAATATATATAAGTTGGAATTAAGGAAAAAGTCCCATTTTGGAGTAAAAAGGTTTTTACGTGAAAAACAGAGAAGCGATCGTGAAAGAGGAAAAGGGCAAAGGCAGAGCAAGAGGAAGAAGGTTGGAGAAGAGAAGAGCTTGAAGCTTGAGATTTGCCGGATTAACTCAGGTAAGGGGGGTTTATCATCGGTTAAAGGGTATTATATGATAATATGTACTGGGTAGTGATAACCATTGTTTTATCTCTGATTAGATTGATGTATGATGAATTTGTGAAATAGTGGATGAATGAAATTGGATGATAATTGAAAGGAATTCGAAGAAATTTAACATCTATGCACATAACAGCCAGTGGATGAATGAAATTGGACGATAATTGAAAAGGAATTCGTAGAAATTTAACATCTGTGCACATAACAGCCAAATGACGTTCGCCATTATGCCTTCGGCGTTCGCCGTTTGGGTTTTTTTTTCAGAATAAGAGCGTTTAACGCTAATGGCGTTCGCCATTAGCCTAATGGCGTTCGCCATATCAGTTTGACAGACAGTTTTTCCAGAATGAGAGCGTGTAACGCTAATGGCGTTCGTCATTAGCCTAATGGCGTTCGCCATATCAGTTCGAAGGACAGATTTCGCGTTTTAAACTCCCAGATGTGATATCGTTGTAATGTTGTTGTCGTTTTGTTGGGTCTTGAGTAGTATAGGTATTAGTAGAGTGTGCTAATACTGTGTTTGATTATGTGGCATGATATGATATGCTGTTGTGATAAAATGTGTTAATGATGTGTGATGCTATGCATGATGCTGTGAATGTATCAGTTATGTATGCATTGTGAATAGACTGCTTTGTGGCTTAGAGTGTGAGCATGTGTCTATTCTTGAATTGTTGTTGATGTTGCATTGCTAGATGATTAGCGTGCATAGCATAGCCTTCGGGGCTGTAGCTAATTCCCATTGTGAGGAATTAGTGAGTGAACCATTGTGGGTTTGTTGTTGATGTTTGCATGCTAGATGATTAGTGTGCATAGTCTAGCCTTTGGGGCTGTAGCTAATTCCCATAGTGAGGAATTAGTGAGTGAGTCATTAGATCTCAATGAGTGGGACTAGTGAGCTTAGTAGCCGTATCTGGAGGGATCGGTGAGCTTGAACTATATGTTCAGGAATAGTCGGTACCGCATGTGTGGAGTCTCATTGCATAAATATATGTATGGCGTATAATATGAATGGATGTATTCCAATATTATACGTGTGTTGTGTTGTTGTTAAGTCTGATTTGAGTTTATACTGGTGTTGTGTACTGATGTTGAGTATGATGTTTAAGCCGATGATCTATTGATGAATGTGTGTTGCAATTAGGGTGATTGATGTGTTAATTACTTAGCATTACATGTTGTTCTATAATGCTTATTATATTGATTGAGGAACTCACCCTTACAACTATTTTTCAGGTAACGAGAAATGAGTTGAGTAGAAGCTATGCTTGGAGTCTAGTGTAGTCTCCATAGTGGGTCATGCTCTGATAGATGTAACATCGGGAGGGAACCTTTTAATTGTTGTTGTTGATGGTTTTGAACTAAATTACATGTGAATGTTACATGTTTTACATGATTGAGTTGATCTCTATCCGCTGCGTAATTGTGCAAATACTTTATGTTTAAATTAAATAAATGAGCATGACTGTTATATTGTTTAAATGGTGTGGAATAATTGTGTGACACCCTTGGTGCATAATTACTCTGATTATGTGTTTATTATTTTTAATCAAATTTTGGGGTATTTTAGAAGGGTGTTACAGTAAGCACCTAAGAGATTTCCTCTAAGTATCTATTTGTAATATGTCTAATACTTTGTAACTGATCTAAAGTACTTCTAGTACTCAATATAATTATACATTTTGCTTATTAAAAAAAAGACAAATGTAAAATACACAAAAAGTTTATTTTAAATATAATTTTGTTGAAGTTTTGACTGTACTAGAATGAATGAAAAGCATTGACTTTGTTAATTTATCATTTACACATTCGATATTTGTTTGGTTTGGATCTCTAATAGATGGTCTAAAAACCTTTTTTAATGTTCTTGTTTTGAGGACGAGTTAATACATAATGGAATAAGGATAAGTAGCATTGGAAAAATATTTTATATATTTTTAATGTTATAGTAAAAAAAAATATTATAAAAAATTAAATGTATTTGACTAAAATTAAGACCGAATATTATTTAAAAAATTAAAATTAAATGAGTTCAAATTTGTTATTTATGAATCTTTTGTTTATATATCAGTTATTTCTACGAGTAATAAAAATATGTAATAGACTAGTGAAGTGCACTATGGAAGGTCTTCGATACGGTCGTGGCGTCTCAGGTGGTCGGAGAGAGCATGTACTTGCAAGTTTAGCACTTTGATGTCCCACTCAATATAGACAGAGAGATGGAAATTGCAAATATTTAGTGAATCGTACCTTGGTGTGGGTAGTCACATTTATGTAGGGTGATACCTAGAATTGTTAGTGGTGGACGCGGCGCCAGACACAAGGATAGACCCCAACATTTGAGATGGGAGCATAGCTTGCTTTAGTGCAGGGCTCCTCACCGAGGGTACACTTGTTTGCCAACTTAGAAATGGTGTAGTAGTTGGATTAAGCCTCTAAGTGGGGCAAATATAATTTGTTTGTCTAGCCAACTCTTAACAATTTTCACCCATGTCCTTGCTATTAGTTATATAGCCCTGATTTTGTTGTAGAAGTGCTAAGATCAGCTTCGGGGTGGGCTCCATTCTAGAAGTGTGGGATTTGTTGGAAAATCTCCCTGGGAAAAGGGAGAATCTATTGAAAAGTTAAATGGGAGTTGGCAGCTTTGGGAACACACGCATCAAATGTTTGTCTTATCATTAAAAGGTTACTCTAGGGAGGACCTCCATGTGGATCAAGGCACTTAAGATAGGGAGGAAAAGCTCTTAGGGTGTTATAATGCACTTGAGTTCCATTAGAGATTCGAGGATGTATTAGGATAATTGATCGTGACTTTCCATATTCCCTCGATTGTTGACCTTAGATATTGATGCTTCTAGTTGCCTATAAAATAAGCCAGTGCAGTCAATTACTCTTTTTACTTTCCTTGTTATAGAGTTATATAACTAATTATGGTAAACATGTGGTTTTCACATTCTTTCAATCTTTCTATGTTCTTC
The DNA here is from genome assembly GCF_024323335.1 of Lathyrus oleraceus. NCBI lineage: Eukaryota > Viridiplantae > Streptophyta > Magnoliopsida > Fabales > Fabaceae > Lathyrus > Lathyrus oleraceus. Next base: position 88,274,766 of record NC_066584.1, read on the forward strand.
AATTTTCGTTCCTAGTCACGAGATATTTCATGAGTCTTCAACGATTCATCTTCTCCATCTATCAAAGCATAGAGACATTTGAGGTATTAATCTTTGTCCTTATCATTTTAGATGTTTGTGTTTGCTTTCTAGACACGTCCAATATAGGAAACCTAAATGTCCCATTTGTAAACCTAGTCAATCACAATGAATTTAGTCATGTATGCTCTCAAATTGGGCGGAAGTGACACACCTAATAAATTTAGATATGTCGTTCGGAAATCTTAGGAACCCAACGACGAAACTTTTAGAGGTGATAGGGCTTTATGGAGTTACGGATCCAAAAACAAAACTTCCTGAAGGGATGTATTTCGCGGGGGGTGAAAAACGAACCCTTGAGATCTATATTATTGAAATTATTGAAATATGAGAAGTTAAGAGACATTTGAGTAAACCGTGTGTCAGAATAATTCTACGGGAGATGTATTATATAGTAGAATATACAACTTATCACAGTAATTACAATGGGAATATGCTAAAGTGTATCATATTATATTCTAAAATGAACTAAGGAATATTCCATAGAATATTATCTATCTATCTATATATATATATATATATATATTATATATATATATATATATATATATATATATATATATATATATATATATATATATATATATGAAAGTTGTCATCTAGGAGGAGCAACTCAATACCGAAAATTTCTTGTGGGTTGTTGTATTCAAGAACTTTCCAAATACTAATTACACGAACGTGTATTTTCCAATTAATTTTTCCAGGAAGGAACAATATCATCAACAACCGTGATATTGGAAACCATCTTTAAATTATGTAAAGATGAATAAAAAATACAAAAACTTATTTGTTATGAGATGTGATATTGGAGAGATATTGAAAAGGAAAGACAAAAGAAAAAGAAAATGGGAAGGAATAAAAAATCAATAGGAAGTTATAAATAAAATGAACACCATGTATTTCCATTATTGTTATTTTTTAAAAACCCACGTATAATTAACTGAAAAGAGAAGTTATTGACTAATTCAAAAAAATATAATAAATATTGAAGTTATTTGAAAATAAAATTGATTTAAAAGTTGTTAATAGAGGGAAAAAGATGGAGAGAGTGGAGGAAAGTTTCAAAATCATGGTAGTAATGCATCATGGTTTGAAACTAAGTTAGTGGGAGAAATAGTCATTATTAATCCTAACATTATGACTCAAAATTAGCAAAATTTTTATTAATTAAAAGAAAATAATATTAAATTAGAGAGATAGTTATTATTAAATAAATAAATATAGTCATTATTAAATAAATAAAATAAATAAATATAGTTAATTATAGATTTAGTGGGATAATATATTATAATTATTTAAATATTAATTAATTAATTAAAAGAAAACAATATTAAGTTATAGTCATTATTAAATAAATAAAATATAATAAACATAATAAATTACATAAGTGACCTCTATTTTGACGCCAAAAATTACTAAGTGATATATATATATATATATATATATATATATATATATATATATATATATATATATATATTATATATATATATATATATATATATATATATATATATATATATATATATATATATATATATATATATATATTGTATTAGATTATTGGGATATTGCAATAATTTAATGAATCGTACCTTGGTGTGAGGTAGTCACATTTATGTAGGGTGATACCTAGAATTGTTACTGGTGGATGCTACTGATTTCAATAGGGACGTAATTTTAGAGTAGAAAACAAGCATCTTAAAACGCGTTTCTATTTTAAATACTGCATATCTTCCAATGTAATATCCATTATTATTTCCAAGGGGCGAAAATGGATACCGAGATGACATTGAGCTAAACGACTGGTTGCACAAAGCCTCAAATAAAAGACAAAAAGTATCAATTAGAGAGTTCTTTGTTTATAGAATTCAACAAAGAGAACTTGAATGTTCAACTTTATTGTTCTCTAGAAGGTTGTTTCAACAATTTTTGGTCGACGAATATAGCATGATAGAGTTTTCACGTCTGTACTGGGTTAAAACGCATCAAAAAGAGTTAAGAGCAGATATGTACAGTTGTCTTACATATGCAGTGCTCAAGGGAGAAACCAATCCTTCAACATCAGGAAGAAGGATTGTATTGCCCTCATTATTTACTGGTGGAGCACGTTATATGCTTCAGAATTATCAAAATGCCATGACAATTTATAGATGGGCCGGATATCCAGATTTGTTCATCACATTTACTTGCAATAAAAAATGGCCAGAGATGCAGAGAGTTGCAACAAATATGAGACTTAAATCAGAGGATAGGCCATATTTAGTATGTAGAATTTTTAAGATTAAACTTGATCATATGATAAAGGATATAAGGAAGGGAAATGTGTTTGGAAAGGTTAAATCAAGTATTTGTTAATTAATCATTACATTATTTATACTTTAGAATCAAATTTATGTATTATTATTAATTTTATTTATTGTCGGTCATTTTCTATTATTCAATATCAAATATTAATCATGTTTTTAATGTGTAGTGATATATACAATTAAGTTTCAAAAGCGTGGATTACCACATGCCCACATCTTGATCTTCCTTTATCCGCAATTTCGACATCCACACCCTCATGATATTGACAAGATAATATATGTTGAACTACATGATGAACAAATTGAGCATGAGTTGTTTAAAATTATGTTCACTCTTATGATTCATGGTCCATGCGGAGTGCAAAATAAAAAATCTCCATGTATGCAAAATGGGAAGTGTAGTAAGTTTTCCCCTAAAAAGTTTCTTGAAAATACCACCATTGATTCAGAAGGATATCCAGTGTATAGACGGAGGGATAATGGTATATTTATTAAAAAAGGTGACTCCTTCATTGATAACAGATTTGTTATACCGTATAATACATATCTTTTGTTGAAATATAATGCACACATAAATGTTGAATGATGTAATCAACCGTGTTCCATAAAATACCTCTTCAAGTATGTCAACAAAGGTCATGATCGGATTACAACAACATTTTATAATGGTGATATTGATCAAGAGAAAACAAGTTTGTTTGATGAAATTAAATTGCATTATGATTGTAGATATTTGTCAGCGTGTGAGGTAACATGGAGAATATTTACTTTTGACATTAATTATAGAGAACCATCAGTTGAAAGATTATCTTTTCATTTGGAAAATGAACAAATTGTTACCTCCTCAGATCATGAGAAAATTGATCATGTGGTGAATAAATAAAAATCTCGGCATTCAAATTTTTGGCATGGATGGATGCCAATAGAAAATATCCTAAAGCAAAGGAGCTTACATATAGTGATTTTCCTTCTAAATTTGTTTGGAATCAACGAGAACATCAATGGTATCCAATGCCTATAGGTGAATCTTCTATCAATGGGTTAACATGCCCAATTAGCATAGGAGTATCCAACTATATGAGAATATCATTTATCTTCATACACAACGCCTTTTCCTGGAGCACATTTGATGTATCTCAGAATCCTGACAACAACATCCATGTGTTCTTGGCAAAGAGAATTTAAGAATTGGCTTACCACACTAACCGCAAAAGAAATGTTCGAAGGAGTGATTGTGAGATAATTCAATTTTCCAACCAATCTCTTATACCTCCTTGAGATCAAATAGAGGCTCCCCCTGATTGGATAGAAGTTTGACATTTGGATCCATAGGAGTATTAGTTGGTTTAGAATTCAACAAACATGTTTATTCCAAAATATCCATAGCATATTTCACTGAGAAATCATGAAACCATCTTTAGATTGAGCTACCTCAATACCCAAAAAATAACGGAGTTTACCAAGGTCTTTTGTCTAAAATTGTTTCGATAAATATTGTTTCAACTGGAGTATTCCATACTGATCACTACCAGTTATGACAATATCATCTACATACATAATAAGATAAATAAATAAGGGTAATGCTAACTTGTGCCCCAAGGGCATATGTTAAGAAACCCATAATTAGAAAATTTATTTTGAAAAAATAAATAAAATTATTAATTATAAATTTCTAATAAATTCAATACACAATTTCCAAGAATTTGTTTCTTTATTTATCTCTTAACTTGTGCCCTTGGGGCACAAGTTAACATTACCCAATAAATAATTGGGTTGAGTGACGATAAAACACATAATGTTCAGCTTCACTATGGACCATACCAAACTATTGTACTATAGTGTTGAATATGCCAAACCAAGCTCTCAAAGATACTTAAGACCATAAAGAGACTTGTGTAGCCTACAAACAATAGCCGATGACTCCCCTTGAGCAACACAACTAGTTGGTTGCTCCATATATACTTCCTCTTCAAGATCACCATGTAAAAATATGTTTTTTATGTCAAGTTGATGAAGAGGCCAATGTCGAATGACTGCAATGGAAAAAATAAGTCAAATTGATGCCATCTTGGCCACAAGCGATAAAGTATCACTATAATATAATCCAAAAATCTGAGTGTATCCTTTGGCTACCAAGCGAGCTTTGAATCGATTAAATTTACCATCTGGACCAACCTTCACTGTATAAAGCCAGGGACATGCTACCAAAGATTTCCCAGGGGGAAGAGGAATCATTTTCCAGGTACCACTACTTTGAATAACACATATCTCATCAATCATTTCTTGCCTCCATTCAAGGTGAGATAATGTGTCACCTGGAGTTTTATGAATAAAAACATAAGACAAATATGACAAGCAAGTATAATGTAAAAGGGAAAAACAGTGATAACATAAATCAATATAATATGAAGAAGGATTTTATATTTGAAGTATACCTTTTCAAAGATAAATTATAAGATCAAATTCAGGTGGCAGGATTAGATCCGGTGATGGCGGCAGGACGATAGTCTGCAATGACCTCGGGGATAAGTATGACATCGGGGATAGGGGCGACAAACGTTGGGTGATGATATTGATATGTTTGAAGTGGTCTATAAGTGGGGGTCATAAGCCATAAACTGATGGGGAATAATGGTAGGTGAGACATTAATAACTGTCAAAAAAGGTGTGGGAGTACTTCCCTGAAGGGGTTCCGGAGTTACGTGGCTGGACTCGAAATATGAAATATACTCAGAGAAGGAAACATCAGCCAATGTAAGGTATCATTGTAGAGTATGTGAATATAAACAATAACCTTTTGTAGATCAATGATAACAGACACACTTTAGTGACCGAGATGATAGTTTATCAAGACTATGAGAGATATTAAGTACAAAACATGTGAACCCGAAGACCCAGAGAGAAATTGGGTGAAATGGGGAATTGGGGAAAAGGATTGAATGAGAGATTTTATTATTAAGAGCATATTAGGGCATATGATTCATAAGGTAACATGTTGTTAGTACAACATCCCCCCAAAACTGAAGTGGAACATTACCATGGAGAAGTAGAGTTTGAGTGGTTTCTACGAGATGCTAGTTTTTGCGTTTGGCTACCCCATTTTGTTGAGATATGTGAGGGAGAGATATTTGATAGAGAATACCATTCAGTGACATAAAATTTTGAAATTGTTGGGATAAATATTCATGGGCATTGTCACTTCTTAAGGTATGGATAAACACATCGAATTGAGTTCTTATTTCTCGATAAAATTGTTCAAACATAGAAAATAATTCAGATATATTCTTCATTAAAAATAAACACATACAATGTGAAAAATCATCAATAAGGGGTACGAAATACCTAGACTCAAAAGTAGAGATAGTACGCGAGGGTCCCCAAACATCGGAGTGAACTAAAGCAAAAGGGGATGAAACATGTTTACTGACTCGATCGGGAAAGTGACTACGAGTATGTTTCCGTAACTAGCACGACTCGCAATGTAAATTAGATAACTTGGATAAACTTGACACCAAATTATTTAGCTTAGGAAGACCTAAATGACCTAATTGAGCATGGATAGTAAGTGGAGAATCTGCGGCTGAGAATGCCTTAGATGACATAAAGAGGTAGTAAAGGCCTTGAGACTCACATCTGATGCCAATCGCCTGTCCTTAACTCTAATCCTACAAGGAAACATTATCGTTAGTGAAGGTGACAATACAATCAAGAGAGTGTGTTAAATGACCATCTGAAAGTAAATTAAATGGACAATTAAGTATATAGAGAACAAAAGTAACAAAGAGAGAAAGTAGAATTTGAACAGTACCAATCCCTTTAGATCGGGTTTGGGAACCATTGATAGAAGGTATAATAGGTAAGAAACCAGAGGTAGATAGGGAAGAGAAAAGAAATTTATTACTGGTAGTATGATCAGATGTACCTGAACCAAGGACCCAAGGGCTAAGGGAAGATGACTGAGAAAGGAAAATGTATGAATTACCAATGTGTGCAACCGAAGCAATAGAACTAGAGTTCTAATTATTCTGACACCACCTGATGAAATCATCATAGCTTGGTGTAGATCTCTGAAGAGAAGGTGCGACCTGAAGAGTGACTAAATAATCAATTTGAGCTGCATTCACCTGGCGTGAAGGTGGAGGTCTGCCATACAGTTTCTAGCAATAGTAAATAGTATGCCCAAGTCGGCTATAATGTTCACACTTGGGACGAGGTTTGGAGTTGGATGGCACTCCTCAAATGTGATTCTGATTTTTGCAAAGGGATGCAAGAGCAGCAGTATCACCTGGTGTAGGGGAACCAAGAGATGGAGGGGAAACCTGTCTAAAAGCATGAGGTGTATTTAAGCGCAACAATTGTTCACTAATTGTGTCATAGTTAGGAATAGTATATCCTGATAAAATCTTATTATGAATGAACTCGGGTTCTAGTGGTAGTCTGATAAGTTCCATGACCATGAAAAACTTACTTTGTTATTCGGCATGAGTTGTCGCATATTTTATGAAAGGCATCTAGGTTGCGAAATTTGCTTACAAGGCATCAAACTTACTCAGATAGGCTTGCATATCCATATTCTCTAATTTTAAAGAGATGAGTTTGAGGATGACACTATATAGAAAATAAACATAGTTGGAGAATACTTTATTGGCATTTTCCCAAACCTCATAGTAAGGGGAGTATGCTTGGTATTGTGCTTGGAGATTAGGTGTCATGGAAAACCATAATACAATGCACAGAGAGGCATTATTTTTTTCCATTTAGCAAGTTTGGAGACAGGTACATCAACCAATTTTATAGTTAAGTGATGTTCAAATCCCTGACTGTGGAACCATATCTTGATGGCACCATCTCATTTGTTGTAGTTGGATGCCCTGTGTGTTTCTCACACGGGATAAGTGTAACTTTGGTAAATGAGACATAATCAGCGTCTCTTATGGCTTAAAAAAACCAAGGTTGTTTGAACCGGAACACGGTTTTTCGTGATTTGAAATTAAAAATTGAGATCGGATCTAGATCCAGTGGAGGGAGGCGAGTGGGGTAGTTCAAAAATCGGAGAGATCAACCGCCAGACGCGCGATCACGTGCAGGATGTGCGGCAATGCGTGAAGCTCACGTGCGAGAATGAAGGTGGCACGTGAGGCTGTTTCTCAAGGTGAAATTTATGGGACCAGCCAAATTAGAGGTTGTAATTCATCTGGTAGGGTTGGTTTTCCAGAATACTTCTACGAACAGTAGCGATGGCAGCAGTAGTGCGGTGGTTACCTGATAAATTTGAAAATTGAGTGGCGAACCAGAGTAATGACACGATATGCAACAAAAAAATCTCACTGGAAAACACTGGGTCAACTGGGTAAAGTACAGTGAAGAGTTGTATCTTAGTAGACTCTGAATACCATATTGAAATACGAGAAACTAAGAGACATTTGAGTAAATTGTGCGTCAGAATAACATTATAGGAGATGTATTATATTGTATAATATTCAACTTTTCACATTAATTACATTGAGAATATGCTAAAGTATATCTTATTCTATTCTAGAATGAACTAAAGGATATTCCATATACTATTTCAGGGACCAAATTGATAAGTACGTCAACTTGCAGAGACCAAATGACCATATATATATATATATATATATATATATATATATATATATATATATATATATATATATATATATATATATATATATATATATATATATATATATATATATATATATATATATATATATATATATATATATATATATATATATATATATATATATATATATATATATATATATATATATATATATGTGTGTGTGTGTGTGTGTGTGTGTGTGTTTATCAATTTGGTCCCTGAATGTTTTTTTTTGGAAATAGTTCTTGAATGTTAAAATCATTTTGGTTTTAGTCCCTGTCATACCCTCAAATTTACCCTACCTCCACATCATCCTCTTGAACCCTAATCCATGAGCATACATCCTATACATATAATCTCATATGCATTTGTACTTAATAACCCTCAATAATCCATAAACCCAAGGCATGTGGTTCATTTATGAAGCCTTAAGACCCATTGATCATGTTTAGGTGTGCCCAAGCCACCTTGACCCTAATCTTCATCATCAAGCATCCAATAAGCTTGGAGGATCATCCAAGGCATCTCATTCACTCTCCAAAACCCTAATTGAATGGTGAGTCCCCATGGAAGACACATCAAGATTCATTTGGTCACCCAAGTACCTAAACCATAACTCTTGACCCTCAATGGCTTGTACAAGTCATGATTCACTTTGTGCCTTGACCACACCATTAAGGACCCCTAAAAATCCAAAAATTGTCCATGCCACAACTATTTGAATCACCTAAATACATCTCTTACACCTCAAAACTCTAATTTGACTGGCTATGGCTCTTGATGAAACTTGTGGTCCAAGAAACCCTAGTTTATGCAATCTCTTGATTCTTTGTTTGGCCCCATTTGACCATCCCATCATTCAACACATAATTAATGAAATTCTGGCGTAGTTAGAGTTCAGATGTTCTACTTCAAGTCATGACATCTGATCTAACATTGTACCTATTACAGCAAGACAGTTATTACCCTCTGTACTAATGTGCACCTTTTCACAGTGTCACGACCTCTCCTTCTATGTCATCCTAGAATGGAGGGACACCTAGTTATGTGCACCTTATCATTCACTTCTGTTGTTTTCCTACATAGATATCAGCAAGATGTCTCAATCCTGTTTTAGACATTATCTGTTTCATTGTTCCAGTTTGTTGGTCATGTACTTGTATTTCCTAAATTAAAGGTTGTAACAAGTTAAACTAATCTCCACTTATTAAGGAACTAACAAATAGATTATTTGCCAGGTTCATTAATTGTAGCTTAGTTGTTAGTTTCCTAGATTTTAGATCAGCTGGTGGATTCCTGAAGAATAGCCTGAGAAAAATCCTGAAACAGAAAAACTAACCATCCAACAATGTAGCATGTGCAGTCAGGAGTGAATGTCACAACATCCTGTTTGACATCCAAGTCCAGAACCATATGCTAAGTCTGCTTGGTTCCTGAAAACAGACTGTGCTAAATTTGATGTACTGTAAAAGACCAACCAGTCTCTACTTCAGTATCAGCTTACTGGAAGAACTGTCAAGACATCCAGTTTGACAGTTTCACAATGATCTTTTGGCCAGGTCTGATATGCTTTTGAACTCCAGACTTCACTACATACTGAACTGAAATCATCAGCTTATTAAACACTATGTGCTGTTGTTGATGAATGTCAAAACATACTGATTGACATTCCAACAGAAGGCTATGTATCAGGTCTGCTATTATCTTGATGAACAGACTGGAATACATGCTTAGTTATGGCAGACATGATTATATCATACAGAAGGAAAACAAACACAGGAAATTGTTAACCCAGTTCAGTCCAACATGACCTACATCTGGGGGCTACCAAGCCAGGAAGAAGATCCACTATTAGCAGTATCAATTTAGAGTTAAACTCACCCGTTTACAACTCATCACTTAATCCCTACCCAATGCAATCTATACCTAGGAACTCCTAGATAGAAACCTCCAGTTTCCATTCCTATCACTACAATCACAATGTAATGTTACCACACCTTGAACTTGCTTCACAGCTTCATTCAAGAACAAAATCACTCTTGCCTACAGGCTTCGAGTTACAAACACTCTCAGGTTTTACTACTGAGAAACACATGGTAACCTTCCCACAGATTGGGAGGTTTACCTTACACACACCCCTAAAAATTCATTCTAAGAGGCTTACAAAAACTAGATTACAATCAGCTATTTATAACCTAATCACCCAACTGGATTTGGGCCTTCAGAAAATTGCAGCAGACTTGTTCTTTGCTGTTGCAACTTCAGCAGAAAAATTCTGCTACAAACAAGGTCTTCAAGTTCCTAAACTCTCTCCATATATATCTCCATGTTTAGAGCCTATATATATTCTGATTTAGTCTTCAAGACCTCCACATGGGAGTTAGGATATTCACCAGATATCCTTGCTGATCCCATGACATATACTGAATTAATTTATTCAGTTTCCTACACATGTGCGATGTCACAGACCTGATGTCGTGACATCGTACATGACATGTTGGTCCAGATGTTGAATTTCTTCAACCCAACATATTAAAACAACAGAGATGATTACATTATTTGTTTTCTAAAATTACTGCCAATCCTAAGGAATCAACAATCTCCCCCTTTGGCAAATTTTAGCTAAAACAAATAAACAATACACTGGACAAAACATCCCAATTTGGGAATGCTCTTCATCTCCGTCATTGGCTCCACCACCACAAACACCAAAGTTGGTGTACATGGGGAAGAAGAGGGACAATACTCAGTTGTACCAGAACCCTTCCCCTCAACCGGAGAGCTTCCAGAAGAATATGTAATGCTGAGTACATAGACAATATAACTCAGATCACAAGGCACAACTGTCTTCTTAACTCAGATCACAAGACACAAGTGGAAACCCCAGTTGGTGGATTTTGTGCCTGATGCCAACGTCTGTTTGCTGCCACATCCACAGTTGGCTTGCTTCTGGTACATTCTCAACCCCAGGACTATATTTCTCTCCCCCTTTTTAGCTAAACATTTGTAAAGGCACCCTTCACAAAACCAGATCCAGGCGCAGCTTGCCCAAACCTTAACATACCCCATGATTCTGAGAATGGAGTGTTTTTCTTGTGAGAGGAAGAGGGCTATTGCATCCTTTAAATAGTCCAGCCCGTGCCTAGGAATTTCCGGTAGAAATAAATGCTTGGTCAAGATGCATTTATTTTTGCTGAGAAACAGTCAGAGAATCACCAACAAAATCTCAGACTATCTTTGAATACCTTTTATAGCTCTTGACTGTTTCTTTTCCAAAACAGCCATTCCAGTGCATGGAGACCATTCCATATATGCAGTCAGACACGTTGCACGCGATGTCTTAACATTTCTGCATTCAGCCAGTATTCACCAAGACCTCTGTCATACCTCCAGTAGATACTTGACACCTAGCACTGCTACAGCCAACTTTTCACACTTCAGTTGATGGTTACTCCCCCTGTACCACACAGCTGTAGCCAACAGGCTTATTCTGGTTTATCAGACTTAGCCACATCACCCTTATAATTCCTAATGACTTTAAAATTCAGAAGGAATTAACAGCAATGTCCAGGGCAATGTCATGACATCCGGTCAGACATTCTTCTGCTCACTCAGCCTTGACATACATCACTGCATCCTGATAACTACCTAGTCATCTTAGAACACATAGACCACAAGCTTGGTGATTGCTTGCAGCACAAAGGCACAACTCCCCCTGTCATGGACAACCTACTCTCTTGGAGGTCACACAAATCCAACCTGGTTGGACCTTCACCTTCTTCCTGATTCAAAAAGAACTCAACCCACTTGATGAATGGAAAACATAAGACTCATCTTCATGTCTTCAAGAGCGCACCCTCTGTTCAACCCTCTTGGTTGAACACATCCACACCCTGTGTCAATCTCTCTTCTAACCAGAACAGAAAGCCACTTCACAAAATGTTCTAACATTCGTTAGGACATCCTTCACACATAACAGGGAACACCATCTGATAGTCTTCAGATATCACTGAGTCACCAGCTTGATCAAGAAGAATCCAGACATAAATTGGGGCATATACCTTTTCATCCCATTACATGAGATAATCTTCCATAGATGGCTCAGAACTCCTACCACAAGCTCCAAGGGATGAATAGAAAACACCTCCTTTTGTCTTCAACTTAATACTTTTCTGCTCAAAAGTAATTTGTCTCAGACTTTCCTCAAGAATAATCAGCTGCCTTATGTCGATTATCTTGATTCTTCGAACTCACTTCTGAGATAGACCAACTGCCACTGGTTGATTACCTCCTTCATGAATTCTCATATGAAAAGGTCAAATGCTGCTTTTTGACCTCCCCAAGTTTATCAGCCTTCTCCCTAAGATATTCTGACCTCTCAAGTGAGACTAGAACTTCAAGATTTTGAAGTATCCAATCTACAACCCTGTAGACCTTTCTATCTCAAGTTGATGTGCCACATCACCAACTAAGGGTCTGATGTTGAACCAAATGTCACAACATTGTGTTTTGACATCTAGCTGTTGAATTCAGCTCCTTCTTCTGCCACTTGAAAGAACTTCCTCCCTTCACATAACTAGGGTTCAATGTTCTCATAGACTTGATTGTGGAACCAAGTTTGAGTAAACAACCTCCATCCTGCTGGTTTGCAGTTAAGTCATCCAAGCTCACACCTTGATGAATCCCTGCTTCTTCTCCAAAGACATCAAACACTCTGATGTATGAGTCTTCAGAAGGACCAGTTAGACACTAACCCTTCAGCTCTACCAAGGATTTCACATCCTAAGGCAAGGCTGTTTCCATGATGTCAAGATTGCTGCCACTTGTTCTTGACTCCACAGTGTGCATAAGCTAATGCACTTCCTTACCTAGATCAGAAATAAACTGATCCAAGTAACCACCATCAAGACTATAATGTCTTCTTCTTCTTGTACATACCAAGGCTGAATCAAGTTTCTTGCCAGGAAACCTTTTCAGAGATCATATGCTTTTGCTGCCACCAAGGAGATAGATCCTACGCCAATGTACTATCCTTCCTGTGATTCTGCACAGGGTCTTGAAGAAGTGATGTTCCAACATCTTTAAGAACATCCGTTATCTTGAGCTCCAAGGATAGTCAATTACACACTTGTACTTGGCACAAGTAGACATTGATCTTAAATCCTTTCCCAATTTTCCTTTCAGATACTTCCACCATAAGAATACGTTGAAAGTACTCTTCTTGTGTCAACATCTTCTGCTTGCAAGCACCTAGACAATTTTGAAAGTCTTCCCAGATTAAATTCACCCTTAGGAATGCGAGAGATGAATTCTTCCTTGCAAATGTGTCACACACCCACCAGAACCCATGTGACACAGGTCAACAGCCAACCAGACCCTAGGCTGACCAGACTTGAGGAGGTTAACCAAAACTCCCCCTCAAATTAACAATCATGGATACTCCACACCAATATCCATGCATTATACACATATGTCTCAACATGACATACACTATCCCTTCCAGTGGCAACTAACTCCTCCACTCACACCAATCAGACTTCAGCTGACCATAAGTACTAATGAGACAAACAACACCAGTCAATAGTAGATATGCATTGTCAGAGCATATTACCTCAACCAACCACTGAATCTTCATATTCTCACTCCTAGTAAGAACTGCCACTTCTGAACGTGGTGTTTGAATACCAAGATTCATGGTTATAACCCCCTTAAATGATATCACAGTCAGGTTACCCCATTATTGACTGCCAACATCCAGGAGACTTGTCTTCCAACACACCATAGTACTTCAGGGAACAACTATCCAACCCTGATCACACTGCAGGGAGATGCCTAACAGCAGGAGATTGCACAATGTCACATCTCAACCAGCTCAACTTCTAGGGATGACCTTCTTGAGCACACACCCAGTTGACCCTGCTCTTGTCAACTTAGCACACACAGATGTCTCCTCTTCCAGGTCAGGAGTAGGTTCCAACCAGAATTATCCCATTGTTTGGACCCTAAAAACATCTGCTCTTCAACCAGTAGCTGCATACTTGTTGAACAACATGTTCTAACATCACATAGAACATTGGTTCCACCTCCTTGGAACAACCTTCCTTGAAGGTCTTCAAGGTCTTCATATACACTACTCAAGAGAGTAAGAGAATCAGTGATTAAGTGACTCTCACCATCCTGAAGTGAGAACATCATGATAAGTGGGCTTGAGGAGACTCAAGTATCTTTGACATCTTCAGTAGATTATGATGAGCTCTTGAACACAGCAGCCTTTCATCCACATGAGGGGAAACTACATCAGAGTTTGAGTTTTGCCATGTATTATGCAGCGGAAATCATAATACAACTCAACCTATGAACACACACTTCACCAGATTGGCCTCCAAGACCATACCAGGTTTGAATGTGATTTAGTACTGGCACAGCTGTCCCACACACAGGCCAATTGCCAACCTCCAGAGACAGGTACACACCATTCCTGTCATGAACAGTCCATCCACCTACTTCAAGGGACCATTCAGGGAATTACAGAACCTTACACAGGTTCCAGCATCAGTACCAACATAACTCCTTGCCAGCTACCAGAAAGTATCACCCATGGATCTCATCCAGAGACAGAACAGGATGCCCGCTCTGATACCAATTGAAATTCTGGCGTAGTTAGAGTTCAGATGTTCTACTTCAAGTCATGACATCTGATCTAACATTGTACCTATTACAGCAAGACAGTTATTACCCTCTGTACTAATGTGCACCTTTTCACAGTGTCACGACCTCTCCTTCTATGTCATCCTAGAATGGAGGGACACCTAGTTATGTGCACCTTATCATTCACTTCTGTTGTTTTCCTACATAGATATCAGCAAGATGTCTCAATCCTGTTTTGGACATTATCTGTTTCATTGTTCCAGTTTGTTGGTCATGTACTTGTATTTCCTAAATTAAAGGTTGTAACAAGTTAAACTAATCTCCACTTATTAAGGAACTAACAAATAGATTATTTGCCAGGTTCATTAATTGTAGCTTAGTTGTTAGTTTCCTAGATTTTAGATCAGCTGGTGGATTCCTGAAGAATAGCCTGAGAAAAATCCTGAAACAGAAAAACTAACCATCCAACAATGTAGCATGTGCAGTCAGGAGTGAATGTCACAACATCCCGTTTGACATCCAAGTCCAGAACCATATGCTAAGTCTGCTTGGTTCCTGAAAACAGACTGTGCTAAATTTGCTGTACTGTAAAAGACCAACCAGTCTCTACTTCAGTATCAGCTTACTGGAAGAACTGTCAAGACATCCAGTTTGACAGTTTCACAATGATCTTTTGGCCAGGTCTGATATGCTTTTGAACTCCAGACTTCACTACATACTGAACTGAAATCATCAGCTTATTAAACAGTATGTGCTGTTGTTGATGAATGTCAAAACATACTGATTGACATTCCAACAGAAGGCTATGTATCAGGTCTGCTATTATCTTGATGAACAGACTGGAATACATGCTTAGTTATGGCAGACATGATTATATCATACAGAAGGAAAACAAACACAGGAAATTGTTAACCCAGTTCAGTCCAACATGACCTACATCTGGGGGCTACCAAGCCAGGAAGAAGATCCACTATTAGCAGTATCAATTCAGAGTTAAACTCACCCGTTTACAACTCATCACTTAATCCCTACCCAATGCAATCTATACCTAGGAACTCCTAGATAGAAACCTCCAGTTTCCATTCCTATCACTACAATCACAATGTAATGTTACCACACCTTGAACTTGCTTCACAGCTTCATTCAAGAACAAAATCACTCTTGCCTACAGGCTTCGAGTTACAAACACTCTCAGGTTTTACCACTGAGAAACACATGGTAACCTTCCCACAGATTGGGAGGTTTACCTTACACACACCCCTAAAAATTCATTCTAAGAGGCTTACAAAAACTAGATTACAATCAGCTATTTATAACCTAATCACCCAACTGGATTTGGGCCTTCAGAAAATTGCAGCAGACTTGTTCTTTGCTGTTGCAACTTCAGCAGAAAAATTCTGCTACAAACAAGGTCTTCAAGTTCCTAAACTCTCTCCATATATATCTCCATGTTTAGAGCCTATATATATTCTGATTTAGTCTTCAAGACCTCCACATGGGAGTTAGGATATTCACCAGATATCCTTGCTGATCCCATGACATATACTGAATTAATTTATTCAGTTTCCTACACATGTGCGATGTCACAGACCTGATGTCGTGACATCGTACATGACATGTTGGTCCAGATGTTGAATTTCTTCAACCCAACATATTAAAACAACAGAGATGATTACATTATTTGTTTTCTAAAATTACTGCCAATCCTAAGGAATCAACAATTAACCTTCAATTCAAGTCACTTGCAACCATTTTTCATCAAACAAACATCCATTTCATCATGGGACAATGCCTTTTTTTTGTCTTGATTCATCATTTTCAATGTTTTGGTTCATATATGGACATAACCTAAAATCACTCCACAAAGCTCCAAGCCTCATTTTACATCATGATATAATCATACGAGCTTCAAACATCCACCATTGTGCCTTGAAAATCAAGAAATCTCAAAGTCATATTTTTAGGTCATGTTGGTTGGTCACATTTTGGCAAGAATGGCCTATGGCACGTTACAAAGAACATAACTTTCTCATCTTACAAGCTTTTCAAGATCTTGTTCGAGCCAAATGTCATAATTAAGCTCCTCTCCAACTTTATTTCAAGGTCCAAGACCTAATTCATTGGGCAATGACCTCAATTTTTGCATTGTCCAAGCTGGTCCAACATGTCTACCATGCCCTAAAACATGACCAAGACCATTACTTTAACACATTGCCATTTCCAAACCACAACTCCTTTTGACTTGGTTCTTTTTGCATATAATAAAGGACATGGCAAGGAACATTTGGTACAAATTTCATATAAAATGCACAAGCCAATTTCATTTGGCCTTGGTTCAAAGACTGAAGATCATCCTGATGCACAAACCATACCAAGTTGGACAAATTTAACAATTTGATCCACCAAGTCCTCAAATCACTTTTTTCTGATCCCATTTGACCCCAAACTTGCAAAACACGTCAGGAGAAGAATGGAAGTCAACTTGGATGGAAAAACCTCTCAAATGCACAACAGGTTAGATCAAAGCCTTTGCTAGTTCCTAATTGATGCTAAAAAACAAAACCAACTGGTCTAGAGTGCAAGCAAGGTCATATTATACCATTCCATGTCTCCCCAAGTTCCAGTTTGTGCATATTGTCGAGCTCCACCATTTCTGAAGCAAATCACTCCCATTTTCCCTCTAAACCACTCCATCACCTTCCCTATAAATAAGGGAAGGTGTTCCATTCATTTTACAAGCTTCATAAGCCAAATACATCATGCTGAAAATCCGAGTTGAACCATCTAAAACAGAGTTTCAATCTTTGAGATTCAAAGCACTTCAGTTCCAAATAACCACCCAGAATCCTTCCCTGAACATCATTGAAGCTTTCCCAAACACCAACTCACCCTATAAACACCTCACCTGAGTTGTCCATTGTCATCGGACACCACTATAAAACTGATTCCGATCAGGTAGTCCACTCACCCCCTTCACTCAAACAAGTTACCATCCAACTCAAAATCACTCACTGGTTATTAACCCTTGCTTTGAGTGCTGATTAACCATTATCCATCATTCAATTTTTAATCTATGTTAAACTTGTTCTTATGGTTCTTGACAAAATGCTCCACACTCAAAGCCAATCAATGGCTCATGAGTTTGGAGGTTGATTTGTTTATGCTTATGTAAGATGACTCCATGTTTAAATATGTTGAAAACACGTTTTTGGAGGTTTTAATTTTTGAAGTTTGAAGGTTGAAGACAACTTTGAGTTTGTTGCCTCGCGTGTGTTTTCAAATTCAAATGTTAATGATGTCGTGTCCTAATTGGTCCTTTAGCGTGCACCTTCCATTTTAACTCTTGTTTTATTATTTTATTTTGTGAGCGCATTTCCTTGTCACAAGAAAGCGCTTGACCCAGTGAGAGAGGGGGTTGATCCCCCATGAACCCGAGGTCAGGGGTTCAACCCCCATCGCATGCACTTCATTTCTTTTTTATTCTTTTCACTCTTATTTTATTTATTTTCACCATATTTATTTCCAATTTCATTTTAATTTTTAACCACTTATTTTTATTATTCTGAAAATACTTTCAACATGAATCCTTGTTATTTTTGTCTCTACTATTTATTTTTGCTTTGTTTCATTTCATTTGAATAATTTTACATGGACTTATGAGGTATTTAACCTAGTGGCTAATGAAGTCTATGTTTTTCATGATATTGGATTGTTTAGGGTTGCTTGGACCTTCCATATTTCAAACCTACTAATGAATGATCAAGAGTTCATTCATGGTACTTTGAAGCATGAATAGGTTACCCCTACATCAACCAATTTGGGTCATTTGACATATATAGGAAGTCTTGTTATGTACATATTAACTTATGGTTCCTTTTGTTCTATCTTATTTCCATTGTTATACTACCATCTAACCCTTATTACTATCTTGTTCATATTGTATATTGATCTTTTATAACCTGTCTAAATTAATCATTTAATCAAAATATTAACTTTTAACCCTTGAGTTGGTATAGTCTTCCTTTTGTCAAGCTATTGATATATGGACTTGGCGTTTGCATAACTTTCATTGTTATAAATCTATTGTAAGTTAATCATTTGATCATCTTCAATACTTTGTATCAGTGATAAGTTATCCCCTGATGCGCCATATTTTGAATCTTTTGACCTCAGGATAAATAACCCTCAAGTGTTGGAATTTTACATACTACTAACCAATACTTAACTTTAGTAACTTTGATCACCATTAACCATTGTTATTGTGTTATTACCATTGTTACCTTGTTATTTAATTTTATGTTGTTACCTTGTAATTTGCATTCAAGCACTCATCATCATCATATTCATTGTATAAACCCATCATGCATGTTTATTATTATTATTTACTTATTGTTATCATATCACTAAAAACAACAAAAACATGATAAAATGAGAAGACCAAAAATATTCATTCCACTTAATCAACTTGGACTTAGAGGGTATCATTTAGGACCTTTGGTTGGAGGCCTTTTGTATATCTTTGTGATACTCTATTAACTTTGGATTTCATCCGTAACTTGCATACTGGTTGTAAGAATGACATCATGGCACCACCTTAGGGGGGCATGTTTGTAAGATCATTATCCTTTGTTTAACTTAGGTCACTTTTGCACACACAAGACTTTCTCTTGGGATACCTTACAACGAGATCCTTTACTTTCTTGTTGGTCACTTTGCATACTTGTTACACTACCTAATTTCATAACCAAATAAACAAACATTTGATCCAACGTTAAGCGGCATTTTCATAATCAAATTCAAAATACAGTAAAACTATGATTAGTATTGTATGCCACGAGCCTTAAGTGGTGGAGAATCAGTAAGAATGAAGTTTTCCTACCCTTACTCTGATTATTTTGGACACAAGACGCTTGACTTGTTGTCTAGAATATTCACCTCCCCCCATAGACTTTAGTGCAATCTAATCACAAACTCTTTTTTCATAAACCCTTATTCAAGGTGAAATCAACACAACCTATCAAACCTCATTTTTTCCTTAGGGCACAATCCTGAAAACCCTTTTCTCAAAGATAAAATCAACCAACACACAAATATTTTCTACTACGAACTACGAAGCTCTGATTCCTCATCACCTGATGAGTGATACGTAGGCACAAGGGCCATAATCCTTGGTGAGCGCAATAAACAAAAACCCCAAAGTCCAATCATTTTTACACTCTTTTGAAAATAAAACAATAAACATGATAAATACCCACGTATGTAAATAACCTGAATGATTCCCATAGAGTACCATGGATGTTAGGGGTGTTAATACTTTTCGCTTGCGTAACCGACTTCCAAACCCAAATCTAGGTTGTGAGACTGATTCGTTATCCTTGCACTACCCGTATGCACCCTTTTTCTTCTTCGAGAGTTTTATCGACTATTTCCCATTTCCTCTCCCATAGAGGAATCCAAATAAAATTTGATGGCGTCTCTTCTGCTTTATTTCAATCAGTTGTTTGAAAGACAAGACCCAAACATCTATATTCCTAGTCTTACTGTTTGGTTGAAAGTCAACCATTTTTCTTGTGTAGGTTCGTGAGTATTACCTACTAAAAACTCTCAAATTTCATTAGATACTCTCAAGACCAATTCTTAGGGACATGACTAAGTCGTTTCTTGACTGAAATTGTATAATTCTTGGTGTTCCTCTCTTTCCTTAAACTTTTTTTTTTCTTCTGCATTTTAGTTTCTGCTATTTTATTTTCCGTCGCTTAATATTTAAAATGTTTTTAATCTCTGATTTTTATCCTCAAAGTTTTTTAAAACATATTTTTTTTGGGACCACACAATTCACCATCCCTCTTGTGTGGGAAGTTACATGTCCAATCATAGCTAAAGAGTACCCTGCCAAAATCTCCTAGATACTCTCATGGGCAACATAAATGAAAGGAGTGATTAGATAATACGTATCCTTGAAATTATTGAGACTAAACGAGAGCATCCCTTCACCACTGTTCAAATCTTCTTGCCCCTCCTAGAGCGCATCCTTTCACCACTGTTTAAATCTTCTTGCCCCGACTAAACGAGAGCATCCCTTCACCACTATCCAACTAAGTCAGAGTTCTTTGTATGTTTAATATATGGTATAATTACACCAGAGTGGAAAAACTGTTCTTGTATTCACACCAATATTGGAATCCTTTAACACAAACCAATTTATTGGGTGTAGTTGCGAACAAGGGATTCCTAGATGACCTCTAAATCATTGAAAGAAAGCTTTTTTTAAAGGCAAATCGAAAGAGGGATTGAACTAGATCTGAGAAAAGAGACACTCACGTAAAGGTAAAACACACCTGACATATTGACCGGATAATTTTTTTGTCACCTTCAGGGTGGAACACCCATAACCAGAAAGAAAGAAAGAACCACGTCTTGAAAGGCAGTCTCCACTTTCTGTTTGATGATGAAGACGAAGTCTATCCAAGAGTTTTTTATCTATCCAAGATAATTTGTCAACATCCACAGAAAGCCCAACATATCGTTGGCCCCTCTACACTATGTTTACGCTATTGACAACAAATAAAAAGTTAGGACCATGAGTAAGGGCACATGACATCGATTCCATCCACCACCTAAATTCACTGTTAATGGGGGTCGCCTCTTAAAGAACATTTATGAGCTTTAATTTTGTTTTGGGCTTTGTGCTCATTCTTGAAGTCAACTACTTATTATGGGCTCGACAAGTCCAAGGCTGGGAAGGAGAACCATCAAATAACCTCCCAGATATAAATGTTAGTGGGAACATCTCAATTCTTCCTTGTTAATATATATATATATATATATATATATATATATATATATATATATATATATATATATATATATATATATATATATATATATATATATATATATCAGGCATGATAAAAATCAGGCATGAGTGCCTCTCGTGGCATCAAGCTCTATTTGGGCCTTAATTGAGTCAGTTCCCAAATAATTCACTATCATTTTAAGTGTCTCAAATATGTTGATCTGGAAATGGTTTAGTAATCTTTCCCTAATCGGAAGATTCAGAAGGTATGAGACATCATCAAGGGTGATAGACATCTCACCATGAGGGATGTGTAAAGATGACGTCTCTAGTGCCATCTTTCCACAAAAGTCGTCAACATACCATGGTTGATGGTTTTATATCATGTGGCGTATAAACCTGTCAGCCTAGAGTAACGAACCACATCTTGAAACCATGAGTCTTCATTTTGTTCCAGGTTCAAAATCTTCTTGACATGGTTTACAAATATTATCATTTCACACTCCTATAAAAATAAATATATCAACATCAGTCGCAACTCAATTAGTATGAAACAAATGTAACATAAAAGTAAATAACTACATCTTCTACCCACACATGCCCATCAACGTGTTCTGCATAGAGATGAAGTAAGAAGGTGTCATATGGGCCTCCTAGATAAATATCAGGAACAACAAGTCCCGCCTGATGAGGTTCCTCTCGATGGGGTTCCTCCTGACGACGTTCCTCTTGACACGCTTCATAAGTTGGAGGGTCAACAGGTGACACAAAATCTTGTGAAGTCGACGCTTCCGCGTCTAACAAACTAGCACCAACTCGTGGCCTCGAGCACACTACCATTTCCTTACGAACGAATGCATGTTGGGATACACGATCGTGTCTCAATCTGTTCTGGTTTTAAGCCATTCTACCAATAATACAAACCAGAAAATGATATAAAAATCAAGGCAAGTAAAATATAGAGATTCATCTTCGTAAAATAGGAAAGGCAAAATCCGAAGATGCATCTCCGTAAAAATGCACAATTGTAAATAATGCAGAAAATTCCCGATGATTCCCTGAACACCAACAAATGTGAATGCTTGACTATAAAAGCTACATATTTTGAATGTAACTATAATCTAATGCATTTTAAACAATCTATTTTACCTAATACAAGAATCACAACTCAAAAATAGAAAGAAAATGAAAAACTTACCGATTGTGGATTATTGTGCGAAAGCTTGAATGAAGTGAATGAAATGTCTAAAGATTGATTGTTATGAGGTAAAAGTAGTGTTGAAACTTAAAAAATGACATAATTAATTCTTGCTCTCCAGCTCTTTGAAGGATTTGCTCTCGTGTATCAAATGAAAAAGGGAGAAGGAAGGATCTAACACAAATTATATTAATTAAAATCCGTTCAAAGATGATCTATAAATTTTTATGACTTTCCACCGTGATAAACTAACAGCTCATGGAGCTAATAGAGTAATTCCAAAAATTATGATATCACTATTTTCTATATCACTATTTTCCATAACATTATCAAATATCAATTTTTGAATCGGTGTTTAAAATAATTGCAATGTTTGCTACTCCCCCACTTCAAAGATATATTTGGCAATCAAACTTATAGAATAACACTAAACGAGAATTCATCTCACCCCATAATGAAATAGCCTCAAAAGCAACACAATAAGAAGAAAAAAAAAAGAAGAAGCATAGTCATAAAAATATTATTATAAAATGTGAACTGGTAAAAACCTAAGTTTAACCCATCTGTTTCTAGTTTCTGCTCTAACTAAATGGAAAGAGGATTTACAGATAAAAACTTAGGCCAAAATTCCTGCATGGACAAATCAGGACTTTACAAACTCAAACTGAACAACTTGAGGTGGGGCAAAACAATATAGGTCTATATACAGTAAACTAGGCTTCATAACCTAATATGCACTGTGTTCAACTGATCTAATAAAGTGTGTTCTTTTTCATAAGCTAGGTCCCCATATACGAATTGTATGATCATCACTTGCAGATGCTAACATTTGTGGCCTCTTAGGATTCCAGCTAACACAATTTACAGTCAGGGTGTGCCCAGATAAAACCTCTATTGGCTTAGAATTCCGAGTATTCCAAATGTATACCTGCATCACATAAATGAAGAAATGTAGAGTGTGAGTATTCCAAATGTATACCTGCATCACATAAATGAAGAAATGTAGAGTGTGAATTGCGGTGTATTTTGCTTCTTAGCTTCTAGAAGTAGCTGCAACTAGTTAATTAATTAATACACAATTACCTCTGAATTTTCACTACCACTTGCAATAAATGTGCTATTCAATCCGCCAAAACACGATCTAATCACATATTTGCACTGCTTGTGACCCGTATACTTCATTGGCTTCTTCCATGTACCGGCTACATCCCACATATGTATCTCCTGGCTGTTTAGATTGACAATGAAGAACTTACCATCACTAGAAACTGAAATGGATGTGATAGGGTGCTTCTCTGAAATGACTCTTTCTGCATTGGTTCCCAAATGTAAAATCCGAATTTCTTTATCCAAGAATATGCTAATAAGATACTCTCCATCTGGAGTAACGGTAAGGTCAACAACTTTGGGCATCCTCATTCCTCTCCAAGCTCTTAGCTCGTTTCCATCACAATCCCACATGCAGATGCCCTTTTCAGGGTCAAAACTGCCACACACAAACTGCATTGAGTTGGGAAACCAGGCACATGAGCTGACAACAAAGCCATCAGTCCCAAATGTATGCTTGCATGTACCTGTTTCAACATCCCACAGCTTCAAAACTTCAATGTTCCCACAAGTGAGCAACTTGGTATCATCAGGACTCCATGCCACAAAAGATACAGCTCGTAGGTGACCGCAGAGTGTGTGTTTCAATGTCAATTTCCCATTTTCTTGCACCTGTCATGAGTATTTCACAGCATTAGGAACCAAGTGGTTCAACAGTTTCTCCGTGAGCATATTTTAGCTTGGAGCATAAGACTAAGAAAAATAATTAAATATTTTATATTTCTTTATTACCTGTCAAATTTTACAAGCTATAAGAATGATAAAGTTTAGCAGAATTTCAATTTGACATATTGAAGTCAAGGTAGCAGGATACAATTAGAGTTTGATCTTCATTGACAGTCAAACATCTTGTAGTATTCTCCAAAAGATATCAAAACAAAACATCTTGTAGTATTCTCCAAAAGATATCCAAACAAAACATCTTCATTGACAGTCGAACGTAATATAAGCAAAAAAAATACATGTATCTGATCCAAATTTGGACAAGATACAGTACATGTACCTTTTTGCTTGCATTTTATTCTAGAGGGAGTATCACTATAAAAAGTTTAATATTTAAAATCCAGATCATTTTTGTTTAGTGATAATTTTATCCCACAAATTATGTGGAGTTATATAGACTTTCTCTGACTCACTATTTTCCTAGAATCAAATATAGCAATTGCTCTGACCAGCCTCTTGACAGTCTTTAAAATCTGTTGAATTTGTGATTTTTGTGTCTAAATCAAATCACACAAGGCTGTATTTATAATAGGATTGGAATAAATACAATAAATGCTGATTGATATGATTGCTCATAATCCTAATCACTAATATTGTGCAGCTAAGGAATAATAACATGTGAATAACTCTGACATGTGACTAATTCTAACATGTCACCTCAAGCTAAAGTTTACTAAGCTTTAATCTCGTTACAATGGGAGGATAAACCATAGAGAAAATAGAAACATTAAGGCTGTAGGTGCGTGTGGAAAGGTGTGGCGCAGCCAGAGATGACTGTAGGTAGCAAAGACGGTTGGGCTCGCCAGAGGATTCCAAAGGTGGAGGGAAGTAGTTGTCAGGAATAAGTATCACTAATGCCGATGAGAAATAGAAGCACTTGATGAAGAACAATGAATATGCATAGAAGGGCGGAAGCAAGGCGGTAAAGTCGAACGGTGGAGAGCTATGAAGCACGGATACCCCGAACATGGCACCGACACTGACACAACGACACCGATAATAATTTAAAGAAATGAATAAATTAATAGTAATCACAAATGTCGGTGTCCGACGCGGATACGCCATTTTTCAGAGGTGTTGGTGCTACATAGGTGGAAAGTGAATGATAGAGGAAAGTATGAACCACGCCAACATATAAACCTATTATTTCAATATTGACTTCTTCCATCATTATTTTATTCACTACTTATGTTCTAATAAGGATTCGGGTAAGGAATCTTGTAGTGGATTCCGGTAACTAGGATTAAGGAATATGTTAGTTTGGAATCAGACAATCATGTAACAATGTCTTCTCCAAGTTAGAAGTAACATCTAACCAAACAGCAGAACCTATTATTTTACATTTCCATATTACCTTGTAAGCGGACCCTAACATCCTAAAATGTTCCCATACATATTAACACCTAACCAAACAAGAGAAATCCATTATATTTTGTTTCAAGAAACTTCCAGACAAGATAATGAGATCCAACAATCCTTTACTTACAGGCATGCTCTATAACAAACCCTTCCTTTGTCTTAAGCTCATAAATCTACATATCTCTCAAGAAACGTATCAAATATCCCCGGCCCTACGACAGGTCTCGTGAAAAGGGAAATTTTATTGCACATCATACATGATATTTGAGGAGGTATAAAAAATATATCGTGCAATAAAAAATCCATAACCATTTGAAGTTTTCCGGTCTTCGAATATTGACATCATAGAAGCCTGAAACAATTTCTAAATCACTTGTCATGTAGAAATTGACAAAGGAAGTAATGGCGTCAGCAAGGAAAAGATATACAAAACACAGTTCCACCTAACCCAGATATAATTGTGTATATATTCATATATAATGCCCATAGTGGTTAAAGGAATTAGCAGTAGTTGAAAAATCATGTAATGCGCTACAAGTTATAGTGAATATCTGGATATTGTACAAATATGAATTTGCCAATCCCATTCTTGTTCTGCATATTGAGAGCTCAAGCATATAAATTTAATCAAAGCCAAGAAAAAGTAAGACAATTGTATTGGAAGAATCGTCTAAATAAAAAATAGATGTGTCATGTAATGCCAATAACATAATACCTTCCATATGATAGCAGTACAATCGTTTGAAGAAGAAGCTAGATAGTCCCCGTTATTAGAAAACTGAACAAACCAAACTTCATTTTTATGTCCAGTTAATATCTGCAGTGATGGAAAAAGAGGACATTCTTATTTAATAAGTAAAACATGTATATATTAAATGTTCAAAGCAAGAAGTTTAATTTGGACATTTATCTTCATGGTTTCGAATCTCATCCATGCTTTATTGCCAAGTCAAAACAACCCAAAATAATTAATCTCTTTCTATATGGCCCTAATAGACCAATTCCAGATAGGGAAACAGGCAGACAAGAAACAGATTTTTCAAAGTACAAGAAAATAGCAATTACGTAAGTGGAAGAATTAGAAACATATGGATGCTTAACTAGCTACACATTATCTCTATTTCACAGAAGTCAATCACTTATGCTTTTTCTAATTTATACACAGTTTGGCATTATAAGAATGTGGAAACAGTGCAATGCAACTTCCCCTTTCATGGTATATAATGTAAAGTGCATCCCTTACAGTCTAAGGGGAGATAATATAGAAAGAGAATCTAGGCTCTAAGCCTTTAACCAACGACAACAGAGATTCTTTAAAATCACACCTGACAAAACATGCAAACATGATAATCATTAACAAAAGGCAGGCTCAATTTATCTTTAAAATGGTGATAGTCTACACAGCCAACTCACCTGAGTGGTTGTAGTAGGAAACTGTTCCCTACCGCAATGATGATCCTCATAAAGCGAAACAGGACTCGAGGAAGTATGAAACAAGCACGAATCAACCCAAGCCGTAACAGTAGTTTCAACCAAATGCTCCAACCTTCCACCCGGTATTGAAACAGGCGGTGGTAACATCTTCTCCAAATCTGCCAACAACCTCCCTCTTAAATCACAACCAACATCACCATCATCCACAACACCTAACTCCGTATCATTAAAACTCAGCACAGTATTAGCCAAACCATGAATTTTGCACCGGTCCACCCGCAGCCCAGAAACCCGTTTCCTCAACACATCCAAAGCCAGAGTATCCTCACCCCTTTTCAAATACTCCATAACACACTGTCTAAAGACAAGAAACAAAGCAGGCTCTACTGATTCACCTAACATATCCCTAATAGAATCAAGAAAACCAGCACATTCATCCCAATTACCATTCAACACATGAGATTCAAGTAACTGAAACTCCTCGGATTTATACGAAACTCCAGATTCCAATTCCAAACAAGATGCAGACTTTGTGTAACCTAATGAATATAGACACTGGAGCATGATTCTAACAAATTCTTGTTTTTTAATCAAACCTTTTGATCCAAGAACCTCAGAAGGATTATCCATTATTAGTACTATCACTGTTACACAGTTGCATGCGGTTTTTGAAACCTAAATTATGGAAAGACTGTAATAATTTAAAAATGGAAACAGCGCGTGAGGAATGGAATCACGATTTGATTTGAAAAATATGGAATCGGAATTTGATGGAATTGAAAATAGAAAAAAAGGGGAATTTGAGAAACTAACTGTAGAGGTGTGATTTTGAATCCGAAGCAGGACGAAGACGATCGAATTGAGAAGCGAAAGAGAAGAGGAGTGAGAGTGAATGTGAAATGTGTTAAAAAGACGGTTTTATTGTTATGTGGGGATGGGTCGTAATCTATTATGGTTCATATCCACCTCACCATCGGGATCAAAATTGTGCAAATGTTTTCTCTTACAAAAATGCGATTACAACCATTCAACATTTATATTTTGTTTGGATGAGAAGGGAAGCTGAAAAGAAAGAAAATAAGAGGAAAAAATATTAAAGAAATGAAATTGAATAAAAAAATGATTTTGTTTTGGAAATATCTCATCGTTTCATTATTACTTCTTAAATGTTTGTGTATCTGCTAAGAGTGCTACATGACAATTCCTTGTAACTAAAGATTATTAGAGGTTTTTAGGGTTGTTATGTTGTTAGAGCAAACTCACGCAAGATGGTGTGAGTAATTATGTATACTGTTTTTTTTGGATGAAATTGAATGTCTCCCTCAACTATAGATAGTTGAGATATTTATATGAATCTTTTGGGCCTAGGTCTTAGGTTTTAAGGAAGTAATACTCATTCTCAAGAGCATGTGAAGTGGGCAGTTACCTCCCATATTATTCTAGAGAACATGACTTCTCCTTTTTGACTTCTTTCCCTCTATAGTTATGGGTTGGGACATGTCATTATAAACAATTGAGTATTCCAACAGAAGGGCGACCATTGCACATAATCGGCGGACGCTCGAGTGAACTGGCGACTAGGAAGTTGGCAGGGTGATATAATGCATCACTTGTCCTCGGAGAACCTCCAGCACCGCCACTCATGGGCCTTTTACAAATCTACCAGTACAATTTGCAAAAAATGATTAATGGTTTGATTATTACTTAGGTTATGATCTTGAATTAGGCCAGTATTGTGTTTACGCAAGTTGTAGAATAAAGATTTACTCTTTGATATGATGAATGTGAGTTAATGCTTAGTACTTTGAGTTGGTGTTGTGAAATTGTTGTATTTTATGAGTTGTATGATGATCTTGATTGTGCTTAAATAGAACTTAAGATTGAGGATCGTCATTGTAGGTTTGAACATGAAATTCTAGTGAGAAAATGATTTTTTTGTAGCATTTTGCATGAATCGATTCATGATGCCTTTTGAATCAATTCAGGAAGTGTTTGAATCGATTCAGGGGAGTTTTTGCAGCTTTGAATTGGATCATGACCCCTTTGAATCTATTCAAGACTAATGTTTTTGAATTCTGTGTATGGGAATAGATTCATGAAGGTTCTTAGATCAATTTATGACCCCCAAATTGACCAAAAATCCTAATTTTCATGTTCCAAACCCTCAATTAAGTTTACTAATGACCTTTGATTTTGGTGGGCTAATCCTAAACATAGATACCTTAGAAATTAACTTGGAATTAAGGTAATGTGCGATTAGGGATTTTTAGAGTTAGGTGCACAAAATATGGTTGGAACCAAGTAATGTTTACTATTAATCAAATATGCATTTTGTACTTAGGAAATTGGTTAAGTGGTGAGAGATCATGCATAAGTCACGAGCTTAGGAATGTGACTAAATGTTGGTCGGTGGATGTGAACCATATTTTGTATACTATAAAGTTATTCTTAGGTTAATCTTAGATTAAGACATCTAGGTAATAAATAAAAATAAGTCTTGCTTATGATGCAAGTAAGATCTTAGAAATAATTGTGGTTTGTGTGGATCAATGTGCTTGTAGGTATCATCCCTAAAGTTTTGATGACAAGAATGCTGATTAAAGTCGATGGTAATGACTTTCAACTCTTTGATGATGGTGACTTACCCAAAGAAACATCACATACTTCGTCCATAGAAAGAGACTCAAGATTAAAGTGCGTATATGATCAGAAGAATCCAACAAAAGAATTTTGAAGCCTCTGATAAAATATGAAAGCTCATCAGGTCATGTCTACCTTCCTGTCTAAGTGACTCAAGTTTTGTAATAGTAAGGAAGTAACTTTGAAGTACTGAGGCAACTCCCCCCCCCCCCTCTCTCTCTCTCTCTCTCTCTCACACACACACACACACACACACACACACACTCACACACACATACATACACACTCTCTCTCTCTCTCTCTCTCTCTTACACACACACACACACACACACACACATCTTTAACTATATTTTTCAAAAGTTTTTATCTTGAAAAATATGTTTTAAGCCAAGCCAAGTGATTAAGAAGTTATCCAATCTCTTTTCAAAGATTTTTTGAACTAACCAATCGATCAGTAACTTGTGTCAATCGATTGGTAAAACTTTTCTAAGCTAGCCAATTGATTGTAGCATTAAGTCAATCGACTAGAGAAGGGATAAACGATTAACCAAACGATTATGAAAACACCTTAATTATTTGCAATGACTATATATCCAATATTTCATTTTTGGGCATGGTAACCAATTAAAAATGACTTGGCCAATCGATTGAAGTATTATGCCAATCGATTAACTCATCAATTATGCCCATGAATTATTCCCTTTTATGATTTTTCCAAATCATGTATAAAGGAGGCTTGCCTCCTCTTCACTTCATGCCACTTTCCAAAGATTTATATTTTAATTGGAATTTATCTTTCTAGTTTCTCTCTCCCTCTCTCTCTAGAAAATATTTCTTTCACTTAAAATTTTCTCAGTGCTTGTGAGTGAAACATTTCTTGTGAGGAAGTGTTTTGTAAGTGGTCGTGATATTTATTTAATTCTTGAGAGTGTGATTCTCTTTAGAAGATTGAGTTTGGTTCTGGAGGTAAAACCATTCATAAAATCTATACTTTGGTTTATTGAGTTTTGTCAGAAAAAGTTATGTCTTTGGTTATTGATATCGGCCTGAAAAACTCTAAGGTATGCTAGCTTTACATGTGGTAAAAGCTACCTTTAATTGGTGATAATTCTATAAAAATCTCAAGATCAACTTGTATAAATTTTTTTTGGCATAACCTTCAAAAGCTCAAAGTTAATAGTCAAAACCTCAAAGTTAATAGTCAAAACCTCAAGAAGATCTCTTGGGGACAGGACTAGGCCAATGTTTGGCCAAACCTGTATAAATCTCTAGTGCAATCTCTCTAACCATATCCTTTTAATTTCTGCTATTTAGTTTTACTATTTATTTCCATTGCAATTCACTCATACGAAACTACTAACACGATCTGAATCGAGAAAAATATAAAAGTAATTATGAAATTTAAATATCACAATTCACCATCCTCTTGTGCTTGAAGTCAATTGTCTAATAAGGGGAGTCGTAGCCTAACTCCTACTAAGGACTAATCGTCTAAGGTGGAAAAATGACTTTAAGTCATTCACTAAACAAACCTTCATTCTTTAATGGAGAAGGTTATAATTTGTGGAAAGAGAAAATGAAGTGTTTCATAGAATGGATGGGTTGTGGTATTTGGAAGGCTATGAATGAATGTCCATTTGTTCCTACACACAAACTTAATGGTGTTGAAGAAAACAAACTTGAAAAGGATTAAACCAAAGATGATAAAGAAAATGTGCATCACAGTTTGAATGTGAAACCTCTCATCACTACCACTCTTAGTCTTGATGATTTTTTATAAGTTTCTTACTGCGAAACTGGAAAAAAAATGCAGGACATCCTCCAAATTATCCATGAAGGAAATACTGAGATAAAGAGGGAAAGGTTGGGAACATTAACCCATGAGTACGAACTCTTCAAATGAAACCTAAAGAGAGCATAAATCAAAAGCAAACTTGACTCACCCATATCGTGAGTCATATGAGAATTATGGGGGAAAATATTTTCAAATGAGGAATAAGTTGTAAAAATTCTTAAATTCCTAAATTATAGTTAGCAACCCAAAGTCACTACGATTTGTGAACATAAGGATTTAACGAATATGGACACACACAATCTTTTTGGAAAATTGCAGGAACACGAGATGGAACTAAAAAGACTTATTGATGACGAAGAAGATGACAAGAAAAGAATAAAAGTATCGTAGTGAAAGCCATAAGTATTAAATATATAGATCCAGAAGATAAAGAGTGTCAAAGTAATGAATTCATGGAATTCATGTTTTGTAAATTCAAAAAATTCCTAAAGCATGAAAAATAAACCTCAAGGCTCTAAAAGCAATGTGAAGAAAGTTCCTCGCCCATTACTACATGTAATCAATGCAGAGAGAAAGGGAACATAAGACTAAACTTCCCTTAAAACCAATGAAGAAACCAAAATCAAAGAAAGTTCAATACGAAGGTGAGAAAAACACAAGAAATGGGGGATAGGTTGAATTGTATTAGCTTTTTCTTTATTTTAAAACTCTTAAGTAAGATTCTAAGCACAATGTTATAGAGTTTGAGTTATTTAGAGATAACAAGCGGATATAAAGTGCAAGAAAGAATAACAACATACAGAGTTATCTTGGTTCCTCTCATAAATCGAGAGTAATTCAGTCCCCTTGTACTTGCAAGAGATTTTCACTATAATCACACAAGATTACAATTTTATTAAGCATACAAGAAAGATAATTTTTTGCTTACACACAAGTATACAACTTCCTTGCTAAAGAACACACGCTAAAGACTTTCTTGCTCACAAACACAAGTATGAGACTTCCATGCTCAAGCACATAAGCTCAAGACTTCCTTGCTCTCACACACAAGTATAAGACTTCCTTGCTCAAGAACACAAGATCAAGACTTCCTTGCTTATACACACAAGTATGCGACTTCCTTTCTCAAACACATAAGCTCAATACTTCCTTTCTCACACGCACACAAGTATGATACTTCCTTGATCAATCACACACGTTCAAGACTTCCTTGCTCAAAGACTTAGTACGAGATTTTTAACAATCAACCTAGAAGATAAATGATTATTGGATGAATACACTTGATATACAATCAGAGGTGTATAAATAATACAACACAAAAGGACTAATTTAAGACTTAAGGATTTATAAGATATACAAAGATAAAAAATCTTAAGTTTAACTTGTGCTAAAACTTTGACATAGTAACTTCTCTTTGATTATCAATCGTTGTTCAACATGTATGCATGTATTCCATGTATCGTGTGTGTTGATCTTGAAGTCTTTTAGTTCCTTAAATAATGAAGAAAATAATCATTAAAGATGCAACCGTTGAGTCCTTTTCAAAGCTTCAAAAGAGACGTTGGAAGACGATGAGATGTTTCACCAAAGTGTAAGGTTAGGTAAAACCTAGTTTGAAAAACCTTTACTACAAAAGGAATTAGCAGTTGTATCACAACATGCCCTATGAAGAACCTAGAGCTTTAGGTCATCACGTGATAAAGTTTCTTCATAGATGAATTGTGACCTATTAGTGTAACTTTTGTCTTTGCGCTTTGACTAGCTCAGGTTCTGATCACCAGAAGAAGACTTCTCCCAAGTCTGTTTTTTAGAGGCTAATACCTTTAGACATTGATGTCTGAATGTTGACTTCTTTTGGAGATGACTTCTTCAGAGTCAGTTCTTCAACTTTTGATTCATCAAAATATGATCTTCACGCTTCTTTTTGGATGTTCAGAGTCAGAACCAGTACTTAGATTTAATATGAATTTTAGTTTATGGTTCTACACACTTGAAAAAACATTAATATACCATATCAATCTCTGGATACTTTGTTATCATCAAAACTCAATGTATATGGGATAAACCAAATTTGTTCCAACAATCTCCCCCCTTTTGATGATGGAAACATAAGTATTTAAGAATAATGGGTGATAATTAAATTAACTGGTTGTCTGCAGGGTCTGAGGTTTGTAAGCACCCCTTGAGTCTAATATGGTTAGGTTTGTAAGCTCCCCTAAGTCCTATCTAGGTTAATTAAATTTTAAGCATTTAAAGCACATATATAGTTCATCAGAATTTAAGCAAGATAATAACTGTCTAATTTCAGGTGCTTAAATACTTCTATATTTACTCCCCATTTTGTCATCAACATAATATGAGGAAATGGAAAAGGTACTGAAGAAAAATATTTTCATATAAGCGAAAATCAAAAGAACCATGTTTGGGATGTAATCAAAATAGGATAAAAATAATTTAAAAGCATATTTGATTTCCCTTAATAGATACAAGGTTTGAAAAGATTTGAAAATTAATTGAATCAATTGGTAAAAAAATCATGTACTTGTCAAGATGGTCAAAGTAGGTTCTTTTAGCCAGGCTTTTAGAGAAATTGAGCATTTAAGTATGAAGAGACGTGTTTGAAGATAATGAATTTATTACTCTCCAATTTCGATTGGTGCACAATATCCAAAACTAATTTTACTTTAACCAAAATTCTCTATAAAATTAGAGTTTTAATACAAGTAGAATCGTATTCCATACAAACCTAACATACTTCTTCAGAAAAAATGAGTGATTCTCATTAAATTTCTAAAGAGGGTAGTCCAAGTAAGGTTAACGAGGTAGTTACTGATGATGCTCCAAGAAAGCTGAAGTTTCAAACCAAAAAGGTTGAAGGTTCAAAAACAAGGTTAGATTCATCAACATGAGCATTGAAGGTAAGAAAATCATATGTGGCCAAGAAGAATTAGAGACGACTTCATAAAAGTATGGATCCTCCCTTTGATTATAGTTCAAATGCTGATTATATTACCTTTGACTGGTCGAACTTCCTCAACTGGCATGCTTATTTTCCAGAGGAATTTGTAGAAGATTTAGGCGATGTAAAATGTTTTGATCCATGAAAAATCCAGTCTTTGTACCTCCCCTTTTTTAATGATAAAAATGTATTTTTCTTTTCTTCTTCCCTCTATCACTATTTATTACTTGTGTCCATATCTTTTGACCCACCAAGAAGAGTGAGTTTCAAGTCGTTTTCTAACCCTTTCCTATCAATATTGAGTTGTGAGCAAAAGTAAATCCAATCAAGAATTTAAATCACACAACTGTAAGAGACATCATTAAAGGGAAAACAAAATAGAACTTAATTTTATCCAGACACAATAATTCTCAAAGATAACACAATCATTTTTATTAAGATAAAAGTATTTATGAAATATTACATATTTATTAGATTAATCTAAACATAATTGGTTAGATCTATTAATATAACTCAAAGATCATAAGACATAAAATTTTAGACAAATTCTAACTTAGGATCTTCTAAACCATAGAATTATTTCACATAGTGAATTGGCTGGTACAGAGTGTTGGTGTAAGCCCTAGAGGCCAATACTTTTGGTACTTGTATCGAATTATTTATTAATAATAAAAAGGCTTTTTCTTTATTATGTTTGTTTAATAAAGTCCCTAGAATAGCTAGTCCGTTTAATGTATCAAGTGTGACTTGATCATGAGATCACATTAAACATAAGGACACTATTCTTAAAGTATCCGTAGTCGAGTTTTATTGTGAAGTGGGATAACATTAAAGCATTAAGACTATTATGTATATAGACTGGTGATCACATCTCATGGATCATGGATAAGGAGTTATCAAGTCTTAAACATAGGTATGAATGTTAAGAGTAATATTTATACTTGATTGACCCGCTATGAGAATATTATATAAAATGTTATGCAAAGTGTCATAAGTTATTCTCATGGTGATAATGGTGTATACCACCTTTCGACCTGAAACCACTATGGATCCTAGATGTAGAGTCGAGTGCTTTATTGCTGATCAAACATTGTCCGTAACTGGATAACCATAAAGACAGTTAATGGGTACTCCACGAAGCATGTTGAGGGACATGAGTGACCTAGATGGAATTTGCCCATCATGCGTAACAGGATAAATGTCTATGAGCCCAATATTGAACTGGACAAGGATGACACGGTCTATGCCTTATGTTCAATATATACATAAGGGAAAAAGGGTAATTATACACATAAGTATTATCACAGAAGGATTTGTCAGATCACATGACATTTTCGTGTCTTGGGTAGCAGTGATGTGTTGCTAGATATCGCTTACTGTTTATTATGTTAAATACGTGATTTAATATAATTGTCAATGCCGCGAAAACCTACAGGGTCACACACAAAGGACGGATTGATGAGAGATAGAGTAACTAAGGAACACCGTAAGGTACGGTGCACTTAAGTGAATTGTAGAACATCGTAAGGTACGATGTACTTAAGTAGAATACGAAATATGGTAAGGTACCACGCGCTTAAGTGAATTTGGCATATTATAAGATATGGGCCACATACACTTAAGTGGGCTTTTTAGCTTGAAGCCCGCACAAGTGGTTCTATAAATAGAACCCTTGTGCAGAAGCATTGAGTGTTGCAGTTGCAATTTCATTTTCTCTCTCTCTCTCTCTCTCTCACTCACTCACTCACTCAAAGCCTTCATTCGTAGCAGCTAGCACTGAGATTGAAGGAATCCGTTCGTGTGGACTGAGTAGAGGCGTTGTCATCGTTCAACGTTCGTGATCGCTCCGTAGATCTGCACCAAAGGTTTCAATTGTCATAAAAGGTAACTATTCTATCACTGATCATGCCCATTCGTAAGGATCACTAAAGGAGAAAATTTTAATTTCCGCTGCATTTTGGATCGACCTTCTCCTACACAGAGTCAGATTGTAGAGAGTCATAAATAAATTTGAAGGAAAAGACATACTTAGATAAAACATAAGTTAATGACAATTTGGAGAGATACACAGTATTCACAACATGTATGTCATTAATTATACCTTCTTGTTGACTGTAGCCTTGAGCTGCAAGTCTAGCCTTATTTTTTACCATTTCTCGTTGTTCATTGAACTTATTTCTAAATACCTATTTTGTTCCAATAATTTTCTTCTATGAAGGTTTGGGTACTAGATTCTAGACATTATTCCTTTGAAACTGATTCAACTCTTCTTATATAACTACAATTCAACCATCACCAGAAAATGCCTCATCAACAAAAGTAGGTTTAGTCATGGAGAGTAGTCCTAACATATAATGCTCTTTTCTGAAGCCAGAACTTGTGTTCCTAGGGCTATCTTTGTTTCCAAGAATTAGGTCTTATGGATGAGAAGACTTGTACTCAAATGTCTTCTTGGACTGTGATGTATATGAAGAGTTATCTTGTGCACTCAAATGTCTTTTTGGAGTTCTGATGACTTCTGAGCACTCAACTTCATATTGGTTGATTGCTTATGAACTTCCAAATTCTTAACCTCTAGCTCCTGGTATGTCTTTGGATACACAAATTTTTGGAAAATTTTAAGCTAACTCTGACATTTTACTATTAGGCTATTTTCCATCAAGGTTAATATGTATTAACTCTTCAACTATATTGGTTTCAGAGTATCCTAAAAATATACCCTTTGAGCCTTAACATCAAATTTTTTCAGATAGACTTTATTGTTTACGATATAACAGGTACATCCAAACTGATGTAAATAAGAGATGATTGGCTTTCTTCCCTTGAACAACTCATATGACGTATTATATAGAATATGCCTAATATAAATTATATTTCAAGCATAACATGTTGTGTTTACAACTTTGTCCCACAAGTACTTGGGTAAGTTGTTCTCATGAATCATGGTTTTGGCCATTTCTTATAAAGATATGTTCTTTCTCTCTACACCTCCATTTTGCTATGGAGTTCTAGGAGAAGAGAATGAAGGAGAATTGCCATCCAAGGCGCAGCGGAATTTAAAATTTTCTCCATTTAGTGATCCTTACGAATGGGCATGATCAGTGATAGAATCGTTACCTCTTGTGGCGATTCAAACCTTTGGTGTAGATCTCTTGTAACGATCAAAACCTTGGATACAAATCCACAGAGTGATCACGAACGTTGAACGATGACAACGTCTCTACTCAGTCCACACGAACGGGTTCCTTCAATCTCAGTGCTAGCTGGTACGAATGAAGGTTTTGAGTGAGAGAGAGAGAGAAACGAAATTCCAAGTCTTCACTTGAGTTTCAGTCTGAGTGGAGTGACAATGCTTCTACCCAAGGGGTTCTATTTATAGAACCACTTGTGTGGGCTTCAAGCTGAAAAGCCCACTTAAGTGTATTTTGCCCATATCTCATAATATGCCAAAATCACTTAAGTATTTGGTACCTTACCATATTTCGTATTCCACTTAAGTACACCGTACCTTACGATGTTCCTTAGTTGCTCTATCTCTCATCAATTCGTCCTTTGTGTGTGACCCTGTAGGTTTTCGCGACGTTGGCAATTATATTAAATCACGCATTTACATAATAAATAGTGAGCGGTATCTAGCAACACATCACTGCTACCCAAGACACGAAAATGTCATGTGATATGACAAAACCTCCTGTGATAATAATTATGTGTATAATTACCCTTTTGCCCTTATGTCTATATTGAACACAAGGTATAGACCGTGTCATCCTTGTCCAGTTCAATATTGGACCCATAGACATTTATCCTGTTACGCAGGATGGGCAAATTCCATCTAGGTCACTCATGTCCCTCAGTATGCTTCGTGAAGTACCCATCAACTGTCTTTATGGTTATCCAGTTACGGATAACATTGGATCAGCAATAAAGCACTCGACTCTACATCTAGGATCCATAGTGGTTTCAGGTCGAAGAGTGGTATACACCATTATCACCATGAGAATAACTTATGACACTTTGCATAACTTTCTATATAGTATTCTCATAGCGGGTCAATCCGGTATAAATATTACTCT
Organism: Lathyrus oleraceus; assembly: GCF_024323335.1. Classification (NCBI taxonomy): domain Eukaryota; kingdom Viridiplantae; phylum Streptophyta; class Magnoliopsida; order Fabales; family Fabaceae; genus Lathyrus; species Lathyrus oleraceus. The sequence continues at coordinate 88,313,511 of NC_066584.1, forward strand.
TAATATTCATACCTATGTTTAAGACTTGATAACTCTTTATCCATGATCCATGAGATGTGATCATCAATCTACAAACATAATAGTCTTAATGCTTTAATGTTATCCCACTTCACAATAAAGCTCGACTACGAATACTTTAAGAATAGTGTCCCTATGTTTAATGTGCTCTCATGATCAAGTCACACTTGATACATTAAACGGACTATCTATTCTAGAGACTTTATTAAAAAAACATAATAAAGAAAAAGCTTTTTTTATTATTAATAAATAATTCGATACAAGTACCAAAAGTATTGGCCTCTAGGGCTTACACCAACAATCTCCCACTAGCACTATAGCCAATCAGGCATACCCCTAATGCCCATTGATCTAGTATGGCCATCATGCTTCTGCTGCGCTAGAGGCTTCGTTAGTGGGTCAACAATATTGTCAAGTGTAGGTACTCTACATATTTTCACATCTCCTCTATCTATTATCTCTCGAATGAGATGATAACGCCTAAGTATGTGTTTGGATCGTTGGTGAGATCTAGGCTCCTTAGCTTGTGCGATAGTACCATTGTTATCACAATAGAGACCAATGGGATCCACAATGCTAGGGACTATGCCAAGTTCACTAATGAACTTTTTGATCCAAACAGCTTCTTTTGCTGCACTTGAGGCAGCAATATACTCGGCCTCGGTTGTAGAATCAACAACTGTATCTTGCTTTGAACTTTTCCAGCTCACAGCGCCACCGTTTAAGCAAAACACATAGCCAGATTGCGATCTAAAGTCATCCTTATCTGTCTGGAAGTTAGCATCGGTGTAACTAATTACAGTCAAATCTTCCTGACCTCCATATATCAAGAATGAGTCCTTAGTCCTTCTCAAGTACTTAAGGATATTCTTGACAACTACCCAATGGGCATCACCAGGATCAGATTGGTACTTACTCGTTGCACTTAAAGCATACGAGACATCTGGTCGAGTATATAACATGGCATACATGATAGATCCTATTGCAGATGCATATGGAATCTTATTCATGCGATCCCTTTTTTCCTTAGTTGAAGGGGATTGTGTTTTTGATAGACACATGCCATGTTGCATAGGTATGCATCCTTTCTTGGAATCATGCATATTAAAGTGTCTTAGCACTTTATCTATGTATGTACTCTGACTTAGGCCAAGCAGTTTTTATGATCTATCTCTATAGATTCTGATTCCTAATATATAGGCTGCTTCACCTAGGTCTTTCATAGAAAAGCATTTCCCCAACCAAGTCTTTACTTGTTGCAGGGTAGGGACATCATTTCCAATGAGTAATATGTCATCTACATATAATACTAGGAAAACGATCATGCTCCCACTAACCTTCTTGTAGACACAAGGCTCGTCTTCGTTCTTGATGAATCCATATTGTTTTACCGTTTCATCAAAACGAAGATTCCAGCTTCTGGAAGCTTGCTTCAATCCATAGATTGATCTTTGTAGCTTACATATCTTTTGGGCTTCTTCTGGTATGTCAAATCCTTCAGGTTGTGTCATGTACACATCCTCAAGAAGATTCCCATTAAGGAAAGCAGTTTTGACATCCATCTGCCATATTTCATAATCATGATATGCAGCGATAGCAAGTAAAATCCGAACAGATTTAAGCATTACAACTGGTGAAAAGGTTTCATCATAGTCAACCCCATGAATTTGTTTATATCCTTTTGCAACCAGTCTTGCTTTATAGGTATGTACCTTACCATCCATGTCAGTCTTCTTTTTGAAGACCCACTTGCATCCTATAGGGTTAACCCCTACAGGAGGCTCTACCAAGGTCCAAACTTGGTTTGTGTACATGGAATCCATTTCAGATTTCATGGCTTCTAGCCACTTCTCAGACTCGGGACCAATTATGGCCTCTTGGTAGGTCACAGGCTCATCTTGATCCATGAGTAATACATCACCTTGATCTGTTATGAGATATCCATATCTCTCAGGTAGGTGACGTATCCTGCTTGACCTACGCTGGTCTTGTTCTACTTGAGCAGGTTGCTCTTCCACAACTACTTGTGTTTCCTGCTCTAATTCCTCCATAGGTGTATTGATGCTTTGTGATTCTTGAATTTCTTCAAGTTCTACTTTCCTCCCACTGATTCCTTTGGAAATAAAATCTTTTTCTAGGAAAACTCCAGTTCGAGCGACAAACACTTTGCCCTCAAAAGGATTGTAGAAGTAATACCCTCTTGTTTCTTTAGGATACCCCACAAATAAGCATTTGTCAGATTTGGGCTCAAGCTTAGTTGAAATTTGTCGTTTCACATAAACTTCGCAACCCCAAATCTTCATGTAAGACATATGTGGTTTCTTACCACTCCATATCTCATATGGTGTCTTCTCAACCTTTTTGGATGGAACACGGTTAAGTGTGTAAGCTGCTGTTAATAGTGCATGTCCCCAAAAGGAGTTTGGAAGATCGGCGTGACTCATCATGGATCGGACCATGTCTAACAGGATTCGATTTCTTCTCTCATATACACCATTCCATTGGGGTGTTCCAGGAGGAGTGAGTTGGGATATGATCCCACACTCTTTCAGATGGTCATCAAACTCTAGGCTTAAATACTCACCACCTCGATCTGATCGAAGAGTTTTAATATTCTTACCTAGTTGGTTTTGTACTTCATTCTTGAATTCTTTGAACTTTTCAAAGGACTCTGATTTGTGTTTCATTAAATACACATAACCATATCTACTGAAATCATCAGTGAATGTGATGAAGTACTGAAAACCTCCTTTGGCTGGCATGTCCAGCGGTCCACATACATCAGTATGTATAAGGGCCAAAAGATCATTCGCTCTTTCACCTTTACCTGTGAATGGAGACTTTGTCATCTTTCCAATTAAACAAGATCTGCATGTCTCATATGATTCATAATCAAAAGAGTCCAACAGGTCATCTTTATGGAGTTTGGAAATGCGTTTCTCATTTATGTGGCTTAATCGACAATGCCAAAGGTAAGTTGGATTTAACTCATTAGGTTTCATCCTTTCAGTATTAATGTTATAAATAGGCATTTCAAGATTAAGGACATATAGTCCATTGTTCATTTGTGCAGTAGCATAGAATATATCATTCAAATAAATTGAACAACAATTGTTCTTTATTATAAATGAAAAACCAAACTTGTCCAAACAAGAAACGGAAATAATATTCCTGCTAATTGCAGGTACATAATAACAGTTCTCTAACTGAATTATTAAACCACTAGGTAAAGTCAATACATAAGCTCCTACGGCTAAGGCAGCAACCTTTGCTCCATTACCAACTCGTAGGTCGACTTCACCTTTTGCCAATTTTCTACTCCTTTTTAGTCCTTGCACATTTGTACAAATGTGAGAACCACATCCAGTATCTAATACCCATGATGCAGAAGTAGATAAATTAATTTCAATAACAAAAATACCTGAAGTTGGAGTCTCTACTCCATTCTTCCTATCTTCCAGGTACTTTGGGCAGTTCCTCTTCTAGTGTCCGGTCTTACCGCATTGGAAGTAGGTGCCTTCTTTTGCTATGCCTCCACTAGGCTTCAAAGCAGCAATAGTGGGTTTGGGTTTGATAACTTCCTTGTCTTTCCCTTTATCATGTTTGAGGATAATCCTCATGTTTCGGTACCAATCCAGAAAATTTGTCCCAGACAATTTTTCCTTCTCAAAGTTTGACCACAATATGTTGTTAGAGGTGTTTGTTGTCATGGTAATCTACATAAGGATTAATGAAAATATAAGTATCATTGACATATTCAATTAGGCATTTAATTAAATATGCTCCCACTATTTTACTCAAAACAAATGACCCTCATCATTTGATTCGGAAAATCCCGTTGGAAGATTTTCTAGTGGGTCGAGATCCATATTTCACTTCGTTTTAAGTCCGCGTAGGCGGATTACACAAAACTAGGTTATTTAGGTAGGAACTCCTTCCAATTGTATCTCATACAACTCTCGAAAATTTCAGTTGGGTGAATAACTCCTTATTCCAATCCATCATATGGATCATTCCCAACTCTTGCTTCTAAACATATATAATCTTATTATAATTTGTTTAGTTAAGTTTGACCCATTGTTTTAACAGTTGGATATTACAATTATCCTATCGCACCTTACTAATATAGAACATGCACCTCGCGTAGGCGAAACCTACATTATCCATTACTAGTCTTGATGAGTGTTAAAACTTGGAAAACATAAACTTAATATTTAATTTGAGGGAATTGCAATTTTTCTGATCTCACCGGCTTATTTATCATATAAATCGCCTCTCACATGCATCAACATACATTCACATGCATCAACATACATACATACATAATGAAACAGTTATGCCCCCTAGCGCAATTGTTCTCCCAAGCCAATGAGAGAACCTAAGCTAACCTAACAACGATCTAAGCTTCTCTAAGCAAGATCTTCAAGGTTGTCCTCCTTTGGTACTGACTTCTTTGCTTTCTTCATATCATTATATTACATAAAAGAAACTCGTTTTACATACGAGGGAGTGAGATGAGAAAAGAAGTTACATTGAGAGATTAAAAGAGAGGCACGACACGCGGGTCGTATTTTAAAACCCAAAACAAAATAAAGGAAAACTAAGGCCATAACCGATCACCACAAGACAATAATAAACACTTTATTATTATTAACAATTTTAATTATTTTAATTAATTAAAACCAAATTAAATTTCGACGACCGATCACACTACGCAAAGCCGAAATTTTAATGAACAATTCATTTAAAATCGACGTCGTTTTTCGCATAAACACTTGATACTTTAAAGCACTGAGTTAGCCGAACGGGTGAATTTTGCCTTGCGTTAACCGGTTAACCAAATGCATTAACCGGTTAACACTGTTTGAAATCTGTTCAAAAAATTGTTTTCTGCCTTGCGTTAATCGGTTAACCAAATGCGTTAACCGGTTAACACTGTTTGAAAATCTCTTGGAAAACTGTTTTCCGTCTTGCGTTAACCGGTTAACCAAATGCGTTAACCGGTTAACACTGTTTGAAAACCTTAACTTTTTTATTTCGCATTGTGTTAACCGGTTAACCATATGCGTTAACCGGTTAACACTGTTCCAAAAAGTGTTTAGAAAGTACAACTTTTATGCAGTCACAACCCCAATCGCATAACTCTCTGACAACACAACCCTTGTGCCGTCACTAACCCTAATGCACCAATTTCAGACCGTCAAACACATCTCGATTGTCGATTCAGTATGATTGATCAACACGTCATTGCTTCACCATACTAATGTCGGATCAAGAAGCAAATGACCATTGATCGCTCAAAGGAAAACAACCATTGAGTGTTTGAATGAACGAAACGAGAACACTATATCATATATAATGTATTTTGCATTAGGATTACATATATCATATATATAACTTGATCGATCTCAATTTAATCTTTGATTCATTCTGTCTTTAATCATATTAATACAGAACAAAAACAGTTATCAGATTCATGGTTTCGTAAGTGGCTCTGATACCACTGAAGGAGAATTGCCATCCAAGACGCAGCGGAATTTAAAATTTTCTCCATTTAGTGATCCTTACAAATGGACATGATCAGTGATAGAATCGTTACCTCTTGTGGCGATTCAAACCTTTGGTGCAGATCTCTTGTAACGATCAAAACCTTGGATACAAATCCACGGAGCGATCACGAACGTTGAACGATGACAACGTCTCTACTCAGTCCACACGAACGGGTTCCTTCAATCTCAGTGCTAGCTGGTACGAATGAAGGCTTTGAGTGAGAGAGAGAGGGAAACGAAATTCCAAGTCTTCACTTGAGTTTCAGTCTGAGTGGAGTGACAATGCTTCTACCCAAGGGGTTCTATTTATAGAACCACTTGTGTGGGCTTCAAGCTAAAAAGCCCACTTAAGTGTATTTTGGCCCATATCTCATAATATGCCAAAATCACTTAAGTATTTGGTACCTTACCATATTTTGTATTCCACTTAAGTACACCGTACCTTACGATTTTCCTTAGTTGCTCTATCTCTCATCAATCCGTCCTTTGTGTGTGACCCTGTAGGTTTTCGCGACGTTGGCAATTATATTAAATCACGCATTTAACATAATAAACAGTGAGCGGTATCTAGCAACACATCACTGCTACCCAAGACATGAAAATGTCATGTGATATGACAAAACCTCCTGTGATAATAATTATGTGTATAATTACCCTTTTGCCCTTATGTCTATATTGAACACAAGGTATAGACCGTGTCATCCTTGTCCCGTTCAATATTGGGCCCGTAGACTTTTATCCTATTACACAAGATGGGAAAATTCCATCTAGGTCACTCATGTCCCTCAGCATGCTTCGTGAAGTACCCATCAATTATCTTTATGGTTATCCAGTTACGGATAACGTTGTATCAGCAATAAAGCACTCGACTCTACATCTAGGATCCATAGTGGTTTCAGGTCGAAGAGTGGTATACACCATTATCACCATGAGAATAACTTATGACACTTTGCATAACTTCCTATATAGTATTCTCATAGCGGGTCTATCCGGTATAAATATTACTCTTAATATTCATACCTATGTTTAAGACTTGATAACTCTTTATCCATGATCCATGAGATGTGATCATCAATCTACAAACATAATAGTCTTAATGCTTTAATGTTATCCCACTTCACAATAAAGCTCGACTACAGATACTTTAAGAATAGTGTCCCTATGTTTAATGTGCTCTCATGATCAAGTCACACTTGATACATTAAACGGACTATCTATTCTAGGGACTTTATTAAACAAACATAATAAAGAAAAAGCCTTTTTATTATTAATAAATAATTCGATACAAGTACCAAAAGTATTGGCCTCTAGGGCTTACACCAACAGAGAACTCATACAGAATTCCATGTTTTTCACAAAGTAGTTCAAACGGGTCATTTTCAAATTCACCACCATGATCACTTCTTACCTTTAGAATTTTGGATTCTTTTTTAGTTTTTACTTGTATGGAGAAGGTGTTGAACACATCATATGGTTCATCCTTGATTCTTAGTAATTTAACCCAAGTTCATATGATATAGTCATCAACAATGATTTGACCATATTTCTTCCCATTGATTGAGTAGTACTAACAGAACCAAATAGATCAATATGAATCCGCCCTAAGGGCCTAGAGGTAGAGATAATGTTTTTAGATTTGAAAGAAGTTTTGTTGATTTTTCCTACTTGGCATGCTCCACAAAGAGCATCTGAGTGATAATTGAGATTTGGAAATCCTTTAACAAGTTTCAACTTGTTAAGTCTAGAGATTAATCTCTAGTTAGCATGACCTGATCTTATGTGCCAGATCCCACATCTCATCACTCATAGATAGAAGGAAAACTACCTTATGATCAACCAATTCATAAAAATTGATTTTATAAACATTTCCCTTTCTCTTTCCTTTGAACACTATGGACTTGTCAGATTCATTCATGGCTATGCAATTGTTTTGACCAAACAGGACTTCATAACCACTATCAAAAAAGTGACTAATGCTCGGTAGGTTATGTTTGAGTCCATCTACAAGCCAAACATTATTAACTAAAATAGAGGAGTTACCAATAGTACCCATACCAATGATCTTTCCTTTTTAGTTTCCTCCAAATTCCACAGTTCCTCCCTCTTTCAGAGTTAGGGTTTGGAACATAAGCTTTTCTCCTATCATATGTCGTGAGCAACCAGTGTCCAAGTACCATGACTGTTGTTTTTATTCTCCCTTGAAACATATTTTCAGCAAAGATAATTCGAGATTTAGGTACCCATAATCTTATGGGTCCTTTTATGGTTAGTTTTACAAGTTTCCTCTTATTTTGTACCGTTGCTCTCATATGACTAGGTTTGGGATTATTCAATAATTTTGATTTAAAAGTTTGTTATCTTGAATAAACCTTTGCCTTAGGTTCTACAACTCTCAGAATCTTAGTTCATGCTATCTTAGGTTCTAGCTTCTTCGGAACTTTTGACTTTAGAGTCTTGGGTTCTGGTTTCTTCAGAACCCGTGATTAAGCAATTTTAGGTTCTATCTAAGTCAAAACCTTTGCATTTTCAGCAATAGGTGCAAAATAAGAGTCAATCCCTTTTTGAGCAGAGCTTGAAGAGGAAGTGTCTGTTGGTTTACTCAAGGTTTCAAACCTAGAATTAAAAGTTTTTGTGAGTAACCCAAACCTTCCCCTTTGCTTCTACTTACTCCATAAATCATGTAAGCAAGTTTACTTCTATTGAAGCCATTTATGAGAAATTCTTGAAGATCCATTTCATGTTCATAAAGATGTTTATCAGACACTTCCTTTACTAGAGCAATATGATATTTCTCTATAACTTCATTTTTTCTTTACAAACTTTACCTCATCTTTCAAAATATCATATTTCTTTTTCAGCATTTTCACGTCTTTGCCTTCTCTTGACATCTTCCCATAAGCTCTTGAAAAAAAGTAATTAAATTAGAATGATATATTTGAGAAAATACCCCATCCTCTTCCTCAGACTCTGAGTCAGAATATGATTTAGATTCTGCTTCTGAAGATGTAAAAGCCATCAATGCAAGGTTGACTTGCTCTTCATATTTTTCAGAGTCTTCTTCATTGTCAAGTTCATCCCATGTTGCCATGAGACTTTTCGTGAATCTGCTCTTAAAGTTATCCTTCTGAAAACTTCCCTTCTTATAGTTGAAACATCCTTTATGATCATCCTTCTTTTCTCTGGAGCCAGATCCTCTGAAGCCATTGCAATTGCTAGAGAATCTTTTGTTCTTCCTAGTCACATGCTGAAATCTTCTAATGGTGAATGTCATTTCCTCATCATCTGAGTCATCTACAGATTCTTCTGGTTGTGAAGTTTCTTTAGAGTCCCAGACTTGAGGAGCCTCATCATCATAGTTTTAGAAATAGATTTCAAAGCAAGAGGTTTTATCTTTATGACAGGTCCATCTCCATTGAGCTTCATCTCATGGCTCTGAAGGTTACTAATGAGACTCTCAAGACTTAATGTGTTTAAGTCTTTAGCCTCATGTATAATTGTCACTTTTGGTCTATATCTGACAGGAAGACTCCCAAGAGTCTTATTTACATGATCAGACATAGTGTAACTCTTGTTCAGAACCTGAAGTTCGGATACAAGAACTTAAAACCTAGAGAACATGGTTTCAATGTCTATATTCTCCTTCATTCTGAACAGATCAAAAGGCTGAGCTGGGAGGTTAGCCTTAACTTTATGAACTTGTTGATTACCTTGATAAGTAACACATAGGGAATTGAAAATGGTCTTAGTAGTAGATTTGTCAATGATTTTTATGTACTCTGAATGAGGTTGAGCATCAACCAAGATACCTTTAACTCCATGATGTTTTCTATAGACCTTTTTCTGAGATGGCATGAGAGATTTTCTATTAGACACCATTCCAACTCCATTTACTGGAATATAAATGCCATCTTCTAGAATATCCTACAACTCATCATCAAGGCCTATGATATGCGTATACATCTTGGTCTTACACCGGTCAAACTCATTAGAGCCTCCACCGAAGGTTGAAGATCTCGCTGCATAATTGTTCTTTTCCGAATTTCTTTAATTTATATCAGTATGTGAAGTAGAAGTACCACTATATACTCCATAAACACTAAACATATTTCAATATGTTTTTCTCAGGATCTTTTCTTTACCACTATTAAGTGTTAAGCACATATCGTGCTCTGGTGCCAACTGAAGGTGAGAAAAACACAAGAAAGAGGGGTTGAATTATGTTGGAGTTTTCTTTCTTTTAAAACACTTAACTCGTATTATAAACATAATGTTATATAATTTGAGTTAGTTAGAGATAAGAAACATATATAATGTGCAAGAAAGAATAACAGCACACAGAGTTATCCTGGTTCCTCTCATAAAAGATTACAATTTGTTCAAGCTCACACTTCTTTGCTCAAGCACACAAGCTCAAGACTTCCTTGATCATACACACAAGTATCAAACTTCCTTGCTCAAGCACACGAGCTCAAGACTTACTTGCTCTCACACATAAGTATGAAACTTCCTTGCTAAAGCATACAAGCTCAAGACTTCCTTGCTCACACACACAAGTATGCGACTTCCTTTCTCACTCACACAAGCTTAAGACTTACTTTCTTACACACGCACAAACACAATTATGAGATTTCCTTGCTCAAGCATGCAGGCTTAAGACTTCCTTGCTCAAACACTTAGTAAGAGACTTATAACAATCAACCTAGTAGATAAATGATTATTGGGTGAATACACTTGATATACAATCAGAGGTGTATAAATAATACAATACAGTAGGACTCATTTAAGACTTAAGAATTTCTAAGATATACAAGGATAATAAATCTTAAGTTTAGCTTGTGCTAAAACTTTGATATAATGTCTTCTCTTTGATTGTCAATCGTTGTTCAACATGTATGTGTGTATTCCATGTATTGGGTGTGTTGATCTTCAAGTCTTTTAGTTCCTTAAATAATTAGGAAAAGAGCCATTGAATATGCAACCCTTGAGTCCTTTGAGAAGATTTGAAAGAGACATTGGGAGATGATGGGATGTTTCACTAAACTATAAGGTTATGTGAAACCTAGTTTGAAAAACCTTTGCTATAAAAGGAATTAGTAGTTGTATCCCAGCAGACTCTAAGAAGAACCTAGAGCTTTAGGTCATCACGTGATAAAGTATGTTCATATATGAACAGTGACCCATCAGTGTCACCTTGGTCCTTGCACTTTAACTAGCTCAGGTTCAGATCACCAAAAGCAGACTTTTCCAAAGTCTATTGTACAGAGGTTGATACCTTTAGACTCTAATGTCTGAATGTTGACTTCTTTTGGAGATGACTTATTCATAGTCAGTTCTTCAACTTCTGGTACATCAAAATATGATCTTCACGCTTCTCTTTGGATGTTCAGAGCCAAAACCAGTACTTAGATTTAATATCAATTTTAGTTTATGGTACTGCACACTTGAACAAACATTAGTATACCCTATTGTTCTCTAAATACTTCGTTGTCATCAAAACCCAAGGGAGATGGGACAAACCAATTTTGTTCCAACAATCTCCCCCCTTTTGATGATGACAAACATAAGTATTTTGGAGCAATGGTTGATAATTTAATTAATTGATTGTCTGTAGGGTCTGGGGTTTGTAAGCTCCCTCTGAGTCTAATAGTCCATAGGGTTAGGTTTGTAAGCTCCCCCTAATTCCTATCAATGTTAATTTAGTTTTAAGCATTTAAAGCACATATATAAATTCTTCAGAATTTAAGAAAGACGATAACTGTCGGATTTCAGGTGCTTAAGTACTTCTATATCTACACCCCATTTTCTCATCAACAAAAATAAGGAAATATAAAAGATACTAAAGAAAAGATTTTCATATAAGGGAAAATCAAAAGAACCATGTTTGAGATGTAATCAAAATAAGATAAAAATAATTTAAAAGCATATTTCATTTCCCTTTTTAGATAAAAGATTTGAGAATTGATTGGATCGATTGGTAAACAACTCATGCACTTCTCAAGATGGTCAAAGACGATTATTTCATCTAGGATTTTATAGAAATGGAGTAGTCAAGTATGAAGAGACATGTTTGAATATAATGAATTTATTACTCTTCAATTTGCATTGGTGCATAGTATCCAAACATATTTTACTTTAAACTAAAACTCTCCATAAAATAAGAGTTTTAATACAAGAAGTATCATATTCCATCCAAATCCAACACACTTCTTTAGAAACAATGAATGATTCTCCCAAAAGTTACAAATAGGGCAATTCAAGTGAGGTTAACAAGGCAATTACTGAGGATGCTCCAAGAAAGCCGAAGTGTCAAACCAAAAAGGCTGAAGGTTCAAAATCAATGTTATATTCATCAACAAGAGAATTGAATGTGAGCAAATAATATTTGGACAAGAATAATAATATAAGACTTCATAAAATCTTGGATCCTCCTTCTAACTATAGTTCAAATGCTGATGAATTGCCCTTTGACTAGTCAAACTTCCTCAACTGTCATGCTTATTTTCCAGAGGAATTTGGAAAAGATTTAGGCAATGTAAAATGTTTTAATCCATGAGAAATTAAGTCTTTGTACCTCCCCCTTTTTTAATGATAAAAAAGTATTTTTCTTTTCTTCTTCCCTCTATCACTATTTATCACTCGTGTCCAAATCTTTTGATCCACCAAGAAGAGTGAGTTTCAAGTTGTTTTCTAATCCTTTCCAATTAATATTGAGTTGTGAGAAAAAGTAAATTCAATCAAGAATTTAAATCACACAACTGTAAGAGACATCATTAAAGGGAAAACAAAATAGAATTTAATTTTAACCAGACACAATGATTCTCAAAGATAACACAATCATTTTTGTTAAGATAAGAGTATTTATGGAAGATTCCATATTTCTTAGCTTAATATAAAAATAATTGGTTAGATCTATTAATATAACTCAAATATCAGAAGACATGAAAATTTAGACAAATTCTGACTTATGATCTTCTGAACCAGGGAATTAGTTCACATGTGAACTCACTGGTTCAGATTCAGATTGTAGAGGGTCATAAATAAAGTTGAAGGAAAAGACATACTTAGATAAAAACATAAGTTAATGAAATTTTGGAGAGATACACATTATTCACAACATGTATGTCATTAACTATAAGTTATTGTCCAACAGCAGATAAACCAAGTGTCAAGAAAGACATTTCAAATTCATGACGCATAAGTGACCATATGTCAAGCATCAAATGACCCACTTATATGCTATCAGAGACAACACATCAAATTTTGATTATCATAGGCTGAGTTTCTCATATGTTATTATTTATCAGAAGCTTGTTCATAGATTATAACCATAACAGCTTTTGATCATCATAAGACCACGATTCTCCATTTTAGAAGCAAGCACTAATCCTTAACAAAAATTATGTTCAGATTCTTTTTGATAAAATCAAATATTTAAATAGTAAGAGGCTTGGTAAATATTTCATCCCATTGATGATTTGTATCAATGAATGTTTAATAAGATTCTTTGTCAAACATATAGTAGTAGTATTATCATAAAAGATTGGAATACTGCCAACTATCTGATCTTATTCCTACTGATATTTTATCCAGAGTAGTTGTGTGCAACAACATGTAGATGAGATATATTTTACTTCAGTTGTAGACAAAGTAATTATTGTTTGTCTTTTACTAGCCCAGGATATTAGGTTTTCACTTGTGAATTGACAACTTCCACTAGTGGATTTTTTATCCTTAACATAGTCAGCATCACATAATCTAATTAGCTTATAATCTAGAGATTTATTATAAAGCAACCCTATATTTGTTGTTCCCTTTAGATATCACAGACTCCCAGGACTTAATATGTTTAAGTCTTTAGCCTCATGTATAACTGTCACTTTTTGTATGTATCTGGCAAGAAGACTCCTAAGAATCTTCTTTACATGATTAAACATAGTATAACTCTTGTTCATAACCTGAAGTACAAATACAATAACTTGAAGCATATAGAACATGGTTTCAATGTCTTCATCCTCCTTCATTCTGAACAACTCAAATGTTGAATCGGAAGGTTAGCTTTAGCTTCCTGAACTTATTGATTTTCTTCATAAGTAGCACATAGGGAATTGAAAATGGTCTTAGCAATAGATTTGTCAATGATTTTGATGTACTATAAAAGAGGTAGAGCATCCACCAAGATTCATCTAACTCTATGATGTTTTCTATAGACATTTTTTTGAGTTGTGTGAAAGCTTTTCTACTATATACCATTCAAACTCCATTTACTAGAATATCAATGCCATCTTCCAGAATATCCCATAACTCATCATCAAGGCCTATGATATAATTATAGATTTTGCTCTTCCACCATTTAAACTCAGTACAGTCTTGTAATACCCTAATTTTCACCCTTAAGATCCCTTATCATTTGTATAATTTTCATAACATCAAGGTCATCAAATATTTTTGTGTATATCCTTATGCTTTGCTAACCCCACAAAAATGCAAAAAATATATAAGTCTTGCTTTGCTTTGTCTGCAAGTTAGGCTTTTGGCATCAAGAAGTTCAAGGGACGGACCAATCAAGGCTTAGTGTGATCATAAATGTCTCAAAGTGATCAATAGTCTACCTCTACCAACAATAAAAGTTTATACTCACCTCAATTCAAGTTCATCAAACCGCAATTCATCTAGCACTCCAAATTAGGGTTTTTGGTCAAAGTCAACTTAATGTTGACTCTTTAACCAAAACATGATCCTAAGGCTTGGAGAATGATCCAAGGTCCTCAAATTTGTCCTAATAACCTACTCATATAACTCAAATGGCTCAAGAAGTTAAGTTCATGAACATATGAAAGTTTTGAACACAACTAATGAAAAGTCAACAGATGCCTAAAGTCAAAGTTTGACTTTTAAGAATTTTGGTCAACTATGGACTTTTCAAGTCAAGGATCATGAAAATATGATAAATGATGTCATTTGATTAACTTTAATCAAGAAAATCAAGATTACTTGCAAAAGGGGCAAAAATGGAGAATTTGGAATTTTCATTAAGTCCCTAAAAATCATGTCCAAGTACCCAACTTTTCAAGGCCATAACTTGTAATCCAAGCCACCATTTTATTTGCTCCAATGATAAAATTAAAGTTCTTGCTTCATACTTTAACTTTTTCCTAGGTGATGAAACCCCAAAAATGCATGGATGAGGAGATATATGGCCATGAAGTGGAGGATTCATTTGCCTTTCAAGTGATAGAACACTTAGTGAAATTTTCAGCATGCTGACCTAATTAAATGATCAAATTTATGCCAATTTTTCACCAAGACACAAATTGATTCAAGCAAAGTGCTCAACATGAAAGTTGTATATCATGATTTCATATTTCCAAAATGTCTAAGAGAAAGAATTTCCCATGCTTGAGCTAAGAGAATCGAATTTGGGAAGATAGCATCATGAAATGGTTTAATAGTCAAGTTACAAGCCAAAGTTGCATTGCAAATCCAAGCAAATCTACAATATATCCAAGTACATGTCCTTCTTGCTTCCAAATCTCACTCTAATCAAAATATTACACACACTTTTGAGCCATTATCCAAGCAACTAAGCCATTACACATTGAATCATTCCATTTTTGGCATAAAGGTCACACTTCCACTTATGTAAAGTGACTTTAATCCAACAATTAGTACCATTGAGCTCCCAAATGGATTTAGTTCTGATACACACCAACTCTAAACCTCAAGTTAACCCCTATGCTTCATAAAAAGCAATGCAAAGCATTTCATGTACGTCACACTTTTGTCATGCTTCACACTTGGTGTTTTGTGCAAAACTTAACCAAGCAGGCAAACCAGCAAAGGACACGATTATTTTATGATAGGTGAGGCTTCTCAGAGCCTCAAGGATCACTATAAATAGAGGACAAGTGTAGCAGTAAATTCATGACCACTGAGCTATTGGTTAACTCAACGTCAATAAAACTAGAGTCGCCCCCACACTTTTATTATTTCCAAAGGAAAAAGGGGCAAAGTACGAACAAAACCCAAAGATAAGAACTTTTCAAATCAAAACTAATAAAATGTTAGAGATTACAGGTAAGGGGTTGGTTACACAGGGGGAAGGTATTATCACTCAAGGTGCCTTAGGTACTCCTAGAGAGCCCTTTTTGTGTGCATTTGTTTTGGTTGAAAAGATATTTGTTTTAAAAATAGAACGAGGGGATGAGAAAAGAATTCATTATTTACATTTTTGTGTTTGATAAGACTTTTGGGCTTATGTCTGTGTACCAACATAAATGAGGGATCAAAACCTCGTAGTTCATGGTAAAGATTTCAAAGATGGGTGAATTAATTTTAACCAGAAGCTTAAAGATCTTTTGTTATCAATGGGAGAATGCTCAACCAAACATCCACAAATAATGAGGGATTTACAACATTTAAGAGGGAGGGCTCCAAGTTAGATTAAATCAACAAGTATGCCACTAACCCCTAGTAAATGGAAAGTCTTACACTCAACATATCATGGAATGGGAGAATTACATCTCAACCAAGGATAACTCAAATCTAAATGCTTTCTTTTGAAAGGTTTAAAAGGAAAAAGGCACAAAGTGGCCAAAATGATTAGATGAGGTTGTTAGTTCTTTTTGGTCTTTTTTAAAATAAAGTCAATATGGTTATGTCTTTTTACAAGTTTGATTAAGAAAATAGTTTGAAAATCAATGGTATAAGGCCAAGGTTTCTACTCATTAAAACAATTCTAAGTTGAAAAACAACAAGCAAAGGAATTTTGAAAATGAGAAGGAGATTTTGAAATTAAAGAAGAAGGGGGTGGAGATCAAGAGGCCATCTTAGACAAGATTAACAGTTTAAAGTTAAAAAGATCTAACCCATGGGAAGCATCCACAATACAATAGTGTCAGATAGAAACTCATTTCCTTTGGATTGTCAAGTAAACAACGAATCCATAATCATCCAAGCAATTAATAAGAAACCCAATGGTTTCAAATAAAGATAACCAAACATCCAAGCAAGCAATCTTCAATGTCCTTTATGTGTATCAGATGAAAAATCCCTTGAAACATACTCAAAGAGAAAACATCAAATAATAATAGTAAGATCAAAATAACAATTCAGACAAAGAGAAGGAGTGTATCAGATAAACCCAATGGAGTCTCTTAAGCTTGTATCAGATGAATGGAATTGGCCATATTTGGTCTCAAATTAATGGCATTGGCCAAGTTTTCTTCCATAGCTTAGGAAAGTTGCCTACTCTAAGTCCATAGATCCAAATCAAGTCACAGACAAAGATCCAACAGTCCACCAATATGTTTTTTTAGTGTTTTTGTTTTTATTAAGTGTTTTAAGGTCCTAAGACCACAAAAAAATAAGATCATAAGTACAAATATATCACAAGCACAAAATATAACACAAGCACAAAATATAATGGCTCAGGTGAGCAAAATGAAAATGATTGAAACATAAACATAGGCCCAAGTGGGTAAAGAGCAAATATGATATGAAATGCTAAAATAAAAGCATAAAGTAAATAACAAGAAATAGAAGCATGAAGTAAATGACACTAAAGTAAAGTTAATAATATGTTAGTAAATGTTAGTGAAAGAAGAAAATATGCTTTAGTCACTTTTTGGAGAACACTCAACTATCCACTCACAAGCATGAAAACATGAACCTATACATCATTTATGAGAAAGGCTCCAACTTGGATAAAATCAACAAGTATGCTACTAGCTCTCACAAATGGAAGAGGAGCAAAATTTTCACACAATACCATGAGGAATAAGAGACTTACCTTCTCACTTATAAAAATGTCATTGCCTTTGGGACAAATTTAGCGCTATGTTAAGCAATTGTAATTGGACTTATGTAGAAGTCACAACTATCTGAGGCCGGTCAATAATAATATTGGTGTTAATGCATGCTAGAGATAAGATATCCAAGACCAAGCTCCTAAAGCATACCACATACAAAAATAAGAGGGGATGAGTATATCTCAATCAAGCTCATGTTGATTCATCTGACACAAGGTCATTGATGAATCAACTATCTATTGATCCATGAGAAGTCATTGTCCAAGAAATGATTAGGGAAGAAATGAGATGAAGATGAAGAGGTGAAATGAAAAGGATCCCAAACTGGTCAAGGGATGAATCTTACTTTATAAATACCATTCATTCATCTCGAAGGATGAAGTTTAAACTTCATCAACCCCCTAAATCCAATGGTATCCACCAAGTCAAGGTCCAATTCAACAAAGACCAAGGCCAAACAGAAATAAGGTCAACACAAAGTCAATACAAAAGCTCATCAAAGTATTAAATCAATTAAACATTTTTTAAAACATTTAAAAAATAAATAAAATAAGTTTTTAAAGATCAAAAACCTAAAACCCCTTAAAAACACCAAAGAAATGGCCAAAAGATTTATCATAGGTCAAACAAGGTCAAAGGACCATTGACTAATTTTTTTGACATTTTTCAAAAGTCAGAAGTAATTAAAAACTAATTTAAACAAGTTAAAAACCACAAAATTCACCAAAAATATCAAACTTAATCCAAAAATTAATTTTAAATAAAAAATGGAAAGAGGAAAATATTTGTGAGTTTTTGGTATTGGTCCCATAATTTTTGGATCAAAAATGAATTTATAATGAATTTTGGAAGAAATAGCTATTTAAAAATCATTTTAGAAAATAAAATAAAAGGGAAAAAACCAGAGCCATCAGATCTCCCTTATTAATTGAGGTGGCAGATCTGATGGTCACAAGCGCGCGTTCCACGTGTGCTTCCGTCAATGCACCCACACACGTGGTAATCAAAAGCAATTGTCAAGATTAAAACGTGGAATGAAGATCCAAGGGTGAGGGACAAGCCATGCCACCACCTGAGCCCTAGCTTCGGTCATCTTCTCTGGTGAGGCTCACCGGACTGGTAAAATCAAACATATCCAAAAATTCATGGATCATACATCAATTTAAAGAGAAAATTGCAAGGATCACGAATCTGACCTCCAATTGTTCCATATCTCACTTTATAATCAGAAAAGTGGAGATGAAAATCGAGGTGTCCAACCTGAGTTGCTTCGTTTCAAGCTCAAAACAACCCAGTCACATTTTCTACATTGGTAGGACTTCAGCCATCACAAAATTGAGTCCAGATCTAGAGTATTGAGGGAGAATCGAAGATAAGAAGTTTGATGAAATTCACCTTTTGTCAGCGGCTTTTGAGCTTTGATCTTGATGCAATTCCAAGTTATTTCTCTTCCTCTTGCTTGCAGAAGTTCAATTGAATGGAAATGGGAAGGAACCTTTGGAGTTTTTGCTCACAAACTAGAGTTTAACAAAAATTCGATTTAAAGAAATCTTCAAAATGTTATATGTTCAGAGGTTATGGAAATGGTTGGAAAAGCTTGGGCAAGATTCTCCTTTCATTTTGAGGAGATTCTACTTCATTTATAGGCCAAGGAAATGATTTTGACACCTTTCCAAATTTGAATGAAAATTGAGTAAACTTAGTGCATGAGTGCATGTTCAGGCCTACATCATGATTGAAATTCACTATAATTTGTGCCAAAATATTGCTGAAGTCATCACATAAAGCCATGCAAAGGTTATGCAATGTTGGAGTTCAAAACTTGCTAAAACAAGCCATGGACAAAACTCATGTGCAAGTCCTTCAATTCTCATCCAAATGGTGTGACCTTAGACTCTTTGGAAATCTATCATCATAAGGAACAACTTTGATGTTGGGACTTTTTCAATTTGAAGCTTGGAAAATGGAGAAAGTTGGCCTTGAAGTTGGAAGAATCAAACATACTTAGAATTTTTTCAAAGTTATAAGTCAAATGACCCTTATTTCCACCTTGAATAACTTTTGATGTGAACTTCAAATGAACTTGGATCCTTATATAAAGTTGTAGTTGTTTCAATTATATTCAATTTGACAACAAATTTTGCAACATTTGGAGTTTGGATGATGGAGTTATGGATTTTAGAAGTTGAGGAAACTTGCTTGTTCAATGATGAGGACCAAAATGGACCTATAATGTTTCCTCATGGTACATGACTTTGAAAGTAGAATTTGATCTTTATCAAAGAATAAAAGTTGAAGAGGAAATATTGAAATTAATCATGAAACTTGTATAATATTCACATCATAAAAAATGAGGAAGTTATGGTTCTTGGAAGTTGACCTTCTAAGTAGGGCATAGACAAAATGACCTATAATCTTTCACCATAAAAAAATACTTTCCAAGAAAACTTAGCTCTTGAGGCCAACATGAAATATTTTTGGAATGTCATAAATAGTAACTTTTCTCTTGGAATCATTTTCATATGATAAAAATTGTAGGAGATAGGGTCTAGGAAACCCTAGATTTGACCAGTCGACTTTTCTAGTAAACTTCCTTGAATCAACTTGCATACTTGGAGTTCCTTTGCTATTAGGGGCTCATGGAGGATCATATATGCTTATGATGATGTAAAATTAAGTATACCTTGATATCTTTGACCAAATTTTTAAGAAACTTATTGAGGAAGGCACACAAGATACCCAGATGAATTAGGGCTTCCTTGACAAACAAACTTCAAACTCTTGATGAATTCTTAATCAAGATGACAAATAAAGAACATGGGGATACATATATGATGTTTAGAACCAATGTGGAACTTTTCTTGCTTGATCTATTTCATTGAGGGTCCCAAACCCTAGTTGTGGGCTTGATGGGGGCACAAATGGATACGCACACTACCTACAAAAGAAACAAAGTTATACTAGACATATTTTTGTATTTTGGTTAGTAAACAAAGAAAATAAAGTATGATACAATAAAATATACTTGGTGATCTATCCCAATGTAAACTCAATGAATAATAAGTGAGGAGAATACCAAGGTGTGATCCAAATGCCAATACAAATCTATGAGATGGCATGAGGGATCGTAGGGGTCAAAATTGGGGTCTTACAACAAGGCCTTATCTATCCACACACCAAGATTTCCAAGAAAAACTTCATTCTTAAGAGCTTTTCAACCTTAACCTTCATTTTCTCATTTGGCTCGTGGATTTTTCAAACTAAGGGTTCCAATAATCTTTTAAGAACTCACAAGCATTAGGAGAAGCATCAAACAATAGCTGGAAGTAGTGTTGAAGAGGCATTGGACCTTACTCCAATAGATATATTCTTGACATCGAAATTCACTATACATGCATCATTTTCATTTGATTTCTAAAGTAAACATATAGCATTTATTATGTTGAGAATGATCAATAGCTTACATGTCATTTATCTTGCTGTTTATGTGAGTTATGTTTGCAAGAAACCTAGGGTTTCAGGTCCGGTTTTGGCCTTCGTGTATCCTCATCTTTGAGTGTTAACTGAAACTTATCGTACCATTACGTTCCTTGCTTTATTTTGAGCAATTTTGGTCTTTATTTCGTGAAAAGTGGTTGAGAAATAAGAGAGATATGATTAATGAAAAAATATGGAAAAAAATGAAAGATGAAGAATGAGAGAGAGAAAAATGTGAGGTTAATGATGATGCTGAGGTGGCGTTGAGAAATTCAAAGTGGAACGTGTTTTTATAATATATACTAATGTTTATGTTTTAATTAATGGATGTATCATAACCCTAGTGGTAGAAGTGTGCACCTTAAGTCACTTGTAAGCATAGGGTCTATGGTTTGAATCCCCTTCACCCCAACCCTTTTGTTTTTATTTTTCACCAAGCGAATGGAACCCCAAGGGCGTGTGTTCGAACCTGGCTAATGCAATGTGTGTATTTTCTTATTACTTGTTAATTTCCATTTTTCTTCACAACTTTAAAAAGCCATAACTTTATGATCTTTTAGTATTTTTGAGCCATTCTTTTTGTCATGTGTTCTTGAGAATGTCTATTTTATGATGATACAAAAAAATACCAAAAATATTATTTATTTCACCCATTTTTGTTTGATGGAAAGCATGTACTTTTAAGTGTTTTTAAGGTTCCTAATTGATTCCTTTGGTTTATTTCTTGGTTGTTCTTGTTGTTGAAAGCTTGCATGATCATAGCACACTCTTTTAAGTGTTGGTTATTATCCTTAACATGTTTAAACTTGATTATTTTCATACCATGTCTAAATTGATTCACCTTGAAAACATGTTTGAATAAATGGTTAGAAGGTGATTAAAGTTTCCACTTGCTTATTTCTTATTCATGCCATGATTAGGGTTTAGGACTAAACTTATCCGTAACATGTTCATGCTTCTTGTTTGACTTGTATGCATAGTGATCCACTTAGGGTTTTACTTTGTCCATACCATGATCATATGATTCATATTTTGAATGTATTTCTTTTATCACAACTTTACTTAATAACTATATATATATATTGATTATGATACTTGTCTTGTTTGCTTAATATGGTTTGATACCCTTGTATTGAATAATATACACTTGTTTAATCATGTCTTGTGATACTCCACTTACATTCTATCCCAATTTGTGATGTTATATCCATGTATTGTAATTGTTTATCGTTTCATTTAAGTATTTCACTCATAAACTTCCATAATGTTGAACATGTATCTCATACTTGTTCATGTGTTATCTCTTGTGATGTTATGTAATCCTTTGTCATGTCTTGTTTATGTCCATCATGCCCCAAAAATATGTAAGTAACTTATTCATGTCTTACCAACTTATGTATCTTTATGTATCTAAATCCAAGGGAAAGGATCTTATGTTGACTTCCTAGTCATGTACTATTTTTTTTGTTGACTTTGTTTGTCCATTCATGCATTTATCCTAAACCAAACCCTACCCCTTTTTTCAAGCTAAAACACCCACACAAACCTTGACTTGCTTTTAGTCAACGAACTTTTAATTACACTTGAAAATGCTTTAGTACACATGATGCATTTCAAACACAAACCTTGACTTACTTTTAGTCAATGGACTTTCAAATACACTTTCAAATGCTTTAGTACACATGAAGCATCTCAAACCCAAAATTTGACTTACCTTTAGTCAAGTAACACTTTCCAAGATACTTTTTACCCTTTTTATTGCGCATTCAAAAATGCAAACAACTTTTAAACCAAAACATAGATAAATTCAAAAGGCCATAACTTTATTGCCCCTTCACCCCAGCCCTTTTGCTTTTATTTTTCACCAAGCGCATGGAACCCCAAGGGCGTGGGTTCGAACCTGGCCAATGCAATGTGTGTATTATCTTATTACTTATTAATTTCCATTTTTCTTCACAACTTTAAAAAACCATAACTTTATGATCCTTTAACATTTTTGACGCATTCTTTTTATCATGTGTTCATGTGAATATCTATTTTATGATGATACAAAAAAATCCGATAAATATTATTTATTTCACCCCTTTTTGTTTGATGGAAAACATGTACCTTTAAGTGTTTTTAAGGCTCCTAATTGATTCCTTTGGTTTATTTCTTGGTTGTTCTTATTGTTGAAAGCTTGCATGATCATAGAACACTCTTTTAAGTGTTGATTATTATCCTTAACATGTTTAAACTTGATTATTTTCATACCATGTCTAAGTTGATTCACCTTGAAATCATGTTTGAATAAATGGTTAGGAGGTGATTAGAGTTTCCACTTGCTTATTTCTTATTCATGCCATCATTAGGGTTTAGGACTAAACTTGTCCCTAACATGTTCATGTTTCTTGTTTGACTTGTATGCATGGTGATCCACTTAGGGTTTTACTTTGTCCATACCATGCTCATATGATTCATGTTTTGAACGTATTTCTTGTATCACAACTTACTTAATAACTATATATCTTGATTATGATACTTGTCTTATTTGCTTAATATGGTCTGATACCCTTGTATTGAATAATATGCACTTGTTTAATCATGTCTTGTAATACTCCACTTGCATTCTATCCCAATTTGTGATGTTATGTCCATGTCTTGTAATGGTTTATAGTTTCATTTAAGTATTTCCTTCATAAACTTCCATAATGTTGAACATGTATCTCATACTTGTTCATGTGTTATCTCTTGTGATGTTATGTAATCCTTTATCATGTCTTATTTATGTCCATCATGCCCCAAAAGTATGTAAGTAACTTGTTCATGTCTTACCAACTTATGTATCTTTATGTATCTAAATACAAGGGAAATGATCTTATATTGACTTCCTAGTCATGTACTATTTGTTTGTTTGTTGATTTTGTTTGTCCATTCATGCATTTATCCTAAACCAAACCCTACCCCTTTTTTCAAGCTAAAACACCCACACAAACCTTGACTTGCTTTTAGTCAACGAACTTTCAATTACACTTGAAAATGCTTTAGTACACATGATGCATTTAAAACACAAACCTTAACTTAGTTTTAGTCAAGGGACTTTCAATTACACTTTCAAATGCTTTAGTACACATGAAGCATCTCAAACCCAAATTTTGACTTACCTTTAGTTAAGTAACACTTTCCAAGGTACTTTTTACCCTTTTTATTGCCCATTCAAAAATGCAAACAACTTTTAAACCAAAACATAGATAAATTCGAAAGGCCATAACTTTATTGCCCCTTCACCCCAGCCCTTTTGTTTTTATTTTTCACCAAGCGCATGGAACCCCAAGGGCGTGGGTTCGAACATGGCCAATGCAATGTGTGTATTTTCTTTTTACTTGTTAATTTCCATTTTTCTTCACAACTTTAAAAAGGCCATAACTTTATGATGCTTTAAAATTTTTGACCCAATCTTTTTGTCATGTGTTCATGAGAATGTCTATTTTATGATGATACAAAAAAATCCCAAAAATGTTATTTATTTCACCCCTTTTTGTTTGATGGAAAGCATGTACTTTTAAGTGTTTTTAAGGCTCCTAATTGATTCATTTGGTTTATTTATTGGTTGTTCTTGTTGTTAAAAGCTTGCATGATCATAACACACTCTTTTAAGTGTTGATTATTATCCTTAACATGTTTAAACTTGATTATTTTCATACCATGTCTAAATTGATTCACCTTGAAAACATGTTTGAATAAATGGTTAGGAGGTGATTAGAGTTTCCACTTGCTTATTTCTTATTCATGCCATGATTAGGGTTTAGGACTAAACTTGTCCCTAACATGTTCATGCTTATTGCTTGACTTGTATGCATAGTGATCCACTTGGGTTTTACTTTGTTCATACCATGCTCATATGATTCATGTTTTGAATGTATTTATTTTATCACAACTTTACTTAATAACTATATATCTTGATTATGATACTTGTCTTGTTTGCTTAATATGGTTTGATACCATTGTATTCAATAATATACACTTGTTTAATCATGTCTTGTGATACTCCACTTGTATTCTATCCCAATTTGTGATGTTATATCCATGTCTTGTAATTGTTTATAATTTCATTCAAGTTTTTCCTTCATAAACTTCCACAATATTGAACATGTATCTCATACTTGTTCATGTGTTATCTCTTGTGATGTTATGTAAACCTTTGTCATGTCTTGTTTATGTCCCTCATGCCCCAAAAATATGTAAGTAACTTGTTCATATCCTACCAACTTATGTATATTTATGTATCTAAATCCAAGGGAAAGGATCTTATGTTGACTTCCTAGTCATGTACTGTTTGTTTGTTTGTTGACTTTATTTGTCCATTCATGCATTTATCCTAAACCAAACCCTACCCCTTTTTTCAAGCTAAAACATCCACACAAACCTTGACTTGCTTTTAGTCAACGAACTTTCAATTACACTTGAAAATGCTTTAGTACACATGATGCATTTCAAATACAAACCTTGACTTACTTTTAGTCAATGGACTTTCAATTACACTTTCAAATGCTTTAGTACACATGAAGCATCTCAAACCCAAATTTTGGCTTACCTTTAGTCAAATAACACTTTCCAAGAAACTTTTTACCCTTTTTATTGCCTATTCAAAAATGCAAACAACTTTTAAACCAAAACATAGATAAACTCAAAAGGTTCCTGTAGAGTACTACAAATGCTTAGGGTGCTAATACATTCAATTTGCATAATCAATCCCTGTACCTTTGATCTCTACTTGCTTTGCTTCTAGTTTTAATATTTGCTATGCATGTTTATTTTTGGGTTTTTTTTAATATTTTCCCCTTCCCTTGAAAAAAAAAAGTTCGGTGGTGATATCAATGTTTTGCGAGTCAAGTTAATCCAATAGTTTGGTCTCTAATTCTCACCGCGAAAGAAATTGGCGACTCCATTGGGGACATCTCCCCAAGATGGTTATACCTATTTTGCTTTTATCTATGTTTTATTTTTTTTTGTTTATATTTTCTTGAGTGATCTTTGTGTTAAGATAAATCCTAACCCGGACTTGAGTGCATATTGAGATAGAAGGGTGGTATAGTCAAGTTGGCTTGGATGGAGTAATCCCGAATAAGTAGACTTGAGAATGGCCAATAAGTGGAGGCCCCTTTAGGGATAGTATTTGTTGAACGAGCAATCCTGAAGACATTTGCTATATTTGACTTGGGAGCCCGAGAAGCTGATGATTTTAGTATCCCTTTACCCTATTAAGCCTTGTTAGGGCGTAGTGTGGTGACTATGAAGTTGTAAACCTGAATTACACTTGTACTTTTGCACTCCGAGCAAAATTATTAGTTCAAAACTTAAAACAGAAAGACAAGAACAAACAAAACATTTAAATCCAAAGGTTATAAAGATACAAGGTGCAAACAAAATTCTAAGTCTAAGCTTCAAGAATATGATGTTAGTGAGCAACTTCTTGTGACATTCAAAGATGATAGGAAAACAGATTACCAAATAGTACATCCAAAAGCAGTGAGATCCTCACAGGATAAAATTCACTCAACTCTCAAGTGTTTAGGTTAACTGTTTACACTTAAAGCACAACATAAAAGTTAGTACTACCATAAGCTTGAAAAAACTCTGACATCTACAATTGAAATACATGCACACAAAGATCAAAATGACTTTTATTTGGTTGCAACATGGCCAAAGTAAGGGTGCGATAAATCCTAAGGGGGTACTAGGCTAAAATTCAAAGAGACAAAAGAGACTTGAAAGAAATTGCGGGAGTTGAATTTACAAAATATTTCATTCACTTCAACAACTCTATAGTAACTGTTTTCATTCATATTTTTATTCTCCTTTCTATTTTTATTTCTTTTCTTTTTCTTTTTCATAAGGAGTATGTATTGACATGTATACATCCTTCTATTTTTTTTCATTAATTTTTTTTCTTTTCTATTTTTCTTTTCTTTTCCTACCAACTTATGAAATATTACAAACATAATTATTCAACCCCACATAACTCCAAATAAGAATCTTTCAACCCTTTGAATATGGTGATATAACATTGTTTTTCACTTCTTGGTTTGTAATGAGTTTTAAACAAAAAAAGGATAATAGGCTCAAGGGGGTTTCAAACAAGGGATTATATTATTTCAGGGTTGGCTTTTTAGCTAACTGGCTAAAAAAACAAAAAACAAAAAACAAATTTGCCTTTATCATATCAATGCGTACAAGTAAACAACAACATCAACAAGAGTCAATTCAAGTTCTAGAGACTAACAAACATGAGTGAATCACACAAGAAAGAAAGAGATGGATTTTTGTATGTTATCCATATAAGACTCAAAATCTCACAAGGTTAATTGATCTACCACAAATGATGTACAATTTAGAGTTTAGTCCCACCTATCATACTAAAAATGCATAACAGAATTTTCGCATCACACCACAAGACTTTAGTCAAGAGAACTAAGAAAAATACTCATAATTGTAACTCAAAAACCAAAGGAAAAAGCATGCAATTTTTTTTAAGAAAGCAAACAAAAACCAAAACAGAGAAAAACTGAAAAAAAAATAAAGAAAACAAAACAAATAAATAGTTCCCTCCCCCACACTTAAAACATACATTATCCTCAATGAAAGATCATAAATATAAAATAAGAGTGAGATAAAGGAAAGAACACACCCGAGGAGTCAAGGCGTATAAATGATTGCATAAACAACATTTCCCAAAGAGAGCTCTTCTACAGTCTCTTGTTCCAAAGTCGGGTTCTCATGGAGCAGCTTTGGGTAGTGTTCGTTGACCTTGAAATTTTGATTAGTGCATTCTCCTTGTATTCTAGGATCAAAGAAGAATCTTAGATAAGTAAAAGTGTTGAATGAACACGTGAAAGTGATCTCCTTTTTCACAACATCAAGAATCAAAGGATTACGGGGCTGCCTCACTACTTTTGTTTTATCTTTAAGTGAGATCCTATGCATACATATGGATGGGCTAATATCACGAGTGTTAGCCAAGGTCCATCGAATTCCCTTCTTATGTTTCTGCTTAAGTTGAAGCTTTGATGAATAATATGAATCATTGGGAAGTGGTTTAGGCTCTAAAGAATATGGTTGTCCAATGGATGGTATGTTTGGGGCAGCCAAAATGTCAAGAGCTTCAGCTACATAAACAACTTCATTTACACTGTCACCCTGCAAGGCAACATTAATCTCAGAACAAACAACACAAAGGTTAGTGTTAGTACAATCATCACATGAGTAAATATCATCAAAACCAGATAAAGTTGGAAAATCAGCTGAAAACAAATCAGAATAAGTTTCATCAACAATTATAGAAAGCAACTCTATTTGAAAAACAGAATGCTCTTCCTCGTTAATCTTCTTATTTTTTAGTACTCTTTGTGGGAAAGGGATTGGTGATACATACTTTTTTTCAACCTCAACAACAATAGAAGGTTCAGGTTTATTTTCAGGTGTTACACTAACAATTTTTTTATTTTTTTCTGGGGCTGGTTCTGTAACTTTTTCGGATCTCAAGGAAATTGCACTCACATTAGAGTCTTTTGGATTAACTACTGTTTGGGCATGTAGTTGGTTTGATCCTTGAGCTTGTTGCATGACATTCATTGAAGTGACAAGTTGTCCAATTTGTGTATGCAAAGTCTGAATACTATAATCTATTCGCTGCTGAAAATGGAGACTGTTTATAACCATTTGCTTGACAAGTTCCTCTAGTGAAGGTTCAGAAGGTGAAGAAATGGTTATTTATGGAGGGTTATATGGTGGTGGTGGTGGAAGGGGTAACATCAATTGTTTCACTAAAAAGGTAAGTTCATCAATTCTGGTTTCTAGAGCTTTGTTGGAAGAAAGAACCTGAATCTCATTCACACCTTTTGATTGGACCACAAAATTATCCCTTGTTGTGAACTGTTGGGAGTTAAGTGACATGTTCTCAATCAAGGATTTGGCAGCGACAGTATATTCAATACACAAAACATTATAACCAACATCAGGGGAAATAAGTTCTCTCATAGTTTTTTGGTCAGCCATGTTAAACTCAATATAAAAGAAAAAGAAAATCAACAAACAATGAGAAAACACATAATTAATTCAGCAATGCAGCAACAAATAGGAAAATACCTAAAATGTCCCTATTAAGTAAAAACAATTGTAATATGAAAAAAATGATTAAAATAAAAGAAAAAAAATACAAAAACATGAAAATTAATCTAATTAAGTCAATTAAGAATTTTGGGAATTTTTTCGGAATTTTCTGAAACTACCAAAATAGAAAATAAATCATAAAAAATAGAAAAATAAGGAATTTCGGGTTTTTAGGATGGCCTCCACAATTTAGTTTCTAAATAGAGGATTTTGATCCTTGATTTTTTCCTAGTTAATCGACAAAGAATCAGAATAATTTGAGATTTAAAAAAAAAACAGATTTTTTTAATCCTAAAGCGCAAAAAGACCAGAACGCAAGAAAGTTAGGACAAAGAAATGCTAAAACAGAACACATATGATTATAATAATGGTTAGACTATAATAATGGTTAAAATCTCCAAGATTCTCCGGCAACGACGCCAATTTGATCCGCTATTAAAAGTGTAGTAAAATAGAAGCAACACTCGAATGTCGTATCACATGGACTCTTGAATGTTATAACCAAACGAATGAAAAGAAGGGGGTTTCTAAGGTTCAAGACTTAAATTGAAGATGATTAAAGGTAAAAGCAAAATTGATAAATAAGCTAATCTATTGTATCGATTTCTGACTTATCGTCGATTCTTATAATTTCAATTCCCTAACGGATTCAATCTCATTCGATTACAATACCCATTGACAAACGCAATCGGTATTATATGATGTATGTTCCTAATTTCTGAATTAAGCAAACAGATTTAAGCAGACGTGAATTAAGCAAACTCGACTTAATCAAATACGACAACCAAAAAGCTATGCTAACGTGATTATAATTAAGGATCATACAAATAATCAAATTTAATCAACTATATCCTATAAGAAACAATCAAATTAAGCAAACGAAAGTAATATAATTAAGCAAACGAGTTTATAGGAAGAATCGAAAAGAAATCGAAATTAAACTGAAATTAATAAAAACCTCAAAGTGGAATTCAAATGCAACAGATCAACTTTTTGTGAATTAGCTCTCCATGGTATTCATATACCCTATTCTCAATTTCATGAATTTTAAATCCCCCTAATACTAAAACTACTAAGTTGTTTAAATAGAGCAAGGGAATTTGGGCCTAATAGCAACCGACCCGAAAAAATACAAAATCGGCCCAAAAACTAGGTATTTTCTTAAGTCTGAAAATAAAACGAATTATTTGTCTCTTCTTCACTCCGAATCAGCTTCTGACTTCAACATGAAAATTTTAGCTTATCATCTCATCTTTCCAACACATATTAGAACTCATCAGTCTGATACTCGTAGCTCAAGTTATGATCTACATAGTAACAAGGTATCAAATAACTATTTATGCTGAAAATAAAGTACGAAAATAAAATAAAACCAAAAATAAACTTAAATATAAAAACACACTAAAATTGTAAAAATAATAGAATAAATTATAGAGTCGCTTAAGTAGAATAGTAGAAGAATATGTATCAAAATGCACTGATCAATACACAATACTACACTCAAAGGAGTTTCTCTTGAGAATATTATTGGTTGACAAGTAGTTGTCCAAACCGATAATATTCGAAAGATTGGATTATGATTTTGGGAACTTTCTTAGAACCTTGGTTCCTATCTTGATGATAAACCCTTAGCACTTACCTTGTTGGTATGGTTAGACCCATGGCCTCATGCCCGAACCAATGAACCCCATGTATTTGACATCTTGCATATGTTTGATGATCTTGATGTGTTTTTACATTCATACATTCATGCATTCATTAAACATCATCTTAATTAAATTCTTTAAGGAACTTAGAAGCAGTTGTTGCAAACATCATAAGTATTTTTTACTATGGATTTTGGAAGAAGAAGAACTCAAAAGTACACTTTCAAGAGAATTTAAGAGAGTTAGGATCTCTGGTGGTTAATCCTGAAGACTTCAAAGGAAAATATGGGATACTTCTACCTCTTTTGAAGACCAACATGATAGAGAGGGTTCTTGCTACATTGGTTCAGTTCTATGATCCATTGTACCGGTGCTTTACCTTTCCAAATTATCAGCTTGTGCCTACCTTGGAGGAGTCTTCTCACCTGATTGGCCTACCCATTATTTATCAAGTCCCCTTTTCCAATTTAGAAGAAATTCCAAAGCATTAAGACATTGCAGAAGCTACTCATTTAAGGATGTCTGAGATCAAAGCTAATCTAACTACAAAAGGAGGAATTCTTGGTTTATCTGCTAAATTCTTGATAGATGAGGCTCGTTATTTTGCTAGCATGAAAAGTATGGACTTTTTTGAGGCTATTCTTTCCTTACGCATCTATGGATTTTTCCTCTTCCCTAATGTTGACAACTTTGTTAACATTAATGCTATCAAAATACTCCTAATTGGAAATCGAGTTCCTACCTTGCTTGCAGATGTTTATCATTCAGTTCATCTCAGGAATTCTCATAAGGGAGGAATGATCATATTTTGTACAACTCTACTCTACAAGTGGTTTATTTCTCACTTGCCCCGGTCTACTGCCTTTTGGGACCTCAAGGATGGTTTTCTACGGTCACAAAAGATTATGTCTCTTACTTATTCTGACATTGTTTGGTTTGATTATGCTTATGAGGGGGTGAAAATTATTGATAGTTATGGTGAGTTTCCTAATGTACCTCTTCTTAGTACAAAGGGAGGCATTAACTACAACCCAATTTTGGCTCGCCGTCAGTTTGGATACCCAATGAAGTATAAGCCCAACACTATTTTCTTAGAGAGTTTCTTCTTCAAGGAAGGGGAAGACAACCAAGTGTTCAAAGAAAAGATTGTGCATGCATGATGCCACGTCCATAAGAAAGGAAGATAAGTTCTAGGAAAGCTAGATTGCGTCTCTTTCGAGCCTTATCACCAAAGGGTGCAAGCTAGGGCCTCTAGTTTAAAAATGCCTTATCCTCGACAAGAGCCTTTGTCTTTAATTGTTAAAGAACTTTCTTTTGTTTTCATGACTGGCGCGGAGAAACTCAAGGTTGCTTTGACTAGGATGCAACAAGAAAAGGATGCTTGGAAGAACAAGTATCAGATCGTCCACGCAGAGAATGAAGAGCTTCAAAGACACTTGAAGCAAAGGAATAATGAAGAGCTTGATAAAAATAAAAGAAAGGTGCAAGAGGATTTATTTACCTCTAGCATTAAACCGGTTCCTGGTTCAGATAATCCTCCTGTTGGTGTAAGCCCTAGAAGTCAATACTTTTGGTACTTGTATCGAATTATTTATTAATAATAAAAGGCTTTTTCTTTATTATGTTTGTTTAATAAAGTTCCTAGAATAGATAGTCCGTTTAATGTATCAAGTGTGACTTAATCATGAGATCCCATTAAACATAAGGACACTATTCTTAAAGTATCCGTAGTCGAGCTTTGTTGTGAAGTGGGATAACATTAAAGCATTAAGACTATTATGTATATAGACTGATGATCACATCTCATGGATCATAGATAAGGAGTTATCAAGTCTTAAACATAGGTCTGAATATCAGGAGTAATATTTATACTGGATTGACCCGCTATGAGAATACCATATAGAATATTATGCAAAGTGTCATAAGTTATTCTCATGGTGATAGTGGTGTATACCACCCATCAATCTGAAACCACTATGGACCCTAGATGTAGAGTCGAGTGCTTTATTGTTGATCAAACATTATCCGTAACTAGATGACCATAAAGACAGTTGATGGGTACTCCATGAAGCATGATGAGGGACATGAGTGACCTAGATGGAATTTTCCCATCTTGCGTAATAGGATAAAAGTCTACGGGCCCAATATTGAACTGGACAAGGATGATATGGTATATGCCTTGTGTTCAATATAGACATAGGGGCAAAAGGATAATTATACACATAAGTATTATCACAAAAGGATTTGTCAGATCACATGACATTTTCGTGTCTTGGGTAGCAGTGATGTGTTTCTAGATACCGCTCACTATTTATTATGTTAAATACGTGATTTAATATAATTGCTAATGTCGCGAAAACCTACAGGGTCACACACAACAGGACAGATTGATGAGAGATAGAGTAAATAAGGAACACCGTAAGGTACGGTGCACTTAAGTGAATTATAGAACATCGTAAGATACGGTGTACTTAAGTAGAATACGAAATATGGTAAGGTGCCACACGCTTAAGTGATTTTGGCATATCATAAGATATGGGCCACATACACTTAAGTGGACTTTTTAGCTTGCAGCCCACACAAATGGTTCTATAAATAGAACCCTTATGCAGAAGCATTTGTGTCGTTGAAATTTTGTTTCTCTCTCTCTCTCTCTCTCTCTCTCTCACACACACACACACACACACACACACACACATACACACACGCACACACACACACACACACACACACACACACACACACACACACTCAAAGCCTTCATTTGTAGCAGCTAGCACTGAGATTGAAGGAATCTGTTCGTGTGGACTGAGTAGAGGCGTTGTCACCATTCAACATTCGTGATCACTCCTTAGATCTGCATCAAAAGTTTCAATCACCATAAGAGGTAACGATTCTATCACTGATCATGCCCATTCGTAAGGATCACTAAAGGGGAAAATTTTAATTTATGCTGCATTTTGGATCGCTATTCTCCTTTAGTGGTATCAGAGCCACTTACGAAACCATGCATCTGATAGTTGTTTATTTTCTGTATTTTCTGTATTAATACAATTAAAATACATAATGAATCAAAGAATAAACGAGTAATTAAATTTGGCATCATGTGTGTATGATTTGGATGATTGATGTTGACTATGCTTCGGAATTCGATGTTAGTATGGTGAAGCAGTGATACATCGATCGTCCATAGATTACACAATTGAGATCGATCAAGTTATATATATAATATAAGTAATTCTGATGCAAAATACGGTATATATGATATATTGTTTCTCTTTCATTCATTCAAACACTTAATGATTGTTTTCCTTTGAGCGATCAATGGTCATTTGCTTCGGAATCCGACAAAAGTATGGTGAAGCAATGATATGTTGATCAATCATACTGAATTAAGAATGGAGGTGTGTTTGACAGTATGAAATTGGTGCATTAGGGTTCATGACGGTACAAGGGTTGTGTTGTCAAAGAGTTATGTGATTAGGGTTGTGACTGCGCAAGAGTTGTGCTTTAAAGTATCAAGTGTTGATGCGAAAATTGACGTCGATTTCAAATGAATTGTTCATTAAAAGTTTGCGTCGGGGCGCTGCCCCGGCAACCCTACAGGGGGCGCTGCCCCCTTGACTCCTATCCGATGAACGGTCAGCGGAACCACCGTCCACTGACTGGGCAACGAAACCCCCGGCTAACTCTGCCTAATGTGATCAGTCGCCGAAATTTTATTTGGTTTATTTAATTAACAAAATTTAAATTAATAATAATAATAATAATTTGTTTATTATTATTGTCTTGTGGTGATTGGTTATGTCCTTAGTTTTCCTTTATTTTGTTTTGGGATTTTAAAATACGACCTGCGTGTCGTGACTCTCTTTTAATCTCTTAATATAACTTATTTTGTCATCTCACTCCCTCGTATGTAAAATGAGTTTCTTTTATGTAATGTAATGTTATGAAGAAAGAGAAAAATACAATATCAAAGGAGGACAACCTTGAAGATCTTGCTTGGAGAAGCTTAGATCGTTATTAGGTTAGCTTAGGTTCTCTCATTGGCTTGGGAGAACAATTGCGCTAGGGACCATAACTGTTTCATTTTTTATGTATGTTGATGCATGTGAGAGACGATTTATATGATAAATAAGCCGGTGAGATCAGAATAATTGCAAATTCCCTCAAATTAAATATTAAGTTTATGCTTTCCAAGTTTTAGCACTCATCAAGACTAGTATCGAATATGTAGGTTTCGCCTACGCGAGGTGCATATTTTATATTAGTAAGGTGCGATGGGATAATTGTAATATCCAATTGCTAAAACAATGGGTCAAACTTAACTAAACAAATTATAATAAGATTATATATGTTTAGAAGCAATAGTTGGAAATGATACATATGATGGATTTGAATAAGGAGTTATTCGCCCAACTAAAATATTCGAGAGTTGTATTAGATACAATTGGAAGGAGTTCCTACCTAAATAACCTACTTTTATGTAATCCACCTACACGGACTTAAAACAAAGTGAAATGTGGATGTCGACCCACTAGAAAATCTTCCAACGAGATTTTCCGAATCAAATGGTGAGGGTCATTTGTTTTGAGTAAAATAGTGGGAGCATATTTAATTAAAGACCTAATTAAATATGTTATTTTAGTGATACTTATATTTTAATTATTTTTCATGTAGATTACCATGACAACAAACACCTCTAACAACATTTTACGATCAATCCTTGATAAAGAAAAATTGTCTGGGATAAATTTTTTGGATTGACACCGAAATTTGAGGATTGTCCTCAAACATGATAGAAAGTTGTATGTCTTTGAGAAACCTGTTCCTGAAGAGGAACCTCCTAGTTCTGCATCTAAGTCAGAAAGAGATACTTATAAGAAGCATGTCGATGATGTCAATGAAACTGCTTGCCTCATGCTAGCTACCATGAACTCAGAGTTGCAAAAGCAACATGAGAACATGGCAGTGTTCGATATGATCGAACACCTGAAGATGCTCTATCAAGAGAAGGAAAGGCATGCAAGGTTTGAAGTTTGAAAAGCCCTTTTTCAAGGAAAGTTAGTCGGAGGAGCCCCTGAAGGTCCCCATGTGCTTAAGATGATTAGGTATGTGGAGAACCTTGAGAGGTTGGGGTTTCCCCTCGGAAAGGAACTTGCGACTGATTTGATCTTGCAATCGTTTCCAGATAGATTCAGTCAATTTGTCCTTAATTTCAATATGAATGATATGGATAAATCTCTTCCTGAACTACTATCCATGTTAAGAACTGCTAAGCAGAATCTGAAGTCAAAAGGGAAGTCCATTCTGATGATCGGAAATAGAAAGAGACAGAACAAAAGACCCACCAAGCAGGGTGATAAAGGGAAATGCAAGGAAGTTGCCAAACCCAAAACCATTGCTCCTGCTTTGAAGCCTAGTGGAGGCATAGCAAAGAAAGGCACCTGCTTCCATTACGATAAGACCGGGCACTGGAAGAGAAACTGCCCAAAGTACCTAGAAGATAAGAAGAATGGAGTAGAGAATTCAACTTTAGGTATTTTTATTATTGAAATTAATTTATCTACTTATGCATCATGGGGATTAGATAATGGATGCGGTTCTCACATTTGTACCAATGTGAATGGGCTAAAAAGGAGTAGAGATTTGGCAAAAGGTGAAGTTGACCTACAAGTTGGAAATGGAGCAAAGGTTGTTGCTTTAGCCATAGGAACTTATGTATTGACTTTACCAAGTGGTTTAATAATTTAGTTAGAGAACTGTTATTATGTACCTGCAATTAGCAGGAATATTATTTTTGTTTCTTATTTCGACAAGTTTGGTTTTTCATTTATAATAAAAAACAATTGTTGCTCCATTTATTTGAATGATATATTCTATGCTACTGCACAAATGAACAATGGACTATATTGATCTTGAAATGCCTATTTATAACATTAATACTAAAAGGATGAAACCTAATGAGTTAAATCCAACTTACCTTTGGCATTGTCGATTAGGCTACATAAATGAGAAACACATCTCCAAACTCCATAAAGATGGACTCTTGGACTCTTTTGATTATGAATCATATGAGACATTAAGATCTTGTTTAATTGGAAAGATGACAAAGTCTCCATTCACAGAAAAAGGTGAAAGAGCTAATGATCTTTTGGCCCTCATACATACTTATGATGTGGACCATTGATCATACCAGCCAAAGGAGGTTTTCAGCACTTCATCACATTTACTGATGATTTCAGTAGATATGGTTATGTGTATTTAATGAAACACAAATCCGAGTCCTTTGAAAATTTCAAGGAATTCAAGAATGAAGTACAAAACCAAATAGGTAAGAATATTAAAACTCTTTGATCAGATCGAGGTGGTGAATATTTAAGCCTGGAGTTTGATGACCATCTGAAAGAGTGTGGGATTCTATCCCAACTTACTCCTCCTGGAACACCCCAATGGAACAATGTATCTGAGAGAAGGAATCGAACCTTGTTAGACATGATCCGATCCATGATGAGTCATGCCGATCTTCCAAACTTCTTTTGGGGACATGCACTATTGACAACAACTTACACACTTAACCGTGTTCCATCCAAAAAGGTTGAGAAGACACCATATGAGATATGGAGTGGTAAGAAACCACATATGTCTTACATGAAGATTTGGGATTGCGAAGTTTATGTGAAACGACAAATCATTTATGGCATACGACCCGAATCGTTTATTGAAGTTTATTTACCCTTTTCAAGTGGAAGACTTGATTAAAGAAGAAACTGAAACCCATTCGTGGCATACAACTCGAATCGTGTGGAAATTTATTTGACAACAAATGGAAGTCTCTTTATTTGAGAAGCTTGTTTCGTTTTGGATGACAAATGGAAGTCTTTTTTGAGAAGTTTGTCCATCCCCCAGTGAGGTCCTTTCACCAAATGGTTATCTCTCCGAAAAATTCCCATCAGAGAAGTTTGTTGGAACTCTTTTTCCCTTTTTAAGTAGAATACTTGATTAAAGAAGAAATGGAAACTCATTTGTGGCATACAACCCAAATCGTTTGTTGAAGTTTATTTACCCTTTTTAAGCGGAAGACTTGATTAAAGAATAAATTGAAACCCATTCATGGCATATAACCCGAATCGTGTGGAAATTTATTCGACAACAAGTGGTGGTGTCTTTATTTGAGAAGCTTGTTTCATTTTGGATGACAAATGGAAGTCTTTTTCGAGAAGTTTGCCCATCCTCCGGTGAGGTCATTTCACCAAATGGTTATCTCTCCGGAAAATTCCCGTCATAGAAGTTTGTTGGAACTCTTTTTCCCTTTTCAAGTGGAATACTTGATTAAAGAAGAAATGGAAACTCATTTGTGGCATACAACCCGAATCGTTTGTTGAAGTTTACTTACCCTTTTCAAGTGGAATACTTGATTAAAGAAGAGACAGAGACCCATTTGTGGCATACAACCTGAATCAGGGTTGGAGTTTATTATCCGACGACAAAATGACAGTATCTTATCTGAGAATTTGTCCATTCCCCAGTTGAAGTTTATCAACATATCAATTACTCTCCCGTCAAATGGCTATCTCTCCGGAAAAATCATGTCAGAGAAGTTTGTCGAAGATTATCATTATTTCTTTTCTCTTTATTTGAGATAATTTGTTACAGAATTTTTTTATCTTCCCCAGAGTGAAGTTAACTACGGCTAATGGCAATTTCCTCAGTAAGTTAGTTATCAAGAATCATCCTCTCATCAAATGGCTATCTCTCCGGAAAATTCACGCTAGAGAAGCTTGACGAGATTCCTTTCAAATGATGCTATTTTCTCTTTACTTGAGAGTTTGTTTTGAAGATCCCCGGTGGAGTCATTGTTTCCTATCTCCCATTTAGTGATCACCATTTTTTCAAATGAAAGTCTATTAAAGAAGAAACTGGATCCTTTTTCTAATATTGGAAGTTGGTTCTCATTCAATTATCAGAACTTACATTCTCGTTCCCCGGTGGAGTGTTAATTTTACCCCCAGTAATTTAAACACTTTCCCTAGTTTGTTAGCCTTTTGTGTTATTCCCCGGTGTTAGTCCTTCTTCTCTCTGCTTGGTTTCTCCAACAGTAGTGTGTATCACATGGAGTCATTACCCACATAATTTAGAGTCTTGCATTCACATCATATCATAAGCATCATTGTGGTATCTTAGGGTTAAAAATTTCTCATTTTAATATTTAAGTCTCTCCAATCTCTTCGAGACGAAGATTTCAACCTTCACATCTCCGAATAGAGGAAACTTAAATATGGGCAGTTGTAATACCCAAAATTTCACCCCTAATATCCCTTATGATTTTCATAACATCAAGGTCATAAAATACTTTTGTGTATATCCTCATGCTTTGCTAACCCCACAAAAATATAAAAAATATATATGTGTTGCTTTGCTTTGTATGCAAGTTAGGGTTTTGGCATCAAGAAGTTCAAGGGATGGATCAATCAAGGCTTAGTGTGATCACAAATATCAAGGTGATCAAGGGCCTCCCTCCATCAACAATCAAAGTTTGTACTCACCTCAACTCAAGTTCATCAAGCCACAATTCATCTGACACTCCAAATTATGGTTTTTGGTCAAAGTCAGCTTAAAGTTGACTCTTTGACCAAACAATGATCCTAAGGCTTGGGGCATGATGCAAGGTCCTCAAATGTGTCCTCATAACCCACTCATTTAATTCAAACGTCTCAAGAAGTTAATTTCACAAACAAATGAAAGTTTTGAACACAACTGATGAAAAGTCAATAGATGCCTAAAGTCAAAGTTTGACTTTTAATATTTTTGGTCAAATAGGAACTTTTCAAGTCAAGGATCATGAAAATATGATAAACGAAGTCATTTGATCAAGTTTAATCAATAAAATCAAGATTACTTGCAAAAGGGGGTAAAGATGGAGAATTTGGAATTTTCACTAAGTCCCTAAAAATCATGTCCAAGTACCCAACTTTCCAAGGCCATAACTTGTGATTCAAGCCACCATTTTCTTTGCTCTAATGATCAAATTAAAGGTCTTGCTTCATACTTAAACTTTTTACTAGTTATAAAACCCCAAAAATGCATGTATGAGGAGATATGGGGCCATGAAGTGGAGGATTCATTTGCCTTTCAAGTGATAAAACACTTAGTGAAATTTTCAGCATGCTGACCTAATCAAATGACTAACTTTATGCCAATGTTTCACCAAGATCCCAATTGATTAAATAAAAGTGCTCAACATAAAAGTTTTAGATCATGATTTGATCTTTCCAAAATGTCCAAGAGCAAGAATTTCCCATCCTTGAGCTAAGAGAATCGAATTTGGGAAGATAGCATCATGAAGTGGTTCATAAGTTAAGTTACAAACCAAAGTTCCATTGCAAATCCAAGAAAATCTGCAAGATCTCCAATTACATGTCCTTCTTTCTTCCAAATTTCATTCTAATAAGAAGATTACACACACTTTTAAGCCATTATCCAGGAAACTAAGCCATTATATATTGAATCATTCCATTTTTGGCATAAAGGTCACACTTCCACTTATGTAAAGTGACTTTGAAACTCATTATACATGCATCATTTTCATTTGATTTCTGAAGAAAACTTGTAGCATTTATTGTGTTGAGAATGATAATTAGCTTACATGTTATTTATCTTGTTGTTTATGTGAGTTATGTTTGCACAAAACCTAAGGTTTCAGGTTTGGTTTTGGCCTTCGTATGTCCTCATCTTTGAGTGTTAACTGAAACCTGTCGTACCATTATGTTCCTTGCTTTGTTCTGAGCAATTTTGGTCTTTATTTCGTGAAAAATGGTTGAGAAATAAGAGAGATATGATTAATGAAAAAATCTGGAAAAAATGAAAGATGAAGAATGAGAGAGGGAGAGAGAAGCGCGAGGTTGATGATGATGATGAGGTGGCGTTGAAAAATTCAAAGTGGAACATGTTTTTATAATATATACTAATGTTTGTGTTTTAGTTAATGGATGTAGCACCACCCTAGTGGTAAAAGCGCGCGCCTTAAGTCACTTGTACCCAAAGGGTCTGGTGTTCAAATCCCCCTGCCCTAACCCTTTTATTTTTATTTTTCACCAAGTGCATGGAACCCCAAGGGCGTGGGTTCGAACATGGCCAATGCAATTTGTGTATTTTCTTGTTACTTGTCAATTTCCATTTTTCTTCACAACTTTAAAAATCCATAACTTTATGATCCTTTAACATTTTTGACCCATTCTTTTTGCCATGTGTTCATGAGAATGTCTATTTTATGATGATAAAAAAAATTGCAAAAATATTATTTATTTCACCATTTTCTGTTTGATGAAAAGCATGTACTTTTAAGTGTTTTTAAGGCTCCTAATTGATTCCTTTGGTTCATTTCTTAGTTGTTCTTGTTGTTGAAAGCTTGCATGATCATTTCACACTCATTATCCTTAACATGTTTAAACTTTATTATTTTCACACCATGTCTAAATTGATTCACCTTGAAAACATGTTTGAATAAATGGTTAAGAGGTGATTAGGGTTTCCACTTGCTTATTTCTTCTTCATTCCATGATTAGGGTTTAGGTCTAAACTTGTCCATAACATGTTCTTGCTTCTTATTTGACTTGTATGAATAGTGATCCATTTAGGGTTTTACTTTGTCCATACCATGCTCATATCATTCATGTTTTAAATGTCTTTCTTATGTCACAAATTTACTTAATAACTATATATCTTGATTATGATACTTGTCTTGTTTGCTTAATGTGGTTTGATACCCTTGTATTGAATAATATACACCTGTTTAATCAGGTCTTGTGATACTCCACTTGTATTCTATCCTAATTCATGATGTTATATCCATGTCTTGTAATTGTTTATTGTAACACCCTTCTAAAAATACCCCAAATATTTAATTAAAACCACAAAATATAATCAGAGTAGATATGCAATTAAGGGTGTCACACTTGACACTTCACACCATCCACCAAAATATCCTGTCATGCTCATTTATTTAATCAAAATAAAACATTTGCATAATTCGCAGCGGATAAAATCTAACAACAATGCAAAACATGTAACACATTACATGTAAACTTGTTCAACAATCAACAATGAAAACAAGTAAAACATCCCGTCCCGATGTTACATCTACCAGAGCATGACCCACTAAGGAACTACACTAGACTCCAAGGACTAGCTTCTACTCAATCACTGCTCGTTACCTGAAACATAGTTGTAAGGGTGAGTTCCTCAATCGATATAATAAGCATTATAAAATATCATGTAATGCTAAGTAACTTAACGCATTCATCACCCAAATCAGATTACACATTCAACAATGGTAACATCAACTCAAAATCATATTCAACACAAACACAAAACACACGTATAATATTGGAATACATCCATTCATATTATACGCCATACATACATTATGCAATGAGACTCCATGCATGCGGTACCGACTATTCGTGAACACATAATTCAACCTCACCGATCAAATCCAGATACGGCTACCAAGCTCACTAGTCCCACTCATTTGAGACCTAGTGACTCACTCACTAATTCCTCACCATGGGAATTAGCTACCACCCCAAGGGCTATGATATGCACGCTAATCACCTAGCATGCAAACATCAACAACAATCCACAATACTCACTCACTAATTCCTCACCATGGGAATTAGCTACCACCATAAAGGCCATAATATACACGCTAAATCAACTAGCATGCAAACATCAACAATCCACAATGGACATATGCTCACACTCTAAGCCATAAAACAGTCCATTCCACAATTACATACATAATAGATACATTCACAGCATTATGCATACCATCATACATCATCAGCATATTATTACAAAAATCATATCATGTCATGCCAATTAATAATCACAGTATTAGCACACTCTACTAATACCTACACTGCTCAAAACAACGGGAAACGATCCCTACTATATCATACATCAGCTAAAATTACATTACTCAGCTGAACAACCAAAAACTGCACAACAACAGCACAGAAAAATCACAATTCTGCCCATACGCGTATTGCCTAGTCCCATACGCGTATGGCCCATTTCTCAGCCAATCCCATACGCGTATTGCCTGCCTCATACGCGTATGCTACGCGTACCACATCCTCATACGCGTACCAACAGAGACAAAACTACGTTAAAATCATCGTCTTCTTCGTCCATACGCGTATTGCCTAGTGCCATACGCGTACCAGACCATCTCATACGCGTATTGCCTAGTGCCATACGCGTATGACCAGAAACCAGAATTCCAGATCTGCTATGGTTTTCTCTGCTACGAGATTCTCAGATCCCACCTTCCACATTCCAATTTTTACACAACATTCATTCATATTGTCTGACACAGATCATACACATTCAATCTCACAATTTCTAACCTTATTACCTCTAATTCCTACGAATTTCCTCAATCATACTCATATCTCATTCATCCCAAATTTCACAATTTCAACATTCATCATCTAATTAGAGTCAAATCAATGGTTTATCACTACCCATTACATGTTAACCCATAATACCCATTAAACGACGATAAACCCCCCTTACCTGAGTTAATCCGGCAATCCTTTAGCTTCAAGCTTTTCCCTTCTTCAACCCTCGTTCTCTTGCTCTTCCTCTTTGCCTCTTTCTCACTTCTGTCGCTTCTCTGGTTTTCACGTGAAAAACCCTTTTTACCAAATGGGACTCTTTATATATTTTCCAACTTATTATTCCAATTTATATTATTCCAATAATAATAATAATTCCAATAATATTCCAATTATTTAATTAAATTAATAAATATATTATTAACTTAAATTAAATAATTATCTTATTTTTATCGGGGTGTTACATTTATCATTTCATTTAAGTGTTTCCTTCATAAACTTCCGTAATGTTGAACATGTATCTCATACTTGTTCATGTGCTATCTCTTGTGATGTTATGTAAACCTTTGTCATGTCTTGTTTATGTCCATCATGCCCCAAAAACATGTAAGTAACGTGTTCATGTCTTACCAATTTATGTATTTTTATGTATCTAAATCCAAGGGAAAGAATCTTATGTTGACTTCTTAGTCA
Source organism: Lathyrus oleraceus (assembly GCF_024323335.1). Taxonomy (NCBI): domain Eukaryota; kingdom Viridiplantae; phylum Streptophyta; class Magnoliopsida; order Fabales; family Fabaceae; genus Lathyrus; species Lathyrus oleraceus. The sequence goes on from NC_066584.1 coordinate 88,357,250, forward strand.
TGTACTATTTGTTTGTTTGTTGACTTTGCTTGTCAATTCATGCATTTATCCTAAACCAAACCTTACCCCTTTTTTCAAGCTAAAACACCCACACAAACATTGACTTACTTTTATTCAATGGACTTTCAATTACACTTGAAAATGTTTTAGTACACATGAGACATTTCAAACACAAACCTTGACTTACTTTTAGTCAATGGACTTTCAATTACACTTTCAATTGCTTTAGTACATATGAAGCATCTCAAACCCAAACTTTGACTTACCTTTAGTCAAGTAACACTTTCCAAAAAACTTTTGACCCCTTTTATTGCCCATTCAAAAATGCAAACAACATTTAAACCAAAACATAGATAAATTCAAAAGGTTCCTGTAGAGTACTAGAGATGATTAAGGTGCTAATACATTCCCTTTGCATAATCAATTCCCGTACCTTTGATCTCTAATTTCTTTGCTTCTAGTTTTAGTATTTGCTATGCTTGTTTATTTTTAGGTTTATTTTGAATATTTTCCCCTTCCCTTGGAAAAATAAAAGTTTGGTGGTGATATCAATGTTTTGCGAGTCAAGTTAATCCAATAGCTTGGTCTCCGATTCTTACCTCGACAAGTCTCCATTGAAGGTTGGAGGTGTAGTTATATAATTATTCTTTTATGGATTGCTATAATCATGGTTTATACCAGTTTAGGAAGATTGGTTTCATTGAGCATCATACTCACAAGCTCTAATAGAGATATATTTTTTCTCTTTACTACCCTATTTTGTTGAGGAGTTCCTGGAGTGGAAAAGGTGTTCCTAATACCATTCTTAATACAAAAAAAATCAAATTCCTCATTTTGGAATTATCTTCCATTGTCACTTTTTATAGATGTAATGCTTAATCCTTTTTCATTCTGGATAACCTTTGCTAGTTTTTGAAAGTCGGAAAACATGTCTCTTTTATGAGATAGGAACTTTATCCATGTATAATTAGAGTATTCATCCACAATCATAAGGGCATAGGTGTTTCCACCTGGACTTACGATTTTGGATGGGCCAAAGAGGTCCATGTGAAGCAGTTGCAAGGGATGATCAATAGAAATTGTATTTTTATATTTAAAAGAGGCCCTTTCTTGCTTCCTTTTTTTGGGCATAAATCACATTTTTTTCAAAGTGCAAGTTTGGTAGGTCGTTTATGAGATCCTTGTTGACCAACTTATTCAAGTGACCCATATGGATATGAGTTATTCTCCTATGTCATAGCAAAGATTCATCCTCGTTACTTAGGAGACATACATCCTTTAAAGGAATTTTATTTAAATTCATGTTAAGGTATTTCCACTTCTTGAGCTAGTAAATAAAGTTTCATGTGATTTTGATTTTATAATCCTGCAACTAGAAGAATTAAATGTTACATTGTTACCTTTTTCACAAAGTTGACTTATGCTGAGAAAATTAAGGTTAAGTCCTTTTACCAAGAGAACTTCCCTAATCTTTAGATTTGGGGACTTACTGATGGTGCCAAAACCTAGAATGTTTCCCTTATTATTATCTCCATATGAGATAAATCATCCTTTTTTGGGAAAGAAGGTGGAGAATAAGGTTTTGTCACCTGTCATATGCGTTGAGCAATCACTATCAAGATATTATTTAATGTTTGAGAATGTAAAACATCCATGTAGAGAAAAGGTTAGTTCTTAACTTTAGGTACCCATATCATCTTGGGTCCTTGTTTGTTAGTTTCACAAACAATTTTCCTTCTTGTATTAAAGATATATGCATTTTTCAGAGTTATATGATACTTTAGCTTTTTGTTCACAATGTTTCTTATAGAAGTATGAATGGGGATGTTCTTTTTTGTTTTCATGTCACTCTGATTTGTGTGAATTTAATGGTATGTTGACCCGTGGGGGAAACCGTTATTTTATAACGTTTATCGATGATTGCTCTAGGTTCACACATGTATATCTCTTAAAGCATAAAGATGATGCTTTTAATGCCTTTAAGACATATAAAGCAGAAGTAGAAAATCAATTAAGTACAACTATAAAAGTACTTAGGAGTGATAGAGGCGGAGAATATTTCTCAACAGAATTTGATGCATATTGTGAAGAATATGGCATCATACACGAATGTTCTGCGCCCCGCACACCACAATAAAATGGCATGGGCCGAAAGAAAAAATAGAACATATCAAGAGATGATAAATGCTATGTTAATGCATTCAGAATTACCATTTAATTTATGGGGTGAAGCACTATTGTCCGTATGTCACATAATGAACAGGATTCCTTTAAAAACAACTGGTATTTCTCCATATGAGAAATGGAAAGGAAGACCACCAAGTATTAGTTATTTCAGAGTGTGGGGGTGTGTAGCTTATTACAAGAACATGGATCCCAAAAGAACAAAATTGGGTCCTCGAGGAATCAGATGTGCCTTCATAGGATATGCACCAAATAACAAAGCATACAAACTTCTAAATCTAGAGTCTAATGTAATTGTTGAATCCAGAGATGTGGAATTCTTTGAAAATCTCATCACAAAGGATAAGGGACCTGAAAATCCCACAATTGAAGAATCTCGTGACAAAGATTCGACACGAATTATTGAAACACAATCAGAACCAAGGAGAAGCAAAAGGGCACGAAAAACTAAGGATCTAGGACCAGATGAAATCAATTCCCAACTTATTTCTCTTTACTTAGTTGAAGGAAATAGCAAGAATGATGTTCATAACATTCCTATTATTCTTCAAGTAGAAGATGATCCTAAAACATATAAGGAAGCAGTGGCTTCTAGGGACGCTTCTTTTTGGAAAGATGCTATCCAAGATGAAATGGATTCAATTATGTCAAATCATACTTGGGAACTAGTTGATCTTCCGAAGGAATCAAAACCCATTGGATGCAAGTGGGTGTTTAGAAAAAAGTATCATAGTAACGGTACATTAAACACCTACAAGGCTAGACTAGTAGCAAAAGGATTTAGACAAAAGGAAGGTGTCGATTATTTTGACACATATGCACCGGTAGCAAAAACTACGACAATTAGAATCCTGTTTGCACTAGCTTCCTTGAATAACCTTATTGTTCATCAAATGGATGTTAAAATAGAATTCCTAAACAGAAATCTCGATGAGGAGATCTACATGGAGCAACCAGAAGGCTTCATGCTTCCTGGAAATGAACAAAAGGTATGCAAACTTGTTAAGTCTTTATACGGTTTAAAACAGACACCAAAACAATGGCATCAAAAATTTGACACCGCTATAATTTCAAATGGGTTTGTTCCAAACTCTTGTGACAAATGCTTGTACACAAAGGTGCACGGAAGTGTTGTGATATTTCTATGTCTATATGTTGATGACATGTTGATTATCAGCAATGAAATGAATGGAATATTAGAAACAAAGAAATTTTTGACTTCCACATTCAAGATGAAAGATCTTGGACTAGTTGACACTATACTAGGGATCAAAGTAAAACGAAATAGTGGGGGTTATGAACTTAATCAAACACATTATATTGAGAAAATGTTGGAAAAGTTCAAACACCTAAACTTTAATGAAGTAAACACTACATTCGATCCTAGTGTCAAACTTCAAAAGAACAATGGGAGAACCGTGGCACAACTGGAATATGCAAGTGCAATTAGATGTCTAATGTACTTAATGCAATGCACCAGACCTGACATAGTTTTTGCAGTTAGTAAGATGAGTAGATTTACTAGCAATCCAAATGATGAACATTGGAAGGCCATTACTAGGATTTTTGGATATTTGTTAAAGACCAAAAATCTTGGCCTTCATTATGGTAAGTTTCCTGCCGTACTAGAAGGATATGCTGACGCAAGTTGGATATCAAGTGTTGGAGATTATAAATCTACAACTGGGTGGATATTCACATTAGCTGGAGGTGCGATTTCTTGGAAAAGCAAGAAACAAACTTGCAGTACTCTCTCAACCATGGAATCAGAGTTTGTGGCTCTTGCGTCTGCTGGACAAGAAGCAGAATGGTTGAGGGACCTCTTATTGGAGGTTCTGTTAGCTAAAGACAATGTTTCAAAAGTATTGATACATTGTGATAGTCAAGCCACCCTGGCTAGAGCGTTCAGTGAAGTGTACAATGGAAAGTATAGACACATGGGTCTTAGACACTCTCTCGTGAGAAAAATGATAAAGGATGGGATCATTTCACTAACATATATACAAACAAGCTATAATTTGGCTGATCCATTTACTAAACCACTGGCCAGAGATTTAGTAAAGACTACCTCAAAAGGTATGGGATTAAAATTCCTTGAATAAGGGTTCCGACAATGATAGCAACCCAATCTGAAGTTAACACATCTTAACCTAAGATTCAATGGGTAATAACAAGTCGTTGATTCGGAAGGTTATGCAACATTCCGCAATAATGTTGACGATTACAAACTGAGGGTTGAGTTTTCAAAGAAACTCTTAATGAAGTTCTATATCAAGGAGGATACGTATCTCAAGAAATAGATACGAATTGAACTTCACCTATATGAAATTCAAGATGGTGCCGTCTTAAGGTGAGAGTTGGAGTTTCTCTCATGAAAGATTCATGAAAACAGGAAAAGCACATGGCCATAAATAGTGCTAGGCGAGATATGTAGGCGAAGAACCTCTAAAAGTGTGTGTATAGCAACGCCGGTCTGATCACATGGGATAATGGTTCAAAGCATAGCTACCTAACATTCCGATTAGGCTTTGCGTTGTCTTTACTAAGGTTAAGTTCAAATCGAAAGATACCTAACTGTATTAACACTTTTTGCTTTCTATATTTTGGAATTGGATTTGTCATTATTACAACAAGTGGGGGATTGTTGTAATTTATTAAATACAAGTGTGTTCCAAAATGACAAATGGTGGAAGTGAGTTAATGCTAAGAAATGCATGAGATAAAGTCCCACATTGGAAGATTTACTCACTTTGTAAGTCCTTATAAAGAGTTAATATCATTAACTCAACAAAAGGACAAAAGAGGATAAAGTGCCACATGAACACATATGGTGGTCCCAAGCATTATGCCATTTGTTCCAACCTTACAACCACTCGCCGGTGTCGCCACCTGCGACACCGGCTCCGGCTCCGACTCCGGGACCGGGACCGGATCCGTGGGCGTAGGGCGCTAGTGGCGGCTTGTAGACGGCACTTGAGCCCTTAGGCACGTCGCATCGGAGCAATCAGGCTATTCGCGGCGTTAATGAGGCGGCGCCGCTCCAGCGGTCGGCCGGCCTTTGGCCGGGCTATTATCATTGTTCCCTTTTGGTCAGTGCCTATGATTTGAATTTTGAATTCAGAGATTGTAACTCTTCATGAGATGTTGCAAAGGCGAAACCATGCAACTATTGGTGAAACATGCCGCAGGCCAACCATTATGATTATTGGAAAAGGACATTGCTTCACCAAGGGTCGCTACCTTGTGAAACAATATCAACATGACCTATAAAAGCATAAATCCGAATTCAGAATAAAAAAAAACACAAAATCCGAAAATCCTCTAACAAATTCCAGACGCTCTTCGCTGCATTCGGGTTTTCGTCGGTCTTGCGCAAACTCGATAAGTCTGAATTATCCTGGGTATTTCTACATCAGAACTCTAAGACAATCGAGAGTGCTTGAAATACTATAAGAAAAGTGTTGCGTTCACGATTCAGGCCTGGATCCCTTTAATCTTTCCGAAATTTCTAACAGTGTTTGTGTACCATATTGATTGCAATTATGCCAATATATTTGGATGTAGGCAAGCATTCAATTTCTATTTTCAACACCTATAATATTACAAAATTACACATAAACTAAGACATGCTTGAGATTATTGATTTTCATAATAAGTACTTTACTTCAACATAAATGCTTCAACCTCCTTTTATTTTGCCATTTTTTCTAGCTAGCTATGCAATTTTTTTTTCTTAATATAGGATACCTAAAGATTAGTTGTATATAGCTCAAGTCAACTTTTGAGTTCATAGTCACAAATATGGTCCCAAAACTCGGGAGGTTCCAAATTAGTGTTTATGATAAATTTATGAAAAATATTGTCATACTACCTCTGATGGATATTACAAACCTTGACAATGTAACAAACTATTTACCGATTTTTATTTATTGAACTATTAACTTACTTATTTTTGTTAATCATTTGATATCTCAATTATTTATTTACGTGTCATATTTTATAATAAATTGATATTAACTTTTTGTGTCATAAACCATGACAATGTAACAAACTATTTACAAATTTTTATTTATTGAATTATTAACTTACTTAATTTTGTTAGCCATCTGATATAGCTTAATTATTTATTTGTGTTTCATCTTTTATAATTAACTTTTTATGTCATAATTGCTACAATTGACAAGTTTAAAACATCTAAATTTAGTTGGTACTATCATGTTCCTTAACTTTATTCCTTCCTTTCATCATCCCACTTCTTTGATGGATTTAATTTTCTGAACTTCTTTAAGTTCTTCCTAGAATGCTTAAGACGATTCTTCCTCATATATCTATCGTAGCATCTCACAAATAATTCAATCTCTTGATTCTTTGAAGAGTCGCCATTGGTATCATTTTCATTGTCCGAGACTTTTAGTCTTGGAAAGTGAGGCCTTCAAAGAAATACTTTTCTTCTTATCTTTATTCTTTTCTTTCTATTATGCAATGCTTTCATTCTCTTCAAGCATTTTCAACTATGTTCATGTTCAATGAATTTTTCGAAAAATATTGACACATAAAGTGACTTTATGTCATCAAATTATTTGATATCAGTTACTTTAGGTTGTCACTCCCTACAAACAGACCTCTGAGTTTTATTAGGAAAATCCTGATTTGATGTAGTTTTGCCCAAATTCTCTAATTTGTTGATTATGTGTGAAAACCTCATATGCATAGAGGACACAAATTCTCTGGGCTCGAAATAAAAAAGTTCATACTCTTTTGTTGAGTTGTTAATTTTATATTGTTTGATGTCTTTAGCTCTCTCATAGGAAACTTGAAGATCATCCCACATTAATTTAACAGTCTTATAATGTAATATTGAAAAATATTCATTCACACTCAATAAAAAGATGAGTGTATTCTTCGATTTAAAATCATAGGGTGACTTTTTAATGTCATTATCATTCTTTTTCTTTGGTGGGTTCTTAATGGATTCACCATCAACGGCCTTAAGAGGAATACAAGGTCTTTCTTTTATGGAAAGCCATAATTTTAAATCCACAGACATAAGGTGCATGTTCATGCAATCATACATGTTGCAAGAATAAAAGACTTAAGTCTAATAGTCTTCAAACAAGGCATTAATAGACACATTAATGGTGTTAATAATTTGTTCATAGTCTTTAATTTGAATAACTTTGTGTTCAACCATACACCCTTCGATCACTATGTTAGAACAAAATTAGTTTGTACCATATCTCTTGGGTTTTTATGATAACAAAGTATTTAAAGAACAATTGGGTATACTAATATTTGTTCAAGTGTGTAAGACCATAAACTAAAATTTTAGGAATAATCTAAGTATTGGTTCTGATAGTGAACATATAAAGAGAAGCTTAAAGATCATAATCATAAGGATCATAAGTTTACTTTTAAAGATCAGACTTTGAAGAGGTTAACGTCTAAAGACCAGAGTCTAAAGAAGTCAGCCTCGAAAGACCAGATTTGAAGAAGTCTGCTTCTGAAGGTTAGAACCTGATGCCATTCAAAGCATAAAGACGAAGGTGACATTGATAGGTCACTGTCAGACTCTGAGGCTAGTTTGTCTTCTTTTGATTAAGTGAAGACCTAAGATTTTTCTCATACAATCACCTCGGATATAACTGATAATTCATTTTGTAACAAAGGTATTTCAAATAAGTTTTTAACGATATTAACCATTTAAAGAAACATCTCAACGTATCTATTCAATATTCTCAAAGACTCTCATATGCAATCTCTCTAATGATTATTTTCCTTCTCTATTTGAGAAGCTGAAGACTTGAAGACTAACAACAAACCATTGGCATTAAAAGAGAAGTTACTCTATCAAAAAATAAGCTCAAGTTTAACTTAGGATTTCTTATCTTTATACATCTTAGAAATACCTAAGTCTTAAAAAGAGTCTTCTTGTATTGTATTTTGTCTACACCTCTGATTGTATATCAAATGTATTACCCCAGACAATCTTTTATTTGTTAGGTAAATTGTTAGAAGTCTCTTACTTAGTGTTTAAGCATTTGAAGTCTCTTGCTTGTGTGCTTGAGCATAAAAGTCTCTAGTTTGTGTACTTGAGCATTGGAAGTCTCTTGCTTGTGTGTTTGAGCATATAAGTATGTTACTTAGTGTTTGAGCATTGGAAGTCTCTTGCTTGTTTGCTTGAAAAAGTTGTAATCTTGTGTTATTACAGTTAAAATCTCTTGTAAGTACAAGGGGACTTGACTAATCTCGATTTGTGAGAGGAACCAGTATAACTTTGTGTATCTCATTCTTTCTTTCATTCCTTATCCGCTGCCTATCACTCATCTCTGATTCCGACTCTATACTTTGTGTGTAGAATATGATTAAGAGTTTGAAAAAGAAAGAAAAAGTCTAAGACAATTCAACCCCCTATTCTTGTGTTTTTCTCATCTTCAGTTGGCATCATAACATGATTTGTGCTAAACACTTAACAATGGTACATAAAAGATCCTGAAAGAAAAACATATTGAATGATGTCTAAAATATCTAGGACTGGTAGTGGTACTCCTAAACCACATGCTTTTGTTAGTCATGATTATAGTACTTTTGAAAAGAATAATTATACTACTAGACCTCCAACTTTCAGTGGAGACTCTATCGAGTTTGAATGGTTGAAGAGCAAGATGTACACTCATATCATAGGTCTTGATGATGAGCTATGGGAAATTCTTGAGGATGGTATTTCTATTCTAGTTAATGGAGTTGGAATGGTAAATGACAGAAAAAATCACACACCTACTCAGAAAAAGACTTATAGAAAACATCATAGTTAGAGGAATTTTGGTAGATGCTCTACCTCACTCTGAGTATATCAAGATTATTGACAAATATACTACTAAAACCATTTTTGAATCCCTATGTGCTACATATGAGGGAAATCAACAAGTAAAGGAAGCAAAAGATAATCTCTTGGTTCAACAATATAAAATGTTCAGAATGAAGGAAGATGAAGATATTGAAACCATGTTCTCAAGGTTTCAAGTTCTGGTGTTCGGACTTCAGGTTTTGAACAAAAGCTACACAACCTCTAATCATGTCAAGAAGATTCTTAGGAGTCTTCCTATCAGATACATACCAAAGGTGACAACTATCCAGGAAGACAAAGACTTAAACACATTAAGTATTGAAATCTTTATAGGCAATCTCCAGAGCCATAAGATGAAGCTCAATGGAGATGAATCTGTGAGGAAGTCAAAGCCTATTGCTTTGAAATATGTTTATAAATCTTCTAAGGCTCCTCAAGTCTAGGAGTTTCAAGAAATTCCTCATGTAGAAGGTTCTGAAGAAGATTCAGATGATGAGGATATGACCTTTATTATCAAAAGCTTTCAATATATGGCCAAGAAGAACAAAATATTCTCTGGTAGAAGCAACGACTTAAGAAGATCAAGCTCAAGAGAAAATAAAGATGATTATAAGGGATGCTTCAACTGCAAGAAGCTTGGTCACTTCATTGTTGGATGTCCAGAGGTGCAAAAGAACAAGTCAAAGAAAGGAAGTTATCAAAAGAACAAATTCAAAAATAAGTTCAAGAAGAGTCTCATGGAAAAATGGGATGAACTTGACAATAAATAAGACTTTGACGAAGATGAGGAACAAGCCAATCTAGCTCTGATGGCTCTTACATCTTTTGAAACAGATTCTGGTTCAGATTCTAAAGAAGAGGATGGGGTATTTTCTAAACTATCTCGTTATGATTTGATTACTTTTATTCAAGACATTATGGGTCGGTGTCAAGAAAAAGCCAGACATATGAAAATTTTGAAAAAGCAATATGATATATTGAAAAATGAATTAAAATCTTCTAAAAAATGAAGCTTTAGAAAGAGATCATAATTCTCTAATAAAATACGTGTTTGATAAACCTCTTGATGAACATGAAACGACTCTTCAGGAGTTTATCATAACTGACTTTAACATAACAAAACTTATATCCATGATTTATAGTGTAAGTAGAAGCAAAGGAGAATGTCTTCGTTATTCTGAAACCTTTTAAACCAAGGTATGCAACTTTGATTAAACCAATAGAACCTTCTTCTTCAAGTTCTGCTTAGAAAGGGTTATATTCCTACTTTGTACCTGTTGTTGACAAAGCAAGGTTCTGAACCAATCAGAACCTAAAACTGTTGAGTCAAAGGTTCTAAAGAAACCAAAACCTAAGACTCTAAAGTCAAAGGTTCTGAAGAAACTAGAACCTGAGACATCAGAATATAAGGTTCTGAAAGCTTCAGAACCAAAGGCCAAGATACATTCAAGACAACAAACTTTTAAATAAAAAATCTTGAATGATCCTAAGCCTTACTATATGAGAGATAAGGTGCAAAGTATGAAGAAACCTGTCAGAATTAACCCCAAAGGACCCAGAATACTATGGGTACATAAATCTAAAATTTTGCTACAAGTATGATTCAAGGGAGAGGCAAAGTAGATGTCACGATACCTGAACAATGGTTGCTCACGACATATGATAGGAGAAAAGCATATGTTCAAAATCCTAACTCTGAAGGAGGTAAGAAATATGGTATTTTGAGGAAATCGGAAAGGAAAGATCATTTGTATGAGTACTATTGGTAATTCATCTATCTCTATTAATAATGTATGGTTAGTAGATGGACTAAAACATAACCTACTGAGCATTAGTGAATTTTGTGACAGTGGTTACAAAGTCATGTTTAATAAGAACAAATGCATAGTCATGAATGAGTTTGGCAAATCCATAGTGTTTAAAGGTAGGAGAAAATATGATGTTTATAAAATTAATTTCTATGAATTGGTTGGTCAGAAGGTACTTTGCCTTCTATCAGTGAGTGATGAAGAGTGACTCTGGCACATAAAGTTAGGTCATGCTAACATGGAGATTAATATCTATATCTAGCAATTTAAAACTTATTAAAGGATTCCCAAAACTTAGTTATCACTCAGATGTTCTTTATGGAGCATTACAAGTAGGGAAAATTAATAAAACTTATTTTTAAACTAAGAACACCGTCTCTACCTCCAGACCCTTAGAATTGCTTCACGTTGATTTATTTAGTCCAGTTGGTACTATATCAACCAATGGGAAGAAATATGGATTGGTCATAGTTGATGACTATAACAGATGGACTTGAGTTAAATTTCTTAGAACTAAGGATGAATCATATGACGTGTTCAATATCTTCTGCATGTACAAAATGAAAAGGAATCTCAAATTTTAAAAGTAAGAAATGATCATGAATGAGAATTTGAAAATGAATCATTTGAAACTTTTTGTGAAAAAATGCAATTCTCCATGAGTTATCTTCTCATAGAACTCCACAACACAATGGAGTTGTAGAGAGAAAGAACATATATTTACAAGAAATTTCTAAAACTATGACCCCTGAAAACAATTTATCTAAGTACTTATTGGTAGAAAATGTAAACACAACATGTTATGTTCAGAATATAATTTATATTCGACCTACTCTGAACAAAAACTCATGAGTTGCTCAAAGGAAGAAAGTTAAGCATTTCTTATTTTCATCATTTTGGATGCACATATTACATCTTGAACAATAAGGTTGTTAAGGGTCAAACTGTGTTGATTATTTATATAAATTAGTGGCACTTATTAACTTATTTCATTGGATTTGTAAGTCAATCCCTCAACTTATGTGTAAATAAAGTGGTATAATTGATCATGTAAATTTTATTAATTTTAATCAATTTTTGCAATTAATTTTGTAATTTTGTTGCATTAGATGAGCTCTTAAAGTTAAAAGGCCAAAGAATGACTTCAACATGCAATTTTGGATAAAAGGCATGCTTGCAAGTGGGGCTAAGTGCGGTCATAGTGGAGCCCAATATTTCTGGATATGAGTTACCGCATTAAGTTCACTTTAGTGGAGCTAAGCGCCACTTAAGGCGGTTTGATATTTTCTGTCTTCTAGTCGCGCTAATTGCGGTCCAATGGGGCTTAATGCGGTCTATGAAATTATGTTTGTATAAAAGCCCATTCACTTCATCTTTTTTTAACAAGACAATATTTTGGAGATAGATAAACGTGCCAAACAACGGGAAATGGTGATTCGTGAAGATCATAAGTTGGATGCACATCAATCTTCGGGAAATCACGATTGATGCACTTTCATCTTCATTCTTCCTTCTTGTATCAAGCTACCGTGAGTAGCTAAATCCCTTTCTTGTTGGTATTGTATGTAGTTCACCAGAACAATGTGTATGTTTATTGATCATAGCATTATATTTAATTTATTTATGAATCTATATTAATGTTATCTTTGATTTACTGTTTAACTTCATGAATTGGAATTGATATTGAGAAATACTATTCAAATCTTGATCTAAGATGAACATCTGTTAGATTCTAAATGCTAGACATAAATTTAGGCTTAACATTCACTGTAAGAATCGATTCTTAATGTTATTGTATTGTTTAATAGGTTGAGAGGTTGTCGATTAAACAATAAGGTTGAAACCTCATCAAAAGTTTAGACATAAACTTTATTTGTGAGCGATATGTGATGATATTGATGGATGTTTAGATTGTGTATAACTGATTGGTAAATTATATATTCTATCGGTGGATGAAATTCAATTCTTGCAAGCTCTCATATCTATGAAACTTTCTTTATCATTCATCTGTTTTAAATTCTATAACTTTCCATAATCAAACATCTTGCAAACTACCGCTTAAAACCATAATAACTATTAAACTGCATTGATATCGCACCAGTCCATGTGGATACGATAAACAAAAATACTTAACCCTATTTCAACAAAGGTCTATCTAAAGAAATTTGATGCCAATGCTCAAAAGGGTATCTTTTCAGGATACTCTAAACGCTCAAAGGCATATATGGTGTATAAATCTGAAACCAATATTGTTAAAGAGTCAATACACACAAAATTTGATGACAAAGAGTCTGAAAATAAAATGTGAGAGTTAGTTCAAAGCTTTTCAGATATCCGTGTATCTAAAGATACGTCATAAGCTAGAGGTCCAAAAGCTTGAAGTTTAGGAGCTAAGAATCCATCAGAAGCTAGATGATCAGAAGCTATCAGAACTTCACAAGCATGTGGTCCAAAAGATTATCAAACATTTGAAGCTCATCCAGATGAAGAAGCTTAAGATGGCTCCTTATAAGCATCATAATCCAAGAAGACCTTTAAGTACAAGTCTTCACATATAAAAGAGTTAATTCTTGGAAACAAAGATAGTTCTAAAAAGACAAGGTATGTCTTCAGAGAAGAACACTCAATGATAGGACTACTCTGCATGATTAAACCTACTTCTATTGATGAAGCACTTTCTGATGATGGCTGGATTATGGTAATGCAAGAAGAGCTAAATCAATTACAAAGGAATAATGTTTGGGATCTGGTACCCAAACCTTATCAGAAAAGCATCATTAGAACAAAATAGGTATTCATAAAAAAGTTTAATGAGAAAGGAGAAGTGGTAAGAAATAAAGCTATACTTATGTCTCAAGGCTACAATTATCAATAAGGTATAGATTTCTCTGACACCATTGCACCTGTTGCATGGTTAGAGGCAACCAAATTACTTCTCTCTTATGATATTACTAATAATATTATTTTATACCAAATGGATGTTAAAAGTGAATTTTTAAATGGAGTTATTTCTGAAGAAGTGTATGTAAAACAATCATCTGGGTTTGAGGATTCAGTCCACCTAGATCATGTTTTCAAACTTAAGAATCACTTTATGGACTCAAATAAGCTCCCAAAGCTTGTTATGAGAGACTGGGTAATTTTATGTTAGAAAATAGTTTTCAAAAAGGGAAATTAGACACTAAACTATTTAGAAAGATACTTAAAAATGATATATTAATCGTCTAAGTATATGTAAATGATATTATATTTGGTTCTACTAATGTTTTCCTTTGCAAAGAATTTTCAAAGTCAATGCAGGTTGAGTTTGAGACGAGTATGATGGGAGAGTTGAAGTTGTTCCCTAGTGTTCAAATCAATCAATGCCAACATGAAGTCTATGTTCATCAGACAAAATGCACAAAGGAGCTTTTGATGAAGTTCAAGCTAGATGATTGCAAAATCATGATAACTCCTATGCATCCAACCTGCAATCTGACCAAAGAGGAAAGCAACACCAAAGTGTGTCAGAAGTTGTATAAAGTTATGATTGACTCTTTACTTTATTTAACAACTTCTAGACCAAATATTTTGTTCAGTGTATGCTTGTGTGCAAGCTTTCAGTCAAATCCTATAAAGAGTCGTTCAACTATTGTAAGGGAATAATCATTCTAGGGTTTCTTTATAAAAAAATCCCTAGATTATAAGCTAGTTGGATTCTGCGATACTGGCTATGTTGGGGATACAATTGAGAGAAAAGCCACTAGTGGAAACTGTCAATTCATATGTGAAAACCTTATATCCTGGGATAATAAAAGACAAGGAACCATTGCTTTGTCTAAAGTAGAAGCAAGATACATCTCAACTACAAGTTGTTGCACACAACTACTCTGGATTAAATATCAGTTGGAAGACTATCAAATATATGGAAGAAATATTCCTAGTTTCTGTGATATTACTGTTGGTACCAGTTTGATAAAGAATCATATTCAACATTTTAGAACCAAACACATAGAAATAAAACACCATTTTATTAGAGTCTATGTTCAGAAGGGTATGATAAATATAAAGTTCATTGATACCGATCATCAATGGGCTGATATATTTTCCAAACCTCTTACTATTGAAATATTTGATTTTATTAAAAATAATCTGAACATGCATTCTGTAAACTATTAGTGCTTGCTTTTGAATGGAGGATCAGAGTCTGATGATGATCATAAGCTATTGTGATCAGAAGCTATGAACTAGCTTATGATTAATAATAGCCTCTAAAGCATCTCATCCTATGGTGCTTAGAATATGATTAGTTGTCTCTTATGACATTTAAGTAAAAAACTTCTTAACTTCTAGTGACATTTGCGCCACTTAATAACACGTATTTGAAAAGACTTTTGAAAATTGTTGGCTAATAACTGTTGGATAATGATGATTTTTTTCAATGAGGTGTCTCACATACATTTATCTTTAAATTTTGTTTTTATTAAAAACAAAAACTTGTTTGCACTTAAGGCACTCAAACGTTTTAGCATACACTCTCTCACTTCACAACCCACACCTTAGTTCTTAAGCTTTCTCTAAAAAAACACCCATTTTTATCTAAAACCCTTTAGAACCCTAAAACTCCATCAATGGATTCTACTTAAAATCAAGCTCTGATGGTTGTAGGTTCTGGAAAGAATCTCTGTATCAAGCCTATAACTATGACGTTCAGAAAGGAAGATCTAATGTTGATTGTAGAACATATTGTTGACTTTAAGTCCTTTAGGGTTAATGGGTATCCTTTAAAAGCTTATTTCTAAGCTCAGGGTTGGATGAACTTCTTTGATATGCTCAATGGTCTAACCTTTCCTAACCTGGTGAAATATTTTTGGGTTAGGGCCTAAGTATTTGATGAAGGTGTTGCTTCTATTGAAGAAAGTCAGAAGATTACTGAGAATACGGATTTCAAAGAGAAATCTAGGGCTGAAATGGGCCTGAATGAGATCAAGGATGTGGAAACCAGGTCTGTTGTGATGGGGGTAGACGTGACAATCACTCTGAATCACATTACCAAAATTCTGGGTACGGACAACATAGGAAGACATGCTCTGAACACAAAAGAAAATAGTAGATAATCAAGTGTGATCAAGCAACTTATATTCCTTAAAATTGATGATTTTGGTAAAGTGAAGAACATCAAGATTGAGAATAGGCTTTTGTTCAAAATTTTGATTGGTTGTTTGATTCCAAGAGAATGGGTTACATATCAAATCTCTTGGGATCACAAACACTTTATCTCATTTTTAGTTAATATGGAGAAAATCAACTTACCTGCATACATCTTCAACCATTTGTGTGAAGTAATCAAGGAAAGCATCAAACATGACAATAGCAATGTTCCTTAAGGAAGGCTTCTTTATGAGTTGTTTCATCAAAGTAGGATGATTGAGGCTCTAATGATTTCTGGTCCTACATAAGATTTGGAAGAAACTTATGGCAATACTCTTCCAGCTATTGTGTTATGGAATATTAATACAATTAAGAAGAAATATCCTAAGGATCAGAAATGTCAAAACTATCTACCTTAATGATTTCGCAACCATCTCCAAGATGGAGAATCATGAAGTTATTCAGGAGTACATCAAAATCCTAGGGAAGAAGCTGGATTTATTCTAACCATGGATGACATTCCATAATCCCCAGGAGGAAGTTTACACAAGCCCTTAAGAAAAAGGAAGCGGGTTGCTTCTGACTCTGAGAAGGTGGTTCAGAAGCCACCTAAGAAGAAGGTTGTACACCACAAGGAATTTCTGAATGAGGTACAAAAAGTGACCTCCACAACAATCTTGATTCATACCAAGATAAGAAGTGGAGCCACTAGAAAAACTCCTCAAAAGATAACTTATGATTTGTCCACGTCTGTGAAAAAGAAGAAGCGAAAGAAGATGATGTTGTAAGAAGAAGAATAAGATGATGTTGTAAGAAGAAGAAGATGATGATGAACAACTTCTGGTCAAGAGGGCCAAAGTTTTGAAAAGGTATCTCAGAACCTCTCTAAAAAATCTATTCAAGAAAGATATAGATTGATAGCATATGCATTTATCAATCAAGCTATGGAATAGCCTTCTATTGCTAAAGTTCTACTGAAGCAAGTGGAATTTGAAGTTGGAGTAAAAGTTGTGTTGAATAAGGCTGGGAGTACTTTTGAAGTTGAAGCTTCTAATGAGCCAGAAACAACTACTACCCATGCTCTTGAAACTATTGTGGAAGAAGAGAAAGCTGCTTCAGATGCTGCAAAGACTGTCCACGCAAGTAATTCTATAAATTATGCCTTTGATAATGTCATAAATTCTTACAATTGACCACTTATGACTAAATCACCTACTCCAACACCACCTCAATCTCCTACACCATCATCTAAACACTCTCACCAAAACCTGACCATAACCTATATATGGGTCATGTCATACTATATCCTAAACCAACCTATGAATTAGATTCTCATGACATTGGTCATATGCTTAAGGACTTTCTCAACAAGAAACTATCCCTACAACATCTGTCCTAGAGAAACTAACAAGTCATCTAGATGGTGAGTTACCTTCTGAATAAAACCAGCTAGTATCTCTCTCTGATTCTAACCAATCCTAACCCTTAAGCATCATGTTTGAACCCCCCATTGAGGTTTCCAGCTCCAAGTTTACAAGCTCAAGCTCAAGTTCTGATTATGATGAACCTGACTTTAGTGCTATTAAAGCCATTCCTTTTCAAATTGTTCCCCTTGAAACTCTTCTTCTTGAAACCAAACCCTCTGACACCCAACATAATGTCCAAAACAATTATGTTGAACCTGACCTTATAATCCTTGTTTATCCTAAAATCAAGTTCAATCTAAAACTGAACAAGGGTTAATAGAATACCAATCTATACTAGAACCCCAAACCCAACCTGAATTTGAACAAGAATCCCAACTGAACCTCAACCAAATCTTGACCAACCTCAACTAGAAACCACAAAAGACCAAAATGTCTCATAAATATAACTTAACCAACAACTTCAACCATTTGACATCACCTTTCTCCTTCTAGAGAAGCAAATGTTGTGTCAGAATCTGGCAGAGTAACTCTACCTAGTCCCTATACAATTCACCCCATAAATCCTACTCAACAGCTAAATCTAACACCTCATATAAAATACCAAATGGAAGAGTTTCTAATTGTCATCTTTGATAAAGTTCAGAATCTGGTTGTTGAGAGGTTCATTGCATCTGATCCTATAGCTTATACAACTAAATGAAACACTCTCAGAAATTTTGTGGATACAATTCTATAGAATCTAAAATCTTTTTCATATGAGTATGTAACTTCTTCCAATCAGAAGCATGTGCATTTAGAGGAGAAATTGTCTTATGAAGCTGTCATTCAAAAGGTCATGTATACTAAGCAAGAAGAGATGGATGTTTAAATGAAGGTTCTGATTACTAGGCAATATGTCATGGGTTCTGATCTCACAACTATCCTAGAGATTCTGATGCAAAAACCTTAGGCTTTAGGATTTAGCAAATCCTTTTGTTTTGTCTCCTCAAATATTTTGAACATGTTTTTGCACTTTGACTCTCTTCTTTTTTTATTTATGAAATATTTTCTTCAATATCTTTTCTATTTCCTTTATTTTTGTTGATGACAAAAATGGGAGTAGATATAGAAGTATTTAAGCACCTGAATCTGACAGTTATATTTTATGCTTAAATTCTGAAGATTTATTTATTGTGCTTTAAAGTTTAAATTTAATAAACCTAGATAGAACCTAGGGGGAGCTTACAAACCTCACCCTCTGGACTACTAGACTTAGAGGGGGCTTTCAAACCTCAGACCCTGAAGTCAACTTGTTAATTAAATTAACAACCATTGTTCTTAAATACTTGTGTTTATTATCATCAAAAAGGAGGAAATCGTTGGAAGAAAATAGGTTTGTACCATATCCCTTGGTTTTGATGATAACAAAGTATTTGAAAAACAATTAGGTATACTAATATTTGTTCAAGTGCGCAGTACCATAGACTAAAATTTCAGGAATAATCTAAGTATTGGTTCTGATAGTGAACATCTACAAAGAAGCTTAAAGATCATAATATGAAGGATCAAAAGTTTACTTATGAAGATCAGACTCTGAAGAGCTCAATGTCTAAAGACAAGAGTCTGAAGAAGTCAGCCTATGAAGACCAGACATTGAAGAAGTATGCTTCTGAAGGTCAGAACCTGAAGCCAGTCAAAGCGTAAAGACCAAGGTGACTCTGATAGGTCATTGTCAAACCCTGAGGCTAGTTTGTCTTCTTCTGATCACGTGAAGACCTAAGTTTTTTTCTCATAGAGTTAGTTGTGGTGTAATTGATAATTCTTTTTGTAGCAAAGGGATTTCAAACAAACTTTCAACAACATTAATCATTCGAAGAAACATCTCAATGTCTCTATTCAAGCTTCTCAAAGACTGTTTTATGTAATATCTCCAACGTTTCTTTTCCTTCTCTATTTAAGGAGCTGAAGACTTGAAGAACAACAACAAACCATTGACATTAAAAGAGCAGTTACTATGTCAAAACATAAGCACAAGTTTAACTTAAGATTTCTTATCTTTGTAATCTTTTAAATCTCTAAGTCTTCAAAAAAAGTCTTCTTGTATTGTATTTTTTCTACACCTCTGATTGTATATCAAGTTTATCACCCACAAATAATCTTTTATATGTTAGGTAGATTGTTAGAAGTATCTTGCATAGTGTTTGAGAATTTGAAGTCTCTTGCTTGTATGCTTGAGCATATAAGTCTCTTGTTTTTATACTTGAGCACTAGAAGTGTCTTGGTTGTGTGCTTGAGCATAAAAGTCTCTTACTTAGTGTTTGAGTATTGGCAGTCTCTTGCTTGTGTGCTTGAGAAAATTATAATATTTTGTGATTATAGTGAAAATCTCTTTTAAATACAAGGGGAATAGACTACTCTCGATTTGTGAGAGGAACCATAATAACTTTGTATGTCTTCTTCTTTATTTCATTCCTTATCTGCAGTCTATCACTCACCTTTGATTCAGACTCTATACTTTGTATGTAGAATCTGATTAAGATTTTGAAGAGAAAAAAAAATTCTAACATAATTAACCCTCATTCTTGTGTTTTTTATCACTTTCACATTATTATAAGGAAGATTTTATTTTCAGGTTCATTGAATAATTGATGTATCATATCTATATATAAACCAAATATATTAGTTATACAATGAACTTGAAAAAAAGAATATTTGTTTATAATAGTGATCATAATAGTATTTACTAATAAATAATTATAGGATGAATTGGTACAACTTACCTAAAATATAAGGGAAGAACAAATAACCTAGAGGAAGAATGGAAGGCAAAACCAAAAATCAAGGACATAAATTAAATAACCCAGTAAATATTAAAATAACTAAGGATATAAGATATTTGTGTAATAATAATATGAGTCTAAGAAATTCAATCTTAAATAAAGTTTGGATTACATAGTAAGACTCTATATAAAATATGAGTTAGGGTTAGGGGTGAAAATAAGCCTGCTAAAAAACTCAAAGACTAAGTCAGGTCTATAACTCATCATACACTTATTTTTAGGTCTGAGTCCGACAATTTTGAAGGTTTGATTGATCTACTAGCCTACTTAAAAAACTACTTTTGTATATTTATAAATAATAAATTCAACTAATATTAAGTCAACTATCTAATTAAAAGATCAACGAGACTAAATATTTATTTTCATTGATATATTTAGCTTACCTATTAGCATAATTTTTGTGATATTATTTGTTTGAGAGAACGTATAAAAATAACTTATGACATTGTTCATAAGGTTTTTTCAACTTATTTTCATAAGTTCTTCAAGATAATTAATATTTATTGTTGTATTTTAATTTAAAATATAAAGTACAATATAATAATAATAAATTATTTATTTTTTATTTAAATAAGTCAGTATGGTAGGCTTAAAATATTTTTTACGACACGTGGCATAATATTTTAAACTAAATATGTTTATAAAAAAACGTATGCCTTTTTTAATTAAAAAAAGCATGCTCTGGTATGGGTCTGTATAGGCTAAGATGTAGATCCTTGTTTTAAACTAAATATGTTTATAAAAAAACTTATGCCTTTTCTAATTAAAAAAAAAAGCATGCTCTGGTATGGGTCTGTATAGGCTAAGACGTAGATCCTTGTTAGTTTGTCTCACCTATTTTTACCCCTAGTTAAGATTTTATCTTAAATTTTACACTCATTTAACTCACATAATACATACTATTTCATATGCCCTTCAAAATTCAACATATATTAATTATTATTTTTACAAAAATTTCCATATTCAACTTACTATAAAAATATAATTTTTATTCTCTCAATATATAAATATATAAGAATAAATATATCAAAGTAATACAATTATTTTAATTTTTTTTATTAGAATTATATTTCTCAACACATGTAAGTTTTATTAGAGGATTTGTATAATAGATGACATAAGTGATTTTTTTTAAAATAATCAAGTTTTTTAAATTATATTCGAAAATAACCACATTTTCAATTTAATTATCAAACTAACAATCTTCAGCTAGACGCAAGAAGAGGCGTCATCCCTTAATGGCACGTGGTTTGATTAGTTAGACATATGCGCCTTGGACCGTGGCGCATGCATATACCTGTCGCCACTGCATGTTGTGTATGCATGCACCCAATAGGAGCATGTGCCACTCCATTTGACTACTCCTTTATTTGCAACAACTATAAATATAACACCTCATCCCCATCATTTTTTACACATCTTTTTACTATCTCCTTCCATTTTTCTTCAAAAATATGTTCATATATGTGTCCTTATATTCACAAGAAAAATGCCAATTTAATTTATTCGACAGTAAAGCCTTTGATGAAGATCCGAATCTGGAATACAAAGAAGTTCAAACATCTTAATATGAGCTTGATCCATTTGTAAGATGGAGACATTGCAAAGGGTGAAAATATCAGAAGAATTTAAAGGCTTGTTACCACGTTCAACCAAAATGGAGAAGTTTGTTTCTGGTACAATGTTAAAATTGACATAGATGTTCACATGATGATGTATATTTCTCAGGAAATTGTTTTGATGGTTGTAATTTATTTATGTTGTTTAGTCGTTACATTTATTTATTTTGTTGTTTAATTGTTGTTTAAATTATTGTTTAGTTGTTATTTTAAAATTATTGTAACTTAATATTATGATATTTATGAAATGTAAATTGTTTTTAATATAAAGCAAAACGATTACATTTAAAATTATGTTTCTTTTCTTGGTCCAACATTGAGACATTTTGTACGATTGTATCCAGACTGACGACATGAACTACATAATCTTACCAATTTGTTTGTCGTATCCATTTCAGTTCCAATACGCTTGCTGTTAGGGCAACCATTTTTCTTTCTTTTCATTTTTTCATTGTGCCAGACTATGTTCCCTTGATATACAGACCAATAATTCTCTTTTTCTACCACCGAAAATCTATTATTATAAACATTGCATAGGTTTATGACTTTGTAAATGGCAGATAGTAAGTCGAAAGGGACCTGCCGAGCCTTTGAAGATGTCTTTAGGACAAGGGAGAATGACATACGAAAGGCTTGAAACTTTTCACAGTCGCACCAATCTCTATCTAGTTCCATTCGATAGTATCCCCTCTGCCTCCTTTTATTGTGATCCATTGACTCAGCAACACTTGACCAACCTTTAATACAGTTAAATACTGTGACCACATGTGTGTAACACTGAACTCCATTTTGAACGTCTAATCTTAAACAATGCCTCTAGCCTAAAATAGGTTGCTCTGACTAAAATGGTTATCGATAGGTTTCAGATGCCTTTGAAGACAAAGTTCATTGATTCCACGAGATTTGTTGTCATATGGTCCCATCATTGACCGTTGTCGTATGCCCTAGTCCACTTCTCCAATGGAATATTGTTGATCCACCTTACTGCATCTGCATTTGTCAATCCAATGTCTTCGTGGTAGTGTTTGAGTGAAGGGTCTGTTAATGTATACCTGCGTTCACAACCTTCTTCTGCAACGTCTTGTCTTTGATCTCCCACATGCAATTTTGAGCGATGTGTCTAATGTAGTAGACATGCATTGAAGGAGGATCATGCCAGCCGTTATCAAGGTGTTTATAGGCACTCTCAATTGATGGATGTCTGTTTGAAATCAAACATAAGTTAGGCTGAGAAGCAACGTGTAATCAGATATTTTTTAGGAAAAAACTCTATCCACCAAATGTCTCCCCTTCAACCAGAGCGAAGGCGATTGAAAAAATATTATTGTTGTCATCTTGTGCTACTGCCATGAGTAGTGTTTCTTTATATTTCCCATACAACCATGTTCCATCAATTTGTATAATAGGTTTACATAAAGCAAAACCTTTGATGCATGGTTCATACACCCAGAAGAGTCGGTGGAATATGCCATTTCCACTAACACAAGTCCCGTCTGGGGTATATGTCGGTAAGGTTTCCAAAATGACAACAGTCCCTAGAGCAAAATGCTTAAATGCTACCAAGTATTTTTGAAGTTCTTTGTATGAATCCTCCCAATTTATGATTACTGTTTCAACCGCCTTAGTCCTAGCTATCCATGCCTTCTTGTACGAGGGAGTATACTTGTACTGTGTAACGATATGCAAGATTTTTGTACTCACCTTCAACGACGGATTGTCGCTAATGACAGACAAAATTTCATCGCATATTAACTGAGAGTTGAGTTTGCAATGATCATGTATCTAGTTAGTGATATGCAAGTATGAGTTGGACCCATAGAACTTATCTCCCAAAAATCACTCATTTTCTGGTAAGATATTGTCAACCGGAACAGACAAAGCTCATTATGAGACAAAATCTTCTACCTCGTCATATTAGTTCATCGACATTATAATCAGCTGATAATTCCATGTGATACTTTTTAATGGCCCTGACACAATCTTCTTTTGTATGAAATATGTCTCCCTCTTTTAATGATCCTTGAGTTTGGATATAAGGATTGTAAAAAATATATATATAACGATGGTTCATATTTGCCCAACTTCAAGCTTGTCATGTGTTAAGATGGACAATAAACATGACTAGCTGGTAATGGCTCTTGCTTGTGGTGGATAGTGTCATTGTTCACCATTTGATAAACCAATATCTCATTGTAGCGGTAAAAAAAATGAGATTAAACTATTGATTAACTTAACTCACAAAACAAGAGTCTCCACCGCGCTTTTATTATTTCCAAAGGAAAGGAAAAAAGTGCGAACAAAATCCAAAGAATTTTAAAACAAAACTAATAAAAAGAGATAAGGGTTCCGGGGTTAGTTATGCAAAGGGAAGGTATTATCACCCTAAACATCTATAGTACTCTATGGGAACCTCTTTGAAAATCGGTGCATTTTGGCTTTAAAATGATGTTGTTTGCAAAATATTGGAGGGATGAGAAAAGAAATGTTTTTTTAATGATTTTTGTGTTTGCTAAGACTTCATGAGTCTCATGCCTATGTACCAACAAAGTGAAATGGAGGATCAAAACCTCGTAGTTTGTGGTAAAAATAACAAAGATGTTTGTTTTGATTCATTTTTAATGAAAAGACATTTTGTCATTTTAAGGAGAATACTCAACTAGTCACTCACAAGTATGAGAATTTTACATCACCATAGAGAAGGGATCCAACTTGGATAAAGATCAACAAGTATTCCACTACCTCTCTTAAGTGGAAAAGAATTATCATCAATACTATAGGGATAGGAGAATTAAATCTCAACTATGGAAATGACTCATGTTTAAGCTTTGAGAAAAGTTTAAAAGAAAAAGTACACAAAGGGAACAAAATGATTTAAATGAGTTATGCATTTTTTAGTCTTTTTGGAATTGGTTTGAATATGCTTAAGATTTATTGACATTTATTAAGAAAATTGTATCGAAAATCACTTGACAAAAGTCAAGGTTTATTGACAAAGTGGTTCAAGTTTAAAACAAGAAGGTTTTTGGAAAAGAGAGACGATTTTGAAAATTAAAGAAGAAGAGGAGAAGAAGAGACTATCCTAAAGCATAAAGTAAAAGCTAGGGAGGAAAGATCTAACCAAGAGATAAAAAGCTTTATGACATGAGTCAAACAAGAATTCCCTCCTTTGGATTAAGCCTCATGTAAGCCAAATAAGCAAAGAATCAATCAGGTATCAGATGAAACCAGGATAATCAAGCCAAGTGTTCAAAAGAAGTCAAAAGTCTAAGGTACCAGATGAATCACAAAGTCTCGAATCACAAGCTTCCAAATCAAGGGTCAAGGTCCTAGTTCTAAGTCCATAACTCCACAACAATTCCAAGGATAATAACCACAAGTCCATGAATCCAGAGAACCAAGTTTTTAAAGGGGGTTTCTCCTTTATTAATGTCTTTAAAAGAAAAACAAATCCAAATGGACAAAGAGTAAAAGAGCATAAACATAAACAATATGGTATGAGATGCTAAAATAAAAGCATAAAATAAATGACCAAAGAATAAAGAGTAAAAGATAAATGACATTAAAGTACAAGTTAATACAAAATAATGTTAGTAAATGATGTTAGTAATCAAAAAAGGGAAATGCAATTTGTCATTTTTTGAAGAACACTCAACTATTCACCCACAAGCATGAAAATATGGACATTTACATCGCCTATGAGAAAGACTCCAATTTGGATAAAATCAACAAGTATGCAACTATCTCTCATAACTGAAAAGGGGACAATATTTTTCACACAATACCATGAGGAGTAGGAGACTTACAATCTCACTTATGAAAATGACTTACTTTTTGGAAATATTTAGTGTTATGTTAAACAATCGTAATTGTACTTATGTAGAAGTCACAACTATCTGAGGCTGGTCAATAATAATACTTGTGTTAATACATGCTAGAGAAATGATATGTAAATCATTCTCCTAAAGCTATACCACATAAAAAAGAAAAGAGAATTAGTCAAGCACAAAGGCTAGGAGAGTGGTCTATTACATTAATCCATACTTCATAGTACTTAGGACAAACTTATGCATCAATCTAAAGTACCTTAAATGATCCATGACCAATTAAGAGGTAGATTTGAAATGATGAAAGATCATCAAACACCAATCCATACATCATGAACAAGATGGGCACAAACCATCCAATTGATCAAGAGGAAAAGCAAGAGATGAAGAAGAAGAGGACAAGAGATATCACACCCAAATTGGATCAAAGGTTTGATCAAGTCATCATCAAAATCAATCATCCATTTTTGTGGATTATGGTTTTCACCCTATCAACACTCAAGATCCATTGAGTTTGATGAGATCTATGATCAAAACAACCATGATCCAAGGCCAACAAAAGTCAACAAAAGTCAAATAAATATAAAATGCAATAAAATAAAATAAAATGCATCAAAAACATTTTTAAAATGAATTTTAAAGGGGAAATAAAAGAGAAAACCCATAAAGTCCTTTAAAACACCAAATAAATGGCCAAGAAAATTATGGAAGACTGAAAATGAAATAAGAAGAATATAATAAATTTTTCAGAATTTTAAAATGCATAAAAGTATTTTTAAACCAATTAAAACAAAGGAGAAAATAGAAAATTCTAAAAAAAATAGAAAATCAAGAAAATAAAAATTTGAAAAATAAAAATCAAATGAACAAAAATAAAAGAGAATTTTAGAAATTATTTTGGTATTTTTTAATGTAAAAATGATTTTTTTATGAATTTTAAAAGA
Organism: Lathyrus oleraceus; assembly: GCF_024323335.1. Classification (NCBI taxonomy): domain Eukaryota; kingdom Viridiplantae; phylum Streptophyta; class Magnoliopsida; order Fabales; family Fabaceae; genus Lathyrus; species Lathyrus oleraceus. The sequence goes on from NC_066584.1 coordinate 88,383,849, forward strand.
AAATTAAAATTAAAATGAAAAAAGAAAAATAAAAAAACAAAAAACAAGGAGCGTTGAATCTGACTTTATAAATTGACGTGGCAGATCCAACAATCAAAGGCTGAGACGCACAATCGAAATTAGTCAAAATAAAACACAGGATCTAATTCAAACTGGACCAATCAAAACATTTCAAATTGTCAACATGCCTCCAAACTCAGATGACCTCCGATAATCTCTGGTCGTCTACCTCGATGGTCCCTAACTGGAGTTTCATCATTTTATAAATTGAGAACACGAGACCACCACCAATATGATCGCCTCCTCATCACGAATTTAACCTCATGCTCCAAATTCATTTATCTAAGCTAAGCATGGGGAATTTTAGAGAAGTTTCAGAAGTAAGCAAGCCAAGGAAAATTAAATTAAATGATGAACACGATTAATCAACACTAGATAAGTTAGGGGAAACCATCAGAGAGTGAAAGACTACATTGTGGTAACTTGTTTGAGTTCAAATGATGTTCAGAACTACCTTGTCTAGATGGTGATCAGAGGTTGACAAATCTCAATCTGGTAAGAGTGATTCAGGAGGTCTTGGAGCTTGAGAATTGTTGCAAATGCTTCAGAGAAGACCCAAGGTGCTAATGGAATCAAGAAATTGGATTGAAACAAGCTGGAATTCAAAACACGATAGTTGGATTTTCTGGAAAAAATTCAGAGTGAAACAAGGATTTCTTGGCTCTCAAAAGTTTGGAAATGAATGTAGTAGCTTCCTCTATTTATAGAGAATGTGTTTGGATCCAAATACGTGTGGGATCAAGCTTAATTCGTGCAAAACGAATTTGATCATGGGTTGAGAAAAGTGTGACTTGCAATCCATTAAAACTCAGCCAAATCATGCGTTTCAAGGGTCAATTAACTTCTGTAGACTTAGTTAAACATGTTTAGGTCCAAATCATGTGATAATTTGGTTTGGAATTGAGACTAGTGAAGTTCAAATTTTGGACCATTGTGCTGTCTTCAGTTTCAAGGCACCATGTTCAACTTGATGGGGCATCTTGCTCATGAGGCTTTTTGATCCCATTCTTTTTGCATTGTGTTGAAATCATAACAAAGATTACAATGTGCCAAGAAAGGTTGAATTTGGATGCTTGAGAACAAAGTTGTGGCATGTTGAAGTTGGCACGAAAACCTGGTCATTTAACTTAGAAAAATTCTAAGTCCCAAATGGCTGAAAATGACCTATAATGTCTCAATGAATTCCACGATCTTCTGAGCATATTTTGACTTTCATATTTGAAGAAAACTTGTAGAAGGCATCACAAATGATACTGCATAAAAAGAATAAGCCTCAAATGTTGAAAATTGAAGAAGTTATAAACCTTGAAAGTTTAGAAAAAGTCATTTGAAAATAGGTCATATTTCACTAAGTCGACAAATGACCTATAATATCTTCAAACTTTTGATGATCCTCCAAGTATAATTGGATTTTTTCATGTTAAGAGAATTTGTATAATATATTGATAAGATTCATATTCAAACATAAGCACTCAAAAATATTGAGAATTGAAGGAGTTGTGATCTTTGGAACTTTGACTTCAAATGTTGACTTTTTGGTCAAACCTCTTGAAATAAAACTTGTGCACTTGAACTTTTCTTGCATTTCAAGATACATGGATGATTATATAAACTCAAAATAAAGTGTCCTTAAATGTCTCTTGATTAAATTGCTCAAATTTTGAGGTAACTTATTGAAGAAGGCATGGAAATAAACACATGAACCTTGTTTTCTTGAGAAGTAGGCCACAAGACTTTCAGATGCTCTCAATCCAAATGATATTGAAAGGTGCTTGATAACCTTAGAGATCATGCTTTAGAGATAAGCCCCTTGAGAGCCAATGATTGAGCATACTTTGTTGAGGAATCAAAACAAACCCTAGCTGATGAGCCATGCTTAATGCTCTTGATTGAAAAACCCTATCTTGCACAATAAACTTAAAGAAAAAAAATATTTTTGCTATTTTGATTAGTGGTTAGATAAGCAATGAACATATGAACACAAAAGGTAAAACACCAATAAGTAGGTGCTTGATGATCCCTGTAAAAGGCAAGCCCCAAAGATGAGAGGGAGATGACCAAGTTGTGATCTTGTTTGTATGCAAGGATGTAAATGGTATGTGGGATATTAGGGTTAAAAATTAGGGTATGACACTCGTCTTCTTCTTCTTCCTCATCAATATCATCGACTTCAGCTTGTTCATCATTGTCAGTTTCACAAAAAGCTTGTGGCGAATCAACAAACTGAGACAACTGATTTTGTTGTTTTAAAATATATAACTCAATATCGTTGAACCCGGAACGTTCATGACTGAGAAACATATTATGAACATCTTCATAATCTCAAATTTTTAGCTGATAAAACTTAACTTGGTTGTCTGCAAAAAACACCGAATTTTTGTAGATGATTTGTGCCAGCTAACTATACTGCAACTTCTTTTCTATTCTTTGTTTCAAATCTGAAAAATTTGATCATCTATTTATTGTAAATCGAGTAACTTCTGTATTACGAAAATTAAAATCGGATAACTCACATTCAAATATCTCACCATTGATGTGAGCTTTAATCATGTATTGTGGTGATGGAGCCATTTTTGTAAAATGTAATGTATTCTAGTGTACTGGTTATGACAATAGAGTATGAGTTGTGTCTTAGTTGTATCAACATGCACTTAAATAGAGATGATGTTGGATTGACAAAAATCAATGTATATGCCATAGGGTATGGCGCATGCTCTATTGTTTTAACTCCTGCACCATTTGCATTGACTTGTACCTCTGCATGCATGAGTATATTGTTCAAACTACCAAGAATCTTGCATGCATGACCCTATAACATAACCTACAAGAAATCTTTGTCACGATTCCCTGCATGATTCCCTTCCACTCAATTTATCCACCTTGTTTGCAACATACACCTAACCTACCCTCTTTGTCAGCAACAAATACTCAAAATCATTCAACAAAAATGTATCTACTAACCATGGATGAAGCATATCAAAGAACTATCGACAATATTGTGGAGTTTGTAAAATACTATTAGTGTAGCTTATTTAATTTCCTTAATACTATAGTTGATTATTTTTTCTTACATATTTCCCCAGTAATCTTTTGTTAGGAACCAAAGATATTTCAATATTGTGTACATGAATATCTACCATACAACCCATTGATAGAACCATACTTACGAGCAGACGATTTTGGTAATATACTCAAATAGTCTCGTACTCTGTTGATTACAAATTTATTCTAGCTTTGGTAGAAAGATGAAGATCCAAGACCCACACATTCACCTTCCATTTGGTGAATGTACCGTCACACTAGAGGACGTCTACATGTTGTTGGGTCTACCTATCGATGGTAAGACTATTAATGGTAGAGTTAACCAAGATATCTCTATATGCAAAGAATTTTTGGGTGCCCCTTTGTGTGAAGACACAACTACGGGACAAACATCGAGTTAACCTAGGGGTCAAGGTATTAATTTAAAATATCTTAAACAATATTATTCAAGTATAACATTAAACGAAGAATCGACTGAGTATGAAAATATAATTAAAGCTTGGTGTTATATTATGGTTTTATTTGGTAATTTTCATTTCCTGAAAGTAGGGGTAATACGGTAAATAGTATGTATTTGTCGTTGTTACCAAACATAAATAAAGTAGGCACATACAGTTGGAGTTCAGCTGTTTTGTCCCATCTATATAGTTTGTTGTGTAAGAATGCAAAAATAAATAATTGTACGTTTTATTCTTGCACTTTTTTGCTACAAGCATGGGGTTGGTCGAGAATGCCATCACTCGCCCCGGTCAACGAGAAGCCATTCACATTCCCCTTTGCAACAAAGTAAGTTTATCTTAAATCTTAGAATTTGTTAGGCTTTATACTACAACTAACTATAACTAATATATTTTCAATCTTTTCGTTTTGGGTGGTCAGATCTAGAAATGAACTACAACAGGTGTCCCAAACACACTATAGTAGTCTATCGCAATCTTTTAGACCACCTTGGACCAGACAATGTATCACAACTAAACAAGTATAAATTTGGTTATAAAAAATTACCAAAGTACAAATCATCTAATCATGTATTTTTCTTATACAGTTTATTTGGAGGTCATATTTGGGTCTTAACCATCACGTTAACCTTGATGTTGCTGCAATTTGGACAACAAAAACACCAATCATCAGGTTCACTAACATGGAGATGCACTAGAGTGACAGTGTGAAACTACAGTTTGACATGCAACAACAAATTCTAGAGCATCCAACGTGCTTGGGAGACTGACATCAACAAATAGTCGATGCCCAATAGGGTTATTTCGATTGGAGAGACTTTGCTAAAGAGATGTGTCATCATTGGAAGAATCGACATTGACACATCTTAAGCGAACCAATCATACAAGGTGCTAGACCAACCCAACATTATATGGATTGGTTTAGGTAGGTTATAACGACACAGGTTGTGTCGGAGCCGAGGTATTTGATCGATCCATGCTAACAAGCTTTGTCATCATACGCCTAACAACAAACCCCTGCCCAACAACCAACCCCGCACCATTACCAACCCCAAGAACAATGTCAACCCACCTAAACCCAATGACCAACCTCACAACGTCATCATACCATATACACTCAACCACCAAATATCCAACGCCACAACCAATTTATGCCACACAACCAAACACTACACCAAGAGCATGACCCATACCACCAACAACCACATGCCCTCACCATATCTTATTGTATCCCCGATGATTCATATGATTCCATGCCATTCCACCATAACCCCCCCCCCCCACCACCACCACCACTACCAATGAACACCCAAACATCTCACCGCCAAAGCACTCAACCATAGTATGACTTTATTACACCATAAGAATCATGACTTAGTTTCCAAAACGATTCAATGTCCCAATTCAATCAATCATATCGTCCTTACATAAGTCAACCACAATGACAACATGGACACTGAACTTAATTACGGCATCGCCCTTGGTAGTAATCCCTCAGCTATTTAGGAGAAATGATAGCAAATATGTCAAATACCCTGAGACCCTCGCACCAACCACCTTTTTCTCAGGTCAACACTCAAAGACCCCAAACATCCCAGAGAAGTCGTGGGAGACCTCGAAGGCAGACTAATGCACCAAGATGTGGAACATTGGGACATTTCGATCAGGCGGATCATTGAATTCTATAACATAATACTGTGTATTTGAACTTTATAAATAATATACCATGAATTAGTTTAATTTTATTTATTTATTTTTCAATTTTTTTAAATTATAATTATTAAATTAAAAAAAAATAATAATAAAAAAATAAAGGAGTAGCCATATGTAGTGGTACATGCTCCTACTGGATGCATGCATGCGCCCCTTGCAATGACATGATAAGCATGTTGCCGCCACCACCATTGACGCATGTGTGTAAAATTGGAATGCATGTGTCATAAAGGATGACGCCTCCTCTTTAAACATGGTTAGTTTGATAGTTAAATTGAAAACGTGTTTATTTTTGTATATAATTTTAAAAAATTGATTATTTAAAGAAATTGACATAAATAATAATTATTTTAAAGTAAGTTTTAATTTAAATAATTTGTCTGAAGGCTATCTACACTCAACAAATCTATGTGTAGGAAAGAATTTACCCACACAAAAAAATTCCTTCTAAAAACAACTATATCATTTATAATAAAAAACCCAAAAACTATTTTTTGATTTTCAATATTCCTTCTACTTTTAATATAATTGATTTTAAAAAAATCAAATTATATGTCACAATATTAATGAATCATAATTGTTAGTTTGTTGATTTATTATATCTTCAAATATTTATTACTTTTTAAAATACATTTAATTCGTTTTGAATAATATTGATTTTTTTAAAATAACCAACATTTTCAATTAAAATACCAAAATTTCAAAAAATATACCAAAATAGCCACCTTTTTTAACTGATGTGTCAGTTGAACTGACGCATCCAATTAAGCTAGAGAGGAGGCACCCAGAGCTTTGGCGCATGCATGCAAAGTCAATGCATATAGGCGCTGCATGCATGCCTTGGTGCCACATGCATTGGCACATGTATACACTACATGTATGCGCCAATGCATGTGGCGCATGCACCTTTAATTTTTTTTTTAAAATTTAAATGTTAAAGTTATAATTAATTAAAAAATACTGAAAATAAAAATTATATTTATATTATAATGAAAAATTACATGGAATTGACAAGAAATTCAATGACCCGCCCGATTGAAACGCTGCTCTGTTCACACCCAAGTGCGTTAGTCTGTCTTCGAGGTCTCTCACAATTTTCCTGGGGTTTTTGGGGTCTTTGAGTGCTGACATGATCCAATGGTGGCTGGTGTGAAGGTCCGGTGGAAGGTTCAACGGTATTTGATAGATGTGTCATCATTTGTTCCCAATAGCTGAGGGGTTATCGCCAACGGCACTTCCGTAATTGAGTTCGGTGCCCATTGTAACACCCTAAACCCCACACATAATTTATCGCATAAATTAAATATAAAATAAAACCACGTAGGGTGTCACACATTCATAACACACAAAACCTGCTCCGTAACACGGGTTTCAACACTAAATTTTAATACACATATTTGTAATAAGGATGTTTACACGACATCCTACTTATTTGAATCATACCTAGGATGTTTACACGACATCCTACTTATCTGAATCATACCTAGGATGTTTACACGACATCCTACTTATCTGAATCATACCTAGGATGCTTACACGACATCCTTCTCATCTGATCGGTATTATATATTCACAAAATAAGACATTCATAACTTGTCACTGCATGCTCACTTCCATTTTAAAGTATCATCGCAACGGAATCATCACAATTATGGAAGATAAAGCAAGTAATAACATCTAGTCTCAACTTCAATTACAATAATAAAATAAGAGAGTTGTCATAAATCAACTCAACATCTTAAGAATTCTAAACAACAAAATTAGTCTTATGACTTCAACATGATCAACATAAGGAATAAAGTAAGCGTTTAACCCAACCCGAGGTTACATGATCAGAACAAGGTACCACTAGTAAAAGCGACAAAATAAAGAAGTAACCCAATAGCTACCTTCCACTTACTTCAGCAGTACTACTCTTGAGTATCTGCACGATGCCCATGTAAAGGCAACATTCAAACAGAAGGGGTGAGAATTCATTTCAATAATAATGATATAGAATGAAGAATAGAGTATAACATCTACACAATCATGCACAACAATATGTCACATTCTTACATCCAAATCATAATCAACATCATACATGACAACTTCTCAATTATAATCAACATCATACAAAACCACATCTCATTTATCATTAACATCATATGCAACAACATCTCATCCAACAACACATCAATAACAATCAATACAAATGCAACACTTATGAAATATACTCAACACCGACTCAACATGCACATGGTACCAAAATGAACACTCAGGTTCATTCACTCCATGATCCCCATCATAGGATCGATTCCCTCTTGGAATCGGAGCACACCAAAATCGCTACCATCACCATAGGTAACGCTTCACTAATCCCCCATAATAGGAATTAGCTACTCGCACCCGATCCATCACCATGGGATCGAGGCTCACCAAAAATCGTTACCATCAACATATGTAACGCTTCACTAATCCCTCATAATAAGAATTAGCTACTCGCACCCGATCCATCACCATAGAATCGAGGCTCACCAAAATTGGATCGAAGCCCGTACACCAAGATGTATGGCTCTTAAATAACATGCATTAACACAATAAGGTTCACCTAAAGGATCCCCACGCACATCTCATCATTTATGCATCACACCCTTCATCATGCAACAACCAACTCATGTTACCACATGAATAATATCAACAAATAACAACAACTCATCAACATCTTAACATTATCGACATAACAACATAATTATCACACAATGATATTACAACAATGCCACGATTCATCAATCAAACGTATAAACCAATACATTTATCAATACAGTAGGTATATGAATATTATTTAAACATATCAACAATTACTACCATGTTTTAGGTCTGAGTATTATCTTTCTAACGCTTCAAACGCCATCAAAATCGGACTTACGAAATGAAAGTTATGACCAAAATCGTCGGGATGTGTCAACAATTCATTAACCGAACGTAAGAACAAAAACTTCACCAACACAGTAGGCATAGGAATAATACTCAATCAATTCACTTATCACCATCACATTATATCTCTTAGAGTCCCCTTTCTAATGCTTTAAACGCAAACCCAAAATGATTCACGAGTTGAAAGTTATAATCAAAACCGTGCACGAAGGCGTTACTAAAAAGTTGTTGTTTATTAAATTTTTCAACATAATTTTCATCTTCTTCAACCCCAAAAACGTCCATGAAATAATCTCCAAAATTATTTAATTCCTGAAACAAAGTTATAGCCCTCTATTTCATATATCCAACACTTCAAACCGCACTCAATTTGGACTTACGGAACAAAAGTTATGACCAAAACAATTTTGACCGAAAAACATAAAAAGAGGCTCGCGATTGTGACTGACAAAATGCAGAATTTTCTGCGTTTTTCATCGTTGGAGGCCTTTCAGACCTCCGAATTCGATTCCATAAAAAGCCAAACGCTCAGAAAATTATAATCCATGTAATACTATAATTATATAAAGTTAATTTACAGTGTAACCCAATTAAATAATTTAATCATAAGTTTAAGATTATGCCCAAAACCTTCGAAATTGTAACAATGGTGAATATAAGTTTAATCATCAAAACAGAAAACTACACACATGTGAAACACGTGAAATTTATCATATCATCATCATATAATAATCACCATAGCATCCAAATTCAAAATTATGAATCAAAACACTCAACCCTAAGGAGGTTAAGGGGTCATCCATTTTATCCTTCTATCATATCATTTACTATTGGAACAAGTTCTCACCCTTACCTTAGATTTTCCAACAAGATGCATACTTCAAGCTTTAACAATGGAGTTTTCCTTTAGCCCTAACCCTTGCCTCTTCTCACCACAAAATTCTATTTTACATAAAACCCTCCAAACTCTCTTACTAACCTTTTTATCATTAACCTAATCCCCCTCAATTAGGAACTTCCACCATTGCCCTCACTTATCATATTATTTACCACCATACCCATCTTGGCTCTAATTTTCTTTTAATAAAATGATACTAATAATATTCTTCTTTTTCTCCATACTATTTCTACTCTTCTATTTTATTCCAACCAATTAAATAAAATAGTTATAGGCTAATTATTAAAAATTCTCATTATCCCCCATTAAATAAGTAAAATAACTAAATTTCATTATTTAATTAAGATGCTCATATTCTAGTTATTTTATTTATTTAATTAATTAATTCGAATAAAACACTATTTATTTCAATCACTAATTAAAATTCTAATTAATTATCAACAACTATATCAAACTCTTACTCCCTCCATACTTCTATTTCAAGGATACTTACCCCCACAATAATACACAATTAATTTAAAACACCCATTAATCATATAAAATCTAAATAATTCAAATTAATTAATTAATTAAATTCGGGGTGTTACAACTATCCCCCGCTTAAGAAATTTTCGCCCTCGAAAATTACTTGAAGAAAATAGAGTCGGATACGACTCATTCATCTGCTTCTCACGTTCTCAAGTCATGCTCACACTAGCTAGTCCACCCCTAACTACCTTCACTAAGACAATCTCTTTACCATGAATTCGTTTCACTTCCTGATCCTTTATCCGCACGAGTGATACATCAACAGTCAGATTATCTCCCACCTACATATCATCCACTTGGATCACATGAGATGGATCCGAAATATATCTCCTCAACTAAGACACATGAAACACATCATAAAGATTAGTAAGCGGTGGCGACAAAGCAATCCGATATATCATCTCTCTTATCCTCTATAAAATCTGGTACGGACCAACAAAACACGGCGTAAGCTTTTGAGACTTCAAAGCTCGACCAAGACCAGTTACATGCGTAACTCTCAAAAAACATGTGATCTCCCTCCTAGAACTAAAGTGCTTTCCTCCTCTTGTCATGGTAACTTTTCTGATGACTCTGTGACACTTTCATCATTTATTGGATCATCTTGATCTTTTTAGTCGTCTAGTGAACAATCTCAGGTCCGAGCACAAAACTCTCCTCTGACTCATACCAATACAAATAAGTTCCACACCTTCTACCGTACGATGCCTCATATGGTCCATTATGATACTAGAATAGAAACTATTGTTGCAGGTAAACTCAATCAACGACAAGTAGTTATCACAAGTACCTCCTTGTTCTAACACACAATCCCTCAACAAGTCCTCCAAAGACTGGATAGTCATCTCTATTTGACCGTCTGTCTACTTAAGATAAGAAGAACTCAACTTCAGCGTAGTACCCAAAGTAGCCTACAGACTCTCCCAGAACCTCGATGTAAATCTCAGATCTCTATCTGACACAATACTTGAAGGATTACCATTTAGCTTCACAATATTATCAATATACAATTCATTCAACTTCTGCAAAGGATAATTGATCCTCATCGGTACAAAATGACCGATTTAGTCAATATATCCACAATCACCCAAATTGAATCGCAACCCTTTGAAGTCTTCGGTAAATCTGTTACAAAATCCCTGAAAATACTATCCCATTTCCACTATGGAATATTCAATGGTTGCATAAGACCCAATAACTTATGATGTTCGATCTTTGACTTCAGGTAGGTCAAAGAAGCATACACAAATTTGGCATCCTCTTTCTTCATTCTTGGTCATCAAAACATCTTCTTCAAATCTTGATACGTATTAACATCAGGATAAATACTCAATCCACTTCAATGACCCTCCTCAAGAATACTCATATTAAATTCGGGTACATTAGAAACACAACTTCTATCTTTGAACATCATCACACCATTTTCATCAACTCGGAAATCACATATGTTACCTTGGTTGATTAATGTGAGACGATCTATCAAACTCAAATCAGATCTCTGACCTTATCTGATCTCTTTAAGGATACCACTCATCAACTTCAACATACCCCACTTCACATTGTTAGGAGTTTCTCCACCCACTAACTCATATCTTTGAATTGCTCAATCAGTTCTAACTCTCGAGCCATAAGCATCGACCTGTGTAAAAACTTCTTACTCATCGCATAAACTACAATATTAGCTTTACCCGAATGGTAACTCAAATTAAAATCATAATCCTTTAAAAGTTTAAGCCATCTCCCCTGCCTCATATTCGACTCCTCTCATCAAATAAATATTTCAAACACTTGTGCTCACTGAACACTTCGAATTTGGATCCAAATAGGTAGTGCCTCCAAATCTTCCACATGAATACCACTGTTGTCAACTCAAGATCATGCGTAGGGTAATTCCTTTCATGAAATCTCAACTGTCTCTAAGCATAAGCCACAACTTGACCATTTTGCATCAACACACCTCCTAGACCCATCTTCAAAGCATCACAATATACAACAAAGAACTCACTTAGATTCGTCGAAATCAAAATTGGAGCAACCATAAACTTCTTCTTGAGTTCCTGAAAACTCTTTTCACAATGCACATCCCAAACACACGCTAGACCCTTTTGAGTCAACTGAGTTAACAACAATGCTAAATTTGAAAAACCTTTAATGAACTTCCTGCAGTAACCAGTCAATCCAAGAAAAACTCCTAATCCCAGTGGCATACTTCAGAGTCTCGCATTGTAACACGACATTTATCTTCAATAGATTCACAACTATACCACTACTAGAATCTCATGATCAAGGAAACTCACTTTCTTTAACCATAACTCGCATTTGGAAAAACTTTGCATACAAATGGTTCTCTTCCAATGCCTACAATACAATTATCAGATCACTCATAGCCTCATACTACCATCCCTCTTCTTCACTAACGACACCGACACACCCCACAGAGAAACACTTGGTTAAACAAACTTCTTATAAAGCAAATCTTCTAGTTGCTTCTTCAATTCCCCAACTCTAAAGTAGACACCCTATAAGGGGTCATCGACACCGGACTAGTACCAGGTACTAAGTCTATAGAAAAATCCACTTCGCACTCTGGAAGCAAATCACTGATGTCTTCCGGAAACACTTCAGGAAATTCACACACTCCAGGAAGATCACGAACAACTCCCTGCCCTCTAGCTTCCAATGAAGCTAACATCACAAACACTTGTTCCATATCCTTCACGGATTTTCTCACTTGCTTAGCTGATACAAAGGTCAACTATTCACCTCTATCAAATTCAAATTCACGCTCTAGAGGCAAGTTGCAGATATCTTTAGGAAAACATAAAGAATCACACACCACTGGCATAACACTAGTCGTCACACTTCTCTCTACTCTCTGAGAAACAACACTAACCATACCTGGTCGTTTTCCCTAAAGACTTCCCAACTTGATCGACAAACAGGAATCTCAAATCCACAACATCTTCAATATTAGGAACAACACAACTTTAACATCGCCTGAGCTCTTGCAATCAGCGACACACTGCACCAACTTATCAAAACAATTGGTAAACACGTGGTTTAACTCCAACCAATTTATTCTAAGAATAACGTCAACTTATTCCAACAAAATACAAACCATACACATCCTCAGGGAACACGTCAGGATACTCAACACACCACTGGCTCATCTCTAGCCAAAACATTGCCTTCCCCCTCACAAGGAAGCGACCAACGAGAACACCTGACCGTATTCCCTCAAGGATCACACCATTTTTTTAACCAACACCATCCTCGAATCCAACTTCTCTTCGGGTTCAGGAAAAGCACAACATTCTCAAAACAGGTTAACTAGCCAACACTTCACTCTTGCATGCAACAACATAATGTCCAAGCTCGATACAATTGAAACATTCAAGATAAGCAGATGTTTTTCCCCCACTTATTTCGTTCCCAACCTGCAAATGGAAAATAAAACAAGCATCGACAGTGTTCTCACACACATGTCGTATACTAGGGAACAAACATATTTAAACAACCTGGCCGGACGGACCAACCTGCTCTGATGCCACTAATGTAACACCCTAAACCCCACACATAATTTATCCCATAAATTAAATATAAAATAAAACCACGTAGGGTGTCACACATTCATAACACACATAACCTGCTCCGAAACACGGGTTTCAACAGTAAATTTCAATACACACATTTGTAATAAGGATGTTTACACGACATCCTACTTATCTGAATCATACATAGGATGTTTACACGACATCCTACTTATCTGAATCATACCTAGGATGTTTACACGACATCCTTCTCATCTGATCTGTATTATATATTCACAAAATAAGACATTCATAACTTGTCACTGCATGCTCACTTCCATTTTAAAGTATCATCGCAGTGGAATTATCATCACAATTATGGAAGGTAAAGCAAGTAATAACATCTAGTCTCAACTTCAATTGCAATAATAAAATAAGAGAGTTGTAATAAATCAACTCAACATCTTAAGAATTCTCAACAACAAAATTAGTCTTATGACTTCAACATGATCAACATAAGGAATAAAGTAAGTGTTTAACCCAACCCGATGTTACATGATCAGAGCAAGGTACCACTAGTAAAAGCGACAAAATAAAGAAGTAATCCAAGAGCTACCTTTCACTTACTTCAGCAATACTACTCTTGAGTATCTTCACGATGCCCATGTAAAGGTAACATTCAAACAGAAGGGGTGATAATTCATTTCAATAATAATGATATAGAATGAAGAATAGAGTACAACATCTATACAATCATGCACAACAATATATCATATTCTTACATCCAAATCATAATCAACATCATACATGACAACTTCTCAATTATCATCAACATCATACAAAACCACATCTCATTTATCATTAACATCATATGCAACAACATCTCATCCAACAACACATCAATAACAATCAATACAAATGTAACACTTATGAAATATACTCAACACCGACTCAACATGCACATGGTACCAAAATGAACACTCAGGTTCATCTCACTCCATGATCCCCATCATAGGATCGATTCCCTCTTGGAATCGGAGCACACCGAAATCGCTACCATCACCATAGGTAACGCTTCACTAATCCCCCATAATAGGAATTAGCTACTCGCACCCGATCCATCACCATGGGATCGAGGCTCACCAAAAATCGTTACCATCAACATATGTAACGCTTCACTAATCCCTCATAATAAGAATTAGCTACTCGCACCCGATCCATCACCATAGAATCGAGGCTCACCAAAATTGGATCGAAGCCCGTACACCAAGATGTATGGCTCTTAAATAACATGCATTAACACAATAAGGTTCACCTAAAGGATCCCCACGCACATCTCATCATTTATGCATCACACCCTTCATCATGCAACAACCAACTCATGTTACCACATGAATAATATCAACAAATAACAACAACTCATCAACATCTTAACATTATCGACATAACAACATAATTATCACACAATGATATTACAACAATGCCACGATTCATCAATCAAACGTATAAACCAATACATTTATCAATACAGTAGGTATATGAATATTATTTAAACATATCAACAATTACTACCATGTTTTAGGTCTGAGTATTATCTTTCTAACGCTTCAAACGCCATCAAAATCGGACTTACGAAATGAAAGTTATGACCAAAATCGTCGGGATGTGTCAACAATTCATTAACCGAACGTAAGAACAAAAACTTCACCAACACAGTAGGCATAGGAATAATACACAATAAATTCACTTATCACCATCATACTATATCTCTTAGAGTCACCTTTTTAATGCTTTAAACCCCTACCCAAAGTGATTCACGAGTTGAAAGTTATGGTCAAAACCGTGCACGAAGGCGTTACTAAAAAGTTGTTGTTTATTAAATTTTTCAACATAACTTTCATCTTCTTCAACCCCAAAAACGTCCATGAAATAATCTCCAAAATTATTTTATTCCTGAAACAAATTTATAGTCCTCTATTTCATATATCCAACACTTAAAACGAAACTCAATTTGGACTTACGGATCAAAAGTTATGACCAAAACGATTTCGACCGAAAAACATAAATAGAGGCTCGCGATTGCGACAGACAAAATGCAGAATTTTCTGCGTTTTTCATTGTTGGAGGCCTTTCGGACCTCCAATTTCGATTCCGTAAAAAGTCAAACGCTCAGAAAATTACAACCCATGTAATACTATAATTATATAAAGTTAATTTACAGTTTTAACTCAATTAAATAATTTAATCACAACTTTAAGATTATGCCTAAAACCTTCGAAATTGCAACAATGGTGAATATAAGTTTAATCATCAAAACAGAAAACTACACACATGTAAAACACGTGAAACTCATCATATCATCATCATATAATAATCACCATAGCATCCAAATTCAAAATTATGAGTCAAAACACTCAACCCTAAGGAGGTTAAGGGTTCCTCCATTCTATCATTCTATCGTATCATTTACTATTGGAACAAGTTCTCACCCTTACCTTAGATTTTCCAACAAGATGCATACTTCAAGCTTTAACAATGGAGTTTTCCTTTAGCCCTACCCTTGCCTCTTCTCACCACAAAATTCTATTTTACGTAAAACCCTCCAAACTCTCTTACTAACCTTTTTATTATTAACCTAATCCCCCTCAATTAGGAACTTCCACCATTGCCCTCACTTATCATATTATTTATCATCATACCCCTCTTGGCTCTAATTTTCTTTTAATAAAATAATACTAATAATATTCTTCTTTTTCTCCATACTATTTCTAGTCTTCTATTTTATTCCAACCAATTAAATAAAATAGTTATAGACTAATTATTAAAAATTCCCATTATCCCCATTAAATAAGTAAAATAACTAAATTTTATTATTTAATTAAGATGCTCATATTCTAGTTATTTTATTTATTTATTTAATTAATTTGAATAAAACACTATTTATTTCAATCACTAATTAAAATTCTAATTAATTATCAACAACTATATCAAACTCTTACTCCCTCCATACTTCTATTTCAAGGATACCTACCCTCACAATAATACACAATTAATTTAAAGCACCCATTAATCATATAAAAAACTAAATAATTCAAATTAATTAATTAATTAAATTCGGGGTGTTACACACATGTTGTCGTAGTTGGTTCGTTGTGGTTGGGTGAATTGTGGACAATATGGTTACCCAAATTGGGACATTGAATCGGTTTGGAAATGGATCAATGGTTCATGGGGTGTACTATAGTCTGACAATGGTTGTGTGTTGTGGCGATGGGATGTTTGGGTGGTCATTCGTGGGGTGTTATGATGGCATGAATCGTATGAATCATCTAGGCTATAGACTGTTGTGGTGGCTGCGTATGGTTATTGGTGCGTAGGGTTTAATTCTTGGTTTTGAGGTTGGATGTGTGGCATGAATGAGTTGTGAGGTTGGATGTTTGGTTGTTGGGTGTATATGGTAGGGTGATGGTGTGAGGTTGGTCGTTGGGTTTGGGTGGGTTGACATTGTTCTTGGATGAGGATTTGTTGTTGGGCGTATGATGATGAATCTAGTTGGCATGAATCAATCAAGTACCTTGGCTCAGACACAAATTGTGGCGTTGTAACCGATCTAAACCATGTCATATATTGTTGAGTTGGTCTAGCACCCTGTATGACTGGTTCGTTTAAGATGTGGTGTCGTCGATTCCTCCAATGAAGACATATCTCTTTTGCGAAGTCTCTCCAGTCAGAATAATCTCATTGGGCATCGGCTCTTTGTTGATGCCAAACTCCTAAACACGTCAGAGGTTATGGATTTTGTTGCTGCATACCGAACTGCAGTTTTACCCGGTCACTCTGGTGCATCTCCATAATAGTGAACCGGATAATTGGTGTTTTTGCTGTCCAAACTGCAACATCATCATGGTTAACCTAATGATCAAGACCCAGATATGGCCTTTAGATAAACTGTACAATAATATGACATGATTAGATGATATGTAATTTGATAATTATTTTTAAATCAAAAGTAGACTTGTGTAATAGTATTACATCGTCTAGTCCAATGTGGTCCAATAGATTGCGATAGACTACTACAACGTGTTTCAGACACCTGTTGTAGTTCATCCCTTTAACTGACCACCTAGATAAAAGACATTTGAAAAAAATTATTTACAGTTAGTTGTAATATAAAGTCTAATAAATTAGATGATAAAGTTTTAAACTTACTTTGTTGCAAAGGGGAATATGAATGACTTCTCATTTACCGGGGCGAGTTACGACATTCTTGAGCAACCCCATGCTTATAGCAAATATGCGCATGAATAAAACGTATAAGTATTTTTTTTGGCATTTTTACACAACACACTATATAGATGGGCCAAAACAGTTGAACCCCAACTATATGTGCTTACCATATTTATGTTTCGTAACAACGGTAAATACATAATATTTACCGTATTACTAGTACTTTCAGAAAATAACAAATTACCGAATAGAACCATAATATAACACCGAGCTTTAATTATTTTTTCATACTCGGTAGATTCTTTGGTTAATGTTATACTCGCATAATATTGTTTGAGATATTTTAAGTTAATACCTTAACCCCTAGCTTGACCAGAAGTCTCTCTCGTAGTTGTTGATAACATGAAATTATATCACATTTTAAGACTTAATTTAATTAGATTATATTATCATTTACTTTAATTTATCCCATTTTATCAGTTATTATGCAGTATTTCTTTTCTATTTACATCAGGTACCCATTTTGAAGCAAAAGTGAAAAAGGGAAGAAAAGGAGGTGTAAAAAGCAATAAAAAGAAAACAAATAACCAAGACCAAGCCCAGCCCAAAAGGAAGCGCAAGTTGCCCCTGTGACGGGCGTCACAAGGGTTGTGACGAGCGTCACGCGAAGTAGCCTTGTGACGGACGTCACACATGGTGTGACGAGCGTCACACCAGTCCACTAGCTTTTTGGCGCAAGTTACGCTCTCAGAAGAATGGAAGTAACGTTGAGGATTTCGTGTCCTATTCTCAAGCCGTGTATTTAGCCATGCTGAAGACTCGTAGGAAACGCAAGGCAGTTACCAAGGCTATTATAAATAGCCATCTCCTCTCTTTGCCGGACACAAGTTTTTGCACGCTCAGTTTTGCGAAAGCTCTGCCAAATTTTCCTTTCACGCCTTTGCTTAATTTTCTTCCTTTCCAGCATTGTTTATTTTATTTATTTCTTTTGCAAGCTTTACTTTCCCTTTTCCCTTGCAATTTATCTTTCCCGTTTTTAGCTTTTAGATATTTTTCGCATAATAGTTTCTACACCGGAAACTACTGTGCAGCTTTATACCGGATTTAACCTTACGTTATATTCGAGTTTTATTTCCTTGATTTATTTTACGGTTTAATTGAAGAATCCAAGAACAAATCCTACCGGCTTGTGGTGGAGTGTTCAAGACCATTGTATTACGCATTCAGGTTCTTTAATTGCTATTTAATTTTGTATGTTTTATTCTATTGTTTATTCATATTGCCTGCCTGGAATGAGTCTGTTTATGCATGATATAAATTCTTGTTTATTTAGCATGTCTGGCTAATTTGCCTAGGTATCGGTATGTAAAGTAAGCAGAATAAGGGATCGAGACTGAGTCGGTTTATCTAAACTTAAAATCAAAATCAATCTTTTTATGGTCTCAACTTACAGGTTTAATAACAGGATTTTTTTACAAAAGTAAAAGACATAGAGAAGTTAAAATCAATAGAGCGAGAGTTTGAGATTTTAACTGGACAGTGTAAGTTAGGCATTAATTCTAGATCAGGGCGAGAGCAAGTTTTAGAGTTAATTAAATTCTGACCTTTTCCAAAAAGTATTTTTAAAGATTGAATGTGAGGACGAGAGTTAAGCATTTGGATTTAATTATATAACCTAAGTCAACAGAGCGAGAGTTTGAGATAAGGGTGTTTAAAACGGTCAGTATTTTCTTAAAAAGAGTTTCTGCAACTTTATTGTTTTCAAAATATGGTTTTTGACTTAATTATAAGTGACAGCAACATTAATATAAAATCATGGTTTATTCAACAGAGCGAGAGTTTGAGATAGAACCTTTAACCAATAAAGTTAACCGAAACGATTCATTTTAAAACCAAGAAACCGACAAAGACTTGATTCCCTAGTTTTGACGAATTACATACCGATATCCGTTTTATTAATATTTAATCTAGACATTAGTTTAGCTCTTAGTTTTTCCCCAAACAATCAAACATCTTCACCTTAGATTTACGTAGTAACTTTAGATAACGGTATATCGATTCATAAGTCCCTGTGGGATCGATATCTTTTAAAACTACGCGATAGAACTGTGCACTTGCAGTTTGTATCCCATTCTCGACTCACCCAGTCGAGCGATCAAGTTTTTGGCGCCGTTGCCGGGGACTTTTATTCAATCGATATCGTAACTCTTCCGTTACGCTGTAGAGACTAAGGTTTCTTTTTCTTCTATTTTCTTTCTTTCGTTGATTTGTATGCCACGCACTCGCTCTCAAGGCGAACCGCTCTATTTACGAATCAACGACATCGAACTATATCTCCGAGTCTTACGACGAATTCGGGAATATCGTGCTGAAAACAATCTCCCTCCTATAGACCTTCCTGATCTCAAAGATTTTCCTTCTTTAACCGAGATGGCAGAACCAGCTCGTGCTCTTAGAGATTACGCCGCTCCATCGCAAGATGAACCGCATTCAAGTATTGCTCCGCCCGCAATCGAAGCAAACAACTTTGAACTTAAACCTTCGTTGTTGCAGGCTGTGCAATAGAACCAATTCTCTGGAAATCTTACCGAAGATCCAAACCTTCATTTATCCGTATTTGTCCAATACACTGATACTGTTAAAGCTAATGGTGTCACTTCAGAGGCAATTCGACTTCGTCTTTTTCCTTTCTCATTAAGAGATAGCGCTAGAAGATGGCTTCAATCTCTTCCTTCCAACTCAGTCACCACATGGAACGAGTTGAAGAAAGTTTTTCTTGCCCGATATTTTCCGCCAAGCAAAACAGCTATGTTAAGAGCCCAGATAAACGGATTTAAACAGAAAGACAACGAGTCTCTTTTCGAAGCATGGGAAAGATACAAAGACATGATGAGACTTTGCCCACACCATGGTTTGGAAGACTGGTTAGTAATTCACACATTTTATAATGGTCTCTTATACAATACAAGGTTAACAATAGACGCCGCTGCAGGTGGTGCACTAATGAACAAACCTTATGCTGATGCTTACCAGCTTATCGAGAGCATGGCCCAAAACCACTATCAGTGGGGAACCGAACGAACAACAGTGGAAAAACCTCAACCGAAAACTGGCATGTACGAGATAAGTAACCTTGATCACGTCAATGCAAAAGTGGATGCTTTGGTCCAGAAGATTGAAAGTTTAAACGTATCGCCTCCAGCAGCCGTGGTTGCTATAACTCAGAATTGCGAGGTCTGTGGAATCCAAGGCCACACTCCTGCGGAATGTCAACTCTTGACTGGAATCCAAACAGAGCAAGTAAACTATGCTCAAGGAAGCCCCTATTCGAATACCTATAACCCAAATTGGAAGAACCATCCAAACTTCTCATATAAGAGTAATAATGCTTTATACGCACCTGGACAGTCTCCAAATCAAGCCCCATCTATACCTCCAGGATATCAGAAACCGAATCCTAACAATAATACCCCTAGAAAATCCAACTTGGAAATCATGATGGAAAACTTTATAGCTTCCCAACAACAAACCAATAAAGATTTCTTAAACCAGAACATACACACTGGCGAACAACTTAAACAACTAGCAAGCAAAGTAGATGCCCTGGCTACCCATAACAAAATGCTGGAAACGCAAATATCTCAAGTAGCTCAACAACAAGCACCTACTGCTGCACCAACTGGTACATTCCCTGGACAGCCCCAACCCAATCCGAGAAGCCAAGCTCATGCAATTATATTGAGAAGTGGAACGGAAGTGGAAGGACCGTCTGACCCAAGGATAGAAAACCAAAACCCTGAGAAATCCATTGAGGAAAGTGAACCTAAGGAAAAGGAAGAGAGTAATAAGGAAACCCTAGAAAAGAAGGAACCTTATGTACCTCCACCACCTTACAAACCACCTATACCTTACCCTCAAAGGCTTGTTAAAACCAAAGATGTAGGCCAATTTAGAAAATTTGTTGATCTCCTTAAACAATTAAACGTTACAATTCCGTTTACCGAAGCTATTACGCAGATGCCCTCATATGCTAAATTCTTAAAAGAAATTCTTTCTAATAAGAGGAAACTTGAGGATAGCGAAACCGTTACACTCCCTGCCGAATGTAGCGCTATAATCCAAAACATGCCCCCTAAACTCAAGGATCCGGGTAGCTTCTCTATACCCTGTCACATAGGAAAATTTGTCATCGACAAAGCCTTATGCGATTTAGGAGCCGGAATTAGCGTTATGCCCTTATCCATATGTAAGAAACTGGAGATGGGAGAATTAAGACCGACCAAAATGTCTGTGCAATTAGCAGATCGTTCCATCAAATATCCTGTAGGAATCCTTGAAAACGTTCCCGTACGCATAGGTCAGTTTTACATTCCCACTGACTTCACAATTATGGACATTAGAGAAGATGATACGACACCTATTATACTAGGAAGACCATTCTTAGCAACTGCCGGTGCAATCATAGACGTAAAACGAGGACGACTCACCTTCGAAGTAGGTGAAGAAAAAATTGAATTCATTCTTTCCCAATTCTTGAAAGCACCTGCAATAGAAGATACATGTTACTTCATGGATATCATCGATGAATGCATAAAAGAAGCAGAGTCAGGAGAAGTCAAACCATCAGACTATCTTTTAGAGGACAAATCTAAACAATGCCTAGCAATAACACCAGATCCTACGCAGTGTCTTAACAAACCAACCCCTGATTTGAAAACACTTCCCAAAAATCTGAGATATGAATTCCTAGACTTAGAACTTGAACGACCTGTGATAGTTAATGCAGATCTAGGAAGACTCGAAACAGAAAAACTCCTACATATCTTAAGAAAATATCCAACTGCACTAGGATACCACATCACCGATCTTAAAGGAATAAGCCCTTCTATTTGTATGCACCGCATCATGTTAGAAGAAGACTGTAAAACCTCTAGGGAACACCAGAGAAGACTAAATCCGATCCTAAGTGAGGTAGTAAAGAAAGAAATAACCAAGTTATTAGAAGCAGGTATTATATATCCTATATCTGACAGCAAATGGGTTAGTCCTGTACACGTTGTACCCAAGAAAGGAGGCATAACCGTTATTGAAAACGAAAAAGGAGAAACTATAACTAAACGAATCGAATCGGGATGGAGAATGTGCATTGATTATAGGAAACTAAACAAAGCAACCCGAAAAGATCATTTCCCTTTACCATTCATTGACCAAATGTTAGAACGATTAGCTAAACATTCACATTTCTGTTATTTAGACGGTTATTCAGGCTTCTTTCAAATACCAATTCACCCTGATGACCAAGAAAAGACAACATTCACATGCCCTTTTGGTACCTTCGCGTATAGACGAATGCCGTTTGGTCTGTGTAATGCCCCTGCAACTTTTCAAAGATGCATGATGGCATTATTCGCCGACTTTCTCGAAAACATCATGGAAGTATTTATGGATGACTTTTCTGTATACGGACAAAGTTTCGAAGAATGCCTTGAAAACCTGGAAAGAGTTCTGGAGCGATGTGTAAAAGTAAACTTAGTACTTAATTGGGAAAAGTGCCACTTTATGGTACAAGAAGGAATTGTTTTAGGACACATCATCTCGAACAGAGGAATTGAAGTAGACAAAGCCAAAATAGAGGTAATCGAAAATCTTCAACCCCCAAGAACCGTGAGAGAAGTACGAAGCTTTCTAGGACACGCCGGTTTTTACCGACGATTCATCAAAGACTTCTCTAAGATAACCAAACCCTTAACCGGACTGTTGATGAAAGATGCTGAATTCATATTCGACGATAACTGTTTAAAAGCATTTCAAACTCTTAAACAAGCATTGATCTCCGCACCCATTATGCAGACACCAGACTGGAATGAACCATTCGAAATAATGTGCGATGCCAGTGATTATGCTGTAGGTGCTGTTTTAGGACAAAGAAAGGATAAAAAGCTTCACGTTATATATTACGCTAGCAGAACCCTGGATGAAGCACAGATGAATTATGCCACAACCGAGAAAGAACTCCTAGCAGTGGTATTTGCGCTAGATAAATTTCGTTCTTACTTGGTAGGAGCCAAAATAATAGTTTACACTGATCACGCTGCTATCAGGTACCTTTTAACAAAAAAGGATGCTAAACCTAGACTCCTAAGATGGATCTTGTTACTACAAGAATTCGACTTAGAAATCAAGGACAAAAAAGGAACTGAAAACGTAGTAGCAGACCACCTCTCTAGACTTGAGAACCTTGAACCAGAAAGAACATCCATTAATGATGATTTCTCGTATGATAAACTCATAGCTACTTTGGAAGAGAACAACTCTGACATGCAAGTAGAAACCACCTTAGCTATATCCGTCATACCATGGTACGCTGATCTAGTCAATTATTTAGCTGCCGGAATAGTTCCACCTACTTTATCTTACCAGCAGAAGAAACGATTCTTCCACGACATAAAACACTATTACTGGGATGATCCCTTACTTTTCAAAAGAGGCCCCGATGGTATTTTCCGTCGAT
This sequence comes from Lathyrus oleraceus, assembly GCF_024323335.1. Lineage (NCBI taxonomy): Eukaryota > Viridiplantae > Streptophyta > Magnoliopsida > Fabales > Fabaceae > Lathyrus > Lathyrus oleraceus. The sequence goes on from NC_066584.1 coordinate 88,407,729, forward strand.
GTATACCCGAAGAAGAGGTAGAAAATATAATCCAACACTGTCACTCTGCGCCTTATGGTGGACACACAAGTACATCCAAGACCTGCTCTAAAATCCTACAAGCTGGCTTTTATTGGCCAACTATATGGAAGGACGTACATGCGGCTATTAAGGAGTGTGACAGATGTCAACGCACGGGAAACATATCTAGACGTGACGAGATGCCACAGAAAGGTATTTTGGAAGTAGAGATTTTTGACGTGTGGGGGATAGACTTCATGGGACCCTTTCCATCCTCTTTCGGTAACAAATACATACTCGTGGCAGTTGACTACGTATCAAAATGGATCGAAGCTATAGCTTCTCCAACAAATGACACCCGAGTAGTAACTAGACTCTTTAAAAATATAATATTTCCGAGATTTGGCATCCCAAGAATAGTAGTCAGTGATGGTGGATCACACTTTATATCCAAGGTACTCGAAAAACTACTACTTAAATATGGAGTGAGACATAGGATAGCAACACCTTACCACCCTCAAACCAGTGGACAAGTGGAAGTATCTAACAGAGAAATCAAGCAAATACTAGAAAAAACGGTCGCCACTTCAAGGAAAGATTGGTCATTGAAATTACCAGAAGCTTTATGGGCATACCGAACTGCTTATAAAACTCCCATAGGGACGACCCCATTTAAGCTCATTTATGGAAAATCCTGTCACCTCCCGGTAGAATTAGAACATAAAGCCTATTGGGCTATTAGAAATTTAAATTTGAATTATAAAGCCGCCGGTGAAAAGAGAATCCTTGACATAAACGAATTAGAGGAACTCAGAAGAGACGCCTATGAAAATGCCAAAATCTATAAAGAAAGAACAAAACAATGGCATGACAAGCGTATATCAAGGAAAGTCTTCAAGCAAGGCGACGCAGTACTTTTATTTAACTCTAGACTAAAGTTATTCCCGGGAAAACTACGATCCAGATGGTCAGGACCTTTTCATATCACTAAAATCTTTCCCAGTGGAGCGGTAGAAATAAAAGGACAATCTACAGAACCGTTCACCGTAAACGGGCAACGTCTGAAACATTATCACTATGCGGAAACCAACGAGGATTCGCAAATTCTACACTTAGACGAAACGCCCCCAGGACTCATAGACTATATTTAACAGTTTCTTTGTCGAGCTTGCGACATTTAAACAAAGCGCTTAGTGGGAGACAACCCACAAATTAATCTGTTATTTTATTATTCTATTATTATTATCATTTCTCTATTTTTCTCTTAATTATTCTTTTAATTTCTATTTAGTATTCATTATTGATTTATTCAAAAAGAAAAAAATATATCTATATATAATAATAATAATTCTTTTCTTCTTTCGGCATTTGGCCAAATCCTGACTTAAACTCATGTTTCTTTTCTCTAGTTAACACTAACCAGATGGGACATTTTGATCGTATGGGTATCAAGTTCAGAGGAATGGCTCAGAAACGAAAGTTTGAAGAACTAGCCGCTAGAGAGATGCTACCTAGTTTATATGCTGATGATTGGGCTATGACTGCCCTTGGACTGAGACAGAGTGTCCTGTTTTTGCTGAATCAGATAGGATGGGAGACCTCCCCTATCCTGAGACATTTCACCACCTACCGGAGACTCACACTAGAATTCCTTAGTTCATTAATCTATCTACCTAGCCATGGAAAAGGAATTAGCAGAGGTTTTATCCAGTTCAGAATGTTCAATATGGAGTACCAATTTAATATTAGAGACTTCACCAACCTTTTGGGTTTTCCTACCTCCTTTGATACATTCACTGTAAGCCAGGAAGAACTTTTTGAATATAGAGAGCTTGAACACTTTTGGGGTAAGCTGACTGGAAATGATGAGCCCGAAGAACATGAGTTTCTCTCTGGAAACATACATAACCCGGCTTTTCGCTATTTCCATAAGATCCTGACCCACACTTTATTTGGGAAGAAGCCAAATAGTACTTCAGTTTCACGTGATGAACTCTTCATCATATTTTGTGCTTCCCAGAACCGTCCAGTAAACGGTGCTACTTTTATGTTAGCTAATTTGGACCACCTTATCCAGGATGAGCGAGCACCCATTAGAATAGGCGGTTTGATCACTATGATAGGTAATGCTATTGGACTACGTCAGCCTATGCTTGACCTTAACCCTTTTTGTGGCATTACTACTATGAGTATACCCTTCCTCTTCAACACTATGTTTATAGCAAACATAGGGTCTGATGAGTTCGAGCTTATTATTGATAACCAGGTTCTCTGCCTATTCACCATGCCCGATCCTAGAACTAGTGTTCATAATCAAAGGAACTGGCTCTATAACCTGAATGAAACCCCAACTCCGGCTGGATCCACTGAATCCATCCAGGATTATGAGATTTGTGACGACTATGAGCACTATGTTGACCATATCTCTCTTGCTGAGTCTGACCCTCAGACACCTTCCGGCTACTATGATATTGATCCTCCTCCTCAGCCTGTCCTGACCGAAGAGTCAGTCATGCCTGATCTCCGACATCATATGCCAGGAACAGATATTAAAACAGTCATTGAAGCCTTGATGTCAGAGCAAGACGCCCTCAGGGAAGATTTCCATAACTTGAGACTTGAAATCCTAGAATGCATGAGCAGAACGGCAAGTCAGTTACGTATGTTACGGCATCATGTTAACTCTTTTGCTCCTCCGGCCAGAGATCCGAAGATAGATGGAATTTAGTTATATTTCTTTCTAAGTTATTTAGTTTTAGGCTAGATTTTCTTTCATTAATGTTGTTTGAATTCATGTTTATTTCTGTTTCATTTCATTATTTTCCTTCCCTGTAATACTTTATGATCAATTTTATTGAAGCTGTTTAATTAATTTTATTATGCAATGGCTATTATGTTCTACTGTTGTTACCTACTATTATCATTATACAAAGCAAGTAAGCGTGCACATTGCATTAAAACTGCAGACTAAACTGATCATAAGCAAAATAAAACATTAAAATACGCCAAAGTAATTCTGTGAAGCGCCACTGAAGCCTTGCCAAAAAGGAGGTGTGACGAGCGTCACACACTCCATGACGAACGGCACGCAAAACGCCTGTTACGAACGTCACACCCCTGTGACGAGCGTAACGCCCTTCAGACAAGTGAACGTTAAGGAGCCGTTGGAGACGAACGTTACACTTTGATTTTTTTACATTCCCCATTCATTTTTCATTTACCACACTTAATTACTTTTCAACCACTTTTTCTTTCTACCTTCCAACCCTTCTCCTATAAATACCTACCAAAACCTCCTTCATTCACCACAAAACAATTCTCTCATATCAAACACACTTCTTTTCCTTTCCAAATCATCCCTTCAAAAATTCATCACAATGGCGGGAAATCAAAATTTCGGAAATATCATCTTCCGATCCGGAGATGACAACTATCAGCAAGAGCAATTCGAGCGTTTCCAACAGCGAGGCGTCGCTCCCACCAGGTACCCCGATTTAACTTGTTTACAACAATTGGGCTTACTCCAAGGTATCGAGTGGATGCTCCGTAAAGCCGATTTAACCTTCCTTTGCACCCATAACCAACCCACCTACCCTTCCCTAACCTTAGAATTCCTAAGTTCTTACGACTACACCACTCCCGCCGGTGAAGGTGAATTTCTAACCGGTACGGCAACCTTCCGTATGTTTAACACCGAGTACTCTCTAACCCAACGCCAATTGAGTGCCATGCTACAATTTCCCACAGAAGGTCTGCTGCATGCCAGAATCCCTCCAACCTCAAACTGGAACACAGTTCTAGTTTTCGATCTTTTTAAGAAAATTTCCGGTATAAATACCTACAACTGGGAAGAACTCCTTCTCTCCCACATCCATAACCCCACCATCCGTTATTTTCTCCGTATCCTGCAAAACACACTTTTTGGAAGACCAAACAACAGTAAGGTTAACTCGAAGGAGTTATTTTTCCTCCAGTGCGTTTTCGAACCGGATACTAAGGTAAACGCCGCCTCTTTTCTCTTTCATCATATCCGCACCTTATGTGCTAGAGGCCGGCAACCCTTTATAATTGGTGGATTAATAACCTCCATAGCACTTGGCCTGAACCTAGGGGATAAACTCCAAACTTTAGAATCCCTACCTCCCCTGTCTATGGATATCAGCTATTGCCGCTCCAGCTGCCTGATTAAAAACAGAGTAGGCGGAGGCTATTATCTTATGGTGAACAACCAAGCAGTCCCGAGTGTTGTGCTACCCAATACCACCCTAACTGATGTCACAAACCCCGACCGCCACCTCTACGATCTTAGCGCTCCTGAAACCACCGAGCCTTCACAAACAAACCAGCAAACAGATGAGTTTGAAGAAATGGAACAAGGTGATCATCCGCCAACACAACAATCAGTCCCGCTAAACCCTTCCAGTAATGCAGCCGGCCCATCCTCCCAACGTCGTCGACGACGAAGGCCTGCGACCAACGATGACATTATGGATGCTATCGATGGTATGCAGGCACAGAATATAGAGATGATGCAGATGATGCGTCAAATGCAACAGCAACAGGACGCTCGGAATGCCATAACCGACCAGCGGTTTACTGAATTGTTCAACAGGTTCGACAACTTAGACATACGTCAAAGATCACCAGGTCCAAGAACCAGAGGCGGAAGGCAGCCTTAGTTGTTATTTTCTTTTTTTTTCCTTTCCATCTTGTATTTCACTTCCTTAAAACATTGAGGACAATGTTTAGTTTAAGTATGGGGGGAAACAATATTCTTTCCATTCTCAGTTTTTTTTATGTTATTTTCCCTTTCATTGTTATTTCCCCTTCTTATTATGAAAAAAAAAAAAAAAAATTATTATTATAATATATATTTATTTTAAGTTAAGTTCCTAAGTGTGAAAATTTTCTATTATCTATTCCCCTCAATTTCCTGAAGCCATAACAAAAATTTTAACACACCCAATAAGTATAAAGGTTGCTTACTAAAACTTGAGTGAGATCAAAACAAAACCATTACCGTAACAACGCTCTGAGAACCTCAATATGTTAGATCAGGATAAGTACCTATTATACCAATTCCTCGAACTTTTAGTTCTATGGCAACCCCAAGTAGTTTATACAGAAGTCAGCACCGTCTTAATAGCAAACTACGTGGAGAGCCGATGAATATAAGTGAATGATCCCCAAAGTAACCTAAAATATATAAAGATATCAAGAAATGCACTAATTAAATTAGGTGATCCTTACCAGATCATTTAATCTAAAGGTTGCAGATCATGCAAAAGCACAATACGAAAGATCCATTATGAGTTGGTTCAGTAGGAATCTGGTACTGAACTCGGTAGGGCGGACTACGGTCCGATCCCCCGCAATTTGCAATGGACTGAATAATGAAGTTATCCGACTTATGTACCAGAACTTCTAGCTAAAAGCAGATCATAATCACTAACCGGTTACTCCACTATGTGCGCGAAAAGATAAAGGGCTTAATGTGATTTCGCTAGAATGAAAACGGGTAAAATAAGACTAAAGGAACCAGGATAGCTATCATAGGGTACTAGTAACTGATTGGCATAAAAGTAGGGTTATCTAAGTTGTAACGGTAGTTGTTGATGTCAAGATTAAACTCAAAATCCTCCTAAACAAAAATCCATTCGCAACCTAGTACGAATTGAGGTGTGCTTTGAAATTTCATCTGGCTAAAACTTTTAACAAGTTCTATACTGAATTTTGCTTGAGGACAAGCAAAGATTTAAGTATGGGGGAGTTTGATAACATGAAATTATATCACATTTTAAGACTTAATTTAATTAGATTATATTATCATTTACTTTAATTTATCCCATTTTATCAGTTATTATGCAGTATTTCTTTTCTATTTACATCAGGTACCCATTTTGAAGCAAAAGTGAAAAAGGGAAGAAAAGGAGGTGTAAAAAGCAATAAAAAGAAAACAAATAACCAAGACCAAGCCCAGCCCAAAAGGAAGCGCAAGTTGCCCCTGTGACGGGCGTCACAAGGGTTGTGACGAGCGTCACGCGAAGTAGCCTTGTGACGGACGTCACACATGGTGTGACGAGCGTCACACCAGTCCACTAGCTTTTTGGCGCAAGTTACGCTCTCAGAAGAATGGAAGTAACGTTGAGGATTTCGTGTCCTATTCTCAAGCCGTGTATTTAGCCATGCTGAAGACTCGTAGGAAACGCAAGGCAGTTACCAAGGCTATTATAAATAGCCATCTCCTCTCTTTGCCGGACACAAGTTTTTGCACGCTCAGTTTTGCGAAAGCTCTGCCAAATTTTCCTTTCACGCCTTTGCTTAATTTTCTTCCTTTCCAGCATTGTTTATTTTATTTATTTCTTTTGCAAGCTTTACTTTCCCTTTTCCCTTGCAATTTATCTTTCCCGTTTTTAGCTTTTAGATATTTTTCGCATAATAGTTTCTACACCGGAAACTACTGTGCATCTTTATACCGGATTTAACCTTACGTTATATTCGAGTTTTATTTCCTTGATTTATTTTACGGTTTAATTGAAGAATCCAAGAACAAATCCTACCGACTTGTGGTGGAGTGTTCAAGACCATTGTATTACGCATTCAGGTTCTTTAATTGCTATTTAATTTTGTATGTTTTATTCTATTGTTTATTCATATTGCCTGCCTGGAATGAGTCTGTTTATGCATGATATAAATTCTTGTTTATTTAGCATGTCTGGCTAATTTGCCTAGGTATCGGTATGTAAAGTAAGCAGAATAAGGGATCGAGACTGAGTCGGTTTATCTAAACTTAAAATCAAAATCAATCTTTTTATGGTCTCAACTTACAGGTTTAATAACAGGATTTTTTTACAAAAGTAAAAGACATAGAGAAGTTAAAATCAATAGAGCGAGAGTTTGAGATTTTAACTGGACAGTGTAAGTTAGGCATTAATTCTAGATCAGGGCGAGAGCAAGTTTTAGAGTTAATTAAATTCTGACCTTTTCCAAAAAGTATTTTTAAAGATTGAATGTGAGGACGAGAGTTAAGCATTTGGATTTAATTATATAATCTAAGTCAACAGAGCGAGAGTTTGAGATAAGGGTGTTTAAAACGGTCAGTATTTTCTTAAAAAGAGTTTCTGCAACTTTATTGTTTTCAAAATATGGTTTTTGACTTAATTATAAGTGACAGCAACATTAATATAAAATCATGGTTTATTCAACAGAGCGAGAGTTTGAGATAGAACCTTTAACCAATAAAGTTAACCGAAACGATTCATTTTAAAACCAAGAAACCGACAAAGAATTGATTCCCTAGTTTTGACGAATTACATACCGATATCCGTTTTATTAATATTTAATCTAGACATTAGTTTAGCTCTTAGTTTTTCCCCAAACAATCAAACATCTTCACCTTAGATTTACGTAGTAACTTTAGATAACGGTATATCGATTCATAAGTCCCTGTGGGATCGATATCTTTTAAAACTACGCGATAGAACTGTGCACTTGCAGTTTGTATCCCATTCTCGACTCACCCAGTCGAGCGATCAGTTGTGTCGTCACACAAAGGGGCACCCAACAATTCATTGCATATAGAGTTATCCTGGTTAACTCTACCATTCACGACCTTACCATCGATATGTAGACCTAACAACATGTAGACGTCCTCAAGTGTGATGGTACACTCACCGAAAGGAAGTTGAAATGTGTTAGTCTTAGGTCTCCATCTCTCTAACAAAGCAAGAATAAATTTGTAGTCAACCGAGTATGAGACTATGTTGAGGAGATTACCAAAACCGCATCCTCGAATATATGGTTCTTTCAAAGAATCGTGGGGTACATATTCATGTACACAACATCGAAATAGTTTTGGGTCCTAATAAAACATAAGTAAGAAATAAAATAAGAAAAAATAATAAACAATAGAAACATAAGTAAGAAATAAGTACGAAATAAGTAAGAAGAAGTAATAACATAAAAATGTCATGATATTGTTGATTGTTCCTCGATGTTCATCATCCATAGTCAATAGAGACATAATGCTGCAGAGGTTGAGTGTTGCAGAGGTTAAGTGTTGTAAAGGTTGAGTGTTGCATAGGTTGATTATTAGTGTTGCAGATGCTGAGTGTTATGAGTTACTGCCCTATTTATAGATGAGATAATGTTGCAATATGTGAATAGCTATGCAACATGTGAAGCATGGGATAAGGCGCATGCATGTGAGGATAGGTGTAGGTTCCTAAGGCTAGGGCACATGCTTTGTTTAAGACATGCATGGTCATATGCACCAAAGCTAGTGGCGCATGCATTCCTTTTTATGCATGCAAGGAATAGGCGCCTAAGGCTAGGGCGCATGCCTTGCTTTATACGTCATTGAAAAAGGCACATGCCTTGGATTATTATGGCAGAGGCATCTTCTTTGCAGGCGCATGCTTCTAGTGGTAGGTTATTAGGGAAGAGATTCTTTGCAGGTGCATGCTTTACATTGTCTTGTCTCTGTATGGATTCTTTGCATTGCATTATCTTGTCTTTGTAGGTTAATTGTGTGATCAGTACATACAGCGTCTCCCCTATTTAACTGCATGCGAATAAAAGATCAATGCATTCACCATCAAACACTAAAATTACATTTAAAAAAATGTCTTCCTCACCATATTACATGATCAGTCCCCAGATCGAAGGTGAAATATTTGAGCATCAACTGTTCGGTTTTTGTTTTCACAACACAGAAGTAACTCGGTTTATAATAAATCGACGATCAAATTTTTCACATTTGGAACAAAGAATAGAAAAGAAATTACATTGTAGTCAGGTGGGCCAAATCATCTATAAAAATTCGGCGTGGCTTGCAGACAACCAAGTAAAGTTTTATCAATTGAAAATTCGAGATGATGTTGATGTTCATCATATGTTTGTCAGTCATGAATGTAAGAACAAAATTAGTTCTACAATAGAATTCCAGGATTTTGATGATAACAAAGGATGAAACCAAAAATGACACCCTAATGAAATTTTTCTAAGTGTGCAGGACTCTGAACAGAAACAAAGGACTCTGATCATTTTATCAGATACAAACTTTGATCAGATACGAAGTACTAGAAGATCAGATGCATCTGAGGAAGAAGTGCGCCCAAGAAGTTCTGAATCTGAACAAAGCAAGACAGTAAAAAGAACCAGAAGCTCTAAACATTCACTGGTCCTAGTTCTGATGATCTAGAAGACTATTACTCTAAGAAGCTTTGATGTAACTTCAACAGAATCTCCCTCTGACGTATGACTCCAAAATAACAAAGACTCTGAGGAAGATTCACCATATCCAAAAAGAGTAACAGAAAGAAATTCTCAATATGGAAATGAAGTATATTAAGAAAGAAGTTATTCAGGGAGACAAATTGGTTATGGCAAGAAACACAGAAGTAATGACATTGAATGCTCATCAAAGACCAATATTCTGTCATCACTCCAACGGTCCTTCTCACTACTATATAAAGGAAAGCCTACCTCATTGAGAGACACATAACAACGCACAGAAAAATCCTTCACAATCTCTCTCAGTTTTTCACGAGCTGCTGCTCATATGTGAAAACTCTTGCTTAGATATTCTGTTGTAATACTTGCTTACTCTTAGAAGCCCTTTCTATTACAAATTTATTTTGCTAAATCGCTTTTGTTCCTCAAGTGACTCTGCGTAGTCTGTATACTTGAGAGGACTAAGAGATCATTCTCTTAGACGTTTGGTTGTATTAATCTTTCAAGATAAGTGGATTAAGTCCTTTTTGAAGGTGAAATCACCTTGGCCGGGTGGACTGGAGTAGCTTTGTTTTATAAGCGAACCAATATAAAATTCTGTGTGCTTTTAATTTTGAAAAAGCTTTTAATTTTTAAAACAATTCAAACCCCCCTTTCTTGATTTCTCACCTTCAGTTGGTATCAGAGCTTCGGCTCTGTTATTGATTTTCTAATCAAACACTTAACAATGTAGAGAGATCCAGAACGAGAAAAACTATGGCCAACACCAATGAAAGAGATAGTTACAACGCTAAGCCTCCAGTCTTTGATGGAGAGAAATTCGATTACTGGAAAGATAGAATTGAAAGTTTCTTTCTGGGCTACGACGCTGATCTCTGGGACATTGTCACAGTTGGATACATACCTCCTGTAACAGATGCTGGAGTTACTATTCCCAGAAGCAAAATGATAGATGATCAGAAGCGCGAATTCAAGAATCATCATAAAGCCATAATGATACTTCTCAATGTCATATCCTACAATGAGTATGAAAAAATCACCAACAGGGAAACAGCTAAAGAAATACTCGACTCCCTGAGGATGACTCATAAAGGAAACTCTCAGGTCAAAGAAACAAAGGCCCTGGCTTTAATCCAGAAATATGAAGCCTTCAAAATGGAGGATGATGAAGCAGTAGAGGTAATGTTTTCTAGATTTCAAACTCTAATTACAGGTCTCAAGGTGCTAGATAAAGGATACACAACTGCGGACCATGTCAAAAAGATAGTCAGAAGCTTGTCAAAGAAGTGGAGACCCATGGTCACAGCCTTAAAGCTATCAAAGGATCTGAACAACATCAGCCTTGAAGAACTTGTCAGTTCACTCAGAAGTCATGAGATAGAATTGGAGGAAGATGAGCCCCAGAAGAAGATCAAGTCTGTAGCACTAAAGTCCAAATCTGAAAGGCGCAAGTCTGACAGAAACAAAGCCTTCCAGGCCGAAGAAGAAGACGTTGATGACTCTGAAAAGGAAGACTCTGACGATGAGGAAGAATTATCCCTTCTAACCAGAAGAGTAAAACAACTCTGGAGAAAAAGGAATAATAACTTTAGAAAACCAAGATCCAAAGGAGATCGATCAGAATCAACCTCAAAAGGTAAATCTAACAAAGATGTTACGTGTTATGAATGTAAGGAAACAGGTCACTACAGAAACGAATGTCCCAAGTTGAAGAAAGACAGTTCCAGAAAAGAGAACTTCAAGAAAAATTCCTTCAGAACCAAAAAGAGACTGATGGCTACCTGGGACGACAGTGAACCTGACTCATCAGAATCAGACTCTGATGAACAGACAAATGTGGCACTCATGGCTACCACATCCAAGAATACTTCAGATGAAGAATTTGAATCTGAAGAGGTATTTTCTGAACTTTCTCGATCTGACCTAGAATCATGCCTATCTGAAACTCTAAACTCATATCAGAAACTCAAACGTAAATTTAAAGCTATAAAAGGTGTGCTTGAAGAAACACTAGAAGAATGTGGCAAACTTGAGATAACAATTTTAGAACTTAAAGATGAAAATAGAACCTTGATATTAGAAAGAGATTCAACAAAGAAAAATTGTTCAAAACTTGAAGAAGCGTTATCTCAAGCTCCACAAACTTCAAACACAATAATTTATGAATATGAAAAATCTTTTCAAAAGTTTCTGAAAAATGGGATAGAGAGGAGCAGAATGGCATCCATGATTTATGGGGTCATTCAGAACAATAGAAGAGGAATTGGGTATGATCCTAGTGAAGATAAAACGTCCACTAATGACCAACCTAAATCTCCATTTTCCTATCACTATACACATACACAAGCACAACAATTTAATAATGCTAGAAAACCCAAAGTGTTAAGAAACTCTGGGAAAACTAATCACAAAGGACCCAAAAGATTCTGGATACCAAAGGATAAGATTGTTTATGTTGCAGATATCTTATGCAGCAAAGTTAAAACACCAGTCATGGTACCTGAACTCTGGATGCTCGCGACACATGACGGGGAGAAAGTATATGTTCCAAAACCTGGAACTTAAAGACGTTGGATTCGTAGGTTTCGGAGGAGATCAGAAAGGAAGGATCAGAGGCTCCAGAACTATTGGTAATGGTACTCTTCCCTCTACATCTGATGTTTTATATGTAGAAGGATTAATGCATAATCTGTTATCAATAAGTCAATTAAGTGATAACGGGTATGATGTAATCTTCAATCAAAAAACATGTAAAGCCATAAATCAAAACAATGGATCTGTCCTATTCACTGGCAAGAGGAAAAACAATATTTATAAAATAAATCTTTCGGATTTAAGAGAACAAAATGTAAAATGTTTGATGTCTGTTCACGAAGAGCAATGGGTATGGCATAGACGCTTGGGCCACATTAGCATGAGAAAGTTATCTCAGCTAAATAAACTCGAGTTAGTCAGAGGTCTACCTAAACTGAAGTTTTCTTCAGATGCTCTATGTGAAGCATGTCAGAAAGGAAAATTTTCAAAATCATCTTTTAAAAAAGAAAAACATTGTTTCTACCTCTAAGCCTATGGAACTTCTTCACATTGATTTATTTGGTCATGTGAAAACAACATCAGTCAATGGAAAGAAATATGGACTAGTCATTGTTGATGATTTTAGTCGCTGGACATGGGTAAAATTCTTAAAGCACAAGAGTGAGTCTCACTCTGTATTCACTAGCTTCTGTTCCAAAGTGCAAAACGAATTTGACTCTAAAATCATCAACTTCAGAAGTGATCATGGTGGGGAATTTGAAAATAAATTTTTTGAGGAACTATTTGAATCTAATGGAATATCCCATGATTTCTCCTGCCCTAGAAATCCACAACAAAATGGAGTTGTAGAAAGGAAGAATAGGACACTCCAAGAGATGGCCAGAACCATTATCAATGAAACAAATATGGCTAAGCACTTTTGGGCTGAAGCTGTAAATATAGCGTGTTATATTCAGAATAGAATCTCCATAAGACCTATTTTGGAGAAGACTCCCTATGAACTGTGTAAAGGAAGAAAACCCAACATTTCTTATTTTCATCCTTTTGGATGTTCCTGTTTTATTCTAAATACTAAAGAACATCTGAACAAGTTTGATTCCAAAGCACAAAAAGGTATTATGTTAGGATACTCAGAACACTCTAAAGGCTACAAAGTATACAATACAGAAACCAAAATTGTGGAAGAATCAATTCATGTCAAATTTGATGATAAGCTTGACCCTGAAAAGTCAAAGCTAGTTGAGAAACTTGCAGATCTGGAGATTACTCTTGCAGGCTCTGACGAGAAGATCAAAGCTCCTGAAGCAACTGCCACTCAAACCTCAGAAGGAACTAAATCCCCAACAATCCCAAAGAAAGCTAAAAGTTTCCTCAACATATCTGAAGAGTTGGTTCTGGGAAACAAGGACGAACCTATCCGAACTAGGTCTACCTTCAAGACACCTGAAGAAACTCCTTTGGGACTAGCATCTCTGATCGAGCCTACTTCCTATGATGAGGCACTTCAAGATAGCGACTGGGTTCTAGCCATGCAAGAAGAGCTAGATCAATTCACAAAGAACGACATCTGGGATCTTGTTCCTAAACCTAAAGGCACTCACATTATCGGAACTAGATGGGTGTTCAGAAACAAGCTGAATGAAAAAGGAGAGGTTGTCAGAAACAAAGCTCGACTGGTGGCTCAAGGTTACAGTCAACAAGAAGGCATTGACTACAATGAAACCTTTGCCCCAGTCGCCAGGTTAGAATCTATTCGCTTACTTGTCTCATTCGCTATAAATCATTCTATCAAACTGTATCAAATGGATGTCAAGAGCGCATTCCTTAATGGTTATATATCAGAAGAAGTGTATGTCAATTAACCCCCAAGTTTTAAAAATTCTAATTGTCCAGAACATGTTTTTAAACTTAAGAAATCTTTATATGGACTAAAACAAGCTCCCAGAGCTTGGTATGAAAGACTAAGTAATTTTCTTCTGGAACATTATTTTATCAGAGGGAAAGTTGACTCTACACTCTTCTGTAAAAACATTAATAATGATCTCATGATATTCCAGATATACGTTGATGATATCATTTTTGGTTCAGCTAACACCTCTGTATGTCAAGAATTCTCTGAGCTAATGCAGGCAAAATTCGAAATGAGCTTAATGCAAGAACTAAAGTTCTTTCTAGGAATTCAGATTAATCAAGCTTCAGAAGTCACCTACGTTCATCAAAGTAAATACATAAAAGACATTCTGAAGAAATTTGAAATGGCTGAATGCAACCTGCTAAGACACCCATGCATCCAACTTGCATTCTTGAAAAAGAAGAAGTTAGTCAAAAGGTTTGTCAGAAGCTCTATCGTGGTATGATAGGCTCTCTTCTCTATCTGACTGCTACACGTCCTGATATTCTATTTAGTGTTTGTCTCTGTGCCAGATTCCAATCAGATCCTAGAGAATCCCATTTAACAGCAGTTAAAAGAATTCTCAGATATCTGAAAGGAACTCCTAACCTGGGCCTGATGTATGAGAAAACATCAGAGTATAGACTATCTGGTTTTTGTGATGGAGATTACGCAGGAGACAAAATGGAACGAAAAAGTACATCTGGAAATTGTCAGCTCTTGGGAAAGAATCTGATATCCTGGGCCAGCAAAAGACAATCAACCATAGCCTTGTCTACTGCAGAAGCGAAATACATCTCAGCATCACTATGCACCACTCAGATGCTCTGGATGAATAATCAATTAGAGGATCTGCAAATATTTGAGAGTAACATTCTTATCTTCTGTGACAATACTGTTGCCATTTGTTTAAGCAAGAATCCTATTTTACACTCCAGAGCTAAGCACATAGAAATAAAACATCATTTCATTAGAGACTATGTTCAGAAAGGGGTAGTAATGTTGAAATTCATTGATACAGATCATCAATGGGATGACATCTTTACCAAACCCCTAGCTGAAGATAGATTCCTTTTTATCTTAAAGAATCTGAACATTCAAAATTGCCCTGAATAAAATGTGCCTCTGTGTTTGTAAAATAAGATTCTGATGTAAACAAAGTGGATTCTGCCTCTGACTCTGATACTCCTACCAAGTTAGAAGTCATCTGAGTTAGAAATCTCCAGGAACCAATCCTTTGGTATTCCTGAAGATCAGATAGAGCAAACACGTGAAGCACTTTGCGTCTGACCTTGGAACTTCTAGACAGCTGTCTAGCAGTAATCAAGGAACAGTCTCTTGAGATCTCCTCGAGCAGTGTACTGACTGTTGGGATTAGACATCACTTATGAGCTGTAATCATTTTCCCTCTAACGTGCATACTTGGTTTTTGTGCTAAACTCCATTTTGTGTGTCGTTTTGCATGCGCCCTAATTTGGGTATTTAAACATTTCTCTTCACACATTGCACACTTTTCACTCTCACAAACACTCTTAACCCTCTGCAAGTTCTTCTCTCCCTCAAGGCACTCCTGCAGCATTTCAAGTTCTTCAACCTTCAACTCAGCTCATCAACAACATTCATGGATTCCCAACAATAATCAGTGTATAACTTCTCTCAACAAATGGATTCCAACGAACAAGCTCCAAGTTCAAGCAACCAAAACCCAGCAGTTACCGGTGTCGTCTCAACCCCCATCTACAAAGAGCCTCACATTCTTGATCGTGAGCCACATATCAACCTTGCAACACCGTTTGAGAAACTGGAAGTTTTGTGTGAATCACTGGTGGATTTTGAAAACATGCGAAGAAATGGTATTGACCTCACTGAAGAACTGAAGAATCAAGGTTGGGGAAACTACTTCCAACGTCTGTATGGTCCAGTTTACACAAACTTAGTGAAGGAATTTTGGAGATTCGCTGACACTGACGATCACTACATCGTCTCCTATGTTCTGGGAGTCAAAATGGTGATCACTGAGAAGTCGATTGCTGCTCTTCTGGGCATGGAGAAAGATGGAGGAAGAAGGATCTACAACATTAATCCTAGGGCAAAATATCTGTCACATGAGATTAATCCAACTATCTTCAAACAGAACGCTGAAGGCAATCACTCCAAGAACAAGGAACTACATCAGAACCTTCGGGTCTGGCTGAAGATCATCTTAGGCACCATCCATCATCGCCCAGCTTCAAACTCCTCAGACTACATCAACACAGACCAGAAGTGCATTCTGTACTGCATCCACAAGGGTCTGAAGCTCTGCCTCCCTGCACTTCTCTTCAAGTACCTCAGAGACTCTACGCGAGATACCAGAAGTAACATGAAGCCCAGAAACTACATTCCCCTGGGCAGACTCATCTCTGACGTTCTTATTTAAAGCAGTCTCGTAGATCATCTGATTACCTTCAGACTCATGGACGACGTGATGATCGACACTGGAAGAGCTCTGAATACCCGCAATCTGAAGAGCATGGGGATTCTGGATCAAGTAAGGTTCAAACCTACTCTGGACACCTCCTGGGAAGCTCTCAAAGATCAGAGGAAGATCCCAAATGGACTCTATCTGTTCTCAAAGATCGACCCTCCAGAGGTAATCCTGTATTACTTAGATGATCTGCGAAAACAAGGAGTAGATATCTCAGACTTCAACATAAGCCAGCTGCCAGATGAGCCTCCAAACTTCATGAAGCGACCATGAGGACCATCTGAGAAGGCAAAGCAAGCGAAGAAAGCAAAGCTAGGAGAATCCTCCGGATCAAGACCTCCAGTACCTCTGACTGGATCTTCTGGTAAGTCTATTTCTCTCGCTCCTTCTGTACAACTTCATTATATTGCTTCCTCTATCCCTCAACCACCCCCCATATATACCAATTCAGAAACTCCTCCCTCAACCACCAGACCATCTAACCAACCATCTCAAAAATTCAACCTTGCCACCACAATCTTACCTATTTCAGAAGTAGAAATGCTAAACAAAACCACTTCACCCTCTTCATCTTCTTCTCCAGAATCACCCCCTACTACAACATTTCCACAGATACTGAACCATCTGACCCTCCCTCTCCAACTCTGGCCCAGCCCCAAACTTGTGCTCTGGCCTCACAACAGCCAACACAATTCACACCTGAACCAGAAGTCACTTCATCACCCACAGAAGAACCAAACACAACCACCTCTGACCCTCCACCATCTGAAACAATCCACGCCGAAACACAACCACCCAACTCTGACATACCCCCACCAAATACATCCGCTGAACCCCAACCTGCCACACTCAACCTAAGCCCTCCCACTTCTCCACCCAAGCCCCTGAACCTGAAAACACCCTTCCAACCCTTGAGGAAGCAATAATGGTGTTTGCAGAAGCCTCAGTTGACAAGGTCAAGTCTCTGACCCTCAACTCTGGCATCAGTGATGATCCTTCAGCTATAAGGACACACTGGAACAAAGTGATTGGTTGGATGACCGCTGAAGCCTTCAAGCTGAAGGGCCTCTCTGAGCAAGTCCACAACGACTTCATTAGAGACGCTGAGATCAGACTACAGGAGCACCTGGCCAAAGAAGCTGAGGAGCGAGCCCGCAAGGAAGCAGAAGAGAAAGCTAAGCAAAAAGAACTGCAAAGGTTCAAGGAAGCTGAAGCCAAAGCTCTAGCCGAGGCTGTTGCTGAAGCTGAAGCCAAAGCTGCCGCTGAAGCTAAAGCACGCCTTGCTGAAGAGTCTGCCACCATGGTAGAACCGGATGCTCTGACTCAGGGGGAGTCCTTCACCTTTGTCCCTCTAGTTCTAAAGACACTTGAAGATCTTTAGAAAGAGCAGAAGGAAGTCCGAGCCAGATTGGATCAACAGGATTCAGTAAATGTCAACATTTAGAATCTGCTGACCCAGCTGCTCCAGAGGATGCCTCCACCTCCAAACCCTTAGGCACCTTGGACTTGTTTATGTGCTCCCTTGCTTGTTGCTCTGATTTGCTTGTTGCTTTCTGTTTTGTTTGTTTTTGCTTTATGTTCTCTAGCTGTTGTTTGTTGTCTGTGTTTCTGGCATTTGTGAATATATATATATATATATATATATATATATATATATATATATATATATATTCCTTTCATTTTACTAAGTCTTTTTGATTCTGACAAAAAGGGGGAGAACTAAATAAAGCTCTGATGAAAACATATCTAACTCTTATCAGTACTCTACAAACATTGTTCTAACCCTCTTAACTTAGAAATTTGCAGAAGAGTATCTAGAAACATCATTTCATGGAAGCTCCGGTAAGAACTTCTGAACTCCCAGACTTATCTCAGGGGGAGCTCACTTTTATTTGATCTAAAACTCTTATCTAAAAATGTTTCATCTCTGAATTAAGAATGTTTTGTCATCATCAAAAAGGGGGAGATTGTAAGAACAAAATTAGTTCTACAGTAGAATTCCAGGATTTTGATGATAACAAAGGATGAAACCAAAAATGGCACCCTAACGAAATTTTTCTAAGTGTGCAGGACTCTGAACAGAAACAAAGGACTCTGATCATTTTATCAGATACAAACTTTGATCAGATACGAAGTACTAGAAGATCAGACGCATCTGAGGAAGAAGTGCGCCCAAGAAGTTCTGAATCTGAACAAAGCAAGACAGTAAAAAGAACCAGAAGCTCTAAACATCCACGGGTCCTAGTTCTGATGATCTAGAAGACTAGTACTCTAAGAAGCTCTGATGTAACTTCAACAGAATCTCCCTCTGACGTATGACTCCAAAATAACAAAGACTCTGATGAAGATTCACCATATCCAGAAAGAGTAACGGAAAGAAATTCTCAATATGGAAATGAAGTATATTAAGAAAGAAGTTATTCAGGGAGACAAATTGGTTATGGCAAGAAACCCAGAAGTAATGACATTGAATGCTCATCAAAGACCAATATTCGGTCATCACTCCAACGGTCCTTCTCACTACTATATAAAGGACAACCTACCTCATTGAGAGACACACAACAACGCACAGAAAAATCCTTCACAATCTCTCTCAGTTTTTCACGAGCTGCTGCTCATACGTGAAAACTCTTGCTTAAATATTCTGTTGTAATACTTGCTTACTCTTAGAAGCACTTTCTATTACAAATTTATTTTGCTAAATCGCTTTTGTTCCTCAAGTGACTCTGCGTAGTCTGTATACTTGAGAGGACTAAGAGATCATTCTCTTAGACGTTTGGTTGTATTAATCTTTCAAGATTAGTGGATTAAGTCCTTTTTGAAGGTGAAATCACCTTGGCCGGGTGGACTGGAGTAACTTTGTTTTATAAGCGAACCAGTATAAAATTCTGTGTGCTCTTAATTTTGAAAAAGCTTTTAATTTTTAAAACAATTCAAACCCCCCCTTTCTTGTTTTTCTCACCTTCAATGAACAATCTGGGTACAATGATATAGAGTTATATATATTACCACAACAACAACAAGTGTCTCAGTTCATTGATTAGTCATAAGTGTTTTGTGAAACTGATGACAATGAACAATCTGAAGTCAATGTTGTTGATGAGGAAGAAGAAGAAGTCGAGTTATTGGTTGATTCAATGTTGAACGATGAAGAAGAGGAGCCATTACCAGGTAGTCATGTATATTGTCCACCTCAATATATGACAAGCTTGAATTTGGGCGCCGATGAACCTTCATCAGATATATTTTACAATCCCTATGTGCAAATTCAAGGATCATTGAAAGAAGGAGACACATTTCGCACAAAAGAAGATTGTGTAAAAGTCATTAAGAAATATCACATGGAACTATCAGTTGATTACAAAGTTGATCGAACTAATACAATGAGGTATAAGATTTATTTTCTAAATGAGCGTAGCCTTTTCCGGTTGTTAGATTCTTATCGGAAGATGAGTGATTCTTGGAATATTGGATTTATGGGTCCAGTTCACACATGCATGCTCACGAACCCAATGCAAGACCATTGTAAACTTAGCTCTCAGTTAATATGCGATGAAATTTTGTCTGTCATTAGCGACAATTCGTCGTTAAAGGTGAGTACAATAATCTCGCATATTGTAACCCAATATAACTATACTCCATCATACAAAAATGCTTGGATAGTTAGGACAAAGGCGGTTGAAAAAATGTATGGCAATTAGGAGGAGTCTTACAAACAACTTCCAAAATACTTGATGGCTTTTAAACAGTATGCTCCAGGGACTATTGTCAAGTTGGAAACGTTGTCGGCATATACCCCATACGGGACTTGTGTTATTGGAAATGAAATATTTCACCGTCTCTTCTGGGCGTATCAACCATGCATCAAAGGTTTTGCTTTTTGTAAACCTATTATACAAATTGATGATACATGGTTGTATAGGAAATATAAAGGAACGCTACTGATGGCAGTGGCACAAGATGGCAACAATAATATTTTTCTAATCGCATTTGCCCTAGTTGAAAGGAAGATTGTTGAGGGATGGAGTTTTTTCCTAAAAAATCTTCGCTTGCACGTTGCTCCTCAACCTAACTTATGTTTGATCTCTGACCGACACCCTTCAATAATGAGTGCCTACAAAAACATTGATAGTGGCTGGAAGGATCCTCCGTCGACGCATGTCTACTGCATTAGACATATCGCTCAAAATTTTATGCGAGAGATAAAAGACAAAACATTACAGAAGAAAGTTGTCAACGCAGGTTATGCATTAACATAACCTTCTTTCAAACACTACCGTGAAGACATCAGATTGTCTAACGCAGATGCAATACGATGGATCGACAGTATTCCATTGGAGAAGTGAACTAGGGCATACGACAACGGTCAACATTGGGGCCACATGACAACAAATCTTATGGAATCAATGAACTCTATCTTCAAAGGCATCTGAAGCCTACCTATAACCGCTTTAGTGCAAGCAATATATTTCAGGCTAGGGGTGCTGTTTGAGACTAGACGTTCCAAATGAAGTTCAGTGTTACAATTTGGGCAGTTGTTCAGTGATACTTCAATGAAATTCATTAGACACGAAGCTGCCAAAGCTAACACACACGTGGTCACGGTGTTTGACCGTACTAAAGGTTGGTACAGTGTTGTTGAGTCCATGGATCACAATGAAGGCATGCTGATGGGACAATACAAAGTGGAACTAGATACAGGTTGGTGCGACTGCGGAAAGTTCCAAGCCTTTTCGTACGCCCTGCTCCCATGTTATTACAGCATGTTCAAAGGTTCGAAGGGATCCATCCTACTTACTATCTGACGTTTACAAAGTCATAAGCCTATCCAATGTTTACAAAATTAGCTTTTCAGTTGTTGCAAAAGAGGATTATTGGCTTGAATATCAAGGGGACATTCTTTGGCACAATGAAGTTATGCGAAGAAAGAAAAAGAGTCGCCCAAACAACACATGTATTCAAACCGAAATGGATACGACGAACAAAATGGTTTGATTATGTAGTTCATGTCGTCAGCCCGATCAACATCATACTAACTGTCATAGTGTTGGAACAAGCACAACAAGATAATTTTACATGTACCTATTTTGCTTTATATTAAAAATAATATTTATTTCATATGATAACTTTGTGAGAAAATACCATCACAAACAAATACAACACATTCAACACAAAAACAACACAACAGACTACAACAAATAAAATACCATTATTATAACTAAGAGATTACAACCCTTAAAACAATTTTGAACATATTATACATCATCTTGTGAACGTCTTTGTCAGTCTTAATATCCACCCATACACGCACTTCTCCATTTTGGTTGAACGTGGACTCAAGTCATTGAATTCTTCTAATCCTTTCACCATCTACAATTTCTCCATCTAACCAACAGTTCAACGTCCGATTAATACGTTTAAACGATTCTATATTCCAAAGTCGAATCTTTATCGGAGGTGCGACTACTGAAAAAATTAAATCGATATTTCTCTTGTGAATGTATTCAGACATGGTTAAAGAACAAAAAATTGAAGGAGATTGAAGTAGAATGAAAGAAAATGGGCTTAGAGGGTAAGAAGTAGTCTGCAAAAATATGGGAGATACGCATGTTATTTATATATGAACCATGAAATGCATGTGTCAATGTCCTAGGCGCCACACACACATGACAATGCATGCGCCAGATGCATGGGTGCACACACTAAACTACACATGCATACGCCAAGAAGCATGGCGCCTACATGCATTGGCTTTGCATGCATGCGCCAATGCTCTGGGCGCCTCCTCTCTAGCTTAATTGGATGCGTCAATTCAACTGGATGCATCAGTTAAAAAAGGTGGTTATTTTGGTATATTTTTTGAAAATTTGATTATTTTGATATTTTAATTGAAAATGTTGGTTATTTAAAAAAATCAATACTATTTATACATGATAATTTTGCAAAACAATGCATAATTTTTATTTTTCATAAAAAATAAATTATATATATATATATATATATATATATATATATATATATATATATATATATATATATATATATAATATATATATATATATAATATATATATATATATATATATATATATATATATATATGTGTGTGTGTGTGTGTGTGTGTGTGTTGTGTGTGTGTGAAAGTGTCAAAAAATTTATAATAAAAATAGATAAAATATTTTATTTATTTATAATTAAATTCTTTATTTATTTAGCGTATCTTTAAATACTCATTACTTTTTTAAATTCTTTTAATTTATTTTTCAATACTATTAATACTTGATAATTTTGCAAAACAATTCATATTTTTTTCTAATTTAATAAAAAATTAAATGTATTTATTAATATATATGAACATTTCAAAATTATTTATGATAAAAAATAGAAAATAAATTATTTTCATTTTAATATCTTTTATTTTATATTTATAATAAATGTGAATCTATGACTACACTTTTTATACTCACTCTATTTTTCTTATTTTAATAACTTAAAGATTAAAATTTATGTACCAAGATTTGATTTTGACATGTATTAATGCTTTCGAGTAGGAATGGTAATTTGACCCATTTCCAGTGGATACCCACAAAAATACCCACAACAGATAGGGTAAAAATTCGCATACATGAGTACAGACATGGGCTCGGGTAATTACCCACTTAAATAAGTGGGGATGAGTGCGGATATGGACACCTTAGTACTCAACCCGCCCCATACTCGCATAATATATATTTATATATTTTAATTTATATTATTATATAAAAATAAATGTGTGTCAATTTTTAAAAAATACATTAATTTTAAACTAATACATGTTTAATATAAGTGATCATTTATTTCATAATTCAAAAGTAAATTTAAATTTTTTTTTATGTTTTTAAAAACTTAAAACAAAATGATATTTTATAACATATTTATTTTTATTAGAAATATGGATAACGGGTACATGTATGGGCACTTACATACTCATAGGGTACAAATACAGGTGTCAATATTGATACCCAAACGGGTATGGGCTCGGATACGGAGATTTTTTCCAACTGCGGATATGGGGACGAGTATTATAGTACCCTACCCAAATCCTATCTTTTGTCATCCTTACTTTCGAGTAAGATTAATTAAGTTTTTTTAAAAATTAATTCTCTGTCAATATAAAATTTGTAACTTTTGAAATTAAACATAATTTTTATTCTAAATTTTATTTTTAATTCATTTTTTATGTAAATTTATTAAAAATAAATAACTTTATTTTCAATTCAAGGATATGAATTTATAAATAAAAATCACATCCTAAAATCAATTTATAAAAAAAATCATACCCTAAAATCAATTTATATATAAAAAAAATCATATCCTAAAATAAATTTCTAAAACATTTACCAGTTGCGTGCAGGATATTTAAAAAATTGATTTTTTTTTTGTAATTTGGATAATCATTATACGGAAATATTTTCTAAAATATTATAAATTTTTTTAAATTTATTTTTTATAAATTAAAAGATTAATTTTTATATTCTATAACATAAACATAAATTATTTAAGATCAAAACTTAATAAAAATCATAATTTTTTCAAAAAGTGAATCTCAAAAATAATTTTTATGAAAAACTATTTATAATATATCAAATTAATTGATTTTTTGAAATTTGGATATTCAAAGTTTTGATAAAATGATAAAATATCTAAAATAATATTTTAAGAATAATTATTTAAATCAAATTTTAAAATTATATTTTCATTTGAATTTTTTCTAAAAATTTCTTTTATAAATTTCATTGAGGTTAAAGGTAGTGCATCGGTGTAGAAAAATATTACACATACATCCAATCAAAACATTTTATATTACTAAATCATAATAATATTTTAAAAATAAAAATGTGATGTGGCGGGATACACGAGTCTCATTCGTTGCCAGTGTAAAAATATTCTACACTGTCAATGCATATTCTTTTTTTCTCAATTTCATTTACACCAAAATATATAATACTATCAAAATTATTTAAAAATAAAAAACCAAAACAAACTGTTTCATAAATTTATGAAAAAAAAAATCAAAATTTCTTACTATAGAATTGATTTTGAACCAATTAGACTTGAGTGACTGCATTTGTTTCAGTGCAAAAGGGTGTTACATTGGTTGGCCGGGGCGTTTCCGAGCATCGTCCGAAAAACCTCATACTCCACCGTACAACAACAATTTCCAACGTCAGAATAACGCCTCCAATTTTATCTTTCCTTAAAACCCGTTTCCCTCACGCGCGCCAGCTCATGACGTGCTCCACTACTACAACCATTACACTGTCATCACTACTACTCACTTTACCCCCAAAATTCAGTCTCTCTTTTCCATTTCACTCTCTTACTCTCTTTCTGACTTCATTTTCTTCTATACTCTTCTATACTACATTTCGGTTTCTGCCTTTCAGGGATCTACCAACACCTTCATTCATATTCTTTACGCAACTCACCACCCCACCATTGTGTTTTTCTTCTTATAGCTTTTTTCAATTCACTTTCGATCATTTCCGCAACTTGCTGTCTTTTTTCGACGTCCGCACAACATGTCGTCAACTTCTCTTTCCATTCTCTTTGCTTTTCTTCACTTGCTGCTTTACTCCTGCTCAGGTATTGCTATTGCTTTTTACTTCTCGGCTATATCATCAATTATTTCACTGCCTTTAGCTTCTGTAATGTTTCAACTTCACATGAAACCTAATTCTTATTGATTGTTTATATTGGTGTACTATTGGCTTTATTTAGCTGTGTTACATAACTATTTTTCTGCTTATGTGTTCACTTATATAAGTATTGAGTATTTCAGAAATTCTTTTTCAATTTCTCTACATATTAGCCTATGCTGTTACATATGAGTGAATCTGGATTCAAACCCTTAATCGAAGTCTTGGGTTGAGATGCAAGACTGCACTTAAGATGGCTTATACTTTGCATTAATGGCATGGTTAGAAAAAGTATGCTATTATATTATGTATATGACATATTGCCTTCTTTACCTGCAGCGAAGTTGGGTTCTATGAGTCCGTCGTTTGCTTCGTCCAAACTAGCTGAAGTGTGGATGGTTAAACCTTTTTCTAGGTCATCTTCTGATCCTGCGTCATCTCCATCTATTGAAGGTATATTATTATATTTATCAAGAACTTTCGGTTACTTTTCATGTTTGCTATGAGCCTTTGATTTAATGTTCTCTTGTTTTACCTTCTACTATTGCTCCAGGACCGATAAGATACCCTCACCATCACAGTCAACGCCATCATAGGAATTATTTTGCTGTGGCTCCTTCCCAAAGCCAAGGTAATTTCCAGCAGTTACTCACCTTTCACCTGGGTGGGACTATTATAGTACCTCAATGTCTTTTTAGTCCTTCAATATTGTAGCCACGATCCTTTTCCCCCCTCTTTTTATATATATGTTTGTTTTTTCTCGGTTGGGCAATGCAAGTTGATCAAGAGAATTAGGAGTAGATTATTTGTAATCTAATAATTTGAATTTTCTGTTTCATCTATAGTAATTCTTTTAGTGTATGCTATCATGTTAAGCATTGTAAGATGCTATAAATATGCGTACTGTCAAAAACAGAAAATTTGAAAGCATATTTTGAAGCTTTGGTTTAAAAATATTATGTGCAACAATCAATTTATTTACTAGATTTTATGCTACTTTTTCAAACTAAATTTACCTTTGGATGTTCATTGATTGCCTTTGGTTTTTCAAAGTTATTGTCTGCTTATGTACATCATGATAGCTTCTAATGGGTTTATTTAATACAGTGTAATGGGGCAGCTTTTCATTTTAGTGGAAATTTCAAAGTTTAAATTGCAACGAGATTAATAAATTTTTTTATTGAAATACGTTATGTGAAGTAGCAGTTTTTCAGTGCTCTTATTCCTTAGTACCATACGCTACACCAAGGTTTGCATTTCATTTCGTTTTTCATGGATCATAGTACCATGCACTCATTGTACAAAAAACAAATTTCTGCAGCATGTGGCCTAAGCTGTGAAGATCCACTCACAGAAACTCCCTTTGGTTCACCTTGTGGTTGTGTACTTCCCATGAGTGTCTTACTTTTACTGGATGCAGCTCCTTTGGTTGTTTATCCGTTAATTAATGAGTTAGAGATTGAACTTGCATCTGGAACATATTTGAAGCAAAGCCAGGTAAGGATAATGGGTGTTATTGCTGACAATCAAAATGAAGGAAAAACCTTAGTTGACGTTAACCTGGTACCACTTGGTGAGAAGTTTGACAATATAACTGTGGTTCTGATATCCCGGAGATTTTGGCACAAGAAAGTTCCTCTAAGCAAGAGTCTTTTTGGTGATTACACAGTCTTGGACACTACTTATCCAGGTAGGTAGCTGTTTTGCTGTTCTAAATAACATTTTACATTTTTCCTGTCGTATGTTACTGCTTGGGACTGAAGCAATTAGTATCAGGGATCCCATCATCTCCGCCGAATGGAACATCAACTGGGAGTGCTCCCCTTCCTAGTGGAAGTGCTGCAGATCTCCCATTCAGTGTCAACTTTAACGGCAGCAGCAAGAAGGATGAAATGACTCTTAGAATCATAATCACTATTGCTATATCTTTCATCTTACTCTTGCTGGGCATGGTTGGAGGAGCATTTTACATCATTTTTAAATGGAGGAAAGTCGGGAGACCATCAAGTGCGGCTGGTCTGCCATTCACATCGTCTCTAATCAATAGATCTGGTACAGTTTCAAACTTTATGTGTGTTTGTTTTATAAAATATTTTTCAGATGTTTACATAGAAGTTTTGAGGTTTTTAGAAGCACTTTAAGATATTATTTCTTAGGTTAAGCACAGCTCTTTTTGCACTTTCTTTCTATTAGTTCATTATACTCATCATTAGATATGACCATGTCTCAAAGATTACGTCTGTTATATTCTATTTCTTGAAAAGTAACTGCAAAAGACTTTGTTTATTTACACTTTTACGAGTTCATAGCTTGTTGGTCTTTGAATTTTATTTTATCCCAATGTCGTTTGATCATTACATGTCTATTGTGTCACAGTTCAATTATGTTTCTGTGATTTACATGTATGCTTTCTAGTGCTTTGCTTTTATACAACAATTATAAAGTAAATTTTTCGACCAATTGATATTAGTGTTACTTGGGGACATCACTCACTGTTTAAGGGTTGGTTGAATAACCTTCTTACAACCAAAATGATAGTGATGTGTATTTACAAGATTTATAAGATCAGCGGGATTTTCTTTGCTTTTATGGGTTATATTGATAACCTGTGATTCGAAAAATAAAGTAGTGAAGTTAACAATTTTCTCATTTATGTTTAAAAAATCATCTTTATCTATTTTGTGGACTTCTGTTGCTGTGTGGGATGTATAAATTGTTGCGAATATGGTACATAGCTTCACGCATTAATGGCAGAAAATTTATGTTTTCTTGGACTCTTTACTGTCTACTTTGTTCTGTAAATCATATCAGAATTGAGGTTTAATATAAACAGGTGGTTGGTTGTTTTGCAGACATGGAGTCTACATTGTCTAGCAGAATGACAAGCTCGAGATCAATGTCCCATATGTCCACCATAGCTACTTCTGCTCTTTCTGTGAAAAGGTTTTCTCTTTCTGAGCTTACGAAAGCAACAGATACATTCAGTTCACAAAGAATATTGGGGGAAGGAGGATTTGGGCGCGTTTATGGTGGGAGATTGGATGATGGAACTGATGTTGCAGTTAAGGTACTAACGAAGGATTTTCATCAAAATGGAAACCGTGAATTTAATGTGGAAGTTGCGATACTATGCCGTTTGCATCATCGTAATCTTGTGAAACTAATCGGTATATGCACAGAAGGGCACAAACGATGCTTGGTGTATGAGCTTGTTCGCAATGGCAGTGTCGAGTCTCATTTGCATGGTAAATGATGACATGTTTTCTCCGGCTTCAGTATGCATCCTTTGTTCGATTTACATTGCATTACCATCAATTAAATGTAAATCTTGTTATTTATCCTTGCAGGTGTTGATCAGATAAATAACCCTCTGGATTGGGAAGCACGGAAAAAAATTGCCCTTGGAGCTGCGAGAGGATTAGCCTATCTTCACGAGGATTCTAATCCTCATGTAATCCACCGAGACTTTAAAACTGGCAACGTGTTGTTAGAAGATGACTTCAACCCCAAGGTTTCTGATTTTGGATTGGCAAGAGAAGCA
Organism: Lathyrus oleraceus; assembly: GCF_024323335.1. NCBI lineage: Eukaryota > Viridiplantae > Streptophyta > Magnoliopsida > Fabales > Fabaceae > Lathyrus > Lathyrus oleraceus. Next base: position 88,436,074 of record NC_066584.1, read on the forward strand.
ACTGAAGGAAGTCAATCTGCTCCTACAAGAGTCATGGGGACTTTTGGGTAAGTACAATACTTTGTCTGCAGCAATTGATTGATTATTTCTTAAACGGTATATCCTGGAAAGCATGGGTGTTAACCCGACACACATAACAGATGGGGCAAATCCTCTGTATCTAATAGACTGGTTCATACATGATGTGTAACTTTTCCATATCATAAGCATTTTCGAATGACCATGACATGATTAAGATTTTCGATATCTTTCAATTTTAACATGGTGATGTTTAACTATACTTCATTGAGTTAACTTGCATGTTTTACTTCATTTAGCCAATGATTCTATAGATTGTCTTTTCTTCTCTATTTAATAGTTTACCAAAATTATCAACTGCATTAATTGTAACTTCTGTATCTTATCTTATAAATTTTTTCATGATTACCATCAGTGTGTGATGTTGGTATAAATTCCTGGCCTTCAAAATGATACCATTTTCATCTGTTCGACTTTGCAGGTATGTCGCCCCAGAATATGCAATGACAGGAAATTTGCTTGTTAAAAGCGATGTTTACAGTTATGGTGTCGTGCTGCTCGAACTTCTAACAGGAAGAAAGCCAGTGGACATGTCTCAACCTGTTGGAGAGGAGAATCTCGTGGTATGGGCACGTCCATTGTTGAAAAGTAGAGAGGGTTTAAAACAGCTGGTGGATCCGACATTGGCTGGAACTTATGACTTTGATGAAATGGCAAAAGTTGCTGCCATTGCTTCAATGTGTGTAAGCCGGGAGGTCACTCAGAGACCCTTTATGGGTGAAGTTGTGCAGGCTCTTAAGTTGATATACAACGACAACAACGAGATGGACGTGGATCACTTCAGTCCGAGGGAATCTTCTGGTCGAGGGTCTGATTTTAGAGTTGATCTTTCTGATAGCAGTTGGTGGTATGATGAGCCTGAAGATATTTCCGGTCGACTAACTTTTAGGCAAGCATTATCGCCGTCCTTCATCACAATGGATTACAGTTCCGGTCCACTTGATGAAATGGAAAACAGAATGTTTTCAGGTTCAAACTTGATGGAAAATGATCTGTCTTTGTTACCAACTCGACTCGGCAATAGATCAGGTCCCTTGAGAACTGCTAGAAGAAACAAGCTACCCTTTCATAGGCTTACTGGAAGTCAGAGTGATCATGCAGCATTTCCTTCCAAGCCTGTTTGGAATGGAGGTTACCGGCCTTGAGGTTTCTTCTAGTGTTTTTGGTAAATAAATAATCATATAGTTTTCTTGTTTAGATTGGAGATAGAGGATGGTGGCTTCTAGTTTTAATTGATCGAGTTTACATTATACAGGGAGGTACTTTGAACCGTATTTGGCGTTATAAAATATAGACTATAGTTTAGACATTTGATTGGTGTTTGAAAGTCTTTCATATATCTTTCCCTTTTATATTGTTTTTTTTTTCTAACAAATGTGAGTAGTATGGAGAAGTCATTCATTTGTTATAAATATGGAGACTTGAGCATTTATAAATGGGAGAACTCACACACTATCACTTTAAGATTTTGGATGAGTATATGTAGTGTGTCTCTCACAAAGGTGTGTTGCTCATAAAGAAAGTCTCAAAGTAAAAATGTTTTCTCGTGTTGACCCCACGAATTGACTCCAACAGTGGTATTGGAACTGGTTCGAGTGAAGGGACTGACTCACTTGTATCGAAAGTATTCCCACATGATCGTGGTAGAATGTCTTGTTGAAAATTATCAACTTCGGTATAAATATATCAGGATGAAAGAATCAGTGAGAGTGGTGTGGGGAAGTCTCACATTGGTTAGAAAGGTAAATAATTGAATATTTATAAGTGAAAAAATTCACACACCTATCACTTTAAGATTTTTGATAATTATGTGGTGTGAGACTCACAAAGATATATTGTTCATAACGATAGTCTCGTGACCCCGAATTAAACCCAATTATTATGTCTAATGTTATTGTGCTTGACTTATATGTATATTCTTCTTCCACAAATGATTGTATCTTTGAGAAGGGTAACAATCAAACACATTCAATTTTTTTTTAGAGAACACATTCAGTTTTTTTATAAGAGTAATATTGCCAACTCTTTCATTACTATATTGCATTCATAATGTTATAGTAGTTTTTTTTTTAGTTAAATGCCTCTATGATAGGAGGCTATATGACTTGTTTAAATTCATGATATCTAATGGGATTGAATGATTTTCCATTTTTTTAATATTTTAAAAAATTATGGAATAGAAGGCGGTGACATATGACATCCATTCTATCTCATATTGTTGTTTACTTTAATTTCTCTAAATTTATTTCTATTTTATCTTAAAATATTCAAGCATGTATATCTCTTTTTGCGGAACTCAACTCCACCAATTTTTTTAAAATAATTATATTTTTTTTAAAGAAAATTTTAGATAACCTTCTAAAAATTTTCTTAGACATCAATGCATGTGGCATATGCTTATCTATAATGTCAATGATTGACGTTTGCATACAAGTTTTGGAAGCATGTGCCATTGCATGTGGATCCTATGTTGTATTGTTTTTTTTATAATTATTTTAATAAAATAATAATAATAATAATAATAAAATATTTAATAAAAAATTAAATTATAATATTATTTCATAAAATAGAAGTGCTATTTAGTAAATTGTCGATCATATCTTCCCAACACTCGGGGCTGCTCTAATCGAGTTCGGTGTCCATGTTGTCGTAGTTGGACCGTGTTGGTTGGATTACGTGTGAGCGAGTTGGTTGGTTAAATTGAGACATTGATTCGTTTTGGAAACTCCGCACCAAACACCTCAGGCTCAGGAAAATACTAGGAGACTCCAAATACCTCAGGGAAATCGTGGGAGGCCTCAAAGGCAAGTGAATGCGCCAGGATGTGGAACCAATGAGCGTTACGATCGAACGAGTCATTAAAATTATCTCAAATCATTGTAAAATTATATTTTATGGAATAATACTATAGTTTAATTTTTTTATCAAACATTTTATTACTACTATTTTGTTGTTAAAATAATTTTTAAAAAATAAAATATAACATAGGAGCCACAGGAAATGACGCATGCTTCTAAAACTTGCATGCATGCACGATTGTCATTGGCATTGCACAGAAGCATGCATCATAAGCATTAATGCCTAAGTCAAAATTTGAGTGCATGCGCCACAAGCAATGGGGCATCTTCTAGGGGACACATTTTTTTATTTGAAAAGTGATTAGTTTGGTATATATTTTGAAAAGGTGGTTATTTGAGGAATTTTTTGAAAAATGTGGTTATTTAAAAAAATTCAACTCCACTCTATCCAATTTCAATTTAGTCTAACTTAAGTTTTCTTTTCACTTTATTACCTCTCGCTATTATGTTCCGTTGGTTAGTTCTATGTCTTCTTTGTTGTTTTGTACAGTTGAGAATGTGATAGTTTTTTTTAAATGAGTTGACTTCCTTCTAAGATGTTGATGTTCTATTGACAGTTTTTTAAGATAGACTCCCTTCGAACAAAGCTTGTCTAAACATGGGTGATTGTTGATTCTAATCGATCTCTTGTCTCTTGTTTTGAGATTCCGTTGAGTCGGTTTTCCATCTTTTTGTCACATGTAAGATCTTCTATAATTGTGTTGGAAAATGATTTTTCATAGAGATCATATACTTCTTTTTTAAGTCTTTAATCTCTTTAGGTGGTAGAACTAACTTGGGAACCATAGAAACCTCTAAGAGTAGGCGTGTCGTGGTGTCCGACACTTGGATGATACGCATACGATACATGTTAGAAAAATTAGACAAGTGTCAGAAAAGTCAGACAAGTGTCTCCGAAAAATATTTTTTATTTGCTTCAACATTATTTGAATTGATGTTTGACACCCAGATGACACTCATATAATACATGTCGGGCAATTCAAACAGGAGTGTATAAGAAATTGTTTTTTTCTTCTTTGTTTCAACACTCTTTACACATTTTTTTTACAAACTCACACACATCTAAATGAGTTAAACATGTATTTAAACAATGTTATCAATGAATAATTAAACACATGAATTTTGATTAAAATATTTTTAACTCTTTCAATATTAGATAGATAAATGAAGTTCAAATACTATCATATATGTAGCGGTGTCAGTGTCCCATGTTTTTGAAACTATCGGTGTTAAAGTATTTGTGTCGTATCGTGTCCCAATGTCTGTGTCGGACTCCGTGCTTCATAAGAACTAAGTCTAGGGGTCATTTTGTTATGATTCAACATGTTAAAGTCTTGTCTATTTGGATAGTAAAAAATGATGTCATCTTTAATAGTGTTTCAAAAACTGTGAAAGAAGTGGAAGATACGAGTTTTTTTTGTCTGAAAGTGATTTTTAGGTAAATCAATGGTGAACTCTTGTGCTTTCTCTGATTGACTTCTGAACTCTATCATATGACTTAATCAATAATGGATCGAGTGTTTGTCTTAATTACGAAGTAGGCTCTGGTTTGTGATTGGGAAATGCTCATTACACCTTTATATGTGCATCTCACGCCTCTGAAAATCTTAAAATACCCTTAATGCATCCGGAGATTCATCTCCGAACGCATCCAAAATCACATTGAACTTCATTTTTTCTGAGATCCACCCCATATTGAGTAAAGCATGGTCCGTAGATGCATTTTCGTATATTATTTGGGCGTATCCAGAGATGTATCTTCGAAATATTCTTTATACTCATTTATGGTGTTTTTATTTATTAAGCTGATTTAATTAACGACTCAGTGATATTTCCGGAGATGCATACCATAAATGTCGAGCGCGAAATTGAATAAAACACCACCTTGCAGGATTTCCTTCTTCATGCTCAAATAAAACTTCATTTTCAAAACTCTTAAAAAACATTCTTTCATTCTCAATCAACATTTCAACATCAAAACATCATTCTTATATTTCATCACATCAAAGGGAGCAAAATAAACTGGAATTGCAAGTAAAGTTCATTCATTTTATCCCTAATTCCTTGCATTAATCTGGTTTTTAAGTTGGAAAAAAAGAACGTTGAGTCTGAATATGTATCTCCGGACAAAGTTTAGTGTGGTCTGGAGATGCATATCTGGATTGTTCTGATTGTTTGAGCTTTAAAATATATTTTTTATTATTTGTTGTATTAGATATGTGTTGTATCCTAAAATTTGTCCTCCCTTTTCTTCACATCTCCATCTAACCGTTTGACTAGGGTTCAACTGCATACATTATTAACTCATGCATAAGCTTCATTCATGAGCTTCAATAACTCACCGAGTTCATCCTAAGTAACTCCAAACCTCCTTTAACTAACTCCAAGCCTAATTCCAAACCTCATTAATCCCAAGCCTAACCTCTATAAATTCTCATCTTCATCATCATCCAACACTAGCTACACTTTTGCATTCATCACCTTCAATTCTCTGCAATCTTTCTCTGAACCCTCTCTCTCTCACACTCAAAGCTCAATTCCCCCCAAACTCCATTGAAGCTTCACATTAAAGCTTCAAGAAGAGTGAGCTTAACCTCATCACTACAATGTTTTTGAAGAAGAAGATTCAGAAAACAAGCAAGTCAGAGGAAGATAAAGGCAATACTTCACCTTCTTGTACACGTGATTTTCCATTTTCATCTTCTCCGATCAATATTCGCTGGAGCAATTCTCAGCTTCGGAGGTAGGTCTTTTTTTTTCATTGCATTTTGGTTGTTATGCTGAACATATACCATGCTATTACAAACCCCTATCGTAAGGAGCTCCTAATCTTGTTCATAAAGGAGTATTGTAGATCTGAATTTTTAGGGGTTCTTAAGGATTCGGTCTCATTATTGGATTTAGGACAGGAATTAGAGAATTTTGAGAGTGGGTCCTTGTTCGGGAGGTGGAGACGAAGATGAAGGTGTCTCCGCTTTTCATTTCCGGTAGCCACCACCGCCGGAAGCGATTTCTGGCACGGTGGTCCGCGGTGGAGCTCCGGCACCGACGATCTAAACTGTCATGGAAAAGGCGCGCAAAACATTCAAATTTTTCTGGTTTTTTCCCAACACATAGTGTCATACGGTGAACTGACTTGGGGTGTTTTGCTTTTTATCGCAATGTCGCGGATAGCAAGAGTCGCCACCGACTTTTCTTTTATCCAATAAGGAAAGGTGGAAAAGAACAGGAAAGACCTCAATAGATTTTGGGTTCGGGAGGTACATTATACAAAGGGAAGGTGTTAGCACCCTTTGTATCCATGGTTATCCATGGGCTCTTAATTGCTGGATCACTTATATTTTTGTCTGAAAAGTGTTGGTGAATTGTTTAAAAATGTTTCGAAAAGAGAGTTTAACTTTGTAATGATTCTCGTATGAATGTATACAAAGTATTTATCTCGTTTGATTTTGAAAAACAGTTTAGAAAAATATAACTTGGTAATGATTCTAGTATGAATGTATACCAAGTGGTGATTTTCTAGGACTTGCAAAGTGTGAGGGGTGGAAAATGTTTTAGGTTATGATCCAGCAATTGAGAGTTATACCTTCCTAAGGTCGTTATGAACGTTTCCTATCCTTATGGGGGTAAAACTGTCCTTACTATTGAGAAGTAAGTAATTTTACCCTTTGGATGTTTAAGGGTCATCGTAGGGTCATCGATAGGTCATTGAAGGCAACAGTTGTAAGGATACCTTAGCATTCGAAGGGACGATCATCATTTAACCGTAGGCTACACCGAAAGGGTCATCGAGGGACAAAATCGTATTTTCGAAGGCAACATCCGAGGGACCATGATTTATTTTATGATGATTTAACCGAAGGGCCGTTGCTAAGTGTATCCCTACATTCGCGGGACATGACCGTTATACCGTAATACCGTAGGGCAAAAGAGAGGTCCAAGATCACATATTTAGAGGCCATGTTTTAAAGTTAATTAGGTAATTAGGGTGAATCTCCACATTAAAATCAATACATTAAAAATAATACATTAAAATTAATTACATTAAAATTAATTAAGCAATTTAGGGCAGCTCTTCACAAGGGTATCCCACAAATAAAGTGGAAGACCTAAACAACAATCTTTTCCTGGGGTGTGTGAACCTTTGCAACATTCAGCAAACGGGTTAGAATACCAAATCAGGGTGCAATCGAGGATTACACCGCGAAAGAAATCACAACAGTAATATGATCAGATAAACAATGCCTGGCTATGATAAAACATGAATGAAAAATCAGAATAGAAAAGTCGGCTACTGTCAGGTTCGCGCCTGCCTCGCCTAGCGAAGGCTTAGCGAATACTCGCTTCATGCTCGCTTAGCGACGTGCTAGCGAGCGACTGCGGATTCTGGTTTTGATATCAGTACAATTTCAACCAATTTTATGCCTTATGGCTTTCATTACAGCAATTATATGGTTAATCATTTAAGGTATTCAAGTGCACACTACAATTCACATGACAAACTTAAGATATTTTCATAAATTTAATCATAATGCCATATGCAAATTAAGAACATAAGGTAGTAATAGCAATGCCAACCTGTTTGTAATCGAATTGTAACCTTGAATTGGCCGACCGGATCGAATTGAGCGGAAGTGACCTTGCTGCCGCCGGCTTTTCCTTCAGGGTTTCTCGGAATTCTCAGGGTTAGCCTCCAGGGTTTTCCGTCTGTGAGCGCGAGGGTTTGCTTGCTAGGGTTCTCCTTTCGTCCTTTTTCGTTCTCCCCTTTTCATTACTGAAGTGCTGGTATTTATAATGCTTCTTTGATGACCTAATGGGCTCAGAATGAAGCCCGAAATTTTCTGTTGTCTGTCAGCTTCGCTAGGCGAGCGTGTAGCGAACGTGTAGCGAACGTTCGCTAGGCGAGCGTGTAGCGAACGTGTAGCGAACGTTCGCTAGGCGAGCGTGTAGCGAACGTGTAGCGAACCTTCGCTAGGCGAGCGTGTAGCGAACGTGTAGCGAACAGGCCAGTTTGGGCCATTTTCTGGATTGGGCCATTCGTGAGCTGGGCCTTTGTTCCTTTAAGATCAGTGTCATAAAAATGAGTCGGAATGCCCTGAAAAATGTCTTAAAATATTAATGGGCAAATTTTGGGGTATGACAGCTGCCCCTGTTCGATATTCTTGAACCGAGAGAGTCAGAATGGTATGTACGCCATTCGTGGTCTGGAGGTGGAAGATTATTGAACACTTAGAATGCCCCAAAAATTTGCACTTGTCAAGTAGTTAGTCTTGATGGAGATGGGCTTAAAGATGCCATCTAGGAAGTTTGATGATGAGAGCTTCAGAGTACGTCGTACGTTAGAAGATATCTGAAGTCATGGGTGTCACTGGGTCATACGCTAGACCGTATAGTGAGTCATTCATTAGGCCGTCGACTTCACTGGGGAGTTAGAATGGGTCATACGCCGCTGGGGATAACAGATCAGAATGGATCATACGCTAGATCGTATCTGAGTTGCAGAATGGGCCGTCTGTTAGGCTGTATCTGACGAAAAGTAGTCGTACGCTAGACTACACCTCGGGACGTACCGTACGCTAGGTAGTATCTGAGGAATGAAGATCCGAATGGGTCGTACGCTAGACCGTATTGTTGGAGGAGTAATATGCTGGGGATAAAGGATCAGAATGGATCGTACGCTAGATCGTATCTGAGTTGCGGAACGAGCCGTCCATTAGGCTGTATCGTTACTGGGGGTGAAGGATCAGAATGGATCGTATGCTAGATCGTATCTGAGTTGTAGACTGAGCCGTCCGTTAGGCTGTACCTGATGATGAAGGGGGTAGTCATACGCCAGACTACACTTCAGAATGTACCGTACGCTAGGTAGCATTTGAGGGGATGAACATCCAAGCGGGTCGTAAGCTAGACCGTCTCTGAGTAGCAGAACGAGCCGTCCGTTAGGCTGCATCTGATAATAAAGGGGTAGTCATACGCCAGACTACACTTCAGAATGTACCGTACGCTAGGTAGCATCCGAGGCCTTGAAGGTCCAAATGGGTCGTATGCTGGACCGTATTGGAGTTGTTGAAGGTCGGAATGGATCGTACGTTAGATCGCATCTGAGTTGAAAGAGTCATATGTTGAGCTGAATCAGAATGAACCGTACGCTAGGCTATATCTGATAGTATTTGTATACGTTGTATTTGCAATAAATGTCTGGGATGGGCTTATAGATGCCGTCACTAGGAGGACGTCAGGATGAATGTTGTCATGGAGTGTATCTGAAAGATGTATTTGAATCTGAACGTAATCGATGAAGATGTCCGTCTGAATGACTCTCTATTTTGACTGTATCAGGAAGATAATTAACCTGAAAAATAAAGTCAGCTTCATGCCATGTCATGATGCATGAGATGCTTTATGCTTTCGAAAATAACTGCAAACGATGTATGCATGCGTATGCTGTGAAATGATGTAATGAATGAATTATGCATCTGAAAAGTTCTTCCAGAGGACTCTACTGGGGAAAACAAATCTCAATCTTCTGGTTGGGAGATACTGGTATCGATGACCCTTTCTTAGCCGGGGATGCTTGATTTCTGTCTGATGGTAGAAATGTTCAACAGAAGCCTGGCTGGGGGTGGAAGAGATGACCCATTTGTCTAGTAATGCCACTCTCTTCTGGGAATGACTGGCTTTGCTGGGGAATAGGATTAGCAACGGATTCATTGGAAAGCATGATTAGACCTTCTCCTCGATCCTGAAGCCTAGTAGTAATCGCTATTTCTATTTTATGCACGCATTTTTGGTAAACATCGATCATATCCAAATGCATATATTAATTCGAATTAAATCAATGGACGTTTACGCAAACAAAACAGACAAAGTAAAAAAAGAAAACAAAATCATCTTTTAGGAAATAAAATTGTATTAATTTGAAAAGGGCCTATAAACAGGCAATTCGTGTACAAAGAGACAGAAATCCTAGTAAGAGGAAATTGTCGAGAAAACAAAGAGAAAGCTATGCCGAAAACGTCCTATTGACTTTAATTCCACTACTGCCATTATGTCTTCAAACCTCTCATCTCCTGCTGTCGGATAGAAGTGATTAGCTTGTTCAGTCCTTTGAACTTGGATGAAGCTGTCTGAGAATGGGACATAGTCATACGCTTTGATCCCTAATTTTTGCCTGGACCGCCTTTTCAGGTTTTCAATCCACCGGGATACCCTTTTTTGCCCAAGCCGCCTTTTCAGGTTTTCGACTTGCCGGGTGTACATTTTTTTTATATATATATCCCTAAATTTTGCCCGAACCCTTTTGGTTCGCCGGGATGCCCTTACTTTTGCCTAGGTACGTCGACCTAGCAGGTCTCTTTTATGCGTAGTATTTTTTGACTATGTCTGCGTTCACGGGATGTGGGAAGCCTTCGCCATCCATCGTAGCAAGTATCATGGCTCCACCAGAGAATACTTTCTTAACCACAAATGGCCCTTCGTATGTGGGAGTCCACTTGCCTCTGGGATCACCTTGTGGTAGAATGATACGCTTGACCACCAAGTCGCCGATTTGATACACCTGTCTCTTGACTCTTTTGTTAAATGCCTGGGTCATGCGCTTCTGATATATCTGTCCATGACACACAGCCGCAAGTCTCTTCTCATCGATCAAGTTTATCTGGTCGAGTCGAGTCTGAATCCATTCATCTTCATCTAAGCCCACCTCCTTTATGATTCTTAGAGAGGGAATCTGGACTTCCACTGGTAAAACGGCTTCCATTCCGTAGACTAAAGAGAAAGGAGTTGCTCCTGTCGAAGTGCGTACTGAAGTGCGATAACCGTGAAGAGAAAACGGTAACATCTCATGCCAGTCTTTGTACGTCACCGTCATCTTTTGTATGATCTTCTTGATATTCTTATTAGTAGCTTCTACAGCGCCATTCATCTTTGGTCGGTACGGAGAAGAGTTATGGTGCTTTACGTTGAACTGCGTGCAGAGTTCAGTAATCATCTTGTTGTTCAAATTAGTACCATTGTCAGTAATAATTCTTTCAGGGATGCCATATCGACAAATGAGATTATTCTTGATGAATCGTGCCACCACATTCTTGGTGACAGAAGCGAATGAGGCGGCCTCTACCCACTTTGTAAAGTAATCAATAGCAACAAGGATGAAGCGATGTCCATTAGAAGCAGTAGGTTTAATCTCCCCAATCATATCAATGCCCCACATTGCAAAGGGCCAAGGTGCGGTCAACACGTTCAATGGAGTAGGAGGTGCATGTACTTTATCCGCATATATCTGGCACTTGTGACAAGTTCTGGAGTGATGGTGGCAATCAGCTTCCATGGTAGACCAATAATACCCTGATCTCAGAATCTTCTTGGCCATCGTATGTCCACTAGAATGAGTCCCAAAAATACCGTCGTGCATATCTCCCATAATCTTTTCTGCTTCCTTTTTATCCATACAGCGAAGCAAAGTCGAATCATGGTTACGTTTGTATAATACTCCATTACTCAAAAAGAATTTAGCAGAGAACTTCCTCAGGAATTTTCTGTCATTGATAGATGCCCCCTCAGGGTACTCCTGAGTTTCTAAATATCTTTTTACTTCGTGGAACCAAGGTTTCTCTTCCACTTCATCAATATTAAGCTCATAACAATGTGCTGGTTCATCCAATCGCTCAATGGTGATCATGGGAGCTTCATTGTCCCATTTGACTCTGAACATAGATGACATGGTAGCCAATGCGTCTGCCAACTGATTCTCTTCTCGTGGGATATGTTCGAATGTAATCTCTCCAAAGTATGGGATTAGTGACAACACCTTCTCTCGATAAGGGATGAGATTCGGATGTTTAGTATCCCATTCTCCTTTGATCTGACTGATTAATAATGCTGAGTCTTTGTACACACTCAAAAACTTGATCCTTAGGTCTATGGCAGCTCTGAGTCCCAAAATACATGCTTCATACTCAGCCATATTATTGGTACAATGAAAACATAGTCTAGCAGTGAAAGGCGTATGGTAACCCTCGGGAGAAATGATTACCACACCAACACCATTGCCCAACGCATTAGAAGATCCATCGAAAACCATAGTCCATCGGGATCCCGGTGCGGGTCCTTCATCCGGTCTAGGTTTTTCATAATCAGTGACAAACATGACATCCTCATCTGGAAACTCAAAATTCATAGATTGGTAATCGTCCACCGCTTGATGAGCCAAATGATCAGCTAGCACGCTTCCTTTGATTGCTTTCTGGGTAGTATACTGGATATCGTACTCTGTTAAGATCATCTGCCATCTCGCTATTCTTCCGGAGAGGGCAGGTTTCTCGAATATGTATTTGATGGGATCCATCTTAGAAATCAACAAAGTGGTATGATTCAACATATACTGTCTTAGTCGACGAGCAGCCCAGGCCAAAGCACAACAAGTTCTCTCGAGCAGTGAGTATCTTGTTTCACAGTCGGTAAACTTTTTGCTCAGGTAGTATATGGCATGCTCTTTTCGACCAGACTCGTCATGTTGCCCCAATACACACCCCATTGAATTTTCTAACACGGTCAAATACATGATTAGAGGTCTTCCTTCAACTGGTGGTAGCAGAATTGGAGGTTCCTGGAGATATTTCTTGATTTTGTCAAAAGCTTCTTGGCATTCATCATTCCATATCATCTCTTGATTCTTCATCAGTAGTTTGAAGAGGGGTTTGCAGGTAGCAGTCAAGTGGGAAATAAATCGGGCAATATAATTCAAACGTCCCAAGAAACCTCTGACCTCTTTATCTGTACGGGGAATTGGCATTTCTTGAATAGCCCTCACCTTAGCCGGGTCAACCTCAATCCCTTTACCACTGACAATAAAGCCCAGGAGTTTGCCGGACCTTACCCCAAATGTGCATTTGTTCGGGTTCAACCTCAACTTGTATTTCTTCAACCTCTCGAACAGTTTGTATAAATGATCGAGATGTTCCTCCTCAGTATGAGACCTGGCTATCATGTCATCCACATATACTTCTCTTTCATGATGGATCATATCACGGAACAAAACCACCATAGCACGCTGGTACATTGCCCCTGCATTCTTTAAACCAAATGGCATTACTTTATAACAGAACGTGCCCCATTGCGTCACAAACGTAGTTTTCTCCATGTCCTCAGGCGCCATCTTAATCTGGTTGTAACCTGAGAATCCATCCATGAATGAGAACACCTTGTGTTGAGCGGTGTTATCTACCAGAACATCAATGTGCGGGAGTGGAAAGTCATCCTTGGGACTCGCTTTATTCAGGTCTCGGTAATCTACACACATTCGCACCTTACCATCCTTCTTTGGCACTGGTACCACATTAGCAACCCATTGAGGATAAGAAGTAACAGCCAGAAAACCTGCATCAAATTGTTTCATCACCTCGGCTTTGATTTTCTCAGACATTTCAGGACGCATGCGACGAACCTTTTGCTTAACAGGACAACATTCTTCCCTCGTTGGCAGTCGATGCACTACTATATCGGTATCCAGTCCTGGCATGTCTTCATAAGACCAAGAAAAAATCTCTACATAGTCATGCAACATCTGAATCAACCTTCTCTTGACACTGTTTTCCAAGCCTGCTCCTATTTTGACTTCTTTCTTGTTTACTTCAGTGCCCAGATTTACAGTCTCAACTGACTCCTCGTGTGGCTGTATAGTCCTTTCTTCCTGCAGTAACAGTCTGGCAAGTTCTCCAGGTACTTCACAATCTTCCTCACTTCCATCCTCGGCTTGGTAGATCGGATTTTCAAAGTCATAATGAACAGTAGTAGAACTATTGTCAACAGGATCCAGAGTGGGTATGGATCTGCAATTCGTTACGTGAGTGTGTGTAAGAAAACATAGCTCGTTTGGAAGATGACAGAAAAGATAAAGAGCGCAATATTTGAATGCAAAAAGTCCATTGATTTATTGAATATGAATATGCTTATGAAGATGACAAAACCCTTAACAAATTAGCTATTGTGCCCCGGGCATAGACACAACGCTTGGAGAAGTTCAATTGTAAAAAAACAAAAATTTGCAACACTAAAATAGACAATAACAATTACTCCTGACTAAAGGAAATCGGGATAGTGTCTTCAGCCTTCCAATTATTGAGTCTGTCACCAATTGTTGGGAAAATCCAGCTATCCAGGTCGCAATCGCTGTCAGCATCTTCTATAGCATTAATTTGACTCTTGTCAGAGCTGAACCCCAGGCCAAATTTGTCAGACTTGTACGGTACGTCGATCAATTGACCCCAGCCAGTACGACCACCATCTTCAACCACGGCTTGAGCGTCCTTCAGAGAAATCATAGCAGGAGGAGCACGAATAACCTTGGGTACACAGGAAGTTGGCTTAAGGACAGGATTGGTCGGAGGAACTACTTCAAATGACTGACAAGGAGTCTCAACGAATTCACCATCCATCTCGACGTATCTGAAGGTATGCACACTACTGACAATGTACTCTTCTTCTCCACACACGGTGACAATTTTGCCCTTTGTGGGATACCTCAACTTTTGATGGAGAGACGAGGCTACAGCGCCTGCCTCATGAATCCAAGGGCGTCCCAGTAAGCAGGAATAGGCAGGACGAATGTTCATTACATGGAAGGTAGTATTGAAGACTTGAGGTCCTATCTTGATAGGGAGGACTACTTCGCCATGGACAACACTCTTCGCACCATCGTAAGCACGTACCACAATGTCACTAGGTTTCAGTTCAATGCTTTTACAATCCAGCTTATCCAGCACGGCTGTCGGCAGCACATTTAAGGAAGAGCCATTATCGATCAACACATGAGACAAAGTGATTCCCCTACACTCAATGGAGATATGCAGGGCTTTATTGTGATTCTTTCCTGCTGGTGTCAGATCAGCATCGGAAAAGCCTAGGCCATTGTCAACAGCCAAGTGAGCAACATAATTTTCGAACTGATCGACAGATGTTTCCTGAGGCACGTGAGCAGTCTTCAAGAATTTTACCAATGCATTGGCATTGAGATTCAGAAGATAACAGCAAGGATAACATTGAGATCTTAGACGGGGTATGCCCCAACTGTTCTACAACATCAAAATCACTCTTGCGAATGATTTTCAGCACTTCTTCCATTTCTTGTTTGGCAACATCTTCGGGAGTAACTTCGACCGGTGTCTCTGACTGAGAAGGATTGACTGGTTCCTTTCCTCGAGTTTCAAGGACAGGAGGTGAGATTTCTGGAGAGAAGATCCTTCCGTTTCGAGTAATTTTACTAGTCCCAACAATGCCACTAGTATTAGCAGCATTATCCACTTGCTTCACGCCATGGACGTAAACATCACCGCCATAATTCCACGGAATAGCTTTGCTTGAGGAATACGGGATCGGGCCAGGTGCAGTGATGATTAGGGGAGCAACCCTGGGCTCAGCAGTAATCTTCACAGGCGCCCTGGTAGCGGTAATCTTCACTGGAACTTTGGACCTAGCAATCACAAATATTTCTTCAATAGGGTTTTCCGCCTTAGGAATCTTTTCGAAGAGAACTGTACGATCGTCCATCAGCCGTTGAATACCATTCTTCAATTTCAAACAGTCCTCGGGCCGGAGTATGCAGAGATTGCAATCTTCAGCACAACCTGGAAATAAACCAGCTTGCAATAAATTCCTCTTTATGATCGGGAGAGGAGATGTTAAGTCCGCCACATTGGAAATGTGAGAATCGTCATCCATAGCATTAACAGTCTTGTCATGGTTAGGCATAGGAGCAGTGATGACATTAGGAGTCTCCGGAGGCTCAAACTCAATTTCTCCAGCTTCGATCATATCCTGAATCTTATTCTTCAATGACCAACAATCGTTTGTATCATGCCCGGGGCTATCGGAGTGATATGCACACCTGGCATTAGGGTTATAACGAGAAGAGGTAGTGTTGGGATTTGTAGGAGGATCTCTAAGGGTGATCAAATTTGCCTTTAGCATTCCCTGCAGTGCCTGTGCCAAGGTCATATTGATCCTGGTGAACTGCCTTCTTGGCCTGTCTTGTTTGGGCTGGAAGTTTTGAGATGGTGGTGCTGCAATCGTAACTGCTCCAATGTCGTGGTCACGGTTTTTCTTGTTACGACCCTTTTGACCGTACACAGCATTTGATTCGTTCCTCCCCTGATAGGACCTTTTGGTGCTTGCAGAGGTAGCCGCCTGTATCTTTCCACTTCGGATGCCGCTTTCAACACGTTCACCTGTTAATATAAGTTCAGTGAAACCTGATGAAGAACTTCCCAGTAGATGGCTGTAGAATGGGCCGGTCAGTGTGCCCATGAACATGTCCACCAATTCTCTGTCGGTCATAGGGGGTTTGACTCTGCCAGCCAAATCTCTCCATTTTTGAGCATATTCTTTAAAGCTTTCTTTAGATCCCATAGTCATATTCTGCAACTGTAGCCGGGTAGGTGCTAGTTCAGAGTTATATTGGTACTGTTTATAGAAAGTTGTTGCTAAATCAGTCCAGGTGCGGATGTCAGAGCTCTCGAGCTGATAATACCATTCCAACTGTGTGCCAGACAGGCTCTCTTGGAAGAAATGGATCCATAGCTTCCTGTCAGTGGTATGCGGCTGAATCTTTCTCACATAAGCTCTCAGATGCATCTGAGGACAAGACGCACCATCGTACTTAGTGAAAGTGGGGATTTTGAATTTGCGAGGAATGGTCACATCGGAGACCAGACCCAAACTTTCGAAATCCAGACCGGGCGCCTTCTGACCCTCCATAGCTAGCATACGTTCTTCCAGCAACTTGTACTTATCATCTCTTGGAGAGTACTGTTCATTTTCATAATCTTCATCGTCATCCTCAGGGTTGGAGAAATCAGCATTCTCTTCCTCTGAATCATTCTCCGCCCCCTCTTCTGGACCATTCGGGATTCCAAACTTGACTCCTGTGGCCTGTCCTTTACGCCTTCTTCCCGGGTTAATGAAACTCACAGCTTTCTTGTCTTTCTTCTTTTCGAGCAAAAGAACCTTCAGTTCCTCCTGCCCCTTGGATAAGCTTAGCATCATCTCCTTGAATTGAGCATTCTGAGTCTGGAGATCTTTGACAGTTTGTTCAAGATCCATTTTTCTGTTTGTAATGAAGACCGTGAGAACATTGAACTTGTAGAATACCTGTTATGCAGTGTTATGTTATGCTATGCAATGTATGAAATGTTTTCAAGGACTTTTGGAATTTAACTTTGCGTAAATCACCAACAAGAGAGAAATGTTTATTGCTAATTTCTTTGACCAATGTTCATTACAAAAGGAATAATAATAAAAATACAATGAAAGCTCAAGTCTCCCCGGGGCGGCTTCTTTTTGGGCGAAGATACGCATTGAGTCTTCGTTCCTCATTAAGCTGACTGGTAAGTTCTAACACTTTCTTCCTTTCTGCGACGAACTGAGTCTCGAAAGTATCCCTTTCTTCTCTCAACTGGATCCAGGATCTCTTTAGTTCCTCAACATTGGTAGGCATATCTGGATAAGGAATGATCTGAGGAGCACCTCCTTCAGCTTCAGGTTCGACAATCTGAGGTCCGATTGCAAGATATGGCATGACAAGTTCACGAGCTCTGGCGCGTACCCATCTGAGATAAGGTTCCATAGGAATAGAATTTTTCTGTCCTAACGTACCTCTCTTCACCATGCCCCAAGCTCGTACAAATCTTTGACGGAGGCCTTGGGAATCGTTGTCATAGTCGAACACAATGCCTTCGATGATCATTTCATGTGGACCATCTCTTCGAGCACAACCAAACTGTCGCAGAGCTAAAGCAGGATTATAAGTAATACCTCCTCTTATTCCTAGGAGTGGTACATTAGGGAACTCGCCACAGCGATCAATGATGGTAACATTTTCCTTGAACTGAGGACACCAACAGATGTCTGGGTGGGAGAGCGACATTATCTTTTGAGACCATTTCAAATTCTGCTCGTTCTTCATGACTGATTGAGGAAGGTGCGAAATAAACCACCTAGACAACAAAGGTATGCAGCACATGAGAGTCCCTTGCTTCTTCATGGTACGAGTGTGGAGGGAATGCAAAATGTCTCCCAGCAAGGTAGGTACAAGGTTATGAGTGAGAAATATCTTAATAGCATTCATGTCTATGAATTGGTCTGGATTAGGGAATAACACCAAGCCATAGATTAGCAATGCCAGGATGTCTTCGAAAGCACGGACATTCATAACTTTTAAGAATTCTCGGGCCTTATTTGTCAGGAATTTGGCAAGTAAACCCTTAACTCCACTCATTGTTACCCAATTAGCTTCAATGTCGGACTTCGTCATGTGTAAAGCTGCGACAACTTCTTCAGCCTTCGGAACCTTTTCTAAACCACTGAAAGGTATTTGATCAAGGATAGGTATCCCAAGCAGTCTGGAGAATTCTTCCAGTGTAGGTACCAACTGATAATCTGGGAATGTGAAGCAATGATGTTTAGGGTCGAAGAACTGGAATAAAACTCTCATCATATCTTCTTTGAAACCAGTGGTAACCAAATTGAGGAGAGAACCGTGTTTCTTGATGAACTGGGCATGATCGGAAAGTTCTGACACTAAGTTCTTGAGTTGAGGAGAGATTGCTACAAGATTAATCCGGATGGTCTTCCTGGGAGCCATAGCTTTACAAAACAGAGCAAAGTTAAATCCCTAAGTCCTTGAAATGGTTAGTACAATGTTATGATGTCATGATGTCATGATGTTATGATGTTATGAGGTTAAATAAATAACAAGCGCAAGCAAGTCACACAACCATCATTCCTAGGTTTTAAGGCTTGCATGAGTTCCATAGGTAAGTACCCTCCCCACTGAAGTTTAGTTGGTTCAACCTGTCCTAGAATAGTAACCGGGTTCTAAAAGGATCTCCAATCATTGACCTTCCCTCAAGTCTACTTAGTGCAACACCAAGTGGTTGACCGAAGCTTCCCTAAAGTCCAATCTCAAGGAGTGTAGTATCGAGTCTCAACCAACCCCAGTCGGAACCGAAGTCAGTTATCTCACTACTTTCTAATGGCCAGGATGAGTCAATTAGGGTTCTAAAAGTCTGGTTAATGCTTTAATGACACCACGCAGATGCCAAATTTTTCCTCAAGTAAACATGAGGAACATCAGGACATCCAAAGTGTCACATTAACCGTAGCCATCATTTTAACCATTCCAGTATACGCCGGATAGTCGCGATGATCTATTGCTACTTACCTAAGGTACACTAGATCCGGGTGTAGGATCTTTCACTCAAGAATACCTAAGCAATCCCTTAAAAGTAAAGCAGACAATTTTAAATAAGTGATCTTGTTTTTAAGGTAACCTCTCTTTTTAAAGTGTCCCCAGCAGAGTCGCCAGTTCTGTCATACGGTGAACTGACTTGGGGTGTTTTGCTTTTTATCGCAATGTCGCGGATAGCAAGAGTCGCCACCGACTTTTCTTTTATCCAATAAGGAAAGGTGGAAAAGAACAGGAAAGACCTCAATAGATTTTGGGTTCGGGAGGTACATTATACAAAGGGAAGGTGTTAGCACCCTTTGTATCCATGGTTATCCATGGGCTCTTAATTGCTGGATCACTTATATTTTTGTCTGAAAAGTGTTGGTGAATTGTTTAAAAATGTTTCGAAAAGAGAGTTTAACTTTGTAATGATTCTCGTATGAATGTATACAAAGTATTTATCTCGTTTGATTTTGAAAAACAGTTTAGAAAAATATAACTTGGTAATGATTCTAGTATGAATGTATACCAAGTGGTGATTTTCTAGGACTTGCAAAGTGTGAGGGGTGGAAAATGTTTTAGGTTATGATCCAGCAATTGAGAGTTATACCTTCCTAAGGTCGTTATGAACGTTTCCTATCCTTATGGGGGTAAAACTGTCCTTACTATTGAGAAGTAAGTAATTTTACCCTTTGGATGTTTAAGGGTCATCGTAGGGTCATCGATAGGTCATTGAAGGCAACAGTTGTAAGGATACCTTAGCATTCGAAGGGACGATCATCATTTAACCGTAGGCTA
This sequence comes from Lathyrus oleraceus, assembly GCF_024323335.1. Taxonomy (NCBI): domain Eukaryota; kingdom Viridiplantae; phylum Streptophyta; class Magnoliopsida; order Fabales; family Fabaceae; genus Lathyrus; species Lathyrus oleraceus. The sequence continues at coordinate 88,456,030 of NC_066584.1, forward strand.
CACCGAAAGGGTCATCGAGGGACAAAATCGTATTTTCGAAGGCAACATCCGAGGGACCATGATTTATTTTATGATGATTTAACCGAAGGGCCGTTGCTAAGTGTATCCCTACATTCGCGGGACATGACCGTTATACCGTAATACCGTAGGGCAAAAGAGAGGTCCAAGATCACATATTTAGAGGCCATGTTTTAAAGTTAATTAGGTAATTAGGGTGAATCTCCACATTAAAATCAATACATTAAAAATAATACATTAAAATTAATTACATTAAAATTAATTAAGCAATTTAGGGCAGCTCTTCACAAGGGTATCCCACAAATAAAGTGGAAGACCTAAACAACAATCTTTTCCTGGGGTGTGTGAACCTTTGCAACATTCAGCAAACGGGTTAGAATACCAAATCAGGGTGCAATCGAGGATTACACCGCGAAAGAAATCACAACAGTAATATGATCAGATAAACAATGCCTGGCTATGATAAAACATGAATGAAAAATCAGAATAGAAAAGTCGGCTACTGTCAGGTTCGCGCCTGCCTCGCCTAGCGAAGGCTTAGCGAATACTCGCTTCATGCTCGCTTAGCGACGTGCTAGCGAGCGACTGCGGATTCTGGTTTTGATATCAGTACAATTTCAACCAATTTTATGCCTTATGGCTTTCATTACAGCAATTATATGGTTAATCATTTAAGGTATTCAAGTGCACACTACAATTCACATGACAAACTTAAGATATTTTCATAAATTTAATCATAATGCCATATGCAAATTAAGAACATAAGGTAGTAATAGCAATGCCAACCTGTTTGTAATCGAATTGTAACCTTGAATTGGCCGACCGGATCGAATTGAGCGGAAGTGACCTTGCTGCCGCCGGCTTTTCCTTCAGGGTTTCTCGGAATTCTCAGGGTTAGCCTCCAGGGTTTTCCGTCTGTGAGCGCGAGGGTTTGCTTGCTAGGGTTCTCCTTTCGTCCTTTTTCGTTCTCCCCTTTTCATTACTGAAGTGCTGGTATTTATAATGCTCCTTTGATGACCTAATGGGCTCAGAATGAAGCCCGAAATTTTCTGTTGTCTGTCAGCTTCGCTAGGCGAGCGTGTAGCGAACGTGTAGCGAACGTTCGCTAGGCGAGCGTGTAGCGAACGTGTAGCGAACCTTCGCTAGGCGAGCGTGTAGCGAACGTGTAGCGAACAGGCCAGTTTGGGCCATTTTCTGGATTGGGCCATTCGTGAGCTGGGCCTTTGTTCCTTTAAGATCAGTGTCATAAAAATGAGTCGGAATGCCCTGAAAAATGTCTTAAAATATTAATGGGCAAATTTTGGGGTATGACACATAGCTTCGAATCTCTGGGCTTATTTTCTGATTGGGCTTGTCATAGTATAAGCCCAATACAGTGCTATCTCACACCATTTTTTCTGCTGCACCCCCTAACTAAAGAGAACCTTGTCCAGCATTGGGCTTTGGCAACTGAAACCCATGTATTTGGACTCTGTTTTGCCCACTGTTTTCCTGCACATCCAAACCAGGCCTACACCTCTGTTTTGCAAAGGCTTTCTATTTTGTTTGATTTGTTTGTTCTTTGGTTTTATTGATTAACTTTGATTGATAAAATTTAGGTTAATTGGATCAATTAGGAGTTTAATTAGAATTTTCATCATTAGAATTTTAGATTCAATAATCATGAAAGTGTCAAAAGACCATTCTACCCTTTAGGGGTAATTTTGGATATTTTACTCATGTAATTGCCATGCTCCCTTAGGAATAGAATTAACATAGATTTTGATCAAGACTTTAATTAACATGCGCATGTTCCCTTAGAATTTGTACATAGAATCTTAATCGAATTTTTGACTAACCATGACATGATCCCTTAGGATAGTCTAATTCAATTTTAACCATTAGATTAGGTTTTAACCAAAAATTCCAAATCATTTCAAATCCTCTGATTTAAATTGATCAAAAGCAATTTTGATCAATTAAGTCCTTTGAACTTGTATAATCCCACAGTCTGGATTGAGTGACCAAAAGACCCTTGGTCACTTAATAAGACTTTTATTCTAAGTTGTGGAGCTCGAAGCCTCAAGTCAAGATCTTTCAATCAAGGCATCCTCAGTCATATCAAGCAGCGAATTATACAAGATAAATCAAAGGTCAACACTTGGTAAACACGATTCAATTGTACGAAACGACCCTTAAGTAGTAAGGAATGATATGATGGAGTCTCTCCTACCCTCGTCTAGATCGACTTTGCATATGGGGCATATGCCCCAAATATTCAAAGCGTTCATCCTTATTCATAAACTCTAGTACAATACTGTCGCAACCTGAAAAAGGAGATGCGAAAAAACAACCGGCGAGAAAGAAATGACAGAAGAGTCGCCACCGTGCGTTATTTATCCCAAAGGAGGGAAAGGAAACGCTCGAAGTAAACCTGGAAAAGGGAAAGGAAAAGACAAGGTCTCGCAACCAAATCTTGGGTTCGGGAGTCGATTATGCGAAGGGAAAGTATTAGCACCCCTACGCATCCTTAGTACTCTACGGGATCCACTTTTGTTGTTCTTGTCTAAAGGGTGTGGGTTTATCTAATGTACTATTTGCTAAAAGAGGGGGTCAAAAGAAAATGACTCGCACAGATATCGCATCCACTGCATACGTATCTCATCTGGATATGAGAATCAGAGTCTTCGTAGCTCGGCTGCCTATGGGTTAAAGAGGAGTGTGCTCGCTAAGACATCGCGTCTTATGCCTACGTATCTCATCTGGAATGAGAATCAGAGCAAACCGTAGTTCGGCTAACTACGGGTTAAGGGTTATGTTTTTTAGATGAACGACGTTACTACGCAATCTACCGGATGCTCGACCTTTGGAGACTTACTCGCCTGTAGTAGAAGGAGTTAATGTGTTCTTAGGAGAAGAAAAATCAATGAGTTTGTTTGGGTTTTAGGAATGCTCATGCAAAAAAGGAAGTCCTAGACGAAGGAACAGTGCTACCTTACTTGACATGCAAACGAGAGACTATACGAAGCCTAGCAATCCTATGGGGAGACGATCACACCATACAAAACAAACATGCATAAAGTAAAATGCCACCAAGGGGGCTCAAACCTACATGGGTAGGGCTTTAGTCAAGAGGGGTCATATCAACCTCGACAAACAAGCCATGGAATAGGTAATCAAATGGGCTCTTAACCACTGACATTGAACGTCAGGGTGAGCAGATTGATAACATGAAATAATATCACATTTTTGGACTCGATTTAATTAAATTATATTATTATTTGTTTCAATTTATTTCATATTATTCGATATTACGTGGTATTTTCCCTTCTATTTGTCTCAGGTAACTTATTTGAAGCATAAGTGAAAAAGGAAGAAAAGGGGGTGCAAAAAGAGGATGAAAGCAAATTCCACTAAAGCCCAGCCCACAATTACAAGCAAGAACCGCTGAAGCTGTGACGACCGCCACACAAGGTGTGACGAGCGTCACGCCCCCTGCTAAGTGTTACAAGAGTAACACATGGTGTGACGAGCGTAACACATGGTGTGACGAGCGTCACACCCCCATTCCTATATTTTTGGGTTTGATGCGTAACAGAAGCAACGGAAGCACGTTCCTCCTCTTTCTTCGCTTGACCAATTGACGTGAGAAACCTACCAAAGGGAAACAGTTACAAATGAGAGTAATATAAATAGAGCCAAAGATCCAACCCTGCAGCTCTCGCTCAGTCTCGCTTCTTTTTCCGCCGTGCAAGCATTTACAGCATTAATTTTCTACAGCTTTCTATTATTAGCAATTTTTATTTCATTTTCTTTTCCAGTCAATTTTCAGAGCACTTAATTAATTTTTCACACAATAGTTTCTACACCGGAAATTATTGTGTATCTTTTACTGGATCTAACCTTACGTTAGATCATAGTATTTTATTCCTTTGCTTTTATTTTCCTGTCCGATTGAAGATTGCAAGAACAAATCCAACCGGTCTGTGGTGGAGTGTTCAAGATTCCTATTAATTATTCAGGTTCTTTAATTTATTGTTTTAATTTATATATGCTCTGCATTACTATTTATTTATATTGTTTGCCTGATATGGTTTTATTTAAGCATGATAATTGTTCAGACCTGTTTAGCATGTCCGACTAATTAATTTAGATATCGGTATGTAAAGTAAGCGGAATAAGGAATCAAAACTAAGTTGGTTTAATTTTATTTAAAATTAAAGTCACTCTTTTCATGGTCTCAATTTACAGAGTTAATACCAAGGTTTTTGTACGAAAGTAAAAGACATAAAGAAGTTAAAATCAATAGAACGACGGTTTGAGTTTTTAACTGGACAGTGTAAATTGGACATTAATTCTAAATCAGGGCGAAAACAATTTTTAGAGTTAATTAAATTCTAATCTTTTTCAAAAAGTATTTTTAAAGGTTGAATGTGAGGACGAGAGTTAAGCATTTAAGTTTAATTATATAATCTAAGTCAATAGAGCGAGAGTTTGAGACAAGGGTGTTTAAACGGTTATTATTTTAATGAAAAGAGTTTCTATAGATTCAGTTGTTTTCAAAAAGTGATTTTGGACTTAACTAATAAGTGACAGCTACGTTAACATAAAGTCATAGTCTATTCAACAGAGCGAGAGTTTGAGATAAGACTTTTAAATCAATAGTGTCTACTGAAAAGATTTATTTTAAAAACCAAGAAACCAACGAAGATTTGATTCCCTAATTACGACGAACTACATACCGATATCCGCTTAATTGATATTTAAATTAGATCCAATATTAGTTTTACTTTTCCCCCTAATCATCAAAGTATCATCCGCCTTAGCTTTACGAAGTAACCTTAGAAAAACGGTATATCGATTCATAAGTCCCTGTGGGATCGATATCTTTTAAAACTACGCGATAGAACTGTGCACTTGCAGTTAGTACCCCAATAGACTTATAAAGTCGCGATCAAGTTTTTGGCGCCGTTGCCGGGGACTTTTATTTAGTCGATATCGTAACCCTTCTGTTACGCTGTAGAGACTAAGGCAATTTTTTTCTTTCTTTCGTTGATTTGTATGCCACACACTCGCTCACAAGGCGAGCCGTTTTACTTACGAATCAACGACATTGAACTATATCTCTGAGTCTTACGACGAATTTGGGAATATCGTGCTACAAACAATCTCCCTCCTATCGAAGTGCCCGACCTCAAAAATCTTCTTCCTTCGTCGATACCCGAGATGGCAGAACCAGCTCGTGCTCTTCGAGATTACGCCGCTCCATCGCAAGATGAGCCGCATTCGAGTATTGCTCCACCCGCAATCGAAGCAAACAACTTCGAACTTAAACCTTCGTTGTTACAAGCAGTGCAACAAAATCAATTCTCTGGAAATCCTACCGAGGATCCAAACCTTCATTTATCCGTATTTGTCCAATACGCTGATACTGTTAAAGCTAATGGTGTCACTTCAGAGGCGATTCGACTTCGTCTTTTTCCCTTCTCGTTAAGAGATAAAGCTAGAAGATGGCTTCAGTCTCTTCCTTCCAACTCAGTCACCACATGGAATGAGTTGAAGAAAGTTTTTCTTGCCCGATATTTTCCTCCAAGCAAAACAGCTATGTTGAGAGCCCAGATAAATGGATTTAAACAGAAAGATAACGAGTCTCTTTTCGAAGCATGGGAAAGATACAAAGACATGATGAGACTTTGTCCACACCATGGTTTAGAGGACTGATTAGTAATTCATACCTTCTATAATGGTCTCTTATATAACAAGGTTAACAATAGACGCCGCCGCAGGTGGTGCGCTTATGGATAAACCTTACGCCGATGCTTATCAACTTATCAAGAGCATGGCCCAAAACCATTATCAGTGGGGAAGCGACCGAACAATGGTAGAAAAACCTCAAACGAAAAGTGGCATGTACGAGATAAGTAGCCTTGATCATGTTAATGCAAAAGTGGATGCTCTGGCCCAGAAAATTGAAAGTTTAAATGTATCACCTCCAGCCACCGTGGTTGCCGCAGCTCAAAATTGTGAAGTCTGTGGAATCCAAGGTCACACTCCTGCAGATTGTCAACTCCTAATAGGAATCCAAGCAGAGCAAGTGAATTATGCTCAAGGAAATCCCTACTCGCATACCTATAACTCAAACTAGAAGAACCATCCTAATTTTTCATATAAGAGCAATAATGCTTTATACGCACCAGGACAAGCTCCCAGTCAAGCCCCAGCTATACCCCCTGGATATCAAAAGCCGACCCCATCCACACCTAACAATAATGTTCCTAGGAAATCCAACTTGGAAATCATGATGGAGAACTTCATAGGTTCTCAACAGCAAACCAATAAAGATTTCTTAAACCAGAATGTACACACCAGCGAACAAATTAAACAACTAGCAAGTAAAGTAGATGTCCTGGCTACCCATAACAAAATGCTGGAAACACAAATATCACAAGTAGCTCAACAACAAGCGCCTACCGCTGCCCCAACTGGTACATTTCCTGGACAGCCCCAACCTAATCTGAAAAGCCACGCTCATGCAACCATATTGAGAAGTGGAACAGAGGTAGAAGGATCGTCTGATCCAAGAATTGAGAACCAAAACTCTAAAAAGTCAACTGAGGAAGAAAATAAACCTAAGGAAAAGGAGGAGAGTAATAAGGAAACCGTAGAAAAGAAAGAACCTTATGTACCTCCACCACCTTATAAACCACCTATCCCTTACCCTCAAAGGCTTATTAAAACCAAAGATGCGGGCCAATTTAAAAAATTTGTTGACTTACTGAAACAATTAAACGTCACAATTCCTTTTACAGAAGCTATTACGCAGATGCCCTCATATGCTAAGTTCTTAAAAGAAATTCTTTCTAATAAAAGGAAACTTGAAGAGAGCGAAACCGTTACACTCACTGTTGAATGCAACGCTATTATCCAGAATATGCCTCCTAAACTTAAAGATCCTGGTAGTTTCTCTATACCCTGTCACATAGGAAAATTTGTCATAGACAAAGCTCTATGCGATTTAGGAGCCGGTATCAGTGTTATGCCTTTATCCATATGCAAGAAACTGGAAATGGGAGAATTAAGACCAACTAAAATGTCTGTGCAATTAGCAGATCGTTCCGTTAGATATCCTGTAGGAATTCTTGAAAACGTTCCCGTGCGCATAGGTCAATTCTACATTCCAACCAATTTTATAATTATGGACATAAGAGAAGATGAAGTTACACCCATTATATTGGGAAGACCATTCTTAGCAACCGTCGGTGCTATCATAGACGTAAAACGAGGACGACTCACTTTCGAAGTAGGAGAAGAAAAAATTGAGTTCATTCTTTCCCAATTTTTGAAAGCACCTGCAATAGACGACACATGTTACTTCATGGATATCATCGATGAATGCATAAAAGAAACAGAGTTAGAAAATGACAAATTGTCTGACTATCGTGTAGAAGACAAACTGAACCAATGTTTAGCAATGACATCGGATCCTACGCAATGCCTTAAGAAACCAAACCTCGACCTGAAAACACTTCCCAAAAATCTGAGATATGAATTCCTAGACTTAGAACTTGAACGACCAGTGATAGTTAATGCAGACTTAGGAAAACTCGAAACCGAAAAACTCCTACATATCTTAAGAAAATACCCAACCGCACTAGGATACAACATCACCGATCTTAAAGGGATAAGTCCTTCTATTTGTATGCACCGCATCATGCTAGAAGAAGACTGTAAAACTTCTAGGGAACATCAGAGGAGACTAAACCCGATCCTGAGTGAGGTAGTGAAAAAGGAAGTAACAAAGTTATTAGAGGCAGGTACCATATATCCTATATCTGATAGAAAATGGGTTAGTCCTGTACACGTAGTACCAAAGAAAGGAGGTATAACAGTTATTGAAAATGAAAAAGGAGAAACTATAACCAAACGAATCGAATCGGGATGGAGAATGTGCATTGACTATAGGAAACTAAACAAAGCAACCCGAAAAGATCATTTCCCTTTACCATTCATTGACTAGATGTTAGAACGATTAGCAAAACATTCTCATTTCTGCTATCTAGACAGATACTCAGGCTTCTTTCAAATACCAATTCATCCTGATGACCAAGAAAAGACAACATTCACATGTCCTTTTGGTACCTTCGCTTATCGACGAATGCCGTTCGGCTTTTGCAATGCTCCTGCAACCTTCCAGAGGTGCATGATGGCAATATTCGCCGATTTTCTCGAAAACATCATGGAAGTATTTACGGATGATTTTTCCGTATGCGGACAAAGCTTTGAAGAATGTCTTGAAAACCTAGAAAGAGTTCTAGAACGATGTGTAAAAGTAAACCTAGTACTTAATTGGGAAAAATGTCACTTTATGGTACAAGAAGGAATTGTTTTAGGACACATCATATCAAATAGAGGAATTGAAGTAGACAAAGCCAAAATAGAAGTAATCGAAAACCTTCAACCTCCGTAAACTGTGAGAGAAGTACGAAGCTTCTTAGGACATGCCGGTTTTTACCGACGATTCATTAAAGATTTCTCTAAAATAACTAAACCTTTAACTGGATTATTGATGAAAGATGCTGAATTCATCTTCGACAATAAATGTTTAGAAGCATTTCAAACGCTTAAACAAGCATTGATCTCCGCGCCCATAATGCAGGCTCCAGATTGGAATGAACCATTCGAAATAATGTGTGACGCAAGTGACTACGCCGTAGGTGCTGTCTTAGGACAACGAAAAGATAAAAAGCTTCACGTCATATATTACGCAAGTAGAACCCTAGACGAAGCACAAATGAATTACGCCACGACCGAGAAAGAACTTTTAGCAGTAGTATTTGCACTAGATAAATTTCGTTCTTACTTGGTCGGAGCTAAAATAATCGTTTACACTAACCACGCCGCCATTAAGTACCTCTTAACAAAAAAGGACGCTAAACCTAGACTCCTAAGGTGGATTTTGTTGCTACAAGAATTCGATTTGGATATCAAAGATAAGAAAGGAACTGAAAACGTAGTAGCAGATCACCTCTCTAGACTTGAAAACCTGGAACCGGAAAGAACATCGATCAACGATGATTTCTCGTACGATAAACTTATAGCTACTTTGGAAGAAAATAAAGCTGATAAACAAGTAGAGACCACCCTAGCTATATGTGTTACACCATGGTACGCCGATCTCGTCAATTATTTAGCTGCCGGAATAGTTCCACCTAATCTATCTTACCAACAAAAGAAACGATTCTTCCATGACATAAAACATTATTACTGGGATGACCCTTTACTTTTCAAAAGAGGCCCCGATGGTATTTTTCGTCGGTGTATACCTGAAGAAGAGGTAGAAAGTATAATCCAACATTGTCACTCCGCTCGTTATGGTGGACATGCAAGTACATCCAAGACCTGTTCTAAAATCCTACAAGTTGGTCTTTATTGGCCAAACATATGGAAAGATATACATAATGCCATCAAGAAATGTGATAGATGTCAACGCACAGGAAACATATCTAGACGCGACGAGATGCCACAAAAGGGCATTTTGGAAGTAGAGATTTTCAACGTGTGGGGAATAGATTTCATGGGACCTTTTCCGCCTTCTTTTGGTAACAAGTACATACTCGTAGCAGTTGACTACGTATCAAAATGGATTGAAGCTATAGCTTCTCCAACAAACGACACACGAGTAGTAACTAGACTCTTTAAGAATATAATTTTCCCAATATTTGGTGTCCCAAGAATAGTAGTCAGTGATGGAGGATCGCATTTCATATCTAAGGTACTCGAAAAACTACTGTTTAAGTATGGTGTAAAGCATCGAGTAGCAACACCTTACCATCCTCAAACCAGCGGACAAGTGGAAGTGTCTAACAGAGAAATTAAACAAATATTAGAAAAAACAGTCGCCACCTCAAGGAAAGACTGGTCATCAAAACTATCCGAAGCTTTATGGGCATATCGAACCGCCTACAAAACTCCCATAGGAACAACCCCATTTAAGCTTATTTATGGAAAATCTTGCCACCTCCCGGTAGAATTAGAACATAAGGCCTACTGGGCTATTAAAAATCTAAATTTAAACTATAAGGCCGCTGGTGAAAAGCGAATTCTTGACATAAACGAATTAGAGGAACTTCGACAAGACACCTACGAAAATGCCAGAATCTACAAAGAAAGAACGAAAAAATGGCATGATAAACGTATATCAAGAAAAATCTTAAAACAAGTCGATATAGTCCTTTTGTTCAACTCTAGACTTAAGTTATTCCCAGGAAAACTACGTTCTAGATGGTCAGGCCCTTTCCAAATCACCAATGTCTTTCCAAGTGGAGCGGTGGAAATTAAAGGAAAATCTATTGAACCATTTATCGTAAACGGGCAGCGTCTAAAACATTATCATTATGCTGAGAACAATGAAGATTCGCAAGTCCTGCACTTAGACGTAATGCCTCCAGAATTTATAGATTATATTTGATAGTTTTTATGTCGAGCTTGCGACATTAAACAAAGCGCTTCGTGGGAGACAACCCACAAATATTTTTTTTTATTTCTTCTTTGACTATTCTTTTAAATTTTATTTAGTATTCATTCTTCATTTATTTTAATTTATAAAAAAATTCTTCTTTTCTTCTTTCGGCATTTGGCCAAATCCTGACTAAAACTCTTGTTTTTCTTTTCTCTAGCTAACACTAACCTGATGGGACAAATTGATCGTATGGGTATCAAATTCAGAGGGAAAGCTCATAAATAAAAGTTTGAGGAACTAGCAGAGAGAGAGATGCTACCTAGCTTGTATGCTGATGACTGGGCAATTACTGCCCTTGGACTAAGAGAAAGTGTCATGTATTTGCTGAGTCAAATAGGGTGGGAAACCACTCCTATTCGAAGACAATTCGTCACTTACCGGAGACTGACTCTATAATTCCTTAGCTCTCTGATCTATCTACCCAGTCATGGAAAAGGAATAAGCAGAGGTTTCATTCAGTTCAGAATGTTCAACATGGAGTATCAATTTAACATTCAAGACTTTACTAACCTTTTAGGGTTCCCTACCTCTTTTGATACATTCACAGTGAGCCAAGAAGACCTTTTTGAATATAGAGAACTTGAACATTTTTGGGGAAGTTTGACTGGAAATGACGACCCCGAGGAACATGAGTTTCTTTCTGGAAACATACATAACCCGGCCTTTCGTTATTTCCATAAGATCCTGGCCCACACCCTTTTTGGGAAGAAGTCAAATACTACTACAGTATCACGTGATGAACTCTTCATCATATTTTGTGCTTCCCAGAACCGTCCAGTGAATGGTGCCACTTTTATGTTGGCGAACTTTGACCGCCTTATCCAAGATGAACGGGCACCGATTCAAATAGGCGGATTGATAACCATGATTGGTAATGCTATCGGATTACGTCAACCTATGCTTGACCTAAGCCCTTTTTATGGCATTGCGACTATGAGTATACCCTTCCTTTTCAACATTATGTTTATAGCAAACCTCGGGCCTGAAGAGTTCGAACTAATAATTGACAACCAAGTTCTTTGCCTATTCACCTTGCCTAGTCCGAGGACTAGTGTTCATAACCGCAATAACTGGCTCTAAAACCCATGAGTTTTCTTCTTCTTCCTCTTTATTTATCCCAATGAAGGGATAGGGAAATATCGATAAAACCTTAAGGAAATGGAATAATGGTCGTCGCAACCATATTCGGGTTCGGGAGTGGATTACGTAAGGGGAAGGTATTAGCACCCCTTACGTCCGTTGTACTCAACGGGAACCTTTTAGTTTTAATTTGCGTTTCGAGTGTTAATTTATGTTTGTTTATTATCTTTGGGTTATAAAATATTAGAAATTGAAATGGATGGGAACCTCGGAAAAGGAAAGGGGAGGTTTTTTATTAGTGTGCTCACGAAGATACAACAATCTTCTGCCTACGTATCCTTAAATAAGGAAATCAGAGCATTCGTAGTTCGGGGAACTACGGTTGGTTGGTGTCTTTTACCGAACAGCTATTTAGATCACGTTCTAAAGGCTAAACGCTGGCTTGTCTACTCTCGGCGGAGGCTTTAAGCACTAGTTTGTTATGCGCATTAGAAAGGATTAACAGTGTTCTTTCTGAAAAGACTTTCAGTCACACGGGGATGACAAGCTGGATTAATATGTTGGATATTTTGTTTGGTTGGATGACGATTACTCGGATAGTCGAGTAAGACAACTCGTATCCTAACAGTCGGGAAAGGGAGTAGAAGACTCTAGACCACTTTCTTTTTCATCCTTAGTTATGGAAAGGATTTGAATGATGGTTAAGGTATTTTAAACGGATGACGAATACTCGGATAACCGAGTAAGACAACTCGTATCCTAATAATCGGGAAAGGGAATAGAAGACTCTAGACCACTTTCTTTTTCATCTGAGTGATTACGAAAATAAGTTTGCGTATGGTTGATGTATTTTTAGAATGAACGACAAATACTTGAATAACTGAGTAAGAAAACTCATATCCAAGCATTTGAGAAGAGGAATCGAAAACTCAAGATCATCTCCCTTTTCGTACAGTTTGTTATGAAAATGGTTTGATTAAGTTGTATGTTTGTAAAAAATGACAATTGTTCAACTGACCGAGTAAGAGAACTCGTATTCAAACAATTGAGGAGTGAAGTCGAAAACTCAAAATCAACTCCCTTTTCATTTAGCTTACTGTGAAAATATTTTGATTTAATCTGGGTTCGGAAATTTGTAGAGGAACGACAATTATTTGACTAACCAAGTAAGAGAACTTGTATTCAAATAATCGAGGAGAAAAATTGAAGACTCAAAGTCATCTCCCTTTTCGTTTTGTTATTATGAAATAGTTTGATTTGTTTGTGCTTAGGTGGATGGAAATGACGACTATTTGACTAACCGAGTAAGAGAACTCGTATTTAAATAATCGAGGAGAGGAATTGAAAACTCAAAGCTACCCCCCTTTTTATTTCCAAATGAAATGGTGTTTGATTGTGATTGGGTATTCTAATTTAATTTTAATAAAGAATACTCAATGTTGGATCGAGGTTTAAAATTTATGTTTACGAATGGATTGAATTTATTTAGTGAATAATTCATCTAATCGATTAAATTAAAATCGAATAGGTCTCATTGTAAGAAAGCCCAAGAGTAAGCCATGTGAGGTTGATGGCGATCCTTTAAAAGCGATCGACTTACGAAAGGTGTCTGAAAATGGGGCTCGATATTGAACCGAACGTTGTGTGATTTTAGTGGTTTAACATGATTTTGGATCGATGATGAAATGGAGTGAAATCGAATTAGTAAATTAAAAATGATTATGAAATTGTGATAGTGGAGGAAATCGATCAACATTTAATTGTCAAAATTAATTTATTAAAATTTGGTTAAATCAATTAATTATCAAAATCATTTAATTAAATCAAATAATAAAGTTAATTAAAAGTAATTAATCAAAATTAACTAATTAAGCAAAGTTTTATTAATTTATTTATTTAATTAGAAGAGATAGAAACAAGTGACAATGTCGATTTAACAGTGATCGAAGTGAATTGGTCACGATGTGCTCAACAAGCGGTTTGTGCGTAATGACAACACGAGTAATGTCATACGCAAAGACCAAAATACGGAAAAAATATTAACTTGATGTATAGAAACTTCAACGGCATATCAACATAAAATTGCCAAATCCACAGATAAAAAAAATCTGATTTATGGTAATGAAATTAAACAACCACTCAATATTATTTACAATTTCAATTATAACATATAAGGGTGCCATGAATAGTTAACGAGACTAATGTTCATAAGGAAAACCCAATTCCTAATATAAATTTAGTATCACAGTAACAACATATAATAATAAAAGAGAAATGAACAAGTTTGAAAAAAAAAATATTTTTGTAAAACAAATATAATAATTGTTATCATTTTTTTGGAAAGTGAATCAACGTGAAAAGTCAAGATAAAACCTCTATCAACTTCCAAGTAACAACATAATATTATATTTTACATACTTATATTATTTCACATAACTAAACAAATCGACACTAATCCATGATCCACATACCCACTAAAACCCTCCCATGAGGGTAAAACAAGGTCGTATAAATGCACTCATATGCAGTAGTTTTAACAACTTATCAAAATAATTTAATTTGAAATTCTCAATACATGGAACAGAGCAATTTACTTCATCATATTTTAAATACAGAATGAACAAACAATCAAATAGCAGTGATGGTGAAAAAAGAGTTAATACCATATTGAGTGAGCAAATTGTTTCCTTGATGAGTGTAGTGACTTTACATGCTCTTGTAACCCTTTCTCTATTTCACACGGTTGCAACACGAATCGCAATGTCGTTGCTGCGTCGCCGAGAATGCTACTGAGATATCGTCGGCTCCACTTTACCACAACTGGACTTCGCCGGAGACAACATCAAATGGCGATGTTTTTGCTCTTCCTCCATATGTCTCGTTTGTGGATATTTTATCATCCCTAGCAGCCATTCTCAGATTTACTTCCAAAACTGCGGCATAGATATAGAATCCAAACGAATCGCAACTCAAACGTTATGGTAATGATGAACTTGTGAGGTTTAAGGTGAGCGGATGCGAGTTACGGAAGTCAAGGGAGATTGTCGGTTGTTGGTTTTGATGGTGAGTGGCAGAGGCGGAAGGAGATTCGGAAGCTTGTTTGTCACGGCGGATTTTGGATGTCACCGGTGGAAGGAGTTTGAAGGAAGGTGGATGGATGGTCTGTGATGCTGACGACGGTCATGGTGAAGCAAGGTATGTGTGGATTTTTCGGTTTAGTGGGGGAGGTTGAAGGAAGAAGAAGAGGTTAAATGGTGGTATCGGTGGAGACTTTGAGTGAGGAAGATGAGATTTCGCCGGAAACAGAGGGAGAGAAAAAATGGTCGAAGGAGATGCAACAAACCCTTTTTTATTGGCCAAGCCCCAAAATCTGTTTTTCAAAGAGAGAGAGAGAGTATTTTCTTTTTAATGGAGAGGGATCCCTTGGAGAAAGTCTGTCCCCCCCGAGAGAAGAGAGATCATTGGCCTTCTCCTTTTATTTTCTTTTTCCCTTTTTAACATTTCCTCATTACCGTTGGAGGGTGTGTGTATGAATTGAAAGAAATCCCCAAAAATATGCTTTCCCCAAATCACCCCCAAAATGAAAATATCCCCGAAAGAGTAGCGTCTGTGTGAGCAAAGAGACGTTGGGAGGGGGCTACGTGGCAGCATGTAATTGGAAGGAAGATATTTTTAGAATTTTTAGATTTTATTAAGTAAAATAATATGTTGATTTATGATTGGTTAATAAGGGAAAATGAGGATGATGCATGTGAACCTTTGATTAATTTTGAATCAATGATCAAGATTGAATTAAAGAAACACAAACTGATTTAAAATATCAAAGACGCCCCTTCTAGAAGCTTTAATTAATTTAAATGAGATTAAATCAATTGAAACAGTTAAAATTCACAACTTCTAAAATAAATATGGTAAAAATAAAACAAAGACATGAAAATTTCTATTTATTTAATTTGAATACTTTGACAAAAGAATAAAATTAAAATGATTAAAAATGAATCAAAGTCGAGCGAAAATTTGTTCGAAAAATTAAATCGGATACATTAAAATGATCAGTGCGAAATATACTCATTGAAAAACTACAGCGTTTCTTTTAATTTTAAAATAAATTTTCACCGGTTAATAGGTTCAGACGGATTAAAATGTAGCTGAAAAAGTTGTCGAAAAATATAACGAGCATACCCGATTAAACTATGTGGACCGTAGATTAATAATACTGACGTCTGCAAGTTTGATTTTGAAACTTTGTATCCACTGATTTTGTCTGTACTTGAGGAAATGATTCAACCGATTTGTCTGTATTTTCAATAAATTTATTTTGACTGATATTTTAGTTATTATTCATGATGGAATGCATGTCATGTTGTGCATATGATGCAAATTAAAAATGAAATCGATTTTACAAAAATTTAAATATGCCCAGACAAAATTGGGGTATGACAATGCCCTATTATTATTTGTGTATTATGGTGAATGAAGTCACCTATGATTGATGAATTTGTTATGGTTCGTGGAACCAACGTTTGGTGGAACCGATCATGTATTCAGAATGTGTGTTTTTCTGTGGTGGTACACATCTCTATTGGTATGCTTAGATGAGTAAGCATTGGGATGTGGGACCAATGATTCGAGCCTCAATTGGGTTTGAGCCCCAACCATGGCGGACATGGGGGAAAGGTGGACACCTATGTGGGTTAGAGTCCCATACGGTGAAAGATACCCTAGGTGGGTTAGAGTTCCATACGAGTGATGGTTCTCAATAGTGGGTTTAAGTCCCATAGGGGGACCGGATATCCACCGCGAAAGTCGAATCATACGAGCATGCATGAACCGAGTCTGGCTTAGACGTAAGTCCGATCGGAATTGATGTTTCATGATCTGAATAATGATCGTGGTTGAGTTATGAGAACTCAGATGCATGTTGTCATACAATTGCGAGATAGTTCCCCATCGCTCAGGTCTTCGTTCCCTTGTTGACTTGAGTTGGATATGAGTTGAGTTCGATTAGAATACCCTGTAGAGCCGAGTGGACCCATAGGATAGGAGAACTCACTGAGATTATTATCTCATCCTATCATTGTTGTTATTTTTCAGGTATTCTTTACAGGTTGGATCTAAGAGAAACTGTTATGGATGTTTCAAGGGTTGTTGTTCATTATAATCTTCCGCTGTGGAGTTGTGTGCAATGAAGATATTGTACATAGTTCTTAGATTTTTATTGTTTAGGCATTATTGTATAACATGTTCCATTGATGTTCTAGTTTGGACATGTATATATATATTGATGCCATTAGGCACTTATGTTGTGACAGTACCAAAATTTAACACTTGTATGATATTATTCTAGATATATATTATACGGGTTGTTACAATGGAACACCTTCTCCTGCTAGATCTACTGAATCCATCCAGGACTATGAGATTTGTGACGACCAGATTCCTTATGCTGAGTCTGACCCTCAGACACCATCTGGTTATTATGATATTGACCCTCCACCTCAACCTATCCCGACCGAGGAGTCGGCAATACCAGATCTTAGACATCATATGCCCGGAGCTAATTATAACACCACCATTCAAGCTTTGATGTCAGAACAAGACGCCCTCAGAGAAGAGTTAGCTAATATGGGACAAGAATTTCTGGGATACATGAGCAGCATGACAAATCAATTCCACGAGTTGCTAAACCGTGTTAACTCATTCGCTCCTCCGGCCAGAGATCCTGCAAGTGGCTAGAAGTTGTTTTTTCTTAGTTACTTAGTTTTAGTTTAGGCTATTTATTAGTTTTGTTTCACATTATTTTTAATATTAGTATTTGTTTTTCTTTCGCATGTTTGCTTTTGTTTTCCAATGTTACATTATGATTATTTTATGAAGCTATTGCATTATTGGTTTATTTTATTTTGATCTATGCAATTTCTATAATTACAAGTAATGATATCCACTATATGCTAATAATTACTATGCCTGTTAAAGAAATACATATATTATGGTAGTAGAATAGCATGCAAGGCAATTTAAAAGCATTACAATATCAAAATAAAATAAGCATAAGCAAAACAAAATAACAAAAATAAAATATAATAATAAAAACAAATTATGAAGCA
Organism: Lathyrus oleraceus; assembly: GCF_024323335.1. Taxonomy (NCBI): domain Eukaryota; kingdom Viridiplantae; phylum Streptophyta; class Magnoliopsida; order Fabales; family Fabaceae; genus Lathyrus; species Lathyrus oleraceus. The sequence goes on from NC_066584.1 coordinate 88,473,733, forward strand.
CCCACGCAAGCAGTGACCGTTGCAAGCTGATTGTGTGAAGAGCGTCACACACGCCATCACGGTCGTCACACCAAGTGCCTGTGACGCCCGTAACACCCCTGTCACGAGCGTGACACCTTCAGACTAGGTGAACGTTAGTAACCGTTGGGGACACGACCGTTACACCACCCCATTTTTTACCTTCCCCATTCACTTACCCATTTACTCACATTTACCCACATTTAATTATTTTTCACCCACTCCCTTTCCAACTTCCAAAACTTTTCCTATAAATACCCACCATACCTTTCTTTCTACATCATCCCAACATACATTTCTCCATAAAAAATCCTTTTTCATCCCTTCTCCTCCTTTCAACCCACTTATCAGTATGGCGGGAAACCAACAATTCGGAAATATCATCTTCCGATCCGAAGATGATAATTATCAAAGGGAGCAGTTCGAGCGTTTCCAACAGCGAGGTGTCGTATCTACCAGGTATCCTGATTTAAATTGTTTACAAGAATTAGGATTACTTCAGGGTATACAATGGATGCTCCGCCTTGCTGATTTAACCTTTCTATGCACACACAATCAACCTACCTACCCATCTCTCACCTTAGAATTTTTAAGTTCTTATTCGTACAACACTCCTACCGGTGAAGACGAGTACTTAACCAGTACCGCAACCTTCCGCATGTTCAACGCCGAATACTCACTATCCCAGGATCAGTTGAGTGCCATGCTACAGTTCCCTGTAGGAGACCGAGTCCATCCAAGAATCCCTCCGAACTCCCAGTGGCACATACACGCCTTCGACCTCTTTAGAAAAATATCCGGTGTGGAAACCGATAATTGGGATGCACTACTTGCTTCCCATATACATAACCCAACCATCCGGTATTTTATCCGCATCCTGCAAAACACAGTTTTTGGAAGACCGAACAACAACAAAGTTAACGCCAAGGAATTATTCTTCCTCCACTGCGTCTTTGAAATGGATACAAAGGTAAACGATGCTTCTTTCTTATTTCATCATATCCGCACTCTATGTGATAGAGGCCGCCAACCTTTCGTGATTGGAGGATTAATAACCTCCATAGCACTTGGTTTGAATCTAGGGGACCGACTTCAAAATTTACAAGCTCTCCCACCCCTATTTATGGATATAAGTTATTGTCGGTCCAACCGCCTAATCAAAAACAGGGTAGGCGGAAGATACTATCTTATGGTAAACAACCAAGAAGTCTCAAGCGTTGTTTTACCCAACATTGCCCTCACAGATGTCACCAACCCCAACCGCTTCATCTACGACCTTAATGCTCTCGAAGCTACAGAGCCTACACACGCAAACCCGCCTCCAGACGAGTTTGAAAAAATGGAGCAAGGTGATCAAGGTCCTGAGCAACAATCAATTCCGCTCAACCCTTCCGATACTGCAACTGGTCCATCCTCACGACGTCGTCGACGAAGAAGGCCAGCAACCAACGACGACATCATGGATGTTATTGATGGTATGCAAGCGCAGAATCTCGAAGTGATGCAAATGATGCGCCAGATGCAACAACAACAGGAAGCGAGGAATGCAATAACCGACCAGCGGTTCACTGAGTTGCTCAGCAGGTTTGACGACATAGGAGTACGTCAACGATCACCAGGTCCAAGAACAAGAGGCGGCAGGCAGCATTGACTTTAGTTTCTTTTTCTTTTTTCTATTTCTTTTGTTTTCTTTGAAACATTGGGGACAATGTTTCATTTAAGTGTGGGGGGGGAAACCTTGTTCTTTCAACCTTCCCTTTTCAAGTATGTTATTTTCCCTTTCATTGTTATTTCCCTTCCTTATTAATTTGGAAAAAAAATATATTATAATATATATTTATTTTAAGTTAAGTCCCTAGTGTGAAAAATTTCTATTATCTATTCCCCTCAATTTTCTTGAGCCATAACAAAAATTTAACACAATCAATAAATATAAAGGTCGCTTATTTTATCAAACTTGAGTGAAATCAAGACAAAATTATTACCATACCAACGCTCTAAACAAACCTCAACATGTTAGATCAGAAAAGTACCTATTATACGAATCCCTTGAACTTTTAATTTTATAGTAACCCCGAGTAGTTTATACAAGAAGTCAGCACCATTTTAATAGCAAACTACGTGGAGAGCCGATGAATATAAGTGAATGATTTCCAAAATAACAAAAAAAAATATATATCAGGAAATGCACTAATTAAGTTAGGTGATCCTTACCAGATCATTTAATCTAAAGGTTGCAGATCATACAAAAGCATAATACGAAAGATCCATTATGAGTTGGTCCAGCAGGTATCTGGTGCTGAACTTGGTAGGGAGGACTACGGTCCGATCCCCCGCAATTTGCAATGGACTAAATAACGAAGTTATCCAACTTATGTACCAGAACTTCAAGCTAAAAAGGGGATCAGAATCACTAACCGGTTACTCCACTATGTGCGCGAAAAGATAAAGGGCTTAATGTGATTTCGCTAGAATGAAAACGGGTGAAATAAGAGTAAAGGAACTAGGATAGCTATAATGGCTTTACTCGAACTGGTTTGCATAAGGTGGGGTTATCTGAGGTTGTAACGGTAGTTGTTGATGTTAAGGTTAAGCTCAGGTTATTTCTAAACGAGATTTACTTGCAACCTATTACGACTTGATTTGTGTCTGGAAATTTCATTTGGCTAATACTTTAAACTGATTTCTATACTGTATCTTGCTTGAGGACAAGCAAAGGTCTAAGTATGGGGGAGTTTGATAACATGGAATAATATCACATTTTTGGACTCGATTTAATTAAATTATATTATTATTTGTTTCAATTTATTTCATATTATTCGATATTACGTGGTATTTTCCCTTCTATTTGTCTCAGGTAACTTATTTGAAGCATAAGTGAAAAAGGAAGAAAAGGGGGTGCAAAAAAAGGATGAAAGCAAATTCCACTAAAGCCCAGCCCACAATTACAAGCCAGAAGCGCTGAAGCTGTGACGACCACCACACAAGGTGTGATGAGCGTCACGCCCCCTGCTAAGTGTTACGAGCGTGACACGTGGTGTGACGAGCGTCACACTCCCATTCCTATATTTTTGGGTTTGATGCGTAACAGAAGCAACGGAAGCACGTTCCTCCTCTTTCTTCGCTTGACCAATTGGCGTGAGAAACCTACCAAAGGGAAACGGTTACAAATGAGAGTAATATAAATAGAGCCAAAGATCCAACCCTGCAGCTCTCGCTCGGTCTCGCTTCTTTTTCCGCCGTGCAAGCATTTACAGCATTAATTTTCTACAGCTTTCTATTATTAGCAATTTTTATTTCATTTTCTTTTCCAGTCAATTTTCAGAGCACTTAATTAATTTTTCACACAATAGTTTCTACGCCGGAAATTATTGTGTATCTTTTACTGGATCTAACCTTACGTTAGATCATAGTATTTTATTCCTTTGCTTTTATTTTCCTGTCCGATTGAAAATTGCAAGAACAAATCCAACCGGTCTGTGGTGGAGTGTTCAAGATTCCTATTAATTATTCAGGTTCTTTAATTTATTGTTTTAATTTATATATGCTCTGCATTACTATTTATTTATATTGTTTGCCTGATATGGTTTTATTTAAGCATGATAATTGTTCAGACCTGTTTAGCATGTCCGGCTAATTAATTTAGATATCGGTATGTAAAGTAAGCGGAATAAGGAATCAAAACTAAGTTGGTTTAATTTTATTTAAAATTAAAGTCACTCTTTTCATGGTCTCAATTTACAGAGTTAATACCAAGGTTTTTGTACGAAAGTAAAAGACATAAAGAAGTTAAAATCAATAGAACGACGGTTTGAGTTTTTAACTGGACAGTGTAAATTGGACATTAATTCTAAATCAGGGCGAAAACAATTTTTAGAGTTAATTAAATTCTAATCTTTTTCAAAAAGTATTTTTAAAGGTTGAATGTGAGGACGAGAGTTAAGCATTTAAGTTTAATTATATAATCTAAGTCAATAGAGCGAGAGTTTGAGACGAGGGTGTTTAAACAGTTATTATTTTAATGAAAAGAGTTTCTATAGATTCAGTTGTTTTCAAAAAGTGATTTTGGACTTAACTAATAAGTGACAGCTACGTTAACATAAAGTCATAGTCTATTCAACAGAGCGAGAGTTTGAGATAAGACTTTTAAATCAATAGTGTCTACTGAAAAGATTTATTTTAAAAACCAAGAAACCAACGAAGATTTGATTCCCTAATTACGACGAACTACATACCGATATCCGCTTAATTGATATTTAAATTAGATCCAATATTAGTTTTACTTTTCCCCCTAATCATCAAAGTATCATCCGCCTTAGCTTTACGAAGTAACCTTAGAAAAACGGTATATCGATTCATAAGTCCCTGTGGGATCGATATCTTTTAAAACTACGCGATAGAACTGTGCACTTGCAGTTAGTACCTCAATAGACTTATAAAGTCGCGATCACAGATAAAAAGGGTAATGAGGATAAGACCTCATAGATCTTAACCCTGGACAGGGTGAGCTCATGACAAAAAGTGGGGATTCATAAAGGTGGAACCCTCTCCACTGACTGACCGGACAAAAGATCTTGGGCTTTTGTTCTGAAGCATCATCACGTAGTGCGAGCATAAAGAACGACACACTGAATAACGGGGGATTGATTACTAATCCCTTTTATCCGTCAATTGCCTCTTCGTGGAGGTCTTTAGCACTGGTGCCTCCTTTTGGAGGTCTTTGGGCACAAAAGTAAACAAACAAAAGAAAACATTGCCTCCTATCGAGGTCTTCCAGCTAAGAAAGCGGTAAAATGCAGGAAAGATAAAGGGATCAAGAGGTCTACCACACGGATAAAGATCCGAAGTAATAATAGCTAAAGAAATAAGAAACCCAGAGATCTCTCGAGCTGGCACCATCAAAGAAAGCAAGTCAATACAGGTAATCGGAATAAATCTCCAAATGGTATCCCACAAATAAAGTGGAATACCAAGCAAGCTATCCTTTCAGGAGTCATGTGAGCCCTCACAAAAAACTCAACAAACAGGTTAGAGTGATAAGATGGGGTGCAATCAAGAGTTGCCCCAAATCAAAATGTAACCACATGAATCATGCCATTAAAATTCACAAAAAGAGCTCACAAAAAGCAACCAAGTGTAGAAGGCCTAAACCTCTTGTCAAACACATGCATCAAAAGGGTATCAAAATTCAAAGTCAGGGGGCAAGGATCCACACATCAAGGCATGGCATATATACTAAAACATGTGCCCACATGCAAAACCTAATGATACCCACTCTTCCAAATTCACCCATAATACCTCATACATTCATAAATTTCAGGTTGAAAGTATAAAGTAGTGGAAATAGGGCATACCTGATTGGGGAGGATCGATTGAAATTGAATTGCACCGTTGGCTTTGTAGAACAATCTTAGGGTTTATATGAGAGGGAATTGATTCTTTGCAGATGAGTTCCCTTCAGTCTCTGGAGGTTGCTCTGAATTAGTTAGAATCTCTCTAGTGTTTTTTCACTGAATTTTTTTTAGAATTTATAACCTGATTTTCGTGGCTTTGTGGGCTCAAATGAGAGAGGTCCAAGTCCAAGATTTTTCTGTTATATTTTATTTATTTATTTATTTATTTATTTTTATTTTATTTTCAAAACGCGTGGGCTTCGCCTAGCGAGCATGACAGTTCAAGAAATTCCTCTGAGCGTAGGTGATTCTGGTGGCTTTTCTTGGGACTCGCTAGGCGACCCATTCTGCTCGCCTAGCGAGCATGACAGCTCAAACTTTTGCTCCTTCAAGATTAACGTTTTGACTGATGAATAGACCCCATTTGAACATGTTGGAAGCATCTCAAGTCATTCCCTTGTGTTGACTGATCACCCAGATAGGACCCACAAAGTGTCTTGGATGATATTCAAGCTTCTTGGATCTAATTCCGATTGACATGATGAAATGCAATATGAAATGTTAAATGACCTAAAAATGAATGCATGAATGAGGGGGGCAAATTTTGAGGTATTACAAATACGAGTCGATTAAACTACCAAGTCTTCTTCATACAAATATAATATCAACACAAGGATCAACAATAAAGATTCTTCGCCAGCAACTTGTCAGTCAAGAGAAGTGTCATGCACTTCAAGTCTTAAGTAATAGGTAATGACGAGACGGATTCTCTCCTATCCTCGTCTAAAGCGACTTTGCGTATGGGGCGTATGCCTCAAATATTCAAAGTGTTCGCCCTTACTCATAGGCTTTAATGTGATTCTTATCGATCGACTATCAAATCTCTCAATTCGTCTCTCGTTCTCATTCTCTATTTTATCCATTATATTCACTTCTATTCAATCATTCATTTGCCCTCCATCACCTCGCTTTCAGCCCTAGTGGGCTGAATTACGAAAGCTCTGATTTCCTTATTGCACTATAAGGATACGTAGGCAGGAGAACCCAGATTCTTCGCGAGCTATCTTATTTATCGATCTACCTTATCTATTGCTATTTATTTATCAATCAATCATTCTTCATTCATTCAATCTATACCATCTTCTGAGATCAATTATATCTTCTCTTTGGACTCCTTGTTTATCCTTTTGGGATGTCTTAACGACAGTCCATCTCCTCAATCGAGAGTTGTTTGGGCTGCAACCATAAACACTTAATTCGGTCTTTCTTTTTGGCTTTACCTTATAGTGGCGGCCTGCTAGTCCACGTATTAGTAAATTCCTACCTTTCTCTTCGAACTGTCCATCTCCTCAATTGAGAGTTGTTTGATCTTAAACTGTTTATTTCCCCAACAAGTGACATAATATTCCTTGCACTATACAGTACTTCAATCATTCCTTGAAATGGCGTTTGTCTTGTGAGTCCCTGTTGCTTGGATAAGTACCTTTTTATACCATTTTGTTGGTACAAGTCATTGTTTTTCATCACTATATGTCTCTCTCTATTCTCGTGGTTCCGAACTACGATTGCTCTGACTTTCTCATTGCACAATGAGAATACGTAGGCACGAGGACACAAATCCTTGGCGAGCATACTTCTAATTATTCCCCCTTCGCCCTAGGGCATCATCCATATCCTTCATTATCCATTATCTACCTTCGATCATAAATCGTTCACCCAGTGACATATTATTCCTTTGACATCGAAATACACCTTCTTTGGGATTCCATACACCCTTTTAGGACACCTAATGTAGTCCGCCTTTCTACCTAGAGTTGTTTGGGCTACAACCTCAAACATTTAATTCCTTCCTTTTTTGGCTATACACCCTATAGTGGCGGCCTGCTAGTCCACGTATCGGTTAAAGATATTTCCCTTTATGGTATGAATTTCATTTCTTGTATGGATTTCAATACAATTTCACCTTTCGATTTCAAACAATATCTCTTCAATCACTTATCACCAAATATTCAATTTTATGACTTCGGTCACTTCATTCCATTCATCTCCATGATACATCCATATTCTACCTTCCTTCACTCCATGTGATATACCTATTCTTTGAGCCAAACACACTACCTCTTTGTGCTCCTTCTTGCGTCACCTTGTGAACCAAGAGATCTTTGGAACTGTGCCCAAACACCTATTTCTTCGTCTTTCTTGGCTTTACCCTATAGTGGCCGACTGCTAGCCCACGTACTGGTTAGCCACCTTACTCTTGGGTTCATCTTTTCACCCTTGTTAGAGCTCAAAACACTATTCTTTGGTTCAAACCATACCTTGATCACACTCCTTTTCACCTCCCACTTCTAGTTCCTTGAACTACGAAGCTCTGAATTCCCCATTGCACTATAAGGATATGTAGGCACGAGGGCTTTAATCCTCACCGAGCGCTTTATCTATTTTCTTTCCTTTCCCAATTATTTTTGCGAGTAATATTTAGATATCACACCTATTCGGGCGAGAACAATCAAAACGGTTCCCATGGAGTACCATGGATGTTTGGGGTGCTAATACCTTCCCCTTGCATAACCGACTTCCTTACCCAACATATCTCTTCCCCCGGGTTTTATTGATGTTTCCCTTTCCTTCTGGAATAAATAAAGTTCAATGGCGACTCTGTTGTATGTTCGAGCCTGCGATGCGTTCGGGTATATTTCCACTAGCTTCAATATGGTGCATCGGGATATGTTTCCCAAAGCTATTATGAGTTTGGATGTTAAACCAATGAAAGTTAAGCATGATGTTAAACTGTATGAAGTGAATGATGGTTTTAAACCGAATGTTCAACTGATTGTTGTTGAGGTAGATGTTCGTGAATAATTTAAAAATAAACAAGAGTTTATTGTTCGTGAACATATGTGTTTACTGATACTTTTAGTAAACAATCACGAGTTTAGAAAGTTTGTGAGATTAACTCAAAAAATCTCCAAAGTAATATATGGAAATGATTTGCGTGAACATACAAGGGTGTGAATTGAATGCAGTCGTCGAATGAATGATAACACCGTAGAAAAAGACTTTAAATGAAGTCGGGTTGTGATAAATGATACGGGAAAATGCAATAAATGACATTAAACAAAGTAAAAGTAAATATACATGTTTCGTTTAAGGAAACAACAAATTAATGAAAAGATTGGATGCAAACACATAAATATTTCTCGCTCAACCGTTTCGATTTTTGACTCGGGTACTCTAGTGGTATGAAGAGTATGTATGAAATTTTTCAACCTTTGATCCCATTTATGAGTCTACTATTTATTTTATGTACAAAGTAACTGTCGACGATGGTTATGACCACTAGAGGACTGCTACATTTACTCCAGGTTTAATCTTCATGCTCCTACTAGCGTGTATATGTGTCATCCACGACTCTATCTGTTTAAAACCCATGTTGAGTTGTAATTGCTTCCAACTTTCTCACAAACCCCTGATGGTAACCGCTCCAACATGTTGTCGACACTGACTATCAAAGACTCTGGACTTGTAAATTTACTAAGTATTTCACCTTACGTGGTTCGGTTGACTGGTCTTATTGATGAAATAAAGGCCTCTGTTGATTTCCCTTTTCGAGATTCTGGACATGTCTCCCATCAATCGAGGTCTTAGGGATTTATCCCTAAGATTCCTCAAAACCATATTTCCTAGTGTCGACGGCTCGGTCGATCCCTCGTTATTATTATGTTGATACTCTATCACTAATTCTCTTTAAAAACCCTTCATGAATGTTTCCTCATAGAAAATATCTTTTCATTGACATTCTTTGTTGACCTTCTTAATGTACTAGTTGAACCACTATGTTTTTCCCCCCGTGGGGACCAAATTATTAAGATGTTTCTGCCTTTGGCCACTCAACTTCATGAACAACACAAGGCAAACTAGTCTTGTATGATCTTTACGAATCGTTGGGGATCTTGTCCCATAACATCGTCGAGCGACCTTACCTCAATAGTTTATAGATAATGGGGTCCCATCTGGTTACTACAACGGTGGCTCAATTCCACCGTTGTTCCTACTATAAGACCCCAATTTTGACCCTAAGATCTCTAATGATATCTCATCATTTGCATTAGCTTTGGGATTACACATTGACATCCACCTTACCCCTCATTCATTGGGTTTGCATTGGGAGAGATTGACAAGAACTTTTGATTGTATCATACTTTATTTTTTATTTTTTATTAACCAAAATACCAAAAATATGTCTATGTGTAGCTTTGTTTCTTTTGTAGGTAGTATGTGTATCCACCTGTGCCTCATCAAGCTCACAATTAGGGTTTGAGAACCTCATGTAAGAGATCAATCAAAGAAAGTTTCAAAATGTCTCTAAGAATCATATATGGATCCCCATGCTCATTATTTGTTATTTTGATCAAAAGTTCATTAAGAGTTTGAAGCTTGTTTGCCTTGGAAGCCCTAATTCATCTAGGTATCTTGTGTGACTTCCTCAACAAGTTTCTTCATTAATTGGTAAATATATCAAAGGATAATCCACTATACATAATATTATGCATATATGATTCTCCAAGATCCCCAAAGATCAAGAGAACTTCAAGTTTGCAAGTTGGTTCAAGGAGGTTGACCATAGAAAGTCAACTAGTCAAAATTGGGGTTCCCTAGACCCTATATCCTACAATTTTTGTCATATGAAAATTACTCCAAGATAAACATTACTCTTTATAACATTCTAAACAACTTTCATGTTGGCATCAATATCTGGTGTTACTTGGAAAGTCATTTTTTATGGTGAAAGATTATAGGTCATTTTGTCAGTGCCCTAGTTAGGAGGTCAATTTCCAAGGACCATAACTTGCTCAAATTTTTATGATATGAATGCCATCCAAGTTTCGTGATAAATTTCAAGATTTCTTCTCTAACTTTGATTTTTTGAGAAATTCCAAATTCAACTTGCAAGGGGCATCTGCCAAGAGGAAACATTATAGGTCATTTTGGGTCATTACCATTGAACAAGCAATTTTTCTCAACTTCTAAAATCCATAACCCACTCATGCCAAATCCAAATGATGTCAAATTTGTGACCAAATTGAATAGGAATGAAAGAGGTACAACTTTTATGAAGGAATCATTTTCATTCGAAGCTCATAGCAAAAGTTATTCAAGATGGAAGAAGTGGTAATTTGACTTTGTACTTAGAAAAATTTCAACCATGTTTAATTTCTCCAACTTCCACCTCAAAATTCCTCATGATCCAAGATCCAAATGGAAAAGTTGTTCCCCTTGATGTCACTTTTCCAAAGCATCCAAGATCACTTCATTTGTACAAAAAATGAGCGACTTGCGCATGGATTCTTCTCATGGCTTATTTTGACAACTTTTGAACTCAAACTCCATTTAACTTTGCATGGCTCCATGTTATGACACCAGTAGCACATGCACGTGCACCCATGCACTTGGATTTCTATTTTTGGCTCAAATATTCAAATGGTGTAAATATCACTTTCCATGGCCTATATATTGAACTCATTGGCCTCAATTTGAAGGATCCCTTCTGCCTAAGCCTTGCCAAGCAATCCCAGAACCTCATTCCATATAATTTTTTGAGGATTTCATTGAAATCGAGTTCTTGATTCCACTTCTATTTTGGGACAAGAACTCCAAGAATTCATATCCATTTTCATCTCAATTGATCACTGCAAGCAAGAGAAGGAAGAACCAAGTGGAATTGCATCAAGATCAAGCCAAATCACTGCAACCCGAAGGTGATTTTTCTAGATTTTTAAACCTTCGATTCTCTCTCATTTCTCCATTATTCTACTTGTTTATTGGTTCCTTGAAGTCCTACTAATGTAGGCAACAAGATTGAGTTGCTTTGAGGTCAAATCGAAGCAACTCATATCGTGTACCTCAAAATTCAATTCCTTGTATCTTCCAATATACTTGGAATTAGGAGAAATTGAGGCCATATTCAAGCTCCTGAGCTTTTTCTCTTTATATTAGTGTATCCACTTTTTATTTTAATGAACTTTGGTGGTGGACCAATCCGGTGAGGTCTACCGAAGAAGATGACCAGAGATAGGGCTCCGGTGGTGTGTTGGCACGTCTCCTGGCCCCCAGATCTTGTTCTCGCATTTTAATCTGATCCCTTGCTTTTGATTACCAAGCATGTGACACATTGATTGCAGTGCACCATGGAACGCACGCGCTTGACCATCAGATCTGCCACCTTAATTAATGAGGGAGATCTGATGGCCCTTGTTTTTTCTATTTTCTTTTTAATTTCTGATTTTACATTTAATCCTTTTATTTTGTTTAATTCATAGAAATTTCATTTTTAATCCAAAAAATATGGGACTTTCACCAAAAATATTTAAATATTTTCCTCTTCCATATTTTGAATTAAAATCATTTTTTGGATTAATTTTGATATTCTTCATGAATTAAATGAATTTTGACTTATTTTTAAATATTTTAAAATACTTATGACATTCCGAAAATTGTGAATTTTTTTGTTAAGACCCTATGACCTTGTTTGACCTAGGATAAATTTATTGACCATTTATTTGTTGTTTTAAAGGGATTTGAGGTTTTATCCATTTTAAAATGCATTTTAATTCATTTTTAATTTGATTTTCATTTGAATAAATGTTTAAAAATTGTGTTGAGCTATTTAATTGGTCTTGTGATGTTTGACTTTTTGTTTGGCCATGATCATGGTTGATTTAACTTTCATTTGACCAATACTATTGGATTTAGGGGATTGATGAAATGTATATTTCATCTCCCAAAATGAATGGATAATATTGATTAGATGAAATTCGTCCTATGATCAATTTGGGTTTCTATTTCCCCTTCCTTCTTCATATTCATCCCTATTCTTTTCCAATCCATCATTGACCAATGATTTCTCTAATGTTTAAATGTTGGTTGATTCATCAATGACCTTATGTCAGATGAATCAACATGAGTCTGACTGAGATAAGTCTTCCCATTTCTTTTAGTGTGTGGTATGTTTTAGGAGTTTGGTTCTTTGTACCAAATATCTAACATGCATTAAGATAGTTGTGACTTCTACATAAGTCTAATTACGATTGCTTAACATATAACTAAATTTGTCCCGCAAGGCATATCATTCTAGTAAGTGAGATTGTAAGTCTCCCATTCTTCATGGCATTGTGCTGAAACTTGACCTTTTTTTCCATTCATCAGAGCTAGTGGCATACTTGTTGGTTTATCCAAGTTGGGGCCCTTCTCATGGATGATGTCTTGGTTCATGGATTCATACTTGTGAATGAATGGTTGAGTGTTCTCCAAAGAATGACTTAATTAATTAAAACTTTTCACTAACATTTGACTACCCATTGACTAACCTTTTATTAATGTTGCTTTACTTTCAAGTCATTTACTTAATACAATTTAAATTTCAGTACCTTTATCATTCATTGCCGTTTACATTTCATACAACTTATTTATGTTTCAAGTCCTTTTCACTTTGCTCATTTGAGCCATATCTTGTGATTGTATATATTGTTTGCTTGTCTTTGTTTTTTATTATGGTCTTAGGATATTGAAATACCTAATAACAACAAAAACCCTAAAAAACATCTTGGTGGACTGTTGGATTTGATTGAACTTCTGGACTTATGAGTAGGCAAAATTCCCTATGCTAAAGGACTTGGCCAATGCCATCATCTGAGGCTGAGCTATCCTTGATTATGCTTTTATATAACTCAGGACCTTGAGTGCCCTTGATTCATCTGTTACTCTGTCTCTGTTCTTAATTGTCATGTTGTTATTATTGTTTATGTCTGATGATTATTTTTGAGTTTATCAAGGAATATTTCATCTGATACATTGGAAGACACTTGAAGACTGCCAGCTATTAGTGTGCTTGCTTGGATATTATGGCTATATTTATTTGATGCATCGGTCTTCATATGGTTTGCTTGGATATTGCTTATGCTTGTTACTTGCTAAAGTCCAAGAGAAAATGGGTTTCTATATGACATTCTTGTCTATTGGATTGCATCCCATTGGTCAGATCTTTTCAACTCTTAACTTTTAATTTTTGTCTAGGATAATCCCTTCATCTCCTCCCACTTCTTAAATTTCAAAACCTCTCCCTCTTTTCAAAAACCTTCTTTGCTTGTGATTTCAAACTTAGACATGTTTTAATGATTAGAAACTTTGGCCTTATGCCATTGAATTTTCGAACTTTTTCTTAAACAAACTTATGAATGAATTTAACCATATTGACTTAAACTTCAAAAAGACAAAAAGAAATGATAACCTCTTTCAAATCTTTGGGCATTTTGTGCCTTTTCATTTAAACTTTTGTTAAAAATCAATTCACCAACTTCTTTGAAATTTTTACCACGAACTACGGGGTTTTGATCCCTCATTTTTATGTTGGTGCGTAGGCGTAAGACTGAAGGTCTTGTCAAACACAAAAATATAATTAATGAATTCTTTTCTCATCCCCTCACTCTATATTTTTTCATCAAACATCATTTTGACCAAAACACTTGCACAAAAAAAGGGCTCCCTAGGAGTACCTAGGATACTTTGGGTGCTAACACCTTCCCTCAGTGTAACTAATCCCCTTACCTGTAATCTCTGGAATTTTATTAGTTTTGACTTGAAAACTTCTTATCTTTGGGTTTTGTTCGTACTTTTCCCTTTTCCTTTGGAAACAATAAAAGCGCGGTGGCGACTCTGGTTTTATTAATGTCAAGTTCATCCATAGCTTGATGGTCATGAATTTACCATTACACCTACCTTGCACTCTAATGCTCCCTCTAGTATGATAATGGGTACTGAAGGTGCCCGACTTGTCCATATTACTACTGATGATGGAAAGACCGTGTTACAGGAGAGGTTTGAGAAGTACGTCTTTATGTTTAATAAGAGTAAAATATTTGTCTCCACCATGGTTCCATTTGCTGATCGACAATGTGGTCCGACATGGTTTCGTGAACCTTTACCTAGTCCTACTGTTGAAGGGGAAAATCACATCATTGGTGTCTTTATGGATTTTTTTCGGCCTAATTCCTCTATGGACGAAGCTCACAATTGGTGAGAGTGGTATAAGACTAGTTGCATACCAGCCCAACTTGGTAGCCAGGCAATTTGTCCTAAGCCAGATTCTCCCTAAGTCTCTTATTCCTTTGGAAGATTGTATGTTCATTTCTACGGATGACGCTTCTGAGGTGACCTTAGCCAAATGCCTCATAAATTTCAAGAAAAAACCGTTCTATCTTCCCTCTTTTAGGTTTTTTCTCTCTTTTTACTGTACGAAAGAGTTCGAGGACTGGTGGCGATCTTATTATCAGTCGGCGGAAGATTCAACCCTTATGGTGCAACGTATCTCGAGCGCATTTGCTTTTTCCCGGGAAACATGTATATAGTTAAAGGTATATATTATCAGCATCCTTCTCTAGTATCGATAAGTTTCTAACCTTTGTATTATTATTTGCTTTAGGTCAGTCTAACCCGGGGGAATCTGAAATTTTTGATGAGGATGAAGTTTCTGGTTCTCCTTGACCATTCCCTCATATGTACATGATCTCTAAGGAAATATATTCTTCATTATCTAAAGTGGGACAATGTTCGATGGCTCTAGAGGTTATGCTTTCCGAGAACTCTGGGCGTTTGAAGAGAAATGGTACGACGAGGGTTAGTGTTGAGCCCGTCCTTACCTTTACTATAGACGACATGGTGGAAGCTGAAGACATCCCCTTAAAGAGGAGAAGAAGGAGTGGGAACAACTCTACTTCTGACCCCGATCATGCCTCTTCCGGTCTAAAGTCGAATATTAGAGAGGTAATCTGACACTGTGTTTATTTCTTATACATCCTAGCTCATAAACACTATCATTCTTTTGTTTTGCATATTCCTCCTGACACACTCGCATCCCCAACTCCTGAAGTTGGGAAAGGATGTGCATTTTCAATACCTAATCCCAGTCCACAACTCGGGATCTTGGAGAACCTGGTCGGCATAACGAATTCTCATGCTTCAACATCATCCCCTAATTCGTCTGGTTTAAAGAGGAAGTGATCGAAGATATCCATAACGCTTTTTAAACGTCTTGTCAACCCATTAGATGATTTAAGTGATGTTTCTCCTGACTCTACTGATGTTGCCTTGGATCCCAATCTTGATGAAATATTTGGGAAATTGAAGTCAAAAGTGGTTAGGTTAGACCTTTTGGGAGCTTACGACAATGATTTCCCCGTCCTTGTTGAACTCCGAGAAATAGTGTTTAAACTTGTTTGGCCAGAGATTCCATCTGCGATTTTTGCTTTTGCTCTGGACTTGGAGATCCTTATAGATCAAGCAACCTTAGTCACTAAACTCAAAAGGTCATCTACCAGCCTTGTTGAGGAAAAGTTTGGTACCCTATCCCAACAATGGGACACAGTATCTCAATCCAAGAAAAGGTTGCCTATTGGGAAGAGAAAATCCATGACAAATATGCTCTTGTCGCTCTTAATAATAACATTCAGACTTGGACTCAGATGATTAAATATCTGCAGTCTCTCGTCGAGAAGGCGAAGAAGAAAAGAACTACTATAGATACATATGACTTCAACTGTCTTAAAACGTCGATGGATGCAGAGGTCAATCTGGGTATAGAACGGGCCACGATTATGCGGAAGTTGAAGAAGGAACTAAAGCATTTGAAAGCCAAGGACCTTCGGATTGATCAGAGGCTCGACCATGTACAAACTCGTTATGATGGTATGACGCGAGATTTAGGGTTCTAGATTTCTTTTCTCCTTTTTTTTTTGTAATATTACTCATATGTCTTGGCCTTGTATTATTTTCCGCTTTCGGCATTTCTTGTAATATTGTTGTTCTAGCTAAATCAATGATATTTTGAGTACTATTTTCATTTTTCTATACTGATTTCCTAAAGCATAGGCATATACTTTTTAAAGTATATCCCATTTATTCGCAGTGTTTGATTATTAGGGCCTAATTCCTCATTCTCATACGCATTATTGGAAAACACTCGACTAATTTTGAAAGGTCCTTCCCAATTTGGCAACCACTTTCCCAAAGACCTATCCTTTTTGTCGACAGGAAGTATAAATTTCGAGACATAATCTCCGACAGAAAAGACTCTTGACTTAACCTTTTTGTTATAGGTTTCAGCTATTTTCTTCTTTTACCTCATCAAGGCATCTAAAGCGAGTAACCTTTCTTCACCCAGGTCGACTAACTCATCCATCATCATACTCCAAAAATGGTCAGATGGAAATTCATTTTGCCTTTGGATCCTTACAGATTCTAAGCATATCTCTACAAGTAAAACTGCATCATGGCCAAATTTCAGTCGAAACGGTGTAGAATTAGTGGCTTCTTTGGGTGAAGTTATGTAAGCCCAAAGTGCTTGCTTTAAGGTTTTATGAAAACTTTTTGGCTTTTGGCCTATGTGTTTTTTTATCAAACTTATAATAACTTTGTTCGCAACCTCTACTTGGACATTAACATGTACGTAGTATGGGGTCAACGTTAGGAATTTAATTCATCTTTACGACAAACGCCATTACTTTTTTTCCAATAAACATTGAACCTTAGTCAGTTGTTATGGTTTCAGAAGTTCCATATCTACACATGATATGACTATGTATGAAGTCAATCATAGTGTCTTGGTCGACGTTAGCCAGAGGCACTGCCTCGACCCATTTTGTAAAGTAATTAATGCCCACTAGGACATATATATGGCTTTTAGAAGATGTAAGTTTGATCCCACCTACTACGTCTAATTCCCATCCCATGAATGGTCATGGCTTGATGATCGAATGTAATTCACTAGCAGGTACATGTTGTATTCCTCCATGTGTCGGACACTCTTGACATTCTTAAGCAAACTCAATGAAATCTTTCAACATGGTGATCCAGTATACCCCTTGTCTACATAACAACCATTTCCTTTTGTGGCCTGCTTGGTGAGTGCCACACGTTCTGTTGTGGGTGTCAGAAATTGCCAAGTAAGCTTCACTCTCATTAATACATTTGAGCAACACCTCTTGTCGAGTCTTTTTGAACAACTTGTTCCCAATAATGATGTAACTTAACGCCTTGTATTTTTTTTTCAATCTGTTGTTCCTATCGAGTTTCTAAGGAACTTAATAATTTCCCTTCTCTAGTCATTGTTTCTTATATTGTCGATGGCAAACGTTTCAAAAATATATGGTATTAATTCCCCTTCCCCCACCAGTTTTGGTGTTGACAACTCTGGTCGGATAACGCTAATTGATACCAGTTTGTCTTTTACTTCAGTCAAGTTCTTTAATTTTCTCTTGGCTACCTTGTACCTTGAGGCTACTTGGGCCAAATCATTGGCCTCTTGATTTTTTATTCATGGTACATGTTCAATATCCATAGTTTCAAATTGTTTAAGTATTGGATTTTCCTTGACGAAGTATATTAACATATTATCTTTAATGCATTTATATTATCTTGTTAACTGTTTGATTATCAGTTCAGAGTCACCCTTGATCTCAACTTTGGTTGCCCCCTAATTCTAATAATTGTAAGACTCGTTATAAAGGCTTCATATTTAGCCTTATTGTTGGAACAATGGTCGTTGATCTTGAATTTATACTTAGTTGGACGTCCTTCTGGGGACATGATGAAAATTCCCACGCTTGTTTCCTCAAAATGAGTGGAATCATCAAAATATAATTTCCATGTCGAGAACTCGACATAGTCTGCATTGTTTCTGTTACTGCATGATCCATGACGGAATCAAAAATAGTTTGGCCTTTCATGGCCTTTAAGGGTGCGTAAGTTAAAGAGTATTCAGTTAGGGTAAATGCCCATTTTCCAACTCTACTATGTAAAATTGGTTTCGACAACATGTGCTTAATTATGTCGAAATGTGAATAAACAAACACATCTGAAGATTTTATATAATGTTGAAGACATGCCCTTAGTGTGGTATGCACTTTTTTGTTTTCTATAAATAGCTTCCAGTTGTTACTTTGTAAAATATATTATATTTTGGAGAGAGAGAAACTTAAAAAACAACAGGAGGGGGGTGCTTCTTGAATATCAGAACCTGGGTTTGCATCAATCATTGGGAAATCACGATTGATGCATGTTCAGCTTCATTCTTCTCTTTGTATATAGCTACCATGAGTAACTAAATCCCTTTATTGTTGGGATTGGATGTAAGTTCTTCATAACAGTATGTATTTTTATTGATCATGGCGTTGTATACAATCTTTTTATCAATATATATCAATGTTATCTTTGTTTTCATGTTATTCTTATGATTTGAATTGATATTGAGAAATACGTTTCGAATCTTGATTTAAGATGAAGATCTGTTAGATTCTAAACTTTAGACATAGATTTAGGTTTAACATTCACTTGAGTATCGAGTATTAATGCTACTGTATTGTTTAATAGGCTGAGAGATCGTCGATTCAATGATACGGTTGAACTCTTGTCAGGAGTTTAGACATAAACACTGTCGGCGAGCGATACATATTGATATTGATAAATGTTTAGATTATGTATAACTGATTGGTAAATTACATATTCTATCGGTGGGTGAAATTCAATCCTAACAAGCTCTCATCTCTCTGAAACTTTATTTATCATTCATTTGTTTTACATTTTGTAGCGTTAAACCATCAAACATCTTACAAAATTCCACTTAAAAATCATAGTAATTGTTGAGCGACATTGATATCGCACCAGTCCTTGTGGATACGACAAAACAAATACTTACCCTTTATAGCAATACTGCATATCTGTCATACGGTGAACTGGACTTTTTTGTGGTTTTAATCGCAATGTCGCGGTTAGCAAGAGTCGCCACCGACTTTTCTTTTATCCAATAAGGAAAGGTGGAAAAGAACAGGAAAGACCTTAATTTAGATTTTGGGTTCGGGAGGTACATTATACAAAGGGAAGGTGTTAGCACCCTTTGTATCCATGGTTATCCATGGGCTCTTAATTGCTCGATCACTTATATTATTTTTGTCTGAAAAAAAAAGTGTTTGTGAATTGTTTAGAAAAATTGTTTTGAAAAGAGAATTTAACTTTGTAATGATTCTTGTATGAATGTATACAAAGTGATTATCTCGTTTAGTTTTGAAAATTGTTTAGAAAAATATAACTCGGTAATGATTCTAGTATGAATGTATACCAAGTGGTGATTTTCTGAAGGTATTTTGAAAGGTGTGAGGTGTGAAAAAATGTTTTAGGTTGTGAGCCAGCAATTAAGAGTTATACCGACCCAAGGTCTTTATGAGTATTTCCTATCCTTATGAGGGTAAAACTGTCCTTATTATTGAGAAATAAGTAGTTTTATCCTTTGGATGTAAAAGGGTCATCGTAGGGTCATCGATTGGTCATTGAAGGCAACAGTTACGAGGATACCTTAGCATTCGAAGGGACTATCATCTTTTAACCGTAGGCAACATCAGAGGGTCATCGAGGGACAAAGTTGTATATTCGAAGGCAACATCCGAGGGACTATAATTTATTTTATGATGATTTAACCGAAGGGTCTTTGCTAAGGGTATCCCCATGTTCGCGGGACATGACCGTAATATCGTAATCGTAAGGCAACAAAGAGAGGTCCAAGATCACTTATTCAAAGGCAAAGTTTTACAATTAATTATATAATTAGGATGAAACTCCACATTAAAATTATTAAAAATAATATATTAAAAAATTAATACATTAGAAATTAATACATTAAAAATTAATTTAGGGTGAAACTCCACAAGGGTATCCCACAAATAAAGTGGAATACCTAGCCAATAACCTTTTCCTGGGATATGTGAACCTTTACGAAACTCAAAAAAAGAAACATGTCAGAACACCAAATCAGGGTGCAATCGAAGATTACACCGGAGAAATATCACAACAATAAATAGGATAGGATGAATAATGCATGGCTATGATAAAAACATAAAAAAAAACAGACTAGAAGAATCAGGTACTGTCTCGTTCGCCTCTGCCTCGCCTAGCGAAGGCCACGGATTTTGAATTTGAAAACAGCCCCATGTTAGGAACTTTGAATTTTATGGCATTTTATCACAGGAATAACATGGTCAAACATTCAGGGTATTCAGGCATATTTAAATTCCCATACGAAAGCAAATTATATATCAACATTTAATCATGATGCATTATATATGTAGATATGGCCAATTGAAAGTATAAACAATAGAGATACGCAAAACCTGTTTGCCAATTCAAGGTTGAAGGGATTGACCACTTGTAGTATCGGAATAAGTTAGGCAGCGGGAATTGGACGGCGATGGCTTCGGTGCAGATGGGCTGCCTTCAGGGTTTCTTTACTCTGAATTCTCCGGGTAGGCAGGGTTCCTATGCCAAAGTTTCTATCCGTCCTTCTCTGTTCTCTTTCTTTCTTTTTCCTCAAGGTTTTGTTCCAAGGAAACCTCAGAGTGTTTTGCTTCTCTTCCTTCTTTCTCCAGTGAATCTCCCAGTGTAAACTCCAAGTCTGACTCCCCCCTACTGAAACTTCAGTATTTATAGACTAATTTCGTGGGTAATGGGCTTGGAATGAGGGAGACCCAAGTCCAAAATAATTTGTTATATTTTATTTATTTATTTATTTTAAATTATTTAATTAATTAATTAATTAATTAATTAATTAATTAATTAAAAAAAAAATTCTTTTTTTTTTTTTTTTTTTTTTTTAGGAAAAATGATGGGTAATTTTTGGGGTATGACAGCTGCCCCTGTTCAATATTCTTGAACCGAGAGAGTTAGGATGACGTGTATGTCATTCGTGGTCTGGAGGTGGAAGATTATTGAACACTAGAATGCCCCAAAAATTTGCACTTGAGAATCGACAGTTGGTCTTGATGGAGATGGGCTTAAAGATGCCATCCGGGAGGTTTGATGACGAAAGCTTCAGATCGCGCCGTATATTAGGCCAATTTGAAGACATGGGTGCCACACTGGGTCGTACGTTAGACCGTATAATGAGTCATCCATTAGGCTGCCGACTTCGCTGGGGAGTCGGAGTGTGTCATATGCTGTTGGGGATAAAGGATCAGAATGGACCATACGCTAGATCGTATCTGAGTTGCAGAATGAGCCGTACGTTAGGCTGAATCTGATGACGAAAGGGGTAGTCGTACGTTAGACTACACTTCAGAAATGTACCGTATGTTAGGTAGCATCTGAGGGGATGGACATCCGAACGGGTCGTACGTTAGACCGTCGCAGAATGAGTCGTCTGTTAGGCCGCATCTGATGATGAAAGCGGTAGTCGTACGCCAGACTATACTTCAGAAATGTACCGTACGTTAGGTAGCATCTGAGGGTTGTAAGATCCAAACGGGTCGTACGTTAGACCGCGTTGGGGTTGTTGAAGTTCAGAATGGATCGTACGTTAGATCGTATCCGAGTTGTAGAATGAGCCGTCCGTTAGGCTGCATCTGAAAAAGAAAGTAGTCGTACGCTAGACTACACCCCTGAATGTACCGTACGCTAGGCAGCATCTGAGGATTTGAAGGTCCAAATGGGTCGTACGTTAGACCGCATTGGAGTTGCTGAAGAAGTCATATGTTGGGCTGAATCAGAATGAACCGTACGTTAGGCTGTATCTGATAACCTGTATATGTTGTACTTGCAATAAATGTCTGGGATGGGCTTAAAGATGCCATCGTTAGGAGGATATCGAAGTGTTGTCAGAATGAATGTTCCCATGAACTGTATTTGAAATATGTATCTGAATCTTGAATGTGATTGATAAAGGTGTCTGTCTGAATGAACCTTTTATTTTGACTATATCAGGAGGATAAATAACCTGCAAAGAAAAGTTAGCTTCATGCTATGTCATGATGTATGAGATGTTTCGTGTTATGCTAAAATAAATGTGAATGTTGTATGCATGCGTATGCTGTGAAATGATGTAATGAATGAGTTATGCGTATGAGAAGTTCTGCTTGGGGACTCTACTGGGGAAAATAAATCCCCATCTACTGATTTGAGACATTTGTGTCGATGACCCTTTCTCGGCTGGGGATGCTTGATTTCTGTCTGATGGTGGAAATATTCAACAGAGCCTGGCTGGGGATGGATGAGATGATCAATCTGTCTGGTGACGCCGACCTCTGTTGGGGAGTAACTGGCTGTGCCTGGGGATACTGCCATTTTCTGAGGAAAAAAAAGGCTTGCTGGGGAAGAGAATTGGTAGCGGATTCATTGGAAGCATGATTAGACCTTTTCCTTGATCCTGAAGTCGGGTAGTAATTGCTATTGCTATTCTATGCATGTATTTTTGGTAAACATCAGTCATATTCAAATGCACATATTAATTCAAATTAAATCAATGGACATTTACGCAACCAAAACAGAAAAGTAAAAACAAAAGCATCTTTTTTTTGAAAGAGGGTTGTATTGATTTTGAAAGGAGGCCTATAAACAGGCAATTTGTGTACAAGGAGACAGAAATCCTAGTAAGAGGAAATTGTCGAAAACAAAGAGAAAGCTATGTGGAAGAAGTCCTATTGATTTTAAGCCTACTACTGTCATTATGTCTTCGAGCATCTCATCCCTTGCTGTCGGATAGAAGTGATTGGCTTGGTCAGTCCCTCGAACTTGGATGAAAGTTGACTGAGAACGGGACATAGTCATACGCTTTAATCCCTAATTTTTGCCTGGACCGCCTTTTCAGGTTTTCAGTCCACCAGGATACCCTTTTTTGCCCAAGCCGCCTTTTCAGGTTTTCGACTTGCCGGGTGTACATTTTTTTTTATATATCCCTAATTTTTGCCCGAACCCTTTTGGTTCGTCGGGATGCCCTTACTTTTGCCTAGATACGTCGATCTAGCGGGTCTCTTTTATGCGTAGTATTTTTTAACTATGTCCGCGTTCACGGGATGTGGGAAGTCTTCACCATCCATTGTAGCGAGTATCATGGCTCCACCTGAGAATACCTTCTTAACTACAAATGGCCCTTCGTATGTGGGAGTCCATTTGCCTCTGGGGTCAGTTTGTGGTAGGATGATGCGTTTGATTACCAAGTCGCCAATTTGATACACTTGTCTCTTGACCTTTTTGTTGAATGCCCTGGTCATGCGCTTCTGATATATCTGCCCGTGACATACAGCCGCAAGTCTCTTCTCATCCATCAAATTTATCTGATCGAGTCGAGTCTGAATCCATTCGTCCTCGTCTAAGCCCGCCTCTTTCATGATCCTTAGAGAGGGAATCTGAACTTCCACTGGTAAAACGGCTTCCATTCCGTAGACTAAAGAGAAAGGAGTTGCCCCTGTCGAAGTTCGCACGGAAGTACGATAACCATGAAGAGCAAATGGTAACATCTCATGCCAGTCTTTGTATGTTACCGTCATCTTTTGTATAATCTTCTTAATATTCTTATTAGCCGCTTCTACAGCGCCGTTCATCTTTGGCCGGTACGGAGAAGAGTTATGGTGTTTTATTTTGAACTGCGTGCAGAGTTCAGTAATCATCTTGTTGTTCAAATTAGTGCCATTGTCAGTGATAATTCTCTCAGGGACGCCGTATCGGCAGATGAGGCTGTTCTTGATGAATCGTGCCACCACATTCTTAGTAACAGAAGCAAATGAGGCTGCCTCCACCCACTTTGTGAAGTAATCAATAGCAACAAGGATGAAACGATGTCCATTAGAGGCGGTAGGTTTAATCTCGCCAATCATATCAATGCCCCACATTGCAAAGGGCCACGGCGCGGTCAACACGTTTAATGGAGCAGGAGGCACATGTACTTTATCCGCATAGATCTGGCACTTATGACAAGTTCTGGAGTGATGGTGGCAATCAGTTTCCATGGTAGACCAATAATACCCTGACCTCAGAATCTTCTTGGCCATTGTATGTCCACTAGAATGAGTCCCAAAGATACCGTCGTGCATGTCTTCCATAATCTTCTCTGATTCCTTTCTATCCACACAGCGAAGCAAAGTCGAATCATGGTTACGTTTGTACAATATTCCATTACTCAAAAAGAATTTAGCGGAGAACTTCCTCAGAAATTTCCTGTCATTGATGGATGTCCCTTCAGGGTATTCCTGAGCTTCTAAATATCTTTTTATCTCGTGGAACCAAGGCTTCTCTTCTACTTCATCAGCGTTAAGTTCATAACAATATGCTGGTTCGTCTAGTCGTTCAATGGTAATCCGGGGAGCTTCATTGTCCCATCTGACTCTGAACATAGATGACATGGTAGCCAATGCGTCTGCCAACTGGTTCTCCTCTCGGGGAATATGTTCGAATGTGATCTCTTCAAAGTATGGGATTAATGTCAACACCTGCTCTCGATAGGGGATGAGGTTCGGATGTTTAGTGTCCCATTCTCCTTTGACCTGACTGATTACTAAGGCTGAGTCTCCATACACCCTCAAAAACTTGATTCTCAGGTCTATAGCAGCTCTGAGTCCCAAAATACATGCTTCATACTCAGCCATATTGTTGGTACACTCAAAACATAGTCTAGCGGTGAAAGGCGTATGGCCACCCTTGGGGGAAATGATCACGACGCCAATACCGTTGCCCAATGCGTTAGACGATCCATCAAAAACCATAGTCCATCGGGATCCCACTTCGGGTCCTTCATTCGGTCCAGGTTCTTCATAATCAGTAACAAGCATGACATCCTCATCTGGGAACTCAAAATTCATAGACTGATAATCATTCACGGCCTGATGAGCCAAATGATCAGCTAGCACGCTTCCTTTGATTGCTTTTTGGGTGGTATACTGGATATCATACTCTGTTAAAATCATCTGCCATCTTGCTATTCTTCCGGAGAGGGCGGGTTTCTCAAATATGTATTTGATAGGATCCATCTTAGAAATCAACAAAGTGGTGTGATTCAACATATACTGTCTTAGTCGGCGAGCAGCCCAGGCCAAAGCACAGCAAGTTTTCTCGAGCAGTGAGTATCTTGTTTCACAGTCGGTAAACTTTTTGCTAAGGTAGTATATGGCATACTCTTTTCGACCGGACTCGTCATGTTGTCCCAACACGCACCCCATTGAGTTTTCTAAAACGGTTAAATACATGATTAGAGGTCTTCCCTCAACTGGTGGCACCAGAATTGGAGGTTCTTGGAGGTACTTCTTGATTTTGTCGAAAGCTTCTTGACATTCATCATTCCATATCATCTCTTGATTTTTTCTCAGTAACTTGAAGATGGGTTTGCAAGTAGCGGTCAAATGGGAAATAAATCGGGCAATGTAATTCAAACGTCCCAAGAAACCTCTGACTTTTTATCCGTACGGGGAACTGGCATTTCTTGAATAGCTCTCACCTTGGCGGGTCAACCTCAATACCTTTACCACTGACAATAAAGCCCAAGAGTTTACCGGATCTTACTCCAAAGGTGC
This sequence comes from Lathyrus oleraceus, assembly GCF_024323335.1. Taxonomy (NCBI): domain Eukaryota; kingdom Viridiplantae; phylum Streptophyta; class Magnoliopsida; order Fabales; family Fabaceae; genus Lathyrus; species Lathyrus oleraceus. The sequence goes on from NC_066584.1 coordinate 88,499,519, forward strand.
ATTTGTTCGGGTTCAATCTCAACTTGTATTTCTTCAGCCTCTCAAACAGTTTGTATAAATGATCGAGATGTTCTTCTTCAGTATGAGACCTGGCTATCATATCGTCCACATATACTTCTATTTCATGATGGATCATGTCATGGAACAAAACCACCATAGCACGCTGGTACGTTGCTCCTGCGTTCTTTAAACCAAACGGCATTACTTTATAACAGAAGGTGCCCCATTGCGTCACAAACGTAGTCTTCTCCATGTCCTCAGGTGCCATTTTGATCTGGTTATAACCCGAGAATCCATCCATGAATGAGAATACCTTGTGTTGAGCGGTGTTGTCTACCAGAACATCAATGTGTGGCAGTGGGAAATCATCCTTGGGACTCGCTCTATTCAAATCTCTGTAATCCACACACATTCGCACCTTACCATCCTTCTTTGGCACTGGTACCACATTAGCAACCCATTGAGGATAAGAAGTAACCGCCAGAAAACCAGCATCGAATTGTTTCATGACTTCGGCCTTGATTTTCTTGGACATTTCAGGACGCATGCGACGAACCTTTTGCTTAACAGGACGACAATCTTCCTTCGTCGGCAAACGATGCACTACTATATCGGTATCCAGCCCTGGCATGTCTTCGTAAGACCAAGAAAAAATCTCCACATAGTCATGTAGCATCTGAATCAATCTTTCCTTGATACTGCTTTCCAAGCCTGCTCCTATTTTGACTTCTCTCTTGTCCACCTCGGTACCCAGATTTACAGTCTCAACTGACTCCTTATGCGGCTGTATAGTCTTTTGTAGTACCAGTCTGGCAAGTTCTCTAGGGACTTCACAATCTTCCTCACTTCCATCCTCGGCTTGGTAGATCGGATTTTCAAAGTCATAATGAACAGTAGCAGAGTCATTACCAACAGGATCCAGAGTGGATATGGATCGGCAAATTGTTACGTGAGTGTGTGCAAGAAAACATAGCTTGTTTTTAAAAGAAGACAGGAAAGATAAAGAGCGCAATATTTGAATGCAAAAAGTCCATTGATTTATTGAATATGAATATGCTTATGAAATGACAAAACCCTTGGAAAAATTAGCTATTATGCCCCGGGTATAGACACAATGCTTTAAGAAGTTTGATTGTAAAAGAAAATTAAAATTTGCAATTCTAGAATAAACAATAACAATTACTCCTGACTAAAGGAAATCGGGATAATGTCTTCAGTCTTCCAATTGTTGAGTCCGTCACCAATTGTTGGGAAAATCCAGCTATCCAAGTTGCAATCACTATCAGCATCTTCCATAGCATTAATCTGATTTTTGACTATCTTTCCAGAGTTAAACCCCAGGCCAGCTTTATCAGACTTGTACGGTACATTGATCAGTTGACCCCAACCAGCACGATCACCATTTTCAATCGCGGCTTGAGCATCTTTCAGAGAGATCATGACAGGGGGAGCACGAACAACCTTGGGCACAAGGGGAGTTGGCTTAAGGACAGGACTGGGTGGAGGAACCACTTCAAATGACTGAGAAGGAGTCTCAAAGAATTCACCATCCATCTCGACGTATTTGAAGGCTTGCACACTACTGACAATATACTCTTCTTCTCCACATACAGTGACAACCATGCCTGCTATTGGATACTTCAGCTTTTGATGAAGCGACGAAGCTACCGCACCTGCCCCATGGATCCAAGGGCGCCCCAACAAGCAGGAGTAGGCGGGACGAATGTCCATCACGTGAAAGGTAGTGTTGAAGACTTGAGGTCCTATCTTGATAGGGAGAACCACTTCACCATAGACAACACTCTTCGCACCATCGTAAGCACGCACCACAACATCACTAGGTTTCAGTTCAATGCCTTTGTAGTCAAATTTATCGAGTACAGCTTTCGGGAGCACATTCAAGGAAGAGCCGTTGTCGATCAACACGTGAGCCAGGGTGATCCCCTCACACTCGATGGAGATATGCAGAGCTTTATTGTGATTCTTTCCTGCTGGCGTCAGGTCAGCATCGGAAAAGCCTAGGCCATTGTCAACAGTCAAATTAGCAACATAATGTTCGAATTGATCGACGGATGTTTCTTGAGGCACATGAGCGGTCTTCAAGAATTTCATCAATGCATTGGCATGGGATTCAGAGGATAATAACAAGGACAACATTGAGATTTTAGACGGAGTATGCCCCAATTGTTCCACTACATTAAAATCGCTCTTACGGATGATTTTCAGCATCTCTTCCATTTCCTGTTTGGCAACATCTTCAGAAGTAACTTCGACCGATGTCTCTGACTGAGGAGGATTGACTGGTCTTTTTCCTCGAATTTCGGGAGCGGGAGGTGAGATTTCTGGGGAGTAGATCCTTCCACTTCGAGTAACTTTACTAGTCCCCACAATATCATTAGGATTAGCAGAACTACCAACTTGCTTTATGCCATGGATGTAAACGTCGCCTCCATAGTTCCACGGAATAGCTTTGCTGGAGGAATATGGCACGGGGCCAGGTGCGGTAATAATCAGGGGAGCCACTTTGGGCTCAGCGGTAATCTTCACAGGCACTCTAGTAGCGGTAATCTTCACTGGAGCTTTGGACCTAGCAATCACAGATACCTCTTCAATAGAGTTGTCCACCTTAGGAACCCTTTCAAATAGAATTGTACGATCATCCATCAGCCGTTGAATGCCGTTCTTCAACTTCAAACAATCATTGGGTCGGAGTACACAGAGATCGCAATCTTCAGCACAACCTGGAAATAAACCAGCTTGCAATAAATTCTTCTTAACGATCAGGAGAGGAGATGCTAAATCAGCAACGTCAGTAACGTGAGAATTGTCGTCCACAACATTAACATTCTGGTCATGATTAGGCATAGGTGTTGTGATGACATTGGGGGTCGCCGGAGGATCAAATTCAATTTCTCCAGCGTCGATCATATCCTGAATCTTGTTCTTCAACAACCAGCAATCATTCGTATCATGCCCGGGACTATCGGAGTGATAGGCACACCTGGCGTTGGGATTATAACGAGGAGAAGTAGTGTTGGGATTTGCAAGAGGGCCTCTGAGGGTAATCAAATTGGCCTTTAACATACTCTGCAGTGCTTGGGTTAAAGTCATATTGATCTTGGTAAACTGTCTTCTCGACCTGTCTTGTCTGTGTTGGAAGTTCTGAGATGGCGGTGCGGCAATTGTAACTGCCCCAACAGTATGGTCACGATTCTTCTTGTTATGCTTCCTCTCACTGTACACAGCATTTGATTCATTCTTTCCCTGATAGGACTTTTTGGTGCTTGCAGAAGTAGCTGCCTGTATCTTTCCACTTCGAATGCCGCTTTCAACCCGTTCACCTGTCAAGATAAGTTCAGTGAAACCTGACGAGGAACTTCCCAGTAGATGGCTATAGAATGGGCCAGTCAGTGTACCCATGAACATGTCCACTAACTCTCGATCAGTCATAGGGGGTTTGACTCTGCCAGCCAAATCTCTCCACTTTTGAGCATATTCTTTGAAACTTTCTTTAGAGCCCATAGTCATATTTTGTAGCTGTAGCCGAGTAGGCGCTAACTCAGAATTATACTGGTAGTGCTTGTAGAAAGTTGTTGCTAAATCAGTCCATGTGCGGATGTTAGAGCTCTCAAGCTGATAATACCACTCTAACTGTGTGCCAGACAGACTCTCTTGGAAGAAATGGATCCACAGTTTCTTATCAGTAGTGTGCGGCTGAATCTTTCTCACATAAGCCCTTAGATGCATCTGAGGACAAGAGGCACCATCATACTTAGTGAAAATGGGAACCTTGAATTTGCGGGGAATGACCACATCAGAGACCAGACCCAAGTTTTCGAAATCCAGACCGGGCACTTTCTGCCCCTCCATAGCTAGCATACGTTCTTCCAGCAACTTGTACTTATCATCCTTCGGAGAGTACTGTTCATGTTCATAATCTTCATCGTCGTCCTCAGAATTGACGAGATTAGGATTCTCATCTTCCGAATCATTCTCGGTTTCTTCTTCTGAATCCTTCGGAATTCTAATCTTGACTCCTGTAACCTGTCCCTTAAGCCTTCTCCCCGGGTTGATGTAACCCACAGGTTTCTGGTCCTTCTTCTTCTCCATCAAAAGAGCTTTCAGTTCTTCCTGCCCCTTAGATAAGCTCAGCATCATTTCCTGGAATTGAGCATTCTGGGCCTGGAGATCTTTGACAGTTTGTTCGAGAGCCATTGTTCAATCTGTTTGAATCTGCTGGAATCTGTTTGATAGGAAAATCGTGAGAACACTGATCCTTTAGAATACCTGTTATGCGATGCAATGCAATGTATGAAATGTTTTCAAGGACTTTCGGGATTTAACTTTGCATAAACTAACAAAAAGAGCTTTTTTTTTTCTTTTCTCTTTTGTTTTTGCTTTTGTTTTTGTTTTTTCTGTTTTTTTTTTAGCAGAGTTAAATCCCTAAATCCTTGAAATGGTTAGTACAATGCCATGATGTTATGATGTTATGTTGTTATGATGTCATGTTGTTAGATAAATAACAAGCACAAGCAAGTCACACAACAATCATTCCTAGGTTTTAAGGCTTGCGTGAGTTCCATAGGTAAATACCCTCCCCACTGAAGTTTGGTTGGTTCAACCTGTCTTAGAATAGTAACCGGGTTCTAGAAGGATCTCAAATCATTGACCTTTCCTTAAGTCCACTTTAGTGCAACACCAAGTGGTTGACCGAAGCTTCCCTAAAGTCCAATCTCAAAGAGTGTAGTATCGAGTCTCAACCAACTCCAGTCGGAACCGAAGCCAGTTATCTCACTACTTTCTAATGGCCAGGATGAGTCAATTAGGGTTCTAAAGGTCTGGTTAATGCTTTTATGACACCACGCGAATGCCAAATATTTCCTCAACTAACATGAGGAACATCAGGACATCCAAAGTGCCACATTAACCGTAGCCATCATTTTGACCATTCCAGTATACGCCGGACAGTCGCGATGATCTCTTGCTACTTACCTAAGGTACACTAGATCCGGGTGTAGGATCTTTCACTCAAGCATAACATACCCAAGCAATCCCTTAAAAATAAATCAGACAAATTGAATAAGTGATCTTGTTTTTAAGGTAACCTCTCTTTTTAAGGTCCCCAGCAGAGTCGCCAGTTCTGTCATACGGTGAACTGGACTTTTTTGTGGTTTTAATCGCAATGTCGCGGTTAGCAAGAGTCGCCACCGACTTTTCTTTTATCCAATAAGGAAAGGTGGAAAAGAACAGGAAAGACCTTAATTTAGATTTTGGGTTCGGGAGGTACATTATACAAAGGGAAGGTGTTAGCACCCTTTGTATCCATGGTTATCCATGGGCTCTTAATTGCTCGATCACTTATATTATTTTTGTCTGAAAAAAAAAGTGTTTGTGAATTGTTTAGAAAAATTGTTTTGAAAAGAGAATTTAACTTTGTAATGATTCTTGTATGAATGTATACAAAGTGATTATCTCGTTTAGTTTTGAAAATTGTTTAGAAAAATATAACTCGGTAATGATTCTAGTATGAATGTATACCAAGTGGTGATTTTCTGAAGGTATTTTGAAAGGTGTGAGGTGTGAAAAAATGTTTTAGGTTGTGAGCCAGCAATTAAGAGTTATACCGACCCAAGGTCTTTATGAGTATTTCCTATCCTTATGAGGGTAAAACTGTCCTTATTATTGAGAAATAAGTAGTTTTATCCTTTGGATGTAAAAGGGTCATCGTAGGGTCATCGATTGGTCATTGAAGGCAACAGTTACGAGGATACCTTAGCATTCGAAGGGACTATCATCTTTTAACCGTAGGCAACATCGGAGGGTCATCGAGGGACAAAGTTGTATATTCGAAGGCAACATCCGAGGGACTATAATTTATTTTATGATGATTTAACCGAAGGGTCTTTGCTAAGGGTATCCCCACGTTCGCGGGACATGACCGTAATATCGTAATCGTAAGGCAACAAAGAGAGGTCCAAGATCACTTATTCAAAGGCAAAGTTTTACAATTAATTATATAATTAGGATGAAACTCCACATTAAAATTATTAAAAATAATATATTAAAAAATTAATACATTAGAAATTAATACATTAAAAAATTAATTTAGGGTGAAACTCCACAAGGGTATCCCACAAATAAAGTGGAATACCTAGCCAATAACCTTTTCCTGGGATATGTGAACCTTTACGAAACTCAAAAAAAGAAACATGTCAGAACACCAAATCAGGGTGCAATCGAAGATTACACCGGAGAAATATCACAACAATAAATAGGATAGGATGAATAATGCATGGCTATGATAAAAACATAAAAAAAAACAGACTAGAAGAATCAGGTACTGTCTCGTTCGCCTCTGCCTCGCCTAGCGAAGGCCACGGATTTTGAATTTGAAAACAGCCCCATGTTAGGAACTTTGAATTTTATGGCATTTTATCACAGGAATAACATGGTCAAACATTCAGGGTATTCAGGCATATTTAAATTCCCATACGAAAGCAAATTATATATCAACATTTAATCATGATGCATTATATATGTAGATATGGCCAATTGAAAGTATAAACAATAGAGATACGCAAAACCTGTTTGCCAATTCAAGGTTGAAGGGATTGACCACTTGTAGTATCGGAATAAGTTAGGCAGCGGGAATTGGACGGCGATGGCTTCGGTGCAGATGGGCTGCCTTCAGGGTTTCTTTACTCTGAATTCTCCGGGTAGGCAGGGTTCCTATGCCAAAGTTTCTATCCGTCCTTCTCTGTTCTCTTTCTTTCTTTTTCCTCAAGGTTTTGTTCCAAGGAAACCTCAGAGTGTTTTGCTTCTCTTCCTTCTTTCTCCAGTGAATCTCCCAGTGTAAACTCCAAGTCTGACTCCCCCCTACTGAAACTTCAGTATTTATAGACTAATTTCGTGGGTAATGGGCTTGGAATGAGGGAGACCCAAGTCCAAAATAATTTGTTATATTTTATTTATTTATTTATTTTAATTATTTAATTAATTAATTAATTAATTAAAAAAAAAAATTTCTTTTTTTTCTTTTTTTTTTTTTCCTTTTTTTTTTTCGTTTTTTTTTTTTTCGTTTTTTTTTTATTTTTTATTTTTATTTTTATTTTTTATTTTTAGGAAAAATGATGGGTAATTTTTGGGGTATGACAATATCAATAGTATTATTATGGATTTTGTCTTGTTTGAGTTTATCTATATAACCTCTCTCATGAACATAAAAATCACATTTTAATGGGTTGATCTTAAGCCTATGTTTCGTCATCTTTTCGAGCGATTGTCGAAGATGGTAAAGGTGGCCATTCTCGGATGAATATTTGATAATTATGTCATTAATGTACACTTGCCTGAATGTTTCAACGAAGTCATGAAACATAGAGTTCATTACTCACTTGTAAGTGGAACCAGCGTTCTTCAGGATAAAAGGCATCATTACCCATTCGTATGTGCCTAAGTACCCTGGACACCAAAACACAATTTTTCCTATGTCTTCATATATAGTGAAAATATGGTTGTAACTAGACACTACGCCAAAAACTGGAATAGACAGCGCACCTTAGAGGGCGCTTTCTTAAAAAAGCGCACTCTAAAGTGAAGAGAAAAAATAAGGAGCGAACAACTGGAATAGACAGCGCACTTTAGAGGACACTTTTGTAACAAAGCGCCCTCTAAAGTGAAGCGAAAAAATAATGAGGAAATGGAGGGACACCAATAGAGGGCGCGTTTATGAAAGCGCCCTCTAAGGGTACCCTTAGAGGGCGCTTTTAAAAAAGCGCTCTCTAAGTCCATGTACATTTCCAGTTTATAAGGCGCTTTTGGAAAGCCTTAGAGAGGGCTTTTAGAAGCGCCCTCTTAGGCCCCCTTTAGAGGGCGCTTTTTTTACACAAGCGCCCTCTAAGGTCCCCTTTAGTAAACATTAAAATTATAACATATACTGCATGTCTCTTTATTTTCCCTCTCTATATGCTATTTCGTTTACGTAACTGGGTTTTCTCTCTACTGCGATTACTCTCTATTGCGATTACTCTCGTCCTCCGTTCGTTCTCCCTCCCTCACCGTCGTCGTCGCCGTCGCCTTTTTCTGCTGCTGCGTTCACGTTCACTGAGTTATCTGCGTCCACCGTCGCTGTTCACTTTATTCTCCATCGTTACCGTCACCTTGAAGGTATTTCTCTCAATAGTTTGTATTTTCAGGTGTTTGATTAGGGCATTTTCTAAACTGAGTTTTACATTTTGTGCATTATGTTGATTAATGTTGTTTAGGGCAAACGAGCACTATATGGTGTTCATGAGCACCTTGTTGTAAGGTTTTTTATTTCTGATTGAAAACTGATGTCATTTGGAGTGTGTTTGAGCTTGTGCTTGGAAGTTTGATGATTATGGATGCAAGTTTGTTCATGTTCCAAACACCATAAGTTTGCATTTGGTCTTTTGTATGCAGTAGGTGTGTGTGAGTTTGTATTCAATAATGATGAAAAAAAGAGAGTTTAGATTGTTGTAACATGAGAGAAATGGAAGGTATATGAATGTGTTTTTTGTGTAGCTTCACGAATATGGTCATTGTCTTACTTGGGTCTTATTGAATCATTTCTATATTACAGATAAAATGGCTAGTAACCAAGACGATACCCATGACGCGAGTGGATCACGTAACAATGTTGAAAAATAAATCAAACGAGGATTGACTGTTATGAAGTCAATCATTCGTGCAAGAGACAAGGGTGAAAAATTCGAAGTACATTGGAGTGCTGAAGACCAACTAATTGAGCCTAACGGTTCAATGTTGGCAAGTTACATTGGTTTCCTTGTTCGACAACATATTCCGATTACATGTGATAATTGGAGAAGTCTGGAATTGAAGGTTGGCAAAGAAAAAATATGGTCCGAGATACAGGTACTTACCATATATTGTTATATGTTTTTTTTGTTGACTATTTGTTGACCATATATTGTTATAATATTACTTATAATAACACACTCCATGTGTATGTTTTTTAGAGATCCTTTCACATCGATGAAAGCCGGCAAAAATATTGTATTCAATTGGCCGGAAAAAGACTCCGAGGATTTCGATCCTTTTTGTCCAACAAATTTCTCAAGGATGAGGAAGGAAAATTTGTTGAAGCAGAACGGCCAATGAAGTATGCGGAGATTATTTCAGCCGAAGAATGGGATAACTTTGTTGCCAAACGAAGAAACGAAAAATTCCATGTAATGTCTATTAATTATGGTATTATACAATTGTTAAGTTACTTGGTTCTGATATGCCTTAAACTTTTTTATCCAGGAAGTAAGCGACAAAAATCGGAAAAGGGCATCAAAACCCGCGTATCCGTACAAAAAAAGGCGTACGGGATATGCACGGTTACAACAAAGAATTGTGAGTATATTCAAATGCTATGAGCTTATACATTGTCACAATATGTTATAATTGATGATCTTATAATTTGATTCAATGTGTAGCTAGCCGAGGAGAAAAGTGACGCAACATCTCTTCCGGAGCACGTATTGTGGAAGGCTGCTCGGGTTGGGAAGGATGGGGTTGTCGTTGAAGCAGTTCAAAATGTTTATGACGAATGTGTAAGTATATGTAACATTATTTCTTTAATTATATCGAAAATTTTGTTAGACATATAATTCATTTTTAATCTCCTCTAATAATATTTCAGGAGACTTTATCCCAAACCTTACCTTCAACCGAGGTCCAGGATTGCAGGAGCGTACTTAGTCGAGTACTAAATGTTCCTGAGTATTCCGGTCGTGTGAGGGGTAAGGGTTTTGGTGTGACTCCGTCGTCATTTTATAAAAAACCAAAAACAAAAAATCCTACCAACAAAGAGGTGATGGAGACCTTGGCGGAGTTAAGGGCACAAGTACTCGAACTGCAAAAGGAGAATGCAAGGTATAGAGAGGAAAGGTGCGGTTCCGAGGCAAAAGATACTAGTGATCGAGCTAGTATCAATTGTCAACCGAAATTTCCCGAGGTAATTATATATGTTATTATGAAATTAAAATAGCACTTTTTTACTTGATACATATACACGTTAACAATAACATTTATTATTGGTTTAGGGCATTACACCTTGTCAGCTGTATCTATCGTCACCAACTTATCGCATAGTTGGCAAGGGAAAAATGCACAACACTTCGGGTGAATTACTTCACCATAATCCCCTCCCGGTGGGATATATGAAAGTTTCGGTTGACCTTGTATTAGATACAGACGCGCTTCTACCATTACCTGACGTTGTTTCAGAGACAACGTTGATGCGAGATGCAGTCGGATCCTTTGTTGGATGGCCGTCAGATCTAATTTTCCCAGATGCCGAGGTATATATGTTCTAAATGATTATGAATATTTAGTATTCACATTTCAATTCAGATACAATTATGATATTTAATCAATCCTTATTACATGGTAATGTTAGACTCCTACAAGACCCACACATAAAGCTGGTAAAGGGATTTCAAGACGTATCGAGTCGGTTGCATCTCAAAAAGAGGTACAAATATATATACCCATTGAATTATATACGCAACGATTCTGTTGCATCACAAAAAGTCATGATTTAATTTATATGAATTTTTAGGTTCCCGGTCGAAAGTTGAAAAAAGCTGGTAAGGATATTCCAACGACGTCCGGGACAAAATCTCAAATTATGATGCGTCTTGAGAAAATGGTGGAAGAGTCAGATATTATGCACGGCGCCATCCGTAGTGTAGATATTGATGAAGGTGTTTTCGGAATTGCTCATTCCGAAATAATTGAAAAGGAGGACATGCAACAACTTTTTGAACACGAAGAATTGGGCATCGCTGTCATTCATACATACATATGGTACTCCGATCAATCTATTATTTATTTAGTTGAACAATTTATTTACACATTTCAATGAGTAGTCTAATGTTTATTATGTTTCTATTTAAGGTATATGTATGACACATTGATGCGGGGAACTGAATTGTGTAACCGATTCAATTTTATTGCTGCTTCCCGTATCAACACAACGTTAATAACGAAAAATCCAACATCCGTAAAGAATGAACTAGTCGATAGATTCATGGCGGCTGGCGATAATACTACACCCAGTTTGTATTTTTTACCGTTTAATTCTGGCAACGGGTTAGATTTTCTTTCTAATAATTTCATTCTAATCTATGTATATCTTTTACGTAGAAAATTTTCATGCATCTAAATTTTTGTTTTATTTTACAGTGGTCACTGGGTGTTGGTTGCTATGGATCTTTCGAGACTAATTGTGTATTATCTCGATTCGTTATCGGGTGATTGGAGTAAATATCCGAGTATGAAGAAGACGGTTGACGCGTAAGTGAAATTCCCCTAAATATTCGTGTGTATTTGTATATTTAATTATGTCTGTCAGATTGATCTCAATATACGTTTTTATTTTGTTAGGGCAATACTAAAATTTAGATCGAAAAAGAATTATCGTAATAGGAAGGACATTACATGGGTCAGAGTTCAGGTATATATTAAGTTTCTTATTTTTGCTTATAATAGTGTTTGTTTTTTGCTTATAATAGTGTTTGTAAGAAATTAACTATATATATATATATATATATATATATATATATATATATATATATATATATATATATATATATTGTTTGTTTTTCTGTGTAGTGTCCTCAGCAAAACAATTCGGTCGATTGCGGGTTTTTTGTATTGCGATTTATGAGAGATATCATTGCGTTGAATCGTATAGACATCCCAAAAATGGTATGGAATAATAACTTAGGGTTTATTTTAATATTATCGGATATTTCATCTAATTTGTTACTAAATCATGAATATGTTTTATTCTCTTAATTGTAGTACTTTGACGAATACAAATCTTACTCAAGAGCTCATTTGGATGAAATGAAGGATGAATTGTGTCAATTCATTATTGATCAAAGAATCATATAGGTTGTAGTTGTTGTACATATATGTATGGAATGTTGTTGTACATGCATGAATATCAATATATTAATGTTGTATATATGGAGGATTAATGTTGTATATAAATGGATTCATGTTGTATATATCAATGGATTAATGGTGTATAACATTGGATTAAAGGATGAAATCAATATGAATTTTACACTTTTGCAGCATGCACAGGTTCCCAATTAAATACCCACTGTTTTTCAAACAAATTTTTTTAAAATAACTTACACTTTAGAGGGCGCTTTCTGTAGGAAGCGCCCTCTAAACACTTTACATTGACAACTTTAGAGGGCGCTTTGTCCAGAAAGCGCCCTCTAAGGTGGCCCTTTATAGACCACTCCAGAGGGCGCTTTTTTCTAAAAGCGCACTATAATGTGGCCCTTAAAGGGCCACTTTAGAGAGCGCTTTCTCCAGGAAAACAAAGCGATGTCTTTACCTATGCCAGCACCACTTTAGAGGGCGCTTAAAAGCGCTGTTATAGGCCAAAATAAGCGTCCTCTTTTCCCTTATTTAGCGTAGTGAGAGCATCCATCAAGGAGACTGAGGTATTCAAATCCAACCTCCAAATCCACCAACATCTCAGCCACTGGCATTTGATATTCGTTTGAGAGTGGCAACTTTAAGATCTCTAAAGTCTATGCAGACTCTGAGGGTGCCATTTTTCTGAATAATTGGAACAATATTAGCTAGACATTCGATATACCTGGAAAGTTTGATGAACTTATTCCGGAGCAATCTCTCGATTTCAGCTTTAATGTTTGACATGATTTTTGGTGCGAAGCTTCTTGGGGTATGCTTCATTGGCTTCTTATCAGGTCTGATCAACAAATTTAATTTTACTAAATCATGACTAAGTCCAGGAATTTCATCATAGTCCCAAGCGAACCAATCTTTGAAATCCTTCAACACTTTGATTACTTTTTCTTTCAAGTGTGGGGATATTTTGGCACTAATGTATGTCAGTCTTTTCGGCATCCTATCTCCCAAACCTTTTTGTCGTCGTCCTTTTCTGAAGCTGTTATTTGGCCGGTATAGCCAAATTGATTTTCCCGAGATTTCTCAGACTCAATGGCTTCGACAACCAATATTTGTTGAGATTCGGCCTCCAAGGTTGCTAATATCTTATTTTCAACCACATAGGCCAAAATTCGAGCTAACGTGCTTGACTTAATCATGATCTTCATAAGATTCAGACTATCAATTGTACTCTCCGACAATTTCATATTCCCAATTAAACCCATACTGAGGATGTAGGTTCACTGTGTAGTAGACCTCATGCCCTTCAAAGTTAAATCCTTCTTCGGCAGGTTCACATGGTGAAATGTTCACCAACTTCCTTTCAAAGTTAATTCTATCGATGTAATTGATATCTGCTCTGAAAAAACATGGATCCGCTTCAATGTGTTCGATATTCCCATCAGGCTTCCAGATGGTGATCCTAATATGCATATATGAGGGTACACATCCTACTCCGTGCAACCATTCCCTGCCTAATAGTAGGTTGTAATTTGATTTTTTTTGGCACCACCATGAACAATGTTGGCCTTGTGGTAGTTCCTACCATTATGTCGACTTGAATAACCCTTAATGGTTTACTGGTTTTGCCCTCATAGTTGGACAATACCATGTTGTTACAAGCTAAATCTGCGGTGAATTTTCCTATTTTCTCCAAGAGGAACTGAGGCATAACATTGACACATGCTCCACAGCCGATCAAAACATTTTTGATCCCTACACCATTTACCTTTGCCCTTATATACAAAGGCTTCATGTGTTACTTCATGGCCATGTCCGGCCTTTCAAAAATGGTGCGGTCTTCATTCAGTGAACCGTCATTCATTACGTAGTAACCCAAATTTTTATGGGTAGCTAGCTCTTCATCAAGACCTTCTTCCTCAATCACTTATGTGACAGTGTCGTACTCTAAAGGCAAAATAGTTATCATATTGCAAATGATATCTAATTGTGGCTCAGACCCTGAGTCGAAGTTATATGTCTCCATGTCGACGTCTTTGACTTCTTTATCCTTTGTTGCTTTGTCCTTATTTATTGGTGACAAAAGGAGAAACAACCTTTGCTTAACAGACCATAGGCTAGATTGGCCTTTATCGATAGTTTGAATGCTATCACTTCCGTTGGAACTTCCAGCCTCTCGTGCATATTTCTTATTCCTTTGGTGTCTCCTCCACTGAGTCCTAGTCATGGGTTTTTCCCATATAGTTCTATGAGACGTAATAGTACTTCTTCGAAACTTAAGAGTTGTCTCTGCATGAGAAACCAAAACCAACACTGATCACTTTCCATCAGATGTCGATTTAATGACAGGGCGTAACCATTCTATAGAAGATGCATATGCATAGGGGACATAAGTCCTACCTTGGAATTTTGTTGGACCTTTTCCTTTTTTGGAGAAAATTTCTTTGGGCTTATCATGTCGAACAATTTTTTTAGCTTGGTAAGGGTTTATCCTCTCCATCTCTTTAGCAGCTTCTTTGTCAAACACCGAGTTGCACCTGGGACACATCATCACTTCTAAATCTTTCAACCTACAGCAATTTAGAAAGTATACCAATTCCTCTTTAACTTTGGGATAAACCTTTGTTGCTTGATCTTTATAGTCATATTTGTTGTATTTAGCCCCCAACGTCATCGACAGTGACGACCACCATGATGTTTACTGGCTCGACAAAGAGAGCCTTAACTTTCATTTCAACATCCTTTTCTGGCCGCGGTTTCTGCTTGTCGGAAAACTTGATCCTGCCATCCTTGAGATCATTTTGCACCAGATCCCTGAAAAGTATACACTGAGAAGTTTTATGACCCAAAAAATTATGGAATTTACAAAAACCTTTTTTCTTTCTTTGTTCTAATGATGGGACCTTATCCCCTTTAGGAACAATAATTTATCCATCAGTAACCAATAGATCAAATATTTTGTCACACTTAGTAACTTCAAAGGTATATGTTCTAGCAACAGATTTTTTATTTTTGGTCTCGACGAGATTCTTCATGTTTGAGGGTTTCAGCAATTTGCATGTGTAAAAAGGCCCTGACTTTAGTTCTGCCACATTAACCTCATTTTCCTCCACATATTCATACTTTGAGTCAGATGAATTCCCTATGTTGTTGACTTCTACATAAGTCACCCTTTTTTATTGAACTTGAAGGTTCTAGCTTTCTCATCCTTCAATCGTTCAACTTGTCAAACTCTATCGGTCAACTAGGTTGTGTCTGTCAAGTATTAGGTGTTTAATTTATTCCTAACGGAGTAGTCGAGACCCCCTGCTGCTAGTTCGACTAACTCATATTCTGGCACTTGCAAAAAACATCCCGCTTTCAAGGTTCTAAACATATTAAGGTAAGCATTGATACTTTCAACCATTTTTCTCCTTATAGTCGACAATTCCTTTAGACTAATATTACATTGTCTCATGAAGAATTGCTCGTGGAATGCCTTTTCTAACTGGGTTCAAGTAAAGATGGAATTTGATGGAAGGCTGGTGAACCATGTAAAAGCGTTATTAGTCAACGAGTTTGGAAAATACTTGATTTTTAAATCCTCATTGTTGGCTAAATCACCAACCTCGGTTTGGTACCGGGCGACCTGTTCGACAGTGGATTCATTAGTATCATCAACAAACTTGGTGAACTTTAGGACTTTCCAGCCCCTAGGCAATTCGGTTTTTCTTACGTACTTAGATAGTGAGGATGTATAGTTTGGTTTGGGGAGGCCAACGTTGAGGCTCTTTTGGACCAACACGCGTTTGATGATGTTTGTGATAGTATCTTGTACTTCTACATTGTCTTGTCGGGCTTGTCTCAGAATTTTGTCAGCATCTTGGTTCCGTTGAACCAGAACCATGTTGAGGCCTTCTAAGCCTTTATTCTTTTCGACAACCCTATTTTCTAGGGGGTTAGCCCCATGAGGAATGTTAGGAACTAGGGTCGGGCGCACGTGGCGCGCCTAAAAATTAGGAATCCTACCCATTTAGTGGGTTAATAATTGATAACTCTTATTTGTATTTCTATAAGTGGACTAAACACGTTGTTTATCTGTTGCGTAATCGTGTAGACCATATCATGGTTGCTTTCATCCATTAACTATCTCATTACCATAAGAGAGTTATTGGTCAATGACAAAGCACCATGGGGAGGAAAATACCTCATACCTCCTGGTGGTTGTCCTAGTTGGCCGAAGTTGCCCATAGTGGACATTGAAGCCAAATACAGGTTAAAGGGAAATGAAGTTTCCATCGCGTTTTCTGAATATGCTGACGTACCAAGGTGCAGGCTTGCCATCATTGCAGTTAGCATGCCATACATTTATGCCTTTCGAGGTAACTAGAAACTTAGATAATGAGGCCTCTAGTCTCCCAAGTTCCCTAGAAAAGGTTGGTGCGCTTGACGCTTGTGGTGATGAAACCCCCACATCTGGCAACATGGAATACGCCACTACTTGACTTATGGAGGTGGGCATTTCCTCGACAGAGGTTGTAGCCATTGAACTGTCCATGCTAGTAACTGCTGGTTGCCCTCCTGGATTTTGAGTATTACTCTAGGAAGGGGCTTGATTTTTACAAACATTTCGGAAAGTCGCTTATCACTACTCAAGAGCATACAACACAAGACCTCATAAATAGAGAAACACTACAAACAAAATAACGTAAGACACCTCTTTGCTGCAATAATATCCATATAAAAGGATCCCATTGGACGTACCAATTTGTTTACCAGTGTTTTGGGTAAACAATCACGAGTTTAAAAAGTCTGTGATATTAACTCAAAAAATCTCCAAAGAAATTTGTGCAAATGATTTTTGTGAACACACGTGCGTGTGAACTGAATGCAGTCGTCTCATGAACGATAACGACGTAGAAAATGACTTTAAATGAAGTCAGGTTATGATAAATGATAAGGAAAATGCAATAAATGACATTAAACAAAGAAAAATTAAAAGCACGTGTTTCGTTAAAGGAAACAAAAAAACTAATGAAAATATTGGACGCAGACGCATACATATTTCTCGCTCAACCGTTTCGCTCTTTGACTCGGGTACTCCAGTGATATGGAAAGTATGTTTGAAGTTTTATGATCTCTGATCCCATGTATGAGTATGCTATTTATTCTATGTACAAAGTAACTGTCGACGACAGTTATGACCACTAGGGGATTGTTGCACTTACTCCACGTTCAATCTTCAGGCTCACTCTAGCGTGTATGTGTGTCATCCATGATTATATCTATTTAAAACCCATATTAAGCTGTAACTGCTTCCAATTTCCTCACAATCCCCTGATGGTAATTGCTCCAACATGTCGTCGACACTGACTATCAAGGACTCTGAACTTGTAAATTTACTAAGTCTTTCACCTTATGTGGTTCATTCGACTGGTCTTCTTGATGAAATAAAGGCCTATGTCGACTTCCTTTTTCGAGATTCTAGATACGTTTCCCAACATCTAGGTCTTGGGGATTTATCCCTGAGATTTCTCCAAACCATATTTTCCTATGCCGACAACTCAGTTGATCCCTCGTTATTAGTCCGTCGACACTTCATCATTAATGCTCTTTAAACCACTTCATTAATGCTTCCTCATAGAAAATATTTTTTCATTAACATTCTTTGTTGACTTTCTACTAGATGAAAAATCCGAGTGTAACAATATTCTATATCTACATGGAGGTTGAAAATGTGGGGTTTGGCATTGTAATCGGAATGTCCGACAATGGTTCAAATAAATGACAAACATGTGTAACAATGAGATGTGAAAGAAGTGGCATGTACCAACCACAAATTAGGAAGTTGAAATGGGATGACACATAATCAAGAAAATGTGAGTGTCCGTTTAAATTGCGCGGATACCGTATGTCAGATGAAACATGGAAATCTAATGTGACTTCTGGTATATGTAATCATGTTTTGACTGACAAGCTAGTCAGCCATTCCATTGTATGTCGACTTGTTCCAGAGGAGAGGGAACTTGTTTCGGACATGACCTTAAACATGGTGGCACCAAAAAAACAAACTCACATCTTTGAAATAGAAAAAAACTCGAAGTGTTTCAAATATTAAGCAAATATACAATATGCGCGCTCGAAACAACAAGACCATAAGAGGACCAAGATGCAACAACTGTTGAAACTTTTGGAAGATGACATATATGTTTCTAGGTACCGAGTTTGCGAGGATAATGTCACAGTTCGTGATATCTTTTGAAGTTATCTTGATTCTATCAAGTTGTTCAACATTTTTCCCACCGTGCTCATGATATGATAGAGTTTGTAAGGTCCTTATTGATCTACAACTTCTATAAATATGGTATCTCATTCCATTTGCTTTACACAAACTAGAATGAATACATGTTCACATCTTGCATTTGTGCATTTCAATGACGCAAAACCCCCAACTTCAATTTTGGATCTCCGAGGATATATTTCTCGTTGATCTAAAATCCAAATTGAATACTCTCATGCGATATCTAGAAAATCGGAGAATTATCAAACTCGAGTACCGTTCATCCTCGATTGACAACGAAGGAAAGATACGTTTCGCCATGCTTGAACTGAAGACAAATGATGATTTAAAGGTTATATGGAGCACCTTTTATTGTTACTCAACAATGGATCTGATTGAAGTGGACACAACGATTGCAAGATCGACTAAAGATATTTTAAGGATATTGCAACGTCATGAACCACCCGTTTGTAATTAAATATAATATTGATTTATGTTAACGTTAATTTTTATCCATGTAATGTTTATTTTGAAGTTAATTAATGTTGTTGTTCCATCATTTTGCCATTATTCCTGATTGTTTATGGTTTGAATTAACAGAGCATATTCCGGATATGAATATCCGAAAAACTCACTGAAAATATTGAACTAAGAGAAATTACAGAGATACATCTCCGGATTAACCTTTTAAGCATACAGAAATGTATCTCTGAATTGAATTTTAACAGAATAATAGTTTCTCACCAATTTCATATAAAATGTGTTTAAAAAAGATGTGTTCGAAGATGCTTCTCAAAATACTATGAACAATTATGATTTTTCACGGTGGTGTGAAAGACATATAAGCATGGAAAGAGCTCTCCTCTTGTGATTTTGTGGTTTTTTTTGTTTGAATACTAATCTATTAATAGTGGTTAGGACTGTATGAGATATAAACTCATTTATGTGGTGTTGAGTTTTTAGGTGTTTGGGTTTTTATATGTATGACTTCTCTAGCCTACTTTGTTTAATTTTGTTGTTCCGAAGGTTGTTGGTTTTTTATTGTATTTTTATTTGTATATTCAGCAGTCCATTAAATATATCTTTATACTTTGTGACTTTTTTTATAGTTTGATGAAAGCAAGCAAGTGAATAACGGCTATAGTTAACTAGTACTATAATGAATGAGAAAGGAAAAGTAAAATAGGTAAAAGACACAGCGATGACAGTTCACACTAAGAAAAAAAAGCAATTAAAATAATCGGAAACAGCATACACATTTCAGACTTAAATTATATTCATATTTAAAATCAAATGAAACAACCAATAGTTAGTTGTGCACTTAAACATTAATTGGCACCTTATAATTCATCCTAAAAGAGAAGTCATGGTCTTTAACATAAATTAATCATTTGGTAGTGCTGTCCAAATCTCATCTCCTTCCTCCCAACTTAAAAGGAAATTACAAATAACTTTTTTTTTCTTTTAAGAAGGAACTGATTGTATTTCCTATAAAATTATCAAAGTAAGTTTTTATATGCACTCATTTTAGAGAGTATAAAATTAGATTACATTTCAATTTTAATTTTATAAGCAATTTAACTCAAAATACATAATTAAAAATATAAAATTAAGCTCTTTCATTAATCAACATACAATTTTAACAATTTATAATAATATAATAATATTGGTATGTTAAGTTAGAATATGTTCCGTTCTGGAATTAGAAATAATAGATAGTAAGATGTGAAGTCGACTAAAACGGTTGTAAAAGTTATTCGATACATCAGAATGAGACCGACCTACAATCTTAACACTTTAACGCCAAATTTAGTGAGATGTGTGAAAAATGGTGATGTGAGTAATGGTGAAAACATTCCCATGATTAATGTGTGATGGATTATATACACGGAAGACGGTGAGAACCGTCCCTTATTTTTTGATGTGCGATGCGAAGAACTGTCTACTTGAATTTGATGATGTGTGCGAAGTTGCTTACTGGATAACAATGTTACTTTATCTGTTTTGATGTTTTGCTGCATTTTTTCGATATTATCATTTTATCGTATTTTGTGTCCCTCACAATTGTCTCTGATTCTCTCTCAAGTTGAAGTCATTTACATTTCTTTCTTAAAATTGAACATTTGATCAAAGTCAATGTTACGTGGCTTGAATCATAAGTTAAAGACTTGAAACAAGATCTTCATGCGCGCATGAGTCACAACTTTACCTGACTCGAATCATGAGTAGGATACAAATTTGTATTTTGGCGCTAAAAGACTTGATTCGGCTCAAGGTTTTGCTTGACTCAAGTTAAAAGGCACCTTGCCTCGAGTCATAGTTTTGTTTTACTCGAATCATGAATAAATTCTCAATTTTGGAACTCAAGTCATGAATTGGCTTGACTTGAATCATATGATTCAAGTAATGAATCGAACCAAATAAGTAAAATCTTGATTTTTTAGATCGAAGAATCAGATTATGATTGTGACTTATGGAGATTGACATCCAATGAAGAAAAATAATATTTTTTCTTCAAGGGAATTTCGGTAGGATCGAGCGAAGATCGATGCAAACAAAATCTTTGACTTTATAGCCCCGTTAATAGTTCAAAGACTTTGACAAGGGATTTTCGATAGAATCGAATGAATATCTCTGTAGAGAAAATCTTGGAGTATTTTGGTTCTAAAAAGGTGGTTGGTTCAAGATCGAGTGAAGATCTTGAAAGATTTTTAGCCTTGTGAGTTGTATAAAATAAAAGAAAAATCAAGATTCAAATATGTATTGCTTAGCAGTTGGTTTTAAGTTGGTTTTAAGTTTGTTTGCGATAATCTGTTGTACCAAAAGACACTTGTAATAATGTGAGAATTAGTGAAAGACTAGATAATTTTCAATGAACTTTCATTGGAGACCACATTAGGTGCAAGCGAGAACGATACACAGAACCAATATAAGTCTTTGTGTACATTTTCTATACCCTTCTCTTTTAATTTATGTATATAGCTGGCTTTCTAGAATCACATGTTGTTAGATTTTGTTGCTTATAATGATTTGATGTTTAAGCTTAGGTATGTGATATATTTAGATGACTAAACTTTCTTTCAGGTGATTATACATGTACAAACTTGTAATATTATATGTAATTCAATTAATAACATTATGTTCAAACATTCAAATTTGATTAATAACCATATTGTTTGTTGGTAAGCTCATCATCTTAGTATCACTGTATTTTCTATACATTAAGTCAATCACATAACTTATTCTCAAACACATCTTTAGACTTTCACTCCCGTGCATTTTAAACTTTTTTTTAAAAACACTTTGTCTCGTATGGGAGTAGTAGACCTATATGTCTTGAATCTTTTTCATTTTCCAATTATTTATCTCCCTACAAATCACATAAAGTTTAGTTATAGTTTTGAGTCTAGGGATTTTGTTGATAGCGGCAGTGAGTCCATGGATAGGGTGGCAAACAAGTATGTATGCCCCATAAAAGCCCGCAAAAAATGAGACGACACAAACATAGTTGAGTGCGCAAGCCTAAAACCTTGGCCCTTCTTGAGAAAAATAAGGGTGTGGTAGGGCGAGCATGCGGGTCTTGCACCCCTAAAGACTAAAAGTTGAAGAAAAAAATCTTGTTAATGACCACGCCAGCAAAATCTCGCAAAAAACAGGATGATGAAGACATATTAAAGGGTGTGTGCCTAAAACCTTACCCGTTCCACACAAAATAAAGGCAAAAAGGACATGACTGACGATCCAAATCTGTTTTGTCATCCTTACCCATGGGTCCTCAAAGCGCTGAGAATATATGCGTCCCGATAGAGGAAGGCAGATCAGTGGATATGGCTAATCTCAATAATAGGGAAATTAACTGTGGCTCTTTTTTCTCGGAATTGCTTGTGAATGAGATGGTTCAAACGGAACAACAAAACCTTGATTTTTCTATAGACGTCAATCAATATTAGGTGGACGTATAAGTGGTGAGGACGACTACTGTGTTTATCCGCTCATTGGAGACTATCCATCGGAATGTGACACCGTCCTTTGATCGATGGATTTCTCCATATTAAACCCGAGAAGAGGTTATGCAACTCTTTTAATGGATTGCTCACTCTTAAAAAAATTGAGTATTCTTTCTATTTTTAACATAACTAAAAATTTCAATATCTCCTTCACCGTTTTATTCCATTAGACTATCACCAAATTCAAAAATTCAAATTACAAATTATATTTTGTATTATTAACACTCTTATACATTTGTACTTTAAAATTGTTAAAAATTAAAACTATTTAAAAATTAAGAATAAATTTTGTTCAAGACCAAGTAAAATCATGTTAGATTATGTCATATTGCAAAAAGTACATTATACGTTAACTCAGAAATCATATTTTGATCAAACTTTTCAAAAATCAATTTTATAAATAATTTATCTCAAAGTACATATTTAGAAACATAAATTCAAAATTTATGTTAAACCAATTTACTAAATGAATGTAAGATCATCCGATTGTTGGAATGCGGATTCGAACATGCGATATTCAGTAAATTAAAACACGACAATAATAATCCATAACAATATAATAATATTATTCCACCTGTATCACCATGGATTTTCTATTTTTTATTTTTATTTGTTTTAAATTTTTTATCCTTTTAGAGTACCAACATAATCTTTATTATTTCTTTTCACTATCTTACTTTTATTTATTGTATTTTAATTTATGTAACTAGGGATGCTCATGGATGATTAATTTTCATAACCATAAATAATTCATATGTTATAATCAATTATTAAAACCAATTGTCATAACCAGATTTTATTTTTATAAAATGCTTATAAATCAATTATTAACCGGTTATATCAATAATCAAATTTATAATTATTTTTTATTTAAATTATTTTAAAAAAAAATTTCAAAGATTTTTTATTTTATTTTAAGAAAGATTATTTATTTTCAAAAATATTTTTTTTTATTTTCAAAAAATATTGTTTTTAAAAAAATCATTTTTCAGTTATTTTATTTTTTAAACTATTTTTTTCAAAATTCTAAAAAAATAATTTTTATTTTATTTTCAAAAAAAAAAATTTAATTTTTTTTATATGAATTTGATTAAAACCATATTAATAACATATCTAAAATATGGATTTGGTTAAAATCATACTAATAACTAACCGATTTTTAACAATCAGATTTAAATATGGATAAGGATAATTTAAATAACTGAATGAATTTGAACAACCCTATATGTAACTATAGGGTCTGGTCACTATTATGAGCAACATAATTTTCTTTTATGTTTATTGAATAATTGATGGATTTACATCATTTTCTTTTAGTTATTTTAGTAAATAACACTCATTTTATTATTGAAATTAAATGAAAATCTCTAATAAATAAGAGTTTCTTTCCATGCAACATTGATTAATTTTATCAACTTTATCTCTAATAAATATTATTTATATTACTTTTAATTTATTCCATAATATGCATTTATAACTAATAATGGTAATTCTGAGCTTTATATAATTATTACATTTATTTTTTAATCTGTATGTAACTAATAAAAGAATTTTATTTTGAAATGGATGAAATATATTATTTACTCTCTACGGTCTCTTATCTAAACAATTTTATAAAAAAGATTACCATTTAAAAAAGAGATTAATTGAAATACTCTGTCAGTGTAAATGTGTTAAAATCTTATTTCTCTTTGCAAGTTTACTCCTACTTTTTGTCTTGAAAATCTATACAAAAATATTTGAAAAATAAAAAAATAAGAGTATATTCAAAATAATGATATTAAATATAATAATCATAGATTATATTCTTTATATTTAAGATTATTGATTTTTTTTCATTACATTTGAGATCGGATGAAGCATGAGATTAGCATAGAACAATAATGACTTTCTTAAGTTATGGACTTTCACATTAACTCCCCTCTTAATCATTAAAATTAACTTTTTCATTAAAAAAAAAGACTCCCCTTTTAATTATTAAAATTAATTTGTTTTCATAATTTTGAAAGTACCTCGTATACTTTTTGATCAATCATTATCCCGAAGCGATGTGTAGGGTATGTTGAATTGTAATTATTTGTGTCGAATTAGGTTCTCTATGCTTATCTAATGTGTTGAGTTGTGTTAGTATGTCGAAGTGTCAAAACATGTTGCTTCACACAGAATTTCGACTTATGTCTATTTTAGTAGTGTTAACTATTTTGGACTTTTAGAGTTTTTGGTTTTGCCTTGAGGTCCAAGTTAATATAAATCTATAAATATAGTGAGCAACCCTTATTTTTGTAATGAAGTGAATAGAATATTCATAATATTGTAATTTACAGTATTTTGTAGTTGCAAAGTGAATAAGAAGTTTTCCACAGTTTGTGGATACAGAGAAACTCTGCAGAATTGTAATTCTTCTTCTCCTTCATCGTTCTTTACTTTCTTTCTTTCTCCATTGTTCTTCTCTTTTCATTATCATTGTGTGGGTGATAACAATCTTGTTCATCAAGATTGATTGAAATTTCCATAGATTTTGGTGGATTTCCAACATCTGGTATCAATAGCTCTGGTTTAATCGATTTGTGAGAACAAAATCACCATGGCAACGAATCATCCAAACGGATATTTATCAACAAATCTTTCGATTCTCAAAAACAACAATTATGAGAATTGGTGCAAGCAGATAAAAGTTGTGTTCTGTTATCAGGATCTTTGGGATCTTGTGATGGAAGGAGTAACAACGCTTGCAGAAGACGCGACAGATCAAGAAAAGGTTGCACATAAAGAATTGAAAAAGAAAGATTATAAAGCTCTCTTTATAATCCATCAATGCATTGATGCAGATAACTTAGAAAAGGTTAGTGATGCAGAGTCAGCGAAAGAAGCATGGGAAATTCTGGAGAAATCGTTTGGAGGCGTTGAGAAGGTGAAATAGGTGAGGTTACAAACTCACAAAAGGACGTATGAATAGCTTCAGATGGAAGACAGTGAAAGCATAACTGATATCTTCACCAAGGTTATGAAACTGGTGAATCAAATCAAGGTATGTGGAGAAGTGTTGACATCAAGATCTGTTGTTGGAAAGATCTTGAGGTCGCCGGCTCCAAAGTTTGACCACGTGGTAGGTAGCCATAGAAGAGTCGAAAAATTTGTCAAAACTGACAAAGGAAGAGCTTCAAGGGATGCTTGAACCTCATGAATAAAAAATGGCTGAAAAAGCTGCAGGAAAGTCGAAGAGTGATATGGCTTTGCAGGCGCAATCAGCAAAAGAAAGGAAAGGTAAAGGACGCTGGAATGGAAACAAAGGTAGAGGAGGTTACAACAATTCGACTGGTCGAAATCAGCAAGAAGGAAACTGGTCGAATCAGAGAAAATCCTAGAACCAAGGCAACCAAAGAGGTGGTATTGCAGGTAGAGGAAGAGGTGGTGGTCAAAAGCCAAACAAGAGTCAAATTCAGTGTTATAATTGTCAGAAGTATGGTAATTATTCTAGTGATTGTCCAGAAAAGCAGAAGAATCAAGAAACTTATGCAAAGCTGGCAAAACATCATGAAGAAGAGACGTTGTCGATGGTTACAACAAGAGATGAAGAGAGATTCAAGGACCAGTGGTACTTGGACTCAGAATGCTCATCACACATGTATGAAATAAAAGATTGGTTTGTCAACATAAAGCCCTCAATGAAGAAGATGGTGGAATTTGCAAATGACAACACTCTAGCAGCTGAAGGTGTTGGTGATGTTCTAATTATCAGGAAAGATGGCAAGAGGTCAGTAATTTCAAATGTGTTGTACATACCAGGCACGAAGAGCAATTTGCTCAGCATAGGGCAGTTAGTCGAAAAGAACCACAAGGTGTCGATCAAAGACAAGATGATGAGAGTTCTTGACTCAAATGGAAGGTTGATCTTGAAGGCTCCAATGTTTGAGAATAGAATCTTTAAGATTGAGCTTAATGTGATGGAGCATAAGTGCCTTGCAACAGCAACCAAGAGAGATGAATGGATATGGCATTATAGACTTGGTCATCTCAATTTCAAAGAAATCAGATATTTGAAGAGAAAAAATATGGTTTCAGGATTACCATAAATCGACATTTCAAATGAAGTATGTGAAGAATGCGTGCAGGAGAAACAACATAAGAACAACTTCAGTAAGGATGCAGGAATCAAGTTAAAGGCAATTCTTGAAGTCATATACTCTAATGTATGTGGTCCTCTTCAGGTGGATTCGATTGGAGGTAACAAATACTTTGTTACATTCATAGATGATTTCAGTCGAAAACTATGGTCTTACCTGATCAAGAAGAAAAGTGAAGTGATCGAGGTATTTGCCAAGTTTAAATCTATGGTTGAAAGAC
Organism: Lathyrus oleraceus; assembly: GCF_024323335.1. Taxonomy (NCBI): domain Eukaryota; kingdom Viridiplantae; phylum Streptophyta; class Magnoliopsida; order Fabales; family Fabaceae; genus Lathyrus; species Lathyrus oleraceus. The sequence continues at coordinate 88,526,057 of NC_066584.1, forward strand.
AAAGCAGTCGAAAGATCAAGATTTTGAGGACTGATGGTGGTGGAGAATATGTGTCGAAAGACTTCGATGCATGTGTGAAAGAAGGGATTGTGCATTCTAGGGAGAAGTTGTGTCGACTGCGACATATATCTTGAACAGATGTCTGACGAAGAAGCTAGATGGAATCACGCCAGAAGAATGTTGGTCTGGTGTCAAGCCTAGCTTGAGTCATCTGAAGATGTTTGGATCTATAGCACATAGACATGTGTCAGATCAGTTGAGAAGAAAAATTGATGACAAGTCGAGTCAGATGATCTTGATAGGATATCATTCTACTGAAGGATACAAGTTGTTCGACACAGTAAATAAGCAAGTTGTGATCAACATAGATGTGATCATAGATGAACTTAAGGGGTGGCATTGGATTGAGAATGTCAAGAAAGATTCAGTGAGAATCTTTTATGATGAACCATCCAGTGAAGTCGAAATAGAAGTTTGACAGGAAGAAGTCAGAGGTGAAGTTGGCCCAAGCAAATCTAAAAGAACAAGACACGTGACTGGAAGGTTGCAAGAATGTGTGGTTACATCAGATTATGTGATTAATGAAGAAGGTGAGTTGGTACATTATGCTTTCTACGCAGATGTCGAACCAGTCAATGCAGTTGAGGCATTGAAAGATTCGAAGTGGATAAAAGCAATGGATGAAGAGCTGAAGTCAATTAAAGTCAACAATACTTATTCACTTGTCGAATTTCCCCAAGACAATAAGGAAATCGATGTAAAGTTGGTATACAAGGTGAAGTTGAATCCCAAAGGAGAAGTGACTCGACACAAGGCGAGGCTTGTGGAGAAAGGATTTCTTTAGAAAGAAGGAATCGACTTCGACGAAGTTTTTGCACCTGTTACTAGGATCGAAACAATCAGGTTGGTTATTGGTCTAGCAAACATGAACAACTGGCAGATGTGTCAGATGGACGTGAAATGTGCAATCCTGAATGACCCATTAGAAGAAGAATTTTATGTTACACAGCCAACTGGGTTTGTGAAACAAGGCGAAGAAAGAAAGGTGTACAGGTTGCATAAAGCCCTGTACGGATTTAAACAAGCTCCAAGAACTTGGAACAAAAAGATAGATGGATTTTTAAGGGAGAAGGAATTTGTGAAGTGCACAACTGAACATGGAGTATATGTAAGAAGAAGCAAGAGTGAATTGCTTATACTATGTATCTATGTTGATGACCTGCTGATAACATGTAGCTGCAGGAAGGAGATCGAAGACTTCAAAGGTGAAACAAGGAATTCGAAATGTCAGATCTGGGTGACATTTCATATTTACTTGGCATCGAATTCTACAAGAGTGGTAGAGTTTTGATGATGCATCAAATAAGGTATGCAGGCAAAATACTTAAGAGATTTGAGATGCAAGATTGCAATCCAACTTCGACTCTAGCTGAGTCCAGATTACAGCTGTCGAAAGATTCAGATGAAGATGATGTCGATCCAACCCAATATAGAAGATTTCTTGGGTCACTTCGATACCTTTGTCACACAAGACATGACTTAGCATACAATGTAGGTACGGTGAGTGGATTTATGCAAAATTCAAAGGTATCACATCTAGCAGCGGCGAAGAGGATACTAAGGTATCTGAAAGGAACTCTTGACTATGACATTTTGTTTCCTACAGCTGATGAAACAAAAGAATGCAAATTAGTGGAATACACCGACTCAAGTTGGTGCAGTGATGTGTAAGATCGAAAATCCACAACTGACTATGTGTTTATGATAGGTGGTGCATCAGTTGCTTGGAGTTCGAGAAAAGAGCCAGTAGTGACATTATCATCGTGCGAAGCATAATACATAATTGCTTCTCTTTGTGCATGTCAAGCAACGTGGATGATGAATTTGGTCGAAGAGATAACAACGGAGAGTCATGGAGCAATTACCATGAAGATCGACAACATGTCAGCTATCAATCTGGCGAAGAATTCGATAGCACATGATTGAAGTAGGCACATCGAGATGAGGTTCCATTATCTTCGAGAGTAGGTGGCAAATAGGAAGATGAACGTGGAACACTATATAACTGAGAATCAGATTGCAGACATCATAACAAAGGGAGTGCATGTCGAAGTGTTCAAAAGACTAAGAGTTATGATGAATGTAGATAGCTTAGACACAATGAATTAGGTGGTGTGTTGAATTGTAATTCTTTGTGTCGAAGCAGGTTACTCGACGAAAGCAGGGAAGTGTCGAATCACCTAATGTGTTGAATTGTGTTAGTGTGTCGAAGTGTCGAAGCATGTTACTTCACACATGATTTCGACTTAGGCCTATTTTAATAGTGTTAGCTATTTTAGACTTTTATAGTTTTGTATTTTGATTTGAGATTCAAATTAATATAAATCTGTAAATAGAAGGACTAACCCTTATTTTTATAATAAAATGAATAAAAATATTAATAATATTGTAATTCATAATATTTTGCAATTTTAAAATGAATAAAATTTTTTCCACAATTTATGAGCAAATCCAAAATCAATAAGAGAAACTTAACTTAATCTCATTTCATTTAGACAAAATGGCTTTCTCCCTCCGCGTATCGGAAGGGCAATTAACCTCCAATTTTCCATTGACCAATGACAATGACACAGCAGAAGCAACACAAGCTTCTTCTCGTATTGATTTCTTCGTCGAAATAATAATATTAATTCATAACATATTCCAGGTTAGTTAGTTGGTAGCATGTACTATATATATATATATATATATATATATATATATATATATATATATATATATATATATATATATATATATATATATATATATATATATATATATATATATATATATGCTTAATTAAGTACTTTTTATGACTAAATATTTTATTTCAGTTTCCTTAGCAGCAGCATCAAAAACAAAATGTCTTCCGACTCTGCTCTTCCTCTACCTCAAAACCCTGTCATTGTAAGTGTCTTGTTACTGTTTTTGTTTTCTCATTCAATAACTGAATCTAATCTCTTGGTTTTGACAGGTTGGGTTTGGTGGAGTTGGCGTTGATCTTTTAGCAACGGTTGAATCGTTTCCAAAACCAGACACCAAGAACAGAACCACTCAACTCAAGGTTCCTATTTTTCTTCACCCTCTTCCTCCCCGTGTTCTTGTCCCTCACAAAAATCACTCATAAATTTGTCGTATTATTATTATTTTTTAAATTATTGATTTTATAATTGCGTTATCTTATTCTTAGCTCATTTTTCACCGACCCTTCTAAGAGAGAAATTTTTTATTTTCATTAATCTATTTCAAATGAATTTTTATGGAGTTTGACATGACAAAACAGGTAACAAAGTAATAATTGAAATCTCCGTGAGAGTCATGTTTGTCACTTTGTGGGTCCACCCATGACTTTATCCTTCACAAAACTTTGCCTCAACTAACCACCCATTTTTTAGTAGTACAACAAATAGAGGGCAAAGTCAAAAACAGAAATGGTTGAAAATTGCAAACTTATACACAACCGCTACACCAATAATGGACCAATCAATTTTAATTTTTATCAAATCACGTTATATTGAATTTTTCTATTTATTGTTGTTCAAAATTATTATACATGTACTCTGTCCAGAAACTCTAACTTAACTGACATAAATCCGATATTATTAGATTGAATCCTAATACTCACAGTTGTGTGTGAGTTATTAGCGGTTATAACCACTTCGTCTATCTAACAAAAATAAATAAATGTTATTATACATGCACTATTATTGACTATTGAATGTTTGATTGCAATATTTGGCTCAATAGGTGCAAGGTGGTGGAAATACAGGAAATGCTTTGACCTGTGCTGCTCGTTTGGGCTTAAAGCCTAGGATCATTTCTAAGGTTTATTTTTGCCATAATTTTAATCACACTATACTCAACAATTATTAACCTTATGATAAGTGGTGATAATTTGTAATTACTAGGTTGCAAATGATGCTCAAGGTAGGGCTTTGATGGAGGAGCTAGAAGCTGAGGGTGTGGACACTTCTTCTTTTGTGGTATGCCAAAAGTCTCTCTTTTTAAAAAAAAAAAAAGACTTTAACAAGTTTATCAAGACTTTGAAAATTAGTGTGTAAAATATGTTATACATGATCTAATAATATCTAATCCAACTTGTGTATATGAAAAAGATTAATTAACCTCATCTCATGAAATTAGCATTTATATTTGCATTTGACTTCACTAGTAAAATAACTTATGACATACCCAATCCATTTACAAATCTCAGGGTTATCTTACATTGATGTTTTGTGTCTTTTTCCATTTGTTTTTAGGTCTCAAAGGAAGGGACTACACCGTTTAGCTACATTATTATTGACAACAACACGTATGTATACATAGTCTTTAGTGCGACATACTTAGTAGATAATTAAATTCCGTAAGCATGTGGTTCGATAATCTCAGCTGATTAGTATTCTACCCGAAGTTATTACAGGTATAAATTAATCGTATAACTTTGAACATTTAGGAAAACACGCACTTGTATATTCACCGAAGGATATCCTCCATTGGTACCAGAAAATCTTTCGCGAACGAGATTGTTATCTGCGTTGAATGGAGCTAGATTGGCCTATTTTGATGTTAGAATGCCTGCAACTGCTCTTGTCATTGCTCAAGAGGTAATTACATATTAATATTAGTAATTGCATTTGATATTTAAAGAGAGAATCATTAACCAAATTAACTCTATTTCCTCTTGCAGGCGTTTCGGCAGAATATATCCATCTTAGTTGATGCTGAAAGGCCAAGGGAAGGATTGAATGACCTCTTGGACTTGGCCGATTATGTTGTATGTTCGCAAAATTTTCCTCAGGCAAGTAACTCATCATAAATTAGAATTAGTAAAACAAGAACATAAATTAATTTTGGGAGCATTTCTGAAGTAGTTATTTCTCACACATTTGATAGGCATGGACAGAGACATCGTCGATACCAAGAGCACTAGTTTCAATTATTTTAAGGCTTCCGAGACTCAAATTTGTGATTGCAACTTTGGGAAAAGATGGCTGCATAATGCTTCAAAAATGCGCAGATGGTACTAAATATATAACTAACTTCTTTCTTCATTTAATTAATTTTCTTATATAATGTAATTTTCAATTTACTTTCTAGCAGAAGATTCTCAATTAGAAGAAGTTGATATAGACAACTCTTTGAAATCATTAACAATGAGAAAAGACGATAGCATAGCCATACCAACCTGCATTGCCTCAGTAATAACTCTAGAAACTTATTAACTTCTACCTATTATGCAGAACATTCTCTCTTGTTAAATTCTACTTAGATTGATTTTATTTTGCTTAATCCTCTCAGAATGTTGCAAAATTTAGAGCAGAAGGGATAGGATCGGTATGCGGGAGGTTATACTTTGGAACATCCGAAAAGATTCCACCATCAGAACTTATTGATACAACTGGTGCTGGCGATGCATTTGTTGGAGCTGTTTTATACGGTATGTTCAATCTCTTTGCATTCCTCCACGCATTAAACGCGCGACACATTCATTTTCTTCTTCTAAATGAATGAACTGTTTCGTTTATTTTGTTTGCAGCTATCTGTGCCAACTTGTTGCCAGAGAAAATGTTGCCATTTGCTTCTCATGTGGTAGGTAGCGTAAGATGCAAGTAACTCTACATTGTTTATTATAGTACACCTTTTTAGAGGCAAATTTAACTAAAAAGTTATGAAATATGAATGTGTTACAGGCAGCTGCTAAATGTAGATCTCTTGGAGCTAGGAGTGGTCTTCCATATCGCACTGATCCATATTTGGCATCTTTTATTAATTAGAGCCTCGCCATTAAAATCGAGTCCTTGTAATTCAGTTTATAAATTTGTAAATCGATATAAAATTTGCATTTTCATTTCAGTTTGAAAATCACGAAAGGAAGCTCCTGCTACTACAATTCCTTCTCCACGACACATTGAAAAAGTCGTTGGACAAGATTAATGAAATTCTCGATTTGGTCTTTAATACTTACTAAATAGTTGGATAATATTTCTTCAAGTATTTTCCAATAATGCTTATGTTTAATTCTTCTTCTTTTTGCATATTCACTAGTTGATAGGTTCTTCTGCTAAAAATCTTACTGACAATAGAGAGTATTTCTTAGTTTGGTGATCATTTCCTAAACTTAAAATCTTAGTTTGGTGCTTATTTCCATTAACATCGCTTCATGATATTCATCTATAGCAAGTTGATTTTCTCTAGCTACTTTAAATGAAACTACATTAGTATAAGAGAGCAAAAGACTTTTGAATAAACTAAGTGTTTAAAAAATACTATGGAAACTGTTTTGTATATATAGAGAGATTTGCAGCTAATTATATACTATAGTTGTTGCTGAACTTTTTTATATACAAATATTCTTAACACTTCCCCTCAAGCTGATCATATATGTCATATGAACTGATTTTGTTACAAATGTAATTCACACAAGAACTATTAAGAGACTTTGTAAATATATCAGCTAATTGATCTTTAGATTTGACGAAATCTATGGTGATTTCTTCTGAAAATAACTTGTCCCTTACATAATGAGAGTCTGTTTCTATGTGATTGACCTGTTCATGGAAAATCAGATTAGATGCCGTGGAAGTGCCGCTTGATTATCCTATAAAGAGAGTTTGTAAGGACTAACTTATTTAATTATGCACCAAGCATAGCCTAACTCTTTACATGATTGTGGTAGATTTGGCTTTAATGAAATTAATTAATCTAGATACAATACTAGTTTTATGGTGGGTTTGAGATTTCTAGTTGGCTGTTATTATATGTGCTGATGTTAATTTGACAACCCGTCACTTTGGTATTCGAATGTGTGAGATAATGTCATTAGAAATTCAAAGTATCAAACTTACAAATACCTCTCAAAATATTTCTCTAGTTAGCTAATTTTGTTCTCTACTATGTTTTTTTTTAGTCTATGTTTAGTTTTAGGTTTATGCTAATTAAAATTAATTCTGAAGGTCTAACATTGATTTTGGCGATGATTGTCATATAGTAAATTTGATTTTGTTTATGTAATTGATTTTTGTTAAAAATTCGTCAAATTCATTTTTAAGAATTTCATCAAAATTTGGAGAATTCTGAACCAATTTTGATGAACAAGAATCAATCTTTCTGATTGATTCTTCTTCTTATTCTTCACTCGAGTAAATCAATCAACCTTAATTATAAGATGACATTGTTGCATAATGATTATTGAAGGAATAAAAAGAAAAGATGAATTGGGGAAGAAAAGGAATTAGGATTTTGGAAAAAAGAGAAAGAAGAAGAATTGTAATAACTGCAAAATTTCTCTCTGCTCTATATTTCTATGACATTGCATATAATGTGTTGTGTGTTACATTCAATAATAGGGTATCTCCCTATTTATAGACTAAGATTGCTCGCGCTCCAAACAATCTCTAACAAATTAACAAACTCAGCTAAAATACAAAATAAAGCTAAGTCTAACGAATATGTCGAAGACACACTTCTTTCGATATTTAGAAAGTTATTACAAATCGACACACTATGAATTTTGACAATAACTGATTATGTCAAAATGGTTGTATTAACATAACGAATTACATTCTTAACACATCACCTAATTCATTGTGTCTAAGTTATCTACGTTCATCATAGATCTTAACTTCTTGAACACTTCGATTTGCACTCCTTTCGTCATCATGTTTGCACTCTGATTCTCAATTCTGCAGTGTTTCAAGTTCAGCTTCGCTTTTGTCACTTACTCTCGAAGATAATGGAACTTCATTTCGATATGTTTACTTCTTTCATGTGCTATCAGATTCTTTGCCAGATTGAGACTAAACATGTCGTCGATCTTCATGGTAATTGCTCCATGATCATTCTCTATAATTTTTTCGACCAAATTTACCATTCACATTGCTTGACATGCACACAAAGAAGCAGTTATGTACTCTGCTTCACACGATGACAATGTTACTACTAATTCTTTTCTTGAACACCAAACAACTGGTCAAGACCGACCCTATAGCTGTGTAACCTGCGCAACAACACAGGATCTCATATTTTATAGGCCTAAACACACTTTGAAGTAACAATTAATGAAAAAAAAATAATGGATTTATTTTACTATTTAACAAATATTGCAAGGATGTGCTTTTACGTGCTTATAAAATGCTATATATTTAAAATTTGGTTTACACTATATTTTAATAGTGAAACTTATCTCTCCAATATTTTCCAACATGAATGTGGGACTTAAATATATCTACATACTATTATTATTAGTTACTACTAATACATAATTTGGGTAGAAAAAGAATAAAATTCTAAATAGAGAATTGATATTTTTACACTAAACATGACATTTACACCAAACATGACATTTACACCGTAGTTCTATACGGTTTTGTATTTAAAAAATGTTTAATGATTAGTTTTTTTTGTTTTTTTAAACACACCAACACATGCACATACTGTATTTTATATGGTGTAAGTGTAAGATGTTTAATTTTTGATGTAAAAATAGCAACTCTTTAAAATATTACGGTCAACATTTTTCATTATGCTCAGATCACGGTAGAATAGAATGAAAATTTTGATTTCATAAGTTAGACACCGTAGAATAACAACAAGCTAATTTAATTGAATTATGATGAACAAAATTTTATCTCATTACTATATATATATATATATATATATATATATATATATATATATATATATATATATATATAAATATGAATAATAATAATTTCAAAATAGTTTAATTGTCTTAGTTTAATTACTATTATTTCTGTAAATAGAAAAGTGCATAATAATTTCAACATAGTTTAATTGTCTTAGTTTAATTACTATTATTTCTATAAATAGAAAAGTGCATAATAATTTCAACAATAAAATTGATGTAAAAAATATAAAATGAACAACGAGCTTATATTATATTTCAATTATTTTTCGATCTTTTATCAAAGAGAATGTGAAATAAATTTTACTTATTTCTCGATCTTTTATCAAAGATCAAATATAATAATTTTAACAAAAATATTTTATTTATAATGAGTTCAATTTTGTACGGGGCTTCCAAATTGTTTGGGTCGGCCTTGCAACTGGTGTACCACTTAGCATAAACACATATGCTATGAGTTTTCTATCCTCAGCATCACTAGACCAACTTAAGTCGGTGTAACCCACTAGTTTGCATTCTTTTCCTTTATCAGCTGCAGAAAATAAAATGTAATAGTCGAAAGTTTATTTCAGATACCTTAGTATCCTCTTCGTCACTACTAGATGTGATACTTTTGGCTTCTATATGAATCTACTCATCATACCTACACTGTATGCCAGATCGGACCTTGTGTGATAAATGTATCAAAGTGATCCAATGAGTCTTCTATACTGTGTTGGATCAACATCATCTTCATCTGTGTCTTTCGACAGTTGCAATCTGGGCTCAGTTGGAGTGAAGTTGGGTTGCAATCTTGCATCTCAAATATCTTGAGTATTTCGCCTATATATCTTCTTTGGTGAATCATTAAACCTCTACTACTCTTGTAGAATTCGATACCAAAGAAGTATGAGAGATTTCCCAAGTATGACATTTCAAACTCCTCATTTAAGTCATGTTTGAAATTTTCGATCTCCTTCTTGCAACTTCCTGTTATCAACATGTCATCGACATAGAGACATGGTATAAGCAATTTGCTATTGCTTCTTCTTACATATACTCTATGCTCACTTGTTCACTTCACAAATTATTTCTCCTTATCATACCCTAAATTTTACCCTTAGTTTTTTCACTTGCATCAGCATAATATAGTTGTTCATTTTATCATACATTTTTTCAGTCAAAAGCATTAAATCAGGGTTTAGATGAAAAGTCAGGAATTCTGATATTTTATTTGGTCTTGATGATATTCATTCAGTCATTTGTTGATTAAGAAGTCAAAAAGCTTGATTCTTCAATCTCGATGCATCGCCATTCCCATTTGCATTGTTTCAGAGGTCCAGAAGATGATAATCAAGAGTATTGTCTTCATCTGAATCTTTGTAGGGTCTTGATTATGTTTAAGAATCAGAAGCAAATAGTTCAAAATCGATTCATTTGCATCTAATTGTCGATTCACAATTTCTTAATTAGTAATAAATGCATTCACAAGACATTTGTATTTTCTACTCATCACACCATGCATTTTGTCCCGCATAATGCTTAAAATATCAACCAGAATAACTTTTTGGATCTACAGACATACCGGTTGAATCGTTTCTCAACTATACGTCGAATTAGCGGATGATTTTTTTTTTAAATTGAGCTTGCAGACGTCAGTTTTCTTAATCTACGACTCACTTAGTTTAATTTGGCGTGTTCGTTTTAATTTTTTGACTATTTTTTGGGTCGTATTTTTGTCAGCATGAGCCTTTTAACCAGTCATTTTTTATTTTAAAATTTGATCAAAACTTGTATGTCTTCGAGAAGTTTATTTTACGCTGAATATTTTTAGTGTGTTCAATTTAATTTTTCGGATATTTTTGCGTCTAATTTTTATTCATTTTAAACTCTTTTATTTTTATTTTATTTTTAAATATGTTTGAAATGTATAAATAAACTTACTTGTATTTTCACTTTAATTTTGGTGTTATTATTTTTAAAAGTGTAGATTTTTATTTTTTTAGTTTATTTATTTTAACTCATTTTACATTAAAAGACCTGACTATTCATATTAATATATATATATATATATATATATATATATATATATATATATATATATATATATATATATATATATATATATATATATATATATATATATATATTGCATTTCGATTCAATTTTGTATGCGCATTCAATGGTTTAACATAGCGACAATCCACACTTTTGCTTCTTACTTATTCGCGCTTTCGACTCGCAACTTGTGTTTTCATTATTTTTTTTATTTGTTGTGTTTCGATTCAATTTTATATGTGCATCTGATGGTTTAGCATAGCGACAATCCGCGGTTTTGCCTCTTACCAATTCACGCTTTCAACATGCAATTTTTACTTTCACGATGCTATATTTTGATTCGATTCGATTTTATTTGTGATGATCGCCTCATGCGTCAGCAATTTGCAATTCGATTTGTGTTAGATACAATGATTCAATGTCGTTAATTTAAATCGAATTTGAATCATATTTTTTGAAGCTTTGCACATCTTCGAGTACGCAACATTTAGTTGCGTCTTTGCGTCATAAATTTAATTCATGCACTTTTAATTTTGTTTTACTTTTTTTCGATTCATTTATCATGGATGTGTATTGTAAATATTTTGTATGCCTTGTATATACTCGATTTGATCCTTGTAGCGTTAACTTACACCTTGTGCTTGAGTTCGCGTCACTATGCTTAATTTCACACACCCTGTGATCCAATTCACAGCTTTGCATTACGATTCCTCTTTCCATTAATTTCAAACCGTTTTCACCATTGATTCAAGACCATTTCAAACCATTTTTTCGAACCATACTCTGTTAATGCTTTCGACACTAAACAAAAAATGTAATCCTAATCATGTGAAGGCTTTCTACTACAAAGTTAAAAGTACCAATGCCATATTTCTCCGTAGGTTTCATGGAAACAAAGTGTCATTCATGACTATTGATTTTGCTGAAGTATTCGGTCTCGAGTACAATAGACTTGAAATTAGTCCTACTAAACATACACGTGATTTTTGTCATATTTTATGGAGTCAATCTCCAAGTCTCTGTCTAAGGATCATATGGATGTGATAAATTTCCAAATTAGTCAAATAAAATGTAACAAGAGGATGTTAAATTGAACCATTACGAAGATATTGTACTGCAAATCTAGGAATTAGCATCGACCAAATTTTGATATGCAAAAACAACAAGAACATACATGTTTTTCATTCCTCCTTTATTCAATCATAATTGAGAATAATGGAATCATGTTTGTTGAACTTGATTTCATTGAAGGCCTGAAGCTATTTGTTGACACTCTTGCGAAGCTGATGAAATATCATCACAATGAAAAAGGTAAGTACTATTATGACGATCTTTTCTCCAAAATTTACGAAAATAGATATAATATCACTTTTGTGTGACGTTGTAACTAATATTTTATTTATTTTTAAATGTAAAAACATATAAAATAATTGCTTAAATAGTTCATTGGTCGTGGTAAGTTAGCGTGTTTTTATTTTTCATCCCTTTATTTTTTTTTGTGTGGATAAAATCCTTAAATATTGAATTGTATTTGATTTTAGTCTCTGATGTCAACCATTCGTTACAAAAAAAAAAGTGAGGTGGCTAACGCTAATGACATGAAATTGTTTAGTTTTTTTTTTTCATTTTCTGTAAAATCTATGTAGATGTTTTATTATTATTATTTTATTATTTGAGTGTTAAATCTTAAAATGCAAGAATTCTAAAAAATTGTACTTGTAAGTTGAAGGATTTTTGCTTTTTGTCCCTTAGTTAAAATGTATATATAATTGTAGTATTACCAAACAATTAAAATGTATTTAAATATTTAAAATGATATTTAATTACATTTTCAAAATGTCATTGAATATTTTTAAAATGTGTTTAAATATTTAAATGATACTCAAATATATACTAAAATCTGATTGAATATTTGAACACCTGTTTAAATATTTTTAAAATATATTTAAATATTATTTAAATATGTTTTAATATCATTTATAATGTGTTTAAAAGTTTAAAATATTAAAAGAAATACTCAAATGCATTTTAATAATACATTTGAATATTATAAAAAATCATTTGTCAAAATAAAACTCAACAAACTATTTTTTCTAGAACAATTTTTTTATTCTTTTTAATATTATTTGATTTTATATAATTTTTAATTTATTTAAAATAATATATTTTTATAATATATTATTAAAGTAATTCATTTTAAATGATATTAGAATTTATTTTTAAATATAAAATAAATATTAGATAGCATGAAATAATATAAAATAATTGTTTAATATCTAATAAATATTTAATTATTAATTAATATTTGAAATATTAAATAGTTAAAATATTTAATAAATAAATTATTTAATAAACTAAATAGTTTGTTAAATATTTAATAATTTATTAAATGTTAATAAATTAATATTTGAAATATTTAATATTTCAATTATAATTAATTAAACCATTTAATAATATGAAATAATTATTTTGATAATGCTGCAATGTAATATATACATTTTTTTCCGTACTTTAAACAAATGAAATTATTGGGCAAGTGGACGAAGAGGATTTTTTTACAAAAATAACCCAATTTTGCAAGGAAATTCCCAAAATACCCCTAGTTTCAAAAAAAATCTCAAATTACCCCATTTTTAGAAGGAGACGTCAATTCAATTGGCGACTCCTCTTAAAAATTGAATGGAGGCGCCAATTGGATTGGCTAGGGCACATGTCCTAGCCAATCCAATTGGCGCCCATGTGTATTTTTATAAAGGAGCCGCCAATTGGATTGACACCTCAGTGTAAAATGCATTTTTTTGGCTAAATGGTCTACGTGATACATAATTTTGAAATAAGACCAATTGATATTAATAAAATTTTCCGTTTACACAAAAAAGCCTAATGGTGATGACCGGGATCACCTAACCGACCTCCGGTCCCACATCCCTTATCTACCCTAACTCGTGGCCCTAACCCACGTTGATGATTCACTACTGGTGTTTGAGCATCTGAGGGCCAGAAGCGTCACTACCAACTACAGGAACTACAGGAGATGGCCTGTTGAGGTAGTCAGACAAGTCGGCATAGTCTTCAGTATGCATCGAGGGTGTACCGCCGTAGCTGAGTTCATGACCCATGCCAGAGTAGTTGGGTTGTGGTTGACTCATTGGTGGGCGACTGGGACGGTTGAAGGGAGACATGGGTGTGAATGATGCGTCGAGGAAATGTTGGAAAGGTTGTTGGGCTGTTGGTATAGATAGGGTTGTTGGAGGTTTTGGTTTTGTGAGGTTTGGGCTTCTTGGCTATGGTAGGAAGAGGGGCGGTTGGTGTTGAATGATCATTGGGTGTTCTGGATAAGGCGACTTTGGTAGGGTGATGTGGTGGGTGCGAAGCGATGTTGGGTATCAGGTTGATGGTCAATTTGTTGGTGGTGGTGTGGGGTATGCTCTTGGTATTAGGGTTGGGTGTATGACATGTTTTGGTTGTATGTGTGTGTGTTTGTTGAACGGAACGTTTGACGGATAGGGGGTTGTGTGTATCCGGTCTGACAATGTTGTTGGGATTTGATGTTGAGATGTCAGGTGTGTAAGTTTGTTGGCGTGGGTCGTACAGATACATATCATTGGCAATGAACTGAAAACCAACTGATCTGTACCAAGCCATATAAGTATGACTTGGTTTTTCTTCATTTGGCATGACTGCGTCAGTTAAGACATGGTCATGGCGGTGCTTCCATTTGCGACACTTCGACCTTGCGAAGCTTTGCCATGGATTGAAGTTCCATTGGTCGTTAACTTTGCGCAGATGCCATTCTCTTAGGCTTGCTGGAGGATTTTGGATGTTTTGGGGCATACCGAATTGCAACTTCACATGATCATTGTTGTGCATCTCCACAGTTGTGAATCATATTATCGGTGTGCATGCAGTCCATATAGTCGCGTCTTCAACGTTGACCTCATGGTCATGATCCAAATTAAGGTATGGACGCCAAATGAACTGAAATGTGAAAGAAAATAGGATTATAATCTAGGTAGAAGAAGTTAATAAATTATAACGAAATAATGAGGTTATTATCCTTACGTATTTCGGTCGAAGGTGATCCAACAGATTGCGATATTGAATAATACAGTGTCTAGGATATCTGTTATAACTCATACCACATGCATACCATTTACACCAAAAAGGTAAAAATATTAGTTAGAGATAATAATCTTTAAAGAAGTAAGTAAATATATAACAATTTAAACATATTACTTTTGTGCATACGAGAATGTGAAAGGGTTGTTGTTGACGGGTGCTAGGGACGGTAGTCTTGACCAACCTCATGCTTGGAGCAAAACAACACATCCAGAAAATGTAGATGTGTCTTTGCGTGAGTTTTTGCACAAGGAGCTATAGAGATAGGCTAGACAAGCAAATCTCCAACTGTAACTTCCTATTCTATCTACATGTCTAAGTAAAGGTAAATACATAATATGCATGCTAGAACCACTACCTTCGGGAAATAAAAAAGAACCAATTAAAAGCATAATGTAACACCTAGTTTTTATTATTCGAGCATCTTCGGTAGAATGCTCATCTAAGTATAAATTGTTATAGTATGACTTAAGGCGTGAAAGGAGTATACCTTGACCTCTTGAGTTATCATCTAACAAATCAGTCTCCAAGAGGTCCATGCAAATTGAATTTGCATAGTTGGTTTTACCATTAACAACCTTACCTTCAATGGGCAGTCCCAAAAGCATGTAGACGTCTTCTAACGTCACGGTACACTCACCGGTTGGGAACCAAAATGTGCGTGTCTCTGGACGCCATCTTTCACATAAAACAAGAATAAATTTGTTATCTACCGACCAAGACAAAATCTTGCTTATATGACCAAAACCGACGAGTTCAACATAAGGTTGAATCATCGGGTCCATATGGACATATTCGTGGACCCGAGTCCGGAACCTTGAAACATCCTATAAACGAAAGAACAAAAAACTTTAATAAGTTGGTATGTTATTAAAAGGGACTCTATTAAAACAAATAACAAAAGAAGAAAACGCTTACATAAGTTGCTATGTTTGCAACCGTTCCTCTATGCGATTCGCCCATTGTGAGGATAGACATTTTGTCAGGGATGAAAGCGGTTGGTGCAGATGAAACTACAAGAAGTTTTTGTAGATGAAATTGTAGAAGAAGTAGTGAGTGATGGTGTGGAAGAAGTGTTGATGGTGTGGATGTATTTATAGGCAAATGGCTTGGAGCATGAAAAGTTGTGTTTGCATGTGGCCTCCAATTGAATTGGCGCCCATGTGCATTTTGTACATGGTGTCGCCATTCAAATTGGAGCCTCCATAAGGACATGCATGACACACCTAGGTCTGATTGCTTGGTTTCGAGATTTGCATGCATGCAAGACAAGGTGTCGGCAAATGGATTGGCGCCCATGTGCAAGGAATGAATGGGGCGTCAATTCAATTTGAGTGTGTGTATGCATGTCTGACACGTGGTTGTCCTCTCTATTGCATGTTGAACATGTCACATCCGAGTAGCTTGCATGGTTGACATATCATTTCGGACTAGCTTGCATGTGCGACACATCACTTCGAACTAGCTTGCATGTGAGACACATCACTCACCTATTTAAGACTCAACCCACATTCATCTGCAGCAAGAAAATAGTTTTCATCTGTACAATGTCATCTTCACCAAAATATAGTGTCAATGTTCACTGCAACGGTGAAACATACGAGTCTGAGTTATACGGTTTTTGTTTTTGAAACACCGATACCATTAGACTTACGACTCTTGGGAGATCGCTTCAATAGACCCACCTCACAGTTGCATTGCAACTAACGTTGAACAAGATCACCGTAAACTAAGCGCTGCATTGATATGTCAAGACATTCTACCGTTGGTTAATAAAGACCCATCAGTGAAGGTGAGTATAATTATATCCCATATAAGAACAACATATAATTATACTTCATCTTACAAGAAAGCCTAGACTACAAGGACAAAGGCTGTCGAACAGGTATTCGACAACTGGGAGGATTCATACAAAGAATTGCCACAGTTTTTATGGACACTACAAACATATGTCCCAGGAACTGTGGCAATTATGGAGACATTGCCAACAATGATGTCAGACGGAACCTGTGTTACAGATAATAGAATCTTTCACCGTCTCTTTTAGGCGTTTGACCCATGCTTCAAAGGTTTCACAATCTGCAAACTTATTATTCAAATTGATGGCATTTGGTTATACGACAAATACAAGGGTACTTTGCTTATGGCGGTTGCACAAGACGACAACAACAATGTCTTTCTCATTGTCTTTGCTCTGGTTGAAGGTGAAACGACTGGTGGATGGGGTTTCTTTCTTCGATATCTCAGAATGCATGTGGCTCCATAAGCCAATCTTTGTTTGATTTCTGATAGACATGCTTCCATTTAGAGTGCCTACAACAACCATGACAACAGATGACATGATCCTCCTTCTACACATGTCTATTACATTAGATATATTGCACAAAACTTCATGCGTGCAATAAAAGATAAGAATCTTCGCAATAAGGTGGTGAATGTTGGGTATGCTCTAACTCAGCCGTCATTTCAATATTATCGTGATGAAATTAGACTGTCTAATGAAGATGCAGGGAGATGGCTAAATAACATATCAATAGAGCAGTGGGCAATGGCATTTGACAGAGGTTGTCGATGGGGCCACATGACAACAAACCTTGTGGAATGCATGAACGGAGTATTCAAAGGAATTATAAATCTGCCAATAACCGCCTCGGTAAGATCGACCTATTATAGGTTGGCTTCTACGTTCGCAACCAGAGGTGAAAGATGGACTGTGGTGTTAATTTTTGGGCAAGTATTTAGTGACTGTTGCATGAAAGTCATGAAAGAGGAGAGCATTAAAGCTAGCACACACGCTGTAACAGTCTTTGACCGTCATAGGCAAAATTTCAGCGTCCAGGAAACAATGGACCACAACGAGGGGATACCAAATTTAGCCTATGTTGTTAGACTAAACAGAAGTTGGTGCGACTGTGGAAAATTTCAGGCCTTCCGCGTTCCTTGCTCCCATGTCATTGCAGCATGCGCATATACTCGTCAAGACGCTTACAACCATTTATCCGATGTGTACAAGGTCGTCACCGTCATGAATGTATATAATAAAAGCTTCTCGGTACTACCAATGGAGGAATACTGGCCTCCATATGAAGGTGATATAGTTTGGCACAACGAAGAGATGCGTAGAAAGAAAAAAGGAAGGCCAAACAGCACACGTATCAGGACAGAAATGGATTCGACAGATAAAATGATAAGATTATGTAGTATCTGTCGTCAACCAGGACACAACAAGAACAACTGTCCCAATCGAGGAGCATCATCTAGGTCATAAACTTTTTGTAACATTGTATTTTTGTAACCTTCAATCATTATATATCATAAACTTTTTGTTACAACGAGGTTCACAATAAACATCAGTACAAAATAAACTAACTGAAAACAGAAATACTTCTAACTGATTACAACAATCAAATTGATGTCATCTCGACCGAACATCATTTCCCTAACATCCTTACCAGTCTTCATTCGCACCCAACCAAAGATACTGTCGAGTCTCTTAATACTTCTAATTTTTTCCCTTCTGGTATTTTCCCATCTAACCAACAAACCAACTCTCTCTTCAGTTGCTCGAACGTAGTGATGTTCCAAAAGAGCATCATCATCTGAGGTTTGTCTCTCGCATAAATCACCTTTTCGTATTGGCGACGAACACCAAACATGATTGCCAAATTATTAAATGAGATGTGAAACAATGACTCACACAACACATCTATTTATAATAAAAAAAATTGCATTTTACATGAGGTGCCAATCCAATTGGCGCCTCCTTTGTAAAAATACACATGGGCGCCAATTGGATTGGCTAGGGCATGTGCCCTAGCCAATCCAATTGGCGCCTCCATTCAATCTTTAAGAGGAGTCACCAATTGAATTGACGTCTCCATTCAATCTTTAAGAGGAATCACCAATTGAATTGGTGCCTCCATTCAATATTTAAGAGGAGTCACCAATTGAATTGGCGTTTCCTTTTAAAAATGGGGTAGTTTGAATTTTTTTTTTAAAATCAAGGATATTTTCGAAATTTCCTTAAAAAATTGGATTATTTTGGTAAAAAATTCGGATGAAGAATACCTTGTAAATGCAAAGTTTTGGGGATGAAAAATTTAAGCTTAAAATAATTTATAACAAATAGGATATATAGTTTTTGAATGCTAATATGAAATAATTTGAAGTGGTAGTTTGAATGCTAATAAAAAAATAAAAAATAATTTGAAGTTAGCACACGAACGCCACGTGGCGTGCAGGAAAATTGATCCACTTCACTGATCACTTGTGACCAATCACCATTCTTTCATCCATCCGTTGAACACAAAACAGAATAATCCGATCTCAACAATCCGCAACAGCAGCAGCTTCAAACCCAAACCATGTCCAATCTCTGCACTTCTTCTAACACTACTGCTTCTTCAACTTTCAACTTCAACATTCAACCTCTCAAATTCAACAACGTAACAGCAACACTAACGCATTCTTTCTCTCTTCAAAAATCGCGTTAATGTAATTTTTCATTTGTTTCTTGAATTTCAGTCAACTAGGAACCATCGCAGCAGAAATTTTCGGGTCAAAATGTGCTCCTCCATTCCACAAAACGCCACCGTTGTGCGTTCCCCTCTCTCTATTCTCCATCCCCGCCAAATTTCGAGGGTTTCCTTTCTCTTTACACATACTCGCACGTCCTTATGCAGGTTGGTTGTGGATCGCTGACCGTCGATTTCTTGGCCACCGTTGCTGCTTACCCCAAGCCAGATGACAAAATCAGAACCACCACCTTGAAGGTTCCCTTTTCTTATTTCACATTTACTTTTTGTGACTAATGGTGTTGATATATTACTCAAAATGTTTTTAAATCTTAAACAGTTGCTTTATGCATTGTGATTTTCAGGTTCAAGGAGGTGGCAATGCAGCCAATGCTTTAACCTGTCTCGCTCGATTAGGTCTAAACACAAGGCTCATTTCTAAGGTTATTTATTTCTCTATTTAAGATCTGTTTAACTTGATTGATTCTGAAACCATTCTGTGCTTGTCTGTGTTTTGCTAACCTGTTTGGTGCTCATTAGATTGCAGATGACAGCCAAGGCAGGGGTATGTTAGAGGAGCTACAAATTGATGGTGTAGATACATCCTTTATTGTGGTAATTAAACATTTTTTGGTCTTTAATTGTGTTCCGTTATGAAACCAAAATTGTTTATTGAGCGGTGAAATAGGATCTTGGCAGTGGCACGATGGAGTAAGCTTCCAATGTGATAGAGAGGGGATTGACCTGCAAGGTTAACACTCCAACATGCAAGTTAGTGAGAGAATGAAAAGTCATGTGAGAGTGAGAATGAATTTGAATATCTGAGAATGACGCACTTTCTCTCGTATATAGTGGGAGTAGTTAAAACCGTCCGCCGAGAGTGCAACATGCAGTTTGGATAGCCGTCTGATTGATTTGGACGGTGAATGAGCCTTGGGGAGGAAATTGTCTGCTTTAGGCAATAATGGGGGAACACTTGTTCCTCGTGTTTGCTTCCTTTGCTTTGCCTCTGAGCTTTTCTCCTTGGGCCTTGTGAGCAGCCCAAACAAATTGTATTTTGTAATCTTCTAGAAGCTTGAAATTTGAAATATTACTCTTTTGTTTGCATGGTAACATTTGAGTTTGTTGTCCATACCTATTAGTTATGCGCAACATTATAATCATGTGGCGTAAGTACATGATCCATGGTCTATCATTTCTCCAACTCTCCACCTAATTACGTTTGTTTGCTTGTTTTGATGCTTTTGCAATCTTATTACTCTTGTTTACACTCCCCACTAATTACTTTTAGTATAATTTCCTAAAGCTTTTATATGAATAAGAATTTATCCCGTTGAGAATTAAAAGCAGCTAGTGGGGTTCTGGACGACAGCCAATGGCCTCAACTATTTTATTAACACTTTTTTTTTTGTTACACTCCTTGTTATTTGCAGGTATCTAAAGAGGGAACTTCACCATTTACATATATTATTGTGGACAACGAAACGTAATGGTCATTGTCTTACATATAGTGACAAAATCTTGACTTCTTTTCTGAGTATATTCATGATCTAATTTCAAAAGAGGGGGATGGGGGAGCATGAGTTAGGTGGATCTGGTTACTCTATATGGTTTTTAACATAAATTAGAAGTTTTTTTTATCATTAAATGAACTCCAGTTGCAAGCATTGCACCTACACTCACATATCTATTTTCTGTCACTTGCCTCGTCTCCATTTTATTATTGTGTCGGTCATCTCTGGACACTTCAAAATACCCAACACTTGTTTCCAATAGTAGCTAATGTGATGCATAAATTGGAAGGAGAAATTGTTCATTAGTAGAAAGAGTAAAACAAAAATTATGTGATATAGTTTTTCATATTAATGTTAAGATCTTCAAGCATTTTCTGGCAATGAAACTGTTGAAAATTTAAATGGTTGAATCATTCTAAATGAGAGGGAGTCTTAGCATAACAGTTAGAGGTATTATAATGTAGTTAAGAGGTTCCTGGTTAAAGTTGTGGAATAACCCCTTGCAAATGCAAGCTAAGGCTTCCTACAATATATCTGAAATGGGTCTAACCCTTCTTTAGATCCTGCAATGGCAGGAGGTTTGAAGTACCAGGTTTCCCTTTGACTCGTTCTTACTGTAATTTTTCAGGAAAACTCGTACTTGTATACATACCCCTGGATATCCTCCAATGATACCCCAAGATCTTTCAGAATCGAGTTTGTTGTCTGTATTGGATGGAGCAAGCATTGTATATTTTGATGGGAGGTTGTATGAAACTGCTCTAGTTGTTGCCCGTGAGGTTATCACCTATTTATTTTACTTGCAATTTGGATGTTAACTATTAGGGCCCAGTCATATTTTAGAAGTCAAATCATGCTAGATTTCATTAAAGAAACATATACTTTTATAGCCAACATTGCTTAGTGCTAATATTCTTTTATTATACAAATACCAACCATCACACTAATGTCAATGGTTGAACATGGGATAATTCATAGTACTGACTTAAATGATAAAGAAGTTGTTAGCAGGCACAATATAATTTGTTTACATATATTAATTAGAATAAAAATGAAAATATTATTTTATTCTATTTAATATATGTAAAAAATCTATGTTGGTTATGGTTTGGGAGAGACTAGGCTCTCTAATTCCTAGAGCTTTGCATAGTTATAGCAGTTACTTTGTTCTGTACTACAGTTGGTAAAACCTGTGTAACTGTATTCTGCAGGGAGTTATTTCTCTAGCAGTGTTAATAATAATTGTGTATTCATCTATACATCCATTATAATACTTATCCAAATAGGGTATGTTAGTAATAGTTATTATAAAATAAAAAATTCATCCCTTTAATTTATTATTCAAATATACATTTGGGACAGTTTACAACTTTTCAGTTATTTTCTTTTGCTCGTAAAGGAGGTTGGGAAAGGGAGAAGGGAGCTTCACAGAGAAAAGTAAGCAAAATCTTGTATTTTTCCAGTGCAGGCAGCTAGGAAGAATATACCCATCTTAATTGATGCAGAAAGACCAAGGGAAGGGTTGGATGATCTCCTGAAATTAGCTGATTATGTTGTATGCTCAGCGAAGTTTCCAAAGGTGATTACATTGTTTTCTATGAAAGTGCTGTCTGTAAAAAATAGTAAAATATATAATACTACGGTTCTCTCACAAACCTTGTTTACGTGTGCAGAAGTGTTTAATTGATTTAAACAGTCTACTTTTATGTTCTATCACGCCGACAGTAAATGTCCTATTTATTGAGAATAATATATAAGCTGTCTTTAGTGTCTTAGCATTGAAAGAACCGTGTCCCTAAAATTATGTGTTCAGTTGTACATATGTTATTTCAATTATCTATAAGGTATATTCTTTTGTTGTGGGAAATAAGTATTCCTTTTATGATACCAATTGTACATATCATTTATCTTTTCTGGTTGCTTTAACGTTTTAAATTTTATATAAATATTTGTCTATTTGTTTTACGGATTGTTTTACTCTGCTCTGTGGGGTTGTGTTCCTTTTAAGCATTATAAAATACACAATATGACCTTTCTTTGCTTACAGGCATGGACAGAGGCATCCACTGTTCCACGAGCACTTGTTTCTATCCTTTTAAGGCTGCCCAATGTAAAATTTGTGGCTGTAACTTTGGGAAAAGATGGTTGTATAATGCTTGAGAGAAGTGTTAATGGTACGTTTAGATGACTGCTGGCATAATCACTGTTGTATCTGCTTTAATGTAAACAGGTTTAATCATTTAGCCTTTTCTGGCAGCAAGTCCTTCCACGGAAGAAGTGGATGTAGACAGCTTATTAGAATCACTGGAGTTAAGAAAGGATAAGAGTGCATCCGTTCCAACCTGCATATCATCGGTAATGCAAATTAAACCCAGAACTCTTTTTTTCTCTATTGTGGTGTTACTGAAGTGAAGTCTAACACCAAGCTTTAATCCACTAAGCAGGGTAGTTGTACATAAATCAATTGACATTGTTGGGCTCTTTCAAACAACCAATCTATAGTGAAACCATTTAGAATGATCTATTTTGCAAGGGTTTTTTGAAAATGTATTCTTAGAATAATCCGTTGGTGTGTCCTTGCTATGTAGGCTCTATCTTACCAGCTATATGCCATTTGTGACAATTTCGTACGATGAAGTGAGCAGCATGCAACATTAACACAGAAAATGCTATATGATCCTTCAAGCAAGTATTAGTGTGTTTTCTTTAATCATTCATGAGGCCGATATTATTGTCCAATCCCTCTGGCCAGAGCTGGGTTTTTTTAATCCAAATGTTCCAATGATAACCTATATAGTCTTTGTTTATTTCTAAATGGTACTGAAAAACAAACTAAGTGAACGCAATGGTGTTTTTGTTCAGATAAACTGGATAAATTATCTAGCAATAGTGGGAACTAGGAAGACATTCTAGGGACGCCAGCAAACCTTTGCAGAAAAGGTGTCCCCATTTGATAGTCCTGCATTTATTTGTCAATCTCGATATGGAAGACAATGACATCTTTGAATGGATAAGGCCATTTTTATGGTCTACCAGCAGACTAGTACATATAAGGAAATTTTTGAATAACTTGCATATAGCATGCCCCGTCATTCTCTATGTTTTAGTATATACAGTTTGACTAATATAACGCTTCACCTTATTTTATTTTATTTTAAATTCTGAGCTAAAATATCATTTATGTTACAGAGAAATACAAGTTCTCTAGACAGTCACAGTGACATACCGATTGACTTGGATATCTGAAGTTCTAGAAACAGGGATTGTAAATTTGATAAAACATGCTTGTTTATGTTCTTGATCAACATTTTAGTCATCATTTTTTCACATTCACCCAGTCAGTGGCAAAATTGAAGGCAGAGGGAATAGGAACAGTTACCGGGAAACTATACATTGGTACTGCTGAGAGCGTTCCACCATCAGAGCTTATTGATACCACTGGTGCTGGCGATGCATTTATTGGAGCTGTGATCTATGGTAATTCAATAACTTTGTTCTATTTTTCTCTTATGGTCTTCAAAAGACCCCTAAATTGTCTTTCACACAGGTTTTTGTGTGCCATTTCTATTAGTATTGAATGACCAATTAAGATATATTTTATTTGCTTAATTTGTTTTCAGCTATTTGTTCGAAGTTCTCACTGGAGACAATGCTGCCCTTTGCTGCTAATGTGGTATGTTAATGGTCATAATATGCTATCCTCAGCTAGATATTCTACACTGCCATATGTTAGTGTACAATGACGACAAAATTTGAATCTCCAACTTCAATCAAACTAATCTTAAGCTCTGCGATATTGTCCCGGTCCTAGTGATTTTATTGTGTGCATGTTTGTCTGAGTATATATACATGTAAATGTAATGAACCTATTGGAGATATGGGTTAATTACACAGGAAGCTTACGCATTTTAATGGGGATTTCAGGCAGGTGCGAAATGCAGGGATCTAGGAGCACGAAGTGGTCTTCCATACCGGGCAGACCCACGTTTAGCATCATTTATTAAGTAGATTTTTCAGCATTGGGCCAGTACAGGATATGTCTTCAGTGGGATATTTTACTGAATTATTAATTTGATGGAGTTAATGATCTTTGACATTTACCTTCCTCTTATAAGTTTTGGTTTCTTCTAGATGTTTGATTTTTGACATTTAAGTAAGGGAGGGAATGGATGTCCCCTGCCTCAATTTTTTACCTTCATTACTTACTTTAAATGAAGTTTCCATCATGGATTGCGACGAAATCACATGATAGTTTTACGTGTATGTTGTTGAGAGATATTGGAAAATTTAAGGAGGAAATAATTTGGTTAAGAAAGCTATTATTTTCATATATCAGGTTTAAAAGATTCAAAGATTCTGAATTGTAAAATTGAGTTTGCTAATTGATTATGGATAAAAAGTTGTATGAATTAGTTTCCTTTAACATGAAATTATGTGGGTTGGTTTGCTTAAATCAATTAAAGAATAATCTGACCGCGGAACAAAACAGCGATATTCTTACACTCAAACTTACATCTATGCCGTATATACTATTCACAAATACGATGAACAATTTCGTGAACAGTAAAATCGGACATGAACAGTGACGTGAATAATATATATATATATATATATATATATATATATATATATATATATATATATATATATATATATATATATATATATATATATATATATATATATATATATATATATATATAAAATAATATTTTACTGTTCACTGTATTGATGAACAGTAAAATACGGTGTAGTGTATCTTTTGGTGAAGGAATAACCTTTTTCATGATAAAATAACCATTTTGTCAATGGAAAATTTGTCTCGTGGTGACCGATTAATACATTATAATTTTGGGCATTATTCATTACATCTCATGTCTTACACACGTGCTTTAAAGAAATTTCAAAGTTATTCTTAAAATTTGAGTTTTAATTTTTAAACGCATCAAATACACAACAAACTCTAAAAATGTCAAATCAAAGGTTAAAAAAAAGTTTGAATTTTGAAATCCATAAGCACCTCAACACGCCACCACAATCCTTCTTAAAATTAAGTAAAAACAAAATTTTAAAAAAAGTCTGGATTTCAAATTTTGGATTTATCTTATGGAGATTGAAATTCGAATGAGTTTATTTAACTATTCACACTCAGATTTTTCCTTCTTCCTTCTCTTTCATTTCATTAAATTTGGACAAGTGAAAATAGAGCTCACTACTGCCTTCTTACACCAAGATTTTTTAAATTTCTCACGACTTATACTCCAGTACATTCTTGCTTAGCACATTTATCAAGTTTTAATCCACTACATTCAAGTCAAGATCACACATCTCTCACATTTAATAAGTTTCTCATTTTTTTATATTTGTGATGCATGCATTTTTTAAATAGGTCATAGTTATGCTATATTAAGTTACATGCAATATATATGTTGTATTTGTTTTGTCGTAATTATATCTGAATTAAAATTTTGAAATTTTGAGCTTAGAGATCGTAATGCATGCTCTGTTTTCTAGTTCTTTGCAATTTAGATTTGGAAATTCGAACCCTTAGTTTGGATAACAAAAATTGGATTTCTCTATTTTGTGGATTGCTTTGAAATTCGGTTTGCTAATACATTATTTTTGTTTCATTGATTATGATAGATTGATCGAGTGATGTCCAATAGGAGAATAGAAGACACTAGAGGATGTCATGCCAAATTTTCTTTCCTCATGTAAAATTATGTTGACCACCTTAATGTGGTTGTGAATGTCACGGGTGATGATGCATGGGTTGCATATCATAGAGTATGTGCATTGAGGTCATATTTCAGGGTTTTAGTTGGCACATCCCTTTTTGTGGGTAAAAGTGCTACATATGTCGACATCGTTTACATTATATACTTCATTGACTTGGAAAGGATTCACGAGTACAACTGCGAAGGACATTGATGACAGTCAATCATTGCATGAATTTAGTTACGGAATCAGATCAAAACAAGTGAAAGATGAGATAAAATGAAGAAGAAATACCAAATAATGAGGAAAAATAGCTAAGTATGAAGAAATTAGACTTAATGAAAATTTAGGTGAAAACGGGAGCAAAAAAGTGCAACTTCGGGAAAAATCATACGCTTCATCACGCAACATCGCACATGCGATAGTGACATAAAGGTTGCATTGCGTGCGATGCATGTCATCACGTTGATGGCAGTCGATCATTGTATATAAAAGAACCATGGCAGTTATACCACCGTAAACTATGGGGGATTACTATAAAAGAACCGATGAAGGACAAATTTCGAGAGGTTTGTATCAGCAGACCCTGTTGTTGAAAAGTATATTTCCGGAAAATATTTTTATATCGTATCCACAAAGATTGGTTGATATTACCGCCGTTCTATAATTTCAATTGTTGTAAGTTTGAAAAGTAACCAAGTTGTTTTTGAGTGAATAGTTATCTCTTAATTAAAATGACACTAAGACAATGAAATTAGTTTTAATCAAATATAAAAGGCTTGCCAAGATTGGAGTTCACTATCCCAATTTCTTATGTTTCCTTAGTGACAACTATATGGATTCAAGATTATTGATAATATTCAAATATCCTCTCAATAACATTTATTTCTAAATGAGATTGTGATAATCACTATATTAATCTTTAGACGATTTCTCCACCTAACTATTAATATAACAATCTTTAATGTTTGATACAAAAGAAGAGTAATGTATAAATCTATTTCTACAATTTATTCACTATTTGAAAGCATATTTTAAGTCAAGACTTGAATAACCTTTCTCAACAATAACTCAAATCTGAATATTCAAAATAGGATGAAAATATCAATCATTACATCAATAATCTTTTGTCACATACAAGAGTCAATAGGAATACATAATCAATAAGGGATAGCTACTACCTCCAATCTTGACAAAGTGGGGTTTAGCTCCTCATCACAATGTTTGACAGCAAATGGAATACACAAAATAGCCTCTGTTTTTCTTCTCCAAAACTTGTGATAATCTCTCCTTTTCTCCCATTGTGTGTTTAAAGAGTTCAAACTTTCCCTAATAATCTCCTTTTGATCTAAAACAGAAAAGTGATCTCAAAATGTTCTAAAACTGTCACACTTAAGTTGGGTTCAAAACATAACAAGTGACCCAAAACTAATTAAAAAGCTTGCTATCTTCGCAGGGTTCGCGGCGCCAACATGGGTCGCGGCGCGAACTGAAGGAAGTACGGCTTCTTTGTCTTGCAAGCTTCCTTCACATCATTCCAAACTTTGTTCTTCAAATGCTTCCAAAATGCCCATCAAGCTCCTTACAAATTTTTGCTCATGCAATCCAATTCTCTCTTGTCCATAATTTCTACAAAACTAACAAATAAGTGAAATATCTACTCAAAACATAATTAAAATAAACTTAATTGCATATTTACTAAATTGTGAGAATAAAAGTGTGTAATTCAATAAGAAAATGGTAAAAGAGACCAATAATAATATATGAAAAGTAGTGATAATTGGTCCCTAACAATGATATCATGACACTCAGGATGGTTGGCTTGTGGGTCTCAAGTTATGTATATATATCTACCTGACTGAGTATTAAGGTTGTTTCGATATCTACAAGGTATACCTAAGAACTGTAACGTCCCATACATGGTTGTCAAACTCGCAGGTAAACGTGTAAACTCGTACGAGTTTACGAGTCTAGGAAGCAAAAATGAGTAGAATCACACATAAAATTGTTTTTTGATAGACTCAAGTAGAATCGGGTAGACTCGGAACAAACTCGTATAGACTCGCGAGTCTATGGCGAGTTTACGAGTCTATATGTTTTTATGAAATTTTACTCTTTAAAAAGTATTCCAAAAAAAAGCCCAACTCCCCCCCAAAAAAACCCTTATTCTATTTTTTGTATGAGGATACATTAAGAATTAGAAATGTCATTCTCACAGTTTCTTCCTTTAGCAACGAAGAGTCGACGACGTCTCAGAAGAGTCTCCTCTTTTATCGACGTTTCTTACTCCCTTTATCGACGACATGGTTGTGTTTGTCTCTTACTGTGTTCACAATCATCTCCCATCCTTCATTTTTTTGTTCTCTCTTTCTCATGCGTTCTCTTGCTATGTATTTCTTAAAATTGTTCGTTGTTGCTCTATTTTGCTTATTTGTTTCTATGTATTTCATAAAGATGTTCATTGTTGCTTTGTTCTATTCATTTAAGATTGTTTGCGTTGTTGCTTTGTTTGATGCATTCATTTCCGTAAATTAATCCTTTGTTGTGTAAGTATTCTCTTGTATGTTTGACTTTAATGATTTTTCTCCAGGCATATATGAGATTACTTTGGCTTACTATTTTCATACAATCATACCCTGCAAATAAAGTTTGAGTAATGAAATCCACAATCTAACATAAAATTAAATCTTTTAATCATTTCTCTTATTATGTGTTCTCTTGTATGAAACCCACAATCATTAATTTTGTATGTGATTAAACTGTGATTGTTTGGATATTTTAGTTTTAATTGTGATTATTTATTAATTTTGAATTGTGATTGTTTTAATTTGCATATGTGTGATTTGATTCCCTTGTTTCACTTGTTATATCTGAATAATAGAATTTGGTGTTCTGGTGTATATATAAATATATATATATATATATATATATATATATATATATATATATATATATATATATATATATATATATATATATATATATATATTTGTGTCATATATGAGCCATTTACAAGCTTATAAATATATGTGGGCGTCATATATGTGTCACTTCAAGGATTTTGAAAGTCATTTTTAATTTTCCATACGAGTCTGCGAGTCGAGTCTAAGAGTCAATTCTACAGGCCCTTTACGAGTTTGAGTAGACTCGCGAGTCTGAAAACCTTCGTCCTAGACTACTTTTAGGATTACTGACTGATCCATAAACCAACACGAGTCTTTTCAATATACTTTATCCTCACTCACACGTTTTTCGGGAAACTTCCCAGAAGGTCACTCATCCAAATACTACTCCAAGTCAAGCACGTTTAACTATGGAGTTCTTGTTTGTTAGGCTACCGAAAAGAATATGCATCTTATTGGTATAGGTAGTATCAATTAATCCTTATAAGATTTCCTTTAACCATGCAGACTCATACCTGCACAACCTTAGGATCCCTTTCATTCCGATGTGAATTCAGTTTTTCCCTAGAAGCTGCTAGGAGTGTCTCATTCCCATGCCTCGTGCACCGACAACCACTCCCCCGCCCTCGACTCGAGTGTTACATGTAACCACTATCCTCCCTCTTAGGTCTCGGGTGTTACATGCCCGCCAGTTTTCGCTTGGTTCATCCCCGAACCACATCGTATTGGGAGAGGTCTGCTCTGATACCATTTGTAACGCCTCAGTCTGCTTTCAGGATCAGCGACTGACCATACAAATCAACACGGGTCTTTTTGGCATGCTTTATCCTCACTCACACGCTTTATGGGAAACTTCCACAAGGTCACCCATCCAATTACTATACCAAGACAAGCATGCTTAACTATGAAGTTCTATATTTTAGGATACCGAAAAGAAGATGCCTCTTATTGGTATAGATAGTACCAATTAATCCTTATACTCCTTTCTTCAATCATGCAGTCTCATACCTGCACAGCCTCAGGATCCCTCATTCCGATGTGAATTCGATTTTTCCCTAGAAGCTGCTAGGAGTGTCTCATTGTCACGCCTCGTGCACCAAAAACCACTCCCTCTCCCTTGGGTGTTACATGTAACTACTCTTCACCCTCTTCAGCCTCAGGTGTTACAGAGACCCCACAATTGTTGCTCCTACCACTATCCTCTGCAGAGATGTTAATAGGACATTGGTGAACTAAGATGAGCATCTTGTGTCAAAGGATGTACATAGCGTTCTAGCTCCTCGTCCATGGATTACAAAATCCAATTACATCTAATGGTTTTATAGAGTATCTCATCCTCACATGATATCAGATGCAAAAGGAGATCCCCATAAGCCAGCTCATCGGGATAAAATAGAGGGGGAATAAGCGAGGGAGGACCATATCATAGATGTACGGTCGATATGTCATTATATTGTTGCTATCGGGAGAGAGACCATAGCTAGGGGTGAGTTTTAGGAAGACACTCATGAGAAGATCACTTTATAGGCAATCTTAGCATAGGCTCGACATGCATTGCAATATATGAGACAAAGGAGGACAATGGTGTTAGATATATCCAATAATGATATTTAATTTGTATTTTGATATTAACATTTTTATCTAATTATAATTCCTTGTGTCAAAGTAGGTTTCTCGACAGAGGTAAGGAAGTTTTCGAAATGCATTGTGTTGTCGAAACGTTGAAGTAGTGTACCCCGACAAGAATTTTGACATAGATATAATTTTGTAGTGTTAGCAGAATTAGGTATTTTGGGTTTTGTTTAAGAGCAAGAAAACCCAAATTTATAAATAGAGATTAACCCATATCATTGTAATATAACTTGTAGTTGCAAAGAATAAAAACTCCAGGAATTCGATCGATGTGATTGAATCTTGTTCCTCAAGATTGAAAAGGAATTCTCCATAGGTTTTGGTGAATTTCCAACATCTGGTATCTAGATCCCTAGTTGGGCGATTCTTGTAAGCATAGCATGATGAATCATTCGATCGGGCATTTTCCGACGAGTCTCCAAATTCCGAAAAATCAGAATTACAAGAATTGGTGTAAGCAAATAAAGTTTTTTTTCTATTTTCAAGATCTTAAGGATCTTGTGAAGGAGGGAATGACACCGCTCGTAGAAAACGTAATGGATTAAGAAAAGGCTGCACACAAAGAATTAAAGAAGAAATATTATAAAGCTCTCTTTATAATTCATCAATGTCTTGATTCTGATAATTTTGAAAAGCTGAGTGATGTTGATTCATCGAAAGAAGCATGAGAAATTCTTGAGAAATCGTTTGGAGGCGTAGAAAAGGTGAAAGAGGTGAGGGTACAAACTCACAAAAGAATATATGAATTACTTCAGGTGGAAGGCAATGAAAGCATAACTGATTT
Organism: Lathyrus oleraceus; assembly: GCF_024323335.1. NCBI lineage: Eukaryota > Viridiplantae > Streptophyta > Magnoliopsida > Fabales > Fabaceae > Lathyrus > Lathyrus oleraceus. The sequence continues at coordinate 88,557,964 of NC_066584.1, forward strand.
TTTCATTAGGGTTAAAAAACTACTGAATCAAATCAAGGCATGTGGAGAAGTGTTGACATCAAGATCAGTTGTTTCAAAGATCTTGAGGTAATAGGCTCCAAAGTTCGACCATGTGGTAGTAGCCAAAGAAAAGTCGAAATATTTGTCAACATTGACAAAGGAAGAGCTTCAAGGGACACTTGCATTTCATTAGCAAAGAATGGCTGAAAGAGCTGCAAGAAAGTAGAAAAGTGTTGTGGCTTTGCAAGCGTATTCGGCAAGAGAAAAGAAAGGCAAATGGAAATGGTTTAACAATAAAGGTAGATGAGGCTATAACAATTTGAATGGTAAAAATCAGCAAGAAAGAGGCTGGTCGAATCAGAGAAAGTCCTCATAATAGGAGGTGGTCGAAAACCTGACAAAAGTCACATTCAGTGTTTCAATCGTCAGAAGTATAGTCACTACTCTAGTGATCGTCTTGAAAAACAAAATTATCAGGAAACTGATGCAAAGTTTACGAAGCATGAAGAAGAAGAGATGTCATATGGTAACAACAAGATATGAAGAAAGATTCCAGGATCAATGGTACTTAGACTCAGGATGCTCATCACACATGACTAGTAGGAAAGATTGGTTTGTCAACATGAAACCTTCAATTAAGAACATGGTAAAATTTGCAAATGACAATACTCTAACAACTGAAGGTATTAATGATGTTCTGATTATGAGGAAAGATGATAAAAGATCGGTAATTTCTAATGTACTGTACATACCAGGCATGAAAAGCAATTTTCTCAGCATATGGCAATTGGTCGAAAAGAACTACAAAGTTTCGATCAAAGACAAGATGATGAAAGTTCTCAACTTAGGTGGAAGGTTAATCTTGAAGGTTCCAATGCCTCAGAATAGAAGAAACTGCAGCTAGCATGGATGATTGTATATTAAACTATAGACTTGAGCATCTCAATTTCGAAGACATCGGATATCTGAAAAGAAGAAATATGGTTTCAGGGTTACTAGAAATCGACATTCTAAATGAAGTGTGTGAGGAGTGTGTGCAGGCGAAGCAACACAAGAACAACTTCAACAAGGATGCAAGAAGTAAGTCGAAGGAAATTCTCAAAGTCATATACTCTGATGTGTGTGCTACTATCCAAGTGGATTTGATTGGAGGTAAAAGATAATATGTCACATTAATAGATGATTTCAGTAGAAAATTGTGGACTTACCTGATCAAGAAGAAAATTGAAATGATTGAGGTATTTGCCAAGTTTAAATCTATGGTCGGAAGATAAAATTATCGAAAGCTCAAGATTTTGAGGACTGATAGTGGTGGAGAATATTTGTCGAAATACTTTGCATGTTATGTGAGAAAGAAGGGATTGCACACGAGGTAGTGTCACCTTACACTCTATAACATAACGAAACTACATAATGGAAGAATAGAACCATCATGAATATGGTGATAAGTATGTTGAAACGCAAGCATTTACCCAAGGAATTATGGCGAGAAGTTGTATCGACTGTAACATTTTGAATAAATGTCCACCGAAAAGGATATGAGGAATCACGCCAAACGAATGTTGGTCTGGTGTCAAGCCTAACTTGAGTCATCTGAAATTATTTGGATTTATAGCATATAAACATGTGTCTGATCAATTGAGGAGAAAACTTGATGATAATTCAAGTCAAATGATCCTAATAGGATATCATTCGACATGAGGATACAAGTTATTCGACCTAATGAATAAGCAAGTAGTGATCAGCAGGGACGTAATCACAGATGAGCTTAAGGAATGAGATTGGAATGAAAATGTCAAGAAAGATTAAGTGAGAATATTATGTGAAGAACCAATAAGTGAAGTTGAAAGAGAAGTTCGATAAGAAGAAGACAGAGGTCAAGCAAGCACAAGCATACCTCAAAGGACAAGATACGTGCATGCAAGGTTGCAAGAAAATCTAATTACATCTTATGATGTGGTCGAGGATGAAGGTGAACTCGTACAATATGCTTTCTATGCAGATGTTGAACCAATCAATGCAGCTGAAGCATTAAACGATTCAAAGTGGGTGAAAGCGATGAATGAGGAACTGAAGTCCGTCGAAGTCAATAATACTTGGTCACTTGTCGATTTCCTTAAGGAAAGAAGAAAATAAATGTGAAATAGGTATAAGAGGTGAATTTTAATCCCAAAGGAGAAGTAACTCAACACAAGGCAATACTTGTGGCGAAAGGATTTCTTCAAAAAGAAGGAATCGAATTCGACAAAGTTTTTGCCCCTGTTTCTAGGATCGAAACAATCAAGTTAGTTATTGGTCTAGAAAACATGAACAACTGGCACACATTTTAGATGGATGTGAAATATGCATTCCTGAATGGCCCCTTGGATGAAGAAGTTTATGTTACACAACTGGCTGGGTTTGTGAAGCAAGACGAAGAAAGTAAGGTATACAGGCTGCATAAAGCCATGTATGGACTTAAGCAAGCTCCGAGAGCTTAGAACAAGAAGATAGACAGTTTTTTAAGGGATAAGGAATTTTTGAAATGCACAATTGAGCATAAAGTATATGTAAGAAGAAGCAATAGTTAATTACTTATACTATGTTTCTATGTCGATGACCTGTTGATAACAAGAAGTTGCAAGAAGGAGATCAAAGATTTCAAACATGACTTAAGTGTGGAGTTAGAAATGTAGACTTGGGAAATCTCTCATACTTCATTGGCATCAAGAGTAGTAGAGGCTTTATGATTCACCAAATAAGATATGCAAGTGAAATATTCAAGAGATTTGAGATACAAGATTGCAACCCAAATTCGACTTCAATTGAGCCCAGATTGCAATTGTCGAAAGACAAAGATGAAAATGATGTAGACCCAACACAATACAAAAGAATTATTGGGTCATTGAGATAACTTTGTCACACAAGGCCTGATCTAACATACAGTGTAGGTATGGTGAGAAGATTCATGCATAAGCTAAAAGTATCACATCTAGCAACGACAGAGAGGATGCTAATGTATCTGAAGGGAACTCTAAACTATATAATTTTGTTTCCCGCAACTGATGAAGAAAAATAATGCAAGTTAGTGGATTACTCCGACTCAAGTTGGTGTAGGGATGTTGAGGATAGAAATCAACAGTTGGCGATGTGTTTATGCTAGGTGGTGCACCAGTTGCTTGGAGTTTAAGAAAAGAACCAGAAGTGCCACTAGCATCATGTGAAGCAGAATACATAACTGCTTCTCTCTAAGCATGTCAAGCAACATGGATGGTGAATTTGGTCAAAGAGATTACAGGGAAGAATCATGGAGTAATTACCATGAATATCAAAAGCATGTCTGCTATCAATCTGGCGAAGAATACGATATCACATGGAAGAAGAAAGCACGTCGAAATTAGGTTTCATTATCTTCAAGAGCAAGTGGTAGATGGGAAACTAAACTTAGAATACTGCAGAACTGAGAATCAGATTGCAAACATCATGACGAAAGAGTGCAGGTCGAAGTATTCAAGAAGTTAAGATCTATGATGAATTTAGATAACTTAGACACAATGAATTAGATGGTGTGTTTAATTGTAATTTCTTGTGTCTAAGCAGGTTGCTCGATAGAGGCAAGGAAGTTGGCGAAATGCATTGTGTTATCAAAACGTCGAAGTAGTGTACCTCGACAGGAATTTCGACTTAGGTCTAATTTTGTAGTGTTAGAAGAATTGGGTATTTTGGGCTTTGCTTAAGGAGCAAACAAATCCAAATTTGTAAATAAGGAGTAACCCATATCATTGTAATATAACTTGTAGTTGCAAAGAATAAAAACTCCAGTTTGGAAGCAGAAAGAATCTCTACAGAAAATATTTTCTTCTTCCCCTATTTGCCTAAAACCTAATTTCTTTCTTCTCCAATTTCATCTTTTCTTTCTTCTTCCATTAACAATTGTGTAGCGAGAATAATCTTGCAATCAAGATTGATTGATTCACTCGAGTGAAAAGTGAAGAACAAGAGAAATTTGATCGGTGAGATTGAATCTTGTTCATCAAGAATGCAGCGGAATTCTCCATAGGTTTTGGTGAATTTCCAACAATTTTGAGAATTTGTATGATTTGTTGTATTTTATGAACACTGATGTATGATTTACCAACATTATATTTGATAATTCAATCTTATTAATGAACGACTAATGTGTATGTTCTATTGTTAGTCTGATTTAAAAATGACTTATAATGTAAGGTTTATTAATAATAATAAAAATATCTTCAAAGTTACTGTCAAGGTGTGTAAATACTGCCTTGGGGTTTGTTCGGGGTTTGAAATTTGGATTCACCCCCTTTTTAACCATCTTATGATGAAACACAGACCCAAGCTAATGCGCGGGGTTTATCTGGAGATTGAATTCCATATTTTAACAGGGTATATCCGAAGCTTGAAATTTTTACTTTTTATTTTGGAAAAAATGGGGTGTCTCTTTGATGAAATGATTTTGTTATGAAATGAGTGTGTCCGAATTTCAGTTCCATACGCTACAAAGAGAATTTCAAATTTCTATAGGGTGATTACTACATGAGGTGTAGTGAAAACCACCCTAAAATAAAGTTATGTAAGAATACTTTTATAAAAGTCCTTGTAATATATAGTATTAAGTATTTTGGTATGTTTATTTTGTTTCACAATCTTTCTTCTTTTGTGCACTTTTAGACCCACTAATTTCTTGGACTTGATGAACCATTCTTTGAAAATTTTACACCATACCTCTACATTTTTACTTATCCTTACAAATTTTCAAAAAAAATCACTTTAACCTTTTTACGATTCCAATTTTCAGTCTCCCATTTAATCTTTCTGAATTTGGTGGAATTACACCCCTATAAAAGTTTTCAAGAATGAAAATCAATGTGATACATTAAATTTACCAAATAACTTCATTTGTAGTGTCCAAATACATATTTTATTCACCTTATTACTACTTATTAAGTTTTTATGATAGCTCACTGGATTATTTTTAATCAAGTTTTATGGCATGTGTAGTTGTTCACTAGATAACTTGCAGTATAGTTATATGATATTTAAAGCTTTCACTAAATAACTTGTAGTTAAGTATTCGATGTGAATTTTGTTCACTGAATTACTTGTGTTTAAGTATTATGAAATGCATTTTTGTAATGTTTTACAAATATGGAGACCCATCTACTATGCGATAAAAATCAATCATGTGTAGATACCATTGATTCATTCTCAGCTACAAAGAAATTTGATACACGAGAAAGGATAATAAGGTGGTATAAGGAAGATAGAATCCAACATAAAGTAATTATCATTATTACACAATCAAATATCGACAAGAGAGAGAGAGAGAGAGAGAGAGAGAGAGAGAGAAGCAACAAATTAATAACGAGTTGTGATAAGGTGAGATAAGGAGGTGTAAATAAGACAAAAAGTGATTGTCATTATTACATGATCAGATACCAACACCAGAAGGAAAAGGAGAAGCATAAACTAATTGAGTTGTGATAAAGGTGACAAGTACAAGAAAACAGATAGTGTAATACAAAGTGCTAATAAAAAATGTGGTTGTCCATTCAAAATCAAGTCAACACCATATAAAAATGGTTCTGGATGGATGGCTGGTGTAAAATAAGGATTTCACAACCATAGTTTACGTTATAGATTTATAGGTCATGTGTTTATCTGGCGTTTAAGTTAAGATGAGCAGAAACATGTTCTTGATTTTGACAAAGTGTCATGTTCCATCAGACATAAACTTTTTTAGTTTCAAGAGTGAGATCTTGAGAATGTTACTCGGATCACACAAATATATAAACATAAGAGTATTCAATAAAAGGAGATCAGAGGTTGCATAACTAAGATACAACATTTGTTTAAGCTGATAGAGGGTGCAAATTATATGTATTAGATTAGAAGAAGATATGAATCAAATGTTACGAGAAATATTTTTTGGGCCCACCCATATTCAGTCAAGTTGTTGAATATTTTCCTGTTGTGTTGATTATGGACAACACATACAAGTCAAACAAATACAAACAAACTATGTTTGAAATTGTTGGTATGACGTCAACTGAATTGACATTTTCTATTGCATTTGATGAAAGTAACCTATATGAAAGTTGAGTAGACAGAGAATTTTCGTTGGATATAAGCTAGAACAATTATTTATTGGGGAAGTGTTATCTCCACAAGTGATTTTGATCCATAGATATTTTGCTTTGATGAAAGCAAATGATGTTGTGTTTCCATGGACAATTGATTTTCTTTGTCGATTTCACATAAACAAAAATGTTGGTTGAAAGTGAAAGTAATATGTTGTGAATGATATGCAATATAAGATGATATGGACTGATCTTGTATGGGTTGGTCATGAAGTGGAGTACCATAAACAATTGCATTAACTTGAGCAAGCATGTGTTGATTGTAGTCAATTTATTGATCATGTGAAAGATACATAATTGACTCCTTATATGCATAGATTTGTTGGAGCATGAATCAATTGAGTTGTACATTTGAGCAACACCATGATTAATATGTATGACTATTAGTATTTAAATTTTGTATTACTTTGAAATTCCATTTGTGTGATGATACTTTTTATTTTATGATTAAGTCTTACCAACAGTTGAAAAATACTCGTGAACTCAACACAGCTACAACATTACTAATATCAATACTAAATAAATAATCTTTTAGGAATAAAGAATGATGTGTTATTAGAGTTAAATGTTGAGGTGTGGTCTAAATAGGAATGGTGGAAGTAATATGTTGTCTTTATCAGTAATGACAACTTGTGTGTTATAATAATCACAAATGACATGTCCATGAGTATCAAGAGAGTTTGTAAGTGATGGATTAGTTTGAGTTTGTGGTTATGAAATGTATCATGATTTGTGTTAGATAGGTTCGATGAATGTACATTGTCATGGTTCTGTGTAAAATTTTGAGGTGTGTGAAGGTTTGGATAAAATTTCCAATTATTGGTTGAAGAGGTAGTTTTTGTTTTATAAGAACTTAAATGTTTAAGGGATTGAGACATTTCTTGAAATGAAGTTTTTTTAGTGAAGGTCAAGAGAACATGTCCTTTGAGACCTCACTTATATCTTAAGAAAACTGACTTTCTAGCTCTAATTTTTAGTATTGTTTTGTGAGACTACAAAGTTGATGCATAAACTAAAGATAAAGGTAAAGGTAAATTAGGGGTCTTATGTTAAGATTTAGCATCCAATATCATCTTATACATTTCATTCAACTGATTAGCCAAAAATGAATTGCCTAAAAACCTTAGAAAGGTAGCAACCACATGATTAATTATATATGATGAACAACTAACTATTTAACTAACATGTATCATTCAGAATTATGGTTTGGACTTTCATGGCTTTCATATGCCCATGGCAGTTCATGAATCCAACATCACCAAGAGGAACTCAACCTCGTTCAATCATCACTCATTATTTTGTATAGGTCTTTCAGTCATATAACAAGGAACATGTAATTCAGTGTAAGAACAAGATTTGGTTATGCATTGGCCTTTAATTTTGATGATAACAATGCATTGTTTCTTAGAGAACAATTTTGTACACTAATGGTTTTCATCTAGTGTGTAACTTTTGCTAACAGGCTTGACTCTGAAGCATTGATGTGTGACATCATCAAATTATGGGGAAGGTTGATATAACTTTATTATGTAAGTTATTCAAAAATGATACCCTTGTTGTTTAAATTTACGTTGATGATATCATATTTGGTTCTGCTAATGCTACTTTATGCAAGGAATTTGCTAAGTATATGCAGGAAAAGTTTGAGATGAGTCTGATAGGAGAACTCAAGTTCTTTATGGGGATTGAAATTAATCAAAGTCCAAAAGGAATGTACATTCATTAGAGCAAGTACACCAAAGAACTTCTAAAGAAGTTTGACATGTCAGAATGCAAGATGTCAAAGACCCATATTCATCATACATGTATCCTTGAGAAGATGAGGTAAGTGCTAAGGCAGAATAGAAGGTATACAGAGGTATGGTTGGTTATCTTCTATACTTGACTGCTTCTAGACCTGACATTTTGTTTAGTATCTGTTTGTGGGCTCGCTTCCAATCAGATCCTAGAGAGTCCCACTTAACAACTATTAAGAGGATCTTCGGGTATCTGAAAGGTATAAGTAACCTTTTGGCTTATGTTATATAAAATCTAAAGACTACAAGTTATAACTTTCTAGGATATAGCATGATCTCATGGTCTAGCCAAAGGCAATTAACAGTAGCACTTTCAACTGCTGAAGCTGAATATATTGCAACTTTTGGATGCAGCACTCAGATGCCCTGGATGAAAAGTCAACTAGAAGGCTTCAAGATATATGAGGGTAACATTCATTTACTTTGTGATAATGCTTCTACTATTTGTTTATCTAAGAATCCCATTTTACATTCCATAACAAAACATATTGAAATAAAACATCACTTTATACGTGACTATGTTCAAAAAGGAATTTTAAATCTAAAAATTATGTATACAGACCATCAATAAACCGATATCTTTACAAAACCCCTTGTTAAAGATAGATTTATTTTCATTTTGAAAATTTTGAAAATGGACTTATGTCCATAATGAAAAAGATGTTTTCTCAGAATGTTAATCTCTCCGAATGTTAATCTCTCAGAATGTTAATCTCTCAAAATTGTCAAATAAGACTCTGAGATTTGTTGGTTGTTCTGAACGTGTGAGTATTCTGAAGTGAGAAGATTTCATAAGTTCAGATGTATCCAGTCAGAACTTGTTTGGTTAAATAAATCTGCTTTATGGATATTGAACAATTTCATATTAAATAGATGTCAATCAGTCTCGATTAGTATAACAATTTTAAGACAACTGTCGCAGAAAACTGAACCCTTTCTGATAAGATGATGTGACACGTTAGGTGAATAATTCTTGGGATTATGTAAAATCTTCATGCTTTACCCCCTTGTCATATTTTTGCACTATTAAAAAAAATCAAGATTGCAAAAACTTCTATTTTAACACACTTCACACACTTTCGCTACTATTACAACCTACACTTTCTCTCTTTGAGCTTAAAAGTTTTCAACAAACCCTAAAACCTTTTCTTCATCAACAATAGCGTCTTTACGATAATCTGCTCAACATCGTCAACAACAAGAGCAAGTACTTAAAGGACTTCAAGAACTCACTTTGTCTACTCAACTTGAGAAGTTAAAGGTTATGTGTGAATTATTGGTGGACTTTGATAACCTCAAAGCTAATGGGTATGATCTATTTGGAACTGTGAGATTTCAAGGATGAGAAGGTTACTTTGAATATCTTAAAGGACCAGTATACAACGAGTTAGTTAAGTAATTCTGGGTTTTTGCTGAAGCTACGAATTTTCAAGTGATGTCATATGTGTTGGGTCACAAGATCTCCATTTATGATAAGTCTATTGCTATTCTTCTGGGTCATGATGGTTCTAGAAATTGGTGTTTTGATATGCTAGCCAAGAAGAGTAAGATGGAAGAAAATGCATAAGTTGTCTTCATGAATGGAAAGCCATATTCCAATCCTAAGAATCTTCATGAAAATCTTAGGATCTGGTTCAAGATTATTCTTGGGTGCATTCATCTCAGACCTTCTTCAAACTCTCAAGATTACATTAACACTGCTCAAAAGTACATGTTGTACTATCTGTCAAGTGGTGACAAGATGAATTTTCCCTCAATTCTTTTCAAGTATCTGAGGGAAATGGTTAAGGAAACAAGAAATGGATCTGCTAAGATGATAAATTGGATACCTTTTGGTAGGTTAATTTTTTACATCTTATTTGAGAGCAAACTGGTGCAGAAGCTTATGGATGCAAGAATGACCAAGGAAGTTGATTTTGTAATTGGGAAGAATTTCAATGGACATACTCTGAAGAACACGTCCTTGATTACAAATGTTGTTAACCCTTCAAAACTTCTAGATAGTACATATGTTAGTTCTAGAAGGATTCTAACGAATGATTATCCTCTCTTCTCAAAGGAAGAATCTAAGGAGGCCATGGAACATTACAATGATAACTGTTTAGCAAAAGGTTGTCCTCAGGTTGAAATATCTTATGATGAACTTTTGAAACACCCAGTTGATGTGTACTCTCAAAAAAGAAAAAGGAAACCTATATCTTCCGGTGAAAGACCTTTTGGATCTTCTAGAACTCCCACCAAAGTTATTAGGACTTATGGACTCAGCATTCTGAGAGACACAATGAGGCCAGGAGTAGAGTATGCCCGTTATGAGACTTCTAGGTTTTCTAAAGTGGCTCCTTTTGGGAATCATGGTAAGTCGTCTATGATTGAGACTCCTTTTATTCTGCTAGTTCTGTTAATTCTACTTCATTTATTCTTCTACAACCTTATCTACACCATACATTCCATTTGGAATCATAACCACTCCTTCTCATAGATCCTCCAGTGTTTCTAAAACAATCATCACTTCTATACCATCCAATTTTGTCGCAATCCCCATACCCATTCCAACATTTGCTGAATCAATCACCATCACAACCATTACACCACTAACCTTAAATGTATGTACCACTTCTGTAACTACTCCCTATACCAAACCCTTTGATATAGAAAGTCATCCCTTAGATATGAATGGATTTCAATTTCTGTTGGTGAGATGAATGGATTGCTTTGTGTTAGATGAATGTGGTTAGTGAACAAGTTTCTGTTAGAGTTTGTGGTTAAGTTGATGGTGATGATTTGTTCTGTTAGATTGTTAGATTGGCTGAATTTCTGTTACAATGAATTTAATGTTAATTTGCAATAACTTTCGTGGATTATTTGCAATATTTCCCTGTTACTGATGCATTGCTGTTTGATGAATGAATTGGATGTATGATGAATTTGGTTGTGTATAGTTATTTTGCTGAAATGAAGGTTGAGTTTGGATGTTAATTCTGTTGTTATGATTGTTGGTATGTGAATGTATTGAATTGAAGTTAAGCTATAGTCGCTGTTAATGATTGTTATGATGCCTTTCTCGTGTATGATTCTTAATGTCAACATGTTGATGCTTGAACTAATGTTGAGTGAATGCGTGGTAAGTTCTTTTTCTGTTAATGATTGTATGACATGTTCCCATGAGGTATAATGTGTATGGTCTTGTATGTATGCTAGTTGTTATGTTGGTTCATGGTTGAAATTGTTTAAAAATGTGAATGTATGATGATGCTAATGTGTATGTATGTTGTGATGTAACATGATACATTGGCTTGGAATATTTGAAGTATTGGATGCATTGCCTTGTATTTGTTGTCAATTGGATGCTAAGTTGTGATAACATATATGGCATGAATTTTTGGGATTGTTAATGATGATGCATTATTTGGAATGTTTTGTAGGGTATTCACACATGAAAGAGGGATTGAACAAAGCCTAAACATGATATTCATTTGTCTTGCATTTGAAGATTTAGATCATGGCAATCATCAAACATCAAGTGGAAGTTTTGAAGATTCAAAAAAGATGACTTGTAGAAAATTAAAAATCGGAGTTAGGGTTAGGATAGGTAAAAATGGTCATTTGACTTTGGTCAATTGGTTGACCAAAAAGTCAACAGTTGACCAAAAAGTCAACAGTTGACCAAAAAGTCAACCGTTGACCAAAAGTCAACCGTTGACCAAAAGTCAACTTAGGTAAAAATGTATTTTTGTTTGGTTTGATTTGTAATGTAAGGATTTTGTGATGTAATACTAGATTGATGTTTTGAAATGGAATGATGGTTCTTGAATGAAACATGGATTTTGAATGAACCATGACTTATGATATGAATTTGAATAAATGTAATAGATCTTGTCATTCCATTAAACACTTGTGCACCATATAAATTGAACCATGGAAATGAATGAACGAACCTCAATCCAAATCACACAAACGTAATGATTAAGGTGATCACCCTTAAATGAACTTGTTCAAGCAAATGAGTCCCATGATTGACCAAATGATGCAGATGAATCCTCAAACCTAAATGCACATACAATGGTTAACAATGCTAGATTCGGGAATGAGGGTTTTAGGGATTTGGTTGATCATGATGATACTTGCAATCCAACACCCAGATCACTAATGCCATGACCATAAACATGATCCAAGAATTAGGGTTTTAAGCTATACTCCATGATCAAGAGAACTAAGATGAAGGATTCACAGATATAAACATACCATGGAATGGATCAGGACTCAGCCTCCATTCAATGCTTTGTGTGATCAAGACCTTTGAATCCATGATTTTTGCTTCTTAATGCAAATGAATATACTATTATGCTAATGAATATGCAAATGAAATCCCAAACCAAAAGGTTAGATGAAAATGAAATGGGGAGGACAAATTTTGGGGTATGACAACTGCCCCTATTTAATCTTCTCGGATCTAAAGGTGTGAAAAGCAATAACTTTCAGACATTCGAGATATGAGGTGATTAAATACTGAAATATTAAAAAATGTTCCCACTGGGAAGGCATTAGTGTAAATGCGAGGAAAGGGTATTAAGAGATTGTCTACTGGGGATATGGAATGACGAATTGGCTGGTAGGCTTTTGTATATGATCATATTACGAGGATTAGCTAAAATATCTATGGGGAAATGGGGAAAGGCATGAATGTAAATGGGAGGAAAGGCATGTGTGATGTATGGGATATACTACGTATGCGGTACATGCTTGATTTTTTTTCTTCCACTAACAAGTTTTAGCAGGCATTGGTAATTAGCGACAAGGTTCTCCATAACAAAGGTAGAGGATACTTGCAAAAGATTTGTAAAAGAATTTAATAATGGTTTTCCAGGCGAGACATGGGCTTTGGAGTGATTGAAAACTTCGCTAAGGATGGACACGATTGGCCAGACAAGGACTCGGCTTTGAGATGAAGGGCCAAATATAATTTGGGTTTTGAAAGAGATTTTCCATACATGAACTAGGCTTTTAAAGGATTGGCCAGGCATGAATTGGGCTTTGAGGAAGTCTATCAGACATGAACTGGGCTTTGAGAAGGTGGGCCAGACAGGGACTGGGCTTTAAGGAAATTTTCCAAACAGGAACTAGGCTTTAACACACTCTGTCAGATGGGGACTTTGTAGTAGGCACGGAAACCTCATGATGTCCCTCAGGCACAACGATGTGGATTAAGCTCTCGAAATATGGCTACCACTTTGGGACTTGCCAAACCTACGTCAGATATTTCAAAACAATCGAGAATGGAGTAGGTCATTCGTCCAGCCTCTTGTATTGTATTCGAGATGTAAAGTTTTGATAAGGATAATCTTATCATGCAATAGGTAGCGAAGACTTACAAATAATAAGTAAAAATGAGACACTTTGGGAAACCCTGCTGGGAATGCCAATCATGAGTTTTATACGGATTCAAACGAGGTCGATTTTTTAGGATGCCAACAAGAATTGTGCTTTGAAGGGTGGCCAATAAAGACCGGTCTTTAGTGGAAGTGGCTAAACACAGTCTAGGCTCAAAGAGGAAATGGAGGACCAAAGAAAGTTTGGGATTCAAGGGAGATGGATAAATGGAGTTTACGCTTAAAGAGGATATGGTCAATAAAAAGTTTGGACTTTGATGGGAATAGAGGGCCAAATTGACAGAATTTAGGATTGACGGAAATGGAGGGCCAAATTAACACAATTTAGGCTTGATGCATGTGAAAGGGCTAAACACAGAGTTTAAGATTGACGAAAAAGAAGGTTCAAATTAATAAAATTTGGGCTTGAATATGCTTTGTTGGGGGAACAGGGTCAGCATGGCTGAGTGTTGAAAAGAGATTAACACACATGAATGTCAGAAGTTAATACAAATGAGTATTGAAGAGATAAGGTTAGCCTGAGTGGGTGTTTGAAATTAATACAAATGATATTGAAAATAGAATATCAACACGGGTACAGATGAGTGTTGGAAATCCATACGTATGAGTACTGAAAAAGGTTGAAATCGACACGGACAAGTGATGGATATCAATACAAACGAGTCTTGGAAGGGGTCAACACGGGTGAGTGTTGAAAATCAATACAAACGAGTACTAAAAAACGGACCAACACGGACGAATATGGGAACTCAAGACAGACGAGTATTAAAAAGTTGATCAACATAGACGAGTGTTGGAAATAAATACCGATGAGTACTAAAGAGGAGGATAAACATAAACAAATTTTAGAGTCCAATATAGACGAGTATTGGAAAAGGAATTAACATATACGGGTGTAGAAACTCAATACAGACAAGTATTGAAAAAGAGATTAACACTGACGAGTGCTGGAAATCAATATAGGTGGGTATTGAAAAAGGATGAACACATATGAGTGTTGGGAATCAGTACAGACGAATACTGGAAAAAACTGATTGATGCACGAGTGTTGGGAATCAATACATACGAGTATTGAAAAAAGGATAAACACATACGAGTGTTGGGAATCAATACAGACCAGTATTGAAAAAAAGGATAAACATAGACGAGTGTTCGGAATAAATACAAATGAGTATTTAAAAATAGGGATTAACACGGACGAGTGTTGGAGATCAATACAAGCGAGTATTGGTAAAAAAATTAACACAGATTAGTGTTGGAAACTCAATACAAACGAGTATTAGAAAAAGAAATAACACAAATAGGTGTTGGGAATCAATGCATACGAGTATTGGAAAATCTAATTAACACGAATGAGTGTTGGAACTTAATACAAACGAGTATTGAAAAAAGGATCAACACATACGAGTGTTAGGAACCCATACAAACGAGTATTGAAAAAAGGATTAACACAGACGAGTGTTGGAGATCAATACATATGAGTATTGAAAAAAGGGATTAACACAGACGAGTGTTAGAACTCAATACAAACGAGTATTGAAAAAAGAGATTAATACATATATATGTGGGAACTCAATGCAGACGAGTATTGAAAAAAGGATAAACACAAACGAGTGTTGGGAACCAATATAGACGAGTATTGAAAAACAAATTAACATAGACGAGTGTTAAAAAGAGGAAAAAACACATACGAGTGTTGGACCTCAAAACTGACGAGTATTGAAAAAAGAGTTAACACATACAAGTTTTGGAATCAATACAGACGAGTATTGAAAAAAGGAATAACACATACGAGTGTTGGAAATCAATACAGACGAGTATCGAAAAAAGGATAAACACAAATGAGTGTTGGGAATCAATACATACGAGTATTGAAAAAGACGATTAACACAAATGAGTCTTGGAACTCAATACATACGAGCATTGGAAAAAGAAATAACACAGACGAGTGTTGGACTCAATACACACGAGTATTGGAAAAAGAAATGACATAGACAAGTGTTGGAACTCAATACAAATTAGTATTGGAAAAAGAAATAACCCATGTGAGTGTTGGATCTCAATACAAACGAGTATTGGAAAAAATGGATTAATACATACGAGTGTTGAAACTCAATACAAACGAGTATTGGAAGAAGAAATAACATAGACGAGTGTTGAAAATCAATACAGACGAGTACTGGAAAAAAAAGGAATCACACGAATGAGTGTTGGAAAGTGATACATATGAGCATTAAAGAGATAACGATCAATGTAGATAAATGTTGGGAAGCAATACAAATGAGTATTGAAAATGTTTTTAGAAAAAACACAGACGAGTGTTAGAAAGAAAACTGGTCAACATATACGGGTGTTAAAATGGTAAACACAGACAAGTGTTAGAAAGAAGTAGGGTCAATACGGATGAGTGGCTAGCTTGGGTTTGAGGATAAGGTGTTTTATGTGATGATGATTACTATGTGCAGAATGCCAGTTATTGGGCTTTGCGGGATGCCAAGCAAGGTTGGGCTTTAGAATGGGCTAATAAGGATTAGGCTTTGGGAGATGCCAAGCAAATTGGGCTTTAGCTTTTCTTGTTAGGGAGAGGCTTCATGGTATGCTAGATGAATGATATGTATGAGCGGAAATGATATGATTACTTATGCAATGTTTTTAAAGGTCCAACAAATTCCCTTGAGGTTAGTCATGTGTAGTGGACACTGGGGATTATTTTGCTTGGTTACAAGGCTTCCTTTTAAAAGGTTACGGGACAAGTTTAATATGACTTCCTAACATCCCGGTCTCTTGATACTGCTGAAGTGGTGAGCCTAATCTAGATCTTCTGATGCCTCAAGCTTGATCTGAGCAACTTTGAAAGTATATAGAGGAACTTCCACTATAGGGCCAGTCTTGCCCCAATCTGTTGGGTGTCTGCATGGATTGCCCCAGTCACAAGTTATGAAGAAACCTTGTCGTGGGATGATCTCGATCTGACCTACCTCAGTATTTTTGAAATTGTATGCCCTTGATTAATAATCTCTTGGAGTGGTTGACTACTTGTGCTCTTGAGGTGGTCTGCCCCAGTATGAGCCTTGAAGTAATTTTTCCCCTGGCTGGATAGTCTTTGAGAGACTTGTCGAATCTCGATGTGATTATTCCCGATTGACTAGATTGTGAAGAGATTTATTGAATCTCGACATGATTGCCCCAGATTGATTGGATCTTGTGAGGGTCCAATATGGGTTCTTTAGAGTTGTACCATTGGAGTAAAAATTGGATGAGTTACTTCAAGATGATGTGGTTTAATTAGTTTCACAAATAATTCAAAAATGGGTAGCACCATTGGAGATGCTCTAACAAACTTCCAGGGAAAAGGGATCGGATTCTAAGTGTATGACATTGCCTCTATCTCTAGAATATTCTAATTACATCAATTGACATAAAGGACAGTTTTGTAAAAGAACTACTAATTGAAATCATTAATCTATGTTGAGGCTTTAGTAATGCGCTGACTTTTCTTTATTTTGGGTTTGTCCACCTTACTAGGTTAATCACTAATAATTGTCAGGAATTTCTTAATGCACCTTATGTATTACTAGGACACCATGTGAAAATATAAACACGCCCCCAAAATCTGGATATGCATCTCCGGACGCACCCTAAGTCAATAGAAGTCTGACTTTATGTGAAAACATAATGGATATGCATCTTCGTAAACATTACGGAGATGCATCTCCGAGCACTGCTTGTACATAACGCGCCAGAACCCTTCTTATTTCTCACTTGTTAAAAAATTATTTTTTCTCTAAAACTCTCTCAAAATTACATTGTCTAAAAATAAATCAAGCAACATCAAAACTTCTTCAATCAACACCCATTATATCAAAGATCTCATTCAACTACATCAACTTCAAAGATTTCTCACTTCTTGTAAGTTTTTTATTACTGTAAACTTTTTTTAGTTTTTGTATAGATTTATAAAAATTGATGATTATGTATTGAAATGTATAGTTTATGCATGTTTCATAGTTGATACATTATAAAAAATGTGTTTCATAGTTAAAAGTAATAATCAATGCATTATTTTGGGGGTCTTGGCGGTCTACATTAGCACCATTGACGAAAATGAACGTTACAAGAAAATTCGGGGATACATCTCCATATTTTTTCAATGTTTGGATTCTCAGGAATTGGAGATGCATCTCCATATTTTATCAGTTTGCATCTTTTTGATTTTCTTGATTGTATGATTGATTGTAGTAATTGTGTGACACTTTCCTGTTTTACTTACAGGCATTATGGATGATGGAGACGACAGATTGAAGCACAACAGGATTGGATAGCATGCATATATCCGGAGGGAGAAGATTCAGGTTTTGCAGGCCTCTGTTACCTCACACCCGGTTGATGCGGAGACATCAACTTTTCGGGCTCATATATCTCGACCTTCTTCTTCCCGTGGGAGACGGGTGTCACCTAGTGATGCATCATTGCCTTCATCTTCCAGTAGGTGACATGTTTCACCTACTTAGGCAACAGAGGTACCCGAGTCATTGGAGGTAACTCAGTCACTATAGGCACCTGTGCCACCCAGACATCGGAGGGACCTCGGGATGATGAGGCAATAGAGGTATTTGGAGGAGACCCGTTAGAGTTGTCATTATTGCCTCTTTACATGAACCATACTACTAGACATATCTGGGATGAAGATGTTAAATTAGTCGGATTCATTCTTTTTAAATTACGTTTATTATTATATTACAAGTTTCTAACAATGATTTATTTTTCTGCATGATTGTGATCTACTAGAACTCATTAACCATGGGCAACTAATTACTGGCTTGTATCAGTCTACTGACGAGTTGTTTCAGGCTGATTTACAACTATTTGGGATGAAGGGCTTGTGCAAGACCGATTATGTTATAGTGAACCACAAGATGCTTAATGCATTTGTAGAGAAATGTCATACTGAGGCATCATCATTTTATTTTCCACTTTGTGAGATCTCTATCGCACTTGATGATGTGTCGTGTCTGCTGCATCTTTCGATTAGGGAAAGATTTTAGATCATGGGAGGATTAGAAAAGATGAGACACTTGATTTATTTGTGGACTATCTAGGAGTTGAGTCAGAAGTTGCCTTGAGGGAGTTTGAAAAAACCAGAGAGGCTTATGCTAGGTTTGAGTTCCTGAAAAAAGGTATATACAAATTAGTTGGTCAGAGCTACGTAGGTTGTTGGTGATAAGGAGCTGATGGGGTAACATAAAGCGTATTATATGAGAGCATACCTATTATATTTGGTTGGCACTGCCATTTTTGTGGACAAGAGCGCCACTTGTTTGGTCCACTTGTACTCTAGGTTATCAGAGGGTTGTAGGTGGAAGACAAAGCAGGCAACAAGCACCATAACACTTTTGACGGTAATATTTATTGGTCTTTTAGTGTTTTTATGAAATTTCCATTACATTTTTGCAACGCCCTTACTAATGATTCGTGTGTTTCAACACTTTTCAGGCTTGGATCCTCCAACACTTCCCACGCATCTCTGGTTGGTTGTGTGTACCGACATATACTGATGATATGTCACGTGCTTCTGTATTTTCCCCGCTTAGAGGGAACCGGGCGAAAGAGATATTTTTAGTGTATATTGGATGTTTGGTAATAGAGAATATGTATATTAACAACTATGTCGATCATTGTGAGATGCGACCATTTGACGACATAACCTTATACTTGGGATGATTGGCTTATGGTTTAGGTCTGACATTTCATCATCTATATGAGCATGTCATACGGCAGTTCGGCTACACCCGGCTTATTCCTAGATACCCTGTTGTCTCTGCTTCTCCTGCTATGACACATAGAGATATGAATGCCATATTTGATGATTATCTTAGTCATCTGGTACCAAAGGAGGCACGGAGTACCATAGTTGAGAGCGATTTGAGTTATATAGACGGTTACATCAGGTGGTTCTTCAGGGTGTCACATTCATATATGGTGCAAACTGCTCTATGAGATCCCCCAATGTTAGATCGTCAGGAGATACTAGAGGAGAAGCCGGCTAGGTTATATCATGCTCTTGATGCGTTGCCTAGATGTCACTGTATTATGGAGACTGCACAAACAGGTATTGATAAAGGTATCTTTCCTGATGGTTCTGAGGTGAGGGAGGTCCTAGCTACCATTACGACGAAGGCATAAGAGGCATTAATGTGCAAAAGACAATGTCAATGCACGTGGGGCAGATGAGCCCAATGAGCTAAAGTTCGGCATACGCAGTAGTTGATAGTATTTGTAGTTTAAATTTATGTTGAGTTGTGTTTTATTTTGACTTATTTTGACTTTATTGTTTACTTCGACATTATTATGCATGTCATGATGACTTATTTTGACTACGAATTTATATATGTTATTTTTTGCACTTCTGTTGTATGGTTTAATGTTCATCATATAACATGGCTCTTAACATTTATAAATTGTCATTTTCATTTGAGTAACCATAAAACTAACTTAACTTGCAGTGTTTTGTCTGGTTACAGAGATGCATCTCTGTAAATCCTAAACGGAGATGCATCTTTGGATCAATAAATATTTTAAATGGGCATTTTCAAAGAGGGGTGTCTCAGGCGTTTTTTTTTTAATATTTCAGAGATGCATCTCCAGATCAGTTGTAATGTTTTGACTTAAGACAAATGTGCGTTCGAAAATAAATCTCTAAAATCAGAAAGATATTTTGGATCTTTTTATAGAATGTTTTCCCCATATATGGTGGTATAAGAAATTCTCATAATTATCTCTTTGTTTTGGATCAAAAGTATCTCTAGGACCGTATTAGAAACATAAGAGTGAAAAAAGAAGTTAAAAAATATTCCCCGTCTCACAATAGATGTCCTTTTTTAAAATTTCATATTCTTTTTAAGATAATGATCAATTATATTGATTTTAATGATAAAATGAATGTCATTTTAATGAATTACTCTTATTAATTATAGATAATGCAGTAGTTACATGATTAAAATACAATAAATAAGGGTAAGTAATGGAAAGAAATAATAAATATCACATAGATATTTTAAAGAGATAAATAATTTGGGATAAATAAAAATAGAAAAAAAAATCTATCATAAAATAGAGAGAATATATTCAATTTAGTGTACTTTTCACAAAAGATAGAAGAGTTTTTGTATAATAGTGTTCTAAGCGATTTTTTTTTTTAAATATCCAGATTTTTAAAAAAAATTCAAAAAATACACATTTTTTCAAAAAAATTACAAAAATGGGCATTTTTTGCCCTATTTTGCACTTGGGCGCCACCCTAGTTGGCGCCTACCCTTAAGGGTAGGGCAAGTCGCCACTAGGAGTGGCGCCTACACTCAAATTCTTTTTTTTTTTTAATTTATTAATTTATATTTATTATAAATTATATTAATTTATATTAATACATATATATAAATAAAATTATTTACAAGATATATATATATATATATATATATATATATATATATATATATATATATTAATTTTTATATATATTAATTTAATTTATAAGTAATTAATATTATTTATAAATTTTTGGAAAAAAAATTAATTTATATACGTGTAAATAAATATTTATATACATGTAAATTAATATATATATATATATTATATATATATATATATATATATATATATATATATATATAATTATATTATATATATATATATATATATATTATATATATATATATATATATATATATATATATATATATATATATATATATATATATATATATATATATATATATATATATATATATATATATATATATATATATATATAAAGATATGATACACAATATCTTTAAAGATAAAAGATAAAGATATAAAGATAATAAACACAAAATATTTTTATTTAAATAATATAGAAGACAAATATTATAAAGATATGATTAAAATGCATTATTAATTTGGGATTTATCACATATGATGCGGTCCCTGGTACGATCCGCACGGGGGAGGTCTAACTACTCGCCTAGACGGTTCACGTGGTGGTGGTGCTTCCCTATTACCACCCTTAGTCCTAACGCGCCCCCTTGCCGTTTGCCTTTGTGGTTGGGTCGAAGTCCCTTCAGTGCTGTAGGAAAGACGGGTCCCCTCTGCGCCCTCAAAGCTTTGTCTCGGTGGGACAAACTGACTACTGTTGGGTGCGCCCTCGAAATGTGGTCTTTGGTAGTTTAGGGTTGAATCGGGTTGGCCAAAGAACAATGTTTGTTGTGGTGTGTAGTAGTCTTGTTGGTAATCCTCTTGTATACCCGTGTCGGGGCTAGGTGGAGGACTGGAAGAGCTCGGGACATTGTCGTGATGGAAGTGTTGGGATTGGTGGATGTGGGGGGATTGATATTGTGGTAGGTGTTGGGACTGTTGATGGTGGTGGAAATGTTGAGGTTAGTGTTGGTAATCTTCATGGTATTGGGGTTGAGTTTGTGGTATGTAGTGTTGATTTGGTTGGGGGATGGACATGTGTTGTGGTGGTTGTTGTTGGTAATACGGTGGTGGTGGTTGTTGTTGGTAATACGGTGGTGGTGGTTGTTGTTGGTAAAATGGTGGTGGTGGTTGTTGTTGGTAATACTGTGGTGGTTGTTGTTGTTGGGAATATTGTGGTGGTTGTTGTTGTTGGAAATATGGTTGTTGCATCCGGGGATCGTCCAAATAGAACGGGTCAGACACAATCATTTCTGGATTTGTATTTGCTCTATACCAATCCACATATTCCCTTGTCGACTTCATTTCGTTGGGCGCCACCGGAAATTGTAGAACATAGTGGGCACGGTCTTTCCACATTTTACGAAACTCCTTAGCAAATTCCTTCCAATGTTGGGCATACCACTGGTGGCTGACTTTTTTTAGATGCCAAGGTTCCAAAGACATTGGGGGCCCTGGGATTTCTTGATGCATTCCGAATTGCAGCTTGACACGGTCACTTTGGTGCATCTCCACAGTGGTGAACCGCATTATGGCCGTTTTTGCTGTCCAAACAGCTGCATCTTCGGGGTTGGGTTGATGTTCCAATCCCAAATATGGCCTCCAAATAAACTGCAAAGAAAAAAGCAAATATGTTATTTATTGAGAATGCATGATATTAATAAATTAGTTAGAAGATTAGTGATTTAGTGGTAATACATCTTGTGCTCGGAGACGATCCAAGAGTTGACGATAAAATATAATTTTATTTTTGGAGGTAAGACTGTAATCCAGTCCGGTTGTAATGAACCTAAACAAAAAAAGATAAATAATATTATTTACAAATATTTATAGAATAAATATACAAAATGAAATAACATCATAAATTACCTAGTTGCGTAGGGGAAGGAGTAGACGTTGGGATTTTCTAGGGCTAGCCTCGGCAATCTCCACCACCCCCATGTTTGGAGCAAAAAAGCACATCCAGAAAATGTACAGTGGTCATTTTGTGCATTTTTACACAAAGAGCTATATAGGAATGCCAATACAGCAGAACCCCAACTATACGTGCTTATTCTATCAATGTCCTCGAGCAAACTCAAGTACATAAAGTTTATGTTATTTCCCGTGCCTTCGGGAAATAGCAAGTTCCCAAACAATAACATAATGTAAACCCGGGTTTTTATGACTTTTTCTTGTTCGGACGAATCCTCAGTCAAAGTTATGGAGTCGTGGTACAATTGGAGGCTCGATAGTTTAATACCCTGACCCCTTGCTTTTGCAGATCCCTCACCCTCGACCAGATCTACCCCCAACATTTGGACACATATTTCGTTGGGCTGTTGAACATTTCCAGTCACAGGCTTACCATCTATTCTAAGACCCAAAAGCATGTACACGTCCTCTAGTGTGACGGTACATTCACCAGTTGGTAGGTGAAAAGTGTGTGTCTCTGGTCTCCAACGTTCACACAGAGCAAGAATAAATTTGACATCAATTGTGGCATTTACGACATGCATAACATGACCGAAACCCGCACGCTCTATGTAAGGTACGCACCATGGGTCTGGATAAGGCATAGGGTGTGAACGTTGACGAAATTTCTTGGGATCCTTTAAAAACAAACAATATAAACAATCATTAGATTGGACTTTTAAAAAACAAATTACAAACATACGAAAGAGGCAATGTTCAAGAAAAACTTACGAATGAGGCAATGTTTGCCCTAGTGCCTCTGTGTTCTTGGCCCATGGTAAGAAGAGACATGATTGTAATGTAGAACGAAGCTTGGTGGATGAGAAGTTTCGCCGGAGTTCTCTGAATAAAAGTGTTAGTGGTTGATGAAAACTTGCAAGAATGACCTTCTATTTATACTCGTTTTCAAGTAGATTGAATATGCAAAAATGTGACAAGTGTAAGGCATGCGTGGGAATCTTGTAGCTAGGTGGATAGGTTGGCATGCATTGGTACAGATTAGGTTGCACTTGTCTTGTCTTGGGGAAGACTTGGTGGAACCTGATGATGCAAAGGTGTGACACGTGTAAGGCATGCGTGGGAATCTTGCAGAATAGGTGCATGCTAGGTGCAGGCTAGGTGGATAGGTTGGCATGCATTGGTATAGATTAGGTTGCACTTGTCTTGTCTTGGGGAAGACTTGGTGGAACCTGATGATGCAAAGGTGTGACACGTGTAAGGCATGCGTGGGAATCTTGCAGAATAGGTGCAGGCTAGGTGCAGGCTAGGTGGATAGGTTGGCATGCATTGGTACAGATTAGGTTGCACTTGTCTTGTCTTGGGGAAGACTTGGTGGAACCTGATGATGCAAAGGTGTGACACGTGTAAGGCATGCGTGGGAATCTTGCAGAATAGGTGCAGGCTAGGTGGATAGGTTGGCATGCATTGGTACAGATTAGGTTGCACTTGTCTTGTCTTGGGGAAGACTTGGTGAAACCTGATGATGCAAAGGTGTGACACATGTAAGGCATGCGTGGGAATCTTGCAGAATAGGTGCAGGCTAGATGGATAGGTTGGCATGCATTGATACAGATTAGGTTGCACTTGTCTTGTCTTGGGGAAGACTTGGTGGAACCTGATGATGCAAAGGTGTGACACGTGTAAGGCATGCGTGGGAATCTTGCTTTGAATATTATTTTAGTACAACAGTTTTAGAAAGTTTAAATTGGTTTTTAATTCAATTTAGTTAATCAGGTTGTTTAAAATAAATAACTAAGCTTAAATAAGATTGAATATTATTTTAAACAGATAATGGAAAAAAGAGGTAGTTTAGTATTGGAAGCGTGATATTCAGTATTGGAAGTTCAAGAAGTTTAACTTTTCGCTATGGAGTTATTCACTTTCAATTTGCACATGAAGACGAAGCTATTGTTGGTGCAAGCAATGCTAAAGCCGAGAGAATAGGTGTAGGCTAGGTGGTAGTGTTGCATGCAAAGGTGTGACACGTGTGAGGCATGCGTGGGAATCTTGCAGACTAGGTTCAGGCTTGGTGGTAGTGTTGCATGCAAAGGTGTGACACGTGTAAGGCATGCAGTAGTAGACGTGTCAAAATTATTACATGCATGCAGCTCCACGTGTAAGGCATGCAGTAGTAGACGTTACTCTTGGGGAAGGCTTGGTTGAAGACATGCATGCAAAGACTTGGTGGTAGTATAAATATTCACACACATTTTCACAAAGGTATTCACAATATCTTCACAGCAATCTTCAAAATATCTTCACATATATCTTCACAATATCTTCACAAAACCTTCACATAACATGACATCTTCATCACAATACAAAATCAAAGCCCACGTCAATGGTGAGACTTATGAATGTGATATGTCTGGCTTCCTATTTAGAAGCACCAAATGCACTCGTTTTTGTCTAAATAGAGGAGCTGACTTCTCTTATCTGAAAAAAAAGATTGAGTCCAAACTAAGACAACCCGTGTCCCAAATTTTTTATCAACAACCTTTTTTTTCTGAAAGTAACTCAGTCAAGTTTTATAAGTCATTGATTCAAAATGACATGGAGGCACAATACATGTTTCGTAACCATGAGTATTCTGGTTACGAATATATAGTGTTGTACATTGTGTTGGAACAATTTCAACCAACTCAGAATATTCAGTCACAGGTTATTGATCCTGTGATTGATGACGAACAAGATGTTGAACACCACGTTGAAGACGATGTGGTTGATGATGCAGAAGACGTGGTTGATGACTTGGTGAACCGTGATTCCGAAGACGAAGACCAAGTTCAAATACCTATAGCGCAACGCTACTCACCGCCTGCGCACTTCACAACCCTTAACTTGGGCGAGGATGAGCCCTCATCAGATATGTTCTATAACCCATATATGAGGTCTGATGAGGAGTTAAAGAAGGGTGACCAATTTCGGACCAAGGAAGAGTGTCTGTTAGCAATAAAGAACTGGCACTTGAAAAACTGTGTTGACTACGATGTTAACAAATCAAATCCGGAAAGATACGTTATTGTATGCAAAAATCCGGAGTGTGGGTATAGGTTGATGGCATCGTACAAGAAGAAACATAATGTGTGGGTGATAGGGTCCATTTCTCAAGCTCACACTTGCGTCAACACAAACATGGCACAGGATCATCGCAAACTGAGCCATGATATGATCTACCATTCCATATTACCTCTTGTTGAGGCTGACCCGTCACTCAAGGTCAAAACTATTATCTCCCATTGTGTGGCTGTTTTCAAATATACACCGTCATACAAAAAGGCTTGGTTAGCGAAAACCAAGGCAATTGAACTGGTATACGGTAATTGGGAGGAATCATACAAACAACTTCCGCGCTACCTGGCTGCGCTACATTTGTATTCACCTGGGACGGTTTCTATAATGGAGACCTTGCCGGCACAATCCCCTGACGGAACTCATCTAGAAGGTAATGGAATATTCCATAGACTTTTCTGGGCATTCCGTCCCTGCATCATCGGTTTCACATTCTGCAAACCACTTGTTCAAGTCGATGGAACTTGGCTGTATGGGAAATACAAAGGATCGTTACTGATGACGGTCGCACAAGATGGAAATTCTAATATTTTCCCAATAGCCTTTGCATTGGTTGAAGGAGAAACGGCTGCTGCTTGGAGTTTCTTCCTTAAGAATCTCCGAACGCACGTGACTCCACAAGCTGGCATCTGTGTGATTTATGACAGACACGCTTCTATAGACAGTGCATACAATAATCCAGTAAATGGTTGGCATGACCCCCCGTCTACGCATGTCTACTGCATCAGGCATATTGCTCAAAATTTTGTGCGGGAGTTCAAAGATAATTTCTTGAAGCAAAATTTGATAAACGCGGGGTATGCATTAAACCAACCTGGATTCCAATACTACCGCCGGGAAATAATGTTGGCAAATTCTGATGCAGGGAGGTGGATCGATAATATCGACAGAGCAAAGTGGACTAGATCATACGACGATGGGGTGAGGTGGGGCCACATGACAACAAATCTTGTGGAATCAATGAATGGCGTCTTTAAGGGCATACGTAACCTCCCGGTAACCGCTTTGGTGAGTGCGACCTATTTTCGGATGGCAACATTGTTCGTAACAAGAGGGAAGCGCTGGCATGAAGTGTTACAGACGAGTCAAGTATATAGTGATGCCTGCATAAAGTTTATGAGGCAGGAATCTTCCAAAGCCAGCAGCCATCGGGTTACGGAATTCGACCGCCATGGCCACACTTTTAGTGTCAAGGAAACAATTGACCACAACCAGGGGCTTCCCAGACAAGAGTATAGGGTCCTAATACCAGACAGTTGGTGCGACTGTGGTCAATTTCAGGCCTATCGTATGCCTTGTTCCCATGTCATTGCAGCATGTTCACACAGCCACTTCGATGCATTGTCGCTAGTGTCTCCCATCTACAAAGTTGCAACATTGCTAAATGTATACGACAATCCCTTTCCGGTGGTAGCATTGGAGGCATATTGGCCAGAGTATGATGGGGAAATTGTTTGGTACAACGAATCGATGCGGCGGAATAAAAGTGGTCGCCCAAATAGCAGACGCATTAGAACTGAAATGGACGTCGTAGAAAAAATGCAGAGGAAGTGTAGCATATGTAGACAACTAGGGCATAATAAAAACAAATGTCCATATCGTGGATCTAGTTCCACAACTTAGTTTTCATATTCATAAATCTGTGTACCAATGCTATTTATCATTAAAGTTTACTATTTATTCCAAATAGAAGATGACACTTGAACAACAAACACAAACATCTAACATTACAACACCAATTACTAAAACAAAAACAAATACTGGAACAAAAACTAGTACTAAAACAAGAACAAGTACTAGAACAATAACAAATACAACAACAACATGACAAACAACCATTAAAATCTAAGAAATTATAACAGTTAACACTATGTCGTCTGATCCATGCATCATTTGGATGCAATCAATGTCGTTTTCAACTTCAACCCACGAACATACCGTTTCTCCAGTTTCAAATGAGATACTTCTTCTAAGCCTCTGAATCCTTCTGATGACTTCACCAGGTTCGTAATCTCCCTCTAACCAAGACATCAAGGACCTTTTTAGTTGGTCCAACGAACTGATGTTCCAAAATTTCATCTCCATTGGGGTTTCACAGGCGAGAAAATAACATGCCCATCCCTTTTTAAGATTACTGGTTCAGGATCCGACCGCCTTGATGATGTTCGCTGCCATGACGACGGTCTTGGGGATGCCATGAACTCAACTTGATAGAGAAAGTGATAGGAAATAGTGGTGAAGAAAATGCAAGGAAATAACACTTTATTTATAGGAAAAGATCTAGGTTGTACACCAATCTACTTAACCCTAATTAGTGTCGCACTTGATTAATTAGTCTTAGGGGAATTAGGGTTTGAATTAGGTCATAACTACCAAACTCTAATTATAACCGATCAATAAACCCTAATTATAACTGATTAATTAACCTTAACATGATTAACCCTAATTCTCCCAAAAATTTATAAATAATATTAATTACTTATAAATTAAATTAATATATATATAAATTAATATATATATATATATATATATATATATATATATTGTAAATAATTTTATTTATATATATGTATTAATATAATTAATATAATTTATAATAAATATAAATTAATAAATTAAAAAAAAAATTAAAAAAATATATAAAAAAAACATATTAAAAAAAAAAAAAGCTATTTAATAGGCGCCAACTATGGTGGCGCCCAAGTGCAAAATAGAGCAAAAAATGCCAATTTTTATAATTTTTTTGAAAAATATGTATTTTTGGAATTTTTTTTAAAAATCTGGATATTTAAAAAAAAAATCGTTCTAAGCTGTCAAATGTATAAAAACTAACTAATTTTTTCAAAAAAATATAAAATAAAAACTAAATAATATGAAACTTTAATATTTATTTAGTTGAGAGTTTACCCATTAGTAAAAGCTATTCAATATAAG
The DNA here is from genome assembly GCF_024323335.1 of Lathyrus oleraceus. Lineage (NCBI taxonomy): Eukaryota > Viridiplantae > Streptophyta > Magnoliopsida > Fabales > Fabaceae > Lathyrus > Lathyrus oleraceus. The sequence goes on from NC_066584.1 coordinate 88,586,695, forward strand.
ACTTTAGGTTTTTTTTTTAATTAAGAGTATATTATAACTTATGTAGTATGTTGTATATAAACTTTTAGTCTCAATTTATAGTTGTAGGGTCAGTGTGTGACTGTTATAAATCCCAGGCGGTGACTTTATGCTATCACAAAAGTATTCTTTCATTCCGACAATTGCTCAATGCTCATCGCATTCATCGGGAAAAAGCATCTTTTATTTTCTGTAATAAAGCTCGCTTTTTTATTTTCATATATCTCTGTCATATTTTATTAATATCTAAACAAATGCAAAATTGTATATATTTTTTAATAATAAAATGGAGTGTCAAAATTATCACACTTTTATTTATTTGCTAGGATATTTAGAGACGAGTAATATATATATGCCAAATCTAATTTTAAAATTCTTTAATATCTGAATTTAGCTGTAAACAATAGATCGTGCAACAATCACCTTGAAATTCTAAAAATAATAAAAACAGAAAAAAGAAAAAAGAAATATGGAGTATTTAATTTGTTTGGCTGCACCTCGTGAAACCGTGTATGACGAGCTGTCCTGTGTTAAAAGGTTTCTCTCCATTTTCTTTTGCCATTAAATAATCATTTTATGGGTCCCATTCAAGCAACAGAAATAGAAATGAAACCTGTCATATTTTGTTTGGGTTGCTCTTTCTCTTTATATTTTTTTTTGTCAAATTAAGTAAAATTTTAAAACAACTTAAAATTTTAATGTATATTCTTTTTAAGTATAAAAAAATTACAATGGCAATTCATCGTCATCATTTATAAATATTATTTTAGAGGTATTTATAATAAAAATTATTTTTTAAGTATAAATAAATAGAGAATTTCTTAGCACAAAGATTAAACATGTCTTGAATATTTTTTTTTAATGTTTTGCTCAATCAGTATATGTTAAGTAAATCATATAATAAATAAATTTAATTTATGACGAACAATAATGTAAAGATATTTTATAAAATCAACTAACTATAATTATTTATTTTTTAAAATTTATACGTATGGTTGTGATGAATCACAATTTCAATTTTTTTTTTACACTCACTCAGATGAAGAGATTTTAATTACAAAATAAATTAATATACAATTTTATATTTATCTATAATTTTTTTTATAGTTGAGTTCAATTAAAGAAAGAAAACTTGACCGAATCCACAAATTTAATTTTTTATGGTAAGTGAAAAAAGGTATGGTACAAATTCGCTTTAACTAACAGCATACATTTTGTACAATTTCATATTGAACTAATTTGATTTGAAGTGTTCCTCAAAAAGACAGAGAAAATGATGTACATTGAATTAACCGAATAATTAACTAAACCAATTAGGTGAGTTTTCTTCAATGGTCACATATTCATACGAATTTACAATTTTGCCATTCTCAGTATATAAAAATATTAGTACGTAATTAAATTTATATGGTACAAGTATTACTCGTGCAACACACGTTAGCTATAGTCTAGCCTCCGACCTAAGTTTATTTAAGTATAACTACGCAAACAAAAATTGATTGATACTCATTTATGATAATTGATTGTAGATTATTCTCCTTTAGGGATGTGAAAATATTGCATTTTTGTTATTTCATCTCCATCCTAATAATCCCAACTGCAAATTACTTTCTTCATTCTTTATTTTAAACAAACTCTAATTTTTTAATTTATTAAATAATTAATGTATTTAATTTATATAAACGAAATATATTAATTATTTAAATTTTTTTAAAGATTTAAATTTAATCATAAGAAAAAACAAAGGAGTATACACATATGTTGAGAAAATAAGGAGTATATAATTTTTAAAAATCAAAAGCATAATTAAAATATTTATTTTGTATATGAATATTACTAAAAAAATTAATAAATATTTTTTATTTGATTTTAATATTTTAAATGAATTTGTTATAGTTTTGTTACAACAAATAATATTAATTAGAATTATATTTGAAAAAGTAAAAGCATTTAAAAACACAATAATTTTTTTTAAAAGGACATAGTACTTATTTTTTTGTTCTTATCCCATCTGCATCAATTCATGCTTCCTCTTTAAAAATGAAAACTGTGTTTTTTCTAAAATATTACATGTCTCCTTTTAGTCTTGTTACATTAAAAAAAATCATTCATTTGCATTATTTTATAGGTTTTTAAAATAAGTCAAACTTATTTTAATATCTAACTTCTAAGATTAATTAATGGTGTAAAATTTTTTTATACTGACAAGATATTTCAATTAAATCCTTTAAAAAAATCAATCATGATGGTATCCACATTTTATTGAATATAAAATAAAGTCTAACAATTTTTCTTCTTTGATTCCTTAAAGTTATTCATAGTTATTTTGCACAATCTCAAGTATTTGTCGAGATTCAAATAAGGTTTCTTCAAAGCACTCCATATTTTCCAATTACTTTTTATCAAAAACTAAAATCACAATTTGTTTTTCAATTAATTCTCTCGTGTTTCACTTATATTAAAAGCAACTTGAGTATAGAGCGACTCTTTTTGGTATCAAAAATATTCTTACTAACATGTATTTTATTTCTCTCTCAAGAGAGATTTTAACAAATATTGAAATAAAAATAGAAATGAATGTATAAATATTGCCAATAATTTTTTTATTGAATTATAGTGATAGTCGTTGAAACGTCGAAGGAGTATACCTCGGCATAAATTTCGATTTAGATCTAATTTTGTAGTACTAGCAAAATTATGTATTTTGGGTTTTATTTAAGAAGAAAGCAAATCCAAAATCTATAAATAGGGAGTAACCTCTATCATTGTAAAATAACATACTTTCAGTTGCAAAGAAAAAAATATCTTAGTTTGAGAGCAGAGAGAAACTCAGCAAAAATTCTCAAGTTCTTCTTCTTCCTTCTTCTTTCAAAAACTCTAATCTTTCTTTCTTCCCCAATTCAATTTTGTTTCTCTTCATTATAATTGTACAACAAAATTTTGCAATCAAGGTTGGTTGATTCACTCGAGTGAAAAGTGAAGAACAAAAGGAGTAATCAATCAGAAAGATTGATTCTTGTTCATTAAGATTCGGTTCAGAATTCTCCCTAGGTTTTGGTGAATTTTCTGAAGGGAAATTGATGAATTTCCAATATCTAGTATCTAGAGCACTAGTTGAGCGATTCATGGAAAGAAAAACACAATGGTGATAAATCATCCGAACGGTCATTTTTCGACGAGTCTCCCAATTCTGAAGAATCAGAATTATAAGAATTAGTGCAAGCAGATAAAGGTTATCTTTTTCTATCAAGATCTTTGGGATCCTGTGAATAATGGAGTCACGCCTCTTGCAGCAAATGCGACTGATGAAAAAATGGATGCACATAAGGAATTGAAAAAGAAAGACTATAAAGCTATCTTTATGATTCGTCAAATATGTTGATGCAAACAATTTTAAAAATGTTAGTAATGTCAAATCGGCAAAAGAATCATGGGAAATTTTGGAAAAATTGTTTGGAGACACTGAGAAGGTGAAAGAGGTGAGATTACATACTCACAAAAGAATGTATGAATTGCTTCAAATGGAAGACAATGAAAGCATAATTGGTTTTTTCACTAGGGTTATAAAATTGGTGAATCAAATCAAGCTATGTGGAGAAGTGTTGACATCAAGATCAGTTGTTGCAAAGATCTTGAAGTCATTGGCCCCAAAATTCGACCACGTGGTAGTAGTCATAGAAAAGTCAAAAGATTTGTAATATTGACAAAAGAAGATCTTTAAGGGACGCTTAAATTTCATGAACAAAGAATGACTGAAAGAGCTGTAGGCAAGTCAAGAGTGATGTCGCTTTGCAGACTCAAACAACAGGAGAAAATAAAGGCAAAGGTAAGTGGGTTGACAACAAAGGTAGAAGAGGCTACAATAATTCGATTGGTTGAAATCGGCAAGAAGGAGGCTAGTCGAATCAAAGAAAGCCCTCATACCAAAGCAACCAAAGAGGTGGTGTTACAGGTAAAGGAAGACGTGGTGATCGAAAATCTGACAAAGTCACATTCAGTGTTTCAACTGTCAGAAGTATGGTCACTACTTTAGTAATTGTCCTAAAAAATAGAAGAATCAAGATAATAACGCAAAGTTTGCAAAGCGTGATGAAGAAGAGATGTTGTTGATGGTCACAACAAGAGATAAAGAAAGATTCCAGGACCAATGGTACTTGGACTCAGGATGCTCATCACACGGGACTGGTAGGGAAGATTGGTTTGTCAACATGAAACCCTCAATGAAAAACATGGTAAAATTTTCAAATGACAATACTCTAGCAGCTGAAGGTATTGGCAATATTATGATTATGAGGAAAGAGGTAAGTAAATTCCAATGTATTGTACATACCAGGCATGAAATGCAATTTTCTTAGCATAGGGAAATTGGTCAAAAAGAACTATAAAGTCTCGATCAAAGACAATATGACGAGAGTTCTCGACTCAGGAGGAAAGTTAATCTTGAAGGAACCTATGTCTCAGAATAGAACCTTCAGGATTAAGCTTAATATGATGGAGCATAAGTGTCTTGCAACTGCAGCTAGTAGGTATGAACGAATATGGAATTATAGACTTGGTCATTTCAATTTCAAAGACATCATATATTTGAAATGAAGAAATATGGTTTAAGAGTTACCAGAAATCGACGTTCCAAATTAAGTGTGTGAGGAATGTGTGCAGGCGAAGCAACACAAGAACAACTTCAACAAGGATGCAGGAAGCAAATTAAAGGCAATTCTTGAAGTCATATACTTTAATGTATGTGGTCTTATCTAGGTAGATTTGATTGGAGATAATAGATACTTTGTCGCTTTCATAGATGATTTCAATCAAAAATTATGGACTCACCTGATCAAGAAGAAAAATGAAGTGATCGAGGCATTTTTCAAGTTTAAATCTATGTCCAGAGACAAAGTGGTCGAAAGCTCAATATTTTGAGGACTGATGGTGGTAGAGAATATGTGTCGAAAGACTTCGATATGTTATGTGAGAAAAAAGGGATAATGCATGAGGTGGTGCCACCCTACATTCCACAACATAATGGAACTATGGAAAGGAAGAATATAACCATCATGAATATGGTGAGAATTATATTGAAAGACAAACATCTACCCAAATAATTATAGGGAAAAGTTGTGTCGACTGCAACATATATTTTGAACAAATGTCCGACAAAGAAGTTAGATGGAATCACACTAGAAGAATGTTGGTATGGTGTCAAGCCTATCTTGAGTCATCTGAAAGTATTTGGATCTATATCACATAGACATGTGCCTCATCAATTGAGAAGAAAACTTGATGACAAGTCGAGTCAGATGATCCTAATAGGATATCACTCGATTGGAGGTTACAAGTTGTTAGATCCAGTGAACAAGCAAGCAGTTATTAATATGGACATGATCATATAAGAGCTTAAGTAATGATATTGGATTGAAAATATCAAGAAAGATTCGGTGAGAATCTTATATGAACAACCAACAGGTGAAGTCGTAAGAGAGATTCGACAAAAAAAGTTAGAGGTCAAGTAAGCATAAACAGACCTTAAAGGACAAGACACGTGTCTGCAAGGTTGCAAGTATGTGTGATTACATCAATTGATGCGGTAGATGATGAAGGTGAGTTGGTACAATATGCTTTCCATAAATATGTCAAACCAATCAATGCAGCTAAAGTATTGAAGGATTCGAAATGGGTGAAAGTAATGAATAAGGAACTGGAGTCCATCAAAGTTAACAACACCTGGTCACTTGTCGAATTTCCTCCAAGAAAAAAGGCAATCAATGTGAAGTGGGTATACAAGGTGAAGTTGAATCCAAAAGGTGAAGTAACTTGACACAAGGCAAAACTTGTGGCGAAAGGATTTCTTCAGAAGGAAGGAATCGACTTCGATGAAGTTTTTGCACCTGTTGCTAGAATCAAAACAATTAGGTTGGTTGTTGGTCTAGCAAATATGAACAACTGGCATACATGTTAGATGGGTGTGAAATGTGAATTCTTAAATGGTCCCTTAGATTAATAAGTATATGTTGCATAACCAGTTGGGTTTGTGAAACATGGCGAATTAAGCAAGGTATATAAACTGCATAAAGCCAAGTATGGACTTAAGCAAGCTCCAACAACTTGGAATAAGAAGATAGATAGCTCTCTAAGGGAGAATGAATTTTTGAAGTGCACAACTGAGCATGTAGTATATGTAATAAGAAGCAATAGTGAGTTGCTTATAGTATATCTCTATGTCGATGACCTATTGATAACAGGAAGTTGCAAGAAGGAGATCGAAGACTTCAAACATGACCTAAGTGAGAAGTTTGAAATGGCAGACTTGGTAAATCTCTCACACTTCCATGGAATTGAATTCTACAAGAGTGGTAGAGGATTGATGATTCACCAAAGAAGACATGCAGGTGAAATACTCAAGAGATTTGAGATGTAAGATTGCAACCCAACTTTGACTCCAACTGAGCCCATATTGCAACTATCGAAAGACACGTATGAAGATGATGTTGGTCCAAGGCAGTACATAAGACTCATTTGATCACTTTGATACCTTTGTCACACAAGGCTTAATCTAGCATACAATGTAGGTATGGTGAGTAGATTCATGCAAAAGCCAAAGGTATCACACCTAGCATCGACGAAGAGGATACTAAAGTATCTGAAAGGAACTTTCGACTATGGAATTTTGTTTCCTGCATTTGATGAAGGAAAAGAATGCAAGTTAGTGAGATACACCAACTTAAGTTGGTGTAGTGATGTCGACGATAGAAAATCCACAACTGGCTATGTGTTTATACTAGGTGGTGCACCGGTTTCTTGGAGTTCGAGAAAGGAACCAGTGGTACCATTGTTATCGTGTGAAGTCGAGTACATAGATGCTTCTCTTTGTGCGTGTCAAGCAACTTGGATGGTGAATTTGGCCGAAGATATTACAGGGAAGAATCGTGGATCGATTACCATGAAAATCAATAGCATGCATGCTATCAATCTGGAGAATAATCCGATAGCACATCAAAATGAGGTTCCACTATCTTTAAGAGCAAGTAGCAGAAGCGAAACTGAACTTGGAACACTGCAGAACTGAGAATCAGATTGCAGATATTGTGACAAAAGGAATACAAGTCAAAGTGTTAAAGAAGTTAAGGTCTATGATGAATGTAGATGGCTTGGATATAATGAATTAAGTGGTGTGTTAAATTGTAATTCCTTTTGTCGAAGCATGTTGCTCGACAGAAGCAAGGAAGTGTCAAATTGTGATAGTTGTCGAAACGTCGAAGGAGTGTACCTCGATAGAAATTTCAACTTAGGTATAATTTTGTACTATTTGCATAATTATGTATTTTGTGCTTTGTTTTAGGAGCAAGAAAATCCAAAATCTATAAATAGGGAGTAACCCCTATCATTGTAAAATAACACATACTTGCAGTTACAAAGAAAAAACAATCTCAGTTTGAGAGCAAAGAGAAACTCTGCAAAAATTCTCAAGTTCTTCTTCTTCCTAATTCTTTCGAAAACCGTAATCTTTCTTTCTTCCCTAATTCAATTTTGTTTCTTTTCATTACAATTATGCAACGAAATCTTGCAATCAAGGTTCATTGATTTACTCAAGTGAAAAATGGAGAACAAAATGAGTAATCAATCAAGATTCGGTTCGGAATTCTCCATAAGTTTTTGGTAAATTTCTTGAAGAAAAATTGGTGAATTTCCAACCGTTATTAATAAGATTGTCCAAGAATGAGAGATCTCTCATTTCCCCAAATGCATGGTTATTCAACCATGTCATGAGGCTTATATTCTCAAGTAATATATAAAGGATGAATAATGTTTAATGTTGATAATTAACAATATATATTTCTTATGTGTAAGTGTTTTATGTAAGTGGAACACACAGGAGATTAAACTGAGATATAATTTGAATTCAAACAATTAAAAATATGAAGAAAAAAATAAAATGATAAATTTAAAAAATTACAAGTTGGTATCTATAAAAGTTATAAATCATATTAGTTGTTTGAATTCAAAGAATTAAATATGAAGAAAAAAATCAAACAATAAATTTATAAAATTACAAGTTTGGTATCTATAAAACTTATATAAAAGTTATAAATCATATTAGTTATTTTAAATACCAAATAGACTTTATTAGAGGCTGGCATATTTATGAGTACATTGAGATTTCTTCAAACACTACCATTAATATGTTCGACAAGAAATTATTTTTGGATAGTATGACTTTGAAGATAGACATCAGAAAACTCGTTAATACTTTAGATTGACAATATCTTATTAAAGTTCTTGTTCAATTTGGTTTTTATCAAAAGTTTTATGATTGAATTCTTACCATTATACACTCAGTCAAATTATCAATCATGATAAATAGGAAAGATGTAGGATTTTTTTCTTGCTCTATAGAAGTGAGACAAAGAGATCATTTGTCTCCTTTAAATTTCTACATTGTTGAAGATACACTTAGTAGGCAGTTATATATATTGGTAGAAAAGGGTAAATTGACATGCATATTAGTTGGTAAGACAATTTTTCCTAGCCACACTTGTTTTCCATATGACCTTATGATATTTTGCAAAGCTACCGAGAAAAGTGCTCAAGTTATTAACCATCTCCTTCGAGAATATGGTCAGAATTCTGGTCAGTACATCAGTCTAACTAAATGTAAGCTTTATGGTGGAGGCACTTCTGAATCTAGGCTGGGAAACATTGTATATATGCTTAGATTCATTGTGAGACCTACACCTTTAACTATCTTGGAGTTTGTATATTCAAAGGTAAGTTTATAACTCATTATTTTCATATCATCGCAAATATAATATTGATTAAGCTAGCTACTTAAAAGATCAACCTTCTTTCTATGATGGGTAGGATTTAATTGGTATAGTCAGACATACAAGACATGCCCTTATATAGTGATAGGATTTATAAATAGCCAATCAATCTTCTTAAAAAACTAGATTTTTGCATCAAACATTTTACGTGGACAGATAACATAGACATTAGGAAGCTAATTACCACATCTTGGAAGGTTATTAGCTCACATTCGTTTGAAAGAGGTATTGGTTTGAGAGATATTAAGGCAATAAATAAAATGGTTATTTATCTTTGTTGGAATTTATTGACTATCAATAGTCAATGGTCTTTAATATTTATTAATAGATACTTCAGGCACAAAAAATCAATCATGTATCATATTTCTTCTTAAATATGTTTTCACATTAAGCCTTTTTTATAATTATTGAGGAACATAGTATATGGCAAGTTGGTAATGAGAAAAACATTGATTTACAAACTGACAATTGGTTGAGATACAAAAGTAAAGATTTATATATAGTATTTCTAGTGGATATTCAATTTATGCAAAATGTTAAGGTCTATTCAATTATCCAAGACATGTATTTGAGCATTCCTCATGGTTTGTCCATTTTGAATCCTAAAATTGTTGGATACATTTTGAAGACTAACTTGTCATTTGATGATATTGTTGTTGACAAACTCATTTGAATGGAATATACAAATGGTGGTCTATCTTTTAAATACTCATACAACTGTATCAGGAGGGATCACATTTAGCCTTCATGGACAAATTTCATTTGGCATCCCTACATACCACCTGCTAAGTCATTAGTGACTTGGAAGGTAATGCATAATATTATTGCAATAGAAGACAACCTGGTTCGAAAGAGAATGTACTGGCATTGGATAAAATGATTGTTTTGCATGGAGATTGATAAAACTAGTTACAAAAGCTTATTTAAACTTTATGGTAGAAGTTGAAGTTTTCTTATTTTCAGAAACTTGATCACGAATCTCATCATAATAAGTTTTTTGAAAAGTTAACACATAAGAAACTATATCAGATTTCAAAATGGTAAAATAGACTTTGATTAGAACATTTTTCATGTTAAATAATTGGTCTATATGGCATACTTTTTTTAAGGGGAGCATGTATTGTTCAATTTACGACTCTACAATTATTAAATTCGTTGACATCAAATGTCAAACTTCTCATGCATCTAGAATCATACAAGTTAATTAGCATTTTCTTGGTAATAATTGGATTAGTTACAACACAAATAAAGCTTCAAAAGAAACTTTTGGAGTTTCTTTACTTCGGCCTCATCTCATGAGCCTCTAATGAAGCTTAGACTCTTCAATAGACACTATAATGTAATCAAAATTCGTAGTCAGAGATCTCAACACTTTCTCAAACTTCGGTAAACCATTGACTAATTCACCATATGCCTCAATCTGGTTCGTTAGCAACATCGCACATGAAAATTATTCTAATACTGATTCTTCTTCCTTCATTTGAGTAATCTCGAATTGCTTTCTCAACATCTGTAACTTCACCCTTTTCAGTTTCTCATCTTCATCTTACAAGTTTTTCAACTCTTCCTATCGCCCTTTGGTCGTTTCTTCTTAAATTATCTTCTCGAACACGTTAGGATCCACACACTGGCAAATCAAGAATAAGGGATTTCCATCTTGCTTCCTTTAATCCTTGTGTGCAACTTTCTGAACACCATTTGCATTCGCTTCCAATGTCGGTACTCCATCATTCATGATTTCAGACACATCTTGAAATTTGAAAGATGACCTTCATCTGCACAATCCATCATTAGTAGTTCTCACATTTGAAAACCGGTAGATTCGTTGGAAATTATGTTGATGTTGTTGTTTTGTTTGCCATTACAAATTCTCTCTGAATCGTATTATGGGCTCATTGATACCAATTTGTTGGAACAAAATGGTTTTCAAGAAAGACGGGAGAAGAAGAAGAAAAGATAAAATAGAGAAAAACTATAAACTGAATTTGTGAAAAGAGAAATCCTTATTGAGTGAAGTTGTTTTATTTACATCATATCATGCCCTTTATATAGTCAACTAAAGCCCAAGTCTAAAAACTTACAAAGTGCAAAATATAAAACTACAAGTTACACTTCTATATAACAATTATATGTTGTATTTGTCTCTGTCGAATACAACTAACTCGTACTACTTTGACTAGCTACTTTAATAGAGTCGAGTGTTAACTCTCTACAAAACTATGAATTACAACTAACAATATCAAGTGGTCTCGGCTCATAGTTAATCTTTTGTAACATTACACACCAAACTCTTTATGTTTGACCATTTTTAAAAATTGGTCTTTTATTTATTTTTGAATCAATCACTTATATTATATAATGATTACATTATTAATCTTTTAATTGTTATATATTAAAAAGTGTGAAATTTAAATATTGATATTAATCCATAAATATGTCTCAATTTCCTTTCTCTTAAAAATTAATGATGAAAATGGGACGAATTTCTCCCTCCTTTCAATTTTAAAGGTAAAAGCCTTCATGTGGCGATCAGGTGAAGTGCAACTCAGTACAACCAAATCTCAAACTATTCATAGCTATATTGTTATTAAAGAAGTGGCATAATTAGTCACCAAGTCCCTTAACTTAATTTAATGTTTCACTTTAGCCCTTTAACTAAAAAACATTATATATTGATCCCTTAAAAACGGTTATGTTAGTTTAATTGGTCCCTTATATTACATTTTCTAAAAAATCATTAAGTCGTGCTTATGTGGTATGACAACATGACAAAATTCAAAATAGTGAGTCAACAATTTAGATATCGGACTAAACTGAAACCTTATAATTAGTTAAAGGACCAAATAGAAACATATTTAAGCCAACTATAAATTACCAGATCTGAATTTGATAAACATTTTAGATTAACAAGGATGAAACTTTTCATAACAACAATTTTTCAATTGAAGTAAATAAGTTAGTTTTAAAATTCTAGCAAAATATGAACTTTGTAGCCTCCATCTAACCAAATATTTATGTAACAAAAATATGAGAAAAAAATTAAATTTCATTTCAAACTCAACTTCAACCAATATACATACGAGGACGAGTTTTGCATGACATTTAGACGGTTAACTATACATCATTCATAGTATTATCAAAAGACACTACTCTTAAATGAACAAGTCTTGAGCTAAACATTTTCAATAGGCAATTTGTCACTTGAATAAGGACAATCCAATTTATCTTTCTTCTTAAGCAGTAATTCACAAGACTGAGGACTCACATTGTTTGAAACTCCAGCAACACCAATACAATTCCATGGAAGTTTATTCTTTTCCCCTTTTCACTCATTTCAATAGTCACATTAGAAAAATATGTCCCAGTAAAAGGATCACTAAAAATTCCTTAAAGTTTACCTGCAATTGTCATATTCTTAGCAATAACATCTCTATAATTTATTCCACTAACTTTAAGAAATGCCTTGGAATCAAAATCTTTGTCAGGGTGTTGTTCATAAGTCCCTATCATCCAAAACACATATTTCATCGTGTTCAATTTCATTCTTTAACAAATACATCCTTCACAAATGCACCTCTACCGATAACGGTTTTGATTCTAACTAAAGGTGCGAAAAGCACAAGAAGGGGGGGGGGGGGGGAGATCGGGTTTTAAAAATAAAAGCTCTTTATCAACTCAAAAACTCCACACAATAAAAAACAAAGAGAGAAAGACACTAGGATTTTTATCCTGGTTCGCTTGAAATCAAAGCTACTCTAGTCCATGCGCCAAGGTGATTTCACCTTATACACAAGGAATTAATCCACTATAATCAAACATATTACAGAAATCACAAAGAACAACTTTCTTTGTCTTCTGAAGGACCCGACTACAACTTAGTCTTCTTGAGGAAATCACAAAGAACAACTTTCTTTGTCTTCTCAAGGATCTAACTACAACTTAGTCCCCTTAAGGAAATAACAAATAACAACTTTCTTTGTCAACTCAAGGATCCGACTATAACTTAGTCTCCTTAAGGAAATCACAAAGAACAACTTTCTTAGTCTTCTCAAGGATCTGACTATAACTTAGTATCCTTAAGGAAATCAAACAAATAATTTTGAATACATATTTTGTGTTACAAGTTGCTTCTACACAAGAAAATTTTAAACAAATAAAATACAATCACTTAAAGAAAAATATGCACAATTTTAAGAGCTTTTCACGTAGAAACAGTCTTGTAAAATGTTGTAGCAGCATTAACATTTTCTTCAAGGCTCCAAGTTCTACTTATATAACATAAGAAAAAGATCGTTGGAGGGAAAATCAGGGATACCAAAAGATCAGTTATCCACTAATGGATTTGTGATAGGTGTGATGAATAATACTATCTTTTGCCCATGTTTTCAGAAGTGGAAGGAATATTTTTGATTTGTACTATGTATTATTTGATCACATACCACTTTGATCTCATCTTCAAATTCATTGGCTTCTGATGAAAAGTTGATAAAGCATAAAGAGAAGAAACACAAAGTTGAAATCAGAATCTTCAGTCAGAGCCTTGACCACGTCAGCGTCTGGCTTGAGATCTTAAACTAATTAACAAAACTTCATAATCTTCAGTCAGAACCTTGACAAAGTCTGGCTTGAGATCTTCAGAGTCTTCAGCTATGTAACAAAAATTAAAAAGCTTTCCATTCTTTAGAAGTTTGATAATCAGAGTCACATCCAGAAGCAGAAGCAGAAAGATCATTGCAGCAGCAACAACATAACATCTTTCTAGAACTTCTCAGGAGTGAATCAGCGTAGAAGCAGAAAGAATATTGCAGCAATAACATATCGTATTTTAAAACTTCTTAAGAGTGAATCAGCACAGAAGCATAAAGAATATTATAGCAACAACATAATGTCTTTCAGAACTTCTCAAAAGTGATTCAACGCATAAGCGAATTTCATAATAAATGTTCAGAAACTGATGTCATTGAATGTCATACATTCATAATCAGAACTAGTTGTTAAAGCTACACAATAACAAACCGTTAGAGTACCAAAATTATTCTCACATAAATACTACATTTCTATCATCAAAACTCAAAGGTATTGATGCAGAACCAAATCTTGTTTTAACAATCTCCCCGTTTTTGATGATGACAAAATCATATATTTTGATGAACAATTTTGTACAGGGTAATCACAAAAAGATACATCATACAGAAGTACAAAGCTCCCCTTGAGATGTACAATCCCAAAAAGATAAAATCAGAATGAAAGAATACTTTCACGATTAACCTTTTTGCAGAACCAAAATGATCTTCTAACAAAGTCTGGTTTGTCTTCAGAAGTTGCTTGACCTTATCCAAAACACTCTGATGAACTTTACTTCATAAGCTTGGTTCTTTTTGAAAGAGTTTCAAAGCCTGGTTAAAAACCTTTTTTAAAAGAGATTCAAGAGCTTTTGATGTTCTGACTTTCCCTGAAAAACAACTAACAAAGTATGCTTCGAAGTAGTTGTTAGCATAAACACTAAAAATGTTTGGATTCTGATTCACGAACATAGGTATATCAAAAACAAATATGTTTCTCCCCCTTTGTCATCGATCAAAAATACATAGACAAAATAAAATAAAGAAACAACATGACTTTATTGATACCAAATGCCAGAAGGCAGGACAATACAAAAATACTTAGACAAAATAACACAAAAGTGCATAAAATTTTGAAAAACTAAGGATTTGGATTATGAGGCGGCAGTATGGAAAGAGTAATTTCAAACAGAAGAGTCTTCAAAGTTACTTCAGGAATTATCCCAGAAGAAGTTCTGAAAGCATTTTGATTCTCAAAAACAACAATTTATTGTTTTGGCTCACTGTCTTGAGTTTTCTACTGATCTTCAGAAGCAACTTGTTTTCCTCTGCCAAGTTGAGCAGAAACATCTTATATGACTGCCTCTAGATGTCCAGAAGCTTCCTCAGTCTCCTTTGCTTCTTCCTTAATTTCAGGAGCAAGAAGACATAATGGGGCATATTGTAACTGTAAGGCTTCCATTGTAGGTTCAAAACTTGAACGCAAATTCCTTTCAGAAACTTTGCATCCAAAGTTCTTCAGCTTTGAAATCTTGGAATTAACCCATCTCTGATACACTTAGGTTGGATAGGATATCAGAAGTGGGTGCATCATATGCCTTAGATGACTGTTGGGTAACACCATAAGTATCCTTCAAAATCGTTTCTTTCTAGAGCTCCCTAAGAGGCACATCATCCATAACCATTTCCACTTTCTTCTTCTTCTTTGGTGGTTCAAGAGTTCCTTCTCCATGATCCACTTTCTTCTTGCTGCTCTTCTTCCTATTTCCATAAGAATCTGGGTAAGTTTCTAGAAGGTTGGAAGGATCAACAAATGGAACAACTCCTTCATTAATGTAGAGGATGAAAAGTTGTATAGAGAGAGGTTGGTGGTTTGAAAGAGAAAAAAATGTGGAAATATTGTGAGCGTAGTGTGAAATGTGAGTGAAGTAAGTTTATATAAATATTTTAGTAATGATGAAAATAAGAGATACACCATCATAGAGGGAAACATAAAAGTTTTAACCTAGTTCCAAGAAGGAGAAACCCAATGTGTCACGCTATCATCATGCATGCTAAGAAAGTGGGACAACTGTCACCACTAAGAACCACATTATATCAAACGAAATGACAACCATTAAATGGAATAACTGTTTAAAACCAAGAAGAAAAAATGATAAGATTGCTTCTGATCAAAGTCTTTTTGATTCATGAAACTTCCTCACTTCAGAAAACCCGTATCTCAGAATCAAACAACATTAAGTTCTCATAACCTAATCAAGAGTTCTGGAAGCTTAACATTTTGATAACATCTTTTCATTTTGGACAAGAGTCCATATATTAAATTTTCAGAATGAAAACGAATCTATCCTTAACAGGGGTTTTTATAAAGATATCAACCCATTGATGGTTTGTATCAATAAATTTTAAATGGAAAATACCCTTCTGGACATAGTCACGTAAAAAATGATCTTTAATCTCAATATGTTTAGCCATTAATATAAGATATAGTTCTTGGATAAACAAATAGCAGAAGTATTATCACAGATAATAAGAATGTTACTCTTGAAAATCTGATAATCTTCTAGCTGACTCTTCATCCAGAGTATCGGAGTGCTGCATCCAGAAGCTACGATATACTTAACTTCAGCTGTTGAAAGCGCAATTGTTGACTGCATCCTGCTAGACCACGAGATCAGATTGTCTCCCAAAAATTGACAACTTCCATAAGTACTTTTCCTCTTTATTCTGTCTCTAGCATAGTCAGCATCACGATAACCTACTAACTTGTATTCACTTGGTTTTCTATAAAATAAACCAATATTAGTAGTACCTTTCAGATACCTAAAGATTCTCTTAACAAAATTTAAGTGAGTCTTTCTAGGTTTTGATTGGAAGCGAGCACACAAAGAAACACTAAATAAAATGTCAGATCTAAAAGCAGTTAGGTAAAGAAGAGAGCCTATCATACCTATGAATAACTTCTAATTTACCTTACTACTTACCTCTTCCTTCTCCGGAATACATGTAGGATGCATTGGAATTTTTGCTTGCTTGCATTCTGACAAGTTAAACTTCTTAAGAAGTTCTCTTGTATACTTACTTTGGTGGATGTACGTTCCTTCTGAGTGTTGTATCCTTGCACAATGAAGCATTAGCAGAACTAAATATAATATCATCAACATAAATTTGCACAACCATAATATCATTCTTAAAGGTTTGCAAAAAAGTGTTGTGTCCATTTTCCCAATGGTAAAATCATTTTTTAAAAGGAAGTTACTTAGTCTTTCATACCAAGCTCTGGGAGCTTGTTTCAGACCATATAACAATTTTTTAAGTTTGAAAACAAAATCTGGTTTTTGAGAACTTTCAAAACCAGGGGCTTGGTGCACATACACTTCTTCAGAAATTTACCCATTCAAGAATGCACTCTTAACATCCATCTGATACAGATTGATGTTATGATTTACTACAAACGAAACTAAAAGATGAATAAACTCTAACATGGCAACTGACGCAAAGGTTTATGTATAGTTTATACCTTCTTGCTGACTATAACCTTGTGCTACCAGTCGAGCCTTGTTTCTGAAGACCTCACCTTTCTCATTGAGCTTGTTTCTGAACACCCATCTGGTTCCAATGACATGGACACCCTTTGGTTTATGAACAAGATCCCAAACACCATTTTTGGTGAATTGATTCAGTTCCTCTTGCATATCCAGAATCCATTCAATATCCAGAAGAGCTTCATTAATAAATTTGGGCTCTATCAAAGATACCAAACTCATAAGAGTTTCTTCAGAAGGTTTGAATGAACATCGAGTTATGACTGTTGCATCTTTATCTCCCAGAATCAATTCTTCAGAATGAGAAGTTCTTGGTATACTCTTCTTTTGATGAGTTGGATCAATGACAACTTCTGGTTGAGTTGCTTATGAGTCTTTTGCTTCATCTTCCTTAGCTTTTCCTTCTAATTCTTCATCTCCGTGATATTTATCCTTGGATTCTGAAAAATTGATCTTCATATATGCAAATTTGTCAACTAGCTTTGACTTTTCAAGGTCAGGCTTATCACTGAATCTAACATGAAATTATTCCTCGACAATTCGTGTCTCAGTGCTAAATACTCTATAGCCTTTTTGAGCATTAAGAATATCCTAACAATAATCACTTTAGTGCCTTAGAATCAAACTTGCCAAGATTCTCTTTAGTATTCAACATAAAGCAATCACAACCAAAATCGTGGAAATAAGAAATGTTGGGCTTTTTGTTCTTCCACAATTCATAAGGAGTCTTACTCAGAATATGTCTAATATAAATCATGTTATGAATATAACATGTTGTGTTAACTGCCTCTGCCCAAAAATGCTTACCCATATCAGTTTCTTAGATCATGGTGCGAGCCATTTCTTGCAAAGTCTTATTTTTCCTTTGTACAACCCCATTTTACAGTGGAGTTCTAGGACATGAGAAATCATGGGAAATGCCATTTTTATCAAAAAGATTTTCAAAGTTCTTATTTTCAAATCCTCCACTATGATCACTTTTGACTCTGACTATTTTGTAATCAATCTCTATTTTCACTTGTGAGTAGAAGATAGAGAATACATAATGTGACTCATCCTTGTGTTTCAAGAACTTTACCCATGTCCAACGACTATAGTCATCAATGATGACCAATCCATACTTCTTACCACTGATAGAGGCACTTTTCACTGGCCCAAACACATCAATATGTAGAACCTCTAACAATTTAGAGGTAGAAACAACAGTTTTAGCTTTGAAAGAAGTTTTAGAAAACTTGCCTTTATGACATGCTTCATAAAGAGCATCTGAAGAAAACTTCAGGTTGGGTAAGCCTCTGACTAATTCAAGCTTATTTAGCTGAGAAATCATTCTCATGCTAATATGGCCCAAACATCTATGCCATACCCATTGCTCCTCATTAACAGACATTAAGCATTTTACGTTTTGATCCTTAAGATCAAAAAGTATGATTTTATAAATGTTGTTCTTCCTCTTTCCGTTAAAAAGAACTGTGCCATCTTTCTGACTAACAACCTTATATGACTTTTGATTAAAAATTTATCATAACCATTGTCACTGAGCTGACTGATAGATAATAAGTTATGCATCAAACCATCAACCAAATGAATGTTAGTAATAGAAGGGAGATTACCATTACCAATAGTTCTAGAGCCAATGATATTCCCTGCCTGGTTTCCTCCGAAACCAAAGAAACCTCTAGGCTTAAGTTCTAAATCTTGGAACATATGCCTTCTACCAGTCATGTGTCACGAGCATCCATTGTCCCGATATCATGATTGGTGTCTCAACTGAGCTGCTAAGGACGTCTCTTCAGAGCCAGAGTCTGATTCTGACTCTAACAACACTTTGTCTTCTGGTTCTATAGAACCTTCAGGACCAATTGTAGTTGCCATCAATGTAAAATTGACTTGTTTCTCATCAGAATCTTCTTTTTCTGATTTTGAGTCGTCCCATGTAGCCATAAACCCCTTCTTGCCTTTAGAAAGATTTTTCTTATGCCTTTTGTCATTCTTTAGCTTATGACACTCATTCTTGTAGTGGCCTGGCTCCTTTCACTTGTAACAGACAACTTCTTTACCAGAACCTTGCTTATTTGTTCCAGAAGAAGAATGATAACGACCAACTGTCTTTATAGCTCCCCTCAATTTTTCTTGTCCATTATGCATGTGCCTCCAGAGTTTGTTGACCCTCATGGAAATCAAAGATAGATCATCATAATCTTCTGAGTCTTTATCAGAATCTTCTAATTCTTCCTCAGCTTGATAAACCTTTGTCTTCTCCGACTTGGACTTCAAGGCAACTAATTTACCTCGCTTCTGAGGTTCATCTTCCTAGAGTTCTATCTCATGGCTTCTTAGAGAACTAACAAGTTCTTCAAGACTTATATTGTTTAGATCCTTTGCCAACTTTAAGGTAGTTACCATAGGTCTTCATTTTTGGGGGAGACTTCTGATGATTTTCTTGACATGGTCAGTCGTAGAACACCCTTTGTCCAGAACCTTGAGTCTTGCGATAAGCATCTGAAACTTTGAGAACATAGTCTCAACAATTTCATTTTCTTCCATTCTGAATGCCTCATATTCCTGGATTAAGGCCAAAGCCTTTGTCTCCTTAACTTGAGCATTCCCTTCATGAGTCATTCTTAGAGAATCAAAGATAGACTTAGCAAAATATTTGTTTGTTATCTTCTCATACTTAGTATAAGAGATAACATTAAGCAATATCATTCTAGCCTTATGATGATTCTTGAAATCCTTCTTTTGTTGATCTGTCATAACACTTCTTGTTATATTGTTTCCTTCAACATTTAATGGGTGAACATAGCCATTGACTACAAGATCCCAGAGATCAATATCATATCCTAGAAAGAAACTTTTGATTCTGTCTTTCCAATAATCAAACTTTTCACCATCAAAGACTAGTGTTTTAGCGTTGTAGTGATCTTTCTCGTTATTGTTAGTAGCGACCATTGTTTCTCACACAATCTGGATTGGTACTGAACACGGTGAAGTGTTCATAAAATTTTATCACAATCAAAGCTCTGATGTCAATTGAAGATGTGAAAAACACAAGAAATTGGGGTTTAAATTGGATTTTAAAAAGAAAAGCTTTTTACCAACTCAAAAACTCTAGATAGTCAAAAGAACAAAGAGAGAAAGGCACGAGGATTTGTATCTTGGTTCGCTTGAAATTAAAGCTACTCTGTGAAGGAGAAGAGCGATCCAAAACGCAGCAGAATTTAAAAGTTTCTGCTTTAGTGATCCTTACGAATGGGCATGATCAGTGATAGAATCGTTACCTCTTGTGGCGATTGTAACCTTTGATGCAGATCTATGGAGCGATCACGGACGTTGAATGATGACAACACCTCTACTCAGTCCACACGAACTGATTCTTTCAATCTCAGTGCTAGCTGTTACGAATGAAGGCTTTGAGTGAGTGAGAGAGAGAGAGAGAGAGAGAGAGAGAGAGAGAGAGAGAGAGAGAGAGAGAGAGAGAGAGAGAGAGAGAGAAATGAGATTGCAATTGCACAAATGCTTCTTCACAAGGGTTCTATTTATAGAACCACTTGTGTGAGCTACAAGCTAAAAAAGCCCACTTAAGTGTATATGGCCCATATCTTATAATATGCCAAAATCACTTAAGCATGTGGTACCTTACCCTATTTCGTATTCTACTTAAGTATACCGTACCTTACGGTGTTCCTTAGTTACTCTATCTCTCATCAATCCGCCCTTTTGTTTGTGACCCTGTAGTTTTTCGCGGCATTGACAATTATATTAAATCACGTATTTAACATAATAAACA
Organism: Lathyrus oleraceus; assembly: GCF_024323335.1. Taxonomy (NCBI): domain Eukaryota; kingdom Viridiplantae; phylum Streptophyta; class Magnoliopsida; order Fabales; family Fabaceae; genus Lathyrus; species Lathyrus oleraceus. The sequence goes on from NC_066584.1 coordinate 88,607,426, forward strand.
GTGAGCGGTATCCACATCATTGCTACCCAAGACACGAAAATGTCATGTGATCTGACAAATACTTTTGTGATAATACTTGTGTGTACAATTACCCTTTTGCCCTTATGTCTATATTGAACACAAGGCATAGACCGTGGCATCCTTGTCTAATTCAATATTGGGTCCATAGACATTTATCCTGTTACGCAGGATGGGCAAATTCCATCTAGGTCACTCATGTCCCTTAGCATGCTTCGTGGAGTACCCATCAACTGTCTTTATGGTCATCTAGTTAGGGACAATGTTTGATCAGCAATAAGACACTCAACTCTACATCTAGGGTCCATAGTGGTTTCAGGTCGAAGGGTGGTATACACCATTATTACCATGAGAATAACTTATGACACTTTGCATAACATTCTATATAGTATTCTCATAGCGGGTCAATCCAGTATAAATATTACTCTTAATATTCATACCTATGTTTAAGACTTGATAACTCCTTATCCATGATCCATGAGATGTGATCACCAGTCTATATACATAATAGTCTTAATGCTTTAATGTTATCCCATTTCACAATAAAGCTCGACTCCGAATACTTTAAAAATAGTGTCCTTATGTTTAATGTGATCTCATGATTAAGTTACACTTGATACATTAAACAAACTAGCTATTCTAGGGACTTTATTAAACAAACATAATAAAGAAAAATCCTTTTATTATTAATAAATAATTCGATAGAAGTACCAAAAGTATTGGCCTCTAGGGATTACACCAATAATCTTCCACTAGCACTAGAGGCAATCAGGCATACCCCTAATGCCCATAGATCTAGTATGGCCATCATGCTTCTGCTGCGCAAGAGGCTTTGTCAATGGGTCAGCAATATTGTCAAGTGTAGGTACTCTGCATATTTTCACATCTTCTCTATCTATTATATATAGAATGAGGGGATAACGCCTAAGTATGTGTTTGGATCGTTGGTGAGGTCTAGGCTCCTTAGCTTATGTGATAGCACCATTGTTATCACAATAAAGACCAATGGGATCCACAATGCTAGGAACTATGCCAAGTTCACTTATGAACTTTTTGATCCAAACAACTTCCTTTGCTGCACTTGAGGCAACAATATACTCGGCCTTGATTGTAGAATCAGCAACTATATCTTGCTTTGAACTTTTCCAGCTCACAGCGCCACTGTTTAAGCAAAACACATAACCAGATTGCGATCTAAAGTCATCCTTATTTATCTGGAAGCTAGCATCGGTGTATCCAATTACATCAAGCTCTTCCTGACCTCCATATATCAAGAATGAGTCTTTAGTCCTTCTCAAATACTTAAGGATATTCTTGACAGCTACCCAATGAGCATCACTCGGATCAGACTGGTACCTACTCGTTGCACTTAAAGCATACGAGACATCTGGTCGAGTACATAACATGACATACATGATAGATCCTATTGCAGATGCATATGGAATCATATTCATGCGATCCCTTTCTTCCTTAGTTAAAGGGGATTGTGTTTTTGATAGACACATGCCATGTTGCATAAGTATGAATCTTTTCTTGGAATCATGCATATTAAAGCGTCTCAGCATTTTGTCTATGTATGTACTCTAACTTAGGCCAAGCAGTTTTTATGATCTATCTCTATATATTCTGATTCCTAATATATAGGCTGCTTCACTTAGGTCCTTCATAGAAAAGCATTTCCTCAACCAAGATTTTACTTGTTGTAGGGTAGGGACATCGTTTCCAATGAGTAATATGTCATCTACATATAATACCAGGAAAATGATCATGCTCCCACTAACCTTCTTGTAGACACAAGGCTCATCTTCATCCTTGATGAATCCATATTGTTTTACTGTTTCATCAAAATGAAGATTCCAACTTCTAGAATCTTGCTTCAATCCATAGATTGAACTTTGTAACTTACATATCTTTTAGGCTTCTTCTGGTATGTCAAATCCTTCAGGCTATGTCATGTACACATCCTCAAGAAGATTCCCATTAAGGAAAGCAGTTTTGACATCCATCTGCCATATTTCATAATCATGATATGCAGCGATAACAAGTAAAATCCGAATAGATTTAAGCATTGCAACTGGTGAAAAGGTTTCATCACAGTCAACCCCATGAATTTGTTTATATCCTTTTGCAACCAGTCTTGCCTTATAGGTATGTACCTTACCATCCATGTCAGTCTTCTTTTTGAAACTATTATGTTGTTTAACTGCTGATAGTTTACCTTGTGAACAAAAAGGACTGCTATATGTTTTAGCCAAAATTTTCCAAAGGGGGTGTTTGTTGATTCTAAGTGTTGGCAGCAATTTTGGTAAAACAAAGAGTGTTCACAAGATGTTATGTGTGATGTCTTAACATGAGATATCCTATGTACCTGCTGGAGTTCAAGAACATGTGCATGCAGGATTGTTTCAGAATGCCACATACAATGACAAGGCTTCTGATATTGGATGTACCTGCTGAAGCTTAAATGAAAGACATGTTCATGCAGGATTGTTTCAGATGACATACACAATGTCATGACATCTAATATGGCTGTACCTGCTGGAAGTTATAAAAGGAATTATTGGATTATGCAGGATTTTTCCAGGATGTCAGACCCGATGTCATGACATCTTGTACACAGAACATTCAGTATGAATGTTTGGTGTTTTGTGATTGCACAATTAATGGCAATCTTTGGATGATTGAAGATATGACTAGCTGGCGCATTCAATCATGGATTACAACCAAATTTACTTATTTTCCAAGGAGATCTATACAACTGTTATAAAAAGATTTGATTGGAAAATAGATTTAGGGTTTTCAAGATGTCCAAGCCCATCTGAGAGCTTCTATAAAAAGGGACTTAGAAAACCTGCTTCAACATACAACCAAGACTGAGCGAAATACAGAGAGAGAGATAGGGTTTGTGTCTGTTTAATCGTAAGACTTGTAGGTCATTCAAGTCATCCATTGATGATTGAATTGGACTGATTTGTGGTTGTAATTTGTCACTCTAAAGCTGTTAAGCAAGAGTGTGTGTCCTCTTGATCAAAGCTGTGAAGCAAGATCAAAAGTGTGTCTTCTTGATTGAAACTGTGAAGTAAAATCAAGAGTGTGTAATTGAAAAGTATTTTCTTTTCTCAAGGGATTGTTGTTTAAAATCACTGGTGTGTGATTGTAGGAAAGTGAGTGGGTTCTCATATCTAAGAGTGCTTAGGTAGAAATTGCACGGGTAGAGATTAGGTGATAAAGACTGTAACTTGTTGAAGTGTACGGAGAGTCTTTGAACTAATTCTATTTTAGTGAATTTCCTTCCTGGCTTGGTAGCCCCCAGATGTAGGTGAGTTGCACCGAACTGGGTTAACAATTGCTTGTGTTATTCGCTTTACCATTCTGTTTTGTTTATCCATTATTTATTACCAGATATTAGTGTCGTGACATTACCTTCGACATCTTATATCTGATACCAGAATTTCACTATAGGGTTAACTCCTACAGGAGGCTCTACCAAGGTCCAAACTTGGTTTGTGTACATGGAATCCATTTTAGATTTCATGGCTTCTAGCCACTTCTCAGACTCGGGACCAGTTATAGCCTCTTGGCAGGTCATAGGCTCATCTTGATCCATGAGTAATACATCACCTTGATCAGTTATGAGATATCCATATCTCTCAGGTAGGTGACGTATCCTGCTTGACCTACGCTGGTCTTGTTCTACTGAGCAGGTTGCTCTTCCACAACTACTTGTGTTTCCTGCTCTAATTCCTCCATAGGTGTATCAATGCTTTGTGATTCTTGAATTTCTTCAAGCTCTACTTTCCTCCCACTGATTCCTTTGGAAATAAAATCCTTTTCTAGGAAAACTCCACTTCGAGCGACAAACACTTTGCCCTCAGAAGGATTGTAGAAGTAATACCCTCTTGTTTCTTTAGGATACCCCACAAATAAGCATTTGTCAGAATTGAGCTCAAGCTTAGTTGAAATTTGTCGTTTTACATAAACTTCGCAACCCCAAATCTTCATGTAAGACATACATGGTTTCTTACCACTCCATATCTCATATGGTGTCTTCTCAACCTTTTTGGATGGAACACGGTTAAGTGTGTAAGCTGCTGTCAATAGTGCATGTCCCCAAAAGGAGTTTGGAAGATCGGCGTGACTCATCATGGATCGGACCATGTCTAACAGGGTTCGATTTCTTCTCTCAGATACACCATTCCATTGAGGTGTTCCAGGAGGAGTAAGTTGGGATAGGATCCCACACTCTTTCAGATGGTCATCAAACTCTAGGCTTAAATACTCACAACCTCGATCTGATCGAAGAGTTTTAATATTCTTACCTAGTTGGTTTTGTACTTCATTCTTTAATTCCTTGAACTTCTCAAAGGACTTTGACTTGTGTTTCATTAAATACACATAATCATATCTACTGAAATCATCAGCAAATGTGATGAAGTACTGAAAACCTCCTTTGACTGGTATGTTAAGTGGTCCACATACATCAGTATGTATGAGGGCCAAAAGATCATTAGCTCTTTCACCTTTTCCTGTGAATGAAGACTTTGTCATCTTTCCAATTAAACAAGATTTACATGTCTCATATGATTCATAATCAAAAGAGTCCAAGAGTTCATCTTTATGGAGTTTGGAAATGCGTTTCTCATTTATGTGGCCTAATCGACAATGCCAAAGGTAAGTTGGATTTAACTCATTAGGTTTCATCCTTTTAGTATTAATGTTATAAATAGGCATTTCAAGATCAAGGACATATAGTTCATTGTTCATTTGTGCAGTAGCATAAAATATATCATTCAAATAAATTGAGCAACAATTGTTCTTTATTATAAATGAAAAACCAAACTTGTCCAAACAAGAAACGAAAATAATATTCCGGCTAATTGTAGGTACATAATAACAGTTCTCTAACTGAATTATTAAACCACTAGGTAAAGTCAGTACATAAGTTCCTACGGCTAAAGCAGCAACCTTTGCTCCATTGCCAACTCGTATGTCAACTTCACCTTTTGCCAAATCTCTACTCCTTTTTAGCCCCTGCACATTGGTACAAATGTGAGAACCACATCCAGTATCTAATACCCATGATGCAAAAGTAGATAAATTAATTTCAATAACAAAAATACCTGAAGTTGAAGTCTCTACTTCATTCTTCTTATCTTCCAGGTACTTTGGGCAGTTTCTCTTCCAGTGTCTGGTCTTACCGCAATGGAAGCAGGTGCATTCCTTTGCTATGCCTCCACCAGGCTTCAAAGAAGCAACAATGGGTTTGGATTTGGCAACATCCTTGCCTTTCCCTTTATCACCCTGCTTGGTGGGTCTTTTGTTCTGTCTCTTTCCATTTCCGATCATCAGAATGGACTTCCCTTTTGACTTCAGATTCTGCTCAGCAGTTCTTAACATGGCTAGCAGTTCAGGAGGAGATTTATCCATATCATTCATATTTAAATTTAGGACAAATTGACTTAATCTATCCGGCAACGATTGCAAGATCAAATTAGTCGCAAGTTCCTTTCTGAGGGGAAAACCCAACCTCTCAAGGTTTTCCACATACCCAATCATCTTGAGCACATGGGGACCTATAGGGGCTCCCTCAGCTAACTTTCCTTGAAAAAGGGCTTTTGAAACTTCAAACCTTTCATGCCTTGCTTGATCTTGATAGAGCATCTTCAGGTGTTCGATCATATCGAACGCTGCCAGGTTCTCATGTTGCTTTTGTAACTCTAAGTTCATGGTAGCTAGCATGAGACAGGCAGTTTCATTGGCATCATTGACATGCTTCTTATAAGCATCTCTTTCTGCCTTAGGTGCAGAACTAGGAGGTTCCTCTTCAGGAACAGGTTTCTCCAAGACATACAGCTTTCTATCATGTTTGAGGAAAATCCTCAGATTTCGGTGCCAATCCAGAAAATTTGTCCCAGACAATTTTTCCTTATCAAGGATTGATCGCAAAATATTGTTAGAGGTGTTTGTTGTCATGGTAATCTACATGAAAATAATGAAAATATAAGTATCAATAACATATTTAATTAGAACTTTAATTAAATATGCTCTCACTATTTTACTCAAAACAAATGACCCTCACCATTTGATTCGGAAAATCCCGTTAGAAGATTTTCTAGTGGGTCGAGATCCACATTTCACTTTGTTTTAAGTCCGCGTAGGCGGATTACACAAAACTAGGTTATTTAGGTAGGAACTCCTTCCAATTGTATCTAATACAACTGTCGAATATTTTAGTTGGGTGAATAACTCCTCATTCCAATCCATCACATGGATCATTTCCAACTCTTGCTTCTAAACATATATAATCTTATTATGACTTGTTTAGTTAAGTTTGACACATTGTTTTAGCAATTGGATATTACAATTATCCCATCGCACCTTACTAATATAGAACATGCACCTCAATTAGGCAAAACCTACATTATCCGATACTAGTCTTGATGAGTGCTAAAACTTTGCATCAGGATTACTTAAATCATATATATAACTTGATTGATCTCAATTGTGTAACCTATCGACGATCGATGTATCGCTGCTTCACCATACTAATGTCGGATTCTGAAGTATAGTCAACATCAATCATCCAAATCGTACACACATGATGCCAAATTTAATTACTCGTTTATTCTTTGATTCATTCTGTCTTTTAATCGTATTAATACAGAAAATACAGAAAATAAACATCTATCAGATGCATGGTTTGGTAACCAGGCTCTGATACCACTGAAGGAGAAGAGCGATCCAAAATGCAACGGAATTTAAAAATTTCTCCTTTAGTGATCCTTACGAATGGGCATGATTAGTGATAGAATCGTTACCTCTTGTGGCGATTGTAACCTTTGATGCAAATCTACGGAGCGATCACGAACGTTGAATGATGACAACGCCTCTACTCAGTCCACATGAACAGATTCCTTCAATCTCAGTGCTAGCTGCTACGAATGAAATCTTTAAGTGAGAGAGAGAGAGAAACGAAATTGCAACTGCACAAATGCTTCTGTATAATGGTTCTATTTATAGAACCACTTGTGTGGGCTACAAGCTAAAAAAGCCACCTTAAGTGTATGTGGCTCATATCTTATAATATGCCAAACTCACTTAAGTGTGTGGTACCATACCATATTTCGTATTCTACTTAAGTACACCGTACCTTACGGTGTTCTACAATTCACTTAAGTGCACCGTATCTTACGGTGTTCCTTAGTTACTCTATCTCTCATCAATCCGTCCTTTTGTGTGTGACCCTGTAGGTTTTTACGGCATTGGCAATTATATTAAATCACGTATTTAACATAATAAACAGTGAGCGATATCTAGCAACACATCACTGCTACCCAAGACACGAAAATATCATGTGATCTGATAAATCCTTTTATGATAATACTTATGTGTACAATTACCCTTTTGCCCTTATGTCTATATTGAACACAAGGCATATATTGTGTCATCCTTTTCCAGTTCAATATTAGGCCCATAGACATTTATCCTGTTAGGCAGGATGGGAAAATTCCATCTAGGTCACTCATGTCCCTTAGCATGCTTCGTGGAGTACCCATCAACTGTCTTTATGGTAATCTAGTTACGGACAACGTTTGATCAACAATAAGGCACTCGACTCTACATTTAGGGTCCATAGTGGTTTCAGGTCGAAGGGTGGTATACACCATTATCACCATGAGAATAACTTATGACACTTTGCATAACATTCTATATAGTATTCTCATAGCGGGTCAATCCAGTATAAATATTACTCTTAATATTCATACCTATGTTTAAGACTTGATAACTCCTTATCCATGATCCATGAGATGTGATCATCAGTCTATATACATAATAGTCTTAATGCTTTAATGTTATCCCACTTCACAATAAAGTTCGACTCCGAATACTTTAAAAATAGTGTCCTTATGTTTAATGTGATCTCATGATTAAGTCACACTTGATACATTAAACGGACTAGCTATTCTAGGGACTTTATTAAACAAACATAATAAAGAAAAAACCTTTTATTATTAATAGATAATTCGATACAAGTACCAAAAGTATTGGCCTTTAGGGCTTACACCAACACTGTGGTCCACCTGCCAAGGTGATTTCTCCTTATACACAAGGACTTAATCCACTATAATCAAACAGATTACAGAAATCATAAAGAACAACTTTCATTATCTTCTCAAGGATCTGACTACAACTTAGTTTCCTTAAGGAAATCACAAAGAACAACTTTCTTTGTCTTCTCAAGGCCTACTACAACTTAGTCTCCTTAAGGAAATCACAAAGAACAACTTTCTTTGTCTTCTCTAGGATCCGACTACAACTTAGTCTCCTTAAGGAAATCACAAAGAACAACTTTCTTAGTCTTCTCAAGGATCCGACTATAACTTAGTATCCTTAAGGAAATCAAACAAACAATTTTGAATACATATTTTGTGTTACAAGTTGCTTCTACATAAGAAAATTTTAAACAAATAAAATACAATCACTTAAAGAAAAACATACACAATTTTAAGAGCTTTTCACGTAGAAACAGTCTTGTAAAATGTTGTAGCAGCATTAACATTTTCTTCAAGTCTCCAAGTCCTACTTATATAACATAAGAAAGAGATCGTTAGAGGGCAAATCAGGGATACTAAAAGAGCAACTGTCCACTAACGGATTAGTGACAGGCGTGATGAATAATATTATCCTTCGCCCATGTTTTCAGGAGTGGAAGAAATATTTTTGATTTGTACTATGTACTATTTGATCAAGTATCCACTTTGATGTTATCTTCAAATTCATTGGCTTCTGATGAAAAGTTGATGAAGCATGAAGACAAGAAACACAAAGCTAAAATCAAAATCTTCAGAACTTTCAGTCAGAGCTTTGACCACGTCAGCGTTTGGCTTGAGATCTTCAATTAAGTAACAAAACTTCAGAATCTTCAGTCAAAATCTTGACAACGTCAACGTCTGGTTTGAGATCTTCAGAGTCTTCAGCTAAGTAACAAAACTTCAGAACCTTGCCATTATTCAGAAGCTTGATAATCATAGTCATATCCAGAAACAGAAACAATGAGATCATTACAACAACAACATAGCGTCTTTCCAGAATTTCTCAGGAGTGAATCAACGCAGAAGTAGAGAGAACATTGCAACATCTACATAACGTCTTTTAGAACTTCTTAAAAGTGAATCAGCACAGAAGCAGAAAGGACATTGCAACAACAACATAATATCTTTCAGAACTTCTTAAGAGTGATTCAACATAGAAGCGAATTTCAGAATAAATGTTCATAAATTGATGACGTTGCATATCCTAAATTCAGAATCAGAACTGGTTGTTAAAGCTACATAATAATAAACCATTAGAGTACCATCATTATTCTCGCACAAATACTACATTGTTATCATCAAAACTCAAAGGTATAAATGCATAACCAAATCTTGTTTTAACACTAACAACTGATTCAGTTGTAATAACATTTATGTCTTCTTCTCTTACATCTTGGATTCCACCTGAAATTTCACTCCCTAACGCAATCATATAACACTATTAGGTGATATACATGTTAACCTTCTTATGATTATAGGTTGAGACGAATTTCCAACTTTAATTCCATATTGATCCAATCCACTTTTTATCGCAATACAATTAGAGATGGAAATTGGACCCATCCCTAATGGGTACCCATGAAATTTACCATAACAAATAGGAGAAAAACCCATAAAATGGGTAGGGGCACATACACATGCAATTACCCATTAAAATAAGCGGGTATGAGCGCGGATACGAGTACCTTAGTACCCACCCCACCCCATACCCGCACAATATATATTTATGTGTTTTTTTTATTATGTATACAAGTTAATTTATCAATTTTATTAACACACATCACTATTAAACTTGTAAGTATTTTTATATAAATGTTTTTTTTCTTAACTCAATAATAACATTCTTGGACTTTTTTTAGTGTTATTAAAAACTTAAAATCACATGAAAATTATAATTGATTAATTATCTTTATTAGAAACGCGGTTAAATGTGTATGGATACATGTATTTAGGTACCCATATGGTATGAGTACGAGTATAAATATTGGTGCCCATGTGGGTATGAACTCGGGTACGGGGACATGTACTATAGTACACTGCCCATATCCTATCCATTGCCATCCTAAATACAATCATCACCAGATACAATGTAATTGTCTTCAAATCCTAACATTTGTCAACAAATCTGTTAAGAAAAATTATCATTTCCCAATGCTTTCTTTCTCATCAAAAGTTGATGAAATTATGCATATTATTGAAGATTTTTTTCCTGGATTTATTCCTTTTGTGTTAGGAGAGTCCATTGGTGCAAGAATGGTGAATCCATTTACAATTTTGTTACTAACAAAATAGAGAGATTGATCAGAATAATGAAATAATATAATGCTCTAACGTTGTGAAAAATCGAAAATGGTGTTTCATAAAACCTGCTATAAATTGGATGGACAAACCACGTTGGAGAGTTAATAAAAATGAGATGCGATATCTGTATTTGATTAGAGTACATGAGTTCAATTATGTATGGCCTAATAAGTTTCAATTCACATGACTTGAACTTTTTCCACCAAGAAGATCCTCGTCCATCAATTGTTCCATTGTCACCTTAAAAAATTACTTCCATATTTTAATATAAACTTTATAATCTTTAATAACGGTGTAGATAGTTATCAATTATTATAACATTAGTGAGGCGAGTTCCGAAAATGAGACTACTAAACCTTCCTTTAGGTGCATCTCTTCCTCTTCCATAGGATGCTAATACCGGAAGTTAAGGCCATCCAGATTCATCCTGTTTTTGATCATTGAACTTTGTGTTTGAATAATTTAACTGTTGAGCAAAGTCCCCACGAGAATAAGAGAAAATTAGGGTTTCAACACGAATTGATCATTCTCTTCAATAAAGTATAAATTCAAAAATTAGAGAAAAGAAATACTCACCATGATAAAAAACGAAGCCAAAGGCGATATGAGGACACATAAATTAGTTTTTGTTTTCTGTTCAGAGTATTATTGTCTTGAAAAGGGGGCGAAGAAAGGTCTGATGCTGGCGACTTGAAAAGAAGAACGTTTTGGTCCATTAGGTAGACAAAGAGGTAAGGAACACAAAAACAATTTTGGTTTCTCTATTGGAGGTTATGGTGGTCAGAGATAGAAGAAAAAAGAAGGGCGATATCGATTAGGGTTTTGGTGAAGGAGAGAGTTTGTTCGTTCGTGTTTTTGTGGTTTCAAATGAATAAATTGTGTTTCATATTATTTTTTTAAAAAATAATATATTATATTCTATTAAATCAAAAAATCCATGTCAAATAATGAAAATCCATTAAGACTGCCACCTAGACAAAAATTTTACATTTTTTTCAAAAAAACTAACCGCAAAGATTATTTTAGATAATCAAATAATTTTTAAGCGATGAATATGTAACATTTTTCTAGTTAAGGAATTAAAACAAAATATTGAATTAAATTAAAAAGTAAACAAATGCATTAAGTCCTCCTTTCAATTTCAAAGGTAAAAGCCTCCAAGTGCCGATCAGGTGCGTTGCAATCACTACAACCAAATCTCAAACTGTTCATAGCTATACTGTTATTAAAGAAGTAGTTCCCGTAATTAATGTCGGTGAGAAGGGGTACTACGGGAATTTCGCTTTTAAATTTGCAATACACACGTTTCGTACATCGTCGTCATGCTAATCTGAACGCAGTTTAATTAAATAAATATCTAATTAAATTAATAGTATACTTTTACTGTTAAAATATGTTAATGTAATAATAAATATTATTAATTAAACTAATAACAACTCGAAAATAAACTTAGACCAGAAGACGGAAATGGTGAAGAAAGAAAAAGAGAAAGAAACGGAGAGAAAACGCGAAGACAGAAAAGCCACACCAAAAGCTTAAACTCTTGCTCAAAAGTTTTGTTATCGCACAAGGGTTTAAGCTTATTTTCTCCCTCAAATCCATTAAATTTCATCCGTATATACACAAACACAACAGTATTTTTTCAGTCGGTTCATTCATATAGATAGATATAGCCATTTATATCTTTATTTTCATCATTCGAAATTTCGAAGATCTTTCAATTTTTGAAGTGTAGCTGCTACCATTGGAGCTAGATCCAGAATCATCACAACCAGATTATATTGATCCGATCAATCTATCATATAATGGTATTGATTTACTTATCGTTCTTCTTCGTTTTCTTCTTGATTTTTTTTGTAGTCAAATTCAAGTCCTGTTTTGTGGGATTCCAGTTTGTTCGAGATTTTACTCTTATTATTTGTTTTTCAATTTTCAATTTTATTGGATTATGTATTGTTATTATTGCGGGATCTTTCTACTGAGAATTGGTTTATGTAATGGATTTTGATTTACTGTTCCGATTTGGGTGCTTCAACTTTTTTATTTTTTATTTTATCAATGTACACTTTGTTTATTACTGAGCGACATTGTCGGAATGCGATTATGGCGGATTGTGTTTCTGAGCTTATTGGATTATTGGAGAAATACACAAGTTCAACATTTTTTATTTTTTTATTTTTAAATTTTATATATTTATTTGCGGTCTATATATTTATTTTTGGAATAAGGGTTGTGCAGAAATTGGTTCAACGGTCAATACTTAATACAGTATCATTAATGGTATATGTGTTTGATCTAAGTATAATCTATAGGGATTTTCTTGAAATAGGAAGCTTAGACTATGGACTGCTGAGCTGATTATAATTTATAACTACTTATATGTTGCATCACCTATTCATTTATACAAATTTTCAACCATTCAAGTAATAATCCGTTTTTTTTTGGCTTTTGAAATTTGGATCGGAAATATAAGATGGAGTATGATGCAATTTTTTTTCTCTTAAATAAGCTTAATAAAAAGGGTCAGGGCTGATACCTTGAAAATGCTGATGCTGACCTTAATAGTAGTAACATACTTAATGCGTATGTGTGAATTTTATGGGCTTTTGGAGGGAAGATTTTGTCCTTTTTAACTGTTCTTGTGACTAAATGTGGACCTAATTGTTTAGTAATCCCCTCCTCATCAGAATATTCTATGTGATTTGTTTTTTTTCTTCATGAAATTATTGAGTAATTAATTAGTCTTCTCAATACTTCTAGCATTTATTTTTCCACATGTTTTCTTTAGGTTCTTCATGTTCAAATTCAAATTAGTATATCGGAGTGTACATCCATATTGGCGTGTATACACACACAAACACACACGAAACGTATCAAATGGGGATACTTTTGTTGTGAGAAAGTGAGAGGAGTGAATATTGGCCGTCAAATCTAATCACGAGATCAAGAAATAAAGTCAAGTGTCTTTGCTTAAGTGGTCATTTAATCATTTCATAAACTTTTAATTCTAGCCATCCATGTTTTGTATTGTCCATCTTTATTCCTATCACTTGATGTATCCCTCATATATATCATTACTAGGCAGTCCTCCATTTATAAGTATATCAAGTCGGCCCTTAACCGTCAATTCCCGCTATTGAATTAGTCCTTAAAATGACATGAAATTGGTTCCTAAAGAACATAATTCATACCATTCATTTATCATTAAAGGGACAATTTAATGTTTTCAATAAATGGGAAGATAATGTGTGTCATTTATATATGCTGAGGACCAAAACAGAGTAATGCACATCTTGTCTTTACTTTATTTATAACTGTCGTCGCTTGCTTAATTTTCTTTGAAGCTTGACTATGCTATGTACAAGATGTTGTCTTCTGATTCTTTTTTCGGCCTCCCTTTCACCCCTTAGGTGAAAGTTTATTTTGAATTATTTATTTTACACAATTGAGATTGATAGTTGCAATTTTCAAATGATGCCATTTGATTATAAGAAACGCGAAGTGCTCAGTTGAGTTGCAATATATGAACTAGAAATCCAACTGTGTCTTCAAACATGTTCTTTCAAACCAACATCTTAGTTTAAGTAGCAACAAGCCTGCTATTCCTTAAGTGTAGTATTGGGTTTTAAGACTTCTGAATAGAAAAAAGGTACTGGGATAGTTTTACTCTCTTAATTGAGTCAGCTTAGCTCAACTAAGAGTAGTTTGGGTCCAATTGACCAATTTATGATTTATGAGGCATTTATTGATGCTTTCAACCACATGAAACAGACACCAAACAGATGTTGGTTAACTATGCATTCATTTTAATATGGAGGATATGGATCTTATTGGTTTATTGTAGTTCTGACGCTCTGCATTACAGGCCACTGCTGCCAGTCCTATTGTTGGTTCCCAGGTTTGGGTGGAGGACTCTGATGTAGCTTGGATGGATGGCGAGGTCTTGGAGGTTAATGGAGAAGAAATAAAAGTCCTTTGCACTTCAGGAAAGAAGGTGAGAATGTTTTGTATAGTATCATTTATTAAAATCCCTTCATTTCTCTAAGCAAGTTATTTTCACGCTCTTTGAAACTACCACTTCAGGTTAATGGTTTGCTATGAGTGATTTAAAACCTTAAACATGAATGCTTTTGATTTGTGAGAAAATTTTAAGAGTAGAATAATGATAATAGGGCAGTTTAGTACTTGCAGTATCATGTAGTTAATTTGGAGTGCTAGATATAAATTTTTGAAGTCAATTCATAACTGGGAACTTTCTGATGTTTTAACTTTGTGAATCTTGGTCACCTCTTTTTCTTATAATTTGTAGGTTGCTGTTAAAGCTTCCAGTGTTTATCATAAAGATACAGAAGCCCCACCATGTGGAGTGGATGATATGACAAAGCTTGCTTACCTGCATGAACCTGGTGTTCTAGATAATCTGAGATCAAGATATGATATCAATGAAATTTATGTGTGTATTCCATACGCTAACTGTTCAAATTTTATCTCCTTTGTATTGTATCTTAAAGTTTTATACTTGGTATGTGCTTATGGTGAATTTTGCTTCCAGACTTACACTGGGAATATATTGATTGCTGTGAACCCTTTCATAAGGCTTCCTCATTTATATGATAGCCATATGATGGCACAATATAAAGGAGCAGGCTTTGGTGAGCTAAGTCCACATCCTTTTGCTATTGCTGACTCGGCATATAGGTATATCTTCCCAGATTAAATTAATCAGTCTACTAGTCTGACCATACGCCTTGTGGGAAAAAGCTTCCATTATTGGTTGTTTTAGTCTGACTTTATAGATTATTGTGGATGTAGACTTATGATCAATGAGGGAGTCAGCCAGTCAATATTGGTTAGTGGTGAAAGTGGGGCTGGTAAAACAGAAAGCACAAAGTTACTTATGCGCTATCTTGCTTACATGGGAGGTAGAGCTAATGTTGCTGAAGGTAGAACTGTTGAGCAGAAAGTCCTGGAGGTAAATGAATTAATCCTTAATAGAATTGGTATTTCGGCAAGCTGTTTGACTACCATTTATTTATGTTGTTTTACAACCCTTTCCTGCATCTAAATTTGTGGAAACCTTGTCATATCCACTTAATTGGCCTCATTTCCCCCCTTTTCTGATTATTTCCAGTCCAATCCTGTTCTAGAAGCCTTTGGAAATGCAAAGACTGTTAGAAACAATAATTCAAGGTAGGGGGTTTTTGTAAGCTTTTTCCCCCTTGTATTGGTGCAGTGCAAATTTTATGTTTCCATCTTATTTGTATTATTTTTCATTTCACTTATGACTTCTGCAGTCGTTTTGGTAAGTTTGTGGAGATTCAATTTGATCAGAAGGGAAGAATTTCTGGTGCTGCTATCAGAACTTACCTGCTGGAAAGATCACGTGTTTGCCAGTTGTCGGATCCAGAGAGGAACTATCACTGTTTCTATATGCTTTGTGCTGCACCACCAGAGGTAATTGAATTTCTTATGCGCTGAATTAAAATTAATGTGACAATGACTGGAACGAATCAAATTGTAAATGTAAAGCAATTTTTTATGCACACATTAATTGATTCCTGAATTGAATCATAAATATAAGTAACTGACAATCAGAGTGATATGTGGCAATGGACCCGTATAGTGGTTTGGTAGAAAACAAGAGAAGGTAATTGAATTTCTTTTGCCCTGAATCAAAATTAATGTGGCAGAAAGATTGGAACGAATCAATATGTAAATGTAGAGCAATTGTTTATGCATACATAAATTGATTCCTGGATTGAATCATAAATATAAGTGATTGACAATCAGAGTGATATGTGGCAATGGACCCGCATAGTGGTTTGGTAGAACGCAAAAGACAGTTTCTTTTCCTTTCGTCATTTTTCAATACTATTTAGAACACTTAGGGGAAAAAGACATGATTGTTGATATTTTTGTTTTATTTATCTTTGGCAGGTTATTCAGAATTATAAATTAGGAAACCCAAGAACATTTCATTATCTAAATCAAACAAATTGCTATGAGATAGAAGGGCTTGATGAGTCTAAAGAATATTTCGATACAAGAAGAGCAATGGATGTTGTTGGAATAAGTTCTGAGGAGCAGGTATTTTATAGGGAGCTTTTTTATGATCATAATGCAGTTCTTAAAGTATGATCTGTGTTTCAATTCTTCTTTTTCCTGTCCTGCCTCCCAATCACCATTCAGGAAGCAATATTTCGAGTGATTGCTGCAATTTTACATCTTGGCAACATTGAATTTTCAAAAGGAGAGGAAATGGACTCATCTATGCCCAAAGATGAAAAGTCTCAGTTTCATCTACAGACCGCAGCTGAGCTTTTCATGTAGGCTAACATTGCAAGCTTGCATTGCTTATTCTCTCAGTAAGGTTTACATTTCATCTCCTCTTCACGTGAACTCCTTGGTTTATCATTTTTATCTAGGTGTGATGCAAAGGCACTCGAAGATTCTCTTTGCAAGCGTGTAATTGTAACTCGTGATGAAAATATTGTAAAATGCCTGGATCCAGAAGCTGCTTCACTGAGCCGAGATGCTTTAGCTAAGACTGTGTATACGAGGCTGTTTGACTGGTAAGTCTTTGAGCATATTGCAGAAAAATATAGTTTGAGCCTTTGATTGATTTACTGATTAATTGGTCAATTTGTTCCGAGTTCCGTGTCTAAATTTTGTCATCTTTTGCAGGCTGGTAGATAAAATTAATAATTCAATTGGTCAAGATCCTGATTCAAAATCCTTAATTGGTGTGCTGGATATTTATGGTTTTGAGAGTTTCAAGACTAACAGGTCAGTTATTGATTCACATTTTGTTATGTAGTTAATCTGTATTAGGTTTTATATTGGATATAAGTATAACTTACCCTTACAAAACTAGGTTGTAAGGTAAAGGGTGCCACTCTTTATAAACTCCTTTCAGGCCTTATCTCTACTTAATGCGGGACTTGAATTTTTCCCTATATTGTGGGATGATCTCTTCAAGTGACTATCCGAGAAAGGGTTCTATTGAAAACCAAGTTTGTAATCCACTACACTCAACTCCAATAATTACCGTTGTGGCTACCAATCAATGGAGAGGGGAATTCTTTTATGTTTTCACTCCTGTATTTAAAACCGTTCCAACTTGAATTTCTCCACTTTTATCCTCTTAAAAAATCACAAGATATTGTCAATTAAACTAAATTCTAAAGATATTTATTTCCTTGTCATCCATTAGTATTGATAGTCTAGGTCTCCAATAAATATTGGTAGAGATGTCGATTTCGTATTTGATACCTAGTTGTTCTGTGTACATTGCAGTTTTGAGCAATTCTGTATTAATTTGACCAATGAAAAGCTCCAGCAACATTTTAATCAGGTTTGTTTGTGAGAGAGGTTTTATTCTTGATAATTGTTGGCATCTCTAGTTTGTATACTTGAAAAAGAGACTAGGAATTTTGAAGTTATGGGTTTTATATAATAAGAGGAGAGAAACAAGGACTTTTAATATAGAAAAACGTGATGATACCTTGATTGTAACTTAATACAAAATACTGAACGCTAATCCTAATATATAGGGATACAAGATTCCTAATCATAAATAAATAGGGAAATCAGGAAAAAACTAATCTTAGGAGATAAGCTAAGATAGTCTAGTGTAGTATGAAGACATTATAATATATTTTATTCAATTCTAACAAGGATACTCATTTCTTGTCGTTGACTTGTGTTCTTGCAATGTTTGAATATATATATTCGGCAGCATGTTTTCAAAATGGAGCAAGAAGAATACAAGAAAGAGGAGATTGATTGGAGTTACATTGAATTTGTTGACAATCAAGATATTTTGGATCTCATTGAAAAGGTCTTTCCTTCTATCACCATAACTATATATTAATTGGCTGTCTCTTTTAACAAACTTTTGTGTAAGATGCTCATTCCTGGTCTATGATCTAAATGTGGAGGGTGATGGTTGTAAAATTTGGCCGGGTCTCAACTAAATAGAAGGGATTAGCTTGAATACTAGCGTGTGATAGAAGGTTTAGTGAGGCTTCCTGAATGTTTTCTTGGATGATGACTTAAATAATTCTTTAGCATCAATTTTACCAAAAAACTAAGTGTAGGCACACACCAAAGCATGCCTATCTATTTATCTAATTATTGCAGAAAATAGTGAATATAAATAATTTAATATTTCAAATGTTTGCTCGTATGACAAAAACATGAACTTTTGAGGAGTTTTCAAATTTTAAATTTCTACTCCCTAAATATAGTTCCCTTTTCAGGAAAAATTTATATTTTGAAAATATCCATGACACTTTTCCATATTAATATAAAAAAAGATAAAAGATCCGTGTGGTTTCAAATTACTGTAGATCTAGTTACGTTCAACAAAGTCTGCTTAATGTCAAGTGTTTGGATGGGTGAGAAACAAGGTATTTGGTTGAGGACCATGGTTAAAGGCATGGTAATATGTTTTTTTTTTAAAGGTGTGGCATTTTTTTTTGTTACAGAAGTTTCAAAATTGAGTCCTTTATTTGTAAATATGATCCTTGGAGAAAAAAGAAACAAATTGTTTCGTATGTTAAACATGCTTGGGCCTTGGAATTTTTAATCTTTAATAATCTTTTTAAGGATATATATTTTTTTTATACAGTTTGATTTTGAATAAATATAGTTATCATAGTGTGTGTAATCTTAATTTATTGTATATCAAATCGATGACTTCACTTTTGTAATTTGATTGCTTCATAAAATCTTTGCTTCATAAAATTTGATTGCTTTTGTAGTGAGTAAAATTGATGACTATAACTTTCTATTTTGGATAAACTTCTGTTAGTTCTGTAATTCTTACTGTATACTTCTGTAGAAAAATATATTTCTTTTGAAGTGAGTAAAGTTTTACACGTTACCTGGAATGGTAGTAGTTAAAAATAGGCTAATGGGGTGCTGGGTGATGCTTAGTCTTATTTAACCTTTATGATGCATCCATACTTAAACTTCTTCATCCACCATTCCTATATTTATGTGTTACACTGTACACAAATATGCCACACACCTATTTTCTTTCCATTTGCATGTTTTTTTTTCTTCATGGCAGAGGTAGATTTAGGACATGAGTAAAATCTTTTGAAAAGCTGGAATGATGGTGTTATAAATTGATGAGGTGTTGAGAATGATGAAGTTTTAAATTTTTGTCTAATAAAGGACTAGAATTTGAACAAAGTTCAATAAGAAGGGTAAAGCAAAGCATGGTTACCAAAAAATTATATTTACACATTGAGTTTAGTCGGATTGACATTATACCATCAAGGCATTTTAAATGATTTTGCCATTATTCTTTAAAGGCTGATAACATAATTGCGATTGTGCAATAGCATACATTAGTGGATTTATCAATTTTTTTGTTTTATATATTCATTTTTCAGAAACCTGGAGGCATTATTGCTCTTCTCGATGAAGCTTGGTATGTATACCCTGTACTGTTCCTTTGAATTAGTATTGATATTGTGGATATTAATATCTCTGTACCTCTGGCTTACTTTGTTCATTTTACTCTGCTATAAATTTTAACTATTTTTATCGATGCTTAGATAGCGTATGTGTATGTTTTTTGCAGTATGTTTCCTAGATCAACAAATGAAACTTTCGCGCAAAAGCTGTACCAGACGTTCAAAAACCATAAAAGGTTCAGCAAGCCCAAATTGTCCCGCAGTGACTTCACAATTTGCCATTATGCTGGTGATGTAAGTTGGCAGTAGTTTTTACATATTTTCAGATATATAATTGTAATAGATAGGTTAGTTACTTGATTGAATATAGCAGCAGAATGCTAAATATGATTTGTTTCTACTGATCAACTCACGCCTAACATGTGGAAATTCTAGGTCACTTATCAAACTGATTTATTCCTGGACAAGAACAAAGATTATGTTGTTGCAGAACATCAGGCACTTTTGTATGCTTCCACATGCCCCTTTGTATCGGGTTTATTTCTCCCCTCACCTGAGGAATCGTCCAATAAATCAAAATTTTCTTCAATAGGTTCCCGGTTTAAGGTTGGTGATTTTTTCTCCTTTCGTTTTTTACAAAAATATGATTTGGTTTTCATCCTTATGCACTTTTGATATCCTTGTTCATATGTCCTGCAGCAACAACTACAAGCTCTACTTGAAATTCTTAGTTCCACTGAGCCACACTACATTCGCTGTGTTAAACCCAATAATCTTCTAAAGCCAGCAATTTTTGAGCACAAAAATGTTTTGCAGCAACTGCGCTGTGGAGTAAGTCTGCTTGCACTCTTGTCCTGATTCTGGATCATATAGTTATAGTGATAATTGAAGTTTAAATTGTAGTTTGTGAGTTTGTGCTTATTACACAGTATGTCTGCTTGTAGGGTGTCATGGAGGCAATCAGGATAAGCTGTGCTGGCTTTCCCACCAGAAAAACATTTGATGAGTTCGTGGATCGATTCGGGCTTCTTGCACCTGAAGCTTTGGATCGTAGGTAAATAAGTTGTTAATCTTCCTTCCTTGTCAGACTGTTAGCTTTATTATTTTAAAAATCTTGATTTATTGTGTTTCAAATTTAGTTCTGATGAGGTCACTTCTTGCAAGAGGATTTTGGACAAGGTTGGACTTAAAGGATATCAGGTAACAATTTCCATGCGGTCCACTGACTTTATTCTTTGAGATTTATTATTGTGTTTGACTTATATCAGCGGAGTTTAGGATATGGTTTGTTTTTGAAATGGATGCAACACTTTTCTATCAAATTAACTGAGGATCACTTGAATTAGAACATTGCTATGTTTTATTCAGTAATCTTCATTGACTTGTAAATACTAAACTCTCCAAGATTTATCCTATTAAGTTCTAATAATGTTTTTAACTTTTTGGGAACTAACTTGGTTTGTCTGGTTGCTGTTTTAAGTTTCTGCTGGGACGACAACTATGTTTTTCTTTTCTTTGTTCTTCCATGTTTCATGACCATTGCAAGGGCCGCAAATCTTGAGAGCATAGTTTAAGTTTAGAAATGAGAACTATTTTGTGTCTATCTCTTCTTTGTTAAGTGTGTTAATGAAAACTTTAAATGGCCATCTGGCAACTGCTGATATGTACTGTCTTGTAAATTATTTTAAGGGTTCTCTTTATTGCTGCAGATTGGTAAAACCAAAGTGTTTCTTAGATCTGGTCAAATGGCTGAACTAGATACTCGTAGAAGTGAGATCTTAGGAAAGTCAGCAAACGTTATTCAGAGGAAAGTTCGTTCCTATTTGGCCCGCCGAAGTTTTGTCTTGATTCGCTTATCAGCTGTACAGATACAAGCTGCATGCAGAGGTATTTGCTAAGTTTCTTGAAATATTATTCTATTTGTCCTATTTAGGCAACGCTTAAACACGAGAAGACTCACGTGTCCTTTTATATGCTGCTCACAGGACAACTTGCTCGGAAAGTATACGAGGGATTGCGGCAGGATGCTTCTAGTCTGATCATTCAGAGGTTTTTCCGCATGCACATCGCTAGGAAGGAATACAAAGAATTTTACAGCTCAGCTATTTCTATTCAAACTGGTATGCGAGGTATGGCTGCTCGTTGTGAGCTGCGTTTTAGGAAGCAGACCAGTGCAGCCATTGTCATTCAGGTAGAGAACATTTAAAAATTCATCATCGTAGAATATTTTAAAGTATGTATTTTATAGTTGGAAATATCTATACATCCTCCACAACCATTGTTTCTAAGCTTGGATTTAATTTTATAATTTTTATTTATTTTAATTTGTCTTTGTGACTGTATTGCAGAGCCACTGCCGGAAATACTTGGCACAACACCATTTTATGAACTTAAAGAAGGCAGCAATTGCCACCCAATGTGCATGGAGAGGAAAAGTCGCTCGGCGAGAACTACGAAATCTCAAGATGGTAACTACATCCTCCCCTCACGATTTTTTTTAATCAAGCAATGAATTGTTTTAAACTTTTAAATAATTTAGGAAGTATATAAATTTTCCAGATAGGACTCAAGACAGTAGCTATTAAAGTGAGTTCACCTCTGTACATTGATAGAAGGAAAAATGTACAAAGTTTAGATACCCTTTCTTTAATATTTTTATTTTCCTTGTCCTTCCATATACGTCACCGTGACTAGACCTTTTTTTTCTTACATTTTGTTATCTAAGGTCTATAAGAAAGATTTGCACAAGATTGCATAACCCTGCAGTATCAGCTGTGCATTTCTAGCTTACTTGAGTGTAGCATTGCTTATGAAAAAGTACATTTGGAGTACAACTATCTGTGGTTATTGAACCTTATATTAATAGTTAATTATTTGTGCATTTTGTTAGGATTAAAGGATTATGCAATTTTGTCGGTTGGAAAGGGCATTTGTTTTAAAGCTCTTGTTAACTTACGATTGCTATCTATCCACATATTTAATTTGTTATTCAGTGATTGAAACTTTTATTTTCTATCAGGCTGCAAGAGAAACTGGAGCTCTTCAAGCTGCCAAAAATAAACTTGAAAAGCAAGTTGAAGACCTTACATTGAGGTTGACGTTGGAAAAACGCCGCAGGGTAGATATCTATTATTTTAAGTGTGAACTGCCTACTGTAGTTGTTCTATTGTACCAAACTGGAAGTTTTCCTGATCTATGTTAAGCACATCAATCAACTTAAGTTATTTATTGTAACAAGATTTGTTAGCTCTAACAATACTTATCTGGAAACTTTAATTGGTGGAGTAAACTTGACTTGTACATATTAACTTTTTTTTAGACACAAACACTTTCTAGTATCTTTCTTGCAAAGCTTCTTAAATCTCTGAACAAATGTAGGTTGACATGGAAGAAGCAAAAAAACAAGAAAATGAAAAATTACAATCTGCTTTGCACGAGATGCAACTTAAGTTCAAAGAAGCTAAGTCATTGCTTCAAAAGGAGCGTGAGACTACAAAAAGAGAAGCAGAGAGAGTGCCTGTCATACAGGAGGTTCCTGTTGTTGACCATCCTTTGTTGGAGAAGCTAACTAGTGAAAATGAGAAACTCAAGGTGAGCTGATTATGAGTGTTGATCTCTGCTCTGCACTAAAACAGAGTATTTTTTATATTTCGAATTTTCGTACCATTAATCTTGCACTTCCTGGAGTGTATTTCAGACCTTGGTTAGTTCCCTGGAAAAGAAAATTGACGAAACAGAGAAACGATATGAAGAGACCAATAAAATCAGTGAAGAAAGGTTGAAGCAAGCTTTGGATGCTGAATCAAAAATAATCCAATTGAAAACTTCTATGCAAAGGTTTTGATTTGTGATTAATGCTTCATTGGTATCTCATACGTATAAAGTTTTTATCATTTAAAATATTTCTTGGCTTAAGTCTTTGAAGTTGTAACCATTTGTTGACCATTAAATGAAAAGAAGTGTACAATTATGACCTTTTTTACTTAAATAAATATTGGTAGGCTTGAAGACAAATTCTTAGATATGGAATCCGAAAACCAGGTTCTTCGTAAACAGTCTCTGCTTAACTCATCTGTGAAAACAATGTCAGAGCACCTTTCTACCCATGTATACGAGGTAAGTTATGCTTGCTTAAGAAGAATTTCCGTATTCTCTGTATGCAAAGCTGAATCTTTTGGACTATTGATTTTTATCTGCAGAAGTTAGAAAATGGTCACCATGTGGTAGAAGATCAGAAAGCTGCTGTAAGTACATTACTTTCTACTCTTATTTACATTCCTTTTCTATAATATGCCAGCTTTTTTGTTGAGTGGTTTCTAAAATGAGTTATCTTTGCAGGAAACACCGAGAGTCACACCTGTGAAACAGTTTGGTACAGAATCCGATAGCAAATTAAGGAGATCCTACATTGAACGTCAGCATGTGCGTGCTTAAAATTAGACATTTACTATGTCAGTTCTGTATGCTAATATGCTATTATGTTAACCTTCTTAACTCTCGTTTCAAATGTAGGAAAATGTTGATTCCCTTATAAATTGTGTTATGAAAAATATTGGATTCCAACATGGAAAGCCTGTTGCCGCATTCACCATTTACAAATGTCTTCTCCACTGGAAATCATTTGAAGCTGAAAGAACAAGTGTATTTGATCGCCTTATCCAGATGATTGGTTCTGCAATTGAGGTAACTTTTTTAGTTAAAGATATAATATTGTAATATTTTGAACCTTCACCTAATAACTTGAACTTCTAGGGAATTTAATCCTTGAAATTGTATTAGAACCTGTATAACTAAATGGTTATGAGATCAATTGTTTTTGTCCATGTCATAATTGCACCGATTATTGTAAATTCCTATTTAGTAGATTCAAAATAATGAATATGTAGTCTTGTGGAATGTAGTGTTCATTATCTGTTTATAATTGCTGTATTAAGTTGTTAGGTGTGTGTGTCTCTGTTTGTGTTAAGCTCTATCTATTGTGTTGATTTGTTTACTATTTCAAATTACATATTAAAAGTTAATGAATGCAAGTGTAAATGTTGCGTTTTGCATTTGGTAGTTTCATGGTTCAACTGTTAAGTTGCCCTCCAGCAGCTTCTTTAAAGAGTTTATAATTATAACATTTATTGTAAGTTATTGTCATTTCTGTGTTCTTAAATGATATGATTCTATTTCTCAGCGAAAGTCTATAATTATGGTTTTTTTTTTGCTTAAGTGTAAAGTAAATAATGGATCCCTTATCTCTCATAACTTTTTTTCTTCCTTGCTTACTTTCCAGAACCAAGATAACAATGATCTTATGGCCTATTGGCTATCAAATACGTCTGCACTATTGTTTCTGCTCCAACAAAGTTTAAAATCAGGTGGTTCAACTGATGCAACCCCAGTAAGAAAACCACCAAATCCAACATCACTCTTTGGAAGAATGACTATGGTAATAATCTTACAATGTTTGTAGTCTATTCTCCTTTTCACACTTAAAAGATTTCATATATATTTGAGCCTGAATTGTAGGGTTTTCGATCATCTCCTTCTTCTGCCAACCTTCCTGCCCCCTTGGAGGTTGTACGCAAAGTAGAGGCTAAGTATCCTGCTTTGCTTTTCAAGCAACAACTCACGGCCTATGTGGAGAAAATATATGGTATCTTGCGGGACAACTTGAAGAAAGAGTTAACATCATTTACTTCATTATGTATCCAGGTAATTTTGAATACAACAGTTTAATTAAATCTGAATGGAATGGGTATAGTTGAATGTATGGGTGGCAAATAGGTATGCCCGTCCCACAAAAGCCCGAAAATAACGGGGCAGACATGCATAGTTGAGGGTGCGAGTCTAAAATTTTGGCCCGCTCTGCAAAAACACGAGGGTCGGGTGGGGCAAGCCTATGGGCACTGCACCTCGAAAGCTTAAAAATTGCAAAAATTTATGTTAATTCCTGCGCCCGCAAAAACGGGGCGGGGCAGACATATTATAGGTTACGGCCCTAAAATATTGGCCCGCCCAGTGTTGTCGATGGCGGATGGCGGAGAGGCAAAATCCCGCCATACCGACCGCTTTGCGGCGCCGTTATTGCAGATTATGGGGGGGAAAACCCGCAATAGCAGCCGATATTTACCATTGCGGCGAGCCCAAAAATCGCCATAGCGGCCATGGTGGGGCAATTTGATAAGACTGGGCCCGCCCCGTGAAAAAGCGCCAATGCTCGGCAAGCCGGACTCGTTTTGCCACCCCTAATTGAATGTATTAGAATTTGAAATTTGGGTTGAACCTAACTCATCTCTATAAAATGGCTTTGTAAGGTGAGGGTGCCTAACTCAACCCTACAAAACCGGTTTGTTAGGTGAGGATTACTCCCATTTATAAATTATAAAACTAAGAGGTTGTTACACGGTTTATGTGATCCAAGAGATTGTCATATTTGTTGTAAAACTAAGAGGTTAAGTAACTTTTCTTGAAACAATGTTATCTTTTGTTCTCATAAGAGTAATGAACTTCATCAGAATCAAAAACATTGGATTTTCCCTTAAAATCGGATCACCTTACCATGGTCCACTTTTGAAGAAAATGGTGAGAAAGTCCACGCGAAGGAGGATCATCAATGTTTTTCCAAGAACTTAAATGAATTTTCAAACCAGTTCTCAACGTGTGACTCTTTAACACCCCCCTCATGCCCAATATTTTGGGCTTGGTACGTGGAAATAAATGGTGAGTGGCCCGATAACGGAAACATGCTAGTAGGTTGCCCAACGAATCTTAAATTGAACATGAATCTTGAATTGAGCGCTGATACCCCATCTTAGAATTTGGGTTGAGCGTAACTCATCCCCACAAAATTGACTAGTAAGGTGAGGAGTGTCACTCTATATAATCTTTCCAAGCTATATCTGTAACTAATGTGAGACTTGAGATATTTCCAATACACCCCCTCACGTCTATTGCGTGAATATAAATGGTGGATAGTCCGATGGCGGAAACGTGATAGTAGGTGGCCCAATGTGGATAGACTCTGATACCATCTTAAAATTGTGGTTCAGCCTAATTCATTGGAAAAAATAGGTAAAAGCTGTTATATTTTATTCGTCAGCCTTATGCTGATTTATATAGTGAAGATACAATTATTACAATTGATTTTCTCCTTAATGGAGAATAATGAAAAATAAAGGTAGTATTAAAGACAATAATAAAATCGGAAATAATATATTTTCCAACACCCCTCCTCAAATTGGTGCATAGAGATCTATCATGCCTAACTTGTCTATCAAATACTCAAAAGTAGGTCTTGCCAAACTTTTGGTCAGGATATCCGCAGTTTGTTGACTTGAAGTCACGAAGGATAGACATATGATTCCCGCATCTAACTTCTCCTTTATGAAGTGTCGATCAATCTCGATATGTTTGGTTCTGTCATGTTGAACTGGATTATGACAACTTTACTGTCAGAGTACAACTTCAATGGAAGCTCAATTTTCATCTTAAGTTCTTCTAGGACTCTAAGGATCCATAATCCTTCACAAATACCTTGAGACATAGCTCTAAACTCGGCCTCTGCACTACTCCTTGCTACAACTCCTTGTTTCTTGCTCCTCCATGTCACAAGATTACCCCAAACATAGGTACAATATCCAGAGGTTAATCTTCTATCTGTGACTGAACCTGCCCAATCGGCATCGGTGAAGATAGACACATTTTTTTCACTAGTCTTCTTAAAAAATAATCCTTTTCCAGGATTTCCCTTAAAATATCTCAATATCCTATAGACTGCCTCAAGATGTTCCTCGAAAGGAGAATGCATAAACTGACTCACTACACTAACTGAGAAAGCAATATCAGGTCGGGTGTGTGACAAATAAATCAGTTTCCCAACCAATCTCTGATATCTCCCAGTATCAACAGACACGTTACCTTCTCCCCAAAGTTTAGCATTAGGATCCATAGGGGTATCTGCAGGACGACATCCACTCATTCCTGTTTCTTTCAACAAGTCTATAATGTATTTCTGCTGTGAAACCACAATACCATTTTTTGACCGAGCAACCTCCATACCTAGAAAATATCTCATGAATTCCAGGTCCTTGATTTCAAAGTCTACTGCCAATTTCTCTTTTACTCTTGCCGTTTCCACTGTATCGTCTCCAGTAAGGACAATATCATCAACATAAACAATTAGGACAACAACTTTCCCATCGTGGGAGAATTTTGTGAACAAGGTGTGGTCAGCCTATCCTTGGATGTACCCTTGTTTCTTCATGGACTGAGTGAAATTTTCAAACCAAGCTCTAGGGGACTGCTTTAATCCATACAAAGACTTATTTAGTTTGCACACATTTGATTCAAATTTGTTTTCAAAGCCAGGAGGAATGTCCATATATACTTCTTCTTCTAGATCGCCATTAAGAAAGACATTCTTAACATCTAACTGATGCAAAGGCCAATCCATGTTAGCCAGCAAGAGACAAAAGAATTCTGACAGTGTTCAATTTTGCAATAGGAGTATCCAACAAAGACACATTTTATAGCACGTGGCTCAAGTTTTCCAACATTTTTATGTTCATGAACAAAGGCTGTGCAACCAAAGATTTTTAAAGTCAAATCAATTAAAACACGAGTACTAGGAAAACATTCTTTGAAGACATTAATAGGAGTTTGAAAATTGAGAATTTTGGAGGGCATTTTGTTAATTAAATACGCAGCTGTTAAAACAGCTTCGCCCCACAAATAATTTGGTACTTTATTTGAAAAAAGTAGAGCTCTAGCAACCTCTAGTAAATGTCTATTTTTCCTTTCGGCCACTCCATTTTGTTGAGGAGTATTATGACATGAACTTTGATGTACAATTTCATTTTTTAGAAAAAAATCATCCAGGATAGTGTTAAAATATTCTTTGCCATTATCACTTCTAAATACTTGGATATTTGTTTGAAATTGGTTCTGCACCATTAAAAAAAAAATTCTTTACAGCCTGACAAACATCTGATTTCCCCTTTAACAAGTACACCCAACATACTCTTGTATGGTCATCTATAAATGTGATAAACCATTTTTTGAGAGAGAGTGTACTTGTACGGTTAGGGACCCAAACATCACTGTGTATAACAGAAAAAGGTCTTGATGGTTTATAAGGCTGTATTGAAAACTGGGAACGATGATGCTTTGCAAATTCACATGCTTCACATTTAAACGAAGAAAAGTTCTTATTGTGAAATATCTTAGGAAACAAGTGTTTTAAGTAACGAAAACTAGGATGACCTAATCTTAAATGCCATACCATAATGTTGTCATCTTTATTATTCAAAACAGAAAAAGACTTAAAGCAGGAACTTATTGTTTTTGAAGCTAGTTGTGATGCAGATCCAATGTCAAGGTAGTAGAGTGCTCCACTCTCCTTAACACTATCAATCATCTTCCCCGAGTTCAAATCCTGAAAGACACAGTGAGATCGGAAAAAATTAGTTTGACAATTTATATCTTGGGCTAATTTACTGACGAATATTAAATTACAAGATAAATTTGGAACATGAAGGACATTTTTAAGAGTTAACATTGGAGACAACACAACTGACCCTTTACCTGCAATGGCTGAAAAAGAGCCATCTGCGATTCTTATTTCTTGATTACCTGCACATGGATTATATGAAGAGAACAAAATAGATTCACCTGTCATGTGATCGGAGGCTCCTGAATCTACTATCCAAGTATGACTGGGACTGACACTAAGAAATGCAAAATTACCTTTTGTTGCTATAGAGCAAGAAGGGGTTGGAGACTCGAGGAGTTTGTACAGTCTGTCTAGTTGCTCCGTAGTGAGTGAAAACTGAGACGGAGGAGGTTGCTGCCCTTGATCAGAATTACTAGCTTGAAATGCACGACCACTTTTCTTCTTCCAGTTAGGAGGTTTGCCTTTGAGCTTCCAACAAGTTTCACGTGTATGCCATTCGTGCTTGCAGTGATCACACTAAGGAATTTTGTCTGACCTTCTTCCCTCGTCAAGGTTCCTAGTAGGCAGAGCTGAACCTTCAGATTCAGAATTTCGTGGTGTCTTGTCCATCATAATTCCTTGCCGTGCCTCTTCCCTTCTTATTTCTGCAAAAATTTCACGAAAAGTTGGCAATGGTACTTTTCCTAAAACTCTACCTCTTACCTCATCAAGGTCTTTATTGAGCCCAGCGAGAAACATGAAGACACAATCATTTTCTTGCCTCTTGAGAAACAAAACACTGTCTTCTGTACACCTCCAATTGTCATCATGACAGAGATCTAACTCTTGCCACAGTGTTAACAGTTCATTGTAATAAGCAGTTACACTCCTGTCACCTTGTTTCACATGTCATAACTTTGATTTTAAACCAAAAATTTGAGAGGAGTTTTGAATATCAGAGTATGTTTCCTTAACAGCTTCCCGCACATCCTTTGCGGAAGGTAAAAACATGTAAGGCTTACTTATTCCAGTTTCCATAGAGCTAACCAGCCACACAATACTCAAGGTGTTTTTCGACTTCCATTGTTTGTAACGAGGGTCTCCTGTTGCCGGTTCAGCTAATGCTTCTGTTAAGAAATCAATTTTTCCTTTGCTATCCAATACCAATCGAACGGTTTGAGCCCATTCATTATAGTTATTCCCATTCATTTTAGGGATATTGACCTTAAGGTAGTACGAGGAACCTTCTTGATCATTACCGCCTATGTTGGAATAACCATCACCAAAAACAATGTCGTTCCTGTTTCCATTGTTGCCGTCATTACTGCCATTGTTTATGACCACCGGCGGTTCCTCATGTACGCTGTTTCTGCGGCCACCGCCCGATTCAGGTTGTGGTTGGTCGCCATGGTTGGATCCAGTGTAGGCCTGTGATGGTAAAGACCACCTGTTGTTGTTATTCGCCATAGGAGGTTAAACGGGTATGTGAATCGGGTCAAAAAAAAATATGTTGAGGAAAATTTTATGGTAACCCCTAGCCCAACAAAAATATGTTGAGGAAAGTTTTATGGTAACCCCTAATCCAACAAAAATAGATTGAGGAAAGATTTACGGTAACCCCTAACCCAGTGCTCTTGATACCATATTGGAAAAAATAGGTAAAAGCTGTTATATTTTATTCGTCAGCCTTAGGCTGATTTATATAGTGAAGATACAATTATACAATTGATTTTCTCCTTAATGGAGAATAATGAAAAATAAAGGTAGTATTAAAGACAATAATAAAACCGGAAATAATATATTTTCCAACACAATCCTACAAAACCGCATCCTTTTCAATGTGAGACTCTTTAACACTCCCTTCACGTCACACCCAACACTATTGGACTTGGTGCGTGGATATAAATGGCGGGTGACCCAATAGCGGAAGACTGATAGCAGATGGCCCAACGAAGAGAGACTCTGATACCATCTTAGAGTTGTGGTTGAGTCTAACTCAACCCTCCAAAATCTCATCCTTTTCAATGTGGGACTTTTTAACACCACCCTTCACGCTCAAAACTATTGATGTGAGACTCACTTATTGTGCTTGGTGCGGGGAGTTGCCCTCACTTATAAACATATGTTCCGACCATATATTATTGATGTGAGACTCTTAACATCTTATCATATTCCACATCGTTCTCATATCTTGTCCATTTACACTGTCTTCCTTTTGGAGATACATTATTGTTTCTAGAAATTTCTAAAAGGATTCTGGTCCTCCGTCGTGTTTCTAGTCACATAGGTTTTTAATAGGTTGTTTGGGCTATTTGGTGGTTCCTAAATCAAAGGGGGTCCTGTCTTTTTTTCTGGATGGTCATTAGATTCTAGAGTTGGTAAAACTGTAGTTGGTCAAGTGCAATGGGAACTGGTTTCAGATGTCGGGTTTCTTTGTGGTACACTAATACCATAGGATGCTTGGGGGTTTCTGATTTGTATAGCAATTAGTGGCAGAATTATCTTGTATGCAGTTGTTAGGTCCCTGGTCTAAATGTGTGTTGAGTAGGTGTGTTCTTCAAGTTTTTCGTTGTATCCGGCTGGTTTACATTTTCTTCTTGTAATTGTCTCCTAAGTTTTGGGACATCTTGTTCTAAAACTTGGTGTTTCGAATAAAGTTTTTATCCTATATATTTTTTAATACTGTTACTCATGCAATTCGAATTCCTGATGTACAGGCACCAAGAACATCAAAGGGAGTCTTAAGATCTGGTCGATCATTTAGTAAAGATTCTCCAATGGGTCACTGGCAGAGTATTATTGAATCCCTCAACACCTTTCTCTGTACTATGAAAGAGAACTTTGTAAGAAACTATATTATGGCTTATTAACATTCTGAATATTGTGTGATTACTTTTTTTTTGGACCCGTCTATGCTATTTATAAAAACTACTTATACATGATATATTGTTTTGGGATTCAGGTGCCTTCTGTCCTTATCCAAAAGATCTTCTCTCAAACATTTTCATATATTAATGTTCAATTCTTCAATAGGTAAGTAGTTTCTACGTGCATGCTTTGACATACCTTTTTTTTTGTCATGGTGTTTTATCTTAATCCCTCGACATAATTTGTTTTTTGGTTGTCATGGTATTTTTATCTTAATGTCTAACATTATGTTTTAATAAATGGTTGCTAGTCTTCTTCTGCGGCGTGATTGTTGCACATTCAGCAATGGAGAATATGTGAAAGCTGGTTTAGCAGAATTGGAGCTGTGGTGCTGCCAAGCAAAAGAAGAGGTATTTATTTTTGTTGATTGTATTGTGTTAGATAGGTTTTGAGTTATTGCATATATCACTTAGGTAGATAAGGTCATCACTTACGACTACTCTGCACGGCTTTTGAGTTGGTGGATGTGTCTTCGGAAAGTCTAACCAAATTGCCTTGGGTATGCACTTGCAGTATGCTGGAACATCTTGGGATGAGCTCAAGCACATAAGACAGGCGGTTGGATTTTTGGTAAGTGTTTCTTGTTTCGTAAAAATGGCACCATTTATCTTACTAATGTTTCGAAATTTTGATAAACAATGTGGTTTACCATGCATTATGTT
Source organism: Lathyrus oleraceus (assembly GCF_024323335.1). Taxonomy (NCBI): domain Eukaryota; kingdom Viridiplantae; phylum Streptophyta; class Magnoliopsida; order Fabales; family Fabaceae; genus Lathyrus; species Lathyrus oleraceus. Next base: position 88,640,274 of record NC_066584.1, read on the forward strand.
ATGCTTCCGCTTACTGTAATTAAAATCTGACAATTTCACCATTAGTTTTATCATAGGATAAATCCTGTCTAAAAGATAATAGTTTTAGCAGCAAAATTTTGTAGACGACTAATCTTTACAATTGTTCAGGTTTGCTTGGTAAACTAATCTTTAGCATCTATCTTTGTCGTGATTTTACTTGAGAACAAGTTGTTCATATTTATAAATCAACAACTTTAAAATAAATAAAAAATTGACAAACGTCTTAACTCTTAATTGAATAAGACAATATGAAGATTTATTTTGTTTTTCGAAATAAATTTTTTTGTGATCAAAATTCAATGTCTTAATTACATTTTAATTACTGTCATTTTGAACAGGTTATTCATCAGAAATATAGGATTTCCTATGATGAAATCATTAACGATTTATGCCCTGTAAGTATCTATTCATCTGATAATTTGTATGATAGTATGGGGTGTGCATCTCATTTATTTATTTATTAATATTATTAACCACTTATCTTTGACACAATATTATTAATCACTTATCCTATGATGAGCTCTTGAAATGAGTGTTTGATTTTATTTTTTTTACCTGTTGCTAAGGAAACATGATGATTTAGTGTCTTTCTTTAAGTAGCAATCAAGGTGTTTGTTTAGAATGTTTGTCACATTAAACTTGGAGATTGCATGAGGCTACTGTTAAGACTGAGATTCAAATTTATTTCTGCATTTAGTCCTAAAGATGGATTGAAAGGATATCAAGGAAATCAATATTTGCATTATATAACAAATGCATAATCTCTTGCTCTTTGCACTCATGCTCTGCATTTCCAAGTCTATATGTTTCTTTCACATGCCTCTTCCTTATTCCCAAATTTTTGTCATCAGATCATGAGTGTCCAGCAGCTGTACAGAATATGCACACTTTACTGGGATGCTAACTACAACACTCGAAGTGTATCTTCAGATGTAAGTGTTTATTTTCCACTATTTTGTCCAATATCAGCAAGCTTTTAACATACTGAAATCATTCAGGTCCTTGCAAGCATGAAAGTACTTATGGCTGAGGATTCTAACAATGCTCAGAGTGATTCTTTCTTGTTGGATGACACTTCCAGGTGAGAGTGCTTGCTTATGGAATGCCACCTGATGCATTTTGTTCTTTAGGAGTGAATATTGTCTGCCATTGTATGTTATAGAGGAGAGTTTATAGATGCAATTTCTTTGTTGTATGATATGGGAAAATAGATGCAGCTTATCCTTTTTCTGCTATCAATTATATCAGACATATAACTCAAACATTTGATTGTGATTTTTATTTAATTGATATTAGTTGAACAAAAGAAGATACTATTCAAATTGTTGTCATGTTTACTAACTGACTTTTACTTGTTATGCAGCATCCCATTTTCAGTTGATGACCTCTCTACATCACTGCAAGAGAGAGATTTTTCTGAAATGAAACCAGCAGATGAGCTTCTTGAGAATCCCGCCTTCCAATTTTTGAATGAGTAGGCGGCGGAAAAGGAAGCTTAGTAGTATACATTTATCATAGTCTTTAAGGAAAGCAACAGAATCAGTTGTTGATCCTTGCATAGTGGTTGTATATACAATTCTGTTTTCATTCTTTTTTCTTTCTACATATTTTTGTTTTGGTTTTACCATCTTGCTGAATCTTGTTTGTCATGTCTCCGTCCCTGCATCGTCATGGCTCTGGTGTAAAGTTATTTTTTCATTCTTTTCTTGACATTCAATTGTAAAATTTTCATTTTAGAGGGGGTAGGGATGTTATAATGATTAAAAAGTGACAGCTAAGCTTGGGGTCTAAGCTCACTTTCCACTTTTTGTATTACTGTGTAAATTGAAAAGAATGAACATTGATATATAATCAATAGCTTGTTCAACCTTTGCTTTGCTTTGCTTCTATTTTCTTTTGGTAACAAGCCAAGCTATTAAATGCATCATTGCCAAACAGATTCCACATTTAAACTTGTTTTAGGGGTGTAAATCAAATCAGACAAAATTGAATAATTAGAAAATTCAAACCAAATTAAAAAAAACCGATACGAACTAGTTTGGTTAAAAAATTAAACTGAACTGACATGTATAGCTATCTCATATTGTAAGTCCATGAAAAGATGGTCAAACACAACACAACATATGATGACAACCTTAGCCACGTCTTAATTCTATTTTTTATTAATTTGATTCTATATTAAAAAAAAAAAAAAGAATAATAATAATAATAATAATAATAATAATAATAATTAATAATAATAGTAATAATAATAATAATAATAATAATAATAATAATAATAATAATAATAATAAATAATAATAATAATAATATTCAATTACCACGGTTAAAAATCTCCAAATGAGAATCATTATTAAAGTAGATAATCTTAAAATTAATTCTTAAAGTATAAATCCAAATGAGGATCATTATTAAAATATATAGTTTAGGTAAATTTTACCATAAATTAGATAATTTTAAATTAGTTCTTATTCAACTCTAATTCTATTTTTTTTCTTCTGTTTTTCATCTTATTTTCATCTATTTTACAAATTTTAATGTTTAAAAATAACTTATTTAACAATAAAAATGAAATAAAAGATATATTAAAAATGTATATAACTTTTATATATTAATTTAAAATAGAAAAAAATAAAAAAAAATAAAAAAGATTTTTTTTATATATCGGTTTTTAATTTCAACAAGAGGTTTTTAATACCTCTTTTCTATTTTAAAATAATTTTATTTCTTTGATAATTTTTTAAAATTGAAATATTTAATGAGAATTACTATTTGATTCATATTGATATTATTTAAGGTAAGATTTATTGTTATTTTAAATTATATTTATGATTGCACTTTTATTAATTTTATAATGATATTTAAGAGGGACACTTTTATAGGTTTATTTTATCTCACTAAAACTCTATTTCTCTTTTATATTTTTTCTTTCATTTTCATCATCTACCATTTCTCTTTAGGTTTTCTTTTTTCTTTTAATTATCTTTTATTATGGATAGATTTTGAAGATATTTTCGATAATTTTATTGAAAGATTGATCATAATCTTTCATTTTATAAAATATTATATGCAAATAATGAAGATATATTTGAGAGTTTTATCGAAATATGGATTCTTATGTGGTAATTTTTTTGGACTTAATTGCAATTTTGATCTCTCTATTTTATATTTTTTTCGGGTTTTGGTTCCTCCATTTTAAAATTTAAAAGAGTGTAAAATGAGGATCAAAATCAAAAAAAAAGTAAAATAGGGGACCGAAGTTGTAATTAAGCATAACTTTTTATGTCCTATATGTTATTCATCTTCTTATAATTGACATTATAATTTTGAATTGCTCTTTTAAAATAAATTGCATTTTACAATTTTTTTTGACAATTCAAACATTATATATGAACTAACAATATTATACATTTTTTCAATGAGATATTTTATGGTTTTCTTCCCTCTAAAAGTTGATGTTGTTTAAGATAACATTAAAAAATCTTAGATGTTGAAAATATGTTTGAAGAACTCTGATTTAGTAGGAACTTAACATAAAATATGCAGAAAAGTAATAAGTCTTTGAATATTATGCTTTAGAATTAGAAGTTGAATATAATTGTGTTATTTAAAATTTTAATAGTTTTGTTCTTTGTGTTAGTAAAAGAACTAATGTTATTGTAGGTTATTTTTGCATGTTGAAAATGTGTTTGAAGAACTATGATTTAGTAGGAGCTTTTTGGTTTTAATTTCACAGGTAAATTAGCTACAAACAAATTTTAAGTTTCCTTTACATCATGTCTACTAGGATTTTGTTAGGACCAAGAACATTAATCATATTATAATGATTCGTTAATCATTTAAATATTTAATCTTTTTTTGTTATTAATAAATTTAGAAGTTTGTAATTATATTTTAATTTTGTATATTTAGTACTTATTTTATTTTAATAATAGCTTAATTTATATAATTTTTGTTATATATGGATATTTTAATAATTTATATTATTTTACTTTAATAGTTATATAACTATTTAAATTAGAGTAATTATTATTAAAACTGTTTCTTTATAGTTTATGATAGTTTGGATACAATTAAATTTATGATCTATTTTTTTAAAATAAATTTATGTCATTCCTAAAAATAATACAAAATTTATTTCTGACGACTAATTTATAACTTTATTATGTTTGACTTTTAAATAGATTGAAATTCATCAATTTTTATTTAACAAATATTGTAATAAATTGCAGTTATATGTTATTGGTGAAAATAATATAAAAAAACATCAATTATTTTGTTAAGTAATCTAAATTTCATATGATATCCTCTATCTTTCTTCGGATTAATGATATGATGAAATAAATATAAATTTATAAATCAAATCGAAACAAAAATATTTTTTTAATGAATTATTTATTATTGATTAGGGTGAAAATCAAAGTTATGTCAAATTGAATTTGATATTATATTAATAAAATGACAATATCTTCTAATAAAATTGTAAGTTTAGAACATATTAATTAATTATTTTGTATAAATATAATATAAAAAAAAACTGTAATATTTTTTAATAATAAAAAGTAAAATAAAAGAGATTAAAGGTTGGTGCGGTGGAAAGAAAGTCTTCCAAAAAAAAAATAGAAAATAGTAATTAATAAAAAATATAACTAAACCAGTTTATTAACTAAAATTTTGTATTAATACAATGACTAATTGAGTTATTGCAGTTAAAGAGTAAAAGTTAAAGAATATAAAAACTGGTAATTCAAAGGTTGATGTGGTGAGAAAAAATAATATGAAAATAGCAGTTGATAAAAAATGTAACTAAGTTTATTTATTAATTAAAATTTAGCATTAATATAATAAATAAATAAATCTCATATAAAATAAATAAAGTCTAAATTTTACGATTTCTTACCATTAAAGATCTAGATAATTTGTCTTTGTAATAAGATATAATATAAATATACGTAATTTAATCTCACTAAATATATATATTTTTTAATTTATTGTCTTTCACATTAAAACTATAATTGCAAGCATAATATAAATGGCCTACAAAATAACTGTATATGCAAATAAAAAATTAAATATCAACTGTTATAAAAAAATGTAGTTTAATTTTTATTATACTCCTCGTTAAAACAACCCTTTTCTTATTGCGAACTACAACAACCCTAAGATAAAAGTATCGTTCATCGCAAATCTTAAATTTCACTTGTCACTGTCTTTATTTCTATCGCCTCCATCGCTCCACTCACAATCACAAATCAACTAATCTTTAGGTCAGTTGTCGTGTTTGTGTTTTATATTTTTTTAACTTCTTTTCTTATTTTTGCTACTTTTGAAAAGATTTGGAATTTTTATTTATTTATTATATTTATAATTTTTATGATGAATTTATTATTAAAATGATAGTATTTGTTGATGTAGAATAAATTTTTATTTGTATTTGATGGTAAATCATTAATTTGAATATGTTATATATATTTATTTAATTTTAAGATGAATGCATTTGTATTTAATGCTAGATACTCTAAGCTCAATGGTTATTTTTTATAGTTGCAAGTCCTAAATGACATGTGACTGTATTAAGAATTGTAAAAACGTTTAAATTAATCCAGACTTTTCTCTATGTTGAGAAGTGTAAAAGTTTCTTTTTTTACTATTGTTTATCAGAATTTATTTTTCCCACATATTTTATTCCTAAATATTTTTCTCTCTCTCTATGCTGACAAGTTATAGTCCATTTTTTTGTTAATGATAAAAGGGGGAGAAATTCATGAGAGTATTTAAGAGGATTAAAAGTATTTATTAAATGCTTCTAATGTACCTGAATCCTAATTATTTTGATATTGCTTTCATCTAAATATTATCTTATCAAAATAAGTTTAATTAAATTGTATAGGACTTATGGGGAGCTTACAAAACTCAACGTATGAACTATTAGACTAAGAGGGAGCTTACAAACCTCATACTCTAATATTGTCAAACTAGTTAAACTGACCAACCATTATTCTTAAATACATTTGTTTGTCATCATTAAAAAGGGGGAGATTGTTGGAATAAGATTTGTTCATATTCTTTGGGTTTTAATGATAACAAAGTACTTAAAGAACAAATGAATATACTAACATATGTTCAAGTGTGCAGGATCACAAACTTAGTATTCAACTATGAATAGACCTTGTTAAAAACATATGTGGAGAAGTAAAATATCTCAGATTCTGGAAGATCAAAATTTTATGACTATGAAGGATCAGACTCTGAACCAGGTGGCTCTGCCTCTGAAGGTTCAGACTTCTGATCATATTGTTCCAACCTCTGGTAACAACTCAGACTCTGAAGGATAAAGGTGTCTCTGATTCATTCTCTATATCAAAAGTAAACTAGTCTTGTCAAAGCGCCAGATTTCTGGAGAGAGTCAACTAGGGTTTCGTTTTGCAAGGCTCAAGGAATGGTGATGTGAACTCTTAAGTATGCTATACCTTTTGGTAGATACCTAGTACTTCGAAAGGTGCTATGAACAATTCCATTATTCAATGGACAATACTTCTAACCAGATACATCCTCCAACGTCTCTCTTAGCATGCTTCTTCAAGAAGTTTGCTCTTATGCTTAACCCTCCAATGACTCTTTCTCTGCCTCTATAAAAGGAAGCTGAAGATTTAAAGGAACTTTACAATAACACAATATCATAACATCTTGAGCATAACTTTGAGCTATTATTTGTAAATGTTATTGCATAAGATCTTAATATTTCTTATCTTTATGCATCTTATAAATCTTAAGAGTTAAGAACCTTTGTGGTTGTTATACAAATACTATACTTCTGATTGTGTATCAAAGTATAGTTGTTATCTTTTCTACTAAACTGTTTGTTTAAAGTAAATGAAGTCTCTTATAAAGTTGCTTGAGTAGTGAAAGTCTTATACTTGTGTGTATAAGCAAAGGAAGTCTCTTGCCTGTGTGCTTGAGCAATGAAGTCTCCTTCAAGTGTGATTAAGCAGAAGTCTCTTGCAGGTGTGTTTGAGCAGAAGTGTCTTTCAGGCATGATTGAGCAAGTTGAAGTCTTTTGCTAGCGTGCTTGAGCAAATTGTAATCAGTTTGATTATATTGTAAATCTCTTGTTGAGGCAAGGGGACTTATCTACTTTCAGTTGAGGAGAGGAACCAGGACAAATCTTTTTGTGTTGCTTTACTTATTGTTTCTAATACATAATCTTTCCGTTGCCATTATCAACTTTGACATCAGATTCTGAACTTTGTTCAAATTATGAAGTTGTTCTTATCAGAAGCGAATCGTTTTTGACATAAAAAATTCAACCCCCCTTCTTGTGTATTTTTCTCACCTTCAATTGGAATCTGAGTACACTATGTACTATAACACTTAATAGTGGTGCATAAAAGATCTTGAGCAAAATACGGATTTCATCATGCTGATAGTTCTAAAGTAACTAGTCCTGTTAATCCCCCCCGTGGGAACAATAACAATAATCAAAGTACATATGGTCAAAATAACTATATTGCTATACCATCAAAATTCAGTGGAATTTCCATTAATTTGAATAGTGGAAGAGTAAGATGTACACTCACATCATTGGTTTGGATGATGAGTTATGGGGTATCTTAGAAGATGGCATTGGCATTCAAATCAGTGGTGTTGGTATGGTTTATGACAGAAATCATCTCACTCCTGCTCAGAAAAAGATATACATAAAACATCATTGAGTGAGAGGAATTCTTATTGATGCCTTGCCTCATTCTGAGTACATAAAGATTATTGATAAGTCCACTGCCAAAAATATCTTTGAATCTTTATGTGCTACCTATGAAGGTAACCAGCAAGTTCAAGAAGTTAAAACAAATCTCCTGGTTCAACAATATGAGTTGTTCAAAATGAAAAATGTTGAGAACATTGAAACTATGTTCTCAAGATTTCAAGTTCTTGTGTCGGGACTTCAGGTCTTGAACAAGAGCTACACTACTTCATATCATGTCAAAAAGATTGTTAAGAGTCTTCCTGCCAAATACATACCCAAAGTTACTGCTATTCAAGAAGCTAAAGACTTAAACACATTAGGTCTTTAAAGTATTGTTAGCAATCTCTAAAGCCATGAGATCGACCTGAATCGAGGTGAGCCTATAAAGCAATTTAAAACACTGGCTTTAAATTCTGTTGGGAGATCTGAGAAATCTTCTCAGACTAAGGAGCATAAAGAAGCCACTCACGATGAAGGTTCTGATGAGGAATATGATAATGATGAAATGACTTTTATCATTAAAAGATTTCAACACTTGATCAAAAAGAAGAACAAATTCTCTGATATGTAGAAGAACAAAAGAAAAAAAGGAAAGCTTTCAAAGGATCAACTTCAAAAGCAAGTTCAAGAAAAGTCTCACGGCAACATGGGAAGAACTTGACAATGATGATGAAGCTGATAAAGAAGAAGCCAATCTTGCTCTAATGGCCTCAACATTTTCAGATTCAGAATCTGAAGCTGGTTCTGACTCATATTTAGAAGATATAGAAGAGGTATTTTCTAAACTATCTAAATCTGATTTAATTACTTTGTGTCAAGATCTTATGGAAAGATGTCAGCAGAAAGCCAAACATATGAAAATTTTAAAGAAGAAATATGGTCTTGCAAGAGAAGAACTAAGCTTCTCTAAAGACAAAATTGAAAAACTTTAAAGAGATCAGATTGTTTTAATAAAAGATATATATGATAAACCTCTTGATAAGTATGAATCTTCTCTTCAAGAGTTTGCCATATCTGGCTATAACAAAACTAAACTTACTTCCATGATCTATGGAGTAAGTAAGACAAAGGAGAAGGTCTTGGTTGTCATCAGAAACCTTATAATCAAAGGACTGATATCTTGATGAAACCTTCAGATCCTTTTTCTTAAAGCACTTCTCAAAAGGGGATGAATGCTTATTTTATGTCTGCTAATGAAAATAGTAAAGTTATGAACGAATCAGAATCTGTGATAATTGACTCACAAGTTCTGAAGAAATACAAATCTCAGACTCAAAGATTAAAAGTTATAAGAAAACTTGAGGATTAGAACTCAAGGTTGTTAAATAAAAGGTTCTAAGGATCAGAAGTCAAGGTTAAGACCTATACTAGACAAAATGTTTGTAAAAAAAAGTCTAGAATGAGTCTAGACCTTACTATAAGGCAAAGGCTCAAAGCAAGAGGAAGACCTGCAAAAATAACCTCAAAGAACCCATACGAGTATGGGTACAAAAGAATGAGATTGTGTTTCCTGCAGATATGCTAAAGGGAAAAGGCCAAGCAACAACTCTTGTTTCAGGATAATGGTTGCTTACAACTTACAACAAGAAGAAGGCCTACATTCCAAATCCTAAATCTGAAGGAGGAAAGAAATGTGGAATATTGAAGAAACCAGTAAGACAAGATTACTGGTACTGGGAATGGTTTTCATTCTTTGAAATGCTGAATGGACCAACTTATCCTCATATAGTAAAAGACTTATGGGTTAGGGCTGAATTTTTTGATGAATATGTTGCATCGGTGGAACTGAATCAATTGATTGAGAAGGATAATTATTTGAAAGGGAAGAGTAGTGAATAAGTGGGTTTGAAGAAGTAGAAATCAGATCAGCAGTAATGGGTGTTAAAGTTGTCATCACTTAGAAAATGATTGCTAAACTTTTAAAGGCACCTAACTCTAGAAGGTTTATTGTAAACACTAAAGAGAACAGTCCTGAAGCAGATGCTATCAAAAGATATTTGTTTAATAATGCTGGTAATTTGTGTTCTTATGAATTTGGAAAGGTCAAGAACATGCAGAAGAATTTAAGCTTCTATTTGAAATTCTTATTGGATGTCTAATCCCTAGAGAAGGGAGTACTGATCAGATCTCATGGGATCACAAGCATTTTATATTCTACTTGAAGAATGAAGATAATATGAATATCTCTACATACATCTTCAATCACCCATGTGAGGCTAGCAAGGATAACACAAAGATTCGCAAGATGAACATGCATTATGTCAGACTATTGTCTAAACTGTTTTATCAAGATCGTCTAATTGATGCCCTTAAAACTTTACCTAACAATGGGGATCTGGAGGAGATTCATGGAAACATCCTGTCTACTTATGTTCTTGCAAACGTGAAGCTTATGAAGAAAAGTGATGTGGTAGCTTCAAGGGTGTCTCTCTCAGTTAAATGTACTAATCCTAACTATCTTGAGGATTATCCTGTCATCACCAAGATGGATAATCCTGAAGTAATCAAATTATACATAGAACAAACATTCAAAGAGGGAGTGGTTATTAGATTGAACGACTTACCTGATAAACCTACCGATGTATTCCATCCTTCTAAAAAGAGGAAGCAAGTTGCTTAAGTTACTCAAAAGGATGTTCAGAAGCCCTCTAGGAAAAGAAAGGAGATTAAGGAAGAGATAAAAGAATTCATTGCTTCCACTGTCTTAATACCATCCAAGTAAAAAAGTGGAAGGACTCCTCCAAAGGTGTCTTCTCCTTGTGTATTATCGGATGCACCTTCAAGAAGGAAGAAGTTGAGGAAGTTGTGTGGAATAGAAGAGGACGAGGAAGAAAAGTATGCTAGTGAATCACTGATTAGAAGAAAGAAAGTTGCAGATGTTGTTGTTCAGAAGAGTGTGGTAGAGCCTATCTTCAGAAGTGCTCAATTGTTAGCATTTGTTATGTTGGATAAATTAGAGAAGCATCCAAAAAACACTGATTCTTTGATTTAAGAAGCTGTTGCTATTGGTGATTTGGAGACTGCAGAGGTTCAAGATGCAAAAGTGATTGTTGGGTTGAAGTATATTGAGACAGAAGATTCTGGTATTCCTGAAGAAGTAGTTTCAGGAGCTGTTGTTAAAGACAATCTGACTACTTCAAAACACTAAATATTGGTATGACATGTATTAATCTCAACCTTATCTCTGAAGATGATTTTGGATACTCCGCCCTAAACCATAAATATACAACCCCCTTACCAATTTACTCACCCAATACCATTCTGTCGCAACCTGCGAAAAAAACAACCGGCAAAAAAAGAAATGACAGAAGAGTCGCCACTGTGCGTTATTTATCCCAAAGGAGAGGGAAAGGAAACGCTCGAAGTAAACCTGGGAAAAGGAAAGGAAAAGACAAGGCCTCGCAACGAAATCTTGGGTTCGGGAGTCGATTATGCGAAGGGAAGGTATTAACACCCCTACGCATCCGTAGTACTCTACGGGATCCACTCTTGTTGTTCTTGTCTAAAGGGTGTGGGTTTATCTAATGCATTATTTACTAAAAGAGGGGTCAAAAGAAAATGACTCGCACGGATGTCGCATCCATTGCATACGTATCTCATATGAATATGAGAATCAGAGTCTTCGTAGCTCGGCTAACTATGGGTTAGGGGGATGTGTGCTCGATAAGACATCACGTCTTATGTCTACGTATCTCATTTGGAATGAGAATCAGAGCAAAACGTAGTTCGGCTAACTACGGGGTTGGTTGTGTTTTTGGGTGAACGACGTTACTACGCAATCTACCGGATGCTCGACCTTTGGAGACTTACTCGCCTGTAGTAGAAGGAGTAAACGTGTTCTTAGGAGAAGAAAAATCAATGAGTTGTTGGTGTTTTAGGGATGCTCATGCAAAAAGGCAGTCCTAGACGAGGGAACCGCGCTACCTTAATTGACATGTAGACGAGAGACTATACTAAGCTTAGCAATCCTATGGGGAGACGATCACGCCATACAAAACAAACATGCATAAAGTAAACACGCCAACAAGGGGGTTCAAACATACATGGGTAGGGCTTTAGTCAAGAGGGGTCATATCAACCTCGACAAACAAGCCATGAAAAGGTAAATAAACGGGCTCTTAACCACTGATATTGAACGTCAGGATGAGCAGACAAAAAGGATAATGAGGATAAGACCTCATAGCTCTTAACCCTGGACAGGGTGAGCTCATGACAAGGCATGGGGGTTCAGAAAGATGGAACCCTCTCCACTAACCGACCGGATAAAAGATCTTGGACTTTTGTTCTGAAGCATCGACACGTAGTGTGATCTTAAAGAACGACGCACTGAATAACGGGGGATTGACTACTAATCCCTTTTATCTGTCAATTGCCTCTTCATGGAGGTCTTTAGCACTGGTGCCTCTCCCTGGAGGTCTTTAGGCGCAAAAATAAACACACAAAAAACATTGCCTCCTATCGAGGTCTTCCAGCTAAGAAAACGGTAAAATGCGGGAAAAATAAAGGGATCAAGAGATCTACCGCACGGATAAAAATCCGAAGTAATAGCAACTAACGACACAAGAAACCCGGAGATCCCTCAAGCTAGCACCATCAGAGAAAGTGAGTCATTACAAGTAATCGGAATAAACCTCTAGGTGGTATCTCACAAATAAAGTGGAATACCAAGCAAGCCATCTCTTCTAAAGTCATGTGAGCCCTCACAAAAAACTCAACAAACAGGTTAGAGTAACAGGATGGAATTAGGAGAAAACAATGCCATGACGAACACCAAAACAGATTAGAGCACACAGAAAAAACAACTGCTGTCGCGATCGCTGCTGCTTTGCTTAGCGAAGCTTCACTGCATGCTCGCCTAGCGAGGTGCTAGCAAGCGCCTACGGGTTTTGGGTTCTTCATGGATAACAGTACGATCTCAGAAACCCCAAACCCCGTGGTCTCCAATTCAGAAATTAAGTGATTAAATATTCAAGGTATTGTTGTATACATTCATGAATATCTAGACCCGTGGTCAAAACCTAACGATACCTCATACATTCAGAGAATTCAAATTGAAAGCATAGAGTAATGGGAATAAGGGCAAACCTGATTGGAGAGATCGATTGAAATCGAATGGCACAGCTGGGTTTGCAAAACAATGTTAGGGTTTGCGTGAGATGGAGGTGAAAAAGTGTGTGAGTCAGGGTGAACTTTTCAGAGCTGTCTGGAGGTTGCTGCAGATTAGTTCGTAGGTCTCTTTCTCTCTCTTTTTTCTCCTTTTTTTTCTTTTGCTCTACTGAAACTCTAGTATTTATAACTTGATTTTCGTGGCTGGGTGGGCTCAAATGAGGGCAACTCAAGCCCATGACTTTCTGTTATATTCTGAAAACGCGTGCGCTTCGCCCAACGAAGGATTTTCTCGCCTAGCGAGCATGACGGTTCAAGGTTCGCTAGGCAAACCATTCTGCTCGCCTAGCGAGCATGACAGCTCAGGAACAGAGTTTTGCTCCTTCAAGATTAGCGTTCTGAATGATGAATAGACCCATTTGAACCCGTTGGAAGTAACTCAAGTCTTTCCCTTGTGTTGACTGATCACCCGGATATGACCTGTAAAGTGTCTTGGATGATGTTCAAGCTTCTTGGATCCGATTCTGACTGACATAATGAAATGCAATATGACATGTTAAATGACCTAAAAAATGAATGCATGAATGAGGAGGGCAAATTTTGGGGTGTTACAGCTGCCCCTATTTAATAATCAGCTAACCCGAGCAGGATGAAAGCGAACAACTTATCAGACCAACAGGGTGAGCTGTGATTGAATACCAAAGACAGACCAAAAATTTGCGTTCTGAGAACACCACAAAAATGCTGAAATACACCGCGCTGTTTATTTCTCTTCCGATCCTCTGGATGAATCTGAATCAGTCTTCTGACTTAATCTGGAGTTTCGATCCTCTGGCTGAATCTATACTCAATTTAGTCTTCTAGTTGGATATTAATTTTGATCTTCGGGATGGATACGATTTTGTTTTCTGGCTAGACACGACTTCAATCTTCTGGCTAGATCTACTTCGATCTTCTGGCTAGATCCTCTTTGTTTCGATTCTCTGGCTGAATCTATTTTCGGTCGTCGGGCTAGACCTGACTTCGATCTTCTGGCTAGATCCACTTCGATCTTCTGGCTAGATCTTCTTTGTTTCGATTCTCTTGCTGAATATATTCTCTTTGATTCTCTGGCTGAATCTATTCTCTTTGATTCTCTGGCCGAATCTATTTTCGGTCTTCGGGCTAGACCTGACTTCGATCTTCTGGCTAGATCTACTTCGATCTTCTGGCTAGATCTACTTCGTTCCGATTCTCTGGCCGAATCTATTTTCGGTTGTCGGGCTAGACCTTCTTTCTTTTGATTCTCTGGCCGAATCTATTTTCGGTCTTCGGGCTAGACCTGGCTTCGATCTTCTGGCTAGATCTGGATTGATTTGATGATAAATTCCCATCATCAGGATCTCGCATCTGAGGCATGTGCTGGTTGACCCTCTTTCGAGATCTACACCCAATCTTCATGTTAGATATGCAGCTTCGAGAATATTCCACTTTTTGGGCTTCGTACATATTCTTCAGGCTAGAACATGTTGTAACGACTCTTCAATTAGACTTTATTTTTAAATTGCGATTCGCGGGCTGGATCCTCTTGTAGGTTGATTTTGTGTTGAGCTGTCAATCTACTCATCTAGCTGGCTTGCTGGGGAAATAATGCTCGTAGGCGACTCTCTGGCTGAATCTTCGAAATGACCCTCATGCTGGATCACACGTACTTGATCCTCTGGCTGAATCTCATGACTTTGGTTGTAAAGTAATTCTTCAGTCTGCTTTGAAGAACCTGTTTATCAGCTTATGTGTATGCTTGATATGCATGCAAATGCAAATGTTATGTATGGTGCAAAAAGGAATCTGCTTGGGGGAAGCAAATTCTGGTAGGGAACGGATCGCTGCATCAATCCTTGAATGCTCTGTGGGGAATGATCCCTCTGCCGGGACCGGGGAGCCACCGAAAATAAATCGGCTCTCCCTTTTTTGAAAAGTTGACCTTGCTGGGAGAGTATCAACCATGGGAACCTTGTTTGGCGAGGCTCTGTGAGGAGAGTCTGCGGGGAAAGCACTTCCTGGGGAAATGTCGTAGGAATCGACCTTTGCTGAAGATATGAACTTGCTAATCGTCCTCAGGCTGAGGATCAAAACAAATTTGTTAAAAATAATCTGCTGGGGAATGAGGCGAACACTGGGGACACCACCCTCTTGTCTGTTGGGTATGCAACTACTCCGCTGTTGCTGGGGATACAAGATGCACCTCTACTGGGGGACATGCTCTGCTGAGGAGAGACTTTGTCAACCGCTTGGGGATGAGGATTCATGACTTGGCATCCGGTTCCCGTGACTTGCAAATCACACACGTATGTCCCGGGGGAATTACTCGGTTTGAATTCACCGTCTGGGATCAAGCACGTTCAAAGCAATTTTAAATGTTTTCCTGTGCAAATCATCTGTAAAAGCCACCATTATGTTCGGATGCAATATGTTTTATCAAAAATTCGGACATTTTTTGCAAACAAACTGATAAATGAAAAATAAAGAGGCTTTTTAACTGAATTATTCGTCTTTTATTAAAAAATTTGTGCCAGGAATAGGCGAGTACATCAGGAAGCTGATCCCTGAAAAGAGGCGATCGCTATAAATTGAACAAAAGAAAACTATCCTAATGGCAATGTGGATACGGAGTCCCACTGAGTTTCGACTCTGCTATGGCTCGTATGACCTCAAGACGCTATGCTCATCTTGCTTTCTGAAGTGGATGATTAGTCGATCTTTAACCTTCGAAGATTGCCGAATTTAATGAAACGGTGATATAACACGGATGAACTCAGATTGCAGTTATTCGCTTATCCCCCCTTTTGCGTGGACCGCCCTTTTGGGTTTTCAATCCACCGGGATACCCTTTTTTGCCTGAGTCGCCCTTTCGGGTTTTCGACTCACCGGGTGTACATTTTTTATTTTTATTTTTTTATATCCCTAATTTTTGCCTGAACCCTTTTTATTATTTTTTTTGGTTCGTCGTGATGCCCATTTCTGCCTGGACTCTTTCTTTTTATTGTCCAGCGGGTCAATTATGCGAAGTATTTTTTAACTGCGTCTGAGTTGACAGGGGATGGGAAGTCTTCGCCATCCATGGTTGTTAGCATCAAAGCTCCTCCAGAGAAAACTCTTTTAACCACGCATGGACCCTCATAGTTCGGTGTCCATTTGCCCCTGTGATCTGTGTTGGGAGGAAGAATTCTTTTGAGTACCAATTCACTGACTTGATACTCCCGAGGGCGCACTTTCTGATCAAATGCTCTCTTCATTCGTCTCTGATATAGTTGGCCATGGCATATAGCTGCTAGTCTCTTTTCCTCAACTAGGCTCAGCTGATTGTATCGAGAACGGACCCATTCTGCTTCGTCCAGCTTAACATCTATCAGGACCCGCAAAGAAGGAATTTCGACTTCAACCGGAAGAACTGCTTCCATGCCATATACAAGCTGATAAGGTGTTGCCCCGGTGGATGTTCTAATTGAAGTTCGATACCCATGTAATGTAAACGGTAACATCTCATGCCAGTCCTTGTATGTTACCACCATCTTTTGCACAATCTTCTTAATATTCTTGTTAGCTGCCTCAACAGCGCCATTCATCTTTGGCTTGTAAGGAGAAGAATTATGATGCTCGATTTTAAAGTCCCGACAAAGCTCTGCCATCATTTTGTTATTGAGATTCGAACCATTATCAGTAATGATCCGCTCGGGAACTCCGTATTTGCAGATGATATCTCTTTTCAGAAATCTGGCTACCACCTGCTTCGTAACATTCGCATAGGATGCTGCTTCCACCCACTTAGTGAAGTAATCAATAGCGACCAAAATGAATCTATGGCCGTTGGAAGCAGTCGGTTCGATTTTGCCAATCATATCGATGCCCTACATTGCAAAAGGCCAAGGTGACGACATGACATTCAATGGGCTTGGAGGGATATGCACTTTATCTGCGTAAATCTGGCACTTGTGACACTTTCGGGCGTATGCGCAACAGTCTGCCTCCATTGCTAACCAATAATACCCCGACCTTAACAACTTCTTAGCCATTGCATGTCCTCCGGCATGGGTACCGAAAGATCCCTCATGTACTTCTTGCATTAACATGTCCGCTTCCTGCTTGTCCACACATCTGAGCAAGACCATGTCGAAATTTCGCTTGTACAGAGTATCATCTGAGTTCAGAAAGAAACTACCGGCTAACCTCCTCAACGTCATCTTATCGTTCGAAGATGCCCCGGCTGGGTACTCTTGACTCTTCAGGAAACGCTTGATGTCATGATACCATGGCTTATCATCAGATACTGCATCGGCAGCAAACACATAGGCGGGTATATCAAGCCGGAATACATCAATTCTGGGTACGTAGTTCCAACATAGCACCTTAATCATCGAAGACAAGGTAGCCAAAGCATCAACAAATTGGTTTTCTTCACGAGGAATGTAATGCAGCTTCACCGTTGTAAAGAAAGTCAACAATCTTCTCGTGTAGTCTCTGTAAGGAACCAAATGAGGCTGATGTGTATGCCATTTCCCGTTGGTTTGATTGATGACCAATGCTGAATCCCCGTATACATCTAGGGTTTTAATCCGTAGGTTGATGGCTTCCTCAAGTCCTAGGATACAAGCTTCGTATTCAGCTTCATTGTTGGTGCAGGGAAAAGTTATTCTGGCACAAAATGGCATATGAACCCCCTCCGGCGTGATCAACACTGCACCAACTCCGCGACCATTGACGTTGACCGCCCCATCAAACATCATAATCCATTTGGATTCAGGGTCAGGCCCCTCCTCCGAGAGTGGTTCCTCGCAATCTTTCGATTTGAGAAACATGATGTCCTCATCAGGAAAGTCGAACCTCATAGGTTGGTAATCATCAATCGGTTGCTCTGCAAGATAGTCTGACAAGACACTTCCTTTGATGGCTTTTTGTGAAGTGTATTGGATGTCATACTCTGTCACTATCATTTTCCACCTAGCAACCCTTCCGGTAAGCGCTGTCTTTTCAAAAATATACTTGACTGGATCCATCTTTGATATCAATAGAGTCGTGTGAGTCAACATATACTGCCTTAGTCGGCGAGAAACCCATGCCAAAACGCAGTAAGTTTTCTCGAGCAGTGAGTATCTTTGTTCACAGTCGGTAAACTTTTTGCTAAGGTAGTATATTGCATGCTCTTTTCGACCTGACTCGTCATGCTGACCGAGCACACAACCCATTGACCTTTCTAACACCGTCAAGTACATGATCAACGGTCTTCCCTCTACTGGAGGCATTAGAATCGGGGGCTCCTGCAAATACTCTTTTATTCTTTCAAAGGCTTTCTGACAATCATCATTCCACCTGACCTCTTGCTCTTTTTTCAGCACCTTGAACAATGGCTCGCATGTGGCTGTTAGATTAGATATGAACCTTGAAATGTAGTTCAATCTGCCCAGATAGCCACGAATCTCTCTTTCGGTTTTAGGTGCAGGCATTTCTTGAATAGCTTTTACCTTCGCAGGATCTACCTCTATTCCTCTTTCACTTACAGTGAAACCTAACAGCTTACCAGTTCGCACTCCAAAAGTGCACTTGTTCGGATTCAGCCTTAACTTGAACCTTCTTAGACGTTCAAACAACTTCTGCAGATTCACCAAATGTTCTTCTTCTGTCCGGGACTTGGCAATCATATCATCCACATAGCATTCAATCTCTTTGTGAATCATATCATGAAAAAGTGTTACCATAGCCCGTTGGTACGTTGCCCCTGCGTTCTTCAACCCAAAAGGCATGACCTTGTAACATAAGGTACCCTACGGTGTGAAGAATGTCGTCTTTTCCATGTCTTCCGGTGCCATCTTGATCTGATTATAACCAGAGAAACCATCCATGAAAGAATATACAGAGAACTGAGCTGTGTTATCAACCAAAACATCGATATGAGGCAATGGGAAGTCGTCTTTCGGACTAGCTCTATTCAGATCTCTGTAATCGACGCACACCTATACTTTGCCATCCTTCTTGGGTATTGGTACGATATTGGCAACCCATGGTGGGTAACTGGCCACAGCGAGAAACCCTGCGTCCCACTGTTTTTGAACTTCTTCTTTGATTTTCATTGCCATGTCAGGATGAGTTCGACGTAACTTCTGCTTTACCGGCGGCATCTCTTCATTTAACGGTAACCTGTGCACAATGATGTCTGTATCCAAACCTGGCATATCTTGATAGGACCAAGCAAAGATGTCGACGTACTCACGAAGCAAACTGATCAACCATTCTTTCACCTCGGCTTGTAGACTGGCCCCGATCTTGATCTCTTTCCTGTCGTCTTCGGTACCAATGTTGACGGTCTCAATCACCTCCTGATAAGGTGTAATAGCTTGGTCCTCCTGTTTCAACAACCTGGCTAACTCTTCAGGCAATTCACGATCTTCCTCAACCCCTTCTCCAGCTCGATAGATAGGATTGTCGAAGTCATACTTGGCCATAGCAGTGTCGTTAGCAGTGAGATCCGGGTGATCGGCTCTGCATGATGGAGGATCATGCTTTACCTTAGAATGAGATTTTTTTTTGTTGGGAAAGAAAAACGAAAAAAGAAACATTGCCATTTTTATTGTTTTTTTTGTAGAAGTAAAAATAATTGAAAGAAAGAGAACACAAAATTGTTTGCAAAAGCTGCCCTTTATTGATGATGAAAATAATTGCGAAATGCGACTAAATGGATGACCCTACAGATGAGTCATTACACCTTGGGCAAAGTGTAAGACTTTATTATGCATGTAATAAAAGGAAAACAATAAAAATTACTCTTTCAGTAGAGTAACCCAAACGACTTTTTCAAATGACCAATTGTTGAGCTTTTCTCCCGGGACACACGGGCGAATCCAGCTATCTAAGTCACAGTCGCTGTCAGCCTTGTCTTCATCTGCAACATTGACAATGTGGGGAGAAACCAAACCCCCGTTGGAGAAAGTACCGACTTCATTCTTCTGAGACCCCGGAGTAAACCCCAATCCAAACTTGTCTTCTTTGATGACTGGCTCCACAAATTTGCCCCAGCCTTGGGCATTACCAGCTTTAACCACTTCAACAGCTTGCTTGTATGAAGAGATAGAAGTTCCGACCTTCTCGGACTTAGGTGAAAAGACAGCTTCGGGCGCGACCTCACTGATGTTTATGGCTTCAAAGCCCTGACACAACATCTCATGCATCTCGCCATCCATCTCCACATACTTAAATGTAGACAGGTGGCTAACAAAAATATCCTCTTCACCACAGACGGTGACGACCTGACCTTCTAGTTCATATTTGAGCTTCTGGTGGAGAGTAGAAGTAACAGCACCGGCAGCATGAATCCAGGGCCGACCTAGCAGACAACTATAGGCAGGCTGGATATCCATCACATAAAAGGTGCTCTTGAACATCTGCGGTCCAATCTTAACTGGAAATTCAACTTCGCCAAAGACAGATCTCTTAAAGCCATCAAAAGCCCTCACAACTAAATTGCTTGGCCTTAGGATGATGCCATTGCAATCCAACTTCATTAAGGATTTCTTTGGAAGAACATTCAGAGAAGAGCCTGTATCAACCAAAACATGGGAAAGCACCGCCCCTTTGCATTCCATTGTGATATGCAAAGCTTTGTTGTGACTCCTGCCCTCCGATGTCAGGTCATAGTCGGTGAAACCTAGCCCATGGCTAGCATTTACATTTGAAACTACCGACTCCAGCTGGTTAACGATTATCTCTGGTGGAACATAGGCCATATTCAGTACTTTCAACAAGGCTGCTTTATGCGCCTCAGAGCACATCAATAGTGAGAGAATGGAGATCTTTGAGGGCGTCTAATTCAGCTGGTCGACTACCTTGTAGTCACTTTTCTTGATAATCCTCATAAACTCATCCACTTCTTTCTCGAATGCGGTCTTTGGAGGAGCTTCCTCAGCAGTAACCTCTTCGGTGACTACCCGTTTTCCTTTAGCCTTGGCAGCTGCCTCAGCTTCAGTATTCGTGCGCAATATTGATGTTGCAAATAGGCGTCCACTACGAGTGAAGCCACCAACCCCTCCAACATTGTCTACAACGGAGCTGCCAATGTCAATGTCTTCATCGTTAACTTTCGGTCCCTGGAAGTAGATATCAGCCCCATAGTGCCACGGGATAGCACTGTCTTTCTCATATGGAACAAGTCCTGGTACCGTGATGGTGACCGGACTAACCAAAGTCGGTTGAGGGCTGTCAGAGTAAATTGTAACTGGTGCTGGACTTTTGATGTTCACCGTTGCTGGTTCTGTACCTTCTGGGAAATATATCGTTGTCGGAGCGGGTCTCTCGGGAACATATATTTCTTCAGGAGTGAAATAAATCGTCACTGTCGACACATCATTCTTCACTGGACGAGTCTGATCGAACTGAAGACAACCTTCATCTATCAGTCGTTGAATACCTCTTCTCAAACTGTCACATCCGTTCTCGGCAGCTTGACAATTTCTGCACTCTTCCCCACAGCCTGGGAAAATCTGTCCTTTCAAAAGTCGGTCTTTGACCACCGATAGCGAAGTCTCCACTTTAGTCACATCAGAAACCAAATTCAAAGTTTCCCCACCATCAACAATATTAATCCTTTGCCCACCGTGGGCTGGCATCGGGTTTTGGATAACATTAGGCACCGGAGAAAAATTGATAGCCTGGGCATCTCTCAAATCTTGTACCTTTAGCTGGAGAGCCTTGCAATTATCTGTAGTATGGCCAGGTGCGTTGGAGTGAAAAGCACATCTGGCGTTGACATCATAACCCCTAGGCAAATTATTGGGATCGATTGGTGGGGCCAGAGTTCTCAATGTAACCAGATTCAAGTCAATCAGCCTGGGGAGTAATACAGAATAAGGCATTGGGATTGGCTCAATGACCCGGTCCGTATGTCTTGGACGTTGTTGATAGTGTCTCTGCTGACCCGGGTTACCTCCTTATTGTTGATTGTTGTACATGGGTTGCTGTTGCAGATGATACTGCGGTTGTTGTTGCTGTTGAGGAGCAGGTGTTGGAATAGTGACTGCGGCCACTTGATCTTGATAATAATTAGGGCGTCTTCTGCCCCTACCTCTGCCGGCATACACAACGCTTGTCTCGCCTTCTCTTCTTCGCTGACCGTTACCAACAAACGGTTTCTTGGGACCTGATGAGCTGGAAGCACTATTGTCTTGAATTCGGCCCATCTTCAACAGAATCTCGATTCTTTCTCCCGCAATTACTATCTCTACAAAGCTGATTAACGGGCAAGCAACCAATCTCTCAATATAATTGCCTTGAAGAGTGTTCATGAACATGTCCGCCATCTCCCTTTCAGACATAGGGGGTTGAACGGACGCAACAATCTGTCTCCAACGCTGAGCATATTCTCTAAAGGTCTCCTTGGCAGTCTGAGACATTCCTTGCAACAAGGTCCGATTTGGAGCCATGTCCAAGTTGTATTGATATTGCTTGACAAAGGCCTCTGCCAAGTCTTTCCAGCTCTTGATGGTAGTACGAGACAAATGAGAATACCATTCACGAGAAGCTCCAGTTAGACTGTCTTCAAAATAGTACATCCACAGCTTTTCGTCTTCCGTGTGAGCTCCCAACCTTCCCAAATAAGATTGGAGATGAGTGTGTGGGCAGGAAGCCCCGTTGTATTTCTCAAAAGTAGGGGGTTTGAACTTGTGAGGAATCCTTACTCCCTGAACCAGACCAAGATTTGTGACATCAAAACCTAAGGAATTTTGAGACTCCAAAGATTTGAGCTTCTCAGCAAGCTCATCCATACGGCGAGTGGTCTCATGGGCTTCGTCGTGCAAAGAGAATTGATCATACTGATAATCTTTAGTAACAGAGCGCCCGTTAATCCGAATTCCTTGATTCACATTGTACCTTCCGCCAATACCATTTCCAGCATTCCCCGTGTTGCCAACATTACCCGGGTTTCCATCAGCATTTGCGTTACCCGCGTTACCAGTGTTCACAGGGTTATCAGCGTTCCCAGGGTTACCAGGGTTTCCCTCAGCATTTGGTATCTCTACCTCTGGATCGGGCCTCGGTTGCTCAACCAATTCCCTCATCTTTTCCTGGCCTTCTGCCATACCAGTCATCAATGTCATGAACTGATCCATCCTTTCACGCATATCAGCCAACTCTTTCTGTACCTGGTCCATCGCTAGTTGCAGACGATTTTCCTTTGTCGGGTACCTGTGGAGTCGCTTGGGACCAATAATGCCTGAAATAGGGAACGGGTATTAGACACTGCGGTGACACCTGCAAAACAAACAAGGGTTAATATGCATGGTATGCGATGCGCTGCTTATTCAATTTTAAGGCACCCCCTTTCTCAATTCCGGTAAAACCACATGGTCAGGAGTAATCAAAGCTTTTATCTGACGCGATGGGCCGATCTTGGTATCGAAGAAATGATAGGTCACATTACTCTTCCTGGGAGCCTCCATAATAAGCACAGATCAGCCAAACCAAACCGAGAAAGGGAATACCCGCAAATGAATAAACATGAGATGTTGGATGCAAATATGCAGATGATGTTATGCAATGCAGTGGCATGTCAATCAGGATCGCTGTATCTGCTTGAACATCTGTAGGTTGCACTATCTGAAGAGAAACCCACTGAGTAATATAATACGAGATCAAAGCTCTGCTCCAGAAAACCGGGTGGGTTGAAGGTTAAGGTTTCCTGAATTTAGCCCGCCCCTCACTGGTAGGTTCTAAGAACAAAAGTTCGTCAACTTCAGCCCTTCGGTCGAGAATAATACGTTTACTACTGAAGGTTTGGCATTATTACGGGATAAAAGACCTCCACTGACTCCCCTCAACAGGACATCCTAATAGCAAGTTCCCAGTTTTGGGGTCCTCGGGTTGAGCAGCGAGAATGCGCCCACCAGAGCTAACATAAACGCGTCTCGGAGGAGAGGCCTCGACTGAGTTCTCGGGAAATGGTCACCAGAGTCGACAATTTCTAAAGGAACATCATGCCGTTACGGAACACCCGTAGGACAGAATATATCCAAAAGAAACCTCGTTTGGGTGTGGGTCTTCATGAACGACTTAACGTAGCAACACGCCACGCAAGCCTCATGACTATCCACTCTACAACCTGTGTGTACGCTCAAGCCTGGGTAATGGGCTTATCTCTCATAGAACATCCCACCCCAACAAACAAATAAACCACAAAGCCAGCAGACACGACAATGATATGTACACAAGTGCTGAAAAATAAATAACTGTACAAAAGAATAAACACCCAACAAACAAGAAACCTACAAAAGCTAGGAGGGACTCGCTTAGGGGAAACCGGGTGCCCAGCAGAGTCACCAGCTATCACAACCTGCGAAAAAAGAAATGACAGAAGAGTCGCCACCGTGCGTTATTTATCCCAAAGGAGGGGGGAAAGGAAACGCTCGAAGTAAACCTGGGAAAAGGAAAGGAAAAGACAAGGCCTCGCAACCAAATCTTGGGTTCGGGAGTCGATTATGCGAAGGGAAGGTATTAACACCCCTACGCATCCTTAGTACTCTACGGGATCCACTCTTGTTGTTCTTGTCTAAAGGGTGTGGGTTTATCTAATGCACTATTTACTAAAAGAGGGGTCAAAAGAAAATGACTCGCACGGATGTCGCATCCACTGCATACGTATCTCATCTGAATATAAGAATCAGAGTCTTCGTAGCTTGGCTAACTATGGGTTAGGGGGATGTGTGCTCGGTAAGACATCGCGTCTTATGCCTACGTATCTCATCTGGAATGAGAATCAGAGCAAAACGTAGTTCGGCTAACTACGGGGTTGGTTGTGTTTTTGGGTGAACGACGTTACTACGCAATCTACCGGATGCTCGACCTTTGGAGACTTACTCGCCTGTAGTAGAAGGAGTAAACGTGTTCTTAGGAGAAGAAAAATCAATGAGTTGTTGGTGTTTTAGGGATGCTCATGCAAAAAGGCAGTCCTAGACGAGGGAACCGCGCTACCTTAATTGACATGTAGACGAGAGACTATACGAAGCCTAGCAATCCTATGGGGAGACGATCACGCCATACAAAACAAACATGCATGAAGTAAACACACCAACAAGGGGGTTCAAACATACATGGGTAGGGCTTTAGTCAAGAGGGATCATATCAACCTCGACAAACAAGCCATGGAAAGGTAAATAAACGGGCTCTTAACCACTGACATTGAACGTCAGGATGAGCATACAAAAAGGGTAATGAGGATAAGACCTCATAGCTCTTAACCCTGGACAGGGTGAGCTCATGACAAGGCGTGGGGGTTCAGAAAGATGGAACCCTCTCCACTGACCGACCGGACAAAAGATCTTGGGCTTTTGTTCTGAAGCATCGACACGTAGTGTGATCTTAAAGAACGACGCACTGAATAACGGGGGATTGACTACTAATCCCTTTTATCCGTCAATTGCCTCTTCATGGAGGTCTTTAGCACTGGTGCCTCTCCCTGGAGGTCTTTAGGCGCAAAAATAAACACACAAAAACATTGCCTCCTATCGAGGTCTTCCAGCTAAGAAAACGGTAAAATGCGGGAAAAATAAAGGGATCAAGAGATCTACCGCACGGATAAAAATCCGAAGTAATAGCAACTAATGACACAAGAAACCTGGAGATCCCTCAAGCTAGCACCATCAGAGAAAGCGAGTCAGTACAGGTAATCGGAATAAACCTCTAGGTGGTATCCCACAAATAAAGTGGAATACCAAGCAAGCCATCTCTTCTAAAGTCATGTGAGCCCTCACAAAAAACTCAACAAACAGGTTAGAGTAACAGGATGGAATTAGGAGAAAATAATGCCATGACGAACACCAAAACAGATTAGAGCAAACAGAAAAAACAACTGCTGTCGCGATCGCTGCTGCTTCGCTTAGCGAAGCTTCGCTGCGTGCTCGCCTAGCGAGGTGCTAGCGAGCGCCTGCGGGTTTTGGGTTCTTCATGGATAACAGTACGATCTTAGAAACCCCAAACCCTGTGGTCTCCAATTCAGAAATTAAGTGATTAAACATTCAAGGTATTTTTTTATACATTCATGCATATCTAGACCCGTGGTCAAAACCTAACGATACCTCATACATTCAGAGAATTCAAATTGAAAGCATAGAGTAATGGGAATAAGGGCAAAGCTGATTGGAGAGATCGATTGAAATCGAATGGCACAGCTGGGTTTGCAAAGCAATGTTAGGGTTTGCGTGAGATGGAGGTGAAAAAGTGTGTGAGTTAGGGTGAACTTTTCAGAGCTGTCTGGAGGTTGCTGCAGATTAGTTCGTAGGTCTCTTTCTCTCTCTTTTTTCTCCTTTTTTTCTTTTGTTCTACTGAAACTCTAGTATTTATAACCTGATTTTCTTGGCTGGGTGGGCTCAAATGAGGGAAACTCAAGCCCATGACTTTCTGTTATATTCTGAAAACGTGTGCGCTTCGCCCAGCGAAGGATTTGCTCGTCTAGCGAGCATGACAGTTCAAGGTTCGCTAGGCGAACCATTCTGCTCGCCTAGCGAGCATGACAGTTCAGGAACAGAGTTTTTCTCCTTCAAGATTAGCGTTCTGAATGATGAATAGACCCATTTGAACCCGTTGGAAGTAACTCAAGTCTTTCCCTTGTGTTGACTGATCACCCGGATAGGACCCGCAAAGTGTCTTGGATGATGTTCAAGCTTCTTGGATCCGATTCCGAATGACATGATGAAATGCAATATGACATGTTAAATGACCTAAAAAATGAATGCATGAATGAGGAGGGCAAATTTTAGGGTGTTACACATTCATAAACACCATTTCTCACCCACAGTTGAACCTAATGGTGATCAGAATCAACTTACTCTTGTTTCTGTTCCTGATCAACAATCACCTCTGAACACAATGCTTGAACCCCCCCATAGAAGTTTCTAGTGGGAAAGCTACTTCCTTTAGCTCTGAGTCAGATTATGATGAAGCAAGGTTTGAAGCTCACCTTAACCTCAAATCTGCAAAACCTTCACCTATGATCATCAAACCTATCCATGCCATTCCTATTGAAACTTTTTCTCCTAAAAACCTACCATCAAACTAAACATGTTATGCTTCTGAAGCAGAACATGTAACCTTTGTTCAACCAGAAATTACCTCTCCACTAAAAACTCAACCCCCTCAACCATCACCTAGATTTATACCTCATAAAGTACTAAGCCCTATTCAGACTCAACTCCAAGGTCAAGTTGCATCTGAACTCCAGATTGAATATGAACAAAATACTTAGGATCTATCTTTTATTCAATTCACACATGAACCTAAAATTTAATTTGAACATATGACTTTTAACTAAATTCACCATGAAACCTCCCAAAACCTATATGTCCATAAAAACCAATCCTCTGGTCCTTCCCAAACTAACATTCCATCTCATCCACCTATTATCCAAACCAACCTGGGAGTAGTCAAATCAATATTTTTAGATACAATACAGAGTCTGGTCGAAGAGAGAGCATCTGCCTCTGACCCAATAGCCTTTGCTACTAAGTGAGATTCTCTCTAGACATCAGTTGTATCTGTCATTCAGAATCTAAAGGATGTCACTTCAGAATCTATCATTTCCTCTAGTAGAAGGCAAGAGCTTTTGGAAGAGAAGCTGGCCTCTGTTGCTGCTACTCAACAAGCCATGGTTGCCAAGAAAAAATGATATGGATAAAAGGATGAAGTCAATGGATGGTAGACAAGACATTATGGGTGCATATGTTAGAGCCGCGTTGGATCTTCTGAAGAAACCACAAGCTTATGATTTTAGAACCTTTTTGTCTTGTGTGATATTCATTTTTTTAATAAATATTTTCTTTCTTATAAAAATATCTCTATTCTTTCATCTGTTATGTTTTTATTTTATTTTAATATTTTCTTGCTTATGCGTTCTTACTCTAAGCTATATTTTTTTTCCGGGAATCATTATTTTTATCTGATAAAATTAATAACATTCTTTTGCTTTCTTTGAGATTCAATGGATGAATTACTTCTGCAATTTCTTGGACATTTGGTTCACATATTCAGAAAAAAGAAACTACTAAGACATTATCATTGCAACAAGGATATAAGAAATTATTTTTTCATTGATAAAACAAAGGAGTACAAGATCATTTTACATAAATTTGTCCAAATCTGAACAATATCCTCGTGCAATACATGATGTCTCCCAATCTATATCTCGTTCCTCACTACCCTCATTAGAGTCAAAATAAACTATCTACTTTTGCACCTTATTTTTCTTCTTCAACATCTTTTTCTTCTTCTTTGCCTTCCTCACCCTAAGTGCATCTCTGACAAGTCGACCCAAATGGCTGGGCCTTTTCAGTTGACTGCTGCTGGTGCTGCACCAAGGTGGTGGTCTTATTCTCAATAGTGGTTTCTATTGAGACAATGCTCACAATATTCTCTGAAGGAATACTCATGATGTTGGTAAGTAAGAAGAGTTGGTTGAAGATGTGGAAAATTAGTCAAATGATGTGTGCTTTTATATAAAAGTTTGAGTGACTCTTACGTTGCTTGTGGTAGTTGAAACATCTGGAGATTTAATGCTTGACACTTTGAGATCTTTATTACAATGATTACTTCTGATGGTTTCTAGTTCTAAATGATGTGTGACTGTCTTAAGTGTAAAAAAATTTCAACCAATCTAGCCATTTCTCTCTGTTGGGAAGTGCAAAAGTTTCTTTTTGCCATTGTTTATCAAAATTTATTTTTCCCACATATTTATTTCCTAAATATTCTGGTGATAGCCTATACTGGTGATAGCCATTTTAGACTCTGATCATACTGTTCCAGCTTCTGGTGATAGCCTAAACTCCGAGGGATAAAAGTGTCCCTGATCAGTACTTTGTACCAAAAGCAGACTAGTCTTGTCAAAGCGCCAAATTTCTAGAGAGATTCAACTAGGGTTTCATTTTGCAAGGCTCAAAGAATGGTGATGTGACCTCTTAAGTCTGTTCTACCTTTTGGTAGATTCCTAGTACTTTGGAAGGTGCTATGAACAATTCCTTTATTCAGTGAATAATACTTCTAACCATATACATCCTCCAACATCTCTCTTAGCATGCTTCTTCATGATTTTTTCTCTTATGCTTAACTCTCCAACAACTCTTTCTTTGCCTCTATAAAAGGAAGCTGAAGATTTGAAGGAAGGTCACAACAGCATAATATCAGAACATCTTGAGTATAACTTTGAGCTATTATTTATAATTGTTATTGCATAAGATCTTACGATTTCTTATCTTTGTGTATCATAGAAATCTTCAGAGTTAAGAACCTTTGCGGTTGTTGTAAAACTACTATAATTCTGATTGTGTATCAAAGTATAATTGTTATCTTTTCTACTAAACTGTTTGTTTAAAGTAGGGGAAGTCTCTTGCAAAGTTGCTTGAGTAGTGAAAGTCTTATACTTGTATGTATCAGCAAAGGAAGTCTCTTTCCCATGTGCTTGAGTAGTGAAGTCTCTTTTAGGTGTGATTGAGCAGAAGTCTCTTGGAGGTGTGATTTTGCAGAAGTCTCTTTGAGATGTGATTGAGAAAGTTGAATTCTCTTGCTAGTGTGCTTGATAAAATTGTAATCAATTTGATTATAGTGGAAATGTTTTGTTGAGGCAAGGGGACTGAATTACTCTCAGTTGAGGAGAGGAACCAGTATAAATGTTTGTGTGTTGCTTTACTTATTCTTTCTAATACATAATATTTCCGCTACCATTATCAACTCTAACATCAGATTATGAACTTTGTTCAGATTCTGAAGTTGTTCTTATCAGAAGTGAATCATTTTTGACATACATAATTCAACTCCCCCATTCTTGTGTATTTTTCTCACCTTCAACCCTAACTAGAAAAGTGCTATATATCTAGAGTTAAAAGCTCTCACTAATAATAACACTTGGGAATTAACTCCCATACCCATAATAAGAATGCTACAGGCTATAATTGGATCTTTAAATTAAAGTACTTAGCCAATGGTACCATAGAAAGATACAAGACACACACAATTGTCAAAGGCTTCACTCGAAACGAGGGTTTAGATTATCAACAAGCCTTTAGTCCTATTATTAAAATGACTAATATTAGATTACTCTTACCCAATGCTACCTACCAAGGCTTGCGTTTACATCAGTTAGACATTAATATTGCCTTCCTCCATGGGACTTGGATGAGGAGGTTTACATTAAAAGTCCCCCTGATCTCAATACTACTTCCAAGAACCTAGTTTGTAAACATAAGAAACCCATTTACGGCCTAAAGCGAGCTAGTAGACATTGGAATAGTAAGCTTACTTCCACCATTATTGACTTAGGTTTCATCTAATCTAAATCTGACTATTCTTTATTTATCAAGAAGCATGATGTATCTTTCATTGTCATTTTAGTATACGTAGACGATTTAATTCTTGCAGACACCAATTTATCTGATATCAATAGCATTAATTTTTTTTGGACAACAAATTTTGCATT
The DNA here is from genome assembly GCF_024323335.1 of Lathyrus oleraceus. Taxonomy (NCBI): domain Eukaryota; kingdom Viridiplantae; phylum Streptophyta; class Magnoliopsida; order Fabales; family Fabaceae; genus Lathyrus; species Lathyrus oleraceus. Next base: position 88,670,624 of record NC_066584.1, read on the forward strand.
AAAAATTTGGGAGACCTTAAATGTTTTCTTGGTTTCAAAATAGAAAGTTCCTAAAAAAATTCTTTATGCTAAAAGAAATATTGTTTAGATCTTTTGCGAGACATAAATGTATTGGAAACTAAACCAACTTCAACTCAAATGGATTCAACCCACAATCTATACTCTGATCCTGAAATCTCTTTTGTAGACCCAACACAATTCATATGCCTAATTGGTAAGTTGATTTATATGACACATTCATATCCTGCTATCAGTTACTTTGTATAAATATTAAGCTAATTCTTAATTAAACTATCCGCAACACACTTCTAAGCAGTTCATCAAATTGTAAGATATCTAAAGAAATCCTTAGAAATTGGGAATTTTCGAAGTCACTTCCAGTCCCATTCTCAATGGTTTCACAAATTCTGTATGGGGTCCTGTCCACTCAATTAAAGATCAACAACATGGTTTTGCTTATACCTTGACTATCTTACCTCAAAAAATGAGAACACGACCTCACAAAGCGCAACCGCATGCTCGCGCAATGGAATTAACATAGTTGCCACCAAACTTTATTTATTACCAAAGAAGGAAAAGAAAAATATCGATAAAACCCCTAAAAAGAAGACTATGGTTATGGTCGTCACAACCAAATCAGGGTTCGAGTGTCGATTACGCAAGGGGAAGGTATTAGCATCCGCCACGTCCGTTGTACTTAACGGGAACCCTTTGGTTAGTTGTGCATATTAGTGTTAGATTTGAAATGTTAGGCTTCTTAAGTTATTAAAAGGGAAAATAAAAGTAGGACCAAAATGTTTATTTTTTATTAGGGTGCTTGACAAGAATTTGAATCTCGTGCCTACGTATCTCCGCGTGCGATGGAGAACTCAAGGCTTCATAGTTCTGGGTAGAAAATGTTTTTTTTCTCGATTTTAATGAAAGCTACTTTATGTCAATTGACAAAAAACATTGATTGCTATCCAAAACAAGTGGAGAAGGGAACACTTGCATCATGGCCGAATGAATTTACAAACAACATTCGCGGGCAACGTTGCTAGCTTAATCGCACATTCAAGTGGACGAAATATTATTTTTGCATCGTCTCGAGACAAAATACCTTTCGCTTGTGAAAAGGGTTTGAGGATCAATCACATAGCGGTGAGAAAAGAGTTTGATATGTTGGATGCATTTTGAGTAATGTCGAGAACTTGGATGGGCGAGATATCCATCTTGAATCATAGCCTCTAGAGCTCGTGGTATCCACCATGTTTCTTTTCCATCTTATTTGCAAAAGGGTTTTGATATTTTTTTACATGTTTTGAGGTTTGATTAAGAAAAAGTTTTAAGAATTCACATTGAACATTTTGAATAATGGTGAAAGCTTGGATGAGCGAGATATCCATCTCGAATCCCAGCCTCTGAGCTCATGGTATCCACCCGTTCCTTTTCCATCTTTATCGAAAAATGTTTAATACGAATTAAGTGTTTTTGATTTTGATTGGGAAAATGGCTTGATGTTGGATCAAGAATTTGATTAGTGATGGAATTATGAAAATAGTTTGCAAGTGGTTTGAAAGTTTGAAAATGGTTGAAGGTGAAATAATGAGAGGTTGTGATAGTGGAACTGGTTTGATTTTGATAAAATTACTTGATGTTGGATCAAACATTTTTTTTTGTTATTTTTAAAAAGTGATTGATTTTAATATTTCGTTAGAAGCTACCTAAGATAACAAAACAATCAAAAGGAAAGCGATACAAATAGGAAAACAATACAAACCGGGGGAATGAAATACATTTTTCCGAATGGGGATTGCAATAAGGATAATCAAATGAAACAAAGGTCAATACAAAGAAAAACAAAATGCAAGCAGTAGGAGTGCATATGGCATATGTTCATCACATATTAATTAGAATTGAATCAAAAGAAATAAAGTAAAAGTGGAACATGTACGAATCAAGATCATTTCGCGAGGATGCAAATTGATATCACATAATGCAAAGACATGAAAAGTTTAACGAAATAGAACTAACGTTTAATTTAAGTGTAACGATGTTGGATCGTTATTGCTATCATGAATTGAATGAACTACTAATGTGAAACGTATCATCGCAAAATGGAACAGAATGAGAATGTAGTCAAAACATTCAACACTAAAATTACAATGAAATGACATTTAACACGTACAATGGCAAAAAAATGGTATTGAACCACAATGATGCAAAACTTCACAACTGAATTTGGAATAAGCGTATAGCAAAGAAATGCACACAAAATCATAAGTAATATGCTCAAAGCCAGTTTATGCTTATGGACAACAAACTATATGTCATATGCAATAGTCATAACATGGTAAAATTAAATCAATATATCGATAAAAATCTAATGGCATAACGACATATGATTAATGCTCGATCCGTGGATTTAAAAATACAATTTAACATGACAAAAGAAAAACAACAGTACACAAGCATGTATTTACATTATTAAAAACTGTTACAAAATTTGTTAATTCTACTCAAACATAACAGACATAAAGCAAACCAGCACATTAAATTATATGCGAATACGATCGAAAATAAATGCACAATCTAACAAACAACAACAGAAATGAGCAAGCAATAGCTATGCTTGAACAAAACTGTTACCAAACGCGTAACTGATGGTGAAAATAGTTGTTGATTACAAAAGTAGTTGTTGACAATGGCAAACCGCAACAAACTCAGTAGTTGCGTTCTCACTTCTCTTCAAAATGCAAATCTTCACTTGATATTGCACCCTTCTACTTTCTCTACACATGGTACATCACAATTTCCTTTGACATATCACCCTTCTTCCCAAGTATAATGCAAGCAATAGTGAAAACAGAAGTGGCAGAAAAAATTAGAAGCAAACACAGGGACACCAAAAGCCACGAGGTGTAGATCCGACAACAAATATAAAAGGGGAAACCATAAATGGAAAAAAAACTCATTTTGAGTTTGTAAAAGGGTGAGAGGGAGTCCGGTGATTTAAGGTTATGTTGTTTGACAGGAGAGGTTAAGGAGAGCTAAATTTTGTTGTTGGGTTGGCTCTTGTACTTGATTTGAAGGAGGAAGGTGTAAGTTGTTGGATGATTAAGATGATGAGTTATGGAAGTTATGGTGGAGGTAAATGGAGCTTCACGGTGGGGTTGGTGGTTGATGTTATTGTTCAATATGTTTGAAGAGCGGGAGGGAGTTTGGATTAAGTTGAGGGAGAGGTGGTTTCTCCAGAACAACGATAATAGTTTGATATGGTGTATGTTGAGGAGGTAAAGGCGGAGGAAGTGAGTTGTTCAAGGTTAGGTAATGGAGTTTGCAGGGAGATTATTCATAACTTGATTGATGATAAGGTGGTGGCTTGTATGTGTATTGAAGGATAGAAGAGTTAGGTTACAAGGGCAATTAACGGTGAGGAGGGAGTAGAGAAGAAACAGATGGTTATGTTGGAGAAGGTTTATTCGTGGTAGTGGCAGAAAAAACGAAAAATGGAGAAGACCACAGTGTTTTCTTTTTTTCCTTAAGATCTAAGTTACCCTCCTTTGAAATAGTATGAGTGGGCCTATTTTATTGGTCACTTTTCTCTCTATTCAAAAAGAGACATTAGGATTCTCGTGCATAACCTCTACCTCTCTTATTTGTCTTTTTCTGAATTCAAGATATAGGGGATGAATAAATGTCATGTGTGAAAAAAAAAGATCTTATATTTTTAATAGATCACATGAATTAAGGGCTTGGATAACTATCAATGAGGGGATATGATATTCCTCATGAGTGGGAAACTGTATACATCTATGTGGCCCTTTTTTAAAAATTAAGATTTGTTGAAAAGTATATCTTCGGCAAATATTTTTATATCGTATCCACAGAGATTGGTTGTTATTACCGCCGTTCTATAATCCAAATTGTTATAAGTTTAGAAAGTAATAAAGTTGTTTTGTTTGGAAAGTTATCTTGTGAGTAAATGTCACTAAAAACAGTAAAATGGTTTTAATCAAATGTAAAAGCTTGGCAAGATTGGAGTTCACTATTCCAAATGCTTATGATTCCTTATGATAACTATATAGATTTAAGATTATTGATGATGTTCAAGTATCCTCTCAATGTCATTTATGTCTAAATGATATTGTGATAATCACTATATTGATCCTTAGACGATCTCTCCACCTAACTATCAATATAGCAATCTTTAATGGTTGATACCAATGAAGAGTAATGAACAAATCTATCTCTACAACTTATTCACTACTTGAAAATCTATTTTATGTCAAGACTCAAATAATCTCTTTCAACAACTACTCAAATCTGATATTCAACTTAGGGCAAAAATAGCATTCAATACATCAACAATCTTTTATCATATATATATATATATATATATATATATATATATATATATATATGCATCAAATGGAATACATAAACAAATGAGAATAGCTACTACCTCCAATCTTGACAAAATGGGGTTTAGCTCCTCATCATCATTTTTATAAAGCAAAATGCCATGGAAGAAAAACTCTGTTTTCTCTCTTACAAATTATATCTCAATGTGTGAATGATAATGAATGTTAGAATACTAGAGTAATATTAGAATACATATCAATTTCCATTCTGAATTTCTAAAAAGGGTTGACATTTCCTCATTTGATCATTTCCTATCTAAGGCAGAAAAGCTCCCCCAAGGCAGACACCAAAATGGCAAAACCAGCTGGCCTTTAAAGCAGCACTTTTGACCAAAATCAGCTTGCTGGATTCGCAGCCTTCGCGGCGCGAACTGAAGCTATCTCAGCTTCCTTGCTTTGCAAGCTTCAACCAAGAATCTTCCAAGTGGTATTCTTCCAAAATTGGGCCTCCATATTGCATTCAACACCTCTTCCAAATTATGATGTTGCATTCCAAAAGCTCTCTCATCTAAAAATTCTACAAAACTTACAATTATGTGAAATAACTATTCAAAACAAAAATAAATTAAACCTAATTGCATTTATACAAAATAGTGAGAATAAAAGTGTGTAATTACATCAAAACTTGGTAAAAGGGACCAATAAAATGATATAAAAAGTAGTACTAATTGGTCCCTAACAACTCTCCCCAACTTAGCATTTTGTTTGTCCCTAAACAAAAGTTTCCACCCTCACAACCAAAGCAATGCCACAAAAGATTGAAACAAGGATTTATCAAGGACATTCAAATGGTTCAAAAGTGTTTGGCAATTTCTCAATCCACCTATCTCAATTCTAGACAAAACATGAATAAGAGAAATGGTTGAGTGCAAAAATCATTCCAAGGAATTCAAAGCCATATATGTCAAAATTGAATCAAACTTATACACACATCATAATAATGATGAATAACATGAAGGGTTACTTTCACTCATCCAAGAAATTAAATCAACAACAACTCAAATCATGCGGTTATCACAACAAATACCAAATCATGTAAAAATTAAGAATCAAGAGGTCTTTCAAAGGTTGTAATGTGGCTTAGGTTACAAGAAAGGATATGATTAAGAGAATTCAACAAAGTTGCCTATTCTAAGGGAGCATTCCCAAACATTCAACTCTACACAATTTCCCTTTCTTTGATCCCTATCTTTTTTTGGTTTCTTTTTACATCCACACAACCATGAGCATTTTCTTTGCTTTTTTCTTTCTTTTCTTTTTTCTTTGCTCTATGGTTTCAAGGGTGATTTCTTTTTCTTGTTTCTTTTCATATTTTTACCCTTTCATAAAAACTCACTTTTCCACGTTTCTAATCAACTTTTCACTTTACTCTCCCCAACTTTAGATTCCAAAACCAAATTTATTCAATAATGCTCCCTACTTAGATATAAGCAAAAGGCAACATTTGCAAACAACTCGGTTTGAGGTTTCAATTGATACGAAAGAAATTAGGATTCATTTATTCCAAAATTTTCAATTGATTTTACGATGATCAATCAAATGAATCCTAAAATAAGCTCAAAGGGGTTTAACTAAGGATTACTCCTCACAAGGTTAGTTGATTCAAACTTTTTGGTCAAGTGGTTTTTCTCACAAACAATGCCTCTATCATTTTCAAAATTTTCACACAAAATGGATTGATGCATGATTTAGCATGATAAGAATGAGTTGAAATAATGCTTGGTTTCCCGCTTTTTAGTGTACAATGGAAAGCTTCCTCATAATTGGTTAAGTCCTATTTTGATTCAAAAATGACATATACTTCAATGAATTTATGATATGGAATTTGCACATACCATCAAACTACCCATGTTAAGTCTAGAAAGCGATAAAGTGTACCTTGAAATGCCGACACTAATTCTTATCATCACCGCTCGAATTGTCCTAAGCTTCTTTCTTTGCAAACATTTCTCGGTTGCTTTAAGCTTGACTTAAGAGTAAGAACAATTAAACAAAAAATGTTGGTAAACCAATTTGATTGTAACACACTTAAATCTCAAATAGTATTCATGCAATTATCAAAACAACTAACAAAAAACAAAGTTTTGGTGAACTAGAGCCACCCAAAAGTACATCAAAATTTTTCCAAAACAAAAAATAATACAAAGAAAACTCAAAATGATAACAAACTCCTCAAATTCACCAACTCCTCAATCCTTCTCCTCTTGGCCACCACCAACAGCTCTAAGGACATCCTCCATCTCATCATTAGGGTTTGCACCACCTCCTGCACCCCCCATAAAATCTGGCTTGCCCTCAGGCCAATTAGCATAAGCCACATATTCCGCCTGAGAGGGAAATGTGCGGGCTTCGGGTGCAAGGAACGTGTTCTGGAATTGTTGCTGCATCGCATCGAAGATAAATGATTGAGACCTCCTAGAGGCCTCAAAGCTCTCGCAACAATAATTTGGCAAACGCCATCTGGTCAAAGACGGGAGTAGTGCGGGGTCGGGGTCTGGGTCTGGATGACGAAGTTCCAGCTCCTTTGGTTCTATCCATTTGGCTTTGGCAGAACCTATTCAGATAGGCATCGTTAATCACACTGGTGATAGAGAGGTGTACTTCATCCGGAATGGCAACATTCGCCCGACGGCAAAGTCCCATGATCAGCCCCGGGTATGCAAGCACACCTGCTTTACCACCAAATTTGGTTCCACTTATAGCCATCTTCCTCATTTCTCCCGCTATGATTGATGCTACATCCACAGATTTTCCGATCATAATGTAGTACAACAAACACCCTACATCCATAGGGATCGTGGTGGTGTGGCTCCTTGGCCAAATATTGCTCAACAGCAGCACCAGAAATGCCCTTGCTTCCAGATTTAGATTTTCCCTTTTCCAAGATTTCGGAAGTCCTTGATCATTTAGGTCAAATGATTTTCCTTTAAGGCACAGGGTAGCATTCACCGCTTGAAGATCCCATACATTAACCAATTCCTGGGTACGATACTCGCACCGCTCATTCTCTCCAAGGGTTAGAGGATTACCAAGATATGAGTTAATGGCATCCCTCCCAAAAGAAATGATCCTGCCTCTTACCCTTGTTTGGTAGTTGAAAGCTACCCCCTCTTCTTGATGCATGGTGTTTGCATAGAACTCCCGAACAATATCATAGTCGATTATCGCTTCTGGTTCACACAGTTTCGTCCACCTTCGTCTCTCAAAATTTGAAACCACGTTCCGATAAGTCCCACCCGGTAATAAACGGATGAACCTTTCCGGCTGGATGGTTCTCTTGATAAGGTTTTCGAATCGTTCCTCATGTTCGTCACTTGTGAACCTTCTTAATGAACGGGGTTGAACGGAAGCCGTGGTTTTGGTTCTCTTCGACATCTGCAATAAACATCAAACCAACCACACAACAAAACATGAAGAGAGTTAGCAATCAACAGCATAAAAACATGGCACTGGAATTTCCCAGTTCGCGGCGCGAAGGCCCTTTCGCAGCGTGAACCCTGCGAACCAAGAAATCTCCAGGAGCCTCCTAGGGTTCCAAAGATGTGAAGTTTGCTACTTCCAACAGTCATGGTCTCCAACTCTATCTTATTCCTAATCTAAATCAGACATGCAAAGTGATTTCAAGTGTCAATTTCAATTTTCTTTTCCAATCCCTAACCATACCTAAATGTGAACCCAAAAGGAAATGGAGAAGAGGATATGAAAAACATAACATACCTTATTGAAGCACTTGATTCTTGTTAGCAAATGAAGATTAGGGAGTTGGGAAAGGAAGATTTTTAGTTTTTGGGAAGTTTGGGAGTGGGAGTGAAAAAGAGGGAAAGTTGCTGTTTTGAAAATGAAATAGAATGAACAGGAAAAATAACGTAAACAGAACTTAAGTGGTTCTGCCACGCACTGTTCGCGGCGCGAACTGAAGCTTTGCATTCAGTTCGCGGGGCGAACGGCAGAAAACAGAACCCAATTTCACAAAATTTAACACAACAGAAAATCAACACAGCAGAATTGAAAAAATGTAAAATGCAGACTTACAATGTTGGGTTGCCTCCCAACAAGCGCTTTGTTTAACGTTGTTTAGAGCTCGATGGTCCAATGATTAGCCCGGTCTAGATAGAGAAATGACACACACATCCCGATTTACGTCGCCACTATGGTAGACTTTGAGTCTTTGGCCATTTACAGTCCAACTCTCTTGTGACTTTGGATCCTCGATCACAATGGCCCCATAGTTGCGCACCTCTTTGACAATGAACGGTCCTGACCACTTTGACTTCAGCTTACCCGGGAATAACTTCAACCTTGAGTTGAAAAGCAATACCAATTGTCCAACATGAAACTCCTTATGAAGGACCTTTCCATCATGGTATGCCTTTACCTTTTCCTTATACAGTTTATTCGAATGGTAAGCGTTGTTCCTTGATTCCTCCAATTCATGGAGTTGTCCTTTTCTTCTTTCTCCAGCTAAAGTGGAGTCGAAGTTCAAGAATTTGAGAGCCCATAATGCCCTATGCTCCATTTCCACTGGAAGATGACAAGTCTTCCCATACACCATTTGAAACAGAGTTAGCCCAATAGGTGCTTTGTAGGCGGTACGATACGCCCACAAAGCTTCATCCAGTTTCAAGGACCAATCTTTTCTTGAATTCGAGAGTGTTTTCTCAAGAATCCGCTTGACTTCTCGGTTCGAAACCTCCGTTTGACCATTCGCTTGTGGGTGGTAGGGAGTGGTCACCTTGTGCTTTACACCATAATGTTGCAAAACTTTTTCTAGAGGTGTATTGCAAAAGTGTGATCCTCCATCACTTATCAACACCCTCGGCACACCAAAACGTGAAAATATGTTTTTCTTTAAAAATTTAATCACTATTTTGGCATCGGCCTTAGGTGAAGCAATTGCTTCTACCCACTTTGAGACATAGTCAACGGCCACTAGTATGTACTCATTTGAGAAAGAAGAGGGGAATGGGCCAACGAAATCAATACCCCAACAATCAAAAACTTCTACTTCTAGCATGTTGGTTAGAGGCATTTCGTCCCGTTTTCCTATTCCTCCACTCCGTTGGCATGTATCACAACTCTTCGCATGTTCATGTGCATCTTTAAATAAAGATGGCCAATAAAAGCCCGATTGGAGCACTTTAGTGGATGTTCTCAAACCATTATAGTGACCTCCATACGGAGAGTTGTGACAGTGCCAAAGGATGTCTCTTGACTTCTCACTTGTTACACACCTTCTCAAAATATTGTCTACACCCACTTTAAACAGATACGGATCATCCCAAACATAATATCTTGCATCCGCCAAAAATTTCCTTCTTTGATTGCAAGTGAGGTCTTCCGGTGTTAAACCGGTTGCTTTGTAATTAGCAAAATCAGCAAACCGAGGCCTCACTTGAATCGCATATAATTTTTCATCCAGAAATTCTTCTCTCACTTCCTCTTCTTTGTTGGTGATGTCTACATTGACCAAACGACATAAATGATCCCGCAACCAAATTTTCGGAACCTTTTTTATCCCGGATTTCCAAATCAAACTCTTGCAGTAAGAGAATCCAGCGAATTAATCTTTGTTTGGAATCCGGTTTGGTTAGCAAATATTTTATCGCCGAGTGGTCAGTGTAGACTACAACTTTTGACCCAATCAAGTAAGCTCTAAACTTTTCCAATGCATACACTATGGCTAGTAATTCTTTTTCAGTTGTTGCATAATTGACTTGTGCTTCATTTAACACTTTACTAGCATAGTGAATAGCATGAAAAACTTTATCTCTTCTTTGACCCAACACTGCACCAACCGCATAATCGCTTGCGTCACACATAAGTTCAAAATCAAGTTTCCAATTTGGTGCCACGATTATGGGTGCGGTGACAAATTTTTCTTTTAAATCTAGGAAAGCTTTGAGACATGACTCATCGAAAAGAAAATGCGTACCTTTGTTGAGCAAGTTACTCAATGGCTTTGCTATCTTTGAAAAATCTTTGATGAATCTCCGGTAGAAACCGGCATGTCCGAGAAAGCTCCTTATTCCTCTTATATTTGTTGGAGGTGGTAGTTTCTCGATAACTTCCACCTTAGCTTTGTCAACCTCTAATCCTTCGGAGGAGATCTTGTGACCGAGTACAACACCTTCGGTGACCATGAAGTTGCATTTTTCCCAATTGAGCACTAAGTTGGTCTCCACACATCTTCCCAAAACCACATCAAGATGTTTTAAGCACAAATCAAAAGATGATCCATACACAGAGAAATAATCGATGAACACCTCAATTCATTCTTCTATTAAGTCCGAGAATATAGCTTGCATACACCGTTGAAATGTGGCCGGTGCATTACATAACCCAAAAGGCATTCTTCGGTAAGCAAAGATGCCAAAAGGACATGTAAAAGCTGTCTTCTCATGATCCGCCAGATTGACCGAAATTTGGTTGTACCCCGAGTACCCGTCCAAGAAACAGTAGAAATTTTTGTCGGCTAACCTCTCCAACATTTGGTCCATGAAAGGTAGTGGGAAATGATCTTTCCTTGTAGCTTGGTTCAACCTTCTATAGTCAATACACATCCTCCACCCGGTTACCGTTCTTGTCGGAATCAACTCATTTTTATCATTTTTGATAACCGTCATGCCACCTTTCTTGGGAACTACTTGTACCGGACTTACCCATGCACTATCGGATATAGGATAAATCATTCCGGCTTCCAAGAGTTTGACAACTTCTTTCCGAACTACCTCTTTCATCGATGGATTTAGACGCCTTTGAGGTTGTGCAACGGGTTTGAAATTCTCCTCCATCATGATCTTATGCATACAATAGGCCGGACTAATACCCTTCAAGTCGGATAACACCCACCCTATTGCACATTCATTCTTTTTCAGCACCTGTATCAATTTGTATTCCTCTTTTGTGGACAAGGTGTTACTAATGATCACCGGTTTAGTACATTCGTCACCAAGGAACACATACTTCAAGTGTGAAGGTAGCATTTTCATCTCTAATTTTGGTTCTTCCGTTGTCTTCGTCGCATCCAAGTCTTCCTTTGTTTCTTCTTGATAAGTAAGCTCGCCACAAGATTCTAACTCATGCAACATTGCTTCAATCTCTTTTTCTTCATTTTCGGTCAACACATTGTAGGCTCCGATAAGAGATCTTTCTAGATGATTAGAAATATGAACTTGGTTTGCGACCTCCACTACTTCCTCTTCGATTGCATCGATTCGGAAAGAATCATGCTTATCATTTGGATGCTTCATAGCTTCAAAAAGATTAAAGGTCACCTCTTCGTCTTGCACTCTCACCTTCATTAGTCCATCATCTATGTCAATCATCATCCGGGCTGTTTTCATGAATGGTCTTCCAAGAATTAGAGGAACATCACGATCCTCATCCATCTCTACTATCACGAAATCTACCGGAAACAAGAATTTGTCCACTTTCACTAACATGTCTTGAGCAATTCCATATGGTGAAGTGGTAGACTTGTCGGCTAGTTGTAAAGTCATCCTTGTCGATTTGATCTCAACATTTCCCAATCTTTTAACAATGGAGAGGGGGATTAAATTGATGCTAGACCCCAAGTAAATCAAACCATTACCAATGTATGTGCTTCCAATGGTCACCGGTAAAACGACTCGGCCCAGATCGGATTCCTTCCTTGGGAGAGTCTTTTGAATGATGGCACTACAACATGCATCAAGTAAGATGGTTTCGTCTTCCACGTATCTCCTTTTCTTTGTAAGAATGTCCTTCATGAACTTTGCGTACCGTGGCATTTGTTCTAATGCGTCGGCAAATGGAATATTGATTTGAAGTTGTTTGAATATGTCCATGAACCGTGCATGATGCCTAGCATCGTCCTTCTTCGATGGAGCATATTGATAAGGTAGATGTTGGGTTGGAATGACGCTCACACCTTTCTCTCCTTTCTTCTTCTTTCTTGGTTCAACATCCTTTTTCACCTCCAATTCAGGCTGTTCCTTTGCTGGCAAATCCTGCTCTTTTCGCGGCGCGAAGGGGGATCGCGGCGCGAACTGAAGAGTTCCAGCCACTTTCTCCCTTCCACCAACCATGTCCTCTTTTTCCAGCAACTCATCCTCATCATTCTCTACTGTAATTTCCTCACTCTTTTCACTTGTAAACTCTTTACCACTCCTCGTGACAATTGCTTTACAATGCTCATTTGGATTGGTTTGAGTGTTAGCGGAAAAGGAAGATCCCGCGTTTTGTTCCGACAGTTGCTTCGCAAGTTGGCCTACTTGATTTTCCAGATTCTTAATTGCTGCTTCGTTACTCTTCTGATTTTCCATGGAGGCTTGCATGAATTGTTGAAGAGTGTCCTCTAGCTTGGAATTTCCTCCTTGCGACTGTTGGCCTTGAGAGTTTGGGTGTTGATAGGGACTTTGTTGCTGAAAATTTTGATTGTTGAACCTTGATGGTTGATAGCCTTGATTGTTTCTTGGTTGATAACCTTGATTGTTAGGAGGTTGTCTTTGATAGCCCTGATTTTGATTGTTCACATAACTCACTTCTTCTAGTGGAGGACAAAAACCAGTAGGATAATCTCCTTGACATAATTCACAACATGCTACTTGATGTCGAACTTGAGACCCTTGAATTTCTTTCATTTACTGTGGAAGCTTGGCCATTTGTTGAGTGAGCAACTCCACTTGTTGAGAGAGTAACTTGTTTTGAGCAAGAATGGCGTCATTGGTATTCAACTCAAGAACTCCCGGTTTACGTTGTGAAGGGCTACGGTCATGTTGACTTTGGCGATCATTGAGTGCCATCCGATCAATAATGACTTTAGCTTCTTCCGCATTCTTTGACATAAGAGAGCCACCCGCAGTAACATCCAAAAGTGTCTTGTGAGTTGATTGGAGCCCATTTAGAAAAATATGGATTTGAGTGAGCTCATCAAAACCATGACCCTTGCATTTTCTCAACATTGACTTGAATCTTTCCCAAGCCTCATTTAGAGACTCGTTGCTTCCTTGAGTGAATACCGCAATAGCGTTTTGGCTTCCATGAATCGGGATTGAGGGAAATATCTTTCTAAGAACTTTTCTTCTAGCAAATTCCAATCCGTCATCACTCTCGGTGCTTGATCAAGGTACCACTCCTTTGCCTTTCCCACTAAGGAGTGTGGGAACATCCTTTTGAATAATGCCTCTTCACCCGTTTCATCAATTCCCGTAAAACCCGCAATCTCATAAAATTTGATGAGATGGGTATACAGATCTTCATGGTCCATTCCGGTGAATGGATTTGCATAGAGAAGTTGGAGGATTCCGGTCTTCATCTCCATATTTCTTCCTCCACGAGCAAATTGAGCATTTCTTCTTGGACTATTAGCGGACATTTCGGTACGATTGTCATCCGCCATGTTTCCGTCACAAGCCTCTACAACCACTTCTTCGATTTGAACAAGTGCGGAAGTAGATGCTTCTTCTCTCCGGTTCCTCTCTTCGGCTAGTTTCCTTCTTCTTCGTGTTTTGCTATTGAGCTTCCAAAGTGTTCTTTCAATTTCGGGATCGAATTGAAATTGCTCCTCGGTAGCTTTTCCTCGCATGCACTAGAATATACAAAACTAACAAACCAAGTGAAACAAAAGAGGTATAGTAATAAAAGTAACAAAACTTAAAACAATGAATTATTGCAATGCTTGTAATATCGAACACCAATCCCCGACAACGGCGCCAATTTGTTGAAAATTATATCTTCGGCAAATATTTTTATATCGTATCCACAAAGATTGATTGTTATTACCGCCGTTCTATAATCCAAATTGTTATAAGTTTAGAAAGTAACAAAGTTGTTTTGTTTGGAAAGTTATCTTGTGAGTAAATGTCACTAAAAACAGTAAAATGGTTTTAATCAAATGTAAAAGCTTGGCAAGATTGGAGTTCACTATTCCAAATGCTTATGATTCCTTATGATGACTATATAGATTTAATATTATTGATGATGTTCAAGTATCCTCTCAATGTCATTTATGTCTAAATGATATTGTGATAATCACTATATTGATCCTTAGACGATCTCTCCACCTAACTATCAATATAGCAATCTTTAATGGTTGATACCAATGAAGGGTAATTAACAAATCTATCTCTACAACTTATTCACTACTTGAAAATCTACTTTATGTCAAAACTCAAATAATCTTTTTCAACAACTACTCAAATCTGATTTTCAACTTAGGGCAAAAATAGCATTCAATACATTAACAATCTTTTATCATATATATATATATATATATATATATATATATATATATATATATATATATATATATATATATATATATATATATATATATATATATATATATATATATTTATATATATATATATTTATATATATATATTTATATATATGCATCAAATGGAATACATAAACAAATGAGAATAGCTACTACCTCCAATCTTGACAAAATGGGGTTTAGCTCCTCATCATCATTTTTATAAAGCAAAATGCCATGGAAGAAAAACTCTATTTTCTCTCTTACAAATTATATCTCAATGTGTGAATGATAATGACTGTTAGAATACTAGAGTAATATTAGAATACATATCAATTTCCATTCTGAATTTCTAAAAAGGGTTGACATTTTCTCATTTGATCATTTCTCATCTAAGGCAGAAAAGCTCCCCCAAGGCAGACACCAAAATGGCAAAACCAGCTGGCCTTGAAAGCAGCACTTTTGACCAAAATCAGCTTGCTGGATTCGCAGCCTTCGCGGCGCGAAGGTGGTTCGCGACGCGAACTGAAGCTATCTCAGCTTCCTTGCTTTGCAAGCTTCAACCAAGAATCTTCCAAGTGGTATTCTTCCAAAATTGGACCTCCACATTGCATTCAACACCTCTTCCAAATTATGATGTTGCATTCCAAAAGCTCTCTCATCCAAAAATTCTACAAAACTAACAATTATGTGAAATAACTATTCAAAACAAAAAATAATTAAACCTAATTGCATTTATACAAAATAGTGAGAATAAAAGTGTGTAATTACATCAAAACTTGGTAAAAGGGACCAATAAAATGATATAAAAAGTAGTACTAATTGGTCCCTAACAAGATTCCGGATGGAGGGTGGTCGCGTGTTGGCTCCTGTGTTGGTCTCTTCATTGAAATTCCACACAACGTAATACTCCCTCAGTTTTTTATTATAAGTCATTTTTAAGTTTTTACACGTATTAAGAAATGTAATAATTGTGGTATGAAAATGAGAAATTATGAAGGATTTTAAAAAATTATCCTTCATTAATGGTATTGGAAAGACAAATTGACATAATTGAAAGGTGGGAAAATAATAAATATTCAAGGGTATAATAGAAAAAATAACATTAATGATTCATTGATATTATAAAATAACTTATATTGTGGTACAAAATAGTTTCTCAAAGCGACTTATAATAAAAAATGGAGGTAGTATATACAAGCATTAAATTAGAGTTATTTAATTTTCAAAGATGCCAATAATGTTGTTAATGAGTAAAGTTAATGTAAGATGAGTTTTGAAAAACTAAATCAAATAAATTGAATTATTCTAAATAATCACATTAAGTCAAAACAATAACATAAAAAATTCTAATTAATTTATTCGAACATTTTTCCAAAGAAAAAAAAGACTCAAGGTGAATAAAAGTAGGACATAAAAGTGCTCGAAAAATTAAAATGAATGCACTAAAATGATCAGTGTGAAATAAACTTCTGGAAAACAGACAGATTTTGATAAAATTTTGAAGTAAAAAACACTCGGTTGAAAAGGCTCAAACTGATCAAGATGCGACCGCAACGGAGTTGAAAAAATAAAACGAGCACGCCATGTTAAACTATGAAAACCGTAGATTAATTAAATTGACGTCTTCAAGCTAGATTGTGAAATTTTTGCCTGCTAATTTTATGTACATTTGAGAATCAGTTCAACCGGTCTGTCTGTAGGTCCAAAAATTTATTCTGGTTGACATTTTAGGCATTATGTGAGATGAAATGTATATTATGATATACAGGTGATGCGAATTTCATGATGCATGTATTGATTTATTGAATGAGGAGAAAAATTGGGGTATGACATTGGCACCTCTATTATCAGCTAGAAAAGTAAAAAGCAACACATGGTCTTAAGATTATCATCACACAATGAGTATAAAGCATTAGCCAACATGTGTTGTGCAACTCAATG
Source organism: Lathyrus oleraceus (assembly GCF_024323335.1). Taxonomy (NCBI): domain Eukaryota; kingdom Viridiplantae; phylum Streptophyta; class Magnoliopsida; order Fabales; family Fabaceae; genus Lathyrus; species Lathyrus oleraceus. Next base: position 88,687,208 of record NC_066584.1, read on the forward strand.
GCTCATCTGTAACACCCTAAACCCCAACATACGATTTTAAAACATAATGCGTAAATAATTCTAAAAAAAGGTGTCTCATTTTATAAATAAACTCAACAACTCACATAAAAGATCATCAAATAATCCCAACCCAAGTGTTACACTATCAGAGCGACTCACACAAACTAAACAACACAAAAAAATAAACGAATTAGGCCAACTAAGCCATCCTCCAACATAAGCAACATCTAATGCTCTCTGAGATCTACGTGACTATCTGCACCATAGGTGTAAAGAATAATACATGAAACAAACAGGGGGTGGGAATTCATCCATATATGTTAATGGTGCATAAAACAACAAAGATAGAACAATTAGGACAAATAATCAATTACAAAATACATTCATCATAACAATTATTCATAAATGCAGATTATGTTTGCAATGTACTAATCTCCTATACTCCAATGTATATGGTACCAAAAACTTGAATATTCTAAGGTATGTTACTGAAACATCCAACATCACAAGGACAAGTCTATCACTGTAGGACTATCATCGCAAAAGCCAAGTCCATCACCGTAGGACTATCATCACAAGGTCCAGTACAACACCGTAGAATTCTCATCACAACCTAAACCATGATATACACGAGGCATGAATGCTACACAAATATGCAATACTCGTATCAAACCTCCAACTCCAATACTCGTCACTGGTTCCTCTCGAACCTAAATTACAACATCAATATTCATCGCCATTGTAAGGCCACATCAATTGTTCCACCGAACCGCACATCTCAACACCAAAATTTCCTCCTCGTGAAGCATTTGTTATAAACTCAAAATAATAATAAAAGTTATATTTTTCTCATCAAACATTGGACTTGTGTCCTAAAGCATTAACAACTTAATTCACATATCATCTTTTTAAACCTTCCCCAAATCATGTTTCCTGCTAATCATACCTTAGATTTGAATAATTATTCAAAAGATCAAACAGAGTAAGAATCTAGCAAATAAATATGTTATGGAAAGCTTAGAAATGTCTATTTTAAGAATTTCATTTTTATTTTAGGACTTAATAGCCAAATCAATTTAGTTTAATCAAACGACAAGAACTGGTATAGGCACCGGGGAAAATTTTTGCCTGACTTCAAAATAGCATAAAATGTTACAGACTTATGATACAATTATGAAACTCTTTAGTATACATTTTTGTTGAACTTCATTTCTAACGCAAGTGGTAGAACCCCAAACGGACTTACTAAACTCAAGCTACGCAAAAAAAATGATGTTCAACATAGGACTAAAATTTACTATGACTATGGTATATAAATGAGAGAACTGCTACTGTTATAACGCTCCTAGACCCAAATTACCCACTTCAAAAGAAATATTATTTCATTAGCTTTCCAATACAACTGACAACACCTCAAACGGACTTACGAAACTCAAGTTATGTAGGAAATAAGACGATCAATCCCCTTATATGTCTACCTACAATTTTCTGCGTTTTTCTCCCTATTAAAAAGATTCAAAACTCGCCTATTTTTCCTATTTGAGTACCCACCGCCCCAAAAACATATTGATGAATATAACCATTTAAAATTAAACATTCTAACTCTCTCCCTATTGAATAGATCTACAACTCATAGGCAACCTCCATACACAAACAATGCAATAATACCAACAATGTTATCGACAAGGTTAAACAAAACATCAAGACATATCGATGAGAATATATATCATATTTGAGAGTAAAAAAATTATCAATCATTCACCTCAAAGGGGTTTTCCCCAAACCCCATTTGTGAAGGTGAGAAAAACACAAGAAGGGGAATATGGTTGAATGGTGTTGGCTTTTTCTTCCTTAAGCTTTTTCAGCTTCTGCTTATGATAACTTTCAAATAGTTTCTGAACACTTAGTTTAGAGTCATACTCATAAAATCTTGGATAACTTCTGAAGTTCATTATCATACTCTGAACCATAATCTAACTTGGAGTATTAGAGTTGACAACAGTGGAATATAAATTAGCAGAAGCAAAGAAAGTAAAAGAAGAGACACAAGCAGTTATCCTTGTTCCTCTCACAACTTGAGAGTAGTCCAAACCCCTTGTACTTCCAAGGGATTTCCACTATAACGAAACTGGTTGCAGATGCTTAAGCACTAAGCAAGAGACTTCCATTGCTGAAGCACACAAGCAAGAGACTTCCTTTGCTCAAACCCACCCGTAAAAGACTTCTATGCTCAAGCACACAAGCAAGAGATTTCCTTTGCTCAATCACACAAGTAAGAGAGTTCAAATTCTCAAGCACTAAAGCAAGATACTTCTAACTCTATAACAAACTATTAAGATATTTGGGTAAACACTACACTTGATATACAATCAGAGGTGTAGATAAAAATACAACTTAGAAAGACTCTAAGACTTAAGAACTTATAAAATATACACAATGTTAAAATGTTCCAAGTCTAGCTTGTTTTGACAAAGTAACTTCTCCTTGAAATATCAAGGTCCAGAGTATGAAATGCAGTGTGTTGTATTGTTATAGTTGATCTTTAGGTCTGTTGCTCCTTATATAGAGAGGAGAGAAAAAGACGTTGAAGACTCTCACCAAAAGTTTGGATAACCTTTGTACTTGATTAGACACATCAGGAAAATAAATTTATGCAAGAGGAGTTATCCATTTAAGCTCAGACAACCAAGAAGAGATTTTTCCTTAAGACTTCACGTGATCAAAAGGTGTCTGAGTCTGTCACAGTTGCCTCAATTGAAGAGACTATGCTTTAGAGGTTGACTTTCTTCAAACTTCACTCTTCAAAGGCTGATCACGTAAGAGTCCAATTCTTGTCTTCTGAAGTTTCAGAGTTTGGGTCACTAGAGGCTTACTTTCTTCAGAGTTGACTTCTTCAAAATCTGGATCTTTCATCAGAGCCAGAGTCCTCAGATTCAAAATCCTCAGGCTTCTCTTCATCTATTCTTAATCATATAATCCTGAATACTTGAACAAATGTTAGAATACCCAATTGTTCTTTAAATACTTTGTTATAATCAAAACCTAAGGTATATGATATCAACTAATTTTGTTCCAACAATATCCCCCTTTTTGATGATGACAAAACATAAGTATTTAAGAACAATGGTTGTTGATTTAATTAACAGGTTGACTTTAGGGTCTGAGTTTTGTAAGCTCCCCCTAAGTCTGATAGACCAGACGTTTAGGTTTTATAAGCTCCCCCTAAGTTATATCTAGGTTAATTAAATTACTTTAACGACACAATAACATTATTCTTCAGAAGTTAAGCATCGGAAATAATAATCATCAGATTCAGGTGCTTAAATAATCTTTATCTCTCCCCCTTTTGTCATCAACGAAAAGATATAAAAAGGACAAAAAAGATACTGAAGAAAAGTTTTCCTTTAACCAAAAAAGAGATGCATAACACAAGTTCAGAAAATATAACACAAAGCGTGACTAAATCCAAGAGTCTAAGGTTTATATTTCATAAGCTCCAGAACTGCTCTCAGACTAGCACCCATGGTATCTTGTCTGGAGGACATAACCTCCATCTTATTACCCATGGCTTCCTGATTAGAAGCAACAAAATCCAACTTTGCTTCCAGAAGATCTTGCCTCTGACTAGAAGAAGCAACAAACTCTAAGGAGATGAACTTCTGGTTTTGAAGAACTGATACCATAGAGGCTGTGACAAAATCCCATTTTGAAGCATAGGCTCCTGGGTTAGAGGCTGTTATTCACTAAATAACCAGATTATGTAATCTATCAAAGAGAACAATTTTGTATTCTTCCATTTACGCTTGGATATAGGGTGGAGGAGGTGGAATGTCTGTTTGTGGAATTCCAGTTTGTGAGGCAATTGGTAGGATTCCTGTTCCAGATACTGACACAACATTTGTTATTTTGGGAGAGGAATGATGGTCAAATGGTCGGTTTTATTGAACAGTTTGGTTAAGGTTGGGGGTGGAGGTTGGTTCAAAGAAACTTGTTCAGTTTCAATCTGAGGTTCAAATGTAATTTGAACTTGAGATTGATTCTCAGGACTAGGTTCTTATTAAGGTGTAGGTTAGGGTGATGGTTGATGTGAGTCATGTGAGTGTTGAGGTGTAATTTAGAGTGTAGGTTGAGTTTCATATTGGAGTTTAAGTGAATGTTCAAGTTCTGGTTGATCTTGGGTTACATGTTCAACTTTAAACTGAACAAATAAATTATTCTATTCATAAGTTGTTTTAGCAGAACATGCTTGGTCATTTTGCTGGTTTTACAGGATGAAGATTTGAAGAGGGATAACTTGGATAGGTTTGATAAAAACAGGTTTGAGAGTTACAAGTCTAAGACCAAGACCAACAATAGGATCAAGATTTGATTCTGAGCTAGAACTTGATGAATTTTTCCCACTAGAAATATCTATGGGGGGGGGGGGGGTCTAAACATGGTGTTTAAATGTGGAGGTTGATTAGAGTCAGAAGGATGTGTCAGTTGTTTCTGATAATCAGTGGTTTCACCAGTAGGATATTCAGAATCAACTAGATTCATAACATTCTCTAGAATCTGAATGATAGGTGTTGGGTTAGGGGAATCCATCATATGTTCTGAAAGTTGAACCCTGTTATGAAAAGGTGATGTGGTGTGTTTTAGAGATGGTTTGGGTGGTGGTTTGGGTGAGGGTGTTGGAGATATATGGTTTAAGGTGGAAGAATCAAAACAATCCTCAAGGATAGAGTTCAAATTGTTACTTGTCATATCAGTCTCCATAGCATCTTGAGTGGCTAGCTCTTCTTCACCAACAACTTCAGAAGCAAGGTTGGTAGCAACTTCTAATGAAACTTCTTCTGGCACACAAGAAGCTTTAGCTTCAGAGGCACTCTTAGCAATCTTCAACACAGCTATAACTTCAGCAGCATGAACTTCATCATTCTCCAGAACTTCTCCTCCAACAACAACTTCTTCCAACTGAGCATCAAAAGTTGTAGATATATATATATATATATATATATATATATATATATGTATATATATATATATATATATATATATATATATATATATATATATATATGTATATATATATATATATATATATATATATATATATATATATATATATATATATATATATATATATCATTCTAAAACCTTATGAGCTCCAGCATCTGCAATCTTTGTCCTTTTGAAAAGAGATACCTCAGTCTCCTTCTCCGCCTCTTCTAATTCCTCTGCAATTTCAGAAGGAAGAACCATATTTCTTAACTTCATCTTCTGTAAGTGCACTATCCTTTTAGAAATGTTTTGAATGGTTTCAAAACTAGGACACTTAGTATTTGTGGATAATGTAACCTATCCTCTATGTCTAGATGTGCATTTTCATCTTAGGATACTTAAAATCAGGTTAGAAATATTTTTAAAAGTTAAAATTGAGTTTTTATGTGAAAAACTAGGTTAGAGGTCGACACATCAAACCTATAGGTTGAAACATACTAAAAGTTTTACAAGACCAAAGTTGTTGTCTTCTATGTGTCGACACACAAGCTCTTTAGGATGATACATAACATATTTAGGCCAACTCATGCATGCTTGAGGTCGACGCCTAGGTTGTCTTAGGTCGACATATACTATTTTGAAAATTCTAACCTTGTAATTTTTCTAAATTCTATTTTTCTTACACACACACATGCATGCACGCGCGCGTGCACGCACACACACACACACACACACACACATGCACACACACACACACATGTACCTACGCATGCACGCATGCACACACACGCGCGCACACACAGACACACAGACACACATACACACAGACACACATACACGAATACACGCACGCGCGCGTGCACGCACACACACACACACACACACACACACACACACACACATACACACACATACACATGCTCTCACGCACGTACGCACACACACACACAATTTATCTTGAGCATCGATTTATCATGTGGTATCACGAGTACCGATTTATCTTGTGCTTCAAAATTGATTATTAGATTATGAATCTCGAACGTTAAAGGGCATATAATAAAGTGCCTGTTTTTAATGGGAAAAAACTATGGTTATTAGAAGGATTGTATGCATGTCCATATCATTTCTATTGAAAGAAATGTATGGAGTGCCATCTGTAGCGGTGTATTCGTCACTTTATGATTTATTGATTAAATCAAAAGCAAAGCATACAAAGAATCGAGTCGCCACCGCACTTTTATTTATCCAAAGGAATGGCTAAAAAGCGAACAAAAGCCTAAGAAGTTTTACACATAGAAAACTAATGAAAAGATCAAAGATCTGGGTAAGGGGTAAATTACGCAATGGGAAGGTGTTAGGCACCCAAAACGTCTTAGGTACTCCTAGGGAGCCCTTTTCACAACTTGTTGAATGAAATGTTATTTGTTATGAAAATATTTATTGTGCAAACATGGATGAAGGGATGAGAAAAGAATATACAATTTTTATTGTTTTTGTGTTTGAACGGATGAACCTGTTGCCTACGTACCTTTCCATGGAAGGTAAGGATCAAAACGTCGTAGTTCGGCTAAAATATTTCCAAAATATGAGTGGGTTCATTTTAAAACAAAAGCCCTAAGGTCTTTCGTTATCCACGGGAGAAAACTCAACCTTATACAAACAACAAGTCCACCATGTGAGAAAAGCTTCAACTTGCTAGTGAGGGGTTAACCCTATAATAAGCAAGGAAGTCTTACAATTCAATCACTAAGGACAAAAGGTGAGATTAACATCAACCAACTAGGATAATTGAGATCTATGGCTAATGTATGAAAACTTATCAAAAATGGACAAAGCCACAAAACAATTGAATGGGTTGGATTAACCAATTAGAATTTATTCACAAAAGATGGTCAAAGTATGATTAGAATTCAATTCAAAGAAGTGTTAAGAAAATGAAGTTTGAAAAGTCAAAGGCTTAAGGCCTAGGTTTCTAATTTGAAAAGAAATGAGAATGTTTGCACAATAGTTTTTAAGTTGGTATTAACATGCAAGTGGAGGTTTAGGAAACAAAAGGTGAGAGGGTGAGGGAGTGTAAAACTTCTCAGATGTTCACCTCTTGAAATCATATGGAAGATGATTCAAGTGATTCCTTTGGAATAGTGATGAGCAATAACAAATAAAGGTGGATACCGGATGCCAATCAATGGACTTATACCAATCTCCTAAAACAAAAACATGATACCGGATGCCAATCCATGGACTTATACCAATCTCACAAACAAACAATGATACCAGATGCCAATCACTGGACTTATACTAGTCTCACAAAAGAAAACAAGAAAACCGGATACCGGATGCCAATCTCTGGACTTATACCAATCTCCTAAAGCAAAGAAACAAGGATACCGGATACCAATCAATGGATTTACACCAATCTCCTACCATATCACAGGAAACAAATGCCAATAACTGGACTTATAATTGACTCCTCAATGGTCATAGGAAACAACTGCCAATAAATGGACTTACAATTGACTCCTCAAAACAAAATGATCAGACAGATATAAACAATGATTATGCAATTATGTACAATTAATGATGATAAATGCACAAGGGCACACATAAGCAAATATGCACAAATGAATCAAGTAAGCAATCAGACAAACAAGTCAATTAGCACACACTATATACAAGCAATTAGGCTCAAACAAGGTTAGACTTTAAAGTCAACTGGAATGGGGTATGTTGTGCTCTTAACCTTAACATTGAGAGTTAAGGTGAAGCAGATGAAAAGGAAATGAGGGGTGTGCCTCATAGCTCTTATCCCTGGCCTGGGAGAGCTTTGAATATTAGAAGGTGTGGGAGTTCAGAAAGTTGGAACTCTCTCCACAAGTGAATGACTCTATAGATCTTGGGTTAATATCCACAATGCATCAACATGTAATGTGAGCAAAAGGATGACACACTGAATAGTAGGAGATGGACTACACATCTCTTTTATCTACCAATTGCCTCATATGAGGACTTTTCCTGCTTGGCACAAAGAGTAAACAATCACAAGCATTGCCTCTTAAGGAGGACTTCAGATAGGTGCCTGACCACATAACAGGCCAGGTCTTCCAGACTACATGAAGAAGAGAAATTATACCTAAGTGGTTAAGCAACCAAGCAAAAGCAAGTTCAAAGTGAACTTAAGCAACTAAGTACCTGTGGAAACATCAAACAAATCAGTATACAACTCAGATAAACAACCAACAGTTAATATCAACAGTCAAACCCAATAAGCAAAGGCATAGGCCACAAGTCAAGGTCAAATGAATTAACAACCCTACAAAACACACAATGTTAGTAGCCAAAGGCAAACATCAAATGCTCAAATGATGGAGCATCATGAACCATATAACTTGGATGTTCAACCTGAAATCAAAGCTCAAACATGAGAGGCAAACCACTAGGTCAAAGCCTAGGGTCAAAGTTGAGGAAAAAATCCAAAACAGAAGCTGAAATTTGACATGATGAAACTTCAAACAATTATTGACACATTGCAAAAAGTCTCACATCAATATCATATACCAAATGCATTTTATGATCAATTGAAGTTCAAGGCAATTTTAAAGTGCAAATGTGACCAAACAGAATGAAAAATCTCAATTAAATCAGAAATGATTCACAAAAATCTGGAAAGATTCATGCATATTCAAGACATCTCATGTGATCAGCATGCAAAAAATCAGAATAATTGAGCATCATTTGATAGGGTAAACACATAGCACAAGATGAACATCGCAAGGTGTGACACAAATTGTCACACCTACTTAGAAAAATCACAAACCAGAAACCACAAATGATAAAAATACAAACTCAACACCAAAATATCTAGCAAAGTATCTAGTTTCAACATGCAAATTTTCAGATTCATTGGATCAACAACCAAAATTTCACAAATGCAAAAGCAAAGCAATGTCACAATGCATACACATACAAGAACCCTAGTGCAAAAATTAAATCAGCCAGGCACAACTTTTATTTTCATGTTGATAAAAAACTAGAGAGAAAAAGAAAACCATAGCAAAAATCCCCATGTTATTTGGATCATTCTTTGATTTGATATGATTTATTGAAAGTTAAAATAAAATTGAAATAAAAATTGAAGCAATTAAATGAAATAATGGAAATATCATATTTAATTTGAATTTGGCTGATTTTGGCGCCAGCTGCAAACGCAACGTTTCACTTAAATTGGCCAGAGCCAATCAGAATGCGTCATGGACGCGCACATGCACCAATAGAATTCAAACCCTAAAACACCTAAGGCAACGGAAATGCATGGCAATAGAGATCAAAAACCGTTCCTTAATCTACTGAACTTCATCTTCTCCAGCTCACGCGTATGAACAGTAACAGAGCAAGAACACGATGAACAAAATTCTCAGAATCAACCAATAAGCATATCATCGTGTAGCCTAAACCTCATAGATCATCAATCAAACAATAACTAACCATCTAACATCCTAAATCGCATGGATCGAGCAAATCAAATTTTCAACATGAAACTTTAATCAATCGAAACTAAGTGAATAAGGCATGGTTTTCAGTGATTCAAAGCTCAGCATGCTCACACAAACACGATCTACAAGAACCACATAACAAAAATGAGAAACAAGAGGATCGATTTGGAACCTCTTGAAGAGCAGCTTTGTGATTCCACGTGTTCCAGGCCTTGTAATGCTTAGATCTTCCTCTAGCAAGCTTGTGAAGTTGATTGGAAGAAGTCTTGATGTTCAATTGTGCTCGAATCCACAGAATTTGAAATTCACCATTATTGTGTTCTTGCTTCAAGCTGCTTCAGTTTGCACGAAATCACCTGGTTCTTGCTTGAATCTTGATCAGTAATGATACTAGATGTTGAATCAAGCAAGAAAATGCAAATTGATTTGAAGAAATTGAGAGAAAAAAAATGAGAAAAAGTTTGAGAGAAATTTCTAGATCTGAGATTTGTGAAGTGTTTTTTTTGATTTTCTGTTAGGGTTTTGGTTTAAATACTCTCTACTAATCACCCTCTAAACATGATTAACCAATTGGTAATGGAAATGATTAAAATGGAGGTGTTTTGACAAAATGGGATTTTCACCCTTGTGCATGAAAATGGTGCATGAACAGTACACGAATGCAAGCTATTTTCACTCAAAATGAATTTTTAAAATCAATTGAAATGGCAAAATATTCAAATGATTTACCAAATTTAAATTGTGAAATTTCCCTCCAAAAAATCAAGATTTTGCAAATGATCATGTGATGATGATTGATGAAATTCATGGCAAGATTATGAAATTATAGGTCATGACAAGAATTTAGCAAAAAGAGCCACATGATTTGGAGCATTGGTTGAGAAGTTATGCACATTTGAACCTCCATGTACACTTGGCTATGTTTTGATCATATCTCTTCAACCACAAATGAGAAATGGATGATCTTGGACTTTTTGGAAATGGGAGAGAAAGATTTACAACTTTCATGTTCAACAAAATTTCATTTGAAGCTTTCTTGATGATGTAATCTTGAGTAGAAAACCTTTCCATTTTTGGCAATTTCAAATTAAAGGTCACTTTCTATTTTTGGAATGTTTTGACCTGACTTTATTTTCTTCAATGTTGATGTTTGAAATGTCAAATGAGACTTGTATGGAGATGAATGAGGCCTCTCTAACCATCTCCCACCTTCAAATCCATGATTGAACTGATAGTTGACTTGTGTTGACTTTTTTAGGGTTTCAGTTGACCTGGCTATGCTCAGATGAAATTCAAGCCTCTATCACTTGGGACTTTGATTCAAAATGATGACATAGCTCATGTGAACTCTTATGATTGATTGTGGGGTCCAAATTCTCAAGAATGGCCACCACTTATTGCTCAATGACTGCCTTTGACTGTCTTGACCTAAGATTGCTTCATCTGCAAGTAACAAGGTTAGATGACATATTTTTGTACTTTTGGTAAATGATAAAGAGAAAAGCAATGATATACAAATGCAAAATATGCTTGGTGATCAAGAACCACTCTCAAAAGATAACCCACCCACAGGGAAGGAAACCAGGTGCACAATGATCCTTGAGGCAATGAAATGATATGATATGATGCCATGAGGGATCTTAGGGACAAAATTGGGGTCTTACAGATGCCCCTATTTAAGGTCATTCTAGCCGGAGAAGTGAAGTTTAGAAATCTTCATCTCGACGCGGTAGAATGGGCTTAAATAACAGTAATGAGACAAATTTTGGTCCCTAAGAGACCTCATGATGCAGATGTATACATGCAAAAGAAATAAACTCTGTGGGGAATACGGGTCCACAAAGGAGAAAAGACGACCCATCGGAGTAATACACTCACTAGGAACAGAGACTCTAACAGGACTCTCATGGGGATAGGAAAAAGAGAAAAGAATGCGTGAGCAGGACACAACTCTGAATTAAGGAAAACAAAACTGACACTGCGTGAACAAAGCACGACGGGACTGGAGACCTCACTGGGGAGTGAAGGACTCACACTGGGGAAAGAAAGAATTCCAAAGGAAAACACATCCATTGGAACGACTCAAGCTAACTCAAACTATCCATAAAGGATACTTCGGATAAAAATCCGGACTTGGACTGGGAAAAGATTCACAAAGAATCTCCCTGCCGGGGAAAAAATGCATATATTGGGGAAAACGCCAATACAGCAAGAGGGTAAAAATCACCACAAGAAACTCCACTGGAGAAGTGTCTAACAAAGAGACTCTCCTGAGGAAGCAACAAGAATGAGGTGTTACCGGTATAAGGGTAACAAACTCAGGAAGAATGAATATCTAAGACCAGTATAAGGGTGAGAGATATCAATCAACCAAACATCTGAGAAAGACCTGAAAAAGGTACATCAACTCAGGAAAATATCTAACTCCACAGGGGACCAAGGTCATAATAGGGAGCAGAAAGGAAGGAACACCAGGGATACCGGTTACTGGGTATATAATAGGCGACCAACCAAAGGCGTGAATTGGTATATATTCCAAAACACTCATCATCCGAAAGGAGGGCTTGAAAAAGAAAATCGACTTACAGGATGGACATTCGACTCCCCTAACGGGAAAACGAATCTTACTCAACTGGGGACACAAACCCAAAGAGCGCATGAGATATAATATCCATTACCGTCAGAACGTGGATAGAATACTCGCATGAGATATATTATCTATTACCGTCAGAACATAGATAATATACTCGCATGGAAGAGACACCATAGATACCGGTTACTGGGTATATAAAGGTGACCTACCGAAAACGTGAATTGGTATATATGCCAAAACACTCATCATCCAAAACACAAACTTGTTAAAGGATGGATATTCGATTCTACAAAGAATACGAATCTTACTCCATTGGGGAAAATCAACAAAGGACTCCAACCAAAGAGCGCATGAGACATATTATTCATTACCGTCAGAACGGGAATAATATACTCGAAAGGAAGAGACACCAGAGATACCGGTTAGGGTATATAATAGGTGATCAACCAAAAGGAGAGACAATCGATACCACAACAACATGGTAAACGAAAGATAACTCACAGGGGATAAATTGCAAGCATCTGACAATTATCCAAGAGAACAACAAATATTCGATTCCGCAAAGGAATACGAATCTTACTCGACTAGGGAAACACAACAGGCTTCGACTGAAGAGTGCATGAGATATATTATCCATTACCGTCAGAACGTGGATAACATACTCGCATGGAAGATTATCCATAACCGGTTACTGGGTTAACAAAGAATAAATCAACTGGAAAGAAAGGCATCGGGATACCAAAACTAGGTATATAAAGATGACCAATCAAAGGGAGCAACAACATTACCAACAAACAGGGTAAATGAAAGAAGACCCGCTGGGGATGAATTGCGTAAACAACAATTATCCACAAGGACTTGCTGGCGACTTCAAAGGGGATAAAATTGCAGGCAGGCGAAAATTATCCAGAGGAAGATTTGCTGGGGGTACAATTGCTAGCAACCGACAATTGTCCACAAGCAAGGGAGGAATATCAACATCGAATACTGGATGAAGATAACCACAAAGAGTAACCATCATCGGTTAGGATGAACAACAAGGTTAACTCTGCAAAGGGGAGAAATTAGGGTTTACAACTACCGAATATGAGGTAGAATACCAAAACTCTGGCTGGGATAAAATTGCTAGCATCCGGCAATTATCCACAAAAAGCACAGACTCCGCTGGGGAATAAAACCACAACAGCACGAGATCCACCATCAACCAGGATGAACCGCAAGGGTTACCTCTGCTAGGGGAAAAGAGATAGGACTTACGACTACCGAATATGGGGTAGTAGCCAACAAATCTGATGAGGATAAAAGATAGGGTTTACATCCACCGAATACTGGGTAGAAAACCAAACAACTCCGCGTGGGGAATGAAAGAATCACAACTCCGTACGGGAACAAAATAGGGTTTATAACAAACCACCAACTGCTGAAGAGCAGAAAAACTAGGATTTACGACTACCGAATATTGGGTAGAAAACCAACCAACTCTTGCTGAGGAATAAAAGGTATATAACCACAAATTCCGCCAAGAAGAGGGAACGTAGTACTTACAACTACCAGTATAAGGGTAGAGGCCCAAACTCCGCTGGGGATAGAAAGAATTATTGCCGGTTACTGGGTAATTCGTTCATTTATTCCACAGGGAAGCACAAGAAACAGTTGACAAATAGCCAATTCGGGATTGATCCGAAAAGACAGATTGAATCAAAACTCGTCCTAATGAGGATATAACTCAAATAGGAAGATCCATCCCAATATATGTGTTGGGAGGAAACGAAAGAAACCGTCATCCACGAGGATATATCTCAGTGGGGAATTGCAGAAGGAAAGACAGACACTTTCTGCTTATGGGGCTGACTCTATATGGAGAGATTTAAACGCTCGACATCTGCTTGGGAAGATCTATTAAGATCTATATCACCCATAGCAGGGAACAACAAACAAAAGATATATGGCGAAAAATGCAACATGAATATCTGAATGTTTATGAGTATGCATGAATATGCATGATTTATGTTTGATGAATGCTGACAAAACAGACATATCTAACACAAACAAGTTCCAGGAATCAAACGCCCGGTACTACAATCCCAGAGGAAAAACCAACTGGAAAGCCAATCTGCTGGAGATCTTCATGCTGAAAAGCAAAGATCTGCGGGGGGCAAAAGATTAGAGATATCAGGAAATCACAAAATCTCTGAGTGATGGATCATCAATCAACCCAACTGGCGAACAGAAAGTCACAACAGGCATAAACAGCCACAAAGACAAATCTGTTGGGGAAATGGAGAAGTCCCAAAATCTGCAGGGGTCCTCAGTATCAAAAGTTCATTGCACAAGCGAGAACTGCTACGAAAGCAACTCCAAATAACTCCACTGGGGAACAACCCACTGAGGGAGAACAGATCATCCATGTAGAATCTACTGCACAAGCAATTCTACCTGGGGAAAACACAAGTAGCCACTCCATCGGGGATACACCCACTGAAGGAAAGACAGATCACACAAGTAGATTCTGCAACAAGCCACTCTACTGAGGATCAAAAGCAATCAGGAAATCAACCAAATCTCTGGATGCTAGACCACCAACCGACCCTACTGGGAAAACAGAGGTTTCAACAAGCAGAAACTGCCCCAAAAGCAAATCTGTCGAGGATACCAGCTCTGGCGGAGACTCTGAGGGGATTATCACAGATGCAATCCTGACTCTGTCAGGGATACCAACTCTTTCGGGGATTTTGCATAAATACAATCCACCAAACCACCAATCTACTGGCGGCCAGGGAATCCACTGAGGAACCCACTGGGGATACGGAGGAGAGCTGGGATCAACCACCAAATGCTACACCTTCCAAAAACAAGTCAACAACTGTTGAGGAGGAAAATATTCACTACTCTGCTGAAGGCTAAACGCTCTGATGGAGAGATATAGCATATCATGCAGTATATCATATCAACAACTCTGCAGGCGACTGCGTTGAGGAAAGTGGTAAAGTACCGGGATATCAATCCACCAACCACTGAATCTTCAAAAAGAAAGCAACCACGCTGAGGAGAGAAGCAACAACTCCGCTGGCGACTGCACTGAGGAGAGTGACGGGGTACCGGGGTCTCAAACCACCACCTACCGAATCTTCCAAAGGAAAGCACCCATGCTAGGGAGACAATATTGCTGGAGAAGATTGTGAAGTCTTCAACAAGCACTCTGCTTAGGGAACAACCCCAACAACAACTCAGCTTGGGGAACACCCCCAACAACAAAGTAGGATAAAGAGGATACAGCCAAACCAGGAATATGAAAAAAATGTCTTACCTGTTGGAAATCATGCCACCCTTGGGAGAGCACTGAGAGATTCTTAAGTATCCTTTCATCATTGTGAATGTTCACTTTGTTTAAAACAACAATTTTTGAAAAATTTATTTGTTTAAACAATGACATTTTATCAATTAAAACATGCAAAACATTTGTTGAATTGAAACAAATAAGAGTGCAAATAATTGGATAAAAATCTCAAATTTATTTGATGGAATGGTAGCCTGCAAATGGCAAGACTCCATAGATTTGTACAAATTTGAAATCAGTGATATATATTGGAAGAGGGCTACATTGAACATAATGATCCTTTCTCTACCAATTTGAATCTCGATGTATTCGAAGCTTCAGTTGACGACGAATCGAGAACCTCTGACGAAAAGACGGCTCTGGAACAGAAAGTCTTATCCGGATGCAGTTACTTGCCAAATCCCTAATTTTTGCCTAGATTTCCCCAGGGTGAGGTACTCAATCTAGCGGGATACAAATATTCTCTTTTTTTTCATGTCTCTAACTTTTGCCTGGATCGCCCTTTCGGGTTCTCCACCAAGACGCTCATTTTTGCCTAAGCCGCCCTTTCGAGTTTTCAACTTAGCGAGTTATTCTGTTTTTATATACTCTTTTTTTTAGGCAAAGTATTTCTTGACTGCATCTGAATTCACAGGACGAGTGAAATCCTCCCCATCCATTGTTGTAAGCATCAAAGCTCCGCCTGAAAAGGCTCTCTTAATAACATATGGACCCTCGTAGTTTGGAGTCCACTTGCCCCTGGAATCGGGCGCGAAAGACAAGACTTTCTTGAGCACGAGGTCACCTTCTCGGAACACACGAGGCTTGGCCTTCTTATCGAATGCTTTCTTCATTCTCTGCTGATATAACTGACCATGACACATGGCAGTTAATCGCTTTTCTTCAATCAAATTCAACTGGTCATAACGACTCTGAATCCATTCAGCATCAGTCAACTTGGCTTCCATCAAGACTCTCATTGATGGGATCTCCACCTCTACTGGGAGAACAACCTCCATGCCGTAAACAAGAGAAAAAGGGGTTGCCCCTGTTGAAGTGCAGACAAATGTACGATAACCATGCAAAGCAAATGGCAACATCTCATGCCAATCTTTGTACGTAACTATCATCTTCTGGATAATCTTCTTGATATTCTTATTAGCAGCTTCAACAGCCCCATTCATCTTAGGTCTGTAGGGAGAGGAATTATGGTGTGCAATCTTGAATTCAGCGCACAACTCATCCATCATCTTATTATTAAGATTAGATCCATTATCAGTAATGATCTTATCAGGCACACCATAACGGCAAATCAGCTGGTTCTTGATAAACTTCACGACCACCTGCCTGGTCACATTCGCATACGAAGCGGCTTCAACCCATTTGGTGAAGTAATCAATTGCTACGAGAATAAACCTGTGTCCGTTGGACGCTTTCGGCTCAATCATGCCGATCATGTAGATTCCCCACATAGAGAAAGGCCATGGTGATGAAATCACATTCAAAAGTGTCGGAGGAATATGAATCTTATCCGCATAAATCTGACACTTGTGGCATTTCTTCACATATTTGCAGCAGTCAGACTCCATTGTCAGCCAATAGTAGCCTGCTCTTAACATCTTTCTAGCCATGGCATGTCCATTGGAATGAGTACCAAATGAACCCTCATGGACCTCAGTCATCAATAGGTTTTGCTTCGTGTCTATCCACGCATCTGAGCAAAACCATGTCAAAATTTCTCTTATACAACACTTCACCACTGAGGTAGAAACTGCCTGACAACCTTCTCAAAGTTTTCCTATCTTTCACAGATGCCCCAGGCGGGTATACCTGGTTCTGGAGGAAATTCTTGATATCAAAATACCAAGGCTTGTCATCATTCACTTCTTCAACTGCAAATACGTGAGCTGGTCTATCCAAGCGCATCACGGCAATATTGGGCACTTCATTCCAATACTTGACCACAATCATCGAAGCAAGCGTGGCAAGCGCATCTGCCATCCGATTATCCTCTCGAGGAATATGATGAAAGTCAACTTCTGTAAAGAACGTTGAAATCCTTCTTGCATAGTCTCTGTACGGGATAAGACCTGGCTGATTCGTCTCCCATTCACCCTTGATCTGATTGACAACCAGGGCCGAATCACCATACACATCAAGATGCTTGATTCTCAAATCAATACATTCTTCCAATCCCATAATACATGCCTCATACTCAACCATATTATTCGTGCATTTGAAAGTTAGCCTTGCTATAAACGGAATATGAGTGCCATGAGGAGTAATGATTACTGCCCCAATTCCATTTCCGTACTGATTCACAGCGCCATCGAACACCATCGTCCATCTGGAACCAGGTTCTGGACCTTCATCAAGTGTAGGCTCATCACAATCTTTCATTTTCAAATACAAAATCTCCTCATATGGGAAGTCGTACTGAACAGACTGATGATCTTCAATAGGCTGGTGCGCTAAATGGTCAGCCAAGATACTACCTTTGATAGCTTTCTGAGCTCGATACTCAATATCATACTCAGACAACAACATCTGCCAACGGGCAATCCTCCCGGTTAAAGCAGGCTTCTCGAATATATACTTAATTGGATCCATTCTAGATATCAACCAAGTTGTATGATTTATCATGTAATGGCGCAAACGCTTAGCAGCCCAAGCCAAAGCACAACACGTCTTCTCAAGCATAGAGTACCGAGACTCACAATCAGTAAACTTCTTACTGAGGTAGTAGATAGCAGATTCTTTCTTCCCTGATTCATCTTGCTGACCGAGTACACAACCCATCAAGTCTTCAAGAATAGTCAAATACATGATCAGAGGTCTTCCTTCTACAGGCAGAGACAAGATCGGAGGTTCAGACAGATACTCTTTGATACTGTCGAAAGCTTTCTGGCAATCCTCGGTCCAATCATGAGACTGATCTTTCCGGAGGAGCTTGAATATCGGCGCACATGTGGCAGTCATGTGGGATATGAATATGGAAATATAGTTCAAGCGGCCAAGAAAACCTCGGACTTGCTTCTCAGTTTTGGGTGCAGGCATCTCTTGTATTGCTTTGACCTTTGCAGGATCAACCTCAATACCTCTCTCGCTGATAATAAAACCCAACAACTTGCCGGAACGGACTCCAAATGTACATTTGTTCGGATTCAGGCAAAGTCTAAACTTCCTCAGACGCTGAAAAAGCTTCAATAAATGCTCAACATGTTCAACTTCCGTTCGGGACTTAGCAATCATATCATCAACATAGACCTCTATCTCCTTGTGCATCATATCATGAAACAAGGTAGTCATTGCTCGTTGATACGTGGCTCCGGCGTTCTTCAAACCGAAGGGCATCACTCGATAACAGAATGTTCCCCAAGGTGTGATGAATGTTGTATTCGTCACTTTATGATTTATTGATTAAATCAAAAGCAAAGCATACAAAGAATCGAGTCGCCACCGCACTTTTATTTATCCAAAGGAATGGCTAAAAAGCGAACAAAAGCCTAAGAAGTTTTACACATAGAAAACTAATGAAAAGATCAAAGATCTGGGTAAGGGGTAAATTACGCAATGGGAAGGTGTTAGGCACCCAAAACGTCCTAGGTACTCCTAGGGATCCCTTTTCACAACTTGTTGAATGAAATGTTATTTGTTATGAAAATATTTATTGTGCAAACATGGATGAAGGGATGAGAAAATAATATACAATTTTTATTGTTTTTGTGTTTGAACGGATGAACCCGTTGCCTACGTACCTTTCCATGGAAGGTAAGGATCAAAACGCCGTAGTTCGGCTAAAAGATTTCCAAAATATGAGTGGGTTCATTTTAAAACAAAAGCCCTAAGGTATTTCGTTATCCACGGGAGAAAACTCAACCTTATACAAACAACAAGTCCACCATGTGAGAAAAGCTTCAACTTGCTAGTGAGGGGTTAACCCTATAATAAGCAAGGAAGTTTTACAATTCAATCACTAAGGACAAAAGGTGAGATTAACATCAACCAACTAGGATAATTGAGATCTATGGCTAATGTATGAAAACTTATCAAAAATGGACAAAGCCACAAAACAATTGAATGGGTTGGATTAACCAATTAGAAATTATTCACAAAAGATGGTCAAAGTATGATTAGAATTCAATTCAAAGAAGTGTTAAGAAAATGAAGTTTGAAAAGTCAAAGGCTTAAGGCCTAGGTTTCTAATTTGGAAAGAAATGAGAATGTTTGTACAATAGTTTTCAAGTTGGTATTAACATGCAAGTGGAGGTTTAGGAAACAAAAGGTGGGAGGGTGAGGGAGTGTAAAACTTCTCATATGTTCACCTCTTGAAATCATATGGAAGATGATTCAAGTGATTCCTTTGGAATAGTGATGAGCAATAACAAATAAAGATGGATACCGGATGCCAATCAATGGACTTATACCAATCTCCTAAAACAAAACCATGATACCGGATGCCAATCAATGGGCTTATACCAATCTCACAAATAAACAATGATACCAGATGCCAATCACTGGACTTATACTAGTCTCACAAAAGAAAACAAGAAAACCGGATACCGGATGCCAATCTCTGGACTTATACCAATCTCCTAAAGCAAAGAAACAAGGATACCGGATACCAATCAATGTATTTACCCCAAACTCCTACCATATCACAGGAAACAAATGCCAATAACTGGACTTATAATTGACTCCTCAATGGTCATAGGAAACAACTGCAAATAAATGGACTTACAGTTGACTCCTCAAAACAAAATGATCACACAGATATGAACAATGATTATGCAATTATGTACAATTAATGATGATAAATGCACAAGGGCACACATAAGCAAATATGCACAAATGAATCAAGTAAGCAATCAGACAAACAAGTCAATTAGCACACACTATATACAAGCAATTAGGCTCAAACAAGGTTAGACTTTAAAGTCAACTGGAATGGGGTATGTTGTGCTCTTAACCTTAACATTGAGAGTTAAGGTGAAGCAGATGAAAAGGAAATGAGGGGTGTGCCTCATAGCTCTTATCCCTGGCCTGGGAGAGCTTTGAATATTAGAAGGTGTGGGAGTTCAGAAAGTTGGAACTCTCTCCACAAGTGAATGACTCTATAGATCTTGGGTTAATATCCACAATGCATCAACATGTAATGTGAGCAAAGGGATGACACACTGAATAGTAGGAGATGGACTACACATCTCTTTTATCTACCAATTGCCTCATATGAGGACTTTTCCTGCTTGGCACAAAGAGTAAACAATCACAAGCATTGCCTCTTAAGGAGGACTTCAGATAGGTGCCTGACCACATAACAGGCCAGGTCTTCCAGATTACATGAAGAAGAGAAATTATACCTAAGTGGTTAAGAAACCAAGCAAAAGCAAGTTCAAAGTGAACTTAAGCAACTAAGTACCTGTGGAAACATCAAACAAATCAGTATACAACTCAGATAAACAACCAACAGTTAATATCAACAGTCAAACCCAATAAGCAAAGGCATAGGCCACAAGTCAAGCTCAAATGAATTAACAACCCTACAAAACACACAATGTTAGTAGCCAAAGGCAAACATCAAATGCTCAAATGATGGAGCATCATGAACCATATAACTTGGATGTTCAACCTGAAATCAAAGCTCAAACATGAGAGGCAAACCACTAGGTCAAAGCCTAGGGTCAAAGATGAGGAAAAAATCCAAAACAGAAGCTGAAATTTGACATGATGAAACTTCAAACAATTATTGACACATTGCAAAAAGTCTCACATCAATATCATATACCAAATGCATTTTATGATCAATTGAAGTTCAAGGCAATTTTAAAGTGCAAATGTGACCAAACAGAATGAAAAATCTCAATTAAATCAGAAATGATTCACAAAAATCTGGAAAGATTCATGCATATTCAAGACATCTCATGTGATCAGCATGCAAAAAATCAGAATAATTGAGCATCATTTGATAGGGTAAACACATAGCACAAGATGAACATCGCAAGGTGTGACACAAATTGTCACACCTACCTAGAAAAATCACAAACCAGAAACCACAAATGATAAAAATACAAACTCAACACCAAAATATCCAGCAAAGTATCTAGTTTCAACATGCAAATTTTCAGATTCATTGGATCAACAACCAGAATTTCACAAATGCAAAAGCAAAGCAATGTCAAAATGCATACACATACAAGAACCCTAGGGAAAAAATTAAATCAGCCAGGCACAACTTTGATTTTCATGTTGATAAAAAACTAGAGAGAAAAAGAAAACCATAGCAAAAACCCCCATGTTATTTGGATCATTATTTGATTTGATATGATTTTTTGAAAGTTGAAATAAAATTGAAATAAAAATTGAAGCAATTAAATGAAATAATGGAAATATCATATTTAATTTGAATTTGGCTGATTTTGGCGCCAGCTGCAAACGCAGCGTTTCACTTAAATTGGCCAGAGCCAATCAGAATGCGTCATGGACGCGCTCATGCACCAATAGAATTCAAACCCTAAAACACCTAAGGCAACGAAAATGCATGGCAATAGAGATCAAAAACCGTTCCCTAATCTACTGAACTTCATCTTCTCCCGCTCGCGCGTATGAACAGTAACAGAGCAAGAACACGATGAACAAAATTCTCAGAATCAACCAATAAGCATATCATCGTGTAGCCTAAACCTCATAGATCATCAATCAAACAATAACTAAGCATCTAACATCCTAAATCGCATGGATCGAGCAAATCAAATTTTCAACATGAAACTTTAATCAATCGAAACTAAGTGAATAAGGCATGGTTTTCAGTGATTCAAAGCTCATCATGCTCACACAAACACGATCTACAAGAACCACATAACAAAAATGAGAAACAAGAGGATCAATTTGGAACCTCTTGAAGGGCAGCTTTGTGATTCCACGTGTTCCAGGCCTTGTAATGCTTAGATCTTCCTCTAGCAAGCTTGTGAAGTTGATTGGAAGAAGTCTTGATGTTCAATTGTGCTCGAATCCACAGAATTTGAAATTCACCATTGTTGTGTTCTTGCTTCAAGCTGCTTCAGTTTGCACGAAATCACCTGGTTCTTGCTTGAATCTTGATCAGTAATGATACTAGATGATGAATTAAGCAAGAAAATGCAAATTGATTTGAAGAAATTGAGAGAAAAAAAATGAGAAAAAGTTTGAGAGAAATTTCTAGATCTGAGATTTGTGAAGTGTTTTTTTTGATTTTCTGTTAGGGTTTTGGTTTAAATACTCTCTACTAATCACCCTCTAAACATGATTAACCAATTGGTAATGGAAATGATTAAAATGGAGGTGTTTTGACAAAATGGGATTTTCACCCTTGTGCATGAAAATGGTGCATGAACAGTACACGAATGCAAGCTATTTTCACTCAAAATGAATTTTTAAAATCAATTGAAATGGCAAAATATTCAAATGATTTACCAAATTTAAATTGTGAAATTTCCCTCCAAAAAATCAAGATTTTGCAAATGATCATGTGATGATGATTGATGCAATGCAAGGCAAGATTATGAAATTATAGGTCATGACAAGAATTTAGCAAAAAGAGCCACATGATTTGGAGCATTGGTTGAGAAGTTATGCACATTTGAACCTCCATGTACACTTGGCCATGTTTTGATCATATCTCTTCAACCACAAATGAGAAATGGATGATCTTTGACTTTTTTGAAATGGGAGAGAAAGATCTAAAACTTTCATGTTCAACAAAATTTCATTTGAAGCTTGCTTGATGATGTAATCTTGAGTAGAAAACCTTTCCATTTTTGGCAATTTCAAATTACAGGTCACTTTCTATTTTTGGAAAGTTTTGACCTGACTTTATTTTCTTCAATGTTGATGTTTGAAATGTCAAATAAGACTTGTATGGACATGAATGAGGCCTCTCTAACCATCTCCCACCTTCAAATCCATGATTGAACTGACAGTTGACTTGTGTTGACTTTTTTAGGGTTTCAGTTGACCTGGCTATGCTCAGATGAAATTCAAGCCTCTATCACTTGGGACTTTGATTCAAAATGATGACATAGCTCATGTGAACTCTTATGATTGATTGTGGGGTCCAAATTCTCAAGAATGGCCACCACTTATTGCTCAATGACTGCCTTTGACTGTCTTGACCTAAGATTGCTTCATCTGCAAGTAACAAGGTTAGATGACATATTTTTGTACTTTTGGTAAATGATAAAGAGAAAAGCAATGATATACAAATGCAAAATATGCTTGGTGATCAAGAACCACTCTCAAAAGATAACCCACCCACAGGGAAGGAAACCAGGTGCACAATGATCCTTGAGGCAATGAAATGATATGATATGATGCCATGAGGGATCTTAGGGACAAAATTGGGGTCTTACACCATCCAAAATGGTCCTTTTGTAATTACTATGACCAATGCGGATGTTGTTGTTGTACCTAAATCGAAAAAACACAATGGAACACAAATGATGAGAAAAAGTGGTTATGTGATTGGAAAGTAAGGAATATTCTCATATCAGCTTTAGGAGTTGATGAATATTACCGTGTTTCTCATTGTATAACCGCTAAACCTACGTGTGACTTATTTCAACTTGCCCATAAGGGCACAAACGAAGTTAAATAAGCTAGAATCAATACTTTGAACCAAGAGTTTGATCACTTCAGAGTCCACTTATTGAATTTTAAAGCTTCAAAGTCTTGACCACTAGAGGCTGGCTTTCTACAGATTTGACTTCTTCAGAGTCTGGATATTCCATTAGAGTAAAGTCTTTAGAAGTGATCTTTAGAGCCAGAGTCTGATCTTCAGATGCAGAATCCTCAGGATTCTCTTTATTTATTCTTAATCATATAATCCTGCATACTTGAACATATGTTAGACTATCCAATTGATCTTTAAATACTTCGTTATTATTAAAACCCAAGGGATATGGTATCAACCAATTTTGTTCCAACAATTTAGCCACGAACAAAACATCAATTACAAATTACGGTAAAAAGGGAGAAAACAGGAGGGTAAAGACCCATCAATATCCATATGTTTAACCACCCATATATGAATAATTCTCCCCCTTACCTTGAATTTGCAGATTGATGAAGCTTTTGGCTTTTTGCGATTCTTCCTCGCTCTTCAAGGTCACTTCCTATGTTATGTCTCTTTGCCTCCTTTCCCAAGTTTTGTCTATACTACACAAAACTCTACCTCACTCTCTCTATTTATTCATCCTAATTATCCTGATTCTTCTCTCACCCCTTAATTCTCCTCACACCCTCATTCTTACTATTTTTTACTATTTTATTAAATCTCACCACACCTTCAACTCTTACTCAATTCACCCTTTATTCCTCAATTTCAATAAAAATTCTATTTTCCTCCCAAATCTAAAAATATATCTAATACCTCTAATATTCAAATTAATTATTTAATTTCTAATAATAAATAAATAAATAAATATTAATAATAATTCTAATTAAATTTCTACCCCTACTCAAATAATTCAATAAATTACATAAAACACTAAATAAATAATATAAAAGAATTTAAATTCAAATAAAAGAATTAAACTAAAATTAGGGTGTTACATCATCTACATACTCAAATAATTCTACATTCTTGATCTCAATATAACCTCCATCTACTGTGACAACCAAAGCGATATACGATCTAGCCAACAATCCAGTCTTCTGTGAATGTGCCAAACATATAAAGATGTATTATCATCAGGTTTATGATAAAGTTCCGCACAAAGTTGTCCACATGCAGCCAATTAACTATGCAAACAAACTTGTTTATGTTTTTACAAAAGCACAACACTTTTGACCTTTTTCTACTCTTGCGTCCAAACTTGTCCTTGCCTCATATCCAGTTTGAGAACGGTGTTAAATTTTAAATTAGTTTTAAATTTAATTAATTTTGTTTTGATATCTTAGGAAATTAGGTATTCTCTTAAAGTTGTTTGTTCTAAATCAATTACCTCTATCATCTCAATATATGGGTACCTGTGAATGCCATAACACGATACTCAAGTTTTGTAAGAAATCAGAATACAATATTTTGTTTCTTTCCTTTTCTAGAAATAATACACTTTTCAAGAAATATATAAAAATATTTGGTAGAGTTATTATCTAGGAAGAGTTACAATATGCACATAACTAACAACATGAACATCGAAGATAACAAAGAATGTTTCAAACGATGCCTAATGTATTGCAGTGGAAGGGACAACAAATAAATCATCAACATGAATATTATACACATTTTCCCTTTATTTTGAGAAACACCTAAATGAGATACTATATAAACTTCTTTGTGAAGATCAAATTAATAAATATATTAGGAACACATATTTAAGAACTATGTCATCGATGAACTATTGCAACTATAATAAAAGTGTGAATAAGTCATCTTGGACACTTGAGTAAAAGTTTCTTCATAATCCCTACCATATTATCGAGTGATTCACTTAGCAATAAGACATACTTTGTAGCACTCAACTGACCCGTCCAACTTAATTTTTATTTTTTTATACCCAACGAGACCTAGTAACACATTTTCTAGAAGGAAGGCGTACTAATTCTCAAGTAATTGTCTTGTGCAAAATAGAAAGTTCATATGTCATAACCTATTGCAAAAGAGGGTCATAATAAAATATGATCGGAGTAATCAAAATCACACAATTAACTAAAATAAGCGAGACTCAAAGTGAATTTACAAATATAATAAACATCTAAAAATGACATATTAGGTGCATTACATAACAAATTCCTACTAATATCATATGATTTCCATCAATAGTCTTAAAAGACACAGACAATGCATAATTCAAAGAAATAAACAAGTTATGATCATGTGACATATCTGTGATGCTCCAAAGATAAGAATCCACATGGAAGGAGACAAAATTGACATATACTAGAAGAGTCCAAACCTTTAACAAAAGAGGAAATCATGATGTTTTACTGACTCAAAAGAATATTTTCGAACTGCAATGCAATATCAAATATTTGAGAAATAGTCTCAGTTTGGGTATACATGACTAGAACTAGAACCAACTGTATTAATATCAACAACATTGAATGACAGGATCTTAAGATTATTCTTATTTTCTCTCAATAATTTGTAACACTACACATTTCAAAGACCTTTCCCCTTACAAAAATCACATTCATCATTATCTAGATCAACCCTCAATTGGGGGTTCCCTTTATGAATAGAAGCAACAAAAACTAGAGGAATAAATAAAATTATTTTATTTCAAATCGGGTTGAAATGGGACTTGCGTTTGTTATCTTTTGCCAATAATTTATTAAATACTTAATCAACATTGGCTAAATGAGTACAATGTAAAATACCCCCACGAAGACCCTTAGAATAATCCCTTAGAGCCTATAGAATTTGAAATGTGTGTTTCTCTTCTCTTTGATTAGTGTACGCTGTGATAACTTTTAGTTCCGTCGATTCCATAAGAATTAATTGATCCTGTTAGAAAAATAACTAGCTTAGAAGATTAAAGAGATACAGAAGTAAAGTACAATGCGCACAATCAATCTTTATTAACGCTCTTCGTCTAATAAAGCCTACCTCTACGACTTTAGAGTAACTATAGTTCCTTTGATTTCTTTCTAATAATTAGTATTACAATGATACAAATAGTACACACGCGCGCGCGCGCGCACACACACACACACACACACACACACACACACATATATATATATATATATATATATATATATATATATATATATATATATATATATATATATAAATAATAATAATAATAATAATAATACAACTCATATTACAATAATACCCCTGAACCGTATCGTGGGGTCTATTTCCCCCATACCCCTAATCACTTACCCACCAGAAACAGTTAGGCCTAAGACCCATTTGGAATTTCCATATATTGTGTTCCTCTTTGTATTAATATGAATCATACTCAACAATCTCCATCTTGACAAATATTAAGCCCATATGATAACTTCCTACATGACGATCACATCCTGAAAATCAGAGAGGCACGCCTCTTATTTAACACTTATAAACATCTAAAAATTTCATTAAGGACTGACTTAGTCAACATATCAATTTCATACTCTAAATTATGAACCCTTTAAAGTATTATCTGTCTTAATGCAAGTAATTCTCCGATCTTGTGAAACCTTATATCAATATGCTTGCTCCTAGCATGACACACTTGTTTCTTTTCCAAATAAATGATACTATGACTATCATAATGAAACTGAACTTCACCATGCTTAATGCCCAATTCTCTCACAAATCCTATAATAAATAAGTATTCTTTGGAAGCTTCACCTACTACCATGTACTCTAGTTTAGTTTTCCACATGCCCATTAAGGGTTGAACTGATGATTTCCAACAAATAGGTCCTTTTGCTAAAGTAAAGGCATACCATGCTCTAGATCTTCTATCATCCATATCACCAAAATAGTATGAATCAACATATCCTACAACCGAAGTGTTAGATCCTGGTTGTTTTGATTGGCAGTAATTTTGGTAAAACTAACTTAGCTGCAACATATTAAGCAAGATGTCCTAACATGTGGGTGTGACATCTTATCTGAAACAGGTTCTTACCTTGGTAATGTTTGTAGGGTTAATTGGATACATAATATTCTAGGAATATTATGCTTTCCATTGTGATGTTCGTGATTGATGAATCAGAGATTCGAATTGTGGTTAACAGATTCTGTTTTCTAAATGTTAAGACATTTTAGGAAACTTTTGATGGATTACCTAATGTTGTGCAGCTGGTGCTCATGGAATACAAGGCCCAAATCCAATGCATTTTATGGCTATAAATAAAATGTCTCAAAACCTAATTACTCACGCAGGAGAGAAGATAGTTGACCGTATTAGGGTTTGAGTGTTTGCGTAATTTGTGAGCCTCTCAATTATCATCTTGATATATGAGTAGGAATGTGTTGATTGGTTGTAAGCATTGCCAAGCACTCATAAGCTTTTAAGCATTGAGTGACTATGTGTCCTTGAAGTGTGTCTTTTGATTTTCTTGTAAGTGTTTAATTATCATTGTTGTGATTGATAAAGAGGTGAGAAAGGTCTCTCACCTTGGAGAGTCTTAGTTAGAAGTTAAGCATGGGTAGTGATTAGGGTGTTAACTGTAAATTGGAGATAGTTTGCAGAAGGCCTACAAACTAATACTATTTAGTGAATTTCCTCACTGGCTTGGTAGCTCCAGATGTAGG
The DNA here is from genome assembly GCF_024323335.1 of Lathyrus oleraceus. NCBI lineage: Eukaryota > Viridiplantae > Streptophyta > Magnoliopsida > Fabales > Fabaceae > Lathyrus > Lathyrus oleraceus. The sequence continues at coordinate 88,715,824 of NC_066584.1, forward strand.
TGTTGTTGTACACCGAACTGGGTTAACAACTTTGTGTGTACTGTTATTTTATGTTCCTCTATATCTAAGTTGTCCTGTTATTATTCAGATATTAGTGTCTTGACATCTCATAGGACATCTGATATCTACATACCAGAATTTCAATTGGTATCAGAGCAGGCATCCTGCTCTATTTCTGGGTGAGATTCAAGGAAGATACTTTCTGGTACAATGGACAAGGAAGGAGACTTTGTGAACAAACCACCCATTCTTGATGGAACTAACTATGACTACTAGAAAACATGTATGGTGGATTTCATCAAATCCATGAACAACAAGGCTTAAAAATCTGTAGTCAAAGGATGGGATCAGCCAATGCTTAGGGATAAAAATGGCAAGATCACTGAAGAGCTGAAGCCTGAGGAAGACTGGGATGATGAAGATGAGAAATTAGCTCAAGGAAACTCCAAAGCTTTGAACACTCTATTCAATGGAGTGGACAAGAACATCTTCAGACTAATAAAAAACTACACTATTTCTAAAGATGCTTGGGAGATCTTGAAGACTGCTCATGAAGGAACCTCCAAGGTTAAGATGTTAAGACTTCAAATTCTGACCACCAAGTTAGAGAACTTAAGAATGAAGGAGGATGAGAGAATCCATGACTTTCACATGAATATTATTGAGATAACCAATGCCTCAAGTGCTTTAGGGGAGAAGATGTCAGAATCCAAGCTGGTCAGAAAATTCCTCAGGTCTCTTCCTAAGAGATTTGACATGAAGGTTACTACCATAGAAGAAGCTCAAGATATCAACAACATGAAAGTTGATGAAATTATGGGATCCCTTCAAACCTTTGAGTTAGGAATCAGTGATAAGTCAGAAAATAAGAAAAGTATAGCCTTTGCTTCTAATATTGAAGACCTCGAAGATGATTGTGACCTTGATATAAATGACGAGATATCTAATGCCATTGGCTTACTAGGGAGACAATTCAACAAAGTGATGAAGAAGATGGACTGGAAGATAAGAGCTAATGTCAAGAACAATCCATTCGAGATCTCCAAAAATTAGGAGTTTGGAAGAAGGCCCAAAATTGAATAAAAAACCAACCAAGGAAAAGGAATACAGTGCCATGGATGTGAAAGGTTTGGTCACATAAGGGTTGAATGCCCCCACATTTCTAAAAAAGCAGAAGAAAGGTCTGTGTGTCTCTTGGTCAGAAGATGATTCTGAAAGTGATCTAGAAGTGGAACCTACCAAACAGGTTACTGCCTTGACTGGAACTTGTGACTCAGATGAAGACTCTGACTGTGAAGAACTTGCTGAATCCTACAAAGAATTGTGTCTGAGAAGTGAAGAAGTCTATAAACTGGGAGAAGATCAAAAGAAAACTATAGCTCAACTACATGATGAGAAAGTGGAGCATCTATCTATCATCTCTGATCTGAAGGAAAAAGTTGTACTGCTCAATTCAAGAATTGACAATATGACTAAGTCTGTGAGAATGCTTAACAGTAGTTCAGATGTATTGGATGAAATTCTTCAAACTGGTAAGAATGCTGGAAACGTTCAAGGTTTAGGCTATGACTATCAATGAGGAATGAACAAAGGAAAAGGTCATGCAATGAACTTTTTCCACCCAAAGGACAACTGAAACAACATATGTCAAATCAAATGTCCCAACATCAACAGGGGTGTCAAAAGGTTTATTCAGGAAGCAATACCCAAATATGGAAGTGTCATCATTGTGGGACGTTTGGCTATATAAATCCTTACTGCTACAAGTTGCACGGCTATCCTAAACCCGCTTCACAACTCAGAAGAAAGCAAACCATGGTAAAGCCAAAGAAAAGGTGGATTCCAAAAAATGGTATGTCAGGTCTCATAGCTCACACCTCCCTCAGAGCATCATCTAGAGAGGACTGAGATTTTGATAGTGGCTGCTCTAGAGATATGACTGGTGTCAAGAAATTTTTGGTGAATATTAAGTCTTATTCCACTAGCTATGTTACCTTTGGAGATTGATCAAAAGGAAAAATAAAGGGGATTGGCAAGTTGGACTATCCAGGATTGCCTAGTCTAGATGATGTTCTATTTGTTAAAGGACTGAATGCTAACCTTATAAGTATTAGCCAACTCTCTGACCAAGGTCTCAAGGTAAACTTCAATATATCCGAATATATGGTAACAAATGAGAAGGATGAAGCTATCATGGAGGGAGCCAGATCAAAAGATAGCTGCTATCTGTAGACTCCTCAAGAAACCGATTATCTCCCTACTTGCCTAATGCAAAAAGAAGAAGAGACTAAGCTATGGCATCAAAAGCTTGGTCACTTATATCTGAAAGATATGAAGAAGGTGATGTGAAAGGAAGCAGTCAGAGGAATTCCCAAACCGAAAATTCATGAAGGAAAAATTTATGGTGAATGTCAAATTGGGAAACAAACAAGATATCCCACAAGAAGCTTCAACATCATACTTTTCAAAGTCAGGCACTTTGAACTTCATCAGGATCTTGATGTTGGGCACTAAATATAACTCGACAACCCTCTTTCCAAATAAAATCCTTACCTCTCAGCGTCTTCAATTCCTTGCGCAACTCAAGAAACTGATCCTTCATTTCATCCATTTTCTCGTAGACATCCGGACCCTCAGACGACTCGGAGTGATAGATGGTGTCCTCTACGTGAGGCAAGGTGTGCATAACGGGAGGTGGCATGGACATGACCGGGATAGATGCCTGAATGGAAGCAAAGGTAGGTGCAAAGCCTTCGGGCACAAAGTTGGACGACATTCCCCACGGCAATCCGGCAGGCATAGTCGACGCGTAATACGCAGAAGCAGCAAGCATGGTAGAGGTAGACACCTCTGAAATAACAGTCCTCGCAAGAGGAGTTGTAGGCGTTGGAGAAGATTGACTCTGAGCAGCAAGAACTGACTCCATCATGGCAGTCAGGCGGGCGATCTCGTCCTTCAATTCTCTGTTCTCTTGCTCTAGATGCTCCATAATTTTCAGATGGTTGGCTCGGGTATTGCACCGGTGAGTCAGCTTGGCTGAAGTATAGAAGAAACACCAATAAGACATCTGGCAAAAACCTGCTTATGCAAATGATGCATGAGATGCAATGCTGGATTGTTTATTTTTATTTTCAAGGAACTTATTATATCATTTGCAAATATATATATATATATATAATATATATATATATATATATATATATATATATATATATATTATATATATATATATATATATATATATATATATATATATATATATATATATATATATATATATATATATATATATATATATATATATATATATATATATATATCAACAATTGCAATAATTTTTATATGACAAAAATAAAAAACTCTTTTCATTTATATAATTTGAAGGATTACACTGAGTATAATTTTAGAAACCAAAATAAAAATACAAGAGAAAAGGAGATTAGTCATCCTAAGGATCCCTAACAACAATGTCAGCAGATCTGGCTGTAGACGCGTACTTTCTTCGAATGCGATGAATCTCGGTCTCAAAAGAAGCCTTCATCTGAGTCTTCTCGAGGACAAGCTGATCAACAATCTTCTTCCAAGCAACAGATGGATGAGGCATGCTAGAAGATGAAACCTCCGACTCTCTCTGTCTCTTAGTCACTCGGTCTTCAAGTAGCTCATTAAGCGCATCTTTGTCCTTAGACTCCAACTGCAACTCTTCATGCTTCTTGCTCAAAGTACGAAAACGCTCTTCCCACATGTCCTTCTCTTGCTTCATCTTGACGAGCGCGTCTTCCAACTCCTCTACATCTTGGTTAGGGAGAGCTAATGGCTCAACCACAACCATAGACATATGTCTTTCACAAGGATAAGACATCTTCAATTCCAAAGCTCTCTTCTTCACCCAAAGAGTGTAAGTTTCCAAAGCTACAAAATTATGCAAACCAATCTCGGATCATCCTTTCCTATGCATATTATGCTAAGCATGCACAATCTTCTGCTTCAAATGTTGGGGATTTTTACCCTCTTGATAGAAAAGACCTTCTAACAAAGTGTTATTAGGCTTGTCTCTCAAGGGGAACCCAAGTTGATGACGAGCCAAAGTAGGGTTATATTAATTCCTCCTTGTGTACCAATGAGAGGCACATTAGAGAATTCACCACAACTATCAATAATGTTCAAATTGCCCAAAGAAGGATCATACCAAACTATATCATCATTAGTGAGAGACATAAGTCTCTGAGACCATCTTAGACATTGTTTGTTCTCCACAAAAGCAGGCGTCTGAGGCAAGCGAGAAATAAACCACTTGTACAGAAGAGGAATGCAATAGACAATCATTCCACCACCCTTAGAATTCCTTAGATGCAAAGAGAAGTACATATCACCCAACAAAGTAGGCACAAGATTCCCAATCAAGAAAAGTCTAATGGCGTTAACATCAACAAAATAGTCAATGTTAGGGAACAAAGCTAATCCATAGATGAGCAACACAAATATAGCTTCAAAAGCATCCACACTACCGACTTGAGCAAAAGCAGTAGCTTCCTTGATGAGGAAATCATATGGCAACCCAAATAACCCTCCTTTCTTCACCCAATGAGCCTCTATCTCATACTTCTTCAAGTGAAGAGGTTCAACAATAATACTAGATCGGGGAATCTCCTCCAATCCACTAAAAGGCATTCTTCTAGAAACAGGTATCCCCAAAAGATGAGAATACTCCTCCAAGGTAGGCACAAGCTGAAAATCGGGGAAAGTGAAACAACAATAGAGTGGATCATAGAACTACACTAGCACACTCAAAAGTCCTTCAACCACATCAGCAGACAAGATGGATAAAAGCTTCCCATGACGTTGTTTGAAGTCCAAGGGATCTAATACAACAGATGCTAGCTTCCTTAACTCTTTCAAGTTAGAACATCTGAAACTGTACTTCTTAGTGTTCCTTCGTCCATAATCCATGGTATGAAAATATTTGCAAATAATACCTCAGTTCCTTGAAATTTTTGTGTGATGAATGTTATGATGTGCATGAATGCAACAATCACAAAAAAGGGATCACACACAAGGCAAACAAAGGTCAAGGGATGAATCAAGTCATTGTCAAGATCAATCATCCATTTCGGTGGATTATGGTTTACACCTTATCAACACCCAAGTTCCATTGATATTGACAAGACATGATTGGATCAACCAAGAATCAAGGGTTTGTTGTAAGTCACGAGCATGGAGTCTGGGTAAGAACCATCCCAAAGGAGTGAACTAAGGATAAAACCTGTAGATCATGTTCTAAAAAGTTCCCTGAGTCTTAATTCCATCTATCGGATATTACAGGTTAAGATGACTGACTCATCGACCCATAACATTCTCAAGAGAAACTCATCTAAGTGTAGTATCGCGTAACAACTGTTATCAAGTCTACACTTGAACAGTTTCCGCACTACGTCCTAAATAGGCCAAGAGGGGGTAAATGTTCTACAGTCCTCAGCTTCTCAGACCCAAATTAGAGATAATAATGCCTAACCATAAATACTTGTGTGACATTTCTAAATCCAAAAGAGTCTCCACTGAGCACGTGGATCTCAAGCCAACTTGTTAAGGACTACTCCACACAAGTCTAACATGACTATACCATCCTCCTATCTTAATTGCACTCAAGTTCGGGTTAGAACTTATCTCACCACTCAGAGATCACCTAGCACAACAAGCAGATTATATCACACATACATATATACAAACATCACATATATACAAATATATACACACAAAAAGTAGGCTAAACCCACTGGAGACTACTCCCCAGCAGAGTCGCCACTTCATTTCTGTAGCGGTAAATTCATGATCATCCAGCTATGGATAAGCTAGAGATCAACTAACAAGAGTCGCCACCGCGCTTTTATTGTTTCAAAGGGAAAAGGGAAAAAGTACGAACAAAACCCAATAGTAAGAAGTTTTCAAATCAAAACTAATAAAATGTCAGAGATTACAGGTAAGGGGGTTGGTTACACAGAGGGAAGGTGTTAGCACCCAAAGTGTCCTAGGTACTCCTAGGGAGCCCTTTTTGTGTGCATATGTATTTGGTACAAAAATGATGTTTAAAAACAAATAGAATGGGGGGATGAGAAAAGAATTCATTAATTATTTTTGTGTGTTTGGCAAGACCTTCGGTCTTGTGCCTACGTACCAACATAAAAATGAGGAATCAAAACCTCGTAATTCATGATACAAATTTCAAAGTGGATGCACTGCTTTTAACAAAACTTAAGTTTGAAAGGCACAAAGGCCTAAAAATGGTTTGAATGAGTTAGTACTTTTTGGCTTTTTGAAAGTTTAAGTCAAGTATAGTTAAGTTTATTTACAAGTTTGATTTAATAAAAGAAGTTTGAAAATACAAATGGCATAAGACCAAAGTTTCTATCTTTTTGCAAAGTGGTCAAAGTTAGAACAAAATAAGTTCAATCAAAGAAGATTTAAAAAAAGGGGGGGGGGGAGAGATTTTGAAATTAAAGAAATGGGGAGAAGATGAAGAGACTAATCCTATGTACAAAATTAAAAGTTAAGAGTTGAAAAGATCTAACCAAATGGGTAGCAATCCAATAGACAAGAATATCAATAGAAACCCAGAATTCCCTTGGACTTTTTAGAATCAAGCAACGCATAAATGCACAATTATATTAACTTGAAAAGCAAAGGAATCAAATAAAGATAGCCACATCCAAGCTTATCCATTCCATGATCTTCTTCAAGATAGCCCATGTAACATATGTATTTCACAAGCCACACGTTCAAAATAACAGCTTCACAATGATCATGTTGCAGATGAACTCAGAGGGATCTTGAATGATGTATCAGATGAAGTATCAAATTGCAAGCACTTGGTTTCTCAACAAGTTGGCATTGGCCAAGTCCTTTAGCATATGAATGTTGCCTAAATTCTAAGTCCATTTGTCCAGGATCAAGCCAACAGTCCACACAAAAGTTTTTTAGGGTTTTTGTTGTTATTATGTACATTAATGGTCAAAGACCATAAAAACAAGCAAAGTATATACAAAAAAGGAATATCACACAATATGGTCCAAATGGACAAAGTGAAAATTGCATTAACATAAACAATTAGAATGATATGAACAATGGAAAATGTATAAAAGCTAGAATTAAAGTAAATTGCTTGAAATTAAAAGTTAGTTGTTAATAGGTTAGAATTTAGTATTGTTTTGTTTTTGCTTTTCATTCTTAGACATTCTTTGGAAAACACTTAACCCACTTATCACAAGCATGAAACCTTGAACCAAGACATCTTCCAAAGGAAGGAAAAAAGGCCAAGTTTCCACACAATACCATGAAAGAGGGGAGACTTACAATCTCACTAACTAGAATGCTATGCCTTTTATGTCACAAATTTAGCGCTATACTAAGCAATCGTAATTGGACTTATGTAAAAGTCACAACTATTTGAGGCCGGGCAATAGAATTTTAGTGTTAATGCATGTTAGAGACATAGTATTATGGACTATACTCATGAAACATACCACACACAAAAAGAGTATGCAAAAGGTGTGGCCTAATCTCATCCATACTCATGTTAATTTTTCAATCAACTAGCTTTAGGACTTTGAGATCTCATAGGCCAAATGAGATGAATGCATAAAGAAAGGGAATGAGATGAAGTAGGAGGGGAATAGAGGAAAACTCAAATTGATCAAAGGAGGACTTTTACCATATTAATATCATCCATTCATTTTGGGAGATGGAATGTACATTCCATCAATCCCCTAAATCCAATGATATTAATTTGACAAAGTTAAATCAACATTGACCAAGACCCAACAACAAGAGTCAAACACAAACAAGTCATTACAACTGGTCAATAAAATTATTTGGCATTTATTCAAATTAAAAATACTAATATAACACATTTAAATTAAATATGGTTTGCCAAATTCCTAAAACCTCATCAAAACACCAAATAAATGGCCATGAGATTTATCATAGGTCAAACAAGGTCAAAGGACCTTGGAGAAAAATTTTCAGAATTTTTAAAGACTTAAAGTATTTTTAAACAATAAAAAACAAATGCAAAATCAATTAAATCATGCAAAATATTAATAATGATCCAAAAAATAATTTTAATTGAGAATATGAAAGAGGAGATTATTTGATTTTTTTTGGTGAAACTGTCATATTTTTTGGATCAATATTAGAATTAATATAAATTAATGAAAATAAAGCAATTAAAATAAAATTCAAATAATCAGAAAAAACGTGGACCACTTGATCTCCCTCATTAATTGAGGTGGCAGATCAAGTGGCCACCAGCGCGCGTTCCATGGTAGAATTGAGTCAACACGACACATGCATGGTAATTAAAAACAACACACAAGATTAAAACAATTTAAAAGGGATCAATGGCTCTGAACCGTGCCAACACATCACCGGCGTCCAAAGGCCGATCATCTTATCCGGTGACCCTGGCCAGATTAGTTCACTCATCACCATCAAAAAAATGAAAATAGAGGACATGATCTGAAAGAAAAAATGGTGTAGAGCACGAATCTGACCTCAATTTTAACTAACTCCACATATATAGAAAGATATGAGGAGTTGAATTTTGAGGTGTGTCAACTGAGTTGCTTCGATTTGACCTCTAAGCAACTCAATCTTCTTGCCTACATTGGTAGGACTTCAGACAACCAAAGAATCAAGAGAATTGAGCAAGATTGAGAGAGAATCGAAGAGAGGAATTTTCTGGAAAATACCTTCAATGCAGGTCTGGATTCAACTATTCTTGCCTTGGCTCGTGCTTGATCTCACTCAGAATGCTTGCAGAAGTAGAATGAAATGCACAAAAGGTCTTGGATCCCTGGAGTTTTGAATCTCAAAACAGTGAGATTTAAACTTAATTTCAAGATGAAATTCTCAGGATTATCCTCTCAAATGGAAGGGTTAGGGGTCTATGATCAAAGCTGGCGCGAATGTGTGTTCAATTCTGAGCATATAGAGCTCTATTTATAGTTGGATCATGTGATATTTGCACCTTCCAAATGACTTTCCAAAATTGGCAATGGATGATGCATGGGTGCATGGGCGTGTACAGGCCCATGAGACCATTGCTTTAGGTCCACAAATGAGTGTGAGAGAGTCTGAAATCAACTTGGATTGCAAGGTAAGTGTACATGGAAACTTGAAGTTTGATCTTTGCCAAATGATGATGCAATGTTCAAGCCATGCGCAGCCTATTCAATTTTTGTCCAAAATGGATGAACTTGGACTTTTTAGAGAGGTGAGATCAAGAGGAACAACTTTAATGTTTAACACTTTTCCATTTGAAGCTTGTATCATGATGGATTTAGAGGTGGAAGTTTGGAAATTTCAATATGTTGAAATTTTTTCTAAGTGTCAAGCCATATATCTCAATATTCCACCTAGCTTAACTTTTTATGTGAGTTTCAAATGAGAAACGTGTCTTCATCAAAGTTGTAGATCTTTCAAAGCCCTTCAAAATGGTCAACAATTTCATGTCATTTGGATTTTAAATGATAGAGTTATGCATTTTTGAAGTTTAGAAAAATCACTTGTTCAATGGTATAGGTTAAAAGTGACCTATAATGTAACCTCATATCACATGCTCATAAAATTTGAATTATCTCTTACTCAAAAAATAAAATTTGAGGTATACATCTTGAATTTGATTGTGCAACTTGGAAATCTTTCATCTCATAAAAATTGAGTAAGTTATGTCCTTGGGAAGTTGACATTCAAATTAGGGTTTAGACAAAATGACCTATAATGTTTCAACATAGAAAATGACTTTCCAAGCAAAACTAGATCTAGGTATCAACATGAAAGTTGTTTGGAATGCAATTTAGAGTAAGTTTTCTCTTGGAATCATTTTCATATGGTGAACATTGTAGGAGATAGGGTCTAGGGAGACCCAGTTTTGATAAGATGAATTCATCTAGCCAACCATCATCAACCAACTTGCTAATCTTCAATTCTCTTGACTTTCTAGGCTCATGGTAGATCCTATATGCATAAGATGATGAATTTTGAAGTGTCCCTTGATAAATTTGATCAATGGGTAAGATAGCTTGTTGGAGAAGTTACTCAAGATACCCAATCAAACTAGGGTTTCCAAGGCAAATCATACTCAAACTCTTGAAGAAAACTTGATCAAAATAACATGTAGAAATCATTGGGACTCATATATGATGCTTGTGACCATCCTTGTATCAACCCATGGTTGTGTTCTTTGTTCATGAGGGTCTCAAACCCTAGATGTGAACTTGATGAATCAATGTGATCATGCCCTACCTACAAAAGAGTTAGGCAAATGCAAAGACATGTTTTTAGTATTTTGGTTAGTGAAAATGATAAAATACAAGTGTGATACAATCACACAGTGCTTTGTGATCTCTCCCAAAATAAACCCAATGAAAGAGGGGTAAGGAAGATGCCACGGTATGATCCCAATGCTAATGCTTATGATGAAATTGCATGATGGATCTTAGGGTCAAAATTGGGGTCTTACAGAGGACTCTTGGAGTTTCAATCTCAAAATAGTTGAGAGATTCAAACTCGATTTTCCATGAAAATCACCAAGATTATCCTTTGATTATGAGGGTTTAGGGTTACTGATTCAAAACTTGCGCGCCAGGGTCCCTAATTCTGAGTAAGAGGGGCTCTATTTATATGCAATGCAATTGGTTTCACACCCTCCTTTCAAAATTCCAAAAATAGAAATTTTCCTTTGCATGGATGCATGGGCGTATGATAGGCCCATGTAATGATGCATTTAGGTCCAAAAATGAGTGTAGGCAATGATGAAGTAATGTGGAAAGGCCATGCATTCGTGTATGGAAAGTGGAACTTCAAATCTTCCAAATGGTCCTTCAACTTTAAGCCATGCGCAAGTAATTCATTCTTTGTCCAAATGGGATGAACTTGAACTTTTTGGAAAGGTTAGATTAAGAATAACAACTTTATTGTTGAACACTTTTTAATGTGAAGCTTGGATCATGATGAATTTTGAGGTGGAAGTTTCGAAAATCAAACATATAAAAAAAATTCTAAGTACCTAGCCATATGTTCACTTCTTCCACCTTGGATAACTTTTTCTATGGGCTTCAAATGAAAAAAGTTCCTTCATCAAAGTTGTAGCTCTATCAAGTTAATTCAAATTGGTCATAAATTGGACCTAATTTGGATTTAGAATGAAGGAGTTATGCATTTTAGAATTTGAGGAAAATCACTTGTTCAATGGTATTGGCCCACAATGACCTATAATGTTTCCTCATATCACATGTATTTGCAAGTTGAATTTGCACTTCCTCTAAACATCAAAGTTTAAGTAGACATATTGAATTGGATTATGCAACTTGAATGGATTTCATCTCATAAATATTAAGCAAGTTATGGTCTTGAAAAGTTGACCTCCAAACGAGGGTTTAGACAAAATGACCTATAATCTTTCACCATAAAAAATGACTTTACAAGAAAAATTATCTCTTGACTTCAACATTAAAGTTGTTTGTAATGTCATTTAGATTAACTTTGCTCTTGGAATCACTTTCATATGACAAATATTATAGGAGATAGAGTCTAGGGAACCCCGACTTTGACTTGTTCTTCTGGTCAACCACCATGAACCAACTTGCTAGCTTGATATTCTCTTCACTTTTGGGACTTATGGAGGATAATATATGCATAAGATGATGAAAGGTGAAGTATCCCTTTAAATATTTCATCAATTGGTGAAGAAACTTGTTGAAGAAGTCACATAAGATACCTAGATGAATTAGGGTTTCCAAGGCAAACCAACTCCAAACTCTTGAAGATTTCTTGATCAAAATAACATGTGAAGATCATGGGGATTCATATATGATACTTAGAGCCATAGTAAACTAATTCGTGTTTGAGCTCCTTGCAATGAGGGTCTTAAACCCTAGATGTGAGCTTGATAGAGCATAGATGAGCATGTGCACTACCTGCAAAAGAGTTAAACTATACAATGATATATTTTTGGTATTTTGGTTAGTAAAAATAAATAAAAAAATGAAATATGATACAATAAAATGGTGCTTGGTGATCTCTCCCAATGCAAACCCAATGAATGAGGTATAAGGAGGATGCCAAGGTGTGATCCCAATGCTAGTGCATATGATGAGAATAGCATGAGGGATCTTAGGGTCAAAATTATGGTCTTACAATGCTCGTTCTGACTCCCATTGGTAATGGTTTTGTTCTATATCTTCGATGAAAGCTCAAGCGCCGGGGTAAGGTTTGTCCATCAGAGCATCACCGGCGGCAGCGTCGATGGACATCTTTGTGTTATAGTGAAGTCCATTATAAAAGGTGTGAATAATAAGCCATTATTCTAGGACATGGTGTGTACAAGCTCTTAGTAGTTCTTTATATCTTTCCCAAGCTTCAAAAAGTGATTCACCATGATTTTGAGTGAATCGGGTTATTTGGTTTCGAAGGATAGCGGTCTTACTCGGGGGAAAATATCTTGCAAGGAACACTCTCCTAAGATCTTCCCAAGTAGTTATCGAGTTATCCAGAAGGGAATCTAACCAAGACCGTGCTATATCTCTGAGGGAAAACGGGAATAGTCTTAGACGAATTTCCTCAGGCGAAGCAGCGTTGGTCTTAAACGTATCAACTAATTGGATAAATACTTTTAAATGCTGATTTGGATTCTCTATAGTGAGACCCGCGTATTGGTTTTGTTGTACTAGTTGTAATAAAGAGGATTTTAATTCGAAATTGTTAGTAGGAATAGCCAGGTTTACTATACTAGAAATGGGGTTTTCGTTAGAAGGTTGGGCAAATTCCTTAAGTGGTCTTCGGTTTTGATCTTTGCCCATTGCTCTCCTAATTCTTTGGAGCAAATGACGTGCGTGAGCGTATCGCTCTAGTTCAGCTATTGGATCCTCTAAACTTTCGGTACTGCGAGTTTTTCGCATTTACCGGTTAAAAGGGCCTTAGTCTAGACGATGTAACAACATGGTACAAAAATTTGACGTAATTGATCCCCGACAACAATGCCAAAAACTTGATGGGGTGTAATTGCTATCCGCAAGTATACGGAACACGTGAAAGTAATACAAAATATTATCATTCCCACAGAGACCAAATTGTCAAATCTATCGATTTCTATTGTTACAATGTTTATCTAAGGAAAATCAAATAAGTAGGTTCAAGTACACATACAAGGAAATAATGAAGTAAATAAATTCAGATAAAATGCAGGCTCAGATGTAATTCACGTCAGTTAGGAAATACTCTAATTGTTTCTAAACAGATATACTTATGAGGCAATATTTTCTACTTAGAGAAGAATCAATTTAACAGGAACTGTCACTTTCGCGTATTCAGAACCGAGTTTACTCCCTAATTAATGCCCTTCATTGTCACTGATGAAGGGTGCTTGTTGCTTTAAAGTAGTAAACCTATTTTTAAGAAATTAAATTCTTGACGTAGTTAAAAAGTGATTTTGATTTGAAAAGTTTAACTTAAAAGGGATCCATGGCTTTCGCTCAAGGATACGAATTTTAAACCTACTAACGCGCCCGAAAATAGTTTCAAAGTCGTTTTCTAATAGTGTTAAGAATTCCCAATTAACCAGACAAAGTGCTTTCGCTACTTTTGACCTGTTAAAACTAATCAAGTTTATCTTTAAGAGTTGGACGACTTTTGATCTTACCCAACTATACCTCGACTATACTTTCGTAGTTACCGATCAAAATAAGTACTGAAAACTTGTGTTAAAATCAAAATAACCCCTCAAACATTTCTATAGATACAAATAATGGAGTATCATCTTAACGAAGATCCTTACATCCTAACCTTTAAAGATTTAGCCAGACATGGAAATAGAAATCAACATAACAGGATTAATCATGTTTGAAAGAACAGGTAAATAAAATGTGCAAGTTAAATAAGCGAGTAGGTAAAAGCAAGAAATATAAGTAAATAAAGTAAAGCATGCAAGATAAATAAAACGTAAATGCGAATAAAGTTTAATAAGAAACCGGCTCCAAATCGGAGACTTTAATCTGGTACACTTAAAAAGAAAACTTGACTGGAAAGTAAAATAGCGGAAAGATTAATTCTACAGTGCTCCAACCTAACTACAACTCAAGTGCGATAACCCCCCTATGTGACAGATTATCGCTTTTTACAATGGTGAACTTTAGGCTTAGTGTTGCGAACTAAGTTGGATGCCAGTTTGTTAAATGAAGATGCCTATTTATAGAGATTCTAAGAAGATAGGAAAAGACAAAGCTGCCCCCAAACTATCCTTAGTGGGATAATGCCTCATCATCATCGTTATCCTTCAACTTGATGGACTCACCAAACTGACATGTTTGAGCACTAACCGGATTTGCTACTGGAATCTCTATCTTCTTTCTTGCGGAAACATCTTCTACTTCTTTGGGAAATACTTGACTGAACACGCGATTGCTACGTGTCACCTTTGCTATATCTACGATATTCACCACTGAGTCTGTAACTGGTAGAGGAACCTCTTGACCATCTTCAATCATGGTGGCATTGTATTGATATGGCACAACTTTATCGGGTTCATATGGGACAGGGCCTGTTAACCGTATAACCAACGACGATACTGATCTATTGACATTATTGATGTTGGTACTATCAAATTGAATGACTACCCTCTCAGGGGTCTTGAACACTGGGACAATGACATTCACATCATGTCCCATATCCCTCGACTGTTGAATCTCGATAACATTCTCATCCATCAACTTCTAGATATCCCTCTTGACGACCATACACCCACGGGGGTTCACACTACATATTTCACAACCATCATGGTCATGTTCATAATCATTGATTAAACATAAAGTCTTATGCATCTCCACCAGAGATCTTTGGATATGCCATACATCAAAAACCCGAAAATTCTCTGGAAAGTTGTCCACCATGTTGATAGAAGCGTTTCCATAAGCAGGCAACGAATTGGCTTTTACATTAGGCGCTCTGTCCTCAAAGGACACCATACCACTCTTCACAAGCTTTTGAACTTCATACTTCAACGGATAGCAATTCTCTATGTCATGGCCAGGGGCTCCCAAGTGAAAAGCACAGTGAAGATCAGGCTTGAACAACCATGGTAGTGGCTCAGGAATTTGTGGAGGATGTCTCGACGGAATAATATTTTTGAGGACCAATGACGCGTATAACTCTACATAAGTCCTAGGAGTAGGGTCAAAAGATACCTTCTTCCTCTCAAAGTTTTGTTTGTGATGATTGTTGTTGTTGTAGTTGGTTCTTTGTTGCGGTTGTTGATGTTGTTATTGAATTGAAATTGATTGATTAGAATTGTTGGAAAAAAACGGAATTACTGAGGAAACTTGATGTTGATGTTGATGAGGTTGAGAACTCTTTCTGACATGAGGCCTCCTCTGCCTCCCCACTGACACTGAGTTAGTTTCTCCTTCCTTCCCCTTGGAGAAACTCCCACCATACTTCTTGTTGGCTGATGCTTCTTCTTTAGACAAACGTCCTTCACAGACTCCTTATTCTAGCCTCATCCCCATGTTTAACATTTTGGTAAAGTCATTGGGAGAAATCGTAATCATACGTTCGTATTAAAACAAACACAGTGTCTTCAAGAAGATCTTTGTCATCTCTTTCTCTTCAAGAGGTGGACTTATCTGGGCAGCCAATTCCCTCCATCTCTGGGCATACTCTTTGAATGTCTCCTTATATTTCTGAGACATAGACCTCAGCTGGTCTCTATCAGGTGCCATATCCACGTTGTACTTATACTGCTTGACAAATGCCTTGCCTAAGTCATTGAAAGTACAAATACTTGCATTGTCCAAACCCATATACCACCTCAAGGCAGCTCCAGTTAAACTGTCTTGGAAATAATGAATTAACAACTGATCATTATCAGTCTGAGTAGACATTTTTCTGGCGTACATCACAAGATGGCTTAGCGGGCAAGTATTCCCTTTGTACTTTTCAAAGTCTGGGACCTTGAATTTCACCGGGATCTTATCATTAGGGACCAAGTAGAGTTTAGAAACACTCTTCCAAACAAGTCTTTGCCTCTCAGAGTTTTCAACTCTGTATGCAGCTTGAGGAATTGATCTTTCATCTCATCCATTTTCTCATACACATTTGGACTCTCAGACGGCTCTGAGAGGTAGATAATGTCCTCAACACGAGGAAGAGTATGAACAATCGGAGGTGGCACTGACATGACCGAGCTAGATGCTGGCAGAGAAACAAATATGACCACATACCCTTCTGGCATAAAATTTGGTGGCATTCCCCAAGGGAACCCAGCAAGCATGGACTGGATGGAAGCAGCAACAAGAACAGTTGAAGTAGCAACCTCAGTAATGACAGTTCTCTGAGGAGAAGGAGTTGCAGGAGTTGGTGATGACTGATTCTGGGCAGCAATCAAAGATTCCACCAGTGTTGTTAATCTGGCGATCTCATCCTTCAACTCTCAGTTCTCTTGCTCTAGATGCTCCATGATCTTCGGTTGATTAGCGCGAGTATTATAACGGTGAGTCAGCTTGGCCGATGCACATAAGAGGAACTGATAAGACATCTGGCGACATAAACCTGTTGTGCAAATGATGCATGAAATGCAATGTTTTTTATTGTTTTTAATTTCAAGGAACATATGGAGTCCTATTTGAAAATATATATTTAAATAATAACAATTTGATTGACCATAAAATCTCTTTTTATTCATAAAATTTTGAAAGATTACGCTGAGTACAATTTCAGAAACCAAAATACAAATACAAGAGAAAAGGAAACTATCATCCTAAGGATCCCTAACAACTACATCAGATGATCTGGCTATGGGTGCGTACTTCCTTCGAATGCGTCGAATCTCAGACTCAAAGGATGTCTTCATCTGAGCCTTCTCGAGGACTAGCTGATCAACAATATTCTTCCAAGCACCGGAAGGTTGAGGAATACTAGAGGAAGGTAGACCCTCTAGCTCTCTCTGTCTCTTTATTGCTCGGTCTTCAAGAGTCTCAATAAGCTCATCCTTGTCTTTCGACTCAAGCTGCAACTCTTTATGCTTTCGGCTCAAAGCATGGAACCGCTTTTCCCATATATCTTTCGATTGCTTCATCTTGGTGAGTGCGTCTTTCAACCCCTCTACATATTGGTTAGGGAAAGTTGATGGCTCAACCATAACCACAAACATAGGTCTTTCACAAGCATACAACATTTTCAGCTCCAAAGCTCTCTTCTTCACCCAAATAGTGTAAGCTTCCAAAGCTACATAGTTGCATGGACCAAGCTCGGATCTTCCTTTCCTATGAACATTATGCCACACATGTATCAAATGTTGGGTATCTTTACCCTCTGATAGAATAGATCTTATAACTGAGTGTTATTAGGTTTATCTCTCAAGGGGAACCCAAGTTGACGATGGGCCAAAGCAGGGTTGTAGTTGATTCCTCCTTGTGTACCATTAAGAGGCACATTAGAGAAGTCACCACAACTATCAATAATGTCCAATCTACTCAATGTAGAATCATACCAAACAACATCATCATCAGTGAGATACATAATGTAGCGGTGTATTCGTCACTTTATGATTTATTGATTAAACCAAAAGCAAAGCATACAAAGAATCGAGTCGCCACTGCACTTTTATTTATCCTAAGGAATGGCTAAAAAGCGAACAAAAGCCTAAGAAGTCTTACACATAGGAAACTAATGAAAAGATCAGAGAATCTGGGTAAGGGGTAAATTACGCAATGGGAAGGTGTTAGGCACCCAAAACGTCCTAGGTACTCCTAGGGAGCCCTTTTCACACTTGTTGAATGAAATGTTATTTGTTATGAAATATTTATTGTGCAAACATGAATGGGATGATGAGAAAAGAATATACAAGTTATTATTTTTGTGTTTGAACGGATGAACCCGTTGCCTACGTACCTTCCATGAAAGGTAAGGATCAAAACGCCGTAGTTCGGCTAAAAGATTTCCAAAATATGAGTGAATTCATTTTAAAACACAAGCCCTAAGGTTTTTCATTACCAATGGGAGAAAACTCAACCTGAATCAACAATCCACCATGCGAGGACGGCTTCAACATACTAGTGAGGGGTTAACCCTATAATAAGTATGGAAGACTCACAATCAACTCAACTAAGGATAAGGTAAGATTTACATCAACCACTATGATAATTGAAACCTATGGCTAATGTATGAAAAAACTTAACAAGAATGGACAAAGCCATCAAAACAATTGAATGGGTGAAGTTAATTGATTATGAGTATTCACAAAATATGGTCAAGGTATGATTAAGATTCAATTCAGAAAGAAGTGTTATCAAAAGTGAAGTTTGAAAGTCAAGGACTTAAGGTCCAGGTTTCTAATTTGAAAAGACATGAAGATGTTTACACAATAGTTATTTCAAGTTTGAAAGCAACATGTGAAAAGGGGTTTTGGAACAAAGAGGGTATGGATAATGGAGTGTAAAACTTCTCAGAAAGGTTCACCTCTTGAGATCATATGGAAGATGATTCAAGTGTGTCCTTAGGAATAGGCAATGAGCAATAACAAATAAGCAAAACAAATGATACCGGATGCCAATTGCTGGACTTATACCAATCTCACCAACAAAAGTGGATACCGGATACCAATCAATGGATTTACACCAGTCTCCTAAAACAAACAGGGATGTCAGATGCCGATAAATGGACTTATACTAATCTCCTAAAGCAAAATAAAACATGGATATCAGATGCCAATCTATCTGGGCTTACTCTAATCTCCAACAGATGATCATGGGAAAACAAATGCCAACAACATGGACTTACAATTGAATCCTCACATATAACAAACAACAAAAGCACTAAGCAAAGAGGACATAAGTGGCCAATGAAATGGTCTTACACTCAATCCCTTCCAAACCATAGGAACAATGGCCAATGAATGGACTTACAGTTGATTCCTCAATGGGCAAACCAAAGATGTGTCACAAAGATATGAAATGATGATCATGCAATAATGAACAATTAATGATGATAAATGCACAAAGGCAAACAAGCAAACATGTACAGATGAACCAATAAGCAATCAATGATTCGGTTAGCACACACTATATACAAGCAATTAGGCTCAAGCAAGGGTTAGACTTTAAAGTCAACTGGAATGGGGTAAGTGTGCTCTTAACCTTAACATTGAGAGTTAAGGTGAAGCGGATGAAAAGGATATGAGGGGTGTGCCTCATTGCTCTTATCCCTGGTCAGGGAGAGCTTCGAATGATAGAAGGTGTGGGAGTTCAGAAAGTTGGAACTCTCTCCACAAGTTAATGACTCTATAGATCTTGGGTTAAGATCCACAATGCATCAACATGTAAGGTGAGCAAAGGGATGACACACAGAATAGTAGGAGATGGACTACACATATCTTTTATCTACCAATTTCCTTATCAAAGGACTTTTCCTGCTTGGGGACAAAAGTAAACAATCACAAGCATTGCCTCTTAAGGAGGACTTCAGACAGGTGCCTGACCAAATAACAGGCCAGGTCTTCCAGACTACATGAAGAAGAGAAGTTATACCTAATTGGTTAAGCAACCAAGCAAAAGCAAGTTCAAAATGAACTTAAGCAACTAAGGTACCCGAAAACAATCCAACTCAATCAGTATACAATTCAAAAAGTCAAACAGATAATCCAACAGTCAACAGACAATACACAATCAAACAAGTAAGGCCACAATGTGCAAGGCACAAGCTCAACTCAAATGAGCTAAAGCATCCTACAAAACAAGTCAAGGTTAGTCAATATCAATCAAATAAACCAACTCAAGCAATGTTAATTAATCTCCTTATGGCCATGTACTTCTTAACCTGAAAACAAACTCAAACATGAGAAGCAAACCACTAGGACAAGGCCTAGGGTCAAAGAAGGAGAAATAATCCAAAACAGAACATGAAAATTGACAAGAATCAAGATTAATCAAATTAGAACAATATCCAAGTGGTCTCATATCAATAGCATCAACCAATTTCATTTCACAAAGCAATCATGGCAAGGTATGCAAGATGAAAACTCATTGGAGCAACAGAATGAACAGAGGCATATTAATTCCAAAATGGTTCAATAAATCTCAAGAAAAATCATGGTTAAACAGAACACATCAAACGATCAGCAGACCAAAAATCTTGGAATTTGGACAAGTATAAGCATGTCAATGAAATTCACTAAGTCAAGGTAAGCATAAACAAGCTCAAAGGAAGCACAAATTGATACATCAACTTAAGGCAATCCTAAAACAGATATGACAAGTGAGAAATGATTCAAACCAAAGCCAAGATAAACTTCAATGTGTCTAGAAAACATGTGTAAAATTTCAAGTCCATATGATAAAGCATAAGAATTTCACAAATCATGAAATTTCAACACTCATCAAAAGTCCAAACATGACCAACCAGCAAAGAAAATCTCAAACAAATAAGAAATGGATCCAAAAATTCTACAAAAAATCATGATCAATCCTAACATCCAGAAGTAGCATCATGCAAAAAGAACTCATCAATTGGAACTTAATAGGCATGGTAAAAAAAATCAGCAAGTTGGACAAGAAATGGTGTGACACACATTGCCACACCTATATTGATCAGATCATATCTCAACAACTAAAAATGCAAAAAATGCAAACTCAATGCCAAAATGTCAATTAGGATGTCTAATTTACACATGTAAATTTTCAGCTTCATTGGTTCAACCATCATTATTTCACAAAGAAAATTCCAAGCAAGGTGGAAGATATGACATGCAAACATAAACCCTAGGCCAAGAACATTTTTAACCGTGCACAAATTCTGGAAAAATATCCATAAAATAGAAGACATCATGAAGATCATTGTGCAAGAATCTCATGTGATTTGGATAAGTATTTATGGAGTTATGATTTTTTTAAGTGGAGAAGAAATAAACAAATGATGAAGCAATGCATGAACACATGAGTACAAGTTGGAAAAAATAAGGCAAGGCAATTATGAATCATGTTAGAGCCAGGAATCGAACACGGCTCAAATTCAAATATCCAAGCGCGCCAACCAAAACACAGTCGTTTTGGACTAACCCTAGGCGCAACGTGCATGCATGCAAATGCCAGAATCGCAGGTAATGCTCATGAATCCGCAGGAAATTTCGCAGCCAAGGCGATGAAGGTCATATGAAAATCCGCAGGAAATTTCCAGCAATCAAGAACATGATGAAGATCTTCATGATCTTCATCAACGATTTTTCCAGAAAAATTGAAAGTATCCAGAAACATGAATTACGCATTACATCATGAAGATCTAACATTATGCAACAAGAATCAACCATAATTTCATCCAAAAACATGATAACACGTATGAATCAAGCAAATCAAGAATCAACATGAAAACTTCAAATCATCGAATCTCAGTGGATATGGCATGGAATTAAGTGAAACAAAGCTCAGAATCATCACACAAACGAGATCTACAACAATCATGCAACAAAATTAAAAAAGGAGAGGATCGATTTCAACACCTCTTGAAGAGTAGTTTGCAATTCCACGTGTTCCTGGCCTTGTAGTGATCCAATCTTCCTTCAGCAAGCTTATGGAGTGTATTTGAGGAGTTCTTGATGCTCAATTGGTCACGAATCAACAGTTTGAAGATTTCACCATTGTTGATGTTCTTGCTTGGAGCAGCTTCAATATGCACGGATTCAAAGGATTCTTGCTTGAATGTTACTCAACGATGATGCTTGATGATGAACAGAGCAAGAACTATGCAAGTTGCTTGAAGAAAATGAGAGAAAAAATTGAGAAAAGTAGAGAGCAAAATTTTGAGATCTGAATTTGTGAAGTGTGGTTAGGGTTTTTCTGTTATGATTTCACTTATATACTCCTAATTAACCAAACTTAATCATGATTAATCAATTGGTAATGAAAATTAAGTGAAATGGAGGTGTTTTGCACATTTGGTATTTTCACCTTTGCATGAGCATGACATGAACAGTGCACGTGGCTGCATGATAATTTTACTTAAAAATCATTTTTGGAATCAATGGCAAAGGCAAAATATCCAAATTATGCACCAAATTCAAATTGTGAAAATTCCCTCCAAAAATCAAGTTTTTTGCAAATGATCATGAAATGAGAAATGATGAAATGATGAAATGTAATGCAAGATTGTGAAATTATAGGTCATGACAAGAGTTTGGCAAAAAGAACCACATGATTTGGAGCAATGGTTTGAAAGTTATGCCCTTTTGAAGTTCCATCCACACTTGGCCATGTCTTGATCATATCTTTCCAACCACAAATGAGAAATTCATGTTCTTGGACTTTTTGGAAAGGTGAGAGCAAGATCTTCAACTTTCATGTTGGAAAAAATTTCATTTGAAGCTTTCTTAATGATGTAATCTTGAGGAGAAAACCTTTCCATTTTTGGCAGTTTGAAATTATAGGCCACTTACTATTTTTGGAAAGTTTTCATCTGACCCCAAATCCTTCAATGTTGATGTTTGACATGTTAAATGAGACTTGTATGAACATGAATGAGGCCTCTCAAACCATCTCCCACCTTCAAATCCATGATTGAATGCACAGTTGACTTGTGTTGACTCTTCTAGGGTTTCAGCTGACTGACTATGCCTTGATGAGATTCAAGCCTCTACCACTTGAGGTCTTGATTCAAAATGATATCATAGCTCATATGAACTTCTTATGAATGATAAATGGTTCCCAAATTCTCAAGAATGGCCACCATCCATTGCTCATTGAAATGCATTGACTGCTTGACTGTTGATTGCTTCATCTGCAAGTAACAAGGTTAGATGACATATTTTTGTACTTTTGGTTAGTAAACAGATGAAAAGCAATGACATACAAATGCAAAACACGCTTGGTGATCAAGAGCCACTCTCAAAAGATAAACCCACCCACAGGGAAGAAGGCAAGGTGCACAATGATCCTTGAGGCAATGATATGATATGATATGATGCCATGAGGGATCTTAGGGAAAAAATTGGGGTCTTACAGATGCCCCTATTTAAGGTCATTCTAGTCGGAGAAATGAAGTTTAGAAATCTTCATCTCGACGCGGTAGAATGAGCTTAAATAACAGTAATGAGACAAATTTTGGTCCCTAAGAGACCTCATGATGCAGATGTATGCATGCAAAAGACACAAACTCTGTGGGGATATAGGTCACACAGAAGAAAAGACAATCCATCGGAGTAATACACTCACTAGGAACGGAGACTCTAACAGGACTCTTAATGGGGATAAAAAGAAAAAAGAATGCGTGAGCAGGTCATGACTCTGAATTAGGGAAAAACAAAACTGATACAGCGTGAACAAGACACGACTGGAATGGAGACCTCACTAGGGAGTGAAGGACTCAAACTGGGGAAAAGAAGATTTCCAAAGGAAACACATCCATTGGAAAGACACAAGATGACTCAAACTATCCACAAAGGATACTTCGGATAAAAATCCGGACTCGGACCAGGAAAAGATTCACATAGAAACTCCCTGCTGGGAAAAAATGCCTATATTGGGGAAAACGCCAATACAGCAAAGGGTAAAAATCACAACGATAAACTCCACTGGAGAAGTGTCTAACATAGAGACTCTCCTGGGGAAAAGCAACAAGGCAATGAGGTGTTACCGGTATAAGGGTAACAAGCTCAGGAAGAATGAATATCTAAGACCGGTATAAGGGTGAGAGATATCAATCAACCAAACGTCTGAGAAAGACCTGAAAAAGGTACATCAACTCAGGAAAATCTGACTCCACAGGGGACCAAGGTCATAATAGGGAGCAGAAAGGAAGGAACACCAGGGATACCGGTTAGGGCATATAATAGGTGACCGCCCGAAACGTGAATTGGTATATATATGCCAAAACACTCATCATCCGAAAGGAGGGCTTGAAAAAGCAAATCGACTTATAGGATGGACATTCGAATCCACAACGGGAAAACGAATCTTACTCAACTGGGGACACAAACCCAAAGAGCGCATGAGATATAATATCCATTACCGTCAGAATGTGGATAGAATACTCGCATGAGATATATTATCTATTACCGTCAGAACGTAGATAATACACTCGCATGGAAGGAAACACCAAGGATACCAAGGTATATAATAGGTGTCCTACCGAAAACGTGAATTGGTATATATGCCAAAACACTCATCATCCAAAACACAAACTTGTTAAAGGATGGATATTCGATTCTACAAAGAATACGAATCTTACTCTACTGGGGAAAATCAACAAAAGACTCCAACCAAAGAGCGCATGAGACATATTATTCATTACCGTCAGAACGTGAATAATATACTCGAAAGGAAAAGACACCAGAGATACCGGGTAGGGCATATAATAGGTGACCAACCAAAAAGAGAGACAATCGATACCAAGCATACGGGTAAACGACAGATAACTCAAAGGGATAAATTGCAAGCATCCGACAATTATCCAAAACAAAGAATATTCGATTCCACAAAGGAATAACGAATCTTACTCGACTAGGGAAACACAACAGGCTTCGACTGAAGAGTGCATGAGATATATTATCCATTACCGTCAGAATATGGATAACATATTCGCATGGAAGATTATCCACAACCGGTTACTGGGTTAATAAAGGATAAATCGACCGAAAAGAAAGGCATCGGGATACCAAAACAAGGTATATAAAGATGACCAATCAAAGGGAGTAACAATCATTACCAAGCAAAAGGGTAACTGAAAGGCGATCCGCTGGGGATGAATTGCAAGCATCCGGCAATTACCCACAAGAACTTGCTGGCGACTTCAAAAGGGATAACATTGCAAGCATACGGCAATGATCCAGAAGACTGCTGGGGATACAATTGCTAGCAACCGGCAATTGTCCACAAGCAAGGGAGGAATATCAACATCGAATATTGAATGAAGATAACCACAAAGAGTAACCATCATCGGTTAGGATGAACAATAAGGTTAACTCTGCAAAGGGGAGAAATTAGGGTTTACAACTACCGAATACGGGGTAGAATACCAAAACTCTGGCTAAGGATAAAATTGTTAGCATCCGGCAATTATCCACAAAAAGCACAGACTCTGTTGGGAATAAAACCACAACAGCACAAAATCCACCATCAACCAGAACGAACCACGAAGGTTACCTCTTCTAGGGGAAAAGAGATAGGACTTACGACTACCGAATACGGGGTAGTGGCCAACAACTCTGATGAGGATAAAAAAGAATTAGGGTTTACATCCACCGAATACTGGGTAGAAAACCAACAACTCCGCGTGGGGAATGAAAGAATCACAAAACCGCACCGGAAACAAAATAGGGTTTGTAACAAACCACCCACTCTTGTTGAGGAATAAAAGGTATATAACCACAAATTCCGCCAAGAAGGCAAGAACATAGGACTTACAACTACCGGTTACTGGGTAGAGGCCCAAAACTCCACTGGGGATAAAAAGATAACTGCCGGTTACTGGGCAATTTATTCATTTATTCCACAGGGAAGCACAAGAAACAGTTGACCAATAGCCAAATCGGGATCAATCCGAAAAGACAGACTGAATCAAGACACGTCCTATGAGGATATAACTCAATAGGAACATCCATCCCAATATATGTGTTGGGAGGAAACGGAAGAAACCGTCATCCACGAGGATATATCTCGGTGGGGAACTGCAGAAGAAAAGATAGACGCTTTCTGCTTATGGGCCGACTCTCTATTGAGAGATTTAAACACCCGACATCTGCTTGGGAAGATCTATAAAGAGATCTATATCACCCAAAAGCAAGAGAATAACAAACAAAAGATGTATGGCAAAAAATGCAACATGAATATCTGAATCTTTATGAATATGCATGAATATGCGTGATTTATGTTTGATGAATGCTGACAAAACAAACATATCTAACACAACGGGTCCAGGAATCAAACGCCCGGTACTATACTTCCAGGGGAAAACCAATTGGAAAGCCAATCTGCAGGAGATCCACATGCTAAAAAGCAAAGATCTGCGGGGAGGCAAAAGATAAGAGATATCAAGAAATCCCTGAGTGATGGATCGCAATCAACCCAACTGGAGCACAGAAAGTCACAACAGGCATGAACAGCCACAAAGACAAATTTGTTGGGGAGAAGGAGAAATCCCAAGATCTGCAGGGGGCCTCAGTATCAACTGGGAAACAAGAGTTCACTGCACAGGCGAGAACTGCTATGAAAGCAACTCCAAACAACTCCACTGGGGAATAACCCACTGAGGGAGAACAGATCATCCATGTAGAATCGAACTGCACAAGCAACTCTACCTGGGGAGAACACAAGTAGCCACTCCATCGGGGATACACCCACTGAAGGAAAAACAGATCACACGAGTAGATTCTACAACAAGCCACTCTATTGAGGATCAAAAGCAATCAGGAAGTCAACCAAATCTCTAGATGATAGACCACCAACCGAACCCTACTGGGGAAACAGAGGTTTCAACAAGCAGAAACTGCCACAAAAGCAACTCTGTCGAGGATATCAGCTCTGGCGGAGACTCTGAGGGGATACCCACTCTCTTGGGGATTTTGCATAAACACAAATATAATCCACCAAACCACAAATCTATTGACAGCTAGGGAACCCACTGAAGAATTCACTGGGAATATGGAGGAGAGCTGGGGATCAACCACCAAATGCTGACTCTTCTGAGGAGAACACCCACAACTGCTGAGGAGGGAAATAATCACCGTCCTGCTGAAGGGATAGGCGCACTGATGGGAAGATATAGCAATAATGCCGTATATCATGTCAACAACCTGATGACAGTGCTGAGGAAGGAAGCAACAACTCCTCCGACGACTGCACAGAGGGGAGTGACGGGGTATCGGGGTCTCAAACCACCCATTACCGAAACTTCCAAACGGAAAACACCCATGCTGGGGAGAGTACTGCGGGAGAAGAAAACGAAGTCTTCAACAACATCTGCTTAGGGAACAACCCCAACAAAAGCTCTGCTTGGGGAACAACCCCTACAACAAAACTGGAGAAAGAGGATACAACCAATGCCAGGAATATGAACAAATGTCTTACCTGTTGGGAATCATGCCACCCTTGGGAGAGCACTGAGAAATTCTTAAGTATCCTTTCATCATTGTGAATGTTCACTTTGTTTAAAACAACAATTTTGAAAAATTTTATTTGTTTAAAACAATAACATTTTATCAATTAAAACATGCAAAACATTCGTTGAATTGAAACGAATAAGAGTGCAAATAATTGGATAAAAGCTCAACTTGATTTGATGGAATGGTAGCCTGCCAATGGCAAGACTCCATAGATCTGTACAAATTTGAAATCAGTGATATATATTGGAAGAGGGCTACATTGAACATAATGATCCTTTCTCTACCAATTTGAATCTCGATGTATTAGAAGCTTCAGTTGACGACGAATCGAGAACTTCTGACGAACAGACAAGTGTGGAACAGAAAGTCTTGTCAGGATGCAGTTACTTGCCAAATCCCTAATTTTTGCCTAGATTGCCCCAGGGTGAGGTACTCAATCTAGCGGGATGCAAATATTCTTTTTTTTTTCAGTCTCTAATTTTTGCCTGGATTACCCTTGCGGGTTCTCCACCGAGACGCTCATTTTTGCCTAAGCCGCCCTTTTGGGTTTTCAACTTAGCGAGCTATTCTGTTTTTCATTTGCATATACTTTTTTTTTAGGCAAAGTATTTCTTGACTGCATCTGAATTCACAGGACGAGTGAAATCCTCCCCATCCATTGTTGTAAGCATCAAAGCACCGCCTGAAAAGGCTCTCTTAACAACATATGGACCCTCGTAGTTTGGAGTCCACTTGCCCCTGGAATCGGGCGCGAAAGACAAGACTTTCTTGAGCACGAGGTCACCTTCTCGGAACACACGAGGCTTGACCTTCTTATCGAATGCTTTCTTCATTCTCTGTTGATATAACTGACCATGGCACATGGCAGTCAATCGCTTCTCTTCAATCAAATTCAGTTGGTCATAACGACTCTGAATCCATTCAGCATCAGTCAACTTGGCTTCCATCAAGACTCTCATTGATGGGATCTCCACCTCTACTGGGAGAACAACCTCCATGCCGTAAACAAGAGAGAAAGGGGTTGCCCCTGTTGAAGTGCAGACAGATGTACGATACCCATGTAAAGCAAATGGCAGCATCTCATGCCAATCTTTGTACGTAACTGTCATCTTCTGGATAATCTTCTTGATATTCTTATTAGCAGCTTCAACAGCCCCATTCATCTTAGGTTTGTAAGGGGAAGAATTATGGTGTGCAATCTTGAATTCAACGCACAACTCATCTATCATCTTATTATTCAGATTAGATCCATTATCAGTAATGATCTTATCTGGCACACCATAACGGCAAATCAGCTGGTTCTTGATAAACTTCACAACCACCTGCCTGGTCACATTCGCATACGAAGCGGCTTCAACCCATTTGGTGAAGTAGTCAATTGCTACGAGAATAAACTTGTGTCCATTGGACGCCTTCAGTTCAATCATGCTGATCATGTCGATTCCCCACATAGAGAAAGGCCATGGTGATGAAATCACATTCAGAAGTGTCGGAGGAATATGAATCTTATCCGCATAAATCTGACACTTGTGGCATTTCTTCACATATTTGCAGCAGTCAGACTCCATTGTCAACCAATAGTAGCATGCTCTCAACATCTTTCTAGCCATGGCATGTCCATTGGAATGAGTACCAAATGAACCTTCATGGACCTCAGTCATCAACAGGTTTGCTTCGTGTCTATCCATGCATCTGAGCAAAACTATGTCAAAATTTCTCTTATACAGCACTTCACCGCTGAGGTAGAAACTGCCTGACAACCTTCTCAAAGTTTTCCTATCTTTCACAGATGCCCCAGGCGGGTAGACCTGGTTCTGGAGGAAATTCTTGATATCAAAATACCAAGGCTTGAAATCATTCACTTCTTCAACTGCAAATACGTGAGCTGGTCTATCCAAGCGCATCACGGCAATATTGGGAACTTCATTCCAATACTTGACCATAATCATGGAAGCAAGCGTAGCAAGCGCATCTGCCATCCGATTATCCTCTCGAGGAATATGATGAAAGTCAACTTCTGTAAAGAACGTTGAAATCCTCCTCGCATAATCTCTATACGGAATGAGACCTGGCTGATTCGTCTCCCATTCACCCTTGATCTGATTGACGACCAGGGCCGAATCACCATACACATCAAGATGCTTGATTTTCAAATCAATACATTCTTCCAATCCCATAATACAGGCCTCATACTCAGCCATATTATTCGTGCATTTGAAAGTTAGCCTTGCTGTAAACGGAATATGAGTGCCATGAGGAGTAATGATTACTGCCCCAATTCCATTTCCGTACTGATTTACAGCGCCATCAAACACCATCGTCCATCTGGAACCAGGTTCCGGACCTTTATCAAGTGTAGGCTCATCACAATCTTTCATTTTCAAATACATAATCTCCTCATCTGGGAAGTCGTACTGAACAGACTGATGATCTTCAATCGGCTGGTGCGCTAAATGGTCAGCCAAGATACTACCTTTGATAGCTTTCGGAGCTCGATACTCAATATCATACTCAGACAACAGCATCTGCCAACGGGCAATCCTCCCGGTTAAAGCAGGCTTCTCAAAAATATACTTGATTGGGTCCATTCGGGATATCAACCAAGTTGTATGATTTATCATGTACTGGCGCAAACGCTTAGTAGCCCAAGCCAAAGAACAGCACGTCTTCTCAAGCATTGAGTACCGAGACTCACAATCAGTAAACTTCTTACTGAGGTAGTATATAGCAGATTCTTTCCTCCCTGATTCATCTTGTTGACCGAGTACACAACCCATCGAGTCTTCAAGAACGGTCAAATACATGATCAGAGGTCTTCCTTCCACAGGCGGAGACAAGATCGGAGGTTCAGACAGATACTCTTTGATACTGTCGAAAGCTTTCTGGCAATCCTCGGTCCAATCATGAGACTGATCTTTCCGAAGGAGCTTGAATATCGGCGCACATGTGGCAGTCATGTGGGATATAAATCTGGAAATGTAGTTCAAGCGGCCAAGAAAACCTCGGACCTGCTTCTCAGTTTTGGGTGCAGGCATCTCTTGTATTGCTTTGACCTTTGCAGGATCAACCTCAATACCTCTCTCGCTGACAACAAAACCCAACAACTTGCGGGAACGGACTCCAAATGTACATTTGTTCGGATTCAGGCGAAGTCTAAACTTCCTCAGACGCTGAAATAGCTTCAACAAATGCTCAACATGTTCAACTTCCGTTCGGGACTTAGCAATCATATCATCAACATAGACCTCTATCTCATTGTGCATCATATCATGAAACAAGGTAGTCATAGCTCGTTGATACGTGGCTCCGGCGTTCTTCAAACCGAAGGGCATCACTCGATAACAGAATGTTCCCCAAGGTGTGATGAATGTTGTCTTCTCCATATCTTCGGGTGCCATCTTGATTTGATTATATCCGGAAAATCCGTCCATAAACGAAAAGACTTTGAATTTAGCTGTATTGTCTACCAACATATCAATGTGTGGTAGAGGAAAATCATCTTTCGGACTAGCTTTGTTCAAATCTCTGTAATCAACGCACATACGGACTTTTCCGTCCTTCTTAGGAACAGGCACAATATTGGCCACCCATTGAGGATATGTAGAAGTCACCAGAAACCCCGCATCAATTTGCTTCTGAACTTCCTCTTTGATCTTCACTGCCATATCTGGATGAGTTCTTCTGAGCTTCTGCTTCACAGGCACGCACTCAGGCTTCAAAGGTAGGAAATGTTGCACAATATCTGTATCTAGACCCGGCATGTCTTCATATGACCAAGCAAAGATATCAGAATATTCTCGTAGCAACTCAATCAATCTCTTCTTGACAGACTCTTCAAGAAGTGCCCCAAT
Source organism: Lathyrus oleraceus (assembly GCF_024323335.1). Classification (NCBI taxonomy): domain Eukaryota; kingdom Viridiplantae; phylum Streptophyta; class Magnoliopsida; order Fabales; family Fabaceae; genus Lathyrus; species Lathyrus oleraceus. The sequence goes on from NC_066584.1 coordinate 88,746,805, forward strand.
CTTCACCATACGAACACAATCCTCAGACCCCAAGTTGACTGTTTCCAGATCTTCAAGGTGCGGCTGAATGATCTTCTTCTCGTGCTCAAGGAGACGGGTAATCTCATCAGGAATCCCTTCAACATCATCTTCCTCTGCCTCAAATACAGGGAATTCAAAATTGGGAGATGGCGTTGGATCATTATGTTCAATGGGTTTTAGAACCAACCTGCATAATGATTTTGGTTAATGAAAACATTAGAATTTTAAAGAAGCAAACCATTATGCAGATGAAAAAAGGATTGCTTTTATTCTTGTTTTATGGGTTTTTTGTGATCACTGATTTCATGCAAAAGTAAAAAGTGAAAACAAATGGAAAAACAAATGTTTAACAATGCATTAATTGAATGAAAATATCATTGTATAAAATGCTGCCAACAATGTCATCACTTCTCCTTTTGGCATGGGAGAAGGGTTTTAAACAAAGTGAACCATTACTCTGATCTATGGATGACTGTAGGAACATCTACAGCGACCCAATTGTGGCAGACTCCACCAGGTATGATGAAGTTGCTCAGATCCTCTGCATCCTCTTCCAAGATAGCAGCAGCTTCCTCAGGTTGATCAGCATGGATGAAACCTCCACTCTTGAACAAACCTTGCTCGTTGAATGCCCCAGAACAGTAGCCAATGCCAGCCCGAGACTTATTGTCTTCAAGCTCAATCATCTTCCCTAAACCAGCAACTGCACCATATTCAATGGCCAGTTTTGCATCTCGGTAGGAAGCAAATGAAGGAGACTTCTTCTCAATTGGTTCATCAATAGATAAAGCTTGGAAAGGCATTCCAACTTCATCCTCAGCATCAATATATGAAAAAGAATACAAATGGCTAACCAGGAGAGCCTTTTCTCCCCCTACCACAACCAGTTTCTTGTTCTTGACAAATTTCAGCTTCTGGTGTAGGGTGGATGTCACGGCGCCAGCCTCGTGAATCCATGGTCTACCAAGGAGACAGCTATATGATGGGTGGATATCCATTACCTGGAAGGTAACCTGGAAATCACTTGGTCCAATTTTGATTGGGAGATCAACTTCCCCAATCACGGTCTTGCGCGACCCATCAAAAGCCTTCACAACAACACCACTCTGCCTCATAGGAGGCCCTTGATATGACAATCTAGAGAGTGTGGTCTTTGGCAATACATTCAGAGATGATCCAGTGTCCACCAGCACGTTGGACATGGCATCAGTTTTGCAATTCATAGAGATATGTAGAGCCATGTTGTGGTCTCTTCCCTCCTCAGGGAGATCAGCGTCACAGAAACTCAAAGTGTTGCAAGCAGTGATGTTTGCAACTATACTATCAAACTGTTCTATGGTGACATCGTGATCAACATAAGCCAAATCCAAAACCTTCTGCAGAGCCTCCCTATGGGGTTCTGAATTCAGCAGCAGAGATAATACGGAGATTTTGGATGGCGTTTGTAGAAGCTGGTCTACAACATTGTACTCACTCTTTTTGCTGAGCCTCAGCATCTCATCACATTCTTCATTCACCACGCCACTCGGGCCAACTGAAGAAGCAGGAGTCTTTTGTACAGAGGAGGGTTTGGCAACAGCAAGTGCCGGGTTCTGAACATTCACAGCCGTCCCAACCGGACGCTCAACAGTATCAGAAACAACATGAGGCTTAGGAGGTGCAGAAAACACACGACCACTACGGGTCAACCCGCTCACCTCAGCAATATTAGTCACAGAAGTTGAAGGCAACGACACTTCCTTCCCATCTTCCACAGCAACGGGATTATACCGGAAAGGGATAGCTTTCTCCGAAGAATAAGGCACAGGGCCTGCATGCTTGATTATCAGAGAAAGAGAGACCTTCGGCTTGCTGCCATCATAACGGATGACTACAGGCTCAGGCAGCTTGAACACAGGAGATATAACATTTACTTTTGGTTCATCTTCATCAACATTTCGATTCTGAAGAATCTCTATGGTACCTTCATCCAACAGCTCTTGAAGCTCTCTTCGCACTTGGCGACAACCCAGACGGTTAACAGAACAGATGCGGCATCTGTCATGGTCATGCTCCATATGGCTGTATTGACACAGCAAACGATGCAACTCGACCAATGACTGTCGAATATGGCTCACATATTTGACTTTGTACTTCCCAGGGCACCCCTGGACCATATTCACTGATTTCCCATGCTCGGGCAATGGGTTCTTTGTAACATTGGGGCCTGAGTCCTCGAAGCTCAGAATACCACACCGCATAAGGTCTTGCACCTTAGTCTTCAATGGATAGCAGTTCTCGATGTTGTGACCCGGAGCACCGGAATGATAAACACAGTGTTGATCTGGTTTATACCACCATTGCGGATTCGCAGGCACTGCTGGAGGGTTCCTGGGAGTAACCAACTTCCTTTCCAACAAGGAAGGATACAATTCAGCATATGACATAGGAATCGGATCGAAGCTGATCTTCTTCCTATCATAGTTCAGGTTAGCCTGGTTACTAGTACTGCCACGAGGCTGGTAAGCCTGTTGCTGTGGACGATGTTGCTGTTGATACTGTGGTTGTTGTTGATGCTGATGCTGATTGGGCTGCTGATACTGAGCACTATCTCAGAAGACAGGTGCTATATGAGCCACCTGGTGCTGATTACCGGTACGACGTACTGGCTTCCTCTGAACAGAGGGTCTTCTTGGCTTAGCATGGGATTGCACAGCATGTGCCTCCCCATCTTTCTTCTTAAACGCCCCATATCGTTTAGAAGAGCTCTCATCTTTACTCAAACGTCCCTCACGGACACCTTCCTCCAGTCGCATCCCCATGTTCACCATCTCGGTGAAATCAGAGGGAGCACTTGCAACCATCCGCTCATAATAGAATGAGCTAAGAGTCTTCAGAAAGATCTTAGTCATCTCCTTCTCTTCCAGCGGAGGAGTAATCTGAGCTGCCAGCTCTCGCCACCTCTGGGCGTACTCCTTAAATGTCTCCTTATCCTTTTGGGACATGGCCCTGAGTTGATCACGGTCAGGCGCCATATCAATATTGTACTTGTACTGCTTAACGAAGGCTTCGCCAAGATCGTTGAAGGATCGGATGTTTGTACTATCCAGGCTCATATACCAGCGAAGAGCCGCACCAGACAAACTATCCTGGAAATAATGGATCAGAAGCTGATCATTATCTGTTTGTGTATACATTTTTCTGGCGTACATAACCAGGTGAGCAAGAGGGCAGGTGTTCCCTTTATACTTTTCAAAGTCAGGGACTTTGAACTTGATCGGAATCTTCACACCGGGAACAAGGCAAAGTTCAGCAGCAGACTTGCCAAACAGATCTTTCCCTCTGAGAGTTTTCAATTCCTTACGCAGCTCAAGGAATTGGTCGTTCATTGCTTCCATCTTCTCATTAACATCTGGGCCCTCAGACGGCTCAGAATGATAGATGGTGTCGTCTACCCTGGGAATGGTATGCACGACAGGAGGAGCAGCAGCAAGGACCGGGCTAGATGCCGGCATAGAAGCAAAGGTTGGAGCAGGAATATCTGGCATGAAACCCGGAGGCATACCCCAAGGAAACCCGGCTGGCATGGCATTAGGCATGAAGTGAGCACTAGCAGCTGGCAAAGTCGGAGCGACGGTTTCAGATATAACCGTCCTCTAGGGAGGAGTTGCAGGAGGCGGAGAAGGTTGGTTCTGAGCAGCCAGAAATTGCTCCATTAGAGCACTCAGACGAGCGACCTCTTCCTTCAACTCTCTTTTCTCTTGTTCCAACTGATCCATCACTCTTGCAGAATTGGCTCTTGTATAGTACCAGTGAGTCAGCTTGTCTTCAAAATAAATGAAGAGCACAGAGTTAGGCCACAGACAAGAAGACCAGAAGAAGATACCTGCTTATGCAAAATGATGCATGAAATGCTTGTGCATATGCTTTGTTTTTATTTCAAGGAACTTTTAGGGTTCTATTTGCAATTTTTGAATTTTTAAGCATTTAATAGCATATGGAAAAATATCTCATCAAATATATTTGAGACAAAGAAGTACAGCATTTTTGATCATATTACAAAGAGAAAAGGAAAATAGACATCCTATGGATCCCTAGTAGCTCGGGATGCTGGAAGACGAGAAACACAAAGCTTCTTGATCTCTCTCTCATAAGCAGCTTCCATATCTGCTTTCTCCTTTGCAAGTTGATCATACTTCCTCTTCCAGAATTTGGAAGACTGAGGAAGCAGAGAAGTCCAAGTATCATTCGGATCGTCGATCACCTGATGCTCGAGGAACTCGATCAGAGCGTCCTTCTCCTTGATCTGCTGAAGCAATTCCTCTCTTTCACGGATCCAAGCACGTGAAAGGTCTTCTTCTCTCAACTCCTCTACACGTTGATTAGGGAGGGTTGAAGGCCTAGCCACATCCAACGGTGTAGGCTTCGGATGATCGTATGGCATAAGGTACTCGGCAGCTCTCTGTCTGACCCAAGAGGTATATGGTTCCAAAGCAATGCAATTCTTCGGACCCAACTCATTCCTACCCTTCTTGTGAATATTGCGCCAAGCACGGACGAATCTGGCTTTCAGGCCTTGGGGATCTTTACCCTCCTGAAAGAACACACCTTCTAACAGAATGTTATGAGGTTTATCCTTTAGGGGGAACCCAAGCTGACGACGTGCTAGAATAGGATTGTAGCTGATCCCACCACATGTACCAAGAAGAGGCACATTAGGGAATTCACCACAATAATCAATGATCTGCACAGTATCATACACGCGATCATACCAAGAGATATCATCATTAGTGAGAGACATAAGTCTCTGAGACCACCGTAGACATCCCTTGTTCTCCTTGAAAGCAAGCGTCTGCGGCAAGTGCGAAATAAACCAATTGTACAGCAAAGGCAGACAGCACACAATAACTCCTCCACCCTTTGTATTCCTCAGATGCAAAGAGACATAGGCATCACCCAACAAAGTCGTAACGGGATTAAGAACTAAAAAGATCCTAATGGCGTTCATATCCACAAATTTGTCGATGTTGGGGAACAATACCAAACCATAGATGAGCAGCACAAATAAAGCCTCAAAGGCATCCTCACTCATGGCTTTCCCATAAACGGTTGCTTGAGCGATGAGGAAGTCAGAAGGAAGACCCTGAATTCCACCTTTGGTAGTCAGATTAGCTTTAATCAAAGATTCATCTATGTGCAACAAGTCCGCAATCTCTCGAGCAGTCAGAATACTCTCTAAGCCACTGAACGACACCTGATCCAGAATCGGGATCCCAATAAGATGAGCATACTCCTCCAAGGTAGGCAACAACTGGAAATCCGGGAAAGAGAAGCAATGATACAGAGGATCATAAAACTGAGCCAAAGTACTCATCAGTCCTTCATCAACCTGAGTAGTCAACAGAGGCAGAAGCTTCCCATAACAAGCTTTGAAACCCAAAGGATCTAATACATAAGATGTCAGATTCCTTAACTCTTTCACATCGGGCTGTCTAAAGCTGTACTTCTTTGTATGCCTTTTCGGTCTTTCCATGTCTGAAAATTTTGCAAATAAACCCTTTAAGTTCCTTGAAAATTTCTTTTTTTGATGACATGAATGCAGATGAATGCATGAATGCATGAATGCAACAATCACACTCAAGGATCAAGCAAATCACACCAGACAAAGGTCATGGGAAAGCTCATTGTATCCCTAATATCAATCATCCATTTTGGTGGATTTAGGTTTTCACCTTATCAACACCCAAGTTCCATTGATATTAACGGTACATGAACCGGCTCAAACATCCTTAATATCAATCATCCGTTTTGGTGGATTTAGGGTTTACACCTGATCAACACCCAGGTTCCATTGATATTAAGGTTTTCTGAACGACTCAACCATGAATCACGGGTTTGCTGAGAGTCACGAGCATGGAGTCTCGGTTAAGAACCACCCAAAGGGAGTGTACTAGGGTTTAAACCTGCCGAACATGTTCTACCAGGGGTTCCCATAATCATCGTCCCATCTCTCGGATATTATCGGAGGAACGAATACTCGTATTCCAAAAATATTCTCAAAAGAGACTCTTATGAGTGTAGTATCGCGTAACAATCGCATCAGATCTGACATCTGAACGACCTCCGCACTACGTCCTAAAAATAGGCCAAGATGGGCTTGGTAAACTAAGGTCCTTGGCTTCTAAGGCACATGATTGAAAGAATAATGCCTAACCACAAATAACTTGTGTGACATTATTAATCCAACATGACCTCCACCAAGTGAATGGACTCGCAAGTCAACTGGCTAAGGAATACTCCACACCAGTCAACAAGACTATGCCATTCTCCTATCCTAGAGTGCACTCGAGTTCGGGTATAGAACTCATCTCACAGAGATCACCAAAGCAAACAGCAATTGTATATCAAGCAATTCAAACATTACAATCAATACAGTTATCCCAAATTGTACAAAAATATGTCACATAATAGATAACAATATCACACAACAAGAGTGAAAAGTAGGCAATACCACCAAGGATACAGTCCCCAGCAGAGTCGCCACTTTTCTGTAGCGGTGTATTCGTCACTTTATGATTTATTGATTGAACCAAAAGCAAAGCATACAAAGAATCGAGTCGCCACCGCACTTTTATTTATCCTAAGGAATGGCTAAAAAGAGAACAAAAGCCTAAGAAGTTTTACACATAGAAAACTAATGAAAAGATCAGAGAATCTGGGTAAGGGGTAAATTACGCAATGGGAAGGTGTTAGGCACCCAAAACGTCCTAGGTACTCCTAGGGAGCCCTTTTCACACTTGTTGAATGAAATGTTATTTGTTATGAAATATTTATTGTGCAAACATGAATGGGATGATGAGAAAAGAATATACAAGTTATTATTTTTGTGTTTGAACGGATGAACCCGTTGCCTACGTACCTTCCATGAAAGGTAAGGATCAAAACGCCGTAGTTCGGCTAAAAGATTTCCAAAATATGAGTGAATTCATTTTAAAACACAAGCCCTAAGGTTTTTCATTACCAATGGGAGAAAACTCAACCTGAATCAACAATCCACCATGCGAGGACGACTTCAACATACTAGTGAGGGGTTAACCCTATAATAAGTATGGAAGACTCACAATCAACTCAACTAAGGATAAGGTAAGATTTACATCAACCACTATGATAATTGAAACCTATGGCTAATGTATGAAAAAACTTAACAAGAATGGACAAAGCCATCAAAACAATTGAATGGGTGAAGTTAATTGATTATGAGTATTCACAAAATATGGTCAAGGTATGATTAAGATTCAATTCAGAAAGAAGTGTTATCAAAAGTGAAGTTTGAAAGTCAAGGACTTAAGGTCCAGGTTTCTAATTTGAAAAGACATGAAGATGTTTGCACAATAGTTATCTCAAGTTTGAAAGCAACATGTGAAAAGGGGTTTTGGAACAAAGAGGGTATGGATAATGGAGTGTAAAACTTCTCAGAAATGTTCACCTCTTGAGATCATATGGAAGATGATTCAAGTGTGTCCTTAGGAATAGGCAATAAGCAATAACAAATAAGCAAAACAAATGATACCGGATGCCAATTGCTGGACTTATACCAATCTCACCAACAAAAGTGGATACCGGATACCAATCAATGGATTTACACCAGTCTCCTAAAACAAACAGGGATGTCAGATGCCGATAAATGGACTTATACTAATCTCCTAAAGCAAAATAAAACATGGATATCAGATGCCAATCTATCTGGGCTTACTCTAATCTCCAACAGATGATCATGGGAAAACAAATGCCAACAACATGGACTTACAATTGAATCCTCACATATAACAAACAACAAAAGCACTAAGCAAAGAGGACATAAGTGGCCAATGAAATGGTCTTACACTCAATCCCTTCCAAACCATAGGAACAATGGCCAATGAATGGAATTACAGTTGATTCCTCAATGGGCAAACCAAAGATGTGTCACAAAGATATGAAATGATGATCATGCAATAATGAACAATTAATGATGATAAATGCACAAAGGCAAACAAGCAAACATGTACAGATGAACCAATAAGCAATCAATGATTCAGTTAGCACACACTATATACAAGCAATTAGGCTCAAGCAAGGGTTAGACTTTAAAGTCAACTGGAATGGGGTAAGTGTGCTCTTAACCTTAACATTGAGAGTTAAGGTGAAGAGGATGAAAAGGATATGAGGGGTGTGCCTCATTGCTCTTATCCCTGGTCAGGGAGAGCTTCGAATGATAGAAGGTGTGGGAGTTCAGAAAGTTGGAACTCTCTCCACAAGTTAATGACTCTATAGATCTTGGGTTAAGATCCACAATGCATTAACATGTAAGGTGAGCAAAGGGATGACACACAGAATAGTAGGAGATGGACTACACATCTCTTTTATCTACCAATTGCCTTATCAAAGGACTTTTCTTGCTTGGGGACAAAAGTAAACAATCACAAGCATTGCCTTTTAAGGAGGACTTCAGACAGGTGCCTGACCAAATAACAGGCCAGGTCTTCCAGACTACATGAAGAAGAGAAGTTATACCTAATTGGTTAAGCAACCAAGCAAAAGCAATTTCAAAATGAACTTAAGCAACTAAGGTACCTGAAAACAATCCAACTCAATCAGTATACAATTCAAAAAGTCAAACAGATAATCCAACAGTCAACAGACAATACACAATCAAACAAGTAAGGCCACAATGTGCAAGGCACAAGCTCAACTCAAATGAGCTAAAGCATCCTACAAAACAAGTCAAGGTTAGTCAATATCAATCAAATAAACCAACTCAAGCAATGTGAATTAATCTCCTTATGGCCATGTACTTCTTAACCTGAAAACAAACTCAAACATGAGAAGCAAACCACTAGGACAAGGCCTAAGGTCAAAGAAGGAGAAATAATCCAAAACAGAACATGAAAATTGACAAGAATCAAGATTAATCAAATTAGAACAATATCCAAGTGGTCTCATATCAATAGCATCAACCAATTTCATTTCACAAAGAAATCATGGCAAGGTATGCAAGATGAAAACTCATTGGAGCAACCGAATGAACAGAGACATATTAATTCCAAAATGGTTCAATAAATCTAAAAAAAAATCATGGTTAAACAGAACACATCAAATGATCAGTACACCAAAAATCATGGCATTTGGACAAGTATAAGCATGTCAAAAAAATTCACTAAGTCAAGGTAAGCATAAACAAGCTCAAAGGAAGCACAAATTGATACATCAACTTAAGGCAATCCTAAAACAGAGATGACAAGTGCGAAATGATTCAAACCAAAGCCAAGATAAACTTCAATGTGTCTAGAAATCATGTGTAAACGTTCAAGTCCATATGATAAAGCATAAGAATTTCACAAATCATTAAAGTTCAACACTCATCAAAAGTCCAAACATGACCAACCAGCAAAGAAAATCTCAAACAAATAAGAAATGGATCCAAAAATTCTACAAAAAATCATGATCAATCCTAACATCCATAAGTAGCATCATGCAAAAAAAACTCATCAATTGGCACTTAATAGGCATGGTAAAAAAAATCAGCAAGTTGGACAAGAAATGGTGTGACACACATTGTCACACCTATATTGATCAGATCATATCTCAACAACTAAAAATGCAAAAAATGCAAACTCAATGCCAAAATGTCAATTAGGATGACTAGTTTACACATGTAAATTTTCAGCTTCATTGGATCAACCATCATTATTTCACAAAGAAAATTGCAAGCAAGGTGGAAGATATGACATGCAAACATAAACCCTAGGCCAAGAACATTTTTAACCGTGCACAAATTCTGGAAAAATATCCATAAAATAGTAGACATCATGAAGATCATTGTGCAAAAATCTCATGTGATTTGGATAAGTATTTATGGAGTTATGATTTTTTTAAGTGGAGAAGAAATAAAAAAATGATGAAGCAATGCATGAACACATGAGTACAAGTTGGAAAAAATAAGGCAAGGCAATTATGAATCATGTTAGAGCCAGGAATCGAACACGGCTCAAATTCAAATATCCAAGCGCGCCAACCAAAACACAGTCGTTTTGGACTAACCCTAGGCGCAACGTGCATGCATGCAAATGCCAGAATCGCAGGTAATGCTCATGAATCCGCAGGAAATTTCGCAGCCAAGGCGATGAAGGTCATATGAAAATCCGCAGGAAATTTCCAGCAATCAAGAACATGATGAAGATCTTCATGATCTTCATCAACGATTTTTCCAGAAAAATTGAAAGTATCCAGAAACATGAATTACGCATTACATCATGAAGATCTAACATTATGCAACAAGAATCAACCACAATTTCATCCAAAAACATGATAACACGTATGAATCAAGCAAATCAAGAATCAACATGAAAACTTCAAATCATCGAATCTCAGTGGATATGGCATGGAATTAAGTGAAACAAAGCTCAGAATCATCACACAAACGAGATCAACAACAATCATGCAACAAAATTAAAAAAGGAGAGGATCAATTTCAACACCTCTTGAAGAGTAGTTTGCAATTCCACGTGTTCCTGGCCTTGTAGTGATCCAATCTTCCTTCAGCAAGCTTATGGAGTGTATTTGAGGAGTTCTTGATGCTCAATTGGTCACGAATCAACAGTTTGAAGATTTCACCATTGTTGATGTTCTTGCTTGGAGCAGCTTCAATATGCACGGATTCAAAGGATTCTTGCTTGAATGTTACTCAGCGATGATGCTTGATGATGAACAGAGCAAGAACTATGCAAGTTGCTTGAAGAAAATGAGAGAAAAAATTGAGAAAAGTAGAGAGCAAAATTTTGAGATCTGAATTTGTGAAGTGTGGTTAGGGTTTTTCTGGTATGATTTCACTTATATACTCCTAATTAACCAAACTTAATCATGATTAATCAATTGGTAATGAAAATTAAGTGAAATGGAGGTGTTTTGCACATTTGGTATTTTCACCTTTGCATGAGCATGGCATGAACAGTGCACGTGGCTGCATGGTAATTTTACTTAAAAATCATTTTTGGAATCAATGGCAAAGGCAAAATATCCAAATTATGCACCAAATTCAAATTGTGAAAATTCCCTCCAAAAATGAAGTTTTTTGCAAATGATCATGAAATGAGAAATGATGCAATGTAATGCAAGATTGTGAAATTATAGGTCATGACAAGAGTTTGGCAAAAAGAACCACATGATTTGGAGCAATGGTTTGAAAGTTATGCCCTTTTGAAGTTCCATCCACACTTGGCCATGTCTTGATCATATCTTTCCAACCACAAATGAGAAATTCATGTTCTTGGACTTTTTGGAAAGGTGAGAGCAAGATATTCAACTTTCATGTTGGAAAACATTTCATTTGAAGCTTTCTTGATGATGTAATATTGAGGAGAAAACCTTTCCATTTTTGGCAGTTTGAAATTACAGGCCACTTACTATTTTTGGAAAGTTTTCATCTGACCCCAAATCCTTCAATGTTGATGTTTGACATGTTAAATGAGACTTGTATGAACATGAATGAGGCCTCTCAAACCATCTCCCACCTTCAAATCCATGATTGAATGCACAATTGACTTGTGTTGACTCTTCTAGGGTTTCAGCTGACTGACTATGCCTTGATGAGATTCAAGCCTCTACCACTTGAGATCTTGATTCAAAATGATATCATAGCTCATATGAACTTCTTATGAATGATCAATGGTGCCCAAATTCTCAAGAATGGCCACCATCCATTGCTCATTGAAATGCATTGACTACTTGACTGTTGATTGCTTCATCTGCAAGTAACAAGGTTAGATGACATATTTTTGTACTTTTGGTTAGTAAACAGATGAAAAGCAATGACATACAAATGCAAAACATGCTTGGTGATCAAGAACCACTCTCAAAAGATAAACCCACCCACAGGGAAGAAGGCAAGGTGCACAATGATCCTTGAGGCAATGATATGATATGATATGATACCATGAGGGATCTTAGGGACAAAATTGGGGTCTTACACATAAGTCTCTAAGACCACCGTAGACATTGCTTGTTTTCCAAAAAAGCAAGCGTCTGAGGCAAGTGCAAAATAAACCACTTGTACAGAAGAGGAACACAACACACAATGGTCCTACCACCTTTAGAATTCCTCAAATGCAAAGAGAAATACATGCCACCAAACAGAGTAGGAACAAGATTCCCAATCAAGAAGATTCTAATGGAGTTAACATCAACAAAACCGTCAATTTTAGGGAACATGGATAAACCATAGACGAGCAACACAAAAAAAGCTTCAAAAGCATCCATGCTACCGGCTTGAGCAAAAAAAGTAACTTTACCAATGAGGAATCAGAAGTCAACTCAAGAATACCTCATTTCTTCCACATAGGAGCATCAATCTCAGATTTCTTATGATGAAGAGCTTCAGCTATCGTATGAGATCTCAGAATCTCCTCCAATCCACTAAAAGGTACCTTGTCGGATACGGGTATACCCAAGATATGGGCATACTCTTCCAATGTAGGAACAAGCTGATAATCCGGAAAAGTGAAGCATCGGTAGAGAGGATCATAAAATTTAACCAAAACACTCAAAAGTCCTTCAACCACATCAACAGATATTACAGACAAAAGCTTCCCATGACGTTGCTTGAAGTCCAAGGGATCTGGTACAAAAGATGACAACTTCCTTAGCTCTTTCAAATTAGGATATAGGAGATGTGGTAGGGAAAGTCAAACACATTTGAAAATTTTCTAAGTACCAAGTCATATGTTCACTTCTTCCACCTTGAATAACTTTTGTTATGGACTTCAAATGGAAAAACTTCCTTCATAAAATTGTAGAGCTTTCAAACCTATTCAATTTGGTCACAAATTTTACCCCATTTGGATTTGTAACGAAGGAGTTATGAATTTTAGAAGTTGAGGAAAATCACTTGTTCAATGGTAATGACCCAAAATGACCTATAATGTGTCCTCTTGGAACATTCATTTTCAAATTGAATTTGAACTTCCTCCAAACATAAAAGTTTAATTAGACATCATGAATCCTATCATGGAATTTGAATGGCTTTCATCTCATAAAAAATGAGCAAGTTATGATCTTGGGAAGTTGACCTCCTAACTAGGGTTCAGACAAAATGACCTATAATCTTTCATCATACAAAATGACTTTCCAAGCAAAACTAGCTCTTGACCTCAACACGAAAGTTGGTTGGAATGTCATTTTGAGTAACGTTTCTCTTGGAATCATTTTCATATGACATAAATTGTAGAAGATAGGGTCTAGGGAACCCCAGTTTTGACCAGCTGACTTTCTCTGGTCAACCACCATGAACCATCTTGCTAGCTTGAACTTCTCTTGATTTTTGGGACTCATGGAGGATCATATATGTGTATGATGATTTAATATGAAGTATTATTTGAAATATTTGATCACATGTTAAAGTAACTTTTGAGGAAGTCACACAAGATACCCAAATGAATTAGGGTTCCAAGGCAACCAAGCTTCAAACTCTTGATGAATTTTTGATCAAAATGATATTTGAAGACCATGGGGATGCATATATGATGTCTAGAGCCATTGTGAACCATTTCTAGATTTGTTTCCTTGCATTGAGGGTCTCAAACCCTAGATATGAGCTTGATGAAGCATAGGTGAGCACACACACTACCTACAAAAGAGTTAAACTATACATAGACATATTTTAACTGAGGAAGCGAAGATTAAAATCTTCGTAACAACTCACTAGAATGGACTTAAATAACAACATATAGAGAAAAAAATCGGTCCCTAAGAGACCTCATGATGCATACGATATGAATGTTAAAGCGATCTTTGTGGGGGAAATATTGCCACAAAGGAATAGAATCCGGAGAGACTAAAATTCCACAGGAGCATAATGCATTCCTAAGGAAAAATCACTAGGGGGATAGAGACTCTAGGGTTAAAAGTGTTGTTCGTAGGCCAGGCTATGACTTAAAACTGCTGGAAACACGAGAAACATTTCATGAAAATAAATCAATGGAAAGACTCGGTTGGGGGGAATAAAGCGAAAGTATGCAGGGGAAACAGGTAAATCAAAATAAAACTGAAATGCTCGAACCAAATAGGGGATTGGTGACTTCATTGGGGAAATACGCACTCAAACTCAACTGGGGAAGGATACACTTCAACACAAGAGTACCAGAAGTATATTATCTATTACCGGTTACTGGGTAGGAAGATAATATATTTTGACAGAGAGGATCCGTTACCGACCAGGGTTAACATATCAAGGATAACTCTCTGAGGAAAAGGAGGTGTATTCGTTACCGGTCACTGGGTGAGAATAACCTAATGGGGAAAATATCAAATAGGATTTACAACTACCTGTTACTGGGCAGAAGACCAGAGAGAGAGAATATCCGTCATCGGTTAAAGTGAACATATCAAGGATAGACTCAGAGGAAGAATATCCGTCATCGGTTAGGATGAACATATCAAGGATAGACCACCTGGGGAATTATGAAGAGTATCTGTTACCGATTAGGGTAAACATATCAAGGATAGACTGCCTGAAAAAGTAGGAATTATATCTATCGACTATTGGATAGAATACCAAAGAGAACATCTGTCACCGGTCAGAATGAACATATCAAGGATAGACTCAACAAGGGGAAACAGGATTTACAACTACTAGTTACTAGGCATAAGACTGCAAAGAGAAAAAAATCCGTCATCGATTAGTATGAACATATCAAGGATTAGCTCTGAGGGGAGAAGTAGGGTTTATATCTACGGGTTACTGGGTGTCGCATTACGCGAAAAACCGGCGGGAAAACAAGAACAACAGAGCCGCCACCGCGCGTTATTTATCCCAAAAGAGGGAAAGGAAACGCTCGAAGTAAACCTGGAAAAGACATGGTCTCGCGACCAAAGAGAATGGGATCGGGAGTCGGTTATGCGAAGGGAAGGTATTAGCACCCCTACGCATCCATCGTACTCGACGGGATCCACGCACAAAAGGAAGGAAAATGGTTGCTAAAACACTGCTCAACACATCACACACACTGGCTGAAAGAGACACAGGAAAACAAACGAGACTGACTCGGCAGGATATCGCATCCTGGGCCTACTTAGTCTATCAAGCATAGACATCAGAGTCGAAGTAGTTCGGACCGGGGAAAAACATGCTCGCTAGGATATCGCATCCTATGCATACGTATCTTCTTGGACTAAGAAGAATCAGAGCATTCGTAGCTCGGCTCATGCACGCTAAACAAAACTACACAAACACGGGCAAACATGGAACCCGAATGCCAATCGCTGGACTTATATCAGCTTCCGAACTAAACACACCCACACTGGAACCCGAATGCCAATCGCTGGACTTATATTAGCTTCCAAGCACACAACAAGAGGATACGGAATGCCAATCGCTGGGCTTACATCCATCTCCTAACACACACAAGAAGAAGGGTCTCGATTGCAACCAGGGAAAGAGAAAGGGAAGGTCTCAATCGTAACGAGGGCGAGAGAAAAGAATTAGTGTTAGTCGTTAGTCAAACTCGACAAGACATCGCATCTCGTGCCTACGTATCTCATCTGGACATGAGAATCAGAGTTGCCGTAGTTCGGCTAAACTACCCTTCTTGGTTTGTGTTTTTTAAGTGGACAACGTCACTACGCAATCTACCGGATGCTCGACCTTTGAAGACTTACTCACCTGTAGTAGAAGGAGTTGACGTACCCTTAAGAGGGGATAATGTTTGTTTGTGTTTTAGGAAAGCTCAAGCAAGAAAGGAAGTCCTATACAAAGGAATCGTGCTACCTTAATTGACATGCAAACGAGACTACGCGGAGTCTAGCAAACCTAGGGGATAAAATCATACCACACAAACACATACAGCATGAAGTAAACACACCAACAAGGGGCTCAAACATCAAGGCCAGGCTTTAGTCAAGGGGTCATGTCAACCTCGACAAACAAGCCACTGTATCAGGGTGAAGTTAGCTCTTAACCCTAACATTGAGAGTTAGGGTGAAGCTGATGAAAGGTGAGTGAAGATGAGACTTCACAGCTCTTATCCTTGGCCTGGGAGAGCTTTAGACAATGAAGTGTGGGTCCAGAAAGTGGGAACCCTTCTACACTTATGACACTGACTCAACTGTACAACTGTACAAGGATCTTGGGTTAATATCCCAATGCATCAACACAGTGATGTAAGCAAAGGGATGACTCAACTGAATAGCAGGAGATGGGTTGCACATCTCTTGTGTCTGCCAATTGCCTTATCAAAGGTCTTTTCCTGCTTGGGGACAAAAATAAACAAGCACAAGCATTGCCTCTTAAGGAGGACTTCAGACAGGTGCCTGGCCAAGTAACAGGCCAGGTCTTCCAGACTACATGGAGAAGAGATCATTATACCTCAATGCTCAAGCTAGCAAGCAAAGCAAACACAAGTTCACAAGGGGACTATAGCAACTAAGGTACCTGAAATCAATCCAACATAATCAGTATACCAGACAAACAGAAAGCAAACAGACAATTACAAGTCCACAACACAAACAGATAACAAGTATCAATGCATAAAGGTGCAAGCCACAAGGCATAAGTGCAAGTCTCAAAGCCTACAAAACAAACTCAATGTTAGTCATAAACAAGCAATAAACCAACTCCAATTGAGTGCACATCATCAAGCATAAGCAATTGTGCTCTTTGACCTTAAACAAAGCTCAAACATTAAGCACTAACCACTAGGACTTGGCCTAGGGTCAAAATGGGAACAATAAACTAAAACAGAACATGAAACTTATCCAAAATCAATATCAATCAAATAAGAAACAAATCCAAGTGGTCTCACATTCATATCATCAATCAATATCATTTCATGAGGCAAAGAAGGAAAAGCATGCAATTTAGAACCTCATAGGAGCAAACAGAAAGATCTAATCCAAATCAACTCACAAACAATTCAATAAATCCCCAAACAATTCATGGTTAAACAGCATTCTTAACATGACCTACACACCAAATTTCAAGTCATTTGGACAAAGGGAAGCAAGTCAATTAAAATCCACAAGTCAAAGCATGTTCAAACAAGCTCATACAAGGCACCAAATCATGCATCAACTTCAAGCAAGCATAAAACAGAGACCAAACATGATAAATGAGTGAAACCAAAACCATGGAAAACTTCAAGATGTCTATAATACACATGCCAAATTTCAAATCCATCCAATAAAGCACAAGAATTTCACAAAACATATGAGATCACGACTCACAAAAGGTTCACAATTGGTCAAACAGGGGAGAAATTATCAAACAAATAGGAAATGCATTCAAAAATTCCAGGAAAATTCACAAGCAAACTTGACATCCAGAATATTCAACATGCAAAGGTTCAGGTCATTTTGAGTTCATATGGCATGGTAACAAAAATCAGGAAGTCAAGCAAGAAATGATGTGACACAAATTGTCACACCTCTAATGATCAGGTCATATCTCACAAACCAGGAATGCAAAAATCACAAACTATATACCAAAATGCTCCTCAAGGTGTCTAGATTATGCATACAAAATTTCAGCTCCATCCAATTAAGCATCATTATTTCATGAACAAAATAGAAAGCAATGTGCAACAAATGACATGTATGAGCAAACCCTAGCCAAAACAGAAATCCACACGTGCACAATTTTCATAAAAATCATCAAAAAAATACTAGAGATCACAAGGAACATGGCACAAAAAATCTCACATCAAATGGACAATTATTTTGTGAGATATGAATTTTTTAATGTAGTGAAAAAATAAAAAAAAGATGAACAAAGGCATGTGAACATGATAAGTGAAATGAAGAAAAAATCAACAAAGCAAAGGTGAAAATGCTGGCGGCAAGGATCGATCCGCGTCTGAGTTCAAATATAACGCGCGCTACCTGAAGCGCTGCGTTTCAATAAATGACGTGGCGAGCTATCATTGGACGCATGGGACACAAACACAAAAAAATCATGCAAACAGGCCAATACACGATCAAACACGTTCTGGCAATTGAAATAGTTAGGGTTCTTGATGTTCTTCATCATGTTCATCATCATCATGAACTTTTTTCACATAAATCAACAAACGATACATCATTGTGTTCGTCTTGCAATGCACATCAACAATCTAAGTTCAATTCATCCTAATTCGTGATAACAAATCCAGATCGAGCAAGGAAAGTTTTGTCAACCAAACTTAAAATCCAGATATCTCTCTTAATACAGCATGAAAACTCAAGATCCAAAGTTCATTATGATCAGCAATGGAGGATCTACAAAATGCATATCCTAATTACAAGAATTATTAGAATCGATTTCTAACCTTCAAGTGATGGCAGAGTTGAATTCGTGGCTTTCAAGCTTGGATAAGCAAAAACAGATGCTACACAACTCTTCAATGGATGAATGGATGATGATTTGATGCTCAACAATGCTTGAATTCGATAGAATCTTCAACTGCCATAGCTATGCACCTGCTCCAACAGTTCTTGATCCAGCTTCGAAATGGCGATTTCTTGCTTACAGAAGCTCCAATAGCACTTGAGGATGATGGCTCAATGAAGAATAAGCAAAGGATCGTGCAAAAAATGGATGAAAAGTTCAGAGAAGGAGTTCTTGAGATTTTGTGTTTTTCTAGATCTGATGCAAAAATGGAATGCTAATCCCATTTTCTGTTAGAATTATCTTTATATACCATGGCTTAATCATTTCCTTAATCTCAATTAACCAAAAGTGAGTGAATTAGTGAAATAAGCTGCTACAGTGCACGAGTTTCTTGCCAAACACACTCCAAATTTCATTTAGGACCAATTGCAAGTGGTGGGAAGTGTGGAAAATGCATATTTTTGAAATGGACTTTTTTCCCTCCCTTTTTCAAATTCAATTCACCTTGAAAATGCCATTTTTATGTGATGAGTTTTGATGAAATGAAATGAATTTTTTGGATAGAGCATGTCAAATGGAGATTGTAGCAAAAAACCCCACTCAATTTGGCCAATTGGTGTGAAAGTTATCCCACTTGGAAGTTCAAAATTTTTTGACAATGATTTGATCATAACTTGCCAACCACAAATGAGAAATGGATGTTCTTGGACTTTTTGGAAAGGTGAGAGCAAGATCTTCAACTTTCATGTTGGACAAAATTCCATTTGAAGCTTGTATGATGATGTAAATTTGAGGAGAAGACCTTTCCATTTTTGACAGTTTGAAATTACAGGTCACTTACTATTTTTGGAAACCTTTCTTCTGACCTCAAATTCTCCAATCTTGATCTTTGAAATGTCAAATGAGACTTGTATGGACATGAATGAAGCCTTTCAAACCATCTCACACCTTCAAATCCATGAATTCAGGCACAGTTGACCACAATTGACTTTCTAGGGTTTCCGATGAAATTCAGCTTGACTGTTGAGCTTTGATCATCCAATCCTTGGCCAAATCACTTCAAAATGATCCCTAGATCATATGAACTTGATGAACCAACCATAGGGCTTTATTTCAATAGGAATTTCACATGCTTGCTTGCTTGACTGATCTCCTAACCAGTTGACCTAATCTTGTCTGATGACTTGCACTTGGGCAATGGACAATGCAATGCTATGCAGTGGCCAATGTAATGTTATAACCTAAAATGAAAATGAATGTACAAAATGGGGGGTGCAAATTTGAGGTGCTACAGCTTCCCCTATTCAATCAACTGGGAACCCGAACGGATGAGAGCAATGGCTGTCAGACTTTCAGGGTAAACAGGGATTGAATACCGAAGAACCGTAGAAATTTGCACAATGCGGGGATCCACCAACGGAAACGTCCACTGGGATCTGATCCTTATTACTGAGGATTTTGGTTTTTTTTCAAAGGTACAGTCACATCCAGACATCGCAACACGATGAATGGGAATGGGAATCACAACTAGACGTCAACGGACGACTAGGAAAAACTCAACGTTTACCGAGACCAACGGAGAGGTAACCAGACATTAATGAATGACTGGAAGAGATACACCCATACGTCAACGGACGTAATGGAAAAACTCAACGTTTACCGAGACCAACAGAGAGCTAACCAGACATTAATGAATGACTGGAAGAGATACACCCATACGTCAACGAACGTAATGGGAAAAACTCAACGTTTACCGAGACCAACGGAGAGGTAACCAGACATTAATGAATGACTGGAAGAGATACAACCATACGTCAACGGACGTAATGGGAAAAACTCAATGTTTACCGAGACCAACGGAGAGGTAACCATACATTAATGAATGACTGGAAGAGATACAACCATACGTCAACGGACGTAATGGGAAAAACTCAACGTTTACCGAGACCAACGGAGAGGTAACTCTACTGGGGACAACCAGACGTCAACGGACGAAAGGGAGAAGCTCGACGTTTATCGGCACCAACGGAGAAGGAGAAGACTCGACCAGACGTCAACGGACGAAAGGGAGAAGCTTGACGTTTATCGACACCAACGGAGAAGGAGAAGACTCGACCAGACGTCAACGGACGAACGGGAGAAGCTCGACGTTTATCGACACCAACGGAGAAGGAGAAGACTCGACCAGACGTCAACGGACGAACGGGAGAAGCTCGACGTTTATCGACACCAATAGAGAAGGAGAAGACTCGACCAGACGTCAACGGACGAACGGGAGAAGCTCGACGTTTATCGACACCAACGGAGAAGGAGAAGCCACTTCACGAAGGAAGGGATACAACAACCGGAAATCAAATAGGACGCCCATCGACGACTCTACTGGGGATTCTGGCTGGGAATCAACCAGACATTAACGAATGACTGGGGAATAGGGTATACAATCAGACGTCAACGGACGACTGAGAAAAACTCAACGTTTATCGAAACCAACGGAGAGGTAGATCTGCATGGGGAAAGATACAACTAGACGTCATCGGACGAATAGGAAAAACTCAACGTTTATCGAAACCAACGGAGAGGTAACTCTGAGGGGAATCAACAGCCATTAATGAATGACCTCTGGGGAATAAACAACTATACGTCATCGGACGCATAGGAAAAACTCGGCGTTTATCGAAACCAACGGAGAGGTAACTCTGTGGGGATAATGACCCTGTGGGGATAATGATCACAACCAACCGTCAACGGACGACCAGGAAAAACTCGACGTTTATCGACACCAACGGAGAGGAGGACTCTTCTGGGGAAGGAGAACAAGACTCAACCAAACGTCAACGGACGATTGGGAAAAACTCGACGTTTATCTACACCAACGGAGAGGAGGACTCTTCTGGGGAAGGAGAACGACGTTACGAACATCGAAAGATGATGCTTACGGACACCAAAGAAAACCAGACATTAACGAATGACTGGGACATACTCGATGTGTACACCGAAAGATGGTGTTGACCGACACCAAAGAAAGAGCACACGCGGGTGCTGACGTGACACCGACCTGTATCACAAGATGACATCTACACATGTCAAGGCAAGGCTAAACACTTGCTGGGGTCTCACTGGGGAGAAACAAACTTTCCTGTCACCAACGGATGAGGAAATAAACCTCTCTGGGGGAAGAATATCCTGAATGCTGTCAGGAGCAACTGTAGCAAACGTGCTGTACAGATTTTGAACAAATGATCCGCCTCTGCCGGGGATATGGTCTGATTGGTTTAGAACACATGAATGCACATGTTTGATTTTTTTTTTTATATAGCGTAATGCTCCATTATCGAAATGGAAATGCTACGCGATTTGAGGATGCAATGATCACTATATGCCAAATGCAAAACTGGCTGGGAAGCCAAAGAATCAGATACTCCAACTCTGTGGGGAGACTCTGTTTGAGGAATACTCTGCGGGGAGATCACCGACTTCTCACTCATGCTGGAGAAACAATACTGCTGCCGGGGAAAGAATAGACTCCACTAGGGACATCCTTCACAGGACCCAATCCACTAGGGGACTCCACTCGGGGAAGCAATCAATACAACCTTGCTGAGGATTACCCGACGGCGACTATGCTGAAGATTAACCAGAGCAATTGCGCTGAGGAACCAACAATACAACTCCACTGGGGAAATCAAACAAAGCACCTCTCTGGGAAGTAACAAAGCGACTTTGCTAGGGATAACCAGGCGACTTCACTGGGGAGAGCCAACCAATCCACGAGTGATAAACTCTGCTTTGGGGAATAAACCCTACTCAGCTGGGGACGACCCACGCAATCCACAGGTAGGATAAACTCAGCTAGGGATGCAGACATCACTTCGCTACGGAAAACTCATCCAATCCACAGGTAGGATAACTGCTGGAGATAAATTTCTTTGAACCCGCTCCACTCGGGGACTAGCTGGGGAATAATATCAACACCAATCTCTGCTCGGGAGATCTGCTAGGGAAAACAGCTCTGTTGGGGATGGCACACCAACTCTGCTGAGGAAGAGCATAACTCTGGTGTGGAAAGTAATATACCAGACTCTGTGCTGGGGAGACATACACAACCCTGCTAGGGATGGGCGCCCACGACCACGCTGGGGATAACGGTACTTCCAACTCAGTGGGGAACTCTCCTGGGGAAGACACCTGCCAGACACTCAACGGGGGATCTTAACTGGGGAAATATTCACTGGGGAATAAACCCACTTCCCAACCTGCTGGGGATAGGCAATCCTTAGATCTGTTGAGAAGTAGAAGGCACTATCCACAAACAGCTCTGCAGGGGAACACAACTCTGATAGCTCTCATACTTGCTTGGAAAAAGTATCTGCTGGGGGAGCATTCTCACAAATAACGACCTGCAAAACAGCACAATATCATGCCCCCAGGGGATACATGGACAAGATACGCTCAAGTGTCCTCAACATTCAAAATGATTTTCAAATGTTTTATCTTTCTGCAAGTTATTGTTTAGCCTTCACGTTTTTCATATGCAATGTTTATCATAAATTCGGACGTTTTTGCAAACAAAACAGTAAAATAAAAACAAGAGAGCTATTTATCTGAATAACGACTTTTATTGATTGAAAATGTGCCTGAAAAGGCGAATACATTGGTAAGCAATTCCTAGAAAGAGGTAATTGCGCACAAAAGGAAAAATCTATCCTAATGGCAATGTGAACACGACATCCACTATTTCCCAATTCTGTTATAACTCACAGATCATCAGTTTTCCTCCCACT
Source organism: Lathyrus oleraceus (assembly GCF_024323335.1). Lineage (NCBI taxonomy): Eukaryota > Viridiplantae > Streptophyta > Magnoliopsida > Fabales > Fabaceae > Lathyrus > Lathyrus oleraceus. The sequence goes on from NC_066584.1 coordinate 88,769,980, forward strand.
TCCTTGCTTTCTGAGAAGAACGACTGGACCGATCACATCTTTCGAGATGACAGATGACAAAGCGTGATGAAGTACAGATAACTCAGACTGTAGTCTTCGCTTTAATCCCTCTTTTGGCTGGATTGCCCTTTCGAGTTTTCAATCCACCGGGATACCCATTTTTTCCTAAGCCGCCCTTGCGGGTTTTCGACTTACCGGGTGTACAATTTTTCATTTTTTATCCCTAATTTTTGCCCGAACCTTTTCTTTCTGTTTTTTGGTTCGCCGGGATGCCCTTTTTTGCCTGGACTCTTTTATTCTTTTTGTCCAGCGGGTCAATTTACGCGAAGTATTTTTTGACTACATCTGAGTTAATAGGGGACGGAAAATCTTCACCATCCATAGTTGTAAGTATCAAGGCTCCACCGGAGAAAACCTTCTTCACAACATATGGACCTTCATAATTAGGAGTCCACTTGCCCCTGTTATCTGTACCGGGAGGAAGGATCCTCTTCAAAACTAGATCACCAGTTTGATAGCTTCGAGGACGCACTTTCTGATCAAAGGCTCTCTTCATCCTTCTCTGATATAACTGCCCATGGCACACAGCTGCTAGCCGTCTCTCTTCAATAAGGCTCAACTCATTAAACCTTGTTCGAATCCACTCGGCTTCGTCCAGCTTGACATCTAACAAAACCCTCAGAGAAGGAATCTCCACTTCAACAGGTAGGACTGCTTCCATACCATACACAAGGGAGTACGGGGTTGCCCCGGTCGACGTACGTACTGAGGTACGGTACCCATGCAAAGCGAAAGGCAACATCTCATGCCAATCCTTGTACGTTACGACCATTTTCTGCACAATCTTCTTGATATTCTTGTTTGCCGCCTCTACAGCACCATTCATCTTTGGTCTGTAAGGAGAAGAATTGTGATGTTCAATCTTGAAATCTTTACAAAGCTCTTTCATCATCTTGTTATTGAGATTCGAACCATTGTCAGTGATGATTCTTTCAGGAACTCCATAACGACAGATGATTTCCTTCTTGATGAACCGGGCAACCACTTGTTTGGTAACATTAGCATAGGAAGCTGCTTCCACCCACTTGGTGAAATAGTCAATCGCAACCAGGATGAAGCGATGTCCATTCGAAGCAGTAGGCTCAATCTTCCAAATCATGTCAATGCCCCACATGGCAAACGACCAAGGCGAGTTCATGACATTCAACGGGCTTGGTGGTACATGCACCTTATCAACATAAATTTGACACTTATGGCACTTCCGAGCGTACTTGAAACAATCGGATTCCATAGTCATCCAGTAATAACCGGCTCTCAACAATTTCTTGGACATTGCATGACCACCAGCATGGGTACCAAACGAACCCTCGTGCACTTCTTGCATTAACATGTCTGCTTCGTGTCTATCCACGCATCTGAGCAAGACCATGTCAAAATTCCTCTTATACAGCACATCGTCCTGATTCAAATAAAAGCTTCCAGCTAGCCTTCTCAGGGTTTTCTTGTCATTCTTTGACGCACCTTCAGGATACTCCTGGTTCTTGAGGAAGTTCTTGATATCACAATACCACGGCTTCTCATCAATCACAACAGACTCGGCTGCAAACACATACGCAGGCCTCTCGAGTCGATTCACCGCAACATGTGGCACATGATTCCACCAATGAACTTTGATCATAGAAGACAAAGTAGCCAAGGCATCAGCCATCTGATTCTCATCCCGGGGGACATGATACAACTTCACCTTCTTGAAGAATGTCAGTATTCTTCTGGTGTAATCTCTATAAGGAATCAAATGCGGCTGGTTTGTATTCCAATCTCCATTGACCTGGTTGATCACTAGAGCGGAATCTCCATAGATGTCAAGCGTTTTGATCCTCAAATCAATGGCTTCTTCTATCCCCATGATACAAGCCTCATACTCAGCTTCATTGTTGGTGACGTCAAAAGTCAATCTAGCAGAGAAAGGTATATGAGCACCTTTTGGATTGATCAACACTGCACCAACACCGTTACCATTCACATTCACAGCCCCATCGAACATCAATGTCCACTTGTCATCAGGATCCGGTCCTTCCTCGACAAGAGGCTCTTCACAATCTTTCATCTTAAGATACATGATGTCTTCATCAGGGAATTCAAACATCATAGGCTGATAGTCTTCAATCGGTTGCTCGGCGAGATAGTCTGACAGAATACTACCTTTGATGGCCTTCTGCGACGTGTACTGGATATCATATTCTGTTAAAATCATTTGCCAACGGGCAACATGTCCGGTGAGAGCCGGCTTCTCAAAGATGTACTTTACTGGATCCATCTTAGAAATCAACAAGGTAGTATGATTCAACATATACTGCCTCAGTCGGCGAGCAGCCCAGGCCAAAGCACAACAAGTTTTCTCAAGCTGTGAATATTTGATTTCACAGTCGGTAAACTTTTTGCTAAGGTAGTATATGGCATGCTCTTTTCGACCAGACTTGTCATGCTGACCCAATACACACCCCATCGAATTCTCGGTTACTGACAGGTACATTATCAGTGGTCTCCCTGGAACTGGAGGAATCAGAATTGGAGGTTTCTGTAAATACTCTTTTATCTTGTCAAAAGCTTTCTGACAATCATCATTCCACCTGATTGCTTGATTCTTTCTTAGCAATTTGAATATCGGTTCACACGTGGCAATTAGGTGAGATACAAACCTTGCAATGTAGTTCAATCTCCCTAAAAACCCACGAACCTGCTTTTCTGTTTTCGGTTCAGGCATCTCTTGAATAGCTTTGACTTTAGCTGGATCAACCTCAATCCCTTTCTCACTGACAATGAAGCCTAACAGCTTCCCAGATCTCACCCCAAACGTACACTTGTTCGGGTTCAGCCTCAGTTTGAACTTTATCAATCTGTCGAACAACTTTTGCAAATTAACCAAGTGCTCCTCTTCTGTCTGCGATTTCGCAATCATGTCATCCACGTACACTTCAATCTCTTTGTGCATCATGTCATGAAAGAGAGTCGTCATAGCCCTCTGATAGGTAGCACCGGCATTCTTCAGCCCAAATGGCATCACCTTATAGCAGAACGTGCCCCAAGGTGTAATGAATGTCGTCTTTTCCATGTCCTCTGGCGCCATCTTAATCTGGTTATAGCCCGAGAAACCATCCATAAAAGAGAATACCGAGGATTGAGCCGTATTATCAACCAATACATCAATGTGAGGTAATGGGAAATCATCTTTCGGACTCGCTCTGTTCAAATCCCGGTAATCGACACACATTCTGACTTTGCCATCCTTCTTCGGCACAGGAACGATGTTGGCCACCCACGGGGGATAACTTGTAACAGCCAGAAAACCCGCATCCCACTGCTTTTGAACCTCTTCCTTGATCTTGACAGCCATATCAGGACTAGTTCTGCGAAGCTTCTGCTTGACCGAAGGACACTCTTCTCTAAGAGGTAATCGATGCACCACAATGTCTGTATCCAACCCAGGCATATCTTGATATCACCAGGCGAATATCTCCACATATTCTCTCAGCATCTCAATCAGCCTCCTCTTGACAGAGTCTTCTAAAGCAGTCCCAATCTTGATCTCTCTTCTGGCATCCTCAGTACCCAGATTAACAATCTCCAACTCCTCCTGATGAGGTTGGATGACCCTCTCCTCTTGCTTCAACAATCTAACCAATTCTTTAGGGAGTTCACTGTCTTCCTCACTCTCCTCTTCAGCTTGGTAGATGGGATTATTGAAATCGTACTGAGCCATAACAGAACTGTTCATAGTAGATGCCGTGATATCACTTCTGCATGTTTAATGTTTTGTTTTAGAAAAAGAGTTCAATAAAGTCACAAAAACAAAAACATTGCCATTTTTATTTTTTTGAAAATGAAAACAAAAATAGAAAGACAAGGATCACAAAATTGTTTGCAAAACGTCCTTTATTAATGATAAAAATTGTAAAACATGATGTGGCCCTACAATGAACCACTACGTCTTGGGCAGAACGTAGGGTTTTGTGCAGAATGCAAAAACAAAAGAAAATTACTCTGTTTGAAGAGTAACTTGGACTACATCCTCTACTGTCCAATTGCTAATTACTTCCCCTGGTGCACTCGGGCGAACCCAGCAGTTGAGATCATAGTCACCGTCACCATCTTCACTATCAGCAGCAAAGACATCACCGTGATTCATCAGCCCAGTGTTGGTAAAGGTACTCGGACCTGCTTGGACACCTTGCTCCGCTTGTAACGGTTGATAGCCAATTCCAAACTTGTCCTCTTTAACTGGAAAATCCACCATCTTGCCCCAGCCTTCAGCCTTGCCAGAGTCAACAACCTCTTTGGCCTGCTTGTATGAAGCGATCGAAGCACCCGACCTCCTCTGATCAGCACACGCCACCCCCTCGAGAGCAACAGTCTCAAACGCCTGGCATAAAGTTTCGTGGATCTCACCATCCACCTCGACATACTTGAACGAGGACAGGTGACTCACCAAGATATCCTCTTCACCGCACACGGTCACAATCTGACCGTTCCAGACATACTTGAGCTTCTGATGGAGAGTCGACGAGACTGCCCCTGCTGCATGGATCCATGGACGCCCCAACAAACAATTGTAGGCGGGCTGAATGTCCATGACATAGAAGATGATGTCGAACACCTCTGGACCTATCTTCACAGGCAAAGTAACTTCACCAAACACAGACCGTTTGGATCCGTCAAAAGCACGAACGATCTGGTCACTCGGAGTAAGCACAACCCCTTCAACCGATATCTTCTTCAGGATTTGCTTCGGCAAGACATTCAGAGAAGAACCAGTGTCGACCAACACATGCGACAATATAGCCACCTTGCACTCCATAGTGATATGCAAGGCCTTATTATGGTTTCTCCCTTCAGGCGTCAAATCAAGATCAGTGAACCCCAAACCATGTCTGGTGCTCACGTTGGCGATAACCCCCTCCAATTGGTTGACGGAAATCTCTTGAGGTACATATGCCATATTCAACTTCTTCAGCAAGGCGTTTCGATGTGCCTCAGAGCACAGCAGCAAAGAGAGAATCGAAATCTTGGACGGAGTTTGGTTGAGTTGATCTACGATCTTGTAGTCACTCTTCTTGATAATTTTCATAAATTCCTCCACGTCCTTTTCAAATGAACCATCAACCTCCTTTTGAGCCGGTTCCTCGTCAACCACGGCCTGTTTGCCCTTTGATCTAGCAGCTGCCTCAGCATTGGCATCCCTCAACGGTTGAGGCGCAAACAACCGTCCACTTCTAGTAAAGCCTCCCGGTCCACCAACATTGTCCACAACTGGACTCACAACCGCGGGAGTTCTACTAGGTGCAGCGATTGTTACTAGAGCCTGATTCGTCGGCCTGACCCGATTCTCAGCCCTTCGATTATCCCGGTAGGCATTGTCGTATCTCCAAGGCACAACCTTACTATTCTCAACAACAGGTCTTCTACCTGATACAGCAATAGTAGTTGGAGTGTTGACAGTTACTGGTGCGGAGATGGTAACAGGAGTACCACTTGTTGTAGGCGCACCAACCCTCGAACCGCGCCCTTCAGACGGTTTGAAAAAGATAGTGACAGTAGACACTGCCCCACGATCCTTGACAGCCCGACTGAATTGCAGACAACCCTCATCCATCAAACCCTGGATACCGGCCCTTAACTGTTCACAACCGTTCTCAGATTCTGCACAGCCCATACAAGCTTCATCACAACCCGGGTAGACACCCCCATTCATCAAACGGTCCTTCACAACTGATAAGGAAGTCTGAATCTCATCAACATTACCAACCAAATCCTCAGCTTCAACCCCTTTAATGCAGTTCACCCGGTGAGCACCATGCGCAGGCATAGGGTTATTCACAACATTTGGCACAGGAGCGAAATTGATATTTTTGGCATCAATCAAGTCCTGGACTTTATGGTGAAAAGCCCTGCAATTCTCAATATGGTGGCTAGGCGCACCAGAATGAAAGTCACAACGCACGTTGGCATCATACCCAGGTGGTATTTTTGTCAATGGCGCCATCGTACGCAACTCTACAAACCCTAACTTGAGCAGTTCGGGTAACCGTTCGACGTAAGTCATGGGTAGTGGGTCGAAACGCCTATCAGACATCCTTTGCCTCGGCTGATACGGACGTTGCTGTTGTTATTGTTGTTGTGGCATTGGTTGTTGAACCCTCTGCTGTTGCGGTTGTTGACGTCGTTGAGGTGCAGGAATGGTTACCGCGACAACCTGACGGTACTGACTTCTGTTCGGAATTCGGCGATGTTGAACAACATTAGTATCACCCTCTCTACGGCGAGGTGCCCCAGAGAACGGTTTCTTTGAAGAAGAGGAACCAGCATCTTGGATCTTACCAGCCTTGATCAAACTTTCTGTCCTCTCTCCACATATGACAACATCAGAAAAGCTTCCGAATGGGCAGCTTCCCATCCGGTCCATAAACACACCCTGAAGAGTACTGATGAACATATCTGTCAACTCCCTTTCCAGCATAGGGGGTTGAACTCTCGCAGCCAGCTCACGCCACCTCTGGGCGTACTCCTTGAAACTTTCACCGGATTTCTGGCAAAGACTCTGCAGCTGAGTCCGGCTCGGTGCCATATCCATGTTATGCTTATATTGCCTCAAGAAGGCTTCACCCAGATCCCTCCAACAGCGGATAGAATCTCTCTTCAATTCCATGTACCAGTCCAAAGAAGCCCCAGATAGACTATCTTGGAAAAAGTACATCCACATCTTCTCATCATCGGTATAAGCAAAGATTTTCCGATAATATGCCTGCACATAGGTGCGAGGGCAAGAAGTGCCGTTGCACTTGTCGAAGGATGGTGCTTTAAACTTGTACGGGATCCTCAACCCCTCAACTAACCCCATATTGGTAACGTCAAAACCAAGAGAGTTCTGGCATTCCATCGCTCTTATCTTTTCAGCCAGGGCATCAACCTTGCGATCCCTATCCTCCACTCTTCCAACATCACCATCATCCTCACTCAGCAGCGTGAACATGTCCTCTTGTCTGTCGACAATCGGAGCTGGATGACGAACCGGAGCCCGGGTAGCTCTGACATTGACAGTCTCAGCAGCAAGAGGCTGTCCATTAATCCTTATTCCTCTTAATTCATCCCCCATGGCATAATCATGAACAGGAGCAGCAACATTGACATTCTCATGAGCAGGTGCAGCAACAGGCGAAGCACGGTTGGACGTCTGAATCACGATCTCTTGTCTCTGAACCAAAGCTCGAAGCTCCTCCTGACCCTGAGCAACCCCTTGCATCATTGTCATAAACTGGGCCATGTTCGCCCTCATCTCAGCCAACTCATTCTGGACCTGATCCATACTTCTGTTGATTGAGTCTGGTAGAATACCGGTGCGGTCGTCGATCAGCTATCCTGCCTGACACAGGAACCAGAGTGAGAAGTCGTGCGCAAGAACACCTGTTATGCAAAATGATATGAGTATGATGCTAGTGCATATGATGCACATGATATGATCATTTCTCAAGCATTCAAAGAGCCTGATTCATCTTCAAAAGATGGCAACCTGCAACAAGAACAACACAGGAATCACAGAAACAACATACAAGAGCAATGAGTACAGAGTGAAACCAACAATCTCATCTATAAATGAGCAACAGGATCATACAACAATGATTCAAAGATCCAACAAAGTACAACCGTGAATCCCACCCAACAGGCCTGGGGGTGATTCTCAACATATACATCAGGAATACAAGCTAAGACAAATGACTTCCAGGAATGAGCGTCTTCAAGTAGTGACACTGGTCTATCAACAGTTCACACTTTGAACATTCTGGCAAGGGAGTGATCTTCTCTTTCAACTGTCTTCTAAGCTCTACAACTTCTGATCCAAGTTGGTTCTCTGATGCAAGTCTCTGGTCGACTTCCTTCTTCAACTGGATATCTTTGTCTCTGAGTTGCTTCTCCAAGTCTCTGATCTTCTTCAGATAACTGACTTCAGCTCTTTGCAATCTCAAACACTCTCTGTGCTCTGCATTCAACAAGTTCTCCATCTCTGCATAAGATCTCTTCTTGCTCCTCACTCCACCAACATCTGCACTCCGGATGTCTCTGAGTTGATGAGTCAGGTTCAACCTATCAGCTTTGGCTTGATACAACTCCATTTGGTCATCTTGCTCTTTCTCCTTCAAACGGCGATTCTCCATCAGGGCTTGCTTGTACTGCTCAGCAGGTACACTCTCAGCAAGGATCAATGGTGGTTGCACTTGCAACGGATTCATCCTATCATAGGGCAACAGCAAAGTTTCCACTCTCTTCTTGACCCACTCGATGTAGTCAGGCATAGCAATGACAAACTTCTTCCCTAGAACGGACCCATCCTGGACACCAATAGACTTCCAGGCTCTTCCTATCTGCTCCAATCTAACAGGGTCGCTTCGCTTCTCAAAATATACACTCTCAGCTATCTCAGCATCAAGTGGTCTTCCACTCATGACAAACCCTAACTGACGAAGAGAAAGAACTGAGTTGTAATTGATGCAACCCTTAGTCCCCACAAGTGGCACATTCCGGAATTCTCCACAACTCATAATAACATCACGCACATCCATCCGATAAGATTGCCATCTGATATCATATGAAGTAAGAGATATAACCCTCTGAGTCCACCTATAAGTGCTCTGAGCCTCCACGAAAGGTCCACTGACTGGCAGGAGAGACATGAACCATCTGAGCAACAGTGGGAGACAACCTCTGATAGCTCCACCCTTACCATGCCTACTGTGGATAGCATAATAAGTGTCAGCTAACAGAGTAGGAATCGGGTTCCCTCCAATGAAAATACAGACTGCAGCATAGTCCACGAAGTTGGGCATACTCGGAAACAAAACAATCCCATAGATCATAACAGCAAGCTGGGCGTGAAAAGCTTCCCAATTCCCCTTCTCTGCTTCTCTTCTAGCAACTCTCAATAGAAACTTCAAAGACATACCCACAACATCCCAACTGGACTTCCAATTATCACTGACCTCCTTGACACCCAACCGGAGAGCTCTGGCAACAACCCTGAAGTCAACCTCCTTGGGCACATCCAAGAAAGGGACCTGATGCTGAATCGGGACACTCAACAGAATGGAGTACTCCTCGAGAGTAGGCGCTAACTGATAATCCTGAAAGGTGAAGCAACGAAGCTCTGGGTCATAGAACTGAAGAAGAGTCTGCAACGGCACTGGATCGACTACCATCTTCAACAGTGTCAGAATATCCCCATACTAATCCACGAACCCCCTCAGATGATCACTGGTCACCAGGTTGCTTAACTCTATCAGCGATGTCAAAGGCTCACGGTGAAAAATGTAGGAACAAGTCTTCCGCTTCGGCTCTGGGACTGTTGCCATCTCTATCAGTGAACAAGCTCTGGAATGTACCTGAGAAATGATATGCATGCAGGGATTAGTTTTTATTTTCTTTTTTTTTATTGCGTTTCTTTTGAAAATAAACGTGCTATGATGCAAATGATGCAGACGACTGGCAGGCTGTGCATCTCGGAACACAGGATCGAAGCTTCGGCTTGAACTCTGAACCACAATTCATCTGAAACCCAAAGTCAACTGACAAACTGTCATCTGAACCCAATCTGAGGAACCAAGTCACCAACAGAACCACAAGTCACCAACTAGTCACCGACAAGTCACCAACTGTACCTGTAATAATGATCATTCCCTCCCCACTCACGGGTGTCATCTAGGCCAAGGTAAGGTCGAGAGAAACGCAGGATAAACAACCCTTTCAAGAATATCATCCTGTGCACACCCGATGTATGCACCGATAATACCCCATCAGAGTCTGAACTGCTCGTGATATCAATGTTCCGCTAGGTGGCGCATACCACCCGCTTCCCATGAATCACTCTATTCCTAGGTTTCCTAGATTCCACTCATAGCCTGGGTATTGGGCCTTTTACCTCGAGTAACTCCCACCCCAAACAGAGAAACACAGCACAGCCAGCACAGATGAATATGAATGAATGCAAACATTAATGCACACATAAATGCAAACAGTAAATAAATGAATGCAATAAATAAAAGCAGCAAACAACAACCAAAACCCTAACCTAGAGAGCGCTAGGAGAGACTCGCTTAGGGAAGATGGACCAGCAAGAGGTCAACTTCTCTAGTCCCCAACAGAGTCGCCAGCTGTCGCATTACGCGAAAAACCGGCGGGAAAACAAGAACAACAGAGCCGCCACCGCGCGTTATTTATCCCAAAAGAGGGAAAGGAAACGCTCGAAGTAAACCTGGAAAAGACATGGTCTCGCGACCAAAGAGAATGGGATCGGGAGTCGGTTATGCGAAGGGAAGGTATTAGCACCCCTACGCATCCGTCGTACTCGACGGGATCCACGCACAAAAGGAAGGAAAATGGTTGCTAAAACACTGCTCAACACATCACACACACTGGCTGAAAGAGACACAGGAAAACAAACGAGACTTACTCGGCAGGATATCGCATCCTGGGCCTACTTAGTCTATCAAGCATAGACATCAGAGTCGAAGTAGTTCGGACCGGGGAAAAACATGCTCGCTAGGATATCGCATCCTATGCATACGTATCTTCTTGGACTAAGAAGAATCAGAGCATTCGTAGCTCGGCTCACGCACGCCAAACAAAACCACACAAACACGGGCAAACATGGAACCCGAATGCCAATCGCTGGACTTATATCAGCTTCCGAACCAAACACACCCACACTGGAACCCGAATGCCAATCGCTGGACTTATATCAGCTTCCAAGCACACAACAAGAGGATACGGAATGCCAATCGATGGGCTTACATCCATCTCCTAACACACACAAGAAGAAGGGTCTCGATTGCAACCAGGGCAAGAGAAAGGGAAGGTCTCAATCGCAACGAGGGCGAGAGAAAAGAATTAGTGTTAGTCGTTAGTCAAACTCGACAAGACATCGCATCTCGTGCCTACGTATCTCATGTGGACATGAGAATCAGAGTTGCCGTAGCTCGGCTAAACTACCCTTGTTGGTTTGTATTTTTTAAGTGGACAACGTCACTACGCAATCTACCGGATGCCCGACCTTTGGAGACTTACTCACCTGTAGTAGAAGGAGTTGACTTACCCATAAGAGGGGATAATGTTTGTTTGTGTTTTAGGAAAGCTCAAGCAAGAAAGGAAGTCCTATACAAAGGAACCGTGCTACCTTAATTGACATGCAAACGAGACTACGCGGAGTCTAGAAAACCTAGGGGATACAATCATACCACACAAACACATACAACATGAAGTAAACATACCAACAAGGGGCTTAAACATCAAGGCCAGGCTTTAGTCGAGGGGTCATGTCAACCTCGACAAACAAGCCACTGTATCAGGGTGAAGTTAGCTCTTAACCCTAACATTGAGAGTTAGGGTGAAGCTGATGAAAGATGAGTGAAGATGAGACTTCACAACTCTTATCCCTGGCCTGGGAGAGCTTTAGACAATGAAGTGTGGGTCTAGAAAGTGGGAACCCTTCTACACTTATGACACTGACTCAACTGTACAACTGTACAAGGATCTTGGGTTAATATCCCAATGCATCAACACAGTGATGTGAGCAAAGGGATGACTCAACTGAATAGCAGGAGATGGGTTGCACATCTCTTGTGTCTGCCAATTGCCTTATCAAAGGTCTTTTCCTGCTTGGGGACAAAAATAAACAAGCACAAGCATTGCCTCTTAAGGAGGACTTCAGACAGGTGCCTGGCCAAGTAACAGGCCAGGTCTTCCAGACTACATGGAGAAGAGATCATTATACCTCAATGCTCAAGCTAGCAAGCAAAGCAAACACAAGTTCACAAGGGGACTATAGCAACTAAGGTACCTGAAATCAATCCAACATAATCAGTATACCAGACAAACAGAAAGCAAACAGACAATTACAAGTCCACAGCACAAACAGATAACAAGTATCAATCCATAAAGGTGCAAGCCACAAGGCATAAGTGCAAGTCTCAAAGCCTACAAAACAAACTCAATGTTAGTCATAAACAAGCAATAAACCAACTCCAATTGAGTGCACATCATCAAGCATAAGCAATTGTGCTCTTTGACCTGAAACAAAGCTCAAACATTAAGCACTAACCACTAGGACTTGGCCTAGGGTCAAAATGGGAACAATAAACAAAAACAGAACATGAAACTTATCCAAAATCAAGATCAATCAAATAAGAAACAAATCCAAGTGGTCTCACATTCATATCATCAATCAATATCATTTCATGAGGCAAAGAAGGCAAAGCATGCAATTTAGAACCTCATAGGAGCAAACAGAAAGATCCAATCCAAATCAACTCACAAACAATTCAATAAATCCCCAAACAATTCATGGTTAAACAACATTCATAACATGACCTACACACCAAATTTCAAGTCATTTGGACAAAGGGAAGCAAGTCAATTAAAATCCACAAGTCAAAGCATGTTCAAACAAGCTCATACAAGGCACCAAATCATGCATTAACTTCAAGCAAGCATAAAACAGAGACCAAACATGATAAATGAGTGAAACCAAAACCATGGCAAACTTCAAGATGTCTATAATACACATGCCAAATTTCAAATCCATCCAATAAAGCACAAGAATTTCACAAAACATATGAGATCATGACTCACAAAAGGTTCACAATTGGTCAAACAGGGGAGAAATTCTCAAACAAATAGGAAATGCATTCAAAATTCCAGGAAAATTCACAAGCAAACTTAACATCCAGAAGATTCAACATGCAAAAATTCAGGTCATTTTGAGTTCATATGGCATGGTAACAAAAATCAGGAAGTCAAGCAAGAAATGGTGTGACACAAATTGTCACACCTCCAATGATCAGGTCATATCTCACAAACTAGGAATGCAAAAATCACAAACTATATACCAAAATTCTCCTCAAGGTGTCTAGATTATGCATACAAAATTTAAGCTCCATCCAATTAAGCATCATTATTTCATGAGCAAAATAGCAAGCAATGTGCAACAAATGACATGTATGAGCAAACCCTAGCCAAAACAGAAATCCACACGTGCAAAATTTTCATAAAAATCATCAAAAAAATACTAGAGATCACAAGGAACATGGCACAAAAAATCTCACATCATATGGACAATTATTTTGTGAGATATGAATTTTTTAATGTAGTGAAAAAATAAAAAAAAGATGAACAAAGGCATGTGAACATGATAAGTGAAATGAAGAAAAAATCAACAAAGCAAAGGTGAGGATCGATCCGCGTCTGAGTTCAAATATAACGCGCGCTACCTGAAGCGCTGCGTTTCAATAAATGACGTGGCGAGCTATCATTGGACGCATGGGACACAAACACAAAAAAATCATGCAAACAGGCCAATACACGATCAAACACGTTCTGGCAATTGAAATAGTTAGGGTTCTTGATGTTCTTCATCATGTTCATCATCATCATGAACTTTTTTCACAGAAATCAACAAACGATACATCATTGTGTTCGTCTTGCAATGCACATCAACAATCTAAGTTCAATTCATCCTAATTCGTGATAACAAATCCAGATCGAGCAAGGAAAGTTTTGTCAACCAAACTTAAAATCCAGATATCTCTCTTAATACAGCATGAAAACTCAAGATCCAAAGTTCATTATGATCAGCAATGGATGATCTACAAAATGCATATCCTAATTACAAGAATTATTAGAATCGATTTCTAACCTTCAAGTGATGGCAGAGTTGAATTCGTGGCTTTCAAGCTTGGATAAGCAAAAACAGATGCTACACAACTCTTTAATGGATGAATGGATGATGATTTGATGCTCAACAATGCTTGAATTCGATAGAATCTTCAACTGCCATAGCTATGCACCTGCTCCAACAGTTCTTGATCCAGCTTCAAAATGGCGATTTCTTGCTTACAGAAGCTCCAATAGCACTTGAGGATGATGACTCAATGAAGAATAAGCAAAGGATCGTGCAAAAAATGGATGAAAAGTTCAGAGAAGGAGTTCTTGAGATTTTGTGTTTTTCTAGATCTGATGCAAAAATGGAATGCTAATCCCATTTTCTGTTAGAATTATCTTTATATACCATGGCTTAATCATTTCCTTAATCTCAATTAACCAAAAGTGAGTGAATTAGTGAAATGAGTGTTTATGTGAAATTGGCCAAAATAACCTTCATGTGTGGAATGAGCTGCTACAGTGCACGAGTTTCTTGCCAAACACACTCCAAATTTCATTTAGGACCAATTGCAAGTGGTGGGAAGTGTGGAAAATGCATATTTTTGAAATGGACTTTTTTCCCTCCCTTTTTCAAATTCAATTCACCTTGAAAATGCCATTTTTATGTGATGAGTTTTGATGAAATGCAATGAATGTTTTGGATAGAGCATGTCAAATGGAGATTGTAGCAAAAAACCCCACTCAATTTGGCCAATTGGTGTGAAAGTTATCCCACTTGGAAGTTCAAAATTTCTTGACAATGATTTGATCATAACTTGCCAACCACAAATGAGAAATGGATGTTCTTGGACTTTTTGGAAAGGTAAGATCAAGATCTTCAACTTTCTTGTTGGACAAAATTCCATTTGAAGCTTGTATGATGATGTAAATTTGAGGAGAAGACCTTTCCATTTTTGGCAGTTTGAAATTACAGGTCACTTACTATTTTTGGAAACCTTTCTTCTGACCTCAAATTCTCCAATCTTGATCTTTGACATGTCTAATGAGACTTGTATGGACATGAATGAAGCCTTTCAAACCATCTCACACCTTCAAATCCATGAATTCAGGCATAGTTGACCACAGTTGACTTTCTAGGGTTTCAGATGAAATTCAGCTTGACTGTTGAGCTTTGATCATCCAATCCTTGGCCAAATCACTTCAAAATGTTCCCTAGATCATATGAACTTGATGAACCAACCATAGGGCTTTGTTTCAATAGGAATTTCACATGCTTGCTTGCTTGACTGATCTCCTAACCAGTTGACCTAATCTTGTCTGATGACTTGCACTTGGGCAATGGACAATGCAATGCTATGCAGTGGCCAATGTAATGTTATGACCTAACATGAAAATGAATGTACAAAATGGGGGGTGCAAATTTGAGGTGCTACACTGGGCAGAATACGAAAAAAGAAGAAAACCTGTCATCAGTTAAGATGAACATATCAAGGAATAACTCTCTGGGGAATGAGAATAGGGATTACAACTACCTTTTTACTGGGTAGAAAACCACAAAGGAAGAATATTCGTCATCGATTAGGATGAACATATCAAGGATAGACTGCCTAAGGATACATGAAAACGAATCCGATGGGATAACAAAAGAAGTAAGCTACTTTTATCGGGTATTGGGCAATAGTAAGATACTCAATAATTGAGAGGAATATTACCGGTTACCGGGTAATAGACTCTCAAGGTGCCAAAGATATCTATCTAGGTAAGACCTAGAAA
Source organism: Lathyrus oleraceus (assembly GCF_024323335.1). Taxonomy (NCBI): domain Eukaryota; kingdom Viridiplantae; phylum Streptophyta; class Magnoliopsida; order Fabales; family Fabaceae; genus Lathyrus; species Lathyrus oleraceus. The sequence goes on from NC_066584.1 coordinate 88,785,454, forward strand.
GAGTCGATCAAGCAAGGACTCAACCTAATGAGGATACAACTCAAGGGGAGTGGTTCCATCTAGATAATTAATCTGGGGAGGAAACTGAGACAATAATCATCCACGAAGAAATAACTCAGTGGGGAAATGAAAAAATGTTAAATTCTTTCTACCTAGGGGGCTGACACTCTACAATTGAAAGAGAACAGACGCACCAAACCTGTATGGGGAAATAATGGCACCATAACAGTGGATTAGAATAATGCAATGCCATAGCAAATGCATCATGGATTATCTGATGTTGTAAGTTATGTATGAATATGTCTATGTTTGATGATTATACTGACAAAACTATCACAAAGGGTACAAATGTCATAGATTTGAATCATCGCTACAACACTTGGCTAATCTCGACAAGATGGAAACACCAATTGGAGAAATATGCTGGCAAAGACGCAAATCATCTTGTGTTGAAGCTCTCAACCCTGGCTGGGGCAAGAACAAGAAAATCTGTCGGGGATCCAAATTGTCCATTCTGCAGGAAATTTTAGATCAATACCATATAAATATGGGAGATAACCTTGCAGGGGACCATTTCAAACACTGCTTTGGAACAAAACTGTTGTATCTGAAGATGAACTTCACCGGGGAGAACAGGAGATAAGACTCTGTACGGGGTCCATGAAAATTGTTGAGGGTGTGAGCCCATAATTTAGCTGGGGAGGTGATTACGAACTCAACTAGGGAAACTGACTTATTGTTGGGGAGGAAGAGGTTATCAGATTGGCTGCTTAGGAAAGACCAACCATGCTTCTCACTTTAGGACTTACCTATTCTCAAATTGCTGTTGATATTCCTTATTGAAATTGATTGCTTTTTAAAGTGTTTGCTTTCATATTTTAAGAAAAAAACAATTTTTATTATCAATTTATTTCGAAATTATCATCATAAAATTCAATTCTATTTAGCTGAAAAATAAATATGAGTTGAATCAATTGGATAAAAGCTCAACTTTATCTAATAGAATGGTAGTCTGTAAATGACAAGACTCCATAGATCTTTAAAAATAGTTAAAAATGGTAATTTACAAGGAAAAGGGCTACATTGAATACAATGATCACTACTCTCCTCCTACCAACTTTGATATTCCCTACGCTCTTGGCTTCGGCTGAGGATGATGAATCAAAAATGAATGACTTTCTCAAAACTGCTCCCATGCCTGGGGGATCAACCGACTACAGTTACTTGCTATAATCCCTATTTTTGCATAGATTACCCAAAGGGTGAGGTACTCAACCTATCAGGATGATTTTTCTGTTTTATGTCTCTAACTTCTGCCTGGATCGCCCTTTCGGGTTTTCAATCCACCAAGACGCTCATTTTTGCCTAAGCCGCCCTTTCTGGTTTTTTACTTAGCGATTTGTTCTTTTATTTTTAGGCGAAGTATTTCTTGACTGCATTGGCATTCACATGACGAGTGAAATCTTCACCATCCATAGTTGTAAGAATCAAAGCACCGCCCGAAAAGGCTCTCTTAACAACATATGGGCCTTCATAATTAGGAGTATACTTGCCTCTAGCATTAGGTTTGAAAGATAAAACCTTCTTGAGCACGAGGTCACCTTCTCTGAACACATGACGCCTGGCCTTCTTATTAAATGCCTTCTTCATTCTCTGCTGATATAACTGACCATGCCACATGGCAGTCAATCTCTTCCCTTCAATCAAGTTCAATTGATCATATCTGGTTTGACACCATTCAGCTTCTGTTAACTTAGCTTCCATCAAGACACACAATGATGGGATCTCAACCTCCATGGGGAGCACAACTTCCATGCCATAAACAAGAGAAAAAGGGGTTGCCCCTGTTGAAGTGAGGACGGATGTACGGTACCCATGCAAAGAAAATGAGAACATCTCGTACCAATCCTTGTAGGTCCCAACCATCTTCTGAATGATCTTCTTGATGTTCTTATTTGCAGCTTCAATGTCCCCATTCATCTTAGGTCTGTAGGGAGAAGAATTATGATGTGCAATCTTGAAGTCTTTGCAAAGAGATTCCACCATATTATTATTCAAGTTCGATCCATTATCAGTAATGATCTTACTTGGCACACCATAACGACATATAATCTGATTCTTGACAAACCTCACAACAACTTGCTTGGTTACATTTGCATACGATGCCGCTTTAACCCACTATGTGAAGTAGTCAATAGCCACCAAAATAAAACGATGTCTGTTTGAAGCTTTAGGCTCAATCATGCCGATCATATCAATTCCCCACATGGAGAAGGGATATGGAGAGGAAATGACATTCAATAGTGTTGGAGGAACATGAATTTTATATGCATAGATTTGACACTTGTGGCATTTCTTCACAAACTTGCAATAGTCAGATTCGATTGTTAGCCAATAGTAACCTGCTCTTAACATCTTCTTAGCCATAACATGTCCAATGGAATAAATATCAAAGGAACCTTCATGGACTTCAGTCATCAATAATTTTTCTTCGTGTCTATCCACGCGTCTGAGCAGAACCATATTGAAGTTTCTCTTGTAAAGCACATCACCGTTCAGGTAGAAGTTTCCAGCTAATCTCCTCAAAGTCCTCTCATCTTTCAAAGATGCCCTAGGCGGGTAAACCTAACTTTGGAGGAAACTCTTGATATAAAAATGCCACGACTTTTCATCTTTGACCTCTTTAACAACAAACACATGAGCCGGCCTATCGAGACGCATCACCGTCAAATTGGGAACCTCGTTCCAAAAGTTCACTACAATCATTGAAGCCAACGTTGCAAGAGCAATTGCCATCTGGTTTTCATCTCGAGGGATATGATGAAACCCAACCTTTGTAAAGAAAGTTGAAATTCTCCTCGCATAGTCTCTATATGGTATCAAACCGGGTTGATTCATCTCCCATTCACCTTTGATCTGATTCACAGCCAAAGCCGAATCTCCATAAACGTAAAAATGCTTGATTCTGAGATCAATGGCCTCTTCAAGCACCATAATGCAAGCTTCATACTCAGCCATGTTGTTTGTACACTTTAAAGTCAATCTAGTTGTAAATGGAAAATTAGTGCCCTGAGGAGTAATAATCATTGCCCCAATGCCATTACCATACTGATTAACAGCTCCATCAAATACCATGCCCCAACGGGAACCAAGTTTTGGCCCTTCTTCGAGCAATGGTTCATCACAGTCTTTCATTTTCAAGTACAAAATCTCTTCATCAAGAAAATTATACTGCACTGACTGGTAATCTTCAATCGGTTGGTGAGCCAGATGGTCAGCCAAGACACTACCTTTGATCGCTTTTTGAGATTAGTATTCAATATCATATTCGGATAACAACATATGCCAACGGGAAATCCTCCCCGTTAAAGCAGGCTTCTCAAAGATGTACTTGATTGGATCCATTTTGGATATCAACCAAGTAGTATGATTCAACATATACCGGCGCAGACGCTTAGCAGCCCAAGCCAATGTGCAACAAGTCTTTTCAAGCATAGAATATCGAGTCTCATAATCAGTGAATTTCTTACTCAGGTAGTAAATAACATATTCTTTCTTTCCAGATTCATCTTGTTGACCTGGGACACAACCCATACTCTCATCAAGCACAGTCAAATACATGATCAATGGTCTTCCTTCAACAGGCGGAGACAGGATCAGAGGCTCAAGCAAATACTCTTTGATAATATCAAAATATTTCTGGCAATCTTTGATCCAATCAAAAAACTGATATTTCCAAAGAAGCTTGAACATAGGCGAACATGTGGCAGTCATATGCGATATGAATCTTGAAGTATAGTTCAAGCGGCCGAGAAAACCCCTGACTTGTTTCTCATTTTTGGGCGCAGGCATCTCTTGTATAGCTTTGACCTTGGCAGGATCAACTCCAATACCCCTCTCACTGACGATAAAGCCCAACAACGTACCAGAACGAACACCAAATGTACACTTATTGGGATTCAAGCGGAGTTTGTACTTCCTCAAACGATGGAATAACTTCAACAAATGCTCAACATGTTCTTCTTCATCACTTGATTTGGCAATCATATCATCAACATATAACTCAATCTCTTTGTGCATCATATCATGAAAAAGAGTGGTCATATCTCTCTGGTAAGTTGCACCAGCATTCTTTAAACTGAAAGGCATCACTCTATAACAGAATGTTCCCCAGGGTGTAATGAATGTGGTCTTCTCCATGTCAGGATGAGTCCTTTTTAACTTCTGTTTGACTGAGGGCACTCTGGCTTCAACGGCAATCTATGCTCCACGATCTCGGAATCCAGCCCAGGCATGTCTTGATAGGACCAAGCAAATACATCTGAATATTCTCGAAGAAGATCAACCAACCCCTTCTTAGCCTCTGAACACTATTGAGACCCAATCTTGACTTCCTTCACATCATCCTTAGAACCCAAGTTGACTAGTTCAATCTGCTCTTCGAACGGCTAAATGGCTTTTTCCTCATGCTTAAGTAGACGAGATAATTCATCAGATACTTCATCATCAGTGTCTTCCTCGGCCTCAAACACAGGGAACTCAAAGTTTGGAGAGGGAGTAGGATCATTGTGGTCAATGGGTTTGGGAACCAACCTGCATAATGATTTGGTATTTTGATTTTATAGAATTGAATTGTGACCAAATATTATGCAGATGGGAAATTATTATTTATTTATGTTTTTTGTGATTACCATTTTCAGAAAAGCAAAAAGTAAAAATAAAACATCATAGATGTGGATGAATAAAATTGTATTTGATTAATGATAATTGAAGTGCCAAACAATGTTCACTTTTCCCTTAGGCAAAGGAGAAGGATTTTTTTTAAATCGAAAGACAAATTACTTAGAGTGATGAATAATAGTAGGAACATCAACAAAAACCCAATTGTTGCAAGTCTGGCCATGCGCCACAAAGTTGGCGCATGCTTCGTCTTCGTTGTCCTCATCCTCGATCACAACAACTGAGTGTTGATCATTACCATGAATGAACCCTCCACTGTGGAAACTCGGTTGAACATCTTCAGCTTTGACATTGAACAACCCTAGTTGAAATCTCAATCTGGCCCTATTCTTGTTCTTAGCAATTTCTATTACACGTCCCCACTAATCGGTGCTGCCAGTCTCAGTAGCTTTCTGAGCATCCTTCAAAGAAGACATGGGTGCCCTAGTTTTCTTCAATTCAGTAATAGATAAGGCTTGGAACGGATTTCTAACCTCCTCCTCAGCTTCAACATAAGATAAAGATAACAAATGGCTCACCAAAAGTGCCTTCTCTCCACCAACAACGACAACCTTGCAGTTCATAGAAATATGTAGCGCTAAATTATAATTTCTGCTTTCCTCAGGAAGCTCTTCATCATAAAAACTTAGATTATTGCAAGAAGTAATGTTGGCAACTATGTGGTCAAACTGATCCACCGTTACATCATGCTCAACATAGGCTTGCTCGAGCACCTTCTACAACGCCTCTCTATGTGCCTCAGAATTCATCAATAGAGACAACACCAAAATCTTTGAAGGGGTTTGGAGCAGCTACTCCACCACATTAAACTCATTTCTTTTTATCAAATGTAATACCTCATCATCATCATTAGTCTTCAGTTTGTTGGATTCACCAGACTGACACACTGGAGCACTAAATGGATTCCCCACTGGAATCTCCGCCTTCTTACTGATTGAGACATCCCCTATCTCCTTTTGAAAGACCGAGTCGAATACCCAACCACTACGGGTCACCTTTGTAATATCAACTATATTCACCACATAATATGCTATAGGTAAAGGAACTTCTTGACCATTCTCCACCATCGTGGCATTATACTGATAAGGAACATTTTTATCGAATGCATACGGGACAGGGCCCGCTAACCATATAACCAACGATGATAGCAATCTATTAATGATGTTGTTGTTGCTGCTATCAAATTGAATTACCACCCGCTCAGGGGTCTTGAACACCAGAACAATCACATTAACATCATATATATACCTCAACTGTTGAATCTGGATTACATTCTCATCCATCACCCTCTGGATATCTCTTTTGACAATCATACACCCATGGGGGTTCATGCTACAAATTGCACAACCATCATGGTCGTGCTCACAGTCACTGATTTTACACAAGGCCTTGTGCATTTCCACCAATGACCTACAGATACGTCGTACATCAAACACTAAGAAATTCCTCGGACAACCATCCACCATGTTGACTGAAGCATTACCATGAGCAGGCAACGAATTAGCTTTCACATTAGGCGTACGGTCCTCGAAGGACACCATTCCACTCTTCACAAGTTTTTGTACTTCATACTTCAGTGGGTAGCAGTTCTCAATGTCGTGACCAGGGGCTTCCTGGTGAAAGGCACAACGAAGTTCAGGTTTGTACCACCTTGGAAGTGGTTCGGGAATTTGTGGAGGATTTCTGGGTTGAATAAGGTTCTTGAGAACCAAAGATGGATATAATTCTACATATGTCATAGGAATAGGGTCAAAAGAGAACTTCTTTCTCTCAAAACATTGTTGTTGTTGTAGTTAGTTCTTTGTTGCGGTTGTTGTTGACGTTGTTGTTGTTGAATCGGTACAAATTGATTGTTGGAATTGTTGGAACACACAGGAATTATAGATGAAACTTGATGTTGATGCTGACGAGGTTGAGAACTTCTTCTGACATGAGGCCTCCTCTGCCTCCCTACAGATATTGAATTGGTTTCCCCCTCCTTCCTCTTAGAGAAACCACCACCATACTTCTTACTAGATGACAATTATTCCTTCGACAGACGTCCTTCACAGACTCCCTCTTCTAACCTCATCCTCATATTTACCATTTCGGTAAAGTCACTGGGGGCACTGGAAATTATACATTCGTAATAAAACGAACTCAGGGTCTTTAGGAAAATCTTTATCATCTCTTTTTGTTCCAATGGAGGATTAATCTGAGCAGCAAGTTCCCTCCACCTCTGAGCATACTCCTTGAACGTCCTCTTATCCTTCTGAGACATAGACCTCAGTTGGTCTCTATCAAGCGCCATATCAACATTGTATTTGTACTGCTTAACAAAATCTTCACCCAAATCATTGAAAGTAAGGACACTTGCATTGTCCAACCCCATATACCATCTTAGAGTAGCACCAGTCAAGTTATCTTGGAAGTAGTTAATCAACAACTGATCATTATCAGTTTGAGTTGACATCTTTCTGGCGTACATAACAAGGTGGCTTAGTGGACAAGTATTTCCCTGATACTTTTCAAAGTCAGGGACTTTGAACTTCATCAGGATCTTCACATTTGGCACTAGGCAGAGTTCAATAGCACTTTTACCAAACAAGTTTTTTCCTCTCAATGTCTTCAACTCCTTTCGCAGCTCAAGGAATCGATCCTTCATCTCGTCCATCTTTTCATATAAATATGGGCCCTCAAATGGCTCAGAGTTGTAGATAATGTCCTCAACACGATGCAAAGTGTGAACGAATGGCGGTGGCACATACATGACCGGGCTAGATACCGACATAGAAGCAAAGGTGGGTGCAAACCCTTCAGGCATGAAGTTTAGTGGCATTCCCCAAGGGAATCCAGCTGGCGTGGAAGGTTTGGATTGGCTTGCAGCAATGTCAATGGTTGAGGTAGAAACCTCAGAAATAACAGTCCTATGGGGAGGAGTTGCATGAGTTGGTGAAGACTGGCTCTGTGCGGCAAGAAAAGACTCCATCATGGTAGTCAACCGTGCAATCTCATCTTTAAGCTCTTTATTCTCTTGCTCCAAATGTTCCATGATCTTGGTTTGATTGGCACGAGTGTTGTATCGATGAGTCTGCTTGGCTGAAGCACAGAAGAATAACCGATAAGACATCTGACATAAGAAAACCGGTTATACAAATGATGCATGAAATTCAATATTTTTATTTGTTTAGTTTCAAGGAATATATGAAGTTCTATTTGCAAATATTAAATAATAACAATAGTAACAATTTGATTCACCATAAAATCTATTTTTATTCATAAAATTTGGAAGTATTACACTGAGTACAATTTTAGAGACCAAAATACAAATACAGAAGAAAAGGAAACTAATCATCCTAAGGATCCCTTAGCAACGGTGTCGGATGATCTAGCTGTGGGCGCGTACTTCCTTCGGATGCGTCGAATCTCTGAATCAAAAGATGTCTTTATCTAAGCCTTCTCAAGGATAAGTTGAACAACAATCTTCTTCTAAGCACCCGAAGGCTAAGGCATACTAGAGGAAGATGAACCCTCTGGCTCTCTCTGTCTCTTCACTTCTCGGTCTTCCAGAAGTTCAATAAGTGCATGCTTATTTTTCGACTCAAGCTGTAACTCCTCATGCTTTCGGCTCAAAGCATGGAACCACTCTTCCCACATATCTCTTTCTTGTTTCATCTTAGAAAATGCGTCTTCCAACTTCTCTACATCTTGGTTAGGGAGAGTTGATGGCTCAGCCACAACCAAAGACATAGGTCTTTCACAAGCATACAACATCTTCAACTCCAAAGCTCTCTTCTTTACCCAATTAGTGTAAGCTTCCAAAGCTACACAATTGCATGGACCAATATCGAATCTTCCTTTCCTATGCACATTATGCCAAGCATGAACAATCTTCTACTTCAAATGATGAGGATCTTTACCCTCTTGATAGAAAAGACCTTCTAACTGAGTGTTATTAGGTTTATCTCTCAAGGGGAACCCAAGTTGGCGACGAGCCAATGTTGGGTTGTAGTTGATTCCTCCTTGTGTACTAATGAGAGGCACATTAGAGAACTCACCACAACTATCAATAACATCCATACTACTCAATGCAGAATCATAGCAAACAATATCATCATTACTGAGGGACATAAGTCTCTGAGACCACCGTAGACATTGTTTGTTCTCCAGAAAAGAAGACGTCTAAGGCAAATGCGAAATAAACCACTTGTATAGAAGAGGAACACAACACACAATAGATTCACCACCTTTAGAATTCCTTAGATGCACAGAGAAATACACATCACCCAACAAAGTAGGAACATGGTTCTCAATCAAGAAAATTCTAATGGCGTTAACATCAACAAAACCATCAATGTTAGGAAACAAGGCTACAACATAGATGAGAAAAACAAATATGGCTTCAAAAGCATCCACACTACCGGCTTGAGAAAAGACAATAGCTTTTCCAATGAGGAACTTAGAAGTCAACCCAAACCTCCCTCATTTCTTCACCCAATAAGTCTCAATCTCAGACTTCTTCAAGTGAAGAGCTTCAGCTATGATATGAGATTTGGGAATCTCTTCCAATCCACTAAATAGCACTTTGTCAGAAACGGGTATTCCCAAGAGATGGGCATACTCTTCTAACATAGGCATAAGCTGATAATTGGGAAAAGTGAAGCAACGGTAGAGAGGATCATAGAACTGAACCAGCACACTCAGAAGTCCTTCAACTACATCAACATATAACACATATAACAGCTTTCCATGACGTTGCTTGAAGTCCAAGGGATCTAAAATAAAGGATGATAACTTCCTTAGCTCTTTCAAATTAGGACATCTAAAACCGTACTTCTTGGTGTTCCTTCGTCCATAATCCATGGTCTGAAAATATTTGCAAATAAGACCTCAGTTCCTTGAAATTTACTTTCTTTGATGAATGTTATGATGCGCATGTATGCATGAATGCAACAATCATAAACAAGGGATCACACACAAGGCAAGCACAAACAAAGGTCAAAGGATGGATCAAGTCATTGTCAAGATCAATCATCTATTTTGGTGGATTATGGTTTTCACCTTACCAACACTCAAGTACCATTAATATTTATAAGACTTGATCGGATCAACCAAGAATCAAAGGGTTTATTGTGAGTAACAAGCATGGAGTCGGGTTAAGAACCATCCCAAAGGAGTGTACTAAGGATATTAACTTGCATATCATGTTCTAAAAAGTTGCTAGAGTCTTAATCCCATCTATCGAATATTACAGGTTAGGATGACTGACCCATCAACCCATAATATTCTCAAGAGAAACTCATCTGAGTGTAGTATCGTGTAACAACTGTTATCAAGTCTACACCTGAACAGTCTCCACACTAACATCCTAAATTGGCCAGGTTGGGTTAAATGTTCTACGGTCCTCAGCTTATCAGACCCCAAATCAAAGAAAGTAATGTCTATCGATAAATAACTTGTGTGACATCAGTAGCTCCGAAAGGGTGTCCACTGAGTAGATGGATCTCAAGCCAACTTGTTAAGGACTACTCCACACAAGTCGAACATGATTGTACCATCCTCCTATCTTAATTGCACTCAGGTTCAGGTTAGAACTTATCTCACCACTCAGAGATCACCAAGCACAACAAGAAAATCATATCATACAAACAAATATACAAACATCAAATATACAAATACATACACATATAAAAAAGTTGGTTAAACCCATTGAGGATTAATCCCCAACAGAGTCGCCACTTAATTTCTGTAGCGGTAAATTCATGACCATCAAGTTATGGATACGCTTAACGTCAATAAAACCAGAGTCGTCGTTGCGCTTTTATTGTTTCCAAAGGAAAAGGGAAAAATACGAACAATACCCAAAGATAAGAAGTTTTCAAATCAAAACTAATAAAATGCCAAAGATTACAGGTCAGGGGGTTGGTTACACAAAGGGAAGGTGTTAACACCAAAAGTGTCCTAGGTACTCCTAGGGAGCCCTTTTTATGTGTGTATGTGTATTTGGTAGAAAAATGATGTTTTGGTGAAACTAGAATGTGAGGATGAGAAAAGAATTCATTGATTATATATTTGTGTTTGACAAGACCTTCAGACTTGTGCCTACGTACCAACATAAAAATGAGGGATCAAAACCTCGTAGTTCATGGTAAAAATTTCAAAATGTGTGAATTGCTTTTAATGAAAATTTAAATGAAAAGAGGTGTAAGACCCCAATTTTGACCCTAAGATCCCTCATGCAATTTCATCATATGCATTAACATTAGGATCATACCTTGGCATCCTACTTACCCCTTTTTCATTGGGTTTGTTTTGGGAGAGATCACCAAGCACCTGTGATTGTATCATGCTTGTATATTATCATTTTACTAACCAAAATACCAAAAATATGTCTTTGCATTTGCCTAACTCTTTTGTAGGAAGGGCATGGTTTCCATTGATCTATCAAGTTCATATCTAGGGCTTAAGACCCTCATGGCTAAAAGCACAACCAAGAATTGATCCATAATGTTTCAAAGTATCATATATGAGTCCCCATTATATTTACATGTTATTTTAATCAAGATTTCTTCAAGAGTTTGGAGTTGGTTTGCCTTGGAAACCCTACTTTGTATGGATATCCTATGTAACTTCCTCAACAAGCTACCTCACCAATTGATCAAATTTCTCAAGGGACACTTCAAAATTCATCATATTATGCATATATGATCTACCATGAGCCTAAAAAGTCAAGATAATTTAAAGTTAGCAAGTTGGTCGATGGTGGTTGGCCAGATGAATTCATCTGATCAAAACTGGGTCTCCCTAGACCCTATCTCCTATAATATTCACCATATGAAAATGATTCCAAGAGAAAAGCTACTCTAAATGACATTCCAAACAACTTTCATGTTGATACTTATAGCTAGTTTTGCTTGGAAAATCATTTTCTATGTTGAAACATTATAGGTCGTTTTGTCTAAACCCTTATTTGAAAGTCAACTTCCCAAGGCCATAACTTGCTCAATATTTATGAGATGAAAGATTTCCAAGTTTCACAATCAAATTCAATATGTATAATTAAACTTTGATGTTTGGAGTGAAATCTAAATCAACTTTTATGAGAATGTGATAGGAGGATACATTATAGGTCATTTTTGACCTATACCATTGAACAAGTGATTTTCCTCAACTTCAAAAATGCATAACTCTATCATTCTAAATCCAAATGACATGAAATTTGTGACCATTTTGAATGACTTTGAAATAGATACAATTTGATGAAGATACTTTTCTGATTTGGAGCTCACATGAAAAGTTAAGTAAGGTGGAACATTGAGGTATATGACTTGACACTTAGAAAAATTTTCAACATGTTGAAATTTCCAAACTTCCACCTCAAAATTCACCATGATCCAAGGTCCAAATGAAAAAGTGTCCAACATCAAAGTTGTTCCCCTTGATCTAAGCTTTCCAAAGCGTCACATTTCATGCATTTTGAATGAGGCTTGCTAGGGCTACGCATGGTCTTAACAAGTATGCATCAAGTGGAAAGATCAAATGTCCAAAACACCATTTCAAATTGCCTTGCCATTCAAGCTTCTTTGAGACTTCATAATAATTGAATTTGGACCAAAATGGATTGCTTCATGGGCCTGTACACGCCCATGCAAGCTTGTGCATGACATTGCCAAATTTGGAAGCAAATGCAAGTGTGCAAATATCACTCCCTCATGCTATAAATACATGCCCTCTGAGCTCATTTGAAGGATCTCTTGCACGCCAACTTTGCCCCCTCTTTTCAAACCCTCACAATTCAAAGGAAAACTTGAGAATTTTCAATCTGAAAATCGAGTTTAAATCTCACTGTTTGGAGATTCAAAAACTTCAGGATCCAAAGCTTTGTTCTATTGCCAAACCACTTTTGCAAGTTCCCTGAGTGTGATCAAGCAAAGATTGAAGCAAGCAAGATCAAGTTCTGTACAACATTGAAGGTATTTTCCAGAAATTTTCTTCTCTTCGATTCTCACTCAACTCTCATCAATTCTCTTGGATCTTTGGTTGTCTGAAGTCCTACCAATGTAGGCAAGAAGATTGAGTTGCTTTGACGTTAAATCGAAGCAACTCAGTTGACACACCTAAAAATTCAACTCCTCATATCTTTCTATATATTTGGAGTGAGTTAAAATTGAGGTCAGATTCGTGATCTACGCCATTTTTTCTTTCAGATCATGTCCTCCTTTTTAATTTATGTGATGGTGATGACTCAACCAGTCCGGTGAGCCTCACCTGAGAAGGTGACCGGAGTTTCAGCGCCGGTGGTGTGCTGGACAGGTTCTGAGCCACATGATCAATTCAAAATGTTTTAATCTCACGCATTGGTTTTGGTTACCATCCATGTGGCGCATTGATTTAAGTCCATGGTGGAAAGCGCACTGATGGCCACTTGATCTGCCACCTTAATTAATGAGGGAGATCAAGTGGTCCACGTTTTTTTTTATTTTTTTATTTTCATATTATTCCTTTGATTTTCATTAATTCATATTAATTTTAATATTGATCCAAAAAATATGAGAGTTTCACCAATTTTTTTTAAATAAAATCCTCTTTCATATTTTGAATTAAAATGATTTTTTGGATCATTATTAATATTTTTCATGATTTAATTGATTTTGTGAATATTTTAATTGTTTAAAAATACTTTTAAGTCTCTAAAAATTCTGAAATTTTTTCTCCAAGATCCTTTGACCTTGTTTGACCTATGATAAATCTCATGGCCATTTCTTTGGTGTTTTGATGAGATTTTAGGAATTTGACAAACCATATTTAATTTAATGCATTATTTTTAGTATTTTTAAATTGAATAAATGCCAAATAATTGTGTTGAGCCATTTTGATTGTTTGTATGAGTTTGACTTGTGTTGTTGGGCCTTGGTCAAGGTTGATTTGACTTTGCTAGGTTAAGATCATTGGATTTAGGGGATTGATGAAATGTACATTTCATCTCCCAAAATGAATGAATGATCTTAATTTGGTAAAAGTCCTTCTTTGTCCAATTTGAGTTTTGATCCATTACTCTCCCTCTTTATCTTATTCCCCTTCTTTATGCATTCATACCATGGACCTATGATATCTCAAAATCCTAAGGCTAGTTGATTCAAAAATCAACATAAGTATGGATGAGATTAGGCCACCTCTTTTGCATATTCTTTTTGTGTGTGGTATGTTTCATGAGCATGGTCCATTATACTATGTCTCTAACATGAATTAACACCAAAATTCTATTGCCCGACCTCAAATAGTTGTGACTTCTACATAAGTCCAATTACGATTGCTTAACACAACGCTAAATATGTGACACAAAAGGCATAACATTCTAGTTAGTGAGATTGTAAGTCTCCCCTCTTTCATGGTATTATGTGGAAACTTGGCCTTTTTTCCTTCCTTTGGAAAATGTCTTGGTTCAAGGATACATGCTTGTGATAAGTGGGTTGAGTGTTCTCCAAAGAATGACTTAAAACAAAAAGCAAAAGCAATACTAACTTCTAACTCATTAACAACTAACATTTAATTTCAAGCCATTTACTTTTAATGCACTTTAACTTTTAAGCCTTATTCATTTGCCATTATTCATACCATTCTAATTGTTTATGTTAATTGTCATTTTCACTTTGTCCATTTGGACCATATTTTGTGATATATTTTTCTTGTGTATATTGTGTTTGTTTATATGGTCTTTCGCCATTAATGTACATAATAAGAACAAAAAACCCTAAAAAATATCTTGTGTGGACTGTTGGTTTGCTCTGAGACAATTGGACTTAGAACTTACGCAATACTCCCTATGCAAAGTACTTGGCCAATGCCAACTTTCATGTAACAAAGTGCTTGTAATCTGATACATCATTAAAGATCCATTTGAGTTAATTTTCAATATGATTATTGTGAAGCTATTATTTTGAACCTGTGACTTGTGGCATTGTTGAATTCACCTGCTACATGGGAAAATTTGAAGAAGATCATTGATGCGTGTTTTTCGCAAGTGTACGAATCACGTCAAAGTAATATAAAAGATTATCGAATCCACAGAGACCAAGTGTCAATCTATCAAACCTGTTGTTATGGTGTGTATCTAAGGCAACTATTTTTAAGGGTTTTAATAAGGGTGCAATGGTAAATAAAATTATAATTTTAAATAATAAATAAAGACAGGCTCGAATGTAATTCACGCAATCAATGATAATCCAGTACTTGTTAGTGGAACTACTTATGGGCAATGTTTTCTCCTTTGAAAAGAACTAATTTAACAGGAACTGTCGCTTTCGCGTATTCAGAACCGAGTTGTACTCTCTAATCAACCCCTCCTATTGTCACGGATAAAAAGGTGCGTACTGCGTTAGAGTAGTAAACCTATTTTTAAGAAATATAGTATCTTAACTAAGTTGAAAAGTATTTTAACCTGGACTTCTTAGCAAAAAGAGGTTCTTACGAACCAGAGTTTAAACTTCCTAACGCGTCCGAAAATCGTTTTAAAATCTCTTTTCTTTTTAATCTAAAATCTCCTAATAAACTAGACAAAGCGCTTTTGGCTGTTTTTGAAATAGTTAAAAACAATTACTTGAATTGAAAGATAAAATAGCCCTTAGGTGTTTCCACGAACAATTATACTGATTACTGGTTTAATTACGATCCTCACATTCTAACCTTTATAGAATTAGTTAGACATGATAAAGTAAATATTCTTTTTATAGTTTTTCATAAAAGTAATTTAAAGCGAGTGCGGATAATAAACAAAGTAAAGTGCGAGTGCAGGAAATAAACAACGTAAATGTGCGAGTGCAGGAAATAAACAACGTAAATGTGCGAGTGCAGGAAATAAACAACGTAAATGTGCGAGTGCAGGAAATAAATAAAAGTAAAATACGAACTTGAATTAAAATGGCGGCAGGATTAACTTCCTCCAGAGTGCTCCAAAAACTCGAACCACAGACAGATTACAGACTCGATCACTCGATTGCAGAGGCACCCCGATGTGGAATGGCAACTGCTTTATAACTGATATATGCCTAGAGAATTCTAATTCTGGATGAAGAAAAACGAAAATCTAAGGTCCTATTTATAGTAAAAACTGAAAGCATGAAATGACAGGGACGCCCCTCCACTAAAAAGTGGAGGTTACTGATTTTGGCCTTGTGGCGCCCGCCACAGGCCTATGGCGCCCGCCATGGTCCCTACAGGGGATGATGGAGTGGGGATCGTGGGTCTTGACGGTTGAGGAGTGGTCTTGAGACGTGGCCACGTCATGGCTAACCCCATGGCGCCCGCCACGGTGGGTGCCGTAAGTGCAAAACGCTGAATTTCTAGGTTTTCGCCCGTTTTCACTCCTTTTTCGCTCCTTTTCCCGATTCAAGCTCCGATTATTATAAAAACCTGAAAACATAAGAAAACAAAGAAATAACAAAGCAAAACAACAATAAAAGCTAAGAATGCATGCGAAATCGGAGTCAGAAATACGGTGAATTTTAGTGTGATCAATCATGGAATGGCTAAGCTTGGATATGGCTATATTTATTTGATGCCTTGCTCTTCAAGTTAATATGGTGTGCATTGGTTATTTCTTGATTCTAATGTCCAAGGGAATTTGAGTTTCTATATGACATTCTTGTCTATTGGATTGCAGCCCATTGGTCAGATCTTTTCAACTCTCAACTTTTAAATTTATGCTTAGGATTAGTCTCTTCATCTCCTCCCAATCTCTTTAATTTCAAATTCTCTCTCTCCTTTTAAAAATTTCTTTGTTTGTACTTGTTTTGTTTCTAAACTTAGACCATTTTGCAAACTAGAAACTTTGGCCTTATGCCATCACATTTTAAAACTTCTTTTCTTAGATACACATGTAAATAAACTTAACTATACTTGACTTAAAGATTTCAAAAGCCAAAAACAACAAACTCATTTAAACCATTTTTAGGCCTCTGTGCCTCTCAAACCTAATTTTTTGTTAAAAGCAAAGCACCCACTTTGAAATTTGTATCACGAGCTACGAGGTTTTGATCCCTCATTCTTATATTGGTATGTAGGCACAAGTCTGAAGGTCTTGTCAAACACAAAAATATAATTAATGAATTCTTTTCTCATCCCCCCATTCTATTTGTTTGTAAACATCCTTTTGTACAAAATACATATGCACACAAGAAAGGGCTCCCTAGGAGTACCTAGGACACTTTGGGTGCTAACACCTCCCCTCTGTGTAACCAACCCCCTTACCTGTAATCTCTGGCATTTTATTAGTTTTGATTTGAAAACTTCTTATTTTTGGGTTTTGTTCGTACTTTTCCCCTTTCCCTTGGAAATAATAAAAGCGCGGTGGCGACTCTTGTTATTTGATGTCTTGCTTATTCATAGCTTGATGATCATGAGTTTACCGCTACAAGAGGCACAAAGGGCCCACAAGTTTGAATGAGTGTTGGTTCTTTTTGTCTTTTGAAATTTTAAGTCAATATGATTAGATTTATTTACAAATTTGAGTTAATAAAAAAAAGTTTGAAAATTCATTGGCATAAGGCCAAAGTTTCTAATGTGAAACATGTTTAAGTTTGAAATCACAGGCAAAGAAAGTTTTTAAAAAGGGAGAGAGATTTTGAAATTTAAGAATTAGGAGAAGATGAAGTGGCTACCCTAAGTATAAATTTAAAAGTTAAGGGTTGAAAAGATCTGACCAATGGGATGCAATCCAATAGACAAGAATGTCATATAGAAAATCCACTTTCACTTTGGACTTTGAATCAAGCAATAATCAGCAAGCAATTAGAAATATGAAGATCAAGGCATCAAATAAAGATGGCCACATCCAAGCAAGCAAATCCACAACTAGTAGTCTTCTTTTGTCTTCTCATGTATAAGATGAAATACTCCTTGATCAACTCAGAGAAAAGCATCAGACACAAGTTCAAGACAATAGTTGCATCAAGACAATGTAGCAGATAAGTTCAAATAGATCCCAATACTTACATCAGGTGAAGTCTCAGTTTACAATAACTTGGTCTCTAAATGTTGGCATTGGCCAAGTCCTTTTGCATATGGAATGTTGCATAATCCTAAGTCCAATAGTTCAGATCAAACTCAACAGTCCACACAAACATTTTTTTAAGATTCCTTGTTGTTTATTAAGTATTTTAAGGTCCTAAGACCATAAACACAAACAAAATACACAAAAAATATATACAATCACAATATATGGCTCAAATGAGCAAAGTGAAAAAGGCATAAGCATAAACAAGTTAATGAAATGAAAATGGCAATGAATGGTAAGTGACTTGAAATTAAATTGCATAAAGTAATGACTTGAAAGTAAAGCAATGTTAATAATAGTTAGTGTTAGTCAAAGTTAATTAGATGTTAGTGGAGTTTTTCTTTTTAATTGATTAAGTCATTCTTTGGAGAACATTTAACCCTCTATTCACAAGCATGGATCCTTGAACCAAGACATATTCCATAGGAAGGAAAAAAGGTCAAGTTTTCACACAATACCATGAAAGGGGGAGACTTACAATCCCACTTACTAGAATGATATGCCTTTAGGGTCAAATTTTAGCTCTATGTTAAGCAATCGTAATTGGACTTATGTAGAAGTCACAACTATCTAAGGTCAGGTGTAGCGGGGTATTCGTTACCTTTAGATTTATTGACTAAATCAAAAGTAAATCATACAATTCGAGTCACCACCTCACTTCTATTTATCCAAAGGAAAGGTTAGAAAGAGAACAAAAACCGAGAAGTTTTATCAAATAAAAAACTAATAAAAATGTCAGAGATCTGGGTAAGGGGGTTGGTTATGCAATGGGAAGGTTTTAAGCACCCAAAACATCCTTAGTACTCTAAGGGAGCCCTTTTTACAAATGTTGTATGGTAGGTTGGTATTTGTGAAAAATATTTGTGCAAACATGATTAGGGAGATGAGAAAAGAATGTACATGTGATTTACAATTTTGTGTTTGAATGGATAAACCCATTGCCTACGTACCATCTTAGAAAGGTAGGATCAAAACCTCGTAGTTCGGGGTAAAAATCTCAAAATAAGTTGGTGAATTGATTGGTCAAAAGCCTTAAGGTCTTTTGTTATCAAAGGGAGAAAACTCAACCTAAACCACAAATCCACCATGTGAGGAGAGCTTCAACATGCTAGTGAGGGGTTAACCCTATAATAAGCATGGAAGACTTTTAGTCCAACACTAAGGATATAGGTGAGCATTATATCAACCTCTAGGATAACTCAAACCTAATAGCTAATGTTTTATGAAAAGCTTTAACATAAATGGTCATTGGAACCACAAAAAAAAAAGAGTGAGTTGTATTTACAAATGAAAAATACTCACAAAATAAGGTCAAAGTTGACTTAAGATTCAATTCAAAATAAGTGTTATGAAAAGAGTTTGAAAAATCAGAGGCATAATGCCTAGGCTTCTAATTTTTGAAAATAACGTTAATGTTTGCACAAAAGTTTGGCTTGGGTTAGAGTGGAGAGAAGAAGAGAATGGCTAGGTCCTAAACATGAAAAATATGAAAGAAGAGAAATAAAACCACTTGGAGTTCCCTTCTTGAGATCATAAAGATGATCCAAGTTGCTCCATTCCTTTGGACTTAGCAAGCAATAAGAAAATAACTCAAGCAATCAAGCAAATATCAATCAAGCTCCTAGGAACCTTCCAATTGGCTTTTGTATCTCTTATCTTGGATGTCCATGATAATGGTTCTTCTAATTGGCTCAAGTTTAGGATCCCTATCACACAAGAACACACAAATCAAAAAGTTCCACAATGCAAATAAAAAATGGACAAGAGTGAGTTTAGAATTAGGATCCTTTCAATTCATCTTTCAAGATTAAGCACTCTAAAGGCATGAGGCCTAGTTGCTCTTCAACATATATAGCATTCTAAAGGCATGAGGCCTAGTTGCTCTTGAAACTCCATTTAGCATAGGTAAGGTCCTAAATCTAAGTCCTTTCTCCATTTGCATTGGGTTCACACAAACAAAAACACAACAAGCACAAGACAATAGTATATACACAATAATGTGCTCAAGTGAGCAAAAGGCAAATTGGATAAACATAAACATGAGCTCAAGTGAGCAAAGGGCAAAGACAAATGAATTAATGAGAAAGAAATTAAATTGCATTGAAGTAAATTGCAAGAATTAAATGCTTGAATTAAAAGTTAGTAATTAGTAGTTAGTGTTAGTGTGTCATAAGGCAATTTAGGGCTATGTTAAGCAATCGTAAGTGGACTAATGTAGTAGTCACACCTATCTGAGGCCGGTCAATGAAATTATAGGCAAGAAACACAAGTTAGAGACCATGACTAGGAAACCAAGCTCCTAAAACTTGCCATGCCAAAAGAAAAGAAGAATGATCTTGTATGGATTTAGGTTTTTTGCTTGACCAAGAAGCAACCTATCTCTAATCCAAAGCAATTCACTTGATCTTTGATCAAGATGAATTTGATTTGAATCAAAGAAGGTTAAGCCCCTCATATGTCAAGGCTAACCACCAATCATTAACTCATTGATCAAAAAGAAAAAAGAAGAAGAAGAAAAAGAAATGGAATGCACATAATTGAAATTCAAATGACATAAGCAAAACACATTGACCAAAAAATGAATGGAATCAACATCAATCAATGGTAAACAGAAGTGAGATGAAGCTTAGAAGTCAAGAAACAATAAAAATATTTGTGGTATTTTTTGGAATTAAAATAATACTTGAATTAAAATAAACAAATAAAGGTCAAACTTCAAATCCAATTCAAATCAACTTGGAAAAGTCCAATTGGATCATCATAAGTCCAACATGGTCAAACAAGGTTTGACAAATTTTTTCATCATTTTTTGAAAATAGAAACTAATATTAAACAATTAAAAATGAAGAAAAATAACATAATTGAACTAAAATCTCAAATAAATCTCAAATCAATTAAGAAATTGATGAGAATATTTTTCATAGATTCATCATCATTCAAAGATGTTAAGAAAATATTTTTGGCATTTTTGAATATTGGAAAGTATTTTAAATGAATTAAAAACAATCAGAAAAGAAATAATTCATAAAAAATATTAAATGAAATCAAAAAAATAATAAAAAAAACATTTTTAGAAACTAGAATTTAAGAGATTTTTTTTGCAATTGGTCCCATATTTTTGTGATTCCAAATAAAGAAGTTATGAATTTTTAAAATAAAATAGAATTAAAGAAAATAAAAACAGAAAATAAAAATTGGAAAAATCCACAGCGCTTGGATCCCACTTCATTAATTGACGTGGCTGATCACAAGGCTAGGAGACGCGCGCGCATGGTGATCCAAAGTCAGCAGCGAAACATGAAGCATTAAATGAAGTCAATACAATGCATGGCTAAGATTAGATCTGAGGATGTGAATCCAAGGGCCAGGAACTCAGCCACGTGGGGACGGTGGTGGAAACCACCGTCTTCTCCGGTGAGCTTCACTGTTCCGGCCAGAATTGCAGGTTTCAAAATCTTAACAAAAATGCACGATCTATACATCATTAGAAAGCTGGGGTGATGTACATCATCCCTGTACCCTTGGTTTCCACTCAAGATCTCTATAGAGAGAGAAATCTGAGATGGAAAATTATGGTGTTCAAACTGAACTTACTCAATTCAAAAAATTAAAAGCATAAACCAATTGCCTCTCACATGAGGACTTCAGAGGTACCAACCAATGCAAGAAATGCTCAATATTAAGAGAGATTCGAATCAAAACAGTTTGAATAACAACCTTTGAAGTGCAGATTTTCAATGCTTGATCCACTCCAACTCTTTGATGCAGCTTGTTCTTGAGGTAGCAAGGAAGCAATGTTCAGGAATTGAAGTTCAAAGATCAACCAATGAAGTTAAAAATTGAACTTGAAAATTGAAAGAGAAAACTCAGAATTCCTTTTAATGGAGGTTGGGATTTCACTTGTGCAGAACTTCAGGCGCCTTTAGGTTGAAGTTTGAAGTGAATGAAGCCTTCTATTTATAGGCAAGGCTGATGCAAGCAAGGAAATACTCGTGTGTGCATGAGCTTGGGTCCTCCATGCATGGGCCTGTACAGGCGCATGGGAGGCCCAAAAGCAACTGGTTTTGCATGCTGAAGTCACATGGATCAAGTTTGGACGTGCAGATAGCCATGTAATGGAGTGTGCAAGAAGATTAATCATGTTATGCATAATTGGAACCAAAACTTCTCCTTTTCGAAAATACCATTTGCAAAATTGAAACATATGCATGTGGGTAACGGTTGGAAAGGTCTTGACATGAGAAACAAATGTTATGTTGAACAAAAATCCATTTGGAGTTGGGAAAATATTGAAAACAGGCCATGAAGTTCAATGTACAAAACATGCATATGGAAATTTTGCTAAAATGGACCAACTTCAAGCCCTTATGTTTTAATGATTAAATCCTCAAATGATAAAACCTTCAACATCAAAGTTATAGATCGTTTCAAGACAATCGATCTGGACTTAAATTTTTCATCATTTGGATTTTTGATGAGAAAGTTATGGGTACTTGAAGTTGGACTTTTTCAAGATTCAATGGCTTTGGTCCAAAGTGACCTATAATGTTTTGTATTATCACATGTGTTTCGTTTAGGATTATGAAATTTTGTCAAACATAACAAATTAATTAGAAACACATCAAAAGTTAGGTCTCAGTGGATTTCAAAATAGTCAGATGAATTGACTGATCAACTTCTCAAGTCCAAACATCAAATCTTGATGAATGAATGATTGAGGGCACTCACATAAGCTAAAATATGCATAAAATGATGAATGAAATAACTTCCCTTGATTTTATTTGATCATAGGTGGAGGTTGCTTCAAGAGCAAGGCACAGTCAACACACAGTTGAATGAGGGTTTCCTTGGGAAACAATCCTCAAGCCCTTTGGTTTATCTTGATCAAATTGACAAATTGAGATACTTGGGAGGCATATATGATGATGGAGAGATTTGTGAACCATTGTCATGCTTGCTTTCACTTTCATTTGGCCATTCTTTGAGCATAGGGGCCTCCTAGGAGCCTTGGATCACATGATTGCTCAAGCTTCAAAACAAACAAAGTTAGTGACATATTTTTGTGCTTTTGGTTAGTAAACAAAATAAGAAAAGCAATAATATACAATTCGAGCATGCTTGGTGGTCTCAAACCAACTCACACAAGTCCCAACCCTAGGGTTAAGGAGCCAAGATGCTATGATCCTTGAGGCAAATGCAATGTGCAATGATATGATGCCATGAGGGATATTAGGGTCTTACATCAGGCAATAATAATTTAGGTGTTAATGCATGTTCGAGCTTTGGTATAATGAACCAAACTCCTAAAGTATACCACACACTAAAAGAAAACATCAAAAGGGGTGGACCTATCTCATCCATACTTGTATTGGTTCATCTGAACAAAGTCATTGATGAACCAATTAGCCTTAGGATATTGAGACTTCATTGGTCAATGAAATGAATGGTAAAGAAAGGGGATAAATATGAAAGGGGAGGGGAGATAAGAGAAACACAAATTGGTCATGGGAGGAATTTTATCAAATTAAAATCATCCATTCATTTTGGGAGATGAAATGTATATTTCATCAATCCCCTAAATCCAATGATTTTAATCCAACAAAAGTCAAATCAACCTTAACCAAGGCCCAAACAAATAGTCAAACATCACAATACCGAGGCAATAGCTCAACATAATTTTTACACAATTAATCAATTAAAAATCAAATTAAAAATGAATTAAATTTCAATTTCAATTGGCCAAAACCTAAAACCTCTTCAAAACACCAAATAAATGGCCAACAGATTTATCCTGGGTCAATGAAGGTCAAAGTACCTTAGAGAAAAAATATCATGATTTTTGAAAAGTCATAAGTATTTTTAAACAATTAAAAATATGCATAAAAACAATTAAATATATGCATAAAAACAATTAATTCATGAAAAATACCAAAATTAATCCAAAAAATAATTTTAATTCAGAAAATGAAAGAGGAAAATATTTAAACATTTTTGGTGAAAGTCCCATATTTTTTGGATTAAAAATGAAATTAATATGAAGTAATCAAAATAAAGGGATTAAATGAAAAATCAAAAAATACAAAAAAACAAGGGCCATCAGAACTCACATATTAATTGAGGTGGCATATCTGAAGGCCACACGCGTTCTATCCATGGTGGACTTGAATCAAAGCGCCACATGCGTGGTAATCAAAACCAACGACCAAGATTAGAACATTGTACCAAGATCAGATGGTTGGAACCTTGCCAACACACCACCAGAACCCTAGCTTCAGTCATCTTCTCCGATGAGGACCACCGGACTGGTCCAACCAAAACTTCATGAAAATGAAAAGTGAATACACTAATTTGAAGAAAAAAATGCTCTGGAGCACGAATCTGACCTCCATTTTTTCCAACTCCAAGTATACTGAAAGATACATGGATTTGAAATTTGAGGTTCATGATCTGAGTTGCTTCGATTTGACCTCAAAGCAACTCAATCTTGTTTCCTACATTGGTAGGACTTCAGACAACCAAAAATCAAAAAGAATGGTGAAGAATTAAAAGAGAATCGAAGAGATCAAGTTTCTGAAAAATCACCTTTGAGTTGCTTCAAATTCACTTGATCTTGATCTGAATTTGCTTGCTTTCTCTTCCTCTTACTTGCAGAAACCAATTTAAGTGAAAAGGGAAATGGCGTCTTGGAGTTTGAACTTCCCAACAGAAGATGAAGTTCAAGCTCGATTTCAATTGAAATATTCAAGAATTATATGGAATGGAAGGATTGGATTGCTATGGAAAAGCTTGGGCAAGGAGTTGATGAAGTTTTGATCACATTGCTTCTCTATTTATAGCCAATTCAAATGCTTTTCACACACTTTCATTTTAATGTCCAAAATTAGCAACTTCCTTCATGAGCTAGCATGGGCGTGCGCAAATCCCAAATAATCATTTGAAAAGGTCCAAAGTCATACATAGGTCATGCTGAAAGCATTGCATTAAGCCATGCGATGTTGAAATGAGTTTGATCATGAAATCCTTCCAAATGGTACCATACATTGCACCCATACGTAACTCCTTCAATATTGATCCAAATGAGATGATCTTGGACTTTTTAGAAAGGTGAGATCAAGGGGAACAACTTTCATGTTTAACACCTTTCCATTTGAAGCTTGGATCATGATGAATGTTGAGGTGGAAGTTTGGAAAATCAAACACATTTGAAAATTTTCTAAGTACCAAGTCATATGTTCACTTCTTCCACCTTGAATAACTTTTGTTATGGAATTCAAATGGAAAACCTTCCTTCATTAAAGTTGTAGATCTCTCAAACATATTCAATTTTGTCACAAATTTGACCCCATTTGGATTTGGCATGAAGGAGTTATGCATTTTAGAAGTTGAGGAAAATCACTTGTTCAATGATAATGGCCCAAAATGAACTATAATGTTTCCTCTTGGAACATGCATTTTAAAGTTGAACTTGAACTTCCTCCAAACATCAAAGTTGAATAAGACATATTGAATTAGATCATGGAATTTTAATGGAGTTCATATCATAAAAAGTGAGCAAGTTATGATCTTGGGAAGTTGACCTTCTAACTAGGGTTCAAACAAAATGACCTATAATCTTTCATCATAAAAAATGACTTTCCAAGCAAAACTAGCTCTTGACATCAACATGAAAGTTGTTTGCAATGTCATTTTGAGTAACGTTTCCCTTAGAATCATTTTCATATGACAATAATTGTAGGAGATAGGGTCTAGGGAACCCCTGTTTTGACCAGTTGACTTTCTCTGGTCAACCACCATGAACCATCTTGCTAGCTTGACCTTATCTTGATTTTTGGGACTCATGGAGGATCATATATGTGAAGAATGATGTAATATGAAGTATCCCTTGAAATATTTGATCAAATGATGAAGAAACTTGTTGAGGAAGTCACACAAGATACCTAGATGAATTAGGGTTTCCAAGGTAACCAAGCTTCAAACTCTTGATGAATTCTTGATCAGAATGATATGTGAAGACCATGGGGATGAATATATGATGTCTAGAGCTGTTGTGAACCATTTCTTGATTGGTCTGCTTGCATTGAGGGTCTCAAACCCTAGATATGAGCTTGATGAAGCATAGATGAGCACACACACTACCTACAAAAGAGTTAAACTATACATAGACATATTTTTGGAATTTTGATTAGTAAATGAAAAACAAAGTATGATACGATCAAAGGTGCTTGGTGATATCTCCCCATGCAAACCTAATGAATGTGGGGTAAGGAGGATGCCAAGGTGTGATCCCAAAGCCAATGCATATGATGAGATAGCATGAGGGATCTTAGGGTCAAATTGGGGTATTACAAATGATTTTTTATAAGGTTGTAATGATAGTCATTGAGGTAACTAAGAGATCGAGTAGTACGAGCGAAATGTCTTAAGGTGTTTGGAGGAGGTAGAGGAATGTCATGAGTAATATGTGTGAAGGAGGGGGTAATATTTGAGGAGGTGGTGGAATGATTATGGAAGGGGAAAAAGAGGTTATGTCTAAGATGATGAGGGTTGGATGGGAATGAAAGGGTCAAGGTCCGGTTTAGGTTATGAAGAAGAAGGTTGAGGAGAGGTGTGTGTGAGATTGTTATTCTGATGGAAGGGAAATACCTCTTCATAAAAAATAGCATTCCTGGAAACCAGAAAATCATGTGAGTTCATATTATATAAAAGATACCCTTTTTCTCCGTTTTTAAATCCAAGAAAAAATGTTTTTTGAGCACAAGTATCAAATTTAGTTATATGTGCAATGAGATTTGAAGCAAAAAGAAGACAACCAAAAGTTTTCAAATGCAACAAGTTAGGAGGCTTATTATATAAAAATTGAAAGGGGGAATTATTTTTAAATAAAGGTGAATGAACTATATTTATCAAATGAACAACATGTTTCGTAGATAAATGCCAATTTTTTTTGGAAGGTTTGCTTTAAAGGAAAGAGCACGAGCCACATTTAAAATGTGTTGGTGTTTCCTTCCAACCAATCCATTTTGTTGAGGACATTCGTCACAAGAACGCTGGTGTATAATGCCTTTAGAGTTGAAAAAATCATGCATCAGAAATTTATTCCCATTATCAGTTTGAATAAATTTGAAAGAAGTGTGAAATTAATTTTAAATGAAGGAAATAAAAGTGGAAATGTGTTGTATGGTTTCACTTTTACGTTTCATTAAAATAATCAAAGTAAAGCGGCTAAAATCATCAACGAGATTCAGAAAGTAGCTATGACCATCAAAGGAGGGGCTATAATAGGGCCCCTAAGTGTTAGCATGGACAAGATCAAAAATATTTGAAGACATACTAGTGCTAACAGGGAATGGCAAACATTTTTGTTTAGAATAATGACAAATGTCACATGGGCCAATTTTAGTAAAGGGGAGAAAGGAAATTCAGTGGCCATGCACTTGTATACAGAATAAGAGACATGAACTAACCAAAGATGTCATAAGGTGGCATCGTTCTCTAAATATGAAACTTTATTAGAAATAGAGGGAGGAACAGTAGTACAGGATGAGTGCAAAGCATAAAAGACATAAAGATCACCCATCAGTTTAGCTAAACCAATCATTTTTTGGGACATATTCTGCAAAATTAAGCACTTGTCAGCATGAAAATAAAAAAAAAATTAGAAGAAGAGGTTAATTGAGTAACAAAAATGAGATTAACAGTAAAAGAAGGAATGTAGTAACCGTTCTTGAGGGTAATAGAGGGGGAAAGAATAACAATGCCAAAAATTGTGGCTGATGTGGTGTGACTATTCGACATTTTCATAATGAAAGGAGAGAAGGTCACATATGTCGAGAAATTATATAAGGAATAAGTTATATGGTGCGTAGCACCAATGTCTATAATCCAAGGGGTTAGATGTTTACCTAATGGAGTGGATATAATGTTGACATTACGAGTATAAGAAATGGTCGAGTTAAAAGCAGAATCATGAGAATTAGCCTGAACATTGGTGTTTGGATAGATGTTATTGAAGCAGAGAAATCAATTGGCTGTATTGGTCTTGGACGTTTGGTGGAGAAGGTGATGTTGCGGAAGTTTCGATAGAGGTGGAGTTGATTGAAGAAGATTTGAATCGATGCTGAAAGTCGGGTGGGTGACCATGCTTGATAAAACAACATCCAACAGTATGATTTATGAGCCCACAATGTGTACAAACATGAGCTATCCCAATAGGATTTCCATACCCGCTATTGGTGTACTGACGACCTCTACCTCTAAAGGAAGAAGATTGAAAACCATGGTCGCTCCCAGGATGGTGTTGAACTTGAGAAGCTAGGGTAGGTGTTTCCAGAACAGAAGTTGGAAAAAGTCTTGTAAAGGGTGGGTAGTGGCTCCATCATCATGATTTGAGAGCGCACATGTGAGAATTAATCATTGATCCCTTTCAAGAATTTGAGGACTTTGTCTTGATCACGATGTGAAAATCAGATACTGCTCTGCAAGTGTAGGGAATGGCACATGTACAAACTCTGGTAGGACAGTGGGTATCAATTTGCTTCCAAATCAATGTGAGATATGTAAAGTAGTTAGAGATAGCAAGAGAACCTTGTTGAAGGTGAAGAAGAACATCTTGAAGATCATAAATTCAAAAAATACTTCCCTTAGAGAAATGATTTCGAAGATTCTCCCAAACAGTTGAAGTGTTGTCAAACCAAAGAATAAATTGTGCAATCGAATCAGAAACGAACTTTTGAATCCAAGAGAGGACGAGGTTATTGCATCGAATCCATGGTTCACAAAGAGGGTTGTTGGTGAAAGGCTTTGGAAAAGTGTCGTTAATGAATCATAATTTGTTTTTGGAAATGAGGGAAGCTTTCATCGGTCAAGCCCATGATAAATAATTTTTGCTATCGAGGGTAGGGGTGACTAGAATGAGAGTAGGGTTTTCATTAGGGTGGATGTAATATGGATTTGATGGATTGGTGGAAAATTCAAGGTGAGGTTGTTCTGCCATTTGGGATGTGAATGTAAAGGAGGTGAAACACTAAGAGGATGAAGAAAAAAATTAGGGTTTTGGTGAGAGGCGGAAGAAAGGTTGTAGATGTTTCTGGGTAGGGATTTGAGTCAAAATTATGAAAAAGATTTAACAATGGAGGAATCTTGAAAGAAATTTTAGGTGAGTTTCGGTGGAGAATATAGATCTTAAAGAAATATTCTGGTGGCGGTGAGTTTACAAGGAAGGGTTGTGA
Source organism: Lathyrus oleraceus (assembly GCF_024323335.1). Classification (NCBI taxonomy): domain Eukaryota; kingdom Viridiplantae; phylum Streptophyta; class Magnoliopsida; order Fabales; family Fabaceae; genus Lathyrus; species Lathyrus oleraceus. The sequence continues at coordinate 88,814,452 of NC_066584.1, forward strand.
AAAAGAGAGAATTGGGGAGAAATGGTGTGGGTATGGGAGAGAGTTATGAGGAAATGAGGCTTATACCTTGGGTTTGGATTGTAATAATGCATAATCTGCATAAAGAAATGAGAGAGAGATAGTTGGGAAGGAGAAAGCATGCATAAGGACACATTGTTTGAAGTGCGAAAATAACTAACTTTCCTAATTAATAGGAAGACCTAAAAAACGATCGGCCTAAACTAAAAAATAAAGTAGAGAAAATAAAGGAAACATAATAAATAATATATTAGAAGTTATTCATGTTTAATCCCTTTTGTGGTAAGGAGGAAAAAATGATATAGGATTGGTTTAATTTCTAAGACATTTTTAGTTTTGGCTATAAAATGTGCTTTTGTAATTTTGCAAGTGATTTATATGGGAAGTCTGTGAATATCATAGACACTAACAAACATTTATAGTTTGTAGAACGTCATATGATGATACTCGTACATAGAATGGTATGCTAAACAAACTAAAGGTGAGAAATAAAATTCCTTTGCACATCAAGAAAGAAGGTGAGAATTTTTTATATCTTATATATTAAAATACCTTCTTATCTTTAATCAAGTTATTTTCTCTATGAAAACTACCACTTTAGGTTAATGGTTTGATATGATTGATTTAAAACCTTAAATGTAAATGATTTTGATTAGTGAGAATTCTGTCAGAGTAGAATAATGAAAGTAGGGTGGCTTAGTACTTGCAGTATCTTGAAGTTTATTTTGAGTACTAATATAAGTTTTTGAAGTCAATTCATAACTGGGAACTATATGATGTATTAACTTTGTGAAACTTCCCGTGTTTATCATTAAGATACATAAGTCAGACCAGGTGAATTGGTTGATATGAAAAATATTACTTATCTCCATGAACATAGTGTCCTAGATAATTTTAGATCATGTAAGACCCCAATTTTGACCCTACTATCCCTCATGTTATCTCATCATATGCATTGGCTTTGGGTTCACACCTTGGCATCCTCCTTACCCCTTATTGATTGGGTTTGCATTGGGAGAGATCACCAAGCATATTCGATTGTAGCATACTTTATTTTCTTTTATTTACTAACCAAAATGCCAAAAAATATGTCCATGTATATCTTTGTTTCTTTTGTAGGTAGTGTGTACATCCACCAAGGCCTCATCAAGCTCACAACTAGGGTTTGAGACCCTCAGTGCAAAGAGATCAATCAAGATATGGTTCACAATAGTTCTATACATCATATATGGATCCCCATGTTCTTCATTTACCATTTGGATCAATAAATCATCAAGAGTTTGAAGCTTGTTTGCCTTGGAAGCCCTAATTCATTTGGGTATTTTGTGTGACTTCCTCAACAAGTTTCTTCAACAATTGATCCAATATATCAAGAGATAATTAATTTCACATTATCTTATACATATATTATCCTCCATGAGTCCCAAAGATCAAAAGAACTTCAAGTTTGTAAGTAGGTTCAAGGTAGTTGACTAGAGAAAGTTAACTGGTCAAAACTAGGGTTCCCTAGACCCTATCTACTACAATTTTTGTCATATGAAAATGATTTCAATGTGAAATTTACTCCTTATTACATTCCAAAAAACTTTAATGTTGGGGTCAAGATCTATTTTTGCTTGGAAATTCATTTTGTATGGTGAAAGATTATAGGTCATTTTGTTTGTGCCCTAGTTAGAAGGTCAACTTCCAAGGACAATAACTTGCTCAATTTTTATGATATGAAGGCCATCCAAGTTTCATGATCAATTTCAATATGTCCTCTCCAACTTTGATTCTTTGAGAAATGTCAAAATCTACTTACAAGGGCATGTGCCAAGAGGAAACATTATAGATCATTTTGGGCCATTACAATTGAACAAGCAATTTTCCTCAACTTCTAAAATGCATAACTCCTTCATGCCAAATCCAAATGAGGTCAAATTTGTGACAAAATTGAAGACGATTTAAATAGCTACAACTTTTAAGAAGAAACGTTTTCCATTTAAAGCTCATAGCAAAAGTTATTCAAGGTGGAAGAAGTGGATATTTGACTTGGTACTTATAAAATTTTCAATTATGTTTGATTTCTCAAACTTCCACCTCAACATTCATCATGATCCAATCTTCAAATGGAAAAGTGTTCAATATTAAAGTTGTTCCCCTTGATGTCACCTTTCCAAAATTTCGAAAATCACTTCATTTGGACAAGTTTTGAATGACTTACGCATGGTTACTCTTCATGGTTCCATTTGGATGAATCTCATGATCACTTCTCAATTACAAATGCGTGGCCTCATGTTAGACTTTCAGCATTATTCATGATCATTTTTGGACCTAATTACATCATCTCATGGGCCTATCACACACACATGCAAGCATGCACTTTGCCTTTCCAATTTTGGCCAATTTTTGAAGTGTGTGAAAAGCAATGAACATGGCTATAAATACATGACCCTGGTGATCAGAATAAGGATCCTCTTGCCCAAGCTTTGACCCCTTTCTTTCCCAAACACCATTGAAAGGATAATCTTGAAGATTTCTTGAGAAATCGAGTTTCAATTTGGAATCTGTTTTAGAATTGAAACTCCAAGAGTCCAAGCTTTTTAATCATCAATATCATCTCCTGCAAGCTTCTAGAGTCAAGCCAATCCAAATTGGAAGCAAGATCAAGATGATTTGAAGCTCCCCGAAGGTGAGATTACATAAACTTCTCTTCTTCTATTCTCCCTCATTTCTCATCCATTTGGATTGATTATTGGTTTGTTGAATTCCTACCAATGTAGGAAACAAGATTGAGTTGCTTTAAGGTCAAATCGAAGCAACTCAGTTCATGTTCCTCAAAATTCAAATCCATGTATCTTTCAACATACCTGGAATTGGACAAAATTGAGGCCAGATTCAATCTCCTGGGCATTTTTTCTTTAAAACCATGTCCTTATTTTTCATTTTGGTGAAGGTTTGTGGGGGACCAGTCTTGTGAGGTCCACCGGAGAAGATGACCAGAGCCCTAGCTCTGGTGGTGCGTTGGCACTCTCACAACCTTTTGATCCATTTGAAATATTCTAATCTTGGCCTTTTCTTTTGATGACCACGTGTGTGGCGCAGTTGACTTAGGTGTTTGTGGAACACGTGCGCTTGGCCATCAGATCTGCCACCTATATTAATGAGGGAGATCTAATGGCCCCTGATTTTCCATATTTTATGATTTTACATTTAATTGTGTTATTTTGTTTAATTCATAATAAATCCATTTTTAATCCAAAAAATATGGGACTTTAACCAAAAATATTTAAATATTTTTCTCTTCCATATTCTAAATTAAAATTATTTTTTGGATTGATTTTGGTATTTTTCATGAATTAAGTGTTTTGTGCATATTTTTAATTGTTTAAAACTACTTCTGACTTTTTAAAAATCATGAAATTTTTTGTCTAAGGTCCTTTGACCTTGTTTGACCTAGGATAAATATCTTGGCCATTTATTTGGTGTTTTGAAGGGAGTTGAGGTTTTGTCCAAATAAAAATGCATTTAAATTCATTTTTAAATTGATTAAATGTTTGAAAATAATGTGGAGACATTTTTATGGTCTTGTGATGTTGACTTTATGTTTGGGCCTTGGTGATGGTTGATTTTACTTTTGTTGGATCAAAACCATTACATTTAGGGGATTGATGAAATGTACATTTCATCTCCCAAAATGAATGGATGGTTTTGATCAGATGAAATTCCTCTCATGATCAATTTGTGTTTCTACTCTCCCCTCCATCTTTATCTTCATCCCCATTATTTATCATTCCATTATTTGACCAATGAAATCTCTAATGTTTAAATGCTAATTGATTCATCAATGACTTTGTGTCAGATGAATCAATACATGTATGACTGAGATAGCCCCCCCCCCCCCCATTTTCTTTTAGTGTGTGGTATGTTTTAGGAGTTTGGTTCTTTGTACCAAATCTCTAACATGCATTAACACCTATATTTTTATTGCCCGACCTCAGATAGTTGTGACTTTTACATAAGTCCAATTACGATTGCTTAACATAGAGCTAAATTTGACCCTCAAGGCATATCATTCTAGTAAGTGAGATTGTAAGTCTCCCATTCTTCATGGCATTGTGTGGAGACTTGACCTTTTTTCCTTTCATGAGAGATAGTGGCATACTTGTTGAATTATCCAAGTTGAAGCCTTTCTCATGGATGATGTCTTGGTTCAAGGATCCATACTTGTGAATGAATGGTTGAGTTTTCTCCAAAGAATGACTTAATCAATTAAAACTCAACACTAACTTTTGACTAACTTTTATTCATTATGCTTTTACTTTCAAGCCATTTACTTTATGCAATTTTAATTTTGAGTCATTTATCATTCATTGTCATTTACATTTCATGTAGCTTGTTTATGTTCAAGTACTTGTTCACTTTGCTCACTTGAGTCATATCTTGTGATTATATATATTTGTTTGTGTGTTTTGATCTTGTTTGTGGTCTTAGGACCTTAAGAAACCTAATAACAACAAAAACCCTAAAAAACATTTGGTGGACTGTTGGGATTTGGTTTGAGCTTTGGACTTAGAATTAGGCAACTTTCCCTATGCTAAAGGACTTGGTCAATTCCAACATCTGAGACTGAGCTATTCTTGACAAGTGACTTTCATCTGATGCAAGACTTTAGATCTCTTTGGTTCATCAACTATCTTGTCTCTGTGTTTAATTGTTACTTTGTTATGATCTTTGTCTGATGTTTTGTTCTAAGTTGATCAAGGAATACTTCATCTGATACATGGGAAGACAATGATGACTGCTAGCTACTGGAATGCTTGGTTGGATGTGGTTATATTTATTTGATGCCTTGATCTTTACGAAGTCTGGATATTGATCATTGCTTATGCTTGTTGCGTGATCAAAGTCCTAGGGAAAATGGGTTTCTATATGACATTCTTGTCTATTGGATTGCATCCCATTGATCAGATCTTTTCAACTCTTAACTTTTAAATTTTTGCTTAGGGTAGTCTCTTCATCTCCTCCAACTTCTTTAATTTCAAAAACTCTCCCTCTTTTCAAAAACCTTATTTGCTTGTGATTTCGAACTGAGACATGCTTTAATGATTAGAAACTTTGGCCTTATGCCAATGAATTTTTAAATCTTTTCTTAATTAAATTTGTAAATAAACTTAACCATATTGACTTAAATTTCAAAAGACAAAAATAACTAATAACTCCATTCAAAACTTTGACCTTTTGTGCCCTATTCTTAATTTTTTATTAAAATCAATTCACCAACTCATTTGAAATTTTTACCACGAACTACGAGGTTTTGATCCCTCATTTTTATGTTGGTACGTAGCCACGAGACCGAAGGTCTTGTCAAACACAAAAATATAATCAATGAATTCTTTTCTCATCCCCACATTCTATTTTTTATCAAATATATTTTATACCAAAAACATATGCACACATAAAAAGGGCTCCCTAGGAGTACCTGGGACACTTTAGGTGCTAACACCCTCCCTCTGTGTAACCAACCCTCTTACTTGTAATCTCTGGAATTTTTTTAGTTTTGATTTGAAAACTTCTTATCCTTGGGTTTTATTCATACTTTTCCCTTTTTATTTGGAAACAATAAAAGTGCGGTGACGACTCTCGTTGTATTGACGTCAAATTTATCCATAGTTTGATGGTCATGAATTTACCGCTACAGATCAAGATGTGATATCAATGAAATTTATGTGCGCATTCCATACACTAAATGTTCAAATGTTGTCTCCCTTATTGTGTATCTTATATCATATCTAATTCATTGGCCTTCTTTTGTAATATTTTCCAGTCTAATCTTGTTTTATAAACCTTTGGAAATGCACAGATGATTAGAAACAATAATTCAAGGTAGGTTTTTTTGTAAGCTTTTTCCCCCTTAATTGTTTGTAGTATTTTTTCATTATTGCTTGTGACTTATATGGTCGTTTTTATAAGTTTGTGGAGATTCAGTTTGATGAAAAGGGGAGAATTTCAAGAGCTGCTATCAGAACTTACCTGTGACTAGACCTTTTAATTATACTTTTTCTATCTAATGTCTATAATAAATATTCGTACAAGATTGCATAACTTTGCAGTATCGGTTGTGCACTTCTAGCTTACTTCAGCCTAACTCATCCTTATAAAAACCGATTTATAAGACTCTTATATAAGGTTGAGTTTTGAAATCAATTAATTATTAAACGTATTTATCAAACTTATAACTCAAACATTTAAATGTGTTTTTTTATTTAATTGATATTAATTGAACTAAAGAATATTTTTTAATTAATGAAAAAAAGGAAACAACGGAAAATTAAGTTCTTAGAAATCGAATTCCCGTAGAGTCTGCTAAATAGATATGACCTAAAGGAGAGAGACAAATAGAAAACACTCTCATTTTCTAAACAAGCGAAACATCCAATTTAGAAAGTTAATCAGCAATCAATACTAACATTCCTTTCGTCAAACGTGTGAATAAGGATAAGCTACCATTTTTTATGAATAATATATTGGATATAATCCACTAAGGTATATAAGGATAAGTAGAATGCACACCCTCTTGAATAAATTACAGAGTCATTTGAGAGTCAGACTCATAAATCACATTTCAAAAACCATGACTCCAAGCAATATTAAGACCATGAGAAATGGTTTGAAGCTTGTCATTAATATTAGAGGTGAAACCACAACTTCCTGCAAAATTTGTGATCTAACCTCCAAAAGAGTTTCTCTAAAGACCACTGAAGTCAGATGACCCTGGATTACCAATAGAACTACCATATACATTGACATTTATCATATTATCTAGAGAAGGGTGTCAAGACACGAGTATAAGGCCTATATCTTATTAGAACCATTAAAAGTTTGCTTGGCAAAGGGTAAAATAGTAGTTATTTGGCTAAGAATATTCCAGAGAGTGCAACTGTTGTCTTTGAAGGATTCTTCTTTACGAGATTTTCAAACCACCCAACAACAAATGAGAAACAAAGGTCCATGATTGGCGACCACATTAGTTTTTATCCAATTATATATATCATCCTCATACAAATGAATGTGAGATGGAAAATGTAACTGTTCCAAACTTGCATGGCCTTAGGGTAATCTCTAAGAGTGTGTATGATGGTTTCATTATTTGTACCACATATATTTACATGTGATATGTGACCCGTGCATAGTTGGCAGTTAACTTCCCATGCATGATGATCTAAACAAAATGACGAATATTTCAGATAACTTGGGGTTCCAAATCCAAGACCAAGTCATTGTCTGAAAATGAGGTGGATTGACCTCCAAAGTTAATCAAGAATAAGCTGATTTGGTAGAATAAGTACTTGATAGTGAAGGTTCCCAAATAAGATACCATATGAGTCGTCATTAGTAAATACACTAGTCATCTCCATTTTTATGTACTAAGGAAAATGGGTGGAGATGATGTCAAAATTCCAAGTACCATAATTGGAGACGTCTATGATGTGTAGGTACGTATCATGCTCATCCATCAAGGGAACTATGTCACAAATTCCACCATTTGGAAGCCATTTATCATACCAAATGGAAATGTTATCTCTTCCTACTATTGTGATAAAACACGACTTGAGAGCCTCAACTGCTTTAGCAATAGAACACCATGTGTACGATGTTCCGTGGTAATTATTCACCTCTAGAATGCAGGTTATTGAATTATATCCAGATGATAATAACTGGACCCATAACTTGTCAAGATTGTTATGAAGCTCCCAAACATGTTTACCCAACATAGAAATGTTAATAGATATAGCTCTCCTGATACCAAGATCACCTATAATAGAAGGTTGAGTTATGGTATCTCATGTAACCGAGTGACTAGATTTGTCACCCCAAACGAACTGTCTTATACAATAATCAATCTTACTACAAATGCCTTACAGAAACCAAAAATTATGCATGGTATGAATAAGCATAGAACTAAGCACATACTTAACAAAAGTCACTCTCTCAGGCCTACTAAGAAGCCTACCTTTCCATCCAGTTAATAAGAATTAATTTTATCAATGATGAAGCAGAAACTTGCATTTGTGATCCTACCTGAAAGTAAATAAAATCCAAGATATTTATCAATATTAAAGGCATGTTGTAAGTTAATCATACCTTCAAATATCACCTTTTTCCGAGATAAACTCTTAGAGGGAAGAAATTTATATTTATGGACATTAATCTTCTTACCAGAAGCTTTGCAAAAATCTTCAAGCGCCTCATTAACTCGCCTAGCCTGAGAAGTTTTTCCTCTTGTAAAGAGTCAACAATCATCTTGTTGCAGACCATGAGTAGGAGAAAAATTATCAAGCTTTTCATTATTTCATTTGAGAGAGAAGTATGAAGAGGTGATGAACCTCATACTTAAATCAATTGTTAATGCTGAAAATTTAAATTCTGCAAGAGTGATTTTCAAAAAATTCCAATCCATGTTATCATATGCCTTCTCAAAATCAATCTTATACATAAGAAGACCTAATTTGCCTTTCTTAGTAGGCATGTAGTGAACAATCTCTTAATCTATAAGAGCATTGTCTAGAATACCTCAATTGGGAATAAAATTACTATGAAGAGGGTCAACGAAGGTTTCTAAATGTGGTATAATACGTTGAAATAATACCTTAGAGACAATCTTAAAGAGAACATTACATAGAATAATGGTTATAAAATAACTGATACTTTGAGGTTCGTCAATTGACCAAAAGAAGATACTATTAAAATTATTGTCATGTTTACAAACTGACTATTACTTGTAACTATAACATCCCATTATGAGTTGATGACCTCTCTACATCAGTGCAAGAGAGAGATATTTCTGAGATGAAACTAGCAGATGGGCTTCTTGATAATCCCACCTTCCAATTTTTGAATGAGTAGGCAACAAACGAAGCTTAGTAGTATATACATTTATCATAGTCTTGGAGGAAAGCAACATAATCAGTTTTTGGTCCATGTATATATAATTTTTGTTTTCATTCTTTTTTCTTTCTACATATTTTTGTTTTGTTTTTACCATCATGTTGCATCTTGTTTATCATGTCCAACCACATTTCATAACACAGTGTAAATTGATAAGAAAGAACATTGATACATAATCAATAGCTTACTCATTTTTTGGAGTATGAACTCAACTTTTCTTTGTTTCTCTTTTCTTTTGGTCCCGAGCATTAAATCCATCTCAAACTTTGAACAAAATTATATATACACAACATTAGTGATAAGTGAACATGTAGAAATACAATAGAAAGAGAAATTTGTATGTTAGAGTTTTAATAAATACTAAATATTAGAAGAGAACAACATTCTTACTCAAATATATTAAGAATATATAATAGTATTGTTTAACATATTTTTTCAAATTTATGATGCATTAATGAAGAAGAAACAAAAAAATGTTCAATGTCTTCATAAACAAATCAACTTCCTACAAGAAAGAGGAGACAAAAGGTAGAGTAATCATTTTATGTTGAAGAAGATGTTGAGTGAAGTGAAAATCAATCTCAATTTACTTAGTGCATTTTTAAAATATTATGATGTGAAATTTTTTAATTACACTCTTATTATCACAATACATCACATCTGATAAATAAGAAAGACACCCATATTTGAAAGTAACCAATGTAACCATATTATTTCAATAGTGGCGGATACCATAGTATGATTCTCAACCTTTGTAGAAAATTGGAACAGAATATTTCATTTCTTTCTTTTTTTCAAGAAATAAGAGAGTCTTCAAGAAAGATATAAAAATTTATGGTAGATTTATCATCTATGGAGTCACTGACCTAATCAGTGTCACAACATGCACATAACTAACAACATGAACATTAAAGATAATGAAGAATGTGAAGAACTGTTGCCAAATGTACCTAGTGGAAGAGATAATAAACTAACCGACAACATGAGCATCATACATATTTACCCTTTATTACTAAAAACACCTAGAGGAGGTACCATATAAAATTTCTCGTGAAGATAACCATTTATAAAAGAATTCTTAACACCCATTTGAGAACTATGTCCCTGACAAACTGTTGCAACTGCAATAAGAGGGAAAATAAATATTTGTCACTAGAGTGAAAGTTTCTTAATAATCTAAATCATATTATTGAGAGACTTCCTTAGTAATAAGAAAAGCTTTGTAGCACTCCACTGATCCATCTTTCTTAATTTTGATTTTTTATATTCAAGGAGACCTATATAACACATTTTTAGGAGGAAGACATATTAGTTTCCAATTATTTGTTTTGTGTAAATAGATTTGTTTTATGAATCGAAAGAGGGTCAAAATAAAATGATTTTAGTATCCAGAATCTCAAAGCCAACTAAAAGAAGCAAGAGTCAAAGTTGCTTTTTGAATATAATAAACATCTAAAAATGACAAATTAGGTGTTGAGACATAATAAATTCCTACTAATAGCATATTAGTTCCATATACAGTCTTAATAGCCACAAATGGTGATGAATTTAAAGAAACAAATGAGTTATGATCATATGACATATGTGTGATGCTCCAAAGTTAAGAATCTATAAGGAAGGAGACATCCTCGACATACTAGAAGAGTTCAAACCTTTAACAAAAAGGAAATCATGACATATGGTAGAGTGACAAGAATCTTTTGGAACTTTAATTCAATATCAAATATTTGATAAGTAACCTGAGATTGGATACACATGACCAGGACTAGAACCAACTGTAGTACGAGTAACAACAATAATGGATGATGAGCTCTTAAAATTATTCATATTTGCTCTTAATAATTTGTGAAATTATACATTCCAACGACATTTCTCCTTACAAATATAACACTCATGATTATTAAATTCAACCTAAATTAAGGGGTTTCCTTATGAATAGTGTAGTGGTAAAGTCATGATTATCAAGCTATGGATAAGCTTAACATTAATAAAACCAGACTCGCCACCGCACTTTTATAGTTTCCAAAGGAAAAGGGAAAAGTACGAACAAAACCAAAGGATAAGAAGTTTCCAAATCTAAACTAATAAAATTCCAGAGATTACAGGTAAGGGGGTTGGTTCCATAGAGAGAAGGTGTTAACACCCAAAGTGTCCTAGGTACTCTTAGGGAGCCCTTTTTTATGTGTGTATGTGTTTTTGGTATAAAAGATGTTTGAGATAAAATAGAGTGTGGGGGATGAGAAAAGAATTCATTAATTATATTTTTGTGTTTGACAAGACCTTCAGACTTGTGCCTACGTACCAACATAAAAATGAGAGATCAAAACCTTATAGTTCGTGGTAACAATTTCAAAATTGGTGGATTGCTTTTAAGTCAATATGATTAAATTTATTTACAAGTTTGATTTAAGGAAAAGGTTTGGAAATTCATTGGCATAAGGCCAAAGTTTCTAATTTGAAATATGTCTAAGTTTGAAATTACAAGCAAAGAAAGTTTTTGAAAAGGGGGAGAGATTTTGAAATTTAAGAAGTGAGAGAAGATGAAGAGTTTATCCTAAGAACAAATTTAAAAGTTAAGAGTTGAAAAGATCTAACCAATGGGGATGCAATCCAACAGACAAGAATGTCATATAGAAAACCCAAATTCCCTTTGGACTCTGAATCAAGCAATTATCCACAAGCAATTAACAATAACAAAGACCATGAAGATCAAGGCATCAAATAAAGATAGCCATATCCAAGCAAGCAATTCCATAGCTAGCAGTCTTCTTTGTCTTCTCATGTATCAGATGAAATACTCCTTGATCAACTCAGAATAAAACATTAGACACAAGATCAAAATAACAGTTGGCATCAAGACAATGTAGCAGATAAGTTCAAATAGATACCAATACTTGCATCAGATGAAAGCTCAAATCACAATAACTTGGTCTTAAAATGTTGGCATTGGCCAAGTCCTTTTGCATATCGAATGTTGCTTAATCCTTAGTGCAAAAGTTCAGATAAAGCCCAACAGTCCACCAAACATTTTTTTATAGTTTTTGTTGTTTATTAGGTATTTTAAGGTCCTAAGACCACAAGCACAAACAAAATACACAAACAAATATATACAATCACAATATATGGCTCAAATGAGCAAAGTGAAAATGGCATAAACATAAACAAGTTAAATGATATGTAAAGGACAATGAATGGTAAATGTCTTGAAATTAAATTGCATAAAGTAAATGACTTGAAAGTAAAGTAATATTAATAAGAGTTAGTCAAATGTTAGTCAAAGTTATTTATGTTAGTGGTGTTTTTGCTTTTTAATTGATTAAGTCATTCATTGGAGAACACTCAACCCTTCATTCACAAGTGTGGATCCTTAAACCAAGACATCTTCCATGAGAAGGGCTCCAACTTGGATAGTTCACAAGTATGCCACTAGCTCCCATGAAAGGAAAAAATGTCAAGTCTCCAAACAATGTCATGAAGAAGAGGAGACTCACAATCCCACTTACTAGAATGCTATGCCTTGAGCGTCAAGTTTAGCTCTATGTTAAGCAATCCTAATTGGACTTATGTAGAAGTCACAACTATCTAAGGTCGGGCAATAAAAATTCAGGTGTTAATGCATGTTAGAGATATGGTATAATGAGCAAAACTCCTAAAATATACCACACACTAAAAGAAAAGATCAAAAGGGATGAACCTATCTCATCCATACTTGTATTGGTTCATCTGACACAAAGTCATTGATGAACCAATTAGCCTTAGGATATTGAGACTGCATGGGTCAATGAAAGGAATGGGAAAGAATAGGGATGAACATGAAAGGGAATGAGAATGAGAAAAAGACAAATTGGTCATGGGAGGAATTTTATCAAATTAAAATCATCCATTCATTTTGGGAGATTAAATGTACATTTCATCAATCCCATAAATCCAATGATTTTAATCCAACAAAAGTCAAATCAACCTTGACCAAGGACCAAACAAATAGTTAAACATTACAAGACCATAAAAATGGCTCAACATAATTTTTACACAATTAATCAATTAAAAATCAAATTAAAAATGAATTGAAATTCAATTCAATTTGGCTAAAACCTAAAACCTCTTCAAAACACCAAACAAATGGCCAAGAGATTTATCCTAGGTCCAACAAGGCCAAACGACCTTAGGCAAAAAATTTCATGATTTTTGAAAAGTCAGAAGTATTTTTAAACAATTAAAAATATGCACAAAAATATTTAATTCATGAAAAATGTCAAAATTAATCCAAAAAATAATTTTAATTTAGAAAATGAAAGAAACAAATATTTAAAGATTTTTGGTGAAAGTTCCATATTTTTTGGATAAATAATAAAATTAATATGTATTAAACAAAATAAAGGGATTAATTGAAAAATCAGAAAATAAAAAGAAATTCGAAAAAATAAGGGTCATCAGACCTCCCTCATTATTTGAGGTGGCAAGTCTGATGGCCGCGCGCTAAGGTGCACCAAACACATGAGTCAAGCGCGCTGCAACATTAGTCAAACAAAACAAAGGCCCGGATTAAAATGTGGAATCAAGATCAGATGGTTGGGAAACTGCCAACACACCACCGGAGCCCTAGCTCCGGTCATCTTCTCCGGTGAGGACCATCGGACTGGTCCAACCAAAACTTCGTGAAAAATGAAAAATTAGTACACTAATTTGAAGAAAAAATGCTCATGAGCATGAATTTGACCTTCATTTCTTTCAATTTCAAGTATATTGAAAGATACATGGATTTGAAATTTGAGGTTCATGAGCTGAGTTGCTTCGATTTGACCTCAAAGCAACTCAATCTTGTTGCCTACATTGGTAGGACTTCAGCCAACCAAAAATCACAAAGAATACTGAAAAATTGAGAGAGATCCGAAGAGATGAAGTTTCTAAAATTTTACCTTCGAGTTGCTTCAAATTTCCTTGATCTTGATCTGGATTTGCTTGATTCCTCTTCCTCTTGCTTGTAGTGATCAATTGAGATGAAAATGGCAATGAATTCTTGGAGTTTGAATTTCAAAATAGAAGGTGAAATTCAAACTTGATTTCAATGAAATCTTCAAGGATTTCTATGGAGTGAAGGGTTTGAATCGTCTTGGAAAAGCTTGGGCAAGGTATTCATGAAGTTCTGAGCTCATAGCACTTGTATTTATATCCAATTCAAATGCTTTCCACACACTTTCATTTGAAATCCAAAAATAGAAATTGCATCATGAGCTTTCATGAGAGTGCAAAAAGCACAAAGAATGATTGGAAAAGGTCCAAAATCATGCACATCTGATCCTGAAAGCAATGCATTAAGCCATGCAATGTTGAAATGAAATTGAACATGAGAAATATCCAAATGGTACCATGCATTACACCCATTTGCAAGTCCTTCAATATTGATCCAAATGAGAAGATCTTAGACTTTTTAGAAAGGTGAGATCAAGGGGAACAACTTTCATGTTGAAAAATTTTCTATTTGAATCTTGGATCATCATGAATTTTGAGGTGGAAGTTTGAAAAATCAAACATAAATGGAATTTTTCTAAGTACCAAGTCAAATGTTTACTTCTTCCACCTTGAATAACTTTTGTTATGGACTTCAAATGGAAACACTTCCTTCATAAAATTTATAGCTCTTTCAAACCTCTTAAATTTAGTCACACATTTGACCTTATTTGGATTTGACATGAAGGTGTTATGCATTTTAGAATTTGAGGAAAATCACTTGTTCAATGGTTATGGCCCAAAATGACCTATAATCTTTCCTCTTGGCAAATGTATTTAAAAGTTGAATTTGAACTTCCTACAAACATAAAAGTTGAAGTATACATCTTTAATTTTATCATGGAATTTGAATGGATTTCATCTCATAAAAAAATGAGAAAGTTATAGTCTTGGGGAGTTGACCTCCTAAGTAGGGTTCACACAAAATGACCTATAATCTTTCACCATAAAAAATGACTTTCCAAGAAAAAATAGACTTCAACATTCACGTTGTTTAGAATGTAATTTTGAGTAACTTTTCTCTTTGAAACATTTTCATATGACAAAAAGTGTAGGAGATAGGGTCTAGGGAACCTCAGTTTTGACCAGTTGACTTTCTTTGGTCAACCACCATGAACCATCTTGATAGCTTGACATTCTCTTGATTTTTGGGACTCATGGAGGATAATATATGATTAGTATGATGTAACATGAAGTATCCCTTGAAATATTTGATCAAATGATGAAGAAACTTGCTAAGGAAGTCACACAAGATACCCAAATGAATTAGGGCTTACAAGTCAAACAAGCTTTAAACTCTTGATTAATTCTTGATCAAAATGATATGTGAAGACCATGGGGGTCCATATATGATGCCTATAGTCAATGTGAACCATCTCTTGACTAGTCTACTTGCATTGAGGGCCTAAAACCCTATATATAAGCTTGATAGGGCAATGGTGGATGCACACACTACCTACAAAATAACAAAGCTATACATTGACATATTTTTGGTATTTTGGTTAGTAAATAATCAGAAACAAAGTATGATACAATCAAATATGCTTAATGATCTCCCCCAATGCAAACCTAATGAATGAGAGGTAAGGAGGATGCCAAGGTGTGATCCCCAATCCAATGCATATGATGAGATAACACGAGGGACCTAATGGTCAAAATTGGGGTCTTACGGATGCCCCTATTTAAGGAAATTCTAACTGAGGATGTGAAGGTTAAAATCTTCGTATCGGCTTAGTAGAATGGACTTAAAAAACAACCGATAGAAACAAATTTTGGTCCCTAAGAGACCTCATGATGCATAGGATATGAATGTTACAAATAATCTTTATGGTGAAATATTGCCACAAATGAAAAGAACATGGAGAGATTGAAAGTCCACATTGAAGGTGAGAAAAACAAGAAAGGGGGGGTTTGAATTGTTTGAAAAATAAGCGCTTTTCAAAAAGGAAAATCACACAATGATTTTATACTGGTTCGCTTATAACACAAAGCTACTCCAGTCCACCCGGCCAAGGTGATTTCGCCTTCAACAAGGACTTAATCCACTAATCTTGAAAGATTACAAACAACCCCTAAGAGAGAAGAAAATCTCTTAGTCCTCTCAAGTCTACAGACTACAAAGAGTCACTTGAGGAAATCAAACAAATAAAAGATACAAGATATGTAATCTAGAGTGCTTCTAGTTAAGCAAGTATTACAAATTTAAGAACAGATTTTTCACTTGATAAGCAAAAGCTTAGTGAAATTCTTTGAAAACAAGGATGATTTTCTTGAGCGTGAAATAATTCAGTATAGTTTTGGCTAGTTGATTTCTTGCTTACTGAATGTTGATTGCATCTCTATTTATATATGAGTTGGAGTAGAGTTGAATCTGGTGGATATTAAACTGAGTTTACTCCATCACTTAAATAGCTTCTGCAGTTTAACTTTTCATCTTTGAAGTGACTACTTACCACAAGTAGTATCTTTTCTCTTGGAAGCGGAGATTAACGTCTCTTTCTTAATCAGGAAATCCAATTTGAAAATCTTTACTTGTCTTCAACGTTACTCTTTCATGATTAGCAAATCCATAATCAGAGTATTTGTGTTTCTGGAGAATCTTGGAATCTTGCTTCTGATGTTGATCTCTTGAGAGTTCAGATGGCGCTGATAACGTTTCTCCAGAATCAGAGCTTCTAGACTTTACTTCATGTTCAGATGCTTCTGATACTTTGCAGTTTTGTCCAGAGTCAGAGCTTCTTGAAACGAGATTCCACTTTAGATGCTTCTGATACTTGATAATTTGTATCTGATCTTGTTGTGCATCTGATGACATCATCAGATTTATTTCTTCTATCTTTAGAACCCTGCACACTTAGAAACTTTTCGTTAGGGTGCCATTTTTGGTTTCATCCTTTGTTATCATCAAAATCAAGGAATCTGTTGTAGAACAATTTTTGTTCTTACAATCTCCCCCTTTTGATGATGACAAAACAACTTAAAATAGCAGATGAAACATGAATAAAATAAGATCAGATAGACAGAAGCTCCCCCTGAGTTAGTGCTAGGGAGTTCAGAAGTTCTTACCAGAGCTTTTCAAGTAATGAGATTTCTGAAAACTTTCTGCAATTTCTTAAATTTAATGTTAGAGCTATTTAATCAGAGCTATTTTTATCAGAGCTATATCTACAAATGTTGCATAGTGCTTAAGGTTTTAGACAATTTTCATCAGAGCTATTTAATGATTTCTCCCCCTTTTTGTCAGAATCAAAAAGGTAGATAAAAAAAATAACAAGACAATAAAGAGAAAAACATTTCATTAATCAAAAGCACAAAAGCAATCAAAAACATCAGATCCAAGAGAATATCAGAGCTAAAAAAGACAGAAGCAAAAACACTAGGCAAGCAAACAAAAATAAATCCTAAGTGCCTAAGGGTTTGGAGGTTGAGCAAGTCTCTGAAGCAACATGGCAAACATGTTCTGGATGTTTTCATTCAAAGCATCTTGCTTGTCCATCCTGGCACGGAGCTCATTCTGATCTTGCTTGATTTCTTTCTGATCTTGCTTGATCTCTTTCAGAGCATGAAGAATCATAGGGATCGCAGAGGAAGACTCCCCCTGAGTCAGAGCCTGCTGAGCTTCAGCTTCAGCAGCAGCTTGGGCTTCTGCATCCGCCTGAGCCTTGGCTTCAGCTTCCTTAATCCTTAGAAGTTCTGCTTCCTTTGCCAGCCTTTCTTCTTCTAACCTTCTTGCTTCTTCCTCAGCTTCCTTAGCCAATCTTTCCTCTTCTAATCTCTTGGCCTCAGCTTCTCTGGCCAATCTCTCTTGGAGCCTTTCCTCAGCATCTCTGATGTAGCCATTTCTGACTTGTTCAGAGATACTCTTCAGCCTATAAGACTCAGAGGTCATCCAACTAATGACTCTGTTCCAGTGTGTCCTAACAGATTTAGGATCATCACTAACTTCAGAGTTTTTAGCCAGCGACTTGACCTTCTGGACTGAAGCTTCTGCAACCTGTATAATGGCCTCCTCAAGGG
Source organism: Lathyrus oleraceus (assembly GCF_024323335.1). Lineage (NCBI taxonomy): Eukaryota > Viridiplantae > Streptophyta > Magnoliopsida > Fabales > Fabaceae > Lathyrus > Lathyrus oleraceus. The sequence continues at coordinate 88,832,422 of NC_066584.1, forward strand.
TAGGTATGGTAAGTTCAGGTTCAGGTTCAGGTGAATGAGGTGGAGAGTTTTGAGGGCTGAGATTTAGAGAGGGAGGTTCAGTTTGTTGAGGTTCAGATTCTGCTTCTGGTTGAAGTTCAGAATCTGCGTCTGGTTGAAGACTAGGGGATGAAGCATATAGTGGATTTAGGTCTAATGGGTCAGAGTCTGGTCCAGGTACAGCGGGAATAAATGGTGGAGTGATATTAGAGGTGAAGGGATCAGATGGTTGAGTTTCAGAGGGTAAGGTTGTTGTTTGTTGTGGTGGAAGTGAAGTTTGGAGGGGTGAGGTTACTTCAGATTGTCTTGTGGGTTGTGGAGCGAAATTTTTAGCATAAATTTCAGCTATTGTTGGGGAGTTAGGGTCAGAGTGTTCTTGGTCAGAGGACTCTTGATCAGATAACTCTTGGTCAGAAGAAGGGGAAAGGTACGGGGGTGATTCATATTCAGAGGATGAGGAAGAAGAAGTGCTTTGGTGGGTTTGTATAGGTTGAGAGGGAGGAATGAAAGTTCTAGCTATGTTTAGAACTGGTGTTGGTTGGGAGGTTCTGGTGATTGAGGGTGGGATTTCAGAGGTAGAAAAAATTGGTTGAGAGGAGAGAGGGTTAGAGGAAGCCATTATAGATTCAGAAGAGACAGGAGGAACAGACTTACCGGAAGAGACATTCAGAGGTGCTGAAGCTTTGCTGCCAGAAGTTTCTCCAAGTCTGGCTTTCTTTGCTCTCCTTGCCTCAGCAGCTATCTGTTTCTCAGAGACACCTCTCTTGTATCTGACAAGATCTTCTACAGAGTCCAGACAATCTTCAAGGCGGAAATCAGAAACATCAACACCTTCTTCCAGCATACGATGAAGATAGAGGGCAACAGCGTCTCTGGGCTCATCCTTGAAGAATCTGACCAGGCCATGAGGCATCTTCCTCTGATCTTTTAGACATTCCCAGGACACATCCATAGTGGGCTTGACTCTAATCTCTTTGATGATTCCCATGCTCTTCAGGTTTTTGGCATTCAGAGGCTTTCCCACATCAATTGCCAGATCATCCATACATCTGGTCTTCTCCAGATCATCTACCAAGCCATGCTCAATGAAGACATCAGAGAGCAATCTTCCCAGAGGAATGTAGGATCTGGGCTTCATATTATTCCTCGTTTCTCTGACTGAATCTCTCAGATATCTAAAGAGGAGAACAGGGAGGTTGATCTTCACGCCTTTCTGGATGCAGTACAAAATGCATTTCTGATCTGCATTTATGTAATCTGAAGAGTTGGAGGCTGGACGATGATGGATTGTTCCCAGAATAATCTTCAGCCAAACTCGGAGGTTCTGATGAAGCTCCTTGTTCTTAGAGGGGTTTCCTTCAACATTAGGTTTGAAGATTGTAGGGTTGATGACTTCAGTGATGCGCTTTGACCTTGGAGGAATATTGTAAATCCTTTTACCTCCAGCTTTCTCCATGTTCAGCAAGGAGGCAATGGACGCTTCTGTGATAACTATCTTCACTCCCAGAACAAATGAGACAATGAACTGGTCATCTGCATCAGCATGTCTCCAAAATTCTTTGACAAGAAGAGGGTAAATGGGACCATAAAGCCTGTCGAAGTAGTTTTCCCAACCTTGCTTGCGAAGATCTTCAGTAAGATCAACACCGTTTCTTCTCAAGTTCTCAAAATCTACCAGCAATTCACACAGTACATCCAAATTTTCAAAGGAGGTTGCAAGATGAATGTGGCGTTCACGTTCCAAAATGTGAGGTTCTTGATAAACAGGGGTTATGGTAACGCCTGTAACAGTGGGTGTTTGAGTGTTTGAGGTTTGGGGATTAGAAACGGATTCCATCTGTTGGGAGAAGTTAAAAACTTCTTGCTGTTGAGCATCCATGAAGAAGATTGAAGAAGAAGATGAAGAACTTGCAGAGAACTTGCAGAGAAGGGTTTAGGGTTTTAGAGTGAGTGAGAGTGATAAGTGTGTGAAATGTGAGAAAAGTGTTTATATACCTAAGTAAAAACGCATGCAAAACGACACCTCAGAATGCGTTAAACACAATACTCAAAATAGCACGCTTGGGGGGAAAAATGATTACAGCTAATAAATGAATGTCTAATCCCACAGTTTGCACACTGCTCGAGGAAAACTCAAACGTCTGCCTTTTGAATTTCTTGACAGCTGTCTAGAAGTTCTAAGGTTTGACGCTCAGAGCTCCACGTGTTTAATGTATCTGATCTTCAGGAATACCAAGAGATTGGTTTCTGAAGATTTCTGATTCAGATATCTTCTTAACTTGTAGAAGTATCAGAGTCAGAGGCAGAATCATATTTGTTTTTATCAGAATCTTATTTTATATTTTTCAGAGCCATACTTCATTCAGGACAATTTTTAATGTTCAGATTTTCTAAGATGAAAAGAAATCTATCTTCAGCTAGAGGCTTAGTAAAGATATCTGCCCATTGATGTTCTGTATCAATGAACTTCAGCGTTACTATTCCTTTCTGAACATAGTCTCTAATAAAATGATGTTTAATTTCAATGTGTTTGGCTCTGGAATGTAAAATAGGATTCTTACTTAAACAAATAGCAGCAGTATTATCACAAAAGATAGGAATGTTACTCTCAAATATTTGTAGATCTTCTAGCTGATGCTTCATCCAGAGCATCTGAGTTGTGCACAGTGATGCTGAGATATATTCTGCTTCTGCAGTTGATAGAGCAATAGTTGGCTGTCTTTTGCTAGCCCAGGAGATTAGATTGTTTCCCAGAAGCTGGCAATTTCCAGATGTGCTTTTTCGTTCTATTCTATCTCCTGCGTAGTCTGCATCACAATAACCAGAAAGCCTATACTCTGATGTTTTCTCATACATCAGGCCCAGGTTAGGAGTTCCTTTCAGATACTTAAGAATTCTCTTAACAGCTGTTAAATGAGATTCTCTAGGATCTGATTGGAATCTGGCACAAAGACAGACGCTAAAGAGAATATCAGGACGAGTAGCAGTCAGATAGAGAAGAGAGCCTATCATACCTCGATAGAGCTTCTGACAAACCTTGTTGCTTACCTCTTCCTTTTCCAGAATGCAAGTTGGGTGCATGGGAGTCTTTGCAGAGTTGCATTCAGTCATGTCAAACTTCTTCAGAACGTCTTTAATGTATTTACTTTGATGGACGTACGTGACTTCTGGAGTTTGATTAATTTGAATTCCCAGAAAGAACTTTAGTTCTTGCATTAGACTCATTTCAAATTCTGCCTGCATTAACTTAGAAAATTCTTGGCAAACAGAGATATTAGCAGAACCAAAAATAATATCATCAACATAAATTTGGCATATCATGAGATCATTTTCATGATTTTTACAGAAGAGTGTAGAATCAACTTTCCCTCTGATAAAATTTTGTTCCAGAAGAAAATTGCTCAGACGTTCATACCAAGCTCTGGGGGCTTGTTTTAGTCCATATAAAGATTTTTTAAGTTTGAAAACATGTTCTGGAAAGTTTGAATTTTCAAAACCTGGAGGTTGATTTACATACACTTCTTCTGAAATATAACCATTTAGAAATGCACTCTTGACATCCATTTGGTATAATTTGATAGAGTGATTAATAGCAAAAGATACAAGAAGACGAATAGATTCTAACCTTGCGACTGGAGCAAAGGTTTCATTATAATCAATACCTTCTTGTTGACTATAACCTTGAGCTACCAGTCGTGCTTTGTTTCTGACAACTTCTCCTTTCTCGTTCAGTTTGTTTCTGAAAACCCATCTGGTTCCAATGACATGAGTGCCTCTGGGTTTAGGAACGAGATCCCAGACATCATTCTTGGAGAATTGATCTAACTCTTCTTGCATAGCTGCCACCCAATCGTTATCTTGAAGAGCTTCATCACAGGACGTAGGCTCAATCAGAGACACTAGTCCCAGAGGAATATCTTCAGAAGTTCTGAAGGTAGATCTGGTTCTAACAGGTTCATCTTTGTTTCCCAAAATCAAATCTTCAGATACGTTAATACGACTTTTAACATTCCTTGGAATTTCTGGAGATTTAATTTCTTCAGAGTCTGGAGTGACAGTTGCTTCTGGAGTTTTCTCAGATTCTACCAGAGTGATCTCTAAATCTGCAAACTTTTCAACTAGCTTTGACTTTTCAGGGTCAAGCTTATCATCAAATCTAACATGAATTGATTCCTCCACAATTTTGGTTTCTGTGTTGTATACTCTATAGCCTTTAGAGCGTTCTGAGTATCCTAACATAATACCTTTCTGTGCTTTGGAATCAAACTTGTTCAGATGTTCTTTAGTATTTAATATAAAACAAATGCATCCAAAAGGATGAAAATAAGAAATGTTGGGTTTTCTTCCCTTACACAGTTCATAGGGAGTCTTTTCCAGAATAGGTCTAATAGAGATTCTATTCTGAATGTAACACGCTGTATTTACAGCTTCTGCCCAAAAGTGCTTTGCTACATTTGTTTCATTGATCATGGTTCTGGCCATCTCCTGGAGTGTCCTATTCTTCCTCTCTACAACTCCATTTTGTTGTGGAGTTCTAGGGCAGGAGAAATCATGGGATATTCCATTAGAGTCAAATAATTCTTCAAAATCTTTATTTTCAAATTCTCCACCATGATCACTTCTGACTCTAACAATTTTAGAGTCAAATTCTTTTTGCACTTTAGAACAGAAACTGGTGAATACAGAGTGAGACTCACTCTTGTGCTTTAGGAATTTTACCCATGTCCAGCGGCTGTAATCATCAACGATTACTAGTCCATACTTCTTTCCATTGACTGATGCTGTTTTCACAGGACCAAATAAGTCAATGTGAAGAAGCTCCAGAGGCTTAGAGGTAGAAACAACATTTTTCTTTTTAAAAGATGTTTTTGAAAACTTTCCTTTCTGGCAAGCTTCACACAGAGCATCTGAAGAAAACTTCAGTTTAGGCAGGCCTCTGACTATCTCAAGTTTAGTTAGCTGAGAAAGTTTTCTCATGCTAATGTGGCCTAAGCGTCTATGCCATACCCATTGCTCTTCGTGAACTGACATTAAACATTTAACATTTTGATCTTTTAAATCAGAAAGATTTATTTTATAAATGTTGTTTTTCCTCTTGCCTGTGAAAAGGACAGAGCCATCGTTCTGACTAATGGCTTTACACGTTTTTTGATTAAAGATTACATCATAACCGTTATCACTTAATTGACTTATGGATAACAAGTTATGCATTAATCCTTCTACATAAAGAACATCAGATATAGAGGGAAGAGTACCATTACCAATAGTTCCGGAGCCTCTGATCCTTCCTTTCTGATCTCCTCTGAAGCCTACAAATCCAGCGTCTTTAAGTTCCAGGCTTTGGAACATAGACTTTCTTCCCGTCATATGTCGCGAGCATCCAGAGTCCAGGTACCATGACTGGTGTCTGAACTTTGCTGCATAGGATATCTGCAACATAGATAATCTTATCTTTCGGTACCCAGAATCTCTTGGGTCCTTTTAGATTAGTCTTCCCAGAGTTTCTTATAACTTTGGGTCTTCTATCATTCTTAAATTTTTGTTCTTGTGTGTGTGTAATGATATGAAAACGGAGATTTAAGCTGGTTACTGGTAGAGGTTTTATTTTCCTCAGAATCATACCCAATTCCCCTTTTATTATTCTGACCTACTCCATAAATCATGGATGCCATAATACTCCTATCTATCCCATTCTTCAGAAATTGTTGAAAGGCTTCTTCATATTTGTAAATAATTTCATTTGAAGTTTGTGGTGCTTGAGACAACGTTTCTTCCAATTCTAAGCTTTTTGTTTTGGCTCCATCTCTTTCTATCGTTAGAGATCTGATAGTATCATCTCGTGCTAGAATTGTTGTCTCAAGTCTACTACATACTTCAGATTTTGCTTTAAGAAGGCCTTTAATGTCTTTAACTTTTTGTTTTAATTTCTGAAGAGAGGTAAGAGTTTCTGATAAACATGATTCTAAGTCAGATCTAGAAAGTTCAGAAAATACCTCTTCAGATTCTTCATCTGAGCTGCTGGATGTGGTAGCCATAAGAGCTACGTGGGCCTGTTCATCAGAGTCAGATTCTGATGATTCGGATTCACTATCGTCCCAGGTGGCCATTAATCCCTTCTTTGTTCTGAAGGTATTTTTCTTGAAGCTTTCTTTCTTAGAGTTATCTTTCTTCAGCTTGGGGCATTCATTTCTGTAATGACCTGTTTCTTTACATTCAAAACAGGTAATATCTTTGTTGGGTTTACCTTTTGAAGTTGACTCTGATCGATCCCCTCTGGGTCTTGATCTTCTGAAGTTGTTGTTGTTCCTCCTTTTCCAGAGTTGCTTAACTCTTCTGGTTAGTAGGGACAGTTCTTCTTCATCATCAGAGTCTTCAGATTCAGAGTCATCAGTGTCTGCAGTTTCTGCTTGAAGGGCTTTGGTTCTGTCTGACTTCCGTCTTTCAGGTCTGGACTTCAGCGCCACTGACTTGTTCCTTTTCTGAGGCTCATCCTCCTCTAGTTCTATCTCATGGCTTCTGAGAGAACTAACAAGTTCTTCAAGGCTGATATTGTTCAGATCCTTTGATAACTTCAGAGCAGTAACCATTGGTCTCCATTTCTTTGGCAGACTTCTGACAATCTTCTTAACATGATCTGCAGTCGTGTATCCTTTGTCTAGCACTTTAAGACCTGCAATAAGAGTTTGGAATCTGGAAAACATAGCTTCTATAGCTTCGTCATCTTCCATCTTGAAGGCTTCATATTTCTGGATCAGCGCCAGAGCCTTCGTCTCCTTGACTTGGGAGTTTCCTTCATGGGTCATCTTCAGAGAGTCAAGTATATCTTTAGCCGTCTCTCTGTTGGTGATCTTTTCGTATTCGTTGTATGATATAGCATTTAGAAGTATTGTTCTGGCCTTGTGATGATTTTTGAACTCACGTTTCTGATCTTCTGACATTTTGCTTCTGGGAACTTCAGCTCCATTTGAGACTGGAGGTTTGTATCCATCTGTGACAATGTCCCAGAGGTCAGCATCATAACCCAGAAAGAAACTTTCGATTCTGTCTTTCCAGTAATCAAATTTTTCTCCATCAAAAACAGGAGGTTTAGCATTGTAAGAATCTCTTTCATTTGAGTGAGCCATTTGTTTTTCTCGCACTGGATCTCTCTACACGGTTAAGTGTTTGATTTGAAAATCAATAACAGAGCCGGAGCTCTGATACCAATTGAAGGTGAGAAAAACAAGAAAGGGGGGGTTTGAATTGTTTGAAAAATAAGCGCTTTTCAAAAAGGAAAATCACACAATGATTTTATACTGGTTCGCTTATAACACAAAGCTACTCCAGTCCACCCGGCCAAGGTGATTTCGCCTTCAACAAGGACTTAATCCACTAATCTTGAAAGATTACAAACAACCCCTAAGAGAGAAGAAAATCTCTTAGTCCTCTCAAGTCTACAGACTACAAAGAGTCACTTGAGGAAATCAAACAAATAAAAGATACAAGATATGTAATCTAGAGTGCTTCTAGTTAAGCAAGTATTACAAATTTAAGAACAGATTTTTCACTTGATAAGCAAAAGCTTAGTGAAATTCTTTGAAAACAAGGATGATTTTCTTGAGCGTGAAATAATTCAGTATAGTTTTGGCTAGTTGATTTCTTGCTTACTGAATGTTGATTGCATCTCTATTTATATATGAGTTGGAGTAGAGTTGAATCTGGTGGATATTAAACTGAGTTTACTCCATCACTTAAATAGCTTCTGCAGTTTAACTTTTCATCTTTGAAGTGACTACTTACCACAAGTAGTATCTTTTCTCTTGGAAGCGGAGATTAACGTCTCTTTCTTAATCAGGAAATCCAATTTGAAAATCTTTACTTGTCTTCAACGTTACTCTTTCATGATTAGCAAATCCATAATCAGAGTATTTGTGTTTCTGGAGAATCTTGGAATCTTGCTTCTGATGTTGATCTCTTGAGAGTTCAGATGGCGCTGATAACGTTTCTCCAGAATCAGAGCTTCTAGACTTTACTTCATGTTCAGATGCTTCTGATACTTTGCAGTTTTGTCCAAAGTCAGAGCTTCTTGAAACGAGATTCCACTTTAGATGCTTCTGATACTTGATAATTTGTATCTGATCTTGTTGTGCATCTGATGACATCATCAGATTTATTTCTTCTATCTTTAGAACCCTGCACACTTAGAAACTTTTCGTTAGGGTGCCATTTTTGGTTTCATCCTTTGTTATCATCAAAATCAAGGAATCTGTTGTAGAACAATTTTTGTTCTTACACACATGAGCATAATGCATTCCGTAAGGAAAACTCACTGGGGAGGCAGAGACTCCGGGGAATAAAAGATGTGTGTAAGCCAGGTTATGACTTGAAAACTTCCGGAGACACGAGGATTCCATGAAAATAAATCAACGGAAGGACTCGGTCTGAGGGTAAGGGAAAATCTGCAAGGGAAACGGGTAGATCAGAACAAACCGAAATACTCGAACCGAGCGTGAAATTAGCCATTTCATTGAGGAAATACGCACTCAAACTCAATTGGGGAAGAATGAACTTCAACACAGGAGTACCAGAAGTACATTATCTATTACTGCTTACTGGGTAGGAAGATAATATACTCTGACAGAGAGGCATCCATTACCGATTAGGGTAAACATAATAAGGATGACCCACTGAGGAACAAGGAGGTGTGTTCATTACCAGTTATTGGGTAAGAATAGCCTACTGGGGAAAATATCAAAATAGGATTTACAACTACCGGTTACTGGGAAGAAGTCCACAAAGAGAGAATATTCATCAACGGTTAAAGTGAACATATCAAAGATAGACTCAGAGGAAGAATATTCGTCATCGGTCAGGATGAACATATCAAGGATAGACAACCCGGGGAAATGGGAAGAATATCTATTATTGGTTAGGGTAAACATATCAAGGATAGACTTTCTAAAAAAGTAGGAAGTATATCTATCAGTTACTAGATAGAATACCAAAGAGAGAAAATTTGTCACCAGTTAAGATGAACATATCTAGGATAGACTCAGCAGGGGATAGCTGGATTTACAACTACCAGTTACGGGGCAGAAGACCGCAAAGAGAGAATATTCGTCACCGGTTAAAGTGAACATATCAAGGATAAACTCAGAGGAAGAATATCTGTCATTGGTCGGGATGAACATATCAAGGATAGACTGCCTGGGGAAATGTGAAAACGAATCCGCTAGGGATAACAGAAGAAATAGATTACTTTTACCGGGTATTGGGTAAAAGTGAAGTCCTCGCAAGTCGATAAGAATATTACCAGTTACTAGGAAATAGACTCTCGTGGGACCAAAAGTATATATCTAGGTAGGAGTTAGAAAGAAACAGTCGAACAAGGACTTAACCCAATGAGGATATGACTCAAGGGGAGTGGTTCCATCCATATAATTAATTAGGGAGGAAACTGAAATAATAATCATCCACGAGGAAATAACTCAGTGGGTAATGAGAAAGGTTAAATTCTTTTTACCTATGGGGATGACACTCTACTATTCAGATAGTACAGACGCACCAAACTTGTATGGGGAAATAATGTCACCAAAATAGGGGATAAGAATAATGATATCAAATGCAATGAAAATGAATGATGAAATATAAGACATATGAATATGTATGTTTGATTGATAATTATGCTGACAAAACTATCACAAAGGATACAAATGTCACAGATTTGAATCATCGCTACAACACATGGGTAATCTCGACAAGATGGAAACACCAACTGGAGAAACATGTTAGGGATGGATGCAAATCCTCATGCTCTGAATATCTCAAACCTAGATAGGGAAAGAGAGAAGATTTGCCGAGGATTTGAACTGTCAACTTTGCAGGGAATTTTAGGTCAACACCATATCAACTGGGAGGACAACCTCGCAGGGGACTAAATGAAACACTGCTCAGAATCATCACTTACGGGAATCGAGAATGAACTCCACCGGGGGCTTCAGAATATAGAACTCGGTACGGGATTTGAGTCAAACTATTGAAGATGTGATCCTATCAATCAACTGCGGCGGTGACCCACGAACTCAGCTGGGGAAACCTGACTTACTGTTGGGGAGGAAAAAGTTACCAACCGCTTAGGGAAGACCAAAAATGCTTCGCACTTTAGGAGTCACCTGTTCTCAAATTGTTGTGATATTCTTTACTGAAATTGATCGCTTTTTAAAGTAATTGCTTTCATATTTTTTTAAGAAAAAAAGGATTTTTATTTATTAATTTATTTCCAAATTACCATCATAAAATTCAATTCTATTTAGCTGAAAAATAAATAAAAGTAGAAACAATTGGATAAAAAGCTCAACTTTATTTAATAGAATGGTAATCCATGAATGACAAGACTCCATAGATCTTTACAAAAGTTGAAAATGGTAATTTACATGGAAAAAGGCTATATTGAACACAATGATCACTAATCCTTATACAAACTTTAATATTTGTTGCGATCTTGGCTTCGGTTGAGAATGATGAATCTGAACCGAATGACTTGCTCAAAACGTCCCCCATGACTTGCTCAAGCCAAATGTTCACTTCTTCCACCTTGAATAACTTTTTATATGGACTTCAAATGGAAAACATTACTTTATAAAAGTTGTAGCTCTTTCAAAGCTCTTCAATTTGGCCACACATTTGACCTCATTTGGATTGGGCATGAAGGAGTTATGCATTTTATAAGTTGAGGAAAATCACTTGTTCAATGGTAATCACCCAAAATGACCTATAATGTTTCCTCTTGGAACATGCATTTGAAAGTTGAATTTGAACTTCCTCAAAACATAAAATTTGAAGTATACATCTTGAATTTGGTCATGTAAGTTTAATGGCTTTAATCTAATAAAAAATGAGCAATTTATGGTCTTGGGGAGTTGACCTCTTAACTAGGGTTCAGACAAAATGACCTATAATCTTTCACCATAAAAATGACTTTACAAGAAAAACTAGATCTAGACTTCAACATGAAAGTTGTTTAGAATGTCATTTTAAGTAACTTTTCTCTCGGAATCATTTTCATATGACAAACATTGTAGGAGATAGGGTCTAGGGAACCCCAATTTTGACCATTGACTTTCTTTGGTCAACCACCACGAACCATCTTGCTAACTTGACATTCTCTTGATTTTTGGGACTCATGGAGGATCATATATGTGAAGAATGATGTAATATGAAGTATCCCTTGAAATATTTGATCAAATGATGAAGAAACTTAATGAGGAAGTCACACAAGATACCCAGATGAATTAGGGTTTCCAAGTCAAACAAGCTTCAAACTCTTGATGAATTCTTGATCAAAATGATATGTGAAGACCATGGGGGTCCATATATGATGCCTAGACTCAATGTGAACCATCTCTTGGCTAGTCTCCTTGCATTGAGGGCCTCAAACCCTAGATATTAGCTTGATAGGGAAATGGTGGATGCACACACTACCTACAAAAGAACAAAGCTATACATTAACATATTTTTGGTATTTTGGTTAGTAAATAATGAGAAACAAAGTATGATACAATCAAATGTGCTTGATGATCTCTCCCAATACAGACCTAATGAATGAGAGGTAAGGAGGATGCCAAGGTGTGATCCCAAATCCAATGCATATGATGAGATAGCATGAGGGACCTTATGGTCAAAATTGGGGTCTTACGGATGCCCCTATTTAAGGAAATTCTAACTGAGGACGTGAAGGTTAAAATCTTCGTATCGGCTCTATAGAATGGACTTAAATAACAACCTATAGAAACAAATTTTGGTCCCTAAGAGACCTCGTGATGCATAGGATATGAATGTTAAAAATAATCTTTATGGTGAAATATTGCCACAAAGGAAAAGAACATGGAGAGATTGAAAGTCCACATGAGTATAATGCATTCCGTAAGGAAAACTCACTAGGGAGACAGAGACTCTTGGGGATAAAAGATGTGTGTAAGCCAGGTTATGACTTGAAAACTGTCGGAGACACGAGGGATTCCATGAAAATAAATCAATGGAAGGACTCAGTCTGGGGGTAAGGGAAAATCTGCAGGTGAAAAGGGTATATCAAAACAAACCAAAATACTCGAACCGAGCGTGAAATTAGCGACTTCATTGAGGAAATACGCACTCAAACTCAATTGGGGAAGAATGAACTTCAACACAGGAGTACCATAAGTACATTATCTATTACTGGTTACTGGGTAGGAAGATAATATACTATGACAGAGAGGCATCCGTTACCGATTAGGGTAAACATAATAAGGATGACCCACTGAGGAACAAGGAGGTGTGTTCATTACCAGTTATTTGGTAAGAATATCCTACTGGGGAAAATATCAAAATAGGATTTACAACTACTGGTTACTGGGTAGAAGACCACAAAGAGAGAATATTCGTCACCGGTTAAAGTGAACATGTCAGAGATAGACTCAGAGGAAGAATATTCGTCATCGGTCAGGATGAACATATCAAGGATAGACCACCTAGGGAAATGGGAAGAATATCTGTTACTGGTTAGGGTAAACATATCAAGGATAGACTGCCTGGAAAAGTAGGAATTATATCTATCGATTACTAGATAGAATACCAAAGAGAGAATATTTATCACCGGTTAAGATGAACATATCGAGGATAGATTCAGCAGGGGAAAGCTGGATTTACAACTACCCGTTACGGGGAAGAAGACCGAAAAGAGAGAATATCCGTCACCGGTTAAAGCGAACATATCAATGATAGCCTCAGAGGAAGAATATATGTCATCGGTCGGGATGAACATATCAAGGATAGACTGCCTGGGGAAATGTGAAACCGAATACGCTAGGGATAACAAAAGAAGTAGATTACTTTTACCGGGTATTAGGCAAAAGTGAAGTCCTCACAAATCGAGAAGAATATTACCAGTTACTAGGAAATAGAGTCTCGGAACCAAATGTATATATCTAGGTAAGAGCTAGAAAGAAACAGTCGAACAAGGACTCAACCCAATGAGGATATGACTCAAGGGGAGTGGTTCCATCTATATAATTAACTGGGGAGGAAACTGAAATAATAATCATCCACGAGAAAATAACTCAGTGGGTAATGAGAAAGGTTAAATTCTTTTTCCCTATGGGGATGACACTCTACTATTCAGATAGTACAGACGCACCAAACCTGTATGGGGAAATAATGTCACCAAAACAGGGGATCAGAATAATGATATCAAATGCAATGAAAATGGATGACGAAATATCTCACATATAAATATGTATGTATGATTGATAATTATGCTGACAAAACTATCACAAAGAATACAAATGTCACAGATTTGAATCATCGCTACAACACACGGGTAATCTCGACAAGATGGAAACACCAACTGGAGAAACATGTTGGGGATGGATGCAAATCATCTGGCTCCGAATATCTCAAACCTAGACGGGGAAAGAGAGAAGATCTACCGAGGATTTGAACTGTCAACTTTGCAGGGAATTTTAGGTCAACACCATATCAACTGGGGGGACAACCTCGTAGGGGACTAAATGAAACACTGCTCAGAATCATCACTTTTGGGAATCGGGAATGAACTTCGCCGGGGGCTTCTGAATATAGAACTCGGTACGGGATTTGAGTCAACCTATTAAAGATGTGATCCTATCAATCAACTGCAGCGGTGACCCACGGACTCGGCAGGGGAAACCTGACTTACTGTTGGGGAGGAAAAAGTTACCAACCGCTTGGGAAGACCGAAAATGCTTCGTCCTTTAGGACTCACTTGTTCTCAAATTGTTGTTGATATTCTTTAGTGAAATTGATCGCTTTTTAAAGTAATTACTTTCATATTTTTTAAGAAAGAAAAGGATTTTTATTTATTAATTTATTTCCAAATTACCATCAGAAAATTCAACTCTATTTAGCTGAAAAATAAATAAAAGTAGCAACAATTGGATAAAAAGCTCAACTTTATTTAATAGAATGGTAATCCGTGAATGACAAGACTCCATAGATCTTTACAAAAGGTGAAAATGGTAATTTACATGGAAAAGGGCTATATTGAACACAATGATCACTAATCCTTATACAAACTTTAATATCTATTGCGATCTTTGCTTTGGTTGAGAATGATGAATCAGAACCGAATGACTTGCTCAAAACTTCCCCCATGACTTGCTCAAGCCAAATGTTCACTTCTTCCACCTTGAATAAATTTTGATATGGACTTCAAATGGAAAACATTCCTTCATCAAAGTTGTAGATCTTTCAAACCTCTTCAATTTGGTCACACATTTGACCTTATTTGGATTTGGCATGAAGGAGTTATGCATTTTCTAAGTTGAGGAAAATCACTTGTTCAATGGTAATGGCCCAAAATGACCTATAATGTTTCCTCTTGGAACATGCATTTGAAAGTTGAATTTGAACTTCCTCAAAACATAAAATTTGAAGTATACATCTTGAATTTGATCATGGAAGTTGAATGGATTTCATATCATAAAAAATGAGCAAGTTATGGTCTTGGGGAGTTGACCTCTTAACTAGGGTTCAGACAAAATGACCTATAATCTTTCACCATAAAAATGAATTTACAAGAAAAACTAGATCTAGACTTCAACATGAAAGTTGTTTAGAATGTCATTTTAAGTAACTTGTCTCTTGGAATCATTTTCATATGACAAACATTGTAGGAGATAGGGTTTAGGGAACCCCAATTTTGACCAGTTGACTTTCTTTGGTCAACCACCACAAACCATCTTGATAGCTTGACATTCTCTTGATTTTTGGGACTCATGGAGGATCATATATGTGAAGAATGATGTAATATGAAGTATCCCTTGAAATATTTGATCAAATGATGAAGAAACTTAATGAGGAAGTCACACAAGATACCCAGATGAATTAGGGTTTCCAAGTCAAACAAGCTTCAAACTCTTGATGAATTCTTGATCAAAATGATATGTGAAGACCATGGGGGTCCATATATGATGCCTAGAATCAATGTGAACCATCTCTTGGCTAGTCTCCTTGCATTGAGGGCCACAAACCCTAGATATTAGCTTGATAGGGCAATGGTGGATGCACACACTACCTACAAAAGAACAAAGCTATACATTGACATATTTTTGGTATTTTGGTTAGTAAATAATGAGAAACAAAGTATGATACAATCAAATGTGCTTGATGATCTTTCCCAATGCAAACCTAATGAATGAAAGGTTAGGAGGATGCCAAGGTGTGATCCCAAAGTCAATGCATATGATGAGATATCATGAGGGACCTTAGGGTTAAAATTGGGGTCTTACAAATAGAAGCAACAAAAAAAAGAGGAATAAATAAAGTTCTTTTATCTGAAATTGGGTTGAAGTAGAATTTAGGTTTGTTTCTTTTGCAAATAATTTATTAAATATTGAATCAATATCAAAAAAATGAGTACAATGTAAAATACTCCCACAAAGACTCTCAGAAGCACCCCTTAGAGCATATAGAAATTGAGCTAAGTGTTTCTCTTCTCTTTGATGAGTGTACGCTTTGACAGCTTTTAATTCTGTCGATTCCATAAGATTTAACTGATCTTGTTAGAACATCAACCAATATATAAGATTAAAGAGAAAATAAATTAAAATACAATAAACATTATTGATCTTTGTTAACTTATTTCGGCCAATGGTGCCTACCTCTACAACTATAGAGTAACTATAGTTATCTTGATTTCTTTATAATAATTATGGTTACAGTGTCACAAGAAATATATGTAATAATACGACTCAAATTACAATAATACCCATGTAGTGTACTGCGGTGGCTACTTCCACCGCACCATAAGTCATTTGTTGACAACAAATAATTAGGCGTAAGACCCATTTAGAATTTTTATATATTGTGTTCCTCTTTTTCCTAATATGAGCCATACTAAAAAATCTCCACTTTAGTAAATGACAAGTTGCATGACGATCACATCCTGCCAACTAGGGAGCTACACCTACCACTTAATACTGAGAAAAATGTAACAAGTTCAAGCAATGCTTGAACTTGTCGTTGATGACTGGCTTGGTCAACTTATAAGTTGTATTCTCTGAATTATGAATAATTTCACCTTTCAAATAATATTGATCTAAATTCAAGTAACTTTTTGATCTTGAGTAACCTCACATCAATATGCTTGGTCCTGGCATGATACATCTGATTATTTTCCAAATAAATGAAACTCTAACTATCACAATACAATTGAACTCCATATGGCTCAACACTCAATTTTTCCATAAATCTCATAAGCATAAGGCTTATTGGCAGCTTCACAAGCTGCCATGAACTCTGCTTCAGTTGTAGACATGGCCACTATGGATTGAACATATGGGTTTGAACAAAATAGGCCCTCCTGCTAAAGTAAAGACATACTCTATTTTATACCTTCTATCATCCATATCACCAACATAACTTGAATCAACATATCCTACAACCAAAGGATACTCTTGTTCACTCTTAAGTATTATACCAAGACCCATTGTACTCTTCAATTACCTAAAAATCCACTTGAGTGCTTCCTGGCGACACTTTCCTGGTTTGGACATAAACTTACAAAGTTGACTTATAACTTGTTTTAAATATGGTCTAGTGCAGACCATAACATACATTAAACAACAAACAACATTGGCATAATGAACCTTTGACATATACCCAACTTCTGCACCAATCTTTAGAAACTGATCTAATGAGAGCTTAAAGTGATTTTCCAATGAAGTACTCATAGACTTTGAATTACTCATGTCAAACTTATCTACACATTTTCAACATATCCTTTATGAGATAACCATAATTTTCTAGCACTCATGTTACTGTGAATTTCAATACAAAGAATCTTCTTAGCAACACCTAAGTTTTTCATGTCAAATTGTTTTTTAAACATGTTTTTCAGTTCATTTATGTTATTTAAATGATTAGTAGCAATCAATATAACATTAACATACAATAACAGGAAAATAAAAGAGCCACCATCAACATTCCTAACATAAGAATAATAGGTATACTCACACCTTATGCAGTGAATCTGAAGCATGTATGAATCAAACCGTCTGTACCATTTTATTGGAGAATGCTTTAAACCATACAGAGAAAATTTCAATTTAAAAACTAGTATGTCATGTCTAGTGTCACAGAACCCCTCAAACTTCTCCATGTAAATTTTCTTATCTAGATTACCATGAAGAAGTGTTGTCTTCACATCCATCTGCTCTAAATGAATGTGTTTGGATACCAAGGCTAACAATGCCCTAATAGAAGTATGTCTCACGACCACAGAGAAAACCTCATCATAGTCAATCCCCTTATGTTATGAGTACCTCTTTCTATAAGACGAGCATTTTTTCTTTCTTTTTCTGCTACTGCTAGTTTTCTTTTGAACCACCACTTACAAGTGATGACCCTTTTTCCAATTAGGAAGCTTAAAAAGATCCCATGTTTAATTTTTCTTCAAGGTATCCATCTCCCATACCATTTCACCCATACAATTATCATTCTCTTAGATAGATATAACCTCTATAAAGGTGGAAGAGTCTCCATAACTAGTAAGAAGTATTTGATTGTTGCGGAATTGATTTTGTATGACCATTTCCTCCTTCATACACTAATAATTAAATTTTAGTGGCAGTAGATGTAGCACCTCAAATTTGCACCTCCCATTTGTACATTCACTTTTAGGTCATTAGCATTGCATAGCATGTTGCATTTCATCAGTCAAAACTGATCAGGAGAATCCATCTGTGCAAGAGAGCAAGAGCATTTTCCATGAGATGAAAGCCCTATGGTGGTTCCAATGAGCTTACATGACCTAAGGATCATTTTGAATCAATTTGGCCAAGTGTTGAAGGCTTAGATTCATCAGTGCATGACCAAGTCATCTGAAGTCAACAAAAGTCAACTGCAAAGTCAATTATGGATTTGGAGGTGGGAAGTGATCAGAGATACTTCATTCATGTCCAGACAAGTCTCATTTGACATTTCAAACACTTACATTGAAGAATTTGAAGTCAGGTCAAGAATTTCCCAAAATAGCAAGTGACCTATAATTTGAAATTTCCAAAAATGGAAAGGTTTTGTACCAACTTCAACATAATTTTACATCATCAAGAAAGCTTCTAATGAAATTTTGTCCAACATGAAAGTTGAATATCTTTCTCTCTCATTTCCAAAAAGTCCAAGATCATGAATTTCTAATGTGTGGTTGAGGAGATATGATCCAATTATGGCAAAGTGTGCTTAAAAATTCAAATGGGCATAACTTTTGAACCAAGGCTCCAATTTGGGTGGTTCTTTTTGAATTTTGTTCATCATGACATGCACTTTCCAAACATCTCATTACATGGCATGAAATTCCTTTGCATTATCATGTGCTCATTCATGAAGTTTTTTGAAGGAAATTTCATAAAATCAATTTGGATGGTCATATGCATAAAATATCAATTCCAAAGCTTGCATGGGCCTTGTTTAAGTGGTTTTGGATCAGCATTGTGCACTGTTCACGCATGCATTTCATGCATGGGGGTGAAAATCCATTTTGTACATACACCTCATAACTTGTTAATTCTACTTAGCTTTGGCTTAAACAGGTTTTCAGGATGATTAGCAAGTGATATATAAGGTTAATCACAACTGCATTTGGCATTAACAACAGTTTTCAGATCTAGATCCCAAAATCAACCAAATTTTTCTCTCAAAAATATTTCCAAATTCTTCACACAAAAGCCATTTCTATTGATGGATTCATGATCAGGAAGTGTTTTTGAGGCAAATTGAACGTGGACTTGGATCAAATAGTGCCAGTTTGGACCATACTCGAAGCTTGAAGGTTCAATGGAGATTTTAAAATCAACTGGATTCGTGCTTGTTTGAGCTTCATTTTTTCCATCAATCATCTCCACAAGCATCATAGAGGAGCTTTGGACTATTACATGCCTTGGATAGCGCGACTCAAAGGTGCTGCTCTTCAAGAGGTTGATTTTCGATCCTCTTAACTTTGCAATTCATCATGACATTCGTGTAGATCTTTGATTGGTGATGATTCTGGTATAAAAATTGATTGAAATGGTGCATTATTGATGAAGTTATGCATGTTTGAAAGTTTGATGTAAATTTTTCTTTTCTTCGATTTGGATGATGTATGATGTTTTGGCATGATTTGTTGCTTGATCTTGCATGTGCATGGAACAAGGATTCGTTTGGTATAATTTTTATTGATTTCTGGAACGTTTTTGGATTTTCTAGAATTTGCTTATGAACATCATGCAATCTTCATCTTCAACCTATGAAGATCATGCCGTTTCCAGAATTCGCTACGAATTTGCTACGAGTTCTTCATGGATTAGCTACGAAATCTTCATTTGCTACGAAATTCTGGGAACGTGTTGCCAGCGCTAGGGCTTTAGTTGAAACGATGTCGTTTTAGGTTGGGCGCGCAAATTTGAATCTGGAAAGGGTTCGATACTAAGCGAGCGCATTCTTTCAATTGCCTTGCATTTTTTCACATATTCTCTCCATTTTGCCATGCTTGGTCCATTTTTACTTCAAATTTTTTCATTAACTTCCTAAAATCATAACAAATTGAAAACTCATCCAATTTAATCCCAATTTTTTGCAAAATGCTCCTTATTCTGTCTAGTTTTTTATGATCATAAATTGGAAAGTTGTGCTTGGCTGGAAAAGTAATTTGTTCTAGGATGATTGAATACATATGCATGTGTGTTATTGCCTTGTTCTTTCCATCATAAAATGCTCAAAAATAATCCAATGAACTTGAAATTTTGCATGTTGATTCTAGAAACATTGATGGACATTTTGGCTTTGGTTTGACATTTTTTCCATGATCCATTTCTGTTTTATGCTTGTGTTAACTTGGTGTGACAATTTGTGTCACACATTTGGTTGTCTGACTTGTACAATGTGATTGCCATGCCAAATGATCTCCAATCCTCTGATTTTTTGTGTGATAGATGTTGTGGATGTCTTGTTTACTCATGAATGTTTCCAGAATTATTTGAATCATTTCTGTTTTGATTGAGAATTTTCATTCATGTTGATCATTTGGATGCCTTGAATTGGTCATTGACTTCACTTGCTTGCTACATGAACTTGCCTATTGCTATTGATTTGGTACTTTTTAGGACTTATTCTTGAGTGATTAAACATGCTTTGTGTTGAGTTTGTGGTTCTGTTTTGGATTTTTGATCCTCTTTTGACCCTAGGATTTGACCTAGTGGTTTGGACTTACCATTTGGATTGTGAATTTCAGGTTCAAGTGTACATTTCCATGATTGGAGTGGCTCCTTCATTTGAGCTTGATCCTTTGTTGTTATTTGCTAACATTGTGTGTTTTGTAGGCTTTGAGGAAAATTCATTTGTGTTTGCCTAATGCCTTGCACCATTGTTTCCTGATTGGATGTGTCTGTCTATGTGATATTAACTGTTGATTGTTTGTCTGTACAGTTGAACTGATTGGTTTAGTTGTTTTCACAGGTACTTAAGTTGCTTTAAGTTCATCTGAATTTTGCTTTGCTAGCTTGTGGTTTGCATACCACTGAGGTATAATTTCTTGATCTTCATGTAGTCTGGAAGACCTACTGTTATTAGTAGGCACCTATCTGAAGCCCTCCTTAAGAGGCAATGCTTGTGTTTGTTTAATTTTGTGCCAAGCAGGTTAAGACCTCTTAAGAGGCAATTGGCAGATAAAAGGGATGTGCAATCCATCCCCTGCTATTCAGTTGTGTCATTCACTTTGCTCACACACCATGTGTTGATGCATTGTGAATAAGAACCCAAGATCTTGTTGTGTCAGTCATCTGTGGAGAAGAGTTCCTACATTCTGAACTCCCACACTTTCTATTTTGAGTCAAGCTCTCCCAGGCCAGGGATAAGAGTTGTGAGGTCTTACCCTCACTTCCCATTTCATCTGCTTCACCCTAACTCTCAATGTTAGGGTTAAGAGCTCAAAACACCCCATTCCAGTTGGCTTGTTTCTGCAGCCTAACCTTGTATGAGCCCAATTGTTTGCATATAGTGTGTGTGCTTGCTTTATTGTGCTTGTTTGTTTGACCATGCTGTTTAGGCTAGCTTGCTTCTTGTTCAAGTTAGGATAGAAACCTCAACATAGGGATCGTATGCATGACAACTTCTAGGCTCGAGTCGTAGTCTCCCTAGTAGCTTGTTATCCCCTTTGTCTCTGGTTAGGTTAGAAGTTCTTTCCCTGTGTAGGGGAACTACGTCGCCCTGATCCTCATGCCAAATGAGGTACGTAGGCAGGAGATGAGCTGACCTCTCCGGGCGCCCTTTTTTTCTTTTTCACCCCTTTGTGTGTGTTAGGAGTCTGACGTAAGTCCAGCGATTGGCAGTTGGTTTCCTGTGTCTTGTTTGCTTGTTGGAGTCTGACATAAGTCCAGCGATTGGCAGTTGGTTTCCTGTGTGTGTGTTTGTTGGTTCGGAGTCTGATGTAAATCCAGCGATTGGCGTTCAGTTTCCATGTTTGCCTGTTTGTGTGGAGTTTGACATAAGTCCAGCGTTTGGCAGTCGGTTTCCTGTTTGTGTTTTGTTTGGCGTGCGTTAGCCGAGCTACGAGTGCTCTGAATCTTCTCTAGTTAGAGAAGATACGTATGCATAGGATGCGACATCCTAGCGAGCATGTTTCCCCTGTTCCCGAACTACGTCGACTCTGATGTCTGTGTCTGACAGACTACGTAGGCCCAGGATGCGATATCCTGCCGAGTCTCGTTTCTTCCGTTTCTTTCGTCTTTCTGTGTTTGTTTACAGCGTGTGTGCAGTTTGTGAGCAGTTTCTAGCAACCTTTCTTCTATTCTTTTGTGCGTGGATCCCGTCGAGTACGACGGATGCGTAGGGGTGCTAATCCATTCCCTTCGCATAACCGACTCCCGATCCCATCTTTCTCTGGTCGCGAGACCATGATTTTTCCAGGTTTACTTCGAGCGTTTCCTTTCCCTCCTTTGGGATAAATAACGCACGGTGGCGGCTCTGTTGTTTCGTTTTCCCGCCGGTTTTTCGCGTAATGCGACAGTAGACTAAAAATTCAAACGGGTTGAAGAAATCGTAACACCCAAAGCTGACGACAAAACGACAGTAAATATCCTTAAAAGAAACATTTATGCCTACTTTGGAACACTGAAGATACTCATAAGTGACAGAGGATCTCATTTATGCAATAGTAAACTATCTAAAGCTCTAAAATATTAAGCAAAATGTAGCATCTCCTTATCACCACCAAACCAATCGGCAAGCTGAAGTGCATAACTGATAAATTAAGAGATTTTTTTTAAAAGATAGTATCTTCATCACGAAAATACTAGTTATCAAAGATGGATGAATATTTGTGGGCTTATAAAAGATAGTTTAAATATCCTATTTGATTCCATCCTTTTGAAATGTTATATGGTAAGTCATGCCATGTCCTAGTAGAATTAGAATACAAAGCCTATTGGGAAATCAAATTCCTGAACTTTGACCAATCCCAAGCAGCATAAAAAAGAAAGATACAACTCCATTAATTAGAAGAAATATCAGGTCGAGCATACGAATCCTCCAAATTTTAAAAGAGAAAGTCAAGAAGTACCATGATCAACGCCTCATGAGAATAAAATTCAGACCTAGAGAAATGGTCTTACACTTCAATTCCAGACTAAAATTGTTCCTAGGAAAGTTAAGATCAAAATGATTTGAACCATTCAAGATCAAGAAAATCAAACTGTATGGAGCAGTAAAATTAGAAGATCCAGTTTCAGAAACAAACTGGACAATCAACAACCAAATATTAAAATCGCAACTAGGCAGTGAGGTTGATAAAAGCACCAAAGTTATTCCATTGTATGACCTTTAAAATAAAAAAAATGTCAAGCTAATGACGTTAAAAAAGCTCTTATTGGGAGGCTACCCAATATTTTAGTAGTAAATTATTATTTGTCTTAAAACACTTTTGTGTGTGTGAGTACTACTTAAATTCATTTGTATGGATATGGTTCAATTGATTTGAAAAATTCAAATGCATAGAAATCAAAAAAGCTAGGTTGATGACAAAAGTCAAGAACAATTGCGTGATAAAAAGGTTTTATTATTTTAAATGTTTCATTCATAATTGATGATTTAATAATTTGTGAATTATAGCATCACTATGAATTATTTTCTTACAAAAAGTTTGATTTTAACACTGTCTAGTGAAACATTTAAATGAAAGTCGGGAACCATATAAGCCTAATAGAGTGATATTTGCGCAACCATATGTTTTAAATAAATAATGAGAGGGGGACATGCATGTCAACTATGTGAATTTTGCTTCATTCTTGCTATTACTTGATATATTTGAAGTGATGGATATGATCAATGCATTGTTTGTTATTGAGTGAAAAATTACTTGACCAAAAAGTCTACCTTTCGTGATCCTTTAACCAACCACCCCTTTGAGCCTAAAAGTGACATTTTTGTTCTTTTAAAGCTAAGACCCTTAGCCAATTTTTAAAATAATAACAATGTTCACCACCTTGTCTTATGGATAGGAAGGCACTTAAAAATTCAAGGGTATTTCAAACAATAAAGTTGAGTAGAAAGGAAAAGTTTTGAAAAATAAAATCAAGTAGTAATTATGAAAAGAAAGAAAATAATATGCTTTGACAAAACAAAAAGAAAGAAAAAGAAAATAAAAATAAAATAAAATGTTAAAGCATACAAATAAAGAAAAATTCACCAAAAGAAAATATTGTAAAGTGGAAAAGAATAAAGAGACTATTTGAAAAACAAAGTGATATACCAAAAATATTTTGCTCTCTTATTAGGCTTTTTCTGTCCAAAGAAAAATAAATATTTTTTGTACTATAACCATGTTACAACTAAAAGAAAAACCTTAGTGATCCATGATTGATAATGTATTTTATGGCATTGCTTAGATAAAATAAAAAATGTTAGTTTATGAATTGCCCAACAATGAGAGAAACACTAACCTTTTTAAGAGATAATTAGTGAGATTATCATTCTGATGAATAATTGGCTGTTGATCTAGACATGTTTTGAAATCTTACTTTGATAAAGAAAATTTTTCATCTTCATGCCATGATTTATAGATATTTTTAATTTAAACGTAAAATTTCATTGAAAAGAAAAATCATGTCATAAAACGATGATTTTTCAAAAGTTCTTGATCAAGTCATTAACTTCTTATGAAACATGCATTTTGAACTTTTCTAAACCCTTTGAATAGATTTTGTTTGAGGATAAACAAAAGGATAATTTGGGGAGAGTTGATAAGTGTCAAAATTAGGTCAAATACGTAGGCGCTTATTAACCTATTTTAAAAGTAATAAATGGAAATTTTTTAAATAATCAATGAAAAGTGATAAAATACCTCTTTGGATATTTTAACTGCACATTAACTAAAAATAGGTCAATATTATTAAGAAAACACCAAATCAACACCAAATACTTTGCCAAAGAGAATACCCAACAATCAAGGCTCGCTAAGCCAAGAATAAAGGCTTACTTAGTGAGAAAAGATGGAAAAGAAGACATCACGACGAAGTAACTTCAGGTTAAGATTTTGGTCTTACTTAGCGCAGTGCCAAAGCACGCTTAGCGAGGTAAGGAAGTTCATGACTTTAGGACTAAGTTACTTCAAGGTGAAAGAAAGGTTTATGCGCTAGGCGAGGATGAGCGAAGCGCCTACTGATCTAAGGCAACCAAAACAAGTTGCATGTGAGTTGGAAAATATTTGCAGAGAAGAAAGTAGTCGACCTAAGTGCAGATGGGTAACATTCTTAGTGAGCATACCAGCTCATACGATGTAAATAGGGGTCCATTGAGTTCAAATGGATATCGTCGATGAATTTGAGGTATTGTTTCAAAGAAATTTAGGTTAACACTACAAATTACAATAGGAAAGAATATGAGCGAAACATTGAGGGCATAAGCGCTACTCGAGGAATCGCCGTAGATGTTGTTCAACTTCTTTCTTCTAGAGCTTAATTGTAAAGCTATAATGAGTAAGCTTAACTAATTTTCTATTTTGTTGGGGTTAGATATAGTTGTTATAGTACTCATGTTTTGATCTCGACAATGACATTCTATGTAATTCTTCTTAAGCTTTAAGATTGATGGATTCTTCGTTCTTAATGTTTGTTTTGGAATGACTACCTTAAACTTGTTTTCATGTTATGACTTGATATTCGAAAGATACTTGTCATTAATAGATCCAAGTATTTCATATATTGGATATGCTAAAGTATAAACATGGATTTAGATTAAGTATCCACATTGACTATTAAAACTTAATGATGACGTATTAGTTAATAGCCTAAGAGATCATCTATTAGGTTATACGACTGATCTCATGTCACTGACTCAGAAATGGGTTGCGATGAGAATTCTGCAAAGTAATATTAATATATTATTATAATTAAATATTATTGGCCAAAGATGCTACATGAGAATAGGTCAATGAAATATAACCCCACCAAGTTTTTTCATTGGTAATGCCACAAGTCCAATTTTATTTTTGTTATTTTACATTTTAGTATTCACCAACATTCAACCATCTGATAAAACCAATCTTCAAGTAACAAAAACTATTGTACGATCTTTAGAACACAATCAATCCATGTGGAACCGATAAAAATTGTACTTACTATTTGCACTACAACACCTTTATTACTACTTCTTATTCTAGTACTTTTTATTTCAGTTCCACTTTCTACCTAACTGTACATACTGGAATTCCTTGCAAATTTGTTTTACATCCCTAAAATGACTTTTTCCCTGAACTATATCTTGAAGACGATCGGTAAAACTAAGTTGCATAATAGCCTTTGCTTTATTAATTTTCCTACCAACCCAAATAATAATGTTGTTAGGACTAGTCATAATACTAACAACATATTCCTACTATCTATAATCTCGCCATTAGTAACTGTAACTTATGGAGTATTCGCCCAGGCCACCTTCTCATGAAATCTTACTCACATTAATAAATATTTCTATTTACATCTTACATTTAAATTAATTTTTTTTCACATGTTTTTATGCTAAACGAAAAAAGTTTTCCTTTTAATCATAGTGTTAATTCCGTTGTATCTTGTTTTGATCTCATTCATATAGACATTTGGGATCTTATTTCGAACCCATTTGTTTTAGAGAATAGATATTTATTAACCATTATTAAGGATCACAACAAATTTTTGTTTGATATATTTGATGAAAGTCAAGTCTAAGACATCCTTTTGAATTAAATACTTTATCCAATATGTTCAAACTTAGTTTCATAAAACTGTTTAAAAAAATACATCCTAATAATGACCAATAACTTATAATGAAATTGTTTTATCTAAATCATATGCCCTAACATCTAACTCCATGTCCCAATACACCTCGATAAAATGAGATTGTAGAAAGAAAGTATCAACATCTTTTGAGTGTTATTGATGCCCTTTCTTTTCAATATCATTTACCTTTATATTTTTTTAGCTAATGCTTTATCTCGTGTCATTTTTCTTATAAATATACTTCCATTCAAATTATTACCATTCAAAACACATTTTCACATTGTTTACAATGCCATACATGATTACTCTAACATAATGGTGTTTGGATGCATTGTTTTTGCTTTCGCTCCTAAGAGAAACATATCCAAGTTAAACCCTAGAATCCATAAATGTCTCTACCTAGGTGTAACACGGTGGGAGAACTGACTTTAGTTAAATGTTGCGGATAGCAAGAGTCGCCATCGACTTTTATTTTATCCAAAAGGAAAGGACATAAAAGAACAGGAAAGACCTTAAAAAGATTTTGAGTTCGGGGGGTAGGTTATACAAAGGGAAGGTATTAGCACCCTTTATATCCATGGTTATCCATGGGCTCTTAGTTACTTAGCTCACTTTGTTTGTTTGCAAGAGTGTAGTGTGTGATTAGAAAAATTTCTTTAAGTACTTTGTAATGACCCTCGTATGGGTGTATACAAAGCCTAGTTTAGAAATTGTGAGGTGTAAAAGTAATTTTGAAAAGTGTGAGCAAGTAACTATGAGATACCTACCCTAGATTAAGTCTTTCGTGTTCTCGTATATTCTTTCAATGGTACGCCCGTCCCTTAAACACATCCAAGGTAATGACTACCTATTCCTCTGAATCGTATCTAAGAACATACTTTTAATTTAAGTGTCAGAACCAAATCTTCGTGGCGATTTCTTTCTGAATTAAGTATCAGCACTAGACCTTCGTATAGATCGTCTCTGAACTGTTTTGAATTGTTGAATAGACCAGTAGAAATAAATCTTCGTGATGATTATCTCTTCTGGAAATATCCTGGATTAGGGAATAGATCTTCGTATAGACCGTTTGCCTACTATCCAAGAACAAAGGAATATCAGGATTAAATCTTCTGAAAATATCCTGGACTAGGGAATAGATCTTCGTATAGACCGTTTGCCTAATATCCAAGAACAAAAGAGTGTCAGGATGAAATCTCCTGAAAATATCCTAGACTAGGGAATAGATCTTCGTATAGACCGTTTGCCTACTATCTGAGGACACCTTGAGTAATGATTAAGTATCAGCACTAGATCTTCGTATAGATCGTTTCTGACCTGTTGTGAATTGTTGATAGTATTTTATCTGTATATAACCATCCTGCAAGGAAAATGTTAGTTTATGCAATATGTATGCATGCATGGCATGGTGCATCTAAGTAAATGTATTATGCACTTATGGATATGCCATGGTATGATGTAAATGATGTATGTACGAATCATGCGGCCTGAAGCGTCCGGATATCTTTGTATAACAACTGCTGGCTAGGGAAAATAAATCCCGATTCGTTGCTGAAGAATATGAGGAACTCGTTCCCGTCTTGATTGATAGTATAGTATTTGTCACTTCCCGTATTCGTTCGTCGTACTTCTATTGAAGGAAAAAGTTCCTGAGTATCCCGACTGAGGATAAAAGAGATGGACATAAATTCAAGGGGAGACGTAATTCGAAGTATCTATAAAGATAGATTTGCTCTACTGGGGATTTGTAGTGGGGATGAACCGGCGAAGCTTCGTTGAACTACTACCCTCGTTCGTCCTTAGTAAATACTATTACTGTATTTTATGCATTTCTGGTAAACATCAATCGTATTCAAAAGCATACATACATTCAAACACAACCAATGGACGTTTTCGCTTATGTAAATAGAGTAAAAGTAAATTTGGATTCAAAGATGAAATTTTATTTATATCACAAAGTGACCTATACATAGGCAAGTTTGTACAAGGAGACAGAAATCCTAGTAAGAGGAATTCGTCGTAAATTTTTATAAAACAAAGAAAACAGCTATGTGAAAAATGATCCTATTGAGTTTCAATTCTACTATTGCCATTATCTTCAAATATCTCATCTTCTGCTGTTGAGACAGAAACGATTGGATTGATCTTTATCTGTTTGAACTTGATTTAGGTAGCACCATCAGTTGAAGTTACATGAGTGATCCAAACGAGACATAGTCATACGCTTTAATCCCTAACTTTTGCCTGGATTGCCCTTTCAGGTTTTCAATCCACCGGGATACCCTTTTTTGCCCAAGCCGCCTTTTCAGGTTTTCGACTTGCCGGGTGTACATTTTTTTTATATATATCCCTAATTTTTGCCCGAACCCTTTTGGTTTGCCGGGATGCCCTTATTTTTGCCTAGGCCAGTCAACCTAGCGGGTCTCTTTTTATGCGTAGTATTTTTTAACTATGTCTGCGTTTACAGGTTGTGGAAAGTCTTCACCATCCATAGTAGTAAGCATCATGGCACCTCCTGAGAATACTCTTTTGACCACAAATGGTCCTTCATATGTAGGAGTCCACTTGCCCCTAGGATCACCCTGTGGTAGTATGATACGCTTGATTACAAAGTCACCAGCCTGATATACCTTTGGCTTAACCTTCTTATTGAAAGCTTTGATCATCCGTTTCTGGTACATCTGACCATGACAAACAGCTGCCAACCTCTTCTCATCAATCAAATTTATCTGGTCGAGTCGAGTCTGAATCCATTCATCTTCATCCAAGCCTGCATCCTTCATGATTCTTAGGAAGGGATCTGAACTTCAATGGGCAGAACTGCTTCCATACCATAGACTAAGGAGAATGGGGTTGCCCCTGTTGAAGTACGTATTGTAGTGCGATAACCATGAAGAGCAAATGGTAACATCTCGTGCCAATCCTTGTAAGTAACAGTCATCTTCTGTAGAATCTTCTTAATGTTCTTATTAGCAGCTTCTACTGCCCCATTCATCTTTGGCCGGTACGGAGAAGAGTTATGGTGTTTTATTTTAAATTGCGTGCAGAGTTCAGCAATCATCTTGTTGTTCTTCCGGAGAGAGCAGGTTTCTCAGATGTATATTTGATAAGATCCATCTTAGAAATCAATAAAGTGGTATGATTCAACATATACTGTCTTAGTCGGCGAGCAGCCTAAGCCAAAGCATAGCAAGCTTTCTCGAGCTGGGAGTATCTTGTTTCACAGTCGGTACCTTTTGCTAAGGTAGTATATTGCATGCTCTTTTCGACCAGACTCGTCATGTTGCCCCAACACACACCCTATTGAATTTTCTAACACGGTCAAATACATGATTAGAGGTCTTCCTTCAAATGGTGGCATCAGATTTATAGGTTCTTGGAGATACTTCTTGATTTTGTCAAAAGCTTCTTGACATTCATCATTCCATATCATCTCTTGATTTTTCCAGCGAAAACCTCTACATAGTCACGTAACATCCGACTCAATCTTTCTTTGACACTGTTTTCCAAGCCTGCTCCTATTTTGACTTCTTTCTTGTCTACTTCAGTACCCAGATTTACAACCTCAATTGATTCCTCATGCGGCTGTGTAACTTTCTCTTCTTGTTGTAATAACCTCGCAAGCTCTACAGGTACTTCACAATCTTCATCCTTTCCATCTTCAGCTTGATAGATCGGATTCTCGAAATTATAATTGGCAATAGTAGAACTGTTATCAACAGGATCCAGAGTGGATGAGGATCTGCATTTTAGCGATGTGGGTGTCTGTAAGAACACATAGCTGATGAAAAATAAAATAAAAGAAAAACAAAGAGCCCAATATTTACGAAAACGAAACGTCCATTGATTTTTATTGAATGAAGTATGCAAATGAAATGACATCCCGAAACAAGCATACCATTGTGCCCCGGGTAAGGCACAAGGCTTAAAAATAACAACGCAGTAATAGTATTTACTCCTGACTAAAGGAGATAGGAATAACATCTTCAGTCTTCCAATTGTTGTGCCCATCACCCACAGTAGGAAAAATCCAATTATCCAGATTGTAGTCTTCATTATAGTCACCCACAGCATTGATTTGATCTTTCATGTTCCCTTGATTGGTGATACGAGCAACACGAGCACGGCGAACAGCCTTCTGGGACTCTGCAGTGAAACCCAAACCAAACTTGTCAGACTTGTAAGGAATGTCGGGAAGCTGACCCCAAATAGTGCAACCACCTTCTTCAACCACAACTCTAGCATCTTTGAGGGAAGCCATTGTAGGAGGTACTCTGGTAACCACAGGAACTCTTTTAACCACAGGAGGAGCTTCAGTAGCGGGAACGACCCAAGGAACTACTTTAAATGTCTGGCAAGGAGTCTCAACATATTCACTTTCCACTTCAACATACTTAAATGTATTCACATGACTGACCATATATTCTTCCTCTCCATAAACAGTTACGATCTTTCCCTTCACTGGATATCTCAACTTCTGATGTAGAGTGGAGGTCACAGCACCTGCCCCGTGGATCCAGGGGCGCCCAAGCAAACAAGAGTACCCAGGACGAATATCCATTACATAGAAGGTAAAATCGAAGACTTGAGAGCCTACTTTGATCGGGAGATCTATTTCTCCATGCACCACTCTTCTTGAACCATCAAAGGCTCTCACCACTATATTACTTGGTCTTAACACAGCATCTTCAGGACTGAGCTTGTTCAGAACCTCTTTGGGAAGTACATTCAATGAAGAGCCATTGTCTATCAACACATGAGTCAAGGTAGTACCCCTACATTCAATGGAGATATGTAAAGCTCTGTTATGGTTTCTTTTGGCAGGAGTCAAGTCAGCATCAGAAAAACCTAACCCATTATCATAAGTCAGATGTGCAACACAATTTTCAATTTGATCCACAGAAATTTCATTTGGTACATGAGCAGTCCTTAAGAATTTGATCAAGGCTTTAGCATGAGCCTCAGAACACAGCAACAAAGACAACATGGAAATTTTGGAGGGAGTATGCCCCAACTGGTCAACAATATCATAATCACTCTTACGAATGATCTTCAGCACTTCTTCCATCTGTTTAGAGAGATTTTCAGCAGTCGGTGCTTCAGCTTGCACAGGTTCAACCACAGGACCTTTGCCTCGAGCATCAATACTTGGCTCAAAAGTGGAGGTAGTAGTTGGAAGAATTGTATTTTTTGAGGTAGCTGGAGGAGAGAAAATTCTTCCACTTCTGGTGATCTTACTAGATCCAGCAATATTATCAACATCAAGGTTATCATCACTAACAGGTGTATCAGTCAAAGGTTCTTGCTTAACACCATGGATATAAACATCAGAACCGTAATTCCAGGGTATAGCTTTATCAGAAGTATAAGGAATAGGGCCAGGAGTGGCAATAATCATGGGAGGCACTCTAACTTCAGCAACAGTCTTCACCAGGTCTTCAGTAGTAATTTTGATAGGACCCTTGGAAGTGATCTTGACAGTCTGTTCAAGAGCCATTTCTGCTGAAATAGACAGCGAGAAGATAAGATACATGTTCATAAGAAACCTGTGATGCAATAATATGGTATGTAGATGCTTATGCAATATTTTCAAGGACCGTAGGATTTAAATTTGTTTAAACCACCAAAAAGTAAGCTTTTATCAGTAATAAACTTGTTTGCCCCTTGGGCTTACAATAAAAATGAAATGATACAAAAAATGGGGTTTTAAGTCTCCCATGGACGTTTCCTCTTTGTGTTGAGGTATGAGTTGAGATTCCGCTCCTCGTGAAGTTGTTTTATTAGCTCCAGGATTCTTTCCTGACTTGCCTTGTAATGAGTCTCAAAAGTATCTTTTTGCTCCTTCAACTGGATCCAGGACCTCTGTAACTCTTCCATGTCAGTGGGCATGTCTGGATGAAGAATGATGTAAGAAGTATCTCCTTCAGCAACAGGCTCCATGGTAACTGGCAGGATAGCAGGATATGGCATCATAAGAGTCTGAGCACGAGATCATACCCATCTGAGATATGGTTCCATAGGAATAGTGTACTTGGGTTCCAGAGTCTTGCTGTCAACCTTGTTCACTTTACCCCATGCTCGTATGAACCTTTGACGGTAACCTTGAAGATCGTTGTCGTAGTCGAACACAATACCCTGAATAAGCATGTCATGAGGACCATCAGTCCGAGCGTAACCAAACTGACATAGAGCTAAAGAAGGGTTGTAGGTAATGCCCCCTCTTATGCCAAGGAGTGGCACATTAGGGAAATCCCCACAACGGTCAATGATGGTAACATTCTCCATAGATCTAGAGCACCAATGAATATCTGAATGAGAAAGTGACATAATCCTCTTGGACCACCTGAACCCTTG
Source organism: Lathyrus oleraceus (assembly GCF_024323335.1). Lineage (NCBI taxonomy): Eukaryota > Viridiplantae > Streptophyta > Magnoliopsida > Fabales > Fabaceae > Lathyrus > Lathyrus oleraceus. The sequence goes on from NC_066584.1 coordinate 88,865,067, forward strand.
TTCATTCTTCATCACTGATCGAGGAAGGTGAGAAATAAACCACCTAAATAATAGAGGTATGCAACACATCAGAGTTCCTCGTGCCTTCGTAGTACGGGTATGAAGAGAGTGTAAGATGTCTCTAAGTAATGTAGGCACTGGATTGCGAGTCAGAAATATGTTGATGGCGTGTACGTCTATGAACTGGTCTGGATTGGGGAACAGTACTAAGCCATAAATCAATAGGGCTAAGATCTCCTCAAAAGCATCATAACTCATAGCCTTCAGGAATACTTGAGCTTTCTCCATCAATACCTTAGCAAGAATACCCTTAACTCCACTCCTTGTTTCTAGGACAATGTCTGATTTCTTTAAATGTAAGGTTGCAGCAATGACTTCAGGTTTAGGCTCTTTTTCCAAGCCTGTGAAGGGTTTCTGATCAAGAATAGGTATACCCAGAAGCTTGGAGAACTCTTCCATTGTAGGAACCAGCTGATAGTCGAGAAATGTGAAGCAATGATGTTTAGGGTCAAAGAACTGAAACAGGACACTCATCATGTCTTCATTGAACCTTGAAGTGACTAGATCCAGTAGGTGACCATGCCTCTTGATGAACTGGGAGTTTTCAGAAACTTGAGAGACCAATTCCTTAAGCATAGGAGGTATTCCTACAAAGTTGATCCGGATAGTATTCCTACGAGCAGAAGCCATGACCTGCAACAAAGAACAAAGATAAATCCTTTGGTCCTTGAAATGGTTAGTGAAAATGCTATGCTTATGATGCATGATGATGCTATGATGTTATGCTCAATCACAAACATGTGGCACACACAAACAAGTCACACAATAGCCCTAGGTTTGAAGGCTTGCATGAGGTTTAAAGGTAAGTACCCTCCCCTGAAGTTTAGTTGATTCATCCTGTCCTACAAAAGTAACCAGGTTCTAAGGGATCTCAAAATCATTGATCCTTCACAAGGGTGGTTGTTCAGTAGGCAACTTACTTGCCAACAAAAACCCTCCAAGTTTAGGATCTCAATGAGTGTAGTATCGAGTATCAACCAACTTCAGTCTTACCAAAGCTGGTTATCTCACTACTTTCTAATGGCCAAGATGGGATGACTAGGGTTCTAAAAGTCAGTTAGTGTATTGACAACATATGGCAGCCTCATATTATCCTTAACTTGCTTAAGGAACATAAGCACCAACCAAGAAGTCACACTAACTATGGCCACCAGATCAACCATATCGATCTACGCCGTACAGTTTCTTTGGTCTATTGCCATTTACCTAAGGTACACTAGATCCGGGTTAGGATCTTTCACACATAAGAGCACCCAACAGATAAGTATAAAGCAAACAAGGCAAACAATTTTAAAGTGATCTAAATCCTAAGGGTACCCCTCTTTTATTAAATCCCCATCAGAGACGAAGATGATGCAAATGAATGTGAAACAAAAAATTGGTTAGAGTTAAAAATAGAGGGCAAATTTTGGGGTGCAACACTAGGTAACAAGTATGGTGTCAAAAGACACATTCTTTATGAACTCCAAACTAGATACATTTTCATATCTAAGGCCACTGCCTTTTTTGAAACCGTCTTCCCTTTCCCTATCCAAGGTTCCCTCCCCATCAACATGCCCAGTTCTACCCCTAACACCTGTACTGACATTAATCTTGGATACTTAGAAACCATAATACTCACTCCTTAGCACCAAATTCTTTCCTTGTTATACCCACTACAAATACCAACCAACCCTCCCCTGATCTACCCAACAACATTCCCACCAATTCTCCCTCTCTTATCCCTAACCTATAAGAAAATCGAATCACATATCTAAACCTATTGCATACCTCAAAGATTATCACTTTGCTCTTATCAAAGGTACTACTACTGATCTTTCAATTCTCTTAGGTAACTGTTAAGAAAAATATGCAGGAATTAAATTCCCTTGTGTCAGGGAAAGCCTGAGAGAAAAGATACATTTTGAGATAATAATTTTCTTCCTTTTTCATTACTTTTTGTGTCCTTAAATAGAATGCAAAGAATACAATTGTGCCTTAATTATGGGATCTAGAGACACTTGTCAACATCTACTACATTTGAAGAAGAGAAACCAAATTATTCTTATCCTAAATATTGCCAGGTACTAACGGTAATAAAGGCTGGAGATAGTACTATGACAGCTCACAAGCTTATCACCGCAAGATATTTGTTCATATTCTGAACCTAATGGGCAATTGGGTTGATCTTTTGGGCCTTTCTCTTGGCACAATATTGGAGTTGTTGTTGTCTATTTTATTTTTTCCTTTGTTTGTGTTGTTGGGACCCATTTGGTTTGTAACATTACCGTACCCATTGACACAAATCTTGTCCTCAAGATTAAAGTGAGGGTACTTTGCTTGAAACAGTGACTTTTGTTCCCAAGTTGCTTCGGAAATTGGAATGTCGTCCCATTGAATCAGTACTTCTTTGATTTCACCATGCAGAGGTTTGTGAGCTAGCACAGCAATTGGGGTCAGTTCTTGAGGCGAAAAAGCTATCGGATCGGGAAGGGGGGAGACCTGAGTAACTGGTTGGCCGTGACAAAGCTTGAGGAGAGACACATGGAAAACAGGGTGGATCCGAGAGGAAACAGGAAGCTCCAGCTCATAAGCTACTGGACCAATGCGTCGGCGGATGCGGAAAGGGCCGTAGTATCGCTTTGCTAGCTTCTGTGAGGGTCGATGTTGGACATGACTTTGTCGGTAAGGTTGTAATTTCAAGAAAACCCATTTATCAACTTCAAATTGTTTGTCCTTTCGATGGAGGTTTACTTGTTGAACGATAGGATTTATGGCTTTGGTGAGGTTTTCTTTGAGCAGACGGAGGATGCGAGCTTTGTTGTGAAGTAATTCATCTAAGGTGTTGATTTTGGATTTCCTAGTGGTGTATGGAACCAAGGTGGGTGGTTTGCGACCGTAGAGGGCTTCGAACGGAGTCATACCTTTCGCAGAGTGAAAAGATGTGTTATACAAAAATTCCGTAGGCGAGAGGAAGCAAACCCAAAGTTGTGGCTCGTCGCTCACAAAACAACGCAGGTATGTTTCCAAACAACGATTTACAACTTCAGTTTGTCCGTCGGTTTGAGGATGGTAAGAGCTACTGAAAGAAAGTGTGGTTCCCAGGTGTTTGAACAAGGAGCGCCAAAACTGACTGACAAATATACGGTCTCTGTCACTAACAATTGTTTTGGGTGCCCCATGGAGTTTGTAGATCTCAGAAATGAAAATTGGAGCTAGTGAGGCAGCAGTGAAACTTACAGGTAGCGAAATAAAATGGGCAAATTTGGTGAGGCGATCAACAATGACCTAGATGGTGGTTTTATGGTGCGATTGGGGAAGGTTGGTGATGAAATCCATGGAGATGTCATCCCAAACTTGTTGAGGTAACGGTAACGGTTGGAGTAAACCGTAAGGGGACATGGGTGTTGTATTTATTGTGTTGGCAAGTGGTGCAGCGATTGACGAATTGTTTGACATCTCGGTGCATACCCGGCCAATAGAAGGATGCTGATACACGTGCCAAGCTAGCTTGAATACCGGAGTGGCCGCCTAAAGGTGAAGCATGGAATTCTTGTAGAATTTCCAATCGAAACCCTGTTTCTTCCGGTATAAACAGTCTATCTTTGAAGTAGAGTAGGTCTGATTTGTGAGAAAAATGTTGCCTCATTTTGGTGTCTTCTTGTGCTTTCCTGATTAGATTCTGACCTGCAGGGTTAGTAGAAAAAAAAAGATTGTAATTGAGAAATTAAAGGGGAAGAAAGAGAACTAATAGCTGCACAGATTTCCTCAATTGGTGGCTCAGTTACTCGAGATAATGCGTCGGCGACAACATTGTCTTTTCCCGATTTGTAATGAATTTCATAGTTATAACCCATAAGTTTAGTTAACTACTTTTGTTGCTCTGGGGTTTGGATTGTTTGTGTCATGAGACATTTCAATTCTTATGATCTGTGAAGATCTTAAAAGTGGATCCTAACAAATATTGTCTCCATTTTTTTATTGCTTCAGTTAGGCCATATAACTCTCGCACATATGTGGATGCGGCAGAAAGACGGGCATTCAGCTTTTTGCTGAAAAAAGCGATGGGTCGGGAGTTTTGGGACAGAACAACGCCAATTGTTGTGGTGGATGCATCAATCGTGACTTTGAAGGGTTGGGAGAAATCAGGTAAGGTAAGTGTAGGTAGTTTGATCATTGCTTCTTTGAGAGTGTCAAAAGCTACAGCTGCTTCGTCTGTCCATTTGAATGAATTAGCTTTCAGTAAATCTGTGAGAGGGCTGGCAATAGATGCGTAATTCAACACAAAACGACGGTAGAATCCTGTAAGTCCCGGGAAAGCCCTAAGTGCAGTAATGTTTTTAGGTGGAGGCCAAGAGATCATGGCCTGAATTTTTGAAGGATCAGCTTGTACACCATTTGCTGAAATCAGGTGTCCTAAATAGTCAATAGAAAGGACCCCAAATTGACATTTGGATAGTTTAGCATAGAATTGGTGGGTAGCAAGTAAAGCTAGGACTTGGTTGATGTGAGTGAGGTGTAATTCCCGTGTGGGGATGTAGATTAAGATGTCGTCAAAGAAGACGAGGGTGAATTTGCGGAGGTAGGGTCGAAGGAGGTCATTCATGGCGGCTTGGAAGGTTGAGGGGGCGTTAGATAAGCCGAAAGGCATCACTAGAAATTCATAGTGGCCGTCAAACGTGCAAAAACCAGTTTTGTGAAAATCTTCCGGAACTAAACGAATTTGGTGGTAACCGGACCTTAAATCAATTTTGGAGAAATAGGTTGCTCCATGTAACTCATCTAAGAGCTCATCAATGGTTGGTATGGGTGTAGCGGGTATTCGTTACCATTAGAGATATTGACTAAATCCAAGGTAAGCCATACAAGTCGAATCGCCACCGCACTTCTATTTATCCAAAGGAATGGTTAGAAAGCGAACAAAAACCTAAAAGTTTTATCGAATCAAAAACTAGTAAAAATGTCAGAGATCTGGGTAAGGGGGTTGGTTATGTAATGGGAAGGTTTTAAGCACCCAAAACATCCTAGGTACTCCTAGGGAGCCCTTTTCACATTTGTTGTAAGGTTGGTATTTTGTGAGAATTTGTTTGTGCAAACATGATTGAAGAGGTGAGAAAAGAATATACAAGTTATTTACATTTTGTGTTTGGATGGATGAACCCATTGCCTACGTACCATCTTAAAAAAAGATTAGGATCAAAACCTCGTAGTTCGGGGTAAAAATCTCAAAAATGAGTTGGTGAATTGATTGGTCCAAAAGCCTTAAGGTCTTTTGTTATCCAAGGGAGAAAACTCAACCTAAAACCACAAATCCACCATGTGAGGATAGCTTCAACATGCTAGTGAGGGGTTAACCCTATAATAAGCATGGAAGACTCATTGTCCATCACTAAGGATATAGGTGAATATTACATCTACCTCAAGGATAACTCAAACCTAATAGCTAAAGGCTATGAAAAAGTTTTGATTAAGGAAGTGGCCATTGAAACCACAAAAGTATTTGAATGAGTTATATTTACCAATGAAAAGTATTTACAAAATATAGTCAAAGTTGACTTAGAAGTTCAATTCAAAATAAGTGTTATGAAAAGAAAGTTTGAAAATCAAAAGCATAAGGCTTAGGTTTCTAATGTTTGAAAAGAAGTGTTAAATGTTTGCACAAAAAGTTTTGGCTTGGGTTAGAGTGGAGGGAAGAAGAAGAATGGCTAAAGTCCTAATCATACAAGAGATAAGGGATAAGAAACAAGACCACAAATAGATTTCCTCTCTTGAGATCTTATTGATAATCCAAGTAGCTTCCATCCTTTGGAATAAGCAAGCAAAATAAGAGTAAGCTCAAGCAATCAACATAATCAAACAAGCTCCTTAGAAGATCCCCAATGTCTCTTGTATCTTTCACTTTGGATGAACAATGGCAATGGTTCTTCAATTTGAGCTCTCATAGGATCCCCTAGCACAAAAGCACACACATCAAAAGTTCCATGAAGTAAATCAAGAATGGACAAGAGTGAGTTTAGAGGTTTGGTCCTTCTAATCCATCTTCAACATTAGGGTCCTTTTACTCCAATTTTCATAGGGAATGTCCTAGAAACTAAGTCCATTTGTCCATTTCTTTGCATTTGGTCCACAACAATCAAAACAAAACACAAGCACAATAATATATATACACAATTATGTACTCAAGTGAGCAAAAGGCAAATTGCATTAACATAAACATGTGCTTAAGTGGCAAAGGGGGAAAAACAAATGAATAATATGGACAAGAATAGTAAATTGCATAAATGTAAAGAGCAAAAAGTAAATGTTAATGGTTAATGGTTAGTGTTAGTAGTTAGTGTGCCATAAGGCAAATTTAGCGCTATGTTAAGCAATCGTAATTGGACTTATGTAGAAGTCACAACTATCTGAGGCCGGTCAATAATAATATAGGCAACAACACAAGTTAGAGGTATTGATTAGTGAATCAAACTCCAACAACTTGCCATGCCAAAAAAGAAGAAGAGAAATGATCTTGTATTGATTTAGGTTCTTTGCATGATTTAGAAAGCAATATATCCTTAATGCAAAGCCATTCACTTGATCCATGATCAAGATGAATTAGATTTGAATCAAGGAAGATTAAACTTCCCTAATCAATGCTAACCACCAATCTTTAACTTATTGATCAAAAAAGAAAAAGAAGAAGGAGAAGAAGAAGATGAAGAATTGAAGCATTAAATGAAATGGAATGAGATAATCAACACACTATGACCAAAGATAGAGAGGATCAAGGTCAAACAATAGAAAACAGAAGCAAAATGAGAATTAGAAGTCAAGAAACAAATAAAATATTTTTGGCATTTTTAATATTTAAAATAAAACTTGAATTAAAATAATAAAGAAATGTAAAACTTCAAATTCACTTCAAATCAACTTTGAAAAGTCCAAGTGAATTATCCCAAGTTCAACAAGGTCAAACAAAGTTTGACAAAAAATTTCAGCATTTTTAAAAGTCAGAAACTATTTTTAATCAATTAAAAAATGCATAAAAATAACCTAATTGAACTAAAATCTCAAATAAATCTCAAATCAATTAATAAATTGATGAGAATATTTTTCATAGATCTATCATCATTCAAAAAGGTTAAGAAAATAGAAAATAATGAAATAAAAAATACTAAAAATCATTTTTAGAAAGTAGAAATCAAAAGAGAAATAATGCAATTGGTCCCATAATATTTGGACCAATAATGAGAGAGATATGAATTTTTGAAAATGAAATAGAATAAAAGAAATAAAAGGAAATTAAAACCAGAATTTAAAATGATGGAAAAGCGTGAACCGTCTGATGCACCTTCATTAATTGACGTGGCTTATCACGTGGCCAAGAAGCGCACACTCACCATACATCCTAGTCAACTGAATCACACAGTGCATTAAAAGAAGTCATAATGTTGGACATCCAGGTTTAAATCTGGAAACGTATATGGATGGCTCAGATTGGATCTGAAGCCCAGACGGTGGCCAACGCCGCCGTCTTCTCCGGCTAGCTCCGGCGAAGGCAAAAAATTACAGGGAAATATATGTGAGCCAAAACGCGCGATCCAGGTACCAAACGAAAGGTGGAGTGATGTACATCATTCCCATGCCACTCAATTCCACTCTAGATTTCTAGATTGAGAGAAATCAGAGATGGAAGTTTTATGGTGTTCAAGTGAACTTGCTTGATTTCAAAAATTCAAAGCTCAATAGTATTGCCTCTATGCAGAGGACTTCAGATCACACAACAACAAGGCAAATGGAACAATATATGAGCTGATTCGAAGCAAAATGCAGTTGAGGAAAACCTTTGAATTGTGAGGAATTGAGTCAAGATCCTTGAGTTCTTTTGCAAACAGAAAGCTCTATGGATCAAGGTGAAGAGGTCTAGGAACTTTAGATCTGAAATTTCAATCGAGGAAATCAAAATTCAGATCTGAAATTTGAGAGAAAATTGAGATTGTTCCTTTGGTGTGGGTGTGGGATTTAAGTTTCACAGCATATAGGGCGCCTTAAGATTGAAGAATTGAAGAGCATTCGCCTTGTATTTATAGATGGAGGGAGCTGCAAGCATCATCAAAATCGTGTGCATGGCAGAAGAGGGCCTCCATGCATGGGCTTGTACAGGCGCATGGAGGGCCCAATTCTGATTGGAATTATAAGCTATACATCACTAAATATGAATCGAACGTGCAGATTGTGTGTTAATGGATCATGCATGGCAATTGGAATGATTTTCATAAAATGCACTATTTCATTGAAGCCTTCGAAAATGCCATGTCCAAAATCCAAATGCAACCTTATGAGTAATGGTTGGAAAGCTTGTTGTATAAGGAACAAATGTCATGTTGATCAAAACTTCATTTGGGCCTTGGAAAATAATGAAATTTGAGCTTGAAGTGTAGGGTGCAACACATGCATGTGTGAAATTTCCAAATTTGGCCAATGTTCAAGCCCTTCTGTCTCAATGATGCAAGCTCCAAATGAAAAAATCTTCAACATGAAAGTTGTAGATATTTTCAAGGCAATTAATTTGGACTTAAATTTTGCATCATTTTTATTTTTGATGAAGATATGGGCACCTGAAGTTGGACTTTTTCACATTTCAATGCATTTGGTCCAAAGTGACCTATAATGTTTTGCATTATCACATGTATTTATTTTGAGATTTTGCAACTTTGCTCAACATAACATTTTAAGTAGACACAATAAGCTTTCCAATGCATTAAGTCTCACCTAAAAATCATGAAAAATGAATGAGTTATGTTCTTGGGAAGTTGGCCCAAAATTAGGGTTTTAGTCAAAATGACCTATAATGTCTTTGAATAGATGATGACCTTCCAAGCTTAAAATCAAATTTTGATGAACATGAAAGTTATTCATATGGTTCTTAAACACATTTTTTCTCTTGGGGTCATATCCATTTGGTCAACACATAAAAAGTTAGGTCTCAGTGCATTTCAAAATAGTTAGATGAATTGACTGATCAACTTCTCAAGTCCACACCTCATATCTTGATGAATTAATGATTGAGGACACTTAAATAAGTTTGAATATGCATGAAATGATGAATTAAATAAGTTCCCTTGATGGTGTTTGATCATGGGTTGAGGTTGCTTCATGAGCAAGGCACAATTGATGAACAAATGAATTAGGGTTTCCTTGGGAAACAAACCTCAAGCCTCTTGATTTGCTTTGATCAAAATGATGAATTGAGATACTTGGGAGGCATATTTGATGGATGAGAACTTTGGGAACCATTGCCATGCTTGCTTTTATCTTCTCTTGGCCATATCATTGCACAAAGGATCTCTTAGAAGCTTTAGACCTTGTGACTGCTCAAGCTACAAACAAAAGATGTTATTGACATATTTTTATGCTTTTGGTTAGTGAATAAAAATGAGAAAAGAAATAATATATAATTCAAGTATGCTTGGTGATCTCAAACCACTCACAAGAGAGATCCCACCCTAAAGGCAAAGGGAACCAAGATGCTTATGATCCTTGAGGCTATGCAAATGCAATGTTATGATGCCATGAGGGATCTTAGGGTCAAAATTAGGGTCTTACAGATGCTACTATTTAAGGTCATTCTAGCCGGAGAAGTGAAGGTTAAAATCTTCGTCTCGACGAGGTAGAATGGGTTTAAATAATAACAAAGAGACAAATTTTGGTCCCTAAGAGACCTCATGATGCAAATGTATGTATGTAAAAGGTAATACTCTGTGGGGATATGTGTCCACAAAGAAGAAAAGAAATCCGGAGAAACTGACAATCCATATGAGGTATTCACTCCATGGGACAGAGACTCTGGGACTATTATGGGGATAAGAAAGGAGATAAATTGCGTGAGCAGGTCACGACTTAGAACTTGTTTAGACACAAGAGGGAGTCCATGAAAATAAATCAATGGAAGGACTCGAGCTGACTCAAAGATACATGTATTGGGAGATATTCCAATACAGCGGAACTATCCACAAAGGATACTTCGGATGACAATCCGGACTCAGATGGGGAAAATCCACTAAGGAACTCCATTGAGGAATTTCCAAACAGAACTCGTCTGGGGAAACACCAGGATGAGGTATTACCGGTTACTGGGTAATAAGCTCAAGGAGACATGTGATCAGAACACCGGTATGAGGGTGAAAGAACAACATGCTCGGGGAGAATGAAATATCTAAGACCGGTATAAGGGTGAGAGATATCAAACATCCAAAATCATCTGAGGAAAACCTAAAAAGGTATATTTCAACTCAGGAAAAGCTAACTCCGCAGGGGACAAAAGGTCATAATAGGGAGCAGAAGGGGAGGAACACTAGGGATACCGGTTACTGGGAATTTAATAGGTGACCAACCAAGACGTGAATTAGGGAATATTTCCAAGACACTCATCATCCAAAAGAGGGCTAAAAAGCAGACTCGATTACAGGATGGACATTCGACTCCACAAAGGGGATACGAATCTTACTCGACTGGGGAAGAACAAAGACTTCGACTAAAGAGCGCATGAGATATATTATCTATTATCGTTAGAACATAGATAATATACTCGCATGGAAGATTATCCACAACCGGTTACTGGGTTAATAAAGGATAAATCGACCGAAAGAAAAGGAGCATCAGGATACCAAAAAACTAGGTATAGAATGATGACCGATCACAAGGGAGAAACGATCATTGCCGACAAAAGGAAAATGAAAAATGACCCACTGGGGATACATTGATAGAGGCAATGATCTGGGAGACATATCACCGGTTACTGGGAGATATGCTCGAAAAGGGTGAAGGACTATCAATACCGAATATTGGATAAAGATAACCGTCAAGGAAGGGATTACATCTACCAATACTGGGTAGAAAACCACAGAAGAGTAACCGTCATCGGTTAGGATGAACAACAAAAAAGGTTAACTCTGCAAGGGGATAAAAATGGGGATTTCAACTACCGGTATGAGGGTAGAGAACCACAGAAATAGGACTTATAACTACCGGTATGAAGGTAGAAGGCCATAGACTCCGCCGGGGAAAAGATGGACAATTACTGGTTACTGAGCAATCATTCATCTAAACTACGGGGAAGTGCAAGGAAAAACACAAGAAACCAATCTAGGAACAAACTAGATAGGCACGATGAAACAAGACTCATACCTATGAGGATATAACTCAGGGGGAAGTTCCATCCCAATATATGTGTTGGAAGGAGACAGAAACAACCATCATCCATGAGGGCATAACTCAGTGGGGAATATGGGAGGAAGGATAAACACTTTCTGCTTATGGGGGTGACTCTACATGGGGAGATCAGACACAAACATCTGCTTGGGGAAATATATTACCAACTAGCAGGAGATAACACTCAAAGATATATGGCAAAGAATGCAACATGAATATCTGAATGTTAAAATTATGCATATATGCGTGGTTTATGTATGATGAATGCTAACAAAACAGACATATCTAACACAAACAGGTCCAAGAATCAATGAACAAAAAATTCGGTACTACATCTCAAGAGAGAAAGCTAGGCCCAGTGGAGAACATCCAATCTGATGGGGATCAGAGATACCAAGAAACAAAGATCTCTGCAAGGGGAATGAACATCAGTCATTCAAGCTGGGGACAGGATCATCGCCCAGATAAAATCCGCTGTAGAAGCAATTCTACTAGGGAAATTATCAGATGGGAGGATGGATCTCTATGGGGAACAACCACCAATCAGAAACTTCCAAGGTCACCACTAAATACTGTACTACCAAATAGATCACATCTGCCGAGGAGGAAGGATCACTACTCTGCTGAAGGAAAGAGGGATGAATATCTTTACCAACACTCTGCTCGGGAGAAAAACCATAAAAGGCTCCGAAGGAAGAGGATTCAAGCATGCCAGGAATATGAACAAATGTCTAACCCTGTTGGGTATCATACCATTCTTGGGAGAGCACTAAAGACATCATAAGTATCCTTTCATCATTGTGAATGTTCACTTTGTTTAAAACAAGTTGAAATTTTTTATTTATTTAAACAATGATATTTCTTAATTAAAACATGCAAAACATTTGTTGAATAAAAACAAATAAGAGTGCAAATAATTGGATAAAGGCTCAAATTTATTTGATGGAATGGTAGTCTGCAAATGGCAAGACTCCATAGATCTTTACAAATTTGAAATTGGTGATATATATTGGAAAAGTGCTACATTGAACATAATGACCATTTCTCCACCAACTCTGAATCCGATGTATTTGAGGCTTCAGTTGACGATGACTGAGTGAGAATCTCTGACAGACGACAGTTTGTAGAATAAAGTCTTGTCAGGATGCAATTACTTGCCAAATCCCTAATTTTTGCATAGATTTCCCCAGGGTGAGGTACTCAATCTAGCGGGATACATACTCATTTTTATATGTCTCTAACTTTTGCCTGGACCGCCCTTTCGGGTTTTCAATCCACCGAGACGCTCTTTTTTGCCTAAGTTGCCCTTTCGGGTTTTCAACTTAGCGAGCTATTCTATTTTTATTTTTTAGGCGAAGTATTTCTTGACTGCATCTGAATTCACAGGACGAGTGAAATCCTCCCCACCCATAGTTGTAAGCATCAAAGCACCGCCTGAAAAGGCTCTCTTAACAACATATAGACCTTCATAGTTTGGATTCCACTTGCCCCTGGAATCGGGCGCGAAAGACAAGACTTTCTTGAGCACAAGGTCACCTTCTTGAAACACACGAGGCTTGACCTTCTTATCAAAGGCTTTCTTCATCCTTTGCTGATATAACTAACCATGGCACATAGAAGTTAACCTCTTTTCTTCTATCAAATTCAGTTGGTCATAACGACTCTGAACCCATTCAGCATCAGTCAACTTGGCTTCCATCAAGACTCTCATTGATGGGATCTCCACCTCTACTGGGAGCACAACCTCCATGTCGTAAACAAGAGAGAAAGGGGTTGCCCCTGTTGAAGTGCGGACAGATGTACGGTATCCATGCAAGGCAAATGGCAGCATCTCATGCCAATCCTTGTACGTAACAACCATCTTCTGGACAATCTTCTTGATATTCTTATTATCAGCTTCAACAACCCCATTCATCTTGGGTCTGTAAGGGGAAGAATTATGATGTGCTATCTTGAACTCGCTACACAACTCTTTCATCATCTTGTTGTTCAAGTTAGATCCATTATCGGTAATGATCTTATCTGGCACACCATAACAGCATATGAGTTGATTCTTGATAAACTTCACAACCACCTTCCTGGTTACGTTTGCATATGACGCCACTTCAACCCACTTGGTGAAGTAATCAATTGCTATGAGAATAAATCTGTGACCGTTGGACGCTTTCGGCTCTATCATACCAATCATGTCAATTCCCCACATGGAGAAGGGCCATGGTGATAAATCACATTCAAAAGTGTCGGAGGAATATGAATCTTATCCGCATAAATCTGACACTTATGGCATTTCTTCACATATTTGCAGCAGTCAGACTCCATTGTCAGCCAATAGTAGCTTGCTCTTAGCATCTTTCTAGCCATGGCATGTCCATTGGAATGAGTACCAAATGAACCCTCATGGACCTCAGTCATTAACAGGTCTGCTTCGTGTCTACCCACGCATCTGAGCAGAACCATGTCAAAGTTTCTTTTATAAAGCACATCGCCATTGAGGTAGAAACTGCCTGACAATCTCCTCAAAGTCTTTCTATCTTTCACAGATGCCCCAGGCGGGTAAATATGGCTCTGAAGAAAACACTTGATATCATAATACCATGGCTTATCATCTTGCACTTCCTCTACCGCAAATACATGAGTTGGTCTGTCCAAGCGCATCACGGTGATATTAGGAACTTCGTTCCTAAGTCTTACCACAATCATTGAAGCAAGTGTAGCAAGAGCATCTGCCATCTGATTCTCATCTCGAGGAATATGGTGGAAGTCAACCTCAGTAAAGAACGTTGAAATCTTCCTCGCATAGTCTCTATATGGGATGAGGCCAGGCTGATTCGTCTCCCATTCACCCTTAATCTGATTAACAACGAGGGTCGAATCACCATAAACATCAAGATGTTTGATCCTAAGATCAATACACTCTTCCAATCCCATAATACAGGCCTCATACTCAGCCATATTATTCGTGCATTTGAAAGTTAGCCTTGCTGTAAAAGGAAAATGTGTGTCCTGCGGAGTAATAATCACTGCCCCAATACCATTTCCATATTGATTCACAGCGCCATCAAACACCATGCTCCATCGGGAACCAGGTTCTGGCCCTTCATTGAGTGTAGGCTCATCACAATCTTTCATTTTCAAATACAGAATCTCCTCATCCGGGAAGTCATACTGAATTGACTGATAATCCTCAATTGGTTGATGTGCCAAGTGGTCAACCAAGATACTACCTTTAATCGCCTTCTGAGCTCGATACTCAATATCATACTCAGACAACAACATCTGCCAACGGGCAATCCTCCCAGTTAAAGCAGGCTTCACGAAGATATACTTGATTGGATCCATTTTGGATATCAACCAAGTCGTATGATTCAACATATACTGGCGTAAGCGCTTAGCAGCCCAAGCCAAAGCACATCATGTTTTCTCAAGCATCGAGTATCGAGACTCACAATCAGTGAACTTCTTACTCAGGTAGTAGATAGTATACTCTTTCTTCCCCGACTCATCTTGCTGACCAAGGACACAACCCATTAAGTCTTCAAGAACTATTAAATACATAATCAAAGGTCTTCCTTCCACAGGCGGAGACGGAATTGGAGGCTCAGACAAATACTCTTTAATACTGTCGAAGGCTTTTTGGCAATCCTCGGTCCAATCATGAGACTGATCTTTCTGGAGGAGCTTGAATATTGGCGCACATGTGGCAGTCATGGGGGATATGAATCTGGAAATATAATTCAAGCGGCCAAGAAAACCTCGGACTTGCTTCTCAGTTTTAGGCGTAGGCATCTCTTGTATTGCTTTGACCTTTGCAGGATCAACCTCAATACCTCTTTCGCTGACAATAAAGCCCAATAACTTGCCGGAATGGACTCCAAATGTACACTTGTTAGGATTCAGACGAAGCTTATACTTCCTCAAATGCTGAAAAAGCTTCAACAAGTGTTCTACATATTCAACTTCCGTTTTCGACTTCGCAATCATATCATCAACATATACCTCGATCTCTTTATGCATCATATCATGAAACAAGGTAGTCATAGCTCGTTGATACGTGGCTCCAGCGTTCTTCAAACCGAAGGGCATCACTCGATAACAGAATGTTCCCCAAGGTGTGATGAATGTTGTCTTCTCCATATCCTCGGGTGCCATTTTAATCTGATTATATCTGGAAAATCCGTCCATAAACGAGAAGACATTGAATTTAGCTGTATTATCTACCAACATATTAATATGTAGTAGAGGGAAATCATCTTTTGGACTAGCTTTATTCAAGTCTCTATAGTCCACACACATTCGGACTTTTCCATCTTTCTTAGGCACGGGCACAATATTGGCCACCCATTGAGGATATGTAGAAGTCACCAGAAACCCCGCATCAATTTTCTTCTGAACTTCCTCTTTAATCTTCACTGCCATATCGGGATGAGTTCTTCTGAGCTTCTGCTTTACAGGCACGCACTCAGGCTTCAAAGGCAGGAAATGTTGCACGATATCTGTATCCAGACAAGGCATGTCTTCATATGACCAGGCAAAGACGTCGACATATTCTCGTAGCAACTCAATCAACCCCTTCTTAACAGACTCTTCCAGGAGTGCCCCAATCTTCACTTCTTGCACACAATCTTCAGACCCAAAGTTAACTGTTTCCAGATTCTCAAGATGCGGCTGAATGATCTTCTCTTCATGCTCAAGTAGACGGGTAATCTCGTCAGGAACCTCTTCAACATCATCTTCCTCCGCCTCAAATACAGGGAACTAAAAGTTGGGAGATGGTGTTGGATCATTATGTTCAATGGGTTTGATCAATCTGCATAATGATTTTGGATACAAAGAGATTTTAGAATTCAAACAAGGCAAATCATTATGTAGATGAAAAGATTGATTTTATTCTTATTTTTAAGGTTTTATGTGATCACCAATTTCATGCGAAAGCGAAAAGGGAAAATAATTGGGAAAACAAACATTTAACATGAATTTATTTGAATGAAAATATCATTGTATTTATGAGCCAACAATGTCATCACTTCTCCTTTTTGCATGGGAGAAGGGTTTTTAAATACAATGAACATTACTTTGACTTATGGATAACTGTTGGAATATCCACAGCGACCCAATTATTGCAGATCCCTCCAGAAATGATGAAGTTGCCAGAATCCTCTGCCTCATTTTCCAAAATAGCAGCAGCCTCTTCATCTTGACTGGTGTGGATGAATCCACCACTCTTGAACAGCCCTTGCTTGTTGAAGACACCAGAAGCATACCCTATGCCAGCCCAGGATTTGTTGTCCTCCAGCTTAATCATTTGCCCCAATCCAGCAGTTGCACCACGCTCAATGGCCAACTTAGCATCTTTATAGGACGCAAATGAAGAAGCTCCTTTCTTAATAGGCTCAGCAATAGATAAAGCTTGGAACAGAGTTCCAAATTCATCCTCAGCATCTATATAAGAGAAGGAAGAAAAATGGGTAACCATGAGAGCCTTTTCTCCCCCTACCACCACTAGCTTCTTGTTTTTCACAAACTTCAGTTTCTGGTGTAGGGTGGATGTCACGGCACTTTCCTCGTGAATCCGTGGTCTGCCCAATAGGCAGCTATATGATGGGTGAATGTCCATAACCTAGAAGGTAATCTGGAAATCACTTGGTCCAATTTTGACTGGGAGATCAACCTCTCCAATCACAGTTTTACGCGACCCATCGAAAGCTTTCACCACCACTCCACTCTGCCTCATGGGAGGCCCCTGATATGATAACTTTGCAAGAGTGGACTTCGGCAACACATTCAATGATGACCCAGTGTCCACCATCACATTGGACATGGCATCATCTTTGCAGCTCATGGAGATGTGTAATGCCAAGTTGTGGTCTCTTCCCTCCTCAGGGAGATCAGCATCACAAAAACTTAAATTGTTACAAGCGGTGATGTTTGCAACAATATTGTCAAATTGCTCTATCGTGACGTCATGATCCACATACGCCACATCCAACACCTTCTGCAGTGCTTCTCGGTGTGATTCTGAATTCATCAGTAAGGATAGTACATAGATTTTGGATGGCGTCTGTAGAAGCTGATCTACCACGTTGTACTCACTTCTCTTGATGAGCCTCATTATCTCATCACAGTCTTCTTTCGCATTGCCACTCGGACCAGCAGAGACAGAAGTTTTCAACGTAGAGGCAGGTTTAGCGACAAGTGCCGGATCCGGAGCATTCACAGTATTCCCAACTGGGCGTTCAGCATAATCAGTAGTATCAGTCCTTTGAACATCAACTTGAGGTTTCGGCGGAGCCGAGAAGACACGGCCACTATGGGTCAAACCGCTGACGTCGGCAATATTTGAAGGAGAATTGCCATCCAAGGCGCAGCGGAATTTAAAAATTTCTCCATTTAGTGATCCTTACGAATGGGCATGATCAGTGATAGAATCGTTACCTCTTGTGGCGATTCAAACCTTTGGTGCAGATCTCTGATAATGATCAAAACCTTTGATACAGATCCACGGGGCGATCACGAACGTTGAACGATGACAACATCTCTACTCAGTCCACACGAACGGATTCCTTCAATCGCAGTGCTAGCTGTTATGAATGAAGGCTTTGAGTGAGAGAAAGAGGGAAACAAAATTCCAAGTCTCTACTTGAATTTCTGTCTGAGTGGATTGGAGTGACAATGCTTCTACCCAAGGGGTTCTATTTATAGAACCACTTGTGTGGGCTTCAAGCTAAAAAGCCCACTTAAGTGTATTTTGGCCCATATCTTATAATATGCCCAAAATCACTTAAGTATTTGGTACCTTACCATATTTCGTCTCCCACTTAAGTGCACTGTACCTTACGGTGTTCCTTAGTTACTCTATCTCTCATCAATCCGTCCTTTGTGTGTGACCCTATAGGTTTTCGCGGCGTTGGCAATTATATTAAATCACGCATTTAACATAATAAACAGTGAGCGGTATCTAGCAACACATCACTGCTACCCAAGTCACGAAAATGTCATGTGATCTGACAAAACCTCCTGTGATAATAATTATGTGTATAATTACCCCTTTGCCCTTATGTCTATATTGAACACAAGGTATAGACCGTGTCATCCTTGTCCAGTTCAATAATGGGCCCATAGACATTTATCCTGTTACGCAGGATGGGCAAATTCCATCTAGGACACTCATGTCCCTCAGCATGCTTTGTGGAGTACCCATCAACTGTCTTTATGGTTATCCAGTTACGGACAACGTTGGATCAGCAATAAAGCACTCGACTCTACATCTAGGATCCATAGTGGTTTCAGGTCGAAGAGTGGTATACACTATTATCACCATGAGAATAACTTATGACACTTTGCATAACTTTCTATATATTATTCTCATAGCGGGTCAATCCGGTATAAATATTACTCCTAATATTCATACCTATGTTTAAGACTTGATAAC
The DNA here is from genome assembly GCF_024323335.1 of Lathyrus oleraceus. Classification (NCBI taxonomy): domain Eukaryota; kingdom Viridiplantae; phylum Streptophyta; class Magnoliopsida; order Fabales; family Fabaceae; genus Lathyrus; species Lathyrus oleraceus. The sequence goes on from NC_066584.1 coordinate 88,883,728, forward strand.
TCCTTATCCATGATCCATGAGATGTGATCATCAGTCTACAAACATAATAGTCTTAATGCTTTAATGTTATCCCACTTCACACTAAAGCTCGACTACGGATACTTTAAGAATAGTGTCCTTATGTTTAATGTGTTCTCATGATTAAGTCACACTTAATACATTAAACGGACTATCTATTCCAGGGACTTTATTAATCAACCATAATAAAGAAAATGCCTTTAAATAATTCGATACAAGTACCAAAAGTATTGGCCTCTAGGGCTTACACCAACAATCTCCCACTAGCACTAGAGCCAATCAGGCATACCCCGTATGCCCATTGATCTAGTATGGCCATCATGCTTCTGCTGCGCAAGAGGCTTTGTCAGTGGGTTAGCAACATTGTCAAGTGTAGGTACTTTACATATTTTCACACAACGTCTAAGTATGTGTTTGGATCGTTGGTGAGATCTAGGCTCCTTAGCTTGTGCGATAACACCATGGTTATCATAATAGAGACCAATGGGATCCATAATGCTAGGGACTATGCCAAGTTTATTGATCCAAACAGCTTCCTTTGCTGCACTTAAGGCAGCAATATACTCGGCCTCAATTGTAGAATCAACAACTGCATCTTGTGTTGAACTTTTCAAGCTCACAGTGCCACCATTTAAGCAAAACACATAACCAGATTGGAATCATTCATATTAAAGCGTCTCAGCACTTTGTCTATGTATGTACTCTGACCTAGGCCAAGCAGTTTTGTGATCTATCTCTATAGATTCTGATTCCTAATATATAGGCTGCTTCACCTAGTCCTTCATAGAAAAGCATTTCCCCAACCAAGACTTTACTTGTTGCAGGGTAGGGATATCGATTCCAATGAGTAATATGTCATCTACATATAATACCAGGAATATGATCATGCTCCCACTAACCTTCTTGTAGACACAAGTCTCATCTTCATTCTTGATGAATCCATACAGTTTTACTGTTTCATCAAAACGAAGATTCCATGAGTAGGTCACAGGCTCATCTTGATCCATGAGTAATACATCACCTTGATCAGATATCCATATATCTCAGGTAGGTGATGTATCCTGCCTGACCTACGCTGGTCTTGTTCTACTTGAGCAGGTTGCTCTTACACAACTACTTGTGTTTCCTGCTCTAATTCCTCCATAGGTGTATCGATGCTTTGTGATTCTTGAATTTCTTCAAGTTCTACTTTCCTCCCATTGATTCCTTTGGAAATAAAATCCCTTTCTAGGAAAACTCAAATTCGAGCGACAAACACTTTGCCCTCAGAAGGATTGTAGAAATAATATCCTCTTGTTTCTTTAGGATACCCCACAAATAAGCATTTGTCAGATTTGGGCTCAAGCTTAGTTGAAATTTGTCGTTTCACATAAACTTCGCAACCCTAAATCTTCATGTAAGACATATGTGGTCTCTTACCACTCCATATCTCATATGGCGTCTTTTCAACCTTTTGGATGGAACACGGTTAAGTGTGTAAGCTGATGTCAATGGTGTATGTCCTCAAAAGGAGTTTAGAAGATTGGTGTGACTCATCATGGATCGGACCATATCCAACAGGGTTCGATTTCTTCTCTCAGATACACCCTTCCATTGGGATGTGCCAGGAGGAGTAAGTTGGGATAGGATCCCACACTCTTTCAGATGGTCATCAAACTCTAGGATTAAATACTCACCACTTCGATCTGATCGAAGAGTTTTAATATTCTCACCTAGTTGGTTTTAACTCGTTAGGTTTCACCCTTTTGTATTAATGTTATTAATAGGCATTTCAAGATCAAGGACATATAGTCCATTGTTCATTTGTGCAGTAGCATAGAATATATCATTCAAATAAATTGAGCAACAATTGTTCTTTATTATAAATGACAAACCAAACTTGTCCAAACAAGCAATGGAAATAATATTCCTGCTAATTGCAGGTACATAATAACAGTTCTCTAACTGAATTATTAAACCACTAGGTAAATGTCGCATCCGCGAAAAATCAACCGGCGGGCAAAAACAAAACAAACAGAGCCGCCACCGTGCGTTATTTATCCCAAAAGAGGGAAAGGAAACGCTCGAAGTAAACCTGGAAAGGGAATGGTCTTACGACCGGAGATGCAAGGATCGGGAGTCGGTTATGCGAAGGGAAGGTATTAGCACCCCTACGCATCTGTCGTACTCGACGGGATCCACGCTCAAAAGAATAGAAGAAAGGTTGTTAAACACTGCTCAAAAGAATGCACGCACACTGGAATAAGACACCGATGGAAGAAAAGGGGGAATGGGCTCGCTAGGATATCGCATCCTATGCCTACGTATCTCATCTGGAATGAGAATCAGAGCTACCGTAGTTCGGCTCACGCACGCCGAAACAAAACACACACACAAGAAACCGACTGCCAATCGCTGGACTTATGTCAGACTCCACACAAACAGGCAAACATGGAAACCGAATGCCAATCGCTGGACTTACATCGGACTCCGAACCAACAAACACACACAGGAAACCAACTGCCAATCGCTGGACTTACGTCAGACTCCAAACGCACACATAGGAAACCGACTGCCAATCGCTGGACTTACGTCAGACTCCAAGAAACAAGAGGTTAACCGGATGCTGAGTCGTCAAAAGCAACAAAAAAGTTGAACAAACAAGCTAACAGGGAGTCTGGTACTCGAGCCTGTTAGTTGTCAAGCAAACACACACAAAAAAAGGAAAAGGGTGCCCGAAGAGATCTCGTACGATCTCCTGCCTACGTACCTCATCTGGTATGAGGATCAGGACGACGTAGTTCCCCTGAACAGGGGAGAAACTTCTAACCTAACCAGAGACTGGGAAATGACAAACTAGAAGGGAGACTGACTCGAGCCTAATAGTTATCATGCAATCCATAATGGTCCTAGGTTGAGGTTTCTATCTAACTTGCACAGGGAGCAAGCTATCCTAAACAGCACAATCAAACACATACAAGCACAAAAAGTAAGCACACACACTATATGCAAACAAATGGGCTCATACAAGGTTAGGATGTGAAACACAAGCCAACTGGAATCGGGTGTAGTTAGCTCTTAACCCTAACATTGAGAGTTAGGGTGAAGCAGATGAAATGGGAAGTGAGGATAAGACCTCACAGCTCTTATCCCTGGCCTGGGAGAGCTTGACTCAAAAATAGAAAATGTGGGAGTTCAGAATGTAGGAACTCTTCTCCACAGATGACTAACACAACATAGATCTTGGGCTATTATCCATAATGCATCAACACAAGGTGTGTGAGCAAAGTGAATGACACACTGAGTAGCAGGAGATGGATTACACATCTCTTTTATCTGTCAATTGCCTCTTAAGAGGTCTTTACCTGCTTGGCACAAAAGTAAACATTCACAAGCATTGCCTCTTAAGGGGGCTTCAGACAGGTGCCTGCCCACATAACAGGACAGGTCTTCCAGACTACATGAAGTCAAAGGAGTTATACCTCAGTGGTTAAGCAACCAAGCAAAGCAAAGTTCACAATGAACTTAAAGCAACTTATGTACCTGTGGAAACATCAAACAAATCAGTACAAAGTTCAGACAATCAAACAACAGTCAATAAGCAACAAACAATCCCAATGTACACAATGTGCAAGCCAAAAGCCAAACTCAAATAAGTTAACATCAACCTACAAAACACACAAATATTAGTAATCAAAGGCAAATATCAATGCTCAAATGATGGAGCATCAACAACTATGGAACTTGGATGTTCAACCTGAAATCAAAGCTCAAATGTGAGAGGCAAACCACTAGGTCAAAGCCTAGGGTCAAAAATGGAGAAAAAATTCAAAACAGAAGCTGAAAATTAACATGGATCAACTTCAAACACATCTTGAAACATTCCAAAAGGTCTCACATCCATATCATTTACCAAATCCATTTCATGATCAATTGAAGTTCAAGGCAATTTTAAAGGTCAAATGTGACCAACCAGAATGCAAAATCTCAATTAAATCAGAAATGATCCAAAAAATTCCAATAAAATTCATGCTTATTCACAACATCCATAATATGAATCATACAAAAAATCAGGACAATTGGAGATCATTTGACATGGCAAACACATCACATAAGTTGAACAAGCAAAGGTGTGACACAAATTGTCACACCAACTTAACATGATCATAAAACAGAAATTATAAATGGTAAAAATACCAAACCAACACCAAAATGTCAAGCAAAGATTCTAGTTTCATCATGCAAATTTTCAGATTCATTGGATAAAAGACCAGCATTTCACAAATGAATAAGCAAGGCAAGGTACAAAATGCATACATGCTCACATACCCTAGCACAAAATGAAATTCAGCCAAGCAAAATTTTGGAATTAATAATCAAAAAATAATAGACAAAAAATGCAACACAATGCAAAAAACCTCATAATTTTTGGATCAATATTTAATTTGTTATGAATTTTTGAAGTTGAGAAAAAAAATGAAAACACATGTGAAGCCATGGTATGAAATATGAGAGAAAATGAATGAAGCAAATGACAAAATGCTGGCACGGAGAATCGAACACAAGACAAATTCAAATGTTGGCGCCAGGCTTAAGTGAAACGCGGTCGTTTCATTAATTGACATGGCCGGTCAATGCTGGCATGGCTTGGTCAAACGCGCGTGAACGAATCAAAATGCCATGTGTGCGCCTATGTGGACCTATCACATGCTAACCCTAACTAAAACACTTTCAGGAACAGAAAAGCGTTCTTCATGGATTAAAAGCGTGGCCTAAAGTAGCAGCTCATCTTCTTCCTCGCACCATGCATGAACAGTGGATGCATCTTCATGCATCAAGAACTTTTGTTCCATAAATTAAAATTAAGCATATCATTGTGTAGATCCTTCATCATAGATCATGAATCCACAAACAAATCAACAAGAAACAACCAAACATGCATGGATCGAAGTGAAGAAGATTCATCAACAAAAATTCAAACAGCCATATCTCACTCAAAACAGCATGGATTTGCACGATTCAAAGCTTAAACTACTCAACATACTTAGATCTATCATAAGATGGCAAGGAAATTCAAAATTATGAGATGCAATTTGTAACCTCTTGTAGAGCAGATCTGGAATTAGATGGATTCAAGGCCTTGTGATGCTTCAATGTTCCTCCAGGATGCTTGTATGAGTGATTGAATGAGAAATTGCAACTCAATTGTGCACGATTTTGCCAGAGTTTGGATTCACCATTGTTGCTTCAAGCTTCAAGAATGCTTCAACCTTGCACTGTTTTCTTCAACTCCACGTGTAAACCTACTCAAGAACAACTCAGCAACAAGAATTAAGCAAGAAGAAAGGATTGAATGTGAAGAAATTTGAAGAAAATTTGAGAGAAAAAATTTGGAGTTTGAGATCTAGATCTGAAATTATGAGAAGCTAATGCTGAAAACAGTTAGAGTTATGCTTTATATATCTCCTATTAATCACTCTTTAATCATGCTTAAGCCAATGGTAATTGTAATTAGCAAAATGAGGTGTAAGTGCAAATGTGATTTTTCAACCTATGCATGAAATGCATGGTGAACAGTGCACGAACTTGCTTTCAAATTCACTTCAAATTTCATTTTGGAGCCAATGGTAGTGGAAAAAAGATCAAGCCATGCACCAATTTTAAACTTCATATTTTCCCTCCAAAAATCCAATGAATTACCAAATGCTCATGTGATGATAATTTGTGTAATGCAATGTAGGATTTGGAAACTAGAGGTTAAGAGAAGAAAAATGAAAAAAGAGCCATCCAATTTGGAGTTTTGGTTGAGAAGTTATGCCCATTTGAAGTTCAAGGTACACTTTGTCAAGTTTTGATCATATCTCCTTAACCACACATTAGAAATTGATGATCTTGGACTTTTTGGAAATGGGAGAGAAAGATCTACAACTTTCATGTTCAAAAAAATTTCATTTGAAGCTTTCTTGATGATATAATCTTGAGTTGAAAACCTTTCCATTTTTGGCAAATTTGAATTATAGGTCACTTTCTAGTTTTGGAAAGTTTTGACCTGACTTTAAATTCTTCAATGTTGATGTTTGAAATGTAAAATGAGACTTGTTTGAACATGAATGAAGTATTCCTATCCACTTCCCACCTCCAAATCCAACAGTTGACCTTGCAGTTGACTTTTTATGGTTGACAGATGACTTGAACATACACTGATGATTCTGAGCCTCAACCACTTGATGAAATGGCACAAAAATGAAACCCTAGCTTATACAAGCTCAATAAAATCACATGATGATCTCCACCTCATTAAAGACCCCATCTCCTTGCAGAACCCTGACTGGTAGAATGCAACTGATTAGGGTTGACTAGAGGTCAAAACCCTAATCCCAAGGAATCTGATCAGGAATAATGAACCATGATGATGATGGTGTACCATTTCAACCAAGATAATACCCAACCTTCTTGAGGAACCAATAAACCCTAATTGAAGCACAAACCTCAGATGATTAGTGACCAATTTATGAGACCCTCAGGCTTGAATCTCTTAGCCTCTCCATCTTCTGAGAAAGACCTAGGAGGATGACTTGCTTATTCCACATGACATGCAAAGATGTAATGCCTAATTCCCTAAAAATGAGATGCAATATGCTAAGCTAGTCCCAAGAGAGGAGGGCAAATTTTGAGGTGTTACAGTAAAGTCAATACAAAAGTTCCTACGGCTAAAGCAGCAACCTTTGCTCCATAGCCAACTCGTAGGGCGACTTCACCTTTTGCCAAATCTCTACTCCTTTTTAGTTCCTGCACATTTGTACAAATGTGAGAAATGCATCTAGTATCTAATACCCATGATGCAGAAGTAGATAAATTAATAACAAAAATACCTGAAGTTGAAGTCTCTACTCCATTCTTCTTATCTTCCAGGTACTTTGGGCAGTTCCTCTTCCAGTGTCCAGTCTTACCGCAATGGAAGCAGGTGCCTTCTTTTGCTATGCCTCCACTAGGCTTCAAAGCAGCAGTGGGTTTGGGATTGGCAACTTCCTTGCCCTTCCCCTTATCACTCTGCTTAGTGGGCCTTTTGTTCTGTCTCTTTCCATTTCCGATCATCAGAATGGACTTCCCTTTTGACTTCAGATTCTGCTCGGCAGTTCTTAACATGGAGAGCAGTTCAGGAAGAGATTTGTCCATATCAATCATATTGAAATTTAGGACAAATTGACTGAAACTATCTGGCAACAATTGCAAGATCAAATCAGTTGCAAGTTCATTTTCGAGGGGAAAACCCAATCTCTCAAGGTTTTCCACATATCCAATCATCTTGAGTACATGGGGACCTACAGGGGCTCCCTCAGCTAACTTGCTTTGAAAAAGGGCTTTTGAAACTTCAAACCTCTCATGTCTTGCTTGCTCTTGATAGAGCAACTTCAGGTGTTCGATCATATCGAACGCTGACATGTTCTCATGTTGCTTTTGCAATTCTGAGTTCATGGTAGCCAGCATGAGACAAGCAGTTTCATTGGCATCATCGACATGCTTCTTATAAGCATCTCTTTGCGCCTTAGGTGCAGAACTAGGAGGTTCCTCTTCAGGAACAAGTGTCTCCAAGACATACAGCTTTTTGTCATGTTTGAGGACAATCCTCAGGTTTCGGTGCCAATCCAGAAAATTTGTCCCAGACAATTTTTCCTTATCAAGGATTGATCGTAGGATGTTGTTAGAGGTGTTTGTTGTCATGGTAATCTACATAAGGATTAATGAAAATATAAGTATCATTGACATATTCAATTAGGCCTTTAATTAAATATGCTCCCACTATTTTACTCAAAACAAATGACCCTCATCATCTGATTCGGAAAATCCCGTTGGAAGATTTTCTAGTGGGTCGAGATCCATATTTCACTTCGTTCTAAGTCCGCGTAGGCGGATTACACAAAACTAGGTTATTTAGGTAGGAACTCCTTCCAATTGTATCTCATACAACTCTCGAAAATTTCAATTGGGTGAATAACTCCTTATTCCAATCCATCATATGGATTATTCCCAACTCTTGCTTCTAAACATATATAAGAAAATTATAATCAAGTTTGACTCATCGTTTTAGCAGTTGGATATTACAATTATCCCATCGCACCTTAACTAATACAAAACATGCTCCTCGCGTAGGCGAAACCTACATTATTCGATACCAGTCTTGATGAGTGCTAAAACTTGGAAAGCAAACATATATAATATTCTCATAATTTGTTTAGTTAAGTTTGACCCATTGTTTTAACAGTTGGATATTACAATTATCCCATCGCACCTTACTGATATATAGATCATGCACCTCGCGTAGGCGAAACCTACATTATCCATTACTAGTCTTGATGAGTGTTAAAACTTGGAAAGCATAAACTTAATATTTAATTTGAGGGAATTACAATTTTTCTGATCTCACCGGCTTGTTTATCATATAAACCGTCTCTCACATGCATCAACATACATTCACATGCATCAACATACATACATACATAATGAAACAGTTATGGCCCCTAGCGCAATTGTTCTCCCAAGCCAATGAGAGAACCTAAGCTAACCTACAACGATCTAAGCTTCTCCAAGCAAGATCTTCAAGGTTGTCCTCCTTTGGCACTGACTTCTTTGCTTTCTTCATATCATTACATTACATGAAAGAAACTCGTTTTACATACGAGGGAGTGAGATGAGAAAAGAAGTTACATTTGGGAGATTAAGAGAGAGGCACGACACGCAGGTCGTATTTTAAAAACCCAAAACAAAACAAAGGAAAACTAAGGCCATAACCGATCACCACAAGACAATAATAAACACTTTATTATTATTATTAATTCCTTTAATAAATAAAATCAAATTAAATTTCGACGACCGATCACACTACGCAGAGTTAGCCGGGGGTCCGCTGCCCGGACAGCGGGAACGGGTGTTCCGCTGCCCGGTCAGCGGACGGTGGTTCCTTGCGGGGTTGAAGAGGCAGCGCCCCTACTCGAAAATTTTAATGAACAATTCATTTAAAATTGACGTCGTTTTTCGTAAGTGGCTCTGATACCACTGAAGAAGAATTGCCATCCAAGGCGCAGCGGAATTTAAAAATTTCTCCATTTAGTGATCCTTACGAATGGGCATGATCAGTGATAGAATCGTTACCTCTTGTGGCGATTCAAACCTTTGGTGCAGATCTCTGATAATGATCAAAACCTTTGATACAGATCCACGGGGCGATCACGAACGTTGAACGATGACAACGTCTCTACTCAGTCCACACGAACGGATTCCTTCAATCGCAGTGCTAGCTGTTATGAATGAAGGCTTTGAGTGAGAGAAAGAGGGAAACAAAATTCCAAGTCTCTACTTGAATTTCTGTCTGAGTGGATTGGAGTGACAATGCTTCTACCCAAGGGGTTCTATTTATAGAACCACTTGTGTGGGCTTCAAGCTAAAAAGCCCACTTAAGTGTATTTTGGCCCATATCTTATAATATGCCCAAAATCACTTAAGTATTTGGTACCTTACCATATTTCGTCTCCCACTTAAGTGCACCATACCTTACGGTGTTCCTTAGTTACTCTATCTCTCATCAATCCGTTCTTTGTGTGTGACCCTATAGGTTTTCGCGGCGTTGGCAATTATATTAAATCACGCATTTAACATAATAAACAGTGAGCGGTATCTAGCAACACATCACTGCTACCCAAGTCACGAAAATGTCATGTGATCTGACAAAACCTCCTGTGATAATAATTATGTGTATAATTACCCCTTTGCCCTTATGTCTATATTGAACACAAGGTATAGACCGTGTCATCCTTGTCCAGTTCAATATTGGGCCCATAGACATTTATCCTGTTACGCAGGATGGGCAAATTCCATCTAGGAAACTCATGTCCCTCAGCATGCTTTGTGGAGTACCCATCAACTGTCTTTATGGTTATCCAGTTACGGACAATGTTGGATCAGCAATAAAGCACTCGACTCTACATCTAGGATCCATAGTGGTTTCAGGTCGAAGAGTGGTATACACTATTATCACCATGAGAATAACTTATGACACTTTGCATAACTTTCTATATAGTATTCTCATAGCGGGTCAATCCGGTATAAATATTACTCCTAATATTCATACCTATGTTTAAGACTTGATAACTCCTTATCCATGATCCATGAGATGTGATCATCAGTCTACAAACATAATAGTCTTAATGCTTTAATGTTATCCCACTTCACACTAAAGCTCGACTACGGATACTTTAATAATAGTGTCCTTATGTTTAATGTGTTCTCATGATTAAGTCACACTTAATACATTAAACGGACTATCTATTCCAGGGACTTTATTAATCAATCATAATAAAGAAAATGCCTTTAAATAATTCGATACAAGTACCAAAAGTATTGGCCTTTAGGGCTTACACCAACAATATTAACAACAGATGAAGAGGGTAGGGGAACCTCTTTCCCATTCTCTAATGGTACAACATTGTAGCGATAGGGGACCGCCTTCTCAGAAGAATATGGCACCGGGCTAGCTGGTTTAGTGGTCAAAGCAGGATAAGCCTTTTGCTTGCTACCATCATACTTGATGATAACAGGCTCAGGGATCCGAAATACTGGAGAAATTACATTGACTTCATCAGCATCTTCGTCAATATTTCTTTTTTGAAGTATCTCAATGACTCCTTCATCCAGCATTTCTTGAACATCTTTGCGCACTTGGAGACATCCTCTTTGGTTGACAGAACAAACTCGGCATCTGTCGTGGTCATGCTCATAATGACTATAATCACACAGTAGGCTATGCATCTCGACCAGAGATTGTCGAATATGGATGACATATTTGACTTTGTATTTACCAGGGCAACCCTGGACCATATTGACAGATTTCCCATGCTCGGGCAATGGGTTCTTCTTTACATTAGGACCTATGTCCTCGAAACACAGAATACCACATCTCACAAGGTCTTGAACCTTGGTGTTCAGTGGGTAGCAGTTTTCTACGTCGTGTCCGGGAGCACCAGAATGATAGACACAATGTAATTCTGGCTTATACCACCACTGGGGATTGGTAGGTATAGTCGGTGGGTCTCGTGGAGTAATCAACTTCCTCTCTATCAAAGAGGGATACAATTCTGCATATGTCATCGGAATAGGATCGAAGGTGACCCTCTTCCTCTCGTAACTTGTGTTGGCTTGATTATTGTTTCGAGGCTGGTAGGCCTGCTGTTGAGGACGGTGTTGTTGTTGTTGATATTGCGGATGTTGTTGTTGATTATTGTTGTGATGCTGATACTGTTGATTGTCTCTGAAAACAGATGCTATTTGAGCCACCTGGTGCTGGTTATCGGCAGGACGCACGGTCTTCCTCCTTAATGAGGGTCTTCTAGGTTTCACATGGGAGGTCACAGCATGTGCTTCACCATCTTTCTTCTTCCTAAACGTCCCATACCATTTGGCTGAAGAGCCTTCTTCTCTGGTCAGGCGCCCTTCTCTAACTCCTCCTTCCAGACGCATTCCCATATTCACCATCTCGGTGAAGTCAGAAGGAGCGCTGGCAATCATCCGCTCGTAATAGAAAGAACTCAAGGTCTTCAGAAAGATCTTGGTCATCTCTTTCTCCTCCAGCGGGGGCACAATCTGTGTTGCTACCTCTCGCCACCTCTGGGCGTACTCTTTGAAAGTTTCTTTATCCTTCTGGGACATGGCTCTCAATTGATCCCTATCGGGAGCCATATCCACGTTATACTTGTATTGCTTGACGAAGGCCTCGCCAAGGTCGTTGAAGGATCGGATGTTCGCACTGTCCAAGCCCATATACCAACGTAGGGCAGCACCGGACAAACTGTCCTGGAAGTAATGGATGAGCAATTGGTCGTTGTCAGTCTGAGTCGACATTTTCCTGGCATACATGACCAGGTGGCTGAGAGGGCAAGTATTTCCCTTGTACTTTTCAACGTCGGGAACCTTGAACTTTACAGGGATATTCACATTAGGGACCAAGCAGAGTTCAGCAACAGACTTGTCGAACAGGTCTTTTCCTCGAAGAGTCTTCAATTCCTTGCGGAGCTCAAGAAATTGATCATTCATAGCGTCCATCTTTTTATAGATATCTGGGCCCTCAGACGGCTCAGAATGATAGATGGTGTCGTCTACTCTGGGCATAGTATGCACGACAGGAGGAGGAACAACAAGGACCGGGCTAGATGCTGGCAGAGAAGCAAAAGTGGGTGCAGGACCCTCAGGCATGAAGTTGGGAGGCATCCCCCACGGAAACCCGACTGGCATGGTTGTTGGAGCAAAGTGTGTGCTGGCCGCAGGCACAGTTAAAGAGACAATCTCAGAGATGAATGTCCTTTGGGGGGGAGTTGAAGGTGTCGGAGATGACTGGCTCTGGGCAGCCAAGAATGACTCCATCAGGGCAGTCAATCTGGCTACTTCCTCCTTAAGCTCACGGTTCTCTTGTTCCAAATGATCCATTAGTCTTGATGCGTTGGCTCGGGTGTAATACCGGTGAGTCAGCTTGTCTTCAAAATAAATGAAGAACACAGTGTTAGACCATAGAACAAGAAGCCTGGAGCAAAACCTGCTTATGCGCATGATGCATGTAATGCATATGATTTAATTTTTTATATCAGAGGAACTTTAGAGTTCTATTTGCAAATATTGGAAATATTAAACATTTATCACATATGGAAATATCACATCAAATAATATTTGGAAAATATTTTTACACCAAAGAAGTACAGTCTTGGTAACCGAATACAATACAAGAGAGAAGGAAAATGATCATCCTATGGAACCCTAGAAACAATCATCTAAAGCTCGGGAGACTGGAAGATAAGAGGCACGAAGCCTCTTCACCTCCTCCTCGTAGGCTGCCTCCATGTTTGCCTTCTCTTTGGTGAGTTGATCGTACTTCCTTTTCCAAAACCTGGAAGACTGAGGAAGTAAAGAATCGAAGAGCATTGGCCTTGTATTTATAGATGGAGGGAGCTGCAAGCATCATCAAAATCGTGTGCATGAGAGAAGAGGGCCTCCATGCATGGGCCTGTACAGGCGCATGGAGGGCCCAATTCTGATTGGAATTGTAAGCTATACATCACCAAATATGAATTGAACATGCAGATTGTATGTTTATGGATCATGCATGGAAATTGGAATGATTTTCATAAAATTCACTATTTCATGGAAGCCTTTGAAAATGCCATATCCAAAATCCAAATGCAACCTTATGAGTAATGGTTGGAAAGCTTGTTGTATAAGGAAAAAATGTCATGTTGATCAAAACTTCATTTGGGCCTTGGAAAATAATGAAATTTGAGCTTGAAGTGTAGGGTGCAACACATGCATGTGTGAAATTTCCAAATTTGGCCAATGTTCAAGCCCTTTTGTCTCAATGATGCAAGCTCCAACTGACAAAATATTCAACATGAAAGTTGTAGATATTTTCAAGGCAATCCATTTGGACTTAAATTTTGCATCATTTCGATTTTTGATGAAGAGGTTATGGGCACCTGAAGTTAGACTTTTTCACATTTCAATGCATTTGGTCCAAAGTGACCTATAATGTTTTGCATTATCACATGTATTTCTTTTGAGATTTTGCAACTTTTCTCAACATAACATTTGAAGTAGACACAATAATATTTACAATACATTAAGTCTCACCTCAAAATCATGAAAAATGAATGAGTTATGTTCTTGGGAAGTTGACCCAAAATTAGGGTTTCAGTCAAAATGACCTATAATATCTTGGAATGGATGATGACATTACAAGCTTCAAATAAAATTTTTATGAACATGAAAGTTGTTCATATGGTTCTTAAGAACATTGTTTCTCTTGGGGTCATCTCCATTTGGTCAACACATAAAAAGTTAGGTCTCAGTGCATTTCAAAATAGTCAGATGAAATGACTGATCAACTTCTCAAGTCCACACCTCATATCTTGATGAATTAATGATTAAGGACAATTAAATAAGTTCAAATATGCATGAAATGATGAATTAAAGAACTTCCCTTGATGGTGTTTGATCATGGGTTGAGGTTGCTTAATGAGCAAGGCACAAGTGATGAACAGATGAATTAGGGTTTCCTTGGGAAACAAACCTCAAGCCTCTTGATTTGCTTTGATCAAAATGATGAATTGAGATACTTGGGAGGCATATTTGATGGATGAGAACTTTGGGAACCATTTCCATGTTTGCTTTCATCTTCTCTTGGCCATATCATTGCACAAAGGATCTCTTAGAAGCTTTAGACCTTGTGACTGGTCAAGCTACAAACAAAAGATGTTATTGACATATTTTTGTGCTTTTGGTTAGTGAATAAAAATGAGAAAAGCAATAATATATAATTCAAGTATGCTTGGTGATCTCAAACCACTCACAAGAGAGATCCCACCCTAAAGGCAAAGGGAACCAAGATGCTTATGATCCTTGAGGCTATACAAATGCAATGTTATGATGCCATGAGGGATCTTAGGGTCCAAATTAGGGTCTTACAATAGGGAAACGGTCCTTGATGGTGATGTTGTTAAGAGCCCTATAATCTACGCAAAACCGCCAGGAGCCATCTGTAAGACCCCAATTTTGACCCTAAGATCCCTCATGGCATCATAACATTGCATTTGCATAGCCTCAAGGATCATGAGCATCTTGGTTCCCTTTGCCTTTGGGTGGGACTCCTTGTGATTGGTTTGAGATCACCAAGCATGTTTGAATTATACATCATTGTTTCTCTTACTTTTGTTTACTAAAAAAAACGAAAAAAATAAATAAATAAAAAGAAAAACAAAATAAATAAATAAATAAATAAAATATAACAAAAAAAAAATTTGGACTTGGGCCTCTCTCATTTGAGTCCACAGGTCCACAAAAACCAGGTTATAAATTCAGAGTTTCAGTGAAACAAAAGGACATGTCATTCCTATTACCCTGGCAGGAAAAAGAAAGTGAGAGAAGAGCTAACAGAGTTCAGAGCAACCTCCAGAGGCTGAAGGGAACTCATCGGCAAAGAACCAATTCCCTCTCATATAAACCCTCAGATTGCTCTGCAAACCTCACGGGTGCAACTCAATTTCAATCGATCCTCCCCAATCAGGTATGCCTTATTTCCACTACTTTATACTTTCAACCTGAAATTTTTTGATACCCTTTTAATGTATGTGTTTGACAAGAGGTTTAGGCCTCCTGCCCTTGGTTGCTTTTTGTGAGTTTTTTTGTGAGTTTTTTTGTGAATTTTAATGGCATGATTCGTGTGGTTACATTTTGATTTGGGGGCAACTCTTGATTACCCATTCTTGTTTCTCTAACCTGTTTGTTGAGTTTTTTTGTGAGGGCTCACATGACTCTTGCAGAGATGGCCTGGTGTTCCACTTTATTTGTGGGATACCCCCTGGAGGTTTATTCCGATTACCTGTGCTTAATGGCTTGAGATATTTGTTTGTGACTGTTTATTCCAAAGGATGGGAGCTACTTGGATCATCAATATGATCTCAAGAGGGGAACTCCTAATGTGGTTTTATTTTCTTTTCCCTTATCTCTTGTATGTTTAGGAATTTAACCCTTTTTTTCCCCATTCTAAACCAAGCCAAAACTTTTTGTGCAAACAATAACTTTTGTTTTCAACATTAGAAACCTAAGCCTTATGCTTTTGATTTTCAAAACTTATTTTTTATAACACTTATTCTGAATTGAACCTTTTAATCCACTTTAACCATATTTTTGTAAATACTTTTAATTGGTAAATATAACCCATTCAAATACTTTTTGTGGTTTCAATGGCCACCTTCTTAATCAAACCCTTTTTTTAACCATTAGCTATTAGGTTTGAATTATCCTTGAGGTAGATATAATACTCACCTTTATCCTTAGTGATGGACAATGAGTCTTCCATGCTTATTATAGGGTTAACCCCTCACTAGCATGTTGAAGCTATCCTCACATGGTGGATTTGTGGTTTTAGGTTGAGTTTTCTCCCTTTGATAACAAAAGACCTTAAGGTTTTTGGACCAATCAATTCACCAACTTTTTTTGAATTTTTTTACCCCGAACTACGAGGTTTTGATCCTAATCTTTTAAGATGGTATGTAGGCAATGGGTTCATCCATTCAAACACAAAATGTAAATAAATTTGTATATTCTTTTCTCATCCCTTCAATCATGTTTGCACAAATAAATTTTCAAAAAAAAAAATAACCTTACAACAAATGTGAAAAGGGCTCCCTAGGAGTACCTAGGATGCTTTGGGTGCCTAATACCTTCCCATTGCATAACCAACCCCCTTACCCAGATCTCTGACATTTTTACTAGTTTTTGATTCGATAAAACTTTTAGGTTTTTGTTCGCTTTCTAACCATTCCTTTGGATAAATAGAAGTGCGGTGACGACTCGACTTGTATGATTTACCTTGGATTTAGTCAATATCTCTAATGGTAACGAATATCCCGCTACACCATCTTTTTTTTCCACTAGTAGGACGGGTGAGGAATATGGGCTAGTGCTAGGTTGGATTATCCCATCTTGCAACATTTCTTTAATAAGGTTGGTCATGGTATCTTTTTGATAGTGGGGGTATCGGTATGGTTTGATGTTGATAGGAGTATCATTGGGTTGGAGGTGAATGTGATGGTCATGATATCTTTATGGTGGTAAACCTTGTGGTTTTGAGAAAATGGGAAGGTAGTTATTAAGGATAGGTTGTATGTCAGGGTGAAAGGTTTGAATGAGTTGTGTATCTGTTAAAGGATTGGTGCTCTGTGGTGGTGAAATATGTGTGGGATGGGTGGGGACCATGGAAATAGAGTGAAAGGTTGCGATGGCATTAGTTTGTAGCATGCGGTGTAGTTGGTGGGCAGAAGCTTGTGTTAAGGTGTTAGGTTTAGAACCAGTGATGGTGAGGAGAGCATCATTGTGATAAAACTGCATAGAAGGAACACTAAAATCAGAGACAAATGGCCCTAAAGTTTGCAACCATTGAACCCCAAGAACCACATCATCCCCTTGGATAGGAAGAACGTAAAGGGAAAACGTGAAAAGATGTTGGTCAACCATTAAAGGGGTCTCTTTGCAAAGACCTGTGCAATGTAAGTGATCACCGTTACCTACCATCACTGAAAAAGATGACAAGGGTTGGATAGGGAGGTGTAAGAAAGAGGCTACGCGCGGTTGAATGATGTTATGGGAGCTTCCTGAATCGACCAAAACTGTAATGTGGTGGCCATGAATGGATGCAGTGAAGCGTAAGGTGCGGGGGGAGGGATGGCCAGTGGCAGCTTGGAGGGACAATTGGAATAGTGTTGGTTCAATGTTAAGTGGTTCTGTAATGGTGACATTTGTGTCTTGTTGAGTAATTTCAGGATCTGTTTGGGATTCGAGTAATGGGACTGGGTCTGTTTGTGTAATGAGAGCACATAAATTAGCATCTGTCGGTGTGGAGTCATCGGTATCCAGGAGTAACAAGAATTGTTTGGATTTACAGCGGTGCCCAGGATGAAATCGCTCATCACAGTTAAAACACAATCCTTGTGTGCGTCTTTGTTGCATCTCTGTGGGAGTCAATCGTTTAATAGGAAAAGGGGTTTGAGGGAGTGTGTTACGTTGGGGTAATTGATGCGGGGGAGTGGGTAGAAGCGGGGGTTTTGGGTTGGGATATTTAGATGTAGTAGCTCGGAAAGGCCGTGTGACAGAGGTTTTGGATTCAATGAGCTTTGCAAGGCCTATGGCCTGGGAAATGGATGTAGGTTGATGGACAGCAAGTTCATTTTGGATATGGAATTTTAAACCTGAGACAAAACAGTCAGTGATAGCCAAAGGTGATAGACCTGTTACCCTATTACAAAGACGTTCGAAATCCCGTTGATAGTCAGCAACTGATGCTGTTTGTTTGAGTTTGAAAAGGGCTTGTTGATGGTTGTCGTAAGCAGAGGGTCCAAAACGAACCTCCAAAGCTCGTGTGAAAGCCTCCCATGTTGAAAAGAGGTGATTGTTGAACATCCATTGGTACCAACCAAGGGCGTCACCAGTCATGTAGCCGGCAACGTGAGCTAATCGTTGGTGGTTGGGAATGACGTAGTGAGCGAAAAACTGGTTAGCTTGGAAGACCCAATCGAGGGGGTTTGTGCCGTCAAAAGGCAAGAGGCGTAACTTGGGTGGTTTCATCGTGAGATCTGTGTGCAGGGTGCCCTGGCTAGGAGAAATCTGGGCTTGGACAGGAATTTGGGATTGTAGAGATTCCATGGAAGCTAATTAATCCTCATGGCGTTGGTCTTGAGTGTTCCAGAAAGAGGAAAAGGTTGCAGTGAGGTTGTTAATGGATTCTTGTAGTTGTTGGAGGATAGGTGGTTCAGGTGGTTGTTGTTGGGGAGGCATGATATCAAGCAATGAGAGCACCAAATGTTAAGAAAAATATGCAGGAATTAAATTCCCTTGTGTCAGGGAAAGTCTGAGAGAAAAGATAGATTTTGAGATAATAATTTTTTGCCTTTTTCATTACTTTTTGTGTCCTTAAATAGACTGCAAAGAATACAATTGTGCCTTAATTATAGGATCTAGAGACACTTGTCAGCATCTACTACATTTGAAGAAGAGAAACTAAATTATTCTTATCCTAAATATTACCAGGTACTAACGGTAATAAAGGCTGGAGATATTTGTTTACATTCTGAACCTAATGGGCAATTGGACTGATCTTTTGGGCCTTTCTCTTGGCACAATATTGGAGATGCTGTTGTCTATTTTATTTTTTTCTTTGTTTGTGTTGTTGGGACCCATTTGGTTTGTAACAGTAACCCTCTTTATCCCTTATCTAATAATATTTATTATAATAATTTATCATCTACTCACATATTTTTATAATTGATCTTTATCCTCTTCTAGCGAACCTAGTTCCTACCATACTTCCATAAATAATCACGGATAATAACACGTGGGAATTAAGTCCCCCTAGAAGAAGGTTATATGTTGTAATTGGATCTTTAAATTAAAGTACCTAGTCAATGTTGTCATAGTATGAAGACTCTATTTTACCGGTAGAATTAAACTGAAATATATATATATATATATATATACATATATATATATATATATATATATATATATATATATATATATATATATATATATATATATATATATATATATATATATATATATATATATATATATATAAATTTACCTATAAAATTAAAGCACATACGGGATTCAAACACATGTCTTTGGTTATTAGACAAAAAAAAAATTGCCACTAGGACATGTTGTTCTATGTAGTTTTGTTATGCTGAAATTTACATATTATAAAGAAATAGAAGCTTCAAATAATATTTTTAAAAATTTCTTACACTAATTATCATTTAATATTAATCGATGTAATGAAAATAAAATTAATTCTATTTTAAATTGTTTATATGTCCAGTTAAGAGACAAATTCATATGAATAATTCAAGTCACTTCGATCACTAAAATCAAATTTTTTAACGGTGAAGGTACAAGACATGTCTAGATGCCAAAGAATTCACTCAAACCGAACTTATCATGAAATCTTTAGTCTTGTTATTAAAATGACCACCATTAGATTACTCTTATCCATCACTTCCTTCCAATGATGGCTTTTACATAATTTAAACATTAATATATTACCTTCCTCCATGCGGACTTGGATGAAGAGGTTTACAAGAAAAGTCTCATGGCCTCAATACTACTCCTATGAACCTAATTTGTAAACTTAAAAAATCTATTCATGGTCTAAAATAGGTCAGGAGACAATGGAATAATAAACTTACTTCCACCATCATTGACTTTGGTTTTTTCCAATATAAATTCGACTATTCTTTATTTATTAAGAAGCATGATTTATATTTCACAGCCATTTTAGTATACCTAGACAATTTGATTCTTGAAAATACCAATTTATCTAATATCAATCATTGACTTCAAATTTATCATTAAAGATTTGATATACGTTAAATATTTTCTTGATTTGAAATATAAATGTCCTAAAAAATGTCTTTATGCCAAAGAAAATATTGTTTGGATCTTTTGAAGGAAACAAGTTTAATGGAGGCCAAATCAACTATAATGGATCCAACCCATAATCTATACTCTGATCCTAAAAAATTTATTATAGACTCAAGACAGTTCAGACAATTAATTGGTAAGTTGATTTACTATAAACCAACCATAACACACTTCTAAGCAGCTCTCCGGATTGTAAGATATCTAAATAATTCCTTATAAATTGACCTCTTATTCAAAGCCACTTCTAGTCACATTCTCACATGTTTCATAGATTCTGACTAGGGATCCTGCCCACTCACTCGAAAATCAACAGGGTTTTGCTTCTACCTTAGCACCTCCATTATGAGTTGGAAAAGTAAAAAATAATAGGTGATCTCTAGATCATCATCATCACATGATCAATATAGAGCATTAGTCAACACTTGTTGTGAAGCTCAATGGTTCCTCTACCTACTCAAAGACTTCCACATCCTTCATCCCAATCCTGTCTCCGTCAATAATGACAACCAAAGTGCCATACACATAGCTAAAAATCAAGTCTTCGATGAACAAACCAAACATATAAAGATGAAATGTCATCTAGTTCGTGATAGTTATTCACAAAGTTGTCCATCTATAACTAATTAACTCTGCAAACCATGTTAGTGTTGTTTTTACAAAAGCACTACACCTTGGAATCTTTTATGCTCTTGTGTCTAAACTTGTTCTGAATTTGCAGTCACTCCAGTTTGAGGTGTTGAGGTGTGTGCTAAATTGTAAATTCATTTTAAATTTAATTAATTCTACTCTGGTGTTTGAAATTGTCTAGGGTGGGAGACCTTAATAGGTCTCCCACCGTGTATAACATGTAATTTTTTTGGTATTTTAACAATTTAGCGATGGTTTTAAACTCTCGTAAAAATTTTAGTGTTTATTTTTTTTGGGTTGTCAACCATTTAGTGGAGGTTTTAAACCCCCGCAAAATAAACACTGAAATTTTGTGGAGATTTAAAACCACTGTTAAATGGTTAAAACCCCAAAAAAAATATACTGCAATTTTGTAGGGGTTTAAAATCACCCCTTAATGGTTGAAAACTATAAAAAGGGACTCGTATACGGTGAGAGATCTATTAAGGTCTCTCACCCTAGACAACGCCTTCTGGTAAAGTATTTTGCTATAAATATGTTACCCCTGCTTGTGTATAAGTACACTAAGAGCCCATGTGACTAATTGAAGCAATTTAATCAAATTTCAACTTGTTTTCATGTGATATCATTCATTAGGATAAAACTTGTATCAATAGGGTACACAAGTTAACAATTATCATAATTTATAATTTGGGTACACAATATAATATATATGTAAGTTAGACTTTTGTTTTCATTAGTTTCTAAACTTTCCATTCTCAAGAAAAAAAGTTTTCTTATACTTTCTTTTAGATCTTTGTGTGTTCCATAATGTATGAACTTCTCATATTCAAGAAAAAGGAAAAGTTTCTTATGGTTTCCATTTATCATCTTCCTTTACATATTAATTTATGAAACCCACTTTTTTTTTCTAAACATACCAAATTTTTTATTGGAATTTCTTATTCCATTCTATGGGATGGAAAAACACCTTATAAAAAATCCAAGATGCCCCTTAGATTCCGGAGATGCATCTCCGAACGCATTTTGTCTTAAATTTAAGTGTTAACTAATCTAGAGATGCATCTCTTAAATATTTTAACACATACCTCATGCATGTCTCTCTAAAAGAACCATTTTGGGAATTTCTTATCGCAACATATGAGGTGGAAAAATATCCTATGGAAAACCCAAAATGCCCCTCAGATTCCGAAGATGCATTCCCGGGTGCACTTTGTTTTAATTATAAATGTTAACTAATCTGAAGATTCATCTCCGAAATAGTTTAACACATACCTCATGCATCCCTCTCTAAAGTTCTCATTTTACACGTTTATTATTCCGGAGATGCATCTTCATTTAGGATTTACGGAGATGCATCTTCTTTTAGGATTTACGGAGATACATCTTTGTACCCTATAAGAATAGTGCATGTTATTTTATTTTTATGGTTATTCAGATGAAAATGATGATTTATAAATGTTAAATACCTTGTTATGTGATGAACATTAAACCATACAATCGATATGTAAAAAATGAAATATATAAATCCAGATAGTAAAAAAATGCCATATATAAATGAAGTCGAAATACACAATAAAGTAGAAATAAGTTAAAATAAAATACAATCAATAAATCAAAACTACAAATACTATATACTACTGGATATGCTGGACTACAACTTCTCAAGCTTCTTGGCCTCCTCTACTCCCCTTCCTCCGACGTTGTGTCAGGTGCATCATGCCTCTCGTGCCTCCGCCATAATGGTATCTAGGACCTGCCTCACCTCATACCCATTAGGGAAGATACCTTTGTCAATTCTTATCTGTTCAATCACCACAATGCGATGATATCTAGGAAATACATCTACAAGTAGACCAAATAAGCAGCCCTCTAGTTGTACTCATGGACCCGCTCGAAGTCCTTGAAGTACTATAAGTAGACGAGATCCACATAAGTGGCACTCTTGTCCATAAAACTTGCAGTGCCAACCAAATATAACATGAATGTTCTCATATAATACGCTATATGGAGCCTCACCTGCTCGTCATCACCTCTACTATGCTCTTCTCTAAAGAGCTCATTTGTATGTACCTTTTTCAGGAATTCAAACCTAACATGAGCCCCTGTGATTTTTTCAAACTCCCTCATGTCATCCTCTGGGTCAACTCTTAGATAGTCTACCATTAACTCGAGTGACTCGTCTTTTCTAAGCATCTTATGATCTAGAATTTTCCCCCTAACTGGAAGATGCAACAAACATAACACATTGTCAAGTGTGATAGACATCTCATCAAGTGGTAGATGAAATGATGACGTCTTAGTGTGGCATCTCTCCATGAATGCATTAAGCATCATGTGGTTGATCATAAGATAACTAGTCTTACATAAGTATTTCATCCTAAATAGGGACAAGGCATCCTGAAACCACTCGTCATTAGGTTGAGGCAAGCCAATAATCTTTCGCCCATGGTTAATAAACTTTTGCGAATCACAGTCGTACAGAAAAATAAATTTATGTCAAGAACTTATAATATAATAATAAAAATAATTTAAAAATAATAAATAAAACTAATTTTACCTCTCTATCTCGGATATGTTTGGAAGTATGGTCCGGGTACAGAGGCAGCAATGACAACTTTACAGGGCCTTATCCAAATGGATGAGGTGACACTGGCTCATCAGCCTCAGATGACCCTGGCTAAACAACCTCATTAATCAGATGTTATAATATTCAATATACTCTAAATTTCTTTGTTTCTTGTCAATTGGGATAAATTGAGCTCATATATGTTCTATTTGTTGTCATTTGAGACATATTTAGCTCCTATGTGCTTTATTTGTTATCAGTTGGGACAAATAGAGTAATCAATGGACTCGGAAGAAATCAATTCTTATTAAAAGAGTATTACCTTTATTAATTAGTACAAGAGGGTACATTTTAGTAACATTGATAATTAGTCAATTGTTATATTAGATAAAATCTTTATAGTTGAAGATATTTTCTTATTATCTTTTCCTTACAACCATTAAATTATCTCTTCTTATCCACTCATTTCAAACCAAGTAAACACCAAAACCACTTTCATTTGTATATCTATCTTTAAAAAAAGAAACAAGAGAGGAAGAGAAAAGAAGAGAAATGGAAGAAAAAAGGAGAAAGAAGGAAAGAAAGAAAGAAGAAGAAAAAACTCAAGGAATAAGAAGAAAAGCTCATGGAACCATCATCATCAATAAATCTCATCTTCTTCATCATCTTCATCTTCTCAAGGTGGGTTTCATAGATAGTTTAGCCTTTGAGCAACTTAGGGTTTATGTGTTTTAACTAAAATCATTAAAGTTGATGATACTACATGTTGATTAATGTCATGAAACTATGTTGTTATTATTACTTATTGATGATTAATAGAGGTTGATTACATGAATTGTGTAATACATCTGTGTGTATCTTATGTTTCTTAATTCTGCAAGTTATTATAGTCATTTTACGTACTATTAATTTCACATTTTATGTGTTTGTTATATTGTGCTTTAATGCTAAATTGTACTAAACTTATTTTGTGTATGTGCTTTGACTCTGCTATGTGAAAAACATATAGTATTTTGTGTGTGCATATTAATGTGTGACTAGTGTTTATGCAGAGTTATGATAAATTGTGTAGCAATCATTGTATCTCATGTAGTTAACCTGCTTAATCTAATAATGTTTTATATTATACTATAGTATTATTTAGCTATACTCATGTTGTGAGTAATAATTGTAATGTATGAGCACTTGTGCAATGTTATTAGGAATGTGATGGTCCCATGTTAATCGATTACCTCGTTGAAAAGTGACATGTTTTTGGTTACAGGGAGTAGGTTAATCGATCACCCCTCCATGATTAACCAATTATCACATTGTATTCGCAATAAAAATGAGTTTTGTAACTTGAAATGAGGTGCAAACGGATGCGTTATGAAGCTAACTTAGAGGACTATATTACTATAATATAGAGAGGAATATCTATGAGTTATTCCGCTATACCTTGCCCTTTAAGTTCAGTTAACCCCACCATACAATGATCAGACATATGCTTACTATATAGCATGAAAGTTGAATAAGTTAGATTGAGGAGGGTTGTGTGATAGCTTTGCATATGGTTATTGTAACATATTATATTATCATGTGTGCTTTATGTATATTTATGAATCATATTATGATGCATGCTATGAACTATATTATGAATTGTTATTTGTGTAATAATATGATTAAAACCTTATGATGATGAGTGAGGAAACCTAGGAGTATAACTAGGTGAATAAATTTAAAAGATAACTTAGACTATGGAAATGAGTTATATGGTGATGCTTGGACACAAAGTTACCTCAGTGTGTATCGCAGACAAGTGTTTGCTTGATTACTGTATCCATATGATTTGTATTGAACATGTGGATATAACATGTGAATGGGTGAATATGATAACCTAGTATTTAAGGAAATAACATGAAATTTGGTGAATATGATCACCTAGTGATTGATGACAACAATCATGATGATGTGGAACCTAATCACGTATTAAAAATATCCCTTGATAGTGCACATCCCATTTGAGATGCTTATGTCAAGTAGAAAATGGGATGTGACACCATTGATTCGTGCCTCAAATGGGATCGAGTCCCAACCATGGAGGAGCATGGGGTATAGGTGGACACCTAAGTGGGTCTGAGTCCCATATGGTGTAAGATACTAAAAGTGGGTTCAAGTATTATATGAGTGATGATTATTGAAGTTGGTTTGAGTCCAATGGATAACCTGATATCCACACGAAAGTCGAATCATACGAGCATGTGTGAACCAAGCCTTTCCCTAGACGTAGGTCTGATCAGGGATTGATGTTTTGTGAATTTGAATAGTGATTTATTGATTTATGTGAACTCAAGAGACATGTTTCCATACAATGTGAATATCCCTTAAATACTTAAGTCTTAGTTATATTGTGTGAGTTATACACAAGTGACGGAAGATGAAGACTTGAGTTAGGAATCGATTAGAAACCCTGTAAAGTCGAGTGGACCAATATGATAGGGGGACTTACTGAGATTATTATCTCACCTCACTATTATTGTTGTTTTTCAAGTTTTAATTGCAAGTTAAGTGCAAGAAAAGTTGTTTGTTGATGTTTCTAGGGATTGTGACTATTATGATCTTCCACTGTGGATTGTGTGCAATGAAGATATTGCATATAGATCTTAGTTTTTATTTCGGCACTATTGTATGTCATGTGTCATACTTTGTATTTTATCTTATGGACATGTATATAATGATGCCGCTAGGCACTTGTGTTGTATCAGTACCAACTTAATATATCGTATAATGTATTTTCTAGGTGTATATTATATGGGGTGTTTCAATTGGTATCAGAGCAGGTCGAATCTCGACCTAGCCTTGAACCATCATAAGTAAATGAATTCCCTCCTCATATGTGTGTTTAGCCAACATAATTCTTAGCATCACACTATGTAGTATTGAGCCTGATCGACCTAAATCTATGTGCATTGTAGGTAGGATCATGGTTGAGCAACCACAAGGACTCTAAAGTTTTAGTAGTGCTTACACTTTGAGGGTAGGATCAAGTCAAGAGTTAGAAAGTAAGGATAACTAGTGAATTCAGTTAAATTTAAAGTGATAGTTGTGTTTCAGGTAATGTGGGAGTGAAAGGTGACGCATGGTTTGAGCAGTCCTTTAGTGTCAAAGAATTCAGAAAGTTAGGGATTTCTATAAGATAAATTTATCAGATTTGAGAAACATGTGAGTTTGTTAGTAGAACAAGATTTAACCACTGGTATGGAACAAGTATTACACGTAATTCCGTATAGTGAGGGAGAAATGATGATTTTGTTGCATGTATGCCACAAGGCTCTAAGGAGCGGTGACGTACCAGTGTCTCAGCTTATAAGACCCTTAGAACATCTTGAAAGAACAGGAGTACTTCATGGAGTATATTCGGAATGACACCTTCCAAATGGTTGAAGACTTAAGAGATATTGACATTCAACATTTTTTTGAGGGTCTAAGGTAGTGGTGAAGTACACGAATATATTCGGGAACATGGATGCACCAGACGAATGATAGAAGAAAAACCAAGTATACCCACTCTTAGAAGAGAGATAGGGTTGATGATAGTTCGTCAGAGATTCAATGTAAGTAAGAGACCATTATGGATATGTTAAGTTACATAAGGATCAATTGAAAGAGATTTATGTTGAGGGAAAGATAAAGTATTTTAAATTCAAGGAAATTTTTAGTAGTATGGTTCTATAATTGGAGTGAAGAGAATTATCTTGGAAGAGAAGCAAACACAAGGTTTGGGAGCAGTGTAAAGCTTGCAATACAACTAATGCAGTGGGGTACATTTTGGAAAAAGTGAATTGCGGGAATCATTAAGCTTTCATTGAGGCTAAGATAGGAGCGTGCAAATGATGATTTTTCACATACGAATATTCCTAGAGTGTGAGGTGAAGTGGAGAAAGTTATACCTTGTATTAAGAAACATGTGATTGTAGCATCCTGGTCACAAGTATGTGTAATTTATTACCTTGTTTTTGGATGGTTGTGGAGTATCACACTCTTTTTCGAGGAGTGAGTTTTGTGTCCTAAGAAGTTTGAGTCTATGGTAAGCAACGGGAGATGAACCAAGCTTAAGTACATAAATAAGTGTGGAACGTGAAACGGACGGTGTCATATGAACTCATAAGTAGGCGACAAGGATTTTCAGTTGCAAGTCATCTAGATAAGTAACATCCGTGTGATAAAGCGTGTAATGGATGTTTGGTTTGGAAGAGAATACAAGTCAATAAATGTGTGGGTAATGCCAAGGTTCATCTTGAGTGCATATTATTTGGTTGGCAAGAGTAGGAGTGGCTTGTTGAAAGTCAAGTTGTTGTTCATCTTCCTAAGTAGTGATTAGATTGGTTGATCACATAGTATGATGTTCACACCTTGTTGGAATTAAGTATATCCCAAATCTCATCAGTGTACCATCATGGATGTGCGAGGTTAAGTATGAAGTTGCAAGTTATTGTAAGTCAGATTGATAGTTTTGAAATTGGAATTTTGAAGGTGTATTATGAAATTTATCATTTGTAGAGATGTCAAATAAGCTATACGTTTGGGTGCATCACTATTATGACTAATGAGAACCATAAGGAGTGAAGCAGGAAGATACTTACTAAGTGGTGATCAAGAAGAGATTGGTTCAGTATCTTGCATGTATGCTAGTAAGGTGTAAGTGGTTAGTCATAGTATGAAATTGGATAATTCTCTCGGATTCATGGCCTCAGATGTAGACCCCCATGAGAGTGGTCCCTGACGTGTACAATGATACTCTACCCGATTAAAAGGATTCGTGAGTTATACTTCTAGGAAAGAGCGAGAGTGAGATATTCTTGAAGTTAAGTATGCAACTTGGATTCTATATGAGTAAGAACACGAGATAGAATTATAAGAGATGGAGCAGAATGATTAAGATGATGATTTTGGATAGGAAATGTAATGTTATCTCCAGATGTGTAACCGATTTGTATAACTCTGTAAGTAGTATTAGAAAACTCACACTCACACCCTAGATTGGTTAAAGTTCCTTGGAAGCGTTGTCTCGTCTATGACTTGAAATTCCTTGTTGGTATTATTTCTCCAGTTCGTCGGAATCCCAGGTCAGTAGAACCTGTGAATGGGTCAGAACTCTATAAAGAACTTAGAGTGGATTATGACAATAAGAACCAGGTATTTTTAGACTAAATTGGATTTAATCGGAGCCAGCACAATATAATTTTGAATATTGTGCACTCTTATGATCGTATTCGTGTGAATTCTGCGTATATATATCTTGATAGGTATTGGTTCTAATTCTCCATTTTATGTCGACAAGATAAATGTTCTACCCGTGGATGTGATAAGGTTATCATACTATTTTGGGACAGTAAGTCCTTAGAGGAAAATACAAATCTCCTAAAAGGACTCGTGATCTAGTTAGTAGAGAGTGATGAATGGAAGGGATCAGAGAGATAACCACTCGTAGGAATGAAAGTAAGACAATCTCGTATCAAGTGTGTTATCTTATTGGAGTAGTACGAGAGAAGTGCGACATCAGATGTATACGCTCGTAGTATATAGTATCATGTCAAGTGAAGTTGATAAGGTTATGAACAAGTGGATTATAAAGCTTGTCATAATTTTTGAACGATTTTTAAGAAGAATCATTAATATTGCTTGTAGGTAATAAAACAATGGTTAACTCCACAAAGATTTGAGAGTGGTGGCTATATAATCAGGATAAGGTGCATTGATTATGTAGTTTGGTTAACTCCGTGCAAGGAAGAGTGAGTCGCGGACTCCATGTAAATCATTGACCAAACAAGTCAAATGGCGTATAAGGAGAGGTAAATGTAAGGAGGTTAGAAGTTCATCAAGGATTAGAAACGAGAGTATGATTAGATCAAGAAGTTTTGAGAAGTCACAGAGGAATAAAGATTTCCAGTAAGTAGAAGTTAGAAGATTAATTATGTTAGAGGATCGAACCCAACCAAAGTCAAAAGTTAACATAAGTCGGTGAAGTAAGAAGTGTTTCCTTTTTTAATTGGAAGAAATTCGGGGACAAATTTAAATTTAAGGGAGGGGGAGAATGTAATATCTCATATCCTCTTAAGTGTTATGTTCCTTATTAGTTGGGATATAATGAGCTCATATATGCTTTATTTGTTGTCAGTTGAGATAGATTGAGCTCCTATGTGCTTTATTTGTTGTCAGTCGGGACAAATAGAGTAATCAGTGGACTCAAAAGAGCTCAATTCTTATTAAAAGAGATTGTCTTTTATTTATTAGTACAAGAGGGGACATTTTGTTAACATTGATAATTGGTCAATTTCTCTAGTAGATAAACTATTTATACTTGAGGGTATTTTCTTTACTATCTTTTCCTTACAACCACTTAATTATCTCTTCTTGTCCATTCATTTCCAATAATGTGAAAATCAACACCACTTTCATTTTTATATCTATCAATAAAGAAAGAAAGAAATAGGAAGAGAAATAAAAGAAAAGAGTAGAAAGAAGGGAAGGAATAAAGAAGAAGAAAAACTCAAGGAAGAAGAATAAAAGCTCATGGAATCATCATTATCATCATCATCACTAAATCTCATCTTCTTCATCACCTTCATCTTCTCAAGGTGGGTTTATAGATAATTTATCCTTTGAGAAACTTAGGGTTTATGTGTTTTAACTATAATCATTTAAGTTGATGATACTACATGTAGATTAATGTCATGAAACTATGTTGTTATTGTTACTTCTGGATGATTGATAGATGTTGATCACATGAATTGTGTAATATATCTTTGTGTGTATCTTATGATTCTTAATTCTTCAAATTATTCTAGTCATTTTACATACTATTCATTTCACATTTTATGTGTTTGTTATATTGTTATTTAATGTTAAATTGTACTAAACTTATTTTGTGTACGTGCTTTGCCCGTGCTATGTGAAAAACGTATACTCCCTCCATCCCACAATGAGTGACATAGTTGACCATTTCACACAAATTTTAAAAAAATTGAAAGAGAGAGAATGATATTTTAACTAAATTACCCTTATCATGTATTGTGAATGATAAAAGTAATAGTAATTAGAGGGTACAATTGGAAAAGATGCATTGAAAATTGAAATGGGTCATTCATTTGGAACACTCTTTTATTTCAAAGGGGTCACTCATTGTGGAACTCAGGGAATAGTACTTTGTGTGTGCATTACTACATATGTGTCAAAAAGTATTTGTGATAAATGTAAATTATTAATAACCATTATAATAGTTTTAAGATGTGACTGTTGCATCTTAATGCGTGACTAGTGTTCGTGCAGAGTTGTGATAAAGTGTGTATCATTCATTGTATATCATGTTGTTGACTTGTTTAATTTAATAATGTTTTATATTATACTATCATGTTATTTAGCTATACTTATGTGGTGAATATTAATTGTAATGTATGAGCACTTGTGCAGTGTTATTAGGAATTCTATGATTCCATATTAATCGATTAACCTGTTGAAAAGTAACACATTTTGGTTATAATGAGTATGTTAATCAATTACCCCTCCACGGTTAATCAATTATCACATTGTATTCGCCATAAAAATGAGTTTCGTAACTCAAAATCAGGTGCAGACGGATGCGTTTTGAAGATAACATAGAGGACTATAATATATAGAGATGTCTCTTTGAGTTATTCTATTATACTTTTCCATTTGTGTTCGGTTAATCCCACCATAGGATGATCAAACGGACGATTAATATGTGCCATGAAAGTGGAATAAGTTAGATTAAGGTGGGTTGTGTGTTAGCTTTGTCTATAGTTATTGTAATATATTATATTATCATGTGTGCTTTATGTATGTTTATGAATCATATTATGATGTATGCTATGAACTATATTATGAATTATTGTTTGTGTTGATTTTGTAATAATATGATTAAAACATTATGATGATGAGTGAGGAAACATAGGAGTATAACTAGGTGAATAAATTAGAAAGATAACTTAGACTATGGAAATAAGTTATGTAGTGATGCTTGGATGCAAAGGTACCTCAGTGTGTATCACAGGCGAGTATTCACTTGATTAGTGTATCAATATGTTTTGCATGGAACATGTGGATATAACATGTGAATGAGTGAAAAAGATCACCTAGTATTTGATGAAATAACATGAAATTTGGTGAATGTGACCACTTAGCGATTGATTAGAGCAATCATGATGATATGGAACCTAATCACGTATTCGAAATTTCCCTTGATATTGCACATCCCATTTGAGATGCTTATGTAAAGTAGAAAATGGAATGTGATACCAATGATTTGTGCCTTGAGTGAGTTTGAGTCACAACCATGGCGAAGCATGGAAATAGGTTGACTCCCAAATGGGTTCGAGTCTAATATGGTATAAGATACTAAAAGTGGGTTCAAGTTCCATATGAGTGACGATTCTTGAAGTGGATTCTTGTCCCATGGAGAACCCGATATCCACATGAAAGTTGAATTATACGAGCATGCGTGAACCGAGCCTTGACCTAGACGTAGGTCCGATCGGGCATCTATGTTTTGTGAATCTGAATAGTGATTTATTGAGTTATGTGAACTTTAGTGACATGTTTCCATATAATGTGTATTTCCCTTAAATACTCAAGTCTTAGTTACGTTGTGTGAGTGGTACACAAGTATCAAAAGATGAAGAATTGGGTTAGGAATCAATTAGAAACCCTGTAGAGCCGAGTGAACCAATATGATAGGATAACTCGATGAGATTATTATCTCACCCCATTATTATTGTTGTTTTTCAGGTGTTAATTGCAAGTTATGTGCAAGAGAAGTTGTATGTTGATGTTTTGAAGGATTTTGACTATTGTGATCTTCCGTTGTGGATTGTGTGCAATGAAGATATTACATATAGATATTAGTTTTTATTTAGGCACTAGTGTATGTCATGTGCCATACTTTGTATTTTATCTTATGGGCATATATATAATATTGTCGCTAGGCACTTGTGTTGTATCAGTACCAAGTCAATATCTCGTCTAATATATTTTTTAGATGTATATTATACGGGGCATTTCAGAGGTGGCACTGGCTCATCAATAAGAGGTCTCCCTGTATCTTGGGGTGACACCGATGCCTCACGTACAGCCGGTGACTCAGGTACCTCGGGCGCATGAACTAGTGAAACATACACCTACGGGAGGATCGAGGCAGTGATGCGTCATTAGGTGACATTTGTCTCCTGCGGGAAGAAGAAGATGGAGAAGCATGAGCCCTAGAAGTCGATGTTGTCGCATGAACAGGAGTCTCCGAAACCTGACTCTTCTTCCTATGGACTGATGAATGTTATGCAATCCTCTTGTGCCTTAGTCTGTCGTCTCTATGAACCATAGTGCATGTAAGTAAACCAAACAAATGCCAGACAATTACTACAAGCAAGAAAAGAAGAAAAAAAACGACAGATAAATTCCGGAGATGCATCTCCGGTTACTGGCAATTCAAATGTTGAAAATTTTCAGAGATGCATCTCCAAAATGTCCTGCAACTTTCAGTTCATTGATGGCGGTAATGCAGACCACCAAACCCCCAAAAATAATGCTTTGATCATTATTTTTAGCCATCAAACACGATTTTCAGTATGTACAAACTATCATTCATACAATTTCTACTCATTTCTTACCTAAATCATCAATTTCTACTCATTTATACAAAAACTCAAAAAACTTTTCAAAAATCAAATACTTACAAATTGAGAGTTTACTTCAATGTTGAATGATGTCTTTGATGTACTTGATGTTGATGGAAGATGCTTTGAACTTGGTTGATTGATTTTGAAAGAATATGAGTTGAGAGAGTTTGGAAAAAAAATTAGTATTTTTTTTAGAAATGAGGAAGGAGAAGGGTTCTGGCAGGTTTTAAAACTAATATCGTCCGAAGATGCATATGCGAAATAATTATGAAGATGCATCTCTTAAGTATTTTAACATTAAGTTTAAAGTCTATTTACCCAGAATATGTCCGAAAATGCATCTCAAAAATCTAATGACATTTTAGTATTTTCAATTGATACACTAATAATATAGTTCATTAAAAAATCCCCAATTTTTATTTCCATTGAGAAGCTCCTTTGTATATCCAAGTCCAATCCATTCAAGAATTGAGGCCCATTTAATTAAATCTTATATTTCACTTAAAAAAAAGGTTGCAAAGAGTGTTAATATATTCAAATTCTCTTACCACAATAACTAATCTTAAAACACATGCTTGAAATAAAGTTTAAATAGTGGATTATACCTAATTCCACTTCACAAAACATATTAGTAAGATAAAGAGTGATACATTGCATAAATAATTTTTATAACGTGAAACTTTGTGATTTACCTACTAAAATAAAAGTTGAATATAAGCTTATTTTAAAATTAAAAAAAAAAACTTTATATGGTGTTTAAGTAAACCCTGTTCAAGAAAAACATTTTGGATCTTTGGGGTAGTACAATTTCACATTTATTCTCAGGGTCTCAAATTATAACATATTTTTGGATATTTCATACAAATTTAAAAACTTAATTAATTTTGCATTAAAAAGATAACTTATTTATAACTTTTTAATAATTATTTATTAATTAGAAAATAAAAGAGTTAAAAGAACGAATAGTAATAAATAGTAGATGATATATGAGAAAAAAATTAGTTTAAGTCATTTTATTAAAAATATTTGTCTAAAATTATAAGTCACTTTACAATTCCAATGCAACATTAATGATATTTTTTTTAAACATACCCTTAATATTTTTTATTATTTTTTATTACAATTCTTTAAATTTTTGTTTTATCTATAATAAATGAAAGAAAATACTGTAATATTATATTTTTTAATTTGTATAAAATGTGCAAAATGTCTATTGAAATTGTAAATTGATTTATAATTTAGGAATGTTTATAATTTAGAACCTAGGGAGTACTTTGTTAAACCGATTTTAACCTCTTTAATTTGTTAGATAATGCAATAATATAACACCATTATTGCACACGTACAAAACATTTGTTACATTGAAGTGTGTTAAAATTTTAAACCGTCAAATTCCTCAATTCAATACATTAATTGCCTCTGACAAATATTGAAAATCAAATACTAGTAGTATTCTTTGTAAGAAAAATATTTCACCATTAACAACATCTTGAAAGCTCATAGTGTTGCAATGCAATGCAACCCAAGTAGGCCAACACTAAGAACATGGATTGGGACCATAACGTAATGATCTCCCTATTACATTGGACCATCCTAGTTAATGAATCCTACAAAAATATACTCTACTCTACACCTATTCCCTCTACACGTTTTCTGTTGCTACATAGTACAATAGTACAGTACAATAAAAGTTTCTCCCTACCATATATATGGACCATCAAATTAGTGCTTAGTCCTATCCTTCTTTTATTCAACTTTTTCCTTATAAATAAAACATCTGCCAAAACATAAATGTTAGTACTAAGGATAATGAATAAAAAATTTGATTGCAATAATAGATTGAGTGGACTCATTTGGAAATTAACTAACTTCAAGCACATTACCTAAAACATTGTTCTTCTACAAATAGAAACTTTATTAACAAACAGTTCTGATTATGTAACCTTACATCAATCAAAATAATGTGTCATTAACTTAAGTTATGAGATTATCTTAATCGTGTGCCAGCCATAACCTATCATCAATAGGTAGAGGAAACAATCGTTTTCATTATATTCCTTGTCACATTTATACTCTTTATTTTTGTTTTTATTGTGATATTAATATGATGATGAGGACCCAAAGGAAAAAATAGTCCATTGACGAGACTTCCAATGATATATAATACAGATATGCATGTATATCACAATCTTATGTACAAACTTCACATATCTGATCCTATTTAATAGCAGTTAACTTGTGGCCTAGGGTTGAGGAAGTGAACATTTATATTTCTATTTTGAGTTTGGCCTCTATGATTTCTGCTCAACTTTAAAGAACAGATTGGTAGCTAGACATCGTTATCGTATTTATTTGGCTATGAGTCGGCTAGCTGCAACATCATTCTAAACTCAGAATAATGATTATGATTGCCAGCTTTTCTTTTTCATCAAAGAAATAAAAGGTAGTGCATGAAGTAATGATTTGTTTTGAAATGTTAATGTTAATCAGATACATTTAGAAATGTAGAAAGAGAGAACACTCTATGGATTAGGGTTTTAATAAAATTATAAAATTTAGAGAGTTAAGATTTTAATAGGTTATTATACTTATCCTTATTAAGATTTTAATAGGTTAATATTTTGTTATTGTTATTATTTGTTGAATGTGTATTAGAGACATTTGTTTAATTTGTTGTTGTTATTGTTATTGTTATTGTTATTGTTGTGTTGTTATTGAATGTGTATGATCATATTTGATTAATATTTTGTTGTTGTTGTTATTGTTATTTGTTGAATGTGTATTAGAGATATTTCTTTAATCTTTTGTTGTTGTTGTTGTTGTGTTATTTTATTATTGTCGAATGTGTATGATCACATTTGATTAATACTTTATTGTTGTTATTTGTTGAATGTGTATTAGAGACATATGTTTAATCTTTTGTTGTTGTAGTTGTCGTTGTTTTTTTTCTTTTTGTTGTTGTTATTGTGTTATTTTTGGTTCTGTATGATCATATTTGTCTGGTTAAGATTGATTTAATCTTTTAATGTTGTTTTTGAACATATTGATGCCATCTTCATCTACTGACGACAAAAGTTATACAGACAAAACTCGTACAAATGATTCCCAAGACGAAAAGAAAAGAAAACAAAGAGGTGCCACGACGATGGTTTGACTAACAAAAGTCCACAACTATGGTCGCAAATTTCCGATTGCGTTTGATGTGTTTTATAGAGTAGTTGATGGTGAATTTTCTTCGTCTTTTAAGAGTTATGTTGCATTCGTTGGACGTAGCAAAGTCTGTATATTGATAGATGATTGGAAAAAATCACCAACGGATGTCAAAGATAGCATATGGACAGTGTAACATCTCAAAATTTGCCCTCCTCTCTTGGGACTAGCTTAGCATATTGCATCTCATCTTTTAGGTCATTAATCATTGCATTTTGCATATCATATGGCTACCTTGAGCAAGTCATCCTCCTAGGTCTTGATCAGAAGATAAAGAGGTCAAAATATGCAAGCTTGAGGGTTTCATGGATTGATCACTAATCATTTGAGGGTTGGTGCTTCAAATTAGGGTTTCTTGGTTCCTCAAGGAGGATTGATCATTATCTTGGTTGAAATGGTACATCATCATCATCATGGTCTTGTCATCACCAAGAGATTCATTGTGCTTGATCAGATACCTTGAGATTAGGGTTTTGACCTCTGGTCAACCCTGATCATCTGAATTGTGCCAATCAGGGCTTGTTAAGGAGATGAGGTCTTCATTAAGATGAGGGATCATCATATGGTTTCATTGAGCTTATGGAAGCTAGGGTTTCATCATTGAGCCATTTCATCAGGAGATTGAGGCTCAATTTCATCTGTGCATAGCCAATTCATCTATCAGTCAACAAAGGTCAACCAGAGGTCAACTGATGGATTTGGAGGTGGGAGAGGGTTAGAGACACTTCATTCATGTCCAAACAAGTTTCATTTGACATTTCAAACATCAACAATGAAGAAAATAAAGTCAGATGAAAACTTTCCAAAAATAGAAAGTGACTTGTAATTCAAAATTGCCAAAAATGAAAAGGTTTTCTCCTTAAAATTACATGTCCAAAAATGCTTCAAAGGAAATTTTGTCCAACATGAAAGTTGTAGATCTTGCTCTCAACTTTCCAAAAAGTCCAAGAACATGAATTTCTCATGTGTGGTTGGCAAGTTATGATCAAATCATTGTCAAGAAAATTTGAACTTCAAGAAGGCATAACTTTTGAACCAAAAGGCCAATTCATGTGGTTCTTTTTGGAGCATTCTTCTCTTGTCATGCTCTATCCAAATTACATATCCTAGGCCATGCATCTTGCTCACAAAAAATGTTGCATTTTTCATGTGAATTCCATTTGAGAATTGGAGGGAAAAGGCAAATTTGAAAATTATTCATTGTTTTCACTTGCAATTGCTTGCATTGGCTTGGAAACAACATTTTGAAGTGAATTAAAACCAGAACATTGCACTGTTATATTGATTTTCATGCATGTAGGGTGGATTTGCTAATGTGCACCAAAACTTCCAATTTCACTAATCATGAGTATTTTGGCTAATTGTGATTAGCAGCATCATTAGCATCACATATAAAAGCTAAACCCTAACTGCTTTTGAGCTAATCATAACAGAATTGAGATCTAGATCTAGAAATCCAAAAATTCTTCAACTTCTTCTCTCAATTTTTCTCCATTTTTCTGCATAAACATTGCATTGATCTTCATCAATCCTTCATCCGTGAGCATAATGGAAGCTATTTGAAGCAAGATCCATTGATTCTCAAGCCAATTCAAGGACTGTTGCAAGTGTGTTCATCAATGGAAATTCGAGTTTTCAGCTAGATCCTTCACAATCAACACTCAAACCTTGCTCCATTCACTCATATGAACACTGAGGAACTTCTGTTTTTGCTTGCCATGGCCTGAAACAACCTATTTCACTTCTGCACATCATTGAAGGTTAGTTTTCGACCTTAACAATTCATGAAATTGATTGAAGTAACTTGTAGAT
Organism: Lathyrus oleraceus; assembly: GCF_024323335.1. Classification (NCBI taxonomy): domain Eukaryota; kingdom Viridiplantae; phylum Streptophyta; class Magnoliopsida; order Fabales; family Fabaceae; genus Lathyrus; species Lathyrus oleraceus. The sequence goes on from NC_066584.1 coordinate 88,921,621, forward strand.
CTTTCTTAGTGGAGTAAACTGCAATTTGTTTCATTAAAATCCATGGAGAAATGAGGAAGTTATGTGGATTTTAAGTTTCATGATCAAATATGTTTTTCTTCGAATCTTTTGATTTAGGAAGAATTAAGCCAAATTGATTTGAGATTCGTGATGTACGTTGAAAAAGGACTCCAATGATATAGGTCTTGTTAATTTCTGAAACAAAATGTTCATTGGCGTATGAATGTGTGAAGAACATGATAGAACCCTAGGTTTTTTCCAGAAAACGCGTTTTGATCTTCCTTTTCGCTCATTGCATGGCTTCTGGTGTTATAGCGCCATGTACTGGACCACGTGTCCAGGTCCACTTAGGTAGCGCGCCAGTTTTTCAAACGCTTCCTCCCTTCGAATCCGGGCGAGGGACAATTCCATTTTGCCTTTGCATTTTATTTCTTCATGCCATGCCATGTTCATGTACATGTTTCAAGTCATTTTTTATTTTTCACTCACATTTAAAAATCCATATCTCAAAAAATAATGATCCAAATCACATGGAATTTTTTGCATAATGTTCATCATGATCTCTACTCTTTTATGGTGACTTTTACAAAAATTGTGCACGTTTGGTTTTTAATGTTGCCTAGGGTTTATGTGAACATGTGTTTGCTTGCACCTTGCTTGCCTTTTCTTTTATGAAATCATGATGCTTGATCCAATAGAGCTGAAATTTTACATGTGTAATCTAGACACTTTTATGGATATTTTGGCATTGAGTTTGCAATTTTTGCATTTCTGGTTTGTGAGATATGATCTGATCAATATAGGTGTGACAATGTGTGTCACACCATTTCTTGTCCAACTTGTGGATTTTCATTACCATGCCATATGAACTTGAATTGATGCGAATTTTTGCACGTTGACTCTTATGGATGTTAAGTTTGCTTGTGAATTTTTGTAGAATTGTTGAGTGCATTTCCAATTTGTTTGAGAATTTCTTTTCTGTTTGACCAATTGTGGACTTTTTGTGAGTCATGATCTTAGATGATTTGTGAAATTCTTGATGTTTATTGGATGGACCTGAAATTTTGTGGAGCGATTCTAGACACCTTGAAGTTTGCCATGGCTTTTGGTTTGATGCATTTATCTTGTGCCAATTCTGTTTTGTGCTTGCTTGAAGTTGATGCATGATTTTCTGCCTTGTATGAGCTTGTTTTGCCTTGCCTTGTCTTATGGATTTTATTTGACATGCTTCCAGTTGTCAAAATGACCTGAATTTTGGTATTATGATCATGTAATGAGTTATGTTTATCCATGATTTTTCTTGGGATTTAATGAATTGTTTTTGAGTTGATGTGGATTGAATCATTTTGTTTGCTTCTATGAGCTTCAAATTGCATGCTTTGCACTAAATGCTTTATGAAATGAAATTGGTTGACGATATGGATATGAGACCACTTGGATTTGTTTCTTATTTGATTGAACTTGATTTTTGATAATTTGCATGTTCTGTTTTGGTTTATTGCTCCCATTTTGACCCTAGGCCTTGTCCTAGTGGTTAGTGCTTAATGTTTGAGCTTTGTTTCAGGTCAAAGAGCACAATTGCTTATACTTGATGATGTGCACTCAATTGGAGTTGGTCCATTGCTTGTTTATGACTAACCTTGAGTTTGTGTTGTAGGTGGCTTCTAAGTCATTTGAGTTGAGCATTGCTTGCTTGATGTGTTGCTTGTGTACAGTTAACTGTTGACTTGTAGTTGTCTGTTTGACTGTTTGAGCTGTGTACTGATTATGTTAGATTGTTTTCAGGTACATTAGTTGCTATAATTCATTGTGAACTTGCTTTTGCTGTTGCTTGGTTGCTTAACCAATTGAGGTAGAACTCACTAACTTCATGTAGTCTGGAAGACATGGCCTGTTACTTGGTCAGGCACCTGTCTGAAGTCCTCCTTAAGAGGCAATGCTTGTGTTTGTTTATCTTTGTCCCCAAGCAGGAAAAGACCTTTGATAAGGCAATTGGCAGATACAAGAGATGTGCAATCCATCTCCTGCTATTCAGTTGAGTCATCCCTTGGCTCACATTACATGTTGATGCCCTGAGGATATTAACCCAAGATCTCTGTTGAGTCAGTCATAAGTGTAGAAGGGTTCCCGCTTTCTGAAGCTCACTTCCTTTGTCTGAAGCTCTCCCTGGCCAGGGATAAGAGCTGTGAGGCACACCCCTCACTTCCTATTTCATCTGCTTCACCCTAACTCTCAATGTTAGGGTTAAGAGCTAACATCACCTGATACAGTTGGCTTGCTTTTGCAGCCTAACCCTTGTGTGAGCCCACTTTGTCTGTATATAGTGTGTGCTATTTGTGATTGTTTGCTTTGATTGCTTGTGCTGTTTAGGTTTAGCTTGCTGCCTGTGCAAGTTAGCTAGAAACCTTAACCTAGGACCATGGTGAATTTGCATGATAACTATTAGGCTCGAGTCCAGCTCCCTTCTAGTTTGTCATTTCCCAGTCTCTGGTTAGGCTAGAAATTCTTTCCCGTTCAGGGGAACTACGTTGCCCTGATCCTCATACCAGATGAGGTACGTAGGCAGGAGGTCGTACGAGATCTCTCCGGGCACCCTTTTTCTTTTGGTGTGTGTTTGCTTGACAGTTGCTAGGCTCGAGTGCCAGACTCCTTAGTAACTTGTTGCTTGTTTCTTCTTGTGTGTGTTAGGAGATGGATGTAAGCCCAGCGATTGGCATTCCGTATCCTATTGTTGTGTGCTTGGAGCCCGATATAAGTCCATCAAGTGGCATTTGGTTTCCAGTGTGGGTTTGTTTGGTTCGGAGTCTGATGTAAGTCCAGCGATTGGCATTCGGTTTCCATGTTTGCCTCTGTTTGCGTGTGTTTTGTTTCGGCGTGCGTGAGCCGAACTACGGTAGCTCTGATTCTCATTCCAGATGAGATACGTAGGCATAGGATGCGATGTCCTAGCGAGCCCTCTCCCCTCTTCTCCCACCTGTGTCGTCTTCAGTGTGTGTGTGTGATGTTTGTTTTAGCAACCTTTTTCTATCGTTTGAGCGTGGATCCCGTCGAGTACGACGGATGCGTAGGGGTGCTAATACCTTCCCTTCGCATAACCGACTCCCGATCCCATTCTCTTTGGTCGTGAGACCATGTCTTTCCCAGGTTTACTTCGAGCATTTTCTTTCCCTCTTTGGGATAAATAACGCACGGTGGAGGCTCTGTGTTGTTTTGTTTTAGCCCGCCGATTGTTTTTCGCGGATGCGACAGACAGACGTTATGATATTAATTTTAATTTTCATCTATTCGATATCACTTTCTATAATTTCTAATACATACTTATTGATGTAAACGTAGTTGACTTTTGAGTTTACCAATGATTCGAAGTTGAAAAAAAGGTGGATCAGTTATGCTGATACGTGTTGGAAGGGCTTAAGTCACGACTCACACATGACTACATTACGAAGCCTAAGTCTGGTCTTGAGCGTCCATGGATGAGATGTAATTTTATTTCGAAGAAGGTTTGAAAAACGTTTGTGAATTCTCGTCGTTCTGACAAATTCATGGTTATTGCTAATCTTATTTTTCTGATAATTATATGCTTATAATTTATAGATACTAATCATATTTTCACTATGTTTATTACAGGAAAAAAGTGAACCAGGAAAACAAAATCAACCAAAAAAACATATACCCCCATAGATTGTCTCGTGGGGGGTTATAGGAAACTTGAGAAAACAATGATTAATGAAAAAAAATAAATGGGAGATGGGGACTCCATTAGTCGTGATTGCAACACATATCCATTGTCACGTCATGAGAAATGGAAGAGGGCTCGACAAGACCAAATGGAGAGTACACCTCAAACGACTCAAAGGCAGTTGCTGAGAAAATTGTAAGTAGGATTTGTTGTGCATATATATATTATGTGTTATTTAAATTTCTTTTGTAACAATATATATCATCATGTTATGTAGGATCTATTGATTGCGTCAACCAGTGAAGGTTCCTTTGTTTGAGAACCACGACATGATATACTGATAGAAGCAATCAGAATAGATGAACATGGTGGGCATTTTAATGGTGTTGGAGAAGGTGTCAGCATGAGATTATACTATGGTTCATCTATAAAAAGCACCGAACAGACGCAAAAAGAAAAGATTGACCATTTTAAGAAGATGTTAGAAGAACAAAGGATTTTTTTTTGACAAAAAGTTAGATGAGGAGCAGAAAAAACGCATGAAAGACGTGGAAAAGTTAGAAGAGTTGTATGCGGTATGTGAGAATAGTGTTTTATCTTAAATATATGATATATATTATGTTGATTCTGTTTTGTGTTTCTGTTATTATTATGATGCAACAATGTACAGATGAAGATGACAATGATCAATTGCACGAAAGAATTGTAGTACGTAGTTCTAGCACAAAAGGAAGTTGTTCAACCACCCCCTCCAGATATCCATAATGACATATTTTCTCCTTGCGCAAATCAAGTTAGGACATTGACCGAACAACTTGTGGATGTTGTAGACCTAATTTATTCAGCTAAAACATTGTCCACGAGTAGAGCTCTTTTATTCCAATCCTAAAGATATAAGGGGTTTTCTCTTTGGAAATGAGTGGCTGGACGTATGAATATTATAAGTTTGGTACATATAATTATATAATATATGAAGGTGTGAAAAACACAAGAAATAGGGGTTTGAATTGGGTTTTACGAGCAAAATCTTTTTCCAAAACAAGAACACAACACAAGTATTTTTATCCTGGTTTGCTTGAAACTCAAAGATAATCCAGTCCAGATGCCAAGGTGATTTTTCCTTATACACAAGGACTTAATCCACTATAATCAACAGATTACAACAAACATAAAGAATAACCTTCTTTTCTTTCTCAAGGATCTAACTAATCCTTAGTCTCCTTAAGGACTCACAAAGAACAACCTTCTTTGTCTTCTCAAGGATAACCTCCTTAAGGAATCAAACAAATAGTTTGAATAATATTTTGTGTGTTGCAAGATGCTTTTACATAAGCATATTTTACACAAATGAATAATAGACACTTAAAGAAAAATTATGTACAAAAGAATGATAATTTTTCACAAAGAAAATAACTTGTCAAAATATTTGTGTAACAAATGTCTTACTTCAAGTCTCCAAGTCTTACTTATATAACATAGGCATACGACAGTTGGAGGGAAAAACGGGGAAAGCTCATTTGAGTGGATGACCATTCTTGGATGGAAAAGAAATGATACTTCGTACTGTCCTTTCACCCACAATATCAGTGACAGGTGTGATGTTTAGTACTGTCATTGCCCATAAAATCAAGTAGTAGAAATGATGTTTGATTTGTACTATGTACTATATGTTCACGTTCCCAGTTTGATCTTATCTTTAAGTTAATTGTCTTCTGATGAAAGTTGATGAAGCATCAAATGAAGAAAGATAAAGATGGATTCAGAAACTTCAGAATCTTTAGTTAGAACCTTGACATCGTCAATAGTCTGACTTGAGATCTTCAGAATCTTTAGAATCTTCAGAGTCTTCAGAATCCTCAGTCAGAACCTGGATAACATCAACCGTTTGGCTTGAGATCTTCAGAATCTTCAGCTACATAACACACTTCAGAAGCTTGCCATTCTTCAGAAGTTAGGTGATCAGAGTCACGTCCAGAAGCATGATCTGAGAGAACATTGCAGCAACAACATAGTGTATCCTCAGAAGCTTCTGATGAGTAAATCAACACAGAAGCATAAAGAACATTGCAGCAACAATATTGAACGTCTTTCAGAACTTTTACTGGCTAGCGCAAAAGCAGATTTGGAACACAAAGTTCAGAAACTGATAACGTTGCACATCATATACTCAGAATTATAACTAGTTCTTAAAGCTACACAATAACAAACCATTAGGGTACCAAAAATATTCTCACCCAAATACAATATTGTTATCATCAAAACTCAAGGTATAGATGCAGAACCAAATCTTGTTCTAACAATCTCCTCCTTTTTGATGATGAATAAACATGTATTTTGATGAACTGTTTTGTACATGGTAATCACATAAGAATACATCTTACAGAAGCACAAAGCTCCCCCTGAGATGTATAATCCTATAAATATAAAATTAGAATGAAAGAACACTTTCCTGATTAATCTTTTTGAAATGCCAGAGTGAATATCTGTCAGAATCTGGTTTATCTTCAAAAGTTAATTGATGTTGTCCAGAGCACTGGTTTGCTAACATCATCAATCTGATAGGCTTCACTTCATAAGCTTTGTTCAGTTCTTTTGACGAAACTTTAGAGCTAGTTATCTTCTTTAAAAGAGTTGGTTTTCTTCTCGGAACCTTGACTTTTCAAGTCTGATTACTATAGAAGAAAATCTCTCTTAGCTGGATTCCAAATCCATGATTTTTAGAAAGAACATATTCTGATCTTTGATACTTCAAGACATCTTCATATGTTTGATTTTAACCATTCTGATTCTTGAGAAATAACCTTTCAAACATTTAACGAACTCTTTTTTGAAGTAGTTGTTAGTAGAAAACATTAATCAATATTTGGGTTTTTAATTAAGGAAATTAGATATCAAAATAAACACTAGTTCTTCCCCTTTAGAAAGTTATGTTTTCTCCTCCTTTGTCATCAATCAAAAAGACATAAGACAAAAATTAAATGAAGAGAGACAAACATATTTCATTGAAAAATTACCAAAAGGCGGCGCAAGATGCAACTGATAAAAGAAAATAAATTTTCAAGAAACTTAAAAACAAAATTTAAGGGTTTGGAGGAGAAGGAGGAGGAGGCGGAGGAAGTCTTGAGAGAATTAACTGAGACATGAGATCCTGTTTGTCCAGAAGCTCATTGACCCTTGCATTGTCAGCCTTGATTTCCTCGATTGTCTTCAGAAGTGAAACAAGGATAGGCTGAGAGGCAGAAGATTCAGAGATGGCAATTTGAGTAGCAGCTTCTTCCATATCACAATCTCGAGGTTCAGAAGACGCATCAGCTTCTGGAGCAAACTCAATGTGCTGAACAATCTCTATTTCTGGAGCAGCTGAAGCAGCTTATTCTTCCATACCCTTAGGAGTAGCTTCGTTGATTTCTGGAGCAGGAAGATAGAGTTGGGAGTTTATTAACTTCCAGAGTTCCATTAAGGGAACGGACCCAGAACGTAATTTTCTTTCAGCAAGAGTGTATCCAAGATCCTTCAGCTTAGAAATTTGGGAATTCATCAAGCTTCTATAAGCTTCCCATGCCGAATCACTCGCAGCCGGATTTGTTGAAGAACAAAAGATAATCATTGCTTCATGCAAATGACTTTTACATTCCGACTTAAATTTCCTCAGAACCTTACCAAAGTTAGGGGAGGATTTTGGTGGTTGTTTAGGGTAGTTAATAGTGAGGTTGATTCTAGACTCATCAAAGTCAGGACCATAGACAAAAGGGGGTGATGGGACAATAATGGGAGGTGATTCATGATCAGGTGAGTTGGTTTGGGTTCAAAGTCGAACATACCTTTAGGAGTTCCATCAGAAGGTGGTGGTAATGGTATCTATTTTTGTTATTCTGACAAAGGTTCATAAACTAAAGGAGTTTCTGTGATAGGATTGATAGTAATTGATTGAGGTGATGGAAGTGGGATAGGTTCAGAAATTATTGGTTGAGATGAAGGAGGAGGTTAGATTGGTAATATCCTTTCAAAAAGAATTGAATCAGAATTAAATTGAGTGCTATCAGAAGGAAGCTTACTAGGTGCTACATTAGAAGCTCTTAAATAAGATTGGACGACTCCAGAAGTATCCTTCAAAAGCATTGCTTTCTTGCGCTCACTTAGAGGCACCTCATCTTCATCCAGAAAGACAACAATCTTCTTCTTCTTATTCTAAGCTCTAGAAGATCCTTCTCCTCTTAATTCCTTCTTTCTCTTCCCATGAACATCAGGGTAAGTCTCAGGAAGGTTGAATGGATCCACCAATGGGTTAAGTCCATCCTTTAGACAACTTTCTAGATATGCCATAAGAACCTGTGGAGGATCAATCTTGGTGAAGATTGCGTAGTCATCAATTTGATTCCTTATTCCATATATATCATCCTTAGAAAGAATGAAATATGGCCTTTGAAATTTGGAAATGAGACCCATACTCTTAAGATTTCCCCCCAGAATACCTTTCCAACATTCTTCATAAGTTCTTCTGTTAATCCACTGACCAGAAGGTCACCTACTAGACCATTCTCCATAAGAATGTCAGAAATTAGTCTGCCGTTGGGAATGAACTTGCTCTTTGTCTTCTTATAAGAACCACCAGTTCTTGATTCTTGGGTAGAATCCCTCATGAACTTGAACAGAATGGAAGGAAGTCCCAGCTTGACACCTTTCTCAAGACAAAATAACATGAACTTCTGACAAGTGTTGATGTAGTCAGAACTATTGGTGCTAGGCCTGTGGTGAATACAACCCAAGATAATTTTGAACCAAACTCTTAGGTTCCTAGTCAAATCCTTGGCACTAGGACCTTTGTCATCTTCAAAGTTTCTTTCTTCCTTGAAGATAACTAGAGCAATAACAACTTCTCTCATAGCATTGATCTTAATATTGTGTATCCTTTTCCATTTACCATCATGAGAGATAAGATCAACTATGGACTTCTCAGTAATAACTATTTTCCTATTCATGATGTAGGAAGTAATAGTTTCCTTTTCAGTAGTGGCATGCACCAAAAACTACTTTACGAGAACAGGATAAACTGGGCCTGTGAGTCTCTCGAAGAATGTTTTCCAACCATGATGTTCCAAGGTATCTGTAGCGGTAAATTCATATCCATCAAGCTATGGATAAGATAGACGTCAATTAAACCAGAGTCGCCACCACGCTTTTATTGTTTCCAAGGGAAAAGGGAAAAGTATGAACACAACCCAAAGATAAGAATTTTTCAAATCAAAACTAATAAAATACCGGAGATTACAGGTAAGGGGGTTGGTTACACAGAGGGAAGGTGTTAGCACCCAAAGTGTCCTAGGTACTCATAGGGAGCCCTTTTTTGTGTGCATATGTGTTTTTGTACAAATGATGTTTGCAATAAAATGGAGCGTGGGGGTGAGAAAAGAATTCATTAATTATATTTTTGTGTTTGACAAGACCTTCGGACTTGTGCCTACGTACCAACATAAAATGAGGGATCAAAACCTCGTAGTTCGTGGTATCAATTTCAAAGTGAGTATATTGCTTTTAACAAAAATTTAAGTTTAACAAAGGCTCAAGAGGCCTAAAATGGTTTGAATGAGTGTTAGTTTTTTTGCCTTTTGAAAATTTTAGGTCAAGTATAGTTAAGTTTATTTACAAGTTTATTTAAGAAAAGAAGTTTGAAAATGCAATGGCATAGGGCCAAAGTTTCTAATTTGCAATATAGTCTAAGTTTAGAAAACAAGCACAAGCAAAGAAGATTTTAAAAAGGGGGAAGAAATTTTGAAATTAAAGAAGTGTGGAGGAGATTAGGAGACTAATCCTAAGCACAAATTTAAAAAGTTAAGAGTTGAAAAGATCTGGCCAATGGGCTGCAATCCAATAGACAAGAATGTCATATAGAAACCCAAATTTCCCTTGGACTTTAGAATCAAGCAACAAACAATATACCAATAGTAAGTTGGAGAGCAAGTCATCAAATAAAGATAGCCACATCCAAGCTTATCAACTCCATGATCTTCTTCAAAAAATTGGCCATATATCAGATGTCTTCAAAAGATGGCATGGGACATAAGTTCAAGATAACAACTTCACAATGATCATGTTGTAGATGAAATAAAATGGATCTTCAATTTTGTATCAGATGAAAGTTCACTTCACAAGTACTTGGTTTCATGAAAGTTGGAATTGGCCAAGTCTTTTGCATAGGGAGTGTTGCCTAAATTCTAAGTCCAATAGTCTCAGATCAAACCAACAGTCCACACAAAGTGTTTTTTAGAGTTTTTGTTCTTATCATGTACATTAAGGTCAAAAGACCACAAACACACAAGTATATACAAACATAATATATCACAAAATATGGTCCAAGTGGATAAAGGGAAAATGACATTAAAGTAAACAACTTGAATGGTATGAATAATGGCAAATGAATAAAGCTTAAACAATAATGTGCATTAAAAATAAATGACTTGAAATAAAATGTTAGTTGTTAGTTGATTAGAAGTTAGTATTCCCTTTGCTTTGTTTTTTTAAGTCATTCTTTGGAGAACACTCAATCCACTTATCACAAGCATGGATCCTTGAACCAAGACATCTTCCAAAGGAAGGAAAAAAGACCAAGTTTCCACACAATACCATGAAAGAGGGGAGACTTACAATCTCACTAACTAGAATGCTATGCCTTTTGTGTCACAAATTTAACGCTATGTTAAGCAATCATAATTGGACTTATATAGAAGTCACAACTATTTGAGGCTGGGCAATAGAACTTTGGTGCTAATACATGTTAGAGACGTAGTATGATAAACTATTCTCATGAAACATGCCATACACAAAAATAATATGCAAAATGGGGGATCTAATCTCATCCATACTTATGTTTATTTTGCAATCAACTAGCCTTAGGATATAGAGATATCATAGGTCCATGACATGAATGGATAAAGAATGGGAATGAGATGAAGAGGGAGGGGAAATGGATTAAACACAAATTGGTCAAAGGAGGACTTTTACCAAATTAAGATCATTCATTCATTTTGGGAGATGGAATGTACATTCCATTAATCCCCTAAATTCAATGATCTTAACCTAGCAAAGTCTAATCAACCTTGACCAAGGCCCAACAACACAAGTCAAACTCACAAAATTAATTAAAATGGCTCTACCCAATTTATTTGGAATTTAAACAATTAAAAATAATAAAAATAAATATACATGAAATTAAATTATGGTTGGTCAATTTCCTAAAACCTCATCAAAACACCAAAGAAATGGCCATGAGATTCATCATAGGTCAAACAAGGTCAAAGGGCCTTGGAGAAATTTTTTCATAATTTTTGGAAACTTAAAAGTATTTTTAAACAATTGAAAATATTCACAAAATGAATTAAATCATGAAAAATATTAATAATGATCCAAAAATTAATTTTAATTCAAAAAATGAAAGAGGATTTTTTTTGGTGAAACTCTCATATTTTTTGGATCAATATTAAATTTAATATGAATTAATGAAAATAAAACAAATAAAATGAAAATTAATTAATCAGAAAAAACGTGGACCACTTGATCTCCCTCATTAATTGAGGTGGCAGATCAAGTGGACCAAAACACGCGGTCCATCATACACTCGAGTCAACACGTCACACCAATGGTATTCAAAAGGAACGCTCGTGATTAAAACAAAATAACTTGATCCTGTGACTAAGAACCTATCCAGCTCATCACCGGAGCAAAGCACCATTCGTCTTCTCAGGCGACCTTGGCCGGACTGGTTCTCTCATCACCATCACAAAAATAAAAAAGAAGGATATGATTTTAAAGTAAAAATGGCACTGATCACGAATCTGGCCTCAATTCATCCTAACTCCAAGGATATTGAGAGATACATGGAGTTGAAATTTGAGGTACATGAACTGAGTTGCTTCGATTTGGCCTCAAAGCAACTTAATCTTCTTGCCTACATTGGTAGGACTTTACACAACCAAGGATCCAAGAGAATTGATGAGAATTGAGAGAGACTCGAAAAAAAGAAAAAAATCTGGAAAATACCTTAAATGCTGTGAAGAACTTGATCTCTCTTGCTTTGATTCTTGTTTGATCTTACTCAGGAAGGTTGCAGAAGTGGCTTAGGATTGAAACGAAGCTTTGGATCCCTGGAGTTTTAAATCTCCAAACAGTGAGATTCAAACTCAATTTTCAAAAGAAAATTCTCAGGTTTTCCTTTCAAATGTGAGGGTTAGAGGTCTTGGATCAAAGCAGGCGCATAAGGGGTCTCTAATTCTGATGCAAGGGCCTTTCTTTATAGCTGATTCAAGTGATATTTGCACCTTCAAAGTTGTTTTCAAATTTGGCAATTGAGTGATGCATGCTTGCACGGGCGTGTACAGGCCCATGAAGCTACTCAATTAAGTCCATAATTACATGTAATTGAGTTTGAAATTGGATTGGAATGCAAGGCAAAAATGTGCAGTTGTTTGAAGTTGATCCTTTCCAAATGATGATGCCATGTTCAAGCCATGCACAGACCACTCAAAACTTGTCCAAAATGGATGAATTTGGACTCTTTGGAAAGGTGAGATCAAGAAGAACAACTATTATGTTGAACACTTTTTCATTTGAGGCTTGAATCATGATAAATTTTGAGGTGGAAGTTTGGAAATTTCAACATGTCAAAAAAATTTCTGTGTTAAGCCATATGTTCACTTATTCCACCTTGGCTAACTTTTTATGTGGGCTTCAAATGAGAAACATGTCTTCATCAGAGTTGTAGATTTCCAAAAACCTTCAAAATGGTCACAAATTTGACCTCATTTAGAATTGGGATGAATGAGTTATGCATTTTTGAAGTTGAGGAAAATCACTTGTTCAATGGTATTGGTCCAAAAGGACCTATAATGTATCCTCGTATCACATGCTCATAAAAACTGAATTAGCTCTTACTCCAAACATCAAAGTTGAAGTAGACACCTTGAATTTTATTTTGCAACTTGGAAATCTCTCATCTAATAAAAATTGAGCAAGTTATGGCCTTGGGAAGTTGACCTCCAAATTAGGGTTTATAGAGAAAATGACCTATAATCTTTCAACATAAAAAATGACTTTCCAAGAAAAATTAGCTCTAGACCTAAATATGTAAGTTGTTTGGAATGTCATTAAGAGTAACTTTTATCTTGGACTCATTTTTATATGATGCAAATTGTAGAAGATAGGGTCTAGGGGACCCCAATTTTGATCAGATGAATTCCTCTGGTCAACTACCATCAACCACCTTGCAAACTTGCAATTCTCTTGACTTTTGGGGGCTCATGGGAGATCATATATGCATAAGATGATGAAATTTGAAGTGTCCCTTTTAATATTTGATCAATTGGTGAAGAAGCTTGTTGAAGAAGTTACTCAAGATGCCCAAATGAACTAGGGTTTCCAAGGCAAACCAAATCCAAACTCTTGAAGAATTATTGATCAAAATAACATGCAAAGATCATGGGGACTCATATATGATGCCTAGAGCCGTTGTGGATCATTTATTGGTTGAGCTCTTAGCAATGAGGGTCTTAAACCCTAGATGTGAACTTGATAGATCAAAGGGGATCAAGTTCCCTACCTATAAAAGAGTTAGACAAATGAAAAGACATATTTTTGGTATTTTAGTTAGTAAAAATGATAAAATACAAAGTATGATACAATCATATGGTTCTTGGTGATCTCTCCCAATACAAACCCAATGAATGAGGGGTAAGGAGAATGCCAAGATGTGATCCCAATGCCAATGCATATGATAAGATAACATGAGGGATCTTAGGATCAAAATTGGGGTCTCACAGCTGCCCCTATTTAAGCACGTTCTAATTGAAGAGATGAAGGTTAAAATCTTCGTATTGACTCAGTAGAATGGACTTAAGTAAAAACATATAGAAACAAATTTTGGTCCCTAAGAGACCTCATGATGCATATGATATGAATGCTAAAATAAACTCTTAGTGGGGAAATATTTCCACAAAGGAAAAGAATTCAGAGAGCCTGAAAGTCCGCGAGAGCGTAATGTATTCCGTAAGGAAAACTCATTGGGAAACAAAGACTCTAGGGGGAATAAAAGGTTATGCGTAGGCCAGGCTACGACTTAAAAACTGCTGGGCGGACACGAGGGGTTCCATGAAAATGGAAAGACTCAGCCGGGGGGAAAGAACATCTACAGGGGAAATTGATAGGTCAGAACAAAACTGAAATACTCGAACCATGCAGGAAAAGAGATTCCACTAAGGAAATGCACACTCAACTCAACTGGGGAAGAAAAGATCTTCAACACAGGAGGAGCAGAAATGTATTAGCCACTACCAGTTACAGGGTACGGGGATAATAAAAATCTGACAGGGAGGACATCCGTTACCGGTTAGAGTAAACATATCAAAGATGACTCACTGAGGGCCTCCAGGTGGTGTACCCATTACCGGTTATTGGGTAGGAATAACCTTGCTGGGGAAAACCTGAAAGTAGGATTTACAACTATCGGTTACTGGGCAGAAGACCGCAAAGGAGAGAATATCCGTCACTGGTTAAAGTGAACATATCAAGGATAGACTCAAAGGAAAGAAAATCCATCATCGATTAAGATGAACATATCAATGATAAACTTGCCTGAGGATGTAAAAGAGGATACCCTTCATCGGTTAGGATGAACATATCAAGGATAAACCACTTGAACATTAAGAGTAGGAATTACATCTATCGAATGCTGGATAGAATACCATCAAAGAGAATATTCGTCACCGGTTAGGATGAACATATCAAGGATAGACTCCGAGGGAAAGAATAGGGATCACATCTATCAATTACTGGATAGAATACCAAAAAAAAAGAATATCCGTCACCGGTTAGGATGAACATATCAAGGATAAACTCTGCAAAGGGGAGAAAAAAAAGCAGGATTTACAACTACCGATAACTGGGAAGAAGACCAAAAAGAGAAGGAAACCCTTCATAGGTTAGGATGAACATATCAAGGATTAACTCTCTGAGAAATAAATAGGGATTACAACTACCTTTTTATTGAGTAGAATACCAAAAAGAGGATATCTGTCATCGGTTAGGATGAACATATCAAGGATAAACTCAAAGTAGGGGGAAGAAAATATTTGTCATCGGTTAGGATGATCATATCAAGGATATACTTCCTAGGGAAACTTGAAAATGAATCCGCTGGGGAGGAAAGAGGGGGTTACTTTTGCCGGGTATTGGGCGAGAAGTAACAAACTGCAAATTAAGAAGAATCCTACCAGTTACTGGGTAATAGACTCTTAGGGGACCAAAATATTTATCTAGGTAAGATCTAGAAAGAAACGGTCAATCAAGACTCAACCCAATGAGGATGTAACTCAAGGGGAGTGGTTCCATCCAGATAGTCAACTAGAGAGTGTAGCGGTAAATTCATGATCATCCAGCTATTGACAAGCTAGAGATCAAATAACAAGAGTCGCCACCCCGCTTTTATTGTTTCCAAGGGAAAAGGGAAAAAGTACGAACAAAACCCAAAAGTAATAAGTTTTCAAATCAAAACTAATAAAATTCATAGATTACAGGTAAGGGGGTTGGTTACACAGAGGGAAGGTGTTAGCACCCAAAGTGTCCTAGGTACTCCTAGGGAGCCCTTTTTGTGTGCATATGTACTTAGTATAAAGTGATGTTTACAAACAAATAGAATGGGGGGATGAGAAAAGAATTCATTAATTATATTTTTGTGTTTGACAAGACCTTCGAACTTGTGCCTATGTACCAACATAAAAATGAGGGATCAAAACCTCATAGTTCGTGATACAAATTTCAATGTGGATGCATTACTTTTAACAAAAATTAAGTTTGAAAAGGCACAAAGGACTAAAATGGTTTGAATGAGTTAGTTCTTTTTGGCTTTTTTGAACGTTTAGGTCAAGTATAGTTAAGTTTATTTACAAGTTTGATTTAAGAAAAGAAGTTTGAAAATGCAATGGCATAAGGCCAAAGTTTCTATCTTTTTGCAAAAGTGGTCAAAGTTTAGAACAAAAGTAGTTCACACAAAGAAGATTTAAAAAAAATGGAGGGAGAGATTTTGAAATTAAAAAAATAGGGAGAAGATTAAGAGACTATCCTATGTATAAAATTAAAAGTTTAGAGTTGAAACGATCTGACCAAATGGGTAGCAATCTAATAGACAAGAATGTCAATAGAAACCCAAAATTCCCTTTGGACTTTTAGAATCAAGCAACACACAAATGCACAATTATATTATCTTGAAGAGAAAGGCATGAAATAAAGATGGCCACATCCAAGCTTATCCATTCCATGATCTTCTTCAAAATAGCCCATGTAACAGATGAATTCCACAAGTCACAGGTTCAAAATAACATCTTCACAAAGATCATGTTGTAGATGAACTCAAAAGGATCTTTAATAATGTATCAGATGAAGTTCAAATTGCAAGCACTTGGTTCTTCAACAAGTTGGCATTGGCCAAGTCCTTTAGCAAAGGAAGGTTGCCTAGATTCTAAGTCCATTTGTCTAAGATCAAGCCAACAATCCATACAAAAGTATTTTAGGGTTCTTGTTGTTATTATGTACATTAATGGTCAAAGACCACACAAACAAGCAAAGTATACACATGCAAAATATATCACACCATATGGTCCAAATGAACAAAGTAAAAATTGCATTATCATAAACAATTAGAATGATATGAACAATGGCAAATTATTAGAAACAAAAAATTAAATGGCATTAAAATAAAGGGCTTGAAATTAAAAGTTAGTAGTTAATAGGTTAGACGTTAATATTGTTTTGCTTTTGCTTTTCATTTTAAGACATTCTTTGGAGAACACTCAACCCACTTATCACAAGCATGAATCCTTGAGCCAAAACATCTTCCAAAGGAAGGAAAGAAGGCAAAGTTTCCACACAATACCATGAAAGAGGGGAGACTTACAATCTCACTAACTAGAATGATTATGCCTTTTATGTCACAAATTTAGCGCTATGTTAAGCAATCGTAATTGGACTTATGTAGAAGTCACAACTATTTGAGACTGGGCAATACAATTTTGGTGTTAATGCATGTTAGAGACATAGTATAATGGACTATGCTCATGAAACATACCACACACAAAAAGAATATGCAAAAGGTGTGGCCTAATCTCATCAATACTCATGTCAATTTTTCAATCGACTAGTCTTAGGATATGAGATATCATAGGCCAAATGGAATGAATGAATGAAGAATGGGAATAAGATGAAGTGGGAGGGGAATGGATCAAAACACAAATTGGTCAAAGGAGGACTTTTACCAAATTAATATCATCCATTCATTTTGGGAGATGGAATGTACATTCCATCAATCCCCTAAATCCAATGATATTAATTTGACAAAGTCAAATCAACCTTGACCAAGGCCCAACAACAAGAGTCAAACAAAAACAAGTCATCACAATTGGTCAACAAAATTATTTGGCATTTATTCAAATTAAAATACTAAAATAGTGCATTTAAATTAAATATGGTTTGTCCAATTCCTAAAATCTCATCAAAACACCAAAGAAATGGCCATGAGATTTATCATAGGTCAAACAAGGTCAAAGGACCTTGGAGAAAAAATTTCATAGTTTTTGGACATTTAAAAATATTTTTAAACAATTAAAAACAAATGCAAAATCAATTAATTCATAAAAAATATTAATAATGATCCAAAAATAATTTTAATTCAGAATATGGAAGAGAAAAATATTTGAATTTTTTTGGTGAAAGTCCCATATTTTTTGGATCAATATTGAATTTAATATGAATTATTGAAAATAATGCAATTAAAATATCAGAAAAAACGTTGACTACTTGATCTCCCTCATTAATTGAGATGGCAGATCAAGTGGCCAGAAACGCGCTATCCACGATGGACTCAAGTCAGCGCGCCATAACATTGGTAATTCAAATGCACGCTCCAGATTAAAACAAATCCAGAGGATCATGTGGCTCAGAGACATGCCAGTGCATGGCCGGAGCTGTAGCTCCGGTCTTCTTCTTCGGTGGACCTCACCGGACTGGTCCTCCTTCAACCATCACCAAAATTAAAAACAAGGACATGATTTCAAAGTAAAAATGGCACTAAGTTCGAATCTGGCCTTAATTCACTCTAACTCCAAGTATATTGAGAGATACATGGAGTTGAAATTTGCGGTACATGAACTGAGTTGCTTCGGTTTGGCCTCAAAGTAACTCAATCTTTTTGCCTATATTGGTAGGACTTCAGACAACTAAAGAATCAATAAAATTGAGCAAGAATTAGAGAGAATCGAAGAGATCAAAATTTCTGGAAAATACCTTCAATGGAGGTATGGATTCAACTGATCTTGCTCTTGCTCGTGCTTGATCTCACTCCAAATTCTTGCAAAAGAAGGATTGAATGCTCAAAAGGCTATGGATTCCTGGAGATTTGAATTTCCAAACAGTGGAAATTCAAACTCAAATTCAAGTGAATTTCTCAGGTTTATCCTTTGCAATGTGAGGGTTAGAGTTAGGGGATCAAAGCTGGCGCCAATGTGTGTGAAATGCTGAGCATATGAGGCTCTATTTATAGCTGAATCCATTGCTTTTTTCACACTTGAATTCACTTTCCAAATTTGGTCATTGATGATGCATGGGTGCATGGGCGCACATAGGCCCATAAAATCATTGCCATAAGTCCACAAATGAGTGTAATATGATCTGGATTCAGCTTGGATTGCAAGGCAAGTGTACATTTTGATTTGAAGTTTGATCCTTGCCAAGTGATGACACCATGTTCATGCCATGCGCAGCCTATGCATTCCTTGTCCAAAATGAATGAATTTGAGCTCTTTGGAAAGGTGAGATCAAGAGGAATAACTTTAATGTTCAACACTTTTCCATTTGGAGTTTGTAACTTGAAGAAATCTGAGGTGGAAGTTTGGAAGTTTTTGACATATCAAAATTTTTCTAAGTGTCAAGCCATATGTCTCAATATTCCACCTTGCTTAACTTTTAATATGAGCTTCAAAAGAGAAAATTGTCTTCATCAAAGTTGTATATATCTCAAAGACCTTCAAAATGGTCACCAATGTCATGTCATTTGGATTTGAAATGATAGAGTTACGCATTTTTGAAGTTTGGAAAAATCACTTGGTCAATGGTATAGGTCAAAAGTGACCTATAATGTAACCTCATATCACATGCTCAAAAAAGTTGAATTAGCTCCCACTCTAAACATTAAAGTTGAAGTAGACAAATTTTATTTTATTGTGAAACTTGGAAATCTTTCATCTCATAAAAATTGAGTAAGTTATGGCCTTGGGAAGTTGACTTTCAAATTAGGGTTTAGACAAAATGACCTATAATGTTTCAACATAGAAAATGATTTTCCAAGTAAAACTAGCTCTAGGTCTCAACATGAAAGTTGTTTGGAATGTCATTTAGAGTAAGTTTTATCTTGGAATCATTTTCATATGGTGAAAATTGTAGGAGATAGGGTCTAGGGAGACCCAATTTTGATCAGATGAATTCATCTGGCCAACCACCATCAACCAACTTGCTAACTTCCAATTCTCTTGACTTTTTAGGCTCATGGTAGATGATATATGCATAAGATGATGATTTTTTAAGTGTCCCTTAAGATATTTGATCAATTGGTGAGATAGCTTGTTGGAGAAGTTACTCAAGATACCCAGTCAAACTAGGGTTTCCAAGGCAAATCACCTTCAACCTCTTGAAGAAAACTTGATCAATATAACATGTAGGAATCAATGGGACTCATATATGATGCTCATAACCATTCTTGGATCAATTCATGATTGTGCTCTTTGTCATGAGGGTCTCAAACCCTAAATATGATCTTGATGAATCAATGGTGATCATGCCCTACCTACAAAAGAGTTAGGCAAATACAAAGACATATTTTTGATATTTTTGTTATTAAAATGATAATATACAAGTATGATACAATCACAAAGTGCTTGGTGATCTCTCCCAAAATAAACCCAGTGAAAGAGGGGTAAGGAGGATGCCAAGGTATGATCCTAATGCTAATGCTTATGATGAAATTGCATAAGGGATCTTAGGGTCAAAATTGGGGTCTTACAGTTGCCCCTATTTAAGGACATTCTAACTGAGGAGGTGAAGGTTAAAATCTTCGGCTCGTATCAGTAGAATGAGCTTAAATAACAACATAGAGAAACAAATTTTGGTCCCTAAGAGACCTCATGATGCAAATGACATGAATGCAAAACTTAATACTCTGTGGGGATATATTGCCACAAAGGAAAATGAAATCAGAGAGACCGAAGATCGCAGGAGCACAATGCATTCCGTAAGGAAAACTCACTAGGGAGACAGGGACTCTGGGGGGGGGGGGGGGGGGGAAGGGGTTATGCGTAGGCCAGGCTACGACTTAAAATTGCTGGGAGACTCGAGGAATTCCATATAAAATGGAGAGACTCAGCCAAGGAACAAACAACATCTGCAGGGGACATGAGTAAGTCAGGATAAAATCGAGGTACTCGAATCATGCAGGAGAAACGATTTCACTAAGGAAATGCGAACTCAACTCAACTGGGGAAGATAAACTTCAACACAAGAGGAGCATAAACTTATTATCTACTACCTGTTACTGGGTAAGGAGATAATAAAGATCTGACAAAGAGAACATCCGTCATCGGTTAGGATGAATATATCAAGGATAAACTCAACAGGGAAGAAAATTCGTCACCGGTTAAGATGAACATATCAAGGATAGACTTTCCTGGAAATGCGAAGGAGGATACCCGTCATCGGTTAGGATGAACATATCAAGGATATACGAACTGAACAAAAAGGGTAGGATTTTCATCTATCGAAAGCTGGATAGAAAACCATTGGAGAGAAAATCTGTCACCGGTTAGGGTGAACATATCAAGGATAGACTCTTCGAGGGGACAAAGTAGGATTTACAACTACTGGTTACTGGGTAGAAGACCGCAAGGAGAAGAAAACCCTTCATCGGTAAAGATGAACATATCAAGGATTAACTCTCTAGGGAACAAAATAGGGATTACAACTACCTTTTTATAGGGTTTCAAAGGCAAATCACCTTCAACCTCTTGAAGAAAACTTGATCAATATAACATGTAAGAATCAATGGGACTCATTCAACCTCTTGAAGAAAACTTGATCATAACCATTCTTGGATCAATTCATGGTTTTGCTCTTTGTCATGAGGTTCTCAAACCCTAGATATGATCTTGATGAATCAATGGTGATCATGCCCTACCTACAAAAGAGTTAGGCAAATACAAAGACATATTTTGGTACTTTGGTAGTAAAATGATAATATACAAGTATGATACAATCACAAAGTTCTTGGTGATCTCTCCCAAATCAAACCCAATGAAAGAGGGGTAAGGAGGATGCCAAGGTATGATCCCAATGCTAATGCTTATGATGAAATTGCATGAGGAATCTTAGGGTCAAAATTGGGGTCTTACAAAGAGGAAGCTAAAATAATAATCATCCATGAGGAAATAACTCAGTGGGGAAAGGAGAAAGGTTAAAGTCTTTCTGCTTAAGAGGGGCTGGCACTCTATAATTGAAGGAGGACAGACGCGCCGACCCTGAATGGGGATAAATTGTCACCACAGCAGGGGATAAGGATCTCAAAAATGAATCAACAAGTGTAATGATGCAATAATGAGGTTATATGAGTGAATATGTATATGTATATGTATATATGACGATTATGCTGACAAAACAATCGCAAGGGATATAAAAATGTCGCAAACAACGGCGAATTAACAGCTGGGGAAATCAACAAACAACGGGTGCTAAACATACTGCTGGGGATGAAAGAGGAATCACTCTTACTGCTTGGGGAGAACCAATAGTGCTCCACACTTAGGGCTTACTGCTTTCAGACCACTATTGATATTCCTTTTTAATGAAATCGATTGCTTAGAATTAATGCTTTTATATGTTTAAGAAAATATGCTTTTTGATTAAAATTTTAATTTTCAAAATGATCATAATAAAATTTAAAACTATTTGGATGAATTAAATAAGAGTAGAAACAATTGGATAAAAGCTCAACTTTATTTAAATAGAATGGTAGTCTGTAAATGACAGGACTCCATAGATCTTTACAAAAATTAAAAATGGTAATTTATATGGAAAGGGGTTATGTTGAATGCAACGATCACTAATCCTTCTACCATCTCCATATATCCGCTATGCTCTTGGCTTCCACTGGGGATCAGAATCCGACGGTGTGCTCAATAAAGTCTTCAGAAGTGAAGATCAGCAGAATGCAGCTACTTGCCATAATCCCTAATTTTTGCATAAATTTCCCCAAGGTGGGGTACTCAATTTATCAGGATAATTCTTTCTGTTTTATGTCTCTAACTTTTGTGTGGACCGCCCTTTCGGGTTTTCAATCCACTGAGACGCTCATTTTTGCCTAAGCCACCCTTTCATGTTTTCAACTTAGTGAGCTGTTCTTTTCTCTTTAGGCGAAGTATTTCTTGATTGCATCTGCGTTCACAGGACGAGTGAACTCTTCACCATCCATAGTTTTAAGAATCAAAGCACCGCCTAAAAAGGCCATCTTAACAACATATGTGCCTTCATAGTTAGGGGTCCATTTTCCCCTAGAATCTGGTTTGAAATATAGGATCTTCTTGAGCACAAGGTCATCTTCTCTAAACACGCGAGGTTTGACTTTCTTATCAAAAGCTTTCTTCATTCTCTGCTGATATAACTGACCATGACACATGGAAATCAACCTTTTCTCTTCAATTAAATTCAGTTGATCATACCTGGTTTGACACCATTCATCCTCAGTCAACTTGGCTTCCATGAGCACACGCAATGATGGGATCTTAACTTGTACGGGGAGCACAACTTCCATACCATAAACAAGTGAGAAAGGGGTTTCCCCTGTTGAAGTGTGGATGGATGTACGATACCCGTGCAAAGCAAATGGGAGTATCTCATGCAAATCCTTATACGTTACAACCATCTTCTGAATGATCTTCTTGATGTTCTTGTTTGCAGCTTCAACAACCCCATTCATCTTAGGTCTGTAGGGAGAAGAATTATGGTGTGCAATCTTGAAGTCTTTGCAAAGAGCTTCCACCATATTGTTATTCAAGTTCGATCCATTATCAGTAATGATCTTACTTAGTACACCATAACGACATATAATCTGATTCTTTATAAACCTCACAACAACTTAGTTGGTTAAATTTTTATACGATGCCGCTTCAACCCATTTTGTAAAGTAGTCAATAGCCACCCAAATGAAACGATGTCCGTTTGAATCTTTGGGCTCAATCATGCCAATCATATCAATTCCCCACATGGAGAAGGGCCATGGAGAGGAAATGACATTCAACAGTGTCGGAGGAACATGAATCTTATCTGCATAAATTTGATACTTGTGGCATTTCTTCACAAACTTGCAACAATCAGATTCCATTGTCAACCAATAGTAACATGCTCTCAACATCTTCTTAGCCATAACATGTCCATTGGAATGAGTACCAAAGGAACCTTCATGGACTTCAGTCATCAATAAGTCTGCTTCGTGTCTATCCACGCATCTGAGCAAAACCATATCGAAGTTTCTCTTATAAAGCACGTCACCATTCAGGTAGAAATTGCCAGCTAGTCTCCTCAAAGTCTTCTTATCTTTGAAAGATGCCCCAGGTGGGTAAATCTGACTTTGGAGATGACATTTGATATCAAAATACCATGGCTTCTCATCTTTGATCTCTTCAACATAAAACATATGAGCTGGCCTATCAAGACGCGTCACAGTCAAATTGGGAACTTCATTCCAATATTTCACTATAATCATTAAAGCCAACGTTGCAAGAGAATTTGCCATCCGGTTTTCATCTCGAGGGATATGATGAAACTCAACCTTTGTAAAGAAAGTTGAAATCCTCCTCGCATAGTCTCTATATGGTATCAAACCGGGTTGATTCGCTCCCATTCACCTTTCATCTGATTCACAACCAAAGTTGAATCTCCATAGACGTCCAAATACTTGATTATGAGATCAATGGCCTCTTCAATCCCCATAATGCAAGCTTCATACTCTGCCATATTATTTGTACACTTGAAAGTTAATCTAGCTATAAACGGAAAATGAGTGCCTTGAGGAGTAATAATTACCGCCCCTATGCCATTACCATACTGATTAACAACTCCATCAAATACCATGCCCCAACGGTAACCAGGCTCTGGCCCTTCTTCAAGCAATGGTTCATCACAGTCTTTCATTTTCGAGTATAAGATCTCTTCATCAGGAAAATCATACTGCACTTACTGGTAATCTTCAATTGGTTGGTGAGCCAGATGGTCATCCAAGACACTACCTTTGATCACTTTCTGAGATCGGTATTCAATATCATACCCTGATAACAACATTTGCCAACAGGCAATCCTCCCAGTTAAAGCAGGCTTCTCAAAAATATACTTGATTGGATCCATTTTGGATATCAACCAAGTGGTATGATTCAACATATATTGACGCAGACGCTTAGCAGCCCAAGCCAATGCGTAACAAGTCTTCTCTAGCATAGAATACCGAGTTTCACAATCAGTGAACTTCTTACTGAGGTAGTAAATATCATATTCTTTCTTTCCAGTATCGTCTTGCTGACAAAACACAACCCATACTTTCTTCAAGCACAGTCAAATACATGATCAATGGTCTTCCTTCAATAGGTGGAGACAGAATCAGAGGCTCAAGTAGATACTCTTTGATACCGTCGAAAGCTTTCTGGAAATCTCGTTCCAATCACAAGACTGATCTTTCTGAAGAAGCTTGAATATAGGCGCACATGTGGAAGTCATGTGTGAAATGAATCTTGAGATATAATTCAAGCGGGCGATAAAACCTCTGACTTGCTTCTCAGTTTTGGGCGCATGCATCTCTTGTATCGCTTTTACCTTGGCAGGATCAACTTCAATACCCTTCTCGCTGACAATAAAGCCCAACAACTTACCAGAACGAACACCAAAAATACACTTATTGGGATTCAAGCGGAGTTTGTACTTCCTCAAACGTTGGAATAACTTCAATAAATGTTCAACATGCTCCTCTTTATTAATGGAATTGGCAATCATATCATCGACGTAAACTTCAATCTCTTTATGCATCATATCATGAAAAAGAGTAGTAATTTCTCTCTGGTAAGTTGCACCAGTATTCTTTAAACCGAAAGGCATCACTCTATAACATAATGTTCCCCAAGGTGTAATGAATGTGGTCTTCTCCATATCTTCGGGTGCCATCTTGATCTGATTATATCCGGAAAATTCATCCATAAACGAAAAGACTTTGAATTTAGCCGTATTGTCTACCAACATATCAATGTGTGGCATAGGGAAATCAACTTTCAGACTGGCTTTATTCAAATCTCTATAATCAACACACATGCGGACTTTTCCATCCTTCTTCGGAACAGGATCAGTATTGGCCACCCACTGCGGATACTCAATGGTCACAAGGAAACTGATGTCAATCTGCTTCTACACTTCTTCTTTGATCTTTACTGCCATATCAGGATGAGTTCTCCTCAACTTCTGCTTGACTGGCGGTCATTCTGGCTTCAACGACAATCTATGCTCCACAATCTCAAAATCCAACCCATGAATGTCTTGATAGGACCAAGCAAACACATCTGAATATTCTCGGAGAAGATCAATCAACCCCTTCTTAACTTTTGGATACAGTCGAGACCCAATCTTGACTTCCTTCACATCATCCTCGAAACCCAAGTTGACTAAGTCAATCTGCTCTTCGAATGGCTGAATGGCTTTTTTCTCGTGCTCAAGAAGACCAGACAATTCATCACTTACTTCTTCATCACTTTCCTCCTCAGCCTCAAACATAAGGAATTCAAAATTTGGAGAAGGAGAAGGATCATTATATTCAATGAGGTTAGAAACCAACTTGCATAATGATTTGATATTTTGATTTTAGAGAAGTGAATTGTGACCAAATATTATGCAGATGGACGATTATATTGTTTATTTATGTTTTTTTGTGATTACCATTTTCAGAATAAAGCAAAAAGGTAAAAATAAAACATCATAGATGTGGATGAATAGAATCATATTTTATTGATGATCAAATTTAAAATGCCCATAACAATGCTCACTTCTCCCTTAGGCATAGGAGAAGGATTATTTTTTAAAAACAAATAAAAGCAATTACTTAGATCGATGCATAATAACCGGAATATCAACATCAATCCAATTGTTGCAAGCTTTTCCATGCGTCACAAAATTGGTGCAGTCTTCATCTTCATCACGCTCTAGCACCACAACTAAGTGTTGTTCATTACCATGAATGAACCCTCCGCTACAGAAACTGGGTTGCGCACCTTCAGATCTAACCACAGATGAACCTTGTTAAAAACCCAAACCGGCTCTGCTCTTGTTGCTGGAGACCTCTACCATCTGTCCCCAATGATCAGACTAACCCTCTTCAACAATTTTCTTTGCATCTTTGAAGGAGGACATGGGTTCCCCAACTCTCTTTTCTTCAGTAATAGATAAGGCTTGGAACGGAGTTCCAACCTCATCCTCAGCTTCTACATTAGAGAAAGATGATAGGTGGCTGACCAACAACGCCTTCTCCCCTCCAACAATGACAAGCTTTCTACTTTTAACAAATTGCAGCTTCTGATGCAACGTTGCAATAACGGCTCCTGCCTCATAAATCCATGGCCTTCCCAACAAGCAGCTATAGGCCGGGTGGATATCCATTACCTGGAAAGTAATTTGGAAATCACTTGGACCTATCTTTATTGGAAGGTCCACTTCATCGATCAAAGTTTTGCGAGAGCCATCAAATGCCTTGACGATCACGCCATTATATCTCATAGGAGCTCCTTGGTATGACAACTTAGACAAAGTTGACTCTAGAAGTACATTCACTGAATACCCGGTGTCTAACAATACATTGGACAGAGCATCATCTTTGCAATTCATTGAGATGGGCAGAGCCAAATTATGATTTCTACCCTCCTCGAGGAGTTCTTCATCACAAAAACTGAGATTATTGTAGGAAGTGATGTTTTCCACAATATGATCGAACTAATCCACTATAACATCATGTTCCACGTAAGCTTGCTCTAGAACTTTCTGTAGTGCTTCTCTATGTGCTTCTGAATTCATTGACAAAGACAGTATTGAAATCTTGGAGGGAGTTTGGAGCAACTGCTCCACCACATTGAACTCACTCTTCTTGATCAATCTAAGCTCCTCATTGTCATTGTTAGGCTTCAAGCCGCTGGATTCATCAGACTGACACCTTGGAGCGCTAACAGACTCTACTATTGGTATGTCAACCTTCTTGCTAACAGACGAATCTTCCACATTCTTTGGGAACACCGACCCAAAGACATGACCGCTACGGGTCACCTTAGTAACATCAGCTATACTTATAACAAAACTGTTTGTAGGAAAATGAACCTCTTCACCACTCTCTCAGGAGTTTTGAAAATCAGGACTATAACATTGACATTGTCATCTACATGATGGGACTGAACAATCTGAATCAAACCTTCATCCATCAACCTCTGGATGTCTCTCTTCACAACCATACAACCTCTGGGATTGACACTACAAATAGCACAACCATTATGATCATGCTCACAATCGCTAACCAAGCAAATATCCTTGTGCATCCTCACCAAGGACCTTCTAATGAAGCATACATAAAATACCTTGAACTCGCCAGGACAATCGTCCACCATATTGACAGATGGATTTCCATGGGCAGGAAGTGGGTTAGCTTTGACGTTTGGCGCACGGTCCTCAAAGGAGACCATTCCACTCTTGACCAACTTTTGGATTTCATATTTTAATGGGAAGCAGTTCTCGATATCATGACCAGGAGCTCCTTGATGAAAGGCACAACAGAGTTCCGGTTTGTACCACCATGGAAGTGGTTTAGGAATCTGCGGAGGGTTTCTCGGTTGCAATAGGTTCTTGAGAACCAAAGATGGGTACAATTATGCATACATCATAGGAATTGGGTCAAAAGAGACCTTCTTCCTCTCAAAATTTGATTGTTGTTGAATATGATTGTTGGTATTGTTATTGTTATAGGTGTTTGTTCGTTGCGGTGGCGGTTGTTGTTGACGTTGTTGTTGTTGAATTGGTGTTGACTGATGATGGTGCTGATGAGGTGGTTGACTTCTTCTTACATGAGGCCTCATTTTCCTCCCAACGGTCAGTGTATTGGCTTCACTTTCCTTCTTCTTACTGAAATTATTACCATATCTCTTGCTGGATGACACTTCCTCCTTAGACAACCGTCCCTCTCAGACACATTCTTCTAGCTTCATCCCCATGTTTACCATTTTGATAAAATCACTAGGGGAACTGGAAATCATCCGCTCATTATAAAATGAGCTCAGGGTCTTGAGAATTTTTTTGGTCATCTCCTTCTCTTCCAAAAGAGGTGTAATCTGAGCAGCAAGTTCCCTCCATCTTTGAGCATACTCCTTAAACGTCTCCTTTTCCTTCTGAGACAATGACCTCAATTGGCCCCTATCTGGAGCCATATCAACATTATATTTGTACTGCTTCACGAATGCTTCACTCAAATCATTGAATGTGCGGATGCTCGAACTATCCAATCCCATGTACCACCTCAGAGCGGCATCGGTCAAACTATCTTGAAAATAATGGATCAACAAATGATCGTTATCAGTTTGAGTAGACATATTTCTGGCATACATCACAAGATGAATGAGTGGACAGGTATTCCCCTTGTACTTTTCAAAGTAAGGCACTTTGAACTTCACCGGGATCTTAACATTTGGAACCAAACAAAGCTCTGCCGCACTCTTTCCAAACAGATCCTTACCCCTCAAAGTTTTCAACTCCTTTCGCAGCTCAAGGAATTGATCTTTCATGTCGTCCATCTTCTCATACACATCAGGGCCCTCAGACGGTTCATAATGATATATGGTGTCTTCCACACGGGGCAGAGTATACACAACTGGCGGTGGCACAGACATGACCGGGCTAGATGTCGGTATAGAAGAAAATGTAGGCGCAAAACCTTCAGGCACAAAATTAGGCGGCATTCCCCACGGGAATCCGGCAGGCATGTTGGGTGCAATGTGAGCAACAGTTGCAGGAATGGTAGAGGTAGCAACCTAAAAAATAACAATCCTCTGAGGAGGAGAAGTTGCAGGTGTTGGAGAAGATTGGCTCTGAGTGGCTAGCACTGACTCCATCATGGCAGTCAGACGGGCGATCTCATCCTTCAAGTATCTGTTCTTTTGTTCTAGATGCTCCATAATCTTTGAGTGATTGGCGCGTGTATTGTATCGATGATTCAGCTTGGCTGAAGCACAAAAGAAATACCTATAAGACATCTGGCGAAAGAGAAACCTGCTTATGCAAACGATGCATGAAATGCAATGCTTGATTGTTTTTATTTTCAAGGAACTTACTATTTTATTTGCAAATATATATATTTAACAATACTTGCAATAATTTGATATGACCATAAAAATATTTTTTATTTATATATAATTGGAAGGATTACACTGAGTACAATTCTAGAAACCAAAAATACAAAATACAAGAGAAAAGGAGACTAGTCATCCTAAGGATCCCTAACAACATCAGAAGATCTGGCTGCAGGCGCGTACTTCCTTCGGATGCGTCGGATCTCGGTCTCAAAAGAAGCCTTCATTTGAGTCTTCTCAAGGATAAGCTGGTCAACAATCCTCTTCCAAGCAACGGGAGGCTGAGGCATACTAGAGGAAGATGAAACCTATGGCTCTCTCTGTCTCTTCATTACTCGGTCTTCAAGTAGCTAAATAAGTGCATCTTTGTCCTTAGACTCAAGTTGCAACTCCTCATGCTTTCTCCTCAAAGCATGGAAACGCTCTTCCGACATATCCTTCTCTTGCTTCATCTTGGTGAACGTGTCTTCCAACTCCTCTACATCTTGGTTAGGGAGAGTTAATGGCTCAGCCACAACCATAGACATAGGTCTTTCGCAAGCATAAAGCTTCTTCAACTCCAAAGCTCTCTTCTTCACCCAAAGAGTGTAAGCTTCCAAAGCTACACAATTGTGCGGACCAAGCTCAAATCTTCCTTTCCTATGAACATTATGCCAAGCATGCATAATCTTCTGCTTCAAATGTTGGGGGTCTTTACCCTCTTGATAGAAAAGACCTTCTAACAAAGTGTTATTAGGTTTGTCTCTCAAGGGGAACCCAAGTTGGCGACGAGCCAAAGCAGGGTTGTAGTTAATTCCTCCTTGTGTACCAATGAGAGGCACATTATAGAATTCACCACAATAATCAACAATATCCAAATTGCTCAATGAAGGATCATACCAAACTATATCATCATTAGTGAGAGACGTAAATTTCTGAGACCATCGTAGACATTATTTGTTCTCCATAAAAGCAGGTGTCTAAGGCAAGTGCAAAATAAACCACTTGTAAAGAAGAGGAACACAACACACAATAGTTCCTCCACCTTTAGAATTCCTTAGATGTAAAGAGAAGTACATATTTCCTAACAAATTAGGCATAGGATTCCCAATCAAGAAAATTCTTATGGCGTTAACATCAACAAAACCATCAATGTTGGGGAACAAAGCCAACCCATAGATGAGCAACACAAAGATGGCTTCAAAAGCATTCACACTACCAGCTTGAGCAAAGGCAGTAGCTTCCTTGATGAGGAACTCAGAAGTTAACCCAAACAATCCTCCTTTCTTCATCCAATGAGCCAATATCTCAGACTTCTTCAAGTGAAGGGCTTTAGCAATAAGATGAGATCTGAGAATCTCTTCCAATCCACCAAAAGGCACTTTGCTAGAAACAGGTATTCCTAAGAGATGGACATACTCCTTCAACGTAGGCACGAACTGATAATCAGAAAAAGTGAAGCAACAATAGAGAGGGTCATAGAACTGAACCAACACACTCAAGAGTCCTTCAACCACATCAGTAGATAGAATAGACAGAATCTTCTGATGATGTTGTTTGAAGTCTAAGGGATCTAATACAAAAGATGTTAGCTTCCTTAACTCTTTCAAATCTGGGCACTTGAAACTGTACTTCTTAGTGTTCTTTCGTCCATAATCGATGGTCTGAAAATATTTTCAAATAATACCTCAGTTCCTTGAAATTCCCGTGTGATGAATGTTATGATGAGCATGAATGCCTGAATGCAACAATCACAAATAAGGGATCACATACAAGGAAAACAAACAAAGGTCAAGGGATTAATCAAGTCATTGTCAAGATCAATCATCCATTTTGGTGGATTATGGTTTACACCTTATCAACATCCAAGTTCCATTGATATTGACAAGACTTGATTGGATAACCCAAGAATCAAGGGTTTGTTGTGAGTCACGAGCATGGAGTCTGTGTAACAACCATCCCAAGGGAGTGAACTAAGGATAAAAACCTGTAGATCATGTTTTAAAAAGTTCCCAGAGTCTTAATCCCATCTATAGGATATTACAGGTTAGGATGACTGACTCATTTACCCATAATATTCTCAAGAGAAACTCGTTTGAGTGTAGAATCGCGTAACAACTGTGGTCAAGTCTACAATTGAACCGTCTCCGCACTACGTCCTAAATAGGCCAAGAGTGGTTAAATGTTCTACAGTTCTCAGCTTCTCGGACCCTAAATCAGAGATAGTAATGCCTAACCACAAATGACTTGTGTGACATTCCTAACTCCAAAAGAGTCTCCACTAAGTAGATGGGTCTCAAGCCAACTTGTTAAGGACTACTCCACACAAGTCGAACGCGACTATACCATCCTCCTATCTTAATTTCACTCAAGTTCGGGTTAGAACTTATCTCACCACTCAAAGATCACCAATCACATACAAGCAGATTATATCATACAAGAAAATATACATACATCAAATATACAATTATATACACACAAAAAAGTAGGCTAAACCCACTGGAGACTACTCCCTAGTAGAGTCACCACTTAATTTTTGTAGCGGTAAATTCATGACCATCAAGCTATGGATAAGCTAGACGTCAATTAAACCAGAGTCGCTACCGCGCTTTTATTGTTTCCAAGGGAAAAGGGAAAAGTACGAACTAAACCCAAAGATAAGAAGTTTTCAAATCAAAACTAATAAAATGCCAGAGATTACAGGTAAGGGGGTTGGTTACACAGAGGGAATGTGTTAGCACCCAAAGTGTCATAAGTACTCCTAGGGAGCCCTTTTTTGTGTGCATATGTGTTTTTGTACAAATGATGTTTGCAATAAAATGGAGTGTGGGAGTTGGAAAAGAGTTCATTAATTATATTTTTGTGTTTGATAAGATCTTCGGACTTGTGCCTACGTACCAACATAAAATGAGGGATCAAAACCTCGTAGTTCGTGGTATCAATTTCAAAGTGAGTACATTGCTTTTAACAAGATTTTAAGTTTAACAAAGGCTTAAGAGGCCTAAAATGGTTTGAATGAGTGTTAGTTTTTTTGTCTTTTGAAAATTTTAGGTAAAATATAGTTAAGTTTATTTACAAGTTTATTTAAGAAAAGAAGTTTGAAAATGCAATGGCATAAGGCCAAAGTTTCTAATTTGCAATATAGTCTAAGTTTAGAAAACAAGCACAAGCAAAGAAGATTTTAAAAAGGGGGAAGAAATTTTGAAATTAAAGAAGTGGGGAGGAGATGAGGAGACTAATCCTAAGCATAAATTTAAAAAGTTAAGAGTTGAAAAGATCTGACCAATGGGCTGCAATCCAATAGACAAGAATCTCATATAGAAACCCAAATTTCCCTTGGACATTAGAATCAAGCAACAAAAAATATACCAATAGTAAGTTGGAGAGCAAGGCATCAAATAAAGTTAGCCACCTCCAAGCTTATCAACTCCATGATCTTCTTCAAAAACTTGCCCATATATCAGATGACTTCAAAAGATGGCATTAGACATAAGTTCAAGATAACAGCTTCATAATGATCATATTGCAGATGAACTTAAATGGATCTTCAATTTTGTATAAGATGAAAGTTTACTTCACAAGTACTTGATTTCATGAAAGTTGGCATTGGCCAAGTCCTTTGCATAGGGAGTGTTGCCTAAATTCTAAGTCCAATAGTCTTAGATCAAACCAATAGTCCACACGAAGTTTTTTTAGGGTTTTTGTTCTTATTATGTACATTAAGGTCAAAAGACCACACAAACACACAAGTACATACAAACACAATATATCACAAAATATGGTCCAAGTGGACAAAGGGAAAATGACATTAAAGTAAACAACTTGAATGGTATGAATAATGGCAAATGAATAAAGTTTAAACAATAATGTGCATTAAAAATAAATGACTTGAAATTAAATGTTAGTTGTTAGTTGATTAGAAGTTAGTATTGCCTTTGCTTTGTTTTTGTTTAAGTCATTCTTTGGAGAACACTCAACCCACTTATCATAAGCATGGATCCTTGAACCAAGACATCTTGCAAAGGAAGGAAAAAAGGACAAGTTTCCACACAATACCATGAAATATGGGAGACTTACAATCTCACTAACTAGAATACTATGCCTTTTGTGTCACAAATTTAGCGTTATGTTAAGCAATCGTAATTGGACTTATGTAGAAGTCACAACTATTTGAGGTCGGGAAATAGAATTTTGGTGCTAATACATGTTAGAGATATAGTATGATAAACTATGCTCATGAAACATGCCACACACAAAAAGAATATGCAAAATGGGAGATCTAATCTCATCCATACTTATGTTTATTTTGCAATCAACTAGCCTTAGGATATAGAGATATCATAGGTCAATGACATGAATGGATAAAGAAGGGGAATGAGATGAAGACGGAGGGGGAATGGATTAAACACAAATTGGTCAAAGGAGGAATTTTACCAAATTTAGATCATTCGTTCGTTTTGGGAGATGGAACGTACATTCCGTCAATCCCCAAAAACAACACAAGTCAAACTCACAAAATCAATTAAAATGGCTCTACACAATTTATTTGACATTTAAACAATTAAAAATAATAAAAATATATATTAAATTAAATTATGGTTGGTCAATTTCCTAAAACCTAATCAAAACACCAAAGAAATGCCCATGAGATTTATCATAAGTCAAACAAGGTCAATGGACCTTGGAGAATTTTTTTTATAATTTTTGGAAACTTAAAAGTATTTTTAAACAATTAAAAATATTCATAAAATCAATTAAATCATGAAAAATATTAATAATGATCCAAAAAATAATTTTAATTCATAAAATGAAAGAGGATTTTATTTAATTTTTTTTTGTGAAACTCTCATATTTTTTGGATCAATATTAAATTTAATATGAATTAATGAAAATAAAACAAATAAAATGAAAATTAATTAATCAGAAAAATGTTGACCACTTGATCTCCCTCATTAATTGAGGTGGCAAATCAAGTGGACCAAAACACACGTTCCATCATACACTCGAGTCAGCGCGTCACACCAATGGTATTCAAAAGGAACACTCATGATTAAAACAAAATAACTTGAGCAAAGCATCATCACCGGAGCAAAGCATCGGTCGTCTTCTCAGGCGACCTTGGCCGAATTGGTTCTCTCATCACCATCACAAAAATGAAAAAGAAGGACATGATTTTAAAGTAAAAATGGCACTGATCACGAATCTGACCTCAATTCATCCTAACTCCAAGTATATTGAGAGATACATGGAGTTTAAATTTGAGGTACATGAGTTGAGTTGCTTCGATTTCGCCACAAAGCAACTCAATCTTCTTTCCTATATTGGTAGGACTTCAGAAAACCAAGGATCCAAGAGATTTGATGAGAATTGAGAGAGAATCGAAGAAAAGAAAAAATATGGAAAATATCTTTAATGCTGTGAAGAACTTGATCTCTCTTGCTTTGATTCTTGTTTGATCTTACTCAGGAAGCTTGCAGAAGTGGTTTAGGATTGAAATAAAGCTTTGGATCCCTGGAGTTTTGAATCTCCAAACAGTGAGATTCAAACTCAATTTTTAAAAGAAAATTCTCAGGTTGTCCTTTCAAATGTGAGGGTTAGAGGTCTTGGATCAAACCTGGCGCGTAAGGGGTCTCTAATTTTGATGCAATGGACTCTTATTTATAGCTGAAGCAAGTGATGTTTGCACCTTCAAAGTTGTTTCCAAATTTGGCAATTGAGTGATGCATGCTTGCATGGGCGTGTACAAGCCCATGAAGCTACTCAATTAAGTCCATAATCACATGTAATTGAGTCTGAAATTTGATTGGAATGCAAGGAAAAAGTGTGTAGCTGTTTGAAGTTGATCCTTGCCAAATGATGATGCCATGTTCAAGCCATGCGCAGACCACCCAAACCTTGTCCAAAATGGATAAATATGGTCTCTTTTGAAAGGCGAGATCAAGAGGAAAAACTCTTATGTTGAACATTTTTTCATTTGAATCTTGTATCATGATGAATTTTGAAGTGGAAGTTTGGAAATTTCAACATGTCAAAAGTTTTTCTAAGTGTTAAGCCATATGTTCACTTATTCCACCTTGGCTAACTTTTATTGTCAGCTTCAAATGAGAAAAGTGTCTTCATCAGAGTTGTAGCTCTTTCAAAAACATTCAAAATGATCTCAAATTTTACCTCATTTAGCTTTGGGATGAATGATTTATGCATTTTTGAAGTTGAGGAAAATCACTTGTTCAATGGTATTGGTCCAAAATGACCTATAATGTATCCTCATATCAAATGCTCATAAAAGTTGAATTAGCTCTTCCTCCAAACATCAAATTTGAAGTAGACACCTTAAATTTGATTGTGAAACTTGGAAATTGAGCAATTTATGGCCTTGGGAAGTTGACCTCCAAATTAGGGTTTAGACAAAATGACCTATAATCTTTCAACATAAAAAATGACTTTCCATGCAAAATTAGCTCTAGACCTCAACATGAAAGTTGTTTGGAATATCATTTAGAGTAAATTTGCTCTTGGAATCATTTTCATATGATGAAAATAGTAGGAGAAAGGGTTTAGGGGACCCTAGTTTGGGTCAGATGAATTCCTCTGGTCAACTACCATCAACCACCTTGCAAACTTGCGATTCTCTTGATTTTTCGGGCTCATGGGAGATAATACATGCATAAGATGATGAAATTTGAAGTGTCCCTTGAAATATTTTATTAATTGGTGAAGAAGCTTGTTGAAGAAGTTACTCAAGATACCCAGATGAACTAGGGTTTCCAAGGCAATCCAAATCCAAACTCTTGAAGAATTATTGATCAAAATAACATGCAAAGATCATGGGGACTCATATATGATGCCTAAAGCCATTTTGGATCATTTCTTGGTTGAGCTCTTAGCAATGAGGGTCTTAAACCCTAGATGTGAACTTGATAGATCAAAGGGGATCAAGTGCCCTACCGACAAAAGAGTTAGACAAATGTAAAGACATATTTTTGGTATTTTAGTTAGTAAAAATGACAAAATACAAAGTATGATACAATCATATGGTGCTTGGTGATCTCTCCCAATACAAACCCAATGAATGAGGGGTAAGGAGGATGTCAAGATGTGATCCCAATGCCAATCCATATGATAAGATAACATGAGGGATCTTAGGGTCAAAATTGGGTTCTTACAGTATCAGATAAATCAAAACTGTTTTCCTTCAAATTTTTGAAATCAACGATGGTTTCATATAACACTGTTAACTCGTTGGCATGAGTATGAAGAGTCAATTAAGGTATCCCTTTCAAGGTGGGGTTGCTTTCAGTTTCCTTTGAAGAACTTGGAGAGTGTTGTTGTTGTTCAGCCATTGAAGAAGATGAATATGAAGATGAAGAACAGTTGCAGAGAGAGAGAGAGAGAGGGTTATTTTAGGTTTAAAAACTGATAATGTGAGAGGAATGTGCGTGTAGTGTGAAAACGTGAGTGAAGTGGGTTTATATAAAAAAACTTGCAATGATGACAGATGGGAAATACACAAACATAGGGGGAAGCGTAAGAGTTTTAACCTAATTCCAAGAATTGTTAAACCCAATGTGTCACACTTTTATCACGCATGCTCAGAAAGTGGGACAATTGTCGTCATTAAGAACCACATGAGATAAGTGAAAAGACAACCAGTTAATGCAACAACTGTTCAGAATCAGGAAGACAAATCAATAAGATTACTTCTGATCAGAACCTTTCTGATTCATGAAAACTTCCTTACTTCAGAAAGCTCATGTTTCAGAGTCAGAAAGAATAATAATCTCAGAATCTAATCTAGAGTTCTGAATACTTAAACATTATGAAATACATCTTTTCATTCTAGACATGATTTCATAAATAATTTTTTCAAAATGAACATAAATCTATCTTCAACAAGGGGGTTTGTAAGGATATCAACCCATTGATGGTCCGTATCAACAAATTTTAAATGAAAAATTCCCTTCTGAACATAGTCACGTAAAAAGTGATGTTTTATTTCAATATGCTTAGCCCTAAAATATAAGATAGGATTCTTAGATAAACAAAGAGCAAAAGTATTATCACAGAGAATATGAATGTTACTCTCAGATATCTAATAATCTTCCAGCTGACTCTTCATCGAGAGCATCTGAGTGTTGTATCCAGAAGCTGCAATGTATTCAACTTTGATTGTTGAAGGCGCGATTGTTGACTGTCTCTTACTAGACCATGAGATCAAGTTATCTTCCATAAATTGGCAACTTCTAGAAGTACTTTTTATTTCAATTTTGTCTCCAACATAGTCAGGGTCACAATAGCCTACTAATTTATACTTACTTGATTTTCTATAAAACAAACTAAGATTAGTACTACCTTTTAGATACCTAAAGTTTCTCTTAACATCAGTTATGTGTGTTTCCCTAGGATCTGATTGAAAGCGAGCACATAAGCAGACACTGAATAAGATATCAGGTCTAGAAGCGTTTATATATAAAAGAAAGCCTATCATACCTCTGAATAGCTTCTGATTTACCTTACTGCTTACCTATTCTTTCTCCAGAATACATGTAGGATGCATTGGAGTCTTTGCTTGCTTACATTATGATAAGTTGAACTTCTTCAAGAGTTCCTTTGTATATTTTCTCTGATGAATATAAGTTCCTTTTGATCGTTGATCAATCTGGATTCCCATAAAGAACTTAAGTTCTCCCATCAGACTCATTTCAAATTATGCCTGCATTAACATAGCAAAATCCTTGCACAACGACACATTAGTAGAACCAAAAATAATATCATCAACATAAATTTACACAACCAGAATATCATTCTTGAAGGTTTTGCAAATGAAAGTTGTGTCCACTTTCTCTCTGGAAAATCATTTTCCAAAAGAAAGTTGCTTAGTCTAACATACCAAGCTCTTGGAGCTTGCTTCAGACCATAAAAAGATTTTTCCAGTTTAAAAAAAAATCTGGATTTTGAGAACTTTCAAAACCAAGAGGTTAATGCATATATATTTCTTCAGAAATATATCCATTCAAGAATGCACTCTTAACATCCATCCGATAAGGGATGATGTCATGATTTACTGCAAAAAAAATTAAAATACGAATAGACTCTAACTTAGAAATTGGAGTAAAGGTTTATGTATAGTATATACCCTTTTGCTGACTATAACCTTGTGAAACCAGTCCAGATTTGTTTCTGACAACCTCGCCTTTCTCATTCAGCTTGTTTCTGAAGACCCATCTGGTTCCAATGACATGGAAACCCTTTGGTTTTTGAAAAAGATCCCAAACATCATTTATGATGAATTGATTATGTTCTTCTTCCATATCCAGAATCCACTCATTATCCAGAAGAGCTTCATCAATTGATGTGGGTTCTATCAGAGACACCAAACCTAGAAGAGTCTCTTCAGAAGGTTTAAATGAAGATCTAGTTTTGACTGGAGCATTCTTGTCTCCCAGAATCAATTATTCAGAATGGGA
This sequence comes from Lathyrus oleraceus, assembly GCF_024323335.1. NCBI lineage: Eukaryota > Viridiplantae > Streptophyta > Magnoliopsida > Fabales > Fabaceae > Lathyrus > Lathyrus oleraceus. The sequence continues at coordinate 88,960,230 of NC_066584.1, forward strand.
ATTTCTTGATCTACTCTTCTTCTAATGACTTGGATCAACGATTGCTTCTGGTTGAGTCATTTCTTCAGATTTTTTGGCTTTTCCTTCTGAGTATTTTTCTCTAGAGACAAGATCTTTGGATTCTAAAAGATTGATCTTTAGATCTTCAAATTTCTCAACTGGTTTTGACTTTTTAGGGTCAAGCTTATCATTAAATCTATCATGGATTGATTCCTCAAGAATTCTTGTTTCTCTGGTAAAGATTTTGTAGCCTTTAGAGCATTCAGAATATCCTAACAGAAAACACTTATGTGCTTTAGAATCAAACTTGAAAAGATTCTCTTTAGTATTCAACATAACACATTCACATCCAAAAGGGTGAAAAATAAGAAATTTTGGGCTTTTTATTCTTCCGCAATTCATAAGGAATCTTACCCAGAATAGGTCGGATAGAAATCATGTTCTGAATGTAACACGTTGTGTTAACTGCTTCTGCCCAAAAATGCTTAGCCATATCAGTTTCTTGGATCATGGTGCAAGCCATTTCTTGCAAAGTCCTATTATTCCTTTCTAAAACTCGATTTTACTGTGGAGTTCTTAGAACATAGACCTTTTTCCCGTCATGTGTCGCAAGCATCCACTGTCCAGGTACCACGACTGGTGTTTCAGCTGAGCTGTTAAGGATGTCTGCAACATAAATTATTTTATCCTTAGGTACCGACTTTGTGGGTCCTCTTTTGTTAGTTTTCCCAGAGTTTCTTACAACTTTGGGTCTTTTAGCAGAAGGATAATCATGAGAGATTTATGCATGATACTTAGGTTTCAGAATAGAGTTCTTATCCTTAGTATGCTTCTCTGTCTGTGCAGAAGTATTAAGCTCAGTGCCAACAGGCACGAAATGCACATAGAGAGGTTTTGGTTTTACCTTCTGACTTTCGTCAGGTTTTATAGATTTTTTACAACCTAAACCTTTCCTGCCATTTCTGTTAACTCCATAGGTCAAGGAAGCCATTTTTCTTCTATCTATGCTTTTAGCCAGAAAGTACTGGAATGCTCTGTCATATCTGATGACGTAATCAATACCAGAAGCTTATGAAATTATTTCCTCCTCTAGTTTTGAAATTTTGCTTTTCAAGGCAGAGTTGTTACTTTCTAAAGAAAATAATTTTTCATTTAGAGAGGAAATATCTATCTCAAGGTCTTTTTGAGTTTCAAAAGAAATTACTTGGACTTGTTTAAGGTCCTTGTATTTACTCTGAAGACTTTGGTACTTTTCCAGCATTTTAGAGAGACATGATTCAATATCAGAATGAGATAGGTTAGAAAATACCTCTTTAGAATCGAAGTCGGATTCTGATTCTGATAATGCCTTGTCTTCTGGTTCTTTAAAGCTTTTGGGATCCTCTGTGGTTGCCATCAGTGCAACATTGGATTTTTCTTCGTCAAAATCTTTTTCTTCAGATTCTGAGTCATTCTAGGTAGCCATCAACCCCTTTTGGACTTTGGAGAAGTTCTTCTTGGCCTTCTATACTTCTTCAGCTTAGGATAATCATTTTTTTAGTGGCCTGACTCCTTGAACTCGAAGCAGATAAATTTTTTTTCGGAACCTTGCTTCTTTTGTCCAGACGAAGAATCGAAGCGACCAACAATCCTTCTGACTCCTCTGAACTTCCCATGACCATTTTTCATGTGTCTTGATCGCGTGACTATATGACTATGTCGTATTACTAACTGCAAGTGCATATTCTATCACCCTTTCGCGCTATTGAATAAAGCCACTCTCCTTAACCATGAGATTTTGTTCTCGCTCTCCCATTTTAATTAAGAAACATATTTTGAAAACTGAACAAATCCTAATCGATGCCTAAAATTCTCTCGCCCTCTCTAGGATCGATGCCCCATTCCTACTATCTGGTTCGACCCCCACGCTCTCGTAGTGCCGGCTCGAACCTTAATTGATTCTCACTCTCGTGACAAATCGTATTAATTTAACTTAGAAACAAAGACCAAAACAAAATTTAATAAAGACCTTAAACCAATTTCATTAACGAGTCCCATCGAAAACGATGGTCCTCACAAATCGGACTCAAAACGGTTTAGCTAGACATGAACTTAATTAAAAACAACTTAAACATAGTAATTGCAATTGAAAACAACATGCTTAAACAATTATTGAATGCGATAACAATAATAATAAAGCAATATAATAAAGAACCTGTAAATGCGGGAAAATAAATTTGGTACTGAAAGTAAAGCCGAAACTGGAATAAACATCAATTATAACATCAAGATTGTTGATCCAAGAGTACAAGCAAATCTTAAAACTAATTTGTGGTAGTCGCCCAATTGAGTGATTATCACTTGAAATTATAATTTGTGCTAAAACTAAACTAACAACACTTCACCTATATCTCTGGATATCGAAAGCTAGGTACAAGAGCATCTTATATATAGCCACAATAATGTATGACCTCTTCATTCACGTTCCGAGGCAGTTTAGAAAAAGTTGGGAAGTGAGAAGGAGTGAGTCCAACCCACTTTCACGTATTTCTTTTTTGAAGGCACATGGCGGTCACCATAAGGCTCATGGCGGACACCATGAGCTTAATGAAGGGGATGACATGTTATGGTGCCATGGAGGATGCCATAAGGCCATGGCGAACACCATGCACCAGAATGCTACATTTTTGCACTTTTCTTCACCATTTCGCTCCCTTTTCCACTTCGTGCATGCATATGCTCCATAATTAACAAGTACCTGAAACACGGACAAAATAAGACATAACAATGAAAAACATAGTAAAATAACGATAAATAACATGTGAAATGAGTCTAAAAACATGATGCATTTTCACGCTATCAAACTCCCTCATACTTAGACCATTGCTTGTCCTCAAGCAATAAACCAACTCGGATGAAAATTAATTAAGTGAAGTTCGAAACAAAAGCACATAAGACTCTAATTGTATGCGACTGTTAGGCTATGTTAAATCAACTGGGAATAAAAATCAAGACCAAGGATACCGTAACAACACAATTTTTCAAAAACTCTCTCTTTATGCAAACCAATATGAATCATGCCATTATAACTCAACCTATGTCTCTCGCTCTCTTTCACTCCTTTTCATTCAAGTGAAATCACATTAAGCCTATTATCCCTTCTCGTACATGGTAAGTTAACCTATTAGTGTTTAATGATCTCACTTTGAAATTTCTTTTCTTTTCTTTATTTTTTCTTTTTCTCGACTCATTGAATTCAAAGAGTACACTCCAATAGGCCAAGTAGTTGGGTGAGAACCACCTAAATTAGAGGGAACATATCCTATCATTCGTTTTTCTATCTTAAATTTCTTTTTTTTTTCAAATTCTTTTCAATTTGGTTTATAGATCATACACATATTTCTATCGGTTACTTACGAGTGCATACATAAGGATTGTGTTCACTACTATTATAAACTACTTAGGAGCTACTTTGGAAACTCGGATCCTAAGGTATTGACATAATTGATAACACTAAATTTCACCGTATTTTCGACTCCGATTTCGCATGCATTTTAGTTGTTTTATTGATATTTTGTTATGTTATTACTATGTTTTTCTTCGTTTTCAGGTTTTCAGTCTTCGTTTTCAGCATTTTACACTTGTGGCTCCCACTATGGCGGGCGCCATGGGTCCATCCATGACGTGTCCCAGTTTCAACCTCCCCTCAACTGCCACTCCCCCACGATTTCCACTTGGGCGCTGCAATTTCCTCCTGTGGCGGGCGCCATGATGTTGTGGCGGGCGCCACAAGAACAAAATGGTTCCCGCCCATTTTTCAAACTTAGGGGCATCCTTGTATTTTCCATGTTCTTTCTTGCCTATAAATAGGGCCTTGATTTCATTTGTTTCTTCATCCAAACTTATTTAAAACTAGGCATATATCAGTATTGTGTAAAAGTGGTAATCGCTTCACATCAGAGTGTTGCCACACTGTGTAATCGAGTCTGCAATCGAGTTTGGAGCACTTTGGAAGGAAGTTTAATCCTGCCGCCATTTTCATTTTTGTTACGCACTTTAGTCGACCCTCCAATAGGAGAAGGTTTTATTGCTTTACTTTTGTCTACTTTATTTTCCCGCACTACCTTTATTTTGTTTACTTTCCCGCACTGGCACTTTACTTTGTTTACTTTCCCGCACTCGCACTTTACTTTGTTTACTTTCCCGCACTCGCACTACTTTTATTTACTTTCCTGTACTCGCACTTATTACCTTTTTATTTAAAAAGTCTTTTATTTATCTGTTTTTATGATAAAAATTAAAATGCATTTTTACTTTACCTTGTTTGGCTAAACCCATAAAGGTTAGAATGTAAGGATCGTAATTGATCCGATAATCCGTACCATTGTTCGTAGAAACATTTAAGGGCTATTTTGACTTTTAACTTAAGTTTTCCCGCACTTAATTTCCGTTGGGTAAGAACGAAAGCCGTCTGACGTCTGTTTAAACTTAGTTGTTTTTAACTATTTCGAATATAGCGAAAGCATTTTGTTTAGTTCATTAGGAGTGTTTTACTTAAAAAGAAAATTGATTTTAAAACTATTTTCGGACGCATTTATATGTTTAGAGTCTGGTTCGTGAGAACCTCTTTTGGTTAATAAATCCAGGTCAAAATAATTTTCAACTTATTCAAGACACTATATTTCTTAAAAATAGGTTTACTACTCTAACGCAATGCGCGCCTTTTTATAAGTGACAATAAGAGGGTTTTATTAGGGAGTACAACTCCGTTCTGAATACGCGAAAGCGACAGTTCCCGTTAAATTGGTTCTTTTCAAAGTAGGAAACACTGCCCATAAGTAATTCTATTAGCAAGTACTTGGATTATTAATTGATTATGTGAATTACATTCGAACCTGTCTTTATTAATTGAATTTAATTTAATACTTTATTTTTCATTGTGCACTCTTAAAAACCCTATTTCGATTACCTTAGATAAACATCGTAACAATAGATAACGATAGATTGACATTTGGTCTCTGTGGATTCGAAAATCTCTTATATTACTCTGACGCGTTCGTATACTTGCGAAAAACACGCATCAAGTTTTTGGCGCCGTTGTCGGGGACAAACTTCGTCAAATTTCGTACCTTGTTGTTATATTGTTTAGACTTAGGTTGTTACCTGCCGGTCAATGCGAAGGACTCGTAACACCGGAAGCTTAGTAGATCCTCTGGCGGGACCTGAACGTTACGCTCGCGCACGTTTATTTTTCCATAAAATTAGGAGAGCTATGGCTGAAGATCAAATCAAAGACCTCTTAAGGATTTCGCCCAACCATCCAACAAAGAACCTAGTTCTAGTATAGTAAACCCAACCATCCCAGCTAATAATTTCGAACTTAAACCCTCCCTATTGCAAGTAGTGCAAAAGAGAAAATTCGCAGGTCTTGCTATTGAGAACCCAAACTAACATTTAAAAATCTTTCTCCAATTAGCAAACACTTTTAAAACCAATGAAGCTTCTTCTGAGGCAATCCGTTTAAGATTATTCCCTTTCTCCCTCAGAGATAAAGCCCTATCATGGTTAGATTCCCTTCCACCCAATTCCATAACAACTTAGGAAAACCTTAGAAAAGTATTCCTTGCTAGATACTTTCCCCCAAGTAAGACCGTCGTTCTTCGAAACCAAATAACCAGATTTACCCAGAATCAAGGAGAATCGTAGTTCGAAGCTTGTGAGAGATATAAAGAGTTGTTAAGAGCATGCCCACATCATGGTTTAGAAAATTGGTTAATCATTCAGACCTTCTATAATGGACTTCATTATAACACTAAGATGACCATCGACGCTGCCGCAGGTGGCGCACTGATGAACAAACCTTACCCTGAAGTTAGTGCCCTTATCGAAGATATGGCTCAAAACCATCAAGCATGGGGAGTTGAACGAGCGACAGTTGAGAAGAAGGAAGCCCAAGGAGGAGTACATGAGTTAAGCTCTATAGACATGATGCAAGCTAAAATGGACGCGTTAGCCCTCAAGGTTGAGCATATGTGTATAAACCCGAATACTGCAGCTGCAGTTTTGTCGGATTGTGAGATATGTGGAACCAAAGGACACCAATCTGCAGAATGCAGTCTCTTAAATGAAACCAACTCTGAGCAAGTGAACTACTCCCAAGGGAACCCATATTAGAATACCTACAACCCTGGATGGAGGAATCACCCGAACTTCTCCTATAAGAACAATAACCCTATCCAAAATAATGCACCTCCGAGACAACCAAGTTACCAAGCCCCAAGACCAAATCAACCTATGCAACCTGTGCCACCAAAGCCGAGCCTTGAGAAAATTGTGGAAAATTTTATCATTGCTCAAACCCAACAAAACAAAGAGTTCATGAACCAGAACATTCACATTAACAAACTGATTACCCAGTTAGGAACCAAGGTTGACCAAATAGTTACTCACAATAAGATGCTTGAAACCCAGATCTCTCAGGTAGCCTTAAACAAAGCCCCCAAGACCACACCTAGAGGACAGTTCCCTGGACAACCTCAACAGAATCCGAGAGGACAAGCCAATGCCATTACCCTACGAAGTGGGACCGCTTATGATGAGCCATTAAACCCAAGATTGAGTGAACCCAAAACTTCTAAGGAATATACCGAACCCAGGAACAAAGTGAAGGAACCAGAGGAATCTGAAAAACATGAAGGTCAAGAAAAAGGAGAAGAACCTAAAGACAAAACTTATGTACCTCCCCCGCCATACAAACCATCGATACCATATCCGCAAAGATTCAAACAGACCCAGATCAATAACCAGTATCAGAAATTCATTAAGGTTATAGAAAAACTTCACGTAGAAATCCCTTTCACAGAAGCCATCACCCAAATACCTTCTTATGCAAAGTTTCTCAAAGACATCCTTACCAACAAGCGTAGACTCGACGATCCGAAGCCCTTGGAATGCAATTCTATTTCCGAGAATAAGTTAGCCAAAAAAGATAAAGATCCTGGAAATTTCTCCATTCCTTGTGTTTTGGGAAGTCATGTCATCGAAAAGGCTTTTCTAGACTTAGGAGCTAGTGTGAGCTTAATGCCTTTAGCAGTTTGTGAGAGGTTAAACTTAAGAGAATTACAACCTACTAAGATGTCACTTCAATTAGCCGATAGATCTGTTAAGTATCAGATAAGCATATTAGAAGATGTCCATGTTAGGATAGGTAAGTTATTTATCCCTACTAATTTTGTTGTCATTGACATTAAAGAGGATGGTGATATACCAATCCTTCTAGGTAGACCATTCTTATCAACTGCAGGAGCCATAATAGATGTCAAGAGAGGAAAGTTGACATTTGAGGTAGGTGACGAGAAGATAGAATTTATACTTTCAAAATTTCTTATGGCACCTGTGATGGGAGATGCATGTTATGCCATAAATATCATAGATGAATGCGTTAGGGAAATAGAACAAGAAGAAATCATAAAAACAATTAAGTTGGCATCAACTCTCATACTAGAAGATGATAACTTTAGGAAGCCCTACACCGATGATAATCTTTACGAATGTTTATCCCTTACCCCAGATCCTATGCCATGCCCTAAGAAACCAACCTTAGAACTTAAGGAACTGCCTAAGAACCTGAGATATAAGTTTCTTGATGAAGAGATGAACCGTCCAATTATAGTCAGTTCTACATTGAGCCAAGAGGAAACAAACCAACTCTTAGATGTTTTACGAAGATATCCCTCAGCCTTAGGATATAATATCTCTGATCTGAAAGGTATAAGCCCATCCGTATGCATGCATCAGATTTTGCTCGAAGAAGATTCAAAGCCCTCCAGAGAACATCAGAGAAGAATAAACCTTGTAATGAGTGATGTTGTTAAAAGAGAAGTTCTTAAGTTACTTGAGGCAGGTATAATCTATCAGATCTCGGATAGTAAGTGGGTGAGCCCTGTGCATGTAGTACCTAAAAAGGGAGGCATCACCGTAGTGCAAAACGATAAAGGCGAACATATAGAAAAAAGGATAGAAGGAGGATGGTGGATGTACATAGACTACAGAAAGTTAAATAAAGCAACCAGGAAGGACATTTCCCTTTACCATTTATAGACCAGATGTTGGAGCGTCTAGCCAGACACTCTTACTTTTTCTATCTAGATGGATACTCTGGATTCTTCCAAATACCTATCCACCTTGAAGATCAAGAGAAAACTACCTTTACATGCCCTTATGGAACTTTTGCCTATAAACGAATGACATTCGGACTCTATAATGCCCCAGCTACTTTCCAACACTGCATGATGTCAATCTTTGTAGATTACCTAGATAGTATCATGGAAGTATTTATGGATGATTTCTCGGTTTGTGGATTTGATTTCCAAAATTGTCTTGCTAACCTTGAGAAAATCCTGGAGAGATGCGTAGAGGTGAACCTTGTGCTAAACTGCGAAAAGTGTCATTTCATGGTCACCAAAGGGATTGTTTTAGGACATATAGTTTCCAAAAAAGGTATTGAGGTAGATATAGCTAAGATACAAGTCATAGAGAATCTAAGACCACCCGAAACTATCAAAGAAGTTCGAAGTTTCCTAGGACATGCTGGATTCTACCGGCATTTTATCAAAGACTTCTCTAAAATAACTAAACCTTTAACTGGCCTTTTAATGAAAGATGCCGAATTCATTTTCGATGAAAAATGTAATGAAGCAATTAATCTTTTAAATCAAGCGTTGATTTCAGCACCCATTATGCAACCCCCTGATTGGTCAGAACCTTTTGAGATAATGTGTGACGCTAGTGATTATGCCGTTGGAGCTGTTCTAGGACAAAGGAAAGATAAAAAATTACATGTGATTTATTATGCCAGTAGAACCCTAGACGCCACCCAACTTAACTACGCAACAACTGAAAAGGAACTACTAGCTGTAGTGTTTGCTATAGACAAATTCAGATCTTATCTAGTAGGAGCCAAAATTATAGTTTACACCGATCATGCTGCCATTCGTTACCTATTAAATAAAAAGATACGAAGCCCAGGTTACTCCGATGGATTCTGTTACTACAAGAGTTTGATTTAGATATCCGAGATAAAAAAGGCACTGAAAATGTAGTAGCTGATCACCTTTCTAGGCTAGAACACCTGAAACCAGACTTCTTACCCATAAACGATGATTTTTCCTATGATAGACTGATAGCTAAACTAAAAGCCATTGAAGACGATAGCCTAGGCCCTCATGAGCACTTCCAAAAATCCTTAGCTGTAAGTAACGTGCCATGGTATGCAGACTTTGTTAATTATCTAGCTGTTGATATCATACCCCCTGATCTTGACTACCACCAGAAGAAGAAGTTCTTTAATGATGTAAGAAACTTTTATTGGGACGAACCGTTCCTTCTCAAAAGGGGTAAAGACGGAATTTTTCGCCGTTGCGTTCCAGAAGAGGAGGTAAAAAGTATAATTGAGCATTGTCACTCTGTACCCTATGGTGGACATGCGAGAACCTCTAAGACATACGCCAAGATTCTTCAAGCTGGCCTGTTCTGGCCGACCATGTGGCGTGATGTTCATGCTCGCATTGTCAAATGTGATAGATGCCAGCGCACGGGAAATATTTCAAGACGTGACGAAATGGCTCTAAGAAACATTCAAGAAGTAGAACTCTTTGATGTTTGGGGTATAGATTTCATGGGATCTTTCCCACCATCCTTAGAAACAAATATATCTTAGTAGCTGTGGACTACGTGTCTAAGTGGATTGAAGCTATAACTGCACCCACAAACGACACTAGAATGGTGATCAAGTTATTTAAAAACTATATATTCCCCAGATTTGGAACACCCCGTTTAGTCATAAGCGATGGAGGATCGCACTTCATATCGAGAATATTTGATAAACTTTTAAGCAAATATGGAGTTAGGCATAGAGTAGAAACACCATACCACCCACAAACTAGTCGCCAAGTAGAAGTATCCAATAGGGAGATAAAACGAATTCTAGAAAAAACTGTTTATATATCTAGAAAAGACTGGTCTCAGAAGCTCCAAGAAGCATTATGGGCCTACAAAACCGCTTTCAAAACCCCTATAGGAACAACTGCCTACCAACTAGTCTATGGAAAATCCTGTCATTTACCTTTTGAATTAGAGCATAAGGCCTATTAGGCCATTAAAACTTTGAATTTGGATTACCTGACCGCTGGTGAAAAACGTATCCTTGACATCCACAAATTGGAAGGACTCAGGCAGTCTGCCTACGAGAATGCCATAATATACAAAGAGAGAACCAAAGCTTGACATAACAAAAGAATTGTGAAAAGAGATTTCAATATAGGGGACCCTGCTCTCTTATTCAGTTCTAGGTTACGACTTTTCCCTAGGAAGCTGCGTTCAAGATGGATTGGCCCTTTCAAAGTATCTAAGATTCTGAGACCCGGAGCTGTAGAAATCAAGAACGAAACCTGTAGTCCATTCATTGTAAATGGGCAAAGACTGAAGCTCTATGAAGGAGGAGACATTCCAACAGACTACTCCAGCCACACTCTGATAGATCCACCGATTCCTACGACAGATGTATAAGTTCCGATCGTCAAGCTAACAACGTTAAACAAGCGCTGCTTAGGAGGCAACCCACGGTTTTCTTATCTTATTTTACTTTTTCTGCATTTATTTACTTTACTATATTTTTAATCATATTCTCGTCAGGACTAAATATCATTTGCGATGTTTGTGTTTTCAGGATCCTTTTCCCTAACCTTTGTAGGATGCAGAACTATGATGACATGCACGTGGCTTTCAGATATGACGCCCAGAGGGAGCGTTACGTAGTTCTCTACCAGCGCCCTATGGAACCTACACGCTATCCGAACGAGGATTGCATGGAAGCCCTAGGCATTGAGCCGAGCATCAGATTCCTGTGCCACCAACTCCAATGGGATGAATTCGCTGATGACATGAACAACACCTACAGGAACCTGACTTTGGAGTTCCTTAGCTCGTTTTCTTATGATCCTTACTCCGGACCAGATGGACATGTTTTTTTCAGGCTATTCGGGACTGAGTACCCTTTCAGCCAGAAGGAGTTCGGGGACTTGTTAGGTTTTCAGACTACCCCCGACGTTATCCCTGAGACGCCGATGGGATACTTTCTGAGTAGGGAAGTGGAGAAATTCTGGAGCGATATCTCCGGTGGATGGAGTCAGGATCCTTCCACTCAGCTATTCTAGGTTATCCATAACCCTGCTATGAGGTATTTCCAGATGATATTGGCGCACTATTTTCTTGGAAGACCAGATGCTGAGACTCTGCTGAGTGAAAAGGAGATATTTTTGTTATTCTGTGCATCCCAGTCACGCCCTGTGGCATGTGGGAATTTTCTGTTGTGTGGCCTTAGCAGTGTTGCCAGATCACCCGACAGAATTATTCATGTAGGAGGGATTGTCACGCAGATTGCCACTGCCTTAGGCCTGTCTCGCAAGCTGCTTCATCTCAGGACTTTCTGTGGCTATACTACTATGGATATTGATTTCTGCTTGGACAGAGGATTGATGAGGAGAGTCTCTTTCAATCCCAGACAGTTCAGATTGTTGATTGATAGAGAGACGATACACTACTTTACACTGCCAGACCCGATGATGACCAATGTTCATGACCTAGCTAACTGGAGTTATGCTTTGGAAGGTCATGGAGAGACTGTTGAGGAGCCTAGATCCCCTGCTGTTGCTGATTATACTCCTACGCCGCTTTCACCCAGGATTACTGTGCTCTCTAATAATTTATCTTTGCAGCCCACAGATGTCCGCGCGCAGATTGCCGAGTGTCGCAGAGAGACTGCCACGCTTAGGCAGGAGGTGGCTTACCTTACTTTACAGATTGGGGTATTCGATCTTACACATGCTACTGAGGCTGATTTTTTGTACCAAGAGATAGTAGAGCTTCGTCAGGAGATAGCCGCACTTCGTGGATCCAGTCAGGCAGACGAGCCCCCTGCTGTTTGAGCTTACCGTCTCGTTTACCTTTCCTTATTTATGCTCATATTATTTTTCGCATTTCCCAGACTTATTTTATATTATCGCATTTGGTACATTTTCAAATTATGTTCGCACTTTGATATTTCCGTATATATATATATATATATATATATATTATATATATATATATATATATATATATATATATATATATATATATATATATATATATATATATAATATATATATATATATATATATATATATATATATATTATTATATATATATATATATATATATATATAATATATATATATATATATATATATATATATATATATATATGTTTTATGTGTGTGTTTATTTCCTTTATATTCGTATGATAGTCTAATAGTATTATTTATTTATTTGTTTAATATTTAAATTTTATTTTCATAAATTGTGCAAGCCTTATTCTATTAGGAAAAACAATGAAAATGCTATCCGGACCCCCAGGAAAAAAAATCATGGAGAAGCCCATACCAAAATCTTCAAACACCGGCCCAGCTTCAAGTTGCTCTTGTGGCGCCCGCCATAGACCCTATGGCGCCCGCCACGGCGTCTGGTATATGCAGGGCAGATTCAATTAATTCACCATTTTTGGCCCTTCAAACTTCTAAAACCCATTTTTTCCTCTTCCAAAAACTCCCTTGAACCCCATAAAAGCTCCTACATTTATCATCTTCCCACCATACAATTTACCTTTCCAACATCCATTTTAATTTTCATCCATCAATATCCATAAAAATCCCACCTTTACCACCCTATATATATATATATATATATATATATATATATATATATATATATATATATATATATATATATATATATATATATATATATATATATATATATATATACCCATCTTCATCTTCTTCAACACATTCAAAGAGCAAAACCATGGAGTTCAACGGATATATTCTTCGCGAAGGGAAACCTAGAGATAGGCAGAGAAAGATTATTGAAAGGTTGCAAAATCGGGAAATTCTCCCGATGAGGTACGTAGACGATAACTGTCTGTATACTTTGGGTATCTACCACAATGTTTTTCATTTGTTAGATTTTTTAGGCTTGCACACTATTTTTGTAAACAGAGCCCACCTTTGAGCGACTGAGGGTCGAGTTTTTAAGTTCTTTAATTTATACTGTCAGTCCTAACACTGCTAGTACAGTTGGTACTTGTAGCGGGGTATTCGTTACCATTAGAGATATTGACTAAATCCAAGGTAAATCATACAAGTCGAGTCGCCACCGCACTTCTATTTATCCAAAGGAATGGTTAGAAAGCGAACAAAAACCTAAAAGTTTTATCGAATCAAAAACTAGTAAAAATGTCAGAGATCTGGGTAAGGGGGTTGGTTATGCAATGAGAAGGTGTTAGGCACCCAAAGCATCCTAGGTACTCCTAGGGAGCCCTTTTCACATTTGTTTCTTTTTTGTGAAAATTTATTTGTGCAAACATGATTGAAGGGATGAGAAAAGAATATACAAATTTATTTACATTTTGTGTTTGAATGGATGAACGCATTGCCTACGTACCATCTTAAAAAAGATTAGGATCAAAACCTCGTAGTTCGGGGTAAAAAAATTCAAAAAAAAGTTGGTGAATTGATTGGTCCAAAAACCTTAAGGTGTTTTGTTATCAAAGGGAGAAAACTCAACCTAAAACCACAAATCCACCATGTGAGGATAGCTTCAACATGCTAGTGAGGGGTTAACCCTATAATAAGCATGGAAGACTCATTGTCCATCACTAAGGATAAAGGTGAGTATTATATCTACCTCAAGGATAATTCAAACCTAATAGTTAATGGTTATAAAAAAAGGGTTTGATTAAGAAGGTGGCCATTGAAACCACAAAAAGTATTTGAATGGGTTATATTTATCAATTAAAAGTATTTACAAAAATATGGTTAAAGTGGATTAAAAGGTTCAATTCAGAATAAGTGTTATAAAAAATAAGTTTTGAAAATCAAAAGCATAAGGCTTAGGTTTCTAATGTTGAAAACAAAAGTTATTGTTTGCACAAAAAGTTTTGGCTTGGGTTAGAATGGGGAAGAAAAAAAAAAGAAGGGTTAAATTCCTAAACATACAAGAGATAAGGGAAAAGAAAATAAAACCACATTAGGAGTTCCCCTCTTGAGATCATATTGATGATCCAAGTAGCTCCCATCCTTTGGAATAAGCAGTCACAAACAAATATCTCAAGCCACTAAGCACAGGTAATCGGAATAGACCTCCAGGGGGTATCCCCACAAATAAAGTGGAACACCAGGCCATCTCTGCAAGAGTCATGTGAGCCCTCACAAAAAAACTCAACAAACAGGTTAGAGAAACAAGATAGGGTAATCAAGAGTTGCCCCCAAATCAAAATGTAACCACATGAATCATGCCATTAAAATTCACAAAAAAGCTCACAAAAAGCAACTACGGGCAGGAGGCCTAAACCTCTTGTCAAACACATACATTAAAAGGGTATCAAAAAATTTCAAGTTGAAAGTATAAACAGTTGAAATAGAGCATACCTGATTGGGGAGGATCGATTGAAATTGAGTTGCACCCGTGAGGTTTGCAGAGAAATCTGAGGGTTTATATGAGAGGGAATTGGTTCTTTGCCGATGAGTTCCCTTCAGCCTCTGGAGGTTGTTCTGAACTCTGTTAGCTCTTCTCTCACTTTCTTTTTCCGGTCAGGGTAATAGGAATGGCATCCCCTTTTGTTTCACTGAAACTCTGAATTTATAACCTGGTTTTTGTGGACCTATGGGCTAAAATGAGAGAGGCCCAAGTCCAATTTTTTTTTTGTTATATTTTATTTTATTTTTCGTTTTTCTTCTTCTTTTCTTTTTTTTCCTTTTTCTTTTTTTTTTTGTTTTTTTTTTAGTAAACAAAAGTAAGAGAAACAATGATGTATAATTCAAGCATGCTTGGTGATCTCAAACCAATCACAAGGAGTCCCATCCAAAGGAAAAGGGAACCAAGATGCTCATGATCCTTGAGGCTATGCAAATGCAATGTTATGATGCCATGAGGGATCTTAGGGTCAAAATTGGGGTCTTACAGATGCCCCTATTTAAGGTCATTCTAGCCGGAGAATTGAAGGTTAAAATCTTCGTCTCGACGAGGTAGAATGGGCTTAAATAATAACAAAGAGACAAATTTTGGTCCCTAAGAGACCTCATGATGCAGATGTATGTATGCAAATAGTACGAACTCTATAGGGATATGTGTCCACAAAGAAGAAAAGACATCCGGAGAAACTGACAATCCATATGAGAAATACACTCAATGGGACAGAGACTCTGGGGACTCTTATGGGGATAGGAGAGGGAATAAAATGCGTGAGCAGGTCACGACTCAACGCTTGGGGAACAGAATTCCAAAGGGAAAATATCTAATGGAAAGACCCGAGCTGACTCAAAGGTGCATGTGTTGGGGAATATGTCAATACAGCAAAAACTATCCACAGCGGATACTTCGGATAAAAATCCGGATGAAAACAATCAACTAAGGGACTTCGTTGGGGATGCCTAAAAGGACACTCCTGGGGAAGCAGCGGGACGAGATATTACCGGTTACTGGGTAATAAGCTCAAGGAGACATGTGATCTGATCGCCGGTATGAGGGTGAGATACAACATGCTCGGGAAGAATGAATATCTAAGACCGGTATAAGGGTGAGAGATATCAGTCAACCAAATCATCTGAGGAAGACCTAAAAACGTATATCTCAACTCAGGAAAATCTGACTCCACAGAGGACAAAAAGTCATAATAGGGAGCAGAGAGGAGGGAACACCAGGGATACCGGTTACTGGGCATATAATAGGTTACCAACTAAGGCGTGAATTGGGGAATATTCCCAAAACACTCATCATCCAAAAGAGGGCTAAAAGCAAACTCGATTATAGGATGGATATTCGACTCCGTAAAGGGGGTACGAATCTTACTCGACTGGGGAAGAACAAAAGCCTAGACCAAAGAGTGCATGAGATATACTATCTATTACCGTCAGAACGTAGATAATATACTCGCATGGACGATTATCCACAACCAGTTACTGGGTTAATAAAGGATAAATCGACCGAAAAGAAAAGGCATCGGGATACCGAAACTAGGTATATAATAATGACCAATCAAGGCGTGAATTGGGGAATATTCCCAAAACACTCATCATCCAAAAAGAGGGCAAAAAGAAAACTCGATTATGGGATGGACATTCGACTCCGAAAAGGGGGTACGAATCTTACTCGACTGGGGAAGAACAAAAGGCTTCGACCAAAGAGTGCATGAGATATACTATCTATTACCGTCACAACGTAGATAATATACTCGCATGGACAATTATCCACAACCGGTTACTGGGTTAATAAAGGATAAATCGACCGAAAAGAAAAGGCATCAGGATACCGAAACTAGGTATATAATGATGACCAATTCAGGGGAGGAACAATCGTTACTAACAACAACAACATAGACGAGAGATGACCCGCTGGGGATAAATTGCGTAATTAGAGCAATTATCCAAGAGATATATCACCGGTTACTGGGTGGTATACTAAAAAGTTAAGGAATGTCAATATCGAATTTTGTATAAAGATAACCAACAAGGAGGGAATTACATCTACCGGTATGAGGGTAGAGAACCTCAAAAGAGAGTACCCGTCATCGGTTAGGATGAGCAACAATCAAGGTTTAACTCTGCACGGGGACAAAATGGGGTTTACAACTACCGGTTACTGGGTAGTAGACCATAGAAATATGACTTACAACTACCGGTATGAGGGTAGAGAACCACAGACTTCGCCGGGATAATAATTATTAATTATTGAGCGATTATTCATTTACCACGGGGAAACAGGAAAAGAGTCTCAAGAGACCGATCTAGGATCAAACTAGATAGGCACACCAAATCAAGACTTGTCCCGGTGAGGATATAACTTAATGGGGAAAACCATCCCAGTATATGTGTTGGGAATGAACAAAAACAATCAACATCCACGAGGATATAACCCGTGGGGAATATGGAAGAAAGGATAGACGCTTTCTGCTTATGGAGCTGACTCTATATCGAGAGATTAGACACACATGTCTGCTTGGGAAAGTATATCACCAAATAGCAGGAGACAACAAACAACGATATATGGCAAAAAATGCAACATGAATACCTGAATGTTATAATTATGCATGAATATGCGTGGTTTATGTATGATGTATGCTGACAGACAGACATATCTAACACAACCAGGTCCAGGAATTAACCACCCGGTACTACATCTCAAGAGAGAAAGCCAAGTTCACCGTAGAGTATCAAATCTGCTGGGGATCAGAGATACCAGGAAGCAAAGAACTCTGCAAGGGATGAATCATCAATCGTTCCAGCTGGGGACGAGAGTTATCACAGACAACGTCCACCACACAAACAACTCTACTGGGGAATCTATCCGAGGAGATAAAGGATTTATCAGGATCAACCACCAAATACCGCTCTTGCCCAAAGAGATCCAAGCTGCTGAGGAAGAAAGATTGCTACTCTGCTGAAGGGAAGAGAGGTGACTCTCAACAAGCAATCCACTTGGTAGGATAAACCACAAGGGGTTCCAGAGGGAGGAGATACAGTCATGCCAGGAATATGGGCAAAAATCTTACCCTGTTGGGGATCGTACCACCCTTGGGAGAGCACTGAGGATCTCCTAAGTATCCTTTCGTCATTGTGAATGTTCACTTTGTTTAAAAACAAATTATGAAAAATTTGATTGTTTAAAACAATGATATTTTCTTAATCAAAACATGCAAAACATTTGTTGAATAGAAACAGATAAGAGTGCCAATAATTGGATAAAAGGCTCAAATTTATTTGATAGAATGGTAGTCTGCGAATGGCAAGACTCCATAGATCTTTACAAACTTGAAATTGGTGATATATATTGGAAAAGGGATACATTGAACATAATGACCATTTCTCCACCAATTATGAATCCGATGTATTTGAAGCTTTGGTTGATAATGAGCAAGGATCTCTGACGGGCGACAGTTGTAGAACAAGGTCTTGTCAGGATGCAGTTACTTGCCAAATCCCTAATTTTTTCCTAGATTGCCCCAGGATGAGGTACTCAATCTAGCGGGATACATATATCATTATTATATATTTTTTGTGTCTCTAACTTTTGCCTGGACCGCCCTTTCAAGTTTTCAATCCACCGAGACGCTCATTTTTGCCTAAGCCGCCCTTTCGGGTTTTCAACTTAGCGAGCTATTCAATTTTTTTTTATTGTTTTTTTTAGGCAAAGTATTTCTTGACTGCATCTGAATTCACAGGACGAGTGAAATCCTCCCCATCCATAGTTGTAAGTATCAAAGCACCGCCTGAAAAGGTTCTCTTAACAACATACGGACCCTCATAGTTCGGAGTCCACTTGCCCCTGGAATCGGGCGCGAAAGACAAAACTTTCTTGAGCACAAGGTCACCTTCTCGGAACACACGAGGCTTGACCTTCTTATCAAAAGCTTTCTTCATCCTCTGCTGATATAACTGACCGTGGCACATGGCAGTCAATCTCTTTTCTTCTATCAAGTTCAGCTGGTCATAACGACTCTGAACCCATTCAGCATCAGTCAACTTGGCCTCCATCAAGACTCTCATTGATGGGATCTCCACCTCTACTAGGAGTACCGCCTCCATGCCATAAACAAGAGAGAAAGGGGTTGCCCCTGTTGAAGTGCGGACAGATGTACGATATCCATGTAAAGCGAATGGCAACATCTCATGCCAATCTTTGTACGTAACAACCATCTTCTGGATAATTTTCTTGATGTTCTTATTAGCAGCTTCAACAGCCCCATTCATCTTAGGTCTGTAAGGAGAAGAATTATGATGCGCTATCTTGAACTCACTACACAACTCTTTCATTATTTTGTTGTTCAAGTTAGATCCATTATCAGTAATGATCTTATCTGGCACACCATAACGGCATATGAGTTGATTCTTGATAAACTTCACGACCACTTGCCTGGTCACATTTGCATACGACGCCGCTTCAACCCACTTGGTGAAGTAATCAATTGCTAGGAGAATGAATCTGTGTCCATTGGACGCTTTCGGCTCTATCATGCCAATCATGTCAATTCCCCACATGGAGAAAGGCCATGGTGATGGAATCACATTCAGAAGTGTCGGGGGAATATGAATCTTATCAGCATAAATCTGACACTTATGGCATTTCTTCACAAATTTGCAGCAGTCAGACTCCATTGTCAGCCAATAGTAGCCTGCTCTCAACATCTTTCTAGCCATGGCATGTCCATTGGAATGAGTACCAAATGAACCCTCATGGACCTCAGTCATCAACAGGTCTGCTTCGTGTCTATCCACGCATCTGAGCAGAACCATGTCAAAATTTCTTTTGTAAAGCACTTCGCCATTGAGGTAGAAACTGCCTGACAATCTCCTCAAAGTCTTCCTATCTTTCACGGACGCCCCAGGCGAGTAAATCTGGCTCTGAAGGAAACATTTGATATCATAATACCACGACTTATCATCTTTTACTTCTTCTACTGCAAATACATGAGCTGGTCTGTCCAAGCGCATCACGGTGATATTGGGAACTTCATTCCAATATTTAACCACAATCATTGAAGCTAGCGTAGCAAGGGCATCTGCCATCCGATTCTCATCTCGAGGAATATGATGGAAGTCAACCTCAGTGAAGAACGTCGAAATCCTCCTCGCATAATCTCTATATGGAATGAGGCCAGGCTGATTCGTTTCCCATTCACCCTTAATCTGATTAACAACGAGGGTCGAATCACCATATACATCAAGATGCTTGATCCTTAGATCAATGCATTCTTCCAATCCCATAATACAAGCCTCATACTCAGCCATATTATTCGTGCATTTGAAAGTTAGCATTGTTGTAAAAGGAATATGTGCGCCCTGAGGAGTAATAATCACGGCCCCAATACCATTTCCATACTGATTTACAGCGCCACCAAATACCATACTCCATCTGGAACCAGGCTCTGGCCCTTCATCGAGTGTAGGCTCATCACAATCTTTCATCTTTAAATACAAAATCTCCTCATCCGGGAAGTCATACTGAAATGACTGATAATCTTCAATAGGCTGATGTGCCAAATGGTCAGCCAAGATACTACCTTTAATAGCCTTCTGAGCTCGATACTCAATATCATACTCAGATAACAACATCTACCAACGGGCAATTCTCCCTGTTAAAGCAGGCTTCTCGAAGATGTACTTGATTGGATCCATTCTGGATATCAACCAAGTCGTATGATTTATCATATACTGGCGTAAGCGCTTAGCAGCCCAAGCCAAAGCACATCATGTCTTTTCAAGCATTGAGTATCGAGACTCACAATCAGTGAACTTCTTACTCAGGTAGTAAATAGCATACTCCTTCTTCCCTGATTCATCTTGCTGACCAAGGACACAACCCATCGAGTCTTCAAGAACAGTCAGATACATGATCAAAGGTCTTCCCTCTACAGGTGGAGACAGAATCGGAGGCTCAGACAGATATTCTTTAATACTGTCGAAAGCTTTCTGGCAATCCTCGGTCCAATCATGGGAATGATCTTTTCAGAGGAGCTTGAATATAGGCGCACATGTGGCAGTCATGTGGGATATGAATCTGGAGACATAATTCAAGCGGCCAAGAAAACCTCGGACTTGCTTCTTAGTTTTGGGCGCAGGCATCTCTTGTATTGCTTTGACCTTTGCAGGATCAACCTCAATACCTCTTTCACTAACGATAAAGCCCAATAACTTGCCAAAACAGACTCCAAATGTACACTTGTTGGGATTCAGACGAAGCTTATATTTCCTCAAACGCTGAAAAAGCTTCAACAGGTGCTCTACATGTTCAACTTCCGTTCTTGACTTAGGAATCATATCGTCAACATATACCTCAATCTCCTTGTGCATCATATCATGAAACAAGGTGGTCATAGCTCGTTGATACGTGGCTCCGGCGTTCTTCAAACCGAAGGGCATCACTCGATAACAGAATGTTCCCCAAGGTTTGATGAATGTTGTCTTCTCCATATCCTCGGGTGCCATCTTAATCTGATTATATCCGGAAAATCCGTCCTGAAACGAGAAGACATTGAATTTAGATGTATTGTCTACCAACATATCAATGTGTGGTAGAGGGAAATCATCTTTCGGACTAACTTTATTCAAGTCTCTATAGTCCACACACATCCGGACTTTTCCATCTTTCGTAGGCACGGGCAGAATATTGGCCACCCATTGAGGATATGTAGAAGTCACCAGGAACCCCGCATCAATTTGCTTATGAACTTTTTCTTTGATCTTCACTGCCATATCAGGATGAGTTCTTCTGAGCTTCTGCTTTACAGGCATGCACTCAGGCTTCAAAGGTAGGAAATGTTGCACAATATCAGTATCTAGACCAGGCATGTCTTTATATGACCAGACAAAGACGTCAACATATTCTCGTAGCAACTTAATCAACCCCTTCTTAACAGATTCTTCCAGAAGTGCCCCAATCTTTACCTCTCGCACACAATCTTCAGACCCCAAGTTGACTGTTTCCAGATTCTCAAGATGCGGCTGAATGATCTTCTCTTCATGCTCAAGTAGACGGGTGATCTCATCAGGAATCTCTTCAACATCATCTTCCTCTGCCTCAAATACAGGGAATTCAAAATTAGGAGATGGTGTTGGGTCATTATGTTCAATGGGTTTAGAAATCAACCTGCATAATGATTTTGGATATGAAAAGCTTTAGAATTCAAACAAGGCAAATCCTTATGCAGATGAAAAGATTGATTTCATTCTATTTTTTAGGGTTTTATGTGATCACCAATTTCATGCAAAAAGCGAAAAGGGAAAATAAATGGAAAAACAAACATTTAACATGAATTTATTGAATGAAAATATCATTGTGCTTATGCGCCAACAATGTCATCACTCCTCCTTTTGGCATGGGAGAAGGGTTTTTAAACAAAGTGATCATTACGTTGACTTATGGACAACTGTTGGAATATCCACAGCGACCCAATTATTGCAGACCCCTCCAGGGATGATGAAATTGCCAGAATCCTTTGTATCTTCTTCTAAGACGGCAGCAACCTCCTCATCTAGACCAGTGTGGATAAAACCTCCACTCTTGAATAAACCTGGCTTGTTGAAAGTACCAGAAGAAAAACCTATGCCAGCCCGGGATTCATTGTCTTCTAACTCAATCATTTTTCCCAAACCAGTGGTTGCACCACGCTCAATGGCCAACTTTGCATCTTTGTAGGAAGCAAATGAAGGAGTTCTCTTCTTAATAGGCTCAGCTATAGATAAAGCTTGGAAAGGAGTTCCAATTTCAACCTCAGCATCTATATAAGAGAAGGAAGACAAATGGCTAACCAGGAGAGCCCTTTCTCCCCCTACCACCACCAGCTTCTTGTTTTTCACAAATTTCAGTTTCTGGTGTAGGGTGGACGTCACGGTGCCTGCCTCGTGAATCCATGGTCTGCCTAAGAGACAACTATACGATGGGTGAATGTCCATAACCTGGAAGGTAATCTGAAAATCACTTGGTCCGATCTTGATTGGGAGATCAACTTCCCCAATCACAGTTTTGCGAGACCCATCGAAAGCCTTCACAACTACTCCACTCTGCCTCATGGGAGATCCTTGATATGATAGCTTTGAGAGAATGGACTTTGGCAATATGTTCAATGATGACCCAGTGTCCACCAGTACATTGGACATGGCGTCGTCTCTATAATTCATAGATATGTGTAAAGCCAAGTTGTGGTCTCTTCCCTCCTCAGGGAGATCAGAGTCACAAAAGCTCAGGTTGTTACAAGCAGTAATATTTGCAACAATGCTATCAAATTGCTCCAAAGTGACATCGTGATCCACATATGCCACATCTAACACCTTCTGCAGAGCCTCTCGGTGTGGTTCTGAATTTAAGAGTAAGGATAACACAGATATTTTGGATGGCGTTTGTAAAAGTTGGTCTACGACATTGTACTCACTTTTCTTGATGAGCCTCAACATCTCGTCACAGTCTTCTTTCACATTGCCACTCGGGGCAATAGAAGTAGGAGTTTTCAGTATGGAGGAGGGCTTAACAGCAAGTTCCGGATTCATAGAATTCACAGCGTTCCCAATCAGGCGTTCAACAAAATCAGCATTAATTTGAGGCTTCAGCGGCGCTGAAAACACACGGCCACTACGGGTCAAACTGCTAACATCGACAATATTCACAATAGAAGAGGGCAAGGAAACCTCTTTCCCATTCTCTACTGCTACGGCGTTGTAGCGATAGAGAACTGCTTTTTCAGAAGAGTAAGGCATAGGACCAGCAGGCTTAATGATTAGAGCGGGAGAAGCCTTCTGCTTTCTACCATTGTACTTGATGATAACAGGCTCGGGTATCCGGAACACTGGGGAGATCACATTGACCTCAGGCTCATTTTCATCAACACTCCTATTTTGAAGGATCTCAATGACTTATTCGTCCAGCATTTCCTGAACATCCTTGCGCACCTGGCAACAACCCAATCGGTTAACAGAGTAGACTTGGCATCTATCATGGTCATGCTCATAATGACTGTAGTCACACAACAAACGATGCATCTAGACCAAATACTGTTGAATATGACTGACATATTTAACCTTGTATTTGCCAGGGCACCCCTGGACCATGTTAACAGATTTCCCATGCTCGGGCAATGGGTTCTTCTTCACATTAGGACCTACGTCCTCAAAACACAGAATTCCACACCTCATAAGGTCCTGAACCTTGGTCTTCAAAGGGTAACAATTCTCCACGTCGTGGCCAGGAGCACCAGAATGGTAAACACAATGTAACTCGGGCTTATACCACCATTGGGGGTTAGCAGGTATAGCCGGTGGGTCTCTCGGAGTAATCAGCTTCCTCTCTATCAAAGAGGGATATAACCCTGCGTACGTCATAGGAATAGGATCGAAGGTGACCCTTTTCCTCTCGTAACTTGTATTGGTCTGATTACTATTTCAAGGCTGGTAGGCCTGCTGTTGCGAACGGAGCTGTTGTTGTTGATATTGTTGATTGTCTCTGAAAACAGGTGCTATATGAGCCACCTGGTGCTGGTTACCGGCGGGACGCTCGGTCTTCCTCATCATAGAGGGTCTTCTTGGTCTCTCATGGGAGGTCACAACATGTGCCTCTCCATCTTTCTTCTTTGCAAACGCCCCATAACGTTTTGCAGAAGAGCCTTCTTCTCTGGTTAACCGTCCTTCACGGACCCCTTCTTCTAGACGCGTCCCCATATTTATCATCTCGGTGAAGTCAGAAGGAGCGCTAGCAATCATCCGCTCATAATAAAAAGAACTTAAAGTCTTCAAAAAGATCTTAGTCATCTCTTTCTCTTCTAGCGGAGGCACGATCTGTGCTGCCACCTCTCGCCACCTCTGGGCATACTCCTTAAATGTTTCTTTATCCTTTTGGGACATGACTCTCAATTGATCTCTATCGGGGGCCATATCCACGTTGTACTTATACTGCTTGACGAAGGTCTCGCCAAGATCATTGAAGGATCGGATGTTCGTGCTGTTTAAGCCCATGTACCAACGCAAAGCGGCCCCGGACAGACTGTCCTGAAAGTAGTGGATGAGTAGTTGGTCATTATCGGTTTGAGTTGACATCTTCCTGGCATACATGACCAGGTGGATGAGAGGACAAGTATTTCCTTTGTACTTTTCAAATTCAGGGACCTTGAATTTTACAGGGATCTTCACATTTGGAACCAAGCAGAGTTCGACAGCAGACATGCCGAAAAGATCCTTCCCTCTGAGAGTTTTCAATTCCTTGCGAAGCTCAAGAAACTGATCGTTCATAGCATCCATCTTCTCATAAACATATGGACCCTCAGACGGCTCAGAATGATAGATGGTGTCGTCTACCCTGGGCAAAGTATGCACGACAGGAGGAGGAACGGCAAGGACCGGGCTAGATGCCGGCAGAGAAGTAAAGGTAGTAACAGGACCCTCAAGCATGAAATTAGGAGGCATCCCCCACGGGAACCCGGTTGGCATGGCTGTTGGAACAAAGTGTGCACTGGCAGCGGGCACAGTAGAGGAGACAATCTCGGAGATAACTGTCCTCTGGGGAGGAGTTGAAGGTGTCGGAGAAGACTGGCTCTGGGCAGCCATGAGTGACTCCATTAGGGCAGTCAATCTGGCCACTTCCTCTTTCAGCTCGCGGTTCTCTTGCTCTAAGTGATCCATCAGTCTTGAAATGTTGGCTCTAGTGTAGTACCGGTGAGTCAGCTTGTCTTCAAAATAAATGAAGGACACAGAGTTAGACCACAGGGCAAGGGACCGGAAACAAAACCTGCTTATGCATATGATGCATGCAATGCTTATGCATATGATTTGTTTTTTATTTCAAAGGAACTTTAGAGTTTTATTTGCAAATCCTGGAAATATTAAGCATTTTATCACATATGGAAATATCTCATCAAATAATATCAGGGAAAAGAAGTGCAGCATCGTCAATCATATACAAGAGAAAAGGAAAATAATCGTCCTATGGATCCCTAGAAACAATCATTTAAAGCTCGGGACACAGGAAGATAAGATGCGCGAAGCCTCTTCACCTCCCTCTCGTAGGCTGCCTCCATATCGGCCTTCTCTTTGGCGAGTCGATCATACTTCCTCTTCCAGAACTTAGAAGACTGAGGAAGTAGAGAAGTCCATACATCATCAGGGTCATCAATAACCTGATGCTCAAGAAACTCAATCAACACATCCTTCTCCTTAATCTGCTGAAGCAACTCTTCACGTTCACGGATCCAGGCACGTGAACGGTCTTTGTCTCTCAACTCCTCTACTCCTTGATTAAGGAGGGTTGAAGGCCCAGCCATAATCATAGGTGTAGGTCTCGGATACTCGTAAGGCATGAGATACTCAGACGCCCTCTTCCTAACCCAATTCGCCACAAGAGTCAATAATCTGCACACCATCATACACACGGTTATACCAAGAGATATCATCATTAGTGAGAGACATGAGTCTCGTGGACCACCGTAGACACCCCTTATTCTCCTTGAAGGCGACCGTCTGCGGTAAGTAAGAAATAAACCACTTATACAACAGAGGCAAACAACACACAATGGCGCCACCACCCTTTGCATTCCTCATATGCAAAGAGAAGTAGGTATCGCCCAACACAGTCGGAACGGGATTAAGAGTAGAGAAAATCCTAATAGCGTTCACATCCACAAACTTGTCGATGTTGGGGAATAATACTAGCCCATAGATGAGAAGTACAAATATGGCCTCAAAGGCGTCCTCACTCATGGCCTTCCCATATATAGTAGCTTGAGCAATGAGGAACTCAGAAGGGAGACCTTGAATTCCACCTTTGGTAGTCATATGAGCACCAACCAGAGATTCATCTATGTGCAACATGTCTGCTATCTCTTGTGAAGTAGGAATACTCTCCAAGCCACTGAACGACACCTGATCCAGAATAGGTATACCCACAAGATAAGCATACTCCTCAAGGGTAGGCAAAAGCTGGAAATCCAGAAACGTGAAGCAACGGTACAAGGGATCATAAAACTGCACCAATACACTCATCAATCCTTCATCCACCTGAGTGGTCAGAAGAGGAAGAAGCTTCCCGAAACGAGCCTTGAAACCCAAGGGATCTAATACATAAGATGTCAAATTCCTTAACTCTTTCAAGTGTGGTTGTCCGAAACTGTACTTCTTTGTATTCCCCCTTAAGTTCCTTGAAAATTTTCTTATTATGTTGATGATATGAATGCAAATGGGTGCATGAATGCATGAATGCAACAATCACACTCAAGGATCAAGCAAAGCACACCAAACAAAGGTCATGGGATGGATCATGTTATCCTTAATATCAATCAACCATTTTGGTGGATTATGGTTTACACCTTATCAACACCCAAGTTCCATTGATATTAAGGATACCTGAACGGATCAACCATGAATCAAGGGTTTGTTGCAAGTCACGAGTATGGAGTTTAGGTTAAGAACCACCCAAAAGGGAGTGTACTAAGGTTTAAACCTGCCAAACATGTTCTACAAGAGGTTCCCATAGTCATCATCCCATCTTTTGGATATTATCGGAGAAACGACTACTCGTATTCCAAAAATATTCTCGAGAGAGACTCTTATGAGTGTAGTATCGCGTAACAATCGTATCAAATCTTACACTTGAACGACCTTCGCACTACATCCTAAGCATAGGTCAAGATGGGTTTTGTAAACTAAGGTCCTTGGCTTCTAAGGTCTATATTGGAAAAGTAATGTCTAACCACAACTTACTTGTGTGACATTATTGATCCCAACATAACCTCCACCAAGTGAATGGACTTGCAAGTCAACTTGCTAAGGAATAACTCCACACAAGTCGACAAGACTATGCCATTCTCCTATCCTAAGTGCACTCGAGTTCGGGTATAGAACTCATCTCACGAAGATCACCAAGCATACAAGGAATTAATATTCAAACAATTCAATCATTACATACAATACAGTAATCCCAAATTGCACAAAAATATGTCACAAAAAAAAATATACAATACAATACAACAAATATGAAAAGTAGGCAAAACCCACTAGGCAAATTATTTGTCCCCAGCAGAGTCGCCATTTTTCTGTAGCGGGGTATTCGTTACCATTAGAGATATTGACTAAATCCAAGGTAAATCATACAAGTCGAGTCGCCACCGCACTTCTATTTATCCAAAGGAATGGTTAGAAAGCGAACAAAAACCTAAAAGTTTTATCGAATCAAAAACTAGTAAAAATGTCAGAGATCTGGGTAAGGGGGTTGGTTATGCAACGGGAAGGTGTTAGGCACCCAAAGCATCCTGGGTACTCCTAGGGAGCCCTTTTCACATTTGTTGTAAGGTTGTTGTTTTTTTTTGTGAAAATTTATTTGTGCAAACATGATTGAAGGGATGAGAAAAGAATATACAAATTTATTTACATTTTGTGTTTGAATGGATGAACCCATTGCCTACGTACCATCTTAAAAAAGATTAGGATCAAAACCTCATAGTTCGGGGTAAAAAAATTCAAAAAAAAGTTGGTGAATTGATTGGTCCAAAAACCTTAAGGTCTTTTGTTATCAAAGGGAGAAAACTCAACCTAAAACCACAAATCCACCATGTGAGGATAGCTTCAACATGCTAGTGAGGGGTTAACCCTATAATAAGTGTAGCACCTCAAATTTGCACCTACCTTGTGTACATACATTTTCATCATTAGGTCATTAACATAACATAGTCCATTGCATAGCATTGCATAGCCATTTGCCCAAGTGCAAGTTCAACAGACAGAATTAGGTCAACTGGTCAGGAGATCAGGTCAAACAAGCAAGCATGTGCCATTTCCATTTAGATAAGGACCTAGGGTTGGTTTATCAAGTTCATATGGTCTAAGGATCATTTTGAAGTGATTTGGCCAAAGATTGGATGCTCAGAAGTCATCAGTCAAGCTGAATTTCAGCTGAAACCCCAAAAAGTCAACTGTGGTCAACTGTGGTCAACTGTGCCTGATTTTATGGATTTGAAGGTGGGAGATGGTTTGAAAGGCTTCATTCATGTCCATACAAGTATCATTTGACATATCAAAGATCAAGGTTGAAGAAAATAAAGTCAGATCAAAAGTTTCCTAAAATGGCAGGTGACCTGTAATTTCAACTGCCTAAAATGGAAAGTTTTTCTCCTCAAAATTACTTCATCATACAAGCTTCAAATGGATTTTTGTCCAACATGAAAGTTGAAGATCTTGTTCTCCCATTTCCAAAAAGTCCAAGAACATGAAATTCCCATGTGTGGTTGGCAAGATATGGTCCAATCATTTTCAGAAAATGCCTAAATTCAAAGTGCCATAACTTTCACATGGAAAGGCCAAATTGGGTGATCTTTCTTTGAGAAAACCAAATTTAACATGAAATTTCATGATGCATTATCACATTTCTCCAAAAATCGTCATAGCAAAATGGCGTTTTTCAAGTGGACTAATTTGCATTTTTGGCATGAAAAGGTGATTTTGTGAATTACAAGCCATTTGCACTTGGGACCAATTCCAACACATCATGAATGACATTTAGAACTTGCTTGAACTGATTTTGGACTGATACATTGACTGCATAATGAAAAGGGCATTTTGGCCAAAAATCACAAAAATGCATTTTACACTAATCACTTGAATTTGCCTAAACTTGATTAATTTTTGGATTAGTGTATGGTATAAAGGCTTAATTGTAACAGAAATGCATAATCACATTTTCATTTTCTCAGATCTAAACTCAGAAATCACAAAAAAATCTCTCAATTTTCTTCAAGCTTTTTCAAACTTTTTCCACATTTTCCATTGGAATTCATCATCTTTGTGCTTGTTCTTGTTTGAATCATCTTCTGCAGGACTTTGTGAGCATCTGTTGAAGGAAATCGTGGCAAGAACATTGAGAAATCGCGACTGTTGCATCCACACATAGCCATGGCAGTTTGATAAATCTTGAAGCTGGAGCATAATCGAGCTGCAAGAACTCTTCCATTCAACTTCTACATCATCATTCAACTTCTGTTTTGGCAATTGGCATCTTGAAACGCACAAATTCCACAACTGCATCTTTATAAGGTTGGAATTCGAAATTCAAAACTCATGAAATCATGCTATGCGTCTTATAGATCTCATCATGTAGAGTATGGTGCAATTTGAATCGTGCGTTTTCGTTGATTATTGAGTGAGAAATCGGGAATTGAATGTTTGATATCAAAACTTCCTTCGATCGATCCCGTTGATATAGGAAGAATTAGGCTAGAGCATGTTGATATTGATGATGTACATGATTAGGCGAGTTCAACCATATGCGATTTGTCCATTTTTGTGCAAATTTGTTCATGATGATTTTTCTGGAAATTCGTTTGATGAATATGATGAAGAACAGCTTCAGATGCTTGTTTGATCCGTGTTTTGCCATTCCAGTTTGAATTTCTTGTTTACCGCGTTTCTTAGCCAATCATAGCGCGCCACTGAATAAATGCAAACGCCGCGTTTTGGCCTGGCTCAGGATATTTACAAAAACGCCACTGCCAGCTCTTATTTTCATTTTAAATGTTAAATGTTTATTTCATTTTCATAACCAAACTTCTAAAAATCATAATTAAATCATGGATGATCCAAATTGAGTGAGGATTTTTGCATTCATCTCCAAATTTTCTCTAGTTTTTTTAGGTATGATAGTCAAAGTTGTGCATGGCTGATATTTTGACTTTGCCTAATGCCTTTGATCATGTATGCTTCTTGTGTATGTTTTACCATCTCCTTCATGAAATAATGATGCCTTATCCAAAATGTGTGAAATTTTACATGCATGTTCTTGACTCTTTCCTGGTGATTTTGGTATATAGTTTGCTAATTTTGAGCTCCTGGTTAGAGAGATAGGATGTGATCAATTTGAGTGTGACAATGTGTGTCACACTATGTTATGTCAACTTCATGAATTTTGTTTCTATGCTTATTGAATGCCATTTGCTCTCACTTTCGGCATGTGATAACATCTAAATGTCTAGTTTTGCCATGATTTTTTGTAGGATTTGTTGAGCCATTTCCTATTTGATTGGGATTTTTGTTTGCTGTTTAGCCATTCTTAGGTGTTTCTTGAGTAATCAATTTACATGACTTGTAAAATTCTCATTCCCTATCATATGAAGATGAAATTTGGTGGATTGATTCTTAACATGTTTAACTTCGTTTTGGCTTTGGTCCCATTCATTTATCATTTGTTTCCACTGTTTTACATTTGCTTGAAGTTGATGCTCCATTGGTGACCTAGTTTGGGTTGATTCTTGCATACCATGACTTCCTGAATTTAATTTCCCTACTTCCACTTGTCCAAATAGCATGAAATTTGATATGATGCTCATTGAATGTGTTCTGTTTAGACTTGAATTTTTGTGGAATTTATTGAGCTGTTTTGATATGCATTTGATTGTGATCATTCTGTTTGGTCCTTTGAGGTTCCAATTTGCATGTTTTGTGCTATTTTGTTCATGAAATAATGATGATGAATGATATGAACATGAGACCAATTGGAATTGATGCTTGATGATTTAATCTTGATTTTGGATAAGTTTCATGTTCTGTTTTGATGATTTGATTTCATTTTGGCCCTAGTCTTGGACTAGTGGTTTGTGATCTCACTTTTGAGTTATGTTTCAGGTTAATAGCACAAATGGCCTATGCTTGATGATGTGCCTCCATTGGAGTTGACTTGTGACTTGTCTATGGCTAATTTTGGCTTTGTTTTGCGGGGTTTGATATTTGAGTTTGAGCCTTAATGGCTTGCACCTTTGTGCATTGACTGGTGTTTGTCTGTGTATAGCTAACTGTGAACCATTTGCTGTTTGGTTTTGTGATTGGTATACTGATTGTATTTGATTGATTTCAGGTACATTAGTCGCTAAGATTGCTTTGCTTTGCTTGATAAGCAATTTGCACTGAGGTATAACATTCTTGTCTCCATGTAGTCTGGAAGACCTGGCTTGTTACCTAGCCAGGCACCTGTCTGAAGTCCTCCTTAAGAGGCAATGTTTGTGCTTGTTTATTTTTGTCCCCAAGCAGGTAAAGACCTCCATGAGGCAATTGGCGGATAAGAGAGATATGCAATCTATCTCCCGCTCTTCTGTTGAGTCATCCCTCTGCTCACACCAATGTGTTGATGCATTGAGATACAAACCCAAGATCTTGTACAGTGTACAGTTGTGTCAGTGTCTTAAGTGTAGAAGGGTTCCCACTTCCTGGACCCACACTTCTTTGTCTGAAGCTCTCCCTGGCCAGGGATAAGAGCTGTGAAGTCTTATCTTCACTCACCTTTCATCTGCTTCACCTTGGCTCTCAATGTCAAGGTTAAGAGCGAAACTCACCCTGTACAGTTGGCTTGCTCTTGCAGCCCCACCCTTATTTGAGCCTCACTTGTGTGCATATAGTGCGTGCTGTTTGTGATCATTTGCTATTGCTTGTGCTTTAGGATAGACTTGCTTCCTGTGCAAGTTAGCTAGAAACCTTAACTTAGGGATGATTTTGCATGATAACATCTAGGCTCGAGTCGTAGTCTCCCTAGTTGTGTCTCCCTCTGTTATCTGGTTAAGCTAGTCCTGTGTCCCTCCGTAGGGGAACTACGTCGCCCTGATCCTCATACCGGATGAGGTACGTAGGCAGGAGATGAGCAGATCTCTCCGGGCGCCTGTGTCTTTGTTTTGTCTTGTTGTGTGCTTGGAAGCTGATGTAAGTCCATCGAGTGGCATTCGGGTTCCAGTGTGCATGTGTTTGGTTCGGAAGCTGATGTAAGTCCAGCAATTGGCATTCGGGTTCCATGTTTGCCCATGTTTGTTTAGAGTTTGACGTAAGTCCAGCGATTGGCAGTCGATTTCCTGTGTCTGTTTGTTTGTGTGTGTTAGCCGAGCTACGGATGCTCTGATTCTCTTTCATCCAAGGAGATACGTATGCATAGGATGCGATATCCTAGCGAGCATGTGTCGTTTCCCCAGTCCGAACTACTTCGACTCTGATGTCTATGCTTGATAGACTAAGTAGGCCCAGGATGCGATATCCTGCCGAGTCAGTCTTGTTTGTTTTCTTGTGTTTCTTTCAGCCTGTGTAGATGTTTATTCGAGCAGTGTTTTAGCCACCATTTTCCCTTCCTATTGTGCGTGGATCCCGTCGAGTACGACGGATGCGTAGGGGTGCTAATACCTTCCCTTCGCATAACCGACTCCCGATCCCATTCTCTTTGGTCGCGAGACCATGCTTTTTCCAGGTTTACTCTGAGCGTTTCCTTTCCCTCTTTTGGGATAAATAACGCACGGTGGCGGCTCTGTTGTTCTTGTTTCCCGCCGGTTTTTCGCGCAATGCGACAGCTGGCGACTCTGCTGGGGAATAGAGAAGTTGACCTGAGCTGGTCCATCTTCCCTAAGCGAGTCTCTCCTAGTGCTCTCTAGGTTAGGGCTTTGGTTGCTTTGTGTTGTTACTTATTGCATTCATTGTTTACTGTCTGCATTTATTGTTTGCATTAATGTTTGCATTCATTCATATTCATCTGCTGTGTTGGCTGTGTTTCTCTATTTTGGGTGGGAGTTGCTCGAGGTAAAAGGCCCAATACCCAGGCTATGAGTGAAATCTAGGAAACCTAGGAATAGAGTGATTCATGGGAAGCGAGTGGTGTATGCCACTTAGCGGAACATTGATATCACGAGCAGTTCAGACTCTGATGGGGTATTATCGGTGCATACATCTGGTGTGCACAGGATGATATTCTTGAAAGGGTTGTTTATCCTGTGTTTCTCTCGACTTTACCCTGGCCTAGACGACACCCGTGAGTAGGGAGGGAATGATCATTTTAACAGGTACAGACGGTGACTGATGGTGACTTGATGGTGACTCAGGGTTCTGTTGGTGACTCAGTTTCTCAGATTGGGTTCAGATGACAGTTGATCATTTGACTTTGGGTTTCAGATGTTTGTGATCAGAGTTCGAGCCGAAGTTTGATCATGTGCTCAGAGATGCACAGCTTGCCAGCCGTGTCTGCATCATGTGCATCATAGCATATTTATTTTTCAAAAGAAATGCAATAAAAAAATAAATAAATAAAAAAAAAAGAGAAAAAAGAAAAAACTAATCCCTGCATGCATATCATTTCTCAGGTACATTCCAGAGCTTGTTCACTGATAGAGATGGCAGCAGTCCCAGAGCCGAAGCGGAAGACTTGTTCCTACGTTTTCCACCGTGAGCCTTTGACATCTCTGATTGAGTTGAGTAGCCTTATGACCAGTGATCATCTGAGAGGGTTCGTGGGTCAGTATGGGGATATTCTGACACTATTGAAGATGGTAGTTGACCCAGTACCGTTGCAGACTCTTCTTCAGTTCTACGACCCAGAGCTTCGCTGTTTCACATTTCAGGACTATCAGTTGGCACCTACTCTCGAGGAGTACTCTATCCTGTTATGTGTCCCGATCCGGCATCAGGTTCCTTTCTTGGACGTGCCGAAGGAAGTTGATTTCAGGGTTATTGCTAGAGCTTTGCATCTGGGTGTCAAGGAGGTCAGTGATAGTTGGAAGTCCAGTTGGGATGTTGTGGGCCTGCCTTTGAAGTTTCTGATGAGGGTAGCTAGGGAAGAAGCCAAGAGGGGAAATTGGAAAGCTTTTCATGCCCAGTTAGCTGTTATGATCTATGGCATCGTCCTGTTTCCGAGTATGCCCAATTTTATTGACTATGCTGCAGTCAGTATCTTCATTGGAGGGAATCCGGTTCCTACTCTGTTAGATGACACTTACTATGCTATCCACAGTAGGCATGGTAAGGGTGGAGCTATCAGATGTTGTCTCCCACTCTTGCTCAGGTGGTTTATGTCTCTCCTGCCAGTCAGCGGACCGTTTGTTGATGCTCAGAGCACTTATAGGTGGACTCAGAGGATGATGTCTCTTACTTCATACGATATCAGATGGCAGTCTTACCGGATGGATGTGCGGGATGTTATTATGAGTTATAGAGAATTCCGGAATGTACCACTCGTGGGGACCAAGGGTTGCATCAATTACAACCCAGTTCTTTCTCTTCGCCAGCTAGGGTTCGTGATGAGTGGAAGGCCGCTTGAAGCTGAGATAGCTGAGAGTGTGTATTTTGAGAAGAAAGCTGACCCTGCTAGATTGGAGCAGATTGGGAGAGCTTGGAAGTCTATTGGTGTTAGAGATGGATCTATCTTAGGGAAGAAGTTTGCCATTGTTATGCCTGATTACACTGATTGGGTGAAGAAGAGAGTGGAAACTTTGCTGTTGCCCTATGATAGGATGAATCCGTTGCAAGTGCAACCACCCTTGATTCTTGTTGAGAGTGTACCTGTTGAGCAGTGTAAGCAAGCCCTGATGGAGAATCGTCGCCTGAAGGAGAAAGAGCAAGATGCCCAAATGGAGTTGTATCAAGCCAAAGCTGACAGGCTGAACCTGTCTCACCAGCTCAGAGATGCCCAGAATGCAGATATTGGTGGAGTAAGGAGCAAGAAGAGATCTTATTCAGAGATGGAGACCTTGTTGGATGCAGAGCACAGAGAGTGTTTGAGATTGCAAAGAGCTGAAGCCGGTTATCTGAAGAAGATCAGAGACTTAGAGAAGCAACTTAGAGACAAAGATATCCAGTTGAAGAAGGAAGTCGACCAGAGACTTGCATCAGAAGACCGACTTGGGTCAGAAGTTGTCGAGCTTAGGAGACAGTTGAAGGAGAAGATCACTCCCTTGCCAGAATGTTCAGAGTGTGAACTGTTGATAGACCAGTGTCACTACTTGAAGACGCTCATTCCTGGAAGCCGCTTGTCTTAGCTTGTTTTTTTTTTCTGATGTTTATGTTGTGAATCACCCCCAGGCTTGTTGGGTGGGATTCTTTGTTGTACTTTGTTGGATATTTGGATCTTTGTTGTACGATCCAGTTGCTCATTTATAGATGAGATTGTTGTTTCACTCTGTACTCACTGCTCTGTTGTATGCTGTTTCTGTATCTCCCTGTTGCTTTCATGTTGTTGCAGGTTGCCATCTTTTGAGGATGGATCAGGCTCTTTGAATGCCTGAGAAATGATCATTATCATTTGCATCATATGCATTAGCATCATACTCATAACATTTGCATAACAGGTGTTCTTGTGCCGACTTCTCACTCTGGTTCCTGTGTCAGGCAGGATAGCTGATCAGCGACCGCACCGGTATTCTACCAGACTTAACCAGCGCAGAAGCATGGATCAGGTTCATAACGAATTGGCTGAGATGAGGGCGAACATGGCCCAATTTATGACGATGATGCAAGGGGTTGCTCAGGGTCAGGAGGAGCTCCGTGCTTTGGTTCAGAGACAAGAGACGGTTATTCAGGCGTCTAACCGTGGTTCACCTGTTGGTCCACCTGTTCATGAGACCGTTAATGTTGCTGCTGCTCCCGTTTATGGCTATGCTACGGGAGATGAACTCAGGGGTATAAGAGTGGATGGACAACCTCTTGCTGCAGAGGTCAATGTCAGAGCTACCCAGGTTCCGGTGCGTCATCCAGCTCCTATTGTCGACAGACAAGAGGACATGTTCACAATGCTGAGTGAAGATGATGGTGATGTTGTCAGAAGGGAGGATAGGGATCGTAAGGTTGATGCCCTGGCTGAAAAAATAAGAGCGATGGAATGACAGAACTCTCTTGGGTTCGATGTCACAAATTTGGGGTTGGTTAAAGGTCTGAGAATTGCCCACAAATTCAAAGCGCCCACTTTTGACAAGTACAATGGTACTTCTTGCCCTCGCACTCATGTGCAGGCATATTATCGGAAGATCTCGGCATATACAGATGACGAGAAAATGTGGATGTACTTTTTCCAAGATAGCCTATCCGGGGTATCTTTGGATTGGTACATGGAGCTCAAAAGAGATTCTATCCGATGTTGGAGGGATCTGGGAGAAACTTTTCTCAGACAATACAAGCACAACATGGATATGGCACCTAGCCGGACTCAGCTGCAGAGTCTGTGCCAGAAAAACAATGAAAGCTTCAAAGAGTACACCCAGAGGTGGCGTGAACTTGCTGCCAGAGTTCAACCCCCTATGCTGGAAAGGGAGTTGATAGACATGTTCATTGGCACACTTCAGGGAGTGTTTATGGACCGAATGGGGAGTTGCCCATTTGGAAGCTTTTCTGATGTGGTCATCTGTGGTGAAAGGACTGAGAGCTTAATCAAGGCCAGAAAGATCAACGATGCTGGTTCCTCTTCATCTAAGAAACCTTTCTCTGGGGCACCTCGCCGTAGAGAAGGAGAGACTAATGTTGTTCAACACTGCCGGGTTCAGAACAGAAATCAGAATCAATACAGACAGGTTGCTGCAGTGACCATCCCTGCACCTCAACAACGCCAACCTCCGCAACAACCAAGACAACAACAACAACAACAACAGCAGCAGCGTCCTTATCAGCCAAGGCAACGGATGCCTGAAAGACGTTTAGATCCCCTGCCAATGACCTACGATGAGCTACTACTTGAGTTGCTCAGATTAGGATTTGTTGAGTTGAGAACTATGGCTCCGCCAACAGTTTTGCCTCCGGGGTACGATGCTAATGTCCGGTGTGATTTTCATTCCGGGGCACCAGGGCATCACATTGAGAAATGTCGGGCTTTTCAGCACAAAGTCCAGGATTTGATCGATTCCAAGGCGATCAATTTCTCTCCTGTGCCCAACGTTGTTAACAATCCTATGCCGGCGCATGGTGCTCACCGGGTAAATTGTGTTGAGAGTGAAGCTGAAGATCTGGTTGTCCGGGTTGATGAGATTCAGACTTCACTGCTTGTGGTTAAAGACCGTCTGTTGAAAGGTGGTATTCATCCGGGTTGTGATGAAAACTGTGTGGGCTGTGCCAAAGCTGAGGATGGTTGTGAATTGTTGCGGGCTGGTATTCAACGTCTGATTGATGAGGGTTGTGTCCAGTTTGGTAGGGCTGACAACAGAGATCGTGGGGCAGTGTCTACTGTCACGATATTCTTTAAACCGTCTGAGGGACGTACGCCTACAACAAGTGGTAATCCGGTTACCATTGCTGCACCAGTTTTTGCCAATACTCCAACAACAATTGTTGCTCCGGTCAGAAGGGCTGTGAATAGTAGTGTTGTGCCTTGGAAGTATGATAACGCCTACCGAAACAACAGAAGGGCTGAGAACCGGGTCAAGCCTTCGAATCAAGCGCCCGTGACAATTAATGCACCAGTTAGTAAAACTCCTGTGGTTGTGAGTCCAGCTGTGGACAATGTGGGTGGTCCAGGAGGCTTTACTCGCAGTGGTCGGCTGTTTGCGCCTCAATCGTTGAGGGATGCCAATGCTGAGGCATCTACTAGAGCTAAGGGCAAACAGGCCGTGGTTGACGAAGCGCCTGCTCAAACAAATGTGCCTGGTGGCTCGTTCGAAAAGGACGTGGAGGAGTTCATGCGCATCATTAAGAAGAGTGATTACAAGATTGTGGATCAACTCAATCAAACTCCCTCCAAGATCTCTATTCTGTCTCTACTATTGTACTCTGAGGCACATCGAGACGCCTTGCTGAAGATGTTGAATATGGCGTATGTACC
Source organism: Lathyrus oleraceus (assembly GCF_024323335.1). Taxonomy (NCBI): domain Eukaryota; kingdom Viridiplantae; phylum Streptophyta; class Magnoliopsida; order Fabales; family Fabaceae; genus Lathyrus; species Lathyrus oleraceus. The sequence continues at coordinate 88,998,363 of NC_066584.1, forward strand.
TCAGGAGATTTCAGTCAACCAGCTTGAGGGTGTAATTGCTAACGTGAGTACCCGACATGGCGTGGGGTTTACAGATCTTGATCTGACGCCCGAGGGGCGGAATCATAACAAGGCCTTGCACATCACTATGGAGTGCAAGGGGGTTGTGTTATCTCACGTGCTGGTGGACACCGGTTCTTCTCTGAATGTGCTGCCGAAGCAAATCTTGAAGAAGATACCTATTGAAGGGGTTGTGCTGACGCCTAGTGACCTGATTGTCCGTGCATTTGACGGATCCAAACGTTCTGTGTTTGGGGAAGTCACTTTGCCTATGAAGATAGGTCCTGAGGAGTTTGACATTGTTTTCTATGTCATGGACATCCAGCCTGCTTACAGTTGCCTACTGGGACGTCCATGGATTCATGCAGCAGGGGCGGTCTCGTCGACTCTCCACCAGAAGCTCAAATACGTCTGGAACGGTCAGATTGTGACCGTATGCGGTGAAGAGGATATCTTGGTGAGTCATTTATCCTCGTTCAAATATGTCGAGGTGGATGGCGAGATCCACGAAACTTTGTGCCAGGCATTTGAGACCGTGGCTCTTGAGAAGGTGGCGTATGCTGAACAGAGGAAGCCAGGTGTTTCAATTACTTCTTACAAGCAGGCTAAGGAGGTTGTTGATTCCGGTAAGGCTGAAGGCTGGGGCAAGATGGTGGACTTGCCTGTCAAGGAGGACAAGTTTGGCATTGGATATGAGCCTCTCCGAGCAGAGCAGGGGGCAGCAGGGCCTAGTACCTTTACCAGCGCAGGGCTGATGAACCACGGTGACGTCTTCGCAGCTGATGTTGAAGATGGTGACAGTGACATTGATCTCGATTGCTGGGTCCGCCCGAGTGCACCAGGGGAAGTGATCAACAACTGGACTGCGGAGGATATAGTCCAAGTTACTCTTCAGACAGAGTAATTTTCTTTTGTTTTTCATTCTGCACAAAACCCTACGTTCTGCCCAAGACGTAGTGGTTCATTGTAGGGCCTCATGCTTTCAATGATTATCATTAATAAAGGACGTTTTGCAAACAATTTTGTGACCCTTGTCTTTCTATTTTTGTTTTTTCATTTTTCAAAAAAATAAAAATAAAAATGGCAATGTTTTTGTTTTTTGTGACCTTTATTGAAATCTTTTTCTAAAACAAAGCATTAAACATGCAGAAATGACCTTATGGCATCCACTATGAACAAATCTGTTATGGCTCAGTATGATTTCGACAATACCATCTACCAAGCCGAAGAGGAGAGTGATGAAGACAGTGAACTCCCGAAAGAATTGGCTAGATTGTTGAAGCAAGAGGAAAGGGTCATCCAACCTCATAAGGAGGAGTTGGAGATTGTTAATCTTGGTACTGAGGATGCCAGAAGAGATATCAAGATCGGGGCTGCTTTGAAACCAGAAGTCAAGAGCAGGTTGATCGAGATGCTGAGAGAGTATGTAGAGATATTCGCCTGGTCTTATCAAGATATTCCTGGGTTGAATACTGATATTGTGGTTCATAGACTACCTCTCAGAGACGATTGTCCTTCGGTCAAGCAGAAGCTTCGTAGAACGAGTCCTGATATGGCAGTGAAAATCAAGGAAGAGGTTCAAAAGCAGTTCGATGCGGGTTTCTTGTCAGTGACAACGTACCCACCGTGGGTAGCCAACATCGTTCCTGTGCCGAAGAAGGATGGCAAAGTCAGAATGTGTGTCGATTACCGGGATTTGAACAGAGCGAGTCCGAAAGATGATTTCCCATTACCTCACATTGATGTATTGGTGGATAATACGGCTCAATCCTCGGTATTCTCTTTCATGGATGGTTTCTCGGGCTATAATCATATTAAGATGGCGCCAGAGGACATGGAAAAGACGACATTCATTACACCTTGGGGCACGTTCTGCTATAAGGTGATGCCATTTGGGCTGAAGAATGCCGGTGCTACCAATCAGAGGGAAATGACGACTCTCTTTCATGACATGATGCACAAAGAGATTGAAGTGTACGTGGATGACATGATTGCGAAGTCGCAGACAGAAGAGGAGCACCTGGTTAACTTGCAGAAGTTGTTTGACAGATTGGTCAAGTTCAAACTGAGGCTGAATCCAAACAAGTGTACGTTTGGCGTGAGATCAGGGAAGCTGTTAGGCTTCATTGTCAGTGAGAAAGGGATTGAGGTTGATCCAGCAAAAGTCAAAGCTATTCAGGAAATGCCTGAACCGAAAACAGAGAAGCAGGTTCGTGGGTTTTTAGGGAGATTGAATTACATTGCAAGGTTTGTATCTCACCTAACTGCCACGTGTGAACCAATATTCAAATTGTTGAGAAAAAATCAGGCAATCAAGTGGAATGATGACTGTCAAAAGGCCTTTGACAAGATAAAAGAATATTTGCAGAAACCTCCAATCCTAATCCCTCCAGTTCCAGGGAGACCACTGATAATGTACCTGTCAGTAACCGAGAACTCGATGGGGTGTGTATTGGGACAGCATGACGAGTCTGGTCGAAAAGAGCATGCCATATACTACCTTAGCAAAAAGTTTACCGACTGTGAAATCAAATATTCACAGCTTGAGAAAACTTGCTGTGCTTTGGCCTGGGCTGCTCGCCGACTGAGGCAGTATATGCTGAACCATACTACCTTGTTGATTTCTAAGATGGATCCAGTGAAATACATCTTTGAGAAGCCGGCTCTGACTGGGCGTGTTGCCCGTTGGCAGATGATTCTAACAGAGTATGATATTCAGTACACGTCGTAGAAGGCTGTCAAGGGTAGTGTTTTGTCAGACTATCTCGCCGAGCAACCGATAGACGACTATCAGCCTATGATGTTTGAATTCCCTGATGAAGACATCATGTATCTTAAGATGAAAGATTGTGAAGAGCCTCTTGTCGAGGAAGGACCGGATCCTGATGACAAGTGGACATTGATGTTTGATGGGGCTGTAAATGTGAATGGTAATGGTGTTGGTGCAGTGCTGATCAATCCGAAAGGTGCTCATATACCCTTTTCTGCCAGATTGACTTTTGATGTCACCAACAATGAAGCTGAGTACGAGGCTTGTATCATGGGGATAGAAGAAGCCATTGATTTGAGGATCAAAACGCTTGACATCTTTGGAGATTCCGCTCTAGTAATCAATCAGGTCAATGGAGATTGGAATACGAACCAGCCGCATTTGATTCCGTATAGAGATTACACCAGAAGAATACTGACGTTCTTCAAGAAGGTGAAGTTGTATCATGTCCCGCGGGATGAGAATCAGATGGTTGATGCCTTGGCTACTTTATCTTCCATGATAAAAGTTCATTGGTGGAATCATGTGCCACACGTTGCAGTGAATCGACTCGAGAGGCCTGCGTATGTGTTTGCAGCTGAGGCTGTTGTGATCGATGAGAAGCCGTGGTACTATGATATTAAGAACTTCCTCAAGACTCAGGAGTATCCTGAAGGTGCGTCAAAGAATGATAAGAAGACCCTGAGAAGGCTAGCTGGAAGCTTTTACTTGAATCAGGATGACGTGTTGTATAAAAGGAATTTTGACATGGTCTTGCTTAGATGCGTGGATAGACACGAAGCAGACATGTTGATGCAGGAAGTGCACGAGGGTTCGTTTGGTACCCATGCTGGTGGTCATGCAATGTCGAAGAAACTGTTGAGAGCCGGTTATTACTGGATGACTATGGAATCCGATTGTTTCAAGTATGCTCGGAAGTGCCATAAGTGTCAAATTTATGCTGATAAGGTGCATGTACCACCAAGCCCGTTGAATGTCATGAACTCGCCTTGGCCGTTCGCCATGTGGGGCATTGACATGATTGGGAAGATTGAGCCTACTGCTTCGAATGGACATCGCTTCATCCTGGTTGCGATTGATTACTTCACCAAGTGGGTGGAAGCAGCTTCCTATGCTAATGTTACCAAACAAGTGATTGCCCGGTTCATCAAGAAAGAAATCATCTGTCGTTATGGAGTTCCTGAGAGAATCATCACTGACAATGGTTCGAATCTCAATAACAAGATGATGAAAGAATTGTGTAGAGATTTCAAGATTGAACATCACAATTCTTCTCCTTACAGACCAAAGATGAATGGTGCTGTAGAGGCAGCAAACAAGAATATCAAGAGGATTGTGCAGAAGATTGTCGTAACGTACAAGGATTGGCATGAGATGCTGCCTTTCGCTTTGCATGGGTACCGTACCTCAGTACGTACGTCGACCGGGACAACCCCGTACTCCCTTGTGTATGGTATGTAAGCGGTCCTACCAGTTGAAGTGGAGATCCCTTCTCTGAGGGTATTATTGGATGTTAAGCTGGACGAAGCCGAGTGGATTCGAACAAGGTTTAATGAGTTGAGCCTTATCGAAGAGAGACGGCTAGCAGCTGTGTGCCATGGGCAGTTATATCAGAGAAGGATGAAGCGAGCCTTTGATCAGAAAGTGCGTCCTCGGAGCTATCAGAGCGGTGATTTAGTTCTGAAGAGGATCCTTCCTCCCGGTACAGATAACAGGGGCAAGTGGACTCCTAATTACGAAGGTCCATATGTTGTGAAGAAGGTCTTCTCCGGTGGAGCCTTGATGCTTACAACTATGGATGGTGAAGATTTCCCATCCCCTGTTAACTCAGATGTAGTCAAAAAATACTTCGCATAAATTGACCCGCTGGACAAAAAGAACAAAATAGTCCAGGCAAAAAAGGGGCATCCCGACGAACCAAAAAAACAGAAAGAAAAGGTTCGGGCAAAAGTTAGGGATAAAAATGAAAAGAATTTGTATACCCGGTAAGTCGAAAACCCGCAAGGGAGGCTTAGGCAAAAATGGGTATCCCGGTGGATTGAAAACCCGAAAGGGCGATCCAGCCAAAAGAGGGATTAAAAGCGAAGACTACAGTCTGAGTTATCTGTACTTCATTGCGCTTCATGCGTCTGCCATCTCGAAAGATGTGATCGGTCTAGTCATTCTTCTCAGAAAGCAAGGAGTTGGGAGGGAAACTGATGATCTGTGAATTATAACAGGATTGGAAAATAGTGGATGCCGTGTTCACATTGCCATTAGGATAGATTTTTTCCTTTTGTGTGAAATTGCCTCTTTCTAGGAATTGCTTCCCAATTGTATTCGCCTTTTCAGGCGCATTTTCAATCAATAAAAGTCGTTATTCAGATAAATAGCTCTCTTGTTTTTATTTTACTGTTTTGTTTGCAAAGACGTCCGAATTTTTGATAAACATTGCATATAAAAACATGAAGGCTTAACAATAACTTGCAGAAAGATAAAACATTTGAAAATCATTTTGGATGTTGAGGACACTTGAGCGTATCTTGTCCATGTATCCCTGGGGCAGGTTGATTGTGGTTGTTTTGCAGGTCGTTATCTGTGAGCATTCCCCCAGCAGATATTTTCTCTCGAAGCAAGTTTGAGAGCTATCAGAGTCTATTCTCTCCCCAGCAGTCAGGTTTGAAATAATATTGCCATCCCCAGCGTGGCTGTGAACGCTCATCCTCAGCAGGGTTGTGGATGTTTCTCCCCTAGCACAGGGTCTGGCATATTGTGTTACCACCAGAGTTTTGCTTTTTCTCAGCAGAGAAGTGTTTCATCCCCAACAGAGGTTTTCCCCAGCTAGTCCCCGAGTGGAGCGGGTTTCAACGAAATATTTCTCCAGCAGAGTTCATCCTACCAGCGGATTGGACGAGTTTTCGTAGCAGATTGATGTTTGCATCCCCAGCCGAGTCTATTCTACCTGTGGATTGCGTGGGTCGGCCCCAGTGGAGTAGCAATTATTCCCCAAAGATATCCTAACTGAGGTTTGGTTGAGTCTTCCCCAGTGAAGTCGCTTTATCATTCCCCGGTAAAGTCGTCTTGTTACTCCCCGGCGAGTAGTTTCACCAGAGAGTTGCCTGGTTTACTTTCCCCAGTGGAACAACATTGATTAATCCCCGGAGAGTTGCCTGGTTTGTTCCCCCCAGCGGAGTATTTGTTTGCTTCCCGAGCGGAGTGGGCCCTGTGAAGGATGTTCCCCAGCGGAGTCTATCCTTTCCCCGACAGCAGTTTTGTTTTTCCGGCATGAGTGAGAAGTCGGTGCTTCCTCGGCAAAGCGTTCCCCGATAAGTATTCTCCCCGCAGAGTATTCTCCCCGCAGAGTATTCTCCAAGCAGAGTCTCCCCGCAGAGTTGGAGTGTCTGATCTTGTGGCTCCCTAGCCAGTGTTGCATTTTGCATGAAGTAATCATTGCATCCTCAAAATGCGTAGCATTTCCATTCAAGATGGAGCATTACGCCATAGAAAAATTCAAACATATGCATTCATGTGTTCGAAACCCCGTCAGACTGTATCCCCGGCCGAAGCGGATATTTGTTCAACCTGTACGGAAGAAGCGGATATTTGTTCAACCTGTACGGCAGAAGCGGATATTTGTTCAACCTGTACGGCACGTTTGCTATAGTGGTTCCAGTCAACTGTTGATGTTGACAATCCCCACAGAGGTTTATTTCCTCATCCGTTAGTGAAAGGAAAGCCTGTTTCTCCCGAGTGAGACCCCCTGCAAGTGTTCAGCCTTGCCCTGTCGTCATCTTGTAAATGTCAGTATTCTGTTAACACCCGCGTGTGTTATTTCTTTGGTGTCGGTAAACACCATCTTTCGGTGATTTCCAGTCATGCGTAAGTGTCTGGTCTTCTTTGGTGTCGGTAAACACCATCTTTCGGTGCTTTCCCAGTCATGCGTAAGTGTCTGGTTTTCTTTGATGTCTGTAAACATCATCTTTCGATGTTCGTAACGTCGTCCTCCTTCCCTAGTGAAGTAGCTATACTCCTCTCCGTTGGTGTCGATAAACGTCGAGTTTTTCCTATGCGTCCGTTGACGTATAGCTGATATCTTTCCCAACAGGGTCGTCCCCAGAGTTTCCTCCTCTCCGTTGGTGTCGATAAACGTCGAGTTTTTCCTAGTTATCCGTTGATAACTAGTTGTATCTCCTTCCCAGTTCATCCGTCGTCTGTCGATGTCTGGTTACCTCTCCGTTGGTTTCGATAAACGTCGAGTTTTTCCTAGTTATCCGTTGATACCAGGTGATTCCCCTCAGAGTCCTCCTCTCCGTTGGTGTCGATAAACGTCGAGTTTTTCCTAGTCGTCCGATGACGTCTAGTTGTACCCTTCCCCATGCGGATTTACCTCTCCGTTGATTTCGATAAACGTTGAGTTTTTCTCATTCGTCTGTTGACGTTTGGTTGTACATCCTATTCTCCAGTCATTCATTAATGTCTGGTTGATTCCCAGCCAGAATTCCCAGTAGACGTCCTATTCGGTTTCTGATTGTGGTGCCTTTCCCTCGTGAAGTGGCTTTCTCCTTCTCCGTTGGTGTCGATAAACGTCGAGCTTCTCCCTTTCGTCCTATGACGTCTGGTCGAGTCTTCCCAGTTCATCCGTCGTCCGTTGATGTCTGGTCTCCTTCTCCGTTGGTGTCGATAAACGTCGAGCTTCTCCCTTTCGTCCTATGACGTCTGGTCGAGTCTTCCCATTCATCCGATGATGTCTGGTTACCTCTCCGTTGGTCTTGGTAAACGTCGAGTTTTTCCTGGTCGTCCCCAATAGAGTTGATTTACCTCTCCGTTGGTCTTGGTAAACGTTGAGTGTTTCCTAGTTGTCTGTTGGCACCTAGTTGTGATTCCCTTTCCCATTCATCATGTTGAGAAGAAAAATCAAAATTCCCAGTAATAAGTATCAGATCCCAATGGACGTTTCCGTTGGTGGATCCCAGCAGTGTGCAAATTCTATGGTTCTTGGTATTCAATCCCTGTTTACCCCGAAAGTCTGACAGCCGTTACTCTCATCCGTTCGGGTTCCCAGTTGATTTAATAGGGGAAGCTGTAGCACCTCAAATTTGCACCTACCTTGTGTACATACATTTTCATCATTAGGTCATTAACATAACATAGTCCATTGCATAGCATTGCATAGCCATTTGCCCAAGTGCAAGTTCAACAGACAGAATTAGGTCAACTGGTCAGGAGATCAGGTCAAACAAGCAAGCATGTGCCATTTCCATTGAGATAAGGCCCTAGGGTTGGTTTATCAAATTCATATGGTCTAAGGATCATTTTGAAGTGATTTGGCCAAAGATTGAATGCTCAGAAGTCATCAGTCAAGCTGAATTTCAGCTGAAACCCCAGAAAGTCAACTGTGGTCAACTGTGCCTGATTTTATGGATTTGAAGGTGGGAGATGGTTTGAAAGGCTTCATTCATGTCCATACAAGTCTCATTTGACATATCAAAGATCAAGGTTGAAGAAAATAAAGTCAGATCAAAAGTTTCCTAAAATGGCAGGTGACCTGTAATTTCAACTGCCTAAAATGGAATGTTTTTCTCCTCAAAATTACTTCATCATAAAAGCTTCAAATGGATTTTTGTCCAACATGAAAGTTGAAGATCTTGTTCTCCCATTTCCAAAAAGTCCAAGAACATGAAATTCCCATGTGTGGTTGGCAAGATATGGTCCAATCATTTTCAGAAAATGCCTAAATTCAAAGTATCATAACTTTCACATGGAAATGCCAAATTGGGTGATCTTTCTTTGAGCAAACCAAATTTAACATGAACTTTCATGATGCATTATCACATTTCTCCAAAAATCGTCATATCAAAATGGCGTTTTTCAAGTGGACTAATTTGCATTTTTGGCATGAAAAGGTGATTTTGTGAATTACAAGCCATTTGCACTTGGGACCAATTCCAACACATCATGAATGACATTTAGAACTTGCTTGAATTGATTTTGGACTAATACATTGACTGCATAATGAAAAGGGCATTTTGGCCAAAAATCACAAAAATGCATTTTACACTAATCACTTGAATTTGCCTAAACTTGATTAATTTTTGGATTAGTGTATGGTATAAAGGCTTAATTGTAACAGAAATGCATAATCACATTTTCATTTTCTCAGATCTAAACTCAGAAATCACAAAAAACTCTCTCAATTTTCTTCAAGCTTTTTCAAACTTTTTGCACATTTTCCATTGGAATTCATCATCTTTGTGCTTGTTCTTGTTTGAATCATCTTCTGCAGGACTTTGTGAGCATCTGTTGAAGGAAATCGTGGCAAGAACATTGAGAAATCGCGACTGTTGCATCCACACATAGCCATGGCAGTTTGATAAATCTTGAAGCTGGAGCATAATCGAGCTGCAAGAACTCTTCCATTCAACTTCTACATCATCATTCAACTTCTGTTTTGGCAATTGGCATCTTGAAACACACAAATTCCACAACTGCATCTTTATAAGGTTGGAATTCAAAATTCAAAACTCATGAAATCATGCTATGCGTCTTATAGATCTCATCATGTAGAGTATGGTGCAATTTGAATCGTGCGTTTTCGTTGATTATTGAGTGAGAAATCGGGAATTGAATGTTTGATATCAAAACTTCCTTCGATCGATCCCGTTGATATAGGAAGAATTAGGCTAGAGCATGTTGATATTGATGATGTACATGATTAGGCGAGTTCAACCATATGCGATTTGTCCATTTTTGTGCAAATTTGTTCATGATGATTTTTCTGGAAATTCGTTTGATGAATATGATGAAGAACAGCTTCAGATGCTTGTTTGATCCGTGTTTTGCCATTCCAGTTTGAATTTCTTGTTTACCGCGTTTCTTAGCCAATCATAGCGCGCCACTGAATAAATGCAAACGCCGCGTTTTGGCCTGGCTCAGGATATTTACAAAAACGCCACTGCCAGCTCTTATTTTCATTTTAAATGTTAAATGTTTATTTCATTTTCATTACCAAACTTCTAAAAATCATAATTAAATCATGGATGATCCAAATTGAGTGAGGATTTTTGCATTCATCTCCAAATTTTCTCTAGTTTTTTTTAGGTATGATAGTCAAAGTTGTGCCTGGCTGATTTTTTGACTTTGCCTAATGCCTTTGATCATGTATGCTTCTTGTGTATGTTTTACCATTTCCTTCATGAAATAATGATGCCTTATCCAAAATGTGTGAAATTTTACATGCATGTCTTGACTCTTTCCTGGTGATTTTGGTATATAGTTTGCTAATTTTGAGCTCCTGGTTAGAGAGATATGATGTGATCAAGTTGAGTGTGACAATGTGTGTCACACTATGTTATGTCAACTTCATGAATTTTGTTTCTATGCTTATTGAATGCCATTTGCTCTCACTTTCTGCATGTGATAACATATAAATGTCTAGTTTTGCCATGATGTTTTGTAGGATTTGTTGAGCCATTTCCTATTTGATTGGGATTTTTGTTTGCTGTTTAGCCATTCTTAGGTGTTTCTTGAGTAATCAATTTACATGACTTGTAAAATTCTCATTCCCTATCATATGAAGATGAAATTTGGTGGATTGATTCTTAACATGTTTAACTTCATTTTGGCTTTGGTCCCATTCATTTATCATTTGTTTCCACTGTTTTACATTTGCTTGAAGTTGATGCTCCATCGGTGACCTAGTTTGGGTTGATTCTTGCATACCATGACTTCCTGAATTTAATTTCCCTACTTCGACTTGTCCAAATAGCATGAAATTTGATATGATGCTCATTGAATGTGTTCTGTTTAGACTTGAATTTTTGTGGAATTTATTGAGCTGTTTTGATATGAATTTGATTGTGATCATTCTGTTTGGTCCTTTGAGGTTCCAATTTGCTTGTTTTGTGCTATTTTGTTCATGAAATAATGATGATGAATGATATGAACATGAGACCAATTGGATTTGATGCTTGATGATTTAATCTTGATTTTGGATAAGTTTCATGTTCTGTTTTTATGATTTGATTTCATTTTGGCCCTAGTCTTGGACTAGTGGTTTGTGATCTCACTTTTGAGTTATGTTTCAGGTTAATAGCACAAATGGCCTATGCTTGATGATGTGCCTCCATTGGAGTTGACTTGTGACTTGTCTATGGCTAATTTTGGCTTTGTTTTGCAGGGTTTGATATTTGAGTTTGAGCCTTAATGGCTTGCACCTTTGTGCATTGACTGGTGTTTGTCTGTGTATAGCTAACTGTGAACCATTTGCTGTTTGGTTTTGTGATTGGTATACTGATTGTATTTGATTGATTTCAGGTACATTAGTCGCTAAGATTGCTTTGCTTTGCTTGATAAGCAATTTGCACTGAGGTATAACATTCTTGTCTCCATGTAGTCTGGAAGACATGGCTTGTTACCTAGCCAGGCACCTGTCTGAAGTCCTCCTTAAGAGGCAATGTTTGTGCTTGTTTATTTTTGTCCCCAAGCAGGTAAAGACCTCCATGAGGCAATTGGCGGATAAGAGAGATATGCAATCTATCTCCCGCTCTTCTGTTGAGTCATCCCTCTGCTCACACCAATGTGTTGATGCATTGAGATACAAACCCAAGATCTTGTACAGTGTACAGTTGTGTCAGTGTCTTAAGTGTAGAAGGGTTCCCACTTCCTGGACCCACACTTCTTTGTCTGAAGCTCTCCCTGGCCAGGGATAAGAGCTGTGAAGTCTTATCTTCACTCACCTTTCATCTGCTTCACCTTGGCTCTCAATGTCAAGGTTAAGAGTGAAACTCACCCTGTACAGTTGGCTTGCTCTTGCAGCCCCACCCTTGTTTGAGCCTCACTTGTGTGCATATAGTGCGTGCTGTTTGTGATCATTTGCTATTGCTTGTGCTTTAGGATAGACTTGCTTCCTGTGCAAGTTAGCTAGAAACCTTAACTTAGGGATGATTTTGCATGATAACATCTAGGCTCGAGTCGTAGTCTCCCTAGTTGTGTCTCCCTCTGTTATCTGGTTAAGCTAGTCCTGTGTCCCTCCGTAGGGGAACTACGTCGCCCTGATCCTCATACCGGATGAGGTACGTAGGCAGGAGATGAGCAGATCTCTCCGGGCGCCTGTGTCTTTGTTTTGTCTTGTTGTGTGCTTGGAAGCTGATGTAAGTCCATCGAGTGGTATTCGGGTTCCAGTGTGCGTGTGTTTGGTTCGGAAGCTGATGTAAGTCCAGCAATTGGCATTCGGGTTCCATGTTTGCCCATGTTTGTTTGGAGTTTGACGTAAGTCCAGCGATTGGCAGTCGATTTCCTGTGTCTGTTTGTTTGTGTGCGTTAGCCGAGCTACGGATGCTCTGATTCTCTTTCGTCCAAGGAGATACGTATGCATAGGATGCGATATCCTAGCGAGCATGTGTCGTTTCCCCAGTCCGAACTACTTCGACTCTGATGTCTATGCTTGATAGACTAAGTAGGCCCAGAATGCGATATCCTGCCGAGTCAGTCTTTTTTGTTTTCTTGTGTTTCTTTCAGCCTATGTAGATGTTTATTCGAGCAGTGTTTTAGCAACCATTTTCCCTTCCTATTGTGCGTGGATCCCGTCGAGTACGACGAATGCGTAGGGGTGCTAATACCTTCCCTTCGCATAACCGACTCCCGATCCCATTCTCTTTGGTCGCGAGACCATGCTTTTTCCAGGTTTACTCTGAGCGTTTCCTTTCCCTCTTTTGGGATAAATAACGCACGGTGGTGGCTCTGTTGTTCTTGTTTCCCGCCGGTTTTTCGCGCAATGCGACAATAAGCATGGAAGACTCATTGTCCATCACTAAGGATAAAGGTGAGTATTATATCTACCTCAAGGATAATTCAAACCTAATAGCTAATGGTTATAAAAAAAGGGTTTGATTAAGAAGGTGGCCATTGAAACCACAAAAAGTATTTGAATGGGTTATATTTACCAATTAAAAGTATTTACAAAAATATGGTTAAAGTGGATTAAAAGGTTCAATTCAGAATAAGTTTTATAAAAAATAAGTTTTGAAAATCAAAAGCATAAGGCTTAGGTTTCTAATGTTGAAAACAAAAGTTATTGTTTTCACAAAAAGTTTTGGCTTGGGTTAGAATGGGGAAGAAAAAAAAAGAAGGGTTAAATTCCTAAACATAGAAGAGATAAGGGAAAAGAAAATAAAACCACATTAGGAGTTCCCCTCTTGAGATCATATTGATGATCCAAGTAGCTCCCATCCTTTGGAATAAGCAGTCACAAACAAATATCTCAAGCCATTAAGCACAGGTAATCGGAATAAACCTCCAAGGGGTATCCCCACAAATAAAGTGGAACACCAGGCCATCTCTGCAAGAGTCATGTGAGCCCTCACAAAAAAAACTCAACAAACAGGTTAGAGAAACAAGATATGGTAATCAAGAGTTGCCCCCAAATCAAAATGTAACCACATGAATCATGCCATTAAAATTCACAATTAAGCTCACAAAGAGCAACTACGGGCAGGAGGCCTAAACCTCTTGTCAAACACATACATTAAAAGGGTATCAAAAAATTTCAGGTTGAAAGTATAAAATAGTGGAAATAGGGCATACCTGATTGGGGAGGATCGATTGAAATAGAGTTACACCCGTGAGGTTTGCAGAGCAATCTGAGGGTTTATATGAGAGGGAATTGGTTCTTTGCCGATGAGTTCCCTTCAGCCTCTGGAGGTTTCTCTGAACTCTGTTAGCTCTTCTCTCACTTTCTTTTTCCTGCCAGGGTAATAGGAATGACATCCCCTTTTGTTTCACTGAAACTCTGAATTTATAACCTGGTTTTTGTGGACCTGTGGGCTCAAATGAGAGAGGCCCAAGTCCAAATATTTTTTTTGTTATATTTTATTTATTTATTTATTTATTTATTTATTTTTGTTTTTCTTCTTCTTCTTTCTTTTTTTTTTTAGTAAATAAAAGTAAGAGAAACAATGATGTATAATTCAAGCATGCTTGGTGATCTCAAACCAATCACAAGGAGTCCCACCCAAAGGCAAAGGGAACCAAGATGCTCATGATCCTTGAGGCTATGCAAATGCAATGTTATGATGCCATGAGGGATCTTAGGGTCAAAATTGGGGTCTTATGGTACTGTTAAATTTCGAATGTTTGCTGTTGAGTATGAGTATAGTACCAACGAACTAGCAAGTCTAGTAGGAATTCCTCATGGGGAAGGTGCTATTTGTGAGGCCCCTTTGGATTCACACTGGTCGGTCAAGGTGTTTTCCTTCTGGCAGAGATTGTATAATACTTCAATAAATTCTTTTGAAGGAATTCTTGCCTCGACCATCCATAACCCGACCATCAGAATTTTTAGATATCTATTAGCATGTACTATTTTTGGCCGGGAGAATCCAAACAAGGTTAATGCTCGGGAACTTCTATTTTTACAAGAAAGCCTCACAAATAAGAGGATTAATTCGGTCCCGTTTATGATTTCTCATATGGCTTTAACTCTTAATAAAGCGGGACCTATTGTTTTTGGAGGACTCATTACGTCTATTGCTCAGACTCTTAACCTGAACAATGAGATAGCTACCTTAGTTCCCTTAGCTCCCCGCACAATCAACCTTAAATTTCTAAAATATATGAAATTGTGCCGAGTGAGAAGAGAGGGGGGTTATGGGCCTAAGATCCGTGGTGTAGCTATCCCATATGTTGCCTTACCGTGCACTAGACGTACTGATGCAAGTATTAAAGGAATTTGACCTATAATTTAGATGCTCCACCTGTTTTAGGTCCACTTCCTCCTAATGTTCCTAATGAGGAGGGACACGACACTGATGAAGAGTTTGATCAGAGAGAGCAATCTCTCGTACCTCATGTGTCCCCCCATCACCCTTCACCATTACACACCGCACCATCTTCTTCTTTTTCAGGTTCTGCTCCTGGATTCTATATTACCGAGGAGATGTGGCGCGACCACATGGCTAGAGAACAAAGGCGTGATGGCCTACTCTCTACCATTCAACAACAACTGGCGGATAACATGAGCTTCATGCAAGAATCACAGCGGAGGGCAGATCGATCCTATGCGACTGTTTCACAAACCCTATTTACGATGACAAACGAGCAATCCCGTCAGCAGAACTACCATCATGAGCATTTTGCGCTGATAGAGGCCACTCAGGGTTCCATTTTAGGCAACCTTCGAGAGGTGAGGACTGCTCAGGCTGACTTATCAGCCAGGATGGACCAGAGAGACCGTCGTCGCAGCAGATCCCGTCGTCCACCTCAGGATGGTGAAGGGACTAGTGGTCAGTAGTAGTGTGACAGGTTACTCTCCCTTTATCTTATTTCAAAACATTGGGGACAAAGTTTGATTTAAGTGTGGGAGGAGATTTTATCGCTTTCTATTTCCCTTTGCTGTTTTTAGTTAGATTGTTTATTTTTATTGCTTTTTAGTTGTTTACTTTGTTTTATTTTGTTTTTAGTTAGTGTTTTATAAAATACATGTGTCTGACGCGTCACCGGTAAAATGTATCTTTAGTACATCCTCATCTTCCCACTCCTTTAGCCCTACCAAAAATATTTTGCAAAAGAAAACGGTGTCGTTCTGAAAGTTTTTGGGTTTTAAGACAGGTTTGAGTTAGGATATGGTGACTTGGGAGAACTTTTTGAAACATCAATATCGTTTTAGCACCATAGACTTCATGAATATAGGAATCACTCCCGAAACCTCATATACCATGGCCTTAATTATCATTTCAGTATAGTCCTCAGTAGTTTATTCTAGCAGTCATCTCCGGCCTAAGCATTCTCTACGTAGGGGACCGATGAACATAAGTGAATGATCCAGTGCAATAAATAAAGAAAAAGGCAACTCCGGGATAGGTGACCCTCACAAGGTCATTTGTACCAATAAGTTGTAAAAATTTGCTGCAAAAGAAAAAAAGAAAAAAAACTCACCCACTGTTAGTTGGTTCAGAGGTATCTGGCGTTGGACTCGGTAGGGCGGACTACGATCCGATCCCCCACAACTGCATTTAGGTCAAATAAAAGGGTTTACACAAATTTATGTGCCAGAAACCCCATGTTTAGGATCATAATCACTAACTGGTCACTCTACTATGAAGCATGTACGGATAACGAGCTTAATGTGATTGCGCCTGAATGAAAAGGACCCAAAAAGAGATGAAGAGGTAGGACTAGGTATTGTGGGATGATATAGGTTGGTTAATATAGGAGTGGAGTTTATGTCTGTGTCTGCGGATAAGTGTCATCACGATACCCTTGGTTGACTCAGTTAGTACCTATCACTACTGTAAGAATAAAATGAGTTCTACAATAGATTCCAGGATTTTGATGATAACAAAGGATGAAACCCAAAATGGCACCCTAACGAAATTTCTCTAAGTGTGCAGGACTCTGAACAAGAACAAAGGAATCTGATCGTTTTATCAGATTCAGAATCTAATCAAATACAAAGTACTAGAAGATCAGAAGCATCTAAAGAAGAAGCACGCTCTAGAAGTTCTGACTCTGAGCAAAACATGACAGCAGAATACCAGAAGCTCTAAACTTCCTCTGGAATCAACTCTGATGATCTAAAAGACCAGGACTCTTAGAAGCTCTGATGTAACTTCAACACAATCTCAGATTGACAGAGATAACGTAGATTCTGACGAAGGTTCTCCAAATCCAGAAAGAGTAACGGAAACAACAACTTCAAATGGAAAGAAAGTATATTTGGAAAGAAGTTATTCAGGGAGAAAAATTGGTTATGGCAAGAAACACAGAAGTAATGGCATTAAACTCTCATCAAAGACAAATATTCTGCCATCACTACAACGGTCCTTTCACCACTATATAAAGGACAACATACCTCAGTGAGAGACACACCTGAACGCACAGAAATTCTCTACCCTCTCTCATAGTTTTTTACGAGCTGTTGCTTATACGTGAAAACACTTGCTTGCTCTACTTGCTGTAATATTTGCTTAATCTTAGAAGCACTTTATATTACATATTCCTTTTGTTAAATTGATTTTGTTCCTCAAGTGACTCTGCGTAGTCTGTATACTTGGGAGGACTAAGAGATCTTTCTCTTAGACGTTGATTGTAATAATCTTTCAAGATTAGTGGATTAAGTCCTTTTTGAAGGCGAAACCACCTTGGCCGGGTGGACTGGAGTAGCTTTGTGTTATAAGCGAACCAGTATAAAATCCTGTGTGTTCTTATTCTGCAAAAGCGCTTATTTTCCAAAACAATTCAAACCCCCCTTTCTTGTTTTTCTCACCTTCAATTGGTATCAGAGCTTCGGCTCTGTTATTGATTTTCTAATCAAACGCTTAACCGTGTAGAGAGATCCAGAACAAGAAAAACTATGGCTCACACAAATGAAAGAGACAGTTACAATGCTAAGCCTCCTTCCTTTGATGGAGAGAAATTTGATTACTGGAAAGATAGAATTGAAAGTTTCTTTCTAGGCTATGACGCTGATCTCTGGGACATTGTCACAGATGGATACAAACCTCATGTAACAGATGTTGGAGTTGAAGTTCCCAATAGTAAGATGACAAATGATCAGAAGCGCGATTTCAAGAATCATCACAAAGCCAGAACGATACTTCTCAATGCCATATCTTACAATGAGTATGAAAAAATCACCAACAGGGAAATAACTAAAGATATACTCGACTCCCTAAGGATGACTCATGAAGGAAACTCTCAGGTCAAAGAAACAAAGGCTCTGGCTCTAATCCAGAAATATGAAGCCTTAAAAATGGAGGATGACGAAGCTGTAGAGGTAATGTTCTCTAGATTCCAAACTCTTATTGCACGTCTCAAAGTACTAGACAAAGGATACACAACTGCAGACCATGTCAAAAAGATAGTCAGAAGCTTGCCAAAGAAGTAGAGACCCATGGTCATTGCCTTAAAACTTTCAAAGGATCTGAACAACATCAGCCTTGAAGAGCTTGTCAGTTCACTCAGAAGTCATGAGATAGAACTGGAGGAAGATGAGCCTCAGAAGAAGAACAAATCTGTAGCATTAAAGTCCAGATCTGAAAGGCGCAAGTCTAACAGTAACAAAGCCTTTCAGGCCGAAACAGAAGATGCTGATGATGAAGTTGAGAAAAACAAGAAAGGGGGGTTTAAATTGTTTTGGAAAATAAGCGCTTTTGCAGAATAAGAACACATAGGATTTTATACTGGTTCGCTTATAACACAAAGCTACTCCAGTCCACCCGGCCAAGGTGATTTCGCCTTCAAAAAGGACTTAATCCACTAATCTTGAAAGATTATTACAACCAACATCTAAGAGAAAGATCTCTTAGTCCTCCCAAGTATACAGACTACATAGAGTCACTTGAGGAACAAAATCAATTTAACAAAAGGAATATGTAATCTAAAGTGCTTCTAAGATTAAGCAAATATTACAGCAAATAGAGTAAGCAAGTGTTTTCACGTATGAGCAATAGCTCGTGAAAAACTAAGAGAGACGGTAGAGAATTTCTGTGCGTTCAGGTGTGTCTCACACTGAGGTATGATGTCCTTTATATAGGGGTGAAAGGACCGTTGTAGTGATGGTAGAATATTTGTCTTTGATGAGAGTTTAATGCCATTACTTCTGTGTTTCTTGCCATAACCAATTTGTCTCCCTGAATAACTTCTTTCCAAATATACTTTCTTTCCATTTGAAGTTGTTGTTTCCGTTACTCTTTCTGGATTTGGAGAACCTTCGTCAGAATCTAAGTTATCTCTGTCAATCTGAGATTGTGTTGAAGTTACATCAGAGCTTCTAAGAGTCCTGGTCTTTTAGATCATCAGAGTTAATTCCAGAGGAAGTTTAGAGCTTCTGGTATTCTGCTGTCCTGTTTTGCTCAGAGTAAGAACTTTTAAAGCGCTCTTCTTCTTCAGATGCTTCTGATCTTCTAGTACTTTGTATCTGATTAGATTCTGTATTTGATAAAACGATCAGATTCCTTTGTTCTTGTTCAGAGTCCTGCACACTTAGAGAAATTTCGTTAGGGTGCCATTTTTTGTTTCATCCTTTGTTATCATCAAAATCCTGGAATCTATTGTAGAACTCATTTTGTTCTTACAATCTCCCCCTTTTTGATGATGACAAAACAATCTTAATTAAAGATGAAACATTTAGAAATAAGAATTTTATCAGATCAGATAGAAGTGAGTTCCCCCTGTGATAAGCCTGGGTGTTCAGAAGTTCTTACCAGAGCTTCCATGCAATGACGTTTCTAGATACTCTTCTGCAAATATCTGAGTCAAAAAGGGTTATAGAGATTTTTATTGAATAATATGTTTGCAGAGTACTGAAGGATTTAGATATGTTTTCATCAGAGCTGTTTTTATTTCTCCCCCTTTTTGTCAGAATCAAAAAGACTTAGCAAAAAATAAAGGAAAGGAAAATATATATATATATATATATATATATATATATATATTCAGATATGAGCATAAACAGCAGAAAGCCAAAACAAGCAGAAACAGATAGAGAAAGGAGCCTCTCATACCACGATAGAGCTTCTGACAAACCTTTTTACTGACTTCTTCCTTTTCAAGAATGCAGGTTGGATGCATGGGAGTCTTTGCAGAGTTGCATTCAGCCATATCGAATTTCTTCAGAACGTCTTTTATGTATTTGCTTTGATGAACGTACGTGACTTCTGAAGTTTGGTTGATTTGAATTCCTAGAAAGAACTTTAGTTCTTGCATTAAGCTCATTTCAAATTCTGCCTGCATTAGCTCAGAGAATTCTTGACATACAGAGGCGTTAGCTGAACCAAAAATGATATCATCAACGTATATCTGTCATATCATGAGATCATTGTTAAGGTTTTTACAGAAGAGTGTGGAGTCAACTTTTCCTCTGATAAAATTATGTTCCAGAAGAAAATGACTTAATCGTTTAAGTCCATATAAAGATTTCTTAAGTTTAAAGACATGTTCTGGATAATTTGGATTTTCAAAACATGGAGATTGGTTGACATACACTTCTTCTGATATATAACCATTAAGGAACGTGCTCTTGACATCCATTTGATATAATTTGATAGAATGATTTATAGCGAATGACACAAGTAAGCGAATAGATTCTAACCTGGAGACTGGAGCAAAGGTTTCATTGTAGTCAATACCTTCTTGTTGATTGTAACCTTGAGCCATCAGTCCAGCTTTGTTTCTGACAACTTCTCCTTTCTTGTTCAGCTTGTTTCTAAACACCCATCTGGTTCCGATAACGTGAGTGCCTCTAGGCTTAGGAACAAGATCCCAGACGTCGTTCTTTGTGAATTGATCTAGCTCTTCTTGCATGGATAAAACCCAATCGCTATCTTGAAGTGCCTCATCACAGGACGTAGGCTCGATCAGAGATACTAGTCCCATAGGAGTTTCTTCAGAGGTCTTGAAGGTGGACCTGGTTCGGACAGGTTCGTCCTTATTTCCCAGAATCAACTCTTCAGATATGTTGAGGCGACTTTTAGCTTTCTTTGGGATTACTGGGAAGTTAGTTCCTTCTGGAATTTGACTGGCAGTTGCTTCTGGAGCTTCAATCTTCTCGTCAGATCCTGCAAGAGTGATCTCCAAATCTGCAAGTTTTTCAACTAGCTTTGACTTTTCAGGGTCAAGCTTATCATCAAATCTGACATGAATTGATTCTTCCACAATTTTGGTTTCTGTATTGTATACTCTGTAGCCTTTAGAGCGTTCTGAGTATCCTAACATAATACCTTTTTGTGCTTTGGAATCAAACTTGTTCAGATGTTCCTTAGTATTTAAGATAAAGTAAGAACATCCAAAAGGATGAAAATATGAAATGTTTGGTTTTCTTCCTTTACACAGTTCATAGGGAGTCTTTTCCAGAATAGGTCTAATGGAGATTATATTCTGAATGTAACACGCTGTATTTACAGCTTCGGCCCAAAAGTGCTTAGCCACATTTGTTTCATTGATCATAGTTCTGGCCATCTCTTGGAGTGTCCTATTCTTCCTCTCTACAACTCCATTTTGTTGTGGAGTTCTAGGGCAGGAGAAATCATGGGATATTCCATTAGAGTCAAATAATTTCTCAAAAAAATTGTTTTCAAATTCCCCACCATGATCACTTCTGACTCTTACAATTTTAGAGTCAAATTCTTTTTGCACTTTGGAACAGAAGCTAGTGAATACAGAGTGAGACTCACTCTTGTGTTTTAGGAATTTCACCCATGTCCAGCGACTAAAATCATCAACAATGACTAGTCCATACTTCTTTCCATTGACTGATGCTGTTTTCACAGGACCAAATAAATCAATGTGAAGAAGTTTCAGAGGCTTAGAGGTAGAAACAATATTTTTCTTTTTGAAAGATGTTTTTGAAATTTTTTCCTTTCTGACATGCTTCACACAGAGCATCGGAAGAAAACTTCAGCTTAGGTAGGCCTCTGACTAACTCGAGTTTATTTAGCTGAGATAATTTCCTCATGCTAATGTGGCCCAAGCGTCTATGCCATACCCATTGCTCTTCGTGAACAGACATCAGACATTTCACATTTTGTTCTTTTAAATCAGAAAGGTTTATTTTATAAATATTGTTTTTCCTCTTGCCTGTGAATAGGACAGAACCATTATTTTGATTTATGGCTTTACATGTTTTTTGATTAAAGATTACATCATAATCGTTATCACTTAATTGACTTATGGATAATAGGTTATGCATTAATCCTTCTACATAAAGGACATCAGATATAGAGGGAAGAGTACCATTACCAATAGTTCCGGAGCCTCTGATCCTTCCTTTCTGATCTCCTCCGAAGCCTACGAATCCAGCATCTTTAAGTTCCAGGATTTGGAACATAGACTTTCTTCCCATCATGTGTCGCGAGCATCCAGAGTCCAGGTACCATGACTGGTGTTTGAACTTTGCTGCATAAGATATCTACAACATAAACAATCTTATCCTTTGGTACCCAGAGTCTTTTGGGTTCTTTATGATTAGTTTTCCCAGAGTTTCTTATCACTTTGGGTTTTCTAGCATTATCAAATTTTTGCTCTTGCGTGTGTGTGTAGTGATATGAGAATGGAGATTTATGTTGGTCATTAGTAGAAGTTTTATCTTCACTAGGATCATACCCAATTCCTCTTCTATTGTTTTGACTGACTCCATAAATCATGGATGCCATAATACTCCTCCCTATCCCATTTTTCAGAAACTTTTGAAAAGCTTTTTCATATTTATAAATTATTGTGTTTGAAGTTTTTGGAGCTTGAGATAACGCTTCTTCAAGTTTTGAGCAATTTTTCTTTGTTGCATCTCTTTCTAATGTCAAAGATCTGTTTTCATCTTTTAGTTCTGAAATGGTTTTCTCAAGTTTGCCACTTTCTTCAAATGTTTCTTCAAGAACACCTTTTATAGCTTTAAATTTTTGTTTTAGTTTCTGATATGAGCTGAGAGTTTCAGACAAACATGATTCTAGGTCAGATCAAGAGAGTTCAGAAAATACCTCTTCTGATTCGGATTCTTCATCTGAGGTGTTCCTGGATGTGGTGGCCATGAGTGCCACATTAGCCTGTTCATCAGAGTCAGATTCTGATGAGTCAGATTCGCTATCATCCCAAGTAGCCGTCAATCCCTTTTTGGTTCTGAGGGAATTTTTCTTGAAGCTTTCTTTTCTGGAACTGTCTTTCTTTAACTTGGGGCACTCATTCCTGTAGTGACCTATTTCTTTACATTCATAACAAATAACATCTTTGTTAGTTTTACCTTTTGAGGTTGATTCTGATCGATCCCCTTTGGGTCTTGGTCTTCTGAAGTTATTATTCCTCTTTTTCCAGAGTTGTTTTACTCTTCTGGTCAGGAGGGATAATTCTTCTTCATCATCAGAATCTTCCTGTTCAGAGTCATCTGTAGGATCAAGCGCTTACCACTGAGCTAAAAGCAATTGCTGTTAGTGAGGGTGCAACTTTATTTCCTTATAGTATGAGCCCTCAGGGGATGCACCTAAAGCGAGGTTTGTAAGCTCCCTCTAAGCGTCATGGGTTGGGATATTAAGCCCATTCGAATCCCTAAGGGTGATGCTGGATTTATTTATCCAAAAATCTCCCCCCAGTGTCAGCCGGGGGGATTCGAACCCATGACCATGCTCTGATACCACTTGTAGGATCAAGCGCTTACCACTGAGCTAAAAGCAATTGCTGTTAGTGAGGGTGCAACTTTATTTCCTTATAGTATGAGCCCTCATGGGCTGCATCTAAAGCGAGGTTTGTAAGCTCCCTCTAAGCGCCATGGGTTGGGATATTAAGCCCATTCGAATCCCTAAGGGTGATGCCGGATTTATTTATCCAACAACTACATCCCGACTTGAACTTAGAAGCCCTTTTAGCCTGAATCGCTCGTCGACACCGGTTTTTCTTCTTTGAGCTTTTAAGTGTTTTTGCTTGAGGACAAGCAAGGGTTTAAGTGTGGGAGAATTTGATGATACTAAATTTCACCGTATTTTCGACTCCGATTTCGCATGCATTTTAGTTGTTTTATTGTTATTTTGTTATGTTATTACTATGTTTTTCTTTGTTTTTAGGTTTTCAGTCTAATCGGAGCCTCGATCGAGAAAAGGAGCGAAATGAGCTAAAAAGCCAAAAAAATCAGCATTTTACACTTGTGGCTCCCACTGTGGCGGGTGCCATGGGTCCAACCATGACGTTTCCCAGTTTCAACCTCCCCTCAACTGCCATGTCTCCCACGATCTCCACTTGGGCACTGCAATTTCTTCCTGTGGCGGGCGCCACAAGAACAAAATGGTTCCCGCCCATTTTTCAAACTTAGGGGCATCCTTGTATTTTCCATGTTCTTTCTTGCCTATAAATAGGGCCTTGATTTCATTTGTTTCTTCATCCAAACTTAGTTACAACTAGGCATATACCAGTATTGTGTAAAAGTGGTAATCGCTTCACATCGGAGTGTTGCCACACTGTGTAATCGAGTTTGTAATCGAGTTTGGAGCACTTTGGAAGGAAATTATAATCCTGCCGCCATTTTCATTTCTGTTATGCACTTTATTTGACCCTCCGATTGGAGCAGGTTTTATTGCTTTACCTTTGTCTACTTTATTTTCCCGCACTGCCTTTATTTTGGTTACTTTCCCGCACTCGCACTTTACTTGGTTTACTTTCCCGCACTCGCACTTTACTTTGTTTACTTTCCCGCACTCGCACTTTACTTTGTTTACTTTCCTGCACTCACACTACTTTTATTTACTTTCATGCACTCGCACTTATTACCTTTTTATTTAAAAAGTCTTTTATTTATCCGTTTTTATGATAAAAATTAAAATTCATTTTTACTTTACCATGTCTTGCTAAACCTATAAAGGTTAGAATATAAGGATCGTAATTGATCAAATAATCCGTACCATTGTTCGTAGAAACATTTAAGGGCTATTTTGACTTTCAACTTAAGTTTTCCCGCACTTAATTTCCGTTGGGTAAGATTTAAAGTCGTCCGACGTCTGTTTAAACTTAGTTGTTTTTAACTATTTCAAATACAGTGAAAGCGCTTTGTTTAGTTCATTAGGAGTTTTTTACTTAAAAAGAAAACTAATTTTAAAACTAATTTTCAAAATAAAATTTGGTTTAGTTCATTAGGAGTTTTTTACTTAAAAAGAAAAGTTATTTAGAGTCTGGTTTGTGAGAACCTCTTTTGGTTAAGAAATTCAGGTCAAAATAATTTTCAACTTAGTCAAGACACTATATTTCTTAAAAATAGGTTTACTACTCTAACGCAATGTGCGCCTTTTTATAAGTGACAATAGAGGGTTTGATTAGGGAGTACAACTCGGTTCTGAATACGCGAAAGCGACAGTTCCCGTTAAATTGGTTCTTTTCAAAGTAGGAAACACTGCCCATAAGTAATTCTATTAGCAAGCACTTGGATAATTAATTGATTATGTGAATTACATTCGAACCTGTCTTTATTAATTGAATTGAATTTAATACTTTATTTTTCATTGTGCACTCTTAAAAACCCTGTTTCGATTACCTTAGATAAACACCGTAACAATAGATAAAGATAGATTGACATTTGGTCTCTGTGGATTTGACAATATTTTATATTACTCTGACGCATTCGTATACTTGCGAAAAACACGCATCAATAATGGTTACTCAAATCGATGTCACATAACGAGGGGGTTTAGGGTGTCAGAACGATATCGGTGTTACTAAAACTTCCCCAAGTTTTTCTAACAAGCCTAAAGTGTGAAAACCTACATACTTTCAAGTGTGTGAAATGAATCAAAGTGAAAGAATTTTTTTTTGTTGGGGTCAAATCTCAGGGAATTCAATAGCAAATGAAACAAAATCATGCAAACAGGACTCGACAACACATGTTAGGACTAGACCATAAGCAAATAAAATGAAAGCAAAAATTAAACTAGAAATAAATAAATAAGACAAATATATAAAGCGATAAAAGTTCCTCCTCCCCACTTAAACCAAACATTGTCCCCAATGTTTTGATAAAAAGGGGGAGAAAGAACTAAAAACCTGGAAATGACGGTTATTGATGGCCTCTGCCTCGTGCTCGTCCATGCCCACCTCGTCCATGCTGGTAAGGCGGTATACCCACATGAGGGATGTATTCTTGCAAATCCTCCACATGTACCCTCAACTCCTCCATCTCATCAATCAAGCTCGACATGTTGTGCTCGGTCCTACCAGCATAGTCGTGCTGGTGCTGCTGAATCTGCTAGATGTGCGTCATCATCTCAAGCTGTTGGTAAAGGTTTATGGTGGAGAATGGAATGAGTTGAAGATGAATGAAGTTCGAGAAAAATGAAGGTGAATGAGATATTTTAATGAGATTGGATGAGTTAGAGTGAAGTTGGGAGGTCAAGGAGGTAGTGAAGAGGCAAAATAATGAATATGTGGTGGTTTATGAGAGTGGGATTGAAAAAAAAACCGTGGGGGAAGTTTTAAAACGTATTCTACCTCTGAGGCACAATGGCGGACACCATAAGGCTAATGGCAAACGCCATTGTCCTATGGTGCATAATTTTATTTTTAAATGCTAATGGCAAACGCCATTAGCTTAATGGCGAGCGCCATTAGCTTAATGGCGAGCGCCATGGGTGTAAAATGTACAAAAAATTAATTTGTGGATGTGTCAAGGTTGTATAGATGTTCCTAAGGTTGTTCTAATGCGATATTATTCATGTAAAATCGAAAAACAACATTATGGCCAAGAGTAGATTATTTGGACTATGAGAAATAAGGGAAAGCATATAAAAATTGACAAAAATAATTGATGGAAAGAAAAAAATTATGCATTACTAAAATGAAAATTCGTGGGTTACCTCCCACACAACGCTAGTTTTGCGTCGGTAGCTTGACAAAATTTGAAAAATAAAAATTGGAAAGTAAGGAAATCCTAATTAGAAAGCAAATGAAATCCTAACTTAGTCAAAACGGGAAATAAATATTATCCTCCCCCACACTTAAACAACACAGTGTCCTCACTGTTCAAATGGAAGTGTCGTAAATGCGATAATATGTAATGTGATTAGCCACTACGTCTAATATTAGGCTCGAAAAAACTCAGAGTGGAGTAAATTTGTTGAAAAATTTGATTGAATTACTCATTGGATACATCCATGAAGCCATGGAAATCCACGCGCTAAGTGGTGAACTCTTCTCTAAGGCTAGTGACTTTTGTTTGTAAGGCGTTAATTACAGCATTATAATCGGTAGGGGGAGTGACATGAGCAGCAGAAGCAAATGAAGCAGCATCAGAGATAGGACATCATAGTTATCATAGATTTGAGGAGTTCCAGGTGGAGAGGGTGATTCATTTTGACCTTCTAAGTTACAAAGGCAATTGTCTTGGTTGTGCACACTCGTCCTTTCATGGTTTGGGAAAGTAAAAAGTTGTACTACCTCATTGTTAATCAGAAATTCAAAATCATAAGGACCTAAGTTTCTTATGATGTCGCGGTTAAAACAGAATTGAAGGTGCATAGGTCGGATTTCTCCTAGAGGGGTGATTCTAGAAAGAGGGTATCTAAGACCTATAACATCAGCAATCATAGTGACTAGGCCCCTCCTACGAGGATAGGTCCATGTGCATCATGTGCAATCCGATTCAGGTTGGCTAGCATAAGTGTTGCAATATTAACCTGCCTGGGCTAGGAAGCACAAAGTAAAACGAATAGCTCATCTCGGGACACAAAAGTGACGCTTTCCTCTCTTCCGAATAAGGTGTGGGCTAGTATTTTGTGAAATTAATGGATATACGGATTGTGGATGTTCTAAAAAAACATGTTATTTGGCTCAGGGTGATGGTTTCCAGTAATACTACCCCAAAAGTAGTCAAGCTGAAGTTCCATAAGGACCTCTTCTTATCTAATAGTAAAAACATTTGGGCCATTAGGAAATCCTAAAATTTTAGCTAGTTCACGGTGGTTATAATGGTAGTCAATACCCAACAACCTAAAAGTGATAAGTCGTCTGTTAAATCCTATTCCTCGGGTAGGGTCATAGGAAAGTGAACTCAAAAACTCGAGGGTCAGGCTACGATTGAGCTAAATCGTCTTCTCAGAGAAAAATTGTCCCAACCTAATTGGTTAAGAAGATACATGACACTATATCTTATTCCTAGTTTAGTCAGGCTATGTCCATCAGGGTAAATGGTCAGTGCCATCTCTCTCTGAGCAAGAATTTCAAAGCGCCTCCTCTGGTCTCTTCTCTTGAAAGTGATATCCATAGTGTTTACTTGTTGCATCTCTAAAGTTAGTAAGATCAATTTGCTTATGCTATGTTATCCTGAAAGTAGACATAAATTAAGTTAGTAGTGGTCAATACAAAAGAATATACACGTAACATTCAAGGGAAAACTAAGAAAAATTAAAAAATTAAAATCTAAAATCCTAAAATCTAAAAGTTGTGGGTTGCCTCTCACACAATGCTTCATTTAATGTTGGGAGCTGGATATTAATTCAAAGTTTATTCTTGTGAAAGAGTGGGCAACTCTTCTAATTTGTAATTGAAATATTAATCCCTATGTTCTACGTTGTTATAATGCTTATGGCACTGCCCGTTTACAATGAATGTCTTTTTTATTTACTTTTTATTTCTACGGCTCTGCATTGAAATACTTTCGTAATCTCGAAAGGGTTGGACCATCTAGAACGAAGTTTGTCTGGGAAAAGTTTCAGTCGAGAGTTAAAGAGAAGTACTACGTCTCCTTCATTGAACTCTTTCCTTGATATACGTTTATCATGCCACTATTTAGTTCTCTCTTTATAGATTCGGCCATTCTCATAGGCATCT
Source organism: Lathyrus oleraceus (assembly GCF_024323335.1). Taxonomy (NCBI): domain Eukaryota; kingdom Viridiplantae; phylum Streptophyta; class Magnoliopsida; order Fabales; family Fabaceae; genus Lathyrus; species Lathyrus oleraceus. The sequence goes on from NC_066584.1 coordinate 89,026,435, forward strand.
AGTCTAAGTTCTTCACATTCATGGATATGTAAAATCCTTTTTTTTCCTACGGCAGTATAATTCAAGTTGAGGGTCTTAATGGCGCAATAAACCTTATGTTCTAATTCTATCGACAAATGACATGATTTACCATAAACTAGTTTAAATGGTGTGGTTCCTATCAGAGTCTTGTAAGCTATTCTATAAGCCCACAAAGCTTCATGAAGTTTTGAAGACCAATCTTTCTTAGAGGTTGTAACGGTTTTCTCTAATATTTTCTTATTTTCTCGATTAGAAATCTCTACTTGGCCACTCGTTTGAGGGTGGTAAGGTGTCGCTACTCGGTGTCGGACTCCATATTTGAGCAACCATCTTTCAAAGATATTTGAAATAAAATGGAAGCCACCGTCACTAATTATAATTCTCGACATACCGAATCTAGGAAAAATTATATTTTTAAAGAGTTTAATCACTACTCGTGCATCATTTGTAGGAGAGGCTACAACCTCAATCCATTTTGATACGTAACCAATAACAACGAGTATGTATTATTACCGAAAGTAGATGGGAAAGGGCCCATAAAATTTATACCCCAAACATCAAAGACTTCAACCTTTAAGATACCTTTTAGTGGCATCTCGTTGCATCTAGAGATATTCCCACTGCGTTGGCACTGGTTGCAATTTATAACCGCGGTGTGGACATATTTCCATAGATTAGGCCAAAAGAGGCCAAATTGTAAGATCTTTGCACAAGTGTTTAAAGTGCTTGCATGCCCTCCATAAGGTATAGCATGGCAATGTGATATGATATTGTCTACTTCTTCTTCGGGGACACATCGATGGAAGATACCATCGGCGCCTCTTTTAAAAATAAGGGACTCATCCCAGTAGTAATGTTTTAGATCATGGAAGAATTTCTTATTTTGTTGGTAGGTTAGGTCTGGTGGAAGTACTCTGACTGCTAGGTAGTTGACAAAGTCAGCGTACCATGGCAGTGTGGTTTTGGTATAAACTGGTTCCACAACTTCATTAGTTTTTGTATCATTATAAGTTAAAAAACATTCAGTTATGTTTTTTCCTAACTCGGCTACAAGTTGATCAGAAGGGAAATCGTCATTGATATGCACTTGTTCAGGTTTCAATTCCTCAATTCTAGAGAGGTGGTCAGCTACTACATTTTTGGCGCCTTTCTTGTCTTTAATTTCTAAGTTGACTTCTTGTAGGAGCAGAATCCATCTTAAGCGTCTCGATTTAGCGTCCTTTTTACTTAATAAGTACCTAATTGCAGCGTGATCAGTATAAACGATTATTTTTGCTTCTACTAAGTAAGAACAAAATTTAACTAATGCGATCACGACAACTAGGAGTTCTTTTTTTTGTGGCATAGTTCATTTGCTCATGGTCTAAGGTTCTACTTACGTAATAAATTGCATGAAGCTTTTTGTCTTTTCTTTGTCCTAAGAATGCGCGTACGGTATAGTCACTAGCGTCACACATTATTTCAAACGGTCTACTCCAATCAGGTGGTTGCATAATAGGTTCGATAATAAGAGCATTTTTCAAATGTTTGAATGCTTCTAAGCATTTTTCATTGAATATGAATTCAGCGTCTTTCATTAATAAGCCAGTTAGTGGTTTGGTTATTTTATAGAAATCCTTGATAAATCATCGGTAGAAACCGGCGTGTCCTAGGAAACTACGTATTTATCTAACAGTTTTCAGAGGTTAAAGGTTTTCTATGATTTCTATTTTAGCTTTATCTACTTCAATCCCTTTATCGAACACGATGTGTCTAAGTACAATTCCTTGTCGGACCATGTAATGACATATTTCCCAATTTAGTACAAGTTAACTTTCACACATATTTCAAGTACCATTTATAGGTTCGATAGACATCCTTAAAAACTTTGCCCATAAAAAGAAAAGTCATCCATAAATACTTCCATTATGTCGTCTATAAAATCAGCAAAGATCGACATCATGCATCTTTGAAATGTTATGGGAGCATTACATAGTCCAAATGACATTCATCGGTAGGAGAATGTACCATAAGGACAGGTGAAGGTAGTCTTTTCTTGGTCATCAGGGTTAATAGGAATTTGAAAAAATCCTGAATAACCATCTAAATAGCAGAAGTGAGAATGTTTAGCCAATCGTTCAAGCATTTGATCGATACAAGGTAGAGGAAAATGATCCTTACAAGTGGCTTTATTTAATTTCCTATAGTCAATGCACATTCTCCATCCAATTTGAGTACGTTTTGCTACTGATTCTCCCTTTTCCTTACTCACAACCATAACACCCCTTTTTTAGGTACGACATACACCGGGCTGACCCATTCACTGTCGGATATAATTCCTGCTTCTAATAGCTTTTCTACCTCTCTTTTGACTACATCACTCAACATGGGATTGATTCTCCTCTGGTGTTATCTAGAGGTTTTGCAATCTTCTTCTAGCATAATGTGATGCATACATATAGAGGGACTTATACCTTTAAGATATGAGATGTTATAGCCTAGAGTTGTAGGGTATTTTCTTAAGACATGTAGTAATTTCTCAATTTCTATTTGTCCTAAGTCTGCGTTGACTATTACTGTTCTTTCAAGCTCTATGTCTAGGAATTCATACCTTAAATCTTTGGGTAATGTTTTAAGTTTTACGCCAGGTTTCTTTAGGAAAGGCATAGGATTAAGAGTTAGTGCTAAACATTCCCTTAGACTGTCATCTACGTATGGATCACACCAATTATCATCTTCAAATATAAGAGGTGTTGGAATCTTTAGTACTTCAATATACTTAGTTTGTTCCATCTCCATTTCTCTAGTGCATTCATTGATGACGTCTAGGAAACACCATGAATCTTTTATAGCGGGTGCCTTTAAGAACTGTGATAGAATAAATTCAACTTTTTCTTCACCAACCTCAAAGGTTAGATTTCCTTTCTTCGCATCTATGATAGCTCCAGCAGTGGCCAAAAAGGGTCTTCCTAAAATGATAGGGATATTGGAATCCTCCTTTATGTTCATTATTATAAAGTCGGTGGGAATATAGAACTGACATATACAAACGGGAACGTTCTCTAGCATACCTACTAGAAATTTAACAAAACGGTCAGCTAGTTGAAGAGACATTCCCGTCGATCTTACTTGTCCTAATTTGAGTTTTTCACATATGGATAAGGGCATTAAACTAACACTGGCTCCTAAGTCGCATAGAGCTTTGTCTATGACAAACTTTTCGATTATGCAAGGTATGGAAAAACTACTTGAATCTTTTAGCTTAAGAGGCATGCTATTTTGGATTATAACGCTACACTTAGTAGTAAGTGTAAAAATCTCATTATCCTCGAGCTTTTTCTTTTTAGATAAGATCTCTTTAACGAACTTAGCATATGAGGGCATTTGTGTAATAACTTTTGTGAAAGGTATAATGATATTCAATTATTTTAGAAGTTCTACGAATTTCTTAAATTGCCCTTCATTTTTAGACTTAGCAAGTCTTTGAGGATAAGGTATAGGTGGTTTGTATGGTGGTAGAGGCACATAAAGTTTTTCTTTCTCTACGGTCTCTTCATTTTTGTCTTCCTCTCCTTTATCCTTTTGTTTTTCTGGTTGATCATCGGTTGTTACCATTTCAGTTGATTTACCAAAGTTTTGATACATGGATGGATTTTGAAGTCTTGGGTCAATTGGTCCATCTAATTCTGTCCCACTTCGTAGCGTGATAGCGTTAGCATGACCTTTTGGATTTGGTTGAGGTTGACTAGGAAATACTCTAGATGGGGCTGCTATTACTGCTTGTTGTAAGGCTACTTGAGAAATTTGGGTTTCTAACATTTTGTTATGGGTAGCCATAACATAAAGCTTACTCGACATCTGTTTCATCAGCTCACTCATCTGAGCATTTTGATTAGCAAAATCTTTGTTTCGTTGAAATTGGGCGTTCATGAAGTTTTCTATCATGAGTTCGAGATTTGACTTTCTAGGTGCTTGTGGAGTAGCAGGGGATCCTTTTTGATAACCTGGAGGTACAACAGGTGTTAGGTTTGGTTCAAACAAAGCATTGTTGATTTTATAAGAAACGTTTGGGTGATTTCTCTAGCCAGGATTGTAGGTGTTGGAATATGGGTTTCTTTGGGCGTAGCTTACTTGGTCGTTAGGAATACCAGCCAATAGTTAACTTTCATCATTAGTATGCCCAGGGGTTCCGCATAAGTTCTCAATCTTTTAAGTAAGAGCACCTACTTTAGCATTGTCGTGGTTTATGCCATTGACTTCGTACATTCCGGTATTCGTAGTTTGTTTTTACGTAGAAGTTTGCTCAGCTCCCCATTGGAAATGGTTTTTCGCCATGTTTTCAATGAGTTGATAGGCGTCTTCATAAGGTTTGTCCATTAAAGTTCCACCAACTACAACATTTAAATTCATCTTAGTGTTGTACAAAAGACCATCATAGAAAGTATGAATAATCATCCATTGCTTAAGTCCATGGTGTGGACAAAGTCTAATCATGTCCTTGTATCTGTCCCAAGCATCGAAAATAGATTCATTATCTTTCTGCCTAAATCCATTGATTTGGGCTCTTAGCATAGCAATCTTGCTTGGTGGGAAATATCGCGCTACGAAAACTTTCTTCAACTCGTCCCATGTAGTGACTGAGTTGGATGGTAGATACTAGAGACAAGCTCTAGCTCTATCTCTTAAATAAAAAGGGAAAAGACGTAGTCCTATTGATTCAGGGCTGACACCATTCGCTTTCATTGTGTCTGTGTATTACACAAACACTGATAAATGAAGGTTCAGATCATCTGTAGGACTACGAGAGAACTAGCTTTGTTGTACGACTGATAACAACAAAGGTTTTAATTCGAAATCGTTATGTTCGATGGCAGGAGCAACAATGTTGTTGTGTGGTTCCTCCTGCGAAGAAACATCATAATACTTAAGAGGATGATTTTATGGTCCCCCAGCCATAACTGGTTCAGATTCTGATTTTGAATTTGGAAAAGGAAGATTGTACTTAATTCAAAATTTGTGAATTCAGTGTTGTAAGTTAATAAAATGCTCGACCTCGTCAATTGGTTGGTCTAGCTCTTCGCCTTGTGAGGGAGTTCTTGGCATACAATCGACGGTTTTAAAAGGTAAACAAAATAAAAGTTTCCTTAATTTATACTATGTAACAACAGAATCACAATATTAACTAAATTAGTCCCCGACAACGGCGCCAAAAACATGATCACGTGACTATATGTGTCTATCGGATTACTAATTGCAAGTGCAGAGTCTATCACGTAGTTTTTAAAGATATCAAAGCCACATGGACTAATAATCAAACTAATGTTATCTACCGGTGCTATGTAAAGCTAAGGCGAATGATTTCTTTGATTAAACGAATAAAAACTGAAAGTAAAGTTAACTTATTAAATATGATAATAAAGATAGAGAGGCCAGAATATGGATTTCGTGCACCTCAGGGACTCTGCAACGGGTTGACTCAGACTTATTGTTAAATCGTATTTAATAGAAAATATCAGTTTAACGACTAAACCTCGCACTCTCGCACTATTGAATAATGCCACGCTCCCTAACCATGAGTTTTTCTCTCGCTCACCCATTTTAATTAAGAAACTCATTTTGAAAACTTAAAAAATCCTAACTGATGCCTAAAACGCTCTCGCCCTCTTTAGGATCGATGCCCCGTTCCTAGTATCTGGTTCGACCCCCACGCTCTAGCAGTGTCGGCTCGAACCTTAATTGTTTCTCATTATCGTGACAAATCGTATTAATTTAACTTAGAAATAAAGACCAAAATAGAATTTAATAAAGACCTTAAACCAATTTCATTACCAAGTCACGTCGGAAATGACGGTCCTCACAAAACAAACTCAAAATAGTTTAGATATACATGAACTTAATTGAAAACAACTTAATTATAGTAATTGCAATTGAAAACAACATGCTTAAAAAATTATTGAATGTGATAACAATAATAATAAAACGATATAATAAAGAATCTATAAATAGGGGAAAATAAATGCGGAATTGGAATACACTACAATTATAACAGCAAGATTGTTGATCCAAGAGTAAAAGCAAATCCTAAAACTAATTTGTGGTAGTCGCTCAATCGAGTGATTATCACTTGAAAATATGATTTATGCTAAAACTAAACTGACAGTAGTTCTCCAATATCTATAAATATTAAAATCTAGGTACAAGAGTGTCTTATATAGAGCTACAATATTGTATGACCTTTTTATTCAAGTTCCAAGTCAATTGAGGAAAAGTAGGGAAGTGGGAAGGAGTGAGTCCAACCCACTTTCATGTATTCTATTTATGAAGGAACATGGCGGTCGCCATAAGGCTCATGGCGGACACCATAAGGCTCATGGCGGACGACATGAGCTTTAATGAAGGGGATGACGCGTTCTAGTGCCATGGTGGACGCCATACGGCCATGGCAAATGCCATGCACTATAATGCTGCATTCTTGCACTTTTCTTCACCATTTCGCTCGCTTTTCCACTTCGTGCATGCATATGATCCATTATTAACAAGTACCTGAAACACGCACATAACAGTGACAAAACATAGTAAAATAACGATAAATAACATGAGGAACAAGTCTAAAAACATGATGCGTTTTCACGCTATCATGTTTCTAGAGTCTGTTGACTGTCTTTGAGATTAGAGATAACTCATCATCATCATCATCTAAGTCTTCATCAGATCCTTCTGATTCTTCCTCACCTTGAGAGGCTCTTGTCTTCTCAGGCATGGATTTTAGAGCAACAAATTTATCTTGTTTCTAAGGTTCATCTTATTCTATCTCAATCTCATGACTTCTTAAAGAACTAACAAGTTCTTCAAGACTGGTGCTATTTAGATCCTTTGCCAGTTTTAAGGCAGTTACCATAGGTCTCTATTTTGTGGGAAGACTTTTGTAATTTTCTTGACATGATCAGTTGTAGAATACCCTTTGTCCAGAGCTTTAAGTCTTGCAACAAGCATTTGAAACCTTGAGAACATAGTCTCAAATTTTTCATCGTCTTCCATTTTGAATGCCTCATATTTTTGGATTAAGGTCAAGGCCTTTGTCTCCTTTACTTGAGCATTTCCCTCACGAGTCATCCTTAGAGAGTCAAAGATGGATTTGGTAGAATCTCTGTTTCTTATTTTTCCATACTCCGTATAAGAGATATCCTTAAGCAATATGGTTTTAACCTTATGATGATTTTTGAAGTCTTTCTTTTGTTGATCATACATAGCAGTTCTTGCTAAAGTATTTTATTCAGTATTTAGTGGGTGAACGTAGCCATTGACTAGAAGATCCCAGAGATCAACATCGTAACCAAGAAAGAAAATTTCTATTATGTCTTTCCAATAAAAAAATTTCTCACCATAAAAAATAGGTGGTTTTGCACCGTAATGATCTCTATCATTATTATTAACAATGTTAGCAGCATTAGCAGCAACCATTATTTCTCACACAAACTGGCTTGGTACTGAACACTATGAGGTGTTGATAATATTTTTATCAAAATCAAAATCGAAGCTCTGATACCAATTGAAGGTGTGAAAAACACAAGACAGGAGGGTTTGAATTATGTTTTACAAGAAAAAGCTTTTTCAAAAACAAGAACACCACTAACAAGTTGATAACAAAGAGATAAAAACACAAGTATTTTTATCCTGGTTCGCTTGAAACTCAAAGCTAATCCAGTCCACCCGCCAAGGTGATTTTTCCTTATACATAAGGACTTAATCCATTATAATCAACAGATTACAACAAACACAAAGAATAACCTTCTATGTCTTCTCAAGGATCCAACTAAACCTTAGTCTCCCTAAGGACTCACAAAGAACAACCTTCTTTGTCTTCTCAAGGATAACCTCCTTAAGGAATCAAACAAATAGTTTGAATAATATTTTGTGTGTTATAATATGTTTCTACACAAGCAAATTTTACACAAATGAATAACAAACACTTAAAGAAAAACTGTGTACAAAAGAATTATAGATTTTCACAAAGAAAATAACTTGTCAAAATATTTGTGTAACTAGTGTCTTATCCAAGTCTTACTTATATAGCATAAGCATACAAGTGTTGGAGGGAAAAATAGGGAAAGATCATTTCAAAGGCTGTCTACTATTGGATGGGAAAGGAACGATATTGCGTACTCTCCTTTTCCCCACAAAATCAGTGACATGTGTGATGTATAGTACTGTCCTTACCCAAGAAATCAGGTAGTGGAAAGGATGTTCAATTTGTACTATGTAATATTTGATCACATTCCCATTTTGATCTTATCTTCAAGTTCATTGGATTCTGATAAAAGTTGATGAAGCATGAAATGAAGAAACATAAAGTTGGATTCAAAACCTTCAGAATCTTTAGTCAGAACCATGACAGTGTTAGTAGTCTGGCTTGAGATCTTCAGAATCTTCAGAGTCTTCAGAATCCTTAGTCAAAACCTTGATTACTTTAATTTCCTGGCTTGAGATCTTCAGAATCTTCAGCTATATAGCACAACTTCAAAAGCTTGCCATTCTTCAAAAGTTAGGTGATCAGAGTCACATCCAGAAGCATGAGCCGATAGAATATTGCAGCAACAACATAGTGTCTCCTTAGAAGCTTCTGATGAGTGAACCAACACAGAAGCAGAAAGAACATTGCAACATCAATATTGAACGTCCTTCAGAACTTCTACTGGGTGGGGCAAAAGCGTATTTGGAAGACATAGTTCAGAGACTGATGACGTTGCACATCATATATTCAGAATCAGATTTGCTTGTTAAAGCTATACAATAACAAATCACTAGGGTACCAAAATTGTTCTCACATAAATACAATATTGTAATCATAAAAACTCAAGGTATAGATGTAGAACCAAATCTTGTTCTAACAATATATTGAATATGTCATTATGGTACATTTATAGTTTTTGTATTTCCTCACTTATTTTTTGAATTTTGACTAACCATTTAGGCACATTCGCCGTGTTATTATAGAATTAAATAAATCGAATATTTATGAGCAATACAAAGATTGCTTCAAAAGCATCCATACTATTGGCTTGAGCAAAGACAACAACTTTACCAATGAGGAACTTATAAGTCAATCCCAGAATACCTCCTTTCTTCACCAAATGAGCATCAATATTAGACTTCTTTAGATGAAGAGCTTCAACTATAATATGAGATCTGAGAATCTCCTCCAATCCACTAAAAGTTACCTTGTAAGATACGGGTATTCCCAAGAGATGGCATACTCCTCTAACGTAGGTACAAGCTGATAATATGGAAAAATGAAACACAGGTAGAGAGGGTTTTAGAACTGAACCAAAACACTCAGAAGTCCTTCAACCACATCAGTAGATAATACAGATAAAAGCTTCCCATGACATTGTTTGAAGTCCAAAGGGTCTAATACAAAAGGATGACAACTTCCTTAGCTCTTTCAAATCAGGACATCTGAAACCATACTTCTTAGTGTTCCTTCATCCACAATCCATGGTCTAAAAATATTTGCAAATGAGACCTTAGTTCCTTGAAATTTATTTTTCTATGATGAATGTTATGATGCGCATGTATGCATGAATGCAACAATCACAAACAATAGATCACACACAAGGCAAACACAAACAAAGGTCAAGGGATGGATCAAGTCATTATCAAGATCAATCATCCATTTTTGTGGATTATGGTTTTCACTTTATCGACACCCAAGTTCCATTGATATTGATAAGACTTGATCGGCTCAACCGAGAGTCAAAAGGTTTGTTGTGAGTCACGGGCATGGAGTTAGGTTAAGAACCATCCCAAAGGAGTGTACTAAGGATAAAAAACATGTAGATCATGTTCTAAGAAGTTCCCGGAGTCTTAATCTCATCTATCGAATATTATAGGTTAGGATGACTGACTCATCAACCCATAATATTCTCATGAGAAACTCGTCTGAGTGTAGTATCACGTAACAACTGTTATCAGGTCTACACCTAAACAGCCTCCTCACTACGTCCTAAATAGGTCAAGTTGGGTTAAATTTTCTACGGTCCTCGGCTTCTCAGACCCCAAATCAGAGAAAGTAATGCCTAACCACACATAACTTATGGGACATCAGTAACTCCAAAAGGGTCTCCACTGTGTAGATGGGTCTCAAGCCAACTTATTAAGGACTACTCCACAGAAGTTGAACATGACTATAACATCCTCCTATCTTAATCACACTCAAGTTCAGGTTATAACTTATCTCACCACTCAGAGATCACCAAGCACAACAGACAGATTATATCACACAAACATATATACAAACATCAAATATACAAATATATACACATAAAAAAGTAGGCTAAACCCACTGAGGACATTTCCCCAATAGAGTCGCCACTTAACTTCTGTAGCGGTAAGATCATGATCATCAAGCTATGGATAAGCTTAACGTCAATAAAACCAGAGTCACCACCGCGCTTTTATTGTTTCCAAAGGAAAAGGGAAAAGTAATAACAAAACCCATAGACAAGAAGTTTTCAAATCAAAACCAATAAAATTCCAGAGATTACAGGTAAGGGGGTTGGTTACATAGAGGGAAGGTGTTAGCACCATAAGTATCCTAGGTACTCCTAGGGAGCCCTTTTTTATGTGTGTATATATGTTTGGTATAAAAGATATTTGAGAAAAATAGAGTGTGGAGATGAGAAAAGAATTCATTGATTATATTTTTGTGTTTGACAAGACCTTCGGACTTGTGCCTACGTACCAACATAAAAATGAGGGATCAAAACCTCATAGTTTATGGTAAAAATTTCAAAGTTGGTGAATTACTTTTAATCAATAGTTTAAATGAAAAGGGCATAAAGGGCCAGAAATTTGAATGAAGTTGTTAGTTCTTTTTTTTTGAAATTTTAAGTCAATATGATTAAGTTTATTTACAAATTTGATATAAGAAAGAGGTTGAAAATTCATTGGCATAAGTCTAAAGTTTCTATTTAAAATAAGATCTAAGTTTGAAATCACAAGCAAAGAAGTTTTTGAAAAGGGGGAGAGATTTTGAAATTTAAGAAGTGGGAGGAGATAAAAGGCTATCCTAAGCACCAATTAAAAGTTAAGAGTTGAAAAGACCTGACCAATTGGATGCAATCCAACAGACAAGAATGTCATATAGAAAACCCATTTTCCCCTTGGACTTTGAATCAAGCAATTAACCATAAGCAATTAGCAATATCCAAACACTATGAAGATCAAGGCATCAAATAAAGATAGCCATATCTAAGCAAGAAATTCCCATAGCTAGCAGTCTTCTTTGTCTTCTCATGTATCAGATGAAATATTCCTTGATCAACTTATAGCAAAGCATCAAACACAAGGTCAAAATAACAAATAAGCACAAAGATACAGTAGCAGATGAATTCAAACAGAGCTTAAGGCTTGCACCAGATAAAGGCTTAGTTCACAATATCTTGGTCTCGAAACATTGGCATAGGCCAAGTCATTTTTGCACAAGGACTGTTGCCTAATCCTCAGTCCAATAGTTCAGATCAAGATCAACAGTCCACCAGACATTTTTTTAGGGTTTTTGTTGTTATTAAGTATTTTAAAGTCCTAAGATGACAAACAAAATCAAAATGCACAAACAATATATACAATCACAAGATATGACTAAAATGAGCAAAGTGAAAATGACATAAACATAAGCAAATTAAATGGAATGTAAATGGAAATGAATGAAATTTAAATTTCATAAAGTAAATGACTTGAAAGTAAAGCAATATTAACAAGAGTTAGTCAAAATTTAGTCAAGTGTTAGTGGTATTTTTAATTGATTAAGTCATTCTTTGGAGAACACTCAACCATCCATTCACAAGTATGAATCCTTAAACGAAGACATCTTCCATGAGAAGGGCTCCAACTTGGATAATTCAACAAGTATGCCACTAGCTCTCATAATAGGAAAAAAGGTTAAGTTTCCACACAATACCATGAAGAATGAGAGACTTACAATCTCACTTACTAGAATGATATGCCTTTAGGGTCAAATTTAGCTCTATGTTAAGCAATCATAATTGGACTTATGTAGAAGTCACAACTATCTGAGGCCGGGAAATAAAAATTTAGGTGTTAATGCATGTTAGAGATTTGGTATGATGAACCAAACTCCTAAAACATACCACAGACTGAAAGAAAAGATCAAGAGGGATGAAATGAGGGAATGGGAAAGAATAGGGATGAAGATAAAGAGGGAGGGGAAGATAGAAACACAAATTGACGAAGGGAGGATTGTTATCAAATCAAAACAATTGATTCATTTTGGGACATGAAATGTACATTTCATCAATCCCCTAAATTCAATGGTTTTGATCCAACAAAAGTCAAATCAACCTTGACCAAGGCCCAAACGAATAGTTAAACATCACAAGATCGTAGAAATGACTCAACATTATTTTTACACATTTAATCAATTAAAAATCAATTTAAAAATGAATTAAAATTCGTTTTAGTTTGGTCAAAACCTAAAATCTCTTCAAAACACCAAATAAATGGCCAAGAGATTTATCCTAAGTCAAACAAGGTCAAAGGACCTTAGACAAAAAATTTCATGATTTTTGAAAAGTCAGAAGTATTTTTAAACAATTAAAAATATGCTCAAAAACATTTAATTCATGAAAAATATCAAAATTACTCCAAAAAATAATTTTAATTCAGAATATGAAAGAGAAAAATATTTAAAGATTTTTGGTGAAAGTCCCATATTTTTTGGATTAAAAATGAAATTAATATGAGTTAAACAAAATAAAAGGATTAAACATAAAATCAGAAATTAAAATAAAAATAGAAAAAACAAGGGCCATCGAATCTCCCTCATTAATTGAGGTGGCAGATCTGATGACCACACGCGTGTGTTCCATGGTGGACTCTAGTCAACTTGGTGTATGTGTGGTAATCAAATGCAACGATCCATATTATAACATTCAATCATGATCAGACGGCCAGGAGGTGTGCCAACACACCACCGGAGCTAGGGCTCTGGTCATCTTCTCCGGTGATCTCCACCAGACTGGTCCAACTTCATCTCAATGGAAAATGCAAAATAAGGACACTATTTCAAAGAGAAAATGCCCAGGATCACGAATCTGGTCTCAATTTTCTCCAATACCAAGTATGTAAAAAGACACAAGGATTTGAATTTTGAGGATCATGAACTCAGTTTCTTCTATTTGACCTCAAAGCAACTCAATCTTGTTGCCTACATTGGTAGGACTTCAGCCAACCAAAAATCACAAAGAATGTTGAAGAATTTAGAGAGTATTGAAGATATGAAAATTATGGAAAATCACCTTCGAGTGAGCTTTAAACTTGCTTGATCTTGCTTCCAATTGGCCTTGGCTTTACTTCAGAAGCTTGTAGGAGTTGAATTGGATCAAGGAAAAGTTTGGACTCTTGGAGTTTCAATCTCAAAACAGAAGGAGATTTGAAACTCGATTTTCAAATGAAAACCTTCAAGATTATCCTCTAATGGTGAGGGTTTCGATTGTAGGTTCAAAGCTTGGGCAAGGTGTCCTTAGTTCTGATCAATGAGGGTCTTATTTATAGGCAAGACAATTGCTTTCTACATATTTCCAAAATTGACCAAAAATAGAAATTCACTCACATGCTTGCATGGGCATGTGATAGGCCCATCAAATTATGCTATCAAGTCCAAAATCCTTCATGTGCAATGCTGAAATCATGTCATGTGATCATGCAATGGAGATTCAAATGTGAATGTGAATTTCATCCAAATGAACCCTTGAAAGGAACCCATGTGCAAGTCCTCCAATTCTTGTCCAAATGAGATGATATTGGACTTTTTGGAAAGGTGAGACCAAGGGGAACAACTTCCATGTTGGACACATTTCCATTTGAAGCTTGTATCATGATGAATTTTGAGGTGGAAGTTTGGAAAATCAAACATATTTTAAAATTTTCTAAGTACCAAGTCAAATGTTCACTTCTTCCAACTTGAATAACTTTTGCTATGGGCTTCAAATGAAAAAAGTTCCTTCATCAAAGTTGTATCTATTTTAAACCTCTTCAGTTTGGTCACAAATTTTATCTCATTTGGATTTGGCATGAAGGAGTTATGCATTTTAGAAGTTGAGGAAAATCACTTGTGCAACGGTAATGACCCAAAATGACCTATAATGTTTCCTCTTGGCACATGCCCTGGCAAGTTGAATTTGAATTTCTTCCAAGGATCAAAGTTGGATAACACATCTTGAAATTAATCATGAAACTTGAATGTCCCTCATCCCATAAAGAGTGATCAAGTTATGGTCCTTGGAAGTTGACCTCCTAACTAGGGTTCAGACAAAATGACCTATAATATTTCATCATAAACAATGACTTTACAAGAAAAAATATCTCTTGACTTCAACATTAAATTTGTTTTTAATGTCATAAAGAGTAAATTTTCTCTTTGAATAATCTTCATATGACAAAAATTGTAAGAGATAGGGTCTAGGGAACCCCAGTTTTGACTAGTTGACTTCCTCTGGTCAACCACGATGAACCAACTTGCAAACTTTAAGTTCTATTGATATATTGGACTTATGGAGGATCATATATGCATAAGATAATGTAATATGAAGTATCCGTTGAAATGTTTGATCAGATGATGAGGAAACTTGTTGAGGAAGTCACGCAAGATACCTAGATGAATTAGGGCTTCTAAGGCAAACAAGCTTCAAAATATTGAAGATTTATTGATCAAAATGATAAATGAAGATAATGGGGATCCAAATATGGTGTCTAGAGTCAATGTGAACCATCTCTTGATTAGTCTCCTTTCATTGAGGGTCTCAAACCCTAGATATGAGCTTGATGGAGCATGGGTGAACACACACATTACCTACAAAAGAAGTAAACTATACATTGCAATATTTTTGTTATTTTGGTTAGTAAATTAAAAAAAGTATAATAAAATCAAATGTGCTTGGTGATCTCTCCCAATGCAAACCCAATGAATGAGGGGTAAGGAGGATGCCAAGGTGTGATCCCAAAGCCACTGCATATGATAAGGTAGCATGAGGGATCTTAGGGTCAAAATTGGGGTCTTACAACATCAAACTATGAACTATGCCAGCAAAAAAATACTATAACTGCAATAAGAGTTTGAGTTAAAGTAATCTTGACTACTAGAAGGAAAGTTTCTTCATAGTTCTTACCATACTGTTGACAGAATCCCTTAGCAATAAGAAATTATTTGTAGCGCTAAATGACCCATCAAACTTAGTTTTTATTTTTATAACCCATGAGACCAAATAACATATTTTTCAAGAGGAAGACGTACTAATTCCTAAGTATTTATCTTGTGAAAGTATAAAGTTCATCTTTCATAACCTATTACTAGATATGGTCAAGTATACCCTCTTTATAGAAAGAGGAATTAAAAAAATGTGAATAGAGGTTGGAAAATAAAAAGAGTAAGTGGAATATACAAAATTAGGAAATTGAGTAGACTTATAATCACGATAAGGATAAATAGGAGGTGATTGGTCAATAGTTGTATAAAGTTGGGTAGACGTAAGGAAAAGAAAGGTGTAATTATCTCGAATTGTAGTAGTATCAATTATAAAGTTCTTAACATTACAACCACTAGAGACATTATCATTACAATCAAAATGATCAATATGGATGACTTATAAACTCAATGTAATATGAGAAATGTAGAAAAAAGAGTAAAAGAAATGTGTTTAAGAAAACATAAAATGATGAGAAAGATAAATTTTTCATGTATGAGGATCATAACAAAGATATCCTTTTATATCATCCTCACAACCATAAAAAAACACAAACTAGAAAACAAGAATACAATTTACTATATAAATACCAAACCGAGTATATCCAAAACCTTTCAAAGAAGAATAATAGGGATAGATTCATAAAGCTTTTTAAAGGGGGATAAACCTGATGTGGCAGAAAATGAGATTCTATTAACAACATGAACAAAATTAAGAATTTCTTAACTCAAACATTCACTAGAAACCAGAGTAGACAAAAAAAAGGAATGAATGGTCTTAACAATTGGAAATGTTTTATTTCAACAACTGCATTTTATTGAGAAGTATTAGTACATGATGTTTGATGAACAATATCATCATAAAAAATTAATTCAAATAATTTTTTTAGAAGTATATTCACCATACAAATCACAACAAAATAATTTTATAACAACATCATGTTGAATCTTAACCATAGCACGAGACATATGATAAATGTAAAAAAATATAAGAGTGATTTTTCATGAGATTGACCCAACAATAACCAACATAGTCATAAATAAAAGAAGAGTGGGGATCAACTTACTCCGAGAGTAAGTTTTTTTAAACTTACTTCAAATCATAGCCTTTGAATTGAATCTATCTAATTGTTAAATTATTTTTTTTTACCTTAATTAACCATTAGATTAGATTCAATTCAAAGACTATTATTTGGAGTAAACTAAAAAAACTTACTCTTGGAGTAAGTTGATCCCCACCCATAAAAGAAACATAATATCTAGATTTACCTTTGGTTTGAATTGATGATGGACCCCATACATCAAAATAAACTGAATCAAATGAAGCATATGAAATGAAAACACTTTTATAGAATTTATGGTTGAGAATATGCATATATATGTTATCCACCCACTTTCAATACATGAAGTAATTGAAGCGTCTAATATAATGGATTTGGATAATGAATTTGATGTTGAACATGTGGATCTATGGGTCCGAGGATTTCTCATCTCCAAGAATGTGGGGTCTAAGAGCAAAGCACCCATGCTAAGCAAACATATCAGGCTCCAAGCAAAAAGCTTCTCAACAAACTGGTCCATCGTGGGTATAAGTATGATCTTATGTTCTACTTAAAAATGCCTCTATGGGCTTATGTTTCATTAGGTAACTCATCCTTCTAATGAGCTATTATTTATATGATCTATGTGCTTTTTTTCTATCTTTTTGATGATTCTAAATGGGAATAAGTATACTCTCAAAGGGATTAATGTATACTCTATTTATTTGTGAGGGGGTATTTAATCATTCAAAATCATTATCCACCTTCTTTTTTTCCACCTCATTGAGAGATGTGTTGTCATCATAAAAAATGGGAGAATGTCGATCTATGTGTTTCGAAGGTATAAACGTTTATAATCGTCAATTGATTTTAATAATGAAAACTAGAATTTTCACTTAGTAGAAAAAGTCAACAGCATGTTGCATTGGGAAGAGGTGTTATCATTGATTGGTAGGAGTTGCCGACAATGGTACGTTGACCCAAGCGTTCCTACTGGTATCTAGATATGTGGTTTGGAAGAATCTCATAAGCATATCTTGAGATGTGGACTGGAGGAGTCTCGGGAATAAATATGGGTAATCACTAGATAGTACGTTGAGGATGAGATTTTCAAAAAAGTCCAAAGACTTAGAAAATTGAGGAAACCAAAGACATAAGGGATTTAGTACTATCAATAACTACCTTCGATGAGGAGACAATTCTTAGTCACTAAGAGCAGTTAGAGAACATGGAATAATGGTTTTCAGCAGTTTTCAAGTACTGACGATTGCCCAGTGCATCACAGGAATATGTTGCATGTATTTGAAGGCATGTCGATTCTTTAGGAGTGCACTGTCGGAAACAATTATTTTTAGTTTAGTATATATAGCAGGCCCATAAGTTGTAATTGTAGCGGTAAATTCATGACTATCAAGCTATGGATAAGCTAGACGTTAATAAAACTAGAGTCGCCATCGCGCTTTTATTGTTTCCAAGGGAAAAGGGAAAAGTATGAACAAAACCCAAAAATAAGAAGTTTTCAAATCAAAACTAATAAAATGCCAGAGATTATAGGTAAGGGGGTTGGTTATACAGAGGGAAGGTGTTAGCACCCAAAGTGTCTTAGATACTTTTAGGGAGCCCTTTTTTGTGTGCATATGTGTTTTTGTACAAAATGATGTTTGCAATAAGTAGAGTGGGGGATGAGAAAAGAATTTATTAATTATATTTTTGTGTTTGACAAGACCTTCGGACTTGTGACTACGTACCAACATAAAAATGAGGGATCAAAACCTCGTAGTTCGTGGTATCAATTTCAAAGTGAGTGAATTACTTTTAACAAAATTTAAGTTTAACAAAGGCACAAAAGGCCTAAAAATGATTTGAATGAGTTTTAGTTCTTTTTGACTTTTGATATTTTCAGTCAAGTATAGTTAAGTTCATTTACAAATTTGATTAAGAAAAGAGTTTTTAGAAATGCAATGGCCAAAGGCCAAAGTTTCTAATTTGCAAAATGGTCTATGTTTAGAAAACAAACACAAAAAAATAAGATTTTTGAAAGGAGGGAGAGATTTCAAATTAAAGAAATAGGGGAGATATTAAGGGACTAATCCTAAGCACAAATTTAAAAGGCCATGTTTTAACACAATACCATGAAAGAGGGGAGACTTACAATCTCACTTATTAGAATGCTATACCTTATGTGTCACAAATTTAGCGTTATGTTAAGCAATCGTAATTGGACTTATGTAGAAGTCACAACTATTTGAGGTCGGGCAATAGAATTTTGGTGTTAATGCATGTTAAATATATAATATAATCGACTATGCTCATGAAACATACCATACACAAAAAGAATATGCAAAAGTGTGGAGGACCTAATCTCATCCATACTCATGTTGATTTTGCAATCAACTAGCCTTGGGATATATAGATATCATAGGTCAATGACTCGAATGAATAAATAAGGGGAATAAGATGAAGAGGAAGGGGGAATGGAATCAACATAAATTTGTCAAAGGAGGACTTTTACCAAATTAAGATCATTCATTCATTTTGGGAGATGAAATATACATTTCATAAATCCCCTAAATCCAATGATCTTAACTTAACAAAGTTAAATCAACCTTGACCAAGGCCCAACAACACAAGTCAAACTCAACAAGTCAGGAATAGAAGCTCAACATAATTTATTTGACATTTAATCAATTAAAATCAACTAAAATATGCATTAAATTAAATTATGGTTGGTCAATTTCAGAGAACTTCATCAAAACATCAAAGAAATGGCCATGAGATTTATCATAGGTCAAACAAGGTCAAAGGACCTTAGAGAAAAAATTTCATAATTTTTGGAAACTTAAAACTATTTTTAAGCAATTAAAAAATATTCACAAAATCTATTAAATTATGAAAAATATAAATAATGATCCAAAAAATAGTTTTAATTCAGAAAATGAAAGAGATATTTTCTTTATTTTTTTGGTGAAACTCATATTTTTTGGATCAATATTAAAATTAACATGAATTAATGAAAATAACACAAATAAAATGAAAATCAAATAATCAGAAAAAACGTGGACCACTTGATCTTCCTCATTAATTGAGGTGGAAGATCAAGTGGCCACAAACGTGCAATCCATTGTGGACTCTAGTCAGCGCGCCAAAAACTTGGTAATTCAAACCAATGCCCGTGATTAAAACAAATCAAATAGATCACGTGGCTCTGGACCTTGCTAACTTACCACCAGAGCAAATCTCCGGTCTCCTTCTCAGGCGAGCCTCGTCGGACTGGTCCTATCATAATCATCACTAAACTAAAAAAGAAGGACATGATTTTAAAGTAAAAACGACACTGAGCACGAACCTGGCCTTAATTTATCCTAACTCCAAGTATATTGAGAGATACAAGGACTTGAAATTTGAGGTGCATGATCTTAGTTGCTTCGATTTGACCTTAAAGCAACTCAACCTTGCTGCCTATATTGGCAGGACTTCAAACAACCAAGTGTAACACCTCAAAATTTGCCCTCCTCTTCTTGAGACTAGTTTGGGGCATTGCATTTCATGTTTTAGGACATTAGGCATTGCATTTTGCATCTCATATGAAATAAGAAGATCATCCTCCAAGGTCTTTTCAGAAGATGGGAAAGTTAGGTGATTCAAGCCTGAGGGTCTCTATGAATTGATCATCAACCATATGAGGGTATAGGCTTCAATTAGGGTTCCTGGATTCTTCAAAGGTTTTGAGCATCATCTCATCTGCAAGGATATCACCATCATCATGGTTCTATTATCATCAAGACATTTCAAGGTCATCTGAGGACCAAAAGTCAACTGTGAAGTCAACTGAGGGCTATGAGGTGGGGGAAATAAGTTGAGACACCTCAATCATGTTCAAATGGGGTCCATTCATCATTCTAAACATGCATCTTGAAGATTCAAAGGTCATGGCAAAAGTTACAAAAAATGGAAAGTGACCTATAATTCAAAGTTTCCTAATTTGGCAAGTTTTTGGTCCACTTTCAACTTGACTTGTCAATATCAAGGAAGTCTCAAATGGATTTGTGGTGAACATGAAATTTGTAGATCTTTGTCTCCCCTTTCCAAAAAGCCCTAATTCATGTCCATGTGATGGATGGTTGAGGAGTTATGGTCATTTGATCACAAGGTGTGCATGGAAATTCAAAATGGCCTAACTTTTGGTATAATGCTTCAAATTGGTTCATTCTTTTTGCAAAATGCTTCTCATGTTCAAGTCATCTCAAAATGGCATCATTTGACTCAATTATGCAAAGGAATCATGGTAAAAATATTCATTATTTCACATTTGTTCAAAGGATAATATCATGCTACCAATCAAAATTCACAAGGAATCAAGGCAAGGCTTCAATTCAGCATGCTTCATAGACCATATTTGAGTGAAAATAAGCCTTTGCCATGCATGAGAAAGGCATGTATGTTCATTATTTCACACATGTGCAAAATGAAGAAAATCTCCACCATTTCATTTTTGTCTTGAGATGTAAGCTAAATAATCTCCAAATCTTGACCCTTGGTTGCTCTTGAGTGGATTCCAATGCTAGCATGAGGATAAACACGTGCATTATGGCCATGTGAGCTCATTTTTCATTTTTGCAAATTGCTTCATGTCTCACTAATCATGACTAGTAAATGGTTAATATGATTATCAGAGTCATTAGCAAGGGATATAAATAGTGAAACCCTAATCAAAACTGCCAGAACATCATTTTCAGATCAAAATTCAAGAACTCTCTCAAATTTCTCTCTCTTTGATTTGCATTTTTCTTCACACAAACCTCAAATATTCTTGCATATTCTTGATCCTCATGCTTCACTGAGCAAGAATCATCCACTGTTTGGAGCAATTCATCAAGAATTCGAGCAGTGCAAGAGCATTATCATGGCAATGGAACTTGGAAATTGAGGCGTCATCAAGAGGTTTCAACCATTTCTTTTGGCATAAAGCTTAAAAGGAGGTGCATGGGAGTTGATCTGAAGTAGCTGAGCTCGTGAGATCGTGATTCTAAGAAGCTTCAATTTCAGGTGAGTTGAATTTCACTTTCTCCTTTTGTTGTTTTTAAGTTATAGATGTGTAGATCGTGCGGAGTAGATCACGAATATATGATTAGATTTAAGTTCGAGTGAGAATTGAGGATGTGGCGTTGACTGGAAGTTTGGATCAAGAAACTTATTGTCTTCGATTTGCCAAATCTAGGAGGAATTAGGAAAATCTAATAGGAGATTTGGAACCTACGTGAAAAACCGAGTGGAACGGTACCGGTTTGGTGAATTTCTGGAAAAATGTAGGGAGGCGCCACCGTGGGGCTCGCCGGAAAAGACGACCAGAGCTGTAGCTCCGGCGTCTGTGAGTTGCTTAGGGTGTTGCTGAGTGTGTGTTACGTGGCTCATGCGTGGAAGGTTGATTGGTGGAGAGCAGCTTGACCAAGGCCACGCGTGTTTTGACTGGTGACTGGGCGTGTGACAGGGATTAATGAAACGCAATGTTTCATGTGTTTAAACCTAGACCGTGGATCTTAAGCGCGCGCCAGATCTGAGGGCTGATGATTTTTCTGGATTAATTCAAACATTTTATTTTCCCTCCATTTTCATTTGCATATTCCATTATTTTAGTCAATTTGTAAAATTCATAAAAAATCCAAAAATGGTCCAAATGAATCCCAATTTTTTTTCATAGTTTTGTATTGATGTCTACTTTTTTATGGTGCTGAATTAATGAATTTTGGATGTCTGGATTTTTATGTGGAAAGTTTTGAATCAAGGTTGTGCCAATTTGACCTAGTGCATTTAATGCATTGTGAAATCCTCATTTTTGAGCTTTTTGATCCAATATTTTGCATACATTACATTCATACATGACATGAATTTTTGGTCACTAGTTTGGATTTTTTCTCACAAGTTATCATCATTTTTGACACATAGAGAAAAATGTGACAATTTGTGTCACATTTTTGACAATGGATTGGTGCATTTTTGTTCACATAGCATTTTAATCATTTTGGATTGGATCTTTTGCTTGATTATTATTCATGACATGAGAAACGTGTACAAAAAATCTCAAAGTCATTGCATGCATTTCTGATTTGATATGAATTTCCTAAGTTGGAAGTTCATTTTGTGCATATTTTTGGTCATCACATTACATAGGCCAGTTGAGGCACTTGGATATGGATTTGATGCTGGTCGTTTTTAGGACATTTTAGGGAGTGTCTGAAGGTGTAATGTGCAAAAGGATGGGTCCTGGATTGGTCATTTGGTTAGGTTTTGATACTTGTACATAAACTAACTTTGTTTTGTGTTTCAGGTTTGGATACTCATTGATGATTGGGTCTGTTCTCACCTTGTGAGATGCATTGAGTTCTAACCTATGTTTGTTTTGTAGGGTTTTAATGGATGTGGTGAGCTCATGAGCTCATTTGAGTGCTAAGGCACTTATGCATTGAATTGTGTAACTGTCAGAGGCTGTCACTGTTTGTTTTCTGGTTGTATAACTGAAGTACTGATTGTTTAGTCTTTGTACAGGTACCTTAGTTACTTGCTTGCTTTAGCTCTTTCTTGAGCTTTTGGATTGTGGTTGACACACCACTCAGGTAGTTAGCTTCTTACTTCATGTAGTCTGGAAGTCCTGTCACCTTTTTGGCAGGCATTTTGCTGGCAAGTCCTCCTTTAGAGGCTCTGTTTGTGTTTGTTTAAAATTGTGCCCAAAGACCTCCAAGGAGAGGCATGTTATATGTGATAAGACCTCCAAGAGTAGAGGCAATTGACGGATTAAAGGGATTAGCAGCCAATCCCCCGTTATTCAGTGTGTCGTTCTTTATGCTCGCACTACGTGTTGATGCTTCTGAACATGTGCCCCAGATCTTTTGTTCAGAGTCTGTCAAGTGGAAAAGGATCCCACTTTCTGGATCCCCACGCTTTCTATGTCATGAGCTCACCCTGGCCAGGGTTAAGAGCTATGAGGTCTCATCCTCATTCAAACTTTGATCAGCTTCACCCTAACGTTCAATGTTAGTGCTTAAGAGCTATAGATTACCCTTTACAGTTTGGCTTGTTTATCGAGGTTGATGTGACCCCTCTTGACTAAAGCCCATCCATTGTTTGAGACTCTTGTATGGATATAGTGTGTGATGCTTGTTCACTTGTGTTGGTGTGTTTATTTGCTTTCCTCTTCTCATCTCCTTTTCTGTAGGAGTCGTACGATTAGCTTCTGAGGAAGTTGAACGTATGTAGAGATTAGACTTGAGTTGACTCGCTTCCAGAGTGAGTTAAGTTCTTGTTAGAGACCTCAACCTAGGGATTTGATTGCATGACAACTATTAGGCTCGAGTATCAGTCTCCCTATTAGTTTGTTGTTTCCCCGGTCTCTAGTTAGGAGAGTGTTTTACCCCTGGTAAGGGGAACTACGTCGCCCTGATTCTCATACCAGATGAGATACGTAGGTAGGAGGTTGTGAGCAATCTCTCCGGGCATCCTTTTTCTTTTTGCTGTGTTGTTTTCACGTGTGTTCACCTTTATTCTCGAATTGTGTTTACCGTTTCGAGTCTTCTGTTTCCGGCATTTGCTGGCGTTGGTGTGAGTATCCGTTTGTCCAGCGTGGGCGTGTGTGGTATGTTTATACCTTGGGGATTTTTTCTGTTATCATCTTTGGGGTTCATTCGTGATGATTGTTATCATTTGGGGTTCATCTCGGGGTTCATTTGTGATGATTGTTATTCATTTGGGGTTCATTCGGGGGTTCATTTGTGATGATTGTTATTCATTTGGGGTTCATATTCGGGGTTCATTTGTGATGATTGTTATTCAGTTGGGGTTCATATTCGGGGTTCATTTGCGATGATTGTAATTACTCGGGGTTCATATTGGGGTTTACCTTTTGGGGTTCATTTGTGGTGATTGGTTATACATATTGGGGGTTCATTCTGATAACCTTTTTCTTTGGGTGTTCGCTGGTTAGCGTTTGTTATTGTTAGGAGTCGGATGTAAGTCCATGTATTGGCATTCTGTTTCCTCTTGTTTGTTGTTGTCAGGAGTCAGGTGTAAGTCCATGTATTGGCATTCTGTTTCCTTTTGTTGGTTATTGTTAGGAGTCGGGTGTAAGTCCATGTATTGGCATTCTGTTTCCTGTTTGTTATTGTTAGGAGTCGGGTGTAAGTCCATGTATTGGCATTCTGTTTCCTGTTTGTTAGTTATTGTTGGGAGTCGGGTGTAAGTCCATGTATTGGCAATCTGTTTCCTGTTGGGTGTTTCTTTTGACGTCTCAACGTCCCTTTTTGGTGTCTTGTTTCGGCGTGCGTTAGCCGAGCTACGAGTGCTCTGATTCTCCTCTGGATAGAGAAAATACGTAGGCATAGGACGCGATGTCCTAGCGAGCATGTCTTGTTTTCCCGAACTACGTTGACTCTGATGTTTGTTTCTAACAAACTACGTAGGCCCAGGATGCGACATCCTGCCGAGTCCACTTCCTCTGTTTTCTTTCTCTTCCCCACCTGTTTATCATTCCAGTTTGTGCAGTTTTCTTGAGCAGTTTATTAGCAACCCTTTTCTTACTCTTTGAGCTATCTTTTGAGCGTGGATCTCGTCGAGTACGGCGGACGTGAGGGGTGCTTACACCTTCCCTTTGCGTGACCGACTCCTGTACCTTGTAATCTCTTGTCATAAGACCGTTCCTTTCCCTTTCTTAGGTTAGTCCTGCGCTCCCTTTCCGTCATAGGATGAATAGCGTCGGTGGCGACTCTGTATTTTCCGCCGGTTGTTTTTCGCGTTGCGACACCAAGGATCCAAGAGAATTATGGAGAATTGAATGAGAATCGAAGAGATGAAATTTTCTGGAAAATACCTTAAATGCAGGTCTGGATTCACTTATTCTTGCTTTGGCTCGTGCTTGGTCTTGCTCAGGATGCTTGCAGAAGTAGATTAGAATGCACAAAAGGTCTTGGATCCCTAGAATTTTGAATCTCAAAACAGTGAGATTCAAACTCAATTTCCAAAGGAAATTCTCAGGATTATCCTCTCAAATGGAAGGGTTTGGTGTTTGGGATCAAAGCTGGAGCGAGGGAGTCCTTAATTTTGAGCATATGGGCCTCTATTTATAGCTGAATCCCATGATATTTGCACCTTACAATTGAGTTTCTAAAATTGGCAATGAGTGATGCATGTGTGCATGGGCGTGTACAGGCCCATGAGACAATTCCTTTTAGTCCATAATTGAGTATGAGTAAGTCTGAAATCAACTTGGAATGCAAGGCAAATGTATATGGAAGCTTGCAGTTTGATTTTGGCCAAATGATGATGCAATGATCAAGCCATGCGCAGTCCATCCAAATCTTGTCCAAAATGGATGAAATTGGACTTTTTGGAAAGGTTAGACCAAGAGGAACAACTTTCATGCTGAACATTTTTCCATTTGAAGCTTGTATCATGATGAATTTTAAGGTGGAAATTTGAAAATTTTAACATATAAATTTTTTTCTAAGTGTCAAGCCATATGTTCACTTATTCAACCTTGGCTAACGTTTGGTGTGAGCTTCAAATGAGAAACGTTCCTTCATAAAAGTTGTAGCTATTTCAAATTTATTTAAAATGGTCGCAAATTTGGCCTCATTTGGATTTGATATGAAGGAGTTATGCATTTTTGAAGTTGAGGAAAATCACTTGTTCAATGGTATTGGTCCAAAATGACCTATAATGTATCCTCATATCACATGCTTATAAAAGTTGAATTAGCTCTTCCTACAAATATCAAAGTTGAAGTAGACACCTCGAACTTGATTGTGTAACTTGGAAATCTTTCATATAATTAAAATTGAGCAAGTTATGACCTTGGGAAGTTGACCTCCAAATTAGGGTTTAGACAAAATGACCTATAATCTTTCACCATAAAAAATGACTTTCCAAGCAAAACTAGCTCTATACCTCAACATGAAAGTTTTTTGGAATGTCATTTAGAGTAACGTTTCTCTTGGAATCATTTTCATATGACAAACATTGTAGGAGATAGGGTCTAGGGGACCCCAGATTTGATCAGATGAATTCCTTTGAGCAACCCCTATCAACCAACTTGCTATCTTGCAATTATATTGACTTTTGGGACTCATGGGAGATCATATATGCATAATATGATGAAATTTTAAGTATCCATTGAAATCTTTGATCAAATGTTGAAGAAGCTTGGTGAAGATGTTTCATAAGATACCCAAATGAACTAGGGTTTCCATTGCAAACAAATTCCAAACTCTTGATGAATTCTTGACGAAAATAAAATGTGGAGCTCATGGGATCCATATATGATGTCTAGAGACATTTATATACCATTATTAGTTGAGCTCTTAGCAATGAAGGTCTTAAACCCTAGATATGAACTTGATAGATCAAAGGTGAGCACATGCCCAACGTACAAAAGAGTTAGACAAATACAAACACATATTTTTGGTATTTTGGTTAGTAAAGATGCTAAAATACAAAGTATGATACAATCAAATGGTGCTTGGTGATATCTCCCAATACAAACCCAATGAATGAGGGGTAAGGAGGATACCAAGATGTGATCCCAATGCCAATGCATATGATGGTATAGCATGAGGGATCTTAGGGTCAAAATTGGGGTCTTACAGTAATCAAGGTCACAAATTTCATATACTTTCTCTATAGAACTAGAGTACCCAAGGCAAAGCGTGAAACCGTTTATGAGTATGCGTCCCTTTCATTGTATTTCCTTTATGTTTCCTTAAATTAAACATATTTTCTTTTTGTCATTTATTGCATTCATTTAATGTTGTTTATTGCAAACTTTGTTTTTACTTTAACTCAAGTTTTATTGTCTTTAAATTTTTCCTTTACAATATCTCCACACAGACATTCATACTTACATCATATATATATATTTTCTTGTATACGTGTTTGCACAAAGTTTCTCCCCATATTTTTCAAGTTAATCTCACAGACTTTCAAATTCGTGATTGTTTGCTAAAAACACACATGAACAAATTTGCACGCCCAGTTGACGATTTTATGAAAAAAATAAATTCTTTTACAACAAACTACCATATTTTCTAAATTTTTTTCGTTATTGAAATGTTTTCAATGCCCAAAGTTATATGCGTCTGAGGAAAGGTAGGATCTTATCAGAAATGGTTAATCCAAAAAATACTTCTCGTTCTGGAAATGATGCTTCAGAACCTGAACCAACAGTCACCATGACGGTTGGTACAATAGGGAGAACAAACACTATCAGATTATATGTCCAATTCTATCTCCGGTAGCGACTGCGACACCAATACTAGGAGTAGTGATTACTTTACCGTCAATAGCAAGTGTACCGGCCTCACACAAGCCTACTTTGACAGTTGGAGGGAGGGAGGGGGGTGCTAATCTCCCTTATGTCCCAAGTTTTACTTTACCCTTAATTACTAGGGACTACACATATGGCATGCCAACTGCCATGATGGCAGGATTACGAACTCACGCTTCAATGTTTGCGGATAATGCTACAACGATAGAGTCACCCCTCAATCTAAATATGGTGTTAAGATCTTCCATAAGTGTAGCGGTAAACTCATGATCATGAAGCTATGGATAAGCAAGACACTAAATAACAAGAGTCGGTGCCGCGCTTTTATTGTTTCCAAGGGAAAAGGGAAAAGTACGAACAAAACCCAAAAATAAGAAGTTTTCAAATCAAAACTAATAAAATGCTAGAGATTACAGGTAAGGGGGTTGGTTACAGAAAGGGGAGGTGTTAGCACCCAAAGTGTCCTAGGTACTCCTAGGGAGCCCTTTTTTGTGTGCATAAGTGTTTTTGTACAAATGATGTTTGCAAACAAATAGAATGGGGGGATGAGAAAATAATCTGTTAATTATATTTTTGTGTTTGACAAGACCTTCGGACTTGTGCCTACGTACCAACATAAAAATGAGGGATCAAAACCTCGTAGTTCGTGGTATCAATTTCAAAGTGGATACATTGCTTTTTAACAAAAAAATAAGTTTGAAAGGCACAAAGGCCTAAAAATGGTTTGAATGAGTTAGTTCTTTTTGGATTTTGAAATTTTTAAGTCAAGTATAGTTGAGTTTATTTATAAGTTTGATTAAGAAAAAAAGTTTGAAAATGCAATGGCTTAAGGCCAAGGTTTCTAGTTTGCAAAAGTTGTCAAAGTTTGAAAATCTACAAGCACAAGAAATAATATTTTTGAAAGGAGGGAGAGATTTTGAAATTAAAGAAGTGGGGAGGAGATGAAGAGACTAATACTAAACATAAATTTAAAAATTGAGAGTTGAAAAGATCTGACCAATGGGATGCAATCCAATAGAAAAGAATGTCATATAGAAACCCAAATTCCCTTGGACTTTTAGAATCAAGCAACAAAGAATGCACAAAATCTCAACTTGAAGAGCAAGGTATCAAGCTTAGCAACTCCATGATCTTCTTCAAAGTTTCCCATGCATCAGATGAATTCCAAGATGGCAAAAATCAAAGGTTCAAGTAACAGCTTCATAATGATTATGTTGAAGATAAACTCAAATGGATCTTCAATGATGTATCAGATGAAGTTTCAAATCACAAGCACTTGTTTACATGAAAGTTGGCATTGGCCAAGTCCTTTGCAAAGGGAGTATTGCCTAAATTCTAAGTCCAATTGTCTCAGATCAAACCAACAGTCCACACAAGATATTTTTTAGGGTTTTTGTTCTTATTATGTACATTAACATAAACAATTAGAATGGTATGAATAATGGCAAATGAATAAGGCCTAAAATTTAAATTGCATTTGAAAATAAAGGACCTGGAAATAAATGTTAGTTGTTAATGAGTTAGAAGTTAGTATTGCTTTTGCTTTGCTTTTATTTAAGTCATTCTTTGGATAACACTCAACCCACTTATCACAAGCATGGATCCTTGAACCAAGACATCTTCCAAATGAAGGAAAAAAGACCAAGTTTCCACACAATACCATGAAATAGGGGAGACTTACAATCTCACTAACTAGAATGTTTTGCCTTTTGGATCAAAATTTAGCGCTATGTTAAGCAATCGTAGTTGGACTTTTGTAGAAGTCACAACTATTTAAGATCGGGCAATAGAGTTTTGGTGTTAATGCATGTTAGAGACATAGTATGATGAACTATGCTCATGAAACATACCACACACAAAAAGAATATGTAAAGTGGGGAAGCTAATCTCATCCATACTTACGTTGATTTTTGTAATTAACTAGCCTTACGATATTGAGATATCATAGGTCCATGACATGAATGTATAAAGAAAGGGAGGGAAAATAAATCAAAATCAAATTAAACAAATGAGGACTTTTACCAAGTTAAGACCATTCATTCATTTTGGGAGATGGAATGTACATTTCATCAATTCCCTAAATCCAATGATCTTAACTTAGCAAAGTCAAATCAACCTTGACCAAGGCCCAACAAGTCAAACTCACAAAGCCAATTAAAATGGTTGTACACAATTTATTTGGCAT
Source organism: Lathyrus oleraceus (assembly GCF_024323335.1). Lineage (NCBI taxonomy): Eukaryota > Viridiplantae > Streptophyta > Magnoliopsida > Fabales > Fabaceae > Lathyrus > Lathyrus oleraceus. Next base: position 89,056,227 of record NC_066584.1, read on the forward strand.
TTAAACAATTAAAAATATTAAAAATAATACATTAAATTAAATATGGTTGGTGAATTTCCTAAAACCTCATCCAAACACCAAAGAAATGACCATGAGATTTATCATAGGTCAAACAAAGTCAAAGGACCTTGGAGAAAAATTTCAGAATTTTTGGAAACTTAAAAGTAATTTTAAACAATTAAAAATAATCACAAAATCAATTTAATCATAAAAAATATTAATAATGATCCAAAAAATAATTTTAATTCAGAAAATGAAAGAGGATTTTATTTAAATTTTTTTAGTGAAACTCTCATATTTTTTGGATCAATATTAAAATTAATATGAATTAATGAAAATAAAAGGAATAAAAAATAAAATCAGATAATCAAAAAAACATGGACCACTTGATCTGCCTCATTAATTGAGGTGGCAGATCAAGTAGTGGAGCGTGCGCGTCCCATGATGCGCTTGAGTCAAACGTCCACATGCCTGGTAATCACAATGTACGCTCCTGATTAAAATATCTCAAACTCATCTAATGGCTCTGAACGCTTCCAGCGCATCGCCGGAGCCAAAGGTCGGTCATCTTCTCTGATGACCCTGGCTGGACTGGTTCAGTCATCACCATATCATAAATGAAAAAAGAGGACATGATCTTAAAGATAAAATGGCGTAGATCGCGAATATAACCTTAATTTTAACTAACTCCAAATATATAGAAAGATACGCGGAGTGGAATTTTGAGGTGTGTCAACTGAGTTGCTTCGATTTGACCTCAAAGTGACTCAATCTTCTTGCCTACATTGGTAGGACTTCAGACAACCAAGGATCCAAGAGATTTGATGAGTATTAAGAGAGAATCAAAGAGAAGAAAAATCTGGAAAATTACCTTCAATGTTGTGCAGAAATGGATCTCTCTTGCTTCAATTTGTGCTTGATCTTGCTTATGGAGCTTGTGGAAGTGGCTTAAGAACAATGCAAAGATTTGGATCCTGGAGGTTTTGAATATCCAAACAGTGAGATTCAAACTCAAATTTCAAATGAAATTTCTTAGGTTTTCCTTTGAATTGAGAGGGTTTGGAAGATTGGGGGCAAAGCTAGCGCGCAAGGTCATTTGGATTGATGTAGGGGACCTCTATTTATAGCCATGAGAAGTGTTATTTGCACACTTGAAAAATTCTCCAAATTTGGTAATGCAACGCACATGCTTGCATGGGCCTCTGTAGGCCTATGAAGCAATCCATTCAGGTCCATAATCAACTGAAATGAGGTCTGCATGATGCTTGAATGGCAAGGCAAAGTTGTTTGAACATTTGAAGCTTTGATTTTTCCAACTGATACAGGTTTGTTTACACCATGCGCAGATCTATCAAACTTAGTCCAAAATGAATGAAATATGACTCTTTGGAAAGCTTAGATCAAGAGGAACAACTCTTATGTTGAAAACGTTTCCATTTGGAACGTGTATCATGATACATCTTGAGGTGGAAGTTTGGAAATTTCAATATGTTAAAATATTTTCTAAGTGTCAAGTCACATATTAAACTATTCCACCTTGCTTAACTTCTTATGTGAGCTCCAAATGAGAAACGTGTCTTCATCAAAGTTGTAGCTCTTTCCAAGACCTTAAAAATGGTCACCAATTTCGCATCAGTTGGATTTATAATGAGTGAGTTATGCATTTTTGAAGTTGAGGAAAATCACTTGTTCAATGGTATTAGTCCAAAATGACCTATAATGTATCCTCATATCACATGCTCGTAAAAGTTAATTTAGCTCTCACTCCAAACATCAAAGTTGAAGTAGACATATTGAATTGGATTTTTCAACTTGGAAATATTTCATATCATAAAAATTGAGCAAGTTATGACCTTGGGAAGTTGACTTTCAAATTAGGGTTTAGACATAATGACCTATACTGTTTCAACATTGAAAATGACTTTCCGAGCACAATTAGATCTAGACCCCAACATGAGAGTTGTTTGTACTGTCATTTAGAGTAATTTGTATCTTGGAATCATTTTCATATGATGAAAATTGTAGGAGATAGGATCTAGGGGGACCCAGTTTTGATCAGATGAATTCATCTAGTCAACCACAATCCATCAACTTGCTAACTTGCAATTCTATTGAACTTTTAGGCTCATGGTAGATAATATATGCATAAGATGATGAATTTTGAACTATCCATTGAGGAATTTGATCAATTAGTGAAGAAGCTTGTTGAAGAAGTTACTCAAGATACCCAGATGAACTAGGGTTTCCAAGACAAACAACTCCAAACTCTTGAAGAATGCTTGATCTAAATAACATGTAGAGATAATGGGGACTCATATATGATGCCTAGAACCTTTATCGATCATTCCTTGGTTGTGCTATTAGCAATGAGGGTCTTAAACACTAGATGTGAACTTGATAAATCAAGGTGATCATGCCCTACCTACAAAAGAGTTAGGCAAATGCAAAGACATATTTTTGGTATTTTGGTTAGTAAAATGATAAAATACAAGTATGATACAATCACATGGTGCTTGGTGATCTCTCCCAAAACAAACCCAATGAAAGAGGGGTAAGGAGAATGCCAAGGTATGATCCCAAAGCTAATGCATATGATGAGATGGCATGAGGGATCTTAGGGTCAAAATTGGGGTCTTATAATAAGCAACCCTGGTCGGATGGCGCCACGATAAGGAGGGGTTTTATATGCTCCTCCTCTAATGATAACCTTAACTAACGATTCTCTAGTGACCATGAGGCAACTAATGGATGAAAGTAGCCATGAGATGGTGAACATGTTTTCGCAACAAATAAGAACGGTGTTTCATCCCCTAATCTAGAATACCACCCAAAGTTACCAACAGATGGCCCATAAGATGGGTAGAATTGCTGGCATTTTTGGGGCACCACCTATTAACCAAGTTCCTGTCGAACAACTTCCACCAAGGATAGTCTACGGGAACCAAGCTTAGAATGGCCCTGAGATAGTTATGGTGCCAAGAGACCAGGACGCTGGCCAAGTACTTAGGAATGTCCAACAAAATAACTTTGGAGGGAAGAATAATGTACAAAACATGCTCGAACAAATTTTGGCCCATGACACCGACCAAGTACTTAGGAATGTGCACATTCCATATTTAATTGGAATTAATTAGAAAGAGCGTTTCATGAACAATTCTATATGGGTGAATCTAATATTAGCCTCAAAGGATTAGTTAGTGTGAGGGAAAAGGTGGTTGAAATCATAGATGATTACCTAAATAGATTTAAGATAATGAAATCAAGGTGCTTCACCCAGGTGCTTGATAGGGTTTGACAAGTCGAACGCTTGAAGGCCATAAAATCCAGGTCGAGTAAGTACCATAAAAAGGAAAAAATAACTTACGTCGAGATAAACAAAATAGAAAATGTGCCCGGTGCAGATAATGACTTTGTCAAAGAAAATGAGGTAAGTGTGGAAGAACTAAAGTTAGGACCTTCCTATGTGTGTAAGTTATCAAAACCTTCAAATGGGAAAAATCCTACTGAACCAAAAAATGAGAAATTTGTCACAAAAACTAATATGATTGATGTAACCAAATATGACGAAAATTTTGATCTTTTAGTTTATGATGGCCAAATAGTAATCCATAAATGGTTGAAAACACTGCCATGAGAGTAGAGAAAGAAAAAAAGGTTTTTTGTAAATTTCACATTTTTTGGGGCATAAAACCTCATAATGTGTATTTTTCAGAGATCTTATTCAAAATGCGCTGAAGGATGGAAGAATCAAGTTTGTTGAGAAGCAGAAAGCTCGACCAGAGGGAGAAGCTGACCCTACTGTCGAGGAGGCTCTTTTTGTTGAGCTTGCGGATGTGTTCATGGTCGACCATAACTCAGAGCACAAAAGGGGTTGAACCTGGCTACAAAGAGCAAATGAAATTAGTTTTTCCCAAGGTTGAGGAAGAACTCATAGATTTTCTAAATAGGTGTAAACTCAAATATTATACGATTATGTTAGGTCTATGTTGCAATGTCGTCTTAGATAAAGAAGCAACGAAAGAGTTGGAAAAAATCAACCCATATCATTCGAAGAAAGTTGGTTGATAGGACTAGCATAAAAAGTTATTTATTAACAAGAGGGGAGTCCTTTAAAAGACTCAAAGTCCTAAGACTTACATCCCATATGCTAAGGTTCCTAGCAAAGAATGGGTTGGACCTGTAGTGAGGTCAACTACTTAAAAAGCAAAATAGAAGCGAATAGAAGTAGGTGGAGGATTGTCCTACCTCCATAACTTCCAAACCTCCAAGAAATATTCTTATATTTCTAAAAACTACATTGGAAAGAACCTCCTAACGTGAACTTAGTGGAGGAGGCACCAAAACAAAAGGTTGTCTTTGAAGCAGGAAGTGTGAGCAAGAATAGTAGTGTCCAAGCTACGACTGATGGACATACGATGTTTCCCCCACTACCACTATAAGACCCCAATTTTGACCCTAAGATGCCTCATACTATCTCATCATTTTCATTGGCTTTTCGATCACACCTTTGCATCCTCCTTACCCCTAATTCATTGGGTTTGCATTGGCTTTGGGATCACACCTTGGCATCCTCCTTACCCCTCATTCATTGGGTTTGCATTGGATTGGGAGAGATCATCAAACACTATTTGACATATCATACTTTATTTTCTCTTGTTTACTAACCAAAATACCAAAAATATGTCTATGTGTAGCTTGGTTTCTTTTGTAAGTAGTGTGTGTGTCCACCTATGCCTCATCAAGCTCACAACTAGGGTTTGAGACCCTCAATGCAAAGAGAAAGTCAATGAAATGTTCAAATTGGTTATAAGCGTCATATATGGATCCCCGTGTTCTTCATTTGTCATTTTGATCAGGAATTCATCAAGAGTTTGAATCTTGTTTGCCTTGGAAGCCCTAATTCATATGGGTGTCTTATGTGACTTCCTCAACAAATTTATTCAACAATTGATAAAATATTTCAAGGGATACTTCATCATACATCATCTCAAGCATATATGATCCTACATGATCCCCAAATAGCAAAATAACTTCAAGTTTGCAAGATGGTTCAAAGAGGTTGACCAGAGAAAGTAAACTGGTAAAAATTGGGGTTCCGTAGACCCTATCTCCTACAATTTTTTTCATATGAAAATGATTCCAAGAGAAAATATACTCTTTATGACATTCCAAATAACTTTCATGTTGACATCAAGAGGTAATTTTTCTTGGAAAGTCATTGTTTATGGTGAAAGATTATAGGTCATTATAAGTAACAACTTGCTCAATTTTTATGATATGAAGGCCATCCAAGTTACATGATCAATTTCGAGATTCCTTCTCCAACTTTGATTCTTTGAGAAATTTCAAATTCAACTTGCAAGGGAATGTGTCAAGAGGAAACATTATATGTCATTTTGGGGCATTACAATTGAAGAAGCAATTTTCCATAACTTCTAAAATCCATAACTCCCTCATGCCAAATCCAAATGATGTCAAATTTGTGACCAGATTGAAGAGGAAGGGAAGATCTACAACTTTGTTAATGAAACCATTTTCATTTGGAGCTTATAGAAAATTTTATTTAATGTGGAAGAAGTGGTCCTTTGACTTTGTACTTAGAAAATTTTCAACCATGTGTGATTTCTCCAACTTCCACCTCAAAATTCATCATGATCCAAGATCCAAATGGAAATGTATTCAACATCAAAGTTGTTCCCCTTGATTTCAACTTTTCAAATCATCCAAGATCACTTCATTTGGACTAGAATTGAGGGAATTGCGCATGGTTCCTTTGTTGGGTTTGTTTTCGCAACTTTTGCACTCAAATGATAAATTCCTTTTGCATGCTTCCATGTTATGACTTCATCATCAAATGTGCACGAAATGGAAGTGGATTGTATCATTAGTTGGGCCTAATTCAATGCCCATGAACCCATGCACAACATTTCTATTTTTGACATTTTTTGGATTGGTGTAGAAATGAATCTTGTAGCCTATAAATACAAGTGTGTTGCTTCAGAAATGATACACACACATTGCCCAAGCCTTGCCAATAAAACTCAGAACCTTACTCCATAGAATTCCTTAAAGATTTCTTTCAAATCGAGTTTGAATATCTCCTTCTGTTTTGGGATTTAAACTCCAAGGATTCATTGCCATTTTCATCTCAATTGATCACTGCAAGCAAGAGGAGGAAGAACCAAGTGAATTCACATTGAGATCAAGCCAAATCACTCCTACCCGAAGGTGATTTTTCCAAAACTTCAAGCCTTCGATTCTCTCTCAATTCTCCACTATTCTCTTTGATTATTGGTTGTCTGAAGACCTAACAATGTAGACAACAAGATTGAGTTGCTTCGAGGTCAAATCCAAGAAGCTCAGATCGTGTACCTCAAAATTCAATTCCTCATATCTCTCAATATATTTGTAATTGGATAAAATTGAGACTAGATTCGAGCTCCTGAGGTTTTTCCCTTTAAAATAGTGTCCTTACTTTTCATTTTCTTGATGGTTGAGGATGGACCAGTCCGGTGAGGTCCACTGGAGAAGACAACCGTAGATAGGGCTACGGTGATGTGTTGGTGTGTCTCCAGCCCCCTAATATGTTGAAACATTTTAATTTGAGTCGCTCCTTCTAATTACCACTCTTGTGACACATTGATTGAGGACCATGGTAGATAGCACACGCTTGGCCATTAGATCTGCCACCTCAATTAATGAGGGAGATTTGATGGCCCTCATTTTTTTCTTTTTTGTTTTTTAACTCTGATTTTTCATTTAATCCATTTATTTTATTTTATTCATAGAAAATTCATTTTTAATCAAAAAAATATGGGACTTTCACCAGAAATATTTAAATATTTTCCTCTTCCATACTTTGAATTAAAATCATTATTTGGATTAATTTTGATATTTTATGAATTAAATAAATTTTTTCTTGTTTTAAATATTTTAAAAATACTTCTGACTTTCCAAAAATTATGAAATTTTTTGTCTAAGGTCATTTGACCTTGTTTGACCTAGGATAAATCCCTTGGACATTCCATTGGTGTTTTGAAGGGATTTGAGATTTTATCCATTTTAAAATGCATTTTAATTCATTTTTAATTTGGTTTTTAATTGATTAATTGTTTGAAAATTATGTTGATCCATTTTTATGGTCTTGTGATGTTTGACTTTCTGTTTGGCCTTGGTCATGGTTGATTTGACTTTTGTTTGATCAATACCATTGGATTTAGGGGATTGATGAAATGTACATTTCATCTCCCCAAATGAATGGATAGTATTGATCAGATGAATTTCCTCCTATGATCAATTTGAGTTTCTATTTACCCTTCCCTCTTCATCTTCATCCCTTTTCTTTCCCCATCCATCATTGACAAATGATTTCTCTAATGTCTAAATGCTAGTTGATTCATCAATGACTTTATGTCAGATGAATCAACATAAGTTTGACTGAGATAGATCTTCCCCATTTCTTTTAGTGCGTGGTATGTCTTAGGAGTTTGGTTCTTTGTACCAAATCTCTAACATGCATTAACACCTATATTTTATTGTCTGACCCCAAATAGTTTTGACTTCTACATAAGTCCAATTATGATTTCTTAACATAGAGCTAAATTTATCCCTCAAGGCATAACATTCTAGTAAGTGAGATTGTAAGTCTCCCATTCTTCATGGAATTGTGTGGAAACTTGACCTTTTTTCCTTTCATGAGAGCTAGTGGCATATCTATTGATTTATCCAGGTTGGAGCCCTTCCCATGGCTGATCTCTTGGTTCAAGAATTCATACTTGTGAATGAATGGTTGAGTATTCTCCAAAGAATGACTTAATCAATTAAAACTCTTCACTAACATTGACTAACCATTGATTTACCTTTTATTAATGTTGCTTTACTTTCAAGTCATTTACTTTGTGCACTTTAAATTTCAGTACCTTTATCATTCATTGCCATTTACATTTCGTGCAACTTGTTTATGTTTCAGTCCTTTTTACTTTGCTCACTTGAGCTATATCTTGTGATTGTATATATTGTTCGTTTGTCTTTGTTTTTGTTTATGGTCTTAGGACCTTAAAACACCTAATAACAACAAAACCCCTAAAAAACAGCTTGGTGGATTGTTGGACTTGATATGAGCTTTTGGACTTCGAATTAGGAAACATTCCCTATGCTAAAAGACTTGGCCAATGCCATTATTTAAGACTGAGCCATCCTTCTCTGTTACTCTGAGTGCCCTTGATTCATCTGTTACTCTGTCTCTATGTTTAATTGTTATATTGTTATTATTGTCTATGTTTCATGATTATTCTGAGTTGATCAAGGAATATTTCATCTGATGCATTGGAAGACATTCAAGATTGCTAGCTATTGGAATGCTTGCTTGGACAATATGGTTATCTTTATTTTATATCTTGGTGTTCATAGGTTTGCTTGGATATTGTTCATGCTCGTTGATTGCTAAAGTCCAAAGGAAAATGGATTTCTATATGACATTCTTGTTTGTTGGATTGCATTCCATTGGTCAGATCTTTTCAACTCTTAACTTTTAATATTTGTCTAGGAAAGTCTCTTCATATCCTCCCACTTATTTAATTTCAAAATATCTCCCTCTTTTCAAAAACTTTCTTTGCTTGTGATTTCAAACTTAGACATGTTTTAATGATTAGAAACCTTGGCCTTAGGCCATTGAATTTTCAAACTTTTCTTAAATCAAATTTGTAAATAAACTTAACCATATTGACTTTAATTTCAAAAAGATAAAAAGAACTAACAACCCCATTAAAATCTTTGTCCGTTTGTGCCGTTTCATTTAAACCTTTGTTAAAATAAATTCACCAACTTTGAAATTTTTACCACGAACTACGGGGTTTTGATCCCTCATTTTTTATGTTGGTACGTAGGCATAAGACTGAAGGTCTTGTCAAACACAAAAAGTATAATTAATGAATTCTTTTCTCATCCCCTCACTTTATATTTTTATCAAACATCATTTAGACCAAATCACTTGCACACAAAAAAGGGCTCTCTATGAGTACCTAGAACACTATGAGTGTTAACACCTTCCCCCTGTGTAACCAACCCCCTTACCTGTAATCTTTGACATTTTATTAGTTTTAATTTGAAAACTTCTTATCTTTGGGTTTTCTTCGCACTTTTCCCTTTTCCTTTGGAAACAATAAAAGTGTGGTGGCGACTCTGGTTTTATTGACGTCAAGCTTATCCATAGCATGATGGTCATGAATTTATCGCTACAAAAATTAAGTGGCGACTCTGCTGGGAAGTAGTCCTTAGTGGGTTTAGCCTACTTTTTTATGTGTATATTTGTATATTTGATGTTTGTTTGTATATACTATTTATGTGATACCCTGTCTGTTGTGCTTGGAGATCCCTATGTAGTGAAATAAGTTCTAACCTAAACTTGATTGCAATATAAGATAGGAGGGTGGTATAGTCATGTTGGCTTTGAAGGTGTAGTCCTGAAAGAGTTGACATAAGATCCCCCACTCACTATGGAGACCTCTTTAGAGTTATTGATATCACACGAGTAATTTGTGGATAGGCATCACTTTCTCTAATTTAGGGGTCCGAGAAGCTAAGGACCGTAGAACATTTAACCCAACTTGGCCTATTTAGGACGTAGTGTGGAGACTGTTCAAGTATAGACTTGATAACAGTTGTTACACAATACTACGCTCAAACGAGTTTCTCTTGAGAATACTATGGGTTGATGAGTCAATCATCTAAACCTATAGTATCTGATAGATGGGATCACGACTCAGGGAACTTTTTAAAACATGCTCTATAGGTTTTTATCCATAGTACACTCCTTTGGGATGGTTCTTAACCCGACTTCATGCTCGTGACTCACAAAAAACCCTTTGATTCTTGGTTGATCTAATCAGTCTCATCAATATCGATGGAACTTGGGTGTTGATAAAGTGAAAACCATTTATCTTAATGAGGACTTCATCCATCCCTTGACCTTTGTTTGTGTTTTTCCTTGTTTGTGATCCCTTGTGTGTGATTGTTGCATTCATGCATACATATACATCATAACATTCATCACAGAAAAAATAAATTTCAAGGAAACTAAGGTCTTGTTTGACAATATTTTTAGACCATGGATTATGGACGAATGAACACTAAGAAGTGCAGTTTCAGATGTCCTGATCTGAAAGAGCTAAGGAAGTTGTCATCCTTTGTATTAGATCCCTTGGATTTCAAGCAACATCATGGGAAGCTCTTGTATGTATTATCTACTGATGTCGTTGAAGGACTTCTGAGTGTGTTGGTTCAGTTTTGTGACCCTCTCTATCGGTGCTTCACTTTTCCCGATTATCAGTTTGTGCCCATGTTAGAGGAGTATGTGTAGTAGTAAATTAATGATCATCAAGCTATGGATAAGCCAGAGATCAAATAACAAGAGTCACCACCGTGCTTTTATTATTTCCAAGGGAAAAGGGAAAAAGTACGAACAAAACCCAAAAGTAAGAAGTTTTTAAATCAAAACTAATAAAATATCAGAGATTACAGGTAAGGGGGTTGGTTACACATAGATAAGGTGTTAGCACCCAAAGTGTCCTAGGTACTCCTAGGGAGCCCTTTTTGTGTGCATATGTATTTGGTATAAAAATGATGTTTACAAACAAATGGAATGGGGGGAATGAGAAAAGAATTCAATTAATTATATTTTTGTGTTTGACAAGACCTTCGGACTTGTGCCTACGTACCAACATAAAAATGAGGGATCAAAACCTCGTAGTTCGTGATACAAATTTCAAAGTGGATGCATTGCTTTTAACAAAAATTAAGTTTGAAAGGCACAAAGGCCTAAAAATGGTTTGAATAAGTTAATTATTTATTTTATTTTTTTTGAAATTTTAAGTCAAGTATAGTTAAGTTTATTTACAAATTTGATTTAAGAAATGAAGTTTGAAAAGGCAATGGCATAAGGCCAAAGTTTCTACCTTTTGCAAAGTGGTCAAAGTTTAGGACAAAATAAGTTCAAACAAAGAAGATTTTGAAAAGAGAGGGAGAGATTTTGAAATTGAAGAAATGGGGAGAAGATGAAGAGACTAATCCTATGCACAAAATTAAAAGTTAAGATTCGAAAAGATCTGATCAAATGGGTAGCAATCCAATAGACAAGAATGTAAATAGAAACCCAGAATTCCCTTGGACATTTAGGATCAAGCAACACACAAATGCACAATTATATTATCTTGAAGAGAAAAGGCATCAAATAAAGATAGCCACATCCAAGCTTTAGTCACTCCATGATCTTCTTCAGATTAGCCCATGTAACAGATGAATTCCACAAGTCACAGGTTCAAAATAGTAGCTTCACAATGATCATGTTGCAGATGAACTCAGAGGGATCTTGAATGATGTATCAGATGAAGTTTCAAATTGCAAGCACTTGGTTTCACAAAAAGTTGGAATTGGCCAGGTCCTTTAGCATAGGAATGTTGCCTAAGTTCTAAGTCTATTTGTCCAAGATCAAGCCAACAGTCCACACAAAAGTTTTTTAGGGCTTTTGTTGTTATTATGTACATTAATAGTCAAAGACCACACCAACAAGCAAAGTATACATAAATAAGATATATCACACAATAGGGTCCAAGTGGACAAAGTGAAAATTGCATTAACATAAACAATTGGAATGGTATGAATAGTGATTAATGAATAAAAGCTAAAATAAAATGACATTAAAGTAAATGGCTTGAAATTAAAATTTAGTTGTTAATGAGTTAGAAGTTAGTATTGTTTTGCTTTTGCTTTTCATTTTTTAAGACATTCTTTGGAGAACACTCAACCCACTTATCACAAGCATGGATCCTTGAGGCAAGACATCTTCCAAAGGAAGGAAAAAAAGGCCAAGTTTCCATACAATACCATGAAAGAGGGGAGATTTACAATCTCACTAACTAGAATGATATGCCTTTTGTGTCGCCAATTTAGCGCTATGTTAAGCAATCGTAATTGGACTTATGTAGAAGTCACAACTATTTGAGGTCGGGCAATAGAATTTTGATGTTAATGCATGTTAGAGACATAGTATAATGGACTATGCTCATGAAATATACTATAAGACCCCAATTTTAACCCTAAGATCCCTCATGCAATTCCATCATACGCATTAGCATTAGGATCATACCTTGGCATCCTCCTTACCCCTCTTTCATTGGGTTTGTTTTGGGAGAGATCACCAAGCACTTTGTGATTGTATCATACTTTTATTTTATCATTTCCCTAACCAAATTACCAAAAATATGTCTTTGCATTTGTCTAACTCTTTTGTAGGAAGGGCATGATTCCATTGATTCATCAAGTTCACATCTAGGGTTTGAGACCCTCAGGAACAAAAAACACAACCAAGAATTGATCCAAGAATGGTTATGAGAATCATACATGAGTCCCAATGTTCTCTACATGTTATATTTATCATGTTTACTTCAAGAGTTTGAGGGTGATTTGCCTTGGAAACCCTAGTTTGACTGGGTATCTTGAGTAACTTCCCCAACAAGCTATCTCACCAATTAATAAAATTTATGAAGGGAAACTTCAAAATTCATCATCTTATGCATATATGATCTACCATGAGCCAAGAAAGTCAAAAGAATTAGAAGTTAGCAAGTTGGTTGATTGTGGTTGGCCAGATGGATTCATCAAACAAAACTAGGTCTCCCTAGACCCTATCGCCTACAATTTTCACAATATGAAAATGTTTCCAAGAGAAACATTACTCTAAATGACATTCCAAACAACTTTCATGTTGAGACCCAGAGCTAGTTTTGCTTGGAAAATCATTTTCTATGTTGAAACATTATAGGTCATTTTGTCTAAACCCTAATTTGAAAGTAAACCTCCCAAGGCCATAACTTGCTCAATTTTTATGATATGAAAGATTTCCAAGTATCACAATCAAATTCAATGTGTATAATTCAACTTTCATGTTTGGAGTGGGAGATAATTCAACTTTTTTGAGCATGTGATATGAGATTACATTATAGGTCACTTTTGACCTATACCATTGATCAAGTGATTTTTCCAAACTTCAAAAATGCATAACTCTATCATTTTAAATCCAAATGACATTAAATTTCTTTGAGAGATCTACAACTTTAATGAAGACACGTTTCTCATTTGAAGCTCATATAAAAAGTTAAGCAAGGTGGAATATTGAGACATATGGCTTTACACTATATGTAAAAAATTTCCAAACTTCCACCTCAAATTTCTCCAAGTTGCAAGCTCCAAATGGAAAAGTGTTGAACATTAAAGTTGTTCCTCTTGATCTCACCTTTCAAAAGAGCTCAAATTCATTCATTTTGGACAAGCAATGCATAGGTTGTGTATGGCATGAACATGGTGTCATCACTTGGGAAAGATCAAACTTCAAACCCAAATGTACACTTGCCTTGTAATCCAAGCTGAATTCAGACTATCTAACATTCATTTGTGGACTTATGGAAATGATTTTATGGGCCTATGTGCGCCCATGCACCCATGCATCATCAATGACCAAATTTGGAAAGTGATTTCAAGTGTGCAAATATCAATGGTTTCAGCTATAAATAGAGCCTCATATGCTCAGCAATGAAGAGACATTGGCGCCAGCTTTGATCCCCCATCCCTAAACCTCACTTTACAAAGGATAAACCTGAGAACTAAGGGTACCATGTTGTTCTACTAAATGAGTATTACATGTTTGCTTCAAATTTTGTTTGATTTGGTGGAGAGATGAGAGGTAGAAGTGAGCATGGTGGGGTCGAGTATAGGGTTTTGTTGTGCATGGCTGAAGGTTTAATATGGAGAGGTGGCGAGTTGTGATGGAGTGTTGTTTGTTTTTGTCTTTTTGCGTTTAAAATAAGGTGACCAATTGATATGGTTGTGTATTTTTTCCCCCACCCCCCTTGTTCTGGCCCATTTTCATTGTTAACTGTTTGCCTTTTATTAAAATTGCTAGCACACACCCCATTGTTCCTTTTCTTTAACATTTATTTCTTTTTCTTTTTAATTTTTGATTTAAATACTTCATTTTATCCAAAAATCCCAAACAAAATCAGGAATGATCTTTTGCATGTTATTTAATTTTATATATTTTTTAATTTCATTTTTTTAAATATTTTTTTTATAATTAAATGTGCTTAGTTGAACTAGTTTTAAATGTTAGAGTTTAATTCTTGATCTTCCTTTTTTGATTTTGGTCCAAATTTTTGTACACATGTAGACACATGTATATAGGTCCAAATTTTTGCTTGTTGACACCTCTTGAAGTTTGGAGGTCATATTTAATGCTTTGAAGAGGACTTTTCCACTGTCCCATGACCTATAACCACACCTATTTTGATCTTTGTTTATCTTGTTGAATTTTGATAAAGGATTCCTTTTCTAGGATGATATCTTTACTTGTTTACCAAGTTACTTGACTTTGATTTGTGTGTGATGTTTTGATGACTTCTCTTCTTGATCTTGAACCTCATATTGAGATAAATTATTGACCAAGTCACACATCCCTTGATGTCATGTGTGTGATGTCTTTGTTTGATTTCTTCTTGCTTAAGCTTCTTTGAACTTGTGTGATTGTTTGCCTATCTTTGACCATAGTTTTTGTGATTCATTCGTGATGCTTGAGTGACTTGTATGTTGAGTTTAATATGTTATTTACTTCAAACTTATGTGATTTGATACCATTTTTTCCATAATTCTACTTCATCTACACTTTCTTGAAGTTCATTTTGCTTTTAGGATCATGACTATGGTTTGATTTTGATCATGACTATGGTTTGATTTTGATCATTACTTGTCTCAATCTTTGAGTGTGCTTTGATATGATGCCTTTGTGATGTATTGAGTTTATTATGTGTATTAACACCATGTATATGATCTCATTCATTTTTATGTAATTTTCCATGTTTAATTGCTCACACACTTGTTTTCATTTCCCTTTACAACTTTGAATGATGCTTGTCTACTTTGGTGCTTGTACGATGGATTCAATACCTATTTGAACTTCTTCTTGATTTTTAGACTTTTGAATAACATGTCTATGTTTGTCTCTTCCTTATTTCGCAAATCCTTCTCTTTACTTGTTTTGTTTATTAGCATTGCATGAGGACTTATGTCCATTTATGGTTGTGTGGTTGTCATTCCTTGTATGATTTAATTTGAGAATCTTTTTTAAGTATACTTAGGTGATGATGATAGGTCCTTGATGTGTTTTCTACTGCCTTATATGACTTCTCATCTCATTCTCTTCACTTCACTCTTCTCATGTCATAATAGATAAATAACAATCTCACGTACATCATGCAAGAACAAATAAAGATACCAAGCTTATTCACAAAAATTATATTTCAAATATGGAATAAAAATAGCACGAAGTCACTATAAGCATATAAATTGAAATACACCATATTTGAAGTGAATGTTCATGAATTAGTTCATACATCAAGCATATCAAGGATTTGGAACATAGACAACATGAAAAAGTAAAAGGCTTACTTTTAAAAAGGGAAATGAAACAATATTACCTCGCTTATGAATTTGATGAAGGATGCACTCATATGTGATTGAATATCCATGGAAAGTTAGAACAAAAGTATATAAAGTGCATCCAACAAATCATATTTAGGCAAGATTTGAGATATCAAGTATGCCCAATTCCGTTCGAATGTTGAAAAACGGTTCAGTCGCAAGAGGTTTTTAAAAGATATCCACAAGTTGATTTTTGCTATCAACATGCTCAAATACGACATCTCATTTTTTAACATGGTCACGTAGGAAGTGGTGACGTATCTCAATATGTTTAGTGCAAGAATGTAACACCATATTTTTGGTTAGATTAATATCACTAGTGTTATCACACATAATAGGAATATGTTATAGTTTAATATCAAAATCAAGTAGTTATTGTTTGAGCCACAAAATATGAGCACAACAACTACTGGCTGCTACGCATTCTACCTCGACAATTGACAAAGCAAGGGGAACCTCTTTCTTGCAATACTAACTTACTAAGTAGTTTGAAAACATGTGGCAAGTTCCACTAGTACTTTTCCTATCTGATTCACAACCAGAAAAATAGGAATCGGGATAACCAACCAAGTTACAATCACTTCTCTTGGAATACCAAAGCCCATACTTAGATGTACCATGAAGATATCTAAGAATGTGTTTTACATATTTTAAATGTGATTCCTTAGGTAACGAGTCGATTGATAACGAGCGCACATGCAAACGCAAAACATAATGTCTGACCTAGATGCAGTAAGATATATAAGAGATCCAATCATACCTCTATACTTCTTGACATCAACATCCTTACCATTTTTTTTTATCTTTTTCCATGTTTCCATTTGTGGGCATTATAGTGTCAATTGATTTTGCATCTTCCTTATAAAATCTATTTAAAAGTTCGTTGCAATATTTTGTTTGACACATGAATGTCCCTTTGTTAAGTTGCTTGATTTGAAGACCAAGAAAGTAATTCAACTCCCCCATGAGACTCATCTTAAACTCATCCTGCATTAGCTTAGAAAACTCCTTGACTAATTTCTTGTTAGTGGAACCAAAGATGATATCATCAACATAAACTTGAACTAGAAGAGCAAGTTTTCCTTGACACTTAATGAAATGTGTAGTATCTTCCTTCCCTCTATATTATCCTTGAGCGATTAAAAACTTACTAAGTCGCTCATACCAATCCTAGGTACTTGTTTGAGACCATACAAATCTCATTTTAGTTTGTAAACATGATTAGGATATTGATGATTTTCAAAATAGGGAGGTTGAGAAACACACACTTCCTCATTAATATATCCATTAAGGAAAGCACTTGTCACGCCCATTTGAAATAGTTTGAAACGATTGGAGCAAGAAAAAACATAATAGTATAGAATACATGTGAAGATATTAAGACTAAAACCATCTAAATTGAAACACACCATGGTTATCAATTGAAATTTATGGAAATGAACACTCATAACATGTATCATACACCAAGTATATCATTTACCTTTGAAAAATAAATAGGTAAAAGAAAGAACTTACTTAAAAAGAGAAAATTGAAATGATATTACCTCACTGTATGAATGACTAAGGATGCACTTTCATTCCACAAGGAACTCTCTAACAAAAGTTAAAATAAATGCAAAACGTGCCACAAAACCTTTTGACATCAAAGTTCTTACCACTTTTCTCTTTGTCAAAGAACCCGAAAGTGTGATTTGTAAAGTATCTAAGAAAATTATTAATATAATGATCATCCTTTTTGGTTGGACTTTAATTCTTGTCATTTTCATGATAGTTATCTTGCTCCTCCTCGGGTCTCATCGTCTTAGGTTGATCAATCACTTATTCAATGTACTTGAGTATGTCTTTTGAAGATATACCTACATCGTAAAACGAAATACCTTTTCAAACATTTCTCGGATATGAAACATTAAAAATAATCTACAGATGTTTTACTAGTTAATGAACACTAGTTGTTGACTTCTTTGGTCATACAACCCTTATTTCTTGCCACAAAGTCAATGAAATAGGGAGATGTCACCCGTTATATGTCTTGAGCATCCGCAAACCAGATCCCATACTATCTTCTTAGAGCCAAGACATTTATCTTGCAATATCAACAAAAATTCCTAGGTACCTGTTGTACCCCAAAATTTACCCTCTTATTTTCATCCCTAATTGGCTTATGTTTTATCATCATATACATTCATGCATATCATTGTTTCTATGGTTATGAGATTAAGGTATCTCTCTTATGACCTTCTTTAGGCTTTAGAAGAGAGTGAGGTGACAATTAGTGCAAGGAGGGTGAGATATCCTCGACTTCATGATTACTTAAGCTACAAGGGGTTTCTTATTCCCTAAGACATATCAAATGGTCCATTACTTCATCAGTTGATTGAGAATTTCAAATTATTGGAAGTTGATCATACTCTACTATCTTTCGGTCCCTGAGCTAGAAGTGTTGATTATCTCAGTGTGTGGCATACCCATGGAAATATTTTTGAATCATATTCATCATATCATTATACAAGACATCTTTATCTTAAAAGTTTCTCCACTTTCCCCAGAAGAATCGGGGTTGTGAAGTTGTGCACTCATCTCCTATCTTTTTGGATTGAAATTAGGGTTTGTGATAAAATCAGTTTATTATGATCTTTTGAGCAAGACTTGATTTCATGGTATCCTATGTGTCCTTAAGTGTCTATGTATGAAAAATTGGCAATCAATTTTAATCAGAAGAGGTTCAATTCCTCAGATGACTAATAATTTGATTAAATTAGGGGAAAAGTCAACTGAGAAGATCAAAAAGTCAAGTCATGATTTTTTGGTCAAAAGTGTGTTTTAAAAGTCAAATATGGTCTATGGTTGAAATTTAAGCAAGAAAAGTCAAGAGATTCATGAAAAATTAAAGACTTTGAAAAGTTGCCAAAATTGGAAATTATGGTTTTGAAGGAAAGTTACTTTTTTTGGCTAGTTTACAACTAATTTTAGTTAACTTCATGGCCATTTTCACCTAGATTCAAGCTTCATTTCAAGAAAACTTAAAAAGTAAAATTGTATTACAAAGTTTTCTCTTTCCAATGGTTCCAAGAACTCCTCATTTGGTTTAATACAACTCAAGTTATTCTCTTTCAAAATAAAGACCTTGAAGTTATAATTGGTTTGTACTTAGTACATTTTTTGCCAAGTGTTTAATTTGTTTCAAGTAACTACTTTCGAGGCCATTTTTGAGCTGCTTCTTGGCTTCATTCCAAAATGACTTCAACATCAAAGTTGAAGATCGCATTCCCCTCTTTATTTTAGCATCAACAAGTTTCTCATTTGGTGTTTTAATGAGCAAGTTATATAGCAACAAAGTTGGGTCCTCAAAATTGTCAAAGGATCTATAATTTACATGCATGTGTTGTACCCCTAAATTTGCCCTCCCCTTTTTCGCCTGAGTATCTAATCACTTGATCAAGAGATGGCTTGCATACATCCATAACTCATCCACATGCATCATTCCTCATGGATTCAGAAGAAACTTGGGCCCATAAAGCTAGGGCTCACACAGGTATCAAGATCCAAAGGCATGGTTTGATTCACACCATCAGCATGGAAGATGTGAACCCTAATAATGGTGGTGAAATTTTGACTTCAACAAAATTGTGATCTAGACAACCTGGGGCATTCAAAACCCTAATTTCTCAAGGCAGGATCTATGTGAGCTTCCCTAGGCCTCATCTTGGTCTCCAAAGCCCTAGTCAGGAGATGGTAATCAGAGGAACTTGGTGGCTTGGTTGTGTATTCATTGGCAATTTGCTTGACCTAATTTGGAGCCTTGGTCTTAGTTCAAAGTCTTTGGTGCTATTCATTTGGTTGTGGACACATCTTTGGTCCTGGTCATCTCAACAATCAACCCCTGTGTTTCAAGCCACTTGTTGGTCATTCCATTGGTTCATGGACACTTTGTCAAAACCCTAGCCTTGTGGTCTCATTTGATGGCTTTGTCCACATACATTATTAGTCAATCTATTTTTCAAAAGTCCAACATCCAAGTCATAAAACGAGACAATTTGGAAACCAATTTCAATCAATTTTCAAACCATTTCAATCCATTTCATTTTAAAACATCACATATGATTCCATACAAGAAAATACAAAATTTGACATTTTTGACCAACTGTTGACTTTGGTCAACAATTGACTTTTTGGTAAACTTTGACCAAAGTCAACCCAAATCTATTAAACCCTAAATTCACCCGTAATTGTCCATTGAATATCCATTTACAAAGAAATCACAAAGAAAATACATTTTGACCATTTGTTGACTTTGGTCAACAGTTGACTATTTGGTCAACTTTGACCAAAGTCAACCCTCACTTGCTTTTGCCCATTGAAACTTGGCCTGGCCCTTTTGCTTCAATGCACATCCCATCCTGATGTTTGTTGATGTTTTCTTGGTAGCTTCCATTACAAGTAACACATATGGTGCACCATGACTTTGTAGCTTTTGGACCATTAACCATTTGCCACTGGCCTGCCCCTAACCAATGACCAAGGAATCCTGTAACAGTCCAACCATGTTCAGTGCTTATCACCCTTGGCTTGAAAAAAAAATAGTTCACCATACATGCTTGATCCACTAGCCTTATTGCACTTTGTTTTGCCTTGCTACTATTGGACAAAGGCATGAGGAGTGTGCTACAAAAGTTCCTGCTGCTAGATGAAACCTTGCCAAGGACAAATGCAGCCACCAAAGTTCTGCAGCTAGCATGGAATGTAACACCCCGATTAAAATAAGAGAATTATTTAATTGAGTTAATATTATTTTATTAATTTAATTAAATAAAGTTGAATTATTGGATTATTATCATTATTTTGGAATAATAATTATTATTGGAAAATATATAAGTGGAATAAGAGAAAAGGTTTTCATTTTTTGGAAAAGGTTTTTACGTGAAAACTGAGAAGCTGCAGAGAAGAGGAAAAAGGGCAAAGAGCTGTAGAGAAAAGGTTGGAGAACGGAAAAGCTTGAAGCTCGAAGAGTTGCCGGATTGTTAAGGTAAGGGGGGTTTATCGTCGTTTAATGGGTATTATCGATTAACATGTAATGGGTAGTGATAAGCCGTCGATTGACCCTAATTGGGATTTAGAATGCTGAGAAATTATGTTGAATAAGTTGTATTAAAGCTGAAATTGAATTCGTGTTTGAGTGTATTGTGAATTTCTGAGCGTATAGCTTTTTACGGAAGTTGAATCGGAGGTCCGGAAGTCCTCCAACGGCGGAAAATGCGGAAACTCTGCATTCTGCCTTGTGTTAGCGCAGGAACTGCTGTTTCGCCTCCGTTAACCGGTTAACCCAGGGTGTTAACCGGTTAACACTGTTATAAATTGTGAAAAATGTTGAGTTTTGCCTGCGTTAACCGGTTAACCTATAGCGTTAACCGGTTAACACTGTTGCGTTTTGCCTGGAAGTGTAATTTTCCTGCGTTAACCGGTTAACCTATAGCGTTAACCGGTTAACACTGTTGCAGTATGTAAAAATGGTTGATTTTTGATGATGTAAGTGTAATTGGTGATTGGCCTATTGTATCCAATTGTGATAAATAAATTCGTGGAGTCTATGTTGCGCAATGTTGATGCAATTATGTTGATAAGTTGTTTTGTGGAAAATATTAAGTTGTAGGCTGATGAGCCAAAGTTGAATATAAGTTGTTTTGTTGAAAATGCTGAGTTGTAGGCTGATGAGCCAAAGTTGATTTTTAAGTTGTTGTTGCTGAAAAAGCTGTTATGTTGTCGTTGTTATTATGTTGTTGAACTTTCAAGTCGTACATGCCATATACATTCATATGCATTAAGTCGGGGCTTTTGCTCACACCACGTTGGCCTGGATTGGCAAAATTATGGGGCTTTTGCTCACACCACGTTGGCCTGGATTGGCAAAATTATGGGGCTTTTGCTCACACCACGTTTGCCTGGATTGGCAAAAATTTTAAGTTGAAAGTTGAAGGCTTATGCCTTGATGCCCACTAAACTGGCAATGATTTTAAGTTGGGAGTTTTACTCCAAATGGTACCACATGCATGAAGAGTCGAGTCTTATTTGAGTTGCATTTACGTTGTGTTTGAATATGATGTTGAGTTGAATATGCTGCTACCGAATGCATGATATGATGTGGGTGATTAACGTGTAAAGTTACTTAACATAACATGATGATTTATAATATTTGTTATATCGATTGAGGAACTCACCCTTACAGTTATATTTTTCAGGTAACGAGCAGTGAGTTGAGTAGAAGCTAGTGCTTGAAGTCTAGAGTGGTTTTAGTGGGTCATGCTCTGATAGATGTAACATCGGGACGGGATGTTTTATTTGTTGAATAAATGTTAATTTTAAGATATTACAGATGTTGAATGTTTCTATCCGCTGCGAATTTTTAAAGAAGTGTTTATGTTGAATTAAATAATGAGCATGACTGATTTTTACGGTGAATTATGTGAGGTATTATGTGACACCCTTGGTGCATGATTACTCTGATATTGATTTATATGCTGTTGTTTTAATTAAATATTTGGGGTATTTAGAAGGGTGTTACATTAGTGGTATCAGAGCCGGTCGGTCTGTCCGGCCAGTTGTCGTGTCGTTACTGTCTAACAATTGTGTAATTGTTATTAATCTAACGTTAAGTTGTGTTGTATTGATAAGTTGAAATGGCTGGAAGGAATGACGCTGCAATGGCTGCCGCAATGCAAGCAATGGCACAAGCGGTGCAGAACTTGCCAAATGCTGGTGGTGATGCTGGGTCACGTAGCTTGGCGACTTTTCAGAGAGAGAATCCGCCGGTGTTTAAAGGGAAGCATGATCCAGATGCAGCCTTGGGATGGTTGAAAGAGATTGAGAGAATCTTCCGTGTTATGGATTGCACTCCAGCTCAGAAGGTTCGGTATGGTACTCACATGCTAGCAGTCGAAGCTGATGACTGGTGGCTAGAGACTCACGAGAGGTTGACCGTGGCAGGTGAAGTCATTACTTGGGATGTATTCCGTAGGGAATTTCTGAGGAAGTATTATCCGGAAGATGTCCGTGGTAAGAAGGAAATTGAATTCCTTGAGCTGAAGCAAGGAAACATGTCTGTCACTGATTATGCTGCGAAATTTGTGGAGCTGTCCAAATTTTATCCTCATTACACTGGTGGTGGTGCTGAATTTTCGAAGTGCATCAAGTTTGAGAACGGATTGCGCTCTGAAATTAAGAAGGCTGTTGGGTATCAGAAGATACACATTTTCACTGAATTGGTTGATAGCTGCAGGATATTTGAAGAGGACAATAATGCTCATTACAAGATTGTCAGTGATCGCAGAGGCAAGCAACATCAAAACCGTGGCAAGCCGTATGATGTTCCAGCTGGAAAAGGGAGACAAAGAGCTACTCCGGCTCAGAGAGCTAGTGGGGGAGGTGCTCCTGCTGGTATAGTTTGCTTCAAATGTGGTCAAGCTGGTCATAAGAGTAATGTATGCATTGCTGAAGTAAAGAGGTGTTTTCGCTGTGGTAAGATTGGCCATGCAATAGCTGATTGCAAGCACAAGGAAGTGATTTGTTTTAATTGCGGAGAAGAAGGGCATATTGGAAGTCAGTGTCAGAAACCGAAGAAAGGGAATCAGTCAGGAGGCAAGGTCTTTGCTTTATCGAGTTCTGAGACTTCTGCAGATGATCGTTTGATCCGAGGTACGTGTTATATTAATGGCTTTCCTCTTGTAGCTATTATTGACACAGGTGCGACTCATTCCTTTATATCTTTGGATTGTGCTGTGAAACTTAAGTTAGAGATATCTGAGATGTTTGGTAGTATGGTAATTGATACTCCTGCGAAGGGTTCAGTGACTACTACTTCGGTTTGTTTAAATTGTCCTTTGAGTATTTTTGGTAGGGACTTTGGGATGGACCTAGTGTGTCTTCCACTAGTGCAGATTGATGTTATTCTGGGTATGAACTGGTTGGTGTTTAACCGAGTTTCTATCAATTGTTTTGATAAGACTGTGATATTTCCTGAGAGGGAGGGAGGAAAGAGTTTGTTTCTATCAGCAAGGCAAGTGAATGAAGAAGTAACTGATGGGGCAGAGTTGTTTATGCTGTTAGCGACTTTGGAGGCTAAAGATAAACTGGTGATTGGCAATCTAGCCGTGGTATGTGATTTTCCTGATGTGTTTCCGGAAGAAGTGAATGAATTGCCGCCAGAGCGTGAAGTGGAGTTCTCTATTGACTTGGTACCTGGTACTAGGCCGATATCGATGGCTCCGTACCGTATGTCTGCTGTTGAGTTAACTGAATTGAAGAGTCAGTTGGAAGATCTATTGGATAAGAAATTTATTCGTCCGAGTGTGTCACCGTGGGGTGCACCAGTGCTATTGGTTAAGAAGAAAGAAGGTACTATGAGGTTGTGTGTGGACTACAGGCAACTGAATAAAGTGACGATCAAGAATCGGTATCCTTTGCCGAGGATTGATGATTTGATGGATCAGTTGGTTGGTGCAAGTGTGTTCAGTAAAATAGATTTGAGATCTGGGTATCATCAGATCCGTGTGAAAACAGAGGATATTCAGAAGACTTCTTTCAGAACAAGGTATGGACACTATGAGTATTCTGTAATGCCTTTTGGTGTGACTAATGCGCCTGGAGTATTTATGGAGTATATGAATAGGATTTTCCATCCGTACCTAGACCAGTTTGTTGTGGTGTTTATTGATGACATTTTGGTGTATTCGAAATCTGAAGAAGAGCATGCTGAGCATTTGAGAGTAGTTTTAGAAGTTCTACGAGAAAAGAAGTTATTTGCTAAACTCTCTAAATGTGAATTTTGGTTGGAAGAGGTTAGTTTTCTTGGTCATGTGATTTCAAGAGGTGGTGTTGCTGTTGATCCTTCTAAGATAGAAGCGGTATCTAAGTGGGAAGCTCCGAAGTCTGTTGCTGAGATTCGAAGTTTTCTTGGTTTGGCTGGTTATTATAGGAAGTTCATTGAGGGATTTTCTAAGTTGGCGTTACCGTTTACGATGTTGACTAGAAAGGGGCAAGCGTTTGTTTGGGACTCAAAATGTGAAGAAGGTTTCCAAGAGCTAAAGAGAAGGTTGACTACTGCTCATATTCTGATATTACCGAGTTCGTCGGAATCATTTGAAGTTTATTGCGATGCTTCATTGTTGGGTTTGGGTGGCGTGTTGATGCAGAATAAGCAGGTTATAGCTTATGCTTCAAGACAGCTGAGGGTTCATGAGAGGAACTATCCGACGCACGATTTAGAGTTGGCAGCTGTGGTGTTTGTTCTGAAGTTATGGAGACATTACTTGTACGAGTCAAGATTTGAGGTTTTCAGTGACCACAAAAGTTTAAAGTATTTGTTTGACCAGAAAGAGCTGAATATGAGGCAGAGAAGATGGTTAGAGTTTCTGAAGGATTATGACTTTGGTTTGAATTACCATCCGGGTAAAGCAAACGTAGTGGCTGATGCATTGAGTCGGAAATCATTACATATATCTATGTTAATGGTTAAGGGATTGGATTTGATTGAGCAGTTTAGAGACTTGAGTTTGGTGTGTGAGAGTACTCACAATAATGTTAAATTGGGAATGTTGAAGTTGACAAGTGGTATTCTGGATGAGATCAGAGAGGGTCAGAAATCTGATATGCTTTTGGTTGATAAGTTGACTCTAGTGAATCAAGGTCAAGGTGGCGAATTCAGAGTTGATGAGAATGGTATTTTGAAGTTTGGTAGTCGGGTGTGTATTCCGGAGGTTACCGAGCTTAAGAAGAGTATTCTTGAGGAAGGACATCGTAGTGGTCTGAGTATTCATCCTGGAGCTACAAAGATGTATCATGATTTGAAGAAGTTATTTTGGTGGCCGGGAATGAAAAGAGAAATTGCGAGTTTTGTCTATTCTTGTTTGACTTGTCAGAAGTCAAAGATTGAGCATCAGAAGCCGTCTGGGCTAATGCAACCGTTGGCTATTCCAGAGTGGAAGTGGGATAGTATCAGTATGGATTTTGTTTCTGGGTTACCGAGGACAAGTAAGAATTTTGAAGCTATTTGGGTGATTGTTGACAGATTAACGAAATCGGCTCATTTCATTCCGATCAGAATGGATTATCCGTTAGAGAAATTGGCTGAGTTGTATATTGAGAAGATTGTAAGTTTGCATGGTATTCCGTCGAGTATTGTTTCGGACAGAGATCCTAGATTTACATCGAAGTTCTGGGAAGGTTTGCAGAGAGCTTTGGGAACTAAGCTGAGATTGAGTTCTGCATATCATCCGCAGACTGATGGTCAGACTGAGAGGACGATTCAGTCATTAGAAGATCTTTTGAGAGCTTGTGTTTTGGAAAAAGGAGGTGGTTGGGATTGTTATTTACCGTTGATTGAGTTCACCTACAACAATAGTTTTCATTCGAGCATTGGTAAGGCGCCGTTTGAAGCTTTGTATGGTAGGAGATGTCGGACACCGTTATGTTGGTGTGAGTCCGGTGAGAGTGCTGTGGTAGGACCGGAAATTGTTCAACAGACTACAGAAAAGATTAAGATGATTCAGGAGAAGATGAGGATGGCTCAGAGTCGTCAGAAGAGTTATCATGACAAGAGGAGGAAGTCACTTGAGTTTCAAGAGGGAGATCATGTGTTTCTTCGTGTTACTCCGATAACAGGTGTTGGTCGGGCTTTGAAGTCGAAGAAGTTGACACCTCGATTTATTGGTCCTTATCAGATTTTAGAGAGGATAGGAGAGGTAGCCTATCGTATCGCTTTACCGCCGTCACTTGCGAATTTGCATGAGGTTTTTCATGTGTCTCAGTTGAGGAGGTACATTCATGATCCGTCGCATGTAGTCCAAGTGGATGATGTACAGGTGAGAGATAACCTGACTGTTGAAACATCGCCTATGAGGATCGAGGATCGAGAGTTGAAGCAGTTGCGGGGTAAAGAGATTGCCTTAGTGAAGGTAGCTTGGGGGGGACCAGCAGGTGGCAATGTGACTTGGGAACTGGAGAGTCAGATGAAGGAGTCCTATCCAGAGTTATTCGTTTGAGGTATGTTTTCGAGGACGAAAACTCTTTTAGTGGGGGAGAGTTGTAACACCCCGATTAAAATAAGAGAATTATTTAATTGAGTTAATATTATTTTATTAATTTAATTAAATAAAGTTGAATTATTGGATTATTATCATTATTTTGGAATAATAATTATTATTGGAAAATATATAAGTGGAATAAGAGAAAAGGTTTTCATTTTTTGGAAAAGGTTTTTACGTGAAAACTGAGAAGCTGCAGAGAAGAGGAAAAAGGGCAAAGAGCTGTAGAGCAAAGGTTGGAGAACGGAAAAGCTTGAAGCTCGAAGAGTTGCCGGATTGTTAAGGTAAGGGGGGTTTATCGTCGTTTAATGGGTATTATCGATTAACATGTAATGGGTAGTGATAAGCCGTCGATTGACCCTAATTGGGATTTAGAATGCTGAGAAATTATGTTGAATAAGTTGTATTAAAGCTGAAATTGAATTCGTGTTTGAGTGTATTGTGAATTTCTGAGCGTATAGCTTTTTACGGAAGTTGAATCGGAGGTCCGGAAGTCCTCCAACGGCGGAAAATGCGGAAACTCTGCATTCTGCCTTGTGTTAGCGCAGGAACTGCTGTTTCGCCTGCGTTAACCGGTTAACCTAGGGTGTTAACCGGTTAACACTGTTATAAATTGTGAAAAATGTTGAGTTTTGCCTGCGTTAACCGGTTAACCTATAGCGTTAACCGGTTAACACTGTTGCGTTTTGCCTGGAAGTGTAATTTTCCTGCGTTAACCGGTTAACCTATAGCGTTAACCGGTTAACACTGTTGCAGTATGTAAAAATGGTGATTTTTATGATGTAAGTGTAATTGGTGATTGGCCTATTGTATCCAATTGTGATAAATAAATTCGTGGAGTCTATGTTGCGCAATGTTGATGCAAATATGTTGATAAGTTGTTTTGTGGAAAATATTAAGTTGTAGGCTGATGAGCCAAAGTTGAATATAAGTTGTTTTGTTGAAAATGCTGAGTTGTAGGCTGATGAGCCAAAGTTGATTTTTAAGTTGTTGTTGCTGAAAAAGCTGTTATGTTGTCGTTGTTATTATGTTGTTGAACTTTCAAGTCGTACATGCCATATACATCATATGCATTAAGTCGGGGCTTTTGCTCACACCACGTTGGCCTGGATTGGCAAAATTATGGGGCTTTTGCTCACACCACGTTGGCCTGGATTGGCAAAATTATGGGGCTTTTGCTCACACCACGTTGGCCTGGATTGGCAAAAATTTTAAGTTGAAAGTTGAAGGCTTATGCCTTGATGCCCACTAAACTGGCAATGATTTTAAGTTGGGAGTTTTACTCCAAATGGTACCACATGCATGAAGAGTCGAGTCTTATTTGAGTTGCATTTACGTTGTGTTTGAATATGATGTTGAGTTGAATATGCTGCTACCGAATGCATGATATGATGTGGGTGATTAACGTGTAAAGTTACTTAACATAACATGATGATTTATAATATTTGTTATATCGATTGAGGAACTCACCCTTACAGTTATATTTTTCAGGTAACGAGCAGTGAGTTGAGTAGAAGCTAGTGCTTGAAGTCTAGAGTGGTTTTAGTGGGTCATGCTCTGATAGATGTAACATCGGGACGGGATGTTTTATTTGTTGAATAAATGTTAATTTTAAGATATTACAGATGTTGAATGTTTCTATCCGCTGCGAATTTTTAAAGAAGTGTTTATGTTGAATTAAATAATGAGCATGACTGATTTTTACGGTGAATTATGTGAGGTATTATGTGACACCCTTGGTGCATGATTACTCTGATATTGATTTATATGCTGTTGTTTTAATTAAATATTTGGGGTATTTAGAAGGGTGTTACATGGAAGAGTGGAAGTAGTTGTGTACAATAGAGGTTTCGTTCACCAAATGGTCTTGTAACCACACTATGCACACTCTTGCCAAACAACATGATTACCAGACCTGCAATAAGAGAATCGAACCAAATGATTGGTAAGGTATTGACAAAGGTCATGATCATATCAATATGACCCTACTGCAATAAAATAACAGTGAACCATTAGAAGGATTAGTGCCTCACCATGATGCAGCAACAGGTTTAGCAGAACAAGCAGTTGAATTAACTCCTGAACACCAACTCCCCAAGCCATGAACAAGGAAGTATCATAAGCCAACATTACATCATCCTACTGCAGAACCCCTGTTGTTGCAGCATATGAGTCAAATGGTAGAGGATACAATCAATTTGCAAGACTATATGCTACAGCATGGCATGAATACAACAACAGACTGGTCCTACAAAACTGCATACAGCCATTCGCCAAGTTAACTTGCAGTAAGGAAATGGTTGCAAACCTAAGGTAGCCTATGAATCTACAACAAACATGTTCTAACTTCATACCAAACACCAAGGGTCAAGCCAAACCTCCAAAGCTTGTGTCAAACACAACAGTTATTAGGAGCCATAAACCCAAACATGTACATTACACAAAACTGACCTGACCATTGTGACATTCCCACATGCTTTTGGCTTTGAGTTTATAATGATGGAGAAGGCTCATGGAAAGCTTCAGCTTGAGACTTATCCCTACAGAAACAGTCCAATCCAAGTTGGTTAGCATCATGTTTAAGAAGTTCAATATGGCATAACAAACAGCACATCTAAATAAATCCTGCAGCAAAATAGGGCAAGCAGACATAATCATCAAGCCAAGGTATAACAACTACAATGAGGTTCTTAGTGAAAGCAGTCAAGCTGTTCAGTCCAAAACAACATGAAATAATTTGGAAAATGCAATCCATCATCATTAGCTAGTAACAATAGGTTGTATCCAAGGTGAGAAGTCAGAAACATATTGCAGCCTACCTGGTTTAAGTCCAAGCCCTTGAATTTTAGCCTAATGCAAACCTGAAAAACAAGTTGAAGCCATGATGCACAAGGCAAACTGGACAAAACAGCAGCAAATTCAGGATACCATTACCTTGCTACCATGGCCTTGCAAGACCAATTCTTGTGCTGCAGCAAGAGAAATAAAAGAGGGCAAGGAAGTGAGGGCACACAGTGGGATTGGAACATATGAAACATCAACCACAACCTGCATCAACATGAACAAAAATAGACCAATTATGAACACCAAACCATTACAATATAACAGGGCATGGTTTAACAAGCTGACATACCAACTCAATGTGCACATGTGCTAGCCATTGAACATCCCAAGCCGGCATATCACAGGCCATGACCAAATTTGTACCATGAGTTGGATTCAGTGAACATGATCAAGTCTGTAGTAACAAAGCATGAGCCATTGGCAATGAAATCAGTGGAGCATATGAAAGATGAAAGAAAAGGAGATGCGCATGTTAAGCTTGCAAGGCATTGAATAAAAGCATAGGCCAAAATGCAAACCAAAACACTTGCACTCAATGACCAGTTCAGCAGGTTACCTTTGATTCATTGGTTTAGTCCTAATTCTAAAAGCTACCTGTTACAGCCAGTGCACATCCAAAAATCCTTAACCTTCATGCTTCATCATTCCAAGCCAAGTGAAGTTACTTAAACTCAACTAGTAACTTGGACAATAGGTCACTAAAAAACACTCCAACATAACTTGAATCTCCTTCTAACCTACAACATCCAGTGGAAGTTCTTCTCATTCACTCATTAACTGATTTTAACCAACTGAGTTGATTCTATCTAACTGAGTTTCACCATGAACTCAGTGAGTTGAATGCAACTAACTCCTAGCCTAAATATAATTATTTCCAATCCTAACTCCAAGCCTAAACAATCCCAAACCTAGACTCTATATAAACATTTCATCACTCTCAGTTTCAACACTTTGGAACCCTGCGAATTTAGGCAAACTCTCTGCAATCTCTCACCCTCACCAAAGCTCTCTTATTCTCTCTCATAGAAAAGCCATTGAAGCTTCAGATTGAAGCTTCAATTCAGCTTGAGCTAAGCCACTTCACTCTCACTTTTTTATGACGTTTAAGAAGAAGAAGAAGGAGACGAAAAGAATAAGAAGAAGGAAGAATCAAGGTCAGAAAACTTACCGGCAAATTCTCCGACCATCTTCTCTGGTATGTCATTTACAAATCGTTATCGTTTTCTTGCTCTAACTGTGCCGGAACGTAGCATTTAGGTTGAGGAGTGAAACCCCCATGGTGTTAGGTGTTAATCTTCAGTGAGTGTCGCTTAATTGGACTTTAAGTAGGCTAGGGTTCTTCCTTTGGTATGATCGATTCCATCAATCCATTGTCTGTTGCTCATTTTTCTTGCCATAGGCGTGTCCAGCGTGTTGTTAGGCTTAGGTTGGTAGTAATGATTAGGTAGAAGTCACCACCGGCGTCGGCGACGGACGCCGGTGCGGCGAGCCAGGACAGAAGATGGTGAGATGGTGTTATGTTGCGTATGCATTGGAGATTAGTTTGACTATGTTGACTTGTCTAAGTCAACAAAGGTGAGTTGAGTGGGCTCAAGTGCTCAGGCCCACTAAAATTTATGTTTCATACATGCACCATTGTTATTAAAAACGCCTTTGTCATACCCCAAAATTTGCCCATTAATATTTTAAGACATTTTTTCAGGGCACTCCGACTCATTTTTATGACACTGATCTTAAAGGAACAAAGGCCCAGCTCACGAATGGCCCAATCCAGAAAATGGCCCAAACTGGCCTGTTCGCTACGCGTTCGCTACACGCTCGCCTAGCGAACGTTCGCTACACGCTCGCCTAGCGAAGCTGACAGACAACAGAAAATTTCGGACTTCATTCTGAGCCCATTAGGTCATCAAAGCAGTATTATAAATACCCCAACTCTAGAAAGAAAAACAGAAGAAGACGGACGGAAACCCTAGCATAGAAACCCTGGAGAGTAGCCCAGAGAAGTCGGAGTGAAGAAACCCTGACGGCCGCTCATCCGCACCGAAGTTACCGCCGCCCAACTCAACCCGGTACCAAAAGTGACTTGCCAATTCAGCATTACCACTCCATTGCAAATAGGTTTGTGTATCATTATTGTTTTATGCTTCCAATTTGTAAATCTCTAAATACATAATGCATCATGATTGAATTTTTGGATATGTAATTAGACTTTGCATGTGAATTCCAGTACACCTGAATATCCTGAGTGTTTGACCATATTATTTCTGTAATTGAATGCAATAAGGCATGCAGCATGCTGAGATTATACTGTTCTGAAATTCAAAACCCGCAGCCGCTCGCTAGCACATCGCTAAGCGAGCATGTAGCGAGCATTCGCTAGGCCCTCGCTAGGCGAGGCAGAGGCGAACGGGACAGCCGTTGCTATTTGTTATATCCTATGTGTAACCTGATCTATTCTATGTTAATTATGCACTGTTTTGCCTGACATTCATGCTGCTGTGTTTTCTTTTGCGGTGTAATCCTCGATTGCACCCTGATTGGTATTCTAACCCGTTTGCTGAATTTTGTAAAGGTTCACATATCCCAGGAAAAGAGTGTTGTTTAGGCCTTCCACTTTATTTGTGGGATACCCTTATGAAGATCCACCCTAAATTGCTTAATTAATTTTAATGTATTAATTTTAATGTATTAATTTTAATGTATTGATTTTAATGTGGAGATTCATCCTAATCACCTAATTGACTTTAAAATATGACCTTTAAATATGTGATCTTGGACCTCTCTTGTGCCTTACGATATTACGGTATTACGGTCATGTCCCGCGAATGTAGGGATACACTTAGCAAAGACCCTTCGGTTAAATCATCATAAAATAAATCATGGTCCCTCGGATGTTGCCTTCGAAAACACGATTTTGTCCCTCGATGACCCTTCGGTGTAGCCTACGGTTAAATGATGATCGTCCCTTCGAATGCTAAGGTATCCTTACAACTGTTGCCTTCAATGACCTATCGATGACCCTACGATGTCCCTTAAACATCCAAAGGATAAAATTACTTACTTCTCAATAGTAAGGACAGTTTTACCCTCATAAGGATAGGAAACGTTCATAACGACCTTAGGAAGGTATAACTCTCAATTACTGGATCATAACCTAAAACATCTTCCACCCCTCACACTTTGCAAGTCCTAGAAAATCACCACTTGGTATACATTCATACTAGAATCATTACTAAGTTATATTTTTCTAAACTGTTTTTCAAAATCAAACGAGATAAATACTTTGTATACATTGATACGAGAATCATTACAAAGTTAAACTCTCTTTTCGAAACATTTTTAAACAATTCACGAACACTTTCCAGACAAAAATATAAGTGATCCAGCAATTAAGAGCCCATGGATAACCATGGATACAAAGGGTGCTAACACCTTCCCTTTGTATAATGTACCTCCCGAACCCAAAATCTATTGAGGTCTTTCCTGTTCTTTTCCACCTTTCCTTATTGGATAAAAGAAAAGTCGGTGGCGACTCTTGCTATCCGCGACATTGCGATAAAAAGCAAAATACCCCAAGTCAGTTCACCGTATGACAGAACTGGCGACTCTGCTGGGGATACTTTAAAAAGAGAGGTTACCTTAAAAACAAGATCACTTATTCCGAATTGTCTGATTTACTTTTAAGGGATTGCTTGGGTATTTTTGAGTGAAAGATCCTACACCGGGATCTAGTGTACCTTAGGTAAGTAGCAATAGATCATCGCGACTATCCGGCGTATACTGGAATGGTTAAAATGATGGCTACGGTTAATGTGACACTTTGGATGTCCTGATGTTCCTCATGTTCACTTGAGGAAAAATTTGGCTTCCGCGTGGTGTCATTAAAGCATTAACCAGACCTTTAGAACCCTAATTGACTCATCCTGGCCATTAGAAAGTAGTGAGATAACTGACTTCGGTTCCGACTGGGGTTGGTTGAGACTCGATACTACACTCTTTGAGATTGGACTTTAGGGAAGCTTCGGTCAACCACTTGGTGTTGCACTGAAGTGGACTTAAAGGAAGGTCGGTGATTTGAGATCCTTCTAGAACCCGGTTACTATTCTAGGACAGGTTGAACCAACTAAACTTCAGTTGGGAGGGTACTTACCTATGGAACTCATGCAAGCCTTAAAACCTAGGAATGATGGTTGTGTGACTTGCTTGTGCTTGCTATTTATTTAACCTCATAACATCATAACATCTTAACATCATAACATCATGACATCATAACATTGTACTAACCATTTCAAGGACTTAGGGATTTAACTTTGCTCTGTTTTGTAAAGCTATGGCTCCCAGGAAGACCATCCGGATCAATTTTGTAGCAATCGCTCCTCAACTCAAGAACTTAGTGTCAGAACTTTCCGATCATGCGCAGTTCATCAAGAAACACGGTTCTCTCCTCAATTTGGTTACCACTGGTTTCAAAGAAGTATGATGAGAGTTTTATTCCAGTTCTTCGACCCTAAACATCATTGCTTCACATTCCCGGATTATCAGTTGGTACCTACACTGGAAGAATTCTCCAGACTGCTTGGGATACCTATCCTTGATCAAATACCTTTCAGTGGTTTAGAAAAGGTTCCGAAGTCTGAAGAAGTTGCCGCAGCTTTACACATGACGAAGTCCGACATTGAAGCTAATTGGGTAACAAGGAGTGGAGTTAAGGGTTTACTTGCCAAATTCCTGACAAATAAGGCCCGAGAATTCTTAAAAGTTATGAATGTCCGTGCTTTCGAAGACATCCTGGCGTTGCTAATCTATGGCTTGGTGTTATTCCCTAATCCAGACCAATTCATAGACATGAATGCTATTAAGATATTTCTCACTCACAACCCTGTACCTACCTTGCTGGGAGACATTTTGCATTCCCTCCACACTCGTACCATGAAGAAGCAAGGGACTCTCATGTGCTGCATACCTTTGTTGTCTAGGTGGTTTATTTCGCACCTTCCTCAATCAGTCTTGAAGAACGAGCAGAACTTGAAATGGTCTCAAAGGATAATGTCGCTCTCCCACCCAGACATCTGTTGGTGTCCTCAGTTCAAGGAAAATGTTACCATCATTGACCGTTGTGGCGAGTTCCCTAATGTACCACTCCTAGGAATAAGAGGAGGTATTACTTATAATCCTGCTTTAGCTCTGCGACAATTTGGTTGTGCTCGAAGAGATGGTCCACATGAAATGATCATCGAAGGCATCATGTTCGACTATGACAACGATTCCCGAGGCCTCCGTCAAAGATTTGTACGAGCTTGGGGCATGGTGAAGAGAGGTACGTTAGGACAGAAAAATTCTATTCCTATGGAACCTTATCACAGATGGGTACGCGCCAGAGCTCGTGAACTTGTCATGCCATATCTTGCAATCGGACCTCAGATTGTCGAACCTGAAGCTGAAGGAGGTGCTCCTCAGATCATTCCTTATCCAGATATGCCTACCAACGTTGAGGAACTAAAGAGATCCTGGATCCAGTTGAGAGAAGAAAGGGATACTTTCGAGACTCAGTTCATCGCAGAAAGGAAGAAAGTGTTAGAACTTACCAGTCAGCTTAATGAGGAACGAAGACTCAATGCGTATCTTCGCCCAAAAAGAAGTCGCCCCTGGGAGACTTGAGCTTTCATTGTATTTTTATTATTATTCCTTTTGTAATGAATATTGGTCAAAGAAATCAGCAATAAACATGTCTCTCTTGTTGGTGATTTACGCAAAGTTAAATTCCAAAAGTCCTTGAAAACATTTCATACATTGCATAGCATAACATAACACTGCATAAGAGGTATTCTACAAGTTCAATGTTCTCACGGTCTTCATTACAAACAGAAAAATGGATCTCGAACAAACTGTCAAAGATCTCCAGACTCAGAATGCTCAATTCAAGGAGATGATGCTAAGCTTATCCAAGGGGCAGGAGGAACTGAAGGCTCTTTTGCTCGAAAAGAAGAAAGACAAGAAAGCTGTGAGTTTCATTAACCCGGGAAGAAGGCGTAAAGGACAGGCCACAGGAGTCAAGTTTGGAATCCCGAATGGTCCAGAAGAGGGGGCGGAGAATGATTCAGAGGAAGAGAATGCTGATTTCTCCAACCCTGAGGATGACGATGAAGATTATAAAAATGAACAGTACTCTCCAAGAGATGATAAGTACAAGTTGCTGGAAGAACGTATGCAAGCTATGGAAGGTCAGAAGGCGCCCGGTCTGGATTTCGAAAGTTTGGGTCTAGTCTCCGATGTGACCATTCCTCGCAAATTCAAAATCCCCACTTTCACTAAGTACGATGGTGCGTCCTGTCCTCAGATGCATCTGAGAGCTTATGTGAGAAAGATTCAGCCGCATACCACTGACAGGAAGCTATGGATCCATTTCTTCCAAGAGAGCCTGTCTGGCACACAGTTGGAATGGTATTATCAGCTCGAGAGCTCTGACATCCGCACCTGGACTGATTTAGCAACAACTTTCTATAAACAGTACCAGTATAATTCTGAATTAGCGCCTACTCGGCTACAGTTGCAGAATATGACTATGGGATCTAAAGAAAGCTTCAAAGAATATGCTCAAAAGTGGAGAGATTTGGCTGGCAGAGTCAAACCCCCTATGACTGACAGAGAATTGGTGGATATGTTCATGGGCACACTGACTGGCCCATTCTACAGCCATCTACTGGGAAGTTCTTCATCAGGTTTCACTGAACTTATATTGACAGGTGAACGTGTTGAAAGCGGCATCCGAAGTGGAAAGATACAGGCGGCTGCCTCTGCAAGCACCAAAAGGTCCTATCAGGGGAGGAATGAATCAAATGCTGTGTACGGTCAAAAGGGTCGTAACAAGAAAAACCGTGACCATGACATCGGAGCAGTTACGATTGCAGCACCACCATCTCAAAACTTCCAGCCCAAACAAGACAGGCCAAGAAGGCAGTTTACCAGGATCAATATGACCTTGGCACAGGCACTGCAGGGAATGCTAAAGGCAAATTTGATCACCCTCAGAGATCCTCCTACGAATCCCAACACTACTTCTTCTCGTTATAACCCTAATGCCAGGTGTGCATATCACTCCGATAGCCCCGGGCATGATACAAACGATTGCTGGTCATTGAAGAATAAGATTCAGGATATGATCGAAGCTGGAGAAATTGAGTTTGAGCCTCCGGAGACCCCTAATGTCATCACTGCTCCTATGCCTAATCATGACAAGACGGTTAATGCAGTGGATGACGACGATCACGTTTCCAATGTGGCGGACTTAACATCTCCTCTCCCGATCATAAAGAGGAATTTATTGCAAGCTGGTTTATTTCCAGGTTGTGCTGAAGATTGCAATCTCTGTATATTCCAACCAGATGATTGTTGGGAATTGAAGAATGGTATTCAACGGCTGATGGATGATCGTACAGTTCTCTTCGAAAAGATTCCTAAGACGGAAAACCCTATTGAAGAAATATCTGTGATTGCTAGGTCCAAAGTTCCAGTGAAGATTACCGCTACTAGGGCGCCTGTGAAGATTACTGTTGAGCCCAGGGTAGCTCCCTTAATCATTACTGCACCTGGCCCGATCCCGTATTCCTCAAGCAAAGCTATTCCGTGGAATTATGGCGGTGATGTTTACGTCCATGGCGTAAAGCAAATTGACAATTCTACTAATCCTAATGGCATCGTTGGGACTAGTAAAATTACTCGAAGTGGAAGGATCTTCTCTCCAGAAATCTCACCTCCTGTCCTTGAAACTCGAGGAAAGGAACCAGTCAATCCTTCTCAGCCAGAGACACCGGTCGAAGTTAATCCCGAAGATGTTGCCAAACAGGAAATGGAAGAAGTGCTGAAAATCATCCGCAAGAGTGATTTCGATGTGGTAGAACAGTTAGGGCATACCCCGTCTAAGATCTCGATGTTATCCTTGTTGTTATCTTCTGAATCTCATGCCAATGCATTGATAAAATTCTTGAAGACTGCTCATGTGCCTCAGGAAACATCTGTCGATCAGTTCGAAAATTATGTTGCTCACTTGGCTGTTGACAATGGCCTAGGCTTTTCCGATGCTGACCTGACACCAGCGGGAAAGAATCACAATAAAGCCTTGCATATCTCCATTGAGTGTAGGGGAATCACTTTGTCTCATGTGTTGATCGATAATGGCTCTTCCTTGAATGTGCTGCCGACAGCCGTGCTGGATAAGTTGGATTGTAAAAGCATTGAACTGAAACCTAGTGACATTGTGGTACGTGCTTACGATGGCGCGAAGAGTGTTGTCCATGGCGAAGTAGTCCTGCCTATCAAGATAGGACCTCAAGTCTTCAACACTACCTTCCATGTAATGAACATTCGTCCTGCCTATTCCTGCTTACTGGGACGCCCTTGGATTCATGGGGCAGGCGCTGTAGCCTCGTCTCTCCATCAAAAGTTGAGGTATCCCACAAAGGGCAAAATTGTCACCGTGTGTGGAGAAGAAGAGTACATTGTCAGTAGTGTGCATACCTTCAGATACGTCGAGATGGATGGTGAATTCATTGAGACTCCTTGTCAGTCATTTGAAGTAGTTCCTCCGACCAATCCTGTCCTTAAGCCAACTTCCTGTGTACCCAAGGTTATTCGGACTCCTCCTGCTATGATTTCCCTGAAGGACGCTCAAGCTGTGGTTGAAGATGGTGGCTGTACTGGCCGGGGTCAACTGATCGACGTTGCGATAAAAAGCAAAATACCCCAAGTCAGTTCACCGTATGACACCCTTGTTTAGTGAAGTAATTGGGATTGGGCTTTGTCAAGCCCATTATCATTTTGCTAGCCTCCCACGCGATTTCTTGTACACCTCTCTGTTGTGGAGGGCTTAGATTTGGTTTGGGCCCATTCTCCTGAATTCAATTCACACATCATTCATCAAATATACCCTTCTTTCCAAAAAAAATTCTTTTATTGTTTTGCATTCTTTTTAGGCCGATTAGATTGTTGATTTAATTAGGTTAATAAATCTTGATTATAGGATTTAATTAGCATATTAGGATTCAAATAGGATTTCCCTTAGAATTAATTAGGATTTTTAGAATTTTAATTAGGTTTTTAGTTAGAATTTCTTAATTAGAAATAAATAGGTTTGATTAAATTTAGGTTTATACCATTTTCAACATTAGGATTAGAATTCAACTTTAGGATTTAATCAACTTTAGGACATGGCTAGAATTTGATTTGTGATATTAGACATACTTCACTATTGACCATTTTTCCCTTATGGGCTTATTTTGTTATTTTTGTGTTAAAATTGTATGCTCCCCTTAGGATTAGAATGCAATTAATTGTAGGAGTTAACATAGAATTTTAATCATGATCTTAATCAATACTTTGACATGCTCCCTTAGGATTTCTATTCTAACTTAGAATATTCAACCAATTTCTAATGCATGATACCTTAGGTTAGTTTCTAACAATTACTAACTTCAACTAAATCCAAAACATAGTTCCCCACAAAACTAAAACCAAACCCCCGATTAAATTGATCAAAAGAAATTTTGATTAATTAAATCCTTTGAACTTGTATAATCCCCCAGTCTAATTGAGTGACCAAAAGACCCTTGGTCACTTAGTAGGACTTTTCTTTCAAGCTGTGGAGCTCAAGGCCTCAAGACAAGATCTTCAATCAAGGCATCCTCAGTTATATCAACCAGTGGATTATTCAAGCACATCAAAGGTGGCGTCTTAAACTTTCAATCACATTAAAGGTGGCGTCTTCAACACTTCTTAAATCAAAGTTAGAAGAGTGTGACATGAGCCTTAAGCAATAGAGAAGGAGTGGGACTGGAGTATTCCTACCCCCATTCTGAGTATCTTTGGGTATGGGACGTATGACCCAGTGCTCATCGTATTCACCTCTATTCATAGACTTTAGCACAATTCTAACCATGCGATTAACAAGTCTATCTTCACAAATCAAAAACAACAAAAGCAAGGACCACTTCAACAACTTATCAATCATGAATCAAGTTGTACGATATGAGCCTTAAGTAATGGAGAAGGAGTGGGACTGGAGTATTCCTACCCCCATTCTGAGTATCTTTGGATATGGGACGTATGACCCAGTGCTCATCATATTCACCTCCATTCATAGACTTTAGTGCAATTAGAATCTAATGATTGATAAGGTCTTCATCTTCCATGCAAGAAACAACTACAAAGACTCTTCTCCCTCCACTTGAAAGTTAGTGTGATTCTCATCACCCAATAACTATCAAGTATATCTCTCTTCATGCTATTCAATACTTAATCATTTCAATCTCAATCATCCATTTCCTCTTGTCGCAACCTGAAAAATACAGTGTGCGAAAAAACAACCGGCGAAAGAAAATGACAGAAGAGTCGCCACCGTGCGTTATTTATCCCAAAGGAGGGAAAGGAAACGCTCGAAGTAAACCTGAAAAGAGGAAAGGAAAAGACAAGGTCTCGCAACCAAATCTTGGGTTCGGGAGCCGATTATGCGAAGGGAAGGTATTAGCACCCCTACGCATCCGCAGTACTCTACGGGATCCGCTTTTGTAGTTCTTGTCTAAAGGGTGTGGGTTTATCTAATGTGTTATTTACTAAAGAAAGGGGTCAAAAGAAAATGACTCGCACGGATGTCGCATCCACTGCATACGTATCTCATATGAATATGAGAATCAGAGTCTTCGTAGCTCGGCTACCTAGGGGTTAAGGGTAATTGTGTTTTTTAGATAAACGACGTTACTACGCAATCTACCGGATGCTCGACCTTTGGAGACTTACTCACCTGTAGTAGAAGGAGTAAACGTGTGTTTAGGAGAAGAAAAATCAATGAAGGGTTAGGGTTTGGGATGCTCATGCAAAAAGGCAGTCCTTGACGAAGGAACCGCGCTACCTGCGGGGATACGAACACATACAAAACAAACATGTATAAAGTAAATATGCCAACAAGGCAATCAGAATAAATCTCCCAAATGGTATCCCACAAGCAAAGTGGAATATCCAACGAGCTATCCCTGCAAAAGTCATGTGAGCCTTCACAAAAACTCAACAAAAGGGTTAGTGAAACAAGATAAGGATTAGGAGAAAACATGTTATGACAAACGTAAGTCAGATTAGAGAAAAACAGTATGGTTTTTCATGGATAACAGTATGGTTTCAGAAACCTCAAACCCTGTGGCATACACTTCAGAAATTAAACGATTAAGCATTCAAGGCATTATTTATACATTCATACATAATTATGAACCCGTGGGCAAAAACCTAATGAAATTCATCCATCATACCTCAAACATTCAGAGTATTCAACTTCAAAGCACAAAGGTATTGGGAATAAGGGCAAACCTGATTGGAGAGATCGGTTGAAATCAAATGGCACGGCTGGATTTGCAAACCAATGTTAGGGTTTGCTTGAGCTGAAAGTGTGTGAGTCAGAATGAACCTTTCAGAGTTGCCTGGAGGTTGCTCTGAACTCTGTTAGCTCTTCTCTCACTATCTTTTTCCCCAAGGTTCTTCTCTCACTATCTTTTTCCCAGACAGGGTAATAGGAATAGAATTGCCTTTTGTTTCACTGAAACTCTGAATTTATAATCTGATTTTTGTGGACCTCTAGGCTCAAATGAGAGAGGTCCAAGTCCAAGATTTTTTATTTATTTATTTATTTATTTATTTATTTATTTATTTATTTATTTATTTTATTTTATTTATTTTTTTCGTTTTTCATTTTTTTTTTCGTTTTTTTTTCGTTTTTCGTTTTTTTTTTCAAAACACGTGGGCTTCGCCTAGCGAGCATGACAGCTCATGAACAAACCTTTGCTCCTTCAAGATTAACGTTTTGACTAACGAATAGACCCCTGTTGGAAGTAAATCAAGTTTTTCCCTTGTGTTGGCTGATCATCTAAAATAGAGCCCACAAAGTGTCTTGGATGATGTCCAAGCTTCTTGGATCCGATTCCGATTGCCATGATGAAATGCAAATGCTAAATGACCTAAAAATGAATGCATGCATGAGGTGTAAAGTGTATGCTTTCAGGAAAAATGAAGGGTAAATTTTGGGGTATTACACCTCTTGCCTCCTATCAATTTTTTTCCAGCCTATTGGGCTGAACTACGAAAGCTCTGATTTCCTCATTTACACAATGAGGGTACGTAGGCAGGAGCACCTAGTTTCTTCGCGAGCTACCCTATTTATTAATCCATCACTCTTTCATAAATCAATTCCAGCTTTTTGAGATCAAACATCATTATTCCTTGGATTCCATTCACGTCCTTTTAGGACGCTTAATGAACAGTCCATCTTGGTGAACCAAGAGTTGTTTGTACTATGTAACAAACACTTAATTCCTTTGTTTTTGGTTATTCCATTACATTGATATGATGCCTTGGGCCCCTCACTTGTTGGTTTACCTTTACTCTTCGGTTCAGAGTTTATTCCTTCATGGATCCAAGTTAACTCTTCTCTTTGATCTTAAATTATATGTTCCCCAGCAAGTGACACATTCTCCCTTGCACCCAACAATACTTTCTTGTGGGTCTCATTCACATCCTTTTAGGATGCTTAATGAATAGTCCTCCTTGTGAACCAGGAGTTGTTCACGCTATGCAGTCGAACACCTAATTCATTCTTTTTCGGTTATTCCAACACGGTGTTGTAGGCCCTCACGTGTTGGTTCATACCAGTTTTGCTCTTGAGTTCGAAGCCAGTTATCTTCGTGAGCTCCCTCGATACCATTCTGTTGGTGCAAGTTATAATCTTCATCACTGTATATCTCCCTTTCTTTTCGTAGTTCCGAACTACGATTGCTCTGATTTTCTCATCGTAGAATGAGAATACGTAGGCACGAGGATGCGAATCCTTGGCGAGCATACTTCTAATTATTCCTTGCGCCTTGGGGCATCATCCATATCTTTCACTATCCAGTACTCACCTTCGATCATAAATCGTACACCTAGTGACATATTATACCTTTGACATCGAAATACTCTTTCTTTGGAATTCCATATATACCCTTTTAGGACGCCTAATGAAAAGTCCACTTTTGTACCTAGAGTTGTTTGTACTATGTGTAGCGGGGTATTCGTTACCATTGGAGATATTGACTAAATCCAAGGTAAATCATACAAGTCGAGTCGCCACCGCACTTCTATTAATCCAAAGGAATGGTTAGAAAGCGAACAAAAACCTAAAAGTTTTATCGAATCAAAAACTAGTAAAAATGTCAGAGATCTGGGTAAGGGGGTTGGTTATGCAATGGGAAGGTGTTAGGCACCCAAAGCATCCTAGGTACTCCTAGGGAGCCCTTTTCACATTTGTTGTAAGGTTGTTGTTTTTTTTTTTGTGAATTTTTTTTTATGCAAACATGATTGAAGGGATGAGAAAAGAATATACAAATTATTTACATTTTGTGTTTGAATGGATGAACCCATTGCCTACGTACCATCTTAAAAAAAGATTAGGATCAAAACCTCGTAGTTCGGGGTAAAAAAATTCAAAAAAAAGTTGGTGAATTGATTGGTCCAAAAACCTTAAGGTCTTTTGTTATCAAAGGGAGAAAACTCAACCTAAAACCCCAAATCCACCACGTGAGGATAGCTTCAACATGCTAGTGAGGGGTTAACCCTATAATAAGCATGGAAGACTCATTGTCCATCACTAAGGATAAAGGTGAGTATTATATCTACCTCAAGGATAATTCAAACCTAATAGCTAATGGTTATAAAAAAAGGTTTGATTAAGAAGGTGGCCATTGAAACCACAAAAAGTATTTGAATGGGTTATATTTATCAATTAAAAGTATTTACAAAAATATGGTTAAAGTGGATTAAAAGGTTCAATTCAGAATAAGTGTTATGAAAAATAAGTTTTGAAA
Source organism: Lathyrus oleraceus (assembly GCF_024323335.1). Classification (NCBI taxonomy): domain Eukaryota; kingdom Viridiplantae; phylum Streptophyta; class Magnoliopsida; order Fabales; family Fabaceae; genus Lathyrus; species Lathyrus oleraceus. The sequence continues at coordinate 89,099,542 of NC_066584.1, forward strand.
ATCAAAAGCATAAGGCTTAGGTTTCTAATGTTGAAAACAAAAGTTATTGTTTGAACAAAAGGTTTTGGCTTGGGTTAGAATGGGAAAAAAAAAAGGGTTAAATTCCTAAACATACAAGAGATAAGGGAAAAGAAAATAAAACCACATTAGGAGTTCCCATCTTGAGATCATATTGATGATCCAAGTAGCTCCCATCCTTTGGAATAAGCAGTCACAAACAAATATCTCAAGCCATTAAGCACAGGTAATCGGAATAAACCTCCAGGTGGTATCCCACAAATAAAGTGGAACACCAGGCCATCTCTGCAAGAGTCACGTGAGCCCTCACAAAAAAACTCAACAAACAGGTTAGAGAAACAAGATAGGGTAATCAAGAGTTGCCCCCAAATCAAAATGTAACCACATGAATCATGCCATTAAAATTCACAAAAAGCAACCAAGGGCAGGAGGCCTAAACCTCTTGTCAAACACATACATTAAAAGAGTATCAAAAAATTTCAGGTTGAAAGTATAAAGTAGTGGAAATAGGGCATACCTGATTGGGGAGGATCGATTGAAATTGAGTTGCACCCGTGAGGTTTGCAGAGCAATCTGAGGGTTTGTCTCTGGAGGTTGCTCTAAACTCTGTCAGCTCTTCTCTCACTTTCTTTTTCCTGCCAGGGTAATAGGAATGGTCGGTCCTCTTGTTTCACTGAAACTCTGAATTTATAACCTGGTTTTTGTGGACCTGTGGGCTCAAATGAGAGAGGCCCTAGTCAAAAAAAAAAATTGTTATATTTTATTTATTTATTTATTTCCTTTTTTTTCTTTTTTTTCTTTTTTTTTTTCGTTTTTTTCGTTTTTTTTTTTTAGTAAACAAAAGTAAGAGAAACAATGATGTATAATTCAAGCATGCTTGGTGATCTCAAACCAATCACAAGGAGTCCCACCCAAAGGCAAAGGGAACCAAGATGCTCATGATCCTTGAGGTTGTGCAAATGCAATGTTATGATGCCATGAGGGATCTTAGGGTCAAAATTGGGGTCTTACAGATGCCCCTATTTAAGGTCATTCTAGCCGGAGAAGTGAAGGTTAAAATCTTCGTCTCGACGAGGTAGAATGGGCTTAAATAATAACAAAGAGACGAATTTTGGTCCCTAAGAGACCTCATGATGCAGATGTATGTATGCAAATAGTACGAACTCTGTGGGGATATGTGTCGACAAAGAAGAAAAGACATCCGGAGAAACTGACAATCTATATGGAAATACACTCAATGGGACAGAGACTCTGGGGACTCTTATGGGGATAGGAGAGGGAATAAAATTCGTGAGCAGGTCACGACTCAACGCTTGGGGAACAGAATTCCAAAAGGAAAATGTCCAATGGAAAGACCCGGGCTGACTCAAAGGTGCATGTATTGGGGAATATGCCAATACAGCAAAAACTAACCACAACGGATACTTCGGATAAAAATCCGGATGAAAACAATCCACTAAGGGACTTCGCTGGGGATGCCTAAAAGGACACTCCTGGGGAAGCAGCGGGACGAGGTATTACCGGTTACTAGGTAATAAGCTCAAGGAGACATGTGATCTGATCGCCGGTATGAGGGTGAGATACAACATGCTCGGGAAGAATGAATATCTAAGACCGGTATAAGGGTGAGAGATATCAATCAACCAAATCATCTGAGGAAGACCTAAAAAGGTATATCTCAACTCAGGAAAATCTGACTCCACAGAGGATAAAAAGTCATAATAGGGAGCAGAGAGGAGGGAACACCAAGGATACCGGTTACTGGGCATATAATAGGTGACCAACTAAGGCGTGAATTGGGGAATATTCCCAAAACACTCATCATCCAAAAGAGGGCTAAAAGCAAACTCGATGATAGGATGGATATTCGACTCCGTAAAGGGGGTACGAATCTTACTCGACTGGGGAAGAACAAAAGGCTTCGACCAAAGAGTGCATGAGATATACTATCTATTACCGTCAGAACGTAGATAATATACTCGCATGGACGATTATCCACAACCGGTTACTGGGTTAATAAAGGATAAATCGACCGAAAAGAAAAGGCATCGGGATACCGAAACTAGGTATATAATGATGACCAATTCAGGGGAGGAACAATCCTTACTAACTGTAGCGGTGTATTCGTCGCTATATGATCTATCGATTAAATCATAAGCAAGGGATACAATGATTTTTCGAGTCGCCACCGCACTTTTATTTATCCAAAGGACTGGCTAAAAAGCGAACAAAAGCCTAAGAAGTTTTACACGTAGAAAACTAATAAAAAGATCAGAGAGTCTGGGTAAGGGGTAAATTACGCAATGGGAAGGTGTTAGGCACCCACTACGTCCTAGGTACTCCTAGGGAGCCCTTTTCACACTTGTTGTATAAAATTGTTATTTGTTATGACATAAATATTGTGCAAACATGATTGGGATGATGAGAAAAGAATATACAATTTTTATTGGGTTTGAACGGATGAACCCGCTGCCTACGTACCTTCCATCAAAGGTAAGGATCAAAACGCCGTAGTTCGGCTAAAAGACTTCCAAAAGTTGGTGGATTCAGTTTTAAACACGAGCACTGAGGCTTTTCATTATCAATGGGAGAAAACTCGACCAAAACCAACATCCACCATGCGAGGATAGCTTCGACGTACTAGAGGGGTTAGCCCTGTTTTCAGTACGGAAGTCTTACTGTCGACTCACTAAGGATAGGCAAGATTTACATCAACCACAATGATAATTGAAACCTATGGCTAATGCATGAAAAGATTAACAATGGACAAAGCCAAAACAAGTGAATGAGTGAAGTTAATTGATTGTGATTATGAAAATGAAGTCAAAGTATGATTAAGATTGATTCAAAGGAGTATTATGAAATGGAGTTTGAAAAAAGTCAAGGACTTGGGGTCCAGGTTTTTAGTTTGAAAAAATGAAGATGTTTGCACAATATCTATGTCAAGTTTGAAAGTAATGTGTGAAAAGGTTTAGGACCTAATGGGGATGAATGGATGAAGATGGATTGTAAAACTTCTTAGAAGGTTCACTTCTTGAAATCATATAGGGGATGATTCAAGTGTGTCCTTTGGAATAAGCAATGGATAATAATAAACAAACAAAGAAGAAAGTCAACAAAAGCGGATATCGGATGCCAATCACTGGTCTTATACCAATCTCCTAAAATAAAACTGGATATCAGATGCCACTCAATGGTCTCACACTAATCTCCTAAAACAAAATGAAACTTGGATACCGGATGCCAATCTGTCTGGACTTATACCAATATCCAACATATGATCCTAGGAAAGCAAATGCCAACTTGCAGGGACTTACAGTTGCATCCTCACATAAACAAAGAAAAACAAAACATGGATGTCAGATGCCAATCTGTCTGGGCTTACTCTAACCTCCATAGTATGGTCCTAGGAATACAAATGCCAACTTTCAGGGACTTACAGTTGTATCCTCACATACAAAGAAAAACAAAACATGGATGTCAGATGCCAATCTGTCTGGGCTTACTCTAACCTCCACAGTATGGTCCTAGGAATACAAATGCCAACTTGCAGGGACTTACAGTTGTATCCTCACATACAAACAAACAAAGCAACATGTGATCATAGGAAAGCAAATGCCAACTTGCAGGGACTTACAGTTGCATCCTCACATACAAACAAATGCAAAAAGCAAAGATAAGATGAGTGGCCAAGGTGATGGTCTTATACTCACTTCCATATCATAGGAGCAATGGCCAATGAATGGTCTTACAATTGTCCTCAATGGGTAAACAGCAATGATAAGTCATAAAGACAAATGAGATGATTATGCATTGATGAGCAATAAATGATGATAAATGCATAGAGCATACAAGCAAGCATGTGTATATGAAACAATCAAGCAATCAATGAAGTCAATCAGCACGCACTATAACCAAACAAGGAGGCTCATACAAGAGGGTTAGGCACTGAGGCCAACTGGAATAGGGTAAAAAGTTGCTCTTAACCTTGCCATTGAGAGGCTAAGGTGAAGCAGATGAAAGGAGATGAGGGGTGTGCCTCATTGCTCTTATCCCTGATCAGGGAGAGCATTTCAGAAAGTGTGGGAGTTCAGAAAGTAGGAACTCTCTTCACATGTTAGACTCGATTGATCTTGGGCTTGGATCTCAATGCTACAACCATGTAATGGGAGCAAGGAGAAGACTCACAGAATAGTAGGGGATAGGTTGCTTATCCCTATGATCTACCAATTGCCTTACTTGAAGGACTTTTCCTGCTTGGGACAAATTTAAACACACACAAGCATCGCCTCTTAAGGAGGTCTTCAGACAGTTGCCTGGCCAAGTAACAGGCCAGGTCTTCCAGACTACATGAAGATAAAGGAATTATACCTCAAAGCAAATTGCTAAATAGCAAAGCAAAGCAAGTTCAAAGAACTAAGCAACTAATGGTACCTGAAATAGTCAAACAAATCAGTACACAGTTCAACAGTCAAAGCAAAAGGAAATAGAAGTCAACAGTCAAACAGATAGACAAATGTGCAAAGCACAAGGCACAAGGCTTATGAGCCAAGCAACCTACAAAACAAAGAGGTTAGCACATGATAAACAATCAAGCTCAAACAAATTGGATTGTTCTCTTTGAAGCATTTGTGCTTAACCTGAAACAATGAGCTCAAACATAAGCAACAGGACCACTAGGACAAGCCTAGGGTCAAAATGAGATGAGAAAGTCAAAACAGCAAGGGATAGTCAACCAAAATCAAGTTTAAACTATCAAGAAGCAAACTCAATTGGTCCCACATGCATATCATTCATCATCATGATTTCATAAGCAAAAGAAGTCAAAACATGGCAAATGAAAGCTCATAGAAGTCAACAGCAAGACTTGCATCAAAAGCAATCATAATCAATTCCAAAAATCAGCAAATAAATCATGCTCAATCACAATCCGTAACATGACATGCATATAAAATTTCAGCTCATTTGGATCATGGGAAGATGGTCAATTAAAATCAGAAAGTCAAAACAATTTCAAGCATGCACAAAGAAGTCAAATAAACATGTATCAATTTCAAAAAATCATAACTCAATGCCAACAGATGAGAAATGAATGGGATCAACACCAATGCAAAGCTTAAGATGTCTAGTATGCACATTTAAAATTTCATGATCATCCAATAAGATATGAGAATTTCCCAAATGAAATGGCAAGATGTGTCACACAAAGTCAACATTTGACTAGGCAGGGAAGAAAAATCTCAAACAAATAGGGAATAGCATAAATAAATCCAAGCAAATTCACACATAAACTAGACATATGAGAGATGGTTCATGCAAAATTTCGCATTAATTGGAGGCCAGGAAGCATGTCAACAAAAATCATGAAATTGCACATCATTGGTGTGACACAAATTGTCACACCCTACTTCCAAAATTCATATCTCACAAACCACATATGATAAATTCAAGAACTCTACATCAAAACAAACATGAATGAGTGTAGATTAACCACAAAAAAATTTCAGAATTATTGGATACATCCTCATCATTTCACAAAAGAAATGGCAAAAGGTATGAAATATGCATACATGTCAAGAAACCTAATACCATTTAAAAATCAGCCAACCAAAAATTCAGCAAAAATCATGATAAAATACTAGACATTCAACAGGACATGATGCAAAAAATTCCATGATTTTTGGAGTTGAAATGAGTGAGAAATGAATTTTGTAAGTTGAGGTAACAAATTGGAAAGAATGAACAACATAACATGATTTAGCAAGTCAACCAATTGACCGAGTGGCATTTTTGCAATTCCTGCAGTCACTAATCAAAACGCATCGTTTAGGGGCGAGGCAACCAAATGTGTTGATTGGCTAGCATGGAATGGAACAGTAACATACACACAGCAGTAACCAAACGCGTTCTGGAAAAAAAGACCTAGGGCTTGCTACAGTATCCATACATGTTCATCTTCTCCAAGAATCGTGGAAAATCAAACTACCCAGAACATGAAATTAAGCATGGCAATCAACACAACAAACATCCAGCATCATAAATCCAGCAAGCATTAACATTAAATCGAGCTAATCATCAAGGAATCTTGCAAAATAAAAATGACTAACAACCTTTAAACTCAGATTTCTCCTAGCATAGTTAACCAATTCAAGTGATACAAGGTTCACAATACTCAGCAAGGCAAGGACTACACATGGCATAGCAAAATTTTGAGAAAAGAAGAATTCGAAATCTTACTTGATTTGGAAGAAATGGAGGAGACAGGTGTTGTTTTGATGATACAAGCTCAAACAGGTCCCCCTTATGCTTTGAAATGGTGAATGCTTGAAGAAGCTTGGCTCGAACAACTCAAATCCAGCTTGAATCCACACTTGCCATGGCTGAAGCTTGAAGAAAACAGAGCTCGAAATGAGCTTCCAGTTGGTGTTTTACACTTGGAATGAGCTTACAATGATGGTTAGGTGATGAAAAACCAATGGATGCTCGAGTGCTTTCAAGGTTTCAGCAGAAATTGCAAAAATGCAAGAAGAGTGTTTTTTGAGAGAAGAGAGTTTTCTGTGTGTTTGTGGCTGCTAGCTAGGGTTGAATGGGCAGAAAATGACCCTTATATTTGTTGTTTTAAGTTTCTTAATGAAGTGCTAAGCAAGTTTATGTTAAATGAAGCCAAATGCACAATTGCTAATTTCCAACCAAAGGCACATGGAGGGTGTGGTTCTGGCCGAGTTTGGGCCTTGAGCAAACTTCAAATAACCTCTTAAATGAATCCCAATTGGCCAAAGTGAGTGAAAATGTTTAATTCCAAAAGTCAACTTTTTCCACACTTGAATTTTAATGAAGTCAAGTCCAAAAATGGCATTTTGATCCATAGATTTTTGGTACATGAAATTTATATTTTTGGAAAGAGGATATGAAATGTGGTTTGTAGGAAAAAACCCCACCAAAATTGGCCAAATGGTTTGAGAGATATGGCCTTTTGAAGTTCATGAAATTGTGAAAATGAATTGATCATATCTTGCCAACCATACATGGGATTTGAGAGTTCTTGGACTTTTTGAAAATGGGAGAACAATATCTTCAACTTTCATGTTGGGCAAAAATTCATTTGAAGCTTGTATCATGATGTAAGTTTAAGATCAAGAAGTTTCCATTTTTGGCAGTTGAAATTACAGGTCCACTTTCTATTTTGGGAAATTTTCTGATTTTGCTTCAAATTCTTCCATGATGAGGTTTGGCATGATATATGAGGCTTGTATGGACATGAATGAACTCCTTCAAATCAATTCCATCCATCAAATCATTGATTAAATCCACAGTTGACCAAGTTTGACTTTCTGTTGACTTTTCTAGGGTTTTGCATGATTGAACCACTTCTGATGAATTCCAAACCCTAATTCTTTGAGACCTTGATTCCAAATGATGTCTGAAGTCATGTGAACTCTTGATTATTGATCATGGTGCCCAAATTCTGCAAGAATGGCCACCATCCACTGCTTTGACTGACCAGTGACTGACTTTGACCTAATTGTTGATGATTGCTTCAGCTGCAAGTAACATGGTTATAATGACAATATTTTTGTACTTTTTGGTTAGTAAACAAATGAAAAGCAAAGATATACAAATGCAAGACATGCTTGGTGATCAAGAACCACACTCACAAAGCAACCTACCCACTAGGAGGGAAGCTAGGGCATGCAATGATCCTTGAGGCCATGATATGATATGATATGGGCCATGAGGGATCTTAGGGCCAAAATTAGGGTCTTACAGATGCCCCTATTTAAGGTCATTCTAGCCGGAGAAGTGAAGTTTAGAAATCTTCATCTCGACGCGGTAGAATGGGCTTAAATAACAATAATGAGACAAATTTTGGTCCTTAAGAGACCTCATGATGCAGATGTATGCATGCAAAAGACACAAATTCTGTGGGGAATATGATTCACACAGAAGAAAAGACGATCCATCGGAGTAATACACTCACCAGGCACAGAGACTCTACAAGACTCTAGTTGGGGATAAACAAAACTGACACAGCGTGAACAAGACACGACTCTGATTATGGAAACACAGAAAACAGACTGGAGACCTCACTGGGGAGTGAAGGACTCACACTGGGGAAAAGAAATTCCAAAGGAAAATAAATCCATTGGAGAGACACAAGCTGACTCCTGGGGAGAAGCAAAAAGAAGTTCCACTAGGGAAGCACAAGAACGAGGTGTTACCGGTATAAGGGTAACAAACTCAGGAAGAATGAATATCTAAGACCGGTATAAGGGTGAGAGATATCAATCAACCAAATATCTGAGAAAGACCTGAAAAAGGGACATAAACTCAGGAAAATCTGACTCCACAAGGGACCAAGGTCATAATAGGGAGCAGAAAGGAGGGAACACCAAGGATACCGGTTACTGGGTATATAATAGGTGACCGACCAAAGCGTGAATTGGTTTTCACTTCCAAAACACTCATCATCCTGAAGAGAGCTAGAAAAGCAAACTTGTTTATAGGATGGATATTCAATTCCACAAGGAATATGAATCTTACTCGACTGGGGAAGATCAACAAAGGACTCCGACCAAAGAGCGCATGAGACATATTATTTATTACCGGCAGACCGTGAATAATATACTCGAAAGGAAAATTATCCTGAACCGGTTACTGGGTTGTTTATAGGATAAGATCCGAAATCGTGAATTGGTTTTCACTTCCAAAACACTCATCATCCTGAAGAAAGCTAGAACAGCAGACTTGTTTATAGGATGGACATTCGAATCCACAACGGGAAAACGAATCTTACTCAACTGGGGACACAAACCCAAAGAGTGCATGAGATATAATATCCATTACCGGCAGACCGTGAATAATATACTCGAAAAGGAAGAGACACCAGAGATACCGGTTACTGGGTATATAATAGGTGATCTACCGAAACGTGAATTGGATTTCACTTCCAAAACACTCATCATCCAAAACACAAATTGGTTGAAGGATGGATATTCGATTCTACAAAGAATACGAATCTTGCTCAGCTGGGAAAATCAACAAAGGATTCCAACTAAAGAGCGCATGAGATATATTATTCATTACCGGCAGACCGTGAATAATACACTCGCATGGTAAGAAACACCAGAGATACCGGTTACTGGGTATATAATAGGTGATCTACCGAAACGTGAATTGGATTCCACTTCCAAAACACTCATCATCCAAAACACAAACTTGTTAAAGGATGGATATTCGATTCTACAAAGAATACGAATCTTGCTCAGTTGGGAAAATCAACAAAGGATTCCAACTAAAGAGCGCATGAGATATATTATTCATTACCGGCAGACCGTGAATAATACACTCGCATGGAAGATTATCCACAACCGGTTACTGGGTTAATAAAGGATAAATCAACCGAAAAGAAAGGCATCGGGATACCAAACTAGGTATATAATGATGACCAATCAAAAAGAGCAACAGACATTACCAACAAAAGGGTAAATGAAAGACAATCTGCTGAGGATTCATTGATGAAAATCAAAGATCCGGGGAACACAATCACTGACACAAGGTGAAAGGACCCGCTGGGGATAAAATTGCTAGCATACGGCAATTATCCGCAAAAGACTTGCTGGGGATATAAGTGCTGATCTGAGCAACTTATCCAAGCAAAGGAAAATCAACATCAAAGACTAGATGAAGATAACCACAAAATTAGGGTTTACATCTACCGAATACGGGGTAGAAGACCAAAAACTCCGCGTGGGGATAGAACAAATCACAAATCCGCACGGGAAACCAAAATAGGGTTTATAACAAACCACAAACTGCTGAAGAGCAGGAAAATAGGGTTTACAACTACCGACTGTTAGGCAGAAAACCAAAACTCTGGCTGGAGAATAAAAGGTGTATAACCACAAATTCTGTCAAGAAAGCCAGGAAACATAGGACTTATAACTACCGGTTCGTAGGTAGAGGCCCGAAACACTCCGCTGGGGAACAACCCACTGGGAAGCACGAGATATTTGACAAATAGCCAATTCGGGAATGATCCGAAAAGACGGACTGAATCAAGACATGTCCTAATGAGGATGTAACTCAAATAGGAAAATCCATCCCAATATATGTGTTGGGAGGAAACGGAAGAAACCGTCATCCACGAGGATATATCTCGGTGGGGAACTGCAGAAGGAAAGACAAACATTTTCTGCTTATGGGCTGACTCTATATGGAGAGATTTTAAACACCCGACATCTGCTTGGGGAGATCTGTAAAGAGATCTATATCACCATAGCAGGAGACACGACAAACAAAAGATATATGGCAAGAAATGCAACATGAATATCTGAATGTTTATGAATATGCATGAATATGCGTGATTTATGTTTGATGAATGCTGACAAAACAGACAATTCTAACACAAACAGGTTCAGGAACTAAACGTCCGGTATTATACTTCCAGGGGAAAAACCAACTGGAGAGCCAATCCGAGGAGATCTATATGCTGTAAAGCAAAGATCTGCGAGTACTGCTGAAGAAGCAGAGAGTCAGAGATATCGGGAAACAACCCAATCAGGGTACAGAAAGTCACAACAGGCAAAACAGCCACCAAGACGAATCTGTAGGGGAACAAGAGAAGTCCCAAAGATATCTGCAGGGGATCCCAGTATCAACTGAGAAACAAAGAGTGCATAGCACGAACTGCTGTAGAAGCAAATCCACATAACTCCGTTGGGGAACAACCCACTGAGGGAGAATGATATCATCCGAATAGAATCTAACTGCATAAGCAACTCTACTGGGGAAAACTGTCAGCTACTCTCTTGGGGAACAAACCACTGAGGGAGGACAGATCAACCAAGTAGATTCTGCAACAAACCACTCCACTTGGGGAGAATATACAGCAAACTGATCACAACAAGTAGATTCTGCAATATAAGCCACTCTACTGGGGATCACAAATAGTCAGGAAATCAATCCGTTCTCTGGAGGCTAGAGCCATCCTCCGACCATACTGGGGATTGAAGGAGTATTCAACGGGCGAGACTGCCACAACGAACATTCTGCAGACTATGCTGAGGAAAAGATGGTTGCAATACTGGGATGTCAACCCAAACAAATATCGAGTAGGAAAATAAATCCTGCTCTGCTGAAAAGAAAAACTCTGATGGAGAGATAGCAACAATTCCGCAGACGACTTTGCCGGGGAAATGGGTAAAGTGCCGGGTATCAAACCACTGACTTACCGAGTCTTCAAAAAGAAAGCGATCGTGCTGAGGAAACAGAGAATTCCGCTGGCAACTGCACTGGGAAGAGTGACAACAACTCTGCTCGCAAATCCGATGGGGATATCAATCACAGCTCTACTCATGACTGTGCTGAGGAGACAAATAAAGTCTGGGAATGTCGACCCACTGGAGAAAGTGACGGGGCACCAAGATGACAAACCATTAACCGCCGAAACTTCTACAAGAAAAGCACCCATGCTGGGGAAGATTGCTGCTGGAGAAAACGAAATCTTCAACAACACTCTGCTTGCGCCTATACTGGGGAACAACCCCACCAACAACTTTGTTTGAGGAACAACCCCAACAAAGATCTGAAGAAAGAAGATACCACCAAACCAGGAATATGAACAAATGTCTTACCTGTTGGGAATCATGCCACCCTTGGGAGAGCACTGAGATATTCTTGAGTATCCTTTCAATCTTGTGAATGTTCACTTTGTTTAAAACAAAATTTCTGAAAAATTTGATTTGTTTAAAACAATGATATTTTATCAATTTAAAACATGCAAAACATTTGTTGAATTGAAACAAAATAAGAGTGCAAATAATTGGATAAAAAGCTCAAATTGATTTGATAGAATGGTAGTCTGCAAATGGCAAGACTCCATAGATCTGTACAAATTTGAAATCAGTGATATATATTGGAAGAGGGCTACATTGAACATAATGATCCTTTCTCTACCAATTTGAATCTCGATGTATCCGAAACTTCAGTTGACGACGAATCGAGAATCTTCTGACGAAATGACGACTGATAAACCAGAAAGTCTTGTCAGGATGCAGTTACTTGCCAAATCCCTAATTTTTGCCTAGATTGCCCCAGGTTGAGGTACTCAATCTAGCGGGATGCAAATATTCTCTTTTTTCCAAGTCTCTAATTTTTGCCTGGATTACCCTTGCGGGTCATCCACCGAGACGCTCATTTTTGCCTAAGCTGCCCTTTCGGGTTTTCGACTTAGCGAGCTATTCTGTTTTTTCATTTGCATATACTTTTTTTTTTTTTAGGCAAAGTATCTCTTAACTGCATCTGAATTCACAGGACGAGTGAAATCCTCCCCATCCATTGTTGTAAGCATTAAAGCTCCGCCTGAAAAGGCTCTCTTAACAACATATGGACCCTCGTAGTTTGGAGTCCACTTGCCCCTGGAATCGGGCGCGAAAGACAAAACTTTCTTGAGCACAAGGTCACCTTCTCGGAACACACGAGGCTTGACCTTCTTGTCGAATGCTTTCTTCATTCTCTGCTGATATAGCTGACCATGACACATGGCAGTCAAACGCTTCTCTTCAATCAAATTCAACTGGTCATAACGACCCTGAATCCATTCAGCATCAGTCAACTAGGGACTTGAGGGTATAATTTTTCTTTTTTTCCTTTGGAAAAATTTTGAAAAAAAAATTTTCCTGGTTTTTTTGATTTTTCTTATTTTTCACCCTCTTTCTTCTTTTTTCTATTTTTTTTTTCTTTTTTTTTTTGTTTTTGTTTTTTTTTTGTTTTTTTTTTGTTTTGATTGCATTTGCAATGCCCCAGTTTGACTGTTTTGCTGATTTTCATGGTACAGCTGAATGAGCTTCTTCGGTGCTCGAGAAGGTGGGTAATCTCGTCAGGAATCCCTTTCAACATCATCTTCCTCTGCCTCAGGTACAAGGACTTCAAGATTGGGAGATGGCGTTGGATCATTATGTTCAATGGGTTTAGAAATCCCTGCATACTGATTCTGGATAATGAAAAGCTTTTGAATTTTAAACAAGCAAATCATTGATGCAGATGAAAAAGCTATTTTTGTTTTTCAGGGTTTTTTGTGATCACTGATTTCATGCAAAAAGCAAAAAGTGAAAACAAATGGAAAAACAAATGTTTAACAATGCATTAATTGAATGAAAACATCATTGCATTAAATGTTGCCAACAATGTCATCACTTCTCCTTTTGGCATGGGAGAAGGGTTTTAAACAAAGTGAACAATTTACTCTGATCTATGGATAACTGCAGGAACATCTACAGCAACCCAATTGTGGCAGACACCACCAGGAATAACAAAATTGTTCAAGTCCTCTGCATCTTCTTCCAAGATAGCAGCAGCCTCTTCTTCAGGTTGACCATCATGGATGAAACCTCCGCTTGTGAACAAACCTTGCTCATTACATGCCCCAGAACCATAGCCAATGCCAGCCCGGGATCGGTTATCTTCGAGTTCAAGCACTTTCCCTAATCCAGCAACTGCACCACATTCAATGGCCAGCTTAGCATCACGGTAGGAAGTGAATGAAGGAGACTTCTTCTCGATTGGTTCATCAATAGATAAAGCTTGGAACTGAGTCCCAACTTCATCCTCTGCGTCAATGTACGAGAAAGAAGACAGATGGCTAACCAGGAGAGCCTTTTCTCCCCCTACTACAACTAGTTTCTTTTTCTTGACAAACTTCAGCTTCTGGTGTAGGGTGGATGTCACGGCGCCAGCCTCGTGAATCCATGGTCTGCCTAAGAGACAACTGTAAGATGGGTGGATATCCATTACTTGGAAAGTAACCTGGAAATCACTTGGTCCTATCTTGATTGGGAGATCAACTTCCCCAATCACGGTCTTGCGCGACCCATCAAATGCTTTCACAACAACCCCACTCTGCCTCATAGGAGGACCTTGATATGACAGACGAGAGAGTGTGGATTTCGGCAATACATTTAAAGAAGATCCAGTGTCCACCAACACATTGGACATTGCATCAGATTTGCAGTTCATGGAGATATGTAAGGCCATGTTGTGGTCTCTTCCCTCCTCAGGGAGATCAGCGTCACAAAAGCTCAAAGTGTTGCAAGCGGTAATGTTTGCAACTATACTATCAAATTGTTCCAGGGTGACGTCGTGATCAACGTACGCCAGGTCCAAGACTTTCTGTAGAGACTCCCTATGGGGTTCTGAATTTAGCAGTAGAGAAAGAATAGAAATCTTGGAGGGCGTGTGTAGAAGCTGGTCTACAATGTTGTACTCACTCTTTCTGATGAGCCTCAGCATCTCATCAGATTCTTCATCAACAATGCCACTCGGGCCAACTGAAGAAACAGGAGTCTTTTGTACGGATGAGGAGGGTTTGGCAACATCAAGTGCCGGATTCTGAACATTCACAGCGGTCCCCACAGGGCGCTCAACAGATTCAGAAGCAATAGCCTTTGGAGGCGCAGAAAATACACGACCACTTCGGGTCAACCCACTAACATCAGCAATAGTGGTTACGGAAGTTGAAGGCAAAGGCACTTCGACCCCATCCTGGACAGCAACAGGATTGTACCGGAATGGCACAGCTCGGTCTGATGAATAAGGCACAGGGCCTGCAGGCTTGATGATCAAAGAAGGTGGTGCCTTCGGCTTGTTGCTATTGTAGCGAATAACAACTGGCTCAGGCAGCTTGAACACTGGAGATATGACATTCACTTCAGGTTCAACTATATCAACATTGCGATTTTGGAGAATCTCAATGGTACCTTCATTCAACATCTTCTGAAGTTCACGGCGGACCTGGTCGCAACCCAAGCGGTTAACCGAACAGACGCGGCACTTGTCGTGGTCATGCTCCAAATAGCTGTACTAGCACAGCATCTTATGTAAATCAACCAACGACTGCCTGATGTGGCTGACATACTTAACCTTGTATTTCCCAAGGCATTCCTGAATCATGTTCACAGATTTCCCATGCGAAGGCAATGGGTTCCTGGTGACATTCGGGTTTGAGTCTTCGAAACTCAGGATTCCACTTCTCATAAGGTCTTGCACCTTATTCTTCAATGGAAAGCAGTTCTCTACATTGTGGCCCGGAGCACCGGAATGGTAAACACAATGCTGGTCTGGTCTGTACCACCATTGTGGATTTCCAGGAATGGCAGGAGGATCCTTGGGAGAAACCAATTTCCTTTCCAACAGGGAAGGATAAAGCTCTGCATATGTCATAGGAATTGGATCGAAGCTGACCCTCTTCCTATCATAATTCATGTTAGCTTGATTGGTTGTACTTCCACGAGGCTGGTAAGCCTGTTGCTGTGGACGTTGCTGTTGCTGATACTGTGGTTGCTGATATTGCTGTTGATGCTGATACTGCTGAGCATTATCTTTGAATACAGGCGCTACATTAGCCACCTGGTGCTGATGTCCGGCACGATGTGCAGGCTTCCTCTGAACAGAGGGTTTTCTATGCTTCGGCTGAGATTGCACAGCATGGGCTTCGCCTTCTTTCCTCTTAAACGCTCCATATCGTTTAGAGGAAGAACCATCATCTTTCGCCAACCGTCCTTCACGGACACCTTCTTCAAGACGCATCCCCATGTTCACCATCTCGGTGAAATCCGAGGGAGCGCTTGCTACCATCCGCTCATAATAGAATGAGCCAAGAGTCTTCAGAAAGATCTTGGTCATTTCTTTCTCTTCTAGCGGTGGAGTGATCTGAGCTGCCAGCTCACGCCATCTCTGGGCGTACTCCTTGAACGACTCTTTGTCTTTCTGGGACATGGACCTGAGTTGATCTCGGTCAGGCGCCATATCAACATTGTACTTGTATTGCTTGACGAAAGCTTCGCCAAGGTCATTGAAAGATCGGATGTTGATACTGTCCAGGCTCATGTACCATCTGAGCGCGGCACCAGACAGACTGTCTTGGAAATAATGGATCAGGAGCTGATCATTATCAGTCTGTGTTGACATCTTCCTGGCGTACATGACCAGGTGAGCAAGTGGACAGGTGTTCCCCTTATATTTTTCAAAGTCCGGGACCTTGAATTTGATCGGTATTTTGACACCGGGAACTAGGCAGAGTTCGACTGCAGACTTGCCGAAGAGATCTTTGCCACGGAGAGTCCTCAATTCCTTTCTCAGCTCAAGGAATTGATCGTTCATTGCGTCCATCTTCTCATGAACATCTGAGCCCTCAGAAGCCTCAGAGTGATAGATGGTGTCGTCTACCCTAGGCATGGTATGCATGACGGGAGGAGCGGGAACAGGGACCGGGCTAGATGCCGGCATTTGAACAAATGTTGGAGCTGGCAGATCAGGCATGAAGCCTGGAGGCATCCCCCAAGGAAAACCGGGAGGCATGGCATTAGGCTGGTGGGCACTGACTGGCACCGTTGAAGTAGCCACTTCGGATATAACCGTCCTCTGAACAGGAGTTGCTGGCTGTTGAGCAGGTTGGTTCTGAGCAGCAAGGAGTTGCTCCATTAAAGCGCCAAGTCTGGCGACCTCTTCCTTCAGTTCTCTGTTCTCTTGTTCCAATTGCTCCATGACCCTCGCAGAGTTGACTCGCGTATAATACCGGTGAGTCAGCTTGTCTTCAAAATAAATGAAGAGCAGAGGTTAGGACAAGAAGACCAGAAAAAGGGGTACCTGTTTATGCAAGAATGATGCATGAAATGCTTGTGCAAATGCTTTGTTTTTCAAGGAACCCTTAGGGTATTATTTGCAATATTTTGAATATTTAAACATTTTAATTGCTCATGGAAAATAGTTCATTCAATATATTGAGACAAAGAAGTACAGCATTTTTTTTTGGATTTATTACAAAGAGAAAAGGTAAACGACATCCTATGGATCCCTATTAGCTCGGGATGCTGGAAGACGAGAAGTGCACAACTTCTTGATCTCTCTCTCATAGGCAGCCTCCATATCAGCTTTCTCCTTGGCAAGTCGATCATACCTCCTCTTCCAGAATTTGGATGACTGAGGAAGCAGAGTCCAAGTGTCGTTCGGATCGTCGATCACTCGGTGCTCGAGAAATTCAATCATAGCATCCTTCTCCTTGAGCTGCTGCAGCAATTCCTCTCTTTCACGGATCCAAGCACGTGAAAGGTCTTCTTCTCTCAACTCCTCTACACGTTGGGTAGGGAGGGTTGAAGGCCCAGCCACATCCAACAGTGTAGGTCTCGGATGATCGTACGGCATCAGGTAGGTAGCAGCTCTCTGTCTGACCCAAGAGGTGTATGGCTCCAAAGCAATGCAGTTCTTCGGACCCAATTCATTCCTACTCTTCTTGTGAATACTGCGCCATGCACGGACAAATCTGGCTTTCAGGCCTTGGGGATCTTTACCCTCCTGAAAGAACACACCCTCTAACAGAATGTTATTAGGTTTATCCTTTAGGGGGAACCCAAGCTGACGACGTGCAAGAATAGGATTGTAGGTAATCCCACCACATGTACCAAGAAGAGGCACATTAGGGAATTCCCCACAATAGTCGATGATCTGAACGGTATCATACACGAGATCATACCAGGTGATATCATCATTGGTGAGAGACATGAGTCTCTGAGACCACCGTAGACATCCCTTGTTCTCCTTGAAAGCAACTGTCTGCGGCAAGTGCGAAATAAACCACTTGTACAGCAGGGGTAAACAGCAGACAATAACTCCTCCATTCTTCATATTCCTCAGATGCAAAGAGACATATGCATCGCCCAACAAAGTCGGAACTGGATTAAGGACTGAAAAGATCCTAATGGCATTCATGTCCACGAACTTGTCAAAGTTGGGAAATAGCACCAATCCATAGATGAGCAGTACGAATAGAGCCTCAAAGGCATCCTCACTCATGGCCTTCCCATAAAAGGTAGCTTGGGCAATGAGGAACTCGGAAGGAAAACCCTGAATTCCGCCTTTGGTAGTCAGATTAGCTCTAATCAGATCTTCATCTATGTGCAACAAGCTAGCAATCTCTCGAGCAGATGGAATACTCTCTAGGCCACTGAACGGCACTTGATCCAGAATAGGAATCCCAATAAGATGAGAGTACTCCTCCAAAGTCGGCAATAACTGGAAGTCTGGAAATAAGAAGCAATGATACAATGGATCGTAGAACTGAGCCAGAGTACTCATCAACCCTTCGTCAACCTGAGTGGTGAGCAGAGGTAGGAGCTTCCCATAGCGAGCTTTGAAACCCAAGGGATCTAATACATACGATGTCAGATTCCTTAACTCTTTTACATCGGGCTGCTTGAAGCTGTACTTCTTTGTATGTCTTTTTGGTCTTTCCATGTCTGAAAATTTTGCAAATAAACCCTTTAAGTTCCTTGAAAATTTTCTTTTTCTGATGACATGAATGCGGATGAATGCGTGGATGCATGAATGCAACAAACACACTCAAGGATCAAACAAAGCACACCAAACAAAGGTCGTGGGAAAGCTCTATGTATCCCTAATATCAATCATCCATTTTGGTGGATTTAGGTTTTCACCTTATCGACACCCAAGTTCCATTAATATTAACGGTACATGAACTGGTTCTAACATTCTTAATATCAACCAGCCGCTTTGGTGGATTTTAGGTTTTACACCTGATCCGGGATCCATTGATATTAACAATGTTTGAACGACTCAACCACGAATCACGGGTTTGTTGAGAGTCACGAGCATGGAGTCTCGGTTAAGAACCACCCAAAGGGAGTGTACTAGGGTTTAAACCTGCCAGACATGTTCTATCAGAGGTTCCCATAATCACCGTTCCATCTTTCGAATATTATCGGAGGAACGAATACTCGTATTCCAAGAATATTCTCAAGAGAAACTCTTATGAGTGTAGTATCGCGTAACAATCGTATCAGAACTGACATCTGAACGACCTCCGCACTACGGTCCTAAAAAATAGGCCAAGATGGGTTTGGTAAACTAAGGTCCTTGGCTTCTGCGGCACATGATTGAAAGAATAATGCCTAACCACAAATAACTTGTGTGACATTATTAGTTCAACATGACCTCCACCAAGTGAATGGACTCGCAAGTCAACTGGCTAAGGAATACTCCACACCAGTCAACAAGACTATGCCATTCTCCTATCCTAGAGTGCACTCGAGTTCGGGTACGGAACTTATCTCACAGATCACCAAAGCAAACAGCAATTGTATATCAAGCAATTCACACATTACAATCAATACAGTATTCCCAAATTGTACAAAAATATGCCATATAATAAATAACAATATAGCACAACAAGGGTGAAAAGTAGGCAATACCACCAAGGATTCTGGTGAGAAATCCCCAGCAGAGTCGCCACTTTTCTGTAGCGGTGTATTCGTCGCTATATGATCTATCGATTAAATCATAAGCAAGGGATACAATGATTTTTCGAGTCGCCACCGCACTTTTATTTATCCAAAGGACTGGCTAAAAAGCGAACAAAAGCCTAAGAAATTTTACACGTAGAAAACTAATAAAAAGATCAGAGAGTCTGGGTAAGGGGTAAATTACGCAATGGGAAGGTGTTAGGCACCCACTACGTCCTAGGTACTCCTAGGGAGCCCTTTTCACACTTGTTGTATAAAATTGTTATTTGTTATGACATAAATATTGTGCAAACATGATTGGGATGATGAGAAAAGAATATACAATTTTTATTGGGTTTGAACGGATGAACCCGCTGCCTACGTACCTTCCATCAAAGGTAAGGATCAAAACGCCGTAGTTCGGCTAAAAGACTTCCAAAAGTTGGTGGATTCAGTTTTAAACACGAGCACTGAGGCTTTTCATTATCAATGGGAGAAAACTCGACCAAAACCAACATCCACCATGCGAGGATAGCTTCGACGTACTAGAGGGGTTAGCCCTGTTTTCAGTACGGAAGTCTTACTGTCGACTCACTAAGGATAGGCAAGATTTACATCAACCACAATGATAATTGAAACCTATGGCTAATGCATGAAAAGATTAACAATGGACAAAGCCAAAACAAGTGAATGAGTGAAGTTAATTGATTGTGATTATGAAAATGAAGTCAAAGTATGATTAAGATTGATTCAAAGGAGTATTATGAAATGGAGTTTGAAAAAAGTCAAGGACTTGGGGTCCAGGTTTTTAGTTTGAAAAAATGAAGATGTTTGCACAATATCTATGTCAAGTTTGAAAGTAATGTGTGAAAAGGTTTAGGACCTAATGGGGATGAATGGATGAAGATGGATTGTAAAACTTCTTAGAAGGTTCACTTCTTGAAATCATATAGGGGATGATTCAAGTGTGTCCTTTGGAATAAGCAATGGATAATAATAAACAAACAAAGAAGAAAGTCAACAAAAGCGGATATCGGATGCCAATCACTGGTCTTATACCAATCTCCTAAAATAAAACTGGATATCAGATGCCACTCAATGGTCTCACACTAATCTCCTAAAACAAAATGAAACTTGGATACCGGATGCCAATCTGTCTGGACTTATACCAATATCCAACATATGATCCTAGGAAAGCAAATGCCAACTTGCAGGGACTTACAGTTGCATCCTCACATAAGCAAAGAAAAACAAAACATGGATGTCAGGTGCCAATCTGTCTGGGCTTACTCTAACCTCCATAGTATGGTCCTAGGAATACAAATGCCAACTTTCAGGGACTTACAGTTGTATCCTCACATACAAAGAAAAACAAAACATGGATGTCAGATGCCAATCTGTCTGGGCTTACTCTAACCTCCACAGTATGGTCCTAGGAATACAAATGCCAACTTGCAGGGACTTACAGTTGTATCCTCACATACAAACAAACAAAGCAACATGTGATCATAGGAAAGCAAATGCCAACTTGCAGGGACTTACAGTTGCATCCTCACATACAAACAAATGCAAAAAGCAAAGATAAGATGAGTGGCCAAGGTGATGGTCTTATACTCACTTCCATATCATAGGAGCAATGGCCAATGAATGGTCTTACAATTGTCCTCAATGGGTAAACAGCAATGATAAGTCATAAAGACAAATGAGATGATTATGCATTGATGAGCAATAAATGATGATAAATGCATAGAGCATACAAGCAAGCATGTGTATATGAAACAATCAAGCAATCAATGAAGTCAATCAGCACGCACTATAACCAAACAAGGAGGCTCATACAAGAGGGTTAGGCACTGAGGCCAACTGGAATAGGGTAAAAAGTTGCTCTTAACCTTGCCATTGAGAGGCTAAGGTGAAGCAGATGAAAGGAGATGAGGGGTGTGCCTCATTGCTCTTATCCCTGATCAGGGAGAGCATTTCAGAAAGTGTGGGAGTTCAGAAAGTAGGAACTCTCTCCACATGTTAGACTCGATTGATCTTGGGCTTGGATCTCAATGCTACAACCATGTAATGGGAGCAAGGAGAAGACTCACAGAATAGTAGGGGATAGGTTGCTTATCCCTATGATCTACCAATTGCCTTACTTGAAGGACTTTTCCTGCTTGGGACAAATTTAAACACACACAAGCATCGCCTCTTAAGGAGGTCTTCAGACAGTTGCCTGGCCAAGTAACAGGCCAGGTCTTCCAGACTACATGAAGATAAAGGAATTATACCTCAAAGCAAATTGCTAAATAGCAAAGCAAAGCAAGTTCAAAGAACTAAGCAACTAATGGTACCTGAAATAGTCAAACAAATCAGTACACAGTTCAACAGTCAAAGCAAAAGGAAATAGAAGTCAACAGTCAAACAGATAGACAAATGTGCAAAGCACAAGGCACAAGGCTTATGAGCCAAGCAACCTACAAAACAAAGAGGTTAGCACATGATAAACAATCAAGCTCAAACAAATTGGATTGTTCTCTTTGAAGCATTTGTGCTTAACCTGAAACAATGAGCTCAAACATAAGCAACAGGACCACTAGGACAAGCCTAGGGTCAAAATGAGATGAGAAAGTCAAAACAGCAAGGGATAGTCAACCAAAATCAAGTTTAAACTATCAAGAAGCAAACTCAATTGGTCCCACATGCATATCATTCATCATCATGATTTCATAAGCAAAAGAAGTCAAAACATGGCAAATGAAAGCTCATAGAAGTCAACAGCAAGACTTGCATCAAAAGCAATCATAATCAATTCCAAAAATCAGCAAATAAATCATGCTCAATCACAATCCGTAACATGACATGCATATAAAATTTCAGCTCATTTGGATCATGGGAAGATGGTCAATTAAAATCAGAAAGTCAAAACAATTTCAAGCATGCACAAAGAAGTCAAATAAACATGTATCAACTTCAAAAAATCATAACTCAATGCCAACATATGAGAAATGAATGGGATCAACACCAATGCAAAGCTTAAGATGTCTAGTATGCACATTTAAAATTTCATGATCATCCAATAAGATATGAGAATTTCCCAAATGAAATGGCAAGATGTGTCACACAAAGTCAACATTTGACTAGGCAGGGAAGAAAAATCTCAAACAAATAGGGAATAGCATAATTAAATCCAAGCAAATTCACACATAAACTAGACATATGAGAGATGGTTCATGCAAAATTTCGCATTAATTGGAGGCCAGGAAGCATGTCAACAAAAATCATGAAATTGCACATCATTGGTGTGACACAAATTGTCACACCCTACTTCCAAAATTCATATCTCACAAACCACATATGATAAATTCAAGAACTCTACATCAAAACAAACATGAATGAGTGTAGATTAACCACAAAAAAATTTCAGAATCATTGGATACATCCTCATTATTTCACAAAAGAAATGGCAAAAGGTATGAAATATGCATACATGTCAAGAAACCTAATACCATTTAAAAATCAGCCAACCAAAAATTCAGCAAAAATCATGATAAAATACTAGACATTCAACAGGACATGATGCAAAAAATTCCATGATTTTTGGAGTTGAAATGAGTGAGAAATGAATTTTGTAAGTTGAGGTAACAAATTGGAAAGAATGAACAACATAACATGATTTAGCAAGTCAACCAATTGACCGAGTGGCATTTTTGCAATTCCTGCAGTCACTAATCAAAACGCATCGTTTAGGGGCGAGGCAACCAAATGTGTTGATTGGCTAGCATGGAATGGAACAGTAACATACACACAGCAGTAACCAAACGCGTTCTGGAAAAAAAGACCTAGGGCTTGCTACAGTATCCATACATGTTCATCTTCTCCAAGAATCGTGGAAAATCAAACTACCCAGAACATGAAATTAAGCATGGCAATCAACACAACAAACATCCAGCATCATAAATCCAGCAAGCATTAACATTAAATCGAGCTAATCATCAAGGAATCTTGCAAAATAAAAATGACTAACAACCTTTAAACTCAGATTTCTCCTAGCATAGTTAACCAATTCAAGTGATACAAGGTTCACAATACTCAGCAAGGCAAGGACTACACATGGCATAGCAAAATTTTGAGAAAAGAAGAATTCGAAATCTTACTTGATTTGGAAGAAATGGAGGAGACAGGTGTTGTTTTGATGATACAAGCTCAAACAGGTCCCCCTTATGCTTTGAAATGGTGAATGCTTGAAGAAGCTTGGCTCGAACAACTCAAATCCAGCTTGAATCCACACTTGCCATGGCTGAAGCTTGAAGAAAACAGAGCTCGAAATGAGCTTCCAGTTGGTGTTTTACACTTGGAATGAGCTTACAATGATGGTTAGGTGATGAAAAACCAATGGATGCTCGAGTGCTTTCAAGGTTTCAGCAGAAATTGCAAAAATGCAAGAAGAGTGTTTTTTGAGAGAAGAGAGTTTTCTGTGTGTTTGTGGCTGCTAGCTAGGGTTGAATGGGCAGAAAATGACCCTTATATTTGCTATTTTAAGTTTCTTAATGAAGTGCTAAGCAAGTTTATGTTAAATGAAGCCAAATGCACAATTGCTAATTTCCAACCAAAGGCACATGGAGGGTGTGGTTCTGACCGAGTTTGGGCCTTGAGCAAACTTCAAATAACCTCTTAAATGAATCCCAATTGGCCAAAGTGAGTGAAAATGTTTAATTCCAAAAGTCAACTTTTTCCACACTTGAATTTTAATGAAGTCAAGTCCAAAAATGGCATTTTGATCCATAGATTTTTGGTACATGAAATTTATATTTTTGGAAAGAGGATATGAAATGCGGTTTGTAGGAAAAAAACCCCACCAAAATTGGCCAAATGGTTTGAGAGATATGGCCTTTTGAAGTTCATGAAATTGTGAAAATGAATTGATCATATCTTGCCAACCATACATGGGATTTGAGAGTTCTTGGACTTTTTGAAAATGGGAGAACAAGATCTTCAACTTTCATGTTGGGCAAAAATTCATTTGAAGCTTGTATCATGATGTAAGTTTAAGATCAAGAAGTTTCCATTTTTGGCAGTTGAAATTACAGGTCCACTTTCTATTTTGGGAAATTTTCTGATTTTGCTTCAAATTCTTCCATGATGAGGTTTGGCATGATATATGAGGCTTGTATGGACATGAATGAACTCCTTCAAATCAATTCCATCCATCAAATCATTGATTAAATCCACAGTTGACCAAGTTTGACTTTCTGTTGACTTTTCTAGGGTTTTGCATGATTGAACCACTTCTGAGGAATTCCAAACCCTAATTCTTTGAGACCTTGATTCCAAATGATGTCTCAAGTCATGTGAACTCTTGATTATTGATCATGGTGCCCAAATTCTGCAAAAATGGCCACCATCCACTGCTTTGACTGACCAGTGACTGACTTTGACCTAATTGCTGATGATTGCTTCAGCTGCAAGTAACATGGTTATAATGACAATATTTTTGTACTTTTTGGTTAGTAAACAAATGAAAAGCAAAGATATACAAATGCAAGACATGCTTGGTGATCAAGAACCACACTCACAAAGCAACCTACCCACTAGGAGGGAAGCTAGGGCATGCAATGATCCTTGAGGCCATGATATGATATGATATGGGCCATGAGGGATCTTAGGGCCAAAATTGGGGTCTTACACTAACAACAACAAGATAGAAGAGAGATGACCCGCTGGGGATAAATTGCGTAATTAGAGAAATTATCCAAGAGATATATCACCGGTTACTGGGTGGTATACTAAAAAATTAAGGAATGTCAATATCGAATTTTGTATAAAGATAACCAACAAGGAGGGAATTACATCTACCGGTATGAGGGTAGAGAACCACAAAAGAGAGTACCCGTCATCGGTTAGGATGAACAACAATCAATGTTTAACTCTGCACGAGGACAAAATGGGGTTTACAACTACCGGTTACTGGGTAGTAGACCACAGAAATATGACTTACAACTACCGGTATGAGGGTAGAGAACCACAGACTCCGCCGGGATAATAATTACTAATTATTGAGCGATTATTCATTTACCACAGGGAAACAGGAAAAGAGTCTCAAGAGACCGATCTAGGATCAAACTAGATAGGCATACCAAATCAAGACTTGTCTCGGTGAGGATATAACTTAGTGGGGAAAACCATCCCAGTATATGTGTTGGGAAGGAACAAAAACAATCAACATCCACGAGGATATAACCCGTGGGGAATATGGAAGAAAGGATAAACGTTTTCTGCTTATGGAGCTGACTCTATACGGAGAGATCAGACACACACGTCTGCTTGGGGAAGTATATAACCAAATAACAGGAGACAACAAACAACGATATATGGCAAAGAATGCAACATGAATACCTGAATGTTATAATTATGCATGAATATGCGTGGTTTATGTAAGATGTATGCTGACAGACAGACATATCTAACACAACCATGTCCAGGAATTAACCACCCGGTACTACACCTCAAGAGAGAAAGCCAAGTTCACCGGAGAGTATCCAATTTGTTGGGGATCAGAGATACCAGGAAGCAACGAACTCTGCAAGGGATGAATCATCAATCATTCCAGCTGGGGACGAGAGTTATCATAGACAAGGTCCACCACACAAACAACTCTACTGGGGAATCTATCCGAGGAGATAAAGGATTTATCGGGATCAACCACCAAATACCGCTCTTGCCCAAAGAGATCCAAGTTGCTGAGGAGGAAAGATTGCTACTCTGTTGAAGGGAAGAGAGGTGACTCTCAACAAGCAATCCACTTTGTAGGATAAACCACAAAAGGTTCCGGAGGGAGAAGATACAGTCAGGCCAGGAATATGAACAAATGTCTTACCCTGTTGGAGATCATACCACCCTTGGGAGAGCACTGAGGATCTCCTAAGTATCCTTTCGTCATTGTGAATGTTCACTTTGTTTAAAAACAGATTATAAAAAATTTGATCGTTTAAAACAATGATATTTTCTTAATCAAAACATGCAAAACATTTGTTGAATAGAAACAAATAAGAGTGCCAGTAATTGGATAAAAGGCTCAAATTTATTTGATAGAATGGTAGTCTGCGAATGGCAAGACTCCATAGATCTTTACAAATTTGAAATTGGTGATATATATTGGAAAAGGGCTACATTGAACATAATGACCATTTCTCCACTAGTTCTGAATCCGATGTATTTGAAGCTTTGGTTGATAATGAGCAAGGATCTCTGACAGACGACAGTTGTAGAACAAGGTCTTGTCAGGATGCAGTTACTTGTCAAATCCCTAATTTTTGCCTTGATTGCCCCAGGATGAGGTACTCAATCTAGCGGGATACATATATCATTATTATATATTTTTTGTGTCTCTAACTTTTGCCTGGACCGCCCTTTCGGGTTTTCAATCCACCGAGACGCTCATTTTTGCCTAAGCCGCCCTTTCGGGTTTTCAACTTAGCGAGCTATTCAGTTTTTTTTTTATTATTTTTTTTTAGGCGAAGTATTTCTTAACTGCATCTGAATTCACAGGACGAGTGAAATCCTCCCCATCCATAGTTGTAAGTATCAAAGCACCGCCTGAAAAGGCTCTCTTAACAACATACGGGCCCTCATAGTTCGGACTCCACTTGCCCCTGGAATCGGGCGCGAAAGACAAAACTTTCTTGAGCACAAGGTCACCTTCTCGGAACACACGAGGCTTGACCTTCTTATCAAAAGCTTTCTCCATCCTCTGCTGATATAACTGATCGTGGCACATGGCAGTCAATCTCTTTTCTTCTATCAAGTTCACCTGGTCATAACGACTCTGAACCCATTCAGCATCAGTCAACTTGGCTTCAACCTCCGATCTTGACTTAGCGATCATATCGTCAACGTACACCTCAATCTCCTTATGCATCATGTCATGGGACACGGTAGTCATAGCTCGTTGATACGTGGCTCTGGAGTTCTTCAAACCGAAGGGCATCACTCGATAATAGAATGTTCCCCAAGGTGTGATGAATGTTGTCTTCTCCATATCCTCGGGTGCCATTTTAATCTGATTACATCCGGAAAATCCATCCATAAACGAGAAGACATTGAATTTAGCTGTATTGTCTACCAACATATCAATGTGTGGTAGAGGGAAATCATCTTTCGGACTAGCTTTACTCAAGTCTCTATAGTCCACACACATCCCGACTTTTCCATCTTTCTTAGGCACGGGCACAATATTGGCCACCCATTGAGGATATATAGAAGTCACCAGAAACCCCGCATCAATTTGCTTCTGAACTTCCTCTTTGGTCTTCACTACCATATCAGGATGAGTTCTTCTGAGCTTCTGCTTTACAGGCATGCACTCAGGCTTTAGAGGTAGGAAATGTTGCACAATATCAGTATCTAGACCAGGCATGTCTTCATATGACCAGGCAAAGACGTCAACATATTCTCGTAGCAACTTAATCAACCCCTTCTTAACAGATTCTTCCAGAAGTGCCCCAATCTTTACCTCTCGCACACAATCTTCAGACCCCAAGTTGACTGTTTCCAGATTCTCAAGATGCGGCTGAATGATCTTCTCTTCATGCTCAAGTAGCCGGGTGATCTCATCAGGAATCTCTTCAACATCATCTTCCTCTGCCTCTAATACAGGGAATTCAAAATTGGGAGATGGTGTTGGGTCATTATGTTCAATGGGTTTAGAAATCAACCTGCATAATGATTTTTGGATATGAAAAGCTTTTAGAAATCAAACAACGCAAATCATTATGCAGATGAAAAGATTGATTTTATTCTTATTTAGGGTTTTATGTGATCACCAATTTCATGCAAAAAGCGAAAAGGGAAAATAAATGGAAAAACAAACATTTAACATGAATTTATTGAATGAAAATATCATTGTGTTTATGCGCCAACAATGTCATCACTCCTCCTTTTGGCATAGGAGAAGGGTTTTTAAACAAAGTGATCATTACGTTGACTTATGGACAACTGTTGGAATATCCACAACGACCCAATTGTTGCAGACCCCTCCAGGGATGATGAAATTGCCAGAATCCTTTGTATCTTCTTCTAAAACAGCAGCAGTCTCTTCGTCCTGACCAGTGTGGATGAAACCTCCACTCTTGAATAACCCTTACTTGTTAAAAGCACCAGAAGAAAAACCTATGCCAGCCCGGGACTCGTTGGTTTCTAACTCAATCATCTTTCCTAAACCAGTGGTTGCACCACGCTCAATGGCCAGCTTTGCATCTTTGTAGGAAGCAAATGAAGGAGCTCTTTTCTCAATAGGCTCAGCAATATATAACGCTTGGAAAGGAGTTCCAACTTCAACCTCAGCATCTATATAAGAGAAGGAAGACAAATGGCTAACCAGGAGAGCCCTTTCTCCCCCTACCACCACCAGCTTCTTGTTCTTCACAAATTTCAGTTTCTGGTGTAGGGTGGACGTCACGGCGCCTGCCTCGTGAATCCATGGTCTTGAAATATTGGCTCTAGTGTAGTACCAATGAGTCAGCTTGTCTTCAAAATAAATGAAGGACACAGAGTTAGACCACAGGGCAAAGAACCGGAAACAAAACCTGCTTATGCATATGATGCATGCAATGCTTGTGCATATGATTTGTTTTTTATTTCAAAGGAACTTTAGAGTTTTATTTGCAAATTCTGGAAATATTAAGCATTTTATCACATATGGAAATATCTCATCAAATAATATCAGGGAAAAGAAGTGCAGCGTCGTCAATCATATACAAGAGAAAAGGAAAATAATCATCCTATGGATCCCTAGAAACAATCATCTAAAGCTCGGGACACAGGAAGATAAGATGCGCGAAGCCTCTTCCCCTCCCTCTTGTAGGCTGCCTCCATATCGGCCTTCTCTTTGGCGAGTCGATCATACTTCCTCTTCCAGAACTTAGAAGACTGAGGAAGTAGAGAAGTCCATACATCATCAGAGTCATCAATGACCTGATGCTCAAGAAACTCAATCAACGCATCCTTCTCCTTAATCTGCTGAAGCAACTCTTCACGTTCACGGATCCAGGCACGTGAACGGTCTTCGTCTCTCAACTCCTCTACTCCTTGATTAGGGAGGGTTGAAGGCCCAGCCATAATCATAGGTGTAGGTCTCGGATACTCGTAAGGCATGAGATACTCAGATGCTCTCTTCCTTACCCAAGCAGTATATGGCTCCAAAGCAATGCAATTCTTAGGACCCAACTCATTCATGCCTTTCCTATGGATCTTACGCCAAGCGCGAACCATTCTGCCCTTCAAGCCTTGGGGATCTTTACCCTCCTGAAAGAACACACCTTCTAACAGAATGTTATTAGGTTTATCCTTTAGGGGGAACCCAAGCTGACGACGTGCCAAAATAGGGTTGTAGTTAATCCCACCACATGTACCAAGAAGAGGTACATTGGAGAATTCGCCACAAGAGTCGATAATCTGCACACCATCATACACACGGTTGTACCAAGAGATATCATCATTAGTGAGAGACATGAGTCTCGTGGACCACCGTAGACATCCCTTATTCTCCTTGAAGGCGACCGTCTGCGGTAAGTGAGAAATAAACCACTTATACAACAGAGGCAAACAACACACAATGGCGCCACCACCCTTTGCATTCCTCATATGCAAAGAGAAATAGGTATCGCCCAACAGAGTCGGAACGGGATTAAGAGTAGAGAAGATCCTAATAGCGTTCACATCCACAAACTTGTCGATGTTGGGGAATAACACCAATCCATAGATGAGAAGTACAAATATGGCTTCAAAGGCATCCTCACTCATGGCCTTCCCATATATAGTAGCTTGAGCAATGAGGAACTCATAAGGGAGACCTTGAATTCCACCTTTGGTAGTCATATGAGCACCAACCAGAGATTCATAAAATTTCAGCTGAACGGAAACTGGTCTAGAATAGGTATACCCACAAGGTAAGCATACTCCTCAAGTGTAGGCAAAAGCTGGAAATCCGGAAACGTGAAGCAACGGTACAAGGGATCATAAAATTGCACCAATACACTCATCAATCCTTCATCCACCTGAGTAGTCATAAGAGGAAGAAGCTTCCCAAAACGAGCCTTGAAACCCAAAGGATCTAATACATAAGATGTCAAATTCCTTAACTCTTTCAAATCTGGTTGTCCGAAATTGTACTTCTTTGTATTCCTTCTTTGTCTTTCCATGTCTGAAAATTTTGCAAATAGACCTCTCAAGTTCCTTGAAAATTTTCTTATTATTTATGATATGAATGCAAATGGGTGCATGAATGCATGAATGCATGAATGCAACAATCACACTCAAGGATCAAGCAAACCACACCAAACAAAGGTCATGGGATGGATCATGTTATCCTTAATATCAATCATCCATTTTGGTGGATTATGGTTTACACCTTATCAACACCCAAGTTCCATTGATATTAAGGATACCTGAACGGATCAACCATGAATCAAGGGTTTGTTGCAAGTCACGAGCATGGAGTTTAGGTTAAGAACCACCCAAAAGGAATGTACTAGGGTTTAAACCTGCCAAACATGTTCTACAAGAGGTTCCCATAGTCATCATCCCATCTTTTGGATATTATTGGAGAAACGACTACTCGTATTCCAAAAATATTCTCAAGAGAGACTCTTATGAGTGTAGTATCGCGTAACAATCGTATCAAATCTTACACTCGAACGACCTTTGCACTACATCCTAAGCATAGGTCAAGATGGGTTTGGTAAACTAAGGTCCTTGGCTTCTAAGGTCTATATTGGAAAAGTAATGTCTAACCACAACTTACTTGTGTGACATTATTGATCCCAACATAACCTCCACCAAGTGAATGGACTTGCAAGTCAACTTGCTAAGGAATAACTCCACACAAGTCGACCAGACTATGCCATTCTCTTATCCTAAGTGCACTCGAGTTCGGGTACAGAACTCATCTCACAAAGATCACTAAGCATACAAGGAATTAATATTCAAGCAATTCAATCATTACATACAATACAGTAATCCCAAATTGCACAAAAATATGTCACAAAACAAAATACACAATAATACAACAAATATGAAAAGTAGGCAAAACCCACTAGGCAAATTATTTGTCCCCAGCAGAGTCGCCACTTTTCTGTAGCGGGGTATTCGTTACCATTGGAGATATTGACTAAATCCAAGGTAAATCATACAAGTCGAGTCGCCACCGCACTTCTATTTATCCAAAGGAATGGTTAGAAAGCGAACAAAAACCTAAAAGTTTTATCGAATCAAAAACTAGTAAAAATGTCAGAGATCTGGGTAAGGGGGTTGGTTATGCAATGGAAGGTGTTAGGCACCCAAAGCATCCTAGGTACTCCTAGGGAGCCCTTTTCACATTTGTTGTAAGGTTTTTTTTTTTTTTTTGTGAAAATTTATTTGTGCAAACATGATTGAAGGGATGAAAAAAGAATATACAAATTTATTTACATTTTGTGTTTGAATGGATGAACCCATTGCCTACGTACCATCTAAAAAAAGATTAGGATCAAAACCTCGTAGTTCGGGGTAAAAAAATTCAAAAAAAAGTTGGTGAATTGATTGGTCCAAAAACCTTAAGGTCTTTTGTTATCAAAGGGAGAAAACTCAACCTAAAACCACAAATCCACCATGTGAGGATAGCTTCAACATGCTAGTGAGGGGTTAACCCTATAATAAGCATGGAAGACTCATTGTCCATCACTAAGGATAAAGGTGAGTATTATATCTATCTCAAGGATAATTCAAACCTAATAGCTAATGGTTATAAAAAAAGGTTTGATTAAGAAGGTGGCCATTGAAACCACAAAAAGTATTTGAGTGGGTTATATTTATCAATTAAAATTATTTACAAAAATATGGTTAAAGTGGATTAAAAGGTTCAATTCAGAATAAGTGTTATGAAAAATAAGTTTTGAAAATCAAAAGCATAAGGCTTAGGTTTCTAATGTTGAAAACAAAAGTTATTGTTTGCACAAAAGGTTTTGGCTTGGGTTAGAATGAGAAAAAAAAAGGGTTAAATTCCTAAACATACAAGAGATAAGGGAAAAGAAAATAAAACCACATTAGGAGTTCTCCTCTTGAGATCATATTGATGATCCAAGTAGCTCCCATCCTTTGGAATAAGCAGTCACAAACAAATATCTCAAGCCATTAAGCACAGGTAATCGGAATAAACCTCCAGGTGGTATCCCACAAATAAAGTGGAACACCAGGCCATCTCTGCAAGAGTCATGTGAGCCCTCACAAAAAAACTCAACAAACAGGTTAGAGAAACAAGATAGGGTAATCAAGAGTTTCCCCCAAATCAAAATGTAACCACATGAATCATGCCATTAAAATTCACAAAAAAGCTGACAAAAAGCAACCAAGGGCAGGAGGCCTAAACCTCTTGTCAAACACATACATTAAAAGGGTATCAAAAAATTTCAGGTTGAAAGTATAAAGTACTGGAAATAGGGCATACCTGATTGGGGAGGATCGATTGAAATTGAGTTGCACCCGTGAGGTTTGCAGAGCAATCTGAGGGTTTGCCTCTGGAGGTTGCTCTGAACTCTATCAGCTCTTCTCTCACTTTCTTTTTCCTACCAGGGTAATAGGAATGGCCTGTCCTCTTGTTTCACTGAAACTCTAAATTTATAACCTGGTTTTTGTGGACCTGTGGGCTCAAATGAGAGAGGCCCAAGTCAATTTTTTTTTTTGTTATATTTTATTTATTTATTTATTTTTCGTTTTTCTTTTTCTTTTTTTTTTTTTTTAGTAAACAAAAGTAAGAGAAACAATGATGTATAATTCAAGCATGCTTGGTGATCTCAAACCAATCACAAGGAGTCCCACCCAAAGGAAAAGGGAACCAAGATGCTCATGATCCTTGAGGCTGTGCAAATGCAATGTTATGATGCCATGAGGGATCTTAGGGTCAAAATTGGGGTCTTACACTATGTAATCAAACACTTAATTCCTTCTTTTTCGGCCAACCATATAGTGATACCATGTCTTATACCCCTCACTTGTGGTTCATGCAACCTTTCCCTATATGGTACAAATTCCATTTCTCCTATGGATCCCAAGATACTTTGATTTCGGTTTCAAACTATAGCTCTTCAGTCGCTTATCACCAGATACTCTATTCTGTGACTTCGGTCACTTCACTCCATTCATTTCCATGATACCTTCATATTCTACATTCTTTCACTTCATGTGATATACTTATTATTTTAGCCAAATACACTATACCTTTGTGCTCCATTTTACACCATTTTTTGTGACCCAAGAGCCGGTTTGTTTGTCTTGTCAGACCTTGTAGCTTAGGCAAACATCTCCCTACGTACTTTGCAGTTGTATTTAGGCAACCCTTTCTTTTCGGTTATTCCAATCCGATGTTGTAAGCCCTCACGTGTTGGTTTATACCATTTTTACTCTTGGGTTCACATTTTCACCCCTTGTTGGAGTTCGAATCATATTATCCTTTGGTTCAAACCATACCTTTGATCACAATTCTTTTCACCTCCCACCATTAGTTCTCTGAACTACGGAGCTCTGAATTCCTTATTGCACTATGAGGATACATAGGCATGAGGGCCCCAATCCTCACCAAGCACTTTATCTATTTCCTTTCCTTTCCCCTTATTCTTTTGCGATTAATCTTAGATGTAACACCTATTCGAGCGAGAACAATCAAAACGGTTCCCATGGAGTACCATGGATGTTTGGGGTGTTAATACCTTCCCCTTGCATAACCGACTTCCTTACCCAGTATATCTCTTTCCCCCAGGTTTTATCAATGTTTTCCCTTCCCTTTGGGAATAAATAAAGTTCGATGGCGACTCTGTTGTAAGTTCGAGCATGCGATACGTTCGGGTATATTTCCGCTAGCTTCAGCATGCATGTAGTTTCAAGTTGTTACTTTCGTGGCCATTTTTAATGGACTTATAGGCCTTGTCTCAAATTTCCTCCAACATGAGACTTGTTTATATCCTTGCCCCCTTTACAAAAAGCCCAATATCATTTCATTTGGTTAAGAAATAATGGATATTTAATAGCTTGAGCATGGTTGATCTTAAGTTTCATTATCATGAGTTTTGTTGGTTTTATGCATGTTATCACCAATTTCTTGCAGCATGGCCAATGTCACACGCATACCTCACCTTTTCTTTTCCTTTTATGACCAAACCACATGCATATATTATGCATGCACACCATGAATCAAATTTACCAAATAGGGAAAATGTTCCCTTTGCCCAAACTTCTCCATCCACTCTCTCCCAAAGTCCCACGTGCTACTCCTTTTCAGCCTCCAAAAGAACACAAAAACCCACCATAATATCATCCAAAATGCATCACATACTCTCTCACTCTCATTTTTCCCAAATTGGAGTAACAACTTTGTGACATGGACTGACTTTTCTACCCTCTCCACTAGACTCTATAAAACTAATTCTCACTCTCTAAATCAAAGGAGGATAAGTTAGAAGAAAGGAAACAAATCTGAACTTTGCCATCTCTCACTATTTTCTCTCCATTTGAAGCTTCCTCTTAAGCATTTATTTTGATCATCCGTGTTCATCATCTTCCTCAGATCCTGTTTCTTCTTCTTTCTCAAAGAACCAAAGGTGCAGTGGACACTCTCCACTAGGTAAACACTCTTCCCCTTATTCTTCTTCATGCTTAGCTATTAACCATGTTTAGGCTCATGCATCTACATCTGGAAGATATCTACTAATGAGTGGATCATGGAGCTAGGCTTAAATTTTTGTTTACAATTTTGATTGATCGATGCTTAACATGTTTGAACCCGTATGTTTTTGCTTACTTTTATCCATGTTCCTTT
Source organism: Lathyrus oleraceus (assembly GCF_024323335.1). NCBI lineage: Eukaryota > Viridiplantae > Streptophyta > Magnoliopsida > Fabales > Fabaceae > Lathyrus > Lathyrus oleraceus. The sequence continues at coordinate 89,134,678 of NC_066584.1, forward strand.
ATTCATTTGTGAAAACTAAGGGTACCATGTTGTTCTACTAAATGAGTATTACATGTTTGCTTCAAATTTTGTTTGATTTGGTGGAGGATGAGAGGTAGAAGTGAGCATGGTGGGGTCGAGTATAGGGTTTTGTTGTGCATGGCTGAAGGTTTAATATGGAGAGGTGGCGAGCTGTGATTGAGTGTTGTTTGTTTTTGTCTTTTTGCATTTAAAATAAGGTGACCAATTGATATGGTTGTGTATTTTTTTTTCCCCATCCCCCTTGTTCTGGCCCATTTTCATTGTTAACTGTTTGCCTTTATTTAAAATTGCTAGCACACACCCCATTGTTCCTTTTCTTTAACATTTATTTCTTTTTCTTTTTAATTTTTGATTTAAATACTACATTTTATCTTAATTTCATTTTTTTTAAAATATTTTTTTTATAATTAAATGTGCTTAGTTGAACTAGTTTTAAATGTTAGAGTTTAATTCTTGATCTTCCTTTTTTGATTTTGGTCCAAATTTTTGTACACATGTAGGCACATGTATATAGGTCCTTTGAGAACTTATTTGTTGTTTTTGTTATCAATTTTTAATCATATATGAACCTATTTTTGAAGATTTCTTTGTGTGATCATTTGTTTGTGCATTGCTCAAATGTTTGGATTGTTTGAACATCTTTTGCACATAATTTTAAGCACATATTTAGGACACACTAAGCTCCTGACTTCACCTTTCCATGTCTATCTTTTCATAATTTTTCCATGCTTCTAACTATTTCTCTTGTATTATTCAAAGTATGTTTGTTTCTTATGGCACTCTTGTCCATAAATGTTTGTTTTGGTATGCACTTGTGCAACCATATGGGACATCTTTCCCATTATTTCTTGACCTATTCATCTTCATTTCAGAGTACTATATTCACTCATGTGAACCATTTTAGTTACCTCCAATTGATGCTTCTTTGCTTGTTTGTCTTGAGTACTATTTGCTTGTTTTTAAGACCATAGTTTAAATTTTGTCTTGTGCATTCCAACTTGACTACTATGGGTCCAAATGGATTTGATTCTTATTGTTTTTGCTTCTGATTTCTTTGGTCTTGGTATCCTTATACATTTATTCTATGATTCTTTGAATGGTATTCCATTGCCATTTCCTCATGATAACACATTAGGAGCTAAATTCTTCTTTTCTTGACCTAGTTTTGAGTTTAGTGGACGGTGAAGCTCATAGGAGCTTGGGATCCATATTTGTGTAGGATAATGTTGTTTCCATTTCATTTCATTATGTATCAACTTAATTTTACATTGCTCATTTACTTTGATCGGACAAAGGACTTCTTGCTTGGATGATGTCCACCTTTTGAGTTGTTAGTTGTACATGAACTTTGAGTTTGTTTGCTTGTTGACACTGCTTGAAGTTTGGAGGTCATATTTAATGCTTTGAAGAGGACTTTTCCACTGTCCCATGACCTATAACCACACCTATTTTGATCTTTGTTTATCTTGTTGAATTTTGATAAAGGATTCCTTTTCTAGGATGATATCTTTACTTGTTTACCAAGTTACTTGACTTTGATTTGTGTGTGATGTTTTGATGACTTCTCTTGTTGATCTTGAACCTCATATTGAGATAAATTATTGAAAAAGTCACACATCCCTTGATGTCATGTGTGTGATGTCTTTGTTTGATTACTTCTTGCTTAAGCTTCTTTGAACTTGTGTGATTGTTTTTCTATCTTTGACCATAGTTTATGTGATTCATTTATGATGCTTGAGTGACTTGTATGTTTAGTTTAATATGTTATTTACTTCAAACTTATGTGATTTGATACCATTTTTCCATAATTCTACTTCATATATACTTTCTTGAAGTTCATTTGCTTTTAGGATCATGACTATGGTTTGATTTTGATCATTACTTGTCTCAATCTTTGAGTGTGCTTTGATATGATGCCTTTGTGATGTATTGAGTTTCTTATATGTATTAACACCATGTATATTATATAATTCATTTTTATGTAATTTTCCATGTTTAATTGCTCACACACTTGTTTTCATTTCCCTTTACAACTTTGAATGATGCTTGTGTACTTTGGTGCTTGTACCATGGATTCAATACCTATTTGAACTTCTTCTTGATTTTTAGACTTTTGAATAACATGTCTATGTTTGTCTCTTCCTTCTTTCACAAATCCTTCTCTTTACTTGTTTTGCTTATTAGCATTGCATGAGGAGTTATGTCCATTTATAGTTGTGTGGTTGTCATTCCCTTTATGATTTAATTTGAGAATCTTTCTCAAGTATACTTAGGTAATGATGATAGGTCCTTGATGTGTTTTCTACTGCCTTATATGACTTCTCGTCTCATTCTCTTCACTTCACTCTTCTCTCCTATGACTTGATATGGGATTGTTCTTTTTTTTTGTTTCATCTTTCTTCTATGACTTGATATGGATTGTTTATCTTTTATTGTTTATTTGTTCTTCCATGACTTGATATGGATTGTCATCTTATTCTATCTCTTTTCCTTGTGTGGATAACATGTTCCCCATAGGATTTCTTTGGTTCATTATTGGTTAAGATTAAACCAAAGTAGACCTTAGGTTTGTTAACCAAGCATGACAGCATTAGGTGGTCCCCTTGATCCTTAATCATAGATCAATATTTGCATCCTAACTTAGGTAGATGACTCCCTTTTATCCTAACTTTAGGACCACTATTTCATGCCAACATTATGGTTCTCTTTTGAATTCCCTTAGACAGAAACATTTTCTCAATCAAAATAAAAAAAAAATCTAAATACTACTTGAACTCTTTCAATAATGAGAGAAGTACTCAGATACCTCCTGTCTTGGGTGGATCATTTGATGTATTCGTTCAACAAAAATACTCACCCAATCAAACTTCTTTAATAAGGGTGGTTACCCTTAAAAAGCACCAATAAACCAATTTTTTTTAGAAGAACTACGATTCTCTGATTCTTTCTAGATACATAGGCATTGGGTTGCAAAGCCTAAGCGAGCGCAATAATAAAATTTTCTTTTTGTTTGTAAATAATTCAATCTTTCTGCATGCATTCCCTTTTAGTTTATAAGATTTAGAATAAACACACCCTTTTGATTAGAACAACAAGAGTGGATCTTGTATGGTACTACAGACATGAAGGGTGCTAATAACTTCCCCTCGCATAATCGACTCCCTTACCCATCTCTTGGTTTCAAGACCATTAGATTCATCCTTTTGTAGGTTTACTTAGTGGTTCATTTCCATCTCTTGGGATAAATAACATTGATGGCGACTCTGTTTTGTGTGCATGTTTTTCGAGATGCGATAATTGGCGACTTTGCTGGGGATTCTCCTGAGCAAGTCAATCCTAGCTCTTGTTTGTTTTCTTTTCATTGAGTGTTTATTTTTATGCTTTACTTACTTATTGCATTCATTTCATTTTATTGCTTCCATATTCTAGATATTGGTGTTGTGCTGGTTGCTGGATCTTCTGTTTGCAAGATGGGTGGGATGTTACTATGAGGTAAAAGGCCCACTACCCCGACCAATGACACATAGCTTAGAATGGATAGTCATGTTAACTCTCGTGGCACCTGGAACGTAAGAGTTTGTATGACATACCATGCCTAGACGAGGTTCAAGTGGGAATGCTCTTGTCTTGCATGCCTTATGCACTAGACAGAGTATTATCACGAGAATCATCGACTTTAGTTGCCACTTAGAAGCATGTTCTATTCTGACTAGAACCTACCTATGAGTTGGGGTGGGTGTTACAAAGCAAGCCTTCATCATACCCGCTTTTCTCAGAATTACGTCGAACCTTTGAACTTGTGGCATTAAGTTATTACCAAGCACAACAACTATTCATTCATATGGAAACCATACTTGCATTCATAAGCATTGTTATATTCATTCTCTTAACACACATGTTTTTGTATTTCCAGGTATTTTTAATTCTCGATTCTCGTTATTTAAGCCTTCTCTAGGGATGGATACTAGTAGAGGTGGGCATATTTCTTATAAGTTTCTTGAGGTTGATCTAGACTCCCTTCTTAAGATAGCAGAGAAATCACCTTCTGACAATTTAGAAGTTTTTAAAAGAGACTATGGGAAGATTTTAGAGTACCTCAAAACTCCTCTCAGTAAGTATCAACATAGTGCATTTCATACTCTACTGCAGTTTTATGATCCTCCCTTACGATGCTTCACTTTCCCAGACTATCATTTGGCACCAACCTTGGAAGAGTATTCATGTATTCTGGGAATTCCTATCAAGCTTCAAGTTCCTTTTCACGTGTCTATGGAGGTTCCTGATTCTGAACAGATTGTTGTTGCCCTTTATTTGAGCAAGTTTGTAGTTGATGCTAGTCTCAGAATAAAAGGAGGGCTCTCTGGTTTTCATCTGAGTTTTCTTTTAGAGACTTTAGGTGCTTTGGATAAAGAAGAGAATTAGAAGGTTTTAAACGTTTTTTTGGCTTGCAGTATCTATGGTATTGTCTTGTTTCCCAATATGGTTGATTTTGTTGATATGAACGCCATTCGTATCTTCATGATGGGTAACCCAGTACCAACACTTTTGGGGGATGTATATCATTCTATTCATTCCAGAAATCAGAAGAAGAGAGGTGGCTTAGTATGGTGTTGTGCTCCTCTTTTGTATCATTGGTTTCGAAGTCGTCTCCCGTGCAAAAGATCGTTTGTAGATACCAAGGAGACCTTGAAATGGTCCAAGAGGTTAATGGGGCTTACTTCCAAGGATTTAGTGTGGTATAACTTAAGATTGGATAAGATGGAGAAATATGAAGTGATTGTGAGTTGTGGAGAGTTTCCAAATGTACCCCTCATGGGCATTAGGAGAGATATAAACTATCATCTCGTGCTTTCTCAGAGATAATTGGGCTATGCTTTGGAAGGACCTCCGAAGTGTAGGAGCATACGAGATTCTTTGTTTTATAATGTGACTGATGATGTTGAGTTGATGAAGAAAGCTGCTAAGGCCTAGAATCATATTTCGTGTAAAGGGAAAGAGTTTTTTTGGAAAAAAGGATTGTATTGCTTATCCTCTTTACATAGACTGGATCAAAGATAGAGTTCAAATCGTCTCGTTTCCTTTTCCGATAGAGAAGCCATTGTATCCTTAAGAGCCAGATCACCCTGATTTTGTTCCTAAAGAGTACTTCAATAAAACTTTTCTTTTGAACAAGAAGTTGAAGCATGAGAAAGTGGAACTGAGTATGCATGTTGTTGGATTTAGGCAAGAAAAGATGAAACTGGCTCACAAGCTTAAAGAAAGAGATGAATTGATTGGTTAATATGGTCTTGCTGTGGATGGGAGGATCAAAAAGATGCCAAAAGTTGCTAGAGTTAGAGGGAGTACTTCTACAGTTGTTGAGGGACAAAGGAAAGCTCTTGAATAAGTTGAAGAAGATATCAAGCAAAAGCATCGAAACTATGAATCTCTCAAAGCCTCCAAATCCAAGATGCAGAGAAAATACAAGGCCAAGAATAAAGAGTTGGAGAAGAAGCTTTAGATTAAGAATGCCCAATTCGAGGAGGAAAATATCCAGAGTCTAGGAGTGGATACCTAACTTAGAGGAAGCAATATTCAGTTGGGGAAGGCTGTGGAGGAAGCTCCCATATATATCCCACTTCCAGAGTGCAACAAGTGTGAAAAGTTGTTGATCAATGTTGGTATTTGGATGGCATGATTTTTCGAAAAGATGTGGTTATCCGAAGTCTTGTCCAGAGCTGCAAAGCTTGGAGCCTGGATTATCTCAAAAGTGGAGGGCCTCTAACCTATATGGAATGGCAAAATTAAATTTATCTTTTCCATGTAGTGACCACCGTCAGGATTGTTGATGGGGTCTTTTGATTTTCATTGTTGCTTTTGGTTGCTTGTTTCTTTTGTAAAAGCTACCTGTGATACTCTGAGTTTTTAGTTTAATGAATTTGATGTTTGGACTATACATAAATATTAGAACCCTGGAAATACATAAATATGTCATTGCATGCATTACATTCATTCATGCAATCATACTACATTCATGACAGGTTTTTTGGCTGGCCCTCTCATATTGATTTTGCTTTTCTTAAAAGAGATTGCAAATCCAGTCATTCACCAATACGCCACGAGAAGCAACCAGAGACGTCAGATGGATCTAATTTAGGCTAATATAGAGGCAATGAGGAACCAGATGGATACTAGGATGGCACAGTTTGTGGAGGCCATTACTAACGTGACTCACAATCAGGAGGAACTAAGGGATCTTGTGGAGAGACCTCGCCTAGAGACTGAACGAACTGAGTTGATGTCTGAAGATGTTTCTATGGGGAAACCTCGTCCCAATGTTGCTATGAATTTTGCTGGGCCAAATTTTAATGATCAACATGCTAATGGTTATCATGTTTGTAACCAGGGTCTGCGTGGAAACTTTCCACCACCACCACCATACAACCATGGAGGACCACATCTCATTGTTGGGGATATGTTAGGGCATCCCAGTGCAAGGGAGAACCCCCAAGTACAAGAGCTGGAAGAGAACGTAACGAGGATATGTATTCAATGAATAATAGTGACTTGAGTGCTCATGTTGCTGATAGAAAGTACCGCTTGTTGGAGGAAAGATTGAAAGCCATGGAAGGGAAGGGTGTTTTAGGAATGGATATTACCGACCTGAGGTTGGTGCCAGGGGTAAGAGTTCCACCTAAATTCAAAGTTCCCGTCTTCGACAAATATACTCGTACAACTTTTCTAAATATGCATGTTAGAGCTTATTACCGAAAGATGTCTTCTTATTCCGAGGACGAGATGCTTCTAATTCACTTTTTCCAGGATAGCCTAGCTGGGGCATCTCTGGAATGGTATATTCATATAGAGAGAACATATATCAAAAACTGGAGGGATTTAATGGAAGCATTTGTGAAACACTTCCAATACAATAATGATATGGCGCCGAACAGGACCCAGTTGCAGAGTTCGACCCAGGGTCAAAATGAATCATTCAAAAAATATGCTCAAAAGTGGTGTGAGCTAGTTGTTAGGGTTCAACCTCCAATGATAGAGAGAGAATTGTTGGACATGTTCATGGGTACCATACAAGGTACGTACTATGACAGAATGGTGGGTATCACTTCTACGGGTTTTTTTGAGTTGGTAATGGCTGGAGAGAGGATTGAAGCTGGTCTCAAAATGGGTAAATTTTATTTGCTCAATGCTGGTAATTCTGCAAGTGGGACTGGTAAGAAGCTGTTTAATGGATACCCTAAGAAGAAGGAGGATGAATCAAGCGCTTTTTATGCTCAGAGGGGTAGAGGAAGATCACAATATCAAAAACAACATCAGCAACAACAAGTGAATGATATGGCCATTCCGGTTCCCACAACTACTCATCCGTAACAACCACATTATCAACAGCAACAACAGCAGAACGCTCCTCATCGCAATTATAATAAGCCCAGACAGCCCAAAATTGAGAAAGTATTTTATCCGCTCCCGATTTCTTATTCTCAAGTGCTTCAACATTTATTGCAATTGAAGTTGGTTAGTTTGAGGGGCATGCCATGATATGGAGAATTGTTGGGCTCTTAAGAACAAAGTGCAAGGGTTGTTGGATTCTAAAGCCACTCATTTCATTATAGACAATGGACCTAACATTATCAAAAACCTGATGCCTGCTCATGTCGAACCTACTGTTAATGTTGTGGAAGATGGTAAGAACTTGAATTTGATAATGGATCTGAACCTGTTATCTACCCCATTGTCATGTGTTAAAAGTTATCTAATCAAGAATGATATTTTTCCTGGATGCTTTCCAGAATGTTGTGAGTTCCAGAATCAGCCAGAAGGTTGTGTTAATCTGAAAGCTGGGATTAAGAGTTTGATTAATGAAGGTTTCCTACAGTGTGATAGAATTGTTAAAGATGAGAAAGTTGAAGAGAAAGATGTGGCCATCATTTATATTCCATATACTCCTACAAATATTCTAGCGCCTGCTAGGATTTCTCCCTTGACAATCACGTTGCCTGGTCATATTCCTTACTCTAGCGAGAGTGTTGTGCCATGGCATTATGGGTCAGATGTCTATTATTACGCAGTGAAACAAGAGGGGAAGCCTTATGAAGAAAAGCCAAATGAATATGAAAGTTTGAATGTTGCAATTTTGCTGGTACGGGAAGAATTACTAGAAGTCGTAGGATATATTATCCACAAAATGCTCAAGATAATGTTGATGCCTTGGCGAAATCTAATGGTAAACAAATGGTGGGTGATAATTCAGAATATGTGCCAGTTAATACTCTTAAACCAAATGCAATTCCTGGAACTTCTCCATCTTAAGAAGTTGAAGGGCTATTAAGATTAATCAGGAAAAGTGACTATAAAGTGATAGATTATCTGAGCCAAACACCGTCTAAGATTTCAATGTTGTCCATGTTGTTGTGTTATGAAGCTCATAGGAATGCTCTGATGAAATTGTTAAGTTCCTCTTTTGTGCTGCAAAATATCACTGTCAACCAGTTAGAAGGGGTTGTGGCCAATATATCAGCTGACAATGGCTTGGGTTTTACAGACTTTGATCTCCCTCCTAAGGGATGCGATCATAATAAAGCTCTGCATATCTCTATGGAATGCAAAGGAACTACATTATCCTGTGTGTTTGTAGACACCAGATCTTCCTTGAATGTGCTACCCAAGTCTGCGCTGATGAAAATTAACTATGCGGGAGTTGAATTGCACCCAAGTGACATGATAGTCAGGGCTTTCAACGGATCTCGAAGACCTGTTTTTGGTGAAGTGGATATACCTATTAAGATTGGACTACAAGTTTTTGGTATGACATTCTTCGTCATGGATATACAGCCTGCGTATTGTTGTTTGCTAAGACGCCCGTGGATTTATGGGGCAGGCACTGTAACTTCCACTTTGCATCAGAAAATGAAGTTCCTAATTGGTAGTAAGTTTGTTACTATTCACAACGAGGAAGAATACATGGTGAGTCATTTAACATATTTCCGGTATATAGAGGTTGGGGAGAAGTACATGAAACTCCTTTTCAGGAATTTGAAGTTCTTCTTTGAAAGATGCTAGAGATGTGGTTGAGAATGGTGACCGCGAAGGTTGGGGTCGTGTGTTAGATCTTCCTCCAAAGTTTGATAAGTTGGGCCTCGGTTTCAGTCATTCCAGACAGGGTTTAGCCCATAAAGCTCCCAATGTTCCAAATGTTCTCACTCTGGTGAAGTGTGCAAGTGCTGGATTTATCAATAATGGTCAGGCCAATGTTGTTGGAGATGATGCTGACAGTGATTACGACATTGATAACTGGACTCGACCAAGTGTTCCAGGTGAAGAGCTCCACAATTGGACTGCAGAGGATGTCATCCAAGTCATGCTCAATCAGGAGTAATTTTATTTTTGTTTCTTTTATCATGCAATAATTCTTGCGCTCTTCCCAAGGCGTAGTGAATCATGTAGGGCCACCATGTTCCATTTTCAATTTTTATCATGAAATAAATGACGTTTTGCATTCAACTCTTTTGATCTCTGCCTTTCTATTTTTACTTTTTATTTTTCTTTTAAAATGGCAATGTTTTCTTTTCACCACACACTTCTTAAAAACTTTAAAACATCATTAATGTTGATTCACGTCCACCTTGGATTCCATTGAAGAGAAGAAGTCAATTTCTCTAAAGACTTCTAGTTTCAGGTCCTCAAAGAATGAGCTTAGTGAGTGTGAAGAAAGCAATGACAAGAACTACAAAGATGATAATGTTGGGATATTTTTCAATAGATACCAAAGGTATATTCGGAAGAATAAAGTCAAGCATTCTGAAGGAAACCTAGCCAAATTTAGAAGGGATTCCAAGTCTTCAAAAGATGGTGAGAATAGGAAAGATAAATTTAGAATATCTTGTTATAATTGTGGTGAAATTGGTCACTATAGACTGAAATGTCCCATGATTAAGAAAGACAAAGAAATAGGGCATCACGAGAAGTCTAGTAAATCTATAAGAGCTTATGTAGCTTGTGAAAGTGCAAGTGACTCCTCAAGCGATGAAAGCTCCACTTCAAGTGTAGAATCGGCCCAGATTTGTCTCATGGAAAATGGAAGGAAGAAGAAAAAAAGTAAGTTCTTCTAAACTTGAGCTTACTAGTGATTTATTTCATTCTCAATTTGCAGACGCTTTTGATAATATTCATAGAGAAGCATTAAATGCTTCTAAGAAATTAGCTTCACATGAAAATATATTTTTGCAATTAGAAGCTAAAGCGTTAGAATCCGAAAGGAAGTTGGAAGCTATTAAGAGATCTATGATAGATAGTCAAAGTGATAAGAATATGAGTGAAGAATCTTCTAGGTTTGGTTGTGAATCTTATCATAATTGGCAAAAAAAGATAAATGCTCTTCAAGTCAAATTAGACAAAGCTTTACAACCTAAAAGTGTATTTGCTATTGATCCTTCTAAGTATGGAAGATATTTGAATCACTCATACAAAAACCATAAAAATTTCAAAAAGGATTCGAATGGAAAAAGCATAACTCATCGTAATCTATCTTGTCATTATTGTTGCAAAAAGGGTCATACCATTGAAAAGTACAAATTTAGGAAGATGTTAGTTCCTAAAGGAGTCTCTCAATGGTTGACTAAATGCAACCTTGATTTCACTCACTTCCAAGGACCCAATGAAAATTGGTTACCTATTTTCTTTGTCTAATTCTACAGGTTGAATGTCTTAAATCTACCGAAAAGATGTGGTATCTTAATAGTGGATGTTCAAGGCATATGACGGGTGACATATCGTTTTTCATTGATTTTATGCCAAAGAAAAAGGGATCCATCACTTATGGAGATAACAATAAAGGATGTATTCTTGGAAAAGGTAGTGTATGTAATTCCTCATCTACTACTATCTATGATGTAATGCTTGTTGATGGTCTTAAACACAACCTTCTAAGCATTAGCCAATTGTGTGATAAGGATTTTAAAGTCACTTTCACTAATACTTGTTACTTATTTGAGCATAATGAGAAGAAGGATTGTGTGCTTAAGGGCTTAAGAGTCAATAATACTTATATGAAAAATTTAGATGACGTGTCCTTCGCTTGGTACTGAGTGCCTTACTACCATGAGTGAAAACTCTTGGTTGTGGCATAAAGGCTTAGCTCATATTAACTTTAACTTACTAAACAAGGTAACCTCAAAGGATCTAGTCATTGGTCTCCCTAAAATGAAGTTCACAAAATATCACCTATGTGAAGCATGTTAAATGGGGAAGCAAACGAATGTCTCTTTTAAATCAAAAAATATAATTTCAACATCTAGACCTCTCGAACTTCTTCATATGAACCTCTTTGGTCCTTCTAGAACCAAAATCTTAGGTGGAAACTATTATGGTTTTTTTATAGTTGATGACTATTCTAGATTTTGTTGGGTTATGTTTTTGTCCAGTAAAGATGAGACCTACCCGACTTTCACACAATTTGCTAGATTATTCCAAAATAAAATGAATTTGAAAATTGTTACCATCCAAAGTGATCGTAGAGGAGAGTTTGAAAATCTTCTTTTTGAAACATATTGTGAGAAATATAGTATAGCACAACTTCTCGGTTCGTAGAACTCCACAAAAAAATGGGGTTGTGGAGCGTAAAAACCGAGTATTATAGGAGTTTTCCGAGGACAATGCTTAATGAAGGTAATTTACCAAAGTACTTTTGGGCCGATGTTATTAGCACGACGTGTTATGTTTTGAATAGGATATTGATACTACCTATTCTTAAAAAAAACCTATGAATTACTTAGAGGTAGAAAACCTAATGTTTCTCACCTTCATGTCTTTGGATGTAAAAGTTTTATTTTAAAAAATGGAAAGTACAATATAGGTAAATTTGATGCTAAATCTGATGAGGGTATCTTCCTCGAATACTCACAATCTAGAAAGGCATAAAGGGTCTATAACAAGAGGCTACTTATTATTAAAGATTCCGTTCATGTTTCTTTTGATGAGTCTTTTCCAAAATATGTTGGGAAGGGTATGTATTTTCATGATATAGGTGTGTCTTTGCATGACATTCTCAATGAATGAGATGAAGGGATTGATCAACCTCAAACAGATGAAAATTAGAATGTAGAAGATAATTATCACGAAGAGGAAAAGGAGGAGAGTCCAGCTGCAGTAGATAACCTTCTTTTGTCTTGGAGAACATCCAAAGATCACTTTATTGGTAATATTCTTGGAGATATCACAAGAGGCGTGACAACACGCTCTAAGATAATAACTTTTGTTATCACTTCGCTTTTGTGTCACAGATTGAGCCTAAAAATAATAACGAAGCATTACTAAAAGAGCATTGGCTCATGGCAAGGCAAGATGAGCTAAATCAATTTAAAAGAAATGACGTTTGGGACCTTGTCCCACGTCCAAAACATCATCAAGTAATCGGCATAAGATGGGTTTTTAGGGGCAAGCTTGACAAAAATGGAGTGATAACCCGGAATAAGGCCTGGTTAGTCACTCAAGGGTATAACCAAGATGAGGGTATTAACTATGAGGATACTTATGCTTCGGTCGCCCAACTTGAGACCATACGCCTCCCTCTTGCCTTTGCTTTCTCTAAGAACTTCAAATTATTTCAAATGGATGTGAAAAGTGAATTTCTAAATAGTTATATTAATGAAAAGGTGTATGTTTCTCAACCTCTGAGTTTTGAAAATCACGAGTATCCCAATCATATTTTCAAATTAAAGCGCACTTTGTACGGTCTCAAACAAGCACATAGGGCTTGGTATGAGCGACTAAGCAAACTTTTTATAATCAAGGGTACTTAAGGGGAAAGGTTGACACTATTATTTTTATTAAGCGCCATGGAGATGATACTCTTCTTGTACAAGTATATGTTGATGACATTATCTTTGGATCTACTAATATGTAATTTGTCTAATAATTTTCTAAGCTTATGTAGGGAGAGTTTGATATGAGCCTTATGGGAGAGCTAAATTACTTCCTAGGTCTGCAAATCAAACAACTAAATGAAGGAACATTTGTTTGTCAAATCAAGTATTGCAAGGACTTGCTAAAGAGATTTGGCATGGTTGATGAAAAGTTTATTGACACTCTGATGGCTACGAACGGTAACATGGAAAGGAATGGAAATGGTAAGGATATGGAAGTGAAGAAATATAGATGTATGATAGGTTCTCTTCTATATCTCACTATATCTAGGCCAAATATCATGTTTAGTGTATGTATGTGTGCCCGATATTAATCAGCCCCTAAGGAATCTCATCTCAAAGCTGTCAAACATAATTTTAGGTATCCTCATGGTACTTCGAATTATGGGCTTTGGTATTCCAAAGGGAATGATTGTAGCTTACTTGGTTACACTGACTCCAACTTTACCGGTTGCATGTCGGATAGGAAAAGAACTAGTGGGACTTGTGACATATTTTGAAATTCCTTAGTTAGTTGGCATAGCAAAAAACAACTTTCAGTTGCTTTGTCAACTGTCGAGGTGGAATGCGTAGCGGCCAGTAGCCGTTGTGCTCAAATTTTGTGGCTTAAACAACTATTACTTGATTTTAATATAAAACTAAGTCGTATTTTGATTTTGTGCAATAACACTAGTGTCATTAACTTAATTAAAACCCCGATGCTACATTCTCGTACTAAGCATATGGAGATTCGTCATCACTTCCTACGCGATCATGTTGAAAAAGGCGACGTCGTTTTTAAGCATGTTGATAGTAAAAATCAAATAGCCAATGTTTTTACAAAACCAATTGTGACCGAACCATTCTTTAACATTCGACGGGAATTAGTAATTCTTGACATCTGATCGAAAAAATAGCAAGTGTACTATTTTGCCTTTTATAGTAATAATGGGGAAATTCCCCGTATGTCGATCTCAAGGACTGCAAGTCAATATTGAGTTTAAATTAGCATTCAATTAAATAAAAAGTATTAATTTGGTTTTTAGGTGTAAAAATATAAGAATAAAGGTAAAAGCAAATAAGAATGAAAATAAGGGTTTGCAGTGAAAAAGGAACAATGTCAGGGAAGGTGTATGATTTATCCCTATAACAACTATGAGTCACTGTTGCATCAACAAATATCAATTACTACCAGTTCTTAAGGGTATTTTCTCTCAAGTCCTTGGTGAGAAAACCTTTAATCAATCTACCCTAATTTCTATGTCCATAGCCAATTAAGGTGAAGTTAAGCTTTATAATATCAAGAATACTCTAGTTCATACAGGGTATCCCTTGTCCTAGGTGATATCTACTGTAGAGTAACCTTATGAAAACCTTATCAATGGCGGTCCAGCCTAATTGATAACCACAAATCAATCTCGATTGGTCCGAAAGAGAAAGCAATAAACACATCAAAAGGTTACCGTAAAAATAATATTATAAATGCAAATGTAAACTCAAATCCGTTACAACTCTAAATCAGGGACACCCCCCTAGCATTGGGGGGTTTAGCTACTCATTTTGTTTAAAACAAATGCAAGATAAAAATTACACATTACAAGTAATTGGATGACTTTGATCTTCAATCGCTCCCGCTCATGAAAACCTTCAGCTCTCCGAATGCCTTGCTCTCTGTAATAGTTGATTGCTTCAGAATACTGTATTTTGTCGTATTCCAAGATGATTTTTCCTTAGGTAGAAGGTCCTCTTCTATAGTGAAAATTCCAAGCAGCAGTTGGACAGGTCCAAAAATATCTCTGAAAAAGCCCGACGAACAAAATCCTGAGAAAAAGGAATTTTTGGGCTTGGGCTAACACGGCCCGTGTCAGATGACACGTGTGGCCGTGTCAGCCTAATGTTCTGGATGACACGCCCCTAGCATGGGTGACACGGCTGGGTATGGTGCCTGACACGGGTGGCCGTGTCAGGCCACTATTTTCTACAACACGCCCCCCCCCCCTCTTTGCCTGACACGCCCGTGTCAGGTGACACGGGTGGCCGTGTCAGGCCTCTTGTACCGGGGTTTTCTGCTCCTTTGCTTGCCAGAATCTCGCACTATCTCGTTTTGAGTTCTCTGGTTCTTCTACCTGGACCTGTCAGACAAAAACACAGTTATCCCACGCATAAAATCACGAAAATGGAATTAAAATATAACAATGATTGAAAATGCTTAAATATAATACCAGAAGTAAAATTGACTCGAAAAGTATAAAAAATGCTTGCACAATGTTTCAAAAGCCTCGGTTTCTTGTCGGATCATTAATGAAAACTTAATGCAAATGGTGACTGATCACAACCCCAAACTTAACTCATTGCTTGTCCGCAAGTAATGTTGCAGACAACACTATCACTCCCCCGAATTCTTTATGTTTCCCACCACTACTGAAATCATTCGCTAACTTCTTCCCTTTTCCTTCCATAAGTCCTGCTTTTTCCTTGTAAGTTTTCAATCGCACTTCCATTTCAAAGTACCGTTTCACCTATCAGCTTAAATCACATTCTCACCAATTCTCTCGAGGTTAAGTGTTTGCACTCATAATTCAGAATATGCAATATCAACTCGAAAGTTTGAATAGTCTCTCTTTTCATATCACATACACATAACACATACACTTTTGAGGTCTTTCGAGTTGTAACTTGGCTTGGGTTAGGGTGTGGATATTCAAACAAAAATGGGAAACAAGTGGGTTTTTGGTTCAGAGTGGATGTTACATACTGTGTTTGTTTCTTTTGTTTGCTCAGTTTTCTTTTTTTTTCTATTTTTCTACCGAGTTCCCTTTTTCGTGCTTCTTTTTGAATCTTTGAGTTATAAAATTTTTCTCTTTCTTTTTTTTCTTTCTCTCGATGATTTCCTATTTCATTAATTTTTTCTTTTTATTCTCGCACTTTCTTGGGCTTTGGAAGCTTTTGGGGTTTTTACCCCAAACTTAGCTTTTCAACACAGTTTAAATGCATTAACATGACTCTGAACAGGGTAAGGAAGTGTTTTGGCCAAGGGGTACATTTATGGGGTTTTAAACAAACAAATGGATACAATATCGAATGGGGTTAACAAGGGATATAATTATTTGGGATGGCTAGAAAGGCCCGAGGTTAATTTCAAACAACGTGCCTTAGTGTGTGTATCATGCAGTGACAGTCCCAGAGAATCTACGCAAATTTATAGTGATAAAGACAAACCTGAATGTCGTTCATGATGATCAATGTGTTTGGCTTTTTATGACTCACCCTGTTTGGTTCAGCTTTGACAGGATCCACAGTACTCCTTTAGCCTGGTGTGATTTCTTCCTTACTTCTGAATGTACAGAATACTCATGTCGGTTAAGTTGTATACGTTGTGTCCGATCTTACTTTCAGCAATGTCAACTTCCTAGGGAGATCCTTCACAACAAGCAATGGTAAATGGCATGATCCTTTCATCCACTCCCCATCGTGATCATTACTATTTCCAACCTATCAACATAGACTTGAAACACTCGCAGCATAATGTACCTTCAAACAGAAAAACCAAATATAGAATGCACAAAAGTAAAATAACACAATACTGAGATAAAATAACAAAATACTGAAAATAAAATAACAATAAAAGACATAAAATCTCTCCCACACTTGAACTCAACATTGACCTCAATGTTTGCGAACAAGAGCAAATTGGGACACTCACAATACCCTACTGAGGAAGTGGGTGTGGGAAATGCAGCATCAACTATCGCATCATGCTGCTCATCTCATCCAACATCACCCCCTGACGGGCTTGCTCAATGCCTTGCCGTTGTTGTCCTGTCCTCAAGTCACCTATTTCGATTTGTGCCCAGGTCCATTGGTCAGTGGACCAGGAAGATGAACCCTCCTCCTGCTGGGTAGGTTCCTGATATGATGGTACAAACTGCTCCTGAGGTGCTTGAGGTTCTTCTTCTTCTGCCTCTATGCCCTCCACCTGGTCATCTATAAACTGATCACCTGCAGTAAAATGGTCAGTGTCGTGGCCTTCCTCCACGTTGGGGTCAACGCTCACATACAGCCAATTGGCACAATCAGTAATAGCAACTTTGTCCGGATCCGGAAGAGTGATAATAAATCTCTTATGGATAAGCACAAAATAGTAAGTAGGGGCAACAACAATCATACCTTGTGAAATTAGAGCAAACATGTCAATTTTAGTCTTACCTACAATTGGCATGTCTTTGAGTAAAACAACTTGATACCCGAAATGCTCAACGATTTTGGTGATCATCCCCCCGACAGATATGCCTCTGGAGTCGGCTCGGCCAACTCTGCCTAGATAGTCCGCTACAAAGGTAGCTACATTGATGGCCTTTTTTTGTGCCATCGAGTACATAAAGAATAGCTCTCTCTGAGTAGCTACCCATGTGTTATTGCCTCTTCCAAACAGGGTGTAGGCCAAACCCTTCTAAGCATACCTGAAACATGGATTCTGGATGCCCGAGGCCTTAGCACCTCTGGAGGTGTAATCCGTCCTCCCGGTGATGGAAATCCATAAATCCTTAGGTGAGAACCCATCTGGGACCGCTCCTGGTCCGTAAAGAGGGAGTCAGAGTATCGCTGCTAACTCCTCAACAGACAGTTCATGATAATTATTAAACAAACGAAAATGCAAAGTGCCGAAATAATACCTGGTTGTATCTATCCACCGCTTCTCGGGTTGGAATTCCAACGTGCTGAGGAATTCGAGAGTGATGCGCTCGTATGTCGGCGCTTCCAGGCTCATGAACTCTAGCATTCCTAAAACGTGGAACATTCGGTATACCTCCATTTGGAGCCCTAGTGCGTTCAGAGTATGCTCACACATGTACCTCGTCGGCGTGAGTTTGCGCTTCCGGTGAATTTGATATCTCTTTTCTTGTTCCGGATTGTCAAACATGATGTTGTATGGATTTGGATTCTGACTCAGGAACTTCCGTGACTTCGCCAACTCTGCGACCTACTGCTTTCCGGTGAGAATTCTCCTCGGGGGCATTTTGGACCTACAAAAATAGAAATTATTTGAACTATGGAGTTAGGAAATTCCAAAATCATGGTAAGAACGAGGACGGCGAGTGGAGTAATATTCGTGAAGGGTGTTTTGCGATAGGTGAGTGGAAGTGTGGGTTATGGAAGGTTTTAGGTAGTGGGGTTTGTGAGTTTTAATGGAGGTTCGAAGATTTTGAGAGAAAGGAAATAAGAATGATGAGAGAGAATGATGAGAGGGTAAGAAAAAATCTGATAATGATAAGGTGAATAGAGAAAATTTATGGTTAATGGTGGATTAAATGTGTGGGTCCCACTTAAACTTCGGATTTCCAAAAAAAATTCAAAATTTCCGCCTGCCTGACAAGGTCGTGTCAGCTGACACGGGTGGCCGTGTCAGGCTACTGTCCCTTACCACGGTTTGGGTCTCATCTTCAGTGCTTCTGACACGGGTCGTGTCAGCTAACACGGCCGCCCGTGTCAGGCTACTGTTGATAAATACAATTTCCTTTCACCTTCAGTGTTCTTGACACGGCCCGTGTCAGCTGACATGGGTGACCATGTCAGGCCACTGTTTTTCCACTTTTTGGCCTTATTTTGCACCCTCCTGACACGGGTGGCCGTCTCAGGCTTCCCTTTTGGCCATTTTTTTTCTTTTTCTCCTGTTCAACCGTTGGGACCTCTAGCCACGTTGATTATCCTTTTGCCTGACTTAGACATTTGTTGACGTGATGTTCCTTCCTTGTAGAGCTCCTGTGTAAACCTACAAACACACATAACTGATTAAATTTAAAATGCGTGGGTTGCCTCCCACGAAGCGCTTCATTTAACGTCGTACAGCTTGACGGTTCTCCGTCTGTTTAGATGAAACGGATTTTGTCTATTAGACCACCCTCCTGGTCTTTTAGGTACGGTTTGACTCTCTGCCCATTCACCTTGAACGTGTCTTCGTTTGTGGGATTTCTTAGTTCAATGGCTCCATGCGGAAATACTTTTTGTATCACAAAGGGTCCTGACCATCTTGACCTTAGTTTCCCTGGGAATAGCTTCAACCTTGAATTAAATAATATGACCAGTTGTCCTTCCTAAAGTTCTTTCTTCTGAATGCGCCTGTCATGCCATGTTTTGGTTTGCTCTTTGTATATCATGGAGTTCTCATATGCTCGATTTCTGAATTCTTCCAGCTCTTGTAATTGGAGGCTCCGAGATTTACCCGCTTTGGAAAGATCATAATTGAGGAATTTGGTAGCCCATAATGTCCTGTGCTCAAGTTCGAGTGGTAGATGACAAGATTTACCATAGACCAGTTGATACGGGGACATACCTATTGGTGTTTTGAATGTTGTTCGGTATGCCCAGAGTGCATCATCTAGCTTGATTGACCAATCTTTTCGTGAGGCGCTAACGATCTTTTATAGGATTTGCTTGATCTGCCGATTTGATACCTCAACCTGTCCACTAGTCTGGGGGTGGTATGGTGTGGAGATTCTATGCTTGACATTGTATTTCCTCAGCAGGTTCTCCATCATCTTGTTGAGGAAGTGGGTACCTTTGTCACTAATCAGTGCTCTTGGTACCCCAAACCGTGCAAAGATACAATTCTTAAGGAAATTTATTACCACTTTCGCGTCATTCGTGGGTAGTGCTACTGCTTCCACCCATTTTAACACATAGTCAACCGCGACTAGAATGTATTTCTTTCCAAAGGACGGTGGGAAGGGTCCCAGAAAATTTATTCCCCACACATCAAACAGTTCTACCTCTAACATGGCATTCTGAGGCATCTGATTTCTCTTGGATATGTTTCCTGTTCTCTGACATCTGTCGCACTCTTTTACCATTTCTTGTGCATCTTTGAACAGTGTAGGCTAGTACAATCCAGACTGGAGGACTTTTGTTGCGGTTCTATCTCCGCTAAAATGTTCTCCATATTCTTAGTTATGACAGGCTTTTAGGATGTCCCTTTGCTCTTCCTCTGGAACACATCTCCTGACCAGGCCATCTAATCCCTTTTTTGTAAAGGAATGGATCGTCCCACACATAAAATCTGCAATCATGCAAAAACTTTTTTCTTTTGTTAGAATCAAAGTCATCAGGTATTAGTCCACCTACCACAAAGTTCGCGTAATCGGAGAACCATGGGATATGCGTAACGACTAGGATACGTTCGTATGTGAACTCATCTCTGATGGAGTGTGTTTCTTCTATTTCTTGAATCAGAGTCATCCGAGACAAGTGATCAGCAACAGTGTTTTCACTACCTTTTTTGTCTCTGATTTCCAAGACGAATTCTTGTAGTAGTAGGATCCATTGCAGCAGCCTTGGCTTTGATTCCTGTTTGGAAAAAAGATATTTTAAAGTAGCATGGTCAGTATACACAATTACCTTTGATCCCAACAGATAGGATATGAACTTATCAAACGCGTACACAACCGCTAGGGGTTCTTTTTTAGTGGTTGCATAGTTCATTTGAGCAGGGTTCAATACGTGGCTTGCATAATAGATCACATGCATGAGCTTCTCCTTGCATTGCCCTAGTACTGCCCCTACTGCGTTATCACTAGCATCACACATTATCTCAAAAGGAAAAGACCAATCGGAGGCAATAACTATGGGAGCTGACACAAGTTCCTTTTTCAAGGTCTCGAAGGCTTGCCTGCACTCCTTGTCAAATAAGAATGGTGTATCCTTCACCAATAGACTAGTTAGTGGTTTTGCGATCTTGGAGAAATCTCTTATAAACCTGCGGTAGAACCCCGCATGTCCTAAGAAGCTTCGGATGCCTTTTTCATTTACCGGAGGTGGTAAATTTGCTATTACCTCCACTTTTCCTATGTCCACTTTGATACCTTGGTTGGAGATCTTGTGTCCCAAGACTATTCCTTCACATACCATGAAGTGACACTTTTCCCAATTCAGGATCAAATTTGTTTGCTTGCATCTTTCTAACACAAGTGACAAGTTAGTCAAACAATTATCAAATGAAGAACCGAATACGGAAAAGTCATCCATAAATACTTCCATATACTTTTCGAGCATGTCAGCAAAGATTGATGTCATACATCTTTGAAAAATGGACGGTGCGTTGAACAATCCAAATGGGATTCTTCTATAAGCAAAAATACCATAGGGGCATGTGAATGCAGTCTTCTCTTGATCTTCAGGGGCAACAGCAATCTGGTTGTACCCCGAGTAACCATCTAGGAAACAATAGTAATCATGTCCGGCTAACCTTTCCAGCATTTGATCAATGAATGGTAACGGGAAGTGATCCTTCCGTGTTGCCACGTTTAGTCTTCTGTAATCTATGCACACTCTCCAACCTGTAACAGTTCAGGTTGGAATCAACTCATTCTTCTCATTTTTTATCACCGTAGTGCCCCTTTTTTTTTTGTACCACATGGACTGGAATGACCCAAGAACTATCGGAAATAGGATAAATTAGGCCCGCATCCAAGAGTTTTACAACTTCTTTGTGTACCACTTCTCTCATTGTTGGGTTAAGTCTTCGTTGTGGTTGCACCACCTGTTTGTGATCATCTTCCATTAAGATTGTGTGCATGCAAATGGTCGGGCTTATACCTTTCAAGTCCTCAATTGCCCATCCGATTGCACCTTTGTATTTTTTAAGCACCTGAATGAGTTCTGCTTCTTGGACACTTTATAGACTGGCATTGATAATAGCGGGACATTTTTTCTCAGTGTCCAGAAATACATACTTTAGATTTGTTGGTAACTGCTTCAGATTTACCCCTATTTTTGGTTCTTCGGTGGCATCTGATGGTGGTGGTCTTAAGTCTTCCCACCGGTGTGTTCTAGATCTAATCCATTCAGGTTGTTTTTCAATCATAGTGAGAACCTCAAACTCTCCTTCATCTTCATCACTTTCAAAAATTGATAGACTTAAGACCCGTTCTACTGGTGGTCGGGGTTTATGCCTTTCATTTTCTTGAGAAATTACTTGATATATTATCTCTATAGTGTTTCTTGTGCCAATATCGTCTTTGTATTGCATTGTGTTCCTCACATCTATTTTTAACTCTTCATCATAGATCTTGAGGGTCATAGTTCCTTCCTCGATGTCTATCATACACCGTCCTGTTTCTAAGAAAGGTTTGCCCAATATGAGAGGAATCTCCTCATCTTCAGGCATTTCCAGAATGATGAAGTCAACTGGGAAAACAAACTTGTCAATTTTCACAAGAACATCTTCCACAATCCCATAGGGTTGCCTCACAGAGCGATCCGCAAATTGAAGTGTCATTCGAGTATCTTCAACAGTGCCGATGCCTAATTTTTTATAGATGGACAGTGGCGTCAAGCTTACATTCACTCCTAAGTCAATCAGAGCCTTCTTGAATTTTCTATCACCAATAGTGCATGGAATAGGAACTGATCCCCTGTCTTTCTTTTTCACTGTGACTTTCATGCCTTGGAGAATGGCACTGTATGTTTCAGTTAGGATGATCGGGTCTCTATCAGTGGAACGCTTCTTGGAGATTATGTCTCTCATGAACTTGGCATATATTGGAATTTGTTCTAATGCCTCAGAAAAAGGGATGTTTATTTCCAGTTTTTTGAACATTTCCAGGAACCTCTCAAAAAAATTCTCATGTTGATCTTTCTTTTTCTGTCTTGGAGGGTAAGGGAGTTTGATGATTGGCTTTAAAATCTCTCTTTCTCCTTGAAAGGTGGTAGTATCACTTCCTCATCTTGGTCCTTGATTTCCTTGATTTCTAAATCCACTTCTAACAATCCATCTTTTTCAGCACTGTTTTCCTCCGTTGACTTTCCACTTCGGGTTACGATAGCGTTAATAGTGTTATGTTCCCGCGGATTTGTTACCGTATCACTAGGTAGGGTTCCCGGGGCTTGAGAATTTGAAGCTAACTGTTGTGCTATTTGACCCATTTGGACTTCGAGATTTTTAATGGAGGTCGTGGTGTTTTTCTGATTAGTCCTGGTTTCTTCTTCAAACTGTATGTTGTTGGCTGCTAATTTTTCAATAGCGATTTCCCATTCAGCCTTTTTAGGTGCCTGTTGTTGCTGTTGTTGTTGATATTGAGTCTGATATTGCCCTGTACCTTGTTGCGGAACATTCCCTCTCTGATCTTTCCAGGAGAAATTTGGATGATTCTTCCAACCTGGGTTGTAAGCGTTGGAGTAGGGATTATTCTGCTTCAAGAATTTGATCTCTTCAATTTGTTGTGGAGTAGCAAAGCAATGGACCGTGTGATGAGATCCATTACAGATTTCACAAGTGCTAGCCTGAGCTGGCTGGACCTGCGCTATCTGTTGAGTACCTATATTCATAGCTTTCAACTTCTTGTTTACTTCGGCAGCAACTGTGTCTTCCAGACGGATCTTATTTGTTTCTAATTTTAGATCAATCACCCCTTCTGGCTGACTAGTACACCTGTCGTATAATTCTAGATGCTCATTGGCAACTATTGCTTCAATAATCCTCTTAATACCAGTGGCTACTGAGAAATTTGTTGAGCCACCAGCTGCTATATCAATCAACTACTTTGTTTTAATTTTCAGCCCATTAACGAACATCTGCATTTGTTCGGTCTGATCCATATATTGAGTTAGACACGCTACTAAGACCCTTTTGAATCTTTTGTAGGCTTCTCCTAATGATTCATCATCCTTCTATTTGAAATTAATAATTTCATACCTTTTTCTCAGGAATACTGATGCTGGAAAGTACTCATTTAAGAATGCAGTTTCCATCTCTTCCCATGATGTGATACTGCCGGCAGGAAGAGAATAGAACCATTCTTCCGCATCTTCAGCTAAAGTGAACAGGAACTTTCTTAATTTTTTTGCTTCATCAATATGACCATCAATTTTCAGCGTGGTGCTCATGGTCAGAAATCTTTGCAGGTGTTTGTTGGCATCTTCGTTAACCTTTCCAATGAAAGGTTTTCTTTCCAATTTATTTATTGTGCTAGAATGTAGTTGAAAATTCTTCACATTCACCGGTTGGTTGACAATGGTGAATTGACCACCCGGTGCGTTTGCAACTCCATAGTCACCCAGGAGTCTTTCCGGAGGTGGAGGAGGTGGAATTGGAGGAACTTCAGCCATTGGTTCTTTGACTTCTGAGTGATCAGAGGTACTTTCTTCTTTGGAATCCACTCTTGGATTTTTGCGTCTTCGGTGAAGGATTCTCTAGATCTCTGCGTCAAAAAGAAATTCAGCTGAGGGTTCTCCTCGCATAAAAAATTAGTAAATTATAAATGATAGAAAAATAGTCTTATTGTAGAGCAACAAAATTTTAATTGAAATTAAAATTAAACTCTATATTTTCGCTGACCCCGACAACGGCACCAAAAACTTGATCGAAAAAATAGCAAGTGTACTATTTTGCCTTTTATAGTAATAATGGGGAAATTCCTCGAATGTCGATCTCAAGAACTGCAAGTCAATATTGAGTTTAAATTAGCATTCAATTAAATAAAAAGTATTAATTTGGTTTTTAGGTGTAAAAATATAAGAATAAAGGTAAAAGCAAATAAGAATGAAAATAAGGGTTTGCAGGGAAAAAGGAATAATGTCAGGGAAGGTGTATGATTTATCCCTGTAACAACTCTGAGTCACTGTTGCATCAACAAATATCAATTACTACCAGTTCTTAAGGGTATTTTCTCCCAAGTCCTTGGTGATAAAACCTTTAATCAATATACCCTAATTTCTATGTTCATAGCCAATTAAAGTGAAGTCAAGCTTTATAATATCAAGAATACTCTGGTTCATACAGGGTATCCCTAGTCCTAGGTGATATCTACTGTAGAGTAACCTTATGAAAACCTTATTAATGGCGGTCCAGCCTAATTGATAACCACAAATCAATCTCGATTGGTCCGAAAGTTAAAGAAATAAACACATCAAAAGGTTACCGAAAAAATAATATTATAAATGCAAATGTAAACTCAAATTCGTTACAACTCTAAATCAGGGACACCCCCTAGCATTGGGGGGGTTTAGCTACTCATATTGTTTAAAACAAATGCAAGATAAAAATTACACATTACAAGTTATTGGATGACTTTGGTCTTCAATCGCTCCCGCTCATGAAAACCTTCAGCTCTCCGAATGTCTTGCTCTCTGTAATACTTGATTGCTTCATAATACTGTATTTTTCCATATTCCAAGATGATTTTTCCTTAGGCAGAAGGTCCTCTTTTATAGTGAAAATTCCAAGCAGCAATTGGACAGGTCCAAAAATATCTCTGAAAAAGCCCGACGAACAAAAGCCTGAGAAAAGGGAATTTTTGGGCTTGGGCTGACACGGTCCGTGTCAGATGACATAGGTGGCCGTGTCAGCCTACTGCTCTGGATGACACACCCCTGGCATGGGTGATACGGCTGGGTATGGTTCCTGACACGGTCCGTGTCAGCTGACATGGGTGGCCGTGTCAGGCCACTGGTTTTTACAACACGCCCCCAATTTGCCTGACACGGCCCGTGTCAGGTGACACGGGTGGCCGTGTCAGGCCTCCTGTACCGAGGTTTTCTGCTCCTTTTCTTGCTGGAATCTCACACTATCTCATTCTGAGTTCTCTAGTTCTTCTACCTGGACCTGTCGGACAAAAACACAGCTATCTCACGCATAAAATCACGAAAATAGTATTAAAATATAACAATGATTGAAAATGCTTAAATATAATACCGGAAGTAAAATTGACTCGAAAAGTATCAAAAATGCTTGCACAGTATTTCAAAAGCCTCGGTTTCTTATCGGATCAGTAACGAAAACTTAATGCAAATGGTGACTGATCATCATCTCAACACTTGCCTAAAGGTTATGCTAATGCACATTGAATATATCTTGTTTATCTAACATTTCTTGACAAACATACTTCATAAGAGTGCATTCCTCATTATTTGACAAGCAAGGTACTATCGTTTCATTTTCCATTTTTTTATACATTAGCCTTCTCTTTTCACATGTTGTTTATGGTCTATGTGATTTATGTTCTTGACATATAAGATAGTTCATATATGATCACTTCCAACAATGTTTAATTGATGTATGTCAATTCATATGCTTATAGTGACATTATGATATCTTCATTTTCCTTGAAATATAGTATTTGGTGTATCAGTGTGTTATCTAATTTTCTCATGATTTATGATTGAACATGTTACATTGTTAACAATATCCTTGATTATTGTTATGTTCTCATATATGTTTTTGGTTTGTGTGGTGTTACTTTGTTTATCGCTTGCTAGAGCACATATGTGTGCAGCATTTTAGGAGCACCAAAGGCGTATGTCACGTAATCATGTCATTTTTTTGGCATATCAAGTATTTTTTGTTCTCTTTGTATACTTCATTTTTCATGATTGTGTTGTGTTTATATGTCATAAGTTGTGACAATTTATTTTATTGTTGCATTATTGTCTTTGTATTTAAATTTTTTTAATATGCATATCATTTTATGTGAGTGATATCATATTGATATTCTTATCTTTGCAAAATGCCTATGTGTGTTATATTCATTTAAGTGTGATTTTAGTTTCTTATCATTGTTTGCTTCGCTTCTTTTTAATGTTGTCAAAGGGGGATAAGTAACATAAAAATGAATGAAGTTGTAGGGTGCATACATTCAAAGGGAGCTTTTCATTGCAAATGCATACGCATCGTCTCAAGTTTTGCCATCATCAAAAAGGGGGAGTATGTGAGTGCAACTTCCGTTAGATGTGTTTTATATGATGTCAAAACTAGGATACTTTAGCGTAAATTTATATAGGAAGGTATTCTCTAAATCTCTATGTGCATATTAGCATTAGGAAATATAAAAGCATTTGGAAACAATATGGGAAACGTCTCATGTATCAAACATGCATGAAAAATCAATTTGTGTGAAAAATAGCAGTACAGGTTGGCACATAGAACTATAGGTTGGCCTATGGAAAAATGTTCTGGCTATAAGTCGACACATAGAACTACAAGTCGACCTATTGAAAAAAATTATTGGCTATAGGTCGACATATGAAGTTTATAGCTCGACATGTATGATGTTGTATAAAGCTTGTGGCCTCAATTTCATGTGCCGAGTCTCCATGTCAACACATATGGAGCACATAACTATCATAGGTCAACACATGACCTTGGATATGTCGACCTATGCATCGAACAGGTCGACACATAACCTGTATAGGTCGACCTGTCCGATATATTTCTTAAAAATTTCATATTTTTATAACCACTTTTGCATTTCCTTTTGTCCTAAATCATCCATGCATATAAATACTCCATACATGTATAATTCTCTAGTAAATTTTTTAGAGTGAGTAAAACCTGCATGAATCCAAGATTTCAAAGCATCTCATAATCTTCAACTCAATTTATGCATACACACAATCAAACTACACATAATCATTTTTTTATTGGGTGTCATCTAGATTAGGATTGATAACATTCAATTAGGTTTGTTGTACCGAGAATATTGGGTTGCGATCTTTGAGGGATTCAAATAAGAAAATCGGTTTGGGGTTTTCCTTCAATATTTTTAGGGTTTGAAGGTTTTTATCAAGATTATGCAATTCGGATGCGATCGAGTGAAATCCTTGAGACTAGGTGTGTCGGGGCAAGAGAGTAGCATGAAACAGTGGATCGCTTTGACAAACCTTGGATTCAACAAGTGTGCGCTTGGGATTAATTAAGTCGCGTGAAAGCCTTGAGATAAGGAGGTCGTGCAAGCAAGTAGCAACAACCGGTGAATTGAAGCGGCATTATTGATGACTTGATTAAGGTTTTTTGGAGGTGATAGATTCAAGAACAAACTTGGGGTTTGTGGGATTTGATTTTTCATCTCTTATATTAATACTTTTGGAAAGTAAGATTTATTATATTAATATCTCAATTCGAATTCGAATTAAGGGAATACATACCCGTAATGAGGTCGATTGGGGAATTGCCTAAACAAATCCTTGCATGCTCTCTCTCTCTCTCTATAAATATATATATATATATATATATATATATATATATATATATATATATATATATATATATATATATATATTTCTATTCACAAATTGTTAATTACTTTGATATCTTGATCAACATTGTTTGGATAATAATTTTTGAACTATTTGTTAAATTGTGTTGTTTTAGTAATCAGTTACCATTTGGTAGTGATTGGATTTTAAAAACTACAAACATCATACTAATATCCAAACTTTATTGATTTCACGCAAAGTGTTTGACGAATTGTGCGAACTAGTCTTTAGTATGTTATTGACATTGGAGGCAGATAGTTACTATAGAAGAGTATTCAATATAGTGCTTGAAGTATTTATATATAAACTTCTATTTATATGCATTAAATCCAATGCATCAACTATCTTGCGACACTTCAACTTCTTCTATGCCACATCATTTATTTTCCTATGTGGTATCTCTCAAAATTCATCTTCAATTTTGAAAAGTTCAAAACATATTTTTACTCTCTATAAAATGTTACGAGTTCAAATTTAAACAAATGCAAAAATACAATTACCAAATATTTGAATATTAACTTTGTTTCTTTCAAAAAATATCATACTAATTTACTCACAATAAATTTATTATTACTCCAACTAAATATATTTTTCATAATTTTAAAAATAAAAGAGAGACTCAAATCTACACACTTTAAAATATTTTTTGATTTTTTTTAAATTATAGCAACAAAATAAACACTTGAAAAATATATTTAATGTTAAAGTATATATTCCACAATTTTCAAGCCTAATTATCATACTAATTTACTCACAATAAACTTATTATTACTCCAACTAAATATATTTTTCAAGATTTTAAAAATAAAAGAGATGCTGAGATCCACACACTTTAAAAAAAATTGTGTTTTCTAAAAATTATAGCAACAAAATAAACACTTGAAAAATATTTTTAATGTTAAAGTATATAATCCATAATTTTCAAGACTAAATTACTCTCAATTGATTAAAAATATAATAGAGAATGCAACCGTCTTTATCGAATATATATATTTCTTCTCTATATTTTTCTTATCATATTAGATAAATAAATTAAAGACAATAAACAAAATTCTCAATTTTTCATATATAAGAAAAATTTGACATTATGGACATAGATTTATAAAGCTATTGAATGCTTTATTCGATAATAATTGAAAGTAAAGTTTAATTTTTATTTAAGACTAGAAATAAATATATGTCTTATAATTAAATGTTTAAAAGAGAGACCATTGTTAAAAATACATTAGAATCAAAATAAAAAATAAATCATTTGGGATTTTTTTTAAAATCATTTAAAATTGCAAAATAAAATCTTGTATGTCACTTTCAACTTACAAACATATATTTTTTTATTCGTAATTAATTCATATTATTGTCATATTATTTTATAATAAATTATCATGGTATAAATTTTTTGTTCATATTTATAAAATAAAAATTCTTAACATAATTAAAACTCAATTCAAACTAAATAAAAATTAATTACCGGCCGCGCATCACGCGGGTCTTAATCTAGTGTGAATTATTATCATATAATTAGTACTCATACGCATATCTGAGTTTTTCAATAGAAAGTTCGGTTAGATAATTTTGGATCCGGGAAATATTTTAAACTTACTTCCGCGCCATAAATTTTTCTAAGGCCTATCGTCTAACAACAATTAATTTGTCGGTCCCTCTTCCATTTCTCATGGCCTTATGGTGGAGATGTGTTGTAATTAAGGCTTAGTGACACATCTCATAATCATTGTTGTCTTTGTTGTCTTTTTTCATTAATCATTGTTTCCTCTATTTTTTCATATCCTCCATAAGCCAATCTATGGAGAAATAGATTTTTAACCTTGTTTTCCTTTCCTATTTGACTCTTAGCCCGTTATAAACATAATGAAAATATTAATTTGTACGGTTATATCTAAAAATAATCAGCACAACACAAGATTATTCTTTACAAAATAATCAGCACAACACAAGATTATTCTTTACAAAATAAGATTAGCACTAACCTGGAATCATGTGAACTATGAGACTTGACAAACATAGCCCAAATTCACTCATCAATAAAAGTATACTTCACTGGTGGATGCTCAAGATCAAACTTGTGCTTTGTAATGTAATCAGATGCAAGTTATGTCTTAAAGTTCCTACAATGCTCACCAACATAAGAATCCATTTATTCTTCACTTAATCACTATTTTCTGAAAACTCAAAAATCAACTATGTGTACATCAATAAATAAGTATTAGTATTTAACAAAAAATATAAATGGTCATATATACAATTGTAAGATCAAAAAATGTAATTGAAAATTAACACCTCAAAATATGTCTAATATTTTCTTTCACATTGTCGGATACCTAACCCTAATCATCTACCAAAATACTCTTTTTGCTACGACTAAGAAATGTCGCATAACTCACAAATATGGAAGCATGCTCACCATAACACCTCCTAATTTCCACATCAAACTCGATCTGCAACTTAACATATGTGTTATGGACTTTTGTTAATTTAGCCATCATTGTGGTTGATCGGAAAAAATAGCAAGTGTACTATTTTTACCGATGTACTAATAAGGAGTTTATTTCCCAGTATCGATCTCAAGGATTGCGTAGGAATTACTTACTTTAATTCGATTCTATCAGAACAAAAAGATAATGGTTGTGTTGTTTTGGAATTTAGAATAGTAACACAAAAATAGTAAAGATAATTGATTAAGATAAAAGATGCTAGGGTGAGTAGTTGAGTTAACCGGTTATGAATTAGTCCCGATTTCTTTAATACATATGATACATTCAATCTCCTAACCTCAGAATGTTCTTACTTAAGTCCTTAAGGAAGAAACTATTAAACTACCAATTCTTACTCAAATGTCCATTCATTTAATCATTGGTTTTAATCATACAAAATATCAAGGTTTACGGTGATTTATGAAAGGTTCTAGTCCTAGATGATGCATTCATAAACCCAATTGTGTGAAAACCCTACCAATCAAAATCCTGTTATTGGAAGTCATAGATTAATTCGTATTTGTCCGATACAAAAACATAATAACATCACACAATTGAATTGAAATACATAACATAGTAATCAAGGAATCATTGGTTCACATTCATAGCATACGATAACATCAGGACCACCCCCTAGCATCAGGGGGTTTAGCCTCTCATAGTACTTAAAGAATTCATAAAGGAAAGATTAAACATTACAAAGAATTAGGAGAGTTTGATCTTCAATGGTGGCTACCCTTGAATCTCGCCGTCTTCGAATCCGTCGTATTCGCTATCTCCTCCACTGTAATGCTTTCGTCCGTCTGTCAAAAGGTCCCCCCTTCTTTCTCTTCCAAGCCTTCTTATAACTTCAGATGACTCTCTTCCAAGCTAAAGGTCCAAACTACCCTTAATGAGCATAATCGGGTTAAACAGCAAAAATTAGGTTTTCCAAGCTGCGTTGAATCAACACGGTCGTGTGGTGGCACACGGGTGGCCGTGTTGTTCTTCAGTATTAATTAATTTCAGCATACGTTACAGTGGCAACAACACGGGCCGTGTCCCTACACACGGATGCCCGTGTTAATGCACTGTTTTAATCAACACGGCCGTGTGGTGGCACACGGGTGGCCGTGTTGATTTCTGTTTTCTGCTTCATCTCTGCTCTGCTTGATCAACAACACGGCCGTGTGGTGGCACACGGGTGGCCATGTTGTTCTGCTGTTCTTTCATATTTTCGTCCTTTAGAGTGTCCAGAACTTCACCATTCTTGCTTTTAAACCTGGAACAATGACACTACCAAACGAAGCATAAACGAGATCTTTTTTTGACATAAACTCTTAATCGAATGCAATGCAATACCAAACCAACAAAACATGATAATTGACTCAAATGCAACTAAAAACAACCATAAATCTTACCAAGGTGATGAAAATATGTCGGATTAGCGGCGGGAATTCAATGGAAATGGTGACCGATCACAACCCCAAACTTGTCTCATTGCTTGTCCTCAAGTGATGTATTGAGTCCAAACAAAGGTCACCCCCGAATTCGTTTCCCACAATGCAACCTAGTCTTTCACCATTCGTGTTCTTCCTTTCCAATCGAGTTTCAGGTCTCTCCGAGTCAGGCAGTTTACCACATTTCCACATCCGAAACCTTTTCACTTGCAAGCTTTTCACACACTCACAATATCTCTCAGGGTTAGGTGTGTACACTCACAACACAATATCCAATATCAGACTCTTAACTTTGAATACATTCTAATGTCACTACCACAGCAGATTCCACACACTTTTTGAGGTCTTTTTAGGTTGTAACGGGGCTTGGGTACGGTGGGATAAACAAAAAAATTGGATAACAAAGGTTTTTGAACTCGGTAGTCATGTTGTGTACTTTTTCTTTCTTTCTTTTTTTTCCGTGCATCACGTATACTCTGGGGTAAAAATTCTTTTGACTTTTTTTCTACTCACATTTTCCGAGCATTTTATATCTGTTAGAGTCTAAGGTCTCGGCAAGTGCATTTTTCTCTTTTGTGTTTCTTTTCTTTTTCTTTTTTTTTTCTCTTTTTTTTCTTTTAAAGAAAATACATACTGTTTTTCTTTTTGTATGATCTCATCTTATGCACTTGCCTTCTCTTTCAAGATTTCCACCCCAAACTTAGTTTTATTGCACATCTTGCCATTCACACAATCATACCGAGTTATGACACAAAAGGAAATGGATGATTAAAAGTTAACAGGGTGTTTATGATGAATAATGCTTAAACGTTAACATGGGGTTTACAATGAACAAAATGGCTAAGGCTCAACGGGGTTTACGAAGGGAAACATACATATAGGGATGGCTAGAAAGGCTCTGGCTAAACAAACAACTTGCCTCAGTGTGTGTTGTCATGTTGTGACGTGTTAACAGAACATACGCAAAATCAGAGTGATAAAGTCATACCTGGCTGAACTCTCATATTGATATTTCGTGTTTGGATTTTTGTGATCTCACCATGTTGGTTAGCTTGCAAGCTCTTAAGTCTCTTCGTGTTATGTGGTTCTTTCCTGACTTGGTCTTTCCATACCGCTTTCTTGGTCCGGTGTCCCCAAAATGTGTCCGACTTCTTTTCTCAAGGTTGCATCAACTTCCGGGGTGCCTTATCAGCCTTAGTTTGAGGGGTGTCATTCATCCACTACCATTGACCCCGGGCTCGTCCAACCGTTTCTCATCACCCTATACACACAGTAGGTCCAAAAGAACCGAAAACAAACAAAACAAACAAACATACTAATATAATGATAACATAACAAACACAAAATAAAAACAAAACAAATTAAAAGAAAATAAAACATGAAAGGAGAAAACCCCCCCCCCCACACTTGAACTAAACATTGACCTCAATGTTTAAATTCAAACACGAAGGGGACTTACAGTGCTCACTGTTGAGGAGGCGGAGGATTGTGCGGGAAATGCAACATCAGACGTTGCATCATGGCCTGCATATCATCCATGACTGTCCCTTGCCGGAACAGTTCCACACTCTGTCTATCAAGTTCCGCACCTTGCCTGGTCTGCTCGGTACGGAGGGTTCCCATCTCCATCTGGATCCAACCCCACTGATCCTGCGACATAAAAGAGGAGCCTTCACCCGGTAGGCTCGAATCATGTGGGGGCGGCATACCGTGGGTCTCATCTTCTTCCATGTTCTCACCTGAAAGCTCATGGTCAAACTGTTCATCTTCCCCTACCGCCAATGGACCCGGGTGCCGGAAGTGCGAGCACTTCCACATTGTGAATCATCAGCGCATAATGAGTCGGCCTGATGGCTATCATTTGTTGATTGACTAGCGTGTGCATGTCAATCCTATTCTTGCCCATTACTGCAGTCTCTTCCATCAGCAGTTGATCATACCCGAAATGGCCCGCAATCTGCATGATCATCCCACCTACAGAAATATCCCCAGTAGTTGCATGGCCAACCTGTTTCAGATGATTGGCGGAGAAAGCCGCTGCATTGATTCGCTCATTGTGAGCCATGCAATATAGAAAATATAATTCTCTCTTTACCGCAACCCCAGTACTATCACCCCGTCCGAATAGGGTGTATGCTAACCCTTTTTGTGCATACCTAAAGCACGGGTTGTGAATTCCAGAAGCCTTTCCCGAGCTGGGGTTATACCCAGTTTTACCTGTAATAGCTTGCCAGAAATCAACAGCAGAAAAAGTGTCCGGTGGGGATCCGGGTCCAGATACCGGGAGTTTCATAATACTCCCCAGTTCCGCAACCGATAACTCATGATCTTCATCAAACAGCCGGAAAGTAATTTGCCCATAAAACTCTAACTCCGACCCTGTCCACCTTCTCCGCATCTTGAACTCAACCGTACTCAAAAATTCAAGGGTTATCCGAGCGAAGGTCGGTGCCTCAAATTGCATGTATTCCAACATACCAATGGTGTGGAACATGCGGTGCACCTCTTCTTTCAAACCTAACTCATCCAGGGTGGCATCACACATGTATCTGGTTGGGATAAGCTTACGTTTGGCTAGAATGACATACCTCTCTTGATGCTCCTGTTGGTCAAACAAAATGCCATGATTGTTTGTCGAGCGTCTAACCCGTTGCTTCGGTCGAGACGACGTGGCTACCTCCTTCTCCTTGCTTGCACGCTTTGAAGGCATAATGTACCTGACAAAAATATCTCCAAAAATCCAACGAAAAGGTTAGTGAAAACTGCAACCGTCACTGTGTAGAGGACGGCGAAGGGAACACTTTTTGTGGAGGTGAGTGGATGTGAAAGTGAGTGGAGCTAGGAGAAAATTGAAGCTTAGCTTGATGGAGGCTAGGGCAACAATGGAGGAAGTGGGAGAGAGAGGTTGCCAAAATCAGAAAAAGTGAGATTGAGTGGTGAGGAAGAGAGATAATAGCAAGTGGGGCCCATTACTTAAAATACCCAAAATCCAAAATTTTGAAAAATTTACCCGTTACAAACAACACGGTCGTGTTCCTGCACACGGGCACCCGTGTGAATTTTCTGTTTTAATTAACACGGCCGTGTGACAGTACACGGGTGTCCGTGTAAACTTACTGTTTTAATTAACACGGTCGTGTTCCTGCACACGGGCAACCGTGTTAATTTTCTGTTTTAATCAACACGGCCGTGTGTCAGCACACGGGTGGCCGTGTTGATGCCCCTGTTTTTCACATTTTCTGAATTCGGAAATGCTTCTTTGGTCTGGCATCCTTTCACTGCGATGCTAGTATGATTATGGTATCCTTTCTCCTTACCTGCAACAACATGTCACACTCATACAGAAGAGAAACGAAAAAACAAAATCAGTTAGCCATCGAACACGTGGGTTGCCTCCCACGAAGCGCTTCGTTTAACGTCGCATGGCTCGACGGTTGCCCACCTCATTAGGCGAGGTGCATCTGGTCAATCAAACCCGGTTGTTGGCCTCTGTAATATGGCTTCAGCCTCTGACCATTCACCTTGAAGATATCTCCATTGTCTTGGTTCTTAATCTCTATTGCTTCGTGTGGAAAAACCTTATGCACGACAAATGGCCCGGACCATCTGGACTTTAATTTCCCAGGAAACAACTTGAGCCGCGAATTGAACAACAAAACCAGTTGTCCTTCCCAGAAATCTTTCCTGATGATTCCCTGATCATGCCACCTCCGTGTTTGCTCCTTGTACATCTTTGCATTCTCATATGCCTGATTACGAAATTCTTCCAACTCATGTAGTTGAAGAATTCGGGATTCACCGGCTTTTGCAAGATCACAATTTAAGAACTTGGATGCCCAAAAGGCTTGGTGCTCCAATTCCAAAGGAAGATGACAAGCCTTACCATAAATCAGCTGATACGGAGACATGCCAATTGGTGTTTTGAAAGCGGTCCGGTACGCCCATAGCGCGTCATCCAATTTGATTGCCCAATCTTTCCGTGAAGCACTGACTGTTTTTTCCAAAATCTTTTTTATTTGCCGATTAGACACTTCAACTTGCCCACTCGTTTGGGGATGATATGGTGTGGCAATCTTGTGCTTCACATTGTATTTCTTTAATAAGTTCTCCATGAGCTTATTCAAGAAATGTGTTCCTTCATCACTGATAAGTGCTCGAGGCACACCAAACCTGGAGAAGATATTTTGTTTAAGGAAGCTTATCACTGCTCTAGCATCATTAGAGGGGAGAGCTACGGCTTCCACCCATTTGGAGACGTAGTCCACAGCCACCAGAATATAATTCTTCCCAAATGAGGGTGGAAATGGTCCCATAAAGTCTATTCCCCAGACATCAAATAATTCCACCTCAAGCATGCCCTTTTGAGGCATCTGATTCTTTCTAGAGATATTTCCTGTCCGTTGGCATTTGTCACATTCCTTCACCACGACTTGTGCATCCTTAAACAACGTGGGCCAGTACAACCCGGATTGGAGGACTTTGGCGGCTGTCCTGTCTCCACTAAAGTGTCCCCCATAATCTGAGTCATGACAAGCCTTTAAGACTTCATTTTGTTCTTCCTCAGGGACACATCGACGAATTAGTCCGTCTACCCCTTTCTTATTCAAGAATGGTTCGTCCCACAAATAAAACCTGCAATCATGAAGAAACTTTTTCTTTTTGTTATAATCAAAGTCGTCAGGAATTATACCACCTACCAGGTAGTTTGCATAGTCCGCAAACCAAGGAAAACCCACCACCGCGAGGATTCTTTCATCCATAAACTCATCCTTTATGGGATGGTCCTCTTCCGTCTCTCCAATCGGAGACACTCGAGACAGATGGTCAGCCACGGTGTTCTCACACCCCTTTTTATCTCGAATTTCCAGGTCAAATTCTTGCAACAGCAAGATCCATCGGATCAGCCTTGGCTTCGAGTCCTGTTTAGAAAAAAGATATTTCAACGCAGCATGGTCAGTATAAACAATTACCTCTGTTCCCAACAAGTATTGCCGAAATTTGTCAAAGGCATAAACCACAGCCAGTAACTCCTTCTCTGTGGTTGCATAATTCATCTGGGTTGGATTCAACACATGGCTAGCATAGTAGATGACGTGGAGGCGTTTGTCTTTTCTTTGCCCCAAGACAGCCCTTACTGCTATATCGCTCGCATCGCACATTATCTCAAAGGGTAGCGACCAATCAGGCGAGATCACTATAGGAGCAGACACCAATTTATTTTAGAGTCTCGAAGGCTTCGTTACACTTCTTGTCAAACAGAAACGGAGTATCCTTCACAAGCAGGCTAGTCAAAGGTTTTGCGATCTTGGAGAAATCTTTGATGAACCACCGATAGAGTCCTGCATGTCCCAAGAAACTCCGTATACCTTTCTCGTTCACCGGATGAGGGAGATTGGCGATCACTTCCACTTTTGCCTTGTCAACTTCTATCCCTTGATGGGAAATTTTATGACCTAGTACGATCCCTTCTCTCACCATGAAGTGACACTTTTCCCAATTCAGAATTAGATTGGTTTGTTGACACCTTTCCAACACAAGTGACAGATTATACAAACAATTTTCGAAGGAAGATCCAAAAACCGAAAAATCATCCATAAACACTTCCATGTGCTTTTCCAGCATATCAGAAAATATGGATGTCATGCACCTCTGAAATGTTGCAGGTGCGTTGCATAACCCAAATGGCATTCTTCTATAAGCAAAGATTCCGTATGGGCATGTGAATGCTGTTTTTTCTTGATCCTCAGGTGCCACCGCAATTTGGTTGTACCCTGAGTATCCATCCAGAAAATAGTAGAATTCGTGACCTGCCAATCTTTCCAACATCTGATCGATAAAAGGTAAAGGAAAGTGGTCCTTCCTTGTAGCAGTGTTCAGTCTTCTATAGTCTATGCAAACTCGCCATCCTGTAACAGTACGGGTGGGGATCAACCCATTTTTTTCATTTTTGATCACAGTTGTCCCTCCCTTCTTTGGTACCACGTGAACTGGGCTCACCCATGAACTGTCAGATATTGGGTAAATTAACCCCGCATCTAAAAGTTTCACGACCTCCTTACGAACAACTTCTTTCATAGCTGGATTCAGTCTTCTTTGAGGTTGGACGACCGGTTTCTGATCATCCTCCATTAAAATCTTGTGCATACACATTGTCGGGTTGATTCCTTTCAAATCGTCCATCGCCCACCCAATAGCACCTTTGTATTTTTTTAAGACTTTGATCAGCTCTCCTTCTTGTGTCTCTCTCAAACCTGAATTGATGATTGCTGGACATTTTTCCTCCTTGTCAAGAAAAACATATTTGAGATGTTCCGGTAATTGTTTCAACTCTATCCCCTTTTTTATATCCTGTTTTGATTCTGAAGATGTTTTAGGTCGAAGCTCCTCCCAACGTTGCGGTCGGGAACGAACCCAAGGCGGTTGTTCCTTTAACATTACTACCACTTCGGATTCTTCCTCATCAATTCCTTCAGTATTGTAACACCCCAAAATTTGTCCTCCTCATTCATGCATTCATTTAGCATTTCATATTGCATTTCATCATGTCAATCAGAATTAGATCCGAAAAAGAAAAAAAATAATTAAAAAAAAAAAACGAAAAAAAAATGAAAAAAAAAAAAAATTTTACAAAAAAAATTAAAGAAAAATAATAATAATAATAATTTTTTACAAAAAAATAAATAAATAAAAATAATAATAAATAAATAAATAAAATATAATAAAAATTTTTGGACTTGGACCTTTCTCAAAAGCCCACTAAGCTACCAATATTAGCCTATAAATACTAGAGTTTCATTGAAACAAAAGCCACACAGAAGAGGAGAAGAAAGAAGAGAAGCAAAATACTCTGAGGTTTCCTTGGAACAAAACCCTGAGGAAAAAGATAGTGAGAGAAGACCTAACGGAGTTCAAAGCAGCCTCCAAACCCCGAAGGGAACTCAGCTACACAGAATCGCCTCTGCCTCACATAAACCCTGAAGATTGTTTTGTAAACCTCACGGGTGCAACTCAATTTCAATCAAGCTCTCCAATCAGGTTTGCCATTATTCCCATTACCTTTGCCCATGGGTTTAATATGTATATGAATGTATAAACAATGCCTTGAATGTTTAACCGTTTAATTTTTGAGTGTATGCCACAGGGTTTGAGGTTTCTGAAACCATACTGTTATTCATGAAAAAAATGCTTATGGTGTTTCACTAACCCTTTTGTTGAGTTTTTGTGAGGGCTCACATGACTTTTGCAGGGATAACTTGCGTGGTTTCCCACTTTATTTGTGGGATAACCCCTGGAGGTTCATTCCGATTACCTGTACTGACCCACTTTCTTTGATGATGTTAGCTTGAAAGGATCTCAGGGTTTCCCATTCCTCTAATTGCTGTTACTTCGGATCTTTATCCGCGTGGTACTTTTACATTTTTCCCGCATTTTACTGCTTTCCTAGCTGGAAGACCTCGATAGGAGGCAACGTTTGAGCCCCTTGGTGGCATTTTACTTTGAGATACATGTTTTGTGTTTTGTGTTCGTATCCCTGCAGGTAGCGCGGTTCCTTCATCAAGGACTGCCTTTTTGCCCTCGAGCATCCCAAACCCTAAAACCCAAAGCAACACGTTAACTCCTTCTACTACAGGCGAGTAAGTCTCCAAAGGTCGAGCATCTGGTAGATTGCGTAGTGACGCCGTTCGCCCAAAACCCAATCCATAACCCCGTAGTTAGCCGAACTACGTTTTGCTCTGATTCTCAGGCCAGATGAGATACGTAGGCATAAGACGCGATGTCTTAGCGAGCACACATCCCCCAACCCATAGGTCAGCCGAGCTACGAAGACTCTGATTCTCATATTCAGATGAGATACGTATGCAGTGGATGCGACATCTGCGCGAGTCATTTTCATTTAACCTTTTTTTTTGTAAACAGCACAAGATAAACCCACACCCTTTAGACAAGAACTACAAAAGTGGATCCCGTAGAGTACTACGGATGCGTAGGGGTGCTAATACCTTCCCTTCGCATAACCGACTCCCGAACCCAAGATTTGGTTGCGAGACCCTGTCTTGTCCTTTCCTTTTTTCAGGTTTACTTCGAGCGTTTCCTTTCCCTCCCTTGGGATAAATAACGCACGGTGGCGACTCTTCTGTCTCTTTCTTTCGCCGGTTGTTTTTTCGCGCACTGTATTTTTCAGGTTGCGATAAGTATCTTCCACAATAGATAAACTCAAAACTCTCTCCAAAGGAAGCCTGGGTGTTGTAATCTGCATAGATTGAGCAAAAACTGTATCTAACACTTCAATACTTTTACTCGCCCCTTCGTCCTCTTTGAATTTCATAGTATCCCTCACATCAATTTTGAGCTTTTCATCATAAACTTTGAGGGTAATGGTACCTTCTTCAATGTCTATCATGCATCTTCCAGTTTCTAGGAAAAGATCTTCCCAGTATGAGAGGAATCTCCTCATCTTCCGGCATCTCAAGTATCACAAAATCAACCGGAAATACAAATTTATCAATCTTCGCCAGGACATCTGTTGCTATACCATATGATCTCTTCATAGAATGATCCGCAAACTGCAGTGTCATGCGGGTATCCTGCACCTCCCCTAACCCAAGTTTTTTGTAAATTGAGAGGGGCATTAGACTCACACTTGCACCCAAATCGATCAGTGCTTTCTTGAAGGATCTATCTCCAATGCTACAAGGAATAGTGACTGCACCTCTATCTTTTTTCTTCATCGAAATTTTTAGGCCCTGCAAAATAGCACTACAAGTTTCATTTAGCATGACTGGTTCGCTGTTTATCGACCTTTTCTTTGATATGATGTCTTTCATGAATTTGGCGTAGATCGGCATCTGTTCCAGAGCTTCGGCAAAAGGTATGTCGATCTCGAGCTTCTTGAATAATTCTAAGAATTTCTCAAAAAAAATTCATGGAGATCTTTCTTCTTTATTCTTGTCGGAAAAGGAAGAATGATCTTTGGTTTTTGTTTCTCTTGCTGGCTTGTCGGCTCGACTACCACTTCTTCAGTCTGTTTTGGCTTTTCTCTAATCTCCAAGTCAACTTCCAACAATCCCTCTTCTTCAACCTGTTCGTCAAATTGTGGTTCCTTAGCCTTTCCTTTTCTGGTGACCACAGCTTTAATGTGACTTTGATCACGGGGATTAACGATTGTCCCACTAGGAAGCGTGCCAGGTGCATGGGAATTTGAAGCTAACTGTTGGGCAATTTGACCCATCTGAATTTCAAGATTTTTTATTGATGTTGTGGTGTTCTTCTGATTATTTCGAGTTTCCTCTTGGAATTGGATGTTATGAGCTGCCATCTTTTCAATTGCGATCTCCCAATCTGCTTTCTTAGGTACCTGTTGTTGCGGCTGCTGATATTGATTTTGATATTAGCCCTGTGCCGGCTGTTGCACGTTCCCTCTTTGATCTTTCCATGCAAAGTTAGGATGATTTTTCCACCCCGGATTGTATGTGTTTGAATAGGGATTGTTCTGCTTCAAAAAATTTATATCTTCGATCTGTTGCGGTGTTGCAAAACAATGAACAGTATTGTGTGGTCCATTGCAAATGTCACACACTTCACTCGGTGCCTGTTGCACTTGAGCCACTTTCTGAGCACCTATGTTTAGTGCTTTCAACCTTTTCTCTACCTCTGCAGCAACAGCTTCTTCAATTTTCACCTGTTTATTTGTTTCAAGCTTCAAGTCGATGACTGCCGATTTGCTTGATACCCTGTCATATAACTCTAAATGCTCGTTCGAGGCAATAGCTTCAATTATCTTCTTCATACCGGTGGTTGTTGCAAAGTTGGCTGAGCCACCAGCTGCTGAATCCAGGATTTGTCTTGTTTGAATTCGAAGACCATTGACAAACATTTGCATTTGTTCAGTTTCATCCATGTTGTGAGTAGGACAAGCCACTAGGTTCCTCTTGAATCGTTTGTAGGCATCTCCTAGTGACTCGCCCTCCTTCTGTTTGAAGTTTAGGATCTCATATCTTTTCCGCAATGACACAGATGCGGGAAAATACTCCTGCAAGAATGCTGTTTCCATGTGCTCCCATGTAGTGATACTATCAGCAGGTAAGGAATAGAACCACTCTTCAGCCTCATCTACTAAAGTGAATGGGAACATACGAAGTCGGACTGCTTCTTCGCTATGTCCTGGCATTTTCAGTGTTGTACTCATGGTTAAAAATCTTTGCAGATGCTTGTTGGCATCTTCATTCACTCTTCCAGAGAAGGACCTTCTTTCGAGTTGATTAATGGTGCTGGGATGCAGCTGGAATTGTTCCACAGTAACTGGTTGGTTGACAATTGTCATACGACCACCCGGGGTGTTGGTTCCCCCATAGTCACTGAGGAGTCTCTCTGGTGGTGATGGATTAGCAGCCATTATTTCAGGAACTGTTTCCGTGTCTGAATCTGGATTCTCTGAGTGCACTGAAACAACTTCTTCCTCCGCTTTCTCTGCTAATTCCAGTTTCTTTCTCTTAGCTTGTCTAAGTCTAGCGCGAAGAGTTCTTTCTGGATCTGTGTCAAAAGGAAAATCCGCTGAGGCCTTACCTCGCATAAACAAGTTAGACAAAGATTAGAATTGAATAACAAAATTGTCACAGATAAAATTTTGGTTGACGAGCAACAAAATTTCAATAGAATAAAAATTAAAATAGGTATTTTGGCAATCCCCGGCAACGGCGCCAAAAACTTGATCGGAAAAAATAGCAAGTGTACTATTTTTACCGATGTAGTAATAAGGAGTTTATTTCCCAATATCGATCTCAAGGATTGCGTAGGAATTACTTACTTTAATTCGATTCTATCAGAACAAAAAGATAATGGTTGTGTTGTTTTGGAATTTAGAATAGTAACACGAAAATAGTAAAGATAATTGATTAGGATAAAAGATGCTAGGGTGAGTAGTTGAGTTAACCGGTTATGAATTAGTCCCGATTTCCTTAATACATATGATACATTCAATCTCCTAACCTCAGAATGTTCTTACTTAAGTCCTTAAGGAAGAAACTATTAAACTACCAATTCTTACTCAAATGTCCATTCAATTAATCATTGGATTTAATCATACAAAATATCAAGGTTTACGGTGATTTATGAAAGGTTCTAGTCCTAGATGATGCATTCATAAACCCAATTGTGTGAGAACCCTACCAATCACAATCCTGTTATTGGAAGTCATAGATTAATTCGTATTTGTCTGATACAAAAACATAATAACATCACATAATTGAATTGAAATACATAACATAGTAATCAAGGAATCATTGGTTCACATTCATAGCATACGATAACATCAGGACCACCCCCCTAGCATCAGGGGGTTTAGCCTCTCATAGTACTTAAAGAATTCATAAAGGAAAGATTAAACATTACAAAGAATTATGAGAGTTTGATATTCAATGGTGGCTACCCTTGAATCTCGCCGTCTTCGAATCCGTCGTATTCGCTATCTCCTCCACTGTAATGCTTTCGTCCGTCTGTCAAAAGGTCCCCCCTTCTTTCTCTTCCAAGCCTTCTTATAACTTCAGATGACTCTCTTCCAAGCTAAAGGTCCAAACTACCCTTAATGAGCATAATCGGGTTAAACAGCAAAAATTAGGTTTTCCAAGCTGCGTTGAATCAACACGGCCGTGTGGTGGCACACGGGTGGCCGTGTTGTTCTTCAGTATTAATTAATTTCAGCATACGTTACAGTGGAAACAACACGGGCCGTGTCCCTACACACGGGTGCCCGTGTTAATGCACTGTTTTAATCAACACGGCCGTGTGGTGGCACACGGGTGGCCGTGTTGATTTCTGTTTTCTGCTTCATCTCTGCTCTGCTTGATCAACAACACGGCCGTGTGGTGGCACACGGGTGGCCATGTTGTTCTGCTGTTCTTTCATATTTTCGTCCTTTAGAGTGTCCAGAACTTCACCATTCTTGCTTTTAAACCTGGAACAATGACACTACCAAACGAAGCATAAACGAGATCTTTTTTTGACATAAACTCTTAATCGAATGCAATGCAATACCAAACCAACAAAACATGATAATTGACTCAAATGCAACTAAAAACAACCATAAATCTTACCAAGGTGATGAAAATATGTCGGATTAGCGGCGGGAATTCAATGGAAATGGTGACCGATCAGTGGTATCTCTAGTATTTTGCTTTATATTTTATGTTGAATAGGAGAGCCTTTATTTGTAGGAAAGTGTTGGATATAAAGGGTACATCTATCTTCTTCTTTTTTAAAGTATAAAATAAGTGATAGATAATTATAACAATATTAACTTTAAATATTTTTTAAAAATTAAAAATATATTATGGATAAAAAAATTATTTCCTTGCTAGTTTTATCATATTCCTTCTTGATGATGATAACAAATAACATGCACAAAATCTAAATCATTTTCTTCATATGAGGTATGCACGCGTGCTGCAAAAGAAGGGGTCTAAGAAATATCAAGAGTTAAATCTTGATTTTCATCACTAGCAGGAAATGTTTTCCTTGGAGAACAATTGACCATCTATTGTTAGAAGGATCAGTGACATAAAACACTTATTTTTCTTAGAATCCCATCATGAAAGGCTTTTTCATATAAGTTATCTTGTGAAGGTTAACCCGTGTGAATCCTAACTCATCGGTTTGTACGTTAGTGTTACTGTCAATCCATTTGCATTTAAATAAAGACACTTTAAATATAACATAACCAATCTTCCAAATCTATTCAATGACCTAATGTAAAATCAAGGTGGCATTACATGATTCTTATCTTTGGAACAAGAGAAGCGCGTGGATCCATCCTCAACCATAACCCCGCTAGTATGAATGGTAC
This sequence comes from Lathyrus oleraceus, assembly GCF_024323335.1. Classification (NCBI taxonomy): domain Eukaryota; kingdom Viridiplantae; phylum Streptophyta; class Magnoliopsida; order Fabales; family Fabaceae; genus Lathyrus; species Lathyrus oleraceus. Next base: position 89,179,382 of record NC_066584.1, read on the forward strand.
TACTATCATCCTTTTATTTTGTATAGAAGGAAAATTTACTAAGGTCGTATGCATACCAAGTTTTTACATTAAATTTAGGCATATATGGCATTCATTTAATTGTTTTGGATGCACTCATCATTAGAAATCCTTTCATTAAACAAATTTGTGAAACTCTTATTATGGTTTGTCAATAGACAATTTTTACTCATCTGAGACAAACTTTCCTTGATAAGTCTTTTGCAAACGGATAAGTAAGGTTTAATTCAATTAATATTATTCAATATATACAAATGTTCTCGAAGAACTGCATCCCAATCCATTTACTTAAGCTTTAAGCCTTGAATACCTCTACCTTCATATATTCCATCATTATGAGACTTGAGAATTTCTATAGAGTCAGTTCTGAAAAATAGTTCGAGCAAAACTCAATAACTTCTTTGTGATGTTCCTTTCAACGATTGAAGCTTCTAGATGATGATGATTCTCTTTATACCCTTTAAAGGTCTACATGTATCTCTTTACTGTATGCATCCACCTTAAATAAATTGGGCCCCAAAATCTAATCTCCCTGAATAGATGAACAATTACCTGAACCATAAGGTCAAAAAATGATTGAATGAAATACATTTCAAATTTAGACAAGTTAATTGTTGCCTCATGTTTTAACTCATATAACTTTTCCAAATCGATGACTTTATTATATATAGCACTGAAGAATAAGAACAATCTAATTATAATTTCCCTTACTTTTTTTGTTAAGATGTCATGAATAGCCATTGGTAAAATTTGTTGCATCAAGAGATGAAAATCATGAGATTTTAAGTCAATGAATTTATCTTTCGTTGATATAAGTTTCTTTACTTTTGATTAGTAACCTTGGGAAACTTTGATACCATGCAAACACTCATAAATACTTGTTCTTTTCTTTTTCTAAACAGAGTGTGACATTTTGGGGAAAATATGTTCTTTTACCTATTTCTTATGGGACTAGATTTTGTCATATACTCATCTCCACGATATATAGATAGCCATTTTTATCATTTTTTATCTTGCCTTGGATGTTGAGAAGTGTTCCAATTAAACTATCACACACATTTTTTCACGTGCATCACATCAAGACAATCTCTTACATCGAGACTATACCAATAGGGAAAATCAAAGTACATCAGCCTCTTTTTCCATATATTTTTATCTGTGGGATCTTTTAGGTTTTTCCCTAAGACAACATGAATGTGTTGTTGTCGCTGATGATATTTCTCCCTAGTTAAGGTCTTTGAAGCAATATCAAACTTATTCTCTCCATTAAAAGCCTTTTGCAATGTACGATATGGACGATTGTATTTTAGATATTTTCAATGCCCAAGGTAAACAATCATTTTTCCATGCTTTAGTTTGTGATAGAAAGTATCAAATTCACATATAGGACATGATTTATGTCCTTTAACGTTGTACCAATAGAAAGTATCATATACGAGAATATCATTGATTATGCAAAACAACATGGAAAGAATCTTAAAATTTTCACCCGAATATGCATCATCAACATCAATATCTTCCTTCTAGAAAACTCGTAAATCTCCAATCAAAGGACTTATATAAATATCTATTTTGTTTCCTGGTTGTCTGGAGTCAGAATCATCATAGATAACATAATATATTTGTGCATCATGCACAACAATAAAGATAAGTTATAAATTATGAGAAGAACAAACCATGAAGTATGGTTAGTACTAAGATTACCAAACGGGTTCATTATGTCAGTAGAAATTCCAAGCCTAAGATTTTTTGGCTCGTGGCTAAAATCCAGATACAACAAATCAATTTTCTTCCATTGTAAAGAATCAGTTACATGGAGAATTTTTCCATCATACTTTCTTTCATCTGCATGTCATCTAATATTCTTTACGTAATTTAAATGATCAGATAGTCTCTTGAAACTTGGAATTATTGGTAGGTACCGCATCAACATGGTATATGACCTTTTCTACTCATACCATCATCATTATCATCACCATCTTCATCGTCATCGTCATCGTCATCATCACCATTGTCCTTCAACTTGTATGGCGACTCCCCACACTTTGGACAATGATTTAGTTTTTTATACCCTTTCTTGTATAATACGCAATCATTACAACACGTGTGTATTTTGATATATCCTAAACTCATTGGACGCAATATCTTCATGGCTTCATAATTATGGTTCAACAATTCAAGCAATTTAGTGAAACTTTTATCAGTCCATCCATTTTTTTCCTTTAGATCAAATAATCTTAACAACACTGACAATCATGTAAGATTGGTGCGCCCAAGATATAACGGCTCTTCCTAGTCATTATATAAAGTATCATACACATGAGCTCTCTTAAAAGATTCTTCTCTAATATCACATACCATATCTTATACTCGATCATCCATATCTATATCAACTTCATCTATATGCGATGTTGTTGGGTTTTTTTCACTTGACCATGTCACATTCATGTTGTATAATATTGACTAATTTCATCATAACATAGATGATTAAAAATTTCTTTATTTTCAAGTTTCTTCGTATTCGCGCAAAAAACGCAAGGACGATAAAAGACTCCATTATATTTATGAAGTTTTCTTTAACTAAATTGAAAAAATTAAATCACTCCATTCTCATACTTCACATTTAATCTATTAGTTTTCATCCAACTATGATCCATAACTACTTTCTGAAAGTAAAATTAAAATCTTACACAAATTATATATTTCGAATGAAAACTTTGTTAGATTCAAAACTTTGTTAAGTCACATCGTAAAATCAAAACATTACTAAGTCACATTATAATAAATTTACACCTATATTAAATTAGACACACATTACTAGATTGCATTTATAAACTACACATTTTAATAACAATTATTCAAATTCAATTTCTCCACACCTTTAAGAGAGATGTCAAAACTTTGATAAGTTTAGACAACAAAAACAACATTAAAACCTTCAATCTCACAACAATATTAAGGAAAATTCTTAGGTACGTTAGCTACTAGTACCCCTAGTGATAATTAATTTAAAGTTTTAATTTTTTAAAAATAAAATAATATTAAAAGATAATGTGGCATTGAATATGTTCATTTGATTGGAGGAAGATATTGGTACCCAACTAAATTCAAGGGTACTGGAGTGTTCACCAAATATTATACTTTCAATCTCAATAACAACAACATAAAACCTTCAATCTAAATAACAACAACATTAAACCTTTTACTTATCTCCACAAAAACAACACCATAAAATCTTCGATCTCAATCTCAACAACAAAAAGAAAATTAAAACTTTCAATCTCATAACAACATTAAACCTTCAATCTCAACAAACAACAATAACAACAACAACATGAAACCCTTAATCTCAATAATTACAAGAACATTAAATATTTTACCTATCTCAACACAAAAAAAATATAAACCCTTCAATCTAAATCTCAACAATAACAATACAAAACCTCCACTCTCAATCTCAACAACAACATTAAACCTTTAGGATTTAGAATCTCAACAACAACAATGATAACATTAAAGCTTAAATGTTTACACAACAACAACAACATTACTGTTGCATGCATGATAGAGATGTTTTGCGCATCAGAAACGTGATGAATAAGTCAAAGAAATGAGATTTATTTAAGTTTCGTATCTTCTTCTTGCGAGTTTCGTTCGAGTTTCCTTCTTCGAGTTTCCTTCCTCTTTTCCTTGCTTCCTTCAAATTGGAGAAGAGAAGATGGAGTTTTGAACCTCGTTTATGAAAGAAATTATGTTTCCGAATTTAGTTTAGTGAATAAATGATGTTTTTGAGTTCGATTTAATGAAGAAATAATGCTTCGTTCGTTAATGGAAGATGGTGTTCGGAGGAGATGATGAATTTCACTAGGGTTAAATGACATTCATTCATGCAAAACTGAAGAAATTAGATATAACTATGTTCTAAAGAAGTCAAAAATACACTACTTTTTCCTTCAGTTGACCCTCTCGATCTAAGATTTTTTTTATTTATTCTTAATTTAAAATATAAAAAAATGTAAGGCACCATTTTGATTTTTTTTTTAAAACTCAATTTTTCTCCTTGGTTGAACCTTGCAAGTGAAGAGAAATGTTATTTAATTTTAATTTTAAAAAAAGAAACAAGAGTCGATTTTTTATAAATTATAAAAAATCAAGGTCACTTTTTCCTTCGATTGAACCTCTAAACTGAGGAAAAATATTATTCTTTTTAAATTTAAATATAAAATAAAAAAGCAGTGTGGCATGAAGAAAATATAAAAAATTATTCGTGTTGAAAATCAAACATATAATGTGTCACTTTTTATCTTGGTTGAACAAAGTCTATTTTTCCCTATATTAGTTAAACATCCAATCGAAGAAAAATCTTGTTTTTTATTTAAATAAAAAAAAAAGCAAAACGCCTATTTTAAAACATTTTATTTTAGATCTTTATTCAATTAAGGTAAAATAATTATTATAAAATATGTATCAATTTCTATCACACATGATCTGTTGAGAATGACTCGGTATAATAACGGTCATGATCATGACATAGAGACTTTTATTTAATTATTTTCTAGAGAAAAATATGAGTTGCCACAAAGAATACAAGTCGAGTATTTAATTTTTGAAGTCTACTTTTAATAAAAAACAATTAGTTATTATGTTAAATGATGTATAGCTAATACTCAAAAAGAAGGGAAAAAATCGCTAGCTAATCATCACAACCGATTCTAATAGAAAACTTAGCAAAATAATTTTATTTGAGTCGGCCAAAATCCCTAGTAAGCATTAGTTAATTACTAGTTGCTATTCACATACATTAATTAATTAAGGAAGGTAGAAACAATGATTATGAGAGAAAAAAAGCAGTATTTAAAATTTGGAATTCACATCCTTAAGGCAAAAGTTCTTGCAATATGGGATGGCTCCTAAGCTGGATGTGGAGCAGAGTGCAAGGCTGGTGAGGAAAGGTTCAAAATCAAAACCCTATCATCATATCATGAATACGGGGACATGATCACTAGCCAAAAGTATAGTCATTTGGATGATTGCTTTTGGAGCATTAAAATTTTTATATAGTATATCCTAGATAGGAGCAAATTGGAATGATAATGGCTAGCTATACTATGTACTATTCCAAATCAGCATTCAATAATATAGATATGCATAGAAACTTTAGAGAAACGCCAAGGTCGTAGATTACAATATTTTCATGAAAAGGAGAGACTCCATATAAGTTCGAGGCTTCATGCACATGCTTCACTCTATTTCCCATGAAATTTAGCGACTTTCTATGGTCAGAAAGTGGGGTTCACCAAGAATAATCAAACAAGAAGATATATTCGTATATTGCGATTTGCAAATCACAAAGTTGAAGTTGCATGTATATGGCCTACTGGTGCGAATCAGTCGTGGAAGTTATTACTCCATTCATCCTAAAATAAGTATCAAAATTGACATATCTTAGTATTTTTCCAATCTTAATCATTTTTAAAAGAGTTTAATTGAAATACACTGACAGTGTAAAAAGATTTTACACCATCAGTTAATCATAGACATCGGATATTAAAAGAAGTTTGACTTTTATTTCAAAAATCTATAAAATAATACAAACGGATGATGGTGATGAATCGACGGTGTAAAACTTTTTACACTGACAGTGTATAGTAATTAATCTCTTTTTAAAATATTTATTTATCAAAATTGAAATCTAAAATGTAACTGTTATAGGTCAATCAGACATGTCACAATTCAAGTTCAGAGAAGACAACAATTTACCATTTAGATTGCAGTATAAGAGTGTTAATCTGGAGAAAATTGTAGGAGATTGAAGTCCAAAATATATTTGACGGCTCTCTAAATCTTATGCATGAAGAATAGTTGGTTGTTATAATCGTCCAACTATAAAAAGAATAGGCGAGCCAATTTTAGATACCCAATTTTAAATTCAAACTTCTTTCACTCATTTCTTTCACACACTGACTTGAGTGTTGCAATACTAACCTTGCAGATCAGCTCATCCCTTAGTGCTTCAGAAACTCAGTCCACTGTTGTATCCGATAACCTTTAATCTTGGGTGAATTTTGATTCTGTTAAACAACAATGGTGTTGTTTATGGGAATCAACGTCTGATTCTCGCATTTTCCACAATTGAATACTACTACTTCGAGTAAATTATTTGAAGCTTCTCAACCTAAGTATATCAGAATTCCTGAGATCGGACCACAAATCTTATGTTCTCAATCTATTCTGGTAACAAATTAATTATGCTTTTTAGAATTTCCACATCTATAAACTCCAGATCTTCCGAGAATGAGCGGATCTAAAGTCACTCGTTCTGCCGCTTTGCTTGAAGCGACCCCTATAGTCGTTGCTCAAGCCGTAAGAGATCCATTGTTTTTTCCTCCTCAAGGCGGTGCAAATCAGGTCGTTGTAAACACTCAATTACTTTAAAATCTCCTCCAACAGCCTTCATTCATAGGATCTATTCCCCAATTCCAACAAGTCAAACCTTCATTCAAACCTCCAGCACCGTCGACAACACCAAGACCAGAGACACTACCTAGTTTCCAACTATTACAAGCTAATCTTTGAGTACAAGGTGCGAACGAGTTGTTGAACAGTATGTACAACATCGTTCAACAACAAATCTCATAGGCGGTATAATAAATTTTACTATATCTTGAAGAACGCCTACACAACGCGGATCTGAAAGATAACACAGTGTAATAAACCATCTCTAGAAGAAGTTGAACATTCGTTTCAGAGTTAGACGCGCCTCAACGAGATACGACTCTGAGATCTTCAAATCACCAGAAAAGTAGAAGATATATGTTTACGTGTGTTTTTGGTAAATATTCACGAGTTTTAGTTCACTTGTAGGATCAAACTCAAAAATCCTAAGTACCACTTTGTGTAAAACATTCAAGAAAGTGTAATTGTGTTGGAAGGATTTCTGATGTAAATGACATAAGAAACAAAGTAAAAATGCTTAAATTAACAAAAGCAAGTAAATAAGTAAACAACAATAAGGAAATTGAAATGCTTGAAATGAAAATAGAATGCAGGTTCATACATTTCTCACAAACTCGTTATCTCGGTGAATCGGGTGTATGAGTTCTAAAGAGAATAAAATGAACGGAAACCTCTTACTACAGATCCCAAATTCGCTTATATACTATGTGCATTATCAACTACCAACTTCGACCATCATAATCTCCACGGGTTTAACAAATTTTGCCTCCTCGACTTGCAAGGGGGTCTGATTCAATTTTCATGAGCGGATTAGGTTTATCACCAAAGTTAAGGTTTCCTTCTTTCATAGCATCTTGTAACAAAACCCTGATAAGAACACATTGAGAAGTCTAAAAACCAAGGAAATTATGATATCTATAAAAACTTTTCTTCTTACTTTGTTCCACTAGTAGAATCTTTAGTACTTTCGGCACTATGATTTGACCATCGACAACTAGAAGATAAAAAATTTCATCATATTTAGTTACATCAAAAGTATAAGTTTGGTAACAAATTTTTCATTTCTACTTGGTACAATCGGATTCTTTCCATTAGAAGGTCTTAAAACTTTACAAACATAAGTAGGCTATCACTTTAATTCTGTCATGTTAACCTTATTTTCTTCGACATACTCAGAAACTATGTCGAGTTCTTGATTACTATCATTTGTTTCTATGTAGGAAATCTTATTCTTACTAGGTTGTCAAGTTAATCTATCCTTCTATGCCTTCAAGTGTTTAATTTGTATCACCCTGTCAACTAACTGGGCCATATCCTTACGTGTTAGGTATCTAACTTCTTCTTAATGGAATAATCTAAACCACCTGCAACCATTTCGACGAACTCGTGTTCAGGCACTTGAGTAAAACATATTGACTTCATCAACCTAAACCTATTGAGATAATCACATATCGACTCAAACAAGTTTCTTTTTACACTGACTAACTCTTTTAGGTTGTTTTCAGCTGACCCCTATAAAATTGCTCATAAAACACCATTTCTAGTTGATTCCAATTAGGTATGCAGTTTGGAGGGAGAGTAGTGAACCAGGTGAAAGCATTCCTGGTAATTAGGGAATTATTTTATCTTTATATTTTCATTATTATCCAAATCACCAGCTTCTGACTGGTATTAGGCAATGTGCTCGACAGTGGACTCACTAGTATCACCTAAAAACTAAGTAAATTTAGGAACTTTCCAGCCCCTAGGGAGTTCGGCTTGGAATACATATTCAGATAAGGCAGAAACAAAATTTGGCCTATGAAGACCAACAATATGACCATTTTGGGATAGGATTTATTCAACCATATTGGCTATCTTATTTTTTCCCCTAATTTATTTGTTGGACTCTCCTAACCACTTGATATGCATCATGGTTCCTGTTAACCAACACCACATCTAGGTCGTTTGAATTAAGCCTCCTTCGACTACCCTAGGTATATGTTGTTCAACTAACTGGGGTATAACATCCAGTTGCACTTGGTTATTAGGAACACCTTCATTATTTGCAACTCCTGTATTTTGGACTACCCCAATTGCTTGGATCTAAGGAACTGGATGAATGGGGGTTTAAGGAACACCAAAGAAATCAGAAATTTGACCCCTTTCATGTGCTAATTATTGGTAACTATGATTGGAATTTTGGATCATAGGATTAAACACAATACCAATTTGTTATCTAAACATGTTAACCATATCATGGTTACTGTCATCCATTGCTACCTTACATCCAAGAGAGAGCTAGTAGTTAAAGGTGATATAACTTGATGGGAATATCATAATCCTCCCTAGGGTTTACCCATTCAACCAGAGTTTTTTATGGAAGATCCCGACACCATGTATTTATTAACATGAGAGGCAAAATCCATTGCATTATTTGCATACACCAATGTGTTAGTTTATATGCATGTCGTTAATGCAATTGGAATGCCACATAGATACTCCCTACAACCAGGGGAAGTGTGAAGCTCGGAAGGAATTGAGGCCTAGTACCTCCTATAATAGTTTGTGTATCTATGAGAGTGGTAGGAGAACTAGTTGGTTGTGGCAGGGGTATCAGCATCTCTGGTGTCATAGTCTAAACTAAAGTTTGATTCATGGAAGGAGTAACTACTCCAACAGTTGTTGCAGTGCTTGTACCACCAACCATTATTCCAATTAATTATTCTTCTACATTTGGAGCGTCGTTCTAGGGAGGAGGAATCCCTTGAGGTTATGAATTATTTTATGATTGACTGGACATACTAACAAGCTTGCCAGTCCTCAAAGGCATAAACACTTAACTATTGAAATCATTTGAATCTGTGAAGAACGTAAAACAAAAAAAATAACACAGACACACACTCTGTAAAAGCTTAATTTTGCATGAAAGTGGGTCCCACTAGGTGTGCCAATTTGTTTGCTTGTGTTTTTAGTAAACAATCACGAGTTTTAGTTCACTTGTATGATCAAACTCAAAAATCTTATGTTCCACTTTATGTAAAAAAATCAAGAAAATGTAATTGTGCTGAAAGGATTTCTAATGTAAATGACAAAGGAAACAAAGTAAAAGTGATTAAGTTAACAAAATCATGTAAATAGGTAAGCAACAATAAAGCAATTGAAATACTTTAATTGAAAATGGAATGCAAGTTCATACATTTTTCACAAACTCGTTATCTCAGTGAATTAGATGTATCAGTTCTAAAGAGAACAAAATAAATTGCAACCCTGACTAAAAAGTCGAAATTCACTTATATACTAGGTACACTATCAACAACCATCAACGACTAACTCTTCAAATTCTGACACATATATTGCTACATGGTTTTTCTTCTTCTAATTTGTTTCCATGTTGTCGAAAACGCCACTTTTTTTGAAAACGCCTTTAAGTTATTCAACCACATTTGTATAAAGGGTTATCATATCAAGTTTGTGACTTGATTTTTAAAATATGACTTGTTTATCTACACTTATCATTTATATATATATATATATATATATATATATATATATATATATATATATATATATATATATATATATATATATATATCTTATATCACACATTCATATCAAAATTCTAAGCTAAAAAATCTTAGTATAACAACATCATACTCCTTCTCCTAGTCCCAAAAGAGTTTGAGGTAGTCATGTTTCTTTTGAGGAACAAGTAGAGGAAACTTCGGTGAGGAACTTGCAAAGAATCCTCTTTATGTATATATCATGGGAATCTAGATATCAAAATAGTTAAAGAAACCTCCTAAGATGAAAGAGTACGAGGCTATGTAGATCAACGTAGTTTCCATAACCGGCCAACTATGGAGCATGAACATTCTCCTCCCACAGAAATATCAAGTCATGTCGGCCCAATAGACATGAGTGGATGACTTAGCTAGCTATACACTAAGGAGAATAAGTGGTGGGAGGTCCATCTGATTATGTTTAAAACTTTTTTATTTTATGATTTTCTTATTTAACTAATTACCTCATAAATTATTCTGTGATCTTTCCATTATTAATTAATAAAGTGAGAACACTAAAATATCTCTTTTCTTTTCGATCGTGTAAGATAACGATGATTCTAGGATATAATCAAAGGGATCGAAGCCCCAAAACAAAGACTCAGGAGTGGTTTCGCAAATTCCATAGGCGTATGACTAAAGCAATCAAAACCCCACAATGTAAAGCGCACACACAAAGATAGTGGAAAAACCTCTAAATTGGAAATGATGGACCAACCCCTCTTGGTAGCTACCCACTCCATAGGCCCCCGTGGATTGGCCATTGTTCAACTTGGGATCAAGTTTTCACCTGGGGGAAGGGTACTAACCATTGGTCGGGAATAACCCCAGAGACATACAATAAACTTCAAGAAAAAAAACTTTGGATGTCGACACAAAGTCAGGAGAAATTAACATAAGATAAAACACACACAATTTAAGTTGGGAAATGCAATATCTCAACATCAAATTCATTTACTCAGACTTCCAAGTGCAAGATATTACATTAAAAAAGGGGAAGAATGACACATCTAACCATTAAGTGAGACAAGTTATCCATCTTTAAGCATTTGGTTTGGACGTGTACTTGCACCTTTGAAATACACAGGGGGATTAAAAGTTCTCTACTTGCACCTTTTAAATACACATGGGGGATTAAAAATGCTCTACTTTCTGCATAGAATTCTCAAAGGACTCTGAAACGGCTGCAAGACTAGCAATGGATGATTCATTTAATATCTGAGTCATAGAGGCATTCTCAAGGTGCATGTTTCCAAGGTCTCCCTAAGAAGCAGAAAAAGATAAAGTAGCTTGCACAGAAGACGAAGCTTTATCCTTCCTAGATATATCCCTCTCCAAGAGGGTTACTTGATCTACTAATAAAGCAGAGAGATTGAAGATACTTAAGCATCACCTATTTTGGTAAGAGAAACAAAAGTATTTTGTACTTCATATAGGTACATATCTTGCCAAAGTTTCAATTTAAGGATACTTTCCTTCAACACTCGTTTCTCCTTGATATGTTGATCAGAAAAAATATCATCCCAATGACCGGCCTCGTCAATGGCCAAAATAGTAGAAGCACGATGGGTATAATATGCCAGACTCGATAGCTCTTCCTAGTGAGCCTCATTGATCAGGTTGGCAAGGTAAGAGAAGTCTTCCTCTAGAGTAAACGCATGGGGTTCTTTTGGAGTACGGAGTCCCGGTCTAGCAAAAAATACATAAGACAGAGGATCTGACATACGTGGAACCTAGAAAGAGCATCAAAGGACATTAACACCTCTAGAAGATCACATAAATGTTTATCCTAAAAAATATGGCTAAGAAAGGCAAGGAAAAATCCTCGCCACCCTGGCTGGAGGAGGAACATCAAACGATATTGAAGTGTTTAAATGACCAACAATTTTCAGGGAGACGCAGAGCCTCCGTTTTAGTTGGCAGATTTCATCCTCGTTCTTCATTGAATCTGTAAACAACAATTACCAAAGTTAAGAACATTGTAGATAACCAAACTGAAATAAAAGAGCAAGAGTACCAGAAGCTCACAAAAAATGACCTTTTTCTCCTCATTGGTGTAGCGGTAAATTCATGATCATCAAGCTATGGATAAGCTAGACATCAAATAACAAGAGTCGCCACTGCGCTTTTATTGTTTCCAAGGGAAAAGGGAAAAAGTACGAACAAAACCCAAAAGTAAGAAGTTTTCAAATCAAAACTAATAAAATGTTAGAGATTACAGGTAAGGGGGTTGGTTACACAGAAGAAAGGTTTTAGCCCCCAAAGTGTCCTAGGTACTCCTACGAATCCCTTTTTTGTGTGCATATGTATTTTGTACAAAATGATGTTTACAAACAAATAGAGTGAGGGGATGAGAAAAGAATTCATTAATTATATTTTTGTGTTTGACAAGTCCTTCGGACTTGTGCCTACGTACCAACATAAAAATGAGGGATCAAAACCTCATGGTTCGTGATATAAATTTCAAAGTGGGTGCATTACTTTTAACAAAATTAAGTTTATAAGACACAAAGGCCTAAAAATGGTTTGAATGAGTTAGTTATTTTTGTCTTTTTTGAAAGTTTAACTCAAGTATAGTTAAGTTCATTTATGAGTTTGATTGAGAAAAGAAATTTGAAAACGCAATGGCATAAGGAAAAAGTTTCTAGTTTGCAAAGTGGTCAAAATTTAGGAAATAACAAGTTCAAACAAAGAATTTTTTAAAATGAGGGAGAAATTTTGAAATTAAAGAAATGGGGAGGAGATGAAGAGACTAATCCTATGCACAAAATTAAAAGTTAAGAGTTGAAAAGATCTGACCAATGGGTAGCAATCCAATAGACAAGAATGTCTTATAGAAACCCCAAATTCCCTTGGATATTAGAATCAAGCAACAAACAATGCATACAATATTAACTTGAAGAGCAAGGCATCAAATAAAGATAGCCACATCCAAGCTTAGCCACTCCATGATCTTCTTCAAATTATCCTATGTAGCAGATGAATTCAACAAGTCACAAGTTCAAAATAACAGTTTCACAATGATCATGTTGCAGATGAACTTAAAGGGATCTTGAATGATGTATCAGATGAAGTTTCAAATTGCAATCACTTGGTTTCAAAAAAGTTGGCATTGGCCAAGTCCTTTAGCATAGGGAGGTTGCCTAAATTCTAAGTCCAATTTGTCCAAGATCAAGTCAACAATCCACACAATAGTTTTTAGGGTTTTTGTTCTTATTATGTACATTAATGGCCAAAGACCACTCAAGAAAACAAAGTATACACAAACAAGATATATCACACAATATGGTCCAAGTGGACAAAGTGAAAATGACATTAATATAAACAATTAGAATGGTATGAATAATGGCAAATGAATAGAGCTTAAAAATTAAAGTGCTTTAAAATAAAGGACTTGAAATTAAATGTTAGTTGTTAATGAGTTAGAAGTTAGTAATATTTTGATTTTTCTTTTCATTTTAAGTCATTCTTTGGAGAACACTCAACCCACTTAAACGATATTGAAGTGTTTAAATGACCAACAATTGTCAGGGAGACGCAGAGCCTCCGTTTTAGTTGGCAGATTTCATCCTCGTTCTTCATTGAATTTGTAAACGACAATTACCAAAGTTAAGAACATTGTAGATAACCAAACTGAAATAAAAGAGCAAGAGTACCAGAAGCTCAAAAAAAATGACCTTCTTCTCCTCATTGTTGTAGCGGTAAATTCATGATAATCAAGCTATAGATAAGCTAGACATCAAATAACAAGAGTCATCACTGCGCTTTTATTGTTTCCAAGGGAAAAGGGAAAAAGTACAAACAAAACCCAAAAGTTAGAAGTTTTCAACTCAAAACTAATAAAATGTCAGAGATTACAGGTAAAGGGGTTGGTTACACAGAGGGAAGGTGTTAGCACCCAAAGTGTCCTAGCTACTCCTAGGGATCCCTTTTTGTGTGCATATGTATTTTGTACAAAATGATGTTTACAAACAAATAGAGTGAGGGGTTGAGAAAAGAATTCATTAATTATATTTTTGTGTTTGACAAGACCTTCGGACTTGTGCCTACGTACCAACATAAAAATGAGGGGTCAAAACCTCATAATTCGTGATACAAATTTCATAGTGGGTGCATTACTTTTAACAAAATTAAGTTTGAAAGGCACAAAGGCCTAAAAATGGTTTGGATGAGTTAGTTCTTTTTGGCTTTTTTGAAAGTTTAAGTCAAGTATAGTTAAGTTCATTTACGAGTTTGGTTGAGAAAAGAATTTGAAAACGCAATGGCATAAGGCCAAAGTTTCTAGTTTGCAAAGTGGTCAAAATTTAGAAAATAACAAGTTCAAACAAACAATTTTTTAAAAGGAGGGAGAGATTTTGAAATTAAAGAAATGGGGAGGAGATGAAGAGACTAATCCTATGCACAAAATTAAAAGTTAAGAGTTGAAAAGATCTGACCGACGGGTAGCAATCTAATAGACAAGAATGTCTTATAGAAACCCCAAATTCCCTTGGATATTAGAATCGAGCGACAAACAATGCATACAATATTAACTTGAAGAGCAAGGCATCAAATAAAGATAGCCACATCTAAGCTTATCCATTCCATGATCTTCTTCAAATTAGCCCATGTAGCAGATGAATTCCACAAGTCACAGGTTCAAAATAACAGCTTCACAATGATCATGTTGCAGATGAACTCAAAGGGATCTTGAATGATGTATCAGATGAAGTTTCAAAGTGCAATCACTTGGTTTCACAAAAGTAGGAATTGGCCAAGTCCTTTAGCATAGGGAGGTTGCCTAATTCTAAGTCCAATTTGTCCAAGATCAAGTCAATAGTCCACACAATAGTTTTTTAGGGTTTTGGTTCTTATTATGTACATTAATGGCCAAAGACCACACAAGCAAACAAAGTATACACAAACAAGATATATCACACAATATGGTCCAAGTGGACCAAGTGAAAATGGAATTAATATAAACAATTAGAATGGTGTGAATAATGGCAAATGAATAGAGCTTAAAAATTAAAGTGCTTTAAAATAAAGGACTTGAAATTAAATGTTAGTTGTTAATGAGTTAGAAGTTAGTATTATTTTTCTTTTTCTTTTCATTTTAAGTCATTTTTTGGAGAACACTCAACCCACTTATCACAAGCATGGATCCTTGAGCCAAGACATCTTCCAAAGGAAGGAAAAAAGGCCAAGTTTCCACACAATACCATGAAAGAGAGGAGACTTACAATCTCACTAACTAGAATGCTATGCCTTTTGTGTCAAACATTTAACGCTATGTTAAGCAATCGTAATTGGACTTATGTAGAAGTCACAACTATTTGAGGTCGGGCAATAGAACTTTGGTATTAATGCATGTTAGAGACATGGTATAATGGACTATGCTCATGAAACATACCACACACAAAAAAGAATATGCAAAAGAGGTGGCTTAATCTCATCCATACTTATGTTGATTTTGCAATCAACTAGCCTTAGGACTTAGAGATATCATAGGCCAAATGAGATGAATGCATAAAGAAGGGGAATGAGATGAAAAGGGAAGGGAATGGATCAAAACTCAAATTGGTCAAATGAGGACTTTTACTGAATTAAAATCATTTATTCATTTTAGGAGATGGAATGTACATTCCAGCAATCCTCTAAATCCAATGATATTAACTAAACAAAGTCAAATCAACCTTGACCAAGGCCCAACAACATGAGTCAAACTTACACAAATCATCACAATAGGTCAACACAATTATTTGGCATTTATTCAAATTAAAAATACTAAAATAAGGCATTTAAATTAAATATGGTTTGTCAAATTCCTAAAACCTCATCAAAACACCAAAGAAATGGCCATGAGATTTATCATAGGTCAAACAAGGTCAAAGGACCTTGGAGAAAAAATTTCAGAAATTTTAAAGACTTAAAAATTATTTTTAAACAATTAAAAATATTCACAAAATGAAATAAATCATGAAAAATAGTAATAATGATCCAAAAAATAATTTTAATTCAAAATATGAAAGAGGAAATTATTTTAAATTTTTTGGTGAAACTCTCATATTTTTTGGATCAATATTAAAATTAATATGAATTAATGAAAATCAAAGGAATAAAAATTAAAATCAAAAAATAAAAAAAAAACGTGAGCCACTTGATCTCCCTCATTAATTGAGGTGGCAGATCAAGTAGCCTGAAATGCGTGTTCCACCAAACACACGAGTCAGTGTGTTGTACCAAGGGGAATCACAATGGGCGCTCAGGATTAAAACATTTTGAAAGGATCCTGTGGATGGGAGACGTGCCAACGCACCGCCGGAACTGTAACTCCGGCCTTCTTCTCCGGTGGACCTCACCGGACTGGTCCACCCTCAACCATCACCAAAATAAAAAAGGAGGACATGATCTGAAAGAAAAAATGGCATAGAGCACGAATTTGGCCTTAATTTTAACTAATTCCACATATATAGAAAGATATGAGGAGTTGAATTTTGAGGTGTGTCAACTGAGTTGCTTCGATTTGACCTCTAAGAAACTCGATCTTCTTGCCTACATTGGTAGGACTTCAGACAACCAAAGATCCAAGAGAATTGATGAGAATCGAGTGAGAATCGAAGAGATGATGTTTTCTGAAAATTACCTTCAATGTTGTACAGAACTTGAGGTTGCTTGCTTCAAACACGATCTGATCACACTTGAGAATCTTGCAGGAAATGATTAGCAATGGCGCAAGGCTTTGGATCCTGGAGTTCTTGAATCTCCAAACAGTTGAGATTCAAACTCAATTTTCAGATTGAAAATGATCAGGTTTTCCTTTAGAATGATAGCGTTTCAATTGGGGGGAAAAGCTGGCGCGCAAGGTGTGTTTGAATTGTGCTCCAAGGGCCTGTATTTATTGCACACTTGAAAATTTTCTAAATTTGGCAATGTGGTGCATAAGCTTGCATGGGCATGTACAGGCCCATGAAGCAATCCAATTTTATCCAATTGCAATTGTACTGAAGTTCAAATGATGCTTGATTGGCAAGGCAATGTGAAATAGAGTTTTGGATATTTGATTTCCTCCAACGGTGCAACTCTATTAAAGTCATGCGCATACCTAGCAAACTTCATCCAAAATGCATTAACTTGGGTTCTTTGGTAAGCTTGGATCAAGGGGAACAAGTTTGATGTTGAACACTTTTTTATTTGGAGCTTGGATCATGATGAATTTTGAGGTGGAAGTTTGGAAATTTCAACATGTTGAAAAAATTTGAGGTGGAACTTTTTATGTGAGCTTCAAATGAGAAAAGTGTATTCATTAAAGTTATAGCTCTTTCAAAGAACTTAAAAATGGGAACCAGTTTCATGTCACTTGGATTTAGAATGATAGAGTTATGCATTTTTGAAGTTTGGGAAAATCACTTGTTCAATGGTATAGGTAAAAAATGACCTATAATGTATCCTCATATCACATGCTCATAAAAGTTGAATTAGCTCTCACTCCAAACATAAAAGTAAAAGTAGACATCTAGAATTTGATTATGCAACTTGGAAATATTTCATATCATAAAAATTGAGCAAGTTATGGCCTTGGGAAGTTGACTTTGAAATTAGGGTTTCGACAAAATGACCTATAATGTTTCAACATAGAAAATGATTTTCCAACCAAAAATAGCTCTAGGTCTCAACATGAAAGGTTTTTATAATGTCATTTAGAGTAACTTTGATCTTGGCATCATTTTCATATGGAGAAAATTGTAGGAGATAGGGTCTAGGGAGACCCAGTTTTGATCAGATGAATTCATCTGGCCAACCACCATTGACCAACTTGATAACCTTCAATTCTCTTGACTTTCTTGGCTCATGGTAGATCATATATGCATAAGATTATGAATTTTGAAGTGTCCCTTGAAAAATTTGATCAACTGGTGAGATGGCTTGTTGGAGAAGTTACTTAAGATACCTAGTGAAACTAGGGTTTCCAAGGCAAACCAATTCCAAACTCTTGAAGAATACTTGATAAAAATAACATGTAGGAATAAATGGAACTCATATATGATGCTTATAACAATTATTAGATGAAATTCATGGTTATTCTCTTTGTCATGAGGGCCTCAAACCCTAGATATGAACTTGGTAAATCAATGTGATCATGCCCTACCTACAAAAGAGTTAGGCAAATGCAAAGACATATTTTTGGTATTTTGGTTAGTAAAATGATAATGTACAAGTATGATACAATCACATGGTGCTTGGTGATCTCTCCCAAAACAAACCCAATGAAAGAGGGGTAAGGAGGATATGATCCCAATGCTAATGCTTATGATGAAATTGCATGAGGGATCTTAGGGTCAAAATTGGGGTCTCACAACTGCCCCTATTTAAGGACATTCTAACTGAGGAGGTGAAGGTTAAAATCTTCGGCTCGGCTCAGTAGAATGGGCTTAAATAACAACATATAGAAACAAATTTTGGTCCCTAAGAGACCTCATGATGCATATGATATGAATGTAAAAGTTAATGCTCTCTGGGGAAATATTGCCCTAGAGGGAAAGAAATCAGAGAGACCGAAAGTCCGCAGGAGTATAATGCATTCCATGAGGAAAACTCACTGGGGAGACAGAGACTCTGGGGGGAACAAATGATGTTATGCATAGACCAGGCTACGAATTAAAATTGTTTAGGGACTAGAGGAATTCCATACAACATGGAAAGTCTCAGTCGGGGAAACAAAACATCTGTAGAGAAAGCGAGTAGATTAGGATAACACTGAAGTAGTCGAATTATGCAGGAAAAACGATTTCACTAAGGAAATGCGCACTCCACTCAACTGGGGAAGAAATAAACTTCAACACAGGAGGAGCAGAGATCTACTATCTTCTACCTGTTACTAGGTAAAGAGATAATAAAAATCTGACAGAGAAGACATATGTCATCTGTTAGGATGAACATATCGAAGATGACTCACTGGGAACCACCAGGAGGGAGTATTCATTATCGGTTACTGGGTAAGAATAGCCTTGTTGGGGAAAAACTGCAGAAAGTAGGATTTACAACTACCAGTTACTGGGTAGAAGACCAAAGATGAGAGTATCCATCATCGGTTAGGATGAACATATCAAGGATAAGCTCAACAGGGAAGAAAATCCGTCATCGGTTAGGATGAACATATCAAGGATTAACTTGCCTGTGAATGTCAAGGAGGATACCCATCATCGGTTAGGATAAACATATCAAGGATATACCAATTGAACAAAAAGTAGGAATTACATCTATCGAATGCTGGATAGAATACCATCAAAGAGAAAATCTGTCACCGGTTAAGATGAACATGTCAAGGATAGACTCTGTGAGGAGAGAAAATAGGAATTACATCTATTAGTTACTGGATAGAATACCATGAGAGGATATCCGTCATCGATTAGGATGAACATATCAAGGATAAACTCTGCAAAGGCGAAAAAAGCAGGATTTACAACTACCGGTTACTGGGTAGAAGACCGCAAAGAGAAGGAAACCTGTCATCGGTTAGGATGAACATATCAAGGATTAACTCTCTGAGGAACAACATAGGGATTACAACTACCTTTTTACTGGGTAGAATACCATGAAAGAGAAAATCTGTCACCGGTTAAGATGAACATATCAAGGATAGACTCTAGCAGGGGAGAGAAAGATATGTATCACCGGTTAGGGTAAAAATATCAAGGATATACTTCTTGGGAAATGAATCCAATGGGGACTCTACTGAGGAGAAAAACAGGGATACTTTCGCCGGGTATTGGCAAGAAGTGACAAACTGCAAACTAAGAAGAATATTACCAATTACGGGGCAATAAAATCTTAGGAGACTCAAAGCACCTATCTAGGTAAGAGCTAGAAAGAAACGGTCAATCAAGACTCAACCCAATAAGGATATATCTCAAGGGGAGTGGTTCCATCCAGATTATCGACTGGGGAGGAAAAACTGAAACAATGATCATCCACAAGGAAATAATTCAGTGGGGAATGGAGAAAGGTTAAAGTCTTTCTGCTTAAGGGGTCGACCTTCTATAATTGAGAGAGGACAGACACCAAACTTGTATGGGGATAAAGTACCACCATAACAGAGCATAAGAATCTCAAACAATGATTTAGCAAATATGAATGATGCAAAATATGCAAATATGAAATTATATGAGTGTACATGCATATATATATGATGATGATTATGCTGACAAAACGATCGCAAAGGATACAAGGGTGTCGCAAAATTTGAATCATCGATACAATCCTCGGTCAATCCATAAAAGGGGAATAACTACCAGAAAACAGAGAGATCCACATCCCAAAAGCTCAACCCTAGTTGGGGAAGGAGGAGATCTGCTGAGGAAAGACAGCATTATCGAGTCTGCGGGCAATTTTAGGTCAACACCATGTTAAATGGGAGACAACCATACAGAGGATAAACGCAAGATAGCTGCTTAAAAACCAGGAGGAAACTCTGACTGGGAGCGAGTCGGATGGCGACTGATGGAGACACCATTGCGATCTACTAGGGAATCAAAATACTCCACTGAGGACCAAAATAGAAAATCAACCCTGCTGAGGAACACACAAATTCTGCCGGGGACTGAATCAACCAATTCAGCTGGGAAAAGTACAGAAACTCTGCTGGGGATCAACATTCTGCAGGGGAACGAGACCCATAAACTCGGCTAGGGATACCCGAAGGGTTAACTGCTTGGGGAACCCTTAATGCTTCACACTGAAGACTTACTGCTTTTGAAATGCTATTGATATTTCTTTTAAATTTGCTTTGAAAAATTCTTGCTTTTATATATTTAAGAAAAAAAATGATTCTGATTAAAATTTAAAATTTCAACATGATCATAATAAAATTTAAAACTATTGGCTGAAGTAAATAAGAGTGAAAATAATTGGATAAAAGCTCAACTTTATTTAATGGAATGGTAGTCTATAAATGACAAGACTCCATAGATTTTTACAAGGTTGAAAACGGTAATTTACATGGAAAAGGGTTACATTGAATACAAATGACCACTAATCCTTCTACCAACTCTTGATGTCCGTTGTACTTTCGGCCGCTACCGGGGATGATGAATTGATGTCAACCCTTGTGCTCAAAGTTTCTCCAAAATCTGAAGATCAGCAGAGTGCAGTTACTTGCCATAATCCATAATTTTTTTCATAAGTTTCCCCAAGGTGAGGTACTCAACTTATTGAGAGAATTCTTTCTGTTTTATGTCTCTAACTTTTTCCTGGATCTCCCTTTCGGGTTTTCAATCCACTGAGACGCTCATTTTTGCCTAAGCCGCCCTTTCGGGTTCTCAAATTAGCGAGTTGTTCTTTTCTTTTTTAAGCGAAGTATTTCTTGACTGCATTTGCGTTCACACGACGAGTGAACTCTTCACCATCCATAGTTGTAAGTGTAAGAACAAAAATTGTTCTACAACAGATTCCATGATTTTGATGATAACAAAGGATGAAACCAAAAATGGCACCCTCACGAAAAGTTTCTAAGTGTGCAGGGTTCTAAGGAAAGAAGGAAGAAATCATCAGATACAGAATCATATCAGATACAAATTATCAGAAGACCAGAAGCATCTGAAGTAGAAACACGTTCAAGAAAGTCTAACTCTGAGCAAAACAGCGAAATATCAGAAGCATCTGAACAAGAAGTACGCTCTAGAAGTTCTGATTCTGAACAACGATATGTCAAACTCCAGAAGTTCTTAGCGCTATCTGAAGAAACCATCAGAACTCAAAAGAGATCAGAAGTTAGATAGCAAGATTCCAAGATCTCCAGAAACACGAAGACCTTGATTATGGAATTGCTAAATAAGGAAGAGTAACGTTAACTTCAAGTAAAGTTATGGAAATGGACTTCCTAATACAGAAAGAGACGTTAACTCCAAATTCAAATGAATAGGAACTATTTTTGGAAAGTAGTCATTCAAGAAGAGAAAGTTGCTTTGGCAACAAGCAACATAAGTTATGGCACTAATTATTATTCAAGAGTCATTACCTGCTATGATTTTTCAACGGATCCTCCTCTTCTATATAAAGGACTGCAAATCAACATTGAGAGGTACAAGTACAACATCACAAGATTTTACTGAAACATCAATTTTGAGAAGTTAGAGAAAGCAAGCATACAAAAACAATCTTCATCTCTCTCAACATTTCACAAAGCTTTTGCTTGAAACGTTAAACACTTTGTTCTTACTGTTGTAATATTTGCTTATCTTAGAAGCACTCTAGATTACATAAGTTTTTATCTTTGTTGTATTTCCTCAAGTGACTCTGTGTAGTCTGTATACTTGAGAGGACTAAGAGATCCTTCTCTTAGACGTTGTTTGTAATCAATCTTTCAAGATTAGTGAATTAAGTCCTTGTTGAAGGCGAAATCACCTTGGCCGGGTGGACTGGAGTAGCTTTGTGTTATAAGCGAACCAGTATAAAAATCCTTGTGTGATTTGCATTTTGAAAAAGCGCTTATTTTCCAAACAATTCAACCCCCCCCCCCCTTTCTTGTTTTTCTCACCTTCAATTGGTATCAGAGCTCCGGCTCTGTTATTGATTTTCTAATCAAACACTTAACAGTGTAGAGAGATCCAGAACGAGAAAAACTATGGCCCACACAAATGAAAAGGATAGTTACAATGCTAAGCCTCCTGTCTTTGATGGAGAGAAATTCGATTACTGGAAAGATAGAATCGAAAGTTTCTTTCTAGGCTATGATGCTGATCTCTGGGACATTGTCACAGATGGATACAAACCTCCTGTCACAGAGGATGGAGCTGAAGTTCCCAGAAGTAAGATGTCAGATGATCAGAAGCGAGTTTTCAAGAATCATCACAAGGCCAGAACCATACTCCTCAATGCTATATCTTACAACGAGTATGAAAAGATCACCAACAGAGAAACAGCCAAAGACATACTTGACTCTCTGAGGATGACTCATGAAGGAAACTCTCAGGTCAAAGAGACAAAGGCTCTGGCGCTTATCCAGAAATATGAAGCTTTCAAAATGGAAGATGATGAAGCCATAGAGGCAATGTTCTCTAGATTCCAAACTCTGATTGCAGGTCTCAAAGTTCTAGACAAAGGATACACAACTGCAGACCACGTCAAAAAGATAGTCAGAAGTCTGCCAAAGAAATGGAGACCCATGGTTACTGCTCTGAAGCTGTCAAAGGATCTGAACAATATCAGTCTTGAAGAACTTGTCAGCTCCCTCAGAAGCCATGAGATAGAACTAGAGGAAGATGAACCTCAGAAAAGGAACAAGTCCGTAGCATTAAAGTCCAGATATGAAACACGCAAACCCGACAGAGCCAAAGCTCTCCAGGCAGAAACTGAAGATACTGATGACTCTGAACTAGAAGATTCTGATGATGAAGAAGAATTGTCCCTCCTGACCAGAAGAGTTAAACAACTCTGGAAAAAGAGGAACAACAACTTCAGAAGACCAAGACCCAGAGGGGATCGATCAGAATCAACCTCAAAAGGTAAAACTAACAAAGATATTACTTGTTATGAATGTAAAGAAACATGTCACTACAGGAATGAATGCCCCAAGCTAAAGAAAGACAATTCTAGAAAAGAAAGCTTCAAGAAAAATACCTTCAGGACAAAGAAAGTATTGATGGCTACCTGGGATGATAGTGAATCTGAGTCATCAGAATCTGACTCTGATGAAAAGGCCAACGTGGCACTTATGGCTACCACATCCAGGAGCAGCTCAGATGAAGAATCTGAAGAGGTATTTTCTGAACTCTCTCGATCTGATCTAGAATCATGCTTGTCAGAAACTCTTAGCTCATATCAGAAATTAAAACAAAAGCTTAAAAACATAAAAGGCTGTTTTAAAGAAAAATTTGAAGAATGTGGCAAGCTTGAGATGACAATTCTAGAGCGGGAAGATACAATCAGATCTTTAACATTAGAAAGAGATGGAGCCAAAAGAAAAAGCTTAGAATTAGAAGAAGCGTTGTCTCAAGCACCACAAACTTCAAATAAATTAATTTATGAATACGAAGAAGCCTTTCAAGAATTTCTGAAAAATGGAATAGGTAGGAGTATTATGGCATCCATGATTTATGGAGTCAGTCAGAACAATAAAAAGGGAATTGGGTATGATCCTAAGGAAGTTAAAACTTCTTTTAGTGACCAACTTAAATCTCCATTTTCATATCACTACACACACACACAAGAAAAAAAAATTGAAAATGCTAGAAAACCCAAAGTTATAAGAAACTCTGGGAAGACTAATCAGAAAGGACCAAAGAGATTCTGGGTACCGAAAGATAAGATTGTTTATGTTGCAGATATCCTATGCAGCAAAGTTCAGACACCAGTCATGGTACCTGGACTCTGGATGCTCGCGACACATGACGGGAAGAAAGTCTATGTTCCAAAGTCTGGAACTTAAAGACGCTGGATTTGTAGGTTTCGGAGGAGATCAGAAAGGAAGGATCAGAGGCTCCGGAACTATTGGTAATGGTACTCTTCCCTCTATATCTGATGTCCTTTATGTAGAAGGATTAATGCATAACTTATTATCCATAAGTCAATTAAGTGATAATGGTTATGATGTAATCTTTAATCAAAAAACATGTAAAGCCATAAATCAAAATAATGGTTCAGTCCTATTCACAGGCAAGAGGAAAAACAACATTTATAAAATCAATCTTTCTGATTTAAAAGAACAAAATGTCAAATGTCTGATGACTGTTCACGAAGAGCAATGGGTGTGGCATAGACGCTTGGGCCACATTAGCATGAGGAAACTTTCTCAGCTAAATAAACTCGAGTTAGTCAGAGGCCTACCTAAACTGAAGTTTTCTTCAGATGCTCTGTGTGAAGCATGTCAGAAAGGAAAATTTTCAAAAACAACCTTTAAAAAGAAAAATGTTGTTTCTACCTCTAAGCCTCTGAAACTTCTCCACATTGACTTATTTGGTCCTGTGAAAACAGCATCAGTCAATGGAAATAAGTATGGACTAGTCATTGTTGATGATTACAGTCGCTGGACATGGGTGAAATTCCTAAAGCACAAGAGTGAGTCTCACTCTGTATTCACTAGTTTCTGCTCCAAAGTGCAAAAAGAATTTGACTCTAAAATTATTAGAGTCAGAAGTGATCATGGTGGAGAATTTGAAAACAAAGATTTTGAGGAATTATTTGACTCTAATGGAATATCCCATGATTTCTCCTGCCCTAGAACTCCACAACAAAATGGAGTTGTAGAGAGGAAGAATAGGACAATCCAAGAGATGGCCAGAACCATGATCAATGAATCTAATGTGGCAAAGCACTTTTGGGCAGAAGCTGTAAAATACAGCATGTTACATTCAGAATAGAATCTCTATAAGACCTATTCTGGAAAAGACTCCCTATGAACTGTGTAAAGGAAGAAAACCAAACATTTCATATTTTCATCCTTTTGGATGTTCTTGCTTTATCTTAAACACTAAAGAACATCTGAACAAGTTCGATTCCAAAGCACAGAAAGGTATTATGTTAGGATACTCAGAACGCTCTAAAGGCTACAGAGTATACAACACAGAAACCAAAATTATGGAAGAATCAATTCATGTCAGATTTGATGATAAGCTTGACCCTGAAAAGTCAAAGCTAGTTGAAAATTTTGCAGATTTAGAAATCACTCTTGCAGGATCTGATAAAACTCCAGAAGCAACTGTCACTCAGAACTCTGAAGAAATTAAATCCCCAGAAATCCCAAAGAAAGTTAAAAGTCGTATCAATGTATCTGAAGATTTGATTCTGGGAAACAAAGACGAACCGGTTAGAACCAGATCTACCTTCAGGACCTCTGAAGATACTCCTCTGGGACTAGTGTCTCTGATTGAGCCTACGTCTTGTGATGAAGCACTTCAAGATAACGACTGGGTTTCAGCCATGCAAGAAGAATTAGATCAATTCACAAAGAATGATGTCTGAGATCTTGTTCCAAAGCCCAGAGGCACTCACGTTATTGGAACCAGATGGGTATTCAGAAACAAGCTGAATGAGAAAGGAGAAGTCGTCAGAAACAAAGCTCGACTGGTAGCTCAAGGTTATAGTCAACAAGAAGGTATTGATTATAATGAAACTTTTGCTCCAGTCGCAAGGTTAGAATCTATTCGTCTTCTTATATCTTTTGCTATTAACCATTCTATTAAATTATATCAAATGGATGTCAAGAGTGCATTCCTTAATGGTTATATATCAGAAGAAGTGTATGTCAACCAACCTCCAGGTTTTGAAAATCCAAATTTTCCAGAATATGTTTTTAAACTTAAAAAATCTTTATATGGACTTAAACAAGCTCCCAGAGCTTGGTATGAACGTTTAAGCAATTTTCTTCTGGAACACAATTTTATCAGAGGGAAAGTTGACTCCACACTTTTCTGTAAGAACCTTAACAATGATCTCATGATATGCCAGATATACGTTGATGATATTATTTTTGGTTCAGTTAACGCCTCTGTTTGTCAAGAATTCTCTAAGTTAATGCAGGCAGAATTTGAAATGAGCTTAATGCAAGAACTAAAGTTCTTTCTGGGAATTCAAATTAACCAAACTTCAGAAGTTACATATGTTCATCAAAGCAAATATATTAAAGATGTTCTGAAGAAATTTGACATGGCTGACTGCAACTCTGCAAAAACTCCAATGCATCCAACATGCATTCTTGAAAAGGAAGAAGTAAGCGCAAAGGTTTGTCAAAAGCTCTATCGAGGTATGATAGGCTCTCTTCTCTATCTGACTGCTACTCGTCTTGATATTCTCTTTAGTGTCTGTCTCTGTGCCAGATTCCAATCAGACCCTAGAGAATCTCATTTAACAGCAGTTAAGAGAATTCTCAAGTATCTGAAAGGAACTCCTAACCTGGGCCTGATGTATAAGAAAACATCAGAGTATAGACTTTATGGTTACTGTGATGCAGATTATGCAGGAGATAGACTAGAACGAAAAAGCACATCTGGAAATTGCCAGCTTCTGGGAAACAATCTAATATCCTGGGCTAGCAAAAGACAGTCAACTATCGCTCTATCAACTGCAGAAGCAGAATATATCTCAGCATCACTGTGCACAACTCAGATGCTCTGGATGAAGCATCAGTTAGAAGATCTGCAAATCTTTGAGAGTAACATTCCTATCTTCTGTGATAATACTGCTGCCATTTGTCTAAGTAAGAATCCCATTCTACATTCCAGAGCTAAACACATTGAAATAAAACATCATTTTATCAGAGACTATGTTCAGAAAGGGATAGTAACATTGAAGTTCATTGATACAGATCATCAATGGGCAGATATCTTTACTAAGCCTCTAGCTGAAGATAGATTTCTTTTTATCTTAGAAAATCTGAACATTCGAAATTGCCCTGAATGAAGTGTGGCTCTGAAGATGTAAAATGAGACTCTGACATAAACAAATGTGTTTCTGCCTCTGACTCTGATACTTCTACCAGTTAAGAAGATATCTGAGTTAGAAATCTCCAGGAACCAATCCTTTGGTATTCCTGAAGATCAGATACATCAACACGTGGAGCACTTAGCGTCTAACCCTAGAACTTCTAGACAGCTGTCCAGAAGAAAAACGTTTAAGATCTCCTCGAGCAGTGTGCATACTGTTGGGATTAGACATTCATTAATGAGCCTTAATCATTTTCCCCCAAGCGTGCTAACTTGTGCTTTGTGCTAACGCTGAATAGTGTGTCGTTTTGCATGTGTTTTTCGTTTAGGGT
The DNA here is from genome assembly GCF_024323335.1 of Lathyrus oleraceus. Classification (NCBI taxonomy): domain Eukaryota; kingdom Viridiplantae; phylum Streptophyta; class Magnoliopsida; order Fabales; family Fabaceae; genus Lathyrus; species Lathyrus oleraceus. Next base: position 89,207,126 of record NC_066584.1, read on the forward strand.
ATTTAAACACTTTTCTCACATTTCACACACTTATCACTCTCACTCACTCTCAAACCCTCTCTGAAGCATTTCTACAAACTCTTCATCTTCACCTTCATCTTCATCAACTATGGATGCTCAACAACAACAAGTTTTCAACTTTTCTCAGCAAATGGAATCCAACACCACTGCCCAAAGTTCAAGCATTCCAACTCCAACTGTTACAGGCGTTTCCATTACTCTAGTGTACAAGGAACCCCATATTCTTGATCGTCAACCTCACATTAACCTAGCAACTCCCTTTGAGGGACTGGATGTGTTATGTGAAACACTGGTGGACTTCGACAACATGAGGAGAAATGGAGTAGATCTTACTGAAGAACTCCGTATACAAGGGTGGGAAAACTACTTCCAAAGGCTTTATGGCCCTGTTTACCCAAATCTCATCAAAGAATTCTGGAGATTTGCTGATGCTGATGACCACTTCATCGTCTCCTTCGTATTAGGGGTAAAGATAGTGATTACTGAAAAGTCAATTGCTTCTTTACTAAACATGGAGAAAACTGGAGGAAAAAGGATTTACAACATCAACCCTAGGTCAAAGCGCATTGCTGAAGTAATTAATCCAACCATCTTCAAACTCAACACTGAAGGAAATCCTTCAAAGAACAAAGAGCTTCATCAGAACCTCAGAGTATGGCTCAAGATCATTTTGGGAACCATTCATCATCGCCCAGCATCAAACTCCTCTGACTACATCAATGCAGATCAGAAGTGCATTCTTTATTGCATTCACAAGGGTGTAAAGCTCTGCCTTCCTGCACTTCTCTTCAGATATCTCAGAGACTCTGTAAGGGAGACAAGAAACAACATGAAACCCAGATCCTACATCCCTCTGGGAAGGCTTATATCTGATGTTTTCATTGAGAATGGGTTGGTAGATCATCTGGAGAAGAACAGGCTGATGGAAGATCTGGCGATAGATACTGGAAGACCTTTGAACGCCAGAAATCTCAAGAGTTTGGGAATTCTGAAGAAGATTCAAGTCAGACCCACTATGGATACCTCCTGGGATGCCTTGAAAGATCAGAGGAAGCTACCCCATGGTCTTGCAAGGTTCTTCAAGAATGAACCTGTAGATGCAATCCTCCACTACATGCAGCGTCTGAAGGATGAAGGAGTCGACATCTCTGACTTCAGACTGGATGAATGTCTAGAGTCAAAAGAAGACTTTGTCAGATTCAAAAGAGGTCCCTCTAAGAATAAGTCTTCAAAGGCAAAGAGAGCAAGAATAGGAGAAACTTCTGGAACCAGTTCTCCAGCGCCTCTGCAAGAAACTACTGGTACGTCTGCTCCCTCTATTCCCTCTGAACAACTTATGGCTTCTTCTAATCCTCTCCCAACACCACCCATATACACAACCTCTGAAACCCCACCTTCTACAACCAGAACCTCACTACCTCCACCTCAAATTAATCCTGCCCAAACATCTTTACCACGTTCTGAAGAAATGAACTAAACCACTTCCTCTTCATCATCTTCAGCCCCAGAATCACCCCCATACCTTGAACTCTCCTCTGACCAAGAATACTCTGACCCTAACTCTCCAACCTTAGCCCAAATTCAGGCTCAAAACCTTGCTTCACAACAACCAACACAATCTGAAGCAACTTCACCTCCCCCAGAACAAACAACCAATATCCCTTCTGAAGACCAACCTTCTGAAACTCAACCCTCTGACCTCCACACCTCTGATATCACCCCTCCAAACACCTCAGCTGAACCTGAAGCTGAACCTGAACCTCTAACATTAAATCTCAGCCCCCCAACCTCTTCACCTCAAACCTCTGAACCTAACCTTTCTGTACCTACCCTTGAGGAAGCCATAATGCTGGTCGTAGGGGCTTCAGTACAAAAGGTCAAGTCTCTGACCATTAACTCTGAAGTCAGTGATGATCCTGACTCTGTAAGGACACACTGGAACAGAGTCATTGGCTGGATGACCTCTGAGGCTTTTAGACTGAAGAACATCTCTGAACAAGTCAGAAATGGCTACATCAGAGATGCTGAGGCAAGACTCCAGGAAAGACTTCAAAGAGAAGTTGAAGCTAGAAGGCTAAGGAAGAGAGATTGGCAAAGGAAGCTGAAGAAGAAGCTAGAAGGCTAGAGGAAGAAAGGGCAAAGGAAGCTGAAGCTAAAGCTCTGGCCGATGCTGCTGCTGCTGCCGAAGCTGAAGCACAGGCTGCTGCTGAAGCTGAAGCAAAGGCCGCTGCTGAAGCACAGCAGGCTCTGACTCAGGGGGAGTCCTCATCTGTTGTTCCTATGGTTATCTAGACGCTGGAAGAACTGAAGAAAGATCAGAAGGAACTTCGTGCCAGAATGGATAAACAAGACTCTGTCAACGACAACATTCAGAACATGCTGGCTCTATTGCTTTAGAGAATGCCTCCGCCTCCCAACCCTTAGGCAATTAGGATTTTGTTGCTTTGCTTTCTTTGTTTCTGATGTTTACTTGTTCCTTTTGCCTCTGTTGCTTTTTATCTGAATACAATGTTTTTCTCTTGCATTTTATTTCTGCTATGTCTTTTTGATTCTGACAAAAAGGGGGAGAAGTCATTAATAGCTCTGATGAAAATACTGTCTAAATACCTTAAACACTCTGCAACATATTTTTTAAAAATAAATTTATCTAACTCTAGACTTAAGAAATTGCAGAAGGTATCAAGAAACCTCATTGCTTGGAAGCTCTGGTAAGAACTTCTGAACTCCCTAGCCTATCTCAGGGGGAGTGTCGCATCGCGCGAAAAACCGGCGGGAAAAGAAAGAACAACAGAGCCGCCACCGTGCGTTATTTATCCCAAAAGAGGGAAAGGAAACGCTCAGAGTAAACCTGGGAAAGAACATGGTCTCGCGACCAAAGAGAATGGGTTCGGGAGTCGGTTATGCGAAGGGAAGGTATTAGCACCCCTACGCATCCGTAGTACTCTACGGGATCCACGCACAAAAGGAAGGAAAATTGGTTGCTAAACACTGCTCAAACTCACACACACTGGCTGAAAGAGACAAAAGAAACTGACTGAAACTGACTCGGCAGGATGTCGCATCCTGGGCCTACTTAGTCTATCAGGCATAGACATCAGAGTCGAAGTAGTTCGGACTGGGGAAACGACACATGCTCGCTAGGATATCACATCCTATGCATACGTATCTTCTCGGACGAGAGAAGAATCAGAGCATTCGTAGCTCGGCTGACACGCACACAAACAAACACAGGCAATGGCAAACGTGGAGCCTGAATGCCAATCACTGGACTTACATCAGCATCCGAACCAACACACACACACTGGAACCCAAAGGCCACTCGATGGACTTACATCGGCTTCCAAGCACACAACAACACAACAAGTTAATAGGGAGTCGGGGACTCGAGCCTATAACTGTCAAGCACACACTCAAACAGACAGACAACAAATTGCTAAGGAGTCAGGCACTCGAGCCTAGCAACTGTCAAACAACACACACAAAAAGAAAAAGGGCGCCCGGAGAGATCAGCTCAATCTCCTGCCTATATACTTCATCTGGTATGAAGATCAGGGCGATGTAGTTCCCCTACGCAGGGAAAAGGATGAACAAACAAACTAAAAGGGAGACTAGAGCTCGAGCCTAATAGTTGTCACACCCACAAGAAGAGACGCTGAGACGTCGAAAGGAACACAAAAGGTTGAAAGGATAAACTAAAAGGGAGACTAGAGCTCGAGCCTAATAGTTGCCAAACACGCACAAAAAAAAAGAAAAAAGGCGCCCGGAGAGATCAGCTCAATCTCCTGCCTACATACTTCATCTGGTATGAAGATCAGGGCGATGTAGTTCCCCTACGCAGGGACAAAAGATCTAGCCTAACCAGATAACAGAGGGAGACACAACACTAGGGAGACTACGACTCGAGCCTAGATGTTGTCATGCAAAGTCAACCCTAAGTTGAGGTTTTCTAGCTAAATGGCACAAGGGCCAACCTATCCTAAGTATGGCTCACACAGGGAGCAAGCCACACACACACTTAACTCGCACAGGAAGCAAGCCAAGCAAAACCTACTTGCACAGGAAGCAAGTCTAAACTAATCCTAACTTGCACAGGAAGCAAGTCAAACTATCCTATCTTGCACAGGAAGCAAGTCAAACAAACCTATCTTGCACAGGAAGCAAGTCAAACAAACCTATCTTGCACAGGAAGCAAGTCAAACTATCCTACAAGCACAGATAGCACACGCTATACACAAACAAGTGGCTCAAACAAGGGTTAGGTTTTAGTCAAGGGGTCATATCAACCTCGACAAACAAACCTCTGGAACTGGGTGAATGTTGCTCTTAACCTTGCCATTGAGGGGCTAAGGTGAAGCAGATGAAAGGATGAAGTGAGGATGAGACCTCACAGCTCTTATCCCTGGCTAGGGAGAGCTCAAGACAAGAATGTGTGGGTTCAGAAAGTGGGAACCCTTCTACACATTTAAAACTGACTCAACTGTACAGTTTGTACAAGATCTTGGGTTTGTATCTGCAATGCATCAACACAGTGGTGTGAGCAAAGCAGATGACACACTGAATAGTGGGGGATAGATTGCATATCCCTACCTTCCACCAATTGCCTCTTCACTTAGGAGGACTTTGACTCTATGCAAGGACAAAAGTAAACATCCACAAACATTGCCTCTTAAGGAGGACTTCAGACAGTTGCCTGGCCAAGTAACAGGCCAGGTCTTCCAGACTACATGAAGTAAAAGAGACATACCTCAATGAAAATTGCTTATAGAAGCAAAGCAAAGCAAAAAGTTCATAAGGAACTAAGCAACTAAAGCACCTGAAACAGTCAAGCAGATGTTAGTATACAACTTCAAACAAAACAAACAGAACAGACACCAACAGTTAATTGGAGGCACATGGATGTGCAAGGCACAAGGCTTAAGGCATGTGAGCCAAGCCACCTACAAAACAAAGAGGTTAGACAATGATACTTGAGCAAGCTCAGTCAAAAGAATTGGTCTCAATGGCCATTTGATGGTCAACCTGAAATCACAAACTCAAAGGTGAGTAACAGGACCACTAGGGCAAGCCTAGGGTCAAAAATGAATGAGAAGATCAAAACAGCAAAGGTTAAGCATCCAAAATCATATTCAAACACTTAAGAAACAAACCCAATTGGTTTCACATTCATATCAATTATCATCATCATGTCATGAACCATTTAGGTCAAAGCATGGCAAACAGAAGCTCATAGAAGTCAACAGCAAGACTTAACTCAAAAGCAATCTTAAACATTTCCAAAAATCACCAAATAAATCATGATCAATCCTAACACATAGCATGGTGAGAATGTCAAATTTCATCTCATTTGGACAAGTGGAAGGCAGTCAATGAAAATCAGAAAGTCAAAGCAATTTTGAACATGCTCAAAGAAGTCAACCAAACATGCATCAACTTAGAAAAATCATAAATAAGAGATAGTGTATGATAAATGAATGGGACTAAAACCATGGCAAAGATGAGGATGTCTAGTTATCTCATGTAAAATTTCATGTCCATCTAATAAAGTATGAGAATTTCACAAATGAAATGGGAACATGTGTCACACAAGGTCAACATTTGACTAGGCAGAGAAGGAAAATCTCAAACAAATGGAAAATTGTTCAAATAAATTCAAGAAAATTCACATGTAAACTAGACATACAAGAGTAAGCTCATGCAAGAAATCAAGTCATTTGGAGGTCAAGAGGCATGGCAATGAAAATCATGAAGTTGGTCATCAATGGTGTGACACAAATTGTCACACCCTAATTCAAAAAATCATATCTCACAAACCACAAATGATAAATTCACAAACTCTACACCAAAATCACCATGAATGTGTCTAGTTTGAGCACAAAAAATTTGGGAGCCATTGGATACATTCTCATCATTTCACAATTGATTTGGCAAAGTGTACAATATTTGGTCACATGTCACAAACCCTAAGGCCATTTAAAAACCACTCATCCAAAAATTCTGGAAAAATAATGATAAAAAAGTAGAGATCAAGATGAACACAACACAAAAAATCCCATTGAATTTGGATCAAAAATGAGCAAGTTATGAATTTTGGAAGATTGATGAAATAATTGAAGAAATAAGATGAAATGATAAAACAAGAATGGCATAAATGTAATATTTGACTTCACTAATTGAAACGACACCGTTTCAGCCAGGCAAATGGAATATTTCAATTGGTTGGTGACATGAGACCATACATGCACGTGAAAGGGGCAGAAAAATCTGGGGACACACAATTGGGGATTAGGGTTTCACATCTTCATCCCTCCCAAAATCGAATTGCTCAATTTCTCCCAAAAATGTCAATTGATTACACCATTGTAAACATTAAACAACACACAACAACATCCTAACATTGGTTTTTATTGATTTGAGCTATCCATCAAGTTATATGCAAAATAAGTTTGGCTCATCTATGTTCATTTCAAAATAACTCAAACATCACTTGACCATTTCCAAAACTAAGGCCAGCATTAAACTCAGCATTGAAAGACCTATTCAAAACATGTGTCAATTTTAAAAAAGGTGGAAGTGGAAAACTCACCAATTTGGAAGAGCAGTTGTGTTGCTGATGCCTTTTGGTGGTTTTGAAGTGAACAGCTGCACCTTAGGGTCCCAGATGATGATTGATGAAGTTAGCTTTGCTTGAGGTGGCTTGTTTTTGGCATCAATTTTGGACCGTCATGGCTGAGGCCTTTTCTAAAACAGTGCTAGAACCAATGCTTCCAAGTGTGAAAAATGTGATTGCAATGTGCTCATGATGTTGCCTTGATGATGAACCAACAAAACAAGGTCAAGGTGTTTGGAGTTTGTGGACTGAAAAATGAGAAAGTGTCAAGGTGTGGTTTTTGAGTGAATGAGAGAACCAATGCTATTTCTTGTTGGTTTGATGATGCTAGTTCATTTTCATGACAGGAAATGGTGAGGGTATGGTCAAGCCAGGTTTAGGTTTATTGGAAGTTTGGAATGATTTGGTCAATGCATCCAAAATGAAGCTTGAGAAAATGTGTAGTTTTTGTGGTTAGAGGCAACTGCTCCTTCATGACAGCAAGTGAGGTTAGGATTGCATCAAAGCCAGGCCATGCTGTTGGATACTGCTCTATGGTATGGCAGGTTTGGTTACTTTGTGCTTGGGACAGAAAAAATGAGATGCCAGGGCAAGGTTAGTTTTTGAGAGAATGCTGTATGCAGTGTGGTTAGAGGGTTTTGTTCTTTTGTTTGGACAGACAATGCTAAATGCCAAGGCCAGGTTAAAAAATGAGGGAGTAAGTGAAGGTGATTTGGTCTGCTGCTGTGGGTTGGCAAGGCAGGATTGTTTCTTGTGGCTGCTAGTTTTTCATAGCAGAAAAGTGGTGAGGAACATTGTGCAAGGTAAGGCAGGATTGTTTCTTGAGGATGTCAAGTTGGTTGTGGTAAGCTGCTAATTTCATGACAGGAAGTGTTGTGTATGGATGAATGAAAACATATTGCAGGGCTAGGCTTGGTTTGAAGACAGAAAATGGAAATGGCCAAAAGCAGCTAGGTGGTTTAAGAGATTGTATGAAGTTGGTTAGGTTTTGTTGGTTATGTTGGCAAGTAGGATTTGAAGAAGAAAAGCAGGGTTGGACTGGCTTGTGGCAAGGTTGTCACTTTGATGCTTTTTTACAGCAAAAGGAATGCAAAGCAAGGGTGTATGCAGTTGGTCATGTGTTAGGCTCTTTGCTTTTGCTGCAGTTGGATGGTGGCTAGCAGGGTAAGGCAAGGCTTAGGTTTTGCTCATTATGAGTTTTGGACAGGATTTTGCAAACGCCAAATGAGAGAGGATGAGGGTTTTATCATGAGTGAGTTAAACAAGGGTTTGTCTGCAGTGGGATGTTGGTGGAATGCAGGTCCCAAAGGGTGAAATGGTGAGCAAGGCTGCTGTTTGCAGTTGCTTTTTTTGTTTTTGCAATGTTTGGTCCTATTGCGTTTTTGACAACCAAAACCAAATGCCAATAGCAGGGTCTTTTTTTTGTAGGATGTGGTGACAGGATTTTTCAAATGCAAAACAAAATGGCCAGGTGAGAGAGTGAGCCCTTGTGCATCAGTGAGTTTTTTAGAATGAGAATGCCTCCTTTTGATTTGCCTTGGCCAAATTGGTTTTGTCCTGCTGCCCTTGCTGCTACTGTCCTCAAAAGGACAGAAAATACATCCTAAGTCTGCTGCTGAGTCCTGCTTTTGGTGGCAAGGCAATGTCCTTCAATTTTGGTTTTTCATGCTGCCATTGCTGCTATCAGTGACAGAGAATTATGGACAATCCTGCTGCCTTCTGGTTCTAGGCATGGCTGTAGGATGAATTCCATGAAAACATGTACTTGCTCTCCACTTTCTAAGCAAATAAGCATGGCCTCCTTGTACTATTGGTTATGGCTGCACAATTGTGGTTCTAAATTGACAGCAAAATCAGGTTTAAGTTTCTGTTTAGGAGTACAAAGTGTGGTATGGTGGATAGCATGGATAGTCATGGTGAATTTGTACCTTCCTTATAATTCAAGCAACCAAGTATGGATTCATGATGGGTGCAAGTACTGCATAATTTGAGCTTGCAAACACACTTAAAATGATATTTCTGAGCTGTCCCCATTGGCCAAATGTTGAAAAAATGTTTATATCAAAAAGTCAACTCTTGGTCAAACTTACATTTAAATGAGAAAAGTCAAAATATGCCATTTTGATTGGTGAAGTTTTGGCTCATGAAATTTATATTTTTGGAAAGAGGGGATCAAATGTGACTTGTAGGAAAAAACCCCACCAAAATTGGCCAAACGGTTTGGGAGATATGGCCCTTTGAAGTTCAAGATTTTCTGAAATCGATTCGATCATAACTTGCCAACCACACATGGGAATTAAGAGTTCTAGGACTTTTTGGAAATGGGAGAACAAAATCTTCAACTTTCATGTTGGGCAAAAATTAATTTGAGGCTTGTATCAAAATGTAAGTTTGAGGATCAAGACTTTCCATTTATGGCAGGTTTCAGTTACGGGCCCAGTTTCTATTTTGGGAAATTTTGATCTGGCTTCAAATTCTTCCATGATGATGTTTGGCATGATGTATGATGACTATTTGGACATGAATGAACTCTCACAAACCAATTCCAATCATCCAATCACTGATTAAATGGACAGTTGACCAACAGTTGACTTTTAGGGTTTCTGACTGACTATGCATTGACTGATGACTTCCAAACCCTAATTCCTAGAGAACTTGACTTCAAATGATGTCCCAAGTTGTATGAACTCTTGATTATTGATCATGGTGCCCAAATTCCACAAGAATGGCCACCATCCACTGCCTTGACTGACTGTTGACTTTCTTTGACTTTTGATTGTCTGTGTATGAACTGATGACCTCTGAGCCTTCAACCCTTGACTTGAACTCTTCAAATGGACCTCCAAGTCATGTGAACTTGTTGGACAAACCCTAAGGTCTTGGCTCAATGAAAAACACACTTGCTTGCTTGGCTTGCACTTTAGGTAACTGGGGACAATGCAATGCTATGCAATGGACCATGATATGCTATGACCTAATATGAAAATGTATGCATAATGATAGGTGCAAATTTGAGGTGCTACAGCTGCCCCTATTCAATCAGCTGGGAACCCGAATGGATGATAGCAACGACTGTCAGACTTTCAGGGTAAACAGGGATTGAATACCAAAGAACCGTAGAATTTGCACAATACTGGATATGATACGAAAAGAACCACGTCATTTACCGATGACGACTGCAATTGACAACTTCAGAAAGGCGAAACCATTTACCGATGGTTAGAAACTGTAACTTGATATTTACCGATATCAACTTCAGCGAGACCATTTACCGATGGCGGCTGGGGAAAACAAATTTCTGAAAAACAAAACCATTTACCGATGGTTAAAACTGGGACCTTGATATTTACCGATATCAACTTCAGCCAGACCATTTACCGATGGCTGCTGGGAAAACAACTTCTGAAAAGCGAGAACCATTTACCGATGGTTAAAACTTGATATTTACCGATATCAACTTCAGCCAAACCATTTACCGATGGCGGCTGGGAAAACATCTTGAGAAAAACAGAACCATTTACCGATGGTTAAAACTTGATATTTACCGATATCAACTTCAGCCAGACCATTTACCGATGGCTGCTGGGAAAACATCTTGAGAAAAACAGAACCATTTACCGATGGTTAAAACTTGATATTTACCGATATCAACTTCAGCCAGACCATTTACCGATGGCTGCTGGGAAAACATCTTGAGAAAAACAGAACCATTTACCGATGGTTAAAAACTTGATATTTACCGATATCAACTTCAGCCAGACCATTTACCGATGGTTGCTGGGAAAACAACTTGAGAAAAATAGAACCATTTACCGATGGTTAAAAACTTGATATTTACCGATATCAACTTCAGCCAGACCATTTACCGATGGTTGCTGGGAAAACAACTTGAGAAAAGTAGAACCATTTACCGATGGTTAAAACTTGATATTTACCGATATCAACTTCAGCCAGACCATTTACCGATGGCTGCTGGGAAAACATCTTGAGAAAAACAGAACCATTTACCGATGACTTCTGGGGATTTTGATTTTATTGACCAGACATTTACCGATGACTGGGATGAGACTCGATGTTTACCGACATCGAAAGATGATGTTTACCGACATCAAAAGAAATGACCAGACATTTACCGATGACTGGGATGAGACTCGATGTTTACCGACATCGAAAGATGATGTTTACCGACATCAAAAGAAATGACCAGACATTTACCGATGACTGGGAGGGCTCGACCAGACATCGACGGATGAATGGGAGAAAACTCGACGTTTACAGACATCGAAAGATGATGTTTACAGACACCAAAAAAGATCGACCAGACATTTACTGATGAATGGGAATAAGCGAGACACAACCAGACGTCAGCGGACGACTGGGAAAAACTCGTCGTTTATCGAAACCAACGGAGAGGTAAGTCCACATGGGGAGGGTACAACTAGACATCATCGGATGACTAGGAAAAACTCGACGTTTATCGACACCAACGGAGAGGTAAGTCCACATGGGGAGGGTACAACTAGACATCATCGGATGACTAGGAAAAACTCGACGTTTATCGACACCAACGGAGAGGAGAATACTTCACTTGGGAAGGAGGACACAACCAAATCATCAACGGATGATCGGGAAAAACTCGACGTTTATCGACACCAACGGAGAGGAGGAAACTCTACTGGGAGAGTGAACACAACCAAATCATCAACGGATGATCGGGAAAAACTCGACGTTTATCGACACCAACGGAGAGGAGGATACTTCACTTGGGAAGGAGGACACAACCAAATCATCAACGAATGATCGGGAAAAACTCGACGTTTATCGACACCAACGGAGAGGAGAAAAACTCTTCTGGGAGAGTGAACACATCCAAATCATCAACGGATGATCGGGAAAAACTCGACGTTTATCGACACCAACGGAGAGGAGGAATCTTCACTAGGGAAGGGATAACGATGTTACGAACATCGAAAGATGATGTTCACAGACATCAAAGAAAACCAGACACTTACGCATGACTGGAAATCACCGAAAGATGGTGTTTACCGACACCAAAGAAGACCAGACACTTACGCATGACTGGAAATCACCGAAAGATGGTGTTTACCGACACCAAAGAAGACAAACACGCGGGTGCTGACAAGATACCGACATTTACAAGATGACAGGGCAAAGCTGAACACTTGCAGGGGGTCTCACTGGGGAGAGGCAGGCTTTTCTTTCACCAACGGATGAGGAAATAAACCTCTGTGGGGATTGTCAACACCAAAAATTGACTGGAGCAACTGTAGCAAACATGCTGTACAGGTTGAGCAAAAAATCCGTCTCTGCAGGGGATACGGTTTGATGGGGTTTCGAACACATGAATGCATATGTTTGAATTTTTCTATGGCGTAATGCTCCATTTTAGGAATGGAAATGCTACGCGGTTTTGAGGATGCAATGATTACTACATGCAAAATGCAAAATGATGAAAAACTCCGGCTGGGGAGCCACAACTGATTGGGTACTCCAACTCTGTGGGGAGACTCTGACTGAGGAAATACTCTGCGGAGAACTCTGCTTGGGGAATGGTACAGCGACCTCACTGGGAGAAAGACTCAACCCACCTTCAGATAGGATAAACCCTGCTTGGGAGAATGTCTGTTACTCTGCTAGGGATAACCCACGCGATCCATAGGTAGAATCAACTCAGCTGGGGATGCAGATATCAGTCTACTACAAAAATCCGTCCAATCCACTGGTAGGACGAACTCTGCTGGAGAAATAAATACTACTCCACTAGGGACGACCCAACCAATCCATATGTAGGAGAATCACTGCTTGGAGATGTATTTCATGAGACCCGCTCCACTCGGGGAACTTGCTGAGGAAAAACCACGCCATTCTGCTGAGGAGAACAATCCTTAGATTTGCTGGGGAAAGAAGGTACTGTCCACAGGTATCTCTGCAGGGGAAAATAATTCTGATAGCTTCAATACTGACTTGGGCTCGGGACGTCCTCCACCCTGAGAAATATCCTGCCCCTGCCCCTGCTGGGGACGTGACAACCTTTAGGCTTGCTGAGGAGACAACGATCTCGAATCTGCCAGGGAGATCACATTCTCAATCCTCTGGGGAGATACAGCTTGTTTGACAAGGATGTCGGTCGACTCGTCGAACACTGGTATCCATCATCCACCCATAGTGTTGACCTTTCCACTTTTAAGGACTCCCAGACTTTTCTGGACTTTTCTGCTCCATCATCTTGTATTCCCAACTCGGCCATGCTTCACGGAGGTTGAACTCTTGGGATTCATACATACTTTCCAATCATCAGACTTTGAAGAGTCTTCTTGATTAATTTTCCAGGACCGTCGTCGTAATCCTTCACTGTCTTTTCACCGTTCAACTATCCCTTGCCCCTGATTTGGCTCTGCAGGGATCTCTTGTCATAAAGGCTTCACATCACCACCGACAAGTGAATGAATATATCCAACAGTACTTGCACAAGAGATCGTTAGATAAAAAACGTGCCCCAGGTATGCCCCATGATAGGGCTCAAACAGCACTCTACTGGGGATGCCCCACAAAAACGCTAACAGGGACTTGGAGGGAGAAATGTTGCACTACTGGGGACATGAAGATGAACATCTTCAAACAACACTGCGTCGGGCAACTTCACTGAGGGGAGGCCATACGAGGTTCTGTAGGACAAAGATACAGTCACGCTTGAGATACGAACAATTGTCTTACCTGTTGGTAATCATACCACCCCCGGGAGAGCACTGCGGGTCTCCTAAATATTCTTTCCATCATTGTGAAGGTTCGCTTTGTTTAAGAACAATTTTTTTTTTTGAAAAAATTGTGTATTTTGAAAACAATGATACTTTATCAATTAAAACATGCAAAACGTTTGTTGAGTTGAAACAAATAAGAGTGCAAATAATTGGATGAAAAGCTCAAATTGATGTGATGGAATGGTAGTCTGCAAAGGGCGAGACTCCATAGATCTGTACAAGTTTGAAATCGGTGATATATATTGGAGAGGGCTACATCGAACATAATGACCTTTCCTCTACCATTCTGAATTTGCGATGTATTCAAAGCTTCAGTCGACGACGAGTCGAGAATCCCTGACGGATGACAGATATAGAGCACAGTCTTGTCAAGATGCAGTTACTTGCCAAATCCCTAATTTTTGCCTAGATTGCCCCAGTGGGAGGTGATCAATCTAGCGGGATGCAAATTCTCTTTTTTTCAATGTCTCTAACTTTTGCCTGGATCGCCCTTTCGGGTTTTCAATCCACCGAGACGCTCCTTTTTGCCTAAGTTGCCCTTTGGGGTGTTCAACTTAGCGAGCTGTTACTTTTTTTGTTTGTTTTAGGCGAAGTATTTCTTGACTGCACCAGGATTCACAGGACGAGTGAACTTCTTCATCCATCGTAGTAAGTGTCAGAACAGTGCCTGAAGAGGCTCTCTTGACAACATATGGACATTCATAGCTTGGGGGTTCACCTGCCCCTGGAATCGGGTACAAAAGACAAGACTTTCTTGAGCACAGGGTCCCTCGGAACACACGAGGCTTGATCTTCTGGTCGAATGCTTTCTTCACTTTCTGCTGATATGACTGACCATGACACATGGCAGCTGATCTCTTTGATTTTGATTGAACTCAGCATCAGTCAACTTGGGACTTTGAGGGTGCTGTTTTTCTTGTTTCTTTCTCTCTTTTTCTTTCTTTTGATTTGGATTTCTTTTGATTTGGTTTTCTTTTGATTTGGTTTTGCACCCTCCTCTTTCTTTTCTTTTTTTCTTTTTTTTTTGATAATGCCCCAGTTGGCTGTTCTGCTGATTCTCGAGGTGCAGCTGAGTGATCTTCTTTTCTTGCTCAAGAAGTCGGGAAATCTTGTCAGGAATCCCTTCAACATCATCTTCTTCCGCTTCGAATACAGGGAATTCAAAATTGGGAGATGACGTCCGATCATTATGTTCAATGGGTTTGAGAAACAACCTGCATAAAGATTTAGAGATGAAAAGCTTTTTGAAAAACAAACAAGGCAATCGTTATGCAGATGAAAAGATTGCTTTTATTCTTGTTTTTAAAGGTTTTTTTTGTGATCACCAATTTCATGCAAAAAGCGAAAAGTGGAAAAACAAATGTTTTAACATGAATTATTTGAATGAAAATATCATTGCACAAAATATTGCCAATAATGCCATCACTTCTCCTTTTGGCATGGGAGAAGGGTTTTTAAACAAAGTGATTATTACTCTGACTTATGAACAACTGTAGAAAAGCCCACAGTGACCCAATTGTGGCAGACACCTCCAGGAATGATGAAATTGTTCAAATCCCCTGCGTCCTCTTCCAAGATAGCAGCATCCTTTTCTTCAAGTTGATCGTCATGGATGAATCCTCCACTCTTGAACAGACCTTGCTCATTGCATGCCCCAGAATAGTAGCCAATGCCAGCCCGGGATCGGTTAACCAGGAATAAATCCATCAACAGTACAAAGTCTGGCAAATATCTCTCTGAGTTCATAATTCTCTTGCTCAGGATGATCTATCAATCTGGCAGAGATGGCTCTGGTATAATACCGGCAAAGTGCGTCTTCAAAATAAATGAAGATCGCAGGGTCAGACCACAGGACGGGAGACCGGAACAGAACCTGCTGATGCAAATGATGCATGAAGTGTTTATGCATATGCTTGTTTTTATTTCAAAGGAACTCGAGGGTTTTATTTGCAAACTTTGAAATATTTAGCATTTTGATCATATATGAGAATATCTCCTCAGATATATCAGGTGAAAAAATTTTCCCGGTTTTTTCATGTTTTGAAATTTTTTGCAAATAAACTCCTTTGAGTTCCTTGAAAATTTTCTTTTTTTGATTTTTTTTCTGATTTTTTTCATTGCGTTTCTTTTGAAAAATAAATATGCTATGATGCACATGATGCAGACTGGACTGGCTGGTTGTGCAAACTCTGACTAGGTCGAAGCTTCAGTCAAGATCAGAACATAAATCCAACTTATGGTCGAATTGATCACACTGTTGTCTGAACTAGAGTCACCAACAGAACCAAAGTCACCAACGGTACCTGTAATGAATAACCCTTCCCACTCACGGGCGTAGTCTAGGCCAGGGTAAGGTCGAGAGAAACGCAGCATAAATAACCTTTCGCAGAATATCATCCTGTGCACACCCGATGTATGCACCGATAATATCCCACCAGGGTCTGAACTGCTCGTGATGTCAATGTTCCGCTAAGTGGCGTACACCACCCGCTTCCCATGAATCACTCTATTCCTAGGTTTCCTAGATTTCATTCATAGCCTGGGTATTGGGCCTTTTACCTCGAGTAACTCCCACCCCCAAACAGAGAAACACAGACAGCACAGCAGATGAATATGAATGAAATGCAAACATTAATGCAAATAATAAATGCAAGCAACAAATGCACATATATACAATGAATGCAATAAAAAAACAGCACAAAGCAACCAAAACCCTAACCTAGAGAGCGCTAGGAGAGACTCGCTCAGGGAAGATGGACCAGCATAGGTCAACTTCTCTATATCCCCAGCAGAGTCGCCAGCTGTCGCATCGCGCGAAAAACCGGCGGGAAAAGAAAGAACAACAGAGCCGCCACCGTGCGTTATTTATCCCAAAAGAGGGAAAGGAAACGCTCAGAGTAAACCTGGGAAAGAACATGGTCTCGCGACCAAAGAGAATGGGTTCGGGAGTCGGTTATGCGAAGGGAAGGTATTAGCACCCCTACGCATCCGTAGTACTCTACGGGATCCATGCACAAAAGGAAGGAAAATTGGTTGCTAAACACTGCTCAAACTCACACACACTGGCTGAAAGAGACAAAAGAAACTGACTGAAACTGACTCGGCAGGATGTCGCATCCTGGGCCTACTTAGTCTATCAGGCATAGACATCAGAGTCGAAGTAGTTCGGACTGGGGAAACGACACATGCTCGCTAGGATATCGCATCCTATGCATACGTATCTTCTCGGACGAGAGAAGAATCAGAGCATTCGTAGCTCGGCTGACACGCACACAAACAAACACAGGCAATGGCAAACGTGGAGCCTGAATGCCAATCACTGGACTTACATCAGCATCCGAACCAACACACACACACTGGAACCCAAAGGCCACTCGATGGACTTACATCGGCTTCCAAGCACACAACAACACAACAAGTTAATAGGGAGTTGGGGACTCGAGCCTATAACTGTCAAGCACACACTCAAACAGACAGACAACAAATTGCTAAGGAGTCAGGCACTCGAGCCTAGCAACTGTCAAACAACACACACAAAAAGAAAAAGGGCGCCCGGAGAGATCAGCTCAATCTCCTGCCTACATACTTCATCTGGTATGAAGATCAGGGCGATGTAGTTCCCCTACGCAGGGAAAAGGATGAACAAACAAACTAAAAGGGAGACTAGAGCTCGAGCCTAATAGTTGTCACACCCACAAGAAGAGACGCTGAGACGTCGAAAGGAACACAAAAGGTTGAAAGGATAAACTAAAAGGGAGACTAGAGCTCGAGCCTAATAGTTGCCAAACACGCACAAAAAAAAAAGAAAAAAAGGCGCCCGGAGAGATCAGCTCAATCTCCTGCCTACATACTTCATCTGGTATGAAGATCAGGGCGATGTAGTTCCCCTACGCAGGGACAAAAGATCTAGCCTAACCAGATAACAGAGGGAGACACAACACTAGGGAGACTACGACTCGAGCCTAGATGTTGTCATGCAAAGTCAACCCTAAGTTGAGGTTTTCTAGCTAAATGGCACAAGGGCCAACCTATCCTAAGTATGGCTCACACAGGGAGCAAGCCACACACACACTTAACTCGCACAGGAAGCAAGCCAAGCAAAACCTACTTGCACAGGAAGCAAGTCTAAACTAATCCTAACTTGCACAGGAAGCAAGTCAAACTATCCTATCTTGCACAGGAAGCAAGTCAAACAAACCTATCTTGCACAGGAAGCAAGTCAAACAAACCTATCTTGCACAGGAAGCAAGTCAAACTATCCTACAAGCACAGATAGCACACGCTATACACAAACAAGTGGCTCAAACAAGGGTTAGGTTTTAGTCAAGGGGTCATATCAACCTCGACAAACAAACCTCTGGAACTGGGTGAATGTTGCTCTTAACCTTGCCATTGAGGGGCTAAGGTGAAGCAGATGAAAGGATGAAGTGAGGATGAGACCTCACAGCTCTTATCCCTGGCTAGGGAGAGCTCAAGACAAGAATGTGTGGGTTCAGAAAGTGGGAACCCTTCTACACATTTAAAACTGACTCAACTGTACAGTTTGTACAAGATCTTGGGTTTGTATCTGCAATGCATCAACACAGTGGTGTGAGCAAAGCAGATGACACACTGAATAGTGGGGGATAGATTGCATATCCCTACCTTCCACCAATTGCCTCTTCACTTAGGAGGACTTTGACTCTATGCAAGGACAAAAGTAAACATCCACAAACATTGCCTCTTAAGGAGGACTTCAGACAGTTGCCTGGCCAAGTAACAGGCCAGGTCTTCCAGACTACATGAAGTAAAAGAGACATACCTCAATGCAAATTGCTTATAGAAGCAAAGCAAAGCAAAAAGTTCATAAGGAACTAAGCAACTAAAGCACCTGAAACAGTCAAGCAGATGTTAGTATACAACTTCAAACAAAACAAACAGAACAGACACCAACAGTTAATTGGAGGCACATGGATGTGCAAGGCACAAGGCTTAAGGCATGTGAGCCAAGCCACCTACAAAACAAAGAGGTTAGACAATGATACTTGAGCAAGCTCAGTCAAAAGAATTGGTCTCAATGGCCATTTGATGGTCAACCTGAAATCACAAACTCAAAGGTGAGTAACAGGACCACTAGGGCAAGCCTAGGGTCAAAAATGAATGAGAAGATCAAAACAGCAAAGGTTAAGCATCCAAAATCATATTCAAACACTTAAGAAACAAACCCAATTGGTTTCACATTCATATCAATTATCATCATCATGTCATGAACCATTTAGGTCAAAGCATGGCAAACAGAAGCTCATAGAAGTCAACAGCAAGACTTAACTCAAAAGCAATCTTAAACATTTCCAAAAATCACCAAATAAATCATGATCAATCCTAACACATAGCATGGTGAGCATGTCAAATTTCATCTCATTTGGACAAGTGGAAGGCAGTCAATGAAAATCAGAAAGTCAAAGCAATTTTGAACATGCTCAAAGAAGTCAACCAAACATGCATCAACTTAGAAAAATCATAAATAAGAGATAGTGTATGATAAATGAATGGGACTAAAACCATGGCAAAGATGAGGATGTCTAGTTATCTCATGTAAAATTTCATGTCCATCTAATAAAGTATGAGAATTTCACAAATGAAATGGGAACATGTGTCACACAAGGTCAACATTTGACTAGGCAGAGAAGGAAAATCTCAAACAAATGGAAAATTGTTCAAATAAATTCAAGAAAATTCACATGTAAACTAGACATACAAGAGTAATCTCATGCA
This sequence comes from Lathyrus oleraceus, assembly GCF_024323335.1. Lineage (NCBI taxonomy): Eukaryota > Viridiplantae > Streptophyta > Magnoliopsida > Fabales > Fabaceae > Lathyrus > Lathyrus oleraceus. Next base: position 89,226,287 of record NC_066584.1, read on the forward strand.
AGAAATCAAGTCATTTGGAGGTCAAGAGACATGGCAATGAAAATCATGAAGTTGGTCATCAATGGTGTGACACAAATTGTCACACCCTAATTCAAAAAATCATATCTCACAAACCACAAATGATAAATTCACAAACTCTACACCAAAATCACCATGAATGTGTCTAGTTTGAGCACAAAAAATTTGGGAGCCATTGGATACATTCTCATCATTTCACAATTGATTTGGCAAAGTGTACAATATTTGGTCACATGTCACAAACCCTAAGGCCATTTAAAAACCACTCATCCAAAAATTCTGGAAAAATAATGATAAAAAAGTAGAGATCAAGATGAACACAACACAAAAAATCCCATTGAATTTGGATCAAAAATGAGCAAGTTATGAATTTTGGAAGATTGATGAAATAATTGAAGAAATAAGATGAAATGATAAAACAAGAATGGCATAAATGTAATATTTGACTTCACTAATTGAAACGACACCGTTTCAGCCAGGCAAATGGAATATTTCAATTGGTTGGTGACATGAGACCATGCATGCACGTGAAAGGGGCAGAAAAATCTGGGGACACACAATTGGGGATTAGGGTTTCACATCTTCATCCCTCCCAAAATCGAATTGCTCAATTTCTCCCAAAAATGTCAATTGATTACACCATTGTAAACATTAAACAACACACAACAACATCCTAACATTGGTTTTTATTGATTTGAGCTATCCATCAAGTTATATGCAAAATAAGTTTGGCTCATCTATGTTCATTTCAAAATAACTCAAACATCACTTGACCATTTCCAAAACTAAGGCCAGCATTAAACTCAGCATTGAAAGACCTATTCAAAACATGTGTCAATTTTAAAAAAGGTGGAAGTGGAAAACTCACCAATTTGGAAGAGCAGTTGTGTTGCGGATGCCTTTTGGTGGTTTTGAAGTGAACAGCTGCACCTTAGGGTCCCAGATGATGATTGATGAAGTTAGCTTTGCTTGAGGTGGCTTGTTTTTGGCATCAATTTTGGACCGTCATGGCTGAGGCCTTTTCTAAAACAGTGCTAGAACCAATGCTTCCAAGTGTGAAAAATGTGATTGCAATGTGCTCATGATGTTGCCTTGATGATGAACCAACAAAACAAGGTCAAGGTGTTTGGAGTTTGTGGACTGAAAAATGAGAAAGTGTCAAGGTGTGGTTTTTGAGTGAATGAGAGAACCAATGCTATTTCTTGTTGGTTTGATGATGCTAGTTCATTTTCATGACAGGAAATGGTGAGGGTATGGTCAAGCCAGGTTTAGGTTTATTGGAAGTTTGGAATGATTTGGTCAATGCATCCAAAATGAAGCTTGAGAAAATGTGTAGTTTTTGTGGTTAGAGGCAACTGCTCCTTCATGACAGCAAGTGAGGTTAGGATTGCATCAAAGCCAGGCCATGCTGTTGGATACTGCTCTATGGTATGGCAGGTTTGGTTACTTTGTGCTTGGGACAGAAAAAATGAGATGCCAGGGCAAGGTTAGTTTTTGAGAGAATGCTGTATGCAGTGTGGTTAGAGGGTTTTGTTCTTTTGTTTGGACAGACAATGCTAAATGCCAAGGCCAGGTTAAAAAATGAGGGAGTAAGTGAAGGTGATTTGGTCTGCTGCTGTGGGTTGGCAAGGCAGGATTGTTTCTTGTGGCTGCTAGTTTTTCATAGCAGAAAAGTGGTGAGGAACATTGTGCAAGGTAAGGCAGGATTGTTTCTTGAGGATGTCAAGTTGGTTGTGGTAAGCTGCTAATTTCATGACAGGAAGTGTTGTGTATGGATGAATGAAAACATATTGCAGGGCTAGGCTTGGTTTGAAGACAGAAAATGGAAATGGCCAAAAGCAGCTAGGTGGTTTAAGAGATTGTATGAAGTTGGTTAGGTTTTGTTGGTTATGTTGGCAAGTAGGATTTGAAGAAGAAAAGCAGGGTTGGACTGGCTTGTGGCAAGGTTGTCACTTTGATGCTTTTTTACAGCAAAAGGAATGCAAAGCAAGGGTGTATGCAGTTGGTCATGTGTTAGGCTCTTTGCTTTTGCTGCAGTTGGATGGTGGCTAGCAGGGTAAGGCAAGGCTTAGGTTTTGCTCATTATGAGTTTTGGACAGGATTTTGCAAACGCCAAATGAGAGAGGATGAGGGTTTTATCATGAGTGAGTTAAACAAGGGTTTGTCTGCAGTGGGATGTTGGTGGAATGCAGGTCCCAAAGGGTGAAATGGTGAGCAAGGCTGCTGTTTGCAGTTGCTTTTTTTGTTTTTGCAATGTTTGGTCCTATTGCGTTTTTGACAGCCAAAACCAAATGCCAATAGCAGGGTCTTTTTTTTGTAGGATGTGGTGACAGGATTTTTCAAATGCAAAACAAAATGGCCAGGTGAGAGAGTGAGCCCTTGTGCATCAGTGAGTTTTTTAGAATGAGAATGCCTCCTTTTGATTTGCCTTGGCCAAATTGGTTTTGTCCTGCTGCCCTTGCTGCTACTGTCCTCAAAAGGACAGAAAATACATCCTAAGTCTGCTGCTGAGTCCTGCTTTTGGTGGCAAGGCAATGTCCTTCAATTGTGGTTTTTCATGCTGCCATTGCTGCTATCAGTGACAGAGAATTATGGACAATCCTGCTGCCTTCTGGTTCTAGGCATGGCTGTAGGATGAATTCCATGAAAACATGTACTTGCTCTCCACTTTCTAAGCAAATAAGCATGGCCTCCTTGTACTATTGGTTATGGCTGCACAATTGTGGTTCTAAATTGACAGCAAAATCAGGTTTAAGTTTCTGTTTAGGAGTACAAAGTGTGGTATGGTGGATAGCATGGATAGTCATGGTGAATTTGTACCTTCCTTATAATTCAAGCAACCAAGTATGGATTCATGATGGGTGCAAGTACTGCATAATTTGAGCTTGCAAACACACTTAAAATGATATTTCTGAGTTGTCCCCATTGGCCAAATGTTGAAAAAATGTTTATATCAAAAAGTCAACTCTTGGTCAAACTTACATTTAAATGAGAAAAGTCAAAATATGCCATTTTGATTGGTGAAGTTTTGGCTCATGAAATTTATATTTTTGGAAAGAGGGGATCAAATGTGACTTGTAGGAAAAAACCCCACCAAAATTGGCCAAACGGTTTGGGAGATATGGCCCTTTGAAGTTCAAGATTTTCTGAAATCGATTCGATCATAACTTGCCAACCACACATGGGAATTAAGAGTTCTAGGACTTTTTGGAAATGGGAGAACAAAATCTTCAACTTTCATGTTGGGCAAAAATTCATTTGAGGCTTGTATCAAAATGTAAGTTTGAGGATCAAGACTTTCCATTTATGGCAGGTTTCAGTTACGGGCCCAGTTTCTATTTTGGGAAATTTTGATCTGGCTTCAAATTCTTCCATGATGATGTTTGGCATGATGTATGATGACTATTTGGACATGAATGAACTCTCACAAACCAATTCCAATCATCCAATCACTGATTAAATGGACAGTTGACCAACAGTTGACTTTTAGGGTTTCTGACTGACTATGCATTGACTGATGACTTCCAAACCCTAATTCCTAGAGAACTTGACTTCAAATGATGTCCCAAGTTGTATGAACTCTTGATTATTGATCATGGTGCCCAAATTCCACAAGAATGGCCACCATCCACTGCCTTGACTGACTGTTGACTTTCTTTGACTTTTGACTGTCTGTGTATGAACTGATGACCTCTGAGCCTTCAACCCTTGACTTGAACTCTTCAAATGGACCTCCAAGTCATGTGAACTTGTTGGACAAACCCTAAGGTCTTGGCTCAATGAAAAACACACTTGCTTGCTTGGTTGACTGATCTCTTGATCAGTTTGACCTAATTCTTGCTTGGCTTGCACTTGAGGTAACTGGGGACAATGCAATGCTATGCAATGGACCATGATATGCTATGACCTAATATGAAAATGTATGCATAATGATAGGTGCAAATTTGAGGTGCTACAGGGAGCTCTTGTCTATCTGATCTGATATTGTTTATGTTTCATCTGCTAATTAAGTTTGTTTTGTCATCATCAAAAAGGGGGAGATTGTAAGAACAAAAATTGTTCTACAACAGATTCCATGATTTTGATGATAACAAAGGATGAAACCAAAAATGGCACCCTCACGAAAAGTTTCTAAGTGTGCAGGGTTCTAAGGAAAGAAGGAAGAAATCATCAGATACAGAATCATATCAGATACAAATTATCAGAAGACCAGAAGCATCTGAAGTAGAAACACGTTCAAGAAAGTCTAACTCTGAGCAAAACAGCGAAATATCAGAAGCATCTGAACAAGAAGTACGCTCTAGAAGTTCTGATTCTGAACAACGGTATGTCAAACTCCAGAAGTTCTTAGCGCTATCTGAAGAAACCATCAGAACTCAAAAGAGATCAGAAGTTAGATAGCAAGATTCCAAGATCTCCAGAAACACGAAGACCTTGATTATGGAATTGCTAAATAAGGAAGAGTAACGTTAACTTCAAGTAAAGTTATGGAAATGGACTTCCTAATACAGAAAGAGACGTTAACTCCAAATTCAAATGAATAGGAACTATTTTTGGAAAGTAGTCATTCAAGAAGAGAAAGTTGCTTTGGCAACAAGCAACATAAGTTATGGCACTAATTATTATTCAAGAGTCATTACCTGCTATGATTTTTCAACGGATCCTCCTCTTCTATATAAAGGACTGCAAATCAACATTGAGAGGTACAAGTACAACATCACAAGATTTTACTGAAACATCAATTTTGAGAAGTTAGAGAAAGCAAGCATACAAAAACAATCTTCATCTCTCTCAACATTTCACAAAGCTTTTGCTTGAAACGTTAAACACTTTGTTCTTACTGTTGTAATATTTGCTTATCTTAGAAGCACTCTAGATTACATAAGTTTTTATCTTTGTTGTATTTCCTCAAGTGACTCTGTGTAGTCTGTATACTTGAGAGGACTAAGAGATCCTTCTCTTAGACGTTGTTTGTAATCAATCTTTCAAGATTAGTGAATTAAGTCCTTGTTGAAGGCGAAATCACCTTGGCCGGGTGGACTAGAGTAGCTTTGTGTTATAAGCGAACCAGTATAAAAATCCTTGTGTGATTTTCATTTTGAAAAAGCGCTTATTTTCCAAACAATTCAAACCCCCCCTTTCTTGTTTTTCTCACCTTCAGTAAGAATCAAAGCACCGCCTGAAAAGGCTCTCTTAACAACATATGGGCCTTCATAATTAGGAGTCTATTTGCCCCTAGAATCTGGTTTGAACAATAAAATCTTCTTGAACACAAGGTCACCTTCTCTGAATACCTGAGGTTTGACCTTCTTATCAAAAAAATTCTTCATTCTTTGTTGATATAACTGACCATGACACATGGCAGTTAATCTCTTTTCCTCAATCAAATTCAGTTGGTCAAACTTGGTCTGACACCATTCAGCCTCAGTCAACTTGGCTTCCATGAGCACACGCAACGAAGGGATCTCAACCTCTACGGGGAGTACTGCTTCCATACCATATACAAGAGAGAAAGGGGTTTCCCCTGTTGAAGTGCGGATGGATGTATGATACCCATGCAAAGCAAATGGAAGCATCTCATGCCAATCCTTATATGTGACAACCATCTTCTGAATAATCTTCTTGATGTTCTTGTTCGCAGCTTCAACAACCCCATTCATCTTGGGTTTGTAGGGAGAAGAATTATGATGTGCAATCTTAAAGTCTTTGCAAAGAGCTTCCATCATATTATTATTCAAGTTTGATCCATTATCAATAACGATCTTACTTGGCACACCATAACGGCATATGATCTGATTCTTGATAAACCTCACAACCACTTGCTTGGTCACATTCGCATATGATGTCGCTTCAACCCATTTTGTGAAGTAATCAATAGCCACCAAAATGAAACGATGTCCATTCGAAACTTTGGGCTCAATCATCCCAATCATATAAATTCCCCACATGGAGAAGGGCCATGGGGAAGAGATAACATTCAATAATGTCGGAGGAACATGAATCTTATCCGCATATATTTGACACTTGTGGCATTTCTTCACAAACTTGCAACAGTCAGATTCCATTGTCAGCCAATAGTAACATGCTCGCAACATCTGCTTCGCCATTGCATGTCCATTGGAATGAGTACCAAAGGAGAATTCATGCACTTCAGTTATCAACAAGTCTGCTTCGTGTCTATCCATGCATTTGAGCAAAACCATGTCGAAGTTTCTCTTGTATAGTATATCACCATTCAAGTAGAAATTGCCGGCTAATCTTCTCAAAGTATTTTTATCTTTCAAAGATGCCCCAGACGGATAAATCTGACTTTGGAGGAAACATTCAATGTCATAATACCACGGCTTCTCGTCTTTGATTTCTTCAACAACAAACACATGAGCTGGCCTATCAAGATGCATCACAGTCAGGTTGTGAACTTCATTCCCGTACTCCACTACAATCATAGATGCCAACATTGCAAGAGCATCTGCCATCCGGTTTTCATCTCGAGGGATATGATGAAACTCAACCTTTGTAAAGAAAGTTGAAATCCTCCTCGCATAATCTCTATATGGTATCAAACCGGGTTGATTCATCTCCCATTCACCTTTGATCTGATTCACAACCAAATTCGAATCTCCATAGACGTCCAAATACTTGATTCTGAGATCAATGGCCTCTTCAAGCCCCATAATGCAAGCTTCATACTCTGCCATATTGTTTGTACACTTGAAAGTCAACCTAGCTGTAAAGGGAAAGTGCATGCCTTGAGGAGTAATAATCACTGCCCCAATGTCATTTCCATATTGATTAACAACTCCATCAAATACCATGCCCCAACGGGAACTAGGTTTTGGCCCTTCTTCAAGCAATGGTTTATCACAATCTTTCATTTTCAAGTACAAGATCTCTTCATCAGGAAAATCATATTGCATTGACTGGTAATCTTCAATTGGTTGGTGAGCCAAGTGGTCAGCCAAGATATTACCTTTGATCGCTTTCTGAGATCGATATTCAATATCATACTCTGATAACAACATCTGCCAACGGGCAATTCTCCCAGTTAAAGCAGGCTTATCAAATATATACTTGATTGGATCCATTTTGGATATCAACCAAGTGGTATGATTCAACATATACTAACGCAGACGCTTAGCAGCCCAAGCCAATGCGCAACAAGTTTTCTCAAGCATAGAATATCGAGGCTCACAGTCGGTGAACTTTTTACTGAGGTAGTAAATAGCAAATTCTTTCTTTCCAGTCTCATCTTGCTGACCCAGAACACAACCCATACTATCTTCAAGCACAGTCAAATACATGATCAATGGTCTTCCTTCAATAGGTGGAGACAAAATCGAACGTTCAAGCAAATATTCCTTGATACTATCAAAAGCTTTCTAGCAGTCTTTGGTCCAATCACAAGACTTATCTTTCCGAAGAAGCTTGAATATAGGCGCACATGAGGCAGTCATGTGTGAAATGAATCTTGAGATATAATTCAAGCGGACGAGAAACCCTCTGACTTGCTTCTCAGTTTTGGGCGCAGGCATCTCTCATATTGCTTCGACTTTTGCAGGATCAACTTAAATACCCTTCTCGCTGACAATAAAGCCCAATAACATACCAGAACGAACACCAAAAGTACACTTATTGGGATTCAAGCGGAGTTTATACTTCCTCAAAAGATGGAATAGCTTCAACAAATGCTCAACATGTTCCTCTTCATCAATCAATTTAGCAATCATGTCATCGACATAAACTTCAATCTCTTTATGCATAATATCATGAAAAAGAGTAGTCATTGTTGTTTGGTAAGTTGCATCAGCATTCTTTAAACCTAAAGGCATCACTCTATAATAGAATGTTCCCCAGGGTGTAATGAATGTGGTCTTATCCGTATCTTCCGGTGCCATCTTGATCTAATTATATCCGGAAAATCCATCCATAAACGAAAAGACTTTGAATTTAGCAGTATTGTCTACCAACATATCAATGTGTGGCAGAGGGAAATCATCTTTCGGATTGGCTTTATTTAAATCTCTATAGTCAACACACATGTGAACTTTTCCATATTTCTTCGGCACATGCACAATATTGGCCACCCATTGCGGGTACTCAGCGGTCACAAGGAAACCGGCGTCAATCAGCTTTTGCACTTCCTCTTTGATCTTCACTGCTATATCATGATGCGTTCTTCTCAATTTCTGCTTGACTGGCGGGCATTCTGGCTTCAACGGAAATCTATGCTCCACAATCTCAGAATCCAACCCAGGCATGTCTTGATAGGACCAGGCAAACACATCTGAATACTCTCGAAGAAGATCTATCAACCCCTTCTTGACGTCTGTACACAGTTGAGTCCCAATCTTGACTTCCTTCACATCATCCTCGGAACCCAAGTTGACTAATCTAATCTACTCCTCGAACGTCTCAATGGCTTTTTCATCATGCTTAAGAAGATGAGATAATTCATCACTCACTTCTTCGTCACTTTCCTCCTCGGCCTCAAACACAAGGAATTCAAAATTTGGAGAAGGAGAAGGATCATTGTATTCGATGGGGTTAGAAACCAACCTGCATAATGATTTGATATTTTTATTTTAGAGAAGTGAATTTGTGACCAAATATTATGTAGATGGACAATTATATTGTTTATTTATATTTTTTTGTGATTACCATTTTCAGAATGAAGCAAAAAGTAAAAACAAACATCATAGATGTGGATGAATAGAATTAATTTTATTAATGATCAATTTTAAAATGCCCAAACAATGTTTTCTTCTCCCTTAGGCATAGGAGAAGGATTTTGAAAACATATAAAAGCAATTACTTAGATCGATGCAAAATAATAGGAACATCAACAGCAGTTCAATTGTTGCAAGTCTTTCCATGCGTCACAAAATTGGTGCAGTCTTCCTCTTCGTCATCCTCTAACACAACAACTAAGTGTTGTTCATTGCCATGAATGAACCCTCCGCTATGGAAGCTAAGTTGCATATCTTCAGACCTTGCAGTGGATGAACCTCGCTGAAAACCCAAACCGGTTCTTCCTTTGTTGTCGGAGACCACTACCATGCGCCCCCGCTTATCAACATTGCTTTCTTCTACAATCTTCTTTGCATCCTTCAACGAAGACATAGGTGCCCCAACTCTCTTTTTAGCAGCAATAAATAAGGCTTGGAATGGAGTTCCAACCTCATCCTCAGCTTCAAAATAAGAGAAATATGATATGTGGCTAACCAACAACGCCTTCTCCCCTGCAACGATTACAAGCTTTCCATTCTTCACAAATTTGAGCTTCTAATGCAATGTGGGGGTAACACCTCCCACCTCATGGATCCATGGCCTTCCCAATAAACAATTGTAGGCCGGGTGGATATCCATTACTTGAAAAGTAATCTAAAAATCACTCGAACCTATCTTCATTGGAAGGTCCACTTCGCCAATAACTGTTTTGCGTGAACCAGTAAAAGCTTTGACGATTACACCACTATACCTCATGGGCGCTCCTTGATATGATAGCTTTGAAATAGTTGACTTTGGTATCACATTTAATGAATACCTGATGTCAACAAGTACATTCGACAAAGCATCATCTTTGCAGTTCATAGAGATATGCAAAGCCAAGTTATGATTTCTGCCCTCCTCAGGGAGTTCTTCACCATAAAAGTTGAGATTGTTGCAGGAAGTGATGTTAGCTACAATATGATCGAACTGATCCACCGTAACATCATGTTCCACAAAGCTTGCTCAAGAACTTTCTGCAGTGCTTCTCTGTGCGCTTCTGAGTTCATGAGCAGAGACAACACTGAGATCTTTGAGGGGGTTTGGAGCAGCTGCTCCACCACATTGAACTCACTTTTCTTGATTAGACGAAGTACCTCATCATCATCATTAACCTTCAAACTGTTGGATTCACCAGACTTACACTTTGAAGCACTAATCGGATCCACAGTAGGCACTTCTACCTTCTTACCAACAACTGATTCTTCTTTATCCTTTGGGAACACCAGCCCAAACACATGACCACTTCGGGTCACCTTGGTAACATCAGCAATTCTACCCATAGAACTGGTCGTAGGCAACGGGACCTCTTGACCATCCTTCATCATCGTAGCATTATATTGATACGAAACAGCTTTATCAGATGAATACTGGGCTAGACCCGCTAACCGTATAACTGAAGGAGAATAGCGATCCAAAATGCAGCAAAATTTAAATTTTCTCCTTTAGTGATCATTACGAATGGGCATGATTAGTGATAGAATTGTTACCTCTTGTGGCGATTGTAACCTTTGATGCAGATCTACGGAGCGATCACGAGCGTTGAACGATGACAATGCCTCTACTCAGTCCACACAAACGGATTCCTTCAATCTCAATGTTAGCTGCTACAAATAAAGGCTTTGAGTGAGAGAGAGAGAGAGAGAGAGAAACGAAATTGCAACTACGTTAATGCTTCTACACAAGGGTTTTATTTATAGAACCACTTGTGTGGGTTGTAAGCTAAAAAAGCCCACTCAAGTGTTTGTGGCCCATATCTTATAATATGCTAAAATCACTTAAGCGCGTGGTACCTTACCATATTTCATATTCTACTTAAGTACATCGTACCTTACGATGTTCTACAATTCACTTAAGGGCACCGTACATTACGGTATTCCTTAGTTACTCTATCTCTCATCAATCCGTCCTTTTGTGTGTGACCTTGTAGGTTTTCGCAGCATTGGCAATTATATTAAATCACGTATTTAACATAATAAATAGTGAGCGGTATCTAGTAACACATCACTGCTACCCAAGACACGAAAATGTCATGTGATTTGACAAATCCTTTTGTGATAATACTTATGTGTACAATTACCCTTTTTTCCCTTATGTCTATATTGAACACAAGGCATAGACCGTGTCATCCTTGTCCAGCTCAATATTGGGCCCATAGATATTTATCCTGTTATGCAGGATGGGCAAATTCCATCTAGGTCACTCATGTCCCTTAGCATGCTTCATGGAGTACCCATCAACTGTCTTTATGGTCATCCAGTTATGGATAATGTTTGGTCAGCAATAAGGCACTCGACTCTACATCTAGGGTCCATAGTGGTTTCAGGTCGAAGGGTGGTATACACCATTATCACCATGAGAATAACTTACGACACTTTGCATAACATTCTATATAGTATTCTCATAGCGGGTCAATCCAGTATAAATATTACTCTTAATATTCATATCTATGTTTAAGACTTGATAACTCCTTATCCATGATCCATGAGATATGATCATCAGTCTATATACATAATAGTCTTGATATTTTAATATTATCCCACTTCACAATAAAGCTCGACTATGGATACTTTAAGCATAATGTCATTATGTTTAATATGATCTCATGATTAAGTCACACTTGATACATTAAACGGACTATTTATTCTAGGGACTTTATTAGACAAACTTAATAAATAAAAAAGCCTTTTATTATTAATAAATAATTCGATACAAGTACCAAAAGTATTGGCCCCTAGGGCTTATACCAACAATAACCAACGACGATACTGATCTATTGCTGACATTGTTACTGTTGCTACTGTCGTATTGAATTACCAATCTCTCTGGCTACTTAAAAATGGGCACTATGACATTGACATCATCATCTATATGACGCGATTGAACAATCTGAATCATGCCGTCATCCATCAATCATTGGATGTCCCTTTTCACAACTTCACAACCCCTTGAATTAATACTACAAACAGCACAACCATTATGGTCATGCCCACAATCACTCACCATACAAATGTCCTTATGCATCTGCACTAAGGACCTCTGTATAAAACGAACATCAAAAACCTTAAACTCTCCCGGACAACCCCATCCACCATATTAACAGAAGAATTTCCATGGGCGGGTAATGGATTTGCTTTCACGTTTGGTGCACGGTCCTCAAAGGACACCATTCCACTCTTCATCAACTTCTGAACCTCATACTTGAGTGGATAGCAATTTTCTATATCATGTCTGGGTGCCCCTTGATGAAAAGCACAACGGGGTTCAGGTTTATACCACCAAAAAAGTGGTTCTGGAATTTGCGGCGGGTTTCTTGGTTGGATTAGGTTCTTGAGAACCAAAGATGGATAGAGTTCTGCGTAAGACATAGGAATTGGGTCAAAAGAGACCTTCTTCCTCTCGAAGTTTTGTTGATGATGATTGTTGGTATTGTTGTTGTTGTAGGTGTTTGCTCGTTTTTGCGGTTGTTGTTGTTGACGTTGTTGTTGTTGAATTGATACTGATTGTTTATTTGAAAATACCAGAATTACTGAAGATACTTGATGATGATGTTGACGGGGTGGTTGATTCTTCCTGATCTGAGGCCTCCTCTGCCTCCCACTGATTACTGCATTTGCTTCGCTCTCCTTCTTCTTCCCAAAACTACTGCCATACCTCTTACTTGACGATGCTTCATCTTTTGACAAATGTCCTTCTTGGGTACCTTCCTCAAGCCTCATCCCCATGTTTACCATTTCAGTAAAGTCACTGGGGGCACTAGCAATCATACGTTCATAATAAAATGAACTCAGGGTTTTCAGAAAGATCTTTGTCATCGCTTTTTCCTCCAAAGGAGGAGTGATCTGAGCAGCCAATTCCCTCCATCTTTGTGCGTACTCTTTGAATGTCTCTTTATCCTTCTGAGACATAGACCTTAGCTAGTATCTATCAGGCGCCATATCCATATTGTACTTATATTGCTTGACAAAAGCCTCCCCCAAGTCGTTGAAAATGCGAATTCTTGCACTGTCCAACCCCATATACCAACAGAGCGCAGCACCGGTCAAACTGTCTTGGAAGTAGTGAATTAACAGTTGATCATTGTCAGTTTGGGTAGACTTCTTGCGGGTATACATAACTAGATGACTGAGTGGACATGTGTTCCCTTTATACTTTTCAAAGTTAGGCACTTTGAACTTCACCGGGATCTTCGCATTTGGCACTAAACATAACTCAACAACACTTTTCCCAAACAAATCCTTACCTCTTAGTGTCTTCAATTCCTTGCGCAACTCAATAAAATGATCCTTCATTTCGTGCATTTTCTCGTAAACATCTGGACCCTCAGACGGCTCGGAGTGATAAATTGTGTCCTCTACACGAGGTAAGGTGTGCACAATGGGAGGTGGCACAGACATGACCGGGCTAGATATCGGCATGGAAGTAAAGGTAGGTGCGAAACCTTCAGGCATAAAGTTGGACGGCATTCCCTACGGGAATCCGGCATGCATAGTAGGCGCAAAATGAGCGGTAGCAGCAGCCATGGTAGAGGTAGCCACCTCTGAAATAACCATCCTCTGAGGAGGAGTTGTAGGTGTTGGAGAAGATCGGCTCTGAGCAGCCAACACTGACTCCATCATGGCAGTCAGTCGGGAAATCTCGTCCTTCAGTTCTCTGTTCTCTTACTCCAAATGTTCCATGATTCTGATATGATTGACGCGAGTGTTGTCCTGATGAGTCAACTTGGCTGAAGCACAGAAGAAACACCAATGATACATCTGGAGAAAGAGAAACCTGCTTATGCGAATGATGCATGAAATGCAATGCTTGTTTGTTTATTCTTATTTTCAAGGAACTTAGTATATCATTTACAAATATATATATGATTGCAACAATTTTATATGACCACAAAATCTCTTTTTATTTATATAAATTAGAAGGATTACTCTGAGTACAATTTCAAGAAACCAAAATAAAAATACAAGAGAAAAGGAGACTAGTCATCCTAAGGATCCCTAACAACAATGTCAGAAGATCTGGCTGAAGACGTGTACTTCCTTCGAATGCGTCGAATCTCGGTCTCAAAAGAAGCTTTCATCTGAGTCTTCTCGAGGACAAGCTGATCAACAATCTTCTTCCAAGCAACGGAAGGCTGAGGCATGCTAGAAGATGAAACTTCTGGCTCTCTCTGTTTCTTTGTTACTCGGTCTTCAAGTAGCTCAATAAGTGCGTCTTTTTCCTTAGACTCCAACTATAACTCCTCATGCTTTTTGCTCAAAGCACGGAAACGCTCTTCCCACATATCCTTCTCTTGCTTAATCTTGGCGAGTGCGTCATCCAACTCCTCTACATCTTGGTTAGAGAGAGTTAATGGCTCAACCACAACCATAGACATAGGTCTTTCACAAGGATAAGGCATCTTCAACTCCAAAGCTCTATTCTTCACCCAAAGAGTGTAAGCTTCCAAAGCTACACAATTGCACGGACCAAGCTCGGATCTTCCCTTCCTATGCACATTATACCAAGCATGCACAATATTTTGCTTCAAGTGTTGGGGATCTTTACCCTCTTTATATAAAAGACCTTCTAACAAAGTGTTATTAGGTTTGTCTCTCAAGGGGAACCCAAGTTGACGACGAACCAAAGCAAGGTTGTAGTTAATTACTCCTTGTGTACCAACGAGAGGTACATTAGAGAATTCACCACAACTATCAATAATGTTCAAACTGCCCAAAGAAGGATCATACCAAACTATATCATCATTAGTGAGAGACATAAGTCTCTGAGACCACCGTAGACATTGTTTATTCTCCATAAAAGTAGGCATCTTAGGCAAGTGCGAAATAAACCACTTGTACAGAAGAGGAACGCAACAGAAAATGGTTCCACCACCCTTAGAATTCCTTAGATGCAAAGAGAAGTACATATCACCCAACAAAGTAGGCACAAGATTCTCAATCAAGAAAAGTCTAATGGCGTTAACATCAACAAAACCTTTAATGTTAGGGAACAAAGCTATTCCATAAATGAGGAACACAAAGATAGTTTCAAAAGCATCCATGCTACCGGCTTGGGCAAAAGAAGTAGCTTCCTTGATGAGGAAATCAGATGGCAACCCAAACAATCCTCCTTTCTTCACCCAATGAGCCTCTATCTCAGACTTCTTCAAGTGAAGAGCTTCAGCAATAAGATGAGATCTGGGAATCTCTTCCAATCCACTAAAAGGTACTCTACTAGAAATAGGTATCCCCAAGATATGAGAATAGTCCTCTAATGTAGGCACAAGCTGAAAATTTGGGAAAGTGAAACAACGGTAGAGAGGATCATAGAACTGCACTAGTACACTCAAAAGTCCTTCAACCACATCAGCAGACAAGATAGACAAAAGCTTCCCATGATGTTATTTGAAGTCCAAGGGATCTAATTCAAAAGATGCTAGCTTCCTTAACTCTTTCAAGTCGGGACATCTGAAACTGTACTTCTTAGTGTTCCTTCATCCACAATCCATGGTCTGAAAATATTTGCAAATAATACCTCAGTTCCTTCAAATTTACGTGTGATGAATGTTATGATACGCATGAATGCAACAATCACAAATAAGGGGTCACACACAAGGCAAACAAACAAAGGCCAATGGATGAATCAAGTCATTGTCAAGATCAATCATCCATTTTGGTGGGTTATGGTTTACAACTTATCAACATCCAAGATCCATTGATATTGAAAAGATTTGATTTGGAACAACCAAGAATCAAGGGTTTGTTGTAAGTCACGAGCATGGAGTTTGGGTAAGAACCATCCCAAAGGAGTGAATTAAGGATAAAAACATGTAGATCATGTTTTAAAAAGTTCCCAAAGTCTTAATTTCATCTATCAGATATTACAGGTTAAGGTGACTGACTCATCGACCCATAATATTCTCGAGAGAAACTCGTTTGAGTGTAGTATCGCGTAACAACTGTTATCAAGTCTACACTTGAACAGTCTCCGCACTACGTCCTAAAGAGGCCAAAAGGGAGTAAATGTTCTATGGTCCTCAGCTTCTCGAACCCAAATTAGAGATAGTAATGCCTAACCATAAATACTTGTGTGACATTTCCAAATTCAAATGGTCTCCACTGAGTAGATGGATCTCAAGCCAACTTGTTAAGGACTACTGCACACAAGTCGAACATGACTATACCATCCTCCTATCTTAATTGCACTCAAGTTCGGGTTAGAACTTATCTCACCACCCAAAGATCACCAAGCACAACAAGCAGATTATATCTAACAAATATACATACATCACATATATACAATTATATAAACACAAAAAAGTAGGCTAAACCCACTAGAGACTACTCCCCAGCAGAGTCGCCACTTAATTTCTGTAGCGGTAAATTCATGATCATCAAGCTATGGCTAAGCTAGACATCAAATAACAAGAGTCGCCATCGCGCTTTTATTTTTTCCAAGGAAAAAGGGAAAAAAACGAACAAAACCCAAAAGTAAGAAGTTTTCAAATCAAAACTAATAAAATGTCAGAGAGTACAGGTAAGGGGGTTGGTTATACAGAGGGAAGGTGTTAGCACCCAAAGTGTCCTAGGTACTCCTAGGGAGCCCTTTTTTGTGTGCATATGTATTTTGTATAAAATGATGTTTACAAACAAATAGAGTGAGGGGATGAGAAAAGAATTCATTAATTATATTTTTGTGTCTGACAAGACCTTCGGACTTGTGCCTACGTACCAACATAAAAATGAGGGATCAAAACCTCGTAGTTCGTGATACAAATTTCAAAGTGGATGCATTACTTTTAACAAAATTAAGTTTGAAAGGCACAAAGGCCTAAAAATGGTTTGAATGAGTTAGTTCTTTTTGGCTTTTTTGAAAGTTTAAGTCAAGTGTATTTAAGTTCATTTACGAGTTTGATTGAGAAAAGAAGTTTGAAAACGCAATGGCATAAGGCCAAAGTTTCTAGTTTGCAAAGTGGTCAAAATTTAAAAAACAACAAGTTCAAACAAAGAAGTTTTTAAAAGGAGGGAGAGATTTTGAAATTAAAGAAATGGGGAGGAGATGAAGAGACTAATCCTATGCACAAAATTAAAGTGAAGAGTTGAAAGGATCTGACCGATGGGTAGCAATCCAATAGACAAGAATGTCTTATAGAAACCCCAAATACCCTTGGATATTAGAATCAAGCAACAAACAATGCATACAATATTAACTTGAAGAGCAAGGTATCAAATAAAGATATCCACATCCAAGCTTAGCCATTCCATGATCTTCTTCAACTTAGCCCATGCAGTAGATGAATTCCACAAGTCACAGGATCAAAATAACAGCTTCACAATGATCATGTTGCAGATGAACTCAAAGGGATCTTGAAAATTGTATCAGATGAAGTTTCAAATTGCAATCACTTGGTTTCACAAATGTTGGCATTGGCTAAGTCCTTTAGCATATGGAGGTCGCCTAAATTCTAAGTCCAATTTGTCCAAGATCAAGTCAACAGTCCAAACAATAGTTTTTTAGGGTTTTTGTTCTTATTATGTACATTAATGGCCAAAGACCACACAAGCAAACAAAGTATACACAAACAAGATATATCACACAATATGGTCCAAGTGGACAAAGTGAAAATGGCATTAATATAAACAATTAGAATGATGTGAATAATGGCAAATGAATAGAGCTTAAAAATTAAAGTGCATTAAAATAAAAGAATTGAAATTAAATGTTAGTTGTTAATGAGTTAGAATTTAGTATTGTTTTGATTTTGCTTTTCATTTTAAGTCATTCTTTGGAGAATACTCAACCCACTTATCACAAGCATGGACCCTTGAGCCAAGACATCTTCCAAAGGAAGGAAAAAAGGCCAAGTTTCCACACAATACCATGAAAGAGGGAAGACTTGCAATCTCACTAACTAGAATGTTATTCCTTTTGTGTCAAAAATTTAGCGTTATGTTAAGCAATCGTAATTGGACTTATGTAGAAGTCACAACTATTTGAGGTCGGGCAATAGAATTTTGGTGTTAATGCATGTTAGAGACATAGTATAATGGACTATGCTCATGAAACATACCACACATAAAAAAGAATATGCAAAAGAGATTGCCTAATCTAATCCATACTTATGTTGATTTTGCAATCAACTAGCCTTAGGACTTAGAGATATCATAGGCCAAATGAGATGACTGCATAAAGATGGGGAATAAGATGAAGAGGGAAGGGAATGGATCAAAACTCAAATTGGTCAAAGGAGGATTTTTACCAAATTAATATCATTCATTCATTTTGGGAGATAGAATGTACATTCCATCAACCTTGACCAAAACCCAACAACATGAGTCAAACTTACACAAATCATCACAATAGGTCAACACAATTATTTGGCATTTATTCAAATTAAAAATACTAAAATAAGGCATTTAAATTAAATATGGTTTGTCAAATTCCTAAAACCTCATCAAAACATCCAAGAAATGGCCATGAGATTTATCATAGGTCAAACAAGGTCAAAGGACCTTGGAGAAAAAATTTCATAATTTTTAAAAACTTAAAAGTATTTTTAAACAATTAAAAATATTCACAAAATCAATTAAATCATGAAAAATATTAATAATGATCCAAAAAAAATTTTAATTCAAAATATGAAAGAGGAAATTTTTGAAATTTTTTGGTGAAACTCTCATATTTTCTGGATCAATATTAAAATTAATATGAATTAATAAAAATCAAAGGAATAAAAATTAAAATCAAAAAATCAAAAAAACATGAGCCACTCGATCTCCCTCATTAATTGAGGTGGCAGATCAAGTGGCCTGAAACACGTGTTTCACCAAACAAACGAGTCAGCGCGTTGTACCAAGGGTAATCACAATGGGCGCTCACGATTAAAACATTTTGAAAGGATCATGTGGCTGGGAGACGTGCCAACGCACCGTCGGAACTGTAACTCTGGTCTTCTTCTCCGGTAGACCTCACCAGACTGGTCCATCCTCAACCATCACCAAAATAAAAAAGGAGGATATGATCTGAAAGAAAAAACGGTGTAGAGCACGAATCTGACCTCAATTTTAACTAACTCCACATATATAGGAAGATATGAGGAGTTGAATTTTGAGGTGTGTCAACTGAGTTGCTTTGATTTGACCTCTAAGCAACTCAATCTTCTTGCCTACATTGGTAGGACTTCAGACAACCAAATATCTAAGATAATTGATGAGAATTGAGTGAGAATTGAAGAGATGAAATTTTCTTAAAATTACCTTCAATGTTGTGCAGACCTTGAGGTTGCTTGCTTCAAACATGATATGATCACACTTGAGAAGCTTGCAGGAAGTGATTAGCAACGGTGCAAGGCTTTGGATCCTGGAGTTCTTGAATCTCCAAACAGTTGAGATTCAAACTTAATTTTCAGATTGTAAATTATCAGGTTTTCCTTTAGAATGACAGGGTTTCAATTGGGGGGCAAAGCTGGCGCGCAAGGTGTGTTTGAATTGAGCTCCAAGGTCCTGTATTTATAGCATTTGGGATTGATAATTGCACACTTGAAAATTTGCTAAATTTGGCAATGTGATGCACAAGTTTGCATTGGCGTGTACAGACCCATGAAGCAATCCAATTTGATCCAATTGCAACTGTACTGAAGTTCAAATGATGGTTGATTGGCAAGGCAATGTGAAATGGAGTTTTGGACATTTGATTTCCTCCAATGGTGCAACTCTGTTAAAGCCATACGCAGACCTAGCAAACTTTATCCAAAATGCATGAACTTGGGTTCTTTGGAAAGCTTGGGTCAAGGGGAACAACTTTAATGTTGAACTCTTTTTTATTTGGAGGATCGTGATGAATTTTGAGGTGGAAGTTTGGAAATTTCAACATGTTGAAAATGTTTCTAAGTGTCAAGCCATATATCTCAATGTTCCACCTTGCTTAACTTTTTATGTGAGCTTCAAATGAGAAAAGTGTCTTCATCAAAGTTGTAGCTCTTTCTAAGACCTTAAAAATGGTAACAATTTCATGTCATTTGGATTTAGAATGATAGAGTTATGCATTTTTGAAGTTTGGGAAAATCACTTGTTCAATGGTGTAAGACAAAAATGACCTATAACGTATCCTCATATCACATGCTCATAAAAGTTGAATTAGCTTTCACTCCAAACATAAAAGTTAAAGTAGATGTCTTGAACAGGATTTTTCAACTTAGAAATATTTCATATCATAAAAATTGAGCAAGTTATGGCCTTGGGAAGTTGACTTTTAAATTAGGGTTTAGACAAAATAACCTATAATGTTTCAACATAGAAAATGATTTTCCAAGCAAAACTAGCTCTAGGTATCAACATAAATGTTGTTTGGAATGTAATATAGAGTAACATTTCTCTTGTTATCATTTTCATATGGTGAAAATTGTAGGAGATAGGGTCTAGGGAGACCCAGTTTTGATCAGATGAATTCATCTGGCCACCCACCATCAACCAACTTGCTAACCTTCAATTCTCTTGACTTTATTGGCTCATGGTAGATCATATATGCATAAGATGATGAATTTTGAAGTGTCCCTTGAAAAATTTGATCAATTGGTGAGATGGCTTGTTGAAGAAGTTACTCAAGAAACCTAGTCAAACTAGGGTTTCCAAGGCAAACCAATTCCAATCTCTTGAAGAATGCTTGATCAGAATAACATGTAGGAATCAATGGAACTTATATATGATGTTTATAACCATTATTGGATCAAATTCATTGTTATTCTCTTTGTCATGAGGGCCTCAAACCCTAGATATGAACTTAGTAAATCAATGTGATCATGCCCTACCTACAAAAGAGTTAGGCAAATACAAAGACATATTTTTGGTATTTTGGTTAGTAAAATGATAATGTACAAGTATGATACAATCATATGATGCTTGGTGATCTCTTCCAAAACAAACCCAATGAAAGAGGGGTAAGGAGGATGCCAAGGTATGATCCCAATGTTAATGCTTATGATGAAATTGCATGTGGGATCTTAGGGTCAAAATTGGGGTCTTACAATTGGTACGGGTGTCCTTCTGCATGCGGGTTTCAACAAATTGTTTCAAAGATTTCTTTGAAGTTTCGTCTCGGGGTGATGACCCTGACATGATCAGATTAGTTGACAAAGGTGACTATTAATTTCTTCAGATAACGCTCATTGTATATGTATGTTTCATTCCCCGTCCAAAAATGAAATT
The DNA here is from genome assembly GCF_024323335.1 of Lathyrus oleraceus. NCBI lineage: Eukaryota > Viridiplantae > Streptophyta > Magnoliopsida > Fabales > Fabaceae > Lathyrus > Lathyrus oleraceus. Next base: position 89,247,253 of record NC_066584.1, read on the forward strand.
TATTCCAGTACTTATGAAACATACTTGTACACCTATCTTTAGGTCCAATCCATATGGTACATATTGTCGCATGGGTCTCTTTGTAAAGAGGAACGACCAAGAAAAAATGCTTTAGGTTGTTCGAAAAAACTTTAAAATAACGGGTAACTTACGCCAATGTGATCAGGCTCTGGCCTTGTAACTATTTCACCAAACCACGTTGCACTCTGAAAAGATGGAAAAAGAGGGACAAAGAAGGTTTTCTCCTATGATATTCACACCAATATTGAAAGACCTTTATGTAAGCCCATATTAAAGGAATTAGTTATGAAAGAGCGATCATCAAGAAGTTTAACACCTCTATTTCGAATAGTTGAAGGGAAAGGTAAGGCCCATGATCAATAAGGTACAATCATAAAAAGCAATGATTTATCTGCCATAATCACTAAAAATATTTTTGTCTTCCTCGAGGGTTAGTACACCCCAATTCATAGAAGAACCTACATCTATAAAGACACTGTCAAAGACTTCCTTCACGAGAAAAGTTAGAGGTAGCTCTTGAAATGACATGATCAACTCAAGAAATAGAAACATCTATTTTTGGATTTTTTTACTCAAGATAAGATTACCTTCTTCAGCTATAGAGGAAATGAATTGAGAAGACATAAACGACGAAGTAGCATGAAAAGGTGAATACAACAAAAACCCTTACACTATCAAGCAGAGTCAATAGCTTGAGGTAACTGTTCTGGGCTAACCAGAGAAGGAAATAATTCACCATTTTGCTCACAATATAAGATTGTTAACATGAGGAAGAGAATGGGAGATCTAGGTTCAAGATACATATGACAGCTCCCCGCATCTTATAATCGTTCCACTATTTATAAAGTAGGCACACTAATTTCAAGTGCACAATTTCAAATTCAAACTCTATATCTCTCACATAATGACTTGAGCTTTAGAGTTCTAACCTTGCATGTCAATCCTATACATCCCAGAAAAATTAATTGATCAATAGAGGTATGATATCGACGAAGCTTATTTTAGCACATGAGTTCTTTGAGGCCGAGTTGGAACGATAACCGAGTATGGTAGGGTTAACAGATCGGATAGTCGGGATATCATCGACCAATCAAAATCTGGATAAGACATTAAATCCATTAATTGGAATCTGATAAAGGTATCCGAGTAAGCAAAGTGGAGTTGACCTCCAATAAATCTGAGAATGGTCCAAATAGTACAAGTCGGATCCAATGACAAGTCCAGGATGACATTCAAAGGGTTATAAGAAACAGTTACAGGGTGATACATTATGGAAGGGAGTTATAATTAGTGAATATATGGACGTGACATGGTTATTATAAAGGCAGAAGATGTTATTGATAGATGATTTTATGAATGATATTGAGAGTCAAGCAGAATGGGGAGAGAATGAGATGGAGACCTATAAATAGAGGGTTTGGAAGGCTAATGGTAAGCAAAAACGAGACAAACACACATAACAGACACCTCAACCATTCATTTTAGGCTCTTCTTGACTTAGAATAAGGAAGTCAACCTTTTAGTGTTTTTTAGCAAGAACATTTGGCGCCCACCATAGGGCCTTGGTAAAACTTGCTCAGGCCACACAAAACCATCATAAAAAGAATTAATACGTCAAATAGACGATTTCAGGATCATTTTTGGACTTTCACTTAAAACCACATTAACACTAATTCATCCAATTTTGTTAATTATGATTAAGAGATGGATTAAGAAGTTGGTATAAGTTACTAATCATAACAGAAATGCTAATGAGATTGCACATTCCAAGATTTGTAACTGTTTTTCCCTCCAATTCTCTCAAAATTTACAAAAACTTCATCACATTTTTTTAACATTTCTTCATGAAATCTTCATCAATTTGGATGATTCTTGCTTGATCCATGCTCCATATACCTTGAGGAAGAACTGTTTTCATCCCAATCGTGGCAAAGCTTCAAGAATTCCAACTGTCCAAAGCAAGGTCAACAATGGCAACTTCATGATTCAAGCATCTGAAGCATCATCGAGCTAAGCTAGCCTTTCCAATCACCTTCCTCATCACTAAGCTTCATCTGTTTCACCTTCTTTCACGTGGAAAAGCATAAATCAACCTCTGCCATCTCCAAAAGGTTAGGTTTCGAATTTCTCCATTGCTTGAATTGTTAGATGGCTTTTGTAGGTCTTTGATTGTAGATCATCGTGCTATTCATAGTTTTTGATTTGGTCAAGTGTAGTGAGAGAAATCTGAGTTTGAAGTTTTGATGTGCAAACTTAAATCGTTCGATCCGTGCTGTACAGTTAGAATTAGGTCAAACAAGTTACATATCCATGATGTACATGATTATACGGTTCCAATGATATAGAGTTTGTTCATTTTGGTGAGAAATTGTTCATCGCGATTTTCTGGAAAATTCTGTTTTGGTGTTTGTTGAAGATGATGAGGAATACGTGTTTGATCCGGATTTGTCCATTTCTTTTTCAAATTTCTGTTTGCCGCGCCTCAGAGCCACTCACAGCGCGCCAACACATTAAAATGGAACGACGCCGTTTTGTGCTTGTGTTTAAAAATTACAAAAATGCCATTTCTGAGTTTAATTTGTTTTATTTCTTTTTCTTTTTTGCAATTGTATTTCATTTTGATGCATCAACTTAGAAAATTCATAGATCATTCATCCTTAGTCCAAATTTGGTGATATTTTTTCATGATTCTCCTTGTAATGTGTAGAATTTAATGGTGATTTTTGTGATTTTTGTGCACGTGTGAAAAGTAAAAATGCTTAGGGATTGTTTGAATGTGTCACTTTTGTACATGTCTTGCCATATCATTCATAAAATGATGATGCTTCCAAATAAATTGATGAAATTTTTTGTGCTTATTCTGGACTCTTTGATGGTGATTTTGGTATGTGGTTTGTAATTTTTGGATACCTGGTTGATGAGATATGAATTTTTGAATAGAGGTGGGACAATTTGTGTCACACCAAGCTTGATGAACTTCATGATTTTATTTACCTTGCTTAGGGATGTTGAATTGAGCCAAATTTTTGCATGATTGAGCAATGTATGTTGAGATGACATGTGAATTTTTCTGGATTTATTGATGGCATTTCCTAATTGATTGGAATTTTTCCCTCTGTTTGGTCATTTGGTGACATTTTGTGACACATGTTGGCATTTGATTTGTGAAATTCTGGTCATTGATTGTATGAGTATGAAATTTGATATGAGCATTGTAGACACATTATAGGTCATTGTGGTTTTGATCCCACTCATTTATCATGTATTGTCACTGATTTATGATTTTTGGAAGATGATGATTGTTTTGATGCCTTGTGTTGGCTTGCTTGAACTTGTCTGAACTTAGTGAATTTAATTTCCATGCTTCCATTGATCCAAATGAGCTGAAAATTGATATGCTACTCATTGAATGTGTCCTGTTTAGGTTGGAATTTTTGTGGAATTTGTTGAGCTGTTTTGATATTGATTTGATTGTGATCATTCTGTTGGGTCTTTTGATGTTGCAAATAGCATGCTTTGTGATATTTTGTGCATAAAGTGATAATGGTGATTAATATGAGCATGGGACCAATTGGTTTTGCTTTTAAATTGTTTGGTTGTGATTTTGGATAATTTTCACTTGCTGTTTTGAATTTTTCATCTCCTTTGGACCCTAGGCTTGGCCTAGTGGTCTTGTTTCTCACTTTTGAATTGTGTTTCAGGTTGAGATGCAAATGCCTTAAGGAGAAAAATGCAAGTTGATTGAATTGAGTTTGGTTGCTTGTTGTAAACTAACTTGTGTGTTTTGTAGGATGCTGGGCTCAATTGAGTTGATTGTGCTTTGCACATTGCATTGGTTGACTGTATATATTAAATGTTTGACTTTTGCTGTTTAATGTTGGCTTGTCTGTTTTGACTGTGTGACTGGGATATTGACTGTGCTTGATTGATTCCAGGTACCATAGTCGCTTTAGTTCTTTAAGAACTTGCTGTGCTGCTGCTTGGTTGTAAAAACCAGTTGAGGTAGACTCTCTTGTCTCCATGTAGTCTGGAAGACCTGGCTTGTTATTTAGCCAGGCAACTGTCTGAAGTCCTCCTTAAGAGGCGATGTTTGTGATTGTTTACTTTTGTCCCCAAGCAGGTAAAGACCTCTATGAGTCAATTGGCGGAACCCAAGGGATATGCAATCTATCCCCCGTTATTCTGTTGAGTCGTCCCTCTGCTCGCACCACTGTGTTGATGCATTGGGACATTAACCCAAGATCTTGTGCTGTTGCACAGTCGAGTCAGAGTCTTGAGCGTAGAAGGGTTCCTCCTTTCTGAACCCACGCTCCTTTGTCTGAAGCTCTCCCTGGCCAGGGATAAGAGCTGTGAAGTCTCATCTTCACTCACCTTTCATCTGCTTCACCCTGACTCTCAATGTCAGGGTTAAGAGCGAACACTACCTTGTACAGATGACTTGCCTCGGCAGTCCACCCTTGTTTGAGCCTCACTTGACTGGATATAGTGTGTGCTATGTGAAATGTTTGTTTTATTTTGATTGATGCTTGCATGCTTGTTTTCCTGGTTAGGATTAGCTTGCTGTTGTGCAAGTAGGATAGAAACCATAACATAGGGCAATGATGCATGATAACACTAGGCTCGAGTACAGCTCCCTAGTAGTGTGTCTCCCTTTGTATCTGGTTAGAATTTCTTTCCCTTTCAGGGGAACTACGTCGCCCTGATTCTCATACCAGATGAGGTACGTAGGCAGGAGACCGTGCGAGGTCTCTCCGGGCACTTTTCTTTCTTTTTGTGTGTGTTTGCTTGTTAATTCTCTTGTGTGTCAGGATATGGATGTAAGCCCAGCGATTGGCTGTCCTTATCCTGATTGTGTGTGGTTGGTTCGGAAGCCAATGTAAGTCCAGCGATTGGCGTTCGGGTTCCATGTTTGCCTGTGTTTGTGTGTGTCTAGTTTTGGCGTGCGTGAGCCAAACTACGGCAGCTCTGATTCTCGTTCCAGACGAGATACGTAGGCATAGGACGCGATGTCCTAGCGAGCCCTCTCCTCTTTTCCCCCACCTGCGTTGTCTTCGGTGTGTGTGTGTGATGTTTGTTTAGCAACCTTTTCTTTCTTTTTGAGCGTGGATCCCGTCGAGTACGACGGACGTGAGGGGTGCTAATACCTTCCCCTTGCGTAACTGACTCCCGTACTCTTTCTCTTTGGTCGCGAGACCATGCTTTTTCCAGGTTTACTCTGAGCGTTTCCTTTCCCTCCTCTGGGATAAATAACGCACGGTGGCGGCTCTGTGTTGTTTTTGTTTCAGTCCGCCGGTTGTTTTTCGCGGATGCGACAGCTGGCGACTCCACTGGGGACATGAGATGTTGACCTGTGCTGGTCCATCTTCCCTAAGCGAGTCTCTCCTAGCATTCTAGGATAGTTTAGGTTACTTGTGCTTTATTTATTGCATTTATTATTCTGACTGTGTATATATTTGCATAAATATTTGCATGCATCATACTATCATGTTGCCGTCCTCTGTGCAGGTGGTTCCTCTGTTTTGGGGTGGGTGTTCTGAGTGGGGCTAAAACCCAGGCCCGAGTATACACCTAGGATTAGTGTGGTCTCATGTTGCCTCTTTCATGTTAGGTCAACATGTGTTTGGCAATGTGATGTACCACAAGCCGGACGAGGTTCATTTGATAGTGTTCTTCCTTTGTGGGGTACTCCACTCTGGTTGAGTCACTTCATCTGAACTATTGACTCTGGTGACCGATCATTTCCCGGATCTTTGGTTTAGATGATCTCAGGAGAGCTACAATGGCACACCCGAAAGGGCAAACCCATTGAGTATCTCTGCCCGATTGTCGAGACTATTATCCGCCTTAGGATGACCTGATTAGAATTTACCTGTGAGGGGAGGGTGATTCTTTCAGATGCATGTTCAGATGGTGACTTTGATGGTGACTAATGCTTCCGTGGATCAGAGTCCTATTTATAAGTCGGATTTATGGCCGTTTATTTCCGAGACGCCGGAGTGCTGTCCATGTTATTTATCAGTGGGGATCCGTTTATTTCAGGATTCCCCGGGCCGATTCAGAAATGGTTATGGGTATCTGCTCAGAGATTGTTTGGTGATGATGATGATGTATCTGTCTTCCGTTTATTTCGGAACCCTTCGAGTTGGATTTGTGGTTACATATTCCTTCAGATGGTTGTGATCAGTTCAGAGATCAGGGTTGTGACTCAGAGCAACAGATGATCAGATGGCTTGGAGGATGGCAATGCATTGCATTCATTCATCAGCATCATTACATCTTGCATTTACCTGCATCTAACACATGTTTATCCATATGCAGGGACATTTTTGATCAAGATCCTGGTTGAGAGACTTTCTGCTCAGATATGAGGACCGGTTTGAAGCATGATGTTGCCTACAGTTTCTTCGACCCAGAGATTGGTGTGTTGAAGGAGATGATAGCATTGATTACACCCGACCATGTGGGGATGTTCAGAGAGTCATACGGTGGTATTCTGAAGATGGTTTTCAGACTCACTGACAGCGATAGGAGCGCCATTCATACTTTTCTCCAGTTCTATGACCCGGGGCTGAGATGTTTCATGTTTCCAGATTATTTGTTGGGACCTCTGATGGAGGATTATGCTAGCATTCTGGGTATGTAGATCCGTGATCAGATTCCTTTCCATGCTACTAGGGTGGAACCTGACATCCTTGGGATTGCCCGTGCTCTTTATTTGAGTCCGGAAATGGTCAAGGAGGGTTTGAAAGAGAAAGGAAAATTACCAGGTTTTCATTTGAGTTTCTTGGAAGCTAATGCCAAGGAACATGCTGCAGTGGGTAATTGGAAGACGGTTTGTGCTTTGGTTGCTGTGGGCATTTATGGTGTTATCATGTTTCCTAATCAGAAGAACTTTGTGGACCATAATGCTATCAGATTGTTCATACAGAGGAACCCTATTCCTACTCTGATCGGAGACGTCTATTACTCGATTCATAACAGGAACGAGAAGCGGCGTGGTGGTCTGATCCGATGTTGTGCTCAGATGCTATTCAGGTGGTTTATGGGGTATTTGCCTTCCCGAGGTACTTTTGCTCATCTTGATCCTACTGTCAAGTGGTCCTTCAGATTGATGGGGTTGCGGGCTGCTGACATTGCTTGGACTCATAATGGTATGGCTGGACGGGATTTCATACGCAGTTGTGGGAGTCTTCCCAATGTGCCTCTTGTAGGAGTTCAGGGTTGCGTCAATTACAACCCGGTGCTTCTCAGGAGACAGATGGGGTTTGCTGTGGAGGGTCCTCCTCTTAGTCGAGAGATTCAGGAGTCCTTTTACTTCCCGATTGAGGGCAATCAGGCCAAGCTGAGGCAAGTATTGGATGAGTGGCGTGACATTCAGCGAAAGGGTAAGGTTCCTTATGGCAAGTTTAATAGCCGGTATTTTCCTCTATTTGATGATTGGCTTCGGAAGAGGATCGAGATCACACATCTACCATTTCCGGGAGGTGATCCTGGGTGTCCTATGATTGAGGGTCCGCGTTCTTCTGTCAGTATGGAAGAATTCCTCGAGATGAAGAGAGCCAGAGATCAGTTGCTCGCGGAGAAAGCTGAATTGGAGATGAGTGTTGCTCGGGTTCAGATGGCTAATCAGGAGATTAGAGTGAAGATGGAAGATCAAGACAAGCGACATGCCTTGGAAGCAAAGCGCTTTGAGATGGATACTGCCTACTATGGGAAGGTCAGTCAGGCTTTGGCATCTTCAACAAAGGAGCATGACATCACCAAAGAGAGATTGGCTAGGGCTTCAAGGGTCATCGAAGATGAGAAGAGGAGGCAAGTCCTCGTGAGAGATCAGAGAGATGACAGAGTCAGAGTTCTCATTGCTGAGTAGGAGGCAAAGCTGAAGATCAAGGAAGCGGAGAATGTGAAGATCATCGCCGAGAGAGATCATTGTATCGCTGAGAGAGATCATTATATGGCTGAGAGAGATTATTATTTCAGGCAGATGAAGATTCACCAGAAAGAGGTGGGGAGATTACAGCAGGAGAACACCGAGCTCAGGTTCGCCGCAGAGTTCGCGAAGATGGTTGATGAGATAGGGCAATCTGTGGGACCCTCATCAGGCTAGCTTTTCTTATTTGTGTTGGATTACCGTTAGGCTTGTTGACGGAATTCATTTTTCTTGTATTTCTTTCCTGATTCTGGAGACTTCTATCTGATTTGATGTATGACTATGGCATTTATTGTGCATTTTGCTATGTGATGGTTATTTTCATTCAAGTGATCGATCTTCAAGCTTTATTTGCTTTACTGTATGCACTCACACAGCACACACACATGGTTGGGGGTATTTTGCTAAATCGTATATCTCTGATCTGTATGATGAAATCAGATGCTGAATGCCAGAATATTGCTGCCAGATTATGTCTCGATGAAGCCAGGATCAAGAGACAAAGTGTTCCTCATATGGATAAACACTGCATGCATGCATGATCATAATAACTTGTGCTTTATTTTGCAGGTATCTGTTGCTAATGTGCTTGATTGTTTCAGGAATCATTGCTCGTGCTCGCAGAGCTGTACCTTTGCACTCAACACGTCCGCACAGATACTTCACAAGACGCAATACCCCCAGACTGATGGATCTCCCAAATACAAATATCCTTGAGCTGAAGGACAAGATGACTGAGCTGATCAACATTATGCAAGGTTTTGCAGTTGGTCAGAAGGCTCTAGCTGATAAGGTTGAGAAGCTCGAGCGGGCTTCAGCGGCAAACAGCGGTGTTAACCTGGATGGTGTCTCCAACCAGGGGTTGGGTGGTTCTCGAGACGGCGGTAAGAGGACAACGGTCGGAATAGTGAACAATGCCGCCGGTTTTGGTGCTGCGGGTGGTCAACCGGGTCAGAATCTGAAAGACAGTCTGTTCCCGCCTTTCTTCGGGGTCGATGACGACAGAGAGGAGGACAGAGAGGCTGATCAGTTTTCCATGCACAATGAACCGTTTGGTCAGTATGGTGCCCCACCGCAGAATAAAGAGATTCAGCTGCTGGCTGAGAAGATCAGAGCTTTAGAGAGTTATGCCACTCCTGGGGTGGTCAACATGTCAAACATGGGGCTAGTGGAGGGGATTGTGATCCCGCAGAAATTTAAAGCGCCCGCGTTTGATCGGTACAATGGGAGTTCCTGCCCCGAAACTCATCTTCAGGCGTTTGTCCGTAAGATCTCAGCTTACACCATGGACCAAAAGCTGTGGATGTATTTCTTCCAGGACAGCCTGTCCGGAGGCTCACTGGAATGGTACACCAAGCTCAAGTCCTCAGATATCAAGAACTGGCAAGATCTTGGGGACGCATTCTTTAGACAGTATCAGTTCAATGCTGATATGGCTCCGAGTCGTACCCAGCTGCAGGGTATGTCTCAGAAAAACAATGAAGGGTTTAAAGAATACGCCCAGAGATGGAGGGAGTTGGCTGCCAGAGTGCAACCTCCACTGGTTGACAGAGAGATGTCTGATCTCTTCATGGGGACTCTGCAAGGGGCTTATGCTGAGAGGATGGTTGGTTGTCCGGTGACCAACTTTTCTGACATAGTTGTGGCCGGTGAGAGGATAGAGAGCTGGTTGAAGCTCGGGAAGATTCAAGGTAATGCTTCTTCTTCAGGGTCGAAAAAGCCTTTTGGGAATGGTCAGAGGAAGAAAGAGGGAGATACCAGCGCCATATATGCTCAGAGAGGACCCAGTAGGGATCGTTACTTCCAGCACACTGCTGTGGTAACCATTCCTGTTGAGCATCAGCCTGCACCGCAACAGCAACAACAACCACCTCAACAACAGAGACAACCGTTTCAGCAGAGGCCTCAGAGGGCTGGTTACCAAGTCAGGGGCCGGATGAATGACAAACAGTTTGATAGGCCACCGGTTACTTACTCTTTCTTGTTGAAGAAGTTAATGGATCTGGGGCTGGTACAACTCAGGACTTTGTCACCTTTGAGACCTGATCAAAGGCCAGCCAATTATGATGAAAATACAAAATGCGAATTCCATTCGGGTGCTCCCGGACATAACATAGAGAACTGCAAAGCTTTTAAGCACGTGGTTCAAGACCTGGTGGATTCGAAAGCCATCAACTTCGCACCATCTCCCAACGTCAATGCTAATCCCATGCCCGCGCATGGTCAGAGGGGAGTGAATGCTATCTCTGAAGAGAGTAGGGTTGGGCTGTCTACTGTTGATCAGTTGAAGACTCCTCTGGCTGAGGTCAAGAGGTAGTTGTTGTTGAATAGGGTTCATCCGGGCTGCGGTATTGATTGTGCTGAGTGCACTGTTATTCAGAATGGGTGTTCATTATTGAGGAGGACTGTCCAGGGTTTGATGGACGAGGGGAGTATTTTGATTGAGAAAGCTGATAAGGGGAAAGAAGAGGTCTCCACCATAACAATTTATTTTGATCCGGTGGATTTGTCAAATCTAGCTGAAGCGGCTCCAGTTACCATCACGGTACCTGGACCGATTCCGTATGACAAAGATGATGTCGTGCCTTGGCATTATGGGGGAGAAGTGTATTGTAACGGAGAGAGGGTGGAAGACCAAGCTGCAAGTGAAACCACCGTGTCAAAGGTGGATAATGCCGGTACCAGCGGTTTCACTCGCAGTGGAAGATTGTTCGCTCCGGACGCGTTGAGGAGGGGGGAAGGAGAGAAAGAGAAAAAAGAAAAGGCCGAGGCTTTAGCCAGGGCAAAAGGGAAAGCAGTGGTTGGTGATAGTACTCCAGTGGTGACACCGGCGCCGGTAGGGTCGGAAGAAAAACTTGATGATGATGCAGAGGAATTCTTAAGGATCATCAAGAAGTCTGAGTACAAGTTGGTGGACCATCTGCAGCAAACTCCTTCCAAAATCTCGATTTTGTCGTTGCTGTTAACCTCTGAGGGGCACAGGGAGGCTTTGATGAAGATCCTGAAGAAAGCCTATGTTCCTCAAGAGATAACAATAAACCAGTTGGAGACGGTCGTGTCTAACGTGCATGCCAGCCATGGGTTGGGTTTTACAGACATGGACCTGACTGTGGATGGGAGGAATCACAATCGGGCATTACACATCGCCATGGAATGTAAAGGGGCCGTGCTTTCGCATGTGCTGGTTGATACCGACTCCTCATTGAATGTGTTGCCGAAGAAGGCTCTGGCTAAGCTGAACTGTGATGGGCTGATTCTGACTCCGACCGATCTAATAGTGCGGGCATTTGATGGGTCGAAGAGGGCCGTGTTTGGAGAGGTTGAGCTGCCTGTGAAGATAGGCCCAAAGGTGTTCAAGTCGACTTTCTATGTCATGGATATTCAGCCGGCATACAGTTGCTTGTTGGGTAGGCCGTGGATTCATGCTGCTGGGGCAGTAACCTCGACTTTGCACCAGAAGCTGAAATATATCTGGGAAGGCCAAGTCGTCACTGTGTGCGGAGAAGAGGACATCTTCGTCAGCCACCTGTCCTCATTCAAATATGTGGAGATGGACGGCGAAATATGGGAGACGCCAAGTCAAGCGTTCGAAACCGTTAAGGTGGAGAATGCTCTGTTTGCAAAGGAGGAGGAAAAACCGTCCATTGCTTCGTACAAACAGGCCGCCGAGGTGGTAAAGAATGGAGAGGCTCCTGGTTGGGGCAGGATGATGGATATCTCCGCAAAGAAAGACCGCTTCGGAGTGGGGTACCAGCCGAACAGAGGCTCGGGACAAGGCAGGGGACGTCGTACGTCAGTAACCTTCACTAGTGCCGGAATGCTGGATCCGGATCACATCTGCATGATGAGTGATGAAGCTGATAGTGACTGTGACATGGACCGTTGGATAAAGCCGTGCGCACCAGGGATGGGAATCCAGAACTGGAAGGCTGAAAAGATCATCCGGGTCACTCTGCTGGAAGAGTAATATTTTTCCTGTTTTGATTTTATATGCATGAAAGCCATACGTGTTGCCCGACACGTAATGATTCATTGTAAGGGCCACCTCATGTTTAAATTTGCAATTTCGCATCATCAATAAAAGGATGTTTTTTCAATTAAAAGCGGTGTTCCCTGTTTTTCATTTATTTTTGCAGTTTAAAAAAAATAATAATAACAAAATAAAAATGGCAATGTTTTCATTTTTCTTTTTCAATTTGTCTCGTTCCGGTTCTAAGCAATGCATGAATCCACATTCATGCAGATGCGATCATTCTCCGGATCTCATTGATAACAATCCTGTTACACCCTTGTATGACTTCGACAATCCAATCTATCTTGCTGAAGAAGAAGACGAAGAAGATTGTGAACTTCCAGGGGAATTGGCCAGGTTGTTGAAACAAGAGGAGAAGGTGATTCAGCCGCACGAAGAGCAGATTGAGGCTGTAAATTTGGGTACCGACGAGGCCAAGAAAGAGGTGAAAATCGGGGCTGCTTTGGAGGAAAGTGTTAAGAGCAGATTGGTAGTGTTGTTGAAAGAGTATGTCGACATCTTTGCCTGGTCTTATCAAGATATGCCAGGGTTGGATACCGATATCGTTGTGCACAAGCTACCGTTGCGAGCAGATTGTCCTCCAGTGAAGCAGAAGTTGCACAGAACTCGACCTGACATGGCAATGAAAATCAAAGAGGAAGTGCAGAAGCAGTGGGATGTTGGTTTCCTTGCTGTCACTAATTATCCGCCATGGGTTGCAAATATTGTGCCAGTCCCGAAGAAGGATGGGAAAGTAAGAATGTGTGTGGACTACCGAGATCTGAATAGAGCTAGTCCGAAAGATGATTTCCCGCTACCTCACATTGATGTGTTGGTAGATAATACAGCTCAGTTCTCGGTGTTTTCCTTCATGGATGGCTTTTCTGGCTATAATCAAATCGAAATGTCGCCAGATGATATGGAGAAAACAACGTTCATTACACCATGGGGTACCTTTTGTTACAAGGTGATGCCATTTGGTCTCAAGAACGCCAGTGCTACTTATCAGAGAGCCATGGTGACTTTGTTTCATGATATGATTCATCATGAAATTGAATGCTATGTTGATGACATGATAGCAAAGTCCCACACAGAAGAGGGGCATTTGGTAGATTTGGCCAAGTTGTTTGACCGGCTGAGACAGTTCAGACTGAGGTTGAATCCGAACAAGTGCACTTTCGGAGTGCGGTCCGGTAAATTGCTGGGGTTTATTGTAAGTGAGAAAGGAATCGAGGTTGATCCTGCTAAAGTGAAAGCAATAAGAGAAATGCCTGAACCGAGAACAGAGAAAGAGGTTCGTGGTTTCTTAGGTAGATTGAACTACATTTCGCGGTTCATATCTCATCTAACAGCCACGTGTGAACCAATATTCAAGTTGTTAAGAAAAGATCAAACGGTCAGGTGGAATAATGATTGCCAAGCGGCATTTGAAAAGATAAAAGAATATTTGCAGGAGCCTCCGATTCTGATGCCTCCTGTGGAGGAAAGACCGTTAATTCTGTACCTGACAGTCCTCGAGGGGTCTATGGGGTGTGTATTGGGGCAGCATGACGAGTCTGGTCGAAAAGAGCATGCCATATACTACCTTAGCAAAAAGTTTACCGACTGTGAAACAAGATATTCACTGCTCGAGAAAACTTGCTGTGCTTTGGTCTGGGCTGCTCGCCGACTGAGACAGTATATGTTGGTTCATACCACTTTGTTGATTTCCAAGATGGATCCAATCAAATACATTTTTGAGAAGCCAGCATTGACCGGACAGGTTGCGAGGTGGCAAATGATTTTGATAGAATATGATATTCAGTATACCTCTCAGAAGGCGATTAAGGGGAGTGTATTGTCTGATTACCTCGCCCAGCAACCCATTGATGATTATCAACCGATGAAGTTTGAATTCCCTGATGAGGACATCATGTTTCTCAAATCGAAAGATTGCGAGGAACCGATCCCGGAGGAGGGGCCTGACCCTGAATCCGAATGGATTCTGATGTTTGATGGGGCCGTTAACGTGAATGGAAGCGGTGTTGGTGCTGTTTTGGTTACACCGAAAGGATCCCACATTCCTTTTGCTGCCCGGCTAACATTTGAGTGCACCAACAACGTGGCTGAATATGAAGCTTGTATATTGGGGATTGAAGAGGCGATTGATTTGAGGATCAAGAACCTTGTCATATATGGAGATTCAGCTCTGGTTGTAAATCAAGTTAACGGAAAATGGTATACGCATCAATCTCATTTAGTTCCATACCGGGATTATACGAGGAGATTGTTGACGTTTTTCACCAAGGTGAAGATGCATCATGTGCCTAGAGAAGAGAATCCTTTGGCAGATGCTTTGGCTACTCTGGCCGCCTTGATTAAAGTGCAGTGGTGGAATCAGTTCCCTAGTGTGGAAGTAGGTCGTCTGGATAGACCGGCTTATGTGTTTGCTGTTGATACAGCGCCTGATGATGAGAAGCCGTGGTATTATGATATCAAGCGCTATCTAGAGACTCAAGAGTATCCTGAGGGAGCATCGAAGAAGGACCGAAAGACTCTGCGGAGGTTGGCCCTGGTGTTCTATCTGAATAAGGATGGGGTTTTGTATAAGAGAAATTTTGATTGGGTCTTGCTCAGATGTGTCGATGATAGAGAAGCAAACCAATTGATGAAGGAGGTTCATGAAGGATCGTTCGGTACCCATGCCAGTGGAAATGCGATGGTGAAGAAGCTGCTGAGGGCAGGCTATTATTGGATGACAATGGAGGCCCAATGGTGGTAACCTACAAAGACTGGCATGAGATGTTGCCGTTTGCATTGCATGGGTATCGAACGTCGGTGCGTACATCTACTGGGGCAACTCCTGTCTCATTGGTATATGGGATGGAAGCTGTGCTACCAGTTGAGGTTCAGATTCCCTCTTTGAGAGTCCTGATGGACGTGAAATTGCAAGAGGCTGAATGGGTAAGGACCCGGTACGAAGAGTTGAGCTTGATAGAAGAAAAGAGGCTGGCAACCATCTGTCATGGGCAGTTGTACCAGCAAAGGATGAAGCGTGCTTTTGACAAAAAAGTACGACCTCGGGTATATCACGTGGGTGATATGGTGCTGAAAAGGATCCTTCCTCCTCAAAACGATCGAAGGGGCAAATGGACACCCAATTATGAAGGTCCATTCGTGGTCAAGAAGGTTTTCTCTGGCGGAGCCTTGTTGTTAACGACCATGGATGGCGAGGATTTTCCATCCCCTGTGAATGCGGACGCAGTTAAAAAATACTTCGTGTAAAGAGACCCGCTGGACGAAAAGAATAAACTAGTCCAGGCAAAAATGGGCATCCCGGCGAACCAAAAAAAACAGAATGAAAAGGTTCGGGCAAAAATTAGGGATAAAATGAAAAAATGTACACCCGGCAAGTCGAAAACCTGAAAGGGCGACTTGGGCAAAAAAGGGCATCCCGGTGGACTGAAAACCTGAAAGGGCGGTCCAGGCAAAAGAGGGATTGAAACGAATGACTGCGTCTGGCATGATCGTTCGCGCTTTGGTTAAAGCATCATGGATAATACCCGGTAGGGATCAATCAGAATTGTCTTGTTCAAAAGGCAGAAAGCACGGAGAGTCTGAGGACATATGGGGTGTAACCGAGTTGGAACTCGATGAGATTACGGGTTTCACATTGCCATTAGGATAGATTTTTCCTTTTGCGCAATTACCTCTTTTCAGGAATTGCTTCCTTTGTATTGTTCAATTTGAGCCACACTTTTTCAATCAATAAAATGCATATTCAGTCAAATAATTTTGTTTTTGTTTTTCATTACCGCTTTGATTGCAAAAACATCCAATTATTTTGATAAAGAATCTTTCATTTTAAGACATACAGGTCCCTTCCAATGCATGTGTATAAGATTGAAAGCTTGAAATCTTATTCGGAAGGTTGGGTGACTCAAGTGTTGAAATCTTGGCACGCCTGGGGCACGGTTTTATCTAATGATCTCTTTTGCAGGAACTGTTAGATATCTTTCCCTCACTTGCAGGTTGTGATGTGGACGCTTATACAAAACAAATCCCCATGGAGTCCAATCAGGGACGAATGAATGGAAGAACGGTGAAAGGACGACGACGAGACGTATGACGATCCTTGGAATTAATCAAGAAGACTCTTCAAAGTCAGAAGATTGAAAAGTTTGTATAGTCCCAGGAGTTCGCTCTCCGTCGAGTGCGGAGCGGTTTGGAATACAAGATGATGGAGCAGAAAAGTCCAGATGAGTCTGGGAGTTCTCAAAAGTGGAAAGCTGATATTGGAATTGGATATTGAATACCATGGTTCGACGAGTCGTCGGGTGTTCAGTACCAGAATTTCCTCATCTCGCCAAGCAGAGTCGTGAGGACTAATTCCCCAGCAGATCCAAGGTCTGTGACTTCCCTAGCAGGGTCAGGATGGTTATCCCCAGCAGGTCTTGGATCAATATTCCTCAGTCGCCAGGCCTGAAGGTGACAATTTCCCCAGCGGAAGTATCTGTGTGTGGTGGTTTCCCAAGCAGAGTCGGGATTGATATCCCCAGCAAGTCAAAGACTGGTGTATCCCCACAGAGTATTGGTGGATTTTTCCCCAGCAATTCCCAAGCGGATCGGGTGCAAAGGAGGTTTTTCTCCAACAAGGGTTGCCTTTTCCCAGCAGCAGCGATATTCCCCAGCGGGGTGGAGATCGGAGTATTGACGAGTTCCTCAGCAGAGTGTCTCGAGCTCCTCAGAAGAGTCCCTTGAGGGGGATGCCTTTTTATACATTCATCATGAAAAATAGCATAGCATATTGAATAATAAATCGCGTAGCATTTCCATGATTATGGAGCATCACGCAGAAAAATCAATCATGCATCATATTGCAAGCATGGGCTAGTCTCAGACCGTGGTTACCGTTTGAGAAGTGGTTGCCTGAGGGTGAAGGTGTTGCTCCGAGGAGTCTGATACCGTTTTTTATCAACAGTACTTCCCCAGTAGTGCGATACTGGAGGAAATTTTTCCGTCGGACAGGGATGGGAATGTTACGCGATCAGCGCGACTCGAGCCGTGGTTACCGCTTGAGGTTTTGGTTTCGCCGGATGGTGAAGGTGTTACTCTTAGGAGTTTAGCATCATGATGACAGATCAGCAATGTTCCCCAGTAGTGCGATATTGGAGGAAATTTTTTCCGTCGAACGGAGATGGAAATAAAATCAAAGGATGTTACGCGATCAGCGCGACTATCGGGGTTCAAATGGAGAAAGAGAAATGTTGAGACATTTTCTGGAGATCGGGGTTCAATTGGAGAAAAGGAAATGTTGGGACATTTTCTGGAGAACGGGGTCCAAACGGAGATTAGAGTTGAAGATTATATCCAGGATGAGGTCCTCAGGATTATCTTCTGTTCATGTGTCACCTTAGACTTTGGCGGATGCCAATAGAGGTCGTTATGGGTGTCTTCGAATGAAGAGATGCACATGTTACCTTCCTTTTGTGAAGGTTTACCCTCTGATATGTCGCCCTCAGAGTGGTGTTTGGTGTTATTTCCGACGTTGCCAGCGGAATTATCACGAGAAATGGGAGAACGGGGTTCAAATGGAGAAAAGAAATGTTGAGACATTTTCTGGAGAACGGGGTTCAAATGGAGAAAGGGAGACACGAGGTGTTTTCTGGAGAATGGGGTTCACAATGGCGATCACGAGTTATCGTCAGGCGATTGGGGTTCAAATGGAGAATGGGGTTCATTATTTTAGCAAACAAGATGTCGGGGTTCAAATGCAATGATCCAGGATCATTTGCGCGAAAGAAGATTTCGGGGTTCAAGAAAAGAAAAAGATTAGGAAATTTCGGGGTTCAAGAAAAACAAGAAAAGAAAAAGAAGAGCAGTTATCAGGAATTTCGGGGTCAAGAAAAACATTAAGAAGAGATGACAATCCCCAGCGGTTGTGTGGTGTTCAGGCCATGGTTATCCCTGTGCTACCATTTATTTTGGTATCCAGGTCGACATTTTGTTTCGGTGATCAGGCCGACTTTTTCCGTACCAGACGGATTTTTCTTCAAGATTGTTTCTTTGCCGATTCTGACAGGCATTGCTAATTATTTTCCCATCCGAGTGCAAATTGTTCGTCTGTTCTTGGTATTCAATCACTCTTCATCCTGATCATCTGAAAGTCGAGGCTATTCATATCGACAGGTTCACAGTGGATTGAATAGGGGCAGCTGTAACACCTCAAAATTTGCCCTCCTCTCTTGGGACTAGCTTAACATATTGCATTGCATTTCAGGTCAATAGGCATTTCATAATTGCATATCATGTGGTTACATTGTGCAAATCATCCTCCTAGGTCTTGGTCAGAAGATAAGAGGTGGAGATGCAAGCTAGGGTTTCATTGGACTGATCATTAACTATCTGAGGATGGTGTATCAAATTAGGGTTTTATGGTTTCTCAAGGAGATTGAGCTTGATCTTGGGTGCAATGGTACATCATCATCATCATGGTCTTGATATCATCCAAGAGGTTCAAGAGATTCATCAGGTACCTTGAGATTAGGGTTTTGACCACTGGTCAACCCTAATCAGCTGCATTGGGCCAATCAGGGCTTGGCAAGGAGATGGGATCTATAATAGATATGGAGATCATCATGTGATTATATTGAGCTTATGGAATCTAGGGTTTCATCATTGAGCCATTTCATCAGAAGATTGAGGCTCAACTTGATCAATGCACAGCCAGATTCATCTATCAATCAGAAAAGTCAACTGTGGTCAACTGTGCCAGAATTTATGGATTTGGAGGTGGGAGAGGGTTGGATACACTTCATTCATGTTGAAACAAGTTTCATTTGGCATTTCAGACATCAAGAATGAAGAAAATAAAGTCAGGAGAAAACTTTCCAAAAATGGAAAGTGACTTGTAATGAAAGTTTCCAAAAATGGAAAGTTTTTCACCACAAAATTACATGTCCAAAAAGGCTTCAAACGAAATTTTGTTCAACATGAAAGTTGTAGATCTTGCTCTCACCTTTCCAAAAAGTCCAAGAACTTGAATTTCTCATGTATGGTTGACAAGTTATGGTCCAATCATTTTTCAAAAATGCCTAAATTCAAAGTGGCATAACTTTCACATGGAATGTCCAATTTGGGTGATCTTTCTTTGAGCATACCCCATTTCACATGTACTTTCATGATGCATAATCAAAATTCATCAAAAATGGTCAAGGCAAAAAGTCATTTTTTAAGTGACTTCTTTTGAATTTTTGGTGTGAACATGTGAATTTGAGATTTACAAGGCCTATGCATATGAAACCACTTCCAACACACTCCAAATAGCAAATATGACTTGTTGGAACTGTCATGGTACTGTTACATTGCCAATTTGAAAAGGTCATTTTTGGACTTTCACTTAAAACCACATTAACACTAATTCATCCAATTTTGTTAATTATGATTAAGAGATGGATTAAGAAGTTGGTATAAGTTACTAATCATAACAGAAATGCTAATGAGATTGCACATTCCAAGATTTGTAACTGTTTTTCCCTCCAATTCTCTCAAAATTCACAAAAACTTCATCACATTTTTTCAACATTTCTTCTTGAAATCTTCATCAATTTGGATGATTCTTGCTTGATCCATGCTCCATATACCTTGAGGAAGAACTGTTTTCATCCCAATCGTGGCAAAGCTTCAAGAATTCCAACTGTCCAAAGCAAGGTCAACAATGGCAACTTCATGATTCAAGCATCTGAAGCATCATCGAGCTAAGCTAGCCTTTCCAATCACCTTCCTCATCACTAAGCTTCATCTGTTTCACCTTCTTTCACGTGGAAAAGCATAAATCAACCTCTGCCATCTCCAAAAGGTTAGGTTTCGAATTTCTCCATTGCTTGAATTGTTAGATGGCTTTTGTAGGTCTTTGATTGTAGATCATCGTGCTATTCATAGTTTTTGATTTGGTCAAGTGTAGTGAGAGAAATCTGAGTTTGAAGTTTTGATGTGCAAACTTAAATCGTTCGATCCGTGCTGTACAGTTAGAATTAGGTCAAACAAGTTACATATCCATGATGTACATGATTATACGGTTCCAATGATATAGAGTTTGTTCATTTTGGTGAGAAATTGTTCATCGCGATTTTCTGGAAAATTCTGTTTTGGTGTTTGTTGAAGATGATGAGGAATACGTGTTTGATCCGGATTTGTCCATTTCTTTTTCAAATTTATGTTTGCCGCGCCTCAGAGCCACTCACAGCGCGCCAACACATTAAAATGGAACGACGCCGTTTTGTGCTTGTGTTTAAAAATTACAAAAATGCCATTTCTGAGTTTAATTTGTTTTATTTCTTTTTCTTTTTTGCAATTGTATTTCATTTTGATGCATCAACTTAGAAAATTCATAGATCATTCATCCTTAGTCCAAATTTTGTGAGATTTTTTTCATGATTCTCCTTGTAATATGTAGAATTTAATGGTGATTTTTGTGATTTTTGTGCACGTGTGAAAAGTAAAAATGCTTAGGGATTGTTTGAATGTGTCACTTTTGTACATGTCTTTCCATATCATTCATAAAATGATGATGCTTCCAAATAAATTGATGAAATTTTTTGTGCTTATTCTGGACTCTTTGGTGGTGATTTTGGTATGTGGTTTGTAATTTTTGGATACATGGTTGATGAGATATGAATTTTTGAATAGAGGTGTGACAATTTGTGTCACACCAAGCTTGATGAATTTCATGATTTTATTTACCTTGCTTAGGGATGTTGAATTGAGCCAAGTTTTTGCATGATTGAGCATGTGTATGTTGAGATGACAGGTGAATTATTCTGGATTTATTGATGGCATTTCCTAATTGATTGGAATTTTTCCCTCTGTTTGGTCATTTGGTGACATTTTGTGACACATGTTGGCATTTGATTTGTGAAATTCTGGTCATTGATTGTATGAGTATGAAATTTGGTATGAGCATTATAGACACATTATAGGTCATTGTGGTTTTGATCCCATTCATTTATCATGTATTGTCACTGATTTATGATTTTTGGAAGATGATGATTGTTTTGATGCCTTGTGTTGGCTTGCTTGAACTTGTCTGAACTTAGTGAATTTAATTTCCATACTTCCATTGATCCAAATGAGCTGAAAATTGATATGCTACTCATTGAATGTGTCCTGTTTAGGTTGGAATTTTTGTGGAATTTGTTGAGCTGTTTTGATATTGATTTGATTGTGATCATTCTGTTGGGTCTTTTGATGTTGCAAATAGCATGCTTTGTGATATTTTGTGCATAAAGTGATAATGGTGATTGATATGAGCATGGGACCAATTGTTTTTGCTTTTAAATTGTTTGATTGTGATTTTGTATAATTTTCACTTGCTGTTTTGAATTTTTCATCTCCTTTGGACCCTAGGCTTGGCCTAGTGGTCTTGTTTCTCACTTTTGAATTGTGTTTCAGGTTGAGATGCAAATGCCTTAAGGAGAAAAATGCAAGTTGATTGAATCGAGTTTGGTTGCTTGTTGTAAAATAACTTGTGTATTTTGTAGGATGTTGGGCTCAATTGAGTTGATTGTGCTTTGCACATTGCATTGGTTGACTGTATATATTAAATGTTTGACTTTTGCTGTTTAATGTTGGCTTGTCTGTTTTGACTGTGTGACTGGGATATTGACTGTGCTTGATTGATTCCAGGTACCATAGTCGCTTTAGTTCTTTAAGAACTTGCTGTGCTGCTGCTTGGTTGTAAAAACCAGTTGAGGTAGACTCTCTTGTCTCCATGTAGTCTAGAAGACCTGGCTTGTTATTTAGCCAGGCAACTGTCTGAAGTCCTCCTTAAGAGGCGATGTTTGTGATTGTTTACTTTTGTCCCCAAGCAGGTAAAGACCTCTATGAGGCAATTGGCGGAACCCAAGGGATATGCAATCTATCCCCCGTTATTCTGTTGAGTCGTCCCTCTGCTCGCACCACTGTGTTGACGCATTGGGACATTAACCCAAGATCTTGTGCTGTTGCACAGTCGAGTCAGAGTCTTGAGCGTAGAAGGGTTCCTCCTTTCTGAACCCACGCTCCTTTGTCTAAAGCTCTCCCTGGCCAGGGATAAGAGTTGTGAAGTCTCATCTTCACTCACCTTTCATCTGCTTCACCCTGACTCTCAATGTCAGGGTTAAGAGCGAATACTACCTTGTACAGATGACTTGCCTCGGCAGTCCACCCTTGTTTGAGCCTCACTTGACTGGATATAGTGTGTGCTATGTGAAATGTTTGTTTTATTTTGATTGATGCTTGTATGCTTGTTTTCCTGGTTAGGATTAGCTTGCTGTTGTGCAAGTAGGATAGAAACCATAACATAGGGCAATGATGCATGATAACACTAGGCTCGAGTACAGCTCCCTAGTAGTGTGTCTCCCTTTGTATCTGGTTAGAATTTCTTTCCCTTTCAGGGGAACTACGTCGCCCTGATCCTCATACCAGATGAGGTACGTAGGCAGGAGACCGTGCGAGGTCTCTCCGGGCACTTTTCTTTCTTTTTGTGTGTGTTTGCTTGTTAATTCTCTTGTGTGTCAGGATATGGATGTAAGCCCAGCGATTGGTTGTCCGTATCCTGATTGTGTTTGGTTGGTTCGGAAGCCGATGTAAGTCCAGCGATTGGCGTTCGGGTTCCATGTTTGCCTGTGTTTGTGTGTGTCTAGTTTTGGCGTGCGTGAGCCAAACTACGACAGCTCTGATTCTCGTTCCAGACGAGATACGTAGGCATAGGACGCGATGTCCTAGCGAGCCCTCTCCTCTTTTCCCCCACCTGCGTTGTCTTCGGTGTGTGTGTGTGATGTTTGTTTAGCAACCTTTTCTTTCTTTTTGAGCGTGGATCCCGTCGAGTACGACGAACGTGAGGGGTGCTAATACCTTCCCCTTGCGTAACCGACTCCCGTACCCTTTCTCTTTGGTCGCGAGACCATGCTTTTTCCAGGTTTACTCTGAGCGTTTCCTTTCCCTCCTTTGGGATAAATAACGCACGGTGGCGGCTCTGTGTTGTTTTTGTTTCAGCCCGCCGGTTGTTTTTCGCGGATGCGACAATAAGAGAAGAAAGGATCTTGAGTTTCCAGAGGGAGACCTGGTATTCTTGAGAGTCACTCTGGTGAACAGTATAGGACGTACTTTGAAGTCGAGGAACCTTACTCCTCGATTTATTGGTCAATATCAGATATATGGGTGAGTTGTACATGTTGCTTATAGAGTGGCGTTGCCACCGAATTTGTCAAATCAACATGATATGTTCCATGTTTCATAACTTCGGAAGTATGTTCGGGATCTGTCGCATGTAATTATGATGGATGATGTTAAGGTGAGGGATAACCTTACAGTTGAAGCTCTGCCTATAAGGATTGATGATCGAGAACTGAAATAGTTGAGAGGCAAAGAGATTTCTCTCATGAAGATAGAGTGGGGAGGCACTGCCGAAGGAAATATGACTTAGGAGTTGGAAAGCAAGATGCGAGAGTTGTATTCAGAGTTGTTCGCATCAGGTAATTTTCGAGGACAAAAATGTTCTAAGTGGGGGAGAGTTGTAACGTCCCGATTTTTATTTAAATTATTTTTTGTAATTTAATTATGTGTTAGTTGTAGTTTTGTTGTGTTGATTGGTATTTTGATATGTTGTGTACCCTTGGTGTGGGGTAGCTGTAGCACCTCAAATTTGCACCTCCCATTTGTAAATACATTTCATTTTTAGGTCATTAACATTGCATTGTCATTGCATAGTCCATTGCATATCATCAGTCAAGACTGGTCAGGAGATTCAACTGTGCAAGGCAACCAGTGCATTGTCCATTAGATCAAAGCCCTAGGGTTGGTAAAATGAGTTCATGTAACCCAAGGATCATTTTGAAGTGGTTTGGCCAAGAATTGAAGGCTCAGAGCTCATCAGTCCATGTGCAAATCATCTGAAACCCTAAAAAGTCAACAAAAGTCAACTGTCAGTTTAACTGTGGATTTGGAGGGGGGAGATGGTTAGAGATGCCTCAATCATGTGTGAACAAGTCTCATTTGACATTTCAAACATCAACATTGAAGGATTTGAAGTCAGATCAAAACTTTCCCAAAATAGCAAGTGACCTGTAATTTGAACTTTCCAAAAATGGAAAGGTTTTTGACCAACTTCAACTTAAGATTACATTATCAAGAAAGCTTCAAATGAAATTTTGTCCAACATGAAAGTTGAAGATCTTTCTCTCCCATTTCCAAAAAGTCCAAGATCATCAATTTCGCATGTGTGGTTAAGGAGATATGATCAAAACTTGACAAAGTGTGGTTTGAACTTCAAATGGGCATAACTTCTCAACCAAAACTCCAAATTGGATGGCTATTTTTTGCATTGTTCTTATTTTGACCTCTAGTTTCCAAATCATGCATTGCATTGCACAAATTATCATCACATGATCATTTGATATTTCACTTGATTTTTGGAGGGAAAATATGAAATTCAAAATTGGTGCATGGTTTGATCTTTTTCTCACCACCATTGGCTATAAAATTGCATTTTAAGTGGATTTGAATCAGATTTTCATGCACTATTCACATGCATTCCATGCACAAGGGTGAAAATACCAATTTCCACTTACACCTCATTTTGTTAATTACACTTACCAAATGGCTTAAGCATGATTAAAAGAGTGATTAGTGGAACATATATAAGAGAACCCTAACAGTTTTCAGCATGAACAACAATCATTTTTTCAGATCTAGAAAATTTCTCAAAATTCTCTCTCAAAAATTTCTTCAAGTTTCTTCAAACAATATCCATTTCTCTTGCTTGATTTTGGATCCTGAAGTATTATTGAGGAGATTGGCACGTGGATTTGAAGAAAACAGAGCTGCATTGAGGCATACATCAAGCTTGAGCAACAATGGTGAATCAAGATTCTGGCAAATTCGTGCGCAATTAAGTCTCAATTTCTCTTCCAATCACTTGCACGAGTATTATAGAGGAGTATTGAAGCCATTACAAAGCCTGAATCCCTCCAATTCCAGATCTGGTCTTCAAGAGGTCATGAATCGCATCTCATAATTTTGATTTTTCTTGCTATAATATTGTAGATCTAAGTACACTGATGATGTTGAGCTTCGAATCATAAAAATCCATGCACTATTGAGTGAACTAGGTTGATTTAAAGCTTTGTGTGTGAATGTTCATGTGCTCGATTCTCTCTTAATATGTGGAATTAGGTTTAGTTGTTTATGGATTTGTGATGTATGTTGAAAGATCTTCACATTGATGTATTCAATTTCAATTTCTGGAACAAAAGTTCTTGATGAAATCCCACTGTTCATGAACACGATTGAAGAAGATGAGTTTTATTTTTGGCAACGCTTTTGGATCTTTCTGAAACATTTTCCAGCGCCTGCATGTGTTTTCTTAGGGATAGCTTCCCATTGGTCCTATCAAATTGCCATGCACGCGTCTGATTGGTCAGTATGGTTGACCACGCGTTTGACCCTGCCAGCACATAAGTGAAACGCCGCGTTTCACTTAAGCTTGGCGCCGGCATTTCAAATTGTGACACACTTCGATTCCGCGCCATGCCAATATTTCAAATGCTTTTCATGATTTTCCATTTCCTTCCTTTGGGATAAATAACGCACGATGGCGGCTCTGTTGTTTTGTTTTCCCGCCGGTTTTTCGCGTAATGCGACAGCTGGCGACTCTGCTGGGGACAGTAGAGAAGTTGACCTCTTGCTGGTCCATCTTCCCTAAGCGAGTCTCTCCTAGCGCTCTCTAGGATAGGGTTTGGTTGCTTTTGCTGTTTCATTTATTGCATTTATGATTATTATGTTGTGTATATATTTGCATTATATGTTTGCATGCATCATACTATCATTGTGTTGTCTTCCTGTACAGGTTGTTCCTCTGATTTGGGGGTAGGTGTTCTGTGTGAGGCCCAATACCCAGGCCTAAGTATACACCTAGGATTAGCGTGGTCTCATGTTTCTTCACATGTTGTACGACATGATGAGGAGACGTGTCACCACAGCCGGACGAGGTTCATTTGAGAGAGTCTTTCCGGGTGGAGTTATTCCACTTTGGTGTGGTCATCTCATATGAGTTGTTGACTTCAGTGACCGATCTTTCCCGGATCTTTGGTTTAGACGATCTTAAGAGAGCTACAACGGCACACCCGAAAGGGCAAACCCGTTGAGTATCTTTGCCCGATTGTCGAGACCATTGTCCGCCTTAGGATGACCTTGTTAGAATTCACCTGTGAGGGGAGGGCTTGATTCTTGCAAGTACAGGTTCCGTCAGTGATTATGTGATGGTGACTATGGTTCAGTTGAATTTATGGGTCTTTATTTCTGGACGCCAGAGGTTTGACCTTGGTATTTATCATAGGGTTCCGTTTATTTCGGATCCCTGGGCTGAATTTGAGGGCACTTGTTCAGAGGATCTTGTGACTACCTGTCCAGAGATTGTCCTGTGATGAGGGTGATATATTCCCCGGTTCCGTTTATTTCGGAACCCCAAGTTGGATTTGCGGTTACTCGGGCCCTCAGATGATGGTAACCAGTTCAGAGACCGGTCCAGTACAGTTGATCCTCGGATGACTTGGAAGACGGCACAGTGACTTGCCTGCATGCATTTGCATCATTCCCATTTTGCATTCATCTGCATTTAACCCATGTCTATCCGTACTCAGGGTCAATTTTTGATTGAGATTCTGGTCGAGAGACATCCAGATGTCAGAATGTTGTTGTTGAAATATTATCTGTCTCAATGAAGCTAGAATCAAAGGACATTCCTCACACGGATAGACATTGCATGTGTGAGTCATACTAACCTATTTGTTATTTTGTAGGTGTCTAACTGGTGTGCATAGCTCTTCCGTTCAGATATTTGGCCAGACTCAACAAATCCAAGTTGATGGATCCGCCCAACGCCGACATTCTCGAGTTGAAAGAGATGATGAGAGAGTTGTTCAAAGTCGTGCAAGGGCTCGCCTCGGGGCAGAAGGCAATTGCTGAGAGGTTGGAGAGGATTGAAAGCTGGATGATAAAGGAGAAAGTTCAGGGGAAGGCTCTGTCATCCGTGGTACAGAAGCCCTCTGGCAATGGTCAGCCCAAGAAGGAGGTTGAATCAAGTGGTGTGCAGGCCAAAGAAGAACGCGGTAAGGATCGTTACCACCTTTATGCTGCCACTGTAACCACTCCTGTTGGTAATCCACCTGTACAACAGCAACAACCGCCACCTCAACAGAAAGAACAGAAAGCTAAGAGCCAAGTGAAGAAGGGGACAGATCGTCAGTTTGATAAGCCACCCATGACTTATACCCTTCTATTCAAGAGGTTGAGGGATCTGGGGTTAGTCCGGCCAAGGATATTGATTCTTGTAGAACCGCATCGGAGGCCTGCAAATTACGATGAGAATGCCAGGTGCGAGTTCCATTCTGGGGCACCAGGACATAACATTAAGGGTTGTAGAGCTTTCAAGCACGTCGTCCAAGACATGGTGGATGCTAAGGCCATCAGTTTGGCGCCAACATTGAATGTTAACGCTAACCCCGTGCTAGGTCCCGTGGGGGTGAAAGTGATGCCAAAGGACAAGAGAGGAATAGAGGTGACTGAGGGGGATCAGTCAAAAACTTCAATGTCTGTGGTCTCAAAACATCTGATGAAGAGTGGAGCTTTCCCTAGTATTGATAACTGTTGTGCGGCTGTCGCCACGAATGGGTGTGCAATGAGGAGGGAGACAACTCAGAAGATGTCGGAAGTAGAAATGGACGGTGGAAAATTTGAAACACTAGGTGAGGCAGTTGAAACCGTCAAGGTGGAGAACGCCATTCTAGTTGAGAAAAAGAAGAAGTTGTCCATCTCTTCTTACAAACAGGCCATGGAAGTGGTGAAGAACGGAGAAGCCCTAGGCTGGGGAAAGATCATAGACATTGTGGTGAAGGCGGATATGTTCGGGGTTGGCTATCAGCCAGATCAAGAGTCGTCTAGACAAAACAGAGGACGTCGTCAACCGTTCCCGTTCATCAGTGCTGGGATGCTGGATCCAGGTCATGCCTGTACAGTGGGTGAAGAGATTGACAGTGACCGCGAGCTTGAGTCATGGATAAAATCGTGCGTACCAGGGAACTGGAAGGCCTCAAAGATCCTCACTGTCACTCATCATGAAGAGTAGTATTTCTGTTTCTCAATTTTGTTTGCATGAAAGTCATACGTTTTGCCCGAAACGTAATGGTCCATTGTAAGGGCCATCTCATGTGTTTCATTGTGCAACATTTTGCATCAGTAATAAATGGATGTTTTGTGATTAAAAGCGGTGTTCCCTGTTTTTCATTTATTTTTGCCGTTTAAAAATAAAAATGGCAATGTTTATTTTTATTTTTTTCTTTCCTTTTGATTCGTCTTGTTCCGACCTCAAAAGTGATTATCCTTCTGATCTCATTGATAACAATTCGGTTACACCTTTGTATGACTTCGACAATCCGATCTATCATGCCGAAGAATAAGGCGAAGAAGATTGTGATCTGCTGGAATTAGCCAGGTTGTTAAGAC
The DNA here is from genome assembly GCF_024323335.1 of Lathyrus oleraceus. NCBI lineage: Eukaryota > Viridiplantae > Streptophyta > Magnoliopsida > Fabales > Fabaceae > Lathyrus > Lathyrus oleraceus. Next base: position 89,275,734 of record NC_066584.1, read on the forward strand.
AAGAGGAGAGGGTGATTCAACCGCATGAGGAGCGATTCAAGATTGTTATTCCGGGCACCGCCGAGGTCAGAAAGGAAATGGAAGTTGGGGCCGCTTCAAAGGCGAGTCGAGAGCAGAATGGTAGCACTGTTAAAGGAGCATGTTGATACTTGCGCCTGGTTGTACCAGGATATGCCAGGGTCGGGTACCAATGTCGTTATACGCAAGCTACCATGGAGAGAAGACTGTCCTCTAGAGAAACAGAATGCCGGTGCCACGTATCAGAGTGACTTTGTTTCATGATATGATTCGTCGTGGAATCAAATGCTATGTTGATGACATGATAGCAAAGTCCCAATCAGAAGAGGGGCATCTGGTGGATCTGGCCAAGTTGTTTGATCGGTTGAGACAACTCAGACTGAGGTTGAGTCCGAATCAGTACACTTGTGGAGTGTTGTCCGGTATGTTGCCGAGGCTTATTGTGAACGAAAGAGGAATCGAGGTCGATCCTGCTAAAAAAAATAAAAAATAAAAAGAAAGAAAGAAAAGAAAAGAAAAGGAAAAAGCAATGCAAGAAAGGCCTGAACCGGAAAAAAGCAAACGGAAAAAGAGCAAACGGTCAGGTGGATAATGTTTGCCAAGGGGCGTTGAAAGATAAAAAAAAATAAGTTGCAGGAACCTCTGATTCTGATGCCTCCCGTGGAAGGAACAACTGTTAATCTGGTACTTGACAGCCCTCGAGGGGTCTATGAGGCGTGTACTGGGTCAGCATGACGAGTCTGGTCGAAAAGAGCATGCAATTTACCTTAGCAAAGAGTTTATCGACTGTGAAACAATACATTCACTGCTCGAGAAAACTTGTTGTACTTTGGCATAGGCTGCTCGCCGACTGAGACAGTATATGTTGGTAGATACCACTTTGTGGATTTCCAAGATGGATCCGATCAAGTATGCGTTTGAGAAGTCAGCATTAACCGGACGGGTTGCGAGAGGGCAAAGGATTTTGACTGAATACGATATTCAGTATACCTCTCAGAAGGCAACCGAGGGGAGTGTATTATCCGATTACATCGCCCCGCAATCCATTGAGGATTATCAACCAAGGAAGTTTGAGTTCCCTGATGAGGACATCTCGTGGTGCTCAAATCGAAAGATTGTGAGGAACCGATCCCGAAGGAGGGGCCTGACCCTGAATCCGGACGGATTCTGATGTCTGATGGGGGGAGGTTAATGTGGATGAGTTAGTGCCGTGTTGGTTACGCCGAAAAGATCCCACATTCCTTGTGTTGCCCGGATAACATTTGAATGCACCAACAATGGTGGCTGAGTACGAAGCTTGTATCCTGGGTATCGATCTTCGGTGCGTACGTCTACTGGGGCAACGCCGCGCTCGCTCGTGTATGGGATAGAAGTGGTATTACCTACTGAAGCCTAGATCCCATTGTGGAGAGTCCTGATGGATGAGAAATTAGAGAAGGCTGAGTGGATAAGGACTCGGTATGACACGTTGAGCCTGACTGTGGAAAAGAGGCTGGCAGTTATTTGTCATGGGGCAGTTGTACCCAGTGAATGAAGCGTGTTGTTGACTGAAAAGTGCGACCTCGGGCGTACCACGTGGGAGAGCTGGTATTGAAAAGGATCCTTCCTCCTCAACGATCATAGGGGAAAGTGGATATACAGTTATGGATCCCATTCGTGGTCAAAAAGGTTTTCTCTGAAAAAGTTTTGTTGCCGACGACCACGGATGACGAAGATTTTCCATCCCTTGGGAATGCGGACGCAGTTAAAAAATACATCGTAAAAAGAGACCCGCTGGACAAAAAGAATAAAATAGTCCAAGCAAAAGTGGGCATCCCGGCGAACCAAAAAAAGAAGAAGAAAAGGTTCGGGCAAAAGTTAGGGATAAGAAAAAGAAAAAACCGTACACCCGGCAAGTCGAAAACCCCGCAAGGGCGGCTTGGGCAAAAAAGGGTATCCCGGTGGATTGAAAACCCGAAAGGGCGGTCCAGGCAAAAGAGGGACTGAAACGAACAACTGCGTCTAGCATGGTCGTTTGTGCTTCAGATATAACATGCATAATCTCTGACAGAGATCGATCGGAAGCGTCTTGTTCAGAGGACAGAAAGTGCAGAAAGTCTTGAGGACATATGGGGTGTAACCGAGTTGGAACCCGATGAGATCACGGTTTCGCATTGCCATTAGGATAGATTTTTCCTTTTGTGCGCAATCACCTCTTTTCAGGGATTGCTTCCTGTGTGTTGCTCGGTTTTGAGCCACCTTTTTTTTTTAGTCAATAAATGCATGATTCAGTCAAATAATTTTGTTTTTGTCTTCATTACCGCTTTGATTGCGAAAACATCCGTTTATTTTTTATAAGAATCTTTGCGTTTTGAAACATAGAGGTCCCTTTCGATGCATGCTTATAAGATTGAAAGTGTGAAAGCTTATTCGGAAGTTTGAGTGGCCTAAGTGTTGGAACTATGGCACGCCTGGGGCACGCTTTTATCTAACAATCTCTTTTGCAGGTGTTGTTAGCTATGTTCACTCGCTTGCAGGTTGTGATGTGAAATACTTCGACAGGAGATTCCCGCAGAGTCCAATCAGGGGCAAGGGATGGAAGGACGGTGAAAGGACGACGAAAGAAGGACGACGATCCTAGAGGGTATTCAAGAAGACTCTCCAAAGTCTGCAGACCGGAGAGGTAGCCCGAATTTGAGGAGATCGTTTGTCTCGAAGCAGAATGAAGGCGAGAATACAAGATGAATCAGAAGAGACTGGATGAGTCTAGGAGCTCTCAAAAGTGGAAATTCAACACTGTGGTGGGATGGTGAACACCAGTGTTCGATGAATCGACGGGCGGTCCGTGTCAAATAGGCCGTATTTCCCCAATGGGTTTGAGAGTGTTATCTCCCTAGCAGATTCGAGATCGGTGTCTCCTCAGCAAGTCTGAAGGTTACTGTCTTCCCAGCGGAGGTTGTGTTGATGGTTTTCCCCCAGCAAGGTCCCCAAGTGGATCAGGTTCAGCGAATCTTATCCCCAGTAGAGATACGCTTGGGTTGCCTCCCCTAGCAGGGTAATCCCCAAGCAGTTCGGGTTCGATGGAGGTCATCCCCAGCAAGGGTTGTCTTTCCTCAGCAGGGTGGAAATTGACGTGGTATTGAAATCCTCAGCATGGTTCCTGGAGCTCCCCGGTGTTGTCTCTGGAGGAGATGTGTTTTTATGCATTCATCATTTAGATAAGCATAGCATATTGCATCATTAGTGCATAGCATTTCCATGATCATGGAGCATTGCTAAAAAAAACAAAACTCATGCATCAGCATTGCAAACATATCCATTAGCCCTAGGCCGTGGTGACCATCCGAGATTGGGCTGTCGGAAAGAGTTTAGCATCGCGCCATTGGATTGATTTCAGAATTGGGTTCCCCAACATGGTTGAGAGGTTGGTGTTTTCCCAACAAGTGACTCCTTAGTTGAGCGGGTATCCTCAGCAATGCAACTCCCCACAAAATTGGTAGCATCTTGCAAGCTTGGATCGTTTCCCCTAGCAGATGTGGGTGTGTCTGATCTCTCCATATAGAGTCGACCCCTTAGGCAGAAAGTGTCTGTCATTTCCTTCTGCACTCCCCACTGAGTTATATCCTCGTGGATGACGGTTGTTTCCGTTCCCTCCCTGCGCACATAATGGGATGGGTTTTCCCTATTGAGTTCTTTCCTCATTAGGATGAGTCTTGATTCAGTCTGCCTTTTTGGATCGATCCTAAACAGGCTTCCTTGTGGCTGTCTCTTGTGCTTCCCTGTGGTATAAATGAATAGTTGCTTACTAACCGGCACTCGTTCATCTTATCCTCAGCGAAATTTGGTGGCTTCTACCTACGAACCGGTAGTTGTAAGTCCTATCTTTGTGGTCTTCTACCTACTAACCGGTAGATGTGAATCCTCTTTTCTCCCCGTTGTGGAGTCAACCCTTGTGCTCATCCTAGTTGATGACGGTTACTTTTCTGTGGTTTTCTACCTACGAACCGGTAGATGTAATCCCCTCTTTGCGGTCATCATTATCCAGTTTTGGGTATTGATATTCCTTTTCCCTTTCGGATATTTGCTTTGATTAAGCAATCTTATCCCCAGCGGACCTTCCCCTTCCTTTGGAGAATTGCTCCGAGTAAGCCAGTTTATCCTCGGTGGGTCCTCTTTCATTCACCATTTACTGGTAATGTTTGTGGTTTCTCCTTGTGATTGGTCATCTTTGCATACCTCGTCCTGGTATCCCGATGCCTTTCTTTTCGGTTGATTTATCCTTTTGCAACCTACAACCCGGTTAGGATAATCTTCCATGCGAGTATATTATCTACGTTTTGACGGCTATAGATAATATATCTCATGCGCTCCTTGGTCGAAGTCTTGTCCTTCCCAGTCGAGTAAGATTCGTATTCCTTGTGGAATCGAATATCCATCCTTTAACAAGTTTGCTTTCGCTCTCTTCAGGATGTTGAGTGTTTTGGAACACACACCAATTCACGTTTTCGGTCGATTTATCCATTTAGCAACCTACAAACCGGTTATGGATAATCTTCCATGCGAGTATATTATCTACGTTTTGACGGCTATAGATAATATATCTCATGCGCTCTTTGGTTGAACCCTTTGTTTGTTTCCCCAACTGAGTAAGATTCGTATTCCTTGTGGAATCGAATATCCATCCTTTAACAAGACTGCTTTTCTAGCCCTCTTCAGGATGATGAGTGTTTTGGAATACAAACCAATTCGCGCTTTGGTCGGTCACCTGTTTTATGCCTACAACCCGGTATCCTTGGTGTTCCTTCCTGTCTGCTCCCTGTCGTGACCTTGATCCCCAGTGAGCCATCTCTCCGTTGGTTTCGATAAACGTTGAGTTTTTCCTATTCGTCCGTTGACGTGTAGTTGTATCCTTCCCCACAGGTCATCCGTTGATGTCTGGCCACCTCTCCGTTGGTTTCGATAAACGTCGAGTTTTTCCCATTCGTCCGTTGACGTTTGGTTGTATCTCTTTTTCCCAGTTCATCCGTTGATGTCTGGTCACCTCTCCGTTGGTGTCGATAAACGTCGAGCTTCTCCCGTTCTTCCGTTGACGTCTGGTCGAGTCTTCCCATTCATCCGTTGATGTCTGGCCACCTCTCCGTTGGTTTCGATAAACGCCGAGTTTTTCCCATTCGTCCGTTGACGTTTGGTTGTATCTCTTTTTCCCAGTTCATTCGTTGATGTCTGGTCACCTCTCTGTTGGTTTCGATAAACGTTGAGTTTTTCCCATTCGTCCGTTGACGTCTGGTTGTATCCTTTCCCATTCATCCGTTGATGTCTGGTCACCTCTCCGTTGGTGTCGATAAACGTCGAGCTTCTCCCATTCATCCGTTGACGTCTGGTCGAGTCTTTCCCAGTTCATCCGTTGATGTCTGGTCACCTCTCCGTTGGTTTCGATAAATGTCGAGTTTTTCCTAGTCGTCCGTTGGCGTCTAGTTGTGATCTCTATTCATCGTCCTTCTATGTCTAGTTGTGGTTCCTTTTTTCTGAAAAAAATCAAAATCCCCAGTGGAGTCATGGGTAGACATCTTGTCTGGTTCAATGATAAATATCAGATCCCAGTGGAAGCTTCCGTTGGTGAATTTTCCTTTCTTGAATCCCCGCAGAGTGCAAATTTCTACGGTTCTTTAGTATTCAATCCCTGGGTACCTTGAAGGTCTGACAGCCATTGCTCTCATCCGTTCAGGTTCCCAGTTGATTGAATAGGGGCAGCTGTAGCACCTCAAATTTGCACCACCCATTTGTAAATACATTTCATTTTTAGGTCATTAACATTGCATTGTCATTGCATAGTCCATTGCATATCATCAGTCAAGACTGGTCAGGAGATTCAACTGTGCAAGGCAACCAGTGCATTGTCCATGAGATCAAAGCCCTAGGGTTGGTACAATGAGTTCATGTAACCCAAGGATCATTTTGAAGTGGTTTGGCCAAGAATTGAAGGCTCAGAGCTCATCAGTCCATGTGCAAATCATCTGAAACCCTAAAAAGTCAACAAAAGTCAACTGTCAGTTTAACTGTGGATTTGGAGGGGGGAGATGGTTAGAGATGCCTCAATCATGTGTGAACAAGTCTCATTTGACATTTCAAACATCAACATTGAAGGATTTGAAGTCAGATCAAAACTTTCCCAAAATAGCAAGTGACCTGTAATTTGAACTTTCCAAAAATGGAAAGGTTTTTGACCAACTTCAACTTAAGATTACATCATCAAGAAAGCTTCAAACGAAATTTTGTCCAACATGAAAGTTGAAGATCTTTCTCTCCCATTTTCAAAAAGTCCAAGATCATCAATTTCTCATGTGTGGTTAAGGAGATATGATCAAAACTTGACAAAGTGTGGTTTGAACTTCAAATGGGCATAACTTCTCAACCAAAACTCCAAATTGGATGGCTCTTTTTGCATTGTTCTTATTTTGACCTCTAGTTTCCAAATCATGCATTACATTGCACAAATTATCATCACATGAGCATTTGATATTTCACTTGATTTTTGGAGGGAAAATATGAAATTCAAAATTGGTGCATGGTTTGATCTTTTTCTCACCACCATTGGCTCCAAAATTGCATTTTAAGTGGATTTGAATCAGATTTTCGTGCACTATTCACATGCATTCCATGCACAAGGGTGAAAATACCAATTTCCACTTACACCTCATTTTGTTAATTACACTTACCAAATGGCTTAAGCATGATTAAAAGAGTGATTAGTGGAACATATATAAGAGAACCCTAACAGTTTTCAGCATGAACAACAATCATTTTTTCAGATCTAGAAAATTTCTCAAAATTCTCTCTCAAAAATTTCTTCAAGTTTCTTCAAACAATATCCATTTCTCTTGCTTGATTTTGGATCCTGAAGTATTATTGAGGAGATTGGCACGTGGATTTGAAGAAAACAGAGCTGCATTGAGGCATACATCAAGCTTGAGCAACAATGGTGAATCAAGATTCTGGCAAATTCGTGTACAATTAAGTCTCAATTTCTCTTCCAATCACTTGCACGAGTATTATAGAGGAGTATTGAAGCCATTACAAAGCCTGAATCCCTTTAATTCCAGATCTGGTCTTCAAGAGGTCATGAATCGCATCTCATAATTTTGATTTTTCTTGCTATAATGTTGTAGATCTAAGTACACTGATGATGCTGAGCTTCGAATCATAAAAATCCATGCACTATTGAGTGAACTAGGTTGATTTAAAGTTTTGTGTGTGAATGTTCATGTGCTCGATTCTCTCTTAATATGTGGAATTAGGTTTAGTTGTTTATGGATTTGTGATGTATGTTGAAAGATCTTCACATTGATGTATTCAATTTCAATTTCTAGAACAAAAGTTCTTGATGAAATCCCACTGTTCATGAACACGATTGAAGAAGATGAGTTTTATTTTTGGCAACGCTTTTGGATCTTTCTGAAACATTTTCCAGCGCCTGCATGTGTTTTCTTAGGGATAGCTTCCCATTGGTCCATTCAAATTGCCATGCACGCGTCTGATTGGTCAGTATGGTTGACAACGCGTTTGACCCTGCCAGCACATAAGTGAAACCCGTGTTTCACTTAAGCTTGGCGCCAGCATTTCAAATTGTGACACACTTCGATTCCGCGCCATGCCAATATTTCAAATGCTTTTCATGATTTTCCATTTCCCTCCTTTGGGATAAATAACGCACGGTGGCGGCTCTTTTGTTTTGTTTTCCCGCCGGTTTTTCGCGTAATGCGACAGTAGTTTCCTTAAAAATTAAGATGTTGGAGAGTGTATGAGCAAAAGTGTAGAAAGGATGGTGTGGTGAGTAAAATTAATTAAATATTTTAGTTATTATTTAATTTAATTATTTACTTTGAGTAGGTTATTATTATTATTATTATTATTATTATTATTATTATTATTATTATTTTTACTATTATTATTATTAAAACTAGTGATAATATAATAAGTTAATAAAATAATTAGAGTGATAATAGAAAAATAGAAAAGGGGATTTGGGGTCGAAACACAGAGAACGTAGCATTTGGGAAAAAGAGAGAGAAGAAGTTGAGAAAGGGAGAAGAAGAAAATAGGGCTCAAGGGGAGAATCACCATTGTTGAAGGTCAAACAATCTATTGATAGGAACTCTAAGGTAAGGGCAGGGTTCTGATTACCTAAGGGTTAACATGATGATAGTGGGTAGATTATGCCATGTAGGTTTTGTATTTCTCTTCTATATGTTCATGATCATGGTGATATTTGTTAATTGTTGAATTTTACGTGTGATGAATTGTTGTTGTTAGAATCATAAAATTGATTGGATTGTTTATTGTCAATGTTGAGTGATTGATGTTGTTTCGGGGCAGAGTTGGAACAGAGTTATGAAGGTTTTTAGTGTAAATAAGTTGGGGTTTGAACTTTGGAAAAGTGATTTTCGGGTTAAAATATGGTAAAATGATTTGTGAGAAAAATGGAGTTTTTGGATGAATTTTATATGATTTTCATTTTGGAAAAGTTGTAGAAAAGTGCTTCTGCAACAGTGTAATTGATTATCAGAATTATAGTAACCGGTTACACTGCTCAAAAACATGTTTCTGTGCAAAAATTTAGGGGTGTAGTCAGCTACTGGTTTTTGGGTAATCGGTTACACTGGGAGCATTTTCTTAAAAACTTAAAAAAAATCATAATTTTTGTTCGAGTGTTTGATTCGAGTGTCGTTCCAAGCGTCAGAAAGCTGAGAGCGTGTAATATCATTTAAATTTGGTTTCAGTACTTGAAAATGAATATTTTTCTGTGTTATGGTGTTGATATGCATTGAAATGTTTATGTGGTGGTGTGACATAATCTTAAATGTATTGTTGTTGCTTATTATGTTGTATGTTGATGTTGTTGAGCTATATAACATGTGTGTTAATGCATGATGTCTAGTATTGGCGGTGTACATTGACTATGGAAGTGGGCCATTGTGCATGATCTTGTTGTTTCATGTATTATATGTTGCATGCATTCATATTATTGGATAAATGGTAAGTTGTTGGTGAGCCTCAAATCCCATTGTGTGGATTGGGTCGATAGTTGATTTCAGAGGTAATGGAATCAATGAGACGTTATCGAAGGTGATGGTAACGAATTGGTGACTTTGATCCTCGGAGGTGATGATCGAAGTGGTGAACCTGAGTGTTGACGTATTGGTACCACATGCATTGAGTCGAGTTGTTGAGTCTCATTGCATTGTACGTTGGTTTCATTTGTTATTATGTTGGATGGTTGATTGTGTTGTTATTATGTTGGATGGTTGTTATGTTGCTATTATGTGTGAATAGTCGTTGTGTGGATTATGTAGAATTGTGTGGTGGAATGGGTGATGTGATGTGATAATCTGATGCTTACTAATTATCATGCTTTCCTTTATATAATTATGATATCTTACCTCTTTTGTTTGAATGTTGCCTCTACATGGGTAACTTGCAGATAATATGAAGTAGGAAATCAGATGTGAGTGGAAGATGAAGTCTTCCGTTTTATTTTAGTGTCGGTGCCTGCTCTAATGTGTAACACTGGGAATTAGAATGATGTATCTTTCTTTATGTTTTAACATTCTTATATGTCATGTTACGTTGATGTTGGATATGTTGAGTTAACTGTTTATTATTGTTGTTTCACTGCTATTTAATAAAAGTTAACATTCAAACATGTGGTTATTACTACTATTTTTATAAATGTCAAGTGTTACATGTCTTTTTGATTGAGCAGGTTGATTGTATGTTGTAGTGTAGCATCCAAAATTGCATGTTGATTTGTTTTACTTTGATAAATGCTTTAAATTTACGCGGGGAAAATTTAGGGTGTTACATCTACCGCCCTATGGTCTTTACCTTGTTTAAGTCTTTTGTGGCATTCAGATGATCGTAAAGGAAACTCAATCCATCAAAATTGTTGCTCTATAACTTGAACTCGTTGGATGATCTGGTTTGGTGACTCCCACCGTTTTTACACGTCAAAGATGAAATTTCTCAATCGGATCTACATACTTCATCACTCATTAGAGTTTTCATCTTCTTTGGAGAACCTGTACGAAAACTCTTCAATGGAGAAAGAATCGGAGCTTGGCATTCCGAGACATTGGGAATTTCCTTGTTTGGGACTACCTTTCTTGTCTTCAGTAACCGGGTTTCTAAACTGGGCAAGTCCGATTTAGCAGTATTCTGGCCGACTAATCTCCTCATCTCCTGGGCTTCCAACATCAGTTTTTTTTGTTCCTTCACAAATATGTCAGTCATTTTTCCTGAAGGAAAAGTGAGAAAAGAAGTTAGCGGAATGCAGGATGGTATCCTAAGTGGTACACAAAGAAAATAAATAATCATTACCCAAGAAAGAAATAATTTGCTCTTCGGGTAGAGACAATAGATCTCAGACCTTCATCATATGGAAGGAGTCTAAGATGGCCAAAGATATAACCTCATGGTCGTTTAATTTGTCAAAATCAAAGTCGCATATAGAAAGAGGATTCCCGATCCAATAGATAGGAAAATGATAAGACTTGTCCAACGCGTATATTACTTGGGGACATCTCAGTCCATACCTAATTCGTAAAAATTTATCTTTGAAATCTTTATAGTTGGTGGTGTAAGCTTGGAGAAAACTCTTACCGGGAAGGAGACTAATGGTCACCCATCCACCCTTCTCAACACCTTTGATTTCAAAAAAGGAGAAAAATAAGCCTATGGTGGGTTCTATATCTATGACCTCGAAGACTATTTCAAAAACCATGATAAATCCTCAACTATTATAACGAATTTGAGAAGGGAAGACATTTAGGGTTTTTAGTAGATCGGATTCAAAATCAGTAAAGGGAAGGTGTGTAACACCTCAAAATTTTCCCTCCTCTCTTGGGACTAGCTTTGCATATTGCGTTTCATTTTGTAGAACATTAGTCATTGCATATTTTCATATCATGTGGAGACAATAAGCAAGTCATCCTCCCAAGTCTTGTTCAGAAGATAAAGAGGTTAAGAGATTCAAGCCTGAGGGTCTCAAAGATTGATCACTAATCATCTAAGGGTTTGTGCTTCAATTAGGGTTTCTTGGTTCCTCAAGGAGATTGGGCATTATCTTGGTTGAAGTGGTACACCATTATCATGGATACATCATCATCACCAAGAGGTTCATTATTCCTGATCAAGCTTCCTTGGGATTAGGGTTTTGACCTCTGGTCAACCCTAATCAGTTGTATTGTGCCAATCAGGGTTTGTCAAAGAGAGGAGGTCTTCATTGAGATGGGGATCATCACATGGTTTTAATGAGCTTGTATAAGCTAGGGTTTCATTTTGGAGCCATTTCATCAGAGATTGAGGCTCAAATTCATTTGTGCATGATCAAGTCATCTATCAACTGAAAAAGTCAATTGTGCATTCAATCATGGATTTGGAGGTGGGAGAGGGTTAGAGAGGCTTCATTCATGTCCATACAAGTCTCATTTGACATTTCAAACATCAACAATGGAGAATTTGAGGTCAGATGAAAAGTTTCCAAAAATAGAAAGTGACTTGTAATTCAAAATTGCCAAAAATGGAAAGGTTTTCTCTTCAAGATTACATCCCCAAAAATGCTTCAAATGAAATTTTGCCCAACATGAAAGTTGAAGATATTGCTCTCACTTTTCCAAAAAGTCCAAGAACATGAATTTCTCATGTATGGTTGAGAAGATATGGATCAATCTTGGTCAAGATAATTTGAACTTCACAAGTGCATAACTTTTGAACCATAAGGCCAATTAAAGTGGTTCTTTTTGCAACATTCTTGTTTTGACATGAGCTATCCAAAACATGCATCAAATACCATGCATTTTGATCACAAAAATTTTTGCATTTTCATTTGAAATTTGGAGGGAAAATTGCAATTTGAAAAATATGCATTGCTTTCACTTCCAATCACTTGTCTTGGCTCTTAAACAACATTTCAAGTGGATTTGGCACAGATTTCGTGTACTGTAGCATCCATTGCATGCACATGAGGTGAATTGGACAATTTGCAAAACACCTTCATTTTCACTAATTACTTTGGCATTGCTTAATCATGATTAGCAAGAATCATTAACAGACTATATAAAAGCATAATCATAACTGTTTTTGTGATTAACATAACAGAATTCTGAGATCTAGATCTAGTTTCACAAATCTTCACAATTTTTTCTCTCACTTTTTCTTCAAAATTCTTCACAAACCTTGCCTAGTTCTTGATCTATCCTTGATCCATAAGCATATTTGAGTGTGTTGGAAGCAAGATTTCAAGGATTTCGTGCTGGTTTTGAAACTGTTGCAACATTCATCCATTCATGGCAGTTGAGGATTTGAGCCATAGCAAGCACGATTGAGCATTGAACTTTCCTTCATTACATTGTACAAGCATTGGAGAGCAAATGTTTGGACATTACAAAGCCTGAAAGCCTCGATTTCACTTCTGTACTTCAATTAAGGTACATTAGTTGCTATAGTTCATTGTGAACTTGCTTTTGATGTTGCTTGGTTGCTTAACCAATTGAGGTATAACTCACTGACTCCATGTAGTCTGGAAGACCTGTCCTATTACTTGGGCAGGCACCTGTCTGAAGCCCTCCTTAAGAGGCAATGCTTGTGTTTGTTTATGTTTGTGCCAAGCAGGAAAAGACCTTTGATAAGGCAATTGGCAGATAAAAGAGATGTGCAATCCATCTCCTGTTATTCAGTTGAGTCATCCCTTTGGTCACACACCCTGTGTTGATGCATTGTGGATATTAACCCAAGATCTATGTTGAGTCAGTCATATGTGTAGAAGGGTTCCAACTTTCTGAACTCCCACACCTTCTATTTGAGTCAAGCTCTCCCAGGCCAGGGATAAGAGCTGTGAGGCACACCCCTCACTTCCCATTTCATCTGCTTCACCCTAACTCTCAATGTTAGGGTTAAGAGCTAACATCACCCGATTCCAGTTGGCTTGTGTTTCACAGCCTAACCTTGTGTGAGCCCACTTTGTTTGTATATAGTGTGTGCTAATTGTGTGTATGTTTGCTTTATTTTGATTGTGCTGATTAAGATAGCTTGCTGCCTGTGCAAGTTAGATAGAAAACTCAACCTAGGACCATTGTGGATTACATGATAACTATTAGGCTTGAGTCAGTCTCCCTTCTAGTTGGTCATTTCCCAGTCTCTGGTTAGGAGAAAGTTTCTCCCCTGTTCAGGGGAACTACGTTGCCCTGATCCTCAGGCCAGATGAGGTACGTAGGCAGGAGATCGTACGAGATCTCTCCGGGCACCCTTTTTCTTTTCCGTGTGTGTTTGCTTGACAGTTAGCAGGCTCGAGTACCAGGCTCCATGTTAGCTTATTTGTTCAACTTTTTTGTTGCTTTTGACGACTCAGCGTCCGGTTAATCTCTTGCTTGTGTGGAGTCTGACGTAAGTCCAGCGATTGGCAGTCGGTTTCCTGTGTGCGTTTGTTGGTTTGGAGTCTGATGTAAGTCCAGCGATTGGCATTCGGTTTCCATGTTTGCCTGTTTGTGTGGAGTCTGACGTAAGTCCAGCGATTGGCAGTCGGTTTCCTGTGTGGGTTTTGTTTGGCGTGCGTGAGCCGAACTACGGTAGCTCTGATTCTCATTCCAGATGAGATACGTAGGCATAGGATGCGATATCCTAGCGAGCCCTTTCCCCTCTTATCCCACCTGTGTTGTTTCCGGTGTGTGTGTGTGTGTGATGTTTGTGAGCAGTGTTTAGCAACCTTTCTTCTATTCTTTTGAGCATGGATCCCGTCGAGTACGACGGATGCGTAGGGGTGCTAATACCTTCCCTTCGCATAACCGACTCCCGATCCCATCTCTCTTTGGTCGCGAGACCATGTCTTTTCCAGGTTTACTTCGAGCATTTCCTTTCCCTCTTTTGGGATAAATAACGCACGGTGGCGGCATTGTTTGTTTTTGTTTTAGCCCGCCGGTTGTTTTTCGCGGATGCAACAGCTGGCGACTCTGCTGGGGACACATAGAAGTTGACCTATTGCTGGTCCACCTTCCCTAAGCGATTCTCTCCTAGCGCTCTAGGATAGTTAGGTTGCTTGTGTTGCTCTATTTATTGTATTTATGATTATTATGTTGTATATATGTGCATATCTATTTGCATGCATCATACTATCATTGTGTTGTCTTCTGTACAGGTGGTTCCTCTGTTTTGGGGGGGTGTTCTGAGTGGGGCTAAAACCCAGGCCCGAGTATACACCTAGGATTAGTGTGGTCTCACGTTCGTCATTTGCTTTATCAGCATATTGTTGCAACGTGACATACCACAAGCCGGACGAGGTTCTTCTGAGTGAGCTCTTCCTTAGTGGGGTGTTCCACTTTGGTTGGGTTATCTCTTTAGGGCTGTTGACTTCGGTGACCGTTCTTTCCCGGATCTTTGGTTTAGATGATCTTACGAGAGCTACAACGGCACACCCGAAAGGGAAAACCCGTTGAGTATCTTTGCCCGATTGTCGAGACCATTATCCGCCTTAGGATAACCTGATTAGAATTTACCTGTGAGGGGAGGGTTGATTCTTACAGATGCATGTTCTGATGGTGACTTTGATGGTGACTAATGGTTCAGCTATTGATCAGAGTCCTATTTATAAGTCGGATTTATGGATTTATTTCCGAGACGCCGGAGTTCCGTCCATGGTATTTATCAGTGGGGATCCGTTTATTTCAGGATTCCCCGGGCTGGTTCAGAGGGTCTTATGGTTATCTGTTCAGAGAATCTATGGTGATGATGGTGATGTATCTTTCAGTTCCGTTTATTTCGGAATCCCTGAGTTGGATTTGTGGTTACCTATTCCCGCAGATGGTTGTGATCAGTTCAGAGACTGTGACTCAGTGCAGTGAATGTTCAGATGACTGGGAGGATGGCACTATGCATTGCATTCATTCATCAGCATCATTCACATTTTGCATTTATCTGCATCTAACACATGTTTATCCATATGCAGGGACATTCTTGATTGAGATCCTGGTTGAGAGACTTCTTTGCTCCAGACATGAGGACCGGTTTGAAAGACGATGTTGCCTACAGTTTCTTCAACCCAGAGATTGATGTGTTGAGAGATATGATAGCATTGATTACACCTGACCATGTGGGGTTGTTCCGTGAGGCATACGGTGGTATTCTGAAGTTGGTTTTCCGGCTCACAGACAGTGATAGGAGCGTCATTCATACTCTTCTCCAGTTCTATGACCCGGGTTTGAGGTGTTTCGTGTTCCCGGATTATTTATTAGGACCCTTGATGGAAGATTATGCCAGCATCCTGGGTATTTAGATCCGAGATCAGATTCCTTTCTTTGTCACTAAGGGGGAGCCTGATGTTGTTGAGATTTCTCGTGCTCTTTATTTGAGCCCGGAGGTGACCCAGGGAGGTTTGAAGGAGAAGGGAAAGTTATCCGGTTTTCATCTGAGTTTCTTGGAGGCTAAAGCCAATGAGCATGCTGTTGCGGGTAATTGGAAGACCGTCTGTGCCTTGATTGCTGTGAGCATTTATGGGATCATTATGTTTCCTAACCAGAAGAACTTTGTGGACATTAATGCCATCAGGTTGTTTGTACAGAGGAATCTCGTTCCTACTCTGATTGGAGATGTCTATTACTCGGTCCATAATCGGAACGAGAAGCGGCGTGGGGGATTGATCCGGTGTTGTGCTCAGCTATTGCACAAATGGTTCATGGGGTATTTGCCTTCCCGAGGTGCTTTTGCTTTTCTTGATCCTACGGTCAAGTGGTCAGTCAGATTGATGGGTTTACGAGCCAAGGACATAGCTTGGACTCACAACGGTATGGCGGGACGAGATTTCATATACAGTTGTGGGAGTTTTCCCAATGTGCCTCTTATAGGAGTTCAAGGTTGCATTAATTACAACCCGACGCTTCTTAGGAGACAGATGGGGTTTGCTATGGAGGTTCCTCCTCTCGAGCGCGAGATTCAGGAGTCTTTCTATTTCCCGGCTAAGGGTAATCTGACACGGTTGAGGCAAGTGTCTGGGGCATGGCGAAATATTCAGAGGAAGGGCAAGGTTCCTTTCGGCAAGGTCAACAGCAGGTCTTTTCCTCCATTTGACGATTGGCTTAGGAAGAGGATAGAGCTCACACATCTACCATTTCCTGGAGGTGATCTTTGGTGTCCTACGATTGAGGGGCCACGTTCTTCTGTCAGCATGGAAGAGTTCCTTGAGATGAAGAAAGCCAGAGATCAGCTGCAAGCAGAGAAGACTGAATTGGAGATGAGTGTTGCTAGGATTCAGATGGCTAATCAGGAGATCAAAGCGAGGATGGAAGATCAGGATAAGAGACATGCTCTTGTGGTGAAGCGCTTTGAGATAGACACCGCTTATTATGGCAAAGTCAGCCAAGCTTTAGAGTCATCCACAAGGGAGCACGACATCACCAAGGAGAGGTTGGCTAGAGCTTCGAAGGTCATTGAAGATGAGAAGAGGAGACAAATCCTTGTGAGGGATCAGAGGGACGACGGAGTCAGAACCCTTATCGCGGAATGGGAGGCAAAGCTGAAGATTAAGGAAACAGAGAATGTGAAGATCAGTGCTGAGAGAGATCATTATCTTGCAGAGAGAGATCATTATTTCAGACAGATGAAGATTCACCAGAAGGAGATAGGGAGATTGCAGCAGGAGAACACTGAGCTTAGGTTCGCGGTGAAGTTTACCAAGATGGTAGATGATGCAGAGCCTTCTGTGGGGCCTTCTTCAGTGTAGCCTCTTGTTATCATTTGTGTTGAATTACCGTCAGGCCTGTTGACGGAATTCACTTGCTTGTATTTTCTTTCTGATTCTGGAGAATTGTAATCTGACTTGTGTCAGCCTGATGTATGACTCTTGCACGTGCGGTGCACTTTTGATATGCAATGGTTATTTTCATTCAGTGATCGGTCTTCAAGCTTTATTTGCTTTCCTGTATGCACTCACATAGCACACACATGGTTGGTTGGGTGATATCTTTGCTAAATCATATATCTCTGATCTTTATGGCAAAATCAACAGATGAGATGTCAGAATATTGTCGCCGAATTATTATCTGTCTCGATGAAACCAGGATCGAAGGACAGAGTGTTCCTCATATGGATAGACATTGCATTCATGCATGAACCATAATAACTTGTCTTTTGTTTTGCAGGTGTCAGTTTCTAACATGATTGATTGACACAGGAATGACGAATCTCCCCAACGCCGACCTTCTCGAATTAAAAGAGATGATAAGGGAGTTGTCCAATGTTGTACGAGGGCTCGCCAAGGGGCAGAAAGCGATCACCGAGAAGGTGGAGAGGATTGAAAACTGGCTGAGAATGGGGGAAACCCAGGGAGATGCTCTGTCGTCTGGAGTAAAGAAGCCCTCTGGCGGTATTCAGCACAAGAAGGAGGTTGAGTCAAGTGATGGGCATGCCAAAAGGGGTAAAGATCGTTATCACCCGTATGCTGCTGCATTGACTATTCCTGCTGGTAATTCATCTGTACTACAGCAGCGGCAGTCACCTCCATAGAGAACACAGAAAGCTGGGTGCCAAGTGAGAAGAAGGACGACAGATCGTCATTTTAATAAGCCGCCCGTGACTTATGCCTCTCTGTTTAAAAGGTTGATGGATCTCGGGTTGGTGCAGCCAAGGACATTGGTTCCAGGGAAACCGGATCAGAGGCTTGCAAGTTATGATGAGAATGTCAGGTGCGAGTTCCATGCTGGTGCACCCGGACATCACATTGAGGGGTGTAAAACTTTTAAGCATGTCGTTCAAGATTTGGTGGATTCTAAAGCCATCAATTTTGCACTGATGTCGGATGTTAATACTAACCCCATGCCGATGCATGGCCCTATGGGGGTGAATGTGATGTCCAAAGACAAGAGGAAAATGGATGAAACGAATGGGGATCAGTTAAAGATTCCAAGGTCTGTGGTCCAGAAGCATCTGATGAAGAGTGGGGCTTTCCCTGGTGTTGATAACTGTTGTGCGGCTGTCGCCACAAATGGGCGTGCAATGATGAGGGAAATAATTCAAGGAATGATTGAACTAGGAATGGACGATGTAAGATGTAAAGCACCCAGTCTGGCAGTTGAAACCGTCAAGGTGAAGAACGCCATTCTTGTTGAGAAAGAGAAGAAGCTGTCCATTTCTTCTTACAAACAAGCCCTAGAAGTGGTGAAGAATAGAGAGGCCCAAGGTTGGGGAAAAATCATAGACATTATGGTGAAGGCGGATATGTTTGGGGTTGGCTATCAGCCAGATCAAGACTTGTTTGGGCAAAACAGAGGATGTCGCCCACCGTTCACATTCGTCAGTGCTGGAATGTTGGATCCAGGTCACGCCTGTACAGTAGGAGGAGAGATTGACAGTGACTGTGAACTGGACTCGTGGATAAAAGCGTGCGTACCAGGGAACTGGAAGGCCTCAAAGATCATCACTGTCACTCATCCGGAAGAGTAATATTTTCTGTTTTCAATTCTGTTTGCATGAAAACCGTACGTTTTTCCCGAAACGTAATGGTCCATTGTAAGGGCCATATCATATGTTTCATTGTGCAACGTTTTGCATCATTAATAAATGAATGTTTTTCACATTAAAAGCGGTGTTCCTTGTTTTTCATTTATTTTTGCAGTTTTAAAAAAAAAACAAATAAAAATGGCAATGTTTTTCTTTCCTTCTGATTGGTTTCGTTCCGACTTTCGTATGCTCCGGATCTCATTGATAACAATTCGGTTACACCTCATATGACTTCGACAATCCGATCTATCATGCCAAAGAAGAAGGCAAAGAAGATTGTGATCTGCTGGAATTAGCCAGGTTATTGAAATAAGAGGAGAAGGTGATTCAGCTGCACGAATGGCGAGTTGAGCTTGTTAACCTGTATACTGCCGAGGTCAGAAAGGAAATGAAAATTGGGGCCGCTTCAGAGGCGAGTCGAGAGCAGAATGGTAGCCCTGTGGAAAGAGCATGTGGATACCTTCGCCTGGTCGTGTCAGGATATGCCAGGGTCGGATACCAATGTCGTTGTGCACAAGCTATCATGGAGAGGAGATTGTCCTCTAGTGAAGCAGAACGCCGGTGCTACTTATCAAAGAGCCATGGTGATTTTGTTTCATGATATGATTCATCATGAAATTGAATGCTATGTTGATGACATGATAGCAAAGTCCCAAACAGAAGAGGGGCATCTGGCAGATCTGGCCAAGCTGAGTGAACTGGTTGAGACAGTTCAAACTGAGGTTGAATTCAAATAAGTGCACTTTCAGAGTGCGATCCGGTAAGATGTTGGGGTTCATTGTAAGAGAGGAATAGAGGTTGATCCTGCTTAACAAAAAAAAATACAAGAAATGCCTGAACCGAGAACGGAAAGAGAGGTTCGTGGTCTCCTAGGTAGATTGAACTACATGTCACGGTTCGTATCTCACCTAACAGCCACGTAGGAACCCATTCAAGAAAAGATCAAACGGTCAGGTGGAATAATGGTTGCCAAGGGGCATTGAGAAATAAAAGAATAAGTTGCAGGAGCTTCCGATTCTGTTACCTCCCTATGGAAAGAGACTGTTAATCTGTACTCGACGGTCCTCGAGGGGTCTATGAGGTGTGTACTGGGGCAGCATGACGAGTCTGGTCGAAAAGAGCATGCAATTTACCTTAGCAAAAATTTTACCGACTGTGAAACAATACATTCACTGTTCGAGAAAACTTGATGTACTTTGGCATATGCTGGTTCATACCACTTTGCGGATTTCCAAGATGGACCCGATCAAGTATGTGTATGAGAAGCCAACATTGACCAGACGGGTTGCGAGAGAGCAAAAGAATGTTGACTGATTTGTGATACTCTCAGAAGGCAATCAAGGGGTGTATTGTCTGATTATCTCGCCCTGCAACCCATTGAGGATTATCAACTGAGGAAGTTTGAGTTCCCTGATGAGGACATCTCGAGGTGCTCAAATCGAAAGATTGTGAGGAACCAATCCCGGAGGAGGGGCCTGACCCTAAATCCGAACGGATTCTGATGTCTGATGGGGGAAGTTTAATATGGATGAGTTTGTGCTGCTTTGGTTACGCCAAAGGGACCCCACCTTTCTTTTGTTGCCCGGATAACATTTGAATGCACCGACGGTGTGATTGAGTATGAAGCTGGTATCCTGGGTATCGAACCTCGGTGCGTGCATCTACTGGGGCAAAGCCTTTCTCGTTGGTATATGGAATGGAAGCCGTGCTACCGGTTGAGGTTCAAATTCCCTCTTTGAGAGTCCTGATGGACGTGAAATTGCAAGAGGCTGAATGGGTAAGGACCCAGTATGAGGAATTAAGCCTGATTGAGGAAAAGAGGTTGGCGGCCATCTGTCATGGACAGTTATACCAGCAAAGGATGAAGCGTGCTTTTGACCGAAATGTGCGACCTCGTGTGTATCACGTGGGTGATATGGTGCTGAAAAGGATCCTTCCTCCTCAAAACGGTCGAAGGGGCAAATGGACACCCAATTATGAAGGTTCATTCGTGGTCAAGAAGGTTTTCTCTGGTGGAGCCTTGTTGTTAACGACCATGGATGGCGAGGATTTTCCCTGTGAATGCGGACGCAGTTAAAAAACACTTCGTATAAAGAGACCCGTTGGACGAAAAGAATAAAATAGTCCAGGAAAAAAATGGGCATCCCGGCGAACCGAAAAAATGAAAAGGTTCGGGCAAAAATTAGGGACAAAAGGAAAAAGAACTGTACACCCGGCAAGTCGAAAACCTGAAAAGGCGACTTGGGCAAAAAAGGGTATCCCGGTGGACTGAAAACCCGAAAGGGCGGTCCAGGAAAAAGAGGGATTGAAACGAACAACTGCGTCTAGCATGATCGTTTGCGCTTTAGTTAAGGCACGTGGATAATCCTCGGTAGGGATCGGTTGGAAGCGTCTTGTTCAGAAGGCAGAAAGCACGGAGAGTCTGAGGACATATGGGGTGTAACCGAATTGGAACTCGATGAGATCGAGGTTCCACATTGCCATTAGGATAGATTTTTCCTTTTGTGCGTAATTACCTCTTTTCAGGAATTGCTTCCTTTGTATTGCTCAGTTTTGAGCCACACTTTTTCAGTCAATAAAATGCATATTCAGTCAAATAATTTTGTTTTTGTTTTCATTATCGCTTTGATTGCAAAAACATCCAGTTATTTTTGATAAAGAATCTTTGCATTTTTAGACATACAGGTCCCTTCCAATGCATGCTTATAAGATTGAAAATTTGAAATCTTATTCGGTAGGTTGAGTGACCCAAGTGTTGAAATCTTGACACGCCTAGGGCACGTGTTTATCTAACGATCTCTTTTGCAGGTGCTGTTAGATATTTTCACTCACTTGCAGGTTGTGATGTGGAAGCTTTTGATAAAAGAATCCCCGCAGAGACCAATCAGGGACGAATGAATTGAAGAATGGTGAAAAGGCGACGAGAGACGTACGACGATCTTGGATATTAATCAAGAAGACTCTTCAAAGTCTGAAGATTGGAAAGTCTGTATGAATCCCAGGAGTTCGATCGCCGTGGAGTACGGAGACGTCAGGAATACAAGGTGATGAATCAGAAAAGTCCAGACGAGTCTGGGAGTTCTCAAAATTGGAAAGCTGACATTGGATTTGGAGGGTGAATGCCCTGGTTCGACGAGTCGACGGGTGTTCAGTGCCAGATTTTCCTTGTTTCCCCAAGAAGAGTTGGGATTGTTACCTCCCCAGCAGATTCAAGGTCTGTGATTTCCCTAGAAGGGTTGGGATGGTTATCTCCCCCAGCAGGTTGGAGATCGGTGTTTCCTCAGTAGCCGGGCCTGAAGGTTGTTGTTTCCCAACGGAGGTATCTGTGGGTGGTGGTTTCCCCAAGCAAAGTCGGGATTGTTGTATCCGCAGCAAGTCAAAGACCGTTGTTTCCACACAGCGTGCGTTGGTGGTTCTTTCCCCAGCGAAGTCCCCAAGCGGATCGGGTGCAGAGGAGGTTATTCCTGGTAAGGGTGGCCTATTTCCCAGCAGCAGTGTTATTCCCCAGCAGGGTGGAGATCGGAGTGTTGGCAAGTTCCTCAGCAGAGTGCCTCGAGCTCCCCAGAAGAGTTCCTTGAAGGGGATACCTTTTATGCATTCATCATGTAGATAAGCATAGCATATTGCATAATAAATCGCGTAGCATTTCCATGATTATGGAGCATTACGCTGAAAAAAATCATGCATCATCATTACAAGCATACGCTAGTCTCGAGCCGTGGTTACCGTTTGAGATTTGGTTTCGCCAGTGGGTGAAGATGCTACTCAAGCCGTGGTTACCGTTTGAGGAATGGTTTCGCTAGTTGGAAAATTAGTAGTATTGCAAGCATCAGCGACTCGAGCCGTGGTTACCGCTTGAGATTTGGTTTCGCCGGATGGTGAAGATGTTACTCTGAGGAGTTTAGCATCATAACGTCAGATCAGCAATGTTCCCCAGTAGTACGATACTAGAGGAAACTTTTCCGACGGACAGAGATGGAAATGAAGATCACGATCAGCGCGACTCGAGCCGTGGTTACCGCTTGAGATTTGGTTTCGCCGGATGGTGAAGATGTTACTCTGAGGAGTTTAGCATCATGACGTCAGATCAGCAATGTTCCCCAGTAGTACGATACTGGAGGAAACTTTTCCGTCGGACAGAGATGGAAATGAAGATCGCGATCAGCGCGACTCGAGCCGTGGTTACCGCTTGAGATTTGGTTTCGCCAGATGGTGAAGATGTTACTCTGAGGAGTTTAGCATCATGACGTCAGATCAGCAATGTTCCCCAGTAGTACGATACTAGAGGAAACTTTTCCGTCGGACAGAGATGGAAATGAAGATCGCGATCAACACGACTCGAGCCGTGGTTACTGCTTGAGATTTGGTTTCGCCGGATGGTGAAGATGTTACTCTGAGGAGTTTAGCATCATGACGTCAGATTAGCAATGTTCCCCAGTAGTACGATACTGGAGGAAACTTTTCCGTCGGGCGGAGATGGAAATAAAATCAAAGGACGTTACGCGATCAGCGCGAAAGGGGGTTTCAATTGGAGAAAGGGAAGTGATGAGGCATTTTCTGGAGAACGGGGTCCAAATGGAGAAAGGGAGACACAGGGTGTTTTCTGGAGAACGGGGTTCACAATGGCGATCACGAGTTATCGTCAGGCGACTGGGGTTCAAAATGGAGAGCGGGGTTCATTATTTGGCAAACAAGGCAACTATGGAGTTGTCGAGGTTCAACCGCGGTGATCCGGGATCATACGCAAGAAAATGTTTGTTCGGGGTTCAAGAAAAGCAAAAAATGAAAAGAGATTATCATCAGAAAGTTTCGGGGTTCAAGAAAAGCAGAAAAAAAAGTGATAATAATCCCCAGCGGATGTGGTGTTCAGGCCATGGTATCCCTGTGTTACCATTTATTTTGGTATCCAGGTCGACATTTCTGTTTCGGTGTTCAAGCCAACTTTCTCCGTACCAGACGGGTTTTTCTCTCAAGATTGCTTCTTCGCCAATTCTGACAGGCATTGTTGATTATTTTCCCATCAGAGTGCAAATTGTTCGTCTGTTCTTGGTATTCAATCACTCCTCATCCTGATCATCTAAAAGCCGAGGCTATTCATATCGACAGGTTCACAGTGGATTGAATAGGGGCAGCTGTAACACCTCAAAATTTGCCCTCCTCTCTTGGGACTAGATTTGCATATTGCGTTTCATTTTGTAGGACATTAGTCATTGCATATTTGCATATCATGTGGAGACAATAAGCAAGTCATCCTCCCAAGTCTTGTTCAGAAGATAAAGAGGTTAAGAGATTCAAGCCTGGGGGTCTCAAGGATTGATCACTAATCATCTGAGGGTTTGTGCTTCAATTAGGGTTTCTTGGTTCCTCAAGGAGATTGGGTATTATCTTGGTTGAAGTGGTACACCATCACCATGGATACATCATCATCACCAAGAGGTTCATTATTCCTGATCAAGCTTCCTTGGGATTAGGGTTTTGACCTCTGGTCAACCCTAATCAGTTGTATTGTGCCAATCAGGGTTTGTCAAAGAGAGGAGGTCTTCATTAAGGTGGGGATCATCACATGGTTTTAATGAGCTTGTATAAGCTAGGGTTTCATTTTGGAGCCATTTCATCAGAGATTGAGGCTCAAATTCATCTGTGCATGATCAAGTCATCTATCAACTGAAAAAGTCAACTGTGCATTCAATCATGGATTTGGAGGTGGGAGATGGTTAGAGAGGCTTCATTCATGTCCATACAAGTCTCATTTGACATTTCAAACATCAACAATGGAGAATTTGAGGTCAGATGAAAAGTTTCCAAAAATAGAAAGTGACTTGTAATTCAAAATTACCAAAAATGGAAAGGTTTTCTCCTCAAGATTACATCCCCAAAAATGCTTCAAATGAAATTTTGCCTAACATGAAAGTTGAAGATCATGCTCTCACCTTTCCAAAAAGTCCAAGAACATGAATTTCTCATGTATGGTTAAGAAGATACGGATCAATCTTGGTCAAGATAATTTGAACTTCACAAGTGCATAACTTTTGAACCATAAGGCCAATTGAAGTGGTTCTTTTTGCAACATTCTTGTTTTGACATGAGCATCACATACCATGCACTTTGATCATAAATTTTTTGGCATTTGAAATTTGGAGGGAAAATTACAATTTGAAAAATATGCATTGCTTTCACTTCCAATCACTTGTCTTGGCTCTTAAACAACATTTCAAGTGGATTTGGCACAAATTTCGTGTAGTGTAGCATCCATTGCATGCACATGAGGTGAATTGGACAATTTGCAAAACACCTTCATTTTCACTAATTACTTTGGCATTGCTTAATCATGATTAGCAAGAATCATTAACAGACTATATAAAAGCATAATCATAACTGTTTTTGTGATTAACATAACAGAATTCTGAGATCTAGATCTAGTTTCACAAATCTTCACAATTTTTTCTCTAATTTTTTCTTCAAAATTCTTCACAAACCTTGCCTAGTTCTTGATCTATCCTTGATCCATAAGCATATTTGAGTGTGTTGGAAGCAAGATTTCAAGGATTTTGTGCTGGTTTTGGAACTGTTGCAACATTCATCCATTCATGGCAGTTGAGGATTTGAGCCATAGCAAGCACGATTGAGCATTGAACTTTCCTTCATTACATTTTACAAGCATTGGAGAGCAACTGTTTGGACATTACAAAGCCTGAAAGCCTCGATTTCACTTCTGTACTTCAATTAAGGTACATTAGTTGCTATAGTTCATTGTGAAGTTGCTTTTGCTGTTGCTTGGTTGCTTAACCAATTGAGGTATAACTCACTGACTCCATGTAGTCTGGAAGACCTGTCCTGTTACTTGGGAAGGCACCTGTCTGAAGCCCTCCTTAAGAGGCAATGCTTGTGTTTGTTTATGTTTGTGCCAAGCAGGAAAAGACCTTTGATAAGGCAATTGGCAGATAAAAGAGATGTGCAATCCATCTCCTGCTATTCAGTTGAGTCATCCCTTTGCTCACACACCTTGTGTTGATGCATTGTGGATATTAACCCAAGATCTATGTTGAGTCAGTCATATGTGTAGAAGGGTTACAACTTTCTGAACTCCCACACCTTCTATTTGAGTCAAGCTCTCCCAGGCCAGGGATAAGAGCTGTGAGGCACACCCCTCACTTCCCATTTCATCTGCTTCACCCTAACTCTCAATGTTAGGGTTAAGAGCTAACATCACCCGATTCCAGTTGGCTTGTGTTTCACAGCCTAACCTTGTGTGAGCCCACTTTGTTTGTATATAGTGTGTGCTAATTGTGTGTATGTTTTCTTTGTTTTGATTGTGCTGATTAAGATAGCTTGTTGCCTGTGCAAGTTAGATAGAAAACTCAACCTAGGACCATTGTGGATTACATGATAACTATTAGGCTCGAATCAGTCTCCCTTCTAGTTGGTCATTTCCCAGTCTCTGGTTAGGAGAAAGTTTCTCCCCTGTTCAGGGGAACTACGTTGCCCTGATCCTCATGTTAGATGAGGTACGTAGGCAGGAGATCGTACGAGATCTCTCCGGGCACCCTTTTTCTTTTCTGTGTGTGTTTGCTTGACAGTTAGCAGGCTCGAGTACCAGACTCCCTATTATCTTATTTGTTCAACTTTTTTGTTGCTTTTGACGACTCAGCGTCCGGTTAATCTCTTGCTTGTGTGGAGTCTGACGTAAGTCCAGCGATTGGCAGTCGGTTTCCTGTGTGCGTTTGTCGGTTCGGAGTCTGATGTAAGTCCAGCGATTGGCATTCGGTTTCCATGTTTTCCTGTTTGTGTTGAGTCTGACGTAAGTCCAGCGATTGGTAGTCGGTTTCTTGTGTGGGTTTTGTTTGGCGTGCGTGAGCCGAACTACGGTAGCTCTGATTCTCATTCCAGATGAGATACGTAGGCATAGGATGCGATATCCTAGCGAGCCCTTTCCCCTCTTATCCCACCTGTGTTGTTTCCGGTGTGTGTGTGTGATGTTTGTGAGCAGTGTTTAGCAACCTTTCTTCTATTCTTTTGAGCGTGGATCCCGTCGAGTACGACGGATGCGTAGGGGTGCTAATACCTTACCTTCGCATAACCGACTCCCGATCCCATCTCTCTTTGGTCGCGAGACCATGTCTTTTCCAGGTTTACTTCGAGCGTTTCCTGTCCCTCTTTTGGGATAAATAACGCACGGTGGCGGCTCTGTTTGTTTTTGTTTTAGCCCGCCGATTGTTTTTCGCGGATTCGACAAGGTGGATATTAAAATCTTCCAATACCCCGACATAACAATGAAAATATTCATATTTAACTCCCCTAGGATGAGCTATGCAAACATATTCCCCTTGAATACAAAACTCCAAAATAACATCGTCTTCATTCCCAATAGAAGATACATTCTTCAAAGACCGAAGTTTAGCCATCTTCACCTCGTCTATGGAACTGAGATCGTAACTCATTATTTCTTGATCAAATGACTCTATAATCTTCACCAGCACCTCTACGGATGAACCTGGTAAAAAAGAGTCAGAAACAGAATCGCTAAAAGAGGCGAAAATATCATTGAAAGCCTCATTTACAATACGATCGAAGTCAGCCTGAGTTAGAGTATCTCTACATCCTCTCACATAAAAATCCCAAAGATATTTTATTTCGCGAGCACTCAAAGTTCTTAATGCTTTTGTATTCTTGTCACATGTATCAACAATAGTCATTGAATAAAAGAATGCCGAAGCGGAAAGAAAATATACATGGTCTTGAAGAACGAACGAGAACTCTGAAAATTGCTTAGAAGAGAGAAAGACTTATTCCAGCGAATGATAAACCGGAAGACAAAGAGGTGATTTTAATTAGGATAAAATCTTCTTAAAAGGATTTAAAAAGTATGGAACGCTTCAGATCATTGAGAGGGAACAAATTTCCATAAAAATCATGATTACTAAAGAAGGAGAAAATCTGATGAAGATGCATTGTCATGATTAAAGACACGTCACCACAAACAAACATCACGATGTAAGTGGATTGGAGAGAACTTAAAAATAAATTTCCGGGCTTCTTTTGTCTTAGCACTTCAATCTTTTAGATCTCATGCTCGGGGGGCTTATGTACATCCCGGGAAATTAGTTGACCAACCGAGATATGAGGTCGACAAAGCTTATTTTAGCACATGAGTTCTTTAAGACCAAGTTGGCACGATAACCGAGTATGGTAGGGTTAGTAGATCGGATAGTTGGGTTGTCATCCACCAATCAGAATCCGGCTAAGACATCAGATCTACTAATTAGAATCTGGTTAGGGTATTCGAGTAAGCAAGGTGGAGTCGACCTCCCATAAAGCCGAGAATGGTCGAAATAGTACAAGTCTGATCCGATGACAAGGTCAAGATGTCATTTGAAGGGTCATAAGAAATAGTGACAGGATGATACATTATGGTAGGGAGTTATAATAAGTGAAGAGGCAGATATTACATGACAATTATAAAGGCGATAAACGTTATTGATAGATGAATTTATGAAGGATATGGAGAGTCAAGCAAAATGGGGAGAGAAGGAGGTGGAGACCTATAAATAAGAGGATGTTTTGAAGATAAAGGATAAGCAAAAACGATACAAACGCACATAAGAGACACCTCAACCATTCATTTTAGGCTCTCCTTAACTTAAAACAAGGAAATCAATCTTTTAGTATTTTTTTAGAAAAAAAAAAAAAGCAAACTCCTCATTCACTACTTCAAAAGGACCTTCAATCTTTGATCAATTTTGTTTCTCTGATGGAACATAAACTATACTTTATTATTGAATATTTAAAACATAAAACTATTTAAAATAAAATAAGAAAACCAATAATCACTTTTATATATGAATCATACAGGGAATCTAGATTGTGCATGCAAGGTTATGTTGGGAGCTTAAATCAAAGAAGCTAATCATATGTTCGTTGATAACAAAGATTGTTCCGGTGTTTTTTTAGTTAATTACAAAATATAAAGATTGTGTACAGTGCACTGAAAGATTTCTCTTTCAATAATTTGTCAACCATCAATGTATCAATGCATTACATTAACATAAAGTAAATATATGTCCTTGCAGTTGCAGTCAAAGTACATATGAAACCGAAAAAATGACGCATTTAGCGCCAGGATAACTTAACCGTGTAGTGAAAGCTGATTAATGGCCAAACTAGCCTAGATTATTGATGCAGTACTTTTCGTATAGGGAATAAAGATTACAAAATCATTATTGATTATTGATTCATATTTGTGGATTTGTGTTTAGGTTAAGGGTTTCTAAAACGAGGTTGGAGTACATTTTTGTTTTTATCTATTTGTTGGAAGGTAGAAGGCAAGTGTAGAATATATGTAGTTGGTACTGTAGGACCTCCACATGGAACCTCGAGCAGTGTGATAATCTGGTTGGCATAATGGGCTTTGTGGCCCGAAACAACCCTAATATTCATATGATCCAATGGTATTTGGGGGCCACCACAACAGTCAGTAATTTAAATATATATATATATATATATATATATATATATATATATATATATATATATATATATATATATATATATATATATATATATATATTAGTTAGTTAGTTA
Organism: Lathyrus oleraceus; assembly: GCF_024323335.1. Taxonomy (NCBI): domain Eukaryota; kingdom Viridiplantae; phylum Streptophyta; class Magnoliopsida; order Fabales; family Fabaceae; genus Lathyrus; species Lathyrus oleraceus. The sequence continues at coordinate 89,304,846 of NC_066584.1, forward strand.
GTTAGTTAGACTCCTGAAATGATGTTGGAAGTCTTTGGTACGGCGGAACATGTGGATGTACCTTAAGTCTTGCTCATACGGATATATACACCTCTGTGTCAAATAACTATTAGGCTTCCTTTGGTAAATAGACGGGTCTCTCTCATTGGACCTTTTGCCGACTAAGAACAATTGCCTCTCTCATTGGACCTTTTTGTGTTTGGCAAGACCTTCGGTCTTGTGCCTACGTACCTACATAAAAATGAGGGATCAAAACCTCGTAGTTCGTGATACAAATTTCAAAGTGGATGCATTGCTTTTAATAAAAGTTAAGTTTGAAAGGCACAAGGGCCTAAAAATGGTTTGAATGAGTTATTTCTTTTTGGTTTTTTTGAAAGTTTAAGTCAAGTATGGTTTAGTTTATTTACAAGTTTGATTTAAGAAAAGAAGTTTGAAAATACAATGGTATAAGGCCAAAGTTTCTATCTTTTTGCAAAGTGGTCAAAGTTTTGGAACAAAATAAGTTCAATCAAAGAAGATTTTTTTTAAAAAGGGGGAGAGATTTTGAAATTAAAGAAATGGGGAGAAGATGAAGAGACTAATCCTATGCACAAAATTAAAAGTTAAGAGTTGGAAAGATCTGACCAAATGGGTAGCAATCCAATAGACAAGAATGTTAATAGAAACCCAGAATTCCCTTGGACTTTTAGAATCAAGCAACACACAAATGTACAATTATATTATCTTGAAGAGCAAGGCATCAAATAAAGATAGCCACATCCAAGCTTATCCATTCCATGATCTTCTTCAAAATAGCCCATGTAGCAGATGAATTTCAGAAGTCACAGGTTCAAAATAACAGCTTCACAATGATCATGTTGCAGATGAACTCAGAGATATCTTGAATGATGTATCAGATGAAGTTTCAAATTGCAAGCAATTGGTTTCTCAATAAGTTGGCATTGGCCAAGTCCTTTAGCATAGGAATGTTGCCTAAGTTCTAAATCCATTTGTCCAAGATCAAGCCAACAGTCCACAAAAATTCTTTTTAGGGTTTTTGTTGTTATTATGTACATTAATGGTCAAAGACCACACAAACAAGCAAAGTATACACAAACAAAATATCACATAATATGGTCCAAGTGGACAAAGTGAAAATTGCATTAACATAAACAATTAGAATGATATGAACAATGGCAAATGTATAAAAGCTATAATTAAATGACATTAAAGTAAATGACTTGAAAATAAAAGTTAGTTGTTAATAGGTTAGAAGTTAGTATTGTTTTGTTTTTGCTTTTCATTCTTAGACATTCTTTGGAGAACACTCAATCCACTTATCACAAGCATGGATCCTTGAGCCAAGACATCTTCCAAAGGAAGGAAAAAAGACCAAGTTTCCACACAATACCATGAAAGAGGGGAGACTTACAATCTCACTAACTAGAATGCTATGCCTTTTATGTCACAAATTTAGCGATATGTTAAGCAATTGTAATTGGACTTATGTAGAAGTCATAACTATTTAAGGTCGGGCAATATAATTTTGTTGTTAATGCATGTTAGAGACATAGTATTATGGACTATGCTCATGAAACATGCCACACACAAAAAGAATATGCAAAAGGTGTGGCCTGATCTCATCCATACTCATGTTAATTTTTCAATCAACTAACTTTAAGATTTGAGATATCATAGGCCAAAATGAGATGAATGCATAAAGAAAGGGAATGAGATGAAGAGGGAAGGGAATGGATCAAAACTCAAATTGATCAAAGGAGGACTTTTACCAAATTAATATCATCCATTCATTTTGGGAGATGGAATGTACATTCCATCAATCCCCTAAATCCAATGATATTAATTTGACAAAGTCAAATCAACCTTGACCAAGGCCCAACAACAAGACTCAAACACAAACAAGTCATCACAATTGGTCAACAAAATTATTTGGCATTTATTCAAATTAAAAAAATTAAAATAAGGCATTAAAATTACAGAATTTTTGAAGAATTAAAAGTATTTTTAAACAATTAAATACAAATGAAAAATCAATTAAATCATGAAAAATATTAAAAATGATCCAATTTTTTTTTAATTAGAATATGAAAGAGGAATTTTTTTGAATTTTTTTGGTGAAACTCTCATATTTTTTGGATCAATATTAAAATTAATATGAATTAATGAAAATAAAGCAATTAAAATGAAATTCAAATAATCAGAAAAAACGTGGATCACTTGATCTCCCTCATTAATTGAGGTGGCAAATCAAGTGGCCACCAGCGCGCGTTCCATGGTAGACTTGAGTCAACACGGCACAGGCATAGTAATTAGAAACAACGCACGGGATTAAAACAATTTAAAAGAGATCAATGGCTCTGAACCGTGCCAACACATCACCTGCGTCCAAAGGCCGGTCATCTTCTCCGGTGACCCTGGTCGGACTGGTTCACTCATCACCATCAAGAAAATGAAAAAGGAGGACACGATCTGAAAGAAAAAATGGCATAGAGCACGAATCTGACCTCAATTTTAACTAACTCCTCACATATAGAAAGATATGTGGAGTTGAATTTTGAGGTGTGTCAACTGAGTTGCTTCGATTTGACCTCTAAGCAAGTCAATTTTCTTGCCTACATTGGTAGGACTTCAGACAACCAAAGAATCAAGAGAATTGAGCAAGATTGAGAGAGAATCGAATAGATGAAATTTTCTAGAAAATGCCTTCAATGCAGGTCTGGATTCAATGGTTCTTATGCTTGCAGAAGTAGAATGAAATGCACAGAAGGTCTTGGATCCCTGGAGTTTTGAATCTCAAAACAGTGAGATTCAAACTCAATTTCAAGATGAAATTCTCAGAATTATCCTCTTAAATGGAAGGGTTAGGGGTTTAGGATTAAAGCTGGCGCGAATGTGTGTTGAATTCTAAGCATATGGAGCTCTATTTATAGTTGGATCATGTGATATTTGCACCTTCCAAATCACTCTCCAAAATTGGCAATGAGTGATGCATGGGTGCATGGGTGTGTATAGGCCCATGAGATCATTTCTTTAGGTCCACAAATGAGTGTGAGAGAGTCTGAAATTAACTTGGATTGCAAGGCAAGTGTACATGGAAACTTTAAGTTTGAACTTTGCCAAATGATGATACCATGTTCAATCCATGTGAAGCCTATTCAATTCTTATCCAAAATGGATGAACTTGAACTTTTTGGAAAGGTGAGATCAAGAGGAACAACTTTCATGTTCAACACTTTTCCATTTGAAGCTTGTATCATGATGAATTTTGAGGTGGAAGTTTGTAAATTTCAACATGTTGAAAGGTTTTCCAAGTGTCAAGCCATATATCTCAATATTCCACCTTACTTAACTTTTTATGTGAGCTTCAAATGAGAAAAGTGTCTTCATCAATGTTGTAGATATGTCAAATACCTTCAAAATGGTCACTACTTTCATGTAATTTGAATTTTAAATGATAGAGTTATGCATTTTTGAAGTTTGGAAAAATGACTTGTTCAATGGTATAGGTCAAAAGTGACCTATAATGTAACCTCATATCACATGCTCATAAAAAGTTGAATGATCTCTCACTCCAAGCATCAAACTTGAAGTAGACATATTGAATTTGATTGTACAACTTGGAAATATTTCATCTCATAAAAATTGAGCAAGTTATGGCCTTGGGAAGTTGACTTTCAAATAAGGGTTTAGACAAAATGACCTATAATGTTTCAACATAGAAAATAATTTTCCAAGCAAAACTAGATCTAGGTCTCTACATGAAAGGTTTTTGGAATGTCATTTATAGTAAGTTTTCTCTTGGAACCATTTTCATATGGTTAAAATTGTAGGAGATAGGGTCTAGGGAGATCCAGTTTTGATCAGATGAATTCATCTGGCCAACCACCATCAACCAACTTGCTAAAATTCAATTCTCTTGACTTTCTAGGCTCATGGTAGATCATATATACATAAGGATATGAATTTTGAAGTTTCCCTTAAGAAATTTGATCAATTGGTGAGATAGCTTGTTGGAGAAGTTACTTAAGATACCCAGTCAAATTAGGGTTTCCAAGGCAAATCACCCTCAAACTCTTGAAGAATGCTTGATCAAAATAACATGTAGATATCATTAGGACTTATATATGATGCTTGTGACCATCCTTGGATAAATCCATGGTTGTGTTCTTTGTTCATGAGGGTCTCAAACCCTAGATGTGAACTTGATAGATCAATGGGATCATGCCCTACCTACAAAAGAGTTAGGCAAATACAAAGACATATTTTTGGTATTTTGGTTAGTGAAAATGATAAAATACAAGTATGATAGAATCATATAGTGCTTGGTGATCTCTCCCAAAACAAACCCAATGAAAAGGGGTTAGGAGGATGCCAAAGTATGATCTCAATGCTAATGCTTTTGATGAAATTGCATGAGGGATCTTAGGGTCAAAATTGGGGTCTTACAAGAGCCATTCGGTGTACTTTGCTTCTAAGATGAAGTTGACATCTAAAAATGCTTGAACTGTTTTAGCTACTGCATCAGCATTCTCAATGGATTGGCGCCTCCTTAGCTGGGAGATGTATCGGGCTTCAAGATTGACGTTTAACTTGTGTCAAGCCATGCTCGGGTCAATATCGAGCATTTCTTGTGGTGAAATGCAAAAAAAGTCAATGTTGGCTTTAAGGAATATGTTAAGCCATTCTCTTTCTTCGATTGGGAGAGCAACTTCTATATTTCCTTACTGGGAAGGATTGTCATCGAGCAGGATAACTTCAAAATCTCCATCCAACATTGCCCTTAAATTCTTTTCCATAGCGAGTTGACACATGTTCTTCTTCACCGAAATCTACTTCTAGGGTGTCGAGATAGGACACATAAACTTGCTATGAGGGTGTAAAATCTTCTGAGTATTGCTTTGTGGATCCAACGAGCATCGTGCAGGTCAATAACAATGGTAACTAGTTGGGTTCTCTATTTGTGGTACTTTATCTTGAGGTGGACTGGGGATGACACTGAATTCAACTTGTTAAGAAAGGTCAGCCGAAGATGCAATTGAAGGTGCTCTCACAAGGAACTATCAATAAGTGTATACTTGCGCTTATTTCTTCCTCCCCTACACTGAGTGAAACTGTTATGTTGGGTCTTCATATGATTTTAGATCTTGCATCCGTAGACCTAATCTTTTGAAGATCTTCAAGTGCAACAAGATACACGAATTTTTGTTTTCTACAAGGAGACCTGATACAATATGGTTATCTATGATGGATGTTACAACCAATAAGAATATATCATTAAAAATCTCATCTACCTTCTCGTGGTCACCAAAGCCTAGCGACAGGCTATCGCCCCTCTCTCTTTGATTTATGTTTCATACCAGGTTGAGTTCATCATGAGAAGATATTATTGCCTCGATGATGTCTCTCGGATATCATCGACCATAAAACATCTGTGCAACTCCAAACTAGGTCATTCAGAGGTGTGTGAGGGATCCGAATCAGGAGTTACTTTTTCCATTTGAAGGCCATATATAGCGATATGAATTTAAATCAAATAGGATCTAATCATGGAGTTTTGTGAGAATGATTAGTCAATTCCCATAGATGGCGTCACTACTCTGAATTAGAATCTAAATTATGCTCAGATTATAGTGTTGGACTCTTGATGCATTGCTGCAAATCTATGGTATGGCGGAACACGAGGGTGGACTTTAAGGGTTAACATTCCAACACACATGTTAACTAATGATTCCAAAAATATGGTAGAGTAAAGTATAAAACGTATGTGTGTACCTTAATTCTTGCATATTTGGACATGTATATTTCTTGGTAAAATAGCTATTGGACTTCTTTTGATATAATAATTGAGCCTCTCTCATCGGCCTTTGGTTGGTCCATTATATATATATATATATATATATATATATATATATATATATATATATATATATATATATATATATATATATATATATATATATATATAACGTTAGAGAACTAGGATTGGTTGTAGAATCGGTGGTTGCGAAGGACAACGGTTGATTTGAGCTTCTAATGTGGAGGAGGAGGGGCTTAACTAAAAGGCTAGCACTCAAATGCTCAAGTCAGTATGTGAAAAAGAAGAGTGACTGAAATTTGAATTTGAATTTGTGTATCTGAATTCTTCACATTGTATTCTTTACATAGTAGAGTGGTTATAACAACCTATTATTTTTTAGGAGTGTGATGCAAAAAGCCATTGAATGTATATTAGATTTGGACCGCATGTACTCTTCCACTTGGTAGTTCCCTTGTACCGCGAGCAATCCAAACAAATTCTATCTCCCTCCGAGTTGTCGGTTGGTGGGCATTCCGTTTGGCCCAAAACGTTTTCCCCCAAGTCAGTAATTATGTGTGATAGTTCAAGGGGGTGTCGTATTTGGCTCATCCTCCGATCACTCTTTTTAGCTTGAGTGGAAAATTAAGAGAAACCATTATTGTTTCTTGAGAATTCGCGTCTTAAATATGCCTCATGCTTTGAATGTCTTTTCGGAGGTACCCTTTTGATGATATTCGTAAACTGAAACACTTGAGTGTTGCGTGTAGGTGATTTGAAGTGTTGATCGGGTATATTCTCCTTAGTATGTCATCATACGCTTTTTGAGGTGTCAATTTCTCATTTTTTTGAGGCGTTCTTTCTGTTTCAATGTATCTCCTTTCCTCCAACACTTTACTTTCTTATACTTGAAGAAAGTAGTATTCACAATGAGTCAAATGTAAAAAGAAGACGCTTATTCCTCCTTGGTAGACTATGTCTATTCCTCAACTATTTTTGTCTTTTCTCAAAAGGGATGTCTTGACGGAGCATTCTTAGACTTTGGTCACTATTCGAATTGGAGTGTCCTGACTCCAAGTGAAAGTGAGAGAAAATGTAATGAGTATGGAAATTGTGCCATCCTCTTTTACAAGTGTTTTTTCTAGATCTTAGGTGTTCGACTTCCCTTTAACAACTTTAAAACATAAGTTTTGGATCATTTGATGGTTCCTCCTTCGCAGTTGCACCCTGCAAGTTAGGCGTATGTGGGAGTATTCTAACATTAATTTGAATATTTAAAGGGGAAACCTTGTTTACCTATCTTAATTAATCTCTTCCAAGTTCAATGTGGTTCTGCGACTTAGGCGCGAAGCCATGGTTTGGTTCATTTGGTGCAGTTTATCGTAGTTTCATAGCATTTTTTAGAGGGCTTCAAAAATTTCAAATATCTATTCTTCTTGGTCACCACTCTCCGCCTGAAGGCTCATGGAACAGTATACTTCATAGGGATTGGAGTACGAGTCATGTGTACCAGCTTGTTTCCCAAGTATTGTTACAAGAGTCATTTCTTGATAGGGAATGAATTGTATGTCTACAAAGGGGGTAACCTATCTCATGAGGATCTATATCTTAAAAAGTCAACGATGTGCTTCGTCAAAGAGTTGGGTTACCCTATGAGCATTACTCCTCAGGATGAAGCTTCACGGAAGCACTTGAAACGAATTATCAACACTCATCTGCTGGTGGATGCCTGTATCAAGGAGGGAAGGAAGGTTATTTTTGGTACTTCTCAGATGCACTTGGTTTATTCTTTTCCAACTCGATTATTTATAATGTTCTTACTTTGGTAATAATTACCTGCATGTTCAGTGAAGGATGAAAAGAAGCTCTGTCTTTTAAGACGGGGAATTCGACCAACTCAAACTGCAATGTGCCCTTCATCTTCTTCAAGGCGGATTGGTTCTTCTTTTCCCTTAGAGTCCTATAGGGATATTGTTGTTTTGAATTATCCCCAACAGTTGTTGCACGCGTCGCACTCTCTTATACATGTACAGTTTATGAAGACAGTTCCAATCTGGAAAACCTGATTGGGCGTGCTCTTGAGGAGGAACTATCAACTTTGGTGGAATTGTTTTTTGGGAATCCGTCTTATCAAACCAATATCACAGGGAGAAGCAACAGGTAGAGGAAAGTGTATGCGACTTGACACTCTAGCGGGATACATACCTATAATAAATACATAAGGTCTCTGCTTCTCTTACTAGGGTAAATGATGGTTTGCTCACCATTAATCTCCTTCGATCTTTTGTCGACCAGGTAACTCTCTTGGCGAGGAGTGCAACGAGGAAGGATAAATCTCTAGCTTCAACTCGGGCTACTTCATCGTCTACTCATGCGTCCCTATGTGCGGTTCAAAGAGATTTAGAATCTATGTGTCTTAAGAATGCCTCATTGGTTCAATTTTTAAATAAGTGCTCCGCTACTAGTGACACAACTATTTTGGAGTCCTTTGAAAATGCCTTGCAGCAAGTGGATAATTTTTACCATTCCTCTCCATATTTCAAGGGATCGGATTCGGCCGGACCAGATGCTCAAAGACGGGAAGGTCGTATCCCTTCGGGGCTAGCAATCCTCCCCCTTTCTTGTTATAGCATATGTTGTAAAGTCTAATAGAAAGGAAATATATATGGTGTTATTTTTAGCTCTTTAAGGTAGATGCACTTGATCCCAGGTGCATTGCTACAAGCTCTATGCAAACTTATGAGGTCTTCCATCAATTTTTATTGGACATCTATATGAACTTGCCCGACCAAGGTTCGGTACTCCCCTCCCTCAGTTGAAACCTAGTTTGAGGCCAATTCCTTGCAACCTCTAGAGTGACTAACTGCTAGAGAGGGGTGGACCGTTATAGACATTTTAGTGGTTTTTCCACTTTCTTTGTGTGTGTGTGTGCGCTTTATGTTGCGGGGTTTGAATTTTTGTTGTCGCACACTCGTGGTGTTTGCGATATCACCCCTGAGTCTTGTGTTAGGCCTTAATTCTTCTAGTCGTACCCCAGACTCGCTGTTACCTTACACAGCCACACAAAAAATATATATTTTAGAATTTACAATTTATGCACTAACAGTTATGAGTCCATTATACATTTGTGAGAAAATTGATGATCCTAAATATAACATCAAATTCAAATTCTAGGTTATAGAAAAATTGATTATCCGAAAAATAACATCAAATGCAAATTCGAAAACATAACTAGGTGGACTAGCTTCCGCTTATTCTTGGTGTCCTCTATCTCGCTAGATCATCCACTTTTGGGAGGTCGAATGTTCATACTTCTGAGTTGGCCGGTTAGGTATACTAAATTGATCTTCATGGCCTTTCTCTCTCCTTGTTCTTACTATTATAGTTCTTGGTATATCCTTTTAGCTCATTCAAGATCAACATTAATTGTGACCGATTCGCCATGAATGTTGTGGAATTTGAGCTTGAAGTGGACCAGTGAGGCCATGAAATCCAGGCGACTGCGAATGGTCTTCAAAGAAAGCACTGATAAATACTTTTGCAAGGGACCACAAGGAACTGCGAGATGACGATTCAGACATCTCTTCCCTCTCCTACATATATCATCAACTAGATGTACCTCCACGGACGAGTGATCGTATCATTAAACGCTTGTAAATCATACCCCTTGTACGATCACAAATTTTCCCTTTCAAGGTCCGTCTTTTCAAACAGTTCAAAGTACATTATGTCGCACGAGCTACCACCGTCGATCAGAATGTGGGGAACATCAAAATTCCCAATTGTAATAGTTATGACTAAAGGGAAGATTTCATTTGATGGTTGATAGTTATGTAGGGACTTTAGATATAGGAGCGCGAGTTCGAGTCCAATTACTAAGTTACTTAAAAAAATTAAAAAGAAATACAATTAAAAAAAGAAGTAAAATATTTAATATTTATTTTTCTCTAAAAGTTGATTTTAATTAATTGAGGTGAAAATTAAAATATAATTATTTATGTACTTCATATTCTTAAATTTGTAACATCAAATATTTAAAAAAAAGTCATTTACTCCTTATAGATTAACTATATTCCTAAGTAATTGTTGATTTGATTCGTGATTTTAAAATAAAAATTGAAATAAAATAATTGATGATATAATTTTATTTTGTAATATATTTTAAATTCAAATCAATCCAAATAAATTTTGCTTAACTTATTTAATTGAATTGACATTTAAAATTTTTCATAAACTTATTTTAAAGAACTAACTTGTTAAAAATGCTATAAGTTTTGGTAGGTAGGTTGACTAATGAAATATCACCATCTAAAACTCACAATGTGAGATTTTTTTAAATTCAAAGCCAAATAAAAATGTTTGTCTAATAATATTGAATTATCATTCATAAGTTGGTCTTAATAACAATTTTTATAATTTTTGTATTCTATTAAAACAAGTAAGTACATGCTCAATAGAAGTTTTAAAAAGAAGAAGAGAATAAGATGTTTCTTTAAGACTGTCCACATCAACTTCCTCTTGCTACGTCATCATAGAAAATCATGTGTTTCACAGCAAGACTAGATAATTTTTTTCTCCTAACTCTCACATAGCCTCTCATGCAATCATGTGCTGAGGACTCATCACTATCATTGCTTCTTAAATCTCTTTTTATTTATTTAATTCTTTGTTTGACTTTTAAATAGGTTCATTTAATTTTATTTATCATTTCATTGGTGTTGATGATTTTTTTTTATTTCTATTGTCATATATACCTATCATTGTCATGAATCATGCTATAACAGCTTATTATACAATTCAAAGATATTTTAGAGTTTAGTATTTTGTATGTTGAATTATTATATTCTCACCAAGAGAATCTCACAATAGATCATACCTAAAGGATAACATTATTACATTGCAAACTGGTCCTCACAATTCACATATGTCAAATCGTTATTGAATCTTACCAGTTTGTACACATGTCATGCAAGGGCATTGAGTGCATGAAAATTGCAACATTTATATGAGTCATTACTATTTCTACCTAACATATTTTGTACAGAGAGTGTAAGGTATCAAATTTGGTATACATGCTTACCATTTTAGTTTCTTTTGGTTATGAATTGACTAATCTATACTTATTTAAATAAAAGTCGTATTAGAATATTGTATGTAGAAAAAAGTCTAAATTAATTATTAAAAAATGAAATACATGATGAGCATGATAATTATTCCAAAGTATTGGGAATTAATGATGAGATAGAGAGATTGTGGGACACATCTTTGAATAAAGTTGGTTTTTTTAAATGAGTTGAGTTTCATTAATTGTATAGAATGATATGAGCCACAATGTCGATTATTATAAGAAAAAATAACAATAATAACAATTTTTTCATTTATTGAATAAATGATATATCAAAATATTATTATATATCAGATATATAAATTATTCAATAAATCTAAGCTTTTTTTTATTACTTATAATAATATTTAGAAGGTGTATCTTCTTAAAATCTAATATTATGAAATGACCAAGTAGCTGATTGTTAACAGAGTAGATTGATGTTTTATTTTTCTTTGGGTTCATTCTATGGTTTTCATACAATTTGTCTTTTATATAGACCAGGAGTACTACAATGTACAACAAAATTTGTTTCTAAGAAATATAATATTGATACATATTGAAAAGTATATTCTAATTCTAGAATTACCTAAAAGAAATCTCTTACCAATTTATAAAACTACTCTTAAATATTCGATGTTTTACTCTCAAATTCGCCTTAACTATAAGATCTAGCAAATTTGCTAGAGTTCTAAAAAATAATATGATATTTATTTTGTCTTAAAATGAACTCATGCAATTGAGTTTTATGTCAGCTTCAATAGTCACAATTTTCAAAATTGAATTTATTGAGACAAAAATAAAGAGTAAGTTCAGATTTTACTATTCGGGCACGAGGCGAAATATGTAATTGGGAAAGAAAAAATAATGATTTTTTTTTAAAATAACTATGTTTTTCAAAAAAAAAAACGAAAATAATCATCTTTTCAAATTTTTTTCAAAAATAATCAACTTTGGGAGAGGATGCGCCGGGGGAGTTGGTGCACCCCCAAAAAGTTAGAGGAGACGTCAGATGCATTGACGCACATGCATTGGGCCTCATGAAGAGGCGTCAATGCATCTGGCGCCTCACAAGCAACACACACAGGCGCCAGATGCATTGGCGCCTCCTCTTGGAGGCCCATGCAGGCGCCAGATGCATCTGGCGCCTCCTCTAACTTTTTGGGGGGTGCGCCAACTCCCCCGGCGCATCCTCTCCCAAATAACGCAATGTTTTGTTACTTGTGAAATAAGATGAAGGTGAGAAAAATACACAAGAGGAGGGGGGGGGGGGGGATTGTCTATGTTAAAAATTTGTTTGCCTTTTGAACTCAGAGCTTTAGAGACTGAACTATGTTCAGAGTCTGTTGACTGAAAGAGTAATAGCAGCGAAAAATAAAGTTCAGAGGTAAATGTAAGCAACACACAAATATTATCTTGGTTCCCCTCCTCAATTAAGAATAATCCAGTCTCAAACTAATTACAATTCCTTAAGCCACTGAAGGGCATCACATCATGAAACAAGGTTGTCATAGCTCTTTGATATGTGGCTCCGGCGTTCTTCAAACCGAAGGGCTTCACTCGATAACAGAATGTTCCCGAAGGTGTGATGAATGTTGTCTTCTCCATATCCTCGGGTGCCATTTTAATCTGGTTATAACCGGAAAATCCGTCCATAAATGAAAAGACATTGAATTTAGCTGTATTGTCTACCAACATATCAATATGTGGTAGAGGAAAATCATCTTTTGGACTAGCTTTATTCAAGTCGCTATAGTCCACACACATTCAGACTTTTCCATCTTTCTTAGGCACGGGCACAATATTGGCCACCCATTGAGTATATGTAGAAGTCACCAGAAACCCCACATCAATTTGCTTCTGAACTTCTTCTTTAATCTTCACTGCCATATCATGATGAGTTCTTCTGAGCTTCTGCTTCACAGGCACGCACTCAGGCTTTAAAGGCAGGAAATGTTGCACAATATCAGTATCTAGACCAGACATGTCTTCATATGACCAGGCAAAGACGTCGACATATTCTCGTAGCAACTCAATCAACCATGTCTTTACAGACTCTTCCAGGAGTGCCCCAATCTTCACCTCACGAACACAATCCTCAGACCCCAAGTTGATTGTTTCCAGATTCTCAAGATGCGGCTGAATGATCTTCTCTTCGTGCTCAAGCAGACGGGTAATCTCATCAGGAATCTCTTCAACATCATCTTCTTCGGCCTCAAATACGGGGAACTCAAAGTTGGGAGATAGTGTCAGATCATTATGTTCAATGGGTTTGATCAACCTGCATAATGATTTTGGATATAAAAAGAGATTTCAGAATTCAAGCAAGGCAAATCATTATGCAGATGAAAAGACTGATTTTATCCTCTTTTTTAGGGTTTTTTAGTGATCACCAATTTCATGCAAAAAAGCAAAAAGGAAAAATAATTTGGAAAAACAAACATTTAACATGTAATTTTTGAATGAATATCATTGTATTAATGTGCCAACAATGTCATCACTTCTCCTTTTGGCATGGGAGAAGGGTTTTTAAACAAAAGTGAACACATTATGTGGACTTATTGACAATTGTTGGAACATCAACAGCGACCCAATTATTGCAGACTCCTCCAGGGATGACAAAGTTACCAGAATCTTCCTCTGCATCATCTTCCACTATAGCAGCAACCTCCTGGTCTTCGACCGTGTGGATGAAACCTCCACTCTGGAACAACCCATGCTCATTGAAAGTTCCTGAAGAGTACCCTATGCCAGCCCGGGATTTATTGTCTTCCAGCTTGATCATTTGTCCTAAACCAGTAGTTGCACCATGCTCAATGGCCAACTTTGCATCATTGTACGACGCAAATGAAGAAGTTCCTTTCCTTAAAGGCTCAAAAATATATAAGGCTTGGAACTGAGTCCCAACCTTATCCTCAGCATCTATGTAAGAAAAGGAAGACAAATGGCTTACCAAGAGAGCCTTCTCTCCTCCTACCACCACCAATTTCTTATTCTTGACGAATTTTAACTTTTGGTGTAGGATGGATGTCACGGCGCCTGCCTCGTGAATCCATGGTCTGCCAAGCAAGCAGCTATATGATGGGTGAATATCCATGACCTGAAAAGTGATATGGAAATCACTAGGTCCTATCTTGATTGGGAGCTCAACCTCGCCAATCACCGTTTTTCTAGATCCATCAAAAGCTTTGACTACCACTCCGCTCTGCCTCATGGGAGGCCCCTGATAAGAAAGTTTGGCCATAGTGGATTTTGGCAACACATTTAGCGACGATCCTGTGTCTACCAGCACATTATACAAGGCATCATCCTTGCAATTCATGGAAATGTGTAGAGCCAAATTGTTGTCTTTTCCCTCCTCGGGAAGATCAGCACCGCAAAAGCTCAAATTGTTACAAGCAATTATGTTTGCAACAATACTATCAAACTGTTCAATTGTGACATCATGATCTACGTATGCCATGTCCAACACCCTCTGCAGAGTTTCGTGGTGTGGCTCAGAATTCATCAGCAAAGATAGGACAAATATCTTTGATGGAGTTTGAAGCAGCTGATCAACAACATTATACTCGCTCCTCTTGATAAGCCTCAGCATCTCATCACAGTCCTCTTTCAGAATGCCATTATGGCCAATAGGGACAGGAGCTTTAGCAACAATGGCAGGTTTATCAACAACAAGTGTCGGATTCGGAGAAGAAGAAGTACCCACAGGGGTGGCAGAATTATCAACAACATCAGCTCTTCTCACGTCGTCTTGGGGTTTCAGCGGCGCCGAGAAAACACGACCACTGCGGGTCACACCACTGACATCTGATATACTCATAACAGAAGTGGAGGGCAAAGGCACCTCCTTCCCATCTTCCAACGCAACTGCGTTATATTTGTAGGGAACAACTCTATCTGAGGAGTACGGAACTGTAGCGGGGTATTTGTTACCATTAGAGATATTGACTAAATCCAAGGTAAACCATACAAGTCTAGTCGCCACCGCACTTCTATTTATCCAAAGGAATGGTTAGAAAGCGAATAAAAACCTAAAAGTTTTAACAAAAACTAGTAAAAGAGAAATAGAGATCTGGGTAAGGGGGTTGGTTATGCAATGGGAAGGTGTTAGGCACCCAAAACATCCTAGGTACTCCTAGGGAG
Source organism: Lathyrus oleraceus (assembly GCF_024323335.1). Classification (NCBI taxonomy): domain Eukaryota; kingdom Viridiplantae; phylum Streptophyta; class Magnoliopsida; order Fabales; family Fabaceae; genus Lathyrus; species Lathyrus oleraceus. The sequence goes on from NC_066584.1 coordinate 89,319,890, forward strand.
CCCTTCTCATACTTGTTGTAGAGGTTGTTGTTTTTGTGAAAATTTTGTTTGTGCAAACATGATTGGAGAGATGAGAAGAGAATATACAAGTTTATTTACATTTTGTGTTTGGATGGATAAACCCATTGCCTACGTACCATCTTATAAAAAGATTAGGATCAAAACCTCGTAGTTCGGGGTAAAAATCTCAAAAAAATGAGTTGGTGAATTGATTGGTCCAAAATCCTTAAAGTCTTTTGTTATCAAAGGGAGAAAACTCAACCAAACCACAAATCCACCATGTGAGGATAGCTTCAACATGCTAGTGAGGGGTTAACCCTATAATAAGCATGGAAGACTCATTGTCCATCACTAAGGATATAGGTGAGTATTACATCTACCACAAAGATAACTCAAACCTAATAGCTAAGGGTTATGAAAAGTTTGATTAAGAAAGTGGCCATTGAAATCACAAAAGACATTTGAATGGGTTATATTTACCAATTAGGAGTATATGCAAAAATGGTCAAAGTTGACTTAAAGATTCAATTCAAAATAAGTGTTATGAAAGGAAAGTTTGAAAGTCAAAAGCATAAGGCTTAGGTTTCTAATGTTGAAAACAAAGGTTAAATATTTGCACAAAGAGTTTTGGCTTGGGTTAGAGTGGAGAGAAGAAGAAGAAGGGCTAAGTCCTAGGTAAAACAAAAAGGAGAAGGGATGAATAATCAAAAACCACAATGGAGTCCCTCTCTTGAGATCATATTGATGATCCAAGTAGCTCCCATCCTTTGGAATAAGCAATCACAAAGCATAAGCAATCAAAAAAGTCTCATAAGAGATCCTCAATGTGTCTTGTGTCTTTCACTTTGGATGAACATGGCAATGGTCCTCCAATTAAGCTCAAATGGAAACTCCTAGCACAAAAGCACACACATAAAAAGTTCCATGAAGTAAAACAAGAATGGGCAAGAGTGAGTTTAGAGATTTGGTCCTTTTAATCCATCTTCATCATTGAGGTCCATCTACTCCAATTTTGCAAAAGGAAAGTCCTAGAATCTAAGTTCAATTCTCCATTTTTGCATAGGGGAAGTCCTAGAAACTAAGTCCATTTCTTGGCATTTGGTTCACCACCATCAAGATAAAACACAAGCATAATAATATATACACAATTATGTGCTCAAGTGAGAAAAAGGCAAATGGCATTAACATAAACATGTGCTCAAGTGAGCAAAGAGAAAAGCAAATGGATAATATGTGCAAGAATAGTAAATTGCAATAAAGGTAAAGTGCATAAAGTAAATGTTAATTGTTAGTGGTCAATAGTTAGTGTGCCATAAGGCAAAACTTAGCGCTATGTTAAGCAATCGTAATTGGACTTATATAGAAGTCACAACTATCTGAGGCCGGTCAATAATAATGTAGGCAACAACACAAGTTAGGAGTCTTGATTAGTGAATCAAGTCCCAACAACTTGCCATGCCAAAAAGAGAATTGATCTTGTATTGGTTTAAGCCTTTTGCATGATTTAGGAAACAACCTATCCTTAATGCAAAGCCATTCACTTGATCAATTGATCAAGATGAATTAGATTTGAATCAAGGAAGGTTAAGTCTCCCTAATCAATGCTAACTTATCAACCTTCAACTCATTGATCAAAAAAAAGAAAAGGAGAAGAAAGAAGAAGAAGAAGATGAAGAATGGATAATGAAAATGGCAAAATTAAAGTGTATTAAATGAAATAACATATACCAATCCACATATGTTGACCAATGGCATTGAAAGTCAAGGTCAAACAATCAAAAACAGAAGTGAGATGAAGATTGGAAGTCAAGAAATGAACAAAATATTTTTGGCATTTTTTAATATTAAAATAAACTTAAATTAAAAATAAAAGAAAAGGTCAAACTTCAAAATTACTTCAAATCAACCTTGAAAGGTCCAAGTAATTTGTCCCAAGTTCAACAAGGTCAAACAAAGTTTGACAAAAAATTTCAGCATTTTTAAAAGTCAGAAACTATTTTTAATCAATTAGAAATGAATAAAAATAACCTAATTGAACTAAAATCTCAAATAAATTTCAAATCAATTTAAAAATTGATGAGAATATTTTTCATAGATTCATCATCATTCAAATAGGTTAGGAAAATATTTTTGTATTTTTTGAATATCAAAAACTATTTAAAATGAATTAAAAATAACCAGAAAAGAGAAAATTCACAAAAAATATCAAATGACAAAATAAAAAATATTAAAAATCAGAAATAGAAACTAGAAATTATTTGAAGACTAATGCAATTGGTCCCATAATTTTTGGATAAAAAATGAAAGAGATATTGATTTTTGAAATAAATGGAATTAAAGAAAATAAAATGGAAATTAATAAAATCAGAAAAAGCCTGGCGCGTTGGATGAGATTCATTAAATGATGTGGCACATCAGATGGCTCACAGGCGCTCGCGTACCAAACACACTAGTCAACTGAAGCGCAGGGTGCATTAAAAAAAGTCATAACAACTGAAGGTCCAGATTAGATCTGGAAAAGAGATCACACGGTCCAGATTTGATCTGGAGTTGGGACGGCCACCGGAGCCACCGTCTTCTCCGGTGAGACCTCCAGCTCCAGTGAGAATTATAGACATGGCAAACTCAACCAAATGGAGCGATCTATACATCAATCGAAAGAGGAAGTGATGTACATCACTCCTATACCATGCACTTCCACTCTAGATCCCTATAAATGGAGAAATCAGAGCTGGAAGTATGATGGTGTTCATCATGAACTTCATGTTTTTGCAAAATTGAAAGCACAAATCAAATGCTCTATTGAGAGGACTTCAGCCAAACCAAGGAACACAAGAAATAAGCAAAGATCAAAGAGTTTCGAAGAGGAAAAGTTCTGTTATCCACCTTTGAAATGTAGGTCTTGAGAGCACGATTCTTCACAACCAAAGCTAGCAATGAGATCTAGTGATGAAGAGGAAGCAAGGTTGAGGAATTATAGGTCTGAAAATCAACCAAGGTAGTTGAAATTCAGATCTGAATTTTTTAGAGAAAAGTAAAAATTCCTTTAGTGATGGTTATGGAGAGAATTCTGCAGCATTTCAGGTTAAATCCGGGTGTCCAATGAGAGCTTACATGCCATGTATTTGTAGTCAAAGCCATGCTGAAAGTGTGATTTCAAATTTGCACGAATGGAGAGGGCCTCCATGCATGGGCCTGTACAGGCGCATGGAGGGCCCAATTCCACTTGATTTGGCAAGCTGAGATCACAAATGAATGAAATGGACGTTCAACATAGATGTAATCATCTCATGCATGGCAATTGAATCAAGTTTCCCAAAAATGCACTAAAAGTTCTCCTCTTCGAAAATGATATTTTCCAAATCCAAATATGGTCATGTGAGTAATGGTTGGAAAGGTCTTGATGTAAGGAACAAATGTTATGTTGGGAAAAAATCCATTTGAAGTGTGGAAATTTATGAAATTTGAGTTTAAAGTGCAAGGTGCATGACATGTCAAAGCAAGGTTTCCAAATTTGGCCAATTTTCAAGCCCCTCTGTTTTGAGGATGCAAGCCTCAAATGAAAACGTCTCCAACATCAACGTTGTAGATCTTTTCAAGAGAATCAAAATGGACTTAAAGTTTGCATCATTTGGATTTTTTATGAATGAGTTATGGGCACTTGAAGTTGGACTTTTTTGACTTTTAATGCCTTTGGTCAAAAAGGACCTATAATGTCTTGCATTATCACATGTATTTCCTTTGATATTTTGAAATTTTGTTCAACATAACATTTGAAATAGACATCTTAATATTTCCAATGCATTTGATCCCACCTCAAAATCATAAAAATTGAATGAGTTATGTCCTTGGGAAGTTGACCTAAAATTAGGGTTTCAGTCAAAATGACCTATAATGTATTGGAATGACAAATGGCCTTCCAAGGTTCAAATCAATTTTTGATGAACATGAAAGTTGTTCATATTGTCCTTAAGAATATTTTTTCTTTTGGAATCATCTCCATTTGACCAACACATCAAAAGTTAGGTCTCAGTGCATTTCAAAATAGTAAGATGAATTGACTGATCAACTTCTCAAGTCCACAGCCCATATCTTGATGAATTGATGATTGAGGACACTCAAATAAGTTCAAATATGCATGAAATGATGAATTAAAGAACTTCCCTTGATTGTATTTGATCATGGGCTGAGGTTGCTGTTAGACGGTGTGGCTAGTGATCGAGAGGGGGGGGGGGTGAATAGATCACCTCTTTTAAATAAACGAATTTAAAAAATCTTATCAGAGTTATTGAAACTTAGCGGAAAATTACAGTCCTGAATCGACTTCCGTCTAATCTGAACCGCTACTAGAAAACCGGACACGCGAATTTATTGCTGGATTTGAATAGGAACGATAGAGATTATTTGGTGTGTATGTTATCAAATCAAATGCACTTATCACCAAATTCTAATTCCAATGAATAAAACTCAGCTGACAGTTTTGTCAAATATTTGGTGTGTATGTGATCAATGATGAACAATGGTGGAGTTTAGATAAAGAAGTTTTCTTGCCACTATTGTATCACGAAATGTGCAGCCACAATACACCAACTGAAATCACAAAACTGTTGAAAACGTAAAGATAGATAAGGAAAGAATACGATACACAGAGATTTGGTAAGGAAGTTCCCCACTGTCGTCCTCGCGTGTGGGTACGTCTCCCTCTCAATTTCAAATGAAATTGAGAACTGTTGTTATCAATAATGCCGAATTCGTTGATACAAGGTTACAATACAAAGACAGAAATCTAAATCCCAAGATCTTCTTCTTGTATAAAACCTCCACTTGATCTGAGCTCGATCAAGAATTTCCTGCAAGAAATTGCAAACAATTCACCGGTTCCATGACCTGTTTGCGAAATTACCCAATTTCCAAACCCTACGCTACGACTGAATCTGTTCTGCAAACGTGACTAACAAACCCGCAAGAACACTCCAGTTCTTGAAGGACAAACCATTTGGTTTTTCCTCGAAACCCCCTTCAACCTTCAACTCAGCTAGATCCTCGATCGTTCCACTGAACACCTCAGCTAGATCCTTGATCGTTCCACTGAACGTTATCTCGTTGATCCTTTAATCCAAAGAACAATAATGATTATATGTTGATGTTCTTGAAGAAAAGAGATTGAGAAGATGAAGAAGATGAAGTCTCTTTCAGGTTTCTAACTGCTCAAAACAATTGCTGCTACACACTCCTTTGATTTGTGTTACAACTGTTTTTCACTTCTGAATTCGTTCTATTTAACTGAGCTGTCAAAATACTTCTTATATGTGAAAGACAGAAGCTGTTAGTAGACAAAACAGAATTATGTATTGATACAAAAGATTATGCATCGATACATACTGTAGCTTTGATTAATTTTAGAGAATTAATACAAGCATGTATCGATACAAAGCTCGTATGTATCGATACATAGAACATTTTAACTAAGCATGTATCGATACAAAGCTCGTATGTATCGATACATACTGAAGCAAAAACGTTTTGTGATTTAAAACAAATTTATGTATCGATGCAGATGAATATGTATCGATACATACTTACACAAAACAGTTTTTATGAGTTCTTTTAAGAATTGTATCAATGTGGATCTTTATGTATAGACATGAAACAATAGTATAGGCTAAAAACACAAATGAAACATGTAAAATAATGCACAACCAACAATTAGACAATGATCACACAATTTGGTATCATTCAAAACTTATTCAAAGTAAAGAATTTGCTCACAAACTCCCCCTTTTTGATGATGGCAAATTTTAGCAAGATGTGTGATACTCCCCCTGAGTTTGTGCATATCTGTCAACATCTGCATTTCTCCCCCTTTGTCAACACCAAAAAGATGAAAAAAACAGTTTTATCAAGGCAACATGTTGTAGCAGGACACAACAAAAATGATAAAGAATCTAACAATCACAAAGAAGGAAGCTTAAAAAGTAAAGAATCACTCACAAAGAATGACAAATAAGGGCAATAACACCAGAAGTAAGCAGAAGGAAATAAGCATTTAACTAGTAGAAAGTATTTAAAAATTACATAAGCCAAGACATATAAGGTGCAACTAATCTGAAAAAAAAAACTCAAGCAACATGCAATGAAATGCAGTGAAATGAAATGATGATGGTTTCATATGGATTATAGCCACCACAGGACTCCTCGTCATCTCTATCAGGATCTCTGAAGCTTGGCGGAGGCGGAGGAGGAGGCATTGCATCTGGATTGTGGCCCATGAAGGTGTAGTGCCTGAACCGGTCCTGAACTTCAACACTTCTGAATTTGTCCATAATACCAGAATTGGCACGACAGTTGTCCATAAAACCAGACATTTCATTGTAGAAGACTTGGTGCCACTTAACCAAGTCCGTGTGCCAAAAGTGTTGGTTATGGTACATCCGTGTATGATCGTCATGCCACTCACGATGCTCCTTATGCCACTCACTTTGTTGTACATGCCAAGACCGTGCCTCTTCATGACGTTCTTGGTTGGCAAACTCCATTTGTTGAAGCATTTGAGTTAGGTGCGCAGTAGGTGTTGAAGATGAAGCACCGCGGGAGAACGGAGGAACCGTTGGTTCAGGTACATAATTGGTTGGAGACCACCTTTGTGGTACCCAATCACCCAAACCAGCATTGTCATCAGCTGCAGGCACATCTGCTTCGTTCACATCATGCATTTCTTCATCAGGTTGGTCTTCAACTACATGAATTCGTTCAGAAGGCACATCAAAATTATAGATCCTTGTTTTGGATTTCCTTTCAAAGAAATAGAAACTTTGACGTTCCTTGTCCCACCGATATCCCATATGAGATAAAGTGGAAGAGTCAAACTCTTGAGCAGCAGATGGTGATATGAGAGGAACTAAAGGGATTGCAACATTCCAGAACGTAAGAATTTTCATGATTTGAGACGCATAACCAAGAGCAACATTCTTGGCACTGTTACGCACGAAAAAGAGACGCTTCACAAAGTAATTTGTCCAATTTAAGGGAACCTTATTTTGAAGAGTATACAAGAGATGAATGCCTGCCCTGTCTAACCTAGAATGTCCACTGTTTGCTGGACGCAGAATGTGCGAGATAATCCACTGAAGTATACGAGGAATTTTCTTGATCATACCAGACGTAACCTGTTCATCCTCACCCAGCGGTCTGTCCAATTTCAAGATAGATAGAGTAAACTCCTTCAGGTTAAAGTCAGTATCAAACTTCAAGTCATGCCAAGTCTTGAAATTATGCGACGGAAGCGGAATTTGAAACACTGTTTCCCAATCAGCAGCCTCAAAAGTATAGGTTCTGACACCAATAGAACACTTAAACATATATCCTTTACCAGATTGTAAGCCAACATAAAATGCACGGATAAAATCCTCATGGTAATCATCCTTTGTAGTAAAAAATGAACCAAGTTTTTGTGCATTAAGGAGTTCAACCACATCATTGAGATGCAGATGAATAACATCATGTTTATCGAAGACATGGGGTTTCATAACTAACCTTGTCTTGAAAGAATCCTCAAACTCAGTAGCAATTGCAGGATGAAGCAAATCTAAGGCATTAGGAGGAATTTCTGGTAACTGCTGAGAAGTGCCAACCGGTTCCTTTCCTTTTCCTTTTCCCCCTGCTCTAGCCGGAATGATTCTTGGAGGCATGGTGATGAAAAATTGAAGAAAAATGAGATGAATTTAGGGTTTTGGAGAGAATGATGATGAAGGAGATTAGGGTTAGCCGCAGGTTTTGAGAGGTAGGGGAACTGCTGATACCAAGTTTGTGAAAAGATGTGATAAGAATTGCTGATGTGTCGATCCATGAGTGAAATAAAATGCATTTAATCCAAATAACAATCAGTATGTGTCGATGCATATGGGAATGGATCGATCCATGTCACGCATTTTTGTTTTTAAAGGGTCTATGTATCGATACAAACGACGAATGAATCGATACATACTGAACCAATTTTGACAGATGTGAAATGAAGAAGACATGAATCGATACATACATCTTTGAATCGATACATACTGATGCCAAACCAAATTTTAATTAATTTTTATGCAGTATGGTTATGCATTATGAAGTATGTCATGATAATGATGCCCAAGTATAATTCACAAATCAGATATTAATGTTCAAACAATATATGCAAAGAAATTCACATAAACGAAAATAAGGAATTTTGTTCTAACATACACAATCACATAGTTCTAAAAGAGATATAGAAAGGAGTGATATTACCTCTGTTGATGTAACCTTGTGAGGTATAAATGAAATCTAAAACAAATCTCATCAACCAAGGTGAGGCATAATATAAATAAGAACAAACATGCTTAAGGCAAAAATGGAGAGAGATCTAAGATCCCTAATTCACGACGAATGTTGAAGAACGGTTCCGTTGCCAAATGTTTAGTGAAAATGTCAGCAAGCTGGTTTTTAGTATCAACATGCTCAAATACAACGTCTTCTTTTTCAACATGATCGCGAAGAAAGTGATGTCTAATCTCTATGTGTTTAGTGCGTGAGTGTAAAACAGATTTTTTAGTAAGGTTTATGGCACTAGTGTTGTCACATTTTATTGGAATACGTTTGAGTTGAATGTTAAAGTCTTGTAGTTGTTGCTTTAGCCACAAAATCTGAGTGCAACAACTACCGGCTGCAACGTACTCAGCCTCTGCAGTTGACAAAGCCACAAATACCTGCTTTTTGCTATGCCAACTTACCAAGGAGTTTGAAAACAAGTGACATTTACCACTCGTGCTTTTCCTATCTGATTTGCAGCCAGCAAAATCAGAATCGGAGTAACCTACTAAGCTACAATCACTTCCTTTGGAATACCAAAGCCCATATTTAGATGTTCCATGAAGATATCTAAATATACGCTTAACAGCTTTCAGGTGTGATTCCTTAGGATTTGATTGATATCGTGCACACATACAAACACTAAACATGATGTCAGGTCTAGAAGCAGAAAGATACAGAAGAGACCCAATCATACCTCTAAACTTTTTGACATCTACACTCTTACCATGCTCATCTTTATCTAGATTTCCGTTGGTAGGCATAGGGATGTCAATTGATTTTGAGTCGTTCATTCCAAAGCGCTTGAGTAGTTCTCTGTAGTACTTTGTTTGACATACTGCTGTACCCTCATCAAGTTGCTTTATCTGAAGACCTAGGAAGTAATTCAGCTCCCCCATAAGACTCATCACAATTCACCCTTCATAACCTTAGAAAATTCTTCGACCAAGTGTGTGTTAGTTGAACCAAAAATTATATCGTCTACATAAACTTAAACGAAAAGAATGTGCTTTCCCTTGTGTTTAATAAAGAGAGTATTATCCACTTTACCTCTTGAATATCCATGATCAATTAGAAATTTGCTAAGCCTTTCATACCAAACCCGAGGGGCTTGTTTAAGACCATACAAAGCTCGTTTTAATTTGTAAACATAATCTGGATTTTCAGAATTCTCAAAACCAGGAGGTTGTGAGACATATACCTCTTCATTTATGACACCATTTAGAAATGCACTCTTTACGTCCATTTGGTAAAGCTTAAAATTATTAGAACACGCATAGGCAAGCAAGAGACGTATAGCTTCAAGGCGAGCAACTGGAGCATAAGTTTCCTCATAGTCTATGCCCTCCTCTTGGTTATACCCTTGTGCTACTAAATGTGCCTTGTTCCTAGTTATCACTCCGTTTTCATCAAGCTTATTTCTAAAAACCCATTTAGTACCTATGATATGATGATCTCGCGGACGAGGGACAAGTTCCCAAACGTCATTTCTTTTAAATTGATTAAGCTCTTCTTGCATGGCCATTAGCCAACATTCATCAATCAAGGCCTCTTTGGCATTTTTAGGTTCTACTTGTGAAACAAAAGCGAAGTGAGAACAAAAATTACTTATCTTAGAACGAGTCATTACTCCCTTTGAAATATCTCCCAAGATGTTGTCAATAGGATGATCTTTTGAAGATTTCCAAGCTGGTGGAAGGTCATTCACTTCAGCTGTCCTTTCTTCCTCATCTTCTTCATGACTAGTATCTTCCTCCTTCTCATGGGCAACTGTTCTGGACTGATCAGTTTCCGTAACAGCTTCCTTGAGTATGTCTTCTGTAGATACACCTGCGTCATCAAAAGAAATACCTTTTCCGACACTTTTCGGATAAGACTCATCAAAAGAAACATGGACAGATTCTTCAACAGTAAGTAAACGCTTATTATATACTCTATATGCTTTACTTGATTGTGAGTATCCAAGAAAGATACCTTCATCCGCTTTTGCATCAAACTTCCCAATATTTTCCTTACCATTATTCAAAACAAAACACTTACAACCGAATACGTGAAGATGTGACAAGTTTGGCTTTCTTCCTTTTAAAAGCTCATAAGGAGTTTTATTTAAAATAGGACGAATTAAGATCCTGTTTAAAACATAACAAGGTGTGCTAACTGCATCAGCCCAAACATATTTTGGTAATCCACCCTCATTTAGCATTGTTCTTGCCAACTCTTCTAAAACACGATTTTTACGCTCCACAATGCCATTTTGTTGTGGAGTTCGAGGAGCTGAAAAGTTATGCTCAATACCATACTTGTCACAGTACTTATCAAAGTGATAGTTTTGAAATTCACCACCATGATCGCTACGAATTGTAACTATTTTGGAATTCATTTTGTTTTGGGACAGATTTGCAAAATTCTTAAAAGCAGAAAAAGATTCATCTTTGCTATGAAGGAATATAGTCCAAGTAAATCTAGAATAGTCATCAACGATTACAAAACCATAATAATTTCCACCTAAGCTCTTTGTCCTAGAAGGTCCAAACAGATCCATATGGAGAAGCTCAAGGGATCGTGAAGTTGAAATTACATTTTTAGATTTAAAAGAGACCCTCGTTTGTTTTCCCATTTGGCACGCGTCACATAGGTGGTCTTTTGAAAATTTTATTTTTGGAAGACCGACTACTAGATCCTTAGATACAACCTTATTAAGCAAATCGAAATTAACATGCGTTAAACGTCTATGCCAAAGCCAAGAATCATCATTCAAGGTAACTAGACATTTAGTACTTGTTAAAGATACATCAAAAAGGTCAAGCATATAGATATTGTTTACTCTTACACCCTTAAACACAACGTTCTGTTCAGCATGTTCAATTATGCAGCAAGTTTTTGTGAAAGAAACTTTATAACCCTTGTCACACAATTGACTTATGCTTAACAAATTGTGTTTAAGCCCCTCTACTAAATGGACATCAGAAATAGTAGTGGTAGAGGGATTACCTACACTACCTTTGCCAAGTATAGCTCCTTTGTTATTGTCTCCATAAGTAACATATCCCTTCTTCTTTGCTTTGAAGTCTATAAAAAGCGATATGTCACCGGTCATGTGCCTTGAGCAACCGCTGTCAAGAAACCATCTCCTATCTACGGAAGCAAGGCACTCATCCTACAATATCAAAAGAGATAAGTTGGTACCCAATTTTGATTGGGTCCAAGTGGGTAAGTGCTAACATGGTTGCCTTTTGACTTCCATTGATAAATACCTTTAGGAACAAGAAATCTCCTAAACTTGCATTTCTCAATGGTATGACCAGCACAACAACAATAATGACATAAACCATGATGATGTGTTTGTTTATTCTTGTTCATTAAATCCTTTGGAATAAAAGAGTATTTTGCATATGGTGGATTTAATGACTTCTTAAACAACCTAGAGTCAACAGCATAAGTAACCTTAGGTTGTAAAGCTTTTTCCAATTTGACCTTGAGAGTGTTTACCTCTTGTTGCCAAATATGACAAGCTTCACAATACCCAACTTTACTACATCCATGAATGTCAATATTTTTTGAATTTTCTGCAATACTAGCTTTTAACCATTCTAAATCTTTTTCAGCTTTGTATACTTAACCTTCCAGAAATGAAAATTTTTGTTTATCGGAAGATAATCTTTTTAAAGCATCTACAGCTTCGTTATGCAGTTTTTCAAAAGCTATTTTCAGTTCAGAAAAAGACATAGAAGAGAAATTATTATAATAGGCTTGTTTTACCTTTTTATCATTGATTTTCTTATTGTGGTAGGACAGATTTTTGGTGTGAGCCATAAGGCACAGATTTGCGGTTTCATCACTATCACTTGAACTTTCTGTGCTTGATGAATCACTATCACTTTCCCATGCAATGTAAGCTCTTCTTTGTTTGCTGTACCCTTTTGGTGGAGCTTTTCCTTGATCCTTATACTTCATAGGACAATCTGTTTTATAATGTCCAGATTTACCACAATTAAAACAAGATCCTTTTCCTCTACTCTTCTTATTCGCTTCCTGTTTTGAATCTGTAGATTGTCTTCGAAACTTCATGAGGTTTTTATCGGAATGCTTGACTCCATTCTTTCGAATGAATCTATTATATCTCCTTACAAAAAGTCCCATTTCCTCATCATCCGAATCTTTGTCACTACTAGAATCATTGTCACTTTGCTCTTTTCGTGAGGACTTAGAGCTAGAGGCCACAAGAACTATTGGCTTCTTCTCTCCCTCTTTGTCTCTCTTCTTCTCTTTTTCCTTCTTACTTATGTTCTCAAAATTTTCAAGACTTTCTAATGCTTGTTGATGTTCTTCCAGCTTTCCAAACAGAGTTGTAATCATAAGTGTCGTTAGATCGTTGGCTTCCTTAATAGCTGTTACTTTAGGTTGCCATTCCCTGCTAAGACATCTCAGAATTTTATTAGTAGCTATTTCATTGGAAACAGGTTTTCCAAGTGCATTCAAACGATTAGTGAGATGAGTAAATCTCTTTTGCATGTCGGAGATAGATTCTCCTTGTTTCATGCGAAAGAGCTCAAACTCTTGATTGAGTGTGTTAATGCGGGACTGTTTTACTTCAGTAGTACCCTCATGGGCAACTTCTAAAACATCCCACATTTCTTTAGTTGTCGTGCAATGGGATACCCGATAATACTCATCAACACCAAGTGCTGAAATTAGCATATTTCGAGCTCTCCAATCACTCGACCACTTTTTCTCATCTTTCTCATTCCAATCACCTTCTAGTTTAGGAACTATGGCGCCAGCCGCATTTGTCATAGTAATTTGAAAAGGACCATTTTCAATGGCAGCCCATACTAGCCTATCAATAGAATTTATATGAACTCGTATGCAGTCTTTCCAGTAGCCGTAATTTTCACCGTTGAAAATCGGCGCTCTATTATACGCCCCCTTTGGTTCAGAATCCATATCGTTACAGGTAGCCACAGAACACCAGCGAACCGGCGCTCTGATACCACTTGTTAGACGGTGTGGCTAGTGATCGAGAGGGGGGGTGAATAGAACACCTCTTTTAAATAAACAGATTTAAAAAATCTTATCAGAGTTATTGAAACTTAGCGGAAAATCACAGTCCCGAATCGACTTCCGTCTAATCTGAACCGCTACTAGAAAACCGGACACGCGAATTTATTGCTGGATTTGAATAGGAACGATAGAGATTATTAACACCAGAATATTATCAAATCAAATGCACTTATCAATAAATTCTAATTCCAATGAATAAAACTCAGCTGACAGTTTTGTCAAATATTTGGTGTGTATGTGATCAATGATGAACAATGGTGGAGTTTAGATAAAGAAGTTTTCTTGCCACTATTGTATCACGAAAGGTACAGCCACAATACACCAAATAAAATCACAAAACTGTTGAAAACGTAAAGATAGATAAGGAAAGAATACGATACGCAGAGATTTGGTAAGGAAGTTCCCCACTGTCGTCCTCGCGTGTGGGTACGTCTCCCTCTCAATTTCAAATGAAATTGAGAACTATTGTTATCAATAATGCCGAATTCATTGATACAAGGTTACAATACAAAGACAGAAATCTAAATCCCAAGATCTTCTTCTTGTATAAAACCTCCACTTGATCTGAGCTCGATCAAGAATTTCCTGCACGAAATTGCAAACAATTCACCGGTTCCACGACCTATTTGCGAAATTACCCAATTTCCAAACCCTACGCTACGGCTGAATCTGTTCTGCAAACGTGACTAACAAACCCGCAAGAACACTCCAGTTCTTGAAGGACAAACCATTTGGTTTTTCCTCGAAACCTCCTTCAACCTTCAACTCAGCTAGATCCTCGATCGTTCCACTGAACACCTCAGCTAGATCCTTGATCGTTCCACTGAAGGTTATCTCGTTGATCCTTTAATCCAAAGAACAAGAATGATTATGTGTTGATGTTCTTGAAGAAAAGAGATTGAGAAGATGAAGAAGATGAAGTCTCTTTCAGGTTTCTAACTGCTCAAGATGAAGAAGATGAAGTCTCTTTCAGGTTTCTAGCTGCTACACACTCCTTTGATTTGTGTTACAACTGTTTTTCACTTCTGAATTCGTTCTATTTAACTGAGCTGTCAAAATACTTCTTATATGTGAAAGACAAAAGCTGTTAGTAGACAAAACAAAATTATGTATTGATACAAAAGATTATGCATCGATACATACTGTAGCTTTGATTAATTTTAGAGAATTAATACAAGCATGTATCGATACAAAGCTCGTATGTATCGATACATAGAGCATTTTAACTAAGCATGTATCGATACAAAGCTCGTATGTATCGATACATACTGAAGCAAAAACGTTTTGTGATTTAAAACAAATTTATGTATCGATGCAGATGAACATGTATCGATACATACTGACACAAAACAGTTTTTATGAGTTCTTTTAAGAAATGTATCAATGTGGATCTTTATGTATAGACACGAAACAATAGTATAGGCTAAAAACACAAATGAAACATGTAAAATAATGCATAACCAACAATTAGACAATGATCACACAATTTGCTATCATTCAAAACTTATTCAAAGTAAAGAATTTGCTCACAGTTGCTTCATGAGCAAGGCATTGTGGTGCCAGATAAATTAGAGTTTCTCTGGGGAACAAACCTCAAACCCTTTGACTTGCTTTGATCAAAATGATGAATTGAGGTGCTAGGGAGGCATATTTGATGGATGAAAGCTTTGGGAGCCATTACCATGCTTGCATTCATCTTCTTTTGACCATATCTTTGTACAAAGGGTCTCTTTGAAGCTCTTGACCTTGTGATTGCTCAAGCTACAATCAAGAAATGTTAGTGACATATTTTTGCGCTTTTGGTTAGTAAACAAAATAAGAAAAGAAATGATATACAATTCAAGCATGCTTGGTGATCTCAAACCACTCTCAAGAAGTCCCACCCAAAGGCAAAGGGAACCAAGATGCTAATGATCCTTGAAGCAATGCAAATGCAATGTTATGATGCCATGAGGGATCTTAGGGACAAAATTAGGGTCTTACAGGAACAGGGCCCGCTGGCTTGATAATATGAGATGGAGAAACCTTCTTCATGCTGCCATCATATCTGACAACAATAGGTTCGGGTATTTTGAAAACAGGGGATATAACATTTACTTCATCCTCATCACGATTCTGAAGTATCTCGATCACACCCTGATCCAGCATCTCTTGGACGTCCTTCCTGACTTGGTGGCATCCTCTCTCATTGACAATGCACACTCGGAATTTGTCATGGTCATGCTCGTAATGACTATATCCACATAACAGTCTGTGCATCTCGACCAACGACTGCCTGATGTGACTGACATACAGGACTTTATATTTACCAGGGCAACCCTGGACCATATTAACAGCAGATTTCCCATGCTCGGGAAATGGGTTCTTCTTTACATTCGGACCTACGTCCTCGAAAAACAAAATCCCACTTCTCACAAGGTCTTGAACCTTGGTCTTTAGGGGATAACAGTTCTCCACATCATGTCCGGGAGCACCGGAATGATAAGCACAGCGAAGCTCAGGCTTGTACCACCACTGAGGGTTGGTCGGTACAGCAGGTGGGTCACGTGGAGTAATCAACTTTCTGTCTATCAATGAAGGATGGAGTTCAGCATAGGTCGTTGGAATTGGATCAAAAGTGACCCTCTTCCTATCATAGCTAGTGCTGGTATTGTTGTTGTTTCGAGGCTGGTAGGCCTGCTGTTGTGGACGATGCTGTTGTTGTTGATATTGTTGATGTTGCTGTTGTTGATGCTGATATTGTTGAGCTTCCCTGAAGGCAGGTGCTATATGAGCCACCTGGTGCTGGTTACTGGCAGGGCAGACAATCTTCCTCTTCAAAGGGGGTCTTCTTTTGATATGGGAAGACACGACATGTGCCTCTCCCTCCTTCTTCTTTGCAAATCCCCCATAACGCTTTGCAGGAGAGCCTTCATCTCTAGATAGGCGTCCTTCACGAACTCCTTCCTCTAGTCGCATCCCCTTGTTCACCATTTCGGTGAAGTCTGAGGGAGCGCTAGCTATCATCCTCTCGTAATAAAATGAACTCAAGGTCTTCAGAAAGATCTTGGTCATTTCCTTCTCTTTAAGTGGGGGCACAATCTGCGCGGCCAATTCACGCCACCTCTGGGCGTTCTCCTTGAACGTTTCCTTCTCCTTCTGGGACATAGCCCTCAGTTGGTCCCTATCGGGAGCCATATAAACGTTGTACTTGTACTTCTTGACGAAAGCTTCGCCAAGGTCGTTGAAGGAGCGGATGTTTGCACTACCCAGACCCATATACCATCTGAGTGCGGCACCGGACAGGGTGTCCTGGAAATAGTGGATGAGGAGTTGATCATTGTCAGTTTGCGTTGACATCTTGCGAGCGTACATCACAAGATGGCTGAGAGGGCAAGTGTTTCCCTTGTACTTTTCTAAGTCAGGTACCTTGAACTTGATTGGAATCTTGACATTGGGCACGAGGCACAACTCAGCAGCAGATTTACCGAAGAGGTCCTTCCCTGTTAGAGTCTTCAGTTCCTTGCGCAACTCAAGGAATTGGTCATTCATAGCATCCATTTTCTCATAAACATTTGGGCCCTCAGATGGCTCAAAATGATAAATGGTGTCATCGACTCTCGGTAACGTATGCACAACGGGAGGTGGCACAGCAAGGACCGGGCTAGATGCCAGCATAGAAGCAAAGACTGGAGCGAGATCCTCTGGCACAAAGTTCACGGGCATCCCCCAGGGAAATCCGGATGGCATAGCAGACGGAGCAAAATGAGCAGTGGTAGCAGGCAAAGTAGAGGAAACTACCTTTGAGATGACCGTCCTCTGGGGAGGAGTTGCGGGCATAGGAGAAGACTGGCTTTGGGCGGCCAGAAATGACTCCATCAGGGCAGTCAACCTAACCACTTCCTCCTTAAGTTCTCTATTCTCTTGTTCAAGATGATCCATCATCTTTGAAGAATTGCCCCTGGTGTTGTACCGGTGCGTCAGCTTGTCTTCAAAATAAATGAAGAACAACAGAGTTAGACCACTGATCAAGAAGCCCTGAATAAAACCTGCTTATGCATATGATGCATGCAATGCTTGTGCACATGATTTTATTTTTATTCAGAGGAACTTTTAGAGATCTATTTGCAAATGTTTGGAAATATTAATCTTTTAGACATATAATGGAATATTTATATCAATAAGATTTGGAAAAAATTTTACACCAAAGAAGTACAATCCTGGTAACCAAATTCAATACAAGAGAGAAGGAAAATGAACATCCTATGGAACCCTAGAAACAATCGTCCAAAGCTCTCGAGATTGGAATATAAGCTGCACGAAGCCTCTTCACCTCTCTCTCATAGGCTGCCTCCATATCTGCCTTCTCCTTGGCGAGTCGATCATACTTCCTCTTCCAAAACATGGAAGACTGAGGAAGAAGAGAAGTAACCACGTCATCTGGCTCATCAATAATCTGATGCTCCAGAAATTCTGTCATAGCATCCTTATCTCCGAGTTACTGAAGTAGCTCTTCTTTCTCATGGACCCAAGCACATGAACGGTCTTCATCTCTCAACTCCTCTACTCCTTGGTCAGGGAGGGTTGAAGGCCTAACCATAACCATAGGTGTAGGTCTCGGATAGTCATAGGGCATGCGGTACTCAGAAGCTCTCTTCCTCACCCACGAGGTGTAGGGTTCCAAAGCAATACAATTCTTCAGACTGATCTCTTTCCTTCCCTTCCTATGAATCTTGCGCCAAGCGTGACCCATTTTGTCCTTCAATTTCTGGGGATCTTTACCCTCTTGAAAGAACACACCTTCTAACAAAATGATATTAGGTTTATCCTTTAAGGGGAACCCAAGCTGACAGCGAGCCAAAATAGGGTTGTAGTTAATTCCACCACATGTACCAAGAAGAGGCACATTGGAGAATTCACCACAAGAGTCAATAATCTGGACACCATCATACATACGGTTATACCAAAAGATATCATCATTAGTGAGAGACATAAGTCTCGTGGACCAACGTAGACATCCTTTGTTCTCCTTGAAGGCAAGCGTCTGTGACAAGTGTGAAATAAACCACTTGTACAACAGAGGCAAACATCACACAATGGTACCACCACACTTTGCATTCCTCATATGCAAAGAGAAATAAGTGTCACCCAACAGAGTCGGAACGGGATTAAGAGTAGAGAAATTCCTAATGGCGTTCACATCCACAAAATTGTCAATGATGAGAAATAACACTAGCCCATAGATGAGAAGTACAAATATGGCCTCGAAGGCGTCCTCACTCATGGCCTTCGCAAACAGAGTAGCTTGGGCAATGAGGAAATCAGATGGGAGACCTTGAATTCCACATTTGGTAGTCATATGAGCACCAATATCTGTTAATACCTTAGGATTGGCATTAATTTTGTAAAACAAATAATGTAATCATCTCTGTTGTTTTAATATGTTGGGTTGAAGAAGTTCAACATCTGGACCAACATGTCATGTACGATGTCACGACATCGTGACTGTGACATCACACATGTGTAGAAAATTGAATTAGTTAATTCAGGCATATATTCTGGGATTAGTGAGGATATTTGGTGAATATCCTAACTTCCTTGTGGAGGTCTTAAAGACTCAATCAGAATATACAGTTTCTAAATATGGAGATATATATGGAGATATTTTAGGAACTAAAAGATTGAAGACCTTGATTATAGCAGGAGTTTTCTGCCGACTTTGTAACAGCAAAGGAGAAGCTTGCTGTGATTTCTAAGGCCCAAATCCAGTTGGGTGTTTAGGTTATAAATAGCAGATTGTAACCTAGGTTAAGAGAGCCTCAAACAATGTAAAAATTAGGGGTGTGTGTGAGGTAAACCTCCCAACCTGTGGGAAGGTTACCATGTGTTTCTCAGTGCTCAAAGCTGGGATTATTTGTAACTCAAAGCCTGTAGGTAAGAGTTGTTATGGTCTTGAACGAAGCTGTGAAGCAAGTTCAATTTGTTTAGCATTACTTTGAAATTGTAGTGATAGGAATGGAAACTGGTGGTTTCTATCTAGGAGTTCCTAGGTATAGATTGCATTGGGTAGGGATTAAGTGAAGAGTTGTAAATGGGGGAGTTTAACTCTGAATTAATACTACTGATAGTGGATCTTCTTCCTGGCTTGGTATGCCCCAAGAGTAGGTGATGTTGCACTGAACTGGGTTAACAATTTCCTATGTTTGTTTTTCCTTCTGCACGTTATAATCCTGTCTGTTATAACTCAACATGTATTTCAGTCTGTTTATCAAGAGAATAACATACCTGGTACATAGCATACTGTTTTAATGCCAATCAGAATGTTTTGACATTCATCATTGACAACATATACTGAATAATAGGCAGGTTGGTTTTTCTGCTTCAGTTTAGTATTTATTTCAGTCTGTTCTTCAGGAGGATAACAAACCTGGCATAAGGCTCATTGTGAAAATGTCAAACTGGATGTCTTGACATTTATTACTGTAAGCTGATACTGAAGTATAGACTGGTTGGTCTTTTACAGTACAGCATTTAGCACAGTCAATTTTCAGGAACATAACAAACTTAGCATGTGGTATATGTTCTAGTCGTCAAACTGAATGTTGTGACATACATTCCTGACAGCATATGCTAAATTGTAGGATGGTTAGTCTTTCTGTTTCAGTATTTTTCTCAGGCTATTCTTCAGGAATCCAATAGCTGAGCTAAAATCCAGGATACTAATAACTGAGCTACAATTAGTGAACCTAACAAATAGCCTATATGTTAGCACCCTAATATGTGGAAATTAGGTTAACTTGTTTAACCTTTATTCATTTATACCATGGGGAAACACAGGAAACAGTCACAAGAAGTCAATTTAGGATCAAACCAAAGAGGCAAACTGAATCAAGACTTGCCCTAGTGAGGATATAACTCAATAGGGGAACCCATCCCAATATATGTGTTGGGAGGAAGCAAAAACAACCGTCGTCCACGAGGATATAACTCAGTGGGGAATGTGGCAGGGAAGATAAACACTTTCTGCCTAATGGGCTGACTCTATATTGAGGGATCAGACGCCAACATCTGCTTGGGGAACATATTACCAACTAGCAGAGGAACAACAAACAAAGATATATGGCAAAACATGTAATATGAATATCCGAATGTTTGAAAATATATGCATGCATGCATGATTTATGTATGATGAATGCTGACAGACAGACATTTCTAACACAAACAGTCTCCAAGGAATAAGCACACCAACATCCGGTACTACATCTCAAGAGAGAAAGTCGGGTCCGCCAGAGAGTATCCAAATCTGCCGGGGATCAGAGGATCAGAGATACCAAGAAGCAATAAAATCTCTGCAGGGGATGAATCATCGGCCATTCCGACTGGGGAAAGGAGTTTATTGCACAGATAAAATCTGCTGCATAAACAACTCGATTGGGGAATCCATCCGAGGAGGTAAAGGGATTCTGGGGATCAACCACCAAGTACCGTACCCACCAAGGAGATTACATCTGCTGAGGAGGAAAGATTGCTACTCCACTAAAGGGGAGAGTGGTGAGTATCTCAACAAGCATTCCACTCAGTAGGATAAACCACAAAAGGCTCCGGAGGAAGAGGATACAGTCATTCCAGGAATATGAACAAATGTCTTACCCTGTTGGAGATCATACCATCCTTGGGAGAGCATTGAGGATCTCCTAAGTATCCTTTTGTCATTGTGAATGTTCACTTTTTTTAAAAACAAATTATGAAAAATTCGTTTCTTCAAAACAATGATATTTTTTCAATTTAAAAGATGCAAAACATTTGTTGAATGGGAACAAATAAGAGTACAAATAATTGGATAAAAGGCTCAAATTTATTTGATGGAATGGTAGTCTGCAAATGGCAAGACTCCATAGATCTATACAAGTTTGAAATTGGTGATATATATTGGAAAAAGGCTACATTGAACATAATGACCATTTCTCCACCAATTCTGAATTCGATGTATTTGAAGCTTTGGTTGATGACGAATGAGTAAGAATCTCTGACGGATGACAGTTGTAGAACAAAGTCTTGTCAGGATGCAGTTACTTGCCAGATCCCTAATTTTTTCCTAGATTACCCCAGGATGAGGTACTCAATCTAGAGGGATACATATATTCATCATTTTTTATGTCTCTAACTTTTGCTTGGATCGTCCTTTCGGGTTTTCAATCCACCGAGACGCTCATTTTTGCCTAAGCCGCCCTTTCGGGTTTTCAAATTAGCGAGCTATTCTGTTTTTATTTAGGCGAAGTATTTCTTGACTGCATCTGAATTCACAGGACGGGTGAAATCCTCCCCATCCATAGTTGTAAGTATCAAAGCACCGCCTGAAAAGGCTCTCTTAACAACATATGAACCTTAATAGTTTTGAGTCCATTTGCCCTTGGAATCGGGCGCGAAAGACAAGACTTTCTTGAGCACAAGGTCACCCTCTCGGAACACACGAGGCTTGACCTTCTTATCAAAAGCTTTCTTCATTCTTTGTTGATATAACTGACCATGGCACATGGCAGTCAATCTCTTCTCTTCTATCAAATTCAGCTGGTCATAACGACTCTGAACCCATTCAGCATCAGTGAACTTGGCCTCCATCAAGACTCTCATTGATGGGATCTCCACCTCTATTGGGAGTACAACCTCCATGCCATAAACAAGAGAGAAAGGGGTTGCCCCTGTTGAAGTGCGGACAGACGTACGATATCCATGTAAAGCAAATGGCAGCATCTCATGCCAATCCTTATACGTGACAACCATCTTCTGGATAATCTTCTTGATATTCTTATTAGCAGCTTCAACAGCCCCATTCATTTTGGGTCTGTAAGGAGAAGAATTATGATGCGCAATCTTGAACTCGCTACACAACTCTTTCATCATCTTGTTGTTCAAGTTAGATCCATTATCAGTAATGATCTTATCCGGCACACCATATCGGCATATGAGCTGATTCTTGATAAATTTCACGACCACCTGCCTGGTCACATTTGCATATGACGTCGCTTCAACCCACTTGGTGAAGTAATCAATTGCTACGAGAATGAATCTATGTCCGTTGGACGCTTTCGGCTCTATCATGCCAATCATGTCAATTCCCCACATGGAGAAAGGCCATGGTGATGAAATCACATTCAGAAGTGTCGGGGGAATATGAATCTTATCCGCATAAATCTGACACTTATGGCATTTCTTCACATACTTGCAGCAGTCAGACTCCATTGTCAGCTAATAGTAGCTTGCTCTCAACATCTTTCTAGCCATGGCATGCCCATTGGAATGAGTACCAAATGAACCCTCATGGACCTCAGTCATCAACAGGTCTGCTTCGTGTCTATCCACGCATTTGAGCAGAACCATGTCAAAATTCCTCTTATAAAGCACATCGCTATTGAGGTAGAAACTTC
Source organism: Lathyrus oleraceus (assembly GCF_024323335.1). Classification (NCBI taxonomy): domain Eukaryota; kingdom Viridiplantae; phylum Streptophyta; class Magnoliopsida; order Fabales; family Fabaceae; genus Lathyrus; species Lathyrus oleraceus. The sequence continues at coordinate 89,342,683 of NC_066584.1, forward strand.
CTGATAATCTCCTCAAAGTCTTCCTATCTTTCACGGATGCCCCTGGCGGGTAAACCTGATTCTGAAGGAAACACTTGATATCATAATACCATGGCTTATCATGTTTCACTTCTTCTACTGCAAATACATGAGCTGGTTTATCCAAGCGCGTCACAGTGATATTGGGAAATTCATTCCAAAGTTTAACCACAATCATCGAAGCAAGTGTAGCAAGAGCATCTGCCATCCGATTCTCATCTCGCGGAATATGATGGAAGTCAACCTCAGTAAAGAACGTTGAAATCCTCCTCGCGTAATCCCTATATGGAATGAGACCAGGCTGATTCGTTTCCCATTCACCCTTAATCTGATTAACAACGAGGGCCGAATCACCATAAACATCAAGATGCTTGATCCTAAGATCAATGCATTCCTCCAAACCCATAATACAGGCCTCATACTCAGCCATATTATTCGTGCATTTGAAATTTAGCCTTGCCGTAAAAGGAATATGTGTGCCCTGAGGAGTAATAATCACTGCCCCAATACCATTTCCATATTGATTTACAGCGCCATCAAATACCATACTCCATCTGGAACCAGGCTCTGGCCCTTCATCAAGTGTAGGTTCATCACAATCTTTCATTTTCAAATATAGAATCTCCTATTCCGAAAAATCATACTGAACTGACTGATAATCCTCAATCGCCTAATGTGCCAAGTGGTCAGCCAAGATACTACCTTTAATAGCCTTCTGAGCTCGATACTCAATATCATACTCAGATAACAACATTTGCCAACGGGAAATTCTCCCTGTTAAAGCAGGCTTCTCGAAGATATACTTAATTGGATACATTCTGGATATTAACCAAGTCGTATGATTTATCATTTACTGGCGTAAACGCTTAGCAACCCAAGCCAAAGCACAACATGTCTTCTCAAGCATCGAGTATCGAGACTCACAGTCAGTGAACTTCTTGCTCAGATAGTAAATGGCATATTCTTTCTTTCCTGATTCGTCTTGCTGACCAAGGACACAACCCATTGAGTCTTCAAGAACAGTTAGATACATGATCAAAGGTCTTCCTTCCACGGGCGGGGACAGGATCAGAGGTTCGGACAGATACTCTTTAATACTGTCGAAAGCTTTCTGGCAATCTTCGGTCCAATCATGAGACTGATCTTTCTGGAGGAGCTTGAATATCGGCGCACATGTGGCGGTCATGTGGGATATGAATCTGGAAATATAATTCAAGCGGCCAAGAAAACCTCGGACTTGCTTCTCAGTTTTGGGTGAAGGCATCTCTTGTATTGCTTTGACCTTTGCAGGATCAACTTCAATGCCTCTTTCACTAACAATAAAGCCCAATAACTTGCCGGAACGGACTCCAAATGTACACTTGTTGGGATTCAGATGAAGCTTGTACTTCCTCAAACGCTGAAAAAGCTTCAACAGGTGCCCTACATGTTCAACTTCCGTTCTTGACTTAGCAATCATATCATCAACATATACCTCGATCTCCTTGTGCATCATATCATGAAACAAGGTGGTCATAGCTCTTTGATACGTGGCTCCGGCGTTCGTCAAACCGAAGGGCATCACTCGATAACAGAATGTTCCCCAAGGCGTGATGAATGTTGTCTTCTCCATATCCTCGGGTGCCATCTTGATCTGATTATATCCGGAAAATCCATCCATAAATGAAAAGACATTGAATTTAGTTGTATTGTCTACCAACATATCAATGTGTGGTAGAGGAAAATCATCTTTTGGACTAGCTTTATTCAAGTCTCTATAGTCCACACACATCCGGACTTTTCCGTCTTTCTTAGGCACGGGCACAATATTGGCCACCCATTAAGGATATGTAGAAGTCACCAGAAACCCTGCATCAATTTGCTTCTGAACTTCCTCTTTGAGCTTTACCGCCATATCAGGATGAGTTCTTCTGAGCTTCTGCTTCACAGGCACGCACTCAGGTTTCAAAGGTAGGAAATGTTGCACAATATCTGTATCTAGACCAGGCATGTCTTCATATGACCATGCAAAGACATCGACATATTCTCGTAACAATTCAATCAACCCCTTCTTAACAGATTCTTCAAGGAGCGCCCCAATCTTCACTTCTCACACACAATCCTCAGACCCCAAGTTGACCGTTTCCAGATTCTCAAGATGCGGCTGAATGATCTTCTCTTCATGCTCAAGTAAACGGGTAATCTCGTCAGGAATCTCCTCAACATCATCTTCTGCTGCCTCAAATACAGGGAATTCAAAGTTGGGAGATGGTGTTGGATCATTATGTTCAATGGGTTTGATTAACCTGCATAATGATTTTGGATATGAAAAACTTTAGAATTCAAACAAGGCAAATCATTATGCAGATGAAAAGATTGATTTTATTCTATTTTTCTTAGGGTTTTATGTGATCACCAATTTCATGCAAAAAGCGAAAAGGGAAAATAATTGGAAAAACAAGCATTTAACATGAATTTATTGAATGAAAATAATCATTGTATTTATGCGCCAACAATGTCATCACTCCTCCTTTTGGCATGGGAGGAGGGTTTTCAAACACAATGGACATTACTCTGACTTAGGGATTACTGTTGGAATATCCACAGCGACCCAATTACTGCAGATTCCCCCAGGGATGACGAAGTTACCAGAATCCTCTTCGTCCTCTTCCAGAATGGCAGCAACTTCCTTATCTTGACTGGTGTGGACGAACCCTCCACTCTTGAATAACCCTTGCACATTGGAAACCCCAAAAGAATAACCTATGCCAGCCCGAGACTTGTTGTCTTCTAGCTCAATCATTTTTCCTAAACCAGCAGTTGCACCACACTCAATGGCTAACTTCGCATCTTTATAGGAAGTAAATGAAGGAGTTCTCTTCTCAATAGGCTCAGCAATGGATAAATCTTGGACAGGAGTTCCAACTTCATCCTCGGCATCTATGTATGAGAAGGAAGACAAGTGACTAACCAAGAGAGACTTTTCTCCCCCTACCACTGCCAGTTTCTTATTCTTCATGAACTCAAGGTCTTTAGAAAGATCTTGGTCATTTCCTTCTCTTTAAGTGGGGGCACAATCTGTGCGGGCAATTCACGCCACCTCTAGGCGTTCTCCTTGAACGTTATCTTCTCCTTCTGGGACAAAGCCCTCAGCTGGTCCCTATCGGGAGCCATATCAATGTTGTACTTGTACTTCTTGACGAAAGCTTCGCCAAGGTCGTTGAAGGAGCGGATGTTCGCACTACCCAGACCCATATACAATTTGAGTGCGGCACCGGACAGGCTGTCCTGGAAATAGTGGATGAGGAGTTGATCATTGTCAATTTGCGTTGACATCTTGCGAGCGTACATCACAAGATGGCTGAGAGGGCAAGTGTTTCCCTTGTACTTTTCTAAGTCAGGTACCTTAAACTTGATGGGAATCTTGACATTGGGCACGAGGCACAACTCAACAGCAGATTTACCGAAGAGGTCCTTCCCTCTTAGAGTCTTCAGTTCCTTGCGCAACTCAAGGAATTGGTCATTCATAGCATCCATTTTCTCATAAACATCTGGGCCCTCAGATGGCTCAGAATGATAAATGGTGTCATCGACTCTCGGTAACGTGTGCACAACGGGAGGTGGCACAGCAAGGACCAGGCTAGATGCCAGTATAGAAGCAAAGGCTGGAGCGAGACCCTCTGGCACAAAGTTCGCGGGCATCCCCCAGGGAAACCCGACTGGCATAGTAGACGGAGCGAAATGAGCAGTGGTAGCAAGCAAAGTAGAGGAAGCTACCTCTGAGATGACCGTCCTCTGGGGAGGAGTTGCGGGCATAGGAGAAGACTGGCTTTGGGCGGCCAGGAATGACTCCATCAGGGCAGTCAACCTAGCCACTTCCTCCTTAAGTTCTCTATTCTCTTGTTCAAGATGATCCATCATCTTTGAAGAATTGGCCCTGGTGTTGTACCGGTGCATCAGCTTGTCTTCAAAATAAATGAAGAACAACAAAGTTAGACCACTGATCAAGAAGCCCTGAACAAAACCTGCTTATGCATGCAATGCTTGTGCATATGATTTTATTTTTATTCAGAGGAACTTTTAGAGATCTATTTGCAAATGTTTGGAAATATTAATCTTTTAGACATATAATGGAATATTTATATCAATAAGATTTGGAAAAATTTTTACACCAAAGAAGTACAATCCTGGTAACCAAATTCAATACAAGAGAGAAGGAAAATGAACATCCTATGGAACCCTAGAAACAATCGTCCAAAGCTCTCGAGACCGGAAGATAAGCTGCACGAAGCCTCTTCACCTCTCTCTCATAGGCTGCCTCCATATCTGCCTTCTCCTTGGCGAGTCGATCATACTTCCTCTTCCAAAACTTGGAAGACTGAGGAGGAAGAGAAGTAACCACGTCATCTGGCTCATCAATAATCTGATGCTCCAGAAATTCTATCATAGCATCCTTATCTCTGAGTTACTGAAGTAGCTCTTCTTGCTCATGGACCCAAGCACGCGAACGGTCTTCGTCTCTCAACTCCTCTACTCCTTGGTCAGGGAGGGTTGAAGGCCTAACCATAACCATAGGTGTAGGTCTCGGATAGTCATAGGGCATGCGGTACTCAGAAGCTCTCTTCCTCACCCACGAGGTGTAGGGTTCGAAATCAATACAATTCTTCAGACTGATCTCTTTCCTTCCATTCCTATGAATCTTGCGCCAAGCGCAAACCATTCTGTCCTTCAATTTCTGGGGATCTTTACCTTCTTGAAAGAACACACCTTCTAACAAAATGATATTAGGTTTATCCTTTAAGGGGAACCCAAGCTGACAGCGAGCCAAAATAGGGTTGTAGTTAATTCCAGCACATGTACCAAGAAGAGGCACATTGGAGAATTCACCACAAGAGTCAATAATCTGGACACCATCATACACACGGTTATACCAAAAGATATCATCATTAGTGAGAGACATAAGTCTCGTGGACCAACGTAGACATCCTTTGTTCTCCTTGAAGGCAATCGTCTGCGACAAGTGTGAAATAAACCACTTGTACAAGAGAGGCAAACAACATACAATGGTACCACCACCCTTTGCATTCCTCATATGCAAAGAGAAATAAGTGTCACCCAACAGAATCGGAACGAGATTAAGAGTAGAGAAAATCCTAATGGCATTCACATCCACAAAATTGTCGATGATGAGAAATAACACTAGCCCATAGATGAGAAGTACAAATATGGCTTCGAAGGCGTCCTCACTCATGGCCTTCCCAAACAGAGTAGCTTGGGCAATGAGGAAATCAGATGGGAGACCTTGAATTCAACCTTTGGTAGTCATAAGAGCACCAATATCGGTTAATACCTTAGGATTGACATTAATTTTGTAAAACAAATAATGTAGTCATCTCTGTTGTTTTAATATGTTGGGTTGAAGAAGTTCAACATCTGGACCAACATGTCATGACCGATGTCACGACATTGTGATTGTGACATCACACATGTGTAGAAAACTGAATTAGTTAATTCAGACATATATTCTGGGATTAGTGAGGATATTTGGTGAATATCCTAACTTCCTTGTGGAGGTCTTAAAGACTCAATCAGAATATACAGTTTCTAAATATGGAGATATATATGGAGATATTTTAGGAACTAAAAGATTGAAGACCTTGATTATAGCAGGAGTTTTCGGCTGACTTTGTAACAACAAAGGAGATGCTTGCTGCGATTTCTAAGGCCCAAATCCAGTTGGGTGTTTAGGTTATAAATAGCAGATTGTAACCTAGGTTAAGAGAGCCTCAAACAATGTAAAAATTAGGGGTGTGTGTAAGGTAAACCTCCCAACCTGTGGGAAGGTTACCATGTGTTTCTCAGTGTTCAAAGCTGGGATTATTTGTAACTCAAAGCCTGTAGGTAAGAGTTGTTATGGTCTTGAACGAAGATGTGAAGCAAGTTCAATTTGTTTAGTATTACTTTGAAATTGTAGTGATAGGAATGGAAACTGGTGGTTTCTATCTAGGAGTTCCTAGGTATAGACTGCATTGGGTAGGGATTAAGTGAAGAGTTGTAAACGGGGGAGTTTAACTCTGAATTAATACTACTGATAGTGGATCTTCTTCCTGGCTTGGTATGCCCCCAGAGTAGGTGATGTTGCACCGAACTGGGTTAACAATTTCCTGTGTTTGTTTTTCCTTCTGCACGTTATAATCCTGTCTGTTATAACTCATCATGTATTTCAGTCTGTTTATCAAGAGAATAACAGACCTGGTACATAGCATACTATTTGAATGTCAATCAGAATGTTTTGACATTCATCATTGATAGCATATAGTGAATAATAGGCAGGTTGGTTTTTCTGCTTCAGTTCAGTATTTATTTCAGTCTGTTCTTTAGGAGGATAACAGACCTGGCATAAGGCTCATTGTGAAAATGTCAAACTGGATGTCTTGACATTTATTACTGTAAGCTGATACTAAAGTATATACTGGTTGGTCTTTTACAGTACATCATTTAGCACAGTCTGTTTTCAGGAACATAACAAACTTAGCATGTGGTATATGTCCTGGTCGTCAAACTGAATGTTGTGACATACATTCCTGACAGCATATGCTAAATTGTAGGATGGTTAGTTTTTCTGTTTCAGTATTTTTCTCAGGCTATTCATCAGGAATCCAACAGCTGAGCTAAAATCCAGGAAACTAACAACTGAGCTACAATTAGTGAACCTAACAAATAGCCTATTTGTTAGCACCCTAATATGTGGAAATTAGGTTAACTTGTTTAACCTTTATTTTAGGAAATACAAGTATAAGGCCAGCAAACTGTAATACTGTAACAGGTGATGTTCAAGTCACTATTGAGACATCATGCTGATAACTGTGCAGGCTCAACAGAAGTTAGTGCTATGTTTGATCTCTGCTGTGTCCTTGTACCAGATGGACAAAACTGGGTGTTCTTCCATTCTATGGTGATATAGTAGTAGATGTCGTAAGATCGGTGAATATGTGCAGATTAGTACTGGGTTTTAATTTGTATAACTGTCTTGCTGTATTAGTAACAATGTTGGATCAGATGTCATGACTTGGAGTAGAACATCTGAACTCTGACTACGCCAGAATTTCAATTGGTATCAGAGCAGGCATCCTGTTTTGTCTCTGGATGAGATCCATGGGTGATACTTTCTGGTATCTTGCAAGGAGTTATGTTAGTACAGATGTTGGAACCTGTGGAAGGTTCTGTGATTTCCCTGAATGGTCCCTTGAAGTAGGTGGATGGACTATTCATGACAGGAACTGTGTGCACCTGTCTCTGGAGATTGGAAATTGGCTTTTGTGTGGGACAGCTGTGCTAGTATTGAATCATATTCAAACTTGGTATGTTCTTGGAGCATGATCTGGTGAAGTGTGTGTTCATAGGTTGAGTTGTATTATGATTTCCGCTGCATAATACCTGGAAAAACTCAAACTCTGATGTAGTTTCCCCTCATGTGGATGAAAGGCTGCTGTATTCAAGATTTTATCATAATCTACTGAAGATGTCAAAGATACTTGAGTCTCCTCAAGTCCACTCATCATGGTAAGAATCACCTGATCACTACTTCTTTTACTCTCTTGGGTAGTGCATATGAAGACCTTGAAGACTTTCAAGGAGGGTTTATTCCAAGGAGGTGGAACTAATGTTCTATGTGATGTTAGAACATGTTGTTCAACGAGTATGCACCTACTGGTTGAAGAGCAGATGTTTTTAGGTGTCAAACAAAGGGATACTTTTGTTTGGAACCAACTCCTGACCTGGAAGAGGAGACATCTGTGTGTGCTAAGTTGACAAGCGTAAGGTCAACTGTGTGTATGCTGAAGAAGGTCACTTTTAGAAGTCTGATCTCTAGAAGTGGAGTTGGTTGAGATATGACATTGTGCAATTCCTGCTATTTGTCTTATTCCTGTAGATTGATCAGGGTTGGATAGTTGTTCCCTGAAGTACTATGTTATGTTGGAAGACAAGTCCTCTGGATGTTAGAAGTCAATAATGGGGTAACCTAACTGCTATTTCATTTAAGAGGATTGGGACCATGAATCTTGTTATTCAAACACCACGCTCAAAAGTGGCAGTTCTTTCAAGGAGTGAGAATATGAAGATTCGGAGGTTGGTTGAGGTAGTATGCTCTGGCAATGCATATCTACTATTGACTGGTGTTGTTTTGTTTTCACTAGTACTTATGGTCAGCTGGAGTCTGATTAGTGTGATTGGAGTATGTATAGGTATAACTCATAGAGTTAGTTGCCACTGGTAGGGATGGTGTATGTCATGTTGAGACATTTGTGTACAATATATGGAGATTGGTGTAGAGTTTCCATGATTGTTAATTTGAGGGGGAGTTTTGGTTAACCGCCTCACGTTTGGTCAGCCTAGGGTCTGGTTGGCGGTTGAACTGTGTCACATGGGTTCTGGTTGTTGTGTGACACATTTGCAAGGAAGGATTCATCTCTCTCATTCTTAAGGGTGAATCTAATCTGGAAAGATTCTCAAAATGGTTGAGGTGCTTGCAAGCAGAAGATGTTGACACATGAAGAGTATTTTCAAAGTATTCTTATGGTGGAAGTATCTGAAAGGATAATTGGGAAAGGATTTAAGATCAATGCCTACTTGTGCCAAGTACAAGCATTTAATTGATTATCCTTGGAGCTCAAGATAACTGATGTTCTTAAATATGGTGGAACATCTCTTCCTCAAGACCCTGTGCAGAATCACAGGAAGGATAGTACTTTGGTTTATGATCTATCACTTTGGTGGCAGCAAAAGCATATGATCTCTGAAAAGGTTTCCTGGCAAGAAACATGTTCAGCCTTGGTGTGTACAAGAAGAAGCAGACATCATAGTCTTGATGGTGGTTACTTGGAGCAGTTTATTTCTGATCTAGGTAAGGAAGTGCATGGGCTAATGCATGCTGTGGAGTTAAGAACAAGTGGCAGCATTCTTGACATCATGGGAACAACCCTACTTTAGGAAGTGGAATCCTTGGTATAGCTGAAGGGTTAGTCTCTAACTGGCCCTTCTGAAGACTCATGCATCAGAGTGTCTGATGTCTTTGGAGAAGAAGCAAAGATTCATCAAGGTGTGAGCTTGGATGACTTAACTGCAAACCTGCGGGATGTAGGTTGTTTACTCAAACTTGGTTCCACAATCAAGTCTATGAGAGCGTTAAACTCTTGTTCTATGTAGGGAGGAAGTTTTTTTCAAGTGGCAGAAGAAGGAGCTGAATTCAACAGCTAGATGTCAAAACACAATGTTGTGACATTTGGTTCAACATCAGATTCTTAGTTGGTGAAGTGGCACATCAACTTAAGATAGAAGGGGCTACAGAGTTGTAGATTGGGTACTTCAAAAAGATCGTTCTCATTGCAGTTCTTTGGAGTTGCTGGATGGAGAAGATGTTACATCTTCGTGTCTTAGAGAATCTAAGTTTTGTTTAACATGTAGCTTGAAGTTCAAGTCTCACTTGTAAGGTCAGAATATCCTTGGAAGAAGTCTGATAAACGTGGAGAGGTCAAAAAGTGGCAGTTGACTTTTTCATATGAGGAGTCATGGAGGAGGTAATCAACCAGTGGCATTTGGTCCATCTCAGAAGTGAGTTCGAAGAATCAAGATAATCAACATATGGCAGCTGATTATTCTTGAGGAAAGTCTGAGACAAATTACTTTTGAGCAGAAAAGTAGTAAGTTGAAGACAAAGGGAGGTGTTGTCTATTCATCTCTTGAAGCTTGTGGTGGGAGTTCTGAGCTATCTATGGAAGATTATCTCTTGTAATGGGATGAGAATGTATATGTCCAAATTTGTTTCTGGGTTCTTTTGGATCAAGCGGGTGACTCAGTGATATCTGAAGATTATCAGATGGTGTCCATTGTGAAGGATGTCCTAACTAATGTTAGAATATTTTGTGAAGTGACTTTCTGTTCTGGTTAGAAGAGATATTGACACAGAGTGTGGATGTGTTCAGCCAAGAAGGTTGAACAGAGGGAGTGCTCTTGAAGACATGAAGATGCGTCTTATGTTCTCCATTCATCAAGTGGTCTGGGTTCTCTTTGAATCAGGAAGTATGTGAAGGTCCAACTTTGGGATGTTGGATATGTTCATGTGTAATCTCCATGTTTCAAGAAGAGAGTTGGTTGTTTATGACAGGGGGAGTTCTGTCTTTGCGCTACAAGTAATCATCAAGCCTGTGGTCTATGTGTTCTCAAATAACAAGGTATGGACCCTGGTTGGTAATTGGGATGATATGGTGTGTGTCAAGGCTGAGTGAGCATAAGAATGCCTGACCGGATGTCATGACATTGCCTTGGACAATATTATTAGTTCCTTCTGAAACTCACAGTCATTAGGAAATATGGGTGTGGTGTAGTAGAATAAGCCCAAGTGTTACAGTTGTGTGGTACATGGGGAGTAACCACCTACTGGTGTTTGTGAGTTTGGCTGTAGTGGTGCCAGATGTCAAGCTACCACTGGAGGCACGAAAGTGGTCTTAGGAAATGATGATAGGAAGAATACATGAAGAATGCAGGAAAAAGCCGCGTTGAATGTTAAGACATCGCGTGCAACGTGTCTGACTACATATATGGAATATTCTCCATGCATTGGAACTGTTGTTTCAGAAAAGAAACAATCAAGAGCTATAAAAGGTATTCAAAGATAGTCTGAGATTTTGTTGGTGATTCTCTGACTGTTTCTCAGCAAATATTAATGAATCTTGACCAAGCATTTATTCCTACCGTTAATTCCTAAGCACGGTCTGGTATATTTAAAGGATGCATCATCACTCCTCCTCTCAATAGAGCGACATTCCATTCTCTCTAAACCATGGGGTTTGTTAAGATTTGGGCATACTGCGCCTGGATCTGGTTTTGCGAAGGTTTCATTTATAAATGTTTAGCTAAAAAGAGGGAGAGAAACACTGTATTGAGGATGTACCAGAAGCAAGCAAAATATGGTAGCGAGCAGAAGTTGGTTTTAGGCACAAAAGTCTCTAACTGGGTATACCACTTGTGACTTGTGATCTGAGTTAAGAGGACAGCTGTGTCTTGTGATCTGAGTTACATTATCTATGTACTAAGCATTACATATTCTTCAGGAAGCTCTACTGTTGAGGGGAAGGGTTTTGATGCAACTGATTCTTGTACATCTACTTCCTCATGTACACCAACTTTGGGGTTCGTGGTGTTGCAGATAATGACAGAGAGGAAGTGCATACCCATATTGGGATGTAGTGTCTAGTGTAATGTTTATTTGTTTTAGCTAAAATTTGCCAAAGGGGGAGATTGTTAATACTTTAGGATTGGCATTAATTTTGTAAAACAAATAATGTAATCATCTCTGTTGTTTTAATATGTTGGGTTGAAGAAGTTCAACATCTAGACCAACATGTCATGTACGATGTCACGACATCGTGACTGTGACATCACACATGTGTAGAAAACTGAATTAGTTAATTCAGGCATATATTCTGGGATTAGTGAGGATATTTGGTGAATATCCTAACTTCCTTGTGGAGGTCTTAAAGACTCAATCAGAATATACAGTTTCTAAATATGGAGATATATATGGAGATATTTTAGGAACTAAAAGATTGAAGACCTTGATTATAGCAGGAGTTTTCTGCTGACTTTGTAACAGCAAAGGAGAAGCTTGCTGCGATTTCTAAGGCCCAAATCCAGTTGGGTGTTTAGGTTATAAATAGCAGATTGTAACCTAGGTTAAGAGAGCCTCAAACAATGTAAAAATTAGGGGTGTGTGTGAGGTAAACCGCCCAACCTGTGGGAAGGTTACCATGTCTTTCTCAGTGCTCAAAGCTGGGATTATTTGTAACTCAAAGCCTGTAGGTAAGAGTTGTTATGGTCTTGAACGAAGCTGTGAAGCAAGTTCAATTTGTTTAGCATTACTTTGAAATTGTAGTGATAGGAATGGAAACTGGTGGTTTCTATCTAGGAGTTCCTAGGTATAGATTTCATTGAGTAGGGATTAAGTGAAGAGTTGTAAACGGGGAAGTTTAACTCTGAATTAATACTACTGATAGTGGATCTTCTTCCTGGCTTGGTATGCCCCCAGAGTAGGTGATGTTGCTCCGAACTGGGTTAACAATTTCCTGTGTTTGTTTTTCCTTCTACACGTTATAATCCTATATGTTATAACTCAGCATGTATTTCAGTCTGTTTATCAAGAGAATAACAGACTTGGTACATAGCATACTGTTTGAATGTCAATCAGAATGTTTTGACATTCATCATTGACAGCATATACAGAATAATAGGCAGGTTGGTTTTTCTGCTTCAGTTTAGTATTTATTTCAGTCTGTTCTTCAGGAGGATAACAGACCTGGCATAAGGCTCATTGTGAAAATGTCAAACTGGATGTCTTGACATTTATTACTGTAAGTTGATACTGAAGTATAGACTGGTTGGTCTTTTACAGTACAACATTTAGCACAGTCTGTTTTCAGGAACATAACAAACTTAGCATGTGGTATATGTTTTGGTCGTCAAACTGAATGTTGTGACATACATTCCTGATAGCATATGCTAAATTGTAGGATGGTTAGTTTTTCTGTTTCAGTATTTTTCTCAGGCTATTCATCAGGAATCCAACAGCTGAGCTAAAATCCAGGAAACTAACAACTGAGCTACAATTAGTGAACCTAACAAATAGCCTATTTGTTAGCACCCTAATATGTGGAAATTAGGTTAACCTGTTTAACCTTTATTTTAGGAAATACAAGTACAAGGCCAGCAAACTGTAATATAGTAACAGGTGATGTTCAAGTCACTATTGAGACATCATGCTGATAACTGTGCAGGCTCAACAGAAGTTAGTGCTATGTTTGATCTCTGCTGTGTCCTTGTACCAGATGGACAAAACTGGGTGTTCTTCCATTCTATGGTGATATAGTAGTAGATGTCGTAAGATCGGTGAATGTGTGCAGATTAGTACTGGGTTTTAATTTGTATAACTGTTTTGCTGTATTAGTAACAATGTTGGATCAGATGTCATGACTTGGAGTAGAACATCTGAACTCTGACTACGCCAGAATTTCAATATCAGATACATCTATGTGCAATAGATCAACAATCTCTTGGGAAGAAGGAACTCTCTCTAAGCCACTGAACGACAACTGATCCAATCAAGTGTATGCAAAAGCTGGAAATCCGAGAAAGTGAAGCAATGGTACAGAGGATCTAGAACTGCACCAACACACTCATCAGACCTTCATCCACCTGAGTAGCAAGAATAGACAGAAGCTTCCCATGACGAGCCTTGAACTCCAAGGGATCTAATACATAGGATGTCAAATTCCCTAACTCTTTCAAGTCGGGTTGTCTGAAACTGTACTTCTTCGTATTCCTTCTTTGCTTATCCATGTCTGAAAATTTGCAAATAGAACTATTAAGTTCCTTGAAAATTTTCTCATTGTTGATGATATGGATGCGAATGAGTGCATGAATGCATGGATGCAACAATCACACTCAAGGATCAAGCAAGTCACACCACACAAAGGTCACGGGATGGATCAAGTCATCCTTAATATCAATAATCCATTTTGGTGGATTATGGTTTACACCTTATCAACACCCAAGTTCCATTGATATTAAGGATATACGAGAACGGATCAACCGCGAATCAAGGGTTTGTTGCAAGTCACGAGCATGGAGTCTCGGTTAAGAACCACCCAATGGGAGTGTACTATGGTTAAACCTGACAATCATGTTCTAAAAGAGGTTCCCATAGTCATCATATCATCTTTCGGATATTATCGGATAAACGATTACTCGTATTCCAAAAATATTCTCAAGAGAGACTCTTATAAGTGTAGTATCGCGTAACAATCGTATCAAATCTTAAACTTGAACGATCTTCGCACTACGTCCTAAAATAGGCCAAGATGGGCTAGGTAATCTAAGGTCCTTGGCTTCTAAGGTTTATATTGGAAAGAGTAATGCCTAACCACAACTACTCGTGTGACATTATTGATCCCAACAAAACCTCCACCAAGTGAATGGGCTTGCAAGTTAACTTGCTAAGGAATAACTCCACACAAGTCAACAAGACTATGTCATTCTCCTATCATAAGTGCACTCGAGTTCGGGTATAGAACTCATCTCACAAGAGACCACCAAGCACACAAGCAATTGATATATATCAAGAAATTCATACATTACAAACAATACAGTCATCCCAAATTTGCACAAAAATATGTCACAAGTAAATATAAACATACAATACAACAAGTAAAAAGTAGGCTAAACCCACTAGGAAGCAACATAATTCTCCCCAGCAGAGTCGCCACTTTTCTGTAGCGGGGTATTCGTTACCTTTAGATTTATTGACTAAATCAAAAGTAAATCATACAATTCGAGCAGCCACCGCACTTCTATTTATCCAAAGGAATGGTTAGAAAGCGAACAAAAACCGAGAAGTTTTATCAAATCAAAAATTAATAAAAATGTCAGAGATCTGGGTAAGGGGGTTGGTTATGCAATGGGAAGGTTTTAAGCACGCAAAACGTCCTTAGTACTTTAAGGGAGCCCTTTTTGTAAAGTTGTATGGTAGGTTGGTATTTGTGAAAATATTTGTGCAAACATGATTGGGGGAGGTGAGAAAAGAATATACATATTATTTAGAATTTGTTGTTTGAATGGATAAACCCGTTACCTACGTACCATCACAAAGGTAGGATTAAAACCTCGTAGTTCGGGGTAAAAATCTCAAAATATGGGTGAATTGATTTGGTCAAAAGCCTTAAGGTCTTTTGTTATCAAAGGGAGAAAACTCAACCTAAACTAACAATCCACCATGTGAGGAGAGCTTCAACATACTAGTGAGGGATCCACCCTTTAATAAGTATGGAAGACTTATAGTCCAATCACTAAGGATAAGGTGAGCTTTACATCAACCACTATGATAACTCAAACCTATGGCTAATGTTTATGAAAAGGTTTTTACAAAGGTGGTTGTTGGAACCACAAAAATCACTTGAAGTGAGTTGTATTTACCAATTAGAAGTATTCACAAAATGAAGTCAAAGTTGACTTAATATTCAATTCAAAATAAATATTAATGAAAAGAGTTTGAAAAAAATCAAAGGCATATGGCCTAGGTTTCTAGTTTTGAAGACAATGTCAATGTTTGCACAAAATGAATTTGACTTGGGTTACAGTGGAGAGAAGAAGAGAAGGGCTAGTCCTAAACATGCAAAGATGAGAGAAGAGAATAAAACCGTTGGAGTTCCTTTCTTGAGATCATAAAGATGATTCAAGATGCTCCTTTCCTTTGGACTTAACAATTAACTCAAGCAATCAAACAAATATTCAATCAAGCTCCTAGGATCTTCCAATTGGACTTGTCTCTCTTAACTTGGATGCTCATGACAATGGTCCTTCTAACTAGCTCAAGTTTGGAATCCCTATCACACAAGAACAAACAATCAAAAAGTTCACAATGCAATAAGAAATGGACAAGGAGAGAGTTTAGATTAGGGGTCCTTTCAAGTCAACATAAAGATGTAAGCATTCTAAAGGCATGAGGCCTAGTTGCTCTTCAACAAATTTAGAATTCTAAAGGCATGAGGCCTAGTTGCTCTTGAACTCCATTATGCATAGGTGAGGTCCTAATTATTAGTCCTTTCTCCTTTTTGCATTGGATTTATACAAACAAAGACAAAACGAGCACAAGGCAATAGTATATTTACACAATAATGTGCTCAAGTGAGCAAAAGGCAAATGGCATAAATATAAACATGAGCTCAAATGATCAAAGGGAAAAGGCAATATGAATAAATGAGCAAGAAATTGAATTGCATTAAAGTAAATTGCAAGAATTAAATGCTTGAATTAAAATTTAGTAATTAGTAGTTAGTGTTAGTGTGTCATAAGGCAATTTAGCACTATGTTAAGCAATCATAAGTGGGCTAATGTAGTAGTTACACCTATCTGAGGCCGGTCAATAAAAATATAGGCAAATAAACACAAGTTAGAGATCATGACTAGTAAGCCAAGCTCCTACAACTTGCCATGCCAAAAGAAAAGAAGGATGACCTTGTATGGATTTCAGGTTCTTTGCTTGACCAAGAAGCAACCTTTCTTGGACACAAAGCAATTCACTTGATCTTTGATCAAGTTGAACTTGATTTGGATCAAAGAAGTAATCAATTGCCACCAAAATGAAAGATGTCCATTCGAAGCTTTAGGCTCAATCATGACAATCATATGAATTCCCCACATGGAGAAAGGCCATGGGGAAGAGATAACATTCAACAGTGTCGGAGGAACATGAATCTTATCAACATATATTTGACACTTGTGGCATTTCTTCACAAACCTGCAACAGTCATATTCCATTGTCAGCCAATAGTAACCTGCTCGCAACATCTTCTTCGCCATTGCATGTCCATTGGAATAAGTACCAAAGGAACCTTCATGCACTTCAGTCATCAACAAGTCTGCTTCGAGTCTATCCACGCATTTGAGCAGAACTATGTCGAAATTTCTCTTGTATAGTATATCACCATTCAAGTAGAAATTGCTGGCTAATCTTCTCAAAGTCTTTCTATCTTTCATTTTGGTGGCAATTGATTACTTCATAAAAAATGTGTTGAAGCGGCATCGTATGCGAATGTGACCAAGCAAGTGGTTGTGAGGTTTATCAAGAATTATATTATATGTCGTCATGGTGTGCCAAGTAAGATCATTATTGATAATGGATCAAACTTGAATAATAATATGTTGGAAGCTCTTTGCAAAGACTTCAAGATTGCACATCATAGTTCTTCTCCCTATAGACCCAAGATGAATGAGGTTGTTGAAGTTGCGAACAAGAACATCAAGAAGATCATTCAGAAGATGGTTGTCACATATATAGATTGGCATGAGATGCTCCCATTTTCTTTGCATGGGTACCGAACATCCATCCGCACTTCAATAGGGGCAACCCTTTTCTCTCTTGTTTATGGTATGGAAGCAGTAGTCACTGTAGAGGTTGAGATCCTTTCATTGCGTGTGCTTATGGAAGCCAAGTTGACTGAGGCTGAATGGTGTCAGAAAAGATTTGATCAGGTGAATTTAATTGAAGAGAAGAGATTGACTGCCATGTGTCATGGTTAGTTATATCAGTAGAGAATGAAGAAATCTTTTGATAAGAAGGTCAAACCTCGTGTGTTCAGAGAAGGTGACCTTATGCTCAAGAAGATCTTATCTTTCAAACCAGATTCTAGGGGAAAATGGACTCCTAATTATGAAGGGCCATATGTTGTTAAGAGAGCCTTTTCAGGCGGTGCTTTGATTCTTAAAACTATGGATGATGAAGAGATGAACAACTTGCTAAGTTGAAAACCTGAAAGGGTGGCTTAGGCAAAAATGAGCGTCTCGGTGGATTGAAAACCCGAAAGGGCGATCCAGGCAAAAGTTAGAGACATAAAACAGAAAGAACTTTCCCGATAAGTTGAGTACCCCACCTTGGGGCAACTTATGCAAAAATTAGGGATTATGGCATGTAACTGCATTATGCAGATCTTCAATTTGGAGAAACTTTGAGCACAAGAGTTGACATCAATTCATCATCCCTAGTAGCGGCCGAAAGCATAATGGACATCAAGAGTTGATAGAAGGATTAATGGTCATCTGTATTCAATGTAATCCTTTCCATGTAAATTACCATTTTCAACCTTGTAAACATCTATGGAGTCTTGTCATTTACAGACTACCATTCCATCAAATAAAGTTGAGCTTTTATCCAATTATTTTCACTCTTATTTACTTCAGCCAATAGTTTTAAATTTTATTATGATCATTTTGAAATTTAAAATTTTAATCAAAATCCTTTTTCATAAATATATAAAAGCAAGAATTTTTCAAAGCAAATTTAAAAGAAATATCAACAACATTTCAAAAGCAGTAAGTCTTAAGTGTGGAGCTCTATGGGTTCTCCAAGCAGATAACCCTTCGGGTATCCTTAGCCGAGTTTGTCGGTCCAGTTCCCCTGCGAAGTGTTTGATCCCCAGCGAAGCTTCTGTTGGAGAATGGCCATCCAAGGCGCAACGGAATTTAAAATTTTCTCCATTTAGTGATCCTTACGAATGGGCATGATCAGTGATAGAATCGTTACCTCTTGTGGTGATTCAAACCTTTGGTGCAGATCTCTGATAATGATCAAAACCTTTGATACAGATCCACGGGGAGATCACGAACGTTGAACGATGACAACGTCTCTACTCAGTCCACACGAACGGATTCCTTCAATCGCAGTGCTAGCTGTTATGAATGATTGCTTTGAGTGAGAGAGAGAGATACGAAATTCCAACACTTCAGTTGTGTTTTCTGTCTCAGTGAGTTCCATTGCTTCTACCCAAGGGGTTTTATTTATAGAACCACTTGTGGGGGCTTCAAGCCAAAAAGCCCACTTAAGTGCATTTTGGCCCATATCTCATAATATGCCAAAATCATTTAAGTATTTGGTACCTTACCATATTTCGTATTCTACTTAAGTACACCGTACCTTACGATGTTCATTAATTATTCTATCTCTCATCAATCCGTCCTTTGTGTGTGACCCTATAGGTTTTCGCGACGTTGGCAATTATATTAAATCACGCATTTAACATAATAAACAGTGAGCGGTATCTAGCAACACATCACTGCTACCCAAGTCACGAAAATGTCATGTGATCTGACAAAAACCTCCTGTGATAATAATTATGTGTATAATTACCCCTTTGCCCTTATGTCTATATTGAACACAAGGTATAAACCGTGTCACCCTTGTCCAGTTCAATATTGGGCCCATAGACATTTATCCTGTTACGCAGGTTAGGCAAATTCCATCTAGGACACTCATGTCCCTCAGCATGCTTTGTGGAATACCCATCAACTGTCTTTATGGTTATCCAGTTACAGACAATGTTGGATCAGCAATAAAGCACTCGACTCTACATCTAGGATCCATAGTGGTTTCAGGTCGAAGAGTGGTATACACTATTATCACCATGAGAATAACTTATGACACTTTGCATAACTTTCTATATAGTATTCTCATAGCGGGTCAATCTGGTACAAATATTACTCCTAATATTCATACCTATGTTTAAGACTTGGTAACTCTTTATCCATGATCCATGAGATGTGATCATCAGTCTACAAACATAATAGTCTTAATGCTTTAATGTTATCCCACTTCACACTAAAGCTCGACTACGGATACTTTAAGAATAGTGTCCTTATGTTTAATGCGTTCTCATGATTAAGTCACACTTAATACATTAAACGGACTATCTATTCTAGGGATTTTATTAATCAACCATAATAAAGAAAATGCCTTTTATTATTAATAAATAATTCGATACAAGTACCAAAAGTATTGGCCTTTAGGGCTTACACCAACAGCTTCTATACTTTTCCCAGCTGAGTTGGTTGATTCAGTCCCAGACAGAGTTTGTGTATTCATCAACAATTTTGGTCCTTAGTGGAGTATTTTGATTCCCCAGTAGATCGTGTTGGTGTCTCCATCAGTCGCCATCCGACTCGCTCCCAGTCAGAGTTTCCTCCTGGTTTCTGAGCAGCTATCTTGCGTTTATCCTCTGTATGGTTGTCTCCCATTTAACATGGTGTTGACCTAAAATTCCCCGCAGACTCGATGATGTTTCCTTTCCTCAGCAGATCTCCTCCTTCTCCAACTAGGGTTGAGCGTTTGGGATGTGGGTCTCTCTGTTCTCAGGAAGTTATTTCTCTTTTGTGGATTGACCGAGGATTGTACCAATAAATCAAATTTTGTGACACCTTTGTATCCTTTGTGATCGTTTTGTCAGCATAATCATCATATATACATATACATATACATTCATATAATTTCGTATTTGCATATTCATATTTGTTGAATCATTGTTTGAGATTCTTATGCTCTGTTATGGTGGTACTTTATCCCCATACAAGTCAGTGTCTGTCCTCTCTCAATTATAGAAGGTCGGCCCCTTAAGCAGAAAAACTTTAACCTTTCTCCTTTCCCCACTAAGTTATTTCCTTGTGGATGATCATTGTTTCACTTTTTCCTCCCCTGTCGATTATCTGGATAGAACCACTCCCCTTGAGATATATCCTCATTGGGTTGACTCTTGATTGATTGTTTCTTTCTAGCTCTTACCTAGATAGATCCTTCGAGTCTCCTAAGAGTTTATTGCCCCGTAACTGGTAATATTCTTCTTATTTTGCAGTTTGTTACTTCTTGCCCAATACCCGCCAAAAGTATCCCTGTTTTCTCCTTAGTAGAGTCCCCAGTGGATCTATTCCTCAGAGAGTCTATCCTTTATATGTTCATCTTAACCGGTGGCGGATTTTCTCTTTCATGGTATTCTACCCAGTAAAAAGTAGTTGTAATCCCTATTTTGTTCCTCAGAGAGTTAATCCTTGATATGTTCATCCTAACCGATGACGGGTTTCCTTCTCTTTGCGGTCTTCTACCCAGTAACCGGTAGTTATAAATCCTGCTTTTTTCCCCTTTGTAGAGTTTATCCTTGATATGTTCATCCTAACAGATGATAGATATCCTCTCATGGTATTCTATCTAGTAACTGATAGATGTAATTCCTATTTTCTCTCCTCGCTAGAGTCTATCCTTGATATGTTCATCTTAACCGGGACAAATTTTCTCTTTGATGGTATTCTATCCAGCATTCGATAGATCTAATTCCTACCTTTTTTTCCAGTTGGTATATCCTTGATATGTTCATCCTAACCGATGACGGGTATCCTCCTTGACATTCCTAGGCAAGTTAATCCTTGATATGTTCATCTTAACCGATGACGGATTTTCTTCCCTGTTGAGTTTATCCTTGATATGTTCATCCTAACCGATGACGGATACTCTTATCTTTGGTCTTCTACCCAGTAACTGGTAGTTGTAAATCCTACTTTCTGCCATTTTGCCCCAGCAAGGCTATTCTTACCCAGTAACCGGTAATGAATACTCCCCCCTGGTGGTTCCTAGTGAGTCATCCTTGATATGTTCATCCTAACCGAGGATGGGTGTCTTCTTTGTCAGATCTTTATTATCTCCTTACCCAATAGCAGGTAGTAGATAATAGACTTCTACTCCTTTTGTGTTGAAGTTTATTTCTTCCCTAGTTGAGCTGAATGCGTATTTCCTCAGTGAAATCGCTTTTCCTGCATGATTCGAGTACTTCAGTGTTATCCTGATATACTCGCTTTCCCTGCAGATGATCTGAAAGATAAAATGGCGTAGATCACGAATATCACCTCAATTTTAACTAACTCCAAATATATAGAGAGATATATGGAGTTGAATTTTGAGGTGTGTCAACTGAGTTGCTTCGATTTGACCTCAAAGCAACTCAATCTTCTTGCATGTATTGGTAGGACTTCAGACAACCAAAGACCCAAGAGAATTAATGAGAATTGAGTGAGAATCGAAGAGAAGGAAAAATCTGGAAAATACCTTCAATGTTGTGCAAAACTTGATCTTTCTTGCTTCAATTTGTGTTTGATCTTGCTCAAGTAGCTTGCAGAAGTGGCTTAGGATTGGTACAAAGCTTTGGATCCTGGAGTTTTTGAATCTCCAAACAGTGAGATTCAAACTCAAATTTCAAATGAAAACTCTCAGGGCTTCCTTCCAAATGTGAGGGTTTGAAGTGTGGAGGTGTAAGACCCCAATTTTGACCCTAAGATCCCTCATGCAATTTCATCATAAGCATTAGCATTGGGATCATACCTTGGCATCCTCCTTACCCCTCTCTCATTGGGTTTGTTTTGGGAGAGATCACCAAGCACCATGTGATTGTATCATACTTGTATATTGTCATTTTACTAACTAAAATACCAAAAATATGTCTTTGCATTTGCCTAACTCTTTTGTAGGTAGGGCATGATCACATTGGTTTATCAAGTTCATATCTAGGGTTTGAGGCCCTCATGACAAAGAGCATAACCATGGATTGATCCACAAATGGTTACAAGCATCATATATGAGCTCCATTGATTCCTACATGTGATATTGATCAAGTTTTCTTCAAGAGTTTGGAGGTGATTTGCCTTGGAAACCCTAGTTTGACTGGGTATCTTGAGTAACTCCTCCAACAAGCCATCTCACCAATTGATCAAATTTCTAAAGGGACACTTCAGAACTTATCATCTTATGCATATATGATCTAACATGAGCCAAGAAAGTCAAGATAATAGAAGGTTAGCAAGTTGGTTGATGGTGGTTGGCTAGATGAATTCATTTGATCAAAACTGGGTCTCCCTAGACCTATATCCTACAATTATCACCATATTAAAATGATTCCATGAGAAAAGTTACTCTAAATGAAATTCCAAACAATTTTCATGTTGAGACCTGTAAGACCCTAATTTTGACCCTAAGATCCCTCATGGCATCATATCATTGCATTTTTGCCTCAAGGATCATAACATCTTGGCTCCTTAACCCTAGGGTTGGGACTTGTGTGAATTGGTTTGAGACCACCCAACATGCCTGAATTGTATATTATTGCTTTTCTTATTTTGTTTACTAACCAAAAGCACAAAAATATGTCACTAACATCCTTTGTTTTGAAGCTCAAGCAATCATGTGGTCCAAGGCTCCTAGGAGGCCCCTATGCCCATTGAAGTGGCCAGATGAAGATGAAAGCAAGCATGAAAATGGTCCCTAAAGCTATCAATCATCATATATGTCTCCCAAGTATCTTAATTTTCCAATTTGATCAAGATAAACCAAAGGGCTTGAGGATTGTTTCCCAAAGAAACCCTAATTCAATTGTGCATTGACTGTGCCTTGCTCATGAAGCAACCTCAACCTCTGATCAAATTAAATCAAGGGAAGTTCTTTCACTCATAATTTTATGCATATATGATCCTATGTGAGTATCCTCAATGATTCATTCATCAAGATTTGAAGTTTGAACTTGACAAGTTGACCAGTCAACTCATCTGACTAAATTGAAATCCACTGATACCTAACTTTTGATGTGTTTGTCAAATGATGATGACCCCAAGAGAAAAACTGTTATTAAGAACCATATGAACAACTTTCATGTTCATCAAAAATCCATTTGAAACTTCTAAGGTCATCATTCATTTCAAAACATTATAGGTCATTTTGACTGAAAACCCTAATTTTTGTTCAACTTCCCTGGGACCTAACTCCTTCATTTTTTATGATTTTGAGGTGAGACACAATTAATCGGAAAGCTTAAGATGTCTTCTCCATTTGTTATGTTGGACAAAATTTCATAATCCAAAAAGAAATACATGTGATAATACAAAACATTATAGGTCACTTTGGACCAAAGTCATTGAATCTTGAAAAAGTCCAACTTCAAGTGCCCATAACTTTCTCATCAAAAATCCAAATGATGCAAAATTTAAGTCCGAATTGATTTTCCTGAAAAATATATACAACTTTTATGTTGGAGGTTCTTCCATTTGAGGCTTGCATCATTGACACAGAAGGGTTTGAAGTTGGTCATTTTTGGCAAATTTTTCAAATACATGTTTTGTACCTTGAACTTCATGGCCAGTTTTCACAATTTTCCAAACTCCAAATGGATTTTTGTTCAACATAGATTTTGTTCCTTATGTCAAAACCTTTCCAACCATTATTCACATGCCTATGTTTGGATTTTCCAAATTGGACTTTCGAAGAGAGGAATCTTTGTGACCATTTATGCATTTCATGATGAAACTTCATACACAAGCAAATTCCATTCAATCTGCACGTCCAAACTTGCTTCAAATCATTTCAGCTTGCAAAACCATTAGCTTTTGGGCCTCACATGCGCCTGTACAGGCCCATGCATGGAGGACCCAATTCTCATGCACACGGATTCATCACACTCTCCTTGCAGCTTCAGCTATAAATAGCATGCTCACTTCATTCAATTGGCAACCTGAAGGCGCCTGAAACCCTACTGAAATCATTTCCCAACCTCACACCAAAGGAATTTTGAGTTTTCATTTCATTTTTCAAGTTTGATTTTCAACAACATCAGTTGATTTTCAATACTAATTCCTAAGCCTTGCACTCATACCATACATCAAGATCAAGCTGCAAGCAAGAGATTGGTTGAATCGTGCTCACCAAAGCTGCACTTCAAAGGTTTCCATCTGGACTATTTTGCTTCGAATCACACTATATATTATGCATTGCTTGAGTTTGATTGGTTTTCTGAAGTTCTCATGTGAGAGGCAATCCAATGGTGGCTTTAATTTTGTGAATTGTTGAACTTTAGATCAAGTACCTGGATTTTCCATCTCTGATTTCTCCTTCCATAGGGATCTAGAGAATAATCCAAGTTTATAGGGGTGATTACATCACCCTAGCTTTAATTCGGTATAAGGATCGTGTGATTTGGTTGCCGGATTTAGTGAGCTCACCGGAGAAGACGGTGGTTTCCACCACCGTCCCCACGTGGATGGCCTCATGTCCATTGGATCCATTAGCCATGATCTAATCCTGACCTTTGTTATGTTTGACTTCATTTAATTCATGATACTTCGCGCTTGACTCATGTACATGGTAAGTGCGCGCCTCTGATCCGTTGATGATGTCCACGTCAATTAATGAGATGGATCTGAGCGCTGTGGTTTTTTCTATTTTTATTAATTTTTGTTTTATTTTCTTCAAATCCATTTATTTTCAAAAACTCATAACTTCTTTATTTGGAATCACAAAAATATCGGACTAATTGCAAAAATTTTGTCTTAAATTCTAGTTTCATAATATGATTTTTAATTATTTTTGTGATTCCATTTAATATTTTTTGTGAATTATTTTGTTTTTAATTGTCTTTAATTCATTTTAAATACTTCTAGATATTCAAAAATTTCAAAAATATTTTCTTAACATCTTTGGATGACGATAAGTCTATGAAAAATATTCTTATCAATTTCTTAATTGATTTGAGATTTATTTGAGATTTTAGTCCAATTATGTTATTTTTCTTCATTTTTAATTGTTTAAAAATATTTTTTTTTATAAAAAAATGTTGAGAAAATTTGTCAAAACTTGTTTGACCATGTTAGACTTATGATGATCCAATTGGACTTATCCAAGTTGATTTAAATTGGATTTGAAGTTTGACCTTAATTTGTTCATTTTATTTTATGTATTATTTTAATTCCAAAAAAATACCAAAAATATGTTTGACCTTTCATGACTTCTAATTTTCATTTCACTTCTATTTGACCATTATGTTTTGATTATGTCATTTGAATTTCCATTTTGTACAATTCATTCCCATCTTCATCTTTTTCTTTTTCTTTTTGACCAATGAGTTAATGATTTGTGGATAGCCTTGACATATGAGAGGTTTAACCTTCTTTGATCCAAATCATGTTCAACTTGATCAAAGATCAAGTGAATTGCTTTGTGTCCAAGAAAAGTTGCTTCTTGGTCAAGCAAAGAACCTGAAATACATACAAGGTCATCCTTCTTTTCTTTTGGCATGGCAAGTTGTAGGAGCTTGGCTTACTAGTCATGATCTCTAACTTGTGTTTATTTGCCTATATTTTTATTGACCGGCCTCAGATAAGTGTAACTACTACATTAGCCCACTTACGATTGCTTAACGTAGCGCTAAATTGCCTTATGGCACACTAACACTAACTACTAATTACTAAATTTTAATTCAAGCATTTAATTCTTGCAATTTACTTTAATGCAATTCAATTTCTTGCTCATTTATTCATATTGCCTTTTCCCTTTGCTCATTTGAGCTCATGTTTATATTTATGCCATTTGCCTTTTGCTCACTTGAGCACATTATTGTGTAAATATACTATTGCCTTGTGCTTGTTTTGTCTTTGTTTGTATAAATCCAATGCAAAAAGGAGAAAGGACTTAGAATTAGTACCTCACCTATGCTTAATGGAGTTCAAGAGCAACTAGGCCTCATGCCTTTAGAATGCTAAATTTGTTGAAGAGCAACTAGGCCTCATGCCTTTAGAATGCTTACATCTTGATGTTGACTTGAAAGGACCTCTAATCTAAACTCTCTCTTTGTCCATTTCTTATTGCATTGTGAACTTTTTGATTGTTTGCTCTTGTGTGATAGGGATTCCAAACTTGAGCCAGTTAGAAGGCCCATTGTCATGAGCATCAAAGTTAAGAGAGACAAGTCCAATTGGAAGACCCTAGGTGCTTGATTGAATATTTGTTTGATTGCTTGAGTTAATTGCTAAGTCCAAAGGAAAGGAGCATCTTGAATCATCTTTATGATCTCAAGAAAGGAACTCCAAGGGTTTTATTCTCTTCTCTCATCTTTTCATGTTTAGGACTAGCCCTTCTCTTCTTCTCTCCACTCTAACCCAAGCAAAATTCATTTTGTGCAAACATTGACATTGTCTTCAAAACTAGAAACCTAGGCCATATGCCTTTGATTTTTTTCAAACTCTTTTCACTAATACGTATTTTGAATTGAATCTTAAGTCAACTTTGACTTCATTTTGTGAATACTTCTAATTGGTAAATACAACTCAATTCAAGTGATTTTTGTGGTTTCAGCGACCACCTTTGTAAAAACCTTTTCATAAACATTAGCCATAGGTTTGAGTTATCATAGTGGTTGATGTAAACCTCACCTTATCCTTAGTGATTGGACTATAAGTCTTCCATACTTATTATAGGATGGATCCCTCACTAGTATGTTGAAGCTCTCCTCACATGGTGGATTGTTAGTTTAGGTTGAGTTTTCTCCCTTTGATAACAAAAGACCTTAAGGCTTTTGACCAAATCAATTCACCCATATTTTGAGATTTTTACCCCGAACTATGAGGTTTTGATCCTACCTTTGTGGTGGTACGTAGACAATGGGTTTATCCATTCAAACAACAAATTATAAGTAATATGCATATTCTTTTCTCATCTCCCCAATCATGTTTGCACAAATATTTTCACAAATACCAACCTACCATACAACTTTGCAAAAATGGCTCCCTTAGAGTACTAAGGATGTTTTGGGTGCTTAAAACCTTCTCATTACATAACCAACCCCCTTACCCAGATCTCTGACATTTTTATTAGTTTTTGATTTGATAAAACTTCTCGGTTTTTGTTCTCTTTCTAACCTTTCCTTTGGATAAATAGAAGTGCGGTGGCGACTCGAATTGTATGATTTGCTTTTGATATAGTCAATAAATCTAAAGGTAACGAATACCCCACTACAAGACCTAGAGCTAGTTTTGCTTGGAAAATCATTTTCTATGTTGAAACATTATAGGTTATTTTGTCTAAACCCTAATTTGAAAGTCTACTTCCCAAGGCCATAACTTGCTCAATTTTTCCTGAGATGAAAGATTTCCAGGTTGCACAATCAAATTCAAGATGTCTACTTCAACGTTTATGTTTGAAGTGAGAGCTAAATCAACTTTTATGAGCAGGTGATATGAGGTTACATTATAGGTCACTTTTGACCTATACCATTGAACAAGTGATTTTCCTCAACTTCAAAAATGCATAACTCTATCATTCTTAATCCAAATGACATGAAATTGGTGACCATTTTTAAGATCTTTGAAAGAGATACAACTTTTATGAAGACATTTTTCTCATTTAAAGCCCACATAAAAAGTTAAGCAAGATGGAATATTGAGATATATGGCTTGGCGCTTAGAATTTTTTTCAAGATGTTGAAATTGTCAAACTTCCACCTCAAAATTCACCATGATATAAGTTCCAAATGGATAAGTGTTCAACATCAAACTTGTTCCCCTTGATCCAAACTTTCTAAAGAACCCAAGTTCATGCATTTTGGATGAAGTTTGCTAGGTCTGCGCATGGCTTTAACAGAGCTGCACCATTGGAGGAAATCAAATGTCCAAAACTCCATTTCACATTGCGTTGCAAATCAAGCATCATTTGAACTTCAATACAGTTGCAATTGGATCAAAGTGGATTGCTACATGGGCCTGTACACGCCCATGCAAGCTTGTGCATCAAGTTGCCAAATTTAGCAAATTTTTAAGTGTGCAATTATCAATCCCAAATGCTATAAATACAGGCCCTTGGAGCTCATGTCAAACACACGTTGCGTGCCATCTTTTCCCCCAATTGAAACCCTCTCATTCTAAAGGAAAACCTGATAATTTTCAATCTGAAAATTAAGTTTGAATCTCAACTGTTGGAGATTCAAGAACTCCAGGATCCAAAACCTTGAACCATTGCTAACCACTCCCTACCAGCTTCTCAAGTGTGATCAGATCGTGTTTGAAGCAAGCAACCTCAAGTTCTGCACATCATTGAAGGTAGTTTTTAGAAAACTTCATCTCTTTGATTCTCACTCAATTATCATCAATTTTCTTGGATCTTTGATTGTCTGAAGTCCTACCAATGTAGGCAAGAAGATTGAGTTGCTTAGAGGTCAAATAGAAGCAACTCTATTGACACACCTCAAAATTCAACTCCTCATATCTTTCTATATAAGTGAAGTTAGTTAAAATTGAGGTCAGACTCGTGCTATACGTCATTTTTTCTTTCAGATCATGTCCTCCTTTTTTATTTTGGTGATGGTTGAGGGTGGACCAGTCCGGTGAGGTCCACCGGAGAAGAAGACCGGAGTTACAGCTCCGGCGGTGCGTTGGCACGTCTCCCAACCATAAGATCCTTTCAAAATGTTTTAATCTTGAACGCTCATTGTGATTATCCTTGGTATAGCCCGCTGACTCGTGTGTTTGGTGGAACGCGCGTTTCAGGCCACTTGATCTGCCACCTCAATTAATGAGGGAGATCAAGTGGCTCACATTTTTTTGATTTTTTGATTTTAATTTTTATTCCTTTGATTTTCATTAATTCATATTAATTTTAATATAGATCTAAAAAATATGAGAGTTTCACCAAAAATATTCAAATAATTTCCTCTTTTATATTTTGAATTAAAATTATTTTTTGGATTATTATTAATATTTTTCATGATTTAATTGATTTTGTGAATATTTTTAATTGTTTAAAAATACTTTTAAGTCTTTAAAAATTCTGAATTTTTTTCTCCAAGGTCCTTTGACCTTGTTTGACCCATGATAAATCTCATGGTCATTTCTTTGGTGTTTTGATAAGGTTTTAGGAATTTGACAAACCACATTTAATTTAAATGCCTTATTTTAGTATTTTTAATTTGAATAAATGCCAAATAATTGTGTTGACCTATTGTGATGATTTGTGTAAGTTTGATTCTTGTTGTTGGGCCTTGGTCAAGGTTGATTTGACTTTGTTAGGTTAATATCATTGGATTTAGGGGATTGATGGAATGTACATTCCATCTCCCAAAATGAATTAATGATATTAATTTGGTAAAAGTCCTCCTTTGACCAATTTGAGTTTTGATCCATTCCCTTCCCTCTTCATCTCATTCCCCTTCTTTATGCATTCATCTCATTTGGCCTATGATATCTCTAAGTCCTAAGGCTAGTAGATTGCAAAATCAACATAAGTATGGATGAGATTAGGCCACCTCTTTTGCATATTATTTTTGTGTGTGGTATGTTTCATGAGCATAGTCCATTATACTATGTCAATAACATGCATTAACATCAAAAATCTATTGCCCGGCCTCAAATAGTTGTGACTTCTTCATAAGTCCAATTACGATTGCTTAACATAGCACTAAATTTGTGACACAAAAGGCATAGCATTCTAGTTAATGAGATTGTAAGTCTCCCCTCTTTCATGGTATTGTGTAGAAACTTCGCCTTTTTTCCTTCCTTTGGAAGATGCCTTGGCTCAAGGATCCATGTTTGTGATAAGTGGGTCGAGTGTTCCCTAACAAATGACTAAAAATGAAAAGCAAAAGCAAAACAATACTAACTTCTAACTCATTAACAACTAACATTTAATTTCAAGTCTTTTATTTTAATGCACTTTAGTTTTTAAGCTCTATTCATTTGTCATTATTCATACCATTCTAATTGTTTATGTTAAGGCAATTTTCACTTTGTCCATTTGGACCATATTGTGTGATATATCTTGTTTGTGTATATTTTGTTTGTGTATATTTTGTTTGTTTGTGTGGTCTTGGACCATTAATGTACATAATAAGAACAAAAAACCCTAAAAAAATTTGTGTGGCTGTTGACTTGATCTTGGACAAATTGGACTTAGGATTTAGGAAACCTCCCTATGCTAAAGGACTTGGCCAATGCCAACTTTTGTGTAACCAAGTGCTTGCAATTTGAAACTTCATCTGATACATTATTCAAGATCCCTTTGAGTTCATCTGCAACATGATCATTGTGAAGCTGTTATTTTGAACCTGTGACTTATGGAATTCATCTGTTATATGGGCTTAATCTGAAGAAGATCATGGAATGGCTAAGCTTGGATGGGCTATCTTTATTTGATGCCTTGCTTTTCAAGATTAATATTGTATGCATTGTTTGTTGCTTGATTCTAATGTCCAAGGGAATTTGGATTTCTATATGGCATTCTTGCCTATTGGATCGCTACCCATCGGTTAGATCTTTTCAACTCTTAACTTTTAATTTTTTGTATAGGATTAGTCTCTTCATCTCCTCCTCATTTCTTTAATTTCAAAATCTTTTCCTCCTTTCAAAAAACTTCTTTGTTTGAACTTGTTATTTTCTAAATTTTGACCACTTTGCAAACTAGAAACTTTGGCCTTATGCCATTGCATTTTCAAACTTCTTTTCTAAATCAAACTTGTAGATAGACTTAACTATACTTGACCTAAACTTCCAAAAGCCAAAAAGAACCAACTCATTCAAACCATTTTTTAGGCCTTTGGGCCTTTCAAACTTAATTTTGTTAAAAGCAATGCATCCACTTTGAAATTTGTATCACGAACTACGAGGTTTTGATCCCTCATTTTTATGTTGGTACGTAGGCACAAGTCCAAAGGTCTTGTCAAATACAAAAATATAATTAATGAATTCTTTTCTCATTTCCTCAATCTATTTGTTTGTAAAAATCATTTTTGTACAAAATACATATGCACACAAAAAAAGGGCT